>NC_133166.1:109654990-112227490 GCF_040802235.1 Manis javanica | reverse complement strand
CACATCAGCATTTCCGATAGATAGCCGTGTGATTCTATTTTAAGTTTTTAGTGACAGGGAATCCCCATCGTCCTAGGTAGCCCTCTCCCCTGCGGGAATATTTTCCCGTCTTTGGAACCCCAATATGCTTCGGCACATTTCCTTCCTGTCTATCCAGGACTGGGGCTCCAGGGCTAAGAGTAGGAGGCAAGGGGGAGACGGGCAGGTTGAGATAGAAGTGACACAAGCTTACTTCCTGCGGGTGACCTGGCCCTGCCGCCTGCCCCCTCCCCACGCCTTCTCCTTTCTCCACCAGAACCCTCAGGTCTCTGCACCTCTGGCTGGAGGCTGGGGATGGGGACAGGGCACACCCACCTCTGTGGCACACCCCACATTCTCTGGCTCCTCCTGGGTCATAGGGGGGCAGCGAGAGCTGTGATCTCCCCTCCAGGATGTGCCACAGGACCCCACCTGATGTGTGTACTTCAGAGGGATCTGAACCAGACTTCCTGGCCCCCACAGGGTCTCTGCCAGTGGGGACAGAGGGCAGCAGGGGCAGATTGGACTGTACTCTCCAGGCCAGTCTTGCATGGCAGCCGCGGTTGGCAGACCTGGTGTGTGGTTGTGGCTGTGCGACCTGGGGTACCAGTCTGAGCCTAGGTCTCCCCATACAGGACATGGGTACAGTGGTGTCTGCCTCTGAGGGTGGCCATAAGTGTGGGTGAGCCTAGCATGCTACTGAACGTGAGACTGCTTGGCAAAGAGCTGGCCACAGCGACTCCCCATGGAAGCGAGTCCGGCCCCACTTGTCCAGCCATTTGCCTGAGTGCCCCCAAATGAGTACCAGTGACTAAGCCCAGCCAGAGAAACTGTGGGCCGGGCTGCTCCTCCAGGGCCTTGGCTAGAGAACGGGGGGCACCGGGGGCCCTCCAGCCAGGGCAGCAGGCCACTGGCCACGTGGCTCTCTAATAGGATGGGAGAGGCTGTGTTTGTCTCTGTGTCTTGGGGTCTTGCTGCTTTGACCCCCCATTGTTGTCTGGAAGGAACCTGGGGAGGGCAGCAGTCTCCCCATTTGGGGAACAGAGAGGGTTCTGGGGTGCTCTGGCCTCCCCCTTGCGGTGATAGCAGGAGCAGATGGCCCCAGAATAAACAAAGGGAAAATGGAGAACCAGGAGGGGGTGGGGGCAAGGGAGACAGAGACAGGGAGCAGGAGAGACCACAGGGAAGAGGAGAGGGGCTGCGTGTGGGGCCGGGGAGAAGGGGACCCGAGGAGGGGGAGGCAGGGCCCAGGGCCTAGGGGCCGTGGGGGCAGGTGGGGGCTGGACCCACAAGGTAGATAAAGGAGAGGAAAAGAGTGTAGCCAAGCAGCCAGGCCAGGGCAGTGGGGGTGGAGAGGGCAGTGTGGGGGGCTAGGCACCCATCAGTGGGTGGGGACAGCACAGGGCAGCGGCCAAGGTGGTCGAGGGGCAGGCCAGGCGGGACGGGGGCGGTAGGCTGCCCGCCACAGGCCACTCCTGCTAAGCCCCCAAGGCTGCTGGGCTGGGAGGGTTTCTCTCTGACATTTTTACTAGTCTCGGAAGGAGAGAGAGGGGAGGTGGAGGAGACCGAGGCGGGTGGGCAAAGGGGACTGAGGGGGCAAATGGGAAGCAGCTGCTAGGCATCCTGAAGGAGAGACCCACAAGGTCAGAGGCCACAGAGATGGGGCAGAGGGCACAGGGTAACCCAGGACTCCCTGGGCCAGAGAGGCCAGGAGAGACAGACAGAAGGTCACAGACAAGCAGACAGAGGCGAGACAGGGAGAGGCTGTCAGAGCCAGAGAGAGATCAGACAACCAGACGGAGGGGAGATGGCTTGGAACGAAAGGGACAGGGACAGAGACAGAAAGCGGCGTGAGCAGGGGGAGGGAAGGGAAGGGAAGGGAGCAACCAGGAGGGTAGAGGGTCCCAGTGGCAGGAGGAGGGCAGCAGAGGGCAGGTGGGGCAGGAGCCTTTGAAGCCGCAGCATCCCCAGAGCCGGGGTCAGGCCAGGTCGCTGGCCAGCGGGCATCCACAAGGAACATGAGCAGCTCGGTGCTCCTGAGAAAGAATTCTAGCCAACAGGGCCTGGAGAGCCTCCTGAGGTAGGTCCCGCGGCCCAGGCTGGGGAAGAGGCAAGGCAGGGTGCCCACGCCAGGGCCACCACAGAGGGTCAGCACTGCCGGGCCTGGCCGTGTGGCGGGGCTGGGTGTGCAGATCCCCGGGCCTTGCCCTGGAGCCCGGCCCCAGCCCGGTGGCTCTGCAGCCCTCTGTGGGCAGGGTGAGGGGTGTGCCTGCAGGTATGTGTGGGCGCGTCTGCTCCTCACCCATGTGCACCACGGGGCCTCAGGCTGCAGGCTCTTGCTGCTCTGAGACCCTTTCCCTGGCCCCCGGGTGGCTCCCTGGCCCAGACTTCCCAGGGTGAAGAGCGCACCTTCAGCGGGTGGCCAGGGCCTTCCTTGCCTGTAGCCCTGCTGGCCCTTGGGGCCCATCCATCACCCCACTTTGCAGATGATGAAGCTGGCCTTTGTAGTCACACTCACTGCGCCACCTACCTTTAGCGCGCCAGCCTTGTGCAGGAAGCATGGCCCAGGAATCAGATCTCCCCACGAAGGAATCCTGACTCCTGCACCCTCGGGCCCAGGGCCAGTGCCCTGTCCGCTCTGGGCATCAGTTCCCTCCTCTGCAACGTACTGGTGTGGCAGAACCTGACTAACACAGGTGTGGAGAAGCAGCAGGGCAAACGGCCAAAGGCAGGCCCAGAGCCACTGCTCTGCACCTCTGCCACTCACCCCTCCCTCTGAGCTGCCTGCAATGCTCTTCCTTCTCCCCAACCCTTCCAAGCATCTAAGGCCTAGCTGAAATGCTGCCTCCTCCACGCAGCCTGCCTGGGCCTCTCCTCTTTCAGGCCCAAAGGCCTGCTCCCTGCCTCTTTGGATGGGCAGAATGCAAGCTCCTGCAGGTGGGACAGGCATCTCTTTGCATCCTCAGGCCCACCCAAGCCTTAACCCCATGTGGGAGGAGGGATGAGCAGGTGGACAGGCAGGCTGAGCAGCAAGTGGCAGAACTGAGAGCAGACCTGAGCCCCTCTAGCTCTGGCTTGCTGGGTCCCTGCAGATGTGGAGTGATGGCTCTCTCCTGGCCCCATCCTGGTATAGCCCAAGGGCCACCAGGACCAGTGACGGGCTTTGGGGGGCCCTGTTGGGCACGATCCCTCACAGTCCCACTCTGCCCATTCCTGGGGCCGCCTTCCTTGAGTCACCTCCTGGGCTCCACTCACGTCTTGTCCTGTCTGGGCCTGGCAGGTCTGGCCCTGCTGGCCAGGGAGCCCTCGCATGGGGCCCTGTGTTCAGGAAGGGCCTCTCCGCCCTGCCTGCTTGGGACGTGCCCTCCTAAGAGTCACTGCTGTCCACCTCCAGGGACTCTGGGGCCTGAGGAGGTCCCAGAGTCAGTCTCCAGGGCTCACCAGCACCACTTAAAAAATGGGAAACAGGCCCAAGAGGAGAGCCGTACAGCCCGTGGGGGAATGACAGGAGGGGCCCCAGTGCCTGGCTGGGCACATGCCCCTCACCCCAGAAAGGCCCAGGCCACAAACGTCTGTCCAGCTGTGGCTCTGGCTCTCTCCCAAACCCAGTGCCAGGCTGCTGCCCTGGGCAAGCCGGGGCACACTGGAGGCACCAGTGGACTCGGGGGTGCAGCTGCAGCCCAGCCGAGGGTTGGGGGCTGGCTGGGTGTGAGCCCCTGAGGACCTGGGTGGGGGTGGGGGGCCTGTGGGAAGCAGGCCAGTGGGTGGGGGCAGAGCAAGTGTCCCTTTGAACTCCTGCTGTGGGCAGCAGGAGAGAGTCCCCCCAAAGAGCAACGTGCCAGCCAGGCCTCTGGGAGCAAATCCCAGACCACATGCAGCAATGCTCAGCGATGTGTGCTCGCCTGCTGCCCTCCAGGCCCCTGACCCAGTGCCGGGCTGGGTGCCCACATGTGACGTGAGGGGCCTGGGGGCTGGGGACGTTCCTGCCACCCCTCTGTAGTTAGCATCCACCCCTTTTGGCCACATCTCATTGATGTTGCTTCCCAAAGCCCAGGCAGACAGGTCCTTGTCCCTGTGGGAAGATAGGAGACCAGGCCCAGAGAGCCTAGTGATCAGCCCATGCCCTCAACCTCTGCTTTGCTCCAGTCCTTCGCTGAAGACTGCCCAGAGGCAGGGCAGCAGGGGGGCCTCAGCAGCTGGAGGTGGCCTCCTGGGACAAGTTCTGGGGGGCCTGCTGGATGTCAGCAGTGGCAGGGGTGTAAACTGAAACCATTTGAAGATTAAAAACTGCCCCATGGGCCAGGGGGAGAGGCAGCCCTGTGCCCTCTCATGCTCCCCGTCTGGATCTGGCTTGCTCCTGGGGCCCCGGGGACCCTGTGCCTTCCCACCTGTATGCCCGGCAGCAGGCTTCAGCTGCCGGGCCGGACTGCAGGACTGGCCTGAAGGGGCTGGGGGAAGCCAGGCCTCCAAAGGGCATGGCTGCCTCGGGCCCTTCCGAGGCCCCAGGTCTGGGGGAGTGGGGTGGCCCCACCCTGGAGAAGCAGCGCCAGGAGCCCAATGGGTGGTGTCCCTGCAGGAGCAGGTGGTCTGTTGGCCAGAGTGGGTGTGGCCCCGAGAACCCCAGCGAGCCTAGCTCTGTATCCAGAGCCCTGGACAGGGTGTCAGGATCAGAGCCCAGAGCTCTGGTGTTCAGGCTGGGCTGGAACCCAGCCCATGAATCAGAGTGGGGCAGAGCCGCAAGCAAGCAGCAGCCCTAAGCACTGGGCACCTGGGGGCTTCACCGCCATACCCCACACCCTTGAGGAGGCACCCAGTGGGTCCTGAGCCCCCAAAGATGGCTAGAGGGGCATGGCCCCCAGGAACACCTCATGGGGCCCAGAGCAGCTCAGCAGAGGTTGGTGGCCTGGGGCTGACCCACATAGGTGTCCAGGGGCAGGTGGGCACTGGCAATAGGAGGGGACTCAAGGGAGAGAAGCCCTCAGTGGCCCCTGCAGGGCAGGGAGAGGACGTGGGCCTGGCCCTGGGTGAGCCTGGAGTGAGGGTGGGCCTTGGCGCACAGCCAGCAGGAGGGCTGGAGGAGGGGCGGGGCCAGGATGCTGCGTGCCTGTGGCTGCCATGGCTTCTCCACACTGCGTCCTACCCACGGGTGGGGGGGAGGGAGGAGAAGGAGGGAGGTGAGAGCAAGGGGGGTAGGTGGGGGCAGCGGGGGAACGTGGGACGAGACCAGGAGGGGGTGGGACAGGACAGAGGTCATCAGTGGGGAGAGGCCGAGGGAAGCCACAGAAAAGGGGTGGATAAGCAGGACGGGGGCTCGAGGGGTCCCCCATGTGGTCCCCCCGCAGCAGTGGATGGGGAGATCCTGCCTGTGCCATTGCCTGGGGCTGTGGGAGCCCCAAGCGAGCCCGGGCACCTGTAAGCCCCGGGTTCCCTCCTCCGTAGCGGCGCTGGCTGTAGGGTCACTTTGCCCCTTTACATGGAGCTGCTCTGGCTGAGCCCCCAGCTCTTGGTCACGACCCTGGGGGCAGAGAGCCAGGGCAGATCCCACCTGACCTCAGCCGGTGGGACACGCTCAGGGCTAGCCTGGCACCTTTTGCGTGGATAAGGAAGCTGAGGCTCTGGGAGTTTCAGGGTCCCACCCGCCCCCCTGGGGGCTGGGCAGCAGGGGTCTGCAGCATTCGAGGATACACCCTCGAGGGTGGCACGATGGAGCCTGACTCAAGGCCAGTCCAGGGGCAAAGCCCCAGCTCTTCCTGCCCTGCCATGCCCCCTGCGCCCTCAGGGGAACGGTCAGTCCTGAGGAACTGGGGATTGAGGAATGCTTCTGGGCAGGGACTCAGCATCCAGGCAGGGCCTCCAGGGCCCTGGGGGCAGAGGTGGCACGGAGGCATCAGGCAGAGTCTGCTGCACACACTTGGGAGCCCAGGGCTTTCCAGAAAGGTGGAGCTGGGGGCCGAGGGTCAGGTGGTGAGATGCCAAGTGGACAGACAAGTTTTGAACGATGGACAGACCCCAGGACTCAGCTGAGGACAACAGGCATTTCAGTGATGCCCGGGCCTTCGGGGTGTGAGGTAGATCTGGCACAGCCGGCAGGTGGAAGGGGACAGGCGGCAGAGGCTCCTGCCAGTGCCAGCCACCAGTCGTGTGCCTTGGAACATGCCAAGCCTGGCCCTGTAAGCACTCTAGAGCTGTTCCAGGCCGTCCCAGCCTGGCTCGGGAGCAACCGGCGCCCCTAGAGGGCTGTCCAGTGCCAAGAGGAGATGGGATGGGGCTGTGGCCCCTTAGGCCACTGTGTGGTCAGACCCTTGCCGGGTCCCCGGGGAGGTCGGGCTGAGGGATGCTCTGTGCCAGTGTAGAAGTGGTCGGGAGGGCTTGCTGAGGCCAGGGGGCGGGGCACCCTGGAAGGTCTCCTGGGCGGCACTTGGCCCAGGCCCCTGCTGCACTGTGATCAGTGACTCGGAGGGGAGGGGAAGGAGCCGCGTGCACAGCGCACAGGGCAGATGGAGGAACAGCGAGCACGGGGCCAGCCCTGGCCACAGCCATGCCAGGATCCAACAGGCAGGACAGACCAGAGTGGTGAGACTGTGACCTCCGACCTCAAGTCTGGACAGGCAGGCCAGGCAGAGATGGAGAAGAGCCACAGCGCCAGGGCCAGGAGGCTGACCACGGAGCACATCACAGGAGGTAGGGCACCCCACCAGAGGGAGGTGACGGGCTGTTGGCTGGCCATGGAGCTCCGTTATGGACCCTCCTCTGGGGCAGAGGTGGACAGTCCCTGACCTTTGAGGACCGAGGGAAAGCTCACATAGAGGGGCTTCGGGGCCCAAGTCTTGTGGGACCCAAGGTCAGGGCTCTGTGTAACCAAGTTGTCAAGGGAGATCTGTACTTGGGCCCCTGCAAGGAAGGTTCTGGGGTCTCAGACTCCCTCAGGACTGAGCTGTCCATTACATGGGCCCTGAGGCAGTCCCCATGTCTCGGGTCTGGTGTGAACCCCAGGGGCAAGCAGCGTGCAGGGGGCAGCAGTGGTCCAGGGAGGGAGCCTCCCCGCCTGCAGGGATGAGGTCCGCTCCTCTTGCATGGTGCAGGGGGGTGGGGGGTCTCACTCCAGTGCCAGGGTGCCTGGGCAGCTGCTCCAACTGGGTGGAGGGTAGGGACCCCAGGGACAGACCCCGCCCACAGCACACTCCTCAAGGGAGCGACCGTCTGGAATATGCTGGCACTACGGGTCACCCTGGTGTGAGGGGCAGGTTTCCACATCTGGACCCCAGGGTAGGAAGAGAAGGGAGGGTGGGCTCTCAGCCCTCCCAGGCCAACTGCTGTGCCCTGACCCCAGCATTTCCCGGAGGCCTGTGCATCGATTTGCTGCCCAAGAGCCCCTGCCCTCTGCAACCCCATGTCCACCTAGGATGGATTTCCTGCCAGCTACTGCCTCCCAAATGAGGTTTGAAATAGAGGTCCTCCCTCCCCTTGGGCCCCCCCACAGGGTTGGTGTGGTTTTCTTGGCGCCTCTGAGATCATAAGGTGGGGGAGAGGAATGGTGGGGACAGAGGGTCCCAGGCAGGACGAGGAGCTGAGCACAGGCCTGGCTGACTAGGGGGCTGTGCAGTGGGTGGCAGCCATGGCGGTGCCCTTGCAGGGCAGCCGGGACTGGGCTAGGGTGGGAGGCTGGGGATGGTGGCAGCATGGACATCCCCTTGCCCTCCGTTCCCAGTGAGAGACCTCAGGCCCCCTCTTCAGCTGTAAAGTGGGGCGATGCCTCCCATGAGCGAGCTGAGAACGAGGTGGCACTTCAAGGCCAGCGGTGGGGCTGACATGGGCTGAGTGGGGTCTGGGGCAGGTGGTGGGGGCCTCTGGAGGAGGTGCTCCCGAGGGACTCCGGTGGGGTGAAGGAGGAGGAGGCGGGATCCTTGGTGACCAGAGATGGAGGCGGAGGCTGCCCTGCCTGGTCGCTCCAGGGACTGGTAGGAAAGGCAGACGCAAGGGGGGCTCCTGGGCTTTCCAGGGGTCTCTGCAAACAAGAGGCCCCCCAGGACCCTGCAGGAACCACACTGCTAGGGAGACGACAGCCAGGGCCATGGAGGGCAGATGCCAGGAGAAGGCAGTCCTCGCTGGTGGCTCTGGGCCTGTGTCACTGTTGAGGTCAGATCCCCATAAGCAGGCTGCTCTGGCTTTTCCCCTCCGGTGGGGCTTAGAGAGGTAGAGCCACCCGTCTGCCGCGGGGTCCCCCCGACCAGGTCTGGGAAAGAGCTGGCACCTGGGTGGGGGCGGGACCCTTCCCAGGGCCCCCCTAGGATGCCTGGCCTCAGGGAGGGGGCTCTGGGAGGCTGCCTTGCACCTGCCCGGAGCCTGGCCCCTTGGGGCCTTCCTCCATCCCCACACCTTGGGGCAGCCTGCGCACCCAGTCTGCACCCTTTGGAGTGCCAGCCCCTCTGTGGTTGCAGGCAGGCCGATGCTCCCTCTTCCAGGGAGACCTGCCCACCAGGGCCAAGAGGGACACAGTGTGGAGTGTGGGCTGGGCCTACCCCTGCTGGGGCTTCAGCCTCCTTTGGGTGGGCACAGAGCTATCAGCAGCACCCCAGTCCCAGGGAAGCAAGCTTGGCAACCCTGGGAGGGTCCTGGGTCTCACCCTGATGAGCTGGGCCTGGGGTCTCACCCTGGAAGCGAGCAGAGAGAACACAGTACAGCCACAGTACAGCCGGCCTCCCTCCCCCCTGGCCTGCATTGACCCTGCCCGGGTGCCCTGGGGCCCCCTCCGTCTGGGGCGACACCCAGCCTGACACTCCGCAGTCCCACTCAGCCTGCCTTCCCACCTGTCCCCTGGGGATGGCGGCAGGGTCCCCACCTCATTCCTCTCCAGGGTCCTCCATGCGTCACTCCCTGCTCACAGCCTCAGTTTAGGCATCTGCAGTGGCTCTTCCCAAGACTGAGCTCTGCTCCCAGGCCCAGCCGGTCAGTGCCGCCCTTGCTGGGCCCATGAGATGGGGAGAGGCGGGGAGAGCAGGCTTTGCTCCCTGGTCCTCACACGTGGTGGCCTTTAGCTCTAAGCCCCGTGCCCCCTTCTGCCTGGCCACAGGCCCTGGAGGGAGAGAGGGAGCTGGGAAAGCCTCGGGGAGGGACCTCAGGCCTGGAGCCTGGTGCTCCGGACACCCCTGCCCTCCCAGGCCAGCCCCAGGCCACTCCCTGCTCCCCCTGCTCCCTCTGCGTGTCCCCCTCCTCCACAACCTCCCAGAATGTCAACCCGGTGGGCCCTCTTCCCCTAGCGGCCACTCCCCGGCCTTGACCACGCTGAGCACCTGGCCGTGGCTCCCCCTCTCCCCCTCTCCCCAGCCTGCAAAGCCCTGCTCATCTTTCAGTCCCAGGTTCAGGGTCACCTCCTCGGTTTCCCTGGGCAGTGGGGTCCGGGCTTGCCAAGTGGGATGTCTACTTGGCCCCTGGGCCATGGAGGAAAGGGGTCCCTCCCCCATGCCCTGCAGGGCACATACACCCAGAAAGGGGCAACTGGGGGAAGGATGGGGTGGGGACAGGTTCCCAAGGCAGCTGGGAATGGCGGCAGGGTGGAGAACCCCCGCCCTGGACCCCAGGGGTGGGAGAGCCTGTGCATAGCACACAGGGCAGATGTAGGAACAGCGAGCACGGGGCCAGCCCTGGCCACAGCAATGCAGGATCCAACAGGCAGGACAGACCAGAGTGGTGAGACTGTGACCTCCAACCCCAAGTCTGGCCAGGCAGGCTAGACAGAGATGGAGAAGAGCCACAGCGCCAGGGCCAGGAGGCTGACCACGGAGCACATCACCCACCCACCACCCCCCTGCTGGCTCTGCTGCCTCCGTGCTCCGGGCTCTCCCCTCCCTGCTGCACCCCCAGCTGCCTGCCTGCAAGGATGGGTGGCAGTTGGAGCCCTGGCAGCACTGTGCCTGCAGACCCCTCCCCAGACTGCCTGCATAAGGGTCCCCCATTAGGCATGGGTGCTGCTTCACTGCAGGCCCCAGGGAGGCTGGGCATGGGAGGGGACTGGAGACCTTGGTGGACTGCAGCGTGCACCCTGGATCCAGGTTAGGGGGCCAGACCAGCTCCCCAGGTCTCCTGGCCAACTCCCACCTCCAGGCACTTGTGGCCAATGGGTCCCCTGTGGGCCTAAAGGAAAAGCTTCCCCATGGCGGGCCTGCCCAGAGTAGCCGTCTTCCCTTTGGCCAGTGCTCCCAACCAAGCCCCCAAGCTCTCCCCGTAACTCTAAGCCTACCTGTAGGTGCCCAGGGACAGGTGAGCACCGGCAAGCTGCCTGCAGGGACACAGTTGAAACAGGACTGAGGCCACATGGGCAGCGGGGGAAGGAGGGCCTGCTGGGGGGCCGCCAGACCAGAACTGGCACCATCGGACACTCGGTGGGGACTGGGTGCTGCAGAGGAGGGGGCCAGAGTCTTGACTCGGGGGCAGTAGGCAGTGGACACACCCAACAGGGGCATCCCCTGAATTCGGGGACCCCCACTCAGAAAAGGGAGCCAAGAGTCTGCCCTGACCTGTGGGGTCTGCCCATGCACCAGTGGGGCAAGGCCTTGCAGTGGCGCCTAATGCTGGGGGAAAGGGGTGGTGCAGAGCCCCTCAGGCTGAACTCTGGCCACGCAGGCAGCCAGAACAGATGCAGGAAATAACCTAATCGCATATGCGCGGGAACAGCAAATCCCTTTCAGCTGCAGGTGGGCTGAGCCAGCGGCCATGGGTGGGGGCCAGCGTCCTGACAGCTCTGCTGAGCGTGCTAAGGGGTCTGGGTTGCTGGCTCTGGGGCCTTTCCTGGGTCAGAAACCCCCACCCCACCCCAGGAGAGCCGCCCCCTCTCAGTTCCCAGAACGGAGCCCAGCTGTGCAAGTGTGGGGTGAGGTCACAGGATGAGCCGCATTAGTCATATCCTGGCGCAGGCTGCAGGGAGGAGGAAGGGGCTGTGCGGCTCCTGTCCTTCAGCAGCGGGGGCTCCAAGTGCAGGGCTTTGAAGAGACACCAGGAAACCCCTACCCTGTTCCCCAACTCTGTTCAAGAGGCTTGGGGGCCACACGCATATGGCAGGGAGCAGGGGGGTGACCCCCAGAGGGCCGGCTCCTCAGGATGACGTTCTCAGAAAGCAGACCTTGGCCTCGGTTGTAGGGCAATGGCAGGAAATGGGTCAGGGTGCTGGGGCACCCCCGGGTCCTGTGGGGCTGGCCCTGCCATTCTACTCACCGTATTCCCATATCTGCCTCTGCACACGGGAGTGGGCATCAACGTGTGCACACTGTGTGGGGCTTTGGGCTTATGTGCACAGTGGGTGTGTGTGCCTACATGGGCCTGCGTGTGGGGCTCATGGAGAAAGTATGTGAACGTCTGCATCTGTGTGCATGTATGGGTTTGTGCATGAGGCCGGGTACAGGAGCCGGGTACGGCCTGGACATATGGCTGTGTGGGTAGACTCGGAGTCGGCACACATCTATTTGGAGTGAGTGACCAGCATGGTCTCTGCCCTCGGTTCTGTTGGCGGAGGGCCCTGGGCCTGGGAGCAGCAGGGACAGCCCTGTCAGAGAAGCTGCATGAGAGCCAGAGGAGGGGCTGGGGCTTAGTCCTGGCCCGCAAGGGCCCCACACAGTCCACCAGGGCACGCACGGCCCACCAGGGCTTGTGCACACGGCCCCATACACATGTAGCCACAGACACACATGGATCAAAACACCTCACACGCCCGACACAAACACGTCCATGGGCCTGGGCAGCGTGGATGTGAGGGGAGCAAAACAGCCAGGCTCACCCACCCAGGAATCCCTTGTAGGGAAGAAGCCCCCCAGGAGAAAGCTGTGGGCTGTGGGCGCCTCCTCTCCACTCTCAGCCTGGGGCCCAGTCTGCTCCCACTCTGCTCCCAGCCTCCATCTGATGGGGCTGCTGGTCCCCAAACTGAGGTCCCCGGCCACAGGCTCCACCTCCCTGACAGAACGTGGTCCCCGGACCCCAGCCCAGGGCCTGGATAGGCATCTGCCCATGGCATGATGGGAGCCAGCTGTGGGATATTAGGTTGCTCTCTGGGGCCGTGGGTGTAGGCAGACCAGGGTGCAGAGGTCTGAACAGGCCGTGTGGTTTGCATGCCAGAGGCCCCTGTGGCCACGGGGTCTGTGGGCTTTGAGCTGGGGCTGTGGAGGGGCCTGGCTTTTGTCTGAGAAGCTCCGAGGAGGCCGAGGAGAAGTCAGATCATGCCCTGGCAAGGCTGCCAACACGCAGACGGCCCAGCCGGGCCCAAACTGGAGGCCCCAAAGGAGCGGGCCACAGGGTCAGGCAGTGGACACCACAGCTCAGGGCTGAGACCCCAGGCTGGGGCAGTAAGCCCTGTAGGAGCAGAGATCCGGGGCTCCCCTTGGGCTCCAGGGGAGCTGGGGAGGCAGAGCCATGCTGGCGGCCCAGGGCATGTGGTGCCTGTTGGAGGGCACCAATGGTCTGAGACCTGCTGGGCCTCACCAGGGCCAGGGTGGCCAGGCTCTGTACCCCTGGCCCTTGGCCACCTTGTACAGTTGTGAGCGAGGGACCCTGAGAAGCCATGGGCATCGGTGTGTGCTGAGGGAGGAGACTCCCCGGTGTCCGGCTCTGCTCTGGGCCTCAGTTCCTGTCTTTGAAAGAGCCCAGAGGCCCCACAGAGGGCTCTGAGTAGGGTAGTGGTGGTGCTGGGCGAGCTGACCCTGTAGGGCTCCTCAGCTGTGGCATCAAACCCACGCTGGGGGTGGCCCTTTCTCTGGGCCCCGGGCCCTCTAGCAGGGCCACCTTCTCCACCATGCTGTGCTCCTGGGGAGCAGGAAGGGGCACCCACTGGGGTGGTCAGGGTGAACGGCGGCTGCCTTGCTGGGTCTGCCCCTGGCCTGGCCGGGTCATGCCCAACTGGCTGAGGCTGGGGTCACCTGAGGCAGGTGGGCCTCGCAGTGCCGGCTGGTCATAGCCACCTGGAACAACCTTTTCCCATGCCCTCCGGGGCTGGGAAGTCCTGGCTCTAGGACCAGGGAGCCAGGCTGGTGGGAGGGGATGGAAGGGAGGGTCTTACCGTGCCCTCTGGATCCTCCAGGCCTGCTGGACATGGGATCCCCTCCTTCACCAGGGGGCACATGGATGTCCAGATGCCTACAGAGCCCTGAGACATCCCCCTGGGCCCAAGGGCACCTTCACGACCTCTGCTTCAAATATGAGGAAACGGAGGCCCAGAGGGGGCAGGGCCTATCCGGGTCTCCTGCACTGGGCCCCAGCAAGGCCACCTGGGCGGGAGAAGCAGGGTGCAGGCCACGGTGGGACTCTCTGCTCACCCCCAGGCTCGCCACGCAGCGGAGTGTGGAAGACGAGGAGGAGGCCACCCAGGGGCAGCACCGGCAGGAGAGAGACCAGCAGCTTCGGGCCCGGGACGAGGATGAGGACGTGGAGGGAGGCCACTCCCCGGAGGAGCCGGAGCAGAAGCTGTGAGCCGCTCCTGGGCGGAGGGGAGGGCTGGTGGTCTGGCCCTGGGCTGGGGGTCCCAGAGCAGGTGAAACCAAGGAGAGGTCCGGTGGAAGGTGGGGCCAGAGTGGGGTGTCCTCAGGGTGAGGGTCGCCGCGGCCCTGGGCTGACGGAGTCTGCCGGACGCCTGGCAGGGGGCTCGTGCGGCCGCACCCTCTTGTCCCCCAGCTGGCCCCTCGGGGCTCTGACTCAGGCTCTGGCTGCCCTGCGTGGCCCCGGCCCCTGCTTGGACCACTCTGACCCCAGCTGTGCGGCCCCGGCCCTGAGCCCCCCGCCCGAGCTCCCTGCTGCTGGTGACTCACAGAGGACGCGTCCAACTTGGCGGCCTGCAGGCCTGCTCGCTTCCTCCCTGGGCCCAGGAGGCCACTCCGGCCAGGCTGACTGCTCTTCCCATGCTGCTCCCTTCCTCCCAGGCCTGTTTTGTTCCATTCCCTCCGTGTCGGCGCTCTGGAGGGTGGAGGCGGCAGTCACGGCCCCTCAGACCAGGTCCTCAGCCTCGGTGACCGGGGCCTGGGGGACAGGCCAGGAGCCCAGCAGCGCCAGGATCGCAGGCCTGCAGTGGGGGCAGCTGCAGGGGGTCACACTGCTGCCCAGGAGGGGGCCAGGGGCTCAGCCAGGACAGTGAGGGAGTCTTATCACCACACCCCGGGACCCCAGGTTGATGGTGGAGGCACAGCCCAGCTCTTGGGGGTCCTGGTCTGCTGGGAGAGGCACACCCCAGTTCTGAGCGAGCCCTGGACTGATGTGAGAGGGGCAATCCTGCTCTTGGGGAGCTCTAGACTGATGGGGGGCACAGACCCACCCTTCTGAGTCCTCGACCACGGAGGAGGTACAGTCCAGCTCTTGGGGGCCCTAGACAGATGGGGAGGCCCAGCTCAGGCCTGATAGAGCCCTGGACCCACTGGGGATGTAGCCCTGTTCTTGGGGAGCCCTGGCTTGGTGGGTTGAGACACAACCTAGTGGCAGGCAGTTCCGGACTATCGGGAAGACCCAATTCTGCCCTCAGAGACTCCCCGACGGTGTGGGGACTCAGCCTCCCCGTGGGGTGCTGCCTCTGGCAGATACGACTCCCACACCTGGAGTCCAGGGTCTGAGACGGGGCAGAGGTCTGGATGACAGCGCCGCCCCCCACACTGGACAGTCAGGCCCCTCTGAGCGCCCCGTGCTGCTCTTTCAGCCTCAGCCTCAAGCCCGTGGAAGCCCCTGAAGTGGACGAGGACGAGGGTTTCAGCGACTGGTCCCAGAGGCCAGAGCAGCGGCATCATGGGGCTGGGGAGACCTCGGACAGAGGGGAGCCCCCTCAGGAGCAGCAGGAGGACAGGCAAGTGGGGGCCAGAGCCTGGAGGGGGGGCCGCCAAGCAGGGGGCTTCCCCAAGCTCCCAGCCTGTGCCTGCACCAGGCCCTCCACTCCCCTTCCCAGCCAGCCCCCCAAAGCACCCCCCTGGTTATGAGAGAGAGAAGGAAGGAAGCGATGCAGCCAGGCGGCCAGAGTGGGTGGGGAGGACACCTCCCCAGGGACCCCGGGCTCCACCCCGACTCGCTGCAGCCTGGGCTGCGCGTTGCCACATCTGCACACATCTGCGGCCGCCCTTCCTGCCTCGGGGCTGGCTGATCTCCGTTCCCACGGAGGGGAGCAGGTATTTCCAGGTGTGCGCGCTGTGAGCTGGCCGTGGGGGACAAGTTTTCCAGATGTGCAGACGTGTTTGCTGTTCTGAACCCAAAGTGCCCCTGGGCCCAGAGATGGGGACCTGCTCACCCCAGTTCAGGGGTCTGAGCTGCTCTCAGTCCCCTGCGGGCCATGCTCAAGGTCCCCCACTGTGGTCAGCGTCCAGCTCTGCTCAGGAACTCCAAGCTTAGGGGACAGGGTCCCCTGTGGCCTTGAGTCTCCTCTGTCTGGGCCACCTCCTGGTCCCTTCAGGGCCCCTAAGCAGCCGTGAGCTCTAGCTGAGACTCCCCCTGTCCCTCTCCCTCAACCACCTATTTTCCATCCTAGAAGCAGGTTCCCACCCCCAGGCCAACTGCCTAACTGGGGCCCTAGCCCTGGCTTGGCCCTCGGCCCGCCGCTCTCCCTCCAGGCCTCCATTTCCCCCACCCACTTTCGGGAGTCGGCGGGCACTCCCCGTTTCTGGGAGGAGGCTGGGGTCAGCAGGGGTGGCGTGTCCACTGGCGTTGGGGTCGAACAGCCATGTGCTGCGCCTCTCCCACCAGCCGCAGGCCATGGCCGCTGTCGACAGCAGGGGGCGCTTTGGCCCTTCGCTGGACCCTCCTGCCCGGCGGCCTCCTCCCCACCCCCACGCCTGCCGGGCCCTGTAAGCCTCGGCTGAATGGGGCCTCTGTGAGCCGGCTGTTGGCTCAGACCCAACCCACCTTGGGCAATGGGTCTGGGTCTTGGCTGACATGAACACAGAGGGGCCTGGAATCATGGAAAGTGCAGAATTTCCCATCTCCTCCAGGACCAGTCCCGTTCACACGCAGGGCCCCACTGCGACCAGAAGGCGGCCCCTCTGCTCAGGGGTGTGGTCCTTGCTGGGACCCCTGCCCTGCCCTGTCCTTCAGCTGACTATGCCCTGAACCACCCACAGCCACCAGCCTCAGCCTGTCCTTCAGGCCCTCTGGTGCCCACACGAAGTGGCAGGAGCAGGCTGGCTGAGTGGACACAGACAAGCAGGGTGCTGGGCTGGGGCTTGTCCAGAGAGCCTGCAAACTAGGCCTGAGCTCCCTGCAAGGGTGCCCTCTGTCAAGAGAGGCAGGCCAAGGGATGATGGGGCAGTGGGCACCCTTCACCAGAGGCCCCAGGGACAGGGCCAGCTCTGAGGTCCTTGGGCCCACTCTCCCAGAGAGGCTGGGGTCTCAGGATTCCTTGGCGCTCAGCTGGTGACCACTTTAGTCTTACAGATGGAGAGACTGAGGCTTGGGAGGGCCTGGAGCCAGGCAGTGACCCTCAACCCATTGCCTTCCTCCTCCTCCCCACAGGGCCTCCCTGCTTGCCTGTGGGGGCCAGGATGACAGTGAGCAGGGCCCAGCTGGAGTCTGCCTGGAGGAGCTGCATTTGAGTCCTGGCTCAGAGCCCGAGGAGGGGCAGGGGACAGGAGGGCCGGAGCCCGAGGGCCCAGAGGGGGCTGTGCAGGGCAGCGCAGTGTCGACAGAGGCTGAGGAGGCAGACAAACAGGTGAGGAGGCTTCCCTGGGGTCCAGGCACACTCTGATTCCCGCACTGGGTCCGTCTCTGCCTGCAGGTCTGGGTGCCTTGGGGTCTGGCCCAGAGAAAGTAACCCCCATCACCTCAGACTGGTCCCCACAGCCTCAGAGGGGTGGTGACTCTGCACGATTGTGGGGCTCTGCCCTGTGCTCATCAGTCCCTGCTGAAGAGCATTTCAGAACCAGAGCATGTCGTGGTGGGGAGGCGGGGTGGGGGGAAGGAAGGTCCTAAGGTGCAGGGAGGGGAAGCGTTTGCTCCAACAGGCCCCAGGTGGGGCAGGAGGGACAGAAAGGGAGAGTGTGCCATGACCTCCATGCCCTCTTCCAGCCCCAGGACGGTCAGCAGCCCAGGATGCCCAGCCCTCTGGTCTTAGAGGGCACCGCCGGAGAGGGCTCACCTCCCCTGAGCCCCAGCACCACGGTAGGTCAAGCCCAGAGCCACCTTTCCTCTCCCCCGGAATCAAGGCCTAGTGACAGCCCCCAAGAGGCTACCACGTGTCAGCTCCAGGAATAGAAGCAGGTCCTGCCCTTTCTCTGCTGTTCCCCCAGCCCAGCATGCAGCAAATCCTTGAGAATGAATGCATGGGCAGCTGGACTGGGGACGGGGGCAGCTGGGGGGCCTGAGCGTGGGCCTTGCTCTGGCCTCGCACGCTCACGTCCCTGCCCATTCTCTACAGCTCATCGATAGAACAGAGTCCCTGAACCACTCCCTCAAGAAGAGGTATGTCTGACTGCTTTCCAAGCTGGCACCAGGGTTCTCCAAGAGGGGCTGAGGAGAGAGGGGCACGGGGGGGAGGTCCTGGGGCTGGAGAGAGCTCGGGTGGGGCTGAGAGGAGCCCGAAAGCCAGAGGAGGGCCGTGGGGCGTGACGCTTCTTCTGTCTCCAGCAACAGCGTGAAGAAATCCCAGCCCACCCCGCCCATCTCCAAGATCGATGAGCGGCTGGAGCAGTACACCCAGGCCATTGAGGTACGCTCAGGCCCTCGCCTGGTGCCGGTGCCCACACGCCTGCTCCCCATGCAGCCCGTGCTGCTCCATCCAGCCAACATGCATCCATCCAAACAACGCTGCCCATCAAAACAAACGCTTCCATGTGACCAACACTCCTGGACCCACCACCACCACTACATCCAAACAACAGCCCTACAACCAAGTCCCTCCCTCCAACCTGCACCTCTCCTTCCAACCAACACCGCACCCTCCAACCTACACTCCCGTCCCACCAACACCCCCATCCCACCAGCACTCTGTCCGGCCAACAGTTCTCCCTCCACCCAATGCACGTCCATTCAGCCCATGGTCCTCCAGCCCTATTCCATGAACAGCATGATGCCAGCCTCCTTCTGTCGCATGTCCCACCATGTCACCTTGCTGTCCTAAGGGAGTATTCCACACAGAACAGAGGAACACACATCTTTCTGAGCGCCTTGCCCAAGCCCTACACTGGAAAACACTCCTGGGGAACTAGAAGGGCAGAGGGGCCATGATTCGTGTGCGAGAGGGGTTCACACGGGCCTCTCTGATGCGTCCCGTGCGGGTGCACAGCAAAGCATCCCGGGCCCCATCTCCTCTGCAGACTGCCGGCCGGCCCCCCAGGCTAGTCCGCCAGCCCTCCGTCGAGCTGCCCAGCATGGCCGTGGCAAGCACCAAGAGCCGCTGGGAGACGGGAGAGGTGCAGGCTCAGTCTGCTGCCAAGGGCCCCTCCTGCAAGGTAGGACCCCCTTCAGGGTCACGGCTGGGCTCCTTTGGTAAGGCGGGGGTGAGGTTGTCCAGGCTGCAGGCAGGGCACTGTGGGTGGACGAGCCCTGGCGCATCCTTGGGGCTGGGGGTCCCCAGACTGGGCTCGGCAGAAGCTGTGTGGAGAGGGCCGTTTGGCCTGTGAGGGCGGACGGAGCCACCTTCCCTTCCTTCCTCCACCCTGGGGCTCTCAGACATGGAGGCAGGAGTGCAGGGCCTGCAGGCAGGAGACAAGAGCCTAGAGCTTCAAGCTCCCCCAGGCCAGGGGTCTGTCTACACCTGTGGCCCGTCCTCTCTCTGTCCCCAGGATATCGTAGCTGGGGACATGAGCAAGAAAAGCCTCTGGGAGCAGAAAGGAGGCCCCAAGATTTCATCAACAGTCAAGGTAGAGTCTAAATGTGCTGTTGCGGGGAGGGCAGATCCAGCAGGTGCGGGCAAAGGGGGCTGTCCTCAGTGCATCGGGGAGGGCTTCCTGGAGGCAGCAGCATCTGCCTTCTGCTGCTCTCACCTTTGCTCTTGGTCTCCTTCCCCCACAGAGCACCCCCTCTGGGAAGAGGTACAAGTTTGTGGCCACTGGGCACGGGAAGTACGAGAAGGTGCCCGTGGACGACGGCTCGGCCCCCTAGGCTGCGCCTCTTGGTGAGTCCAGGGCAGAGGCCAGAACATGACACGTCGTGTGTGCAACGTGCCATTCTGGGAACATGGCAGCATGGACAGAGCCTGCTTGTCCATGTTGCCAGTTGCAAGGGCCCAATGCCCAGCCTCAGAGCTGGCCAGACACCAGACTGCCCATCTCCCAGCTCCCTGCAGATCCGTGCCTCACCCCCATCCCATCCTATACCACACTCAGAGAGGGGACAAGTTGTCATTCTCTGAGAGGAGGTCACAACACGCAAATGCGGGCTGGGGGGCAGCAGTGAGCTGAGGGTGTGAAGGGGCCAGAACCCAGGTCGCACCCTGCTGTTCCCCCGGGGCCACTCTGGTCTCCACCACTTTCCCCATCGCTGCTGAAGAGTCAGCAAGGTGACACGTGCTGTGGTCCGACACACTTTTATTGGTGGCCTGGGTCTCAAGATCCATTCACAGCACCCAAGACATCCTAGGGTGGGGCAGCTGGCCCCTTGCCAACTGCTTCTTTGCTCCTGAGCCCTGTTCCCCCAGCTGTGGCTGGACATTTCCGCAGGGACCTCTGTGCCCTTCCCCCAGCGCTGTGGGCTCCCTCAGAGCCCAGCTGCTTGCAGACGGAGCCCCAGAGCTGCATGCAGCCTGGGGTCCCCTTCACTGTCTTTAGCCCCTTGCACACTCAGCCGGGCTGTTCTCCCAGCCCCAGGACCGAGGACGCCCCTCCTTGCCCAGCGTCAGTCTGGCAGTCCCCTGAGGAGGGGGCCACAGAGCCTGGACCCAGGGCCCGCCTGCCCCACCAAGCCTCAGGGCTCCCCACCCCGAGGCCCCAGGGGCTACGCCTGGCCCACCCTCCCCGCCGCCGCCCCTTGGGAGCTCCAGGCTTCCTCAGAGCCCTGGGCAGGCCCTCCCTGCAGCATGCAGGCTGCAGCCAGGCCCTCCCTGTACCTCCCTGCCCCGAGCCCATGCAAGGACCTAGGCTGGCGCTGCCACTCACAGTCAGCCAGTCCAATCCCCTGCCTCACAGTGGCCTTCTGTACTTTCCATCTCACCAAGTTTCCCCCCATAAGCCCCCTGCTCTACCTGTCATAGACCCCTCCACACCACTGAAGCCCACCGCCTCCTTAACCCCACTTGCTCCCGGCCTCATCCCACTTCCCACGTGGTCCTTCATGCTCTCATCCACCCAACCTGCCCCTCCTGACCACCCAGCCACCCCCAGGCTCCCCTTGGCACCTGTCTGGCCCTGATGCACTCTTCCATGGCTGCAGCTTCCCAGCTGGACCCCCACCCCTCTTCTGTCCAGCCCACAGTCCTGGGCCCTGGGGCCACCCTGGCCATTCATTCACCCTGGCCTCCAGCCAACCGCCGTCCTGTTGAAGTTCTTGGGCTGGGGGCTCAGCTCCAGGACGGAGGGGATCACGAGAGGGGTCCGGGCAGCCACCTCCTGCAGCTTCCGGGCGTTGAAGCGAGGTCGGCACAGGAAGGGCAGGCGGCCGAGGCCAGCCAGGGTGGGCACCCTGTCCCGGGGCCCTGCTGGGCTGCCCCGAGCCTTGGCCACCGACATGCGGTACAGCACCGCGTCCCACATCGTAGAGGCCCGGGAGGCAGGGGGCGGTGGCAGTGGGCTGGTGTGGCCTGTCTCTTTATGACCTGTACGCTCCGGGCTATGTTCTGGCCCCAGGACTGGGGCCTCCTCCACTGGCTCCATCAGCTGGTTCCTCAGGCGAGCCCAGCCACTGAGCCAGGGCTTGGGTGCGGCTCTGAGCACAGGACACGGGTCAGAGCCCGAGGCGGGTGCTGGGGACCAGGCCCTGCATGGGCTGGAGACCTGCTCAACCTCAGCCACAGCGCCAACTGTGGAAGGGTGTTCCATCTGCTCAGCTTCATGGGCTGCAGAGGGCAGCCCATAAGGCGAGGGTCCCGGCGAGCAGTAGGTAGGGGCTATGGGCACCACAACCTGGGTGCTGGCCTCCCTGGGCACCGAGGCCTGCAAGCTGGGGGGGGTCCCGGGCACAGGGGGTGACTCAGGCCAAGAGCTGGTGGCTTGGGTCCCAGCAGGCAGTGGGTGGATATGGGCCACTGGGATCAGGGACTGGGCCCCAGGAGGGCATGGGGCTGTGTCTCTGTCCTGGTCACCAGGCCCATCCTCTGTGGCCATCTGGTGGGGCTCAAGGGTCCCAGACGGTGGGGACGGCACCACCTGGATGTGTACCTGGCTGATGTGGGCGCCCTCCACTGCAGGGGCCAAGACTGTGCTGGGGGACTGGGTGTGTTCTGGGGTTGGGGCTGCGAGCTGGGGCGCCATGGCCTTGAAGTGAGCAGCCAGGGTCCTGCGCTGGGTAAGGCTGAAGGAGAACGTGGATTTCTGCAGGGGTGAGGCCACGTGGTGGATGACAGGGGGGTGGGGGGAGCGGGGCAGCGAGGACCGCACGGGCGGGGCCTCGGCAGGGCGCGGGGCTGTGGTCTCCTGGTCATGGCTGGCCTCGCTCACGGGTGACAGGGAGGCCCGGAAAGCCCCTTGTGGGGTGGGAGGCCCGCCCTTGGTCATCTTCCTCCGGGCCGCCTTCCTCAGGAGTCTCTGCAGTTGCAGGTCATCTTTCCCTGGCTTGGGTAACAGGGGTGGTGGGGGGCCAGGTGGCCTCTGGGGGCCCCGGCCAGCCTCGATGAGCATCGCTGCCACCTGAGGCAGGGAGGGACCACCATCAGCCCGGCCGTCAGCCCTCCTTCCCCTTGGCCCCCCTCACCAGAGGCCCAAGTCCTTGCTGGGTGATGGACAAGGGCTGGAACCTGGCTCTGGGCACCACTGTGTGCACAGTCTGGGCTGGGAGAGCTGCGGCGAACTCCAAGGGGGAAGCACGTGCTGGGCTGGCCACCCTCCGCGGCAGGAAGCGCCCGACCCGCAAGTGTGGGAGGGGTGCCATGCCATGCCAGCCTGAGCACAGGTGCCCCCATTGCAAGCCAGCTGTGAGGAGGGTGGCTGGAGGCTCAGGAAGCTGGGCTGCGTCACCAGATGTAGATTGGCTGCGAGGCGGGGGCAACTTTTGCTGAGCTGAGCTGAATGGGATATTCCCGCAGACACCCTGGTTAGGGTGATCTCAGCCAAGCCATCCATCCTGCTTTCTGGGTGCCACATGCTTGCAAGGATGCTTACAAATGGCATCCGGACTAAGCCAGAGGCCAGCCAGTTTAAGGGAGGAAGGAGACCTGGGGGCTGCCTCCCGTGGGGGCTGCCTCAGTCAGACAGGAGCAGATTTGCCCCAGAGGGACCTCCCTGGGCTTGCTCTTGGCTGCTGCCTGCCTCTGGGAGACCAGGACCTCAAGAACCACAGGACCCTGCATCCGGCTCCTGGGGGCTGCCAGGCAAGTGGGTGAGCAGGCGGTGGGCAGCATCCCTCCACTTCTTGCCCCAAGCAGGGCCCTGGGCACTGGAGCTCCGCATCAGGAGCAGGCTCCCCAGGTGCAGGCAGACACTGGGCTGTGCGGCTGGAGCAGGGGCCTGCTCCCCGTGTTGGGTGAGGGCCTGTGGGCAGGCCCAGGAGGCTGCAGGGGAAGGCGCGAAGGGGCAGGGCTGCGGCCCCTCAGACAGAGCCTGACGTTCCCCCGACGCCTGTGTTTCAGCTCTCCCAAAGCTGCAGGCATGCAGGCTGGTGACCCCCTCCACGCGCCCCACCCACACTCCCAGGGGAGAGTCCGCCCGCCAGATGCCCTGGCCCGGCCACCCGGCCCACCTGGCTGTCCTCCACCACTCGCCACCACCACTGTCTCCTTGCTCCTGGACCCTCTTCCCCCATCCTGCTCTCTGATCCCTGCCCTGCCAGGAAAGGGACTCCTGCTGACAGTGGCTGAAGGGACCACTCCCAGAGCGGCCAAGACCTCCCAAGGAAGGCAGACACAGGGCACCTGCGGGATCCCCCAGGTCAAGAGCCATGGACGCCTGCCCTGGACGCCCAGCCCTGCACCCCCCCTGCTCGCGCTTGCCGCCCCTCCGTTCTGTACAATAAAGCTCCCTGTGTGCCCCCGTGTGCTGGTCCTCCGGTGCTCACCAACTGGAAGAAAAACAAGGAGCAGGGCCAGCCTGGGTGGAAAAGGCCACACTGTCCTGTCCTGTGCTGGCCTTCCTCAGTGTTACACGTTGGGGCCTGAGGGGTGTGGTGGCCTAAGTAAGGGCACATGTGGTGGGCGGGTTCTGTCCTCTTCCTGAATATCTGGGATGCTTCCCCCTTGACTGGCCCTGTGTAGACTTTTCAGCACCTGAAAAAGTGTGCAAATCTGGGCTGTGCCCCTAGACTGTGCACTCCCTGGGGACAAGACCCACCTTGGGGTCATCTGCTATACCAGCACCCAGGAGGTACTCAGTGAAAGGGATGGTGGATGGACAGATGGGTAGATGATAGGAGGTGGGTGGGTGAGTGGGTGGATGGATGAATAGATGGGTGGATGGGTGGGTGATGGAGGGAGGGAGGGAAGAAGTGAGTGTGAGATGGATGTGTGACTGGGTAGGTGGGTGAATAGACAAGTGTGTGATATGGGAGACAGGGTGGGGGTGTCCTCCTGAGCCCTCTCCCCTCCCCGAGCCCACACTCAGGTCTGACATTGAGGTTTTCTGCCTTTGGCATTCAGGGAGGCTCTTCAAAAAGCAGGCTCCAGGGGCTCTAGCCTCGTTTGCTCAAGTCCTTGCTGTCAAAATCTACCTTCCTCCAGAAGGAGAGAGAATGTAGAATATGGGCAGCTGAGGAGTGCTGGAACTCAGCAAAGCCAGCAGTCACCTCTTCCCACCCCTAGCAGTCCTCTGAGACAGTGCCCAGGGCCAGGCTCTGCCACTGGGGAGTATCTCCCAGGGGACATGGCGCTCTCTGCCTTCCCACCCAGCTGGACGTGATACTAGCGGTGGGCAGTAGGCAGAGGCTGCCCAAGGCCCACGGCTGGCAGAGAGCTGGGACTGAAAGATGAGAGACAGGTGGGGGGCCCAAGCTGGGGAGGCAGCCAGCCCCACTGCCCCGACCCACGGTGCCCCGCCTGGCCTCAGGGGTGAGGACCCAGGGTCTGTCTACTCCGGGTGTTGCTGAGGTGTGGTGTCATACCCCCAGGGTCAGAGCCTGCCGACCACACAGGTCCAGAGGCTCAGAGGGGCCACTGCCCAAGGGGAATCTGGCTTGTCACTGACTGTCTGCCATCTGTCCTTCCTGCCTGGGAGACCCCCGAGCCCCCAGATGCTCTGCTCCAGGCACAGAAAGCCAGTCCCCCAGAGGAGGCAGAATGGACCAGGGACCTACAGCTCACCGAGCACCCAGGGTGAGCAAGGCTGGAAAAGGTTGTGTCAGCAGCTTCTATCTGGGGCCTGGCTGAGCCCAAGCCTGCGGGGCTGTGCCTACCGGAGCTCAGGTTGGCACCAACGCGGGCACCCAGGTCAGCTCGGGGCTCCCAGGAGAGGGTCAAGTTCCCCTGGGCCCCACCAACCCCAACTATGCCCATGAGGGGCCAGGACCCAGCCTGAGGGGCCCCTGCCCTCCTCACCACCCTGGGGTCATCTGCATAGACAGCCGAAGCCAAGACACTTGGGGTACCCCTCCTCCCACAGCCCCTTCCCTATTCCCTGGCTTGGCCCAGAAAACCCACCCTGCTGAGCCCAGGCCCAGGCCCTGCACAGCACACCTCAAACCCTTTCTGGGGGTTGAGATAGTCCCACCCCCTATCTAGGCTGGGCCAGCCTGGCCCCACCTCCTCCCTAGGTCCCCTGCTGCCCCCCTGCCCTGACCCCTCACCTCCCACCGCAGCCTGGCCAGGCCAGGTGGACCCGGGTGTGGATTACCTGCTGCAGGCCCTCGGCAGGCGGCGGCCCATCCAGCAGGGCCGATTCAGTGTGTCCTGCCGCAGCACAGCCCAGTGCCCCGAGGGGAAGGTCGCTGATACCCAAAATAAAACCCACTCGTTCCCCTGACCTCGGTGCCTGTGCTCTGGCTGGCCCTCTATGGGAGGGCGCCTGCCAGAGGTGGAGGCTGCCGACGGAGCAGCCACCCTCCTCTGCTGGCCGAGCAGGGCCACTGCAGGGCCCAGCATGTCCAGCTGCAGATGCTGCCCCAGGGATGCCCTGGGCCTGGGCAAGGTGCTGCAGGGCACCACAACCTGAGCGGGGCCCCCAGGGCAAGCCCTGGCATGGCTGCAAAAGAGGCCAAATGCTCCTAAAGCTCCTAATGCACTGTCTCCATGTGCGCCCCTGAATGTGTATGTGTGTGTGTAGTGGGGGTGGTCCTCAGGTCTCTGTCAGCAGAGCAGGAGAAGCCAGCCTGAGAAGAGGAACAGCCCCCGTCCTGAGGGAGGAGCCGGGCAGGGTGGCCCCTGCAGCACTCGGGGCCTTTTTTGGAAGTAGCTCTACAGATAACGCCACTGGACGGAAAGTCAGAGCTGACGGAGAGTCAGGGCCGCATGAAGACTGTCTGAGGACCTGGACAGGTGGAGGGGAGGCATCAGCTGGAGGAATTTGGGGTTCAGACAGAGGGCAAAGATGTCCCAGAGTTCCAGCCTTGGGGGCTTCCCACTGCCGGGGCTCCAGGACGGGTGGGCAGCAGAGGGCCCCGTCCTGGAAGTCCTGGAGGCCAGAGGCCCAAGCTCTGCCTCCCCTGCTGTGTGGCTGTGGTCAGTCTCGGTCCCTGTGGTTTCATCTCCAACTTGTAGGGTCTGGATGAGATGCCAAGAGAAGCCTTCCGGAAGCCTCTGAGACCCAGAGCAGGGCACAGAACCAGAGGGGCTGAGGCTGGGGCGCGCAGTCTCCCGAAGTTCCTCTGGACATCCCGACCCTGAGCCGCTGCAGGGCTGGGGTCTCTCCTGAGCTGCCCCAGGGCTCGCCCTGTGCCAGGCATCCCATTGCTCCACAGGCTGTGCCATCCCTGCTCAGGCGGCTCCTCGCCCTGAGCCTGGGGGTCTGGAGGGAGGTGCCAGGCTGCTCTGGCCTCAGTCGGTGCCTCGGCTTCCCTAATCTGAGGAGCAGGGCCACTGGAGCTCACAGCCTTCCCAGTTAGCATGGGGACCGTCCCAGGCCTGGGCGAGTTGTCTGCCAGTTGGAGAGTGCCACCTGGAGTCCTGAGGAAAAAAAGGCAGTGGGCACACAGTGGTGCCCACTGGGAGTGGCCCACTGGCTGGGTGCCTAATGGGAGCCCCCATGCCACGGCAGAGGTGCAGCCCAGCTCTGCCAGGGAGGTGAGACCCCAGCCGCCAGGCGCGAGCGGCTGTCTCCCTCTCCCACGTCTGTGCACCCCCCGGGGGTGTCCTCCCGCAGAAGCAGGGCTGCTGCTCAGCGGAGCTTGGACGGGACCGTCCCAGCTGAAGACTCACAGAGCCTCCCTCCCATGGGCCCCTCTGGGCCTCGGGTGGCACCCTCCGACAGGGGTGGCAGGGTGGGCCTGGGACAGTGTGCAGTGCGACTGGCTTAGCAGACCCCTTTCCTGGGCGAAGTGCATGTCCAGACCGCTCAGCGGCAGGGGAAGCTGCTCTGGAGTTCCCCCATTCCAGCCTGGACCAAGGACAGCCCTCAACTGTGTCCCCAGGGCCATCCAATACTTTCCTTCGCCCCTCCTCAGCCCATCAAGAATGTGCCCACTGTCGGGGGAGTAAAAATAGAAGCTGACGCCTCATTGGGGAGGAGGGTGGACCTTGCCCCCTTCTCCAGACACATGCCCCCATCCTCTCCTCCTTGGGCCTCATCCTCTGCCATTCCTATACTTGGTAAGGGGCCTGCATGGGCACAGCCCTTTCCTGCCTGCCCCACATGCCTGGCCACCCAGCCCCCGGCCAATGGGCTGCTGGGAAAGATCAAATGTCACTATAACATGAGGGTGTGAGGCCGAGGAGGCACTGCCTGAACCCATCCTGTCCACAGGGAGCACCAGCCCTTCTCCGGACTCAGCTGCAGGTTGGTGTGGCCAAGAGCGGCCGGTTTGGTGCTGGGCAGGGCCGCCTGGCATGTGAAGCGCATCCCGGGGTCCCGGGGTGCTGATCGGATGCCATGCTTCTGAGCATCTCAGCTTTGAGCACAGTGACTCAGAGGACCCAGGAAGCCACCCCAGGGTCCCAAGGGTCTGGGGAGCTGGCATTGTGGGAACGATGCCAAAGAATCTGCTCTGAAGCAGAGCATGGGGGGCCGGGGAGAAGGAGGAAGGGGGGTTTCCTCTCAGGCCCAGACCAAGGCTGGCAGCTGGGAGGAGGTGGGGATGTCCAGGCGAAGGACAGGATGGGGCACTGCCCAAGCTTCAAGGGCCCCCGATGCCGTGCCCCGGCTGAGCGCCTGGCCCACCTTGGCCTGTCTATGGGGGCTCCGCCATGCTGAGGGGTGCTCTCTGCCCCACGTGGCCATTGCTTCCAATGCTGTCATGTATTTGGACGGAAATGAAGGGGGCTTGTCTAATTCAGCCCAGATCCGTGGCACGGGGTGCTCAGGACCCAAGCAGCCCTAGAGGCAGCACCCAGAGGTCAGAGACAGGAGTCGGCGGGGCTGCAGAGGGGGCAGGGGGGCTGGCCTCCGTCCTGCCCACCCAGAAAGACGTCCCGTGGCAGGAGGAGCACACGCTCCCAAGAGACCCCACCGTGCTCCTCGCCCAGACCCTGTCACTGGAGCAGGGCTCGGCTGCTCCTCCTGACGCCACCCTGGCCCAGCATCCTCACCTGCCAGCTCCTCTTTGGGTGCCCTTGGCCATCCTGGGAGTAGACGGGCAATGGGCCACTGCTGGATGGGACGGGGGTCCAAGTGGGGGCGACATGGGCAGGGACCCACAGCAAGTGAGTGGCAGGGCCTTCTGGCTGCCCACCCCATCTTGTCACCTGGGCAGGAGGGAAGGACGGTGCATGTCCCCAAGGAGGGCTGACCTCAGTGGCTATTTTCACACTTTTCACACCTGCCCCTCTGAGGGCAGAACATTAAATGGACAACAGGTTTCTTTCTCAGCTGTGGGAATGCCAGGCACTGCCCGCACACACACCCTGGCCTGGGCCCCTCCCTGGCAGACAGGGCGCCCCACAGTGCCCCCTTCAGGGCCTCACCGGACAGAAGAGCCGGAGCCTGCACGGACCTTGGTTTCCCACTGGGACAGAGGGCCTGTGCAGCCTCCCCACAGGAGGGTCCCCGGGGGCACCCTGCCTGAGGGTGCTACCCTCAGACTGCAGCCCAAAAGATAGGAGGGCAAGTTGGAGGAGCTCAGGGAGACCCCAGAGAGGGGGCAGGGGTGCGGACAGGCTAGACCTGAGGAGGCGGCTGCGCTCGCAGCCCCCCTCCCACCATCTTGGGTTTCTGGGCAGAGATGTCTTGGCTAATTTAGGTGCCTATTTCTGGACACCTCAGCTGCCACCAGCTCCTTAAAAATAACCCACCCTCTGGGCTCGGGCCACGACCGCCCCCTCTCAAGGCACTAACAGGTGTTGGCCTGCCAGGATGAGAGGCAGGCACAGCAGGGCAAGGAATGGCTCCCTCTGGCCCTCCCACCATGCAGATCGTGGCTGGGCAGGCTGCAGGGTGGGGTCAGGCGGCCAGCGGTTGGGCCCACCAGGAGGGCCTGGGCCTAGGGATGGCAAGACCGAGGCTGTGGCTTGAGGGGGCAGCAGAGTCCCAGGAAGAAACTTTTGGATGCAAACGGCTGCAGGGCTTCCTGGAGTGGGTTAGCAGAGACGTGCACTTCAGTTCCACACAGAGCTTAAACTGCTCTGGGAAAATTAACATTCTTGACAGAGGCTTTGGAAAACCGTTCCCACCCACCTAAGCAATGGGACGTAAATGCATTTTTAGATGATGAACTTGTGTTTTTCTTATACAAAGCTCCCTGGGGGCAGCATAACGATTGTGTTCAAGTAGTCTGTAATGTGCTGTCACGAAATTTATTTTCTAACATCCCGGGCCAACATCCTGAGGCAGCCGCTCCGAGCATTCCCAGGCCCTGGGCCGCCTCAGGCGTGTCTGGTGGTCAGCTCACAGAGAGATGGTCCCCAAGTGTGCCGGCCTGGCACCGTTGCACCTGGACACGTGTAGCCAGGTCCGGGCACAGAGCTTCCCCTCAGATGTTGACAAATTCAAGAGCACCCACGGGGCCTGGGAAAGCAGGTTGAGGAGGAGGAAAGGGGGTGCCGGGCTGGGGGACACACAGATTAGCTCAGACCCCCTCCCTGAGAGCTCGGGGCTGTCTGCTGCCTGGTGGGGCAAGGGGGAGGGAAGGAGACAGAACGGTTGATGCACTTTTGTGGTTTTGGAAGCAGGGTCCTCAGGGGGCTGTGGGGGCACCAGGGGTCCCCAGAGCACCCCTGTAAGAGAACACAGGCTCCTTGCAGGAAACCATCATTCTAGAAGGGAGCTTTGGGCTCACCCCAGAGGGGGCTCTTGTGGGGCTGGCCAGGGTGGAGGGGGACCAGGGAGGGCTATGCGAGCGTTCCTGCGGAGGCTGGGCTCTGTAATCTAGGGGCTGCTCGGCAGCCCCTGTCCAGGCCCAAGGGAAGAGGCCGCCAAGAGGCAGCCTTGCATCGACGTGAGCAGGATCTCCCCACTGTCCCCAGCAGCCTGGACAGGCCTCCCGGCGCTCGTAGCTTCTGGATGACCCTTCTCAGGACACTACTGGGAGGAGGAGGATGTCTGCCCTGGGTGGGGGTGGATGCCACGACCTTCCAAAATCCTGTCCAGCTCTGGGATTCTAAGCTCCGGGCTGGAGCCGGGGCAGGAAGGGGGGCGGGTGGGATCCGAGTTGGGGCATCCAGGAGGCCTGGGGGCGCCTGGAGCCTGGGAGGAAGCAAGGGGGCCTAGGCAGGAGGCCCCAGTGCAGAAGCGTGCCAGCCCAAGGCCGGAGAGGTGGCCTTCAACCCCCTGCACCCCTGCTCCAGCTCCCCTCGTCCAGCCTGTCCAGAACAGGGCAGCTGCTAACTCTTCTTGGTCTCTCCCCAGCCCACTGCAGACACAACCCACCCACCATGTCTGACGAGGAAGCGTGAGTACCTGAGGCCACGCCCCACCCCAGCTCGGGACCCCTGGGCTGGGCCGGTCCTGGAATCCCCTGAGCAGACGCCCCCCTCACCCCTTCTCTCTCCTCTCTCTCTCTCTCTCTCTGTCTCCTGCAGCGAGCAGGTGGAGGGTAAGTGTCAAAGCCATTTGCTGTCTTGCATCTGCCTCTACACAGAAAACACACCTGAGGGGGCCCCACTGTAGACAGCATGTCCCTCCTGGGGGGCCCCTGGCCGGAAGCCGAGCTCGGCCACATTCAGTACTGAGCCTTACATGGACCCTCCTCTGAGAATGGACCCCCCTTCTGCCCCAGCACTGCGGCCTCCTCGTCCTCAAAGGACACGTCCCGGAGATGTGGTCGCATCTAAATGCAGCCTGCACTGCCAGGGTGTCCAGGGCAGCGTGGCAGAGGGAGCCTTGGGGTTCAGCCACTCTCTGCCCGGCCTCCCCAGTAGCACCTGAGCATCTGTGCCAGACGCCCCCCAGGTCGCTGGCATCTGCAGAGCCTCCTCCTCCTCCAGCTTGGGCGGCCTCTTCTGGCCCGAAGATGCCCCTGCCCGCATCTCTGGCTCCCGGGGATGCGCTGCGCTGGCCCGAGATGGCCCTGCTAACATGGCCCCTCTCTGTTCTATCCCATTGCAGAGCAGTACGAGGAAGAAGGTAACCCCAGCAGCCCTGGGAGCCCCTGCACCTCCACCCCGGCCCCTTGCCCTTCCCCTCGGGCATCCCGGGGCTCAGCAACCAATGCCATCGTCCTCAGCGCTGATCCATCCCCATCCCCGCTGACCTCTCACCTCCTCACAGACACTCACTGACTGCTCATTAATACATCATCCTCATCCATCTGCGGGTGTGGAGTCCGCTGGGTGTGGGCATCAGGGCGCTCAGCTCGTTAACACCAGGCCCAGCATGAGACCTGCCTGCCTTCCTCAGCTCTGAAAATCTCTGTCTCTGTCTCTCTCTTTCCATCTCTCGGCACCCCCTCCACTCAATCACCCTTCGGGTTGACCTGGGGACCCTTCCTCCTGTCACCTTGGCCTGCAGGGCCTCTGGGCTGTGCCCAGGCAGACGAGGCAGGGAGTGGGGCCCCCAGGAGCATGGCGGGAGGCGCTGCTCGGATCCCCTTGGCCAGCACACAGGCTCAGGCATGCTTTCAGGCCACAGCAACAGGCGTGAGGCCTTCTGGGTGCTATGTTTTGAAAATATTTTGAGAACACTTGGCTACCCTAACAGTGAGAGGAAAACATTTCTTCTGCTGCTGGGAAGGGGGAAAGGCCCACTTCTGAGTGGGAAATGTGGTCCCGGAGAGCCGCCCCTTCCCCAGAGAAAGCGGGAAGGCATCCCCCTGCCCACACTTCCTCCCTGACCCTCACAACCTCGGGACACCCTCTGTGGCCACCCTGCCCCGGGGCCATTCCTGGGTTTCCTTCTGACACATGGGGTCTGTCCCATCCCCACGTCTGCCACCCGCAGAGCAGGATTCAGCTGGACCCTCTGCACAGACACTGCGGCGCTGGGGACGGGACGGGCCCACCCAGGTCCAGGCCCTGAAGACCGTGCAGGGCTGAGTCCCCCAGACCTGGGGGGTGGCCGCAGGGGCAGGGCTAGGGCTAAGATGCTGCAGCTTGTGGCCTTGAGGGGTGGGCCTCTCCCTGCTCTCAGGGCCCGGCTGCCCTCCCCACTCTGAGCGCCCCTAATGCCTGTCCTTGTCCTCTCCCCCACGCCCTGCTGCTCCCGCCTCAGAAGAGGCCCAGGAGGAAGGTAAGTGGGGTCCAGGACCCCGGCCCCACAGCCACCCTCCAGCCTTCTGCCCCGGTGGCATGCACCCACAGTGCCCCTGGTGTGCCCCCACCCTGCTAAGGACATGCGTGTGCTCCTGACCTCACCTTCTGCCCTCTCCTCCCTACCACTGCACCCCCGGTGCCCCTCTGCTCACAGAAGCCCATGAAGGAGGTATGAGGCCACGGGACTTCTGGTCCCCATGTGGGGCCTGGGGCCTGGCTGGAGACCACACAGGGGTGGGGAGAGGGGAGGGAGGCAGCAGGTGTCAGCCAGCCCAGGGGCTCCCACATGTGGCCCCTGTGTAACCTACTAACCAGTGCTTGACCAGAGCTGTGTCCCCAAGGGCTGGGCACTCGCCCGGAGCTGGGCTGCAGGGGGCAGGCAGCACCAGCACAGGGCCGGTGGGGGCCTGCCAGACCAGGTGTGCACCCAGCTGCCCCGGGGACGGGCCGTGTGGCCTGGCCACACCACCCCAGGGTGGGTCACCGGGAGCCCAGGACAGTGTCTGACCCTTGGCCGGGTCAGAGCCCCAGGGGAAATCTCAGGTGAGGCCAGGGTAGTGGAGGGACAGCCCCTGCAGCCTCCCCTTGGGGCGAGGGCCGCACCCTCAGCAGGGGCCTTTCTCACTCCCCGGCCACCCCCAGCCTGCCCTGGGGGGCCTCGTCAGGTCTGGGTCTGGAGCCTGTGCTCCGAGCAGCCGGGGCGGGCAGCTGCGCCCTGCGTTCCGGGGAAGCTGGGAGAAACGGGGTGGGGAGAGGTGGGCATCCTCCTGGCCTGTCCCTGGGCTGCACGCCTTTCCAGGACTCTGGTCCACCCACATGCCAGTCCCTCCCGTGAAGGGCAGGTGGGGGCCGGGAGGCACCAGAGGAAGGCCCGCCCACCATGTCCCCAGGGCCAGAGCCGCAAGTCAGGACCAGGGCAAGAGCCAGGAGAGAGAACCGCAGCCAGTCTGCAGGCAGGTCCGGGCTGGGGGCACAGTCCAGGCCCACACTAACCGTGTCTCGCTCGCTTCCTGCACGCTCCCCACCGCTCGGTCTTGGCCACTGACCCTCCTGAGTGGCAACCGGCTGTCTCCATTAACCTGGGATCCTTTTCCCTTTGACCTCTGACCTGCGTGGCATTGCCTCTTGTCCCACGGCCCTCCTTGCCCATGAAGTTCGTGAACCAGGTATGCGCCATGACTTCAGTCCCGTGAGGGCGCATGGGCACACACGCGGCCCTGCGTGGGTGTGAGCCGGAGCAGGAGGGGCCATGTAACCCACTCACCGTGTGGCTCTGCTCCGGCCCCCTCACCTCTGCCCCGAGGCTCACGGTGACTCTCTCTCCCCTCTCCCCCCACGGTGCTGCTCCTGCAGAGGACGTCCAAGAAGGTATGCCCACACCCCATCTGCAGACAGAGCCCCCCTTCCTTCTCCTGCCATCCCTCCCCCACTCCCCGTGCCCCTCTGGCCACCATTCCTGTGGACTGGGCAGGGTGGGAGTGGGAGGCCTGGAGTGCTGCCTCCGTCAGGACTGGCTGATGGGCGCGGGCTCCCTCCTGGCCCCCTGGCAGTGAGCATTCAGGGTGTGGGGCTTCCAAGGCCCTCTTGGGCCCCAGCAGGAAGGTGGGAGGGCAGGTGGGGTGAGGCAGAAGGCCAGGCCGAGGCCCGAGGTGAGGATCCAGGACCCTGGGGACCTTGTATGCCAAGGGGCAATCAGCCAGGGCCTGGCTTCCCAGCCACAGCCTGGGATGGAGCTAGACACAGCCGGGCCCAAGGAGGCCACTGGGTGGGCCTGCCCTCTTCTCACAGGCCTGACGGAGCCCCAGGGTGGAGGTGCGGGAGCTCTGGGCTCATGGCCGGGGTACAAGTGGGGGGCTGTCCTCAGCCCCCTGCTCATAGGTGCCGGGTGGGCCTGCACCCCAAACACAACCCTGACAAGGCCTTCCCTTCCCTGACTGGGCCTGAGTGGGGGCGGGGGCCCTCAGTGCAGGCAGGAGTCCAGAGAACCTAGGGCTCCGAGGTCACCAGGTCACCCTGGCAGCAGTCCTGACGCCCACAGACAGCAAGGAGGTGGGGAATTCGAGGGGTCCCCTGCCTGGGGGAGCAGTGTGCATGGCCCCTCCCCTCCAGCTCTCCACCCTCCACCATTCCCTCTGTGGGCCCTGCCCTCCTGGACACCTCAGCAGCCCCTTCCGGCCCCTGCCTGGCCTTCCTCTTGGCCCTGTGCTGGGTTCCTGCTCCCCAAGTGCCCAGTCTCCCTGCCCTGTGACCCACCCTGAGGTGCTGCGTGCGTGCAGGGCAGGGCTGGCGAGGCCCAGGGCAGCAGAGCAGTGCCAGTGGGCAGAAAGCAAGCCTCCTTGGGCAGTACATGTGGATGGCCCTGTCGTCACCCAGGGGCTGGAGCAGGGACTGAGGGGTGGGGGCCAAGGTGCTGCAGACCGGCTGCAGACCCTGGGCTGTGCAGGCTGGCTGGGAACCCCTCAGGGCCAGGGCAGGTGGGGGACAGTCAGAAGAAGCAGCCCCACGGAGGCAGATGGGGGCCAGGGTCAGGCCTGGGGGGCAGTCTGAACGGTAGGCTGCTTACAATAAGGCAGTTCCCATGAGGTAGCCAAGGGGCAGGTGGCTGGGGGCCCATCCTGCCTCCACAACAAAAGCTCTTAAGGGGCGGGGGAAGCCTTGCTAGGGGGGACAGGACGCCCCCTCCCCACCCCGCCCTCAGAGGCAAGCTAGCAGAGGCTTCCTGGTCCATTGTCAGGCCCCTGGGCGGGGAACAGCAAGGCTTCCGCAGGGCCGAGGTGCCCAGAGGCTTTATGAACCTACTTGCTCCAGACTCACAAAAAAAACCCAGGGGTCCGTCTCCCAGAACCGCCCACCTCAGCTTCAAGGCGCCAGTGTTGGGGAGGGCCTCAGCTTTCCAAGGTGGGCCCTACCAGCCCCCAGAGAGACTCAAAAAAGCCAGCAGTCAGCGCCCATGGGCCCATGGGCATCCTGGTCCTCGCTGGCTGCAGCCAGCCCCTCAGGCCTCCCCGGACAGTGGTTCTCCAGCCCCCTGCTGGGCCTAGGGGGCTCCCCCAGGGCAGGAGAGGTCCAGGTGCTGCCCCTGGGTGCCAGCCTCCACGGCCTCATAGCTTCCCTCCTGCATACACGCTTCTGCCCTGGGAAGCCACCAAGGGGCAGCAGGAGGACAGGGCGGCTGAGGTCCCCACCGGGCTGTCCGGACAGACCCTGAGACTGAGAGGACTGACCCCCCGCCAGCCCTTCTGCCCCACCCCTCAGCCTCACTGCCTGTCCATTCCCCACTCCTGCTCCAGCACTGGGGCCTCAGGGGGCCTGTCTTGGTGCTTTGCTCAGCCTCCCATGAGGCTTGGCCTCCCAGGGGGCTTGGCTGTAAGGCCAGCAGGCAGGGTCCGGCTCCCCAACTTCTGCCCAGCACAGAGGTAGGGGGCCAGCAAGCTAGGAGTGCTTCCTCCGTGTGAGACCACCTTCCTTCTTCTTCTGTCCTGGTCCCCACACTCTGAGCTCTCGGCACGCAGTGGGGACCAGACCCTCTTGTCCCTGGTGGCCGGGTGGGACGTGGTAGGGTTAGTGGGAGAGGGAGAGGCAGGCAGCCATCCAGGCAGGAGCTGGGGAGGCCCCAGCAGTGGGCCCAGGGCCATGGGCAGGGTGGGCTACCCCGGCTCACCTGGCCTGTCTTGTTCTCTCCCCTTCCTCATGCCGGTGCTGCGCTGACCAGAGGAGAAGCCAAGACCCAAGTGAGTGTGGCTGGGGGCACAGGGAAACTGCCACCCTGAGGCTGGGACCGGGTGCCCTGGAGGCAGCCGGTGCATCTAGGTTGTGTGTGGGGGGGGACAGGACTGGCCTGAGAGAAGGTGGCTGCTTCTCTGCTCTTTTTGATTCGGTGTGTGAAACAGCCATGTGATGAGAGCGGGGTTATTTGGGGCAGCCAGAGCCTCCCCACAGTGGAGGGTGGGCTCCCCCCTCCAGCGATGGACCAAGATGGATTCTGGAGGTCCAGTCAGGTGTCACTCACGACAGGCAAGGTGGACTTCCTGAGGGAGGAGGCTACCCACCAAGGGAATGGTGGAGCCTGGCAGAGAGAGGGGCTCCCAGAGACTCCCCTGTGCCCAGCCATGCTGTGGGGGACCTCAGGGCCCTAGACTACACTGGACATGGAAGTGAAGGGAGGGAGGGTCTTGCCCCTGACACCCCTTGAGCACAAAACTTTGAGCAGACCTTGGATTTCCCCTGCAGTGTGGACTCTGAGCCCCTTTGGGGACGCAGTAGCCCTGTTTGCAGGGCATTCCCTCATTTTGCCCACTTGTGAGCATTTCAGAGATTTTTTTTAACCCAACGATTCTGTTTCTGATAAGCACTCACAAGCCCCCCACACTCTGAATGGGATTCATTCCTTTTATTCCTCTGCACACCATGCAAGGAGTTTCAGAGCGTGGCAGCACATGCCCGGAGGTTGCTCCCACTTAGGGAGGCTGCGGATCCACAGAAGGAGGCTTCAGGCTATGCCCGGCGTGTTCCACGCATTGAACTTTATTTCTCATGATTTTAAATAAAGCTTCCGGGTCACAAGATATTTTCTAGTGAAAAAAAAATGTTTGTGTTTTCATTATGAAAATAAAATACCTCATTAAAGAAAATTTGGAAAATACATAAAAGCCCAATGAAGAAAAAAGATCATTTATAATTCTCCCACCCAGCCAGCCAGATTGGGGAACAGAAGGAAGAAATAAAAAGGCTTTTTTGGTCACCCTTCTTCCGTGCATAGGGCTCAGAAAGAAAGGTTTAAACTCTGAGCTGTTTTCAAACACAGTATTATCTCTACAGCCTTGGGCTCTGCTTTTTAAAAATGTAGCACTATTCATAAGTATTTCCCGTGTTTTTACATAGTCTTCTTAAATATTTGGAATGGCCACACAATATTCCATCAATTGCGCAAACCATAATTTTCCTCACCATTCCACGAGGGCAGGGCATTCAGGCGCTCCCCAGTATTGTACTATCATAAATAACGTTGGGTGGAAGGCATTTTCTGTCACTCGGGTTATTTCCCTAGGCCACATTCCCAGAACTGGAATTACTGGGTCAGAGAGTCTGAATGGTCTTAAGGCTTTTGATGCCCTCTGCCAAGTCGCTCCCCTCCAGGGCCCTGCTGCAGATCTCCTCCTGGGGATGCTCTGCTGGGGATAGTCCAGGCTTTCACAGCACGGCCCCCCTCCTCCCCCCCCATGAATGAGAAGGGCCTGCGGAGTTGTTTGCATTTGCATTCCTTTATTGCTCCCAGTAAAGCTTTGAGTGCCAGTTGGTTAGCTGGCCTGGTTCTTCTTGGAGAATTGGTGTTTTATTCCGTCTGCCAATTTATCTAATGCAGAGGCGTCTCTGTTTTCTTAGCCATTAGTGTGCGTGAAGATGTAAGTCTTTTTATTTGCTGAAAATATTTTTCTAGTCTGGTTTCTTCCCCTTCAATGTGCACCTTTTTTTCACATGCATACGTTTTTCATTTGTGCGGAGCCATCTGGCTATCTTCCCTTAGCAGGACCTCCGGGCGCTTCTGGGCTCAGAGAATCCTTCCCTGTTGCAGCATTCTGATCAGTAATCAGCTCTCCGGCTTGTTGTAAACAATTACTGTTAACTGTTTGCTCCACCTGGAACATACCAGGCGGGAGGCATGGGACTCATAGCGGTGGCAGCCCACCTGTGCGGGAGCTTCGTGTCCTTTTCAAACTGCTTCCTGCCCAGCCCCCTCCCTTTGGGTCCCCAGCAAGAATGGTTAAAAAGGGCCCAGAGAAGCCCAACGGCTCAGGGCAGCGGCTCTTGGCTAGAGGTGTGCGCCCCCCGGGAGGACCTGCAGCAGCCACCTGCCTTCTGGTCGGACCAGCTGAGCATATTGTTTGGGAATGACTGAGGGGCCCTTCCTGGATAGGCAGGCGTGAAATAGCCTCCATTGATGTCCAGAGGTTAGCAAAACAGAGGGACACAAAGAGGTTGAAACCTTGTCCGAGGGTCCAGCCACTCTCAGCACAGGGGTTATGCACCCATTAGGAATGGGAGCTCAGGCAATATGCCCTCAGCCACGTGCCGGGGCGAGAGGCTGGCAGTGCTACCTGCAGCAAAGCCAGGTAGGTGTCCGTGCGTCCCTGCTCATGAGCGTCTCTCCCTTCTTCAGGCTTACTGCTCCTAAGATCCCGGAAGGGGAGAAAGTGGACTTTGATGTAAGTGTGTGGGGCCCAGCTCAACACAGGCTCCACCCTCCACCCTCAGCCCCAGAAGGCCATCTCTTCTCAAGCAGCCAAAAATAGGGCTTCCTGGTTCCAGGCAATGCTGCTTTACTTTATCCCTGGACTAAAGGAAACTCTTCCACTAATAAACATCTTTCTTCCCTCCTCTGCCACCCATCCACCTATCCACCTATCCTTCCAACCACCCATCCATCTGTCAATCCATCTATCCATCCATGCACCCATCCATCCACCCACCTATCCATCCATCCATCCATCCATCCATCCATCCATCCATCCATCCACCCACCCATCCATCCATCCATCTGTCCTTCCATCCGTCCACCCACCCACCCACCCATCCATCCATCCACCCATCCATCCATCCATCCATCCACCCATCCATCCACCCATCCATCCACCCATCCATCCATCCACCCACCTATCCATCCATGCATCCATCCATCCGTCCATCCATCCATCCATCCACCCACCCATCCATCCATCCATCCACCCATCCAACCACCCATCCATCCATCCATCCATCCATCCATCCACCCATCCATCCATCCATCCACCCATCCATCCACCCATCCATCCACCCATCCATCCATCCATCCACCCATCCATCCATCCATCCACCCATCCATCCATCCATCCACCCACCCACCTATCCATCCAACCATCCATCCATCCATCCATCCATCCACCCACCCACCCACCCATCCATCCATCCCCCCACACACCTATCCATCCATCCTTGCATCCATCCATCCATCCATGAATCCATCCCTCCATACACCCATCCATCCACCCACCCACCCACCTATCCATCCATCCTTCCATCCATCCATCCATCCATCCATCCATCCATCCATCCATCCATCCATCCATCCACCCATCCACCTATCCATCCATCCTTCCATCCATCCACCCACCCACCCACCTATCCATCCATCCTTCCATCCATCCACCCACCCACCCACCTATCCATCCATCCTTCCATCCATCCACCCACCCACCCACCTATCCATCCATCCTTCCATCCATCCACCCACCCACCCACCCATCCATCCTTCCACCCATCCACCCATCCACCCATCCATCCATCCATCCACCCATCCATCCATCCATCCTTCCATCCATCCATCCATCCATCCATCCATCCATCCATCCATCCACCCATCCATCCATCCATCCTTCCACCCATCCACCCATCCACCCATCCATCCATCCACCCACCCATCCATCCATCCATCCACCCATCCATCCATCCACCTCCATCCATCCACCCATCCATCCATCCATCCTTCCATCCATCCATCCATCCATCCATCCACCCATCCATCCTTCCATCCATCCATCCATCCACCCATCCATCCATCCACCCATCCACCCATCCATCCATCCATCCATCCATCCATCCATCCATCCATCCATCCATCCATCCATCCACCCATCCACCCATCCATCCATCCACCCACCCATCCATCCACCCACCCACCTTGGACCACCCCGAGGAAGGGCTCCATTCCCACCCCGTGGCTAAGGGGTCAGGTGGTCCACTGCCCCCAGGAGGGCATCACAGCGGGCTAAGGCTGGAGAGGAGGGCGTCTCCCCCCGCAGGACATCCAGAAGAAGCGCCAGAACAAGGACCTCATGGAGCTGCAGGCGCTCATTGACAACCACTTCGAGGCGCGGAAGAAGGAGGAGGAGGAGCTGATCGCGCTCAAAGACAGAATCGTGAGTGCGCGGGCGGGCAGGCGGGCGGGGGCCGCGCGGTGGGGGCTGTCCCGCCGGCTGACAGCCCCTCGCCCCGGGGCCGCAGGAGAAGCGCCGCGCAGAGAGGGCCGAGCAGCAGCGGGTCCGCGCCGAGAGGGAGCGGGAGCGCCAGAACCGCCTGGCGGTGAGTCCGGGCCGCGCCCTCGGGCCGGCCGGGAAAGCCCCGGCCTCCGGCCTCCCTCCCGCCCTGTGGCCCCCACCTCCCCGGGTCAGCCAGGGGGCCGGGCCCCCCGCTCAGCGCCCTGCCACGTGAGAGCGGCAACCAGGCCCCGGGGCCGCCAGGGCTCCGGGCTCGGGGGTGTCCTCGCAGCCCCGCTCTGAAGTCTGGGGGTCCCTCACAGGAGGAGAAGGCCCGCAGGGAAGAGGAGGACGCCAAGAGGAGGGCGGAGGACGACCTGAAGAAGAAGAAGGCCCTGTCCTCCATGGGCGCCACCTACAGCAGCTACCTGGCCAAGGTGTGCGGCTGGTCCCCGCACCCGGGGCAGGGCTGCGCAGCGCCCCCGCTGAGGCCGGCCCCGCGTGTCCCCTCAGGCTGACCAGAAGAGAGGCAAGAAGCAGACAGCCCGGGAGATGAAGAAGAAGATCCTGGCGGAGAGACGCAAGCCGCTCAACATCGACCACCTCAGTGAGGACAAGCTGAGGTGGGCAGGCGGCAGGCCTGCGGCGGGCCTGCGGCGGGCGGCGGGGCGGGCCCGGGGTTCTGGGCCCTGGGCTGTGCCGGCTCATCCGCTCCTCTGCCACCTCCCCAGGGACAAGGCCAAGGAGCTCTGGGACACCCTGCACAAACTGGAGACAGACAAGTTCGAGTTTGGGGAGAAGTTGAAGCGCCAGAAGTATGATGTGAGTGTGCCCCCGAGTGTGCCCAGGCACAGGCCGCTGTCCTGCCTCCGCACTCCTGAGCTCCCCTGAGCATGGCAGCCTCGACGCCCGGGGTCTGGATCTCCTGGGCTTGTAGAAAAGATGTGGGTCATGAGCTCCCCTGGGGGACCCAGGGTTCCTCTGGCACCAGGATGCCCTCCCTCATAGCCATCCCTGCCACCCAGGCCCTGGGACCCCCAAGGTGGGCAGAGCACACACACCCCTGCCCAGTAGCTGGAAAGGGGGGTGGGGCTGGGCCACTCTGGGGGTGGCTGCCAGGAGTCACCTTAGAGGGACTTGCAGCAAAGAAGAGCAGCCCTGTGCAGGACTGTTCCTGGGCGGCCCCGGTGCCCCGAGGCAGGCTGGCAGGCTGGCAGGCCCAGAGACTAACCTGCCCTGTGCAGACGGGTACCTCTAGCTCCACCATCAAAGGTGACGTGCCTCTGGCTGAGCTCCTCCAGGGCCCCAGGGGAAGGGCTCACACCCGCAGGGCACTTGCCACAGCCATCCCTGCTGGCCACCAATACAGAGGGTGCTGGGTGCCAGGTTCTGGTAACTGGGAGGCTCCTGGTCCCTCTCAGGAGCCCCGTGCCCCTGGGGACGTCCCCTGGTCCTCTGTGCCTCAGTCTCCTCATCTTGAACAGAAGGAGGGGCCCCCAGGAGCACATGCATCCCTGAGGGCCAGCAGCGTCCAGGGTCAGGTCAGAGCTGCTCCCTCTCCATCCCCTGGGAGGGCTGGCCCTCACGGAGCCCAGACGGGCCCCTCTTGTGGTCACAGAGTGAAATCAGGGACCAGTGGCCGCTGACGCACCCACGCACAGCCCTAGTGGGACTGGGGGCTGGAAGAGCCCAGGCCAGCCCAGCACACCACAGGGCCCGAAGCCTCAGCCGCCCACCCAGCCCCGAAAACATGTTGGTCTTTCTAGATTATGAACATGCGGGCCAGAGTGGAGATGCTGGCCAAGTTGTAAGTAGCCGGAGTCCACTCTGGACCGGGCTCCTGGTGTGCACTGCACGGTGCGTCTCTCGCATGGCAAAATCTGGTCACTGAGGATGTTGGCGGCAGGGGGCACCAAGGGGGCAGAGGCCCTCCTCCCCGCTCGCCCCCTCCTCCACACTGCCTGCGACTGGAGGCTGAGCTGCTGTCTTTGCTGGCAGGGGGCAGGGCCTTGCCTTCCCTGAGCCTGAGCCTCCACCCGGGCAGTCAGGAGGAGGGAGCCGCTGGGGACAGGAGCGGGAGGCCCAGTCCCCCGAGCTCAGTGCCCCCGAGGGCCAGGGGCTCTGTGTGCAAGCCTCACCTCCTGGCCGCGCCCCACGGCCCCACATCCCGCCGCAGGCTGGAAGGTAAGTGGCCAGCCCTGGAGCTGCTGTGTGTCAGGGTCCTGGCCTCCAGTGCCGGCCGCCACATCCTGAGGGCCGGAGGAAGAAGGGAGCACGTGGGCCTCGCTTGGCGCCCAGGCCTGCCGGGTCTGTCACGGTAAGTCGTCTGTGTTGTTACAGATCACCAACCTTAGGAGCCGCATCGACCAGGCCCAGAAGCAGTGAGTAACCCCACCCACCACTCGCTCTGCGCCAGGGCACATACCCCACAGGGACCTGGTGGGTTAAGCCAGTCCCCGGGGCAGCCAGCCCTCCACAGAGCAGTAACATGACTAACATGCCTGCCCAGGCCTGCACCCTGGGCACCCCCTCCCTTCTCCCCCAGCCCCAGAGCCCCAGGAGGACAGCAGATGGGGGGTGGGGCACGAGGCCCCGGGGAGTGTTGCCTCAAAGGTGGCCTGGGACAGGCAGTCAGGTGGTCTGGGCTTTTTCCCCAGCCCCTATTAAGACCCTGGCTCCCCAGGACAGGGAGCCCTCTGCTCTAAGTTCACCCCAGGGTCTGGGGGACCCATTACAAGAGCCTCTCAGCCTGAGAGCCCACACCCAGGGCCACCGCTCTGGGACTCTGTCCCCAAGCCTGGTCACTGAGCAGGTCCACAGACCATGGAGCGCTTGGTCCACGGGACTGCCTGGAGCTGGGAAGCTCAACGGGAGCTCTCCCCTGTTTCCACTGGCCCTGCCTCTTGCTGCCCTCAGGGTTGGCCTCCTCCTCCTGGGGTGCAGGAGTCTGGTCAAGGTGACACCCCTTCTTCCCCGAGCTCTGTTGTGTGGAACGGGGTTGTGCAGGCCCCTTTAAGAGTGGGCCATGTGTGCCTGTGCATGTGTGTGTGTGCACGTGTGTGCAGTGCATGCCTGGAAGGTCCTGCAGGGCTCACGCTGCAGGCATGGCCTCCATCACCAGGCCTCCTCCTGAGGCCACCTTGGGTTCTTCATGGCCTTCTCCACCCGCCCAGTTGTCCCCAGGAGCCCACATACAGGGCACCCTCTCTGGTCCCCCTGCCCACTGCTGCCTGACCCAGCACGAAGCTCCCTTCTGGCTTGCTGAGGGCCTCAGACAGACAGGGCAGGCTCCTTAGAACCTCCACCCTTTGGGGTGGTGACCTCCTGACTCCAGGGTCAGCTCTGACGGGTGACTGAGGGGCTGAGACTTGGGACTGAGACAGAGGGAGCCAGGTCCCGAGTCCCTGAGGCCCTGGCCTACCGACCTGAAGTGCAGGGCCTGAATAGCCCCTGCCTGCCCCAGGCTCCCCTGCCCTGGGAGCTGTGACCTGGTGGGGCACAAGCCCTTTAACTGGGAAATGAGAGCCACCCGCAGGGCCAGCGTCTCAGGCAGGTGCTGCGTGTGCATGAAGTAGGACTCTGGGGTCTCACTGCCCTGGGAAGGGGTGTCCCAGGCTCTCTGTGCCAGCCCCTCTCCTAACCACACTAACCACCTGGCACAAGGCCACCTAGGCCCAGCCAGAAGGCACAGGTGAGTCGCTGGTGCTTGGACTACAGCTCGTAATGTGTGCCAGGGCCCTTTGGGGACAGGCCAGGCCCCTCGCCCTGGCAGCAGCCTGAGCAGGCAGAGCTGCCAGGGGCTGGGGAGGAGACTCTGTCAGGGACCCAGACATCTCAGTGCTCAAGACCGACTTGCTTTCCATTTACAGCAGCAAGAAGGCCGGTGCCACCGCGAAGGGCAAAGTCGGTGGGCGCTGGAAGTAAAGCAGCCAAGGAAGGCCCCCGAGGCAGAGACCGCTGGGCACACAGCCCACATGGCAGTGTCAGGCTGTCAGGCCCGCTCCCAAGCACGCCCAGAACCTCTGTGCTCGCTGCCCCCACCCCCTGGGGTCTGCGAATAAAGCTGTCAGACTCCCCTGTACCAGGTGTGCACTGGCTCATGTACGGGGGCCCTGGGGGTACTGCAGGAGGGGGCTGGGGAGGGCAGAGGCTTCGGGCTCCTGCTCTGCAGCTTGGGGCCCGAGGGACACTGGGTGCTCGTCTCAGGAGTCAGCTCAGGTGGAAACTGTGGTCTGACTGTGCGTGGTGCTGGGCCCCGCCTCCCCTGCCCAGCTTCCCCTTCTGTCAAAGCGCTTTCACCGCGCCGCCCCCTTCTGTCCGCTCTCCACCGCGGCCAGGGTCTTTGCCCCCCATGAGACGCCCACCACCTGGGTCAGCTCTGAAGCCGGTTTGCAGGGCGTCTGAAAGGGGCCTGAGCACACTGGGAGACTTCAGGGATGTCCCCCAGGAATGCGGTGTGAGCACAGAGTCCAGACAGGGCAGGGCCAGGGGACCCCCAGCCTGAGGGGCCTCACACCTTCGGGGGAAAGGACCGGAAAGCACATTTCAGTGGGGGCGGACACGGCAAACAGGCCCTTCTTTCTATATCAGAAGGGGACACAGTGTAATACATTTGAAAATCCTGACCAAATAGAATTATGGAAAATATAAATCACAGAAATTGGACGGAGGTGCAGAGCTTTGCACAGCAGCATATTCACAAGGAAAGCTTTTCCGAGTCTGTGGCCACCCTGCAGGGAGGCCCTGCAGGTGGGAGGGGAGTGGGGCGCCCCATTCAGTCTGCACGGTGTGCTGGCACCCCGACAGCAGAGGAACCCTCAGGTAGCGTGTGCACGTGTGGGCACCCCTCCCCACACATGTCCATGCCCCTCACAAACACTTACTGTGTGGGCAGCCCCAGCATCCATCCAGGCATGCCCTTCTGCCCACATACATATGGACACACACGACCCCCATCCCCCACCACATACACACCCAGAGGTGCACCCCACCGCCATCCCCAGCACATGGTCCCTCAGATGTGCACCCCATCCCCCATGTCCCCGTACCCACCCCAAGATGTGCACGCTCACACACACCCAGACATGCCCCCCCACTCCCCCTAGATGTGCACCCCCCACTCCACAGACCTATACGCGGCAGGCGTAAATACACTCGGTGTGACCCGTGTGCTTTGCTGCAGCGATGCAAAGGCAAACACCACAGTCAGCAAAAGACGGGCCCCACCGACCCGGTTCTGACAGTTGATGAGAGGCCAAGCTGTCCTGGGGGACACAGTCAGCATGTGTGGGTGGGACACATTCGCCAGATTCCAGATGAGGTGGCTTAGCACACTGCAGAGCAAGCCAGGCAGGGGCCGCCGCGGCGGGAGAGCCAGACAAGCAGTGAGGCTTCCCCGGGGGAAGCTGCCTGAGTGCATGCAGGCGGCACAGAAGCAGGCACTGACAAGGACTCCCAGCCAGCCCCAAGCCCCAAGCACGACTGGGAACGGCCCAGCTGCGGGTAGAATTTCCAGAATCTCTCGCCTGGCCTTCGTGCTCTCCATATCAATAGGTGATTAGGCGCAGGAGCCAGGGCGTATCTGGACCAGAGGTTGGGTGGGGCCCCTTTTTGCAGCAGGGTCACGAGACAGGAGAGCAGAAGTGGACAACTGCTTGTAAGCAATAAATGAGTTTCTCCACTTTATTTCACCCTTTGACTGATTTTGGTTTCAAACGCATTTTGCTCTGGGCTGGGAATATTTTCCCCTCACCCCCACCCCCAGAGTTACCCCAGCCCTATAGCCTTCTGCAGCCAATTCAGGACCAGCATATATTTGGAAATGTAAAAGCACACGATGGGAGGAGGGGGAAGGGGTCTCAGTGGCACAATAATTCGCGATCGTAATAGAAGTTGGTCACAGGGATGACAGTGAGACAGACACCATGGGTTTAGGCAGAGTAGGGTGAGGGCCTCTGGGAAAAAGCAAAGCAAGATAATTACAGTCAGAACAATGTAACAATGTGCAAAGAAGTCCCTGTCGAAACTCCGTGTTCAGCATTATGCAAAGTCAGGGTCTCACTATTCTCTAGGGTAAGATACCAGACTAGGAATATAGACATTCTTCAGTGAGATCAGCTAAAGCTGGAAAAGGCCAGGAGCAGCTTAGCCTGGAATGTTTGAATGTTCCTCAGATAAAGAAAAGTATCTCAGCATAACCTGTGACTTCATCGTGTCAATTAGAACACGACCCTAAAATTTAACTTATCCTGCTACAAGGCCCAACTTATTTTTTTTAACTGTACGTATACGCTGTGTTTCCTTCTCTAATCTGCAACCTGGGCAAAAGATCAATTTGGTAAGCAATCCCAACTATAAACAGCCCAAGAAGTCAAGAAGTAAGATTTTTACCATCCTCTTTAGCAAACAGACAACAGCCCAGTCCACCTTGGGGGCCAGGGCAGGCGGTCTTAATTGATATGGTCCCAGAGGAAAGCTGCTATCCGGAGAAAGAATCAGAGCAGCAGATTTCTTGTTTACTCATCCAAAATGAGCGGGGTTTTTTTTGCACTCAATAATTCCTCAAAAACCCCTAACCCTTTACCCCCATTCCTCAGTCATGCTGAAAGCCCCTAGCCTCTTGTCCCCTCCTGGCGTGAGCCAGGAGCTCTGTCCTCTCACTGTATCTCTCAATAAAAGCCTCCAGCCCGGCTCTCCTACCTTGGGTGTTTGCTCAGTTCATTCTCCGACTCCACAAACAACAACCCCAGCATCGGTTCCACAGGCAAAGGGCTGCAAGGGGCAGAGGCCCCACGTCAGCCAGGTCACCTAGTTGTGCTGTGAAGATGCCCTGCAGCCATTCCCGCCTGGGTCACAGGACAGAGCACCTCACTCCCCATCCACAACCAGGAAGAAAACCGGCCTGGAGTGCTCAAAGCAGATAACCTGGTCTGGCTCAGGTTGTGGAAAATGAATCTTTAAGGGGGAATTTTAGGCGCGGTGAGGACTAGCTAAGACTGGAATAAACTTAACTAAGTGAACACGTTTTAGTATCAAACATAAGCTGATGCAAAATCAGAATTTGGTTTTTGTTCTGAAAAAGAAGTTTCCTTGCATCATCGGTCTGCTCTTGGCAAGATATCTCTAAAAAGTTCTTTCTTTACTGTTAGAAACGGCACAAACCTAAATGTGATTTATTCCCAGAGGAATTAATGTTTAAACAAAAGGGTACTGACAAGAAGCCTACATGTCAGAACATGTACCAGACAGTCACTCCGGCTGGGATGGGCAGGGACACTGGGAGAGAGAGGGCTGTGCGGCACTTCAGAAAAATGCAGAAGTTTTGAAGCAGCCAATAAAATTAAGACAAATGTAAAGAAAGCCTAATATAGATATAACTTGCTTAGACAACATCTGGGAAAGACTATGAAGCCCGGATACTCAGACAGCGAGGAACCAGGGGAGGGGCTGGCTTGCTAAGGAATGAACTGCTTGTTGTAACCGCCCTGCCTGCGCCTGCTCACCAGACCGCTCCTGCCAGACGGCTGTTAAAGCCTCCCTCTGCTCTGCTCTCTGACTCTGTGTCCATTTATCGAGGTTGGACCAGTGAGCATGTTTCTCATGGTCCCCATTCTGCTTGCCAACTTGGGGCCCCTCACTTTCAAGTGCACTTCTTAAATGATCTTATCTAATCTAATCAAGATGTTTCTCACAACAGTCATTTTGGCAACGGTTTGGTAGGACCCTAGTCACAAAGTGAGGGCATCCCACATTGCTGTCCAGCCCTATTTGGGGGCCCCCAAAATGATGGTCACAAGACAACAATCTCATCTAATTCCAGGTTGTCTTTAGTGAGATATTGTCATCTCTGTAGATATTTATCTCTTCCGTAGAGATAGGGACCGTTGTTCTGAGGCACAAAATAAACAGGTGTGCCTGGGTTGGTGTGCTTCATTTTTTAGCATTTAAGGATCCCATCTTTATTTACTCATTTATTTTTAGCTAAAGTCTTTGGGTCTCTCAGAGCCAAACTAATACCTAAACAGGCGTTGGGGGCTGGGCGTGTTTTCAGCGGACCTCACTGTGTGGAAATTTTCTGGAGATCAGCAGGCAACCTGGTGTCCTAGTGTCAGTCAAACCCATTCTGTGACAGACTTACCCTAACATGGGATCTTGAGTTAGGTAGGGGCAAGCTTTTAAGTGCTCGATCTATGCCCACCGAGTTTTGCTGCTTTCCTGGTTCCTGGAGGCCCATCAGCCATAGCCTTTATCTACACAAAACAAGACAGACGTGCAGCTGCGCACGCCACACCAGCGGTAACCAAGATTATTGTTGCAGATTGGCGGAGAGACTGTCATGGCACCAGCAGAAGATCCCGACCTGGAGCTGGGGGTGGGGAGAGCCCCGAAGTGAGGTCAGCAGGCAGGGCTGGGTTTCCACCAAGGGGAATTGCAGACTGAACTGAGGACGGGGGGCTTAGGTTGCAGGTGGAACCATTTGCCAGCTCAAGCCGACTGTTCCCATAAAAGAACACTCCACACAGAGTGGAGCTTGGAACCAGGAGAGACTTACTCACAGCCTTTGGAAATGGTGAGAAAGACGGAGAACTCAAAAAGCATCTGTGGTGCCATGCCTGTGTTTCTCACCGTCCCTGAATGCCATCAGAAGTTCCCCTTTGGCCCCACCACTGCTACCAAATTTGCTTTAAAAAAAAAGAAAAGAGAAAAAGAGTAACCTAAGATCCTATTGGCTTTATTCGGCAATTCATGAATTGGACAGCATCTCACTAGCAGGTAGAAAGGAACCTGAACAAAACAGGAGGCTTTTATAGGCAAAAGGGGACAAGGACACAAGGCCAGCTTACTCCATCTGTTTTTGGGGGACAGATGGGGCAGTTTATCTCACTGGTGCTGACTAGGAAATTCCATATTTCCTGGTTTAGGATTACATTCCTGGGAGAGGTTGAAATGGCAATGAGCTTAGGTTATTAAGTCTCAGTTTGGTGACATGGGCTTAGCATGAGTGACTCCACTTTCAACCTGTTGTCTCTTTCGTAACATGCTCCTCAAAAGACACCATAATCCAAACGAAATGCAAGCCATCTCTTGGGAAGAGATATTTGTAACACACATCAGTGATGAAGAGTCAGCACTGGACATCTGCAAAGAACTTCAGATACTGTTGGGAAAATGGCAAACAATGGAATAGAAGAATGGGCGAAAGGGTGGGTAAGCAGTTCACAGTGGAGAAACCGAATGGCCAGTAAATGAACGAACAGTGGTAAGTGGGAAGCCACAAGATGCCAGTTCATACAAATGAGAGAAACAAAAAATAGATGCCAGTAAGGGCAAGGAAAGGCCCATCTTCACAGAAGAATTAGCAGCTAATAAATGCAGAAGGGGTGGCAAAATGAGAAAAGCTCCATTTTGCAACCCTTAGTGTCCTAGTGGACAGACAGGCATTCTCCATGGGTGACCAATTAGTGGAGGACAGAAGATCCAGTCACCTGGTAACACCCAGGCAATTACTTATAAAGTTAAAACGGTGCCTTGAAAATACACACACTGATGGGCAGCACCTTACCCGGGCACCAATCTTGGCAGTAGCAGTGGTGAGACAAGTAGGCACACCTGGAGATGAGTCACACTAAGGCTGCAGCATCTCCCAGGCAACATCCAGCCCCCAAGTTCATCCTGAAGCTGGTCATAAGGAAGCTGCCTAGCAAGTCTGACTGTGGCGCTGTCTTCAAGACACTTGGCTCACTCTTCATAATGGTCACTAACCTCAAAGTAAAAAAAAAAAAAAATCAGAAAAAGTGGTGGACTAAGAGAGGCTACAGCATCATGACAATTAAATACGAGTACCAGCCTTGTCTTCATACCATACCCAAACACAGAAGCTCTGTTGGGAATGTTTTGAGACCCTTGTAGCAATGGTCTGGTCATGGAAATGGGGTCATGGGGAGCAGGTACTTGTTCTCAGGAAGACTCATGTCTGCAACTTCCTTTCAAGACTCAGGAAGGGAGGGAGGTGGGAAGCGGACGAGCAGAATCAAGTCTGAAAGCGGCACAGAGCTGCAGTGGGGTGGTCACATGTCCCTGGGAGAAGATGCACCGAGACAGCATTTTGAGAGAGCAACTGGCCACAGCTCTCTGACTTGGAGAGGTGTGTGGGTTTCTCTCCTGGGTACCGACTGCCACTGGTAGTTATAAAAAGTCCAAACCTTCATCAAGAAGAGGATAGATAGGTCAACTGTGGAATATTCATAAATGGGGTCTACACAGTTACAGCAAGTGACCCACAGCAACAGGCAACCACGGGCCAAGTTTCAAAAACAGAGTCTCAGGACTGGTGAGGAAGTTGCAAAAGGAAAAACATCATATATTACTTACATAAACCTTTTTAAAATGTGGACATAAATTATGTACACTAGATGACGCATTTCAGATAAACGGTCCCCTTCAAAGGGGAGGGGATTCTTTTGCAAAGCGTCTACCCAGGCCACCGGGACAGGGGTCACCATGTTTCATTTCTGAAGCCAAGTGGTGGGGGGTAGATGCAGGTTTTTCCTATTTTTATTTGTACCTCCTGGTGTATCTTAAACAGTCCATACTTGTTAAACATCAGAGGAAGGCACTTGGTAAAAGTCAATACTTATCTCTGAGAACAAAACAAGAGCCCAAGAAACTATAAAAACTATAAATAAGCATTTCCTGTACCTACCCTTGGTGGTGGAACACGAAGGCATTTGTGTCCAAGGCAGGAACCAAACAGGATGCCTGTTTTTGCCATTAACGTTCAGCCCTGGTCTGGAGACTGATGTTAAACGGAAATAAGACATATAACTTCTGGAAAGGAGAGACCAAAATACTACATTCTTAGGAGCCCCAGGAGAATCAGCGGAAGAGCTTTCAGAATGAATGAGAGAATTCAGGAAAGCAGCCAGATGCAGAATGCATATTTTAAATCAGTATTTTTTATTATTTTCTAGGAACAATCAGTTAGAAGATAGAGTTTAAAAAAACAACAAGTACATCATTCCCAAACAAGAGGAAAAAAGAAAAACAAAGAGCATAAAAAGACCAAGCAATAACCCCCTTAAGGAAAGTTCAGGGTCCATAGGAAGAAAAGGACAAACTTTAATGAGAAACATAAACACAAAATTTGAAGGAAAAAAAAGAAAGAAAGAAAGAAAACACATCATGTTCTTGGATAGGAAGTTTGCAAAAATCAGTTCTTTCCAAATTAATGGATAGGTTTTCCAGATTTTCAACCTAATTCCTAATAGGATTTATTTGGAGGAGAGGGGAGAGCCAGGGGTGGAAACGCAGTTGGCAAGATGAATCTCATATTCATATAGAAGGAAAAATAGGCAGGGAGTTGCTAGGAAAAGTTTGAAAATTAAGAGCAGATTTCAATGCGAAGGTAACACAGCTGTTGGGGGTTGGGGGCTCCCTGCAGACCAGCAGTCCAGCTAGGCTTCCTTCGCCTTCACCTCCCGTCATCGTCACAAGCAGGTAAACATTCTCATCAACCACATTTTCCCAAAGAGCAAAGTGAAGCTCAGGGTAAGTGAGACAAATCCCCCCAGGTCACAGAGGGACTAAGCAGTGGGCCCAACTGTAGGCCACAAATCATAACCACATATCATCTACTTTTGAAGGTTGTAAAACTCGTTCCAATTCTACAAGACCTGTCAGCATGATACCATGTGTACACAAGAATATGGAAGCATCTAAGTCAATGAAAGGAGGGTGGTGGTGGGATGGCTAATAGAGGTTGAGAAAAGGCAATGAGATTGTCACTCCAAGCCAAATAGCAAAATACATGCCAGAAGAATTAGAGAGCTCGACGTGAAAAAGAAACTGTTAAAATAAAACTAGAGAGACATGTAGGTGCGTATGTGTCTGCTTTCAGGCTGGGGAACAATTCTCTAAGCTTACAAGCGATGGAAACATTGTGGAAGAAAAGGAAAAGTTCAGTACATTCCACTCCTTGAAATTAAAAAACTTTTGTACATTGAATATTCACTGAAATTAGAAGGAAGATGATCCACTTGTAGCCAAGATGGAGTGAGACGGACCCGATTTATCCTCTTGCCCGAACAACCCAAAAAGAAAACAAAACAGGAAAAAGCACGTGAAGCAATGTTTTTTGAGACAGTGGCCACCAGGCAGTAGACAACAGTGGTCCCTGGGAGATGGGAAACAGTCAGGTTGGGTCCTACACTTGCTTGGTTCGCTTCCTTGAGAGTTTCCGAGCTTCAGTGTGGGAGGGAGACACGCAGGAGGAGCCCAGGAGGACCCCTGAGTTGATGAGATAGAGCTGAGGGTCTGGGGAGACCAAGGCAACTACAGGACAGAGCCTCAGGGAGGACAGATGCACAGGGAGACCTGCAGGGGGCCCTTGAGTAGTCAGCAGGGCCCACGTCTGGGAGGAAACCGTCCAAGGCTGGAAGGAGGGTCGTTTCCCATCAATCAGACTAGAAAAAAATGGATAATTCACATGGCATTGAGTACTCAGAAAGGTCTTACCTAAGTAGTGGGAAGGATTAACCCTGAATGCAGCAGACAGACCTGCCTTACAGACCAGGAAAAAGATGAGGAAGGATGAGACCATGTTCAGGTCTCGTGGAAGAAAAGGAAAAGTTCAGTACATTTCACTCCATGAAATTAAAAAATTTCTGTACATCAAGTATTCACTGAAATTGAAAGGAAGATGCACCTGGAACAAAGCTCTGGAGTATTTATAGAAATATAAAAATATCCCACACCTACTAAAGGGAAAATTTACAATGTCTAGCATCTGATCAAAAGTTATCAAACAGGCAAAGAAGCAGGAATGTGCCCCTTAAGGAGGAGAAAAATCAATCAATTGATCAAAACCAACTGTAGTAAGTTAACACTGTAAACCAAAAGTCCCAAAGCAACCACTTGAATAACAAAATGTAGGGTTATAGCCAAAAAGCCAACAAAATAGACAAAAAAACCCATAAAAACTCTTGATTAATGCAGAAGAAGGCAGAAGAGGATAGAACAGATAGGCAGGGGGAGAAAGAGCAGACAGGGAAATAGAAAGTGACCAAGAAGATAACTGACTTACACTTAACCACACAGATAACTCCATTAAATGTAAATGGTCTAAACACCTCAGTTAGAGGCAGAGATGGTTGAACTGGATTTTAAAAGCAAGACTTAACTATGTGCTGTCTACAAGAAACACATATTAAATGTAAACATGCATATTGGTTAAAAACAATAACAGAAGTACACACAAAGCAAAAACTGATAGAGCTGGACAGAGAAACAGGCAAATCCACAATTACAGAAGGGATTTCAATAATGAATCAGACAAGTAGGCAGAAAAGTAGCTAGGATATGGGGGACTTGAACATATCAGAGATATGCCAACCAACCTGAATGACATTTATAAAACAAGCCACTCAAATACACATTCTCCCCAAGTGCACATGTAACATTTACCAGTGTAGACCATGTTCTGGGCCATAAAAGTGAGCTTTAATAAGTTGAGAAGGATTCAAGTCACATGTATGAAATTTGGCCATAATGGAATTAAACTATAAATCAGTAATTGAAAAATCTTTGGAAAATTCTTGAATATTTAGGGTCTCACTAACACACTTCTAAATAATCCACAAGTCAAAGAAAAATCAAAAAGGAAATTAGGAACTATTCTCAACTGAGTGAGAATGAAAACAACATATGGGAATGTGTGGAATGCCTTTAAAGCAGTACTTAGGGAAAAATTCAGACCACTAAGTACCTACATTAGAAAACAAGAAAATTCTCAAATCATGACCTCAGCTCCCACCTTAAGGAAAATGGAAAAAGAAATGCAATAAACTCAAAGTAAGCACAAGGAAGGAAGTAATAAAGATCAAATAGAAGTCAGTGAAGCAGAAAACAGACAACTAAACATTAAAAAAAAAGATCAACCCAAAACTTGGTTCTTTGAGAATATCAATAAAAATTGATAAACCTCTAACCAATCTTATCAAGAAAAAAAAATAGGAATTACCAATATTGGGAAGGAGGGAGGTGACATCATCACAGATAGTAAAATAATAATAGGTAATATTATGAATAGCTGTATGTCAACAAATTTGACAGGATAGATGAAATGGACAAATTTGTTGAAAAATATAAAATACCAAAGTTCAACTCAAGAAGAAATAGGTAACTTGAGTAACCCTGTATCTATTAGACAATGGAAAGTGTAGCTAGAAAATTCTATGTCCAGATGGCTTTACCAGTGGATTCCACCAAACATATCAAGAAGAAATACAGCAAATTATATACAATTTCTTCAAAACGACTTTAGAGGAGGGAATTCAACGTCACACAAAATGGGCATGTCACGACCAAGTGTGGCTTATCCCAGGAAGGTAGGATCGATACAACATTCAAATATCAATCTGAGGATCACTGTATTAACAAGCTAAAAAAGAAAACCCAGAGAATCATCTCAGTGGGTGAGAAAAAGCGTTTAACAAGATTCAACATCCATGCATGATTTACAAACAAAAAAAGCTCTCAGCAAACTAGGAAGGAAGGGCAGCTAATGGTGAAAGATGGTTTTCTTTCTCAGAACAGGAAAAGCCGGGGGCGTCTGCCCTCACTGACACCCCCGTTCGGCATTGTGCTGCAGGCTCTAGGGAGCACAGCTGAGGTCAGGGCAGCTGGCCAGGAGGGAGGGCAGTTCAGAATGAAGACAAAGCGTGTGTGCAGGGGGGTGGGGAGCGGAGCTTCCCACTCACCTCCCACCCCTACAGGCCCCTTGCTCCCTCTTTCCAACCAGGCTTCCTTGCTCCTCAGGGTCACCTGGGGCTGGTCTGGGGACATTTCCCTGCCCAGCATCCTGTGTCTGGGGACCAGGGCTAGCCGTTGCCCCTTCCCAGCCGCCATCATGCCTGCCCAAGGGCAGGAGAACCCTCCATGGAGACAGCACTGCAGGGAAAGGTGCCCTTTGCCCAGGGCAGGGTGGGGGGCCTCTGACAGCCAAGGGCTTGCGTCCTCTGCCACAGGGCCCTTGCACTCTAAGAGCCATCTTCTCAGTGAGGCTGCTCTGACCTGCTCATCTAAAATCTCAGCCACCCTCCCACCTTCTGTTTCCTTCCCCACGTGCATGTCTGAAGACAACCGATGTGTCTCACTTGTTGTCTGCATACCATCGGTCACAACAGGGGAACACGTCCCTTACAGAGGCAGAGATTTTCCCATGTAACTGTCTGTGCTGTTTCCTTACCTCTAGAAGGGGTCAGGTGTGAAGCTCGTTCACAGTAAACACTGGTCGAATGAATGGGTGAGTGTACAAATGTGTGAGTACATCTGTGGCCTCTCCCCTGCCACCCACCCACTTCTCATCTGCAGCCTGAAGATGCCTCCAAGCTCACCTTGTCCCTTGCCCTGTGGCCTGAAAGAAGAGGATCCCCAGCCTGACTTGCAAAGCTTGGCATGTAAGCGGCTCTCAGCGGAGATGCCTGCCCATTGGGAGCTTCGCCAGCATTGAGCTCTGGTGGGGCCCCAGGTAGGGGCAACTAGCAAATGAAAATGCATGTAAAAAATAAAAGTACATCCCTACACACCTATGAGAGTGACCAGAATTCAGAACACTGGCACCCCGAATGCTGGCAAGGACGAGGCGTGGCAGGGACCCCCACTCGCCGCAGGCGGGAATGCAGGTGGTGCAGCCGCATCGGAAGACGGTTTGACGGTTCCTTACAAAGCCTCACTCATTCTTACCACGCGATCCAGCAATCACACTCCTTGTATTTACCCAGGGGAGCTGAAAACTACGTCCACACCAAACCCCGCACACCGATGTTTACAGCAGATTTATCCGTAACTGCCAAACCTGGAAGCAACCGAGGCGTCCTCCACGGGTGACGGACGGACTGTGGGCCATCCCGACGACGGGTGTTATTCTGCACTAAAGAGAGACGCGCCATCGGGCCAGGAGAACACACGAGGGCCCTCACACGCACAGGACCACGGGGGAGAAGCCGACCTGGGAAGGCCACGCGCTGTGAGCCTGCCTCTGTGACACTCTGGAAAAGGCGACACTGTGGGTGGTGGGGGGTCAGTGGTGGCCAGGGGCTTGGGGGAGGGGGGTGAACAGGTGGGTCACAGAGGATTTGTAGGACAGGAAACTACTCTGGATGACCCTGGGTGGTGGCTACACGTCATGACACATTTGTCCAGACCCGGAGAACGGGGCGCCACCAGAAGTGAGCCTCGCTAAGCTGTGGCCGCTGTTGATGATAATGTATGCCCCTTGGTCCATCAGTTGTGACACATGAATCAGCCAGAACAGATGTCAATGATGGCGGAGGCCAGGGGGCAGGCAATACACTGGACTCCCTTCTTTTCTGTGCAATTTTTCTGTAAACCTAAAATTGCTCTACAAAACAATCTATTAAAAAACAAGAAGAAAACAAAACACGGGTTATCAGAGTGTTTTATTTAACCAGGCACCTTCTTTCTTACCTGGCTGGCCTGGACCCAGGAAGTGAGCTGCTGACCTCAGGACAGGCGAGCGAGGCCGTGAAGGGACGGCTCCAAAGGCAGGAGAGAAGAGAGAGGCCTGAGGCTGCCACCCACCCCATGCCCACCTCTGTGCTCAGACCTCTGGGCCTGAGACCAGCCCTGCCTCGCCCTCCCTGGGACCTGAGCTCCCTGCTCAGACACCCTGTCCTGGGGATGGCAGCACCCACCAAGCCCAGGGCTCAGTCCACCCACCACGCTCTCCCACTCAGTTCTGAGCCCAACATCCCCCACATCTCCTACCACATGACAGGTAACATCACACCTGCCACCTAGAATGTGGCCACAGTCGTCAGCACCTTATAAAAAGAGGAGGAAAGCCTCCTGGCCCAGGGACCCCATCCTCCAGCTCCACCCCTTCCCCACTTCCCTGCACGCCCTCCCCTTGGGCCCTGCAGAGGCCCTGGTACAGCAGCCACCTCGCCACCAAGCCCGGGCCCTCTTCCCACAGGGCCTGGAGGACAGCCGCCCTTCTCAGCGCCTCCTCCAGCAGGCAGGCTGAGGCCCTGCAGGCGCAGCTAACCTGGCCAGGGCCCACCTTCACCCCACTAAACCCACTTACATCATTCCCATCATGGAGCACCTGCCAGCAGCCTCCCCGTGGCCCAGCCCCTGGCACCCTCCCCAAGGCCCCATCCCCTCACAGGCCTGCTCCCCACCTTGCCCTGCTTCCCGGGGGTCCCTTTGTCCCCACAGCTCACTTGCCCGTGCCCTCAATGCCCTCTCTGCTCTGGGACCCAGCGAGCAGAGGGGACCTAGGAGGGGACGGGCCTGAGCCCTCCCCTTCCCACAGGCAGGGGGACCCAGATCCTGTCCTGTAGAGGGGGTCCCCTGAGTGGTGGCCTGGGTGGGGCTGGAAGGGGGCAGGTGGAGAGGACAAGGGAGGCCAGGGGCTGCACAGGGGAGGCATGGCTGGGGGTGCCCAAGAAGAGTCCCAGGGGACGGGGAGAGTGACCCAGGACAGGGACCCCAGCCAGGCTGGCCAGAAGGGCTGGGGGTGGGGGTCCTTGGGGTTCCAGACCAGGAGAGGGAGGAAACACCTCTGACCAGGTGGAGAGAGGAGCCTTAGACCAGAGACAGGCCCACCAGGCCTTCCCGCTCCCCCAGACAGGTGGTGGTCTGTGGCCCCTGTGACCTACACCCGTGGGCACCTGGTGAGGGCATGTTGGGGCATCTGGGGCTCAGCCCCGGGGATGGCTGAGGGGAGGGTGTGCTGGATTCAGGGAAGGATGTGGGGGAGACATGCCCGCCGAGATGCTGTGGGGCATGGGTGGGGCGTGAGGGGCAGGGCGTCAGCGGGTCTGGGGGTTTAGGGGACCGCAGGGGCATAGTGGGCTTATGGGCTGTGGGTACTTGCAGGGGTGCAGGACAGGGAGTGAGGCTCGGGCTCCGGTCATTTGGGGGTCAGAGGCGCAGACTGGGCTGTGGACCCGTCGCCAGTCAGGGGCATGGGTCTGGGTGCGGCTCAGATGCGCGAGCACCGTGGGCCCCGTAAGGGGCCAGGTGTGAGGGGTGCGTGCGTTGCGCAGGGCAGGGACGGCGGGGCGGGGCGCGTGCTCACGCCCTTCCGACGCCAGGGGTCGCTGTGGCGGGTACGCGCCCGCCGTGCGCAGCCCTCCTTCCGCCCGCGACCCGGAAGCTGCGATGGCGCGGAACGTGCTGTAAGCCGCGCTGGGGGGGGCGGCTGGAGTGGGGGTGGGCGACGGGTCCAGCGCGGCCCGGGTGGGGGCGGGGTTGGGAGCGTGGCCGGTCCGGGTCGGGGTGGCGGGCGGCGGGGACTCTCTGCACTCGCCGCCAGCGCCCCCGAATGGGCCGGGCCGGCCGGTTCAGCCGCAGCGCGAGCGGGAAGCCCCCGTGCCCCTCCGCGGACCGCACGACCCCGGGAATGAATGAGTGAACGCGGGCGGCGGGCGGTGGCCGTGCGGTCCGTGCACCTGTGCAGGTGCAGAGGGGCCGCCGGCGCAGTGCGGATGGGCCTGGCGGGCGCGCCGCTTTGTCCAGCGGGTTGGGGAGGCCCTGGGGCCACGAGCCTCGGCGACGCTGGCACCAAGTTGCGAGCACCCCGGGGCTGGGAAAGGAGCAGGCGGTGCGCTTGGAGGTGGGTCCGTGCGCTCCAGGGAGGCCCGGAGAAGGGCGGTGTAAGTCCGGGAAGACCAAGTCCCGGGGCAAAATACCTCTAAAAACCGAAATCAGTCAAAGGGAGAAATAAAGTTTAAAACCGTTTATTCCTTACAAACTGCAGGCAGGCCCACCTCTCCCTCCTGCTCCAGCAACAGCATCAAAACCCGCCCTCCCCTCCCCTCTCAGGTACAGATAAGCCCTCCATTGCCCAGGTAATTACCCACTGATATGGAGAAGAACTTCCACCCCTGAGGAATGATGCAAATGCACTAAAGCCGTACTTCCCTCCACCCTTGAGCGCCTGTGGATATGCAGATGTACTAAAGCCAGGCCAGATATTCCTGAAATACTACAGTTTTGCCCACAGGCGGACAGGACTTGGGTATGGATGGGATGCGGTTGGAGGTGAGGGACAGGGTGAGGTCTCAGTGAGTCACCCTCGGGGCCGCAGGGAGGTAGGGCTGGCCTGTGCTCTGAGGACTCGGAGTTCCTTGTGGTGTTAGGTGGAGGTGCCTGGGAACCACGGGAGCTGTCAGGGCGGCGCAGGAAGGCCGTGTTCTGGTTCTGGAACCCAGGAGGATGGGGGTCGTCAATGCTGTTTCTTGCACACCTGGCAGATCCCGGGCTCCAGCAGGCCCTGGGGGCTGGCCTGATGTTCAGCGTGGGGGGCTCTGGGGGAATGGGAGACTTGGACCCTGCCAGGCTGGGGCCTGTCACCTCCGACCCCCACATGGGGCCTCTCTGCACACCGCTCCTCCGACGGGCCCGCCTGTCAGGGCTCACACCTGGGTTTGGTAGGTGGAGGGCCCAGCCAGGGCTCTCCCCTCTCCACTGTGGCCTGACTCTGTCCCCTGCAATGCCACCAGGGGAAATAAGCAAGTCCCTTGGTGAGCTGTGGGCCTGAACTCCCATGGAAGGTAAACTGAGGCAGGCAGCTGTTCCCTCGGGGTCCTGGGAGGCAGCCCTTTAGAACCTACCATTCCTTTCTGGCCTGTGGCCGGTGTCCACCCCCCGGAGAACACTGCAAGTGCGGACTTGGTGACACCTGGGTGGACGGTGCTGAGGACGCTGCGGCCTGAACCCTGCCCTCGGAGAGCTCCAGCAACCCCTGCCCCAGCCACCCCGGCTCTTCCTCCCCAGGCTTGTGAGTCTGAGAGCCAGCCTGGAATTTCACTGGGTGCTCCCCAAGATCGGGGCCCCATGTGCTGCAGAGTTGCCCCAGGGTACTGGTGAGCTGCCATGGCCTGTGCCCCCGTGCCCACCCTCCACCACCCGCCCCTCACAGACCTTGGAGACTACAGGCCCTCTCGCCTCCCTAGCCCCGAGGCTGTGCAGTCCCTGCGCCTGGGCCCTTTGGCAGTGGCAGCCTGCACCTTTCCAATGGCCTTGCTCACTTTGGGGGTGTTCAGGGTGCACAGAGTGGTGACATCAGCTCATGGCTGGTGAACTGCAAACCCTTACCCTCTGTTCATCCCTGTCTCGAGGAGAGTGTGCAAGAGACCCCCCGCCCCCGTGGTGGGGCTGAGCTGCTGTCAGAGGCCAGATCTCATCTCTTGGAGCAGAAGTGATACATGCTATCCACAGGCCTGCCCCATGTGGGGCCCGCTTCTGTGGCAGGCGACAGCCAGGCAGTGGCCACGGGCTGGGGGAACTGTCACTTTGAACAACACGTGTCTCAGCCTTGCTGCCAGCCTGTTTTGGTGGGGGCAAGGGTGGGCATGTGTTCTGCCGGCCTCTCTCTCTCTGAGTCACTCCTTCGCCCTTTCCAAACACCAGCCCCGAGGGTCAACAGCTCCACCACCTGAGTTGGTCTCGAGCTGGGAGCCCACACTGGGCAGACTTGGCGAAGGAGGCCTTTGGGGCCTCAGGACAGTGGGCCGTGGAGAGCCGCCCCTTTGCTTTGTGTTTATCATAAACACAGATCTCTCTCCCAGGTACCCCCTCTACCAGCTGGGCAATCCCCAGCTCCGCGTCTTCCGCACCAACTTCTTCATTCAGCTGGTGCGGCCTGGAACGGCCCAGCCCGAGGATACCGTGCAGTTCCGGATCCCCATGGAGTAAGCCCTGAGCATTACGGGCGTGGGTGCCCCCGAGGGGCTTGTGGCACCTGCAGTGTCACTGGCCAGCTTATGTGTGCGGCTCATAGCTTTGCAAACACTGACAAGGGTCTGGCGTTTGCAGAGCCTGCAGTGGGGCTGGGCTCGCCCCCTCCCTGCCCCTCCATCTGGGAAGCTGGGGGAACACCCAGTGTGCTGATCCTCCCTCCCTTTGGGGGGTTAGGCCACGAGTCCCAGCACTGCTCACCACAGCTGCCAGACCATCCTTGAGGTCCCTTCTCAGAGGACTGGTCACTGAGGGTCACAGCTTCCCCATCACTCAGGCTGCAGGGTGCTACTCTGAAGTCAGGATGTGACTGTCCTAGGCCGTAGGCTCCAGGCGTGGCTTGAACTTCTGTGCCAGCTGAGGGTCTGCTGTCAGCCTTAAGGGGACAGGAGAGGTCCAGGGCCCGAGTTTCTAGTGGAATTTGGGGTGGAAAAGGCATGGGTTCTAGCCTGACGACACCTCCGCTGTCTGCTCTTGGAAGGGACCTCATCGTGGGCAGCACCTGGATGGGACCAGCCATGGCAGCTGGGCTCTGGCAGCCTCGGGTACTGCCGGCTGTCACTCCCCTCAGGCCTTGGGGCTTGACCCCTGGTGAGCGGGGCCCCGAAGCAGAGTGGCTGCAGCTCACTGAGTCCCTGGTCACCCCCCACCCCCACCCAATGCATGCAGGAGGGGAGAGCCTGGCTGGGCACCAGCGGCTGCCCCTTGGGTCGCAGCCCACCAGGCTGAGCAGGCTTCTCCCTGCCACAGGGAGGCTGTGTGCCCCACCCCCGGGGCTGCCCTCCATTGGCTCTTGTGAGCAGACAGGCAGCGTTTATGGTAACCTGGTTCAACCCTGTCTGTCCCCCACCCCAGGATGACCAGGGTGGATCTGCGGAACTACCTGGAGCGCATTTACAACGTGCCTGTGGCTGCCGTGCGGACAAGGGTGCAGCACGGTGCGTGCCCGGGGTGGCTGCTGCACTGCTGCGGGTGGGCTGTCCCCACAGCTCACGTGGCCCACGCCCTCCTCAGCCACTCTGTGGGGACTGTGCTTGACATGGGAGGAAACCAAGGCGTGGGGGCTGAGGTGGCTTCCCAGGGTCCTACATCTTATGGGGCAGAACACAGCTGCAGCTCAGGTGGGCTAGCCCCAGGCTGCAGCCCTGTCCTCCCCGGAAGCTGGGGCAGCAACACAGAGTCCTTGCCGCCTTGTCCCCTCCTGTCCCCGATGCTGTAAACCTGGCGACCTCCAGTCTGAGGTGGGGACAGCTAGCGAGTCACTGTGCTCACAAACAGGAGAAACTGGATTCTTGAGCCATTTTAGACATACCTGGGTTTTTAATGGAGCAGAGATCCCCAGGAGCATGCTTGCCCCCATAAGCTGGTCTATAAACAGCTCGCTGGCGTCTGACATGCTGTGATCTGTAGGAGACCAACTGATTCCTCTCTGTGTGCCTCTTTCTAGAAAGCGGGTCCAGATTAGCTGGACTGGAAATTTCGTGCTGTGAGAAAAGTTTTATCTGGTCCCCTCCCCCTCCCTGTTCCCTTCAGGTTCCAACAGGAAGCGGGATCACAGAAACGTCAGGGTGAAGAAGCCGGATCAGAAGGTGGCCTACGTGCAGCTGGTGAGGGCGCCGCGGCACAGAGCCCCGAGTCCTGGGCGTGGCTTTTCACGACTGTGACCTTGGTTTGGGGGATGTGTGATTGTGCAGCAGCTGCTGCTCAGGGGCTGGGGGTCTTTGGGAGGCAGATCTTCAGGCCTGTGGCACGGCCCCGCCTGTGCCTGGTTCCAATCCACAGGTTGGCCCATGGGAGGGGCAGGTGCAGGTGCACTGAAACTGCCCGGGCTTTTGCTCTGATCATGCATTGGGCACAGACAGTAACCAGACCCAGCCAGGGGCCACAGGCCGCCTGTCTCTGGGGAACCTGTCCTTGGACAGGTCCTGGGCTAGGAGCCAGTTTGTGCCGAGGGTAAAAGGTGCTGGCAGCCTGAGAGCAACCAGCTTGCTGCACCCTGGAGCCCTGGCCGAGGCCCGTCTGTTAGGTCTGTTGACGGCCGCACCCCCAGACCGCTATGGGGGACTCCAGTCCTCAGTGTCAGGTAAACCACCTGCCTGGGGGGGTCCCGGTAGTGGCCTCTGGCCACAACCACTAGATGGCAGTAGTGCTCTCATGGACACACCCTGGGCCGCAGACTGATTTGGGGGTGTTGGGAGGTGGTTTATTATAAGGTCAAGTTAGTGTGGCAGCTTTTCTGAAAAACAGTCACGGTTGTTCTAAATAGGGGCCCCGTCATTATTTGGCCTGATACTTGCTGTGCATGAAATTGGCCAATGCAGGTGGAGAGAGTGATTGGCCTTATAAAGGTGCCCGTGCCCTCTTAAATCAGGCCGTCTGTCTGCCATGGCATGCGGCTGGTGTCTCACATGTCGGCATTTGCCCTGAGTCCCTCCAGCAGGCAAGCTGCGGTCACCAGTGACACGGAGTCCCTCGACTCCCACACGGTCCCTGGGCCCCACCTCTGCACGGAGACTAAGCTGGGCGGCACTCAGGCTCAGCCACCCGCTCACCCTTCTTCCTCTGTGGGGCTCAGGGGAGCCGGGGCAGCACAGCCACCGGCAGGGCCCTGCCAGGCCCGGTTCCTGCCCTCAGACCTTCAGTGTGCAGTGGTCCCCCCAGTCCTGGCTCCAGCGGACCTCTGCCCGCCCTGCCCTACCACAGGGGTCCCATCCCGTCCCACATGTCCCTCTGGGCCAGCCCCAGGGCTGCTGGCAGCAGAGCTAATGCCCCACGTGCGTGCCCTGGCTGTCCTGCATCCCAGACTCTAGTGAATGCCAAAGGGCATCGACCTGCACGCGGAAGCCTGCTGTGCACACGGCCTGCCCAGGGGAGAGTGCGGCTGCTACTGAGGGCTGGGCAGGAGCGCATCAGGGTGCAGGTGAGGGCCAGGGGCTCCCAGGACCTTGCCACTTCCCAGGTGACCTTTCTGTTCTTCCTGTGCTTTTCTGCTGATCTCGCTCTGTCCCCCTTGGGAGGGTTTAGGCTTTACTTTGAAGGTACAAGTGAATTTCTCTAGGAAGTGAACCCTCAGAAGCCATGGTCACAACACAGATGGCTGTTGTCTCTCCTAAGAACTGCAGGATATCTCTCACCCGGTTCTCTGTTTTTTCTCAGGCGATTGGAGACTTTGTATTTATACCTTAAAAGATATAAATATACCTTTATATCTTGGGTTTTCCCGCCTCAGAAAAGTAGCAGGACCACCTCGGTGTATCAAACATGAACTCTGGGTCTGGGTAGTAGGTGCTGCGTGTGAACTGTCACCCTTTGCTGTTTTCACAAAGGAAAGAGGTTTTGAGAGGTGTGAGCCGGCCCCCCTGCGGGCTGGACGCAGCCGCTGCCGCGTGGCTCTGACCCACGCTGCTTGCCCCACAGTCAGAATTCCCCGGATGGAGTACGGGGGCAGTTTTGGATCATACTCAGCCGCCTGCCTTCCCAAATCCAAATTCCTTTACAAAATGGGTCTGCCAGAACAAGGCACACTTCCTTGGTTTCACTTACTAGAATTTTCCAGATGCGGACATAGTCCTCCAGCCACCTCGGACCATCTGGCATGGAGGGTGCTGCCCTGGGAGCTATCTGGGTGCCTTTTCCCCACCCTTGTCCTCAGAGCTGTTCCGTGATATATGGCAAATTGAAATGGTACCTCACAGTTGCTTCGGTCCCCAGGGAGTGAATGGCTCGCTCCTCCACACTGACTGGGGGGCCAGGCTGGTACCCCAGCCCAGTGCTTGGGGGTCCGAGCTGGGACTTGGCCAACATGGACACATTCTGAGCTTTTAGTGAAAGACGTAAAACCAGTTGATTTGCAAAGTGGGCCTTGATTCACAGACCGCTGTGTGTGTACAATTCTGTGTCCATTGCTCAGCTTTCTTTGCCAAGCTCTGAGCCAGGGGAGAGGGAGTCTTTAATGTGGGTGAAGGCCTTGGGTGTTTTGAACAGGGAGCAATTTGGCATGGCACCAGAGGCTCTCCTCTGCCTGGTGCCGCCCCCAGTCTGGCCAGGCTGCCCCCCCCCCCCACAGTGAATGGGCGCTTTGCTGGGGCTCCCGCTGCTGCAGACACCTCCAGAGAGGTGACGTCAGTGAAAGGGGGCTTTGTCCAGAGTAATGGCTTCCTGTGGCTAAAGGCCGGGCCGCAGCCACTGGGATGCATGTTTTCCAGGCAGGGATATCTCTCCCGACATTGGCCATGTCTGTCTGTCACGCACGTTCTGCCTTCCCTCCTCCCAGAGGCCAGCCTGCTCCAGGCAGCCCCTGCATGTCAGAGCTGCAGACCAGCTGGAGCACGTGTCTTTCCCCTGCAGGCGCATGGACAGACCTTCACATTCCCGGACCTGTTTCCTGATAAGAAGCCGAGCCCTGAAGGCGGCTCTGTTGACAACAGCCTCTGGGACCTGCCGCAGAGGCAGACTCAGGACCCCCGGCGTGGTGGCGTCCCGGACTGGTTCGGCCTGTGACGGCCCGTGTGGGTGTGGCCCTGACCCCAGTAAAAGCCTTGCGTGTGGAGAAGTGCCAGGCTCTGTCTCTGTCCTGCTCCCCAGCAGCTGGGCCAGGTCCTCTCTGCTGGTGTTGGGGTGCAGCCTGCTCTGCGCAGAAGCCCCTGTGGGCCCCGCACACAGCGGGCCCCAGGTAGCCTGTCAGGCTGACGCGACCACGTGTGCAGCTCTGGCCCCGAGGACCTCAGGCGAGGCTGGGAGCCCCGTGAGCAGGTTGTTAGTTGGGCACATGTTCCAGGCCAAGGGTCCAGTTTGCGGGACTGGTGGGTATTGAGTGGGCAGGGGAGGCGGCTGCGGGGGGTCAGAGGTGTGTCGGGCTGCACAAGCAGAGAGGTGGGGCCCAGGGTGGGTGTCCAGAGAGAAGGCGCAGGACCCGCAGCAGAGAGCTGTGAGGTGGCCCTGTGCCAGGTGCCCGAGGCCTCTGCTGCCCAGGTCCTCAGGGATCGAGCCCAGCCCACGAGCCCCACTGCACACGCGGCGATGCTGGCACATGGCAGCTCGAGGAGGCCGCGCGTGGTAGCGGAACCGCCTGAGTGCACGTGTGTGTAGGCCTGATGCTGAGGTGAGTTTAGGGAGCAGGCCAGGACGCGTGGTTGGAATGCTCAGGAGAATTGGCCGTGACACCCTGAGGTGTGCAGATGCCCCTGGGCCTCAGGGACCACGGTCCTCTCGGGCGTCTGGGACGCAGAACCATGTGGGAACCCCAGAGCTGCTCTGCTCTGGTCTAGGTGAGGGCTCAGGCTCTTCCTCTGCCGGGAGCCTTGCAGCGGGTGGCAGAAGTGGGGAGCTGGCTCGGCCACCCCTCCACCCCAAGGGAACCTGAACAGGGTCCCGGGACCTCGTAGCTCCCCCGGAGGATGAAGGTCAGGGCAAACTGCTCCCTGCAGTGCTGACTTAAAGGGACGAGGAAGGTCCGGAAGGAGACAGGAATCAACGGTATTTTCCTTAGAGAAAGAATTCCTGGGACCCCGTGGCCCTGAGGACCCCAGCTCAAGGCCTGGAGAGGAATCCCATCCTCCATCCTCTGCATTTCCGGAACCCACCACCCAACAAGCCCCAGTCCCTCCCACCGCTCTGCTGTCCTGTTCCTGCAGCGGGTGGGCTGGGGCTGGGGCTGCAGGGCCCCTTTCCCAGATACCTGCCCCGTGGGAGTTGGCCTGGAGGGGAAAGTGTAGGGACAGGCGTGCGGACTGCTCAGGGTTCTGGGAAGCGGGCCTTCAGCTGGGGCAGCTCCACCTCAGCCCCAGGCACGGGACGGGGAGGAGGGGACCCCCTCCCCTCCCGGATGCCTCCTCGCTTGCATTGGGGAGGTAGAGGACCGGAGTCTTGGGAGGTCCACCTCTTCCCTCAGACAGGCTGCCTGGTGGCTTACCCATGACTCAGTTTTGCCTCTTGCACAAGTCAACTAGGAGGTGGGGATCCAGACCTCAGCCCTGGCAGCCTTACCCCCAAGTTCCCCCACGCATGGGACCAGAGGAAAATCTGCTGGGGCCCCTAGCCCATGAATGCCTGGGCAAGACCTCCATACGACCTGTGCAGAGGGAACCACGTGGCCCCCCCTCCCTGCCATTGCTGGACATTCCCCCCAGGGGCACCCAGGCCAGCTCCTGGGGGAGTGAATGGGCCAGGGAAGAGAGCCTGTGGCACTGCCCCCATGTGCCCCTTGCCTTCTGGTGTGTTCATTTGTCACCAGGCAGGGGGAATCCGTCTCCCTTGCAGGAGGGAAGCAAGACCCAGTAGCTGCAGGTTACTGCAGGCAGAGGCCTGCATGGAGGGGGCTGAGGGCCAGGGCCTGCGCCGGGCTGCGTCTGTGCTGATGAGTTACAGCTGCAGCAGGCCCACTCTGGGGTCCACAGGGACACATCCCAGACCCCCCAGCAGCCCCAGGTGAGGCCCACCCACCCATGGCGTGGGTTGGAGCTGAAACCCTCTGGCCTGTGTTGTCTGTGGGCATCGGGGTTTCCTCCTCAAGCCCCCCTTGGAGCTACATCTTGTAGCTCCAAGGCATCGCTTCCATACCTGGGTGCAGGTGCCCACCCAGGAGCTGGGGCGGGTCTGCCAAGGAGCCCACGCAGCATCTGCAGCCCTGCATCCACCCACCACGGGCTCCCTGTTTTCTGGCCCCTGTGTGCCCAGCCGGGGCGCAGGCCCAGGGGCACAGCCGTTCTGAGCTGTTAGAGGGGCCCCACTGTCCTGTTGTCTGGAGCTTGGAAGCTGGATGAGGTGTGGGTGGGGTGCAGGCAGGTGTCCCGAGCTGCGCAGTGGCCAGCGCCACGTGTTTCCACAGAGACTGGAGGCTGCCACGTCTGACCCTGGCACCTCACAGGGCAGGAAGTGTGGGTGGTGGGCTGTGCCTCTGCTTTCAAACAACTTCATTGAGACAGTCCACCTATTCAGTGTCACGTGGTGCCCTTTAGTACATTCCCAGTTGTGTGTGTATCACTGACTGATTTGAAAACGGTGCCCTGTGACCCTGTGTTTGCTGCAGGGCTCCCGGCCCCTGCCACCCCTGAGCCTGCTTTCTGTGGGCTGGGCTGGTGGCCTCTGGGCCCGTCCATGCTGTCTCTATCAGGGCTAGCCTGGAGGCTGCGTAATGCCCCACTGTGGGTACGGACCCCGTTTTGTGTATCTCTTCATCCCTTGCCTCCACCTCTAGGGCCGTGTTTTTGAGTTGCTCTGGGAAGACCTCGCCTTTTGCCTGTGGTGTTTCCTGTGAGGCTGGGGCAGCCTCGCCATGCAGAAAGGCATCTTTCAGTCCCTAACAGGCTCCGCAGGCTGCAGAGAGACCGTCCGGCCTCTGAAGCCTGGATGGTGCCGGGAGCTCCACCTCGGCCGGTTGGGGCAAGAGTGTCCACTTGAGTGAGGCAGGCAGGGGAGAGGCCTTCCAGCCCCGGGAACCTTCCCAGAAGGCCACAGGCCGGCCCTCCCTAAGGGACACTCAGCTCTCAGTGCCTGCCTGCCAGGTGTGGTGGCTTGGTACCCGTGAGCGTTCCCCACACGGTCGGCGCCTCGGGCAGTCCCCAAGTCCCCGTGCACATGGGCGCCTTCCTGCCTTTGTAGTCGCCTGGACGTGTATGTCCCTTCAGGGCAAAGGAGGCCCCCCTCCTGTGTTTGCGCCTTGTGCTGCGCTAGGGCTGCAGGGCAGACTGGTGCCTCCGCGTTCCACCTGAGGGCCTGTCAGCCTTCCCCGGCCCCCAGGACCCAGTAGCTTCTGGGGCAAAGGGAAAAGGCCTCTAAGGGGCTGGGTCTCTGACCACCATCCTCTCCCAAGGTTTCCACCCAGCTCGGCCTGTGGGGCTGCACCCCACAGGGCAGGGCCGGTAGGTGCCCTCAGGGATCCCAGGGCCGCTCCCCACACAGCGCACAGGGTGCATCTGCGTTTACTCCTTCCCCACTGAGATCATACCCAGCACCAATCCCCCAAATCACGTCATTATTTCTTTGTAATTGGGGCTTTTCCTAGTCAAAATAATCAGCATTTTTGTGTTGTTCCCACATCTGGCTTTGATTGGCCGCAGCCTCCTCGGGTAGACGCTGTAGCCCTGACTGCAGGAGGAGGGAAGAAAGGTGGCCTGCTTCCCAGCTCCCACAGGCCAAGCTGTGGGTGGCGGGCGGGGAAGGAAATGCAGGCCTCCCCCACACGCCTCCGCTCCCTGCCTGGGTCCAGCTTTGCTGGGTGGGTCCTGGTTTCGCCTTATCAGAGTTGGGGCCCTGGGGGCTCCTCAAAATGGCCAGATTGCCTCCCTCTCTGCGGCTTGCACGGCATCTGTGGAGCCCCCAGCAGATGCTTCCAGCACAAATTTTCAGCCCTGCTGTCCCTCACTCTCCAGGACAGCAGGCCACTTCGCCATTACTTCCAGAATCTGTCCCAACCCCTCACTGAGGGACAGAGACGGAGTTTCTCAGAACACATGCCACAGGCCCTTCCTTCTGCGCAGACTCCAGAGGGGGTCGAGAGAGGAGGGTCCTCGAGTGCCCGTGTCCTGCAAGGATGGCTCTGCAGGTCAGAGGCAGGGCTGCACCACCTTCACTTCCTGGGGAAGCTTGAAGCTGGAAGGTGGTTGGCTGGTGGCTCCTAGAGGAACTGCCCCAGGGACACTCCTCTCCTTGCCACACAGGCTCGGAGCCCGCAGCAGAGCACACCTTTGCACAGCGACCTGGGCTCCTCTGAGAGCACCCCCCAAAAAGCCCGGGTTTAGGGCACCCCTTTGCTCTCTGAGCAGCTCCCCTGAATGCTTGCCCCTTCAGTCCTGCTGGCCTGTGTCCGGGAGGGTGACTCTGTCCCCCAACCCTATGTGGGTCCTGAGCTGGCCCTCCTGGGCCCTAACACTGGTGGGGAAAGGATGGCCCGCACTCCCATTTGAGGGGAGGTGTGGTTGTGTGGGTGGTGACGAGGCTCGAACACCCTCTGCACGGGCGGCACGGTGTCCAAGAGCCTGAAGCAGCGTGTCCTGTGCTCCGAGCCCCTTGCCTATGGGCGCACAGGACGGCCCTGGCCGTCCACCTCCTGCCCTCCGACCCAGCTGCCGTGGCTGTGGGGTGGACCGGCCACAGACACTGGGTGACCAGCGTCAGGGAGCCCAGCGGGCAGGCGTGTGTCCACTGACTGCTCGAGTTTGAGCTTGAAAGTGCTCCGGGGAGGGGGTGCTTCGGCGGGGGGGCCAGCGCCCCACAGACCCTGAGCTCATGCCCCTCACCCTGCACCCCGCAGCTGCAGGCCCCTTCTCTCCAGTGGGGGTGGTGCCTCCCAGAAGCCTCTGAGGCAGGCCAGGGCAGGGCAATGCCGCCCCTTAAGCAGAACAAGGTGCTGGCCTTCCATGGCTCACTTTACAAAAGTGTTTGGAATTCCAGTCCCGAACAGCTGAATGTTCCTTACCAGGTTCTCCCCGTGACTTCACTGGCAGCCAGGGTCCTAAACAATCCCTATAAAAGCCATGTCAGCCCCGAATGGTGTGATGTCTGATTTGTGGCACTAATAAGCCCGCGCGCCTGCCGCCAGAGCAGAGCCAGCACATGGCCCGCTCTGCAGAGGCCCAGCTTCCCACTGGTGGTGTGCACGTGTGTGTGTGCGCACAGGCATGTGAGCAAGGCATGCCCTTGTGGGGGGCAACCGCAAACTGCTGGATTCCTGAAACTCCAGGGTGCGCCACTAAGCCCCCATAGTGTGCACTCCCTGACCCCCTCTCCCACCATCTACCTTGCTTACTAACGCTGTGGCTGTAGAAGTCACAGGCTTGTGTGACCAGATGTCCATGATGGTGGAGGTCCCTCGCCACTGGACAGCCTTGGGGGGTGGGCCTGCAGGCTGGGCAACCAGGCGCTGCTGCAGCCTCATTCTTGGTCTAAAATGTGGAAATGACGATGCTGGCCAGGGATGAGACAGGAATGCAGCCTGGCAGAAGGGTGCCCTGACCACTGTTCTCGGGAGCTGACCTCTGGCCCGTTCCCAGGACCCTGTCCTCCATGCCTTATCCCGTTCTCCACTGGTGTGTCCTGGCATCGCAGGAGACCTGGAGCCCCCTTTCCCGGCCTGGGTCTCTGTCCCCATGGCTGTCTGTCCCCTGCCCCAGCAGCCCCTGAGGCCTGCCACATCCTGTGTCCCTGCTGGCTGCGACGCCTCGGCCCAGCTGAGCTCCCTGAGTCGGCCACAGTGTGGCCGAGCGTGGGTCCTCACCAGACACCATTCAGTGGGAAGGCTCAGTACATCCGCCCACCACAGCACCGTCCGGACCGACACACCTCGGGAATCCAGTCACTGCCCCGCACAGCCCCAGATTGGCCATGTCCTCCCCAGTGCCATCAGTCCTGCCAGCCTAGGGTGGAAACTCCCTTCATGTTGGCACCTGACCCTGAGGAGACAGTGGTGAGGCCAGGAGGATGTGCAGCCACCTCCTGGGCATCAAACTGCATGTCACTCTGCCAGTGTCCTGGGCAGCTGCAGGGGTTCTGTGTCCCTGAGGACCAGGGCCTGGCTGGGCCCTGGCAGTCTCACCTCTGACGACTGTCTCACATACCAAGCAGCCCTGGGCCCAACCCCAAGGGCTGCCTCCACTGCCTGCTAGGCCCAGGCATCTGCAGTGCCCCTCCGCCTGTGTCTCAGGGTGCCCCCCAGGGCCTGTGTCCTGTTGGCCAATTTGGGGGTCTTGGTGTCCTTTCCTCATAAGAAAACCAGTCCCTCCATGCCCTGATTCCTCCCAAGGCGCCCTCGCCCCAGATGCCTGGCCAGTGGGACTTGGGGTGTGTCCCTGGAGTCCAGGCTCCCAAGTCTCCCCATCCTGCTCTGCTGGGTGGGCCCTCGGCTGCCCTCAGAGCTTCGGGTTAGAGGTGTGTGTAGGAGGGGCTGCTGGGTGAGACGGTAAGAGGGTTCGGGAAAGGCCCCCCAGCCCCCACGAGGGTGCAGCTGTGGCTGAGCCTTTCTGGGGGCAGATGCTCTCAGAACTCCAGCTCTAAGGTTTGGGGCCGTTGGTCCCCAGAGCCCAGGACCAGGGAACCCACCCACCAGGTCCCCCTCTGGGTCTGGAATGAGCTGGTGCACGACCATGCCAAGCTTGCCCCTGTGCCCTGGGATAGGCAGCACGAGAAGATGCCTCCTAAAAGTAAAAACCAGGCGTGAGCCCATGGGCTGGTCCTGAAGGAGGCCCTGCAGGATTAGGACCAGCTGCCGGTCCCCTCCCGGCCTGTTCTCACCTCCCAGAACATCCTCTCCTTTCCCTGTCCCCTGGCCTCACCCTGGCTAAACCCACTTTGGGCCCTCAGCTGGTACAAGATGGGAAAACTGTTCCAAACCTCCTTTGGGGCTTAAGGGCTAAGGGGAGCCGACAGCTGCCCGCGGAGAGTCATGAGGGAGCCGGGAAGGCCCTGTATCTGGAGATATCCTGTTGCCGCCTGGATGCCGGGAAGCCTGCGTGCCGGCCCTCCCCACTCCTGCTAGAACCGAAATAGCTCTGGGAGGTGGGACAGCTGTCCCCATCAGTCAAGATGACCCCCACCAGTGCAGTGGTTTCTGCACTCCCCTGACCTCAGGCTTTCCCAGGGGCTGGGACTGGGGGTTCCTCAGACCCCAGGGCCAGAAGGCTACAGGGGCCCCGAGAGCACCCCAGGAGGGGATGGCAGGGGGCCATGCTGCTTGCTCAAGCACCCTCGCTGCTGGCCTGGTCTCTGGGTCCCACACAGGCCGCAGGCCCACTCCAGTGCTGACAGAAGCCAGCAGTCAGCCATGAGCCCTGAGCAGCAGGGTGGGAGCCACAGGGGTGGCTGGGGGACTAGGGAAATGGAGTGACCCATGGGGAGTAGCCTGGGCCACGCAGGGTACAGGATGGGGAGAGTGCCCATCACCTGAGGCCCAGTTGCGGGGGCCGGACAGAAACTCAAGAATGCAGGAAGATTCTCACAACAGGAAGCAGAGACCCCAGGCAGGAGGGTGGCCGTGCAGCCAGAAGGCTCCCGGGCTGGGCGGGGGACATGGGGTGGGGTGGGGGCAGGCGCCAGCCAGGCGCACTCAGCCTGGCACGCTGGGCCGCATGCTTGCCCACAGGGCTCATGGAACATTCTTGCTGGGGGCCGGGGCCGGCTGAGGTGTGAGTCCCAGAGGGGCGCCGGGTGCTATAATGGGTGGTGAGGCACAGTCAGTCACCTCTGAGGTATGGCTCTGGGCCGCACCCACGTCACCATGGCAATGCCAGGAGAGGCCAGCAAACAGCCCACAACAGAGTGGCCCCCTCTGTCCTGGTCGTCCCCTCGAGGTGGTGAGAGAGCCACAGAGACACCAAGTTTGGAAGAAGCACCTGGGCTGGCCTCACTTGAGCCCCAGCCCGGGGTGTGTGTACCCCTCTCCTGTCCCTGTCTGCCCAACCCCGGGCCAAGACACCATGCACGGTGTGCGCAAGGGGCTGGGGGGCTGGGGCAAGGTGGCCAGCACCCCCCAGTCAGATTCTCCAGGATGTTGGGGTTTGTCAAGAGAGACACTGTGTCCTGGAAACCCAGTTCCAGGGGCTCTCTGGCCATCAGCTCATAGGACAAGTGACCCCCCACTCTAGGAGGGCTCCATCTCCAGTTGAACCGGAGACTCCAGAACCTGGTGCAGCTTCCCCACCCCTCAGGGTAGTGGGGTCCCAGGACCACTCAGGGCAGGGCTGGGAGGGTGGGCGGGACCCCGCCTGAGGGTAGCCGCCTGACGGTGGCAGCAGTGTCACACAAGGAGGGTGGCTGTGGGCGTTCTGCAGCCTGGGGCCCCCAGCCCCCAAGCCAGGTCACTTGCTAGGAAAGGTGCCTTCCCATCAGCCTCTCCTGAAACAGGCAAATACAGATTGTTTGGGGTTCTTTGTCCACCTTTCATCCCTGAGGCCGGCATCTGGGCCAACCTGAGCAGCTCAGAACCCCAACACCCATACTTGGCCCCTGGGAGGCTGACAGCTGGTGTGGACCTAGAGCCAGGGCCTTGGGTGAGGGACAGTGTTCTACAAGGGTCGTGGGCATGAATATGCATGCATCGTGTCCCCCGAGGGCAGTGCTGCTGGCCAGGAGGAAGCCAGACGCTCCTCAGGAAGGTCATGGGCTGGGATAGCTTTCTGTCCTTCCCAGATCAGCTGTCAGCAGCCAAACCCTCCATGCTGGCTGGGAGCCTCCAGGTCTAAATCAGGGTCTGAAGGAGAGGCTGCAGGCATCACCAGAACAACTGAATCTCCAGGGCAGCACAAATGTCCAGTCCTACTACCAGGGAAGCCAGTTCACCCACAAGGACAGGAGGGCGACAAACATTCCCAGAAGGTTGGAGAATGCCCATGGGGTGGACGGGCCCCAGAACACACACAGGTCCCAGAAGTGTCAGCCTGCACAGGGTCACCCCCTCCCAGCCCAAGCAGGCCCCCCCACCCCTGCGTCCGGCCCAGGGCTGCTCTGTTAGAAGGTTGAGGTTGGCCCCATCTGGCACGGCTGTGTGGGAAAGAGATTATGGTGTTTCTGACGTTAAATTTTCATGCCAAAGTTTTCAGCATGTAGTTTGAAAAGCATGTTTTTCCAAGTAACACTGGAGGGGCGGGGCAAGAAGGATGTTAGGTCTGCTCAGTAAGACTCGCCTTGGGGACAAGAGGGCCCCCGTGGTGCTGCAAATGCCTCCCCTCCCCAAACAGGAGGTACCTATCCCAGCTAGCCCCGGCCAGAACCCCTCCGGCCACTCAGGTCCTACCAGCTGCCCCGGCCCCTCGACCTCAGGGTGGGTGCTGAGCGCTGGCAGGGGGTCACGCTGTGTTTAGTGCCCCATCATACACTGTCCTTTGTCTCGTGTGCTGGCCCCAGACAGCCCCACTCACATCTGTTGGAGGGTGGGTGGCTGGCCATCCTACCCACTATGTCAGCGGAGGGGGGCCACCAGGAGCCTTGGGCTGGGGGCCGCTCCATGGCCCAGGTGGGCCCGGGGTTCTGGCTGCATTCCTGGCTTTGGGAAGCAGTGATCGAAATGGCCTGGCCACTCATGTCTTCTGGTAATTGAAGGGGCCACTTGGGAAATGCCATCTTGAGCCTGTCTGTTGGGTCATTTTGATTTGGGGATTTCCAAACATCGGGGCTATGAGAGGTCAGCCCACTGACCCCAGCCTGCCTCATTATGTCACAGCCAGATTGCTGTGACACCTGATGGAATCCAGAAGGCCTGAGCAGGCGGCAGACCGGAGGTGGGGGCAGGGCAGCAGGCCAGGGGTGCTGCGTGCCGCCAACTCTGCTCGCCTCAGAGCCGCTCACGCCCTGGACAAAGTTGCCTCTCATCCCCGGCTGCCTCGGCACAGTCACCTGGGCCCCTACACCCCCGACCCAGCCAGGCTCAGCGCCCCACTGACTCGGCTCCTGATCACTGCTGGGCCCACGGGTCCTCACCCTCACGGACCTGGTTCCTCCCTGGACACTACCCCTGCCTCCTCCCGCCCTCCCCAGATACTGCGACCACCCCTGCTTTCCTTCCCACTGCCTGTGGGGTAAGAAGCAATGTGCCCCCCCTGCCCAGCCCCACAGAGCTGCCCACCGCCTCCACAGCCAGGGCCCCTCACCGTCCTTCCCTCTGGCTCCCATCACGTGTTCCTTGGGGGACCATCAGACTCAGATCAGAGACCTCCTTCCCCCTGGACACCTCCCAGGGCCCCTCACAAATCCAGCACACAAAAGAAACCATCTGGGGCCCCGCTCCCGTCAGTCTCTGGCCCAACCCCCTCCCAAGCCTTTTCTCTCCCAGGACCCGAGCCTGGACACCCCCGCCTGTGGCTGACCTCCCAGCACTGCCCGCTCACACCCTCACCTGGGACCCCCAGTGAGCAGGTGGCCAGGGCCAGAGAGGGCAGCTGGGGACACATGGGGCCCCTTCCTTCTGGGCAGACCCTTGGGCTCTGCCTCTGGGCTGTTCTCTGGCCTCTCAGAGGTCCCTCACCCTGCCCAGTGAGGCCCTTGCCCTCTGGATGCTGCTGAGGGCCAGTCAGCCCCCAGCTGAAGCCCTCCTCCCTTAGGGTCAGGCCCACAGCAATGAGGGCAGAGGGAATGTAGGCAGTGTGGTGTCGGCAGGGCACAGGTGTGTCGTCTGAGTCTTGGAGGAGGCGCTGGAGGACAGAGGGGACCGAAAGGGTCTGTGAGATGAGGGGTGGGTGTCTAACCCTCTCTCTGGTGATGGCTGACAGCCTGGCCTGGAGTGACCGGGCAAGCTGACCTCAGGCACAGAGCCAGCAGGTTTGGTGGCTCCAGTGTCCTGGAAATGGGAGCTGGGACAGTCGTGCCTGAGGCCAGGCAGCAAGCTCCTTCCTGTCCCCTCTGAGCTAGCTTGCAGGTTCCGCAGGTCAGCACCTGCTGCAGGCCCCGCACGCAGTGTGCAGAGCCTGGCCAGGCCGTGCAGGGTGCGGTTCCAGAGGGACATCGCCCAGGGCCCCCCACATGCCAGGGGCGCAGCCCTTGTCCTCACGCTTGTTCCCCCCGTGCAGCCAGCCCTCCTTGGATGTCTTCCCTGGGACGTCTCGTCTCTCCAGCCCTTCCTACCCACTCCAAGTGGGGAGCAAAGCGGCCAGGGCACCCCCTCCTCTCCCTGCTTCCTCCTCTAGCCGCCACGCTCCTGCTGCAGAGAGAGGCAAGAGCCCCGGTGGGAGGGCGTCCCAGACCCACTGGAGTCGGTGGGTCTGGTCGGTAGGCCAGCACAGCTCTTGGGTTGGGAAGCCCTGTTCTAGTGAGGCCTCAGCCGTCGTGGCCTGGTGGGCTGTTTCTGGATCTCCAGTCCCCCCACATTGCATAGGCCCCAAGGCTCCATGGGACCTGGAATGAGGCTGCAAGATGGCCCCTGGGCCCCACTGGGGGCCCCACAGTCACGTGTACGGTGAACCCCGTGTATGTTCACCCAGCTCGGTGACATGGGGCACCCCAGGCCATGGCTGTGCATGGTTCCCAAGGCAACCTGGCACTCAGCTGCCCCCTTTGGACCAGGAGCTCAGGCACCGAGGGGCAGCCCCTTCACTGCCCAGGTCAGACGTGGCTCTGCCTGGCTGCCAAGGCAGGCTCTTCGCAGGCCCAGGACACGTGGCCACTCCGAGCCCCCAGCCCCCAGCCCCTGCAGGGCCATCCCTCCCGGAACCTCCTCGGGAGCCTTTCAGCAGCAGCCCCGGCCACTGTCCCCATGGCCCAAAGTCCCTCTGAGCCTGGTCTCACTGGCTGACCCTCTTCCTGCTATGGAGTCAGAACCGAAAGGAGACAGAAGGTTCTGGGAGGACAGCGCTGGAGGGAGAGGAGACTGCCGGGTGGGGGCACAGCACCGCAGGTGAGAGAGCCCAGGGAGGATGGAGGGTCTTTGGTGGGGCCGGGTGGACGTTCAGAAAAGGGAAAGCATGTTGGCGAGTGAGAAGAGGAGGACGGGCAAGCCAGGCCTAGGGACGGGGGGCCACGCAGTGTCCCCGGGCTGGGTGCACAGGGGCCAGAAGTCTCCGTGGCCACTGTTCGGGAGAGAGGAGAGAGCCACAGAGCTGGACAGGAGCTGCAGAGAGGGGGCACTTCCACTTGACCAGAGGGCAGTCTGTCTCTCTTGCAGGCGGAAGCAAGGCGGAGCTTCATTTTGTGCTGCCCTGTGCAGCCCGGGGTACGGCTGGGCAGCAAGCGCTGGCCTGGGAAAGAGACGTGCCTGCCTTTGGGAGGGTGGTGGGGTGCAGGCAGGGCAGTGTGCTGGTATGTGGAGGGGCTGGGGGCTGGGGCCGCTCTTGCCTGGTAGCGGCCCCACCAGGAGCCTGGGGCATCTTTGGACAATTGGGGAGCAGGAAGGAGAAGGGGCTCTGGAGGTACAGGCATGTGCTCCACTCACCCGGCTGAGGGGGGCCTGGGAGGTTGGGCCCAGGGGCCAGCGCTCTGCTCACAGCGAGGTGCTGCCCAGGTGAAGGGGCATTGTCCACGGGGCCCAGAGGTCACTCCACCCCACCAAGCGGCCTTGAGTAACTCAGAGATCCAGAAGAAGAACCTTCTAGAAAATCAGGGCTCTTCACTGATCCCTCTCCATTCCAGGGCCCTCCACTTGGCCCCCAAGAGCCCCTCCAGTACAGCGTGGACCCCAGCTCACTGGCCACAGCCTGCATCCCCATCTCTGCCAGTCTGGGGCTGCATGTCTGGAGAGAGCCCCCCAAAAGTGCAGAGTGCTGCCATTGGGCACAGGACCCAAGTAGGTGTGGGTGGGTAGAGGCGGAGGTGAGGCCAGACTCCTGGCTGTGTGGGTTCAGTCAGAGACCCCAGCCCAGTGGGGTCAGGGCAGGGGGTTAAGGTGAGGGGCATCCGACCTCCTGATGAGGTCCGCTTGTCCTGAAGGCCAGTTAGGCTGCTAGCAGGCCCGCGGCAGCAGCCTGATCGTCCAGCAGGGCTGGGGCCAGCGTGCTGGCTGCTCAGGGGGCATCATCCTGGGAGGGGCTGGCTCTGCGCTCCATCTCCTGGGAGGCCGGATGGGAAGAGAGGGGCTCCAACTACATGGAACCAGAGACGCTTCCCAATGGGGGCTGGGTTTGGAGCTCCAGGGTCCTGGCTAGGGGCTGGCAGGAGGTGCAGCTGTCTCCAGGTGAGGCTCGGGTACCCTCAGTCCATGGGGCTGGACCCTGGAAATCTCCTCTGAGGAGCAGTGGCTGAGGGCAGGCTTCACTCCCTCCAGGGAAGGCGCCCCAGCAGGCCCTGAGACGCATCCTCTGAGCCCATGGTGGGGCCTCAGGCTGGACCCCAAGGTTCTTCAAGGACTAGCTCCAGCCTGGACATCTGGAAACTAACCTGTCCCAAGCTGGACAGCTGAGGTGCAGCGATGGCCTTGCTGGGCTCCCGCCCAGGGTGGTCTCCGGATGGTTGGTGATGGGGGCTAGGGGCAGAGGGTAGCTATTCACAGCTTGGCTGAGGGGATGGCACAGATGTCCTCCTATACCCATGGACACGGCTGCATGCTGATCTCCATTGCCATCCATCCCTGACGGTCTCATGCAGACTGGGGCACCCACAGTGGCTGCTCCCACACCAGCTGGCTGGGCAGAGGCCCACACTGCAGGGCGCACACCAGGCAGCTGGGGATTGGTCACTGCCTGTATGTTCCCGGACGGGTGCCCATGTGCCCTTGGGCAGCCTTCCCCTCGGACAGGCTGTCCGGGCTGGGGAAACCCTGAGCCAAAGAGATTAAGAAGAAAGGACAGAACGGACCTTCCCCTGTGGCTCTGCTCGTTCGTGCTTCATTCAGTATGTGTTTGCTCAGTGGGGAAAGACATGGAGGGGACGATGCCAGGGCCGGCCACGCATCTGTCACTCAGGTCAGCTTGCGGGGAGACTGTCCACCCTGCCTGCCTGGCCCACTGGGCCCATCTCTCCCCAGCAGCCGTCCTGCACGTTCCTGTGGCCAGCCAGGAGGGCAGCGGGCATCCTCCTCCGGGCTCCAGCTGGACCAGACATTTGCAGACCCTCAGCATGGGCTCCAGGGGTCTTCCCTGCTGTTAAGCCCCAAACCAAGCCCCTCAATCTGGTCCATGCTGGGGGCAGACCCCAGGCCCTGACCCCTCCCACACTCTCAGTCAACCTCCTGTAGGCTGGGATGCACCTGCGGGTCCACCGTGGCTGCACAGCCGGGATGGCAGATGCCTGGGGATGCTGGGATACGGTCCCCTTGCACCCTCCTGGCTCCCTTACCTGCTGGAGGCTTCCTGGGGTGGGGCCGGTGGGAAAGGCACTCACCCCTTCCCACCTGTCAGAAATGGGGTGTTGATGGTGGCCTTGACTGCAAACACCCCAGGTCACCTTTGGGAAGGACAGTGGCCCCCAAGGAGACAGTGAAGGACAGGGATCTGACCTCCCCACCCTCTGCCTTCCTGCCTACCCTCTTGCTGGACTGAGCCTTCTATAGAGGCCCCTTCTGGGGTGGGCTCCATTCTCTGGTGAAGCCCCCAGTGTGCTGGTTTGCAGGGGTGGAGGTGGGGCAGGCAGTTCTGTCTCCTGGCTTCCTACACCCTCAGACCCAGCCACTGAGGAATAGTGAGGTCCAGGTGGCTCCTGGGGGGCCTGGACCCTCCTCGCTGGCTGCAGGGCCCTGGCCGGCAGTTGGGCAGCAGGGCCAGGGCCTCGGCGGGCCACGGGCCTTTCCCTGTGCCTCCCGTCTGCTGCCACGCACTCTCCGTAGGGCCTTGGGGAGACCTGTGGACATTTCTGAGTCTCAGATGGCCACTCTGTGACTCGGAGCCACCTCCACCCATCTGCCCTGCAGGGATGATGGTCAGAAGGCCGGGCAAGCCCAAGGAACTTCCGTTTCAGAAGATGAAGTGCTTCAGAGCGGCAGTGACAAGGTTCATGGTGTGAACGTGCCTGGTGCCCTGTGCCTTATAAAGGGTTAGGGTGGCCAGTTCCAAGCTCACATATTTTGCCACAGTTATGTTTTACTACAGTAAAAGGAGAGCCGCTGAAGGCGTCGTGGGCTGGGGTGAGCTCAGGGCGCCTGCAGCAGCTGCAGGCCATCCCTGGGCAGCGCCACATCTGGGACCCAGCCTCCCAGCCCCCAGCAGACCCTCCTCCTGCACCTGACCCCTAGAGGCCCCAGCCCATGACCGCCAGCTTCCTGCCCAGTCCCTGTGCCAGGCTTGGCCCAGACCAGCTGTGGCCACTGGCAGGGGAGCTGGGTGGACACACAGTTTGGGAAAACACAGCACCCAGGCCCAGGGGGACCTGCAGAGAAGCGCCTGGGTGGCCGGCCGGCTCTAGGGGTGGGTGGGTGGCAGAGGGAACCGGGCGAGTTTGGAGGCTGGCAAGTTCGAAGGGGCAAGGGAAGCCCTGGCAACGCATGGCTCACAGGATGTGTGGTTTCAGGCCCAGGAAGAAGGCCACAGACACGCTTGGCCCAGGGAGCAGTGGGGCCATGCTGCTGTGGGGTCCTGTCTCGGCCAGGGGACAAGTCTGATTTTTATCACGAAGGGTATGGGGATAAATAGAAGAGATGAAGGCTGCTGGAGAATGGCAGGCCAGCCAGGGGGACCCCAGGGTCAGGGCCTGAGGCAGGCCTGTGGCTGCAGTATAAAGACCTGGGTGTTGGTGCCATGTACCCTGGGCCACCAACCAGCAAAAATGTTGGCTGGCAATGCAATTTGGGGCTTATTGAGACCTGGGCGGCTAAAGGAATGTCCACCAGGAGGCCCAGGGCAGATGGCCAGGCCTCCCTTGCCACTACCAGTGGGTGGAGCAGGGCCCCTGATGTGGGCAGGGAATATGCCCTCTGCCATGCTTGGAGTTGCCCCCGTGGACTGTCTCTCCTCCGGGCCCCTGGGACATGTGGAGGCTCCTGCCAGCGCCTGCCCCTCCATGCCACTAGCCCTCACCTGGCCCTTCCAGAGGGAGCCATGGCCCTCCCTCTCTGCCTGCCCTGTGTGCCAGTCCCATCCTGCACCCCAGTGAGCAGGCGCTAGGGCTGGGTGAGGTGGTCCCCTCACTCTGAGCCACGCACTGACTGGCAAGATGGACATCCCCGGCATAGCCTAGGTCCAGTGGGACACAGTGGTCTCAGCTGGGAGCCCCTGCTGCCTCCCCACAGGCCACTGGGAGGCCAGAAATCCAGACAGGGAGTGGAATGGGGCTGCCGCCAGGAGGGTCTCTGGGTAGCAGTCCCTCGAAGCTTTCCCATGACGCCCCCGTAATCTGGGCTCTTCTCCTTGGCACCCCTGTACCTCACAGCTGCCGGGCGGCCAGCTGCTCCTTCCCCCACCCGCCATAGATGGAGCATGTGTCGGGCAGCGGTGGCCCTTTCCCATGACAGGGAGGGGACAAGTGGGGCCAGGAACCTGACAAGGAAGCGGCAGTGGCTGGAGAATTTGGAAAATGCATGCAACTGCTTAGAGCACCGGGCAGGCGCTGGCAGGGGGATCAGGAGAAACGGAGGCCGGACGCAGGGTCCTGGGTGGGCCGTGACGGATGGGGTAGCCAGCTCAGCGTGGAGAGGGGCCCTGGCCCTACAGGAGACGCAGGGAGCAGCTGCCCCTGTCCGTCAGCCTGCCCCGCCCCCTCCAGCATGGAATGAAAGCCCTGTGCTGCTGGTGGGGCGCTCGGTTCCGGCTCTGGCCTGCATCCTCAGGACTCACGCCTGGGGCTCAGGGTGCAACGAGCTCATGGGGTGGGGGCTCCTCAGAGGCCACAGCAGGACCCACCAACCACCTCTAGCACAGCTCTTCCTCACCCTTGGCTCTGGGGGCCAGTCGGTCCAGCTTGGGACCTCAGTGGGGCGCTTGTTGGTGGGGATGTGGCTGGGGCTGCTGTCTGGTGGGTCTGGCCCCTGGGAACCCTCGGGGGCCGCAGCTGTCCTGGTTTGGGGCCAGCTGACACGTTCGCCTGGCCCCCGGGCTAAACCCTTCATGATTGATCATGGCGGATATTCACGCTGGGGCGATGAGCCCACAGGAGCCGAGCAGCTGCTGGGGGGCCGAGGGGCCTGGGACGCCTCCTCCATCTCCCACGCTGCCCCTCCCTCCCTCCCCTGCCACCTGTGCACCCTGCTTGCCAGGCTGGACCTACAACTTCCAGCCCCAACTCCCCCCTTCCCTGACTACCCCTCTCTGGGGCCTCAGGACCTTCCCAAGGGGGGTGCTGGGCCCCCCACCCCGAAGTGGGCAGGGGAGGGCCCCCAGGGATGTGGCGACCTTAGGTAGACCGGGTCATCCCCAGGCCCAGCGGAGGCATGACTGGGGCTGAGGAGTTTACAGCTGCCTCCACCAGACCCAAGTGGATTTGCAGCACCCAAGAGGCAGGAAATCTCGTTTCCCACACAGGGAGGGCCTCGGTTCGGGAGGCAGAGGTGCCCCACGACACAGAGACGTTGCTCCCTCCAGAGGGAGATGGAGGGCCTCGGCAGGTTGGGGTGCCCAGGGGTTGTGGAGAGGGTGCTGGGACCTCCGGGCTCCAGGAACATCAGATCCCAAAGGAGCAGATTGTGAGCTGGGCTTGGGGGAAGCAGGGCTTGGCAGACACGGGCCAAAGGGGCAGAAAGGGACTATGGGGGTCTGTAAGAGACCCTGTTACACAGAGACCCTAAAGAGGAGCTGGTTGTTGGCTTGTGCGTGGCCCCCTCCCCTGCCTCACCCTCTGGCCCCTGGCTGCCCACCCCCTGCTCCCTCCATGCTGCCAATTCACTCTTCTTGGAACCTCCAAGTAGCACCCAGAAAATGTAGCCGTGCCCTGCGTTCCCACCCCTCCCCTCCACTCAGGAGCTTGGCACCCACTGGCCTCAGAGGGGAGCAGGGAGGGCTGCTTGGCAGCTCTGGGGTTCCCACAGCTGCCCTCGCCGCCCAGCCCCCAGCCTAGTAGGACACTGTCAGGGCTGAGGGCCAAGGGCTGTCGCCTGATCTGCCAGGGCCCTCGAGGCACCCAGAAGGGCCTGTCCTTCAGACAAGACGGACAGGACATCAGTGAGAGCAGATGCTGAAGGTCATCCCTGACCACCAAGGGCCCAGGGCCTGGCGAATACTGAGCACTGCCCACCGGGCAGGCAGAGGGCCCAGAGTGGGGGCAGCCCCCACTCAAGTCCTGGCCCTTCATCCAGGCTCTCTGGGGGTCAAAGTAGGGGTCCACCTTGAGGGGTTTTTTTTATTATGCCCCATCCTGGCTTCCCACTGCCCCCCAGAGACATGGGGCAGCAGTGAAGTGAGGGCAGTTCCCTCCCCTCCCATCCATGCCCCTGAAGCAGGCATAATTGTGGGAAATGCAAGCCACATGCCTCTGGCTCATTTACACTTAACTCAATACCATGAGCTTCCCGGGGCCTTTGATGCCCCAGGGCCCAGGCCTTCAGTGCTCTGTGGGCCGTGAGACAGGAAGCCCAGGGTCTGGGGCAGAGCTCCCGCACCTCCTCCCCTCTGTGGGCTGCTCGGGACTGGGGGCCAGGCCCCTTCAAGGGGGAGGGCAGCGTGTCCATCCCCCAACCCAGTTGGCCTCCTGACCAGCCACCAGCGGGTGAGGTCACGCAGAGGGCCATTGGCTGCCCGGGGAGCAAGGCCCAGCAGGCACACGGCAGGGGAGAAGCTCTGGGAAATTGGGGCAGGGGACAGGAAGCCAGCTGCCCCTCCAGTGAACTGCCAGTGGGATCCGCCAGTCCAACCTCTGCCTGAGGGCCTGTGGGCAAGAGGGTGCTGCACCCTCACAGCTTGCCAACTGGAGGGCTTCCTGGGGATGGGGGCAGAGGAGGGCAGAGAGGAGTAGGGCAGGCAGCAGGCCAAGGTGGACGGACTGGGAGCCCAGCAAGAACGGAAGCTCAGGGCTGCCCCGGGTGTGGTGTGTGCCACACGGGAGCGCATGACCGAGACTCCAGGCCCGGGGTGGTGGGGCCGGCCGGCAGCCAGAGCAAGCCATCCCTGCTGGGGCCCCACTGGGCACAGGCAGGCAGGGAACAGAGCCCAGAGCTGGTCCCACACGCTGACCACGTCCGGCCAGCGGCCCCCAGGATGCCCCAGCTCCCTGCCCCCAGTGAGGGGGCTGTGCAGGGTCTGGGGAGGGGGCACAGCTGTTTGCCTCTCCACATTCCAGACTCAGGGTCAAGCATTTGGGGGAGGCTGTTTTTCTTAAAAAATGTCATGTGAAAATAAACACTTGCTGGCACGTCTCTGATTACCTGGATCCCAAAGGAGCAGCAGGCAGGCAGCGCCTGCAGGTCCCGGTGGCTGGGAGTCTTCCGGCCGCAGCGGCCCCAGACCTCCGTGAGCAGACCGGCCATGCCTCAGGGGAAAAGGTCTTCCCGGCCTGGTGGCTTGGAGGTTGGGCACCCCCATGGCTGCCGAGGGCAGGGGAAATTGCTGCCTGGCCTGCCAGCGAGTCCTGGAGGAGGCCTTCCTTCCACAGGTGGCCCTGACCCCAGGGCAGGTCTGAGGCTCAGCTGGGTCTTGCTGCCCAGGGGTTACATGGAATGTCTTGGGGGTATCTGGGGATTCCTGGCCTTTCTCCTACACTCCTGGGGCTCTGGGGGTCCGAAGCCCTGCCTCCTTCCACCCGTGCTCTTTGCTGTGAAGGGTTGAGGGACCTGTCCATCCCCAGGCCCCACGCCCCAGCCCTCGAACCTTGCTGTCCTGTGGCTCGCACAGCCTAGGTCCCCCCGCCAAAACCCGCCCCAACCACAGCGCCTGCCACCAACAGCCCCCAATGAAGCCACAGGCACCTCCTCCTCTCGGAAAGAAATCCAGCCCCACCTTTCCTCGGGCCACTGGTGGCCTCTGGGGCTGACGTTGGGGTGAGGGGAATCCTCCCCCCTGCGTGCTGCCGCCTGCCCATGGGGGTGCTTGGAGTTCTGATGGCGGCCCTGAGAGGCATCTTGAAGCAGGGATGGGGTCTTCTTCCCTGGCTGCAGAAGGGCAGGTGGGAGGAAGACGGAGCTGGCTTGGGGTGCATCACTGCCCCAGCCCGCTCCTGGGCTTGGCACCCTCTTGGGAAGTTACCCTAAGGAACAGGATCTTCTGGGGTCCTCCATGGCCCGGCACTGTGTGGAGGCGGGAATGCTGTGTGCTTTGTGCCCCACCTCCACTTGCTGCCCATCCCAAGTCTCAACAGGGACCCCAGCCTGTGTATAGGGGCTGGGGATCTGGGTGCAAGGCCCCCACCTGGCAAGAAGGAACCAGGGGACAGAGCAGGCCTCTGTGAGCTGGGGCACTTACGTGTGCATTGGCACTTGCGTCATCTCCCAGAAACGCCCCCAAGGGTCTGATCACCCTTAGAAAGGGTCTTCCTGAGTGGGTGAGCCATGGGGAATCTGGCCCCCAACTCCACACAGAACCTCTGTACCCCCATAATATTATAAAGATGGGTCTCCCTGGAGGGTGCAGTAGGGCAGACCCCTCATGGCACTTGGAGTTGGTGAGGCTGTGAGGGGCCACATGCTCACCCCTAGAGCAGGCACGGTGCCCTCTGCCCCACTTAGTGCACACCGACCGACCCTGCCCCCTGCCCCCTGGGTGGGTCAGTGCGGGGGCCTTGTTTGAGCTCTGAGGTCAGCGCCCTGGGACTTTGCCCAGGGGGGTGCATCGCAGAGCCCACACATGCTGCACCCCCGTCCGTCCTGCCGACTCTGCCTGGACTGGGGTATCGGAGTGGGATTAGGCCTGTCCCCCTTTGCCAGCTTTAGCCAAGGAAGCCTTTCACCTTCCAGAAAGCTCCTCCTGTGTCCCTGCATCTGCCCCCAGCCCGACGTCCACACTCTAGGGCTGTCATCTTGCTGATAGACATCTCCCCATGGAGGGCGGGCTTCTGGTCATGGCCCCCATCCCACCACAAAGGGTGTAGAGATGGGGAGGTCTTGGCTGCCTGGCTGCTGTCCTGGGGGCTCCTGCAGGGGCTCAGGGACAATGCTCCACCACTCTGTGCCTCAGTTTCCTCATTAGTGCCAAGGGGAGAGTGTCCCTTTTATTGGAGGGGCCAGAGGAGTGGAGAACAGCAGACCATGTCAGCAGTTGCTCTCTGACAGGCGAGCAGGTGCCATCTTCACCTACTAGGGACAGAGGGTCAGCAGGAAGGCTCCCGGCCCTTCCAAGGAAGCCACTTTATCTCGGACTTTCCCCCGCACCTACCCCCCCTGGCTCTCTTTCCTTCATCCTCACCCCACTATTTCCTGCTGTGGGCAAAGCTCCCAGAGAGGCGGCCTTGTTTGGGGCCAGCCGTGGGCCTCTCCCTGCTGTCCGGCATCCCCCTCCCCAACTGCTGTGGGCCTGGCTGGGGGGAGGGCTCACAGGTCTCCTCTCCTCAAGATGCACCCCCTGCCACCGCGGGCCACCTGTGGAGACCCTACCACTCTCTGGGAAGTGACGGGCCATGCCGTCAGCTGAGGTGGACAGGTTTGCCTTCTCCTGAGCCAGGGCCCCTGAGCACACACAGGGCTGGGCCGCCCGGGGCGGGGCTGGGGCTCCTGGGGACTACCTGGAGTCAGACGCGCGCATCCACATCCCCCTGAAATGCATGGCCACAGACCCAGGCCAGAAAGGGTGCACCCCAGGGTGGCACAGGCCAGGTGATGGCGCAGTACAGTGTTAAGGGCCTGGCTGTGCGTGGGAGCAGCCAGGCTGCGGAAGCTGGGGAGCCTGGAGCCTCCTGCAGTGCGACCAGAGGGAGTGCACGTCTGGAGCACGTTCCTGGGTGACAGCTCCCTGACAGATGGCGAGGGAGCAGGGTTTCTGGGCCCCATTCTGACCCGTGGGCTCACTCGGGGCCGGGTGGTCACGTCCGTCTGTCCAACCTCTTCCTGCTCGACCCCAGGGAGGGCCTGGCCAGGATTAGGCGTGGTGTCCAGCCGTTTGGTCAGGCCCAACACCCAGCTTGGAACAGGAAGCCTGCAGAGCTCCGGGAGCCCCATGATGCCCACAGACACAGGGTGGGCAGTGGTGGGGTCTGTTTCCAGGCCTGAGGCCCCTCTCGCTGCTCAGAGGCTCAAAGGCAGGCAGGGTGAGCAGGCACAGCCCCTGAGATTTCATTTCCCCCAGATTCCCACCCCATGTCCTTCCCTCCCAGCCTGGCAGCCCCTGCTCCGTCCTCCCCGGGACGTGCATGTAATGCCAGCCTATTGATCCAGCCACCCTCCCTTGTCTGCGGGTCCTTCCCCCTCCTCACCCACCACGCCCGCTCACTGGCGCAGGCTGGCCGCCTGGTGGGCAGGGGCTGCACACACCTGATCACGGGACCCATCATGCAGGGGCTGCTGCATGATGGGCTCCGCACACGGGGGCCAACACTCTGGGAGTCTCTCGGGCCACCAGCAGGGTTTGGGGTGGGGGGTCTTGGGAGCAGATGGGGTGCCCGGTCTTCCAGGGGCAGGGAGCATGCTAAACCTTGTCCCGCTGCGCAGATCCGCAGGGGCCGCCGAGCACCAGGGGGCTGCTTGTGCAACTGCCCCCACCCCACTCTGGGCAGAGGGTACAGGCCACAGATAGGAGCACCTGGGAAGGGAGCCTGAGGCAGCAGTCTGACCTTGACCCCGGGCTGCCCCCGGACCCCTCTGGCTTGGTGCCCACTGGGAAAACAACTGCTTTATCTCAGCCACCTCCCGAACTGCAAACAGCCACGTGTCCCTTGGGGGCCACTCTTGGCACACATGCCCTCTGCCCCACGTCTCAGGGTGAGGTCGTTCACCCTCAGATGGGGGGCAACAGGGAGCAGAGGCTCCCAGCCCATGGCTTCAGGTGGGGGGCTTTGCGGCCAGGGCCCTGGGGCGAGGGGAGGGGCACCTGGAGCTAGGCAGACCCAGGCCCCAGCTCTGACCAATGGGACCAACCCTGGAGGCGGCAGTGGGTGGAAGACCTTGGGGTGCGAGACACCAAGGGGCTGTGGGGAGGGAGAGGCCACAGCAGGGGTCCTGCCGGCAGCCCTGGGGCTCTGTTCCCTCCTTCTTCACGCCCCCTGCCTCACTGTCAGGAGCTGATGAGCAGAGCCAATGACGGAACCAGGGCGAAGGGCGGCGAGCCTTCCCCTCCCTCCCACCCACCGGAACAACCCCTCCCAGGCTGGGGACTCTGGGGCCTGCAGCCTTTGGGTTCTCTGTGGCTTGGCAGAGACATGGGCCCTCTGCTAGGGATATGCTGGAGTCCATGATATGCAGGAGTTCTGGGAAGCAAGGGTCTCAGGCCGTGGGCCGCTGGGCTATTTCGGACCTCCCGCCACCTCCCGGAGACAGGCTTGTGGGGCCAGGCTGCAGGGCGCTGGCCACCCCAGAGGAGGCCTCGAGGGGCCTGGCAGGAGCGCCCCAGCCCCCATGGTGTCATGGGGCCGCGTTGGCAGGGGTCACCTCATCAGCCCTTCCTGTCCTCCCTCTCACCGATGGCCCATGGTCCCAGGACAGCCGTCGGCCAGGGCTTGGGGCAAGAAGGGGAGGCCTGCAGAGGGCTGGCCCCTGTTTGGAGGGGCCCACTGGAGCCCCCTCTTCAGTGCTCAGCCTGAGACCCATCCCAGAGGCCACTCTGTGCCCCAGGGCCTCCAGGCCTCTTCCAGTGGGAGGAGGTGAGGCCAGGCCTGTGGCCCACCATGCTCTCTGGGGAGGATCCCGGGCACTCGGGGGTGGCGGGAGAAGCAGGCAGCACCAGGACGTGGTGGTGCAGCCTCCCCCCAGACCCCAGAACAGTGGGCCAGTGTGCAGGCCAGGGGCAGGGTGGGGTGGAGCCCGGTGGGTCATGTCCTGCTCCAGAAACCCCAGCTGGGAAGCTGCTGACTATGGTGTCGACACAGGGGTGGCATCCCTGCAGACCCTCGGGCAGTGCCTCAGGGGCTGCGCTTTTCCACTGGGCCCTGTCTCCTGTGCCTCCCGTCCAAGCCCACTACCTGCTCGGGAGGGCGTGGGACAGGGAGGTGGGAGGCCTCGTGCCCTGGGCCTGCACTCGCCCTCCATGTGTGGCCCCAAAGCCCTGTCCCCTGCACCCCTTACCCCACCAGCCCCTGCCCCATCTTCTGCAGCCCCCTGGCAGTGGATCCGGGCTCCCTAAGGCCACACCTTGGGCTGTCTCTTGGCGTCTGGGTTCCTCTGCCAGGTCCTGGCTCCCCACTCTGGGCCCCGCATCCCTGCCCAGACCCACTGCTCAGGGCACTGGGAGCAGCTGCATCCTGCCAGTTGCCCTCCAGCACATGGCTCACCCCGGCCCAGGAGAGCCCGAGGCAGCCCTGTCCCCACAGAGGCAGGTATCCGTTGTGCTGGCGACCGTCTGTGCCCATCCCAGCTCCAGAAGGCCTCAAACCCTGCAACGGTCTTCTCCCCCTCCCACCTTTCCTTCTTCCTCCCCACCAGGTTCATGAACTATAGAGTTTTGCCCCCATAGCACCCTGACCCCCACCCGGTTCAGAGGCAATGCTTTTGTCTAGCTTCTCTCTCCATCCGGCCACCCCTCCTCCTCTGGCCCCAGCATCTTGGGGTCACCACTGAGCCTTCCCTCCAGGTGGTGGGTTTCTGCAAAGGGGTGTGCCTGGTGCCCCCACCCCTTCTCAGTTCTGCACCCGCCACTACCTCCCAGCCCAGCAGGATGGGCACCTCTGGGCCCTTGACACGTGCTGCGTGTGGTGGTGTTGGGCCGCAGCAGGGACTGGCCCCCTGCTTGGCACCCACGTTTGTTTATTGGTCCAACCCAGGCCCATGCCGCTCCCCGTGGACCTGGGCTGCATGCCTATGTCTGGCCAGGAGTTCGGTGATGGAGCCCGGCTCCCGGAGGACAAGGAGCCAGTGTCTGCTTTATACAGCATGGTGCTGACGAGAACAGAATACCCACAGTGGCTGCTTCCAGGAAATGGCCCTGGGCTGGTGGGGCACAAGCAGCAAGCCCATTCCCAGCAAGCTGGCCTGCAGGCGGGCTTCCAGGAGGGCCCCCACCGGTTCCCCTCACCTCTGGAAGAGGGCCAGCAGCGTCACCAGGTACAGGCTGGGAGCAGTGCAGGGAAGGGAGGAAGGAGAGAGGAAGAGAGACAGAGGCCTGGGCCGGGGCCTGGTGCGGTCCCCGCAGCCTTAAGGGAGGCCACAGCTGGCCATACTCCTTGAGAACTTTCCCCCCTCACCCCCTTCTGGGAGTCATGAATCTCCGCTGGGCCCCTGGCTCCCTGGGGCCTGTCAGAACCACATGGAAAACAAGGGAGGTGGGGGACAGACTGAAGGAAATGCTCGCAGTCCCCATGGTGTGTGGGGTCTCGGCATCCTGGCCCCCCTGCTGGTGAGGGCATGTGGGGCCTCCAGCCTGGGCCCTCTGTCCCCTCTGCTGTGCACAAGACACCACCACCCAGCTCAGGGGAAGGAAAACATTTGCCTTCCCAGGACTGGGGGTGGGGACGAGGGGCCGCCTCCGCAGGGCCTGACCCCATTTCTCCTGAGCCTTCCGGGGCTGTCCTATAGTCACGTCAGGTCTGTCTGGAGGTTCCATCTCCTTTGTACCATTGGAGGATTTTCTTATTACACCATTTGGTGGTGTGACAGTGTTCCAGCTCCGGCCCGCCCCCGGCTGTCCATGACCCCTGCCTGGGAGTGGCTCCTGTGCCACTGATCCTTCCGAGACATGAGGCCACACAGAGGCACAGGACTCAGACATGGCACTGGCCACCGGCATGGGGCAGGCCCTGCACAATTAGAGACTCCGAGTAGAGAGACCCCCTCACAGCTGTAGCCACACAGCCAGACACACACCACCAGGACAGGGAGGCATTTAGGGCTGCTCACCCAAGGACACAGGTGCACAGGGACATGCTGAGCAACTCGTGGACACACGCATGTGGACATGCACACAGGAGGGACACGGGCATGTCTAGTCCTGTTTTCTCTAAACTTCGCAGCTGCTCAGCCTCCACCCTCCACAGAAGCACAGCTGAGGAGGGGTCTGGCGTGAAGTCGCTGGGGGCCTTGCAGGGGTGGAGGTGTGGCCAGAGCTCTGAGCTCTGTCCCGGGCCTCACCCCATCCTCCAAATGGCTTCCCCCAGATGCTTCCGCACTTTGCTGCCCACCCCCACAGCCCAGGCTGGAGTTGGGGAGTGAAATTCAAGCCCTGTTTGCTTCATGACACTTAACTCAGCACAGGGTCATTTTGGGTGGTGGGGGTGCCGGGAGCCTATCTAACAACAACCTAAGCCCCTTTTCTATAAAGCAGGAAATCGGGCTGGGCCAAGGGTAAACACATTCCTACCTGGCAGTCCCCAGCTCTGTGGAGGGGCCCTGTCAGGGAGGAGGCCGGGCCACCTCTGCCTTCCCAGGCCCTGGTGAGGCGGGGCCCCGTGACCCGCCTGCAGAGCCGTGCCTTGGCCTGTGGCTTCTCGCCCCCACCTGCTTCTGTGCCCTCAGCCCTCAGGCACTGGGGTTCCCTCTATGCTAAGAGCAGAGAAGACGTGGGCATGCCCAGTGTGGCCCCTGCCCTGCGCTTCCAGGGGTGTGGACCCAGCTCCTGGGCAGGCTGGGGGGCACAGAGGTGAGGCAGGGGAGGGGCGTGCCTGACTGTCCTCCCCGCCCTAGTGGCATCCCCGACTAGCCACACTCGCTCTCCCAGATCAGCCGCCAGGCCCCCAGGTGGAAGCCCCAGAGCGTGTGGTTGTGACTCCTCCCCAGGTGGGCAGGTGAACCCAGGGAGTGAGCCCCACTGACCTCGAGAGCCCCAGAGATCACCACCCCTTCCTGGGACCTTGGCTGCCATAGAAGTGGGCAGAACCTCTTCTGTTCCCCGGAAGAGGTTTCCAGAAAATCTCCCTTCTCCCAGGCCCTGCAGCTGCCAGCAGGGCCCACGTGGCCATCCCACCACCTCGCTGGGAAGTCGGGCTTTTGTCCCTCCAGGTTTGCAGAAGCTCCAGCAGAGACTACGCTTATAATAAAGGCCATTTATAGACCTGCTCTTGACACCCAGCGGGTGGGCTCCTTCATCCTGCCAACAGCCCACAGGGTGGGTCAGACGGGGCCTGGAGAGATGTGGCCTTGCTCACGAATGCCGCCTGCCACCTGTGAAGGCTCAGGAGATCCCAAGGGCCACAGGGGCTTCGCCGTGCACTGTGGTGGCTGCACGCTCAGCCGGCCTGGGGCTATCCCTGCTGTGGCCTGGAACTCCCATGTCCCTGGTACTGTTGGGAAGGGTGGGGTCCCAGGGGGAGCCCACAGGAGGTGAGCTCCTGGGACGGCTCGTGGTGCGGGCCTGGGATCGGGCAGCTGAGGTCCACGTAGGCCGGGGCCCTGGGAAGGGCCCAAGCTCAGGCCTGGCTCCTGCAGGCCTTTGCTCTCTAGTCTGTCAGTGGGTGAGGTGTTCCTGACTGCTCAGAGCACAAGGGAGGGGCCAGGGGCCCCAGTCTCACCCCAGAGCTGCCCCCTATGGTCTGGGCACTGTGCCCAAGAGCTGGGAGGCTGGGGCTCCGAGGCATAAGGGAGCCGCCCAGCCTGAGGATGCCAGCCACAGGCCCACTCAGGTCTGCACTTGGTCTCTCGGGCACAGCCCCAAGGCCAGACACCAGCGGGGCATGGCCCTGAGCTTCCTCACCAAGGCCCTGGTGTGCGGCTCTCCATCTCCCTGGGACCTGCCACCCCTTTCCTGCCCGCCTCGCATGGCCCAGCTAACCCTCTCTTCTCCCACCCATTGCCCCTTAGGCCCCCACCCCACCTCCACAGTATGAGTGGGAAGGTGACAGCTCTGTGTCCCCATGGGCTCGTGGCCAGGCTGTGGGCTGACCAGTGGCGTGGCCAGTCCTGCCCCAAGCCCTGCCACCCTGGCTGCGCTGGGAAAAGCCTCCTCCCCTAGAATGATTGTACAGACGAATCCCTAGACCAGGCCTTCAGGGCTGGGGCAGGGCCTCCGGGGGCGGCCTGGTGGGACAGGATGGAGCTTGGAGCAGCTCTCCCCAGCCTCTGTGGCCCCCCCACCCCATAGCCCTTCCCATCCCACATGCCCTTTTCATGTCCCCCATCCAATGCCCACCCTCCTCCATCCCCGTTACTCCAGCCCAAGGCGCCCCCCTCCCTACCCCAGGCAAACACCTCAGTTCCCAGAATCCCTCAGACAAATCATTGTGACTGTGTTTGCTGACGAGTCCGGGGCCTCTGGTGAAGCCCCGGGTGGGAGGGCACAGAGCAAGGGCCGGCCAGGAATGCTTTGAAGTTTGCTTGATGTTGGAGCTTCCGGATCGGGCGAGGGCAGGGTGGGCCCAACGCATTGGCCACAGCCCGCATATGGGCAGATGGGTGGCAGGCGGGGCTGGGCATAGCACAGGCACAGGCGCCGCACACTCAGCAGTTTGTGTGCACATTTACTCAGAGATGCGAGGCGGTTCCAGGACTCCAGCCAGTGCAATTGACTTAGTGCACATTGATTCAGGAGGGATGGGAAACAGAGTCATGGTGCCTTGAGTCTGCTGAGCAGAGGAGAGAGAAGAGGAGAGGGAAGAAGAGGAGGGGTGGGCGGGCAGGTCTGGCGGTGGCGTCCAGCCACGGCAGGGGTGGCCACGCAGAGGGTCACCCCGTGGGGGGTGGTTGCCATGGGGCCACCTGCTCCAGCGGGTGTGGGCCCAGCTTGGTCCGACAGTGCGACCTGCAGATGGTGACAGGACGGGTGCGTGGGGGCGTGCAGGGCTCTGGGGGCAGCTTGGTGGGGCAGGATGGGGCTTGGAGCAGCTCTCCCCAGCCTCTGTGGCCCCCCCACCCCATAGCCCTTCCCATCCCAAATGCCCTTTTCATGTCCCCCATCCAACGCCCACCCTTCTCCATCCCCGTTACTCTAGCCCGAGGCGCCCCACCCCACGGGGCAAACACCCCAGTTCCCAGAATCTCAGTGCAGAATCCCAGTTCTCAGTGCAGGGCTGGGAGCTCAGAAGGAGCATCCTCTCTCCCCTTCCAGAGCCAATCCTGAGCCAGGGAGCATAGTGGTTGCAGCATATTCTCAGTCAGAGCTCAGGGGGCATGAAGAAGTCCGAGTTCTGAGGCCCGGTCACGAGCCGGGGAGCCCCATTTCTGTGGGTGGACGGAGTGAGTGTCCCCCTCCCTGGCCCCAGGCCTGCCCCACCCGTGGTGGGGGCTCCTCGCCTTCTCGTCTTGAAGGTTCTAGGGGTCCAGAGAGCAGCAGGTGTGTTGACTCCTTCAGGAAAGTACAGGAACAGAACTGGGGGCCCCTGCAACCCTGCATGTGAGCCGAGGATACTCTGGGGAAGGAAGGTTGTTCGTGAGTGGTGTCCGCAGGCCCCCTGGCCTGGGGGGCCGGGCCCCACACCGCACTTCCCAGGAAGGCCAGCGGTGTCGCTGCGTCCTCACCATCACACCAGACCATGTCACGGCCCTCGAGTATATTCGGTGCCTGGCCGTTCGTTGGGAGCTGGTGGCAGCCCACCCTCTGCATGGAGACCTGCAGTGGGCAGTGGGCAGCGGAGCTGCCCTGGCTGGCAGGCAAAGGCAGGGCAGGGGTCAGGCAGGCCAGCAGGCAGACACTCACCCTTGTCTCCAGTTCGAGCACAGAGGCACTAGGCCCTGCTCTGTCACTGCTCACAGAAGCCACCTTGGCCACAGGCTCCAGAGGCCAGTGCCCCGCCCACTGCCCGGTTCGCTTCCCTTGCCCTGCCTGCACCCAACGTCCCTGGTGCCCATTCACTCTACCTGCCCACCTTGCCAGTGCCCTTGACTCCCTGGGTGCTGTCCTGTCTGGCATGCCAGTCCCAGGCGCTGGGCGGGGAGGGCATACAGTGTCACCAAGTGTGCTGCGGGCCTTCTCTGCGCCAGCCCCTGGGCCACAGTGCAGGGTGAGAGCGGCGTACCCACAGGCAGGCGGAAGCAGTCTGCTCACCGCACAAACCCCTCTGGGGCCGAGGCCCTACGGCTGCTGCCCCCTCCAGCGCTGTCCTGCTCGGGATCCCCGTGCACTACACCAGATTTCCAAGGTGATCCTTGGCCCACTCGAGCTTCCCTGAACCCCAGAACCCTTCTCCCCTGGCTACCCCTCAGCTCCCCCGCGTTCCAGTTTCTCCAGGGCCCCCCATCCCACCCGCACAGTCCCCGCTCTCGCCGCTCTCCAGCCCTAGCCTGGCTTTTTCTAACTGGGGCAGCCCCGCCCAGAATCCCCGCCCTGCTCTGCCAGCCAATCGGCATGGGGACCCTGCTGGGAGGCGGGGAGGAGGGGGTGGCAGCCACAAGGCCCACCTCCTCCGGGGAGCCTCCCGGCAGCCCCTCCCTGGAATTCTCCAAAGAAGTCTTGTCTACAGCCCTCCTTCAGGGCCTGGCGCGGTCCCCCTCCCCCAGGTCCCAGTCGGGCTCCCTCAGGTTACACCCTGTGCGCACGCCTACCCCGCCCTCAGGGGTCTCGGCCGGCGCCCCCATGGGACTCAGACAGGACTCAGAGCCACCCCTTGCCACCAGACCACACGTTCACCCTGCAGCCCCAGGAGTCTGGGGGGATCCATCTCATGGGGTGGGTGGGAGGGAAATGGGGGCTCAGGATGGGCTGAGGGAACACCCAGGGGTCTTGGTGGGCCAAGCTGGGTGGCTGATTCCCAGCTCGAGTGCCGGTCGCAGCCACAGAGTCCACAGGGCAGGCTCCCCACTGTCGTGGGGCCCCCGGGACGCCACACGTTCCCATCCTCTGGTCTCAGCCTGCCCACCTGGCTCCATGGCCCGCGGGCGCACTCTAGCGACTGGCCCTCGTCTGCCGGCGGCACCAACTCGGAGCAGCACAAAGACCCGAGGGCCTTGAGGCCGCACCCCAGCCCCCCATGGCCATCCTGTCTGTGCGGTGACCGCCTTGGCCTTATGAGGGGCACCTGGGGACCTAGGGTCCATAGGGTTCACCCACTGAATCCAGGGGTGTTGGTGCCACTGGGGGAGGACACACAGGCAAGCTTACCAGGCATGACTGCCTCTTGGCCATGGCCTCAGGCAGACCCTCTCCTCCATGGACCCCATCAATTTTTAGGTGCCCCCTGCCAAACCTGACACCCCAGCCTTTGTCCTAGGTGAACTCCCAGACTTTTCCATGGTGGATCCCCTTAGGAGGGGGTGGAGCCCCACATTTGGCCCTAAGTGTACCCCAGCCTTGCTGTCTTGGGTGGTGATGTGTGTCTCCACACCACCACCGGCTTCGTGCCATTCGGGGGGGCCATCAACCTAGGGATCAGCACCCAATACCAAGGGTAGGACCCTAAAATCCTCCTGTGCTTGGCAAGGCAGCCCCCAGGACCCAGTGCTGCTGGGGTCTAGTGTGGTGGCTTCTCCTTGAGCTTTGACCCCCTGACACCCAGGCTCCCCATCATGTCCTCGTCACCCCAGGACCTGGGGCCCTCGATTCCCAAGCACCCCCTCTTGTCTCCTCAGCCTTGGTGGTGTGGGAGTGAGATCCGAGACGTTGGCTGGGATGGATTCGGCTCCCTCAGCACAGGGGTGGGGGCAGACCCAGCGTGCTCCGTCGGGAATACACCTCAGGCACGCAGAGCGCGGGGTGGGGAGCTGGGCCCTGGCCACGGAGCACACTCACCCCATTGGGGTCCCCACCTTGAGCTATCTCCGGGGAGGCTGGGGAGCTGCCACAGCCAACATCGGCGGCTGTGCTGCACAATCAGCAGGACTTGCCGCGGCAACACCAGGTGGCCGCGGCACGCCCAGATCTTTAGCATCTCAAACACCTGAATTGAATGGAGATGTTAATGCCTGGCCACCTGAGGTCTGCGTAGCTCTGAGAGTTGCCTTCTTGATAAAAGGCTCGAGCTTCCCTGAACCCCAGACCCCTTCTTCCCTGGTTACTCCTGCCTCACACATGCTGGATCCCCAAGGCCACTCATCTGTCACCTCCCTGGTGGTGGTGGCCTTTAGTGGTGCCGGTGCACTGGGCTGAATGTGTCATGTCCCAGGTTTTGGCGGCACATGCTGCCATCATCACGCCTGGGAGATGTGAGGCGAGTCCCTCCCGTGGTGCTGAGGGGCTCACAGGGGGGTCCTGTGGACGTGGGACTGGGGGTATTGTATGTGCCCTGGCATGCAGGGTGGCTTGGATGAGCACCGCGTTGTGCTGGTGATCCCTGCAGACCAGGCCTGGGTGAACTGGATGAACTGACCCCAGCCTCCACCACCGTGAGCAGTGGTGCATGAGCCTGCACTGCCACCTCACGCCCACTATTCTCTCTGCACCCACTGCCAACTCAGTACCATTCAGGAGGTGTATCCGGCTTGTGAGTCAGTATCTGATGCAATGAGGAAGACCCCAACATTCTGATTCTCTCTGCAAGGCAGCCCCCAGGACCTTGTGCTGCTGGGGACCCTCTGGGAAGGTCTCCCTCTAAAAGTGACTCTAGGTCATCCCTTGAATGGGGATCTCTCATTGCCCCAGACATTGCCTCTCATTTCCCAACTTCAGCCCCATTGGCCTGGGGTGACTCAGATGGTGTGGCCTGAACAAGTGCCCCATCTCCCTGATGACCCCCCTGAACCAATGCGGTATCAGCCTGGGCGGACCCGGGACCTTGCGGGTGGACCTCAGCGCTGTCTTGGGCAGTGATGTGTGAGCCTTCACTGCCACCTCGCGGCCACCGCTGTCTCCACACCCACCACTGACTGGGAGCTGTTCAGGGGGTGCATCCAGCTCGGGGGTTGACACCTAATGCCAAGGTTAGGGCCCCAAATCCTCCTGCGCTCAGCAAGTCAGCCCCTGGGACCCAGTGCTGCTGGGATCTAGTGTGGTGGCTTCTCCTCGAGCTTTGACCCCCTGACACCCAGGCTCCCCATCATGTCCTCATCACCCCAGGACCTGGGGCCCTTGATTCCCAAGCACCCCCTCTCGTCTCCTCAGCCTTGGTGGTGTGGGAGCGAGATCTTGGCTGAGATGGATTCGGCTCCCTCCAGCACAGGAGTGGGGCAGACCCAGCGTGCTCCGTCAGGAATGCACCTCGGGCACGCAGAGCGCGGGGTGGGGAGCTGGGCCCTGGCCACGGAGCACGCTCACCCCATTGGGGTCCCCACCTTGAGCTATCTCCTGGGAGGCTGGGGAGCTGCTACACCCCACATCAGCGGCTGTGCTGCGCAATCAGCAGGACTTGCCGCAGCAGCACCAGGTGGCCGCGGCACGCCCAGATCTTTAGCATCTCAAACACCTGAATTGAATGGAGATGTTAATGCCTGGCCACCTGAGGTCTGCATAGCTCTGAGAGTTGTCTTCTCGATAAAAGGGTCGTCAGAGTTTTGGGGTGGCTGCCTTTAGTGGTGCCGGTGCACTGGACTGGATGCGTCATGTCCCAGGTTTTTGCGGCACACGCTGCCATCATCATGCCTGGGAGATGTGAGGCGAGTCCCTCCCGTGGTGCTGAGGGGCTCACAGGGGGGTCCTGTGGACGTGGGACTGGGGATATGCCCCATCCTGGTGTGTGGGGTGGCTCGGATGAGCATTGCACCATCCTGATAACCCCCGTGGACCGCGAGGTATCAGCCTGGGCGGACCCGGGATGTCATGGGCGGACCCCATCCCCGTGTTAAGGCAGTGACACGTGAGTCTGTGCTGCCATCTTGTGGCCACTCCATACCCACCACTGACGGCACCAGCTTGAGGGTCACACACGATGCTCAGCAGGGCAGCACCAAGGACCCGGTGCTGCTGGGCCCTCTGTGGGAAGGGTCTCCCTCTGGACTTGGGCTCCTGTCCCTGGACTTCTATTCCTGGGGCTTCCAGTCCTGTCCATCCCAAGGCACAGGGACCCCTTGTGCCCCCAACTATCTGCTGTCACCTTCCCTTTGGCCTAGGTGACACAGGGTCCAGATCAGTGTGCCATCCCTCTGGTTGGGCTCCCAGCAGCACATGGGCTCCTGACAGACCTAGGGTGCTCCCGGGAGCTATCTCCCAGGAGGCTGGGGAGCTGCCACACCCCACATCGGCGGCTGTGCTGCGCGATCAGCAGGACTTGCCGCGGCAGCACCAGGTGGCCGCGGCACGCCCAGATCTTTAGCATCTCAAACACCTGAATTGAATGGAGATGTTAATACCTGGCCACCTGAGGTCTGCGTAGCTCTGAGAGTTGCCTTCTCGATAAAAGGGAATTGCTCCTCTGTGCACTTACCAGACACTGAGTCGGGACCTGGAAGGTCTCCTGGTATAGACCTTACTCTCTTCGTGAATGGGAACCTCTTTTAGTCACTGATTCTGCTGGGTAAGGTTTGGAGGTATTTGCTGGAGAGCTGGGACCTCAGGCTGTTTGCATCTTAATGGTGCATTTGCATCTCTACAGGACAGAATGGAGGAGAAAGCTGCAGCTTCCCGGACCCGCAGGAAAAGCTGCACCCAGTGGGATGAGTTTTGGGGACCCCGGAGATTGGGCGGGGCTGGTCTGTGCTGGCTGCAGTAACAGTGAGTGGCGCACGTGTGGAGCGGCACCAGGACATCTGGGCCAGCCCCGGACCCTCGAGCCTGTAGACTGGGCCGGGCCAGGAGGTGGACTGTACCAGAAAAAGCCTTTCTCCCCGCACCCTTGCCAGCCGACTCTCCCTGCTGTGCCGCGGGCGCCCCCACCCTGCTCGGTTTGCCCTGGTGTCTCACACCCCGTCTGCCTCCGGCACCACCACATCCTGGCAGCGGGATGGGGAGCTCACTGGAGTGGCAGCCAGGAGCCCTCCTGCGTGGAGCACGGTCGCCACCCAGGCCTCTGCCTGCCGAGGCTGGGGGAGGGGCTCGACCCAGCTGGCCCCCACATCCTTTGCCTGTACCCTGGGCTGGGCTTCGTAGGGCAGCTTGGACTGTGGCCACCATGCATGTGGCCTGGGGGCCCAGTGTGCACCTCCCAGCAGCTAGACAGGCACACACGAGCAGACTGCCCATTCTTGAGATAATCAGTCACCTTGGAGAGCCGGGCCACCTCCCTACCTTCTCCATCTGTCCTGTCGGCCCCAGGGCCACATCTGTCATCAGGACTCAGCCTCCCTCTGGGTACCTACCAGCTTCCCTCCTGGGAACCAGACTCATATCTGGGTACCAACCTTCTCCCTACCCCACACCAGCCTCCCACTGGGTACCAGCCTCCAACAGGGGGTACCAGCATCTACCTGCGTACCAGCACCCCCTCCCCCAGGAACCAGCCTCTCACCTGGGAACCACTTTACACCTGGGGACCAGCTTCTGCCCAGGTACCAGTTTCCCTCCAGGTATCAGCCTCCCACCCGGGTTCCTGCCTCCCACCTAGATACCAGCCTCCTATTTGAGAACCAGCCTCTCGGATACTAGCTTCCCACTGGGTACTAGCCTCCTACAAGGGTACCAGCACCTCCCCAGGTACCAGCCTCTGCCCCAGAAGCAGCCTCTGCCCAGGACCAGCCTCTCACCTGAAACTTGTCTCCACCCAGGTACCAGCATCTCTCCAGGTACCAGCCTCCCCTGTGAACCTCCCCAATATATGTGGGGAGTTCATGTGTCCCTGTTGCCCCCTCACTGTGTTTGGCTTCCGGGATCGCATCTGGCCACTCTGGTGGTCCCACCTGTGGTCCTGGCAGTGCCTGTTAGCCTGGACACCATCCAGTCCCTCCCTCTCAGATCCCTGGTCTCCCCGGGAGACCTGAGCACCTCCTGAGCCCTGGACAGCCCCTGCCCCTAGCTGGGATCATGCCTGCCGCCATGCGCTGTGCTGTGCCAGCCTGGGCTTCTTCCGCCCAGGAGCCAGGAGCACCCCACACGCAGTGGGCAGGAGGGAGCTGGCAGTGTAGCCACGAGAAGCCAGCTGACCAGCCAAGCGCTCAGAGCCCTCAGGCCCAGCCCTGGTGGTCCAGGAAGTGGGCCTTAGCTCTGGCTCCAGTCCCGCCCACTGCAGCTGATTGCTGGCTGTCGCCTGACCCTGGAGCTACCGCCCCACCCCAAGCCCAGCCAGCGCACACCTACCTGCGCTCTGCTGTCCGTGTGGGCGCCAGGGACCTGGGTGTCCAGCACCGCCGGGGGGGGCCACCCTTATATCTCCTCGGCCCTGCTTAGGGACTCCTCTTTCTCAGCTGCCATGTGTATGGGCCTGGTTCCCGGTGTCCTGCAGACCCACCCATGGCCCCTCCCTCTGTGCCCTCACCCTACACCAAGCCCACCTCCTTCCTGTGGGGACTCCAGTAGCATTACGTTTCATGCCTGAAGTGTTGAGAGCTTTCCTTCAGCAAACCCAGACTTTCTGGTCTGACACCCCAAAGCTCAGTGCATGGGGGCCATCGACACACCCTTCCGCCTTCCCTGCAGGAGGAACAGGTGGCCCTGAGCTGCAGCCCTCCTGGAACGGCCATCCCCGGGCCCACAGGGAGGGCCAGTGCTAAGAGGCCTGCAGTGGGGCCGAGGGGCAGCTGCTTGTTGGGGTGGGCCCCAAGGACCCCTGTTCCAGCCCCTATGCTGTGCGCTCCTAGTTGCGCGCGCTCTGTTCCCTGCCCCTGATGTCACTAGGTGCGCTCTCGTTGCATTGCTGCGTTTACCAGCCTCCCTTGCAGCAATGTATGGCTGTGCAACCGAATTCTGACCAAAGGGACATGGGCTTTGAGCTGTGTGGCTATTGTCACCCATCCAGAGCACGCCCTGCTTCCTGTCTGGCTGGCATGTGCACAGGTAGTAGGGTTGGGGACCCCTGGGCTCTGCCCCAGTCCCCTGCCTGTCCCACTCCAACCCACGGCAGGACTGGAGCAGCTGAACCAACTTTCTTACAGTCTGGGGGCTGTGGGTGGGATTGGCCCCTCCTGGGGGCCTGGGGGGAGCCTCTGGTTAGGCCTCTCCCAGCCTCTGGCAGTGGCCCACACTCCTGGGTGTCCCCTCACCCCCGCCTCCTGTATCTTGGGGTCCTCATGTGCTGACCCTCTCTGCGTCTCTGCTCTTGTGAGGACACCGGCCCTATAGGATTAAGGGCCCCTGCTACTCCAGTAGGACCTTATCAATGATCCGTCAACTACCCCGTTTCCAAATAGGGTCTGTCATGAGGTACTGGGGGTTAGGGCTCCAGCATAGGAATGTGGGGAGCACACGTCTCAGCCCATCACAGACCCCAGGTTGGGAACTGTGTAGAGGTGGGGGCACAGAACAGAAGGTGGGCTGCCTGTGACAGTCAGCCTCACGGCTCGGCTGCCAAGATGTCAGCCCAGCCTGTTCGTGGTCTACCCCTCCAACCAGGCCCTGTGGGCGCACAGTCATCAGGAACCTGGCTGCAGGCCCTGGAGGAGCCCTGGGGGCCACGGCCCAGGGACACCGAGGACTGACAGCACACAGGTGGGGCCACCTGGCTGGAGAGAGCCGGCTGTGCCAGGCAGGGCCTTTCTGGGTGTGACCATAGCCGCCCCAGGACGGGGATGCAGGCCTCACAGCAGGGTGACAGCTTCTTCCCTGATGGTCCTACGCAGGACATGTGCCCACCGACACCAATCCCTGGTACCTGGGAGTCAGTTCTCACATGGCCAGGGTATGTCCCCTCCTGGACCCCGGGCAGAGTGAGCTCGCCTGAGGCCCATGCTGAGCCTGGGGGTGAGGCACAGCCAGAGCCCACCGCACCCTGAACACGGTGCAGCCGCAGCCGCGGACCCTGCTTGCCTTCCTGTGCGGATCTGGTTGACCCTGCTGTGCGAGGGTGCCACCTCGGTCGTGGGCTGCGTTGTGCGCTGCGTTTTGCTGCCAGTATTCCGATGCAGAAGGCCTGACCCCGGCACCCCAGGATGTGGCTGCTCCTCACAGTGTGGCCTCCATGGGATGCTGCAAGCCCCCTCTTCCCCACCAGACCCCGAGGGGGCAGACGGGCCTTGGTCTGAGGCTGAGACATCTGTGGGGGCGCAGAGCATGTGCGAGACATCGCAGGAAGAGGGCGGCGCCACAGCCACCAGGGTGCGTGAGAGGGAGTGTCAGTGGCCCTGGCCATTGGGTCTGGTCACTGCACAGGTTTGTTGAGTGAATGAGTGAAAGCACTAGTGCTGGGGGGATGGAGGAGTGCGGCCTGACTGCCCAGCAGCGGAGTGCGCTTCCCTGATTCGGAGTCCAGAGGGAATGGGGCCTTCCCGATCCAGCCACAGAAACTGTTTCTGGCCCCTTCTAGAATCATCTGGAAAGTAATCCCTTAGAAAACAAATATTTTAGACAACACAGGCCCTCCAAGTGGGAGCCTGCACAGCTGGGCCAGAGGCGCAGACACCCTCCCGCACCCCCAGATGTAAGCCCACTGGACCCTTGCAGGCACATCTGTGGGGGATGCGGCCCTCAGCCAGGAAAGTGTCAGGGGCCCCGGCCACCTGCCTGGCCCCCGCTCCTGGGCCCCGTCCATTCCCCTGGGCGCCTCCCGCCACAGACAGGACATTCCTGGACGCTGAGGCTACGTGTCGGGTGTGGAGCTGGGAAGGCAGGGGTCACAGCCCCTCACGGCTCACTGGGCGCCCCTCCTGCCCAGTCCTCCTCGCCCCTTGGGCTGATCTGGGAGATGGGGTGCTTGTCCTCTGGCCCCTCCCAAAACCCACACCAGGGCCTGTCACTCTGGCTTTCACCCCACCGAGGTCCCTCGCTGAGCAGTGCCACCACAGGCTGCCCCAGGAGTCCCCAGGCCCCATGAGTGGCCTTCTGTGGTGGGGCTCCCTCCCTCACCCCGTCTCTCCAGCCCCAGGTCCTGGGGGTGGCCACTCTCAGTGCCTCACCATCCCGGGAATCTCCACTGTGCCACCCTGCCTGCCCATGAGCTCCCTGAAGACAGACCCAGGTAAGGATGGTCCCCAGTCGCAGAGCAGGGCTCCCCTCTCCGTCTGCCCCCTCTCCCCAGCTGGAAGGTGGGGACTCCCACATTGTCAGGAGCACAGAGCCCCAGGATGGCGGGGGCCTGGGCCCCGCAGACACGGGAGCACAGCTCCGCACACAGGCCACCCTCTCTGTTGCCCTGGGCAGTCGTGAACCCACCTGGAGCTTGGGCCGGGCTCAGACCCTCCCACCCGCCAAGAGTCAGGGCAGCCAGGAGGCAGGGAAGACACAGTGTGTGGTGAGGGTCCTGAGGAGGGGGTGCTGGTGGCACAAGGCCCGGAGGGTGTCTGTCTGAGGGAGCTATCCTTCCGGTATGAAGCCATGGCCGATTCCAATCCCAAACCTTCCGCCGAGGCCATTTTTCCATCTGGGCTTTGTTGATGGGCTGTCTGGAGGAAAGGTTGAGCTTTCTTAACTCACTTCCTTCATCCAAGCACATGGGGGACAATCGGGGGCAGCAAAAAGGGGGGCCGCTAGGGGTGGCAGAAAGGCCCCTGCCACCCCCGGGGAGAGGCCCTGCCTTCCACCATCCCTGGCCAGGCCCACCTGCTGGGATGCTGGGGTCTGGATCCCCGAGGCAGGGGTGGGGCAGAGGGGACCACCTCTGCGCCTGCAGCCCTCCAGGCCCCTCCCCACAGCCTGTGCTCACATCCCCCTTAGGCTAACCCACTTCCCACGCTGTGCTTCCAAGCGCTCGGCAGACTCCGTCCATCACCCCAGCTGAGGACATGCTCGCCGCTGTCACCCCACCCGGACCCCAGGGCCCTCCACCCCCATCCCTGGGCCTCACTAGTAGGGCAGTGGCCTCAACTTGAGCCCCTGGGGGAGACGGAGCTCCCACCACTGACCCTTCCCCTCACAGCCTGCACAGTCCGGGACTTGGACTTATGCCCCCCAGTCCAGGGTACAGTGACCTGGCTCCCAGGAGCTAGCCCTCCCCCAGCCCTTCATCTCTTCTGTCTTCTGGGCACTTCCAAGCACTCCACTTCCCAGAGCTCTGCAGTGCCCCTGTCTCCCTTGCCTCTGTCCCTGTGGTGGCCTCACCCATCTTTCATGGTGACGCTTCTTGGAAGGGTGACTGCCATGGGCTGAATTGTCTCCCAAATTCACATGTTGGAGTCCTGACCCCTAGCACCTCAGAATGTGGCTGTATTTGGAGATGGGACCTTTCAAGAGGGGGGTAAGGTAAATGACATCATATGGTGACCCAGATCCCATAGGACTGGCATCCTTATCAGAAGAGGAGGTCAGTACACAGACACACAGGGGACGGCCACGTGAGGACCCAGGGAGGGGACGGCGTCCACCCGCCCAGGAGGTTCAGGGGAGCCGGCCCTGCCCACGCCTGGGTCTCGGCCTCCAGCCGCAGGACCAGGAGACGTTAATGTCTGTGGTTTGTGGGCGGGCAGCCTGAGCACTGCCTCAGTTTCCCCACCACCTCTTGGCCCAACTACTCAGTTTTCTTGGTATATCACCTCTCTTTCCTAGCAGGCTGGAATGGCCCCTTTGCAGGATTCCCATCTCCACGGTCCCACCTGCCCTCTGTAGGGCCACGGCCCACCCAGGTGCAGCACCGTTGAGCCTGCCTGACCCCCGACAACAGCTCCCCCTGGGGGAGAGGACACCCGGGGCTACCTTGCCTGCCGCGACCTTGCTGGGCCTGCTGGGCAGGTGACTGTACCGCCATCGGCCGGCAGCGCACCCGCCAACCCAGGGCACTCATGCGACACCTTCCAGTGCGGTCCTGGGCAGGCTGGGGGCCTTTGCGGGAGGCCCAGCCCTGTCTGGCAGGCTCCCTGATGCACGGAGTCAGGTTCCTGCTCCAAGCAGCAAGCTGCTCCTCAGCCCTCCTGCCGGGGACCTGGGGGCAGCATGCTACCCGGGGTGCTCTGTGCAGCCACAGCTCTGGGAACCCATGTGGCCTCAGGCTGGGGGGCTGGGTAAGGGCTCTGGCAGGGACCCCATCCTGTGTGGCATCTGCGGTGGAGGGCTGGGGAAGGCACTGCCCTCAGGCCCTTCCAGGCCGGACAGGAGTTGGAGAGGCACCGCAGTGCGCCGGTCCAAGGAGAGCACCTTAGAGGGACCCTCTCCCCACCTGTCAGGCCTGGAGCCCCCTTGACCAGCCTGGCAAAGCCTGGCTGTCGGAAGCAGTCTGAGGGGGTGTCCCTCCAGCTCTCCCCGGAGCCCACTCCAGGTCCCCAGAGGGCCCCATGCCACTCTTCTGGCTCAGGCCCCTCCCCCGCCCCCAGTCTCCCCCTGCTCCCAACCTCCCACCCCCACCCGCATCTCCCCATCTCCTCTGGAACGCGGGGCCCCTTCCCGAGGGAAGCTGGTCCTGCTGCCCTGCCTGCCCACGCCTGGCCGGGTTCTCCACTCAGACTTCCTCCGCGAGCCATTTAGGGGGTCCTTGCATTTCATCCCTTGCCCCCTGCCTGGCCCCTCCTCCTGGGGGCCCCTCCTCTTCCTTTCTGCCCGGCCAGGGGTGGGCATCTGTGCCTGGCCTGGCCTGAGGCCTTCGGTGCCCAGGCAGTCGGACTTAAACCCGTGAGCGGGGGAAGAAGCGACGAGCCCCCCCCTCCCCCTCCCATGCCGTTCCCCTGCCTGGCCTCTCATCATAAAACAAGGAATTTATTTTTCACATCAGCTTGTGGCAAACAGCCCCTCCCATCGCCCCTGCGCCAAGCAGCTCCCGGTTCGTTTGGGGGCGGGGCAGGCCGGGGGAGTGCCTGCTTCCTGTTACTTCTGCAGGAAAAAGTGGGGCTGGCGTGGAGGCCCTGCTGCAGAGAGTCCCCGCCGGGGCGGGGGCTTCACTTCCCTTTTGGGGGCTGAGGTTAAACAGAGGGCGCCTGGGACCCATGACCCTTACCCTCTGACATCTTGAACTCAGGAGAGGCTTTGATGTCTTTACTGCCCACCCCAGTCGCCACATCAGTCTCTCCCAAAGCAGCAGGCAGCTGACTGCGGCAGGCGCTCGATGCCATCCAGGAGTGGGGGCTCTGGGCTCTGGGGTGTGGGGCCGCTGCAAGTTGCCTTTTGGGAACCCCCAGTTCCCCAGAAATTGGCTCCAAAATAACACCAAGCCAGGGACCATCTACCCCAGTTGGGCTGGAGCTCAACCACCTGCCACTCCCTCCTCGCTGCCTACCCATGCCCACTGTCCCTCCTGCCCACACCCAGTCCCCCAGGGATCCTCTGCCCACCGTCCAGCGTCCTCGCTGGAGGGCCCACCTCCTCTCGGGACGTCTCAGAGGACCAGCGGCCCAGTGGCCTCTGCTCTGCCAGCAGGCCCTCTACCCCTAGGACCAGGTGATGTGCTCCCGCAGTCTAGGTGGTCTGGGGGACTGTGGTGGGCACAGACCTTCCTCACGCAGGACCCCAGAACATGGCCTGAACCTGTGGCCTTGAGACCAGAGCATGGGTGGGAACCCCTCATTTTGGCTCCAGGTCAATGGGGAGACCCTGAGGCAGAGTGGGGTGACAGGGACCTGTCTTAGATGCAGAGGTGTCCCGCCTGGCCTTAGAACAAAGGAAAGAGGGGGGCAGGTGAGGAGGTAGAGAGGGGAAGGAACCCCACAGTGGGGAGGGCCAGCAGCCAGAAGAGGGCCTGGGAGAGGGGAGCTAAGATAAAGGGTTGGGGGGGGCTCCCCTGAGAGCAAAATTGAGAGCACAGCACACACTGAGCCCTCTCCCCAGGCCAGCCCTCTGCCCCTGGGCATGGAGCCAGACACCCACCACAGACCCCACCTCAGCCCTGCTGGGGACCTCAGGCCACCCCAGTGCGGAGAGAGGCCATTTGGCCACCGCCCACTGGCCCCACTACCTGTCATGGTGTGCCCTTGCTGACCTGACCCCTGCCCTTTGGACACAGAAAGAGGATCACCCTTCACCCTTCCTGCACCCTGGAGCCTGTGGACTATGTAAACATGTAGTCCCCTGGGCAGGGGTCCCAGGGGGCAGAGGACAGCTAACAGCACTGCCCGGCTTCCCTGTATCCCTGTGCCCATCTGGGCCGGGTCTCAGGCCCCCTGCATCCCTGTGCCCACCTGACCAGATGCACAAGTGGGGCTGCAACCCCCACCAGCCACGGGGTAGCCGTCTCGCATGAGTCCCACGGTCCTGTTGTGAATACTACGCAACATGTTAATGAGCGGGAATAGGCATATGGCTTCTACCCCTGTGGCCCTGGCCTGGTGGGTCAGGGGTCCTCGCGGTGAGCCACTTGGGGGCTGTGACTGGTGGACATGGTCCTGAGACCTGAGGTGTTAAGCCTGGATGCAGCCCTAAATCTCCCTGGCTCCTGGCCTGCCCTGCCCAGACGCCCCTGCCCCTCTCTGTGCCCAGGCAGCAGCCTCCTCCTGCAGCCCCACTGTCCCCTGGGCCACCCTGGCCCACTCCGGCAGGGCCTCTCCAGGCGACTTCCAGGCTGCCCTGGTTTGGGGCATGAGCCTGGTGGGTGGGCAGAGGCTGGGGACAGAGCCCTACAGGCCCAGGGCCACCAACATGGCCCCTGTCCCACCCCCGTGAGTCCAGCCTCTGCCAGTTTTCTGAAGGGCATTATTATTAATATATTACAGTCACAGCAAAAACACTGCACTAAGCCTCAGGGAGGCCCAGCCTGGCAGGAAGCAGCCCTGCTCCAGGAAGACTGTGCTGAGGCCGCTAAGCCTTTGAGGGGCAGTCAGCATGTGCAGGGAAGGTGGCGTGCCTATGGCCCACGGCTGGCACTGAGCAGGAGGCCCGCTGGGCAGGGAAGATGCGACCAGTCCTGGGTGGGCTCGCCCTGGCACCCGGCTCCCCACCTCCATGCGTGAAGGGCCTGTGCAAGACACGGGGGGCGAGCCCTGCACACCTCTGTGCTCCCCACCCGCTGCTCTGCACCTGCCCTCACCCATCGGACTGGCAGCCCCCTCATGCTCTGCTCTGGCCTGCCTGGAGCCCCACCCCAGAGCTCAGCCACTCTCCCCAGCCCAGGCAGGCCCTCTCCATTCCTCCTTCAGTGGAGTGGCAATGCTTCCCTGGGCTCACCCCGGGGGGCCACGGTGATCACAGAGCCCCCAGGAGCCTGCGGGTCTGGTCTCAGGCCACCAGGACTGCCTCGGGTCACCAGCCACACTGAGACGTCAGGGCCTCAGCCCACTGGGACCCCCTGGAGGCTCCCCAGACCCCATGGCCTCCTAAGTCCAAAGAAGCCAGGGCTCTGGAGAGTTGAGAAGCTTGGACACAGTGTGGGAGGAAGGGCTGTAGGTGGCTGGCGCAGAGGCAGCCTCAGGCCGAGCAGACCAGCCGCCCAACACAAAGACCCCTGCAGGTGTCCACCTAGGGCTGTCCCCCTGATTCGGCCCTGGGGGAGGCCGCAGTCTGTCCTGCCTCCAGCCCCAGGCCTGCCATCCCCAGCACTGCCAGGAAAAGGGAAGGCCATGTTCTGTCCAGGACAGGAGGGAAGGCAGGCGGCACCTCCCTGCCCTCGGGTCCGACTCCAGTTCTGGTTTCCAAGCCGGCTACTCCAGAGGATGGGGCTGTAGACAGGTTGAGGAGAGGGGCCTAGGAGGCAGGTTCCTGGCCCCTGCTTTGACCTGGTGTGCAGAATGGGGCAAAGGAGACCCCTCTGGGGTGGGGGCCAGCTAGAGACCACCTTGCTTTCAGATGTGGGCCTTGGGGTTCTCCCCGGGGCCAGGGCTGCCAGCAAGGGGAGGTGCAGGGAGGTGAAATGCAGTGAGGTAGGCGGCCTGGGCAGCATGGAGCCCTGTGTGCTTGGAAGGAGGATTAGAAGAGGGAGACCCCTCAGGGATAATACCCCGATTCACAGGTCCTGGCCTCTGCCTCAGAAAGCTGGACCATGGGGGGATCTCTGAGGGCCCCTGTCACCCTCCCCTAGGTACAGCCCCAGGGCCAGGGGCCCTGCCCTGCCGCTCAGCAAGCCCAGGAACCCCAGGGGCAGGACCAGGGTGAGTGTGGGGCCTGCACAAGCTGGGCCCAGGCCTGGGGATTCCAGTCCAGCCAGGCTTTAGGTGGAGAGCCGCTGCAGCTCCCACCGGCTGGAGCCTTCTCTCCCTTGCCCTGTTTATGACTAATAAAAGGGGTTGTAAACCTGTGTGTGTACAAACTGCACCCTATAAATGGCTCCTGGTTAAAGTGACATTTGAAGTGTGCCTCTCAGTGCTCTGGGGGGGTGCGGCTGGTGGTGGGGTGGGGAGACCAAGGCTGGCCCACCCAGGGACCGCAACAGAGGGGCAGGCCCAGCCCCCACCCTGCAGGCCTGACCACACCCAGGACTGTTGCGGACTAGACCGGAAGCCCCCTTAGGCCAGTGACCCGGGAGATGGGGCAGAGAGAGAATGGGGCTCCCCTGCACCCCAGCACCCTTGTCCCAGATAGACACCCTTCCCGCACATAGTTCTCAGTACAGGAAGCCTGTAGGTGCCAAAGGAAAGCACTTTGCTCCAGCCAGAGCCCCCCACCAACCGTCAAGCCTGGATAGGGGCATGGGCTCGGGCCTGAGCCATGCCAGCTCCCTGGCAAAGCCCCAAGGAGAGCTCTGGGGATTAAACCTTGTTTTCCCTTTGCTCCAACCTGCTCTGTCTTGCCAGGGGCGGCCCTTGAAGGACACCGATTCCCCTCTAGGGTGAGTTTCCTACGAAGAGTCTTCTGTTGAGAGGAAGTACAATGGAATGCACTGTTGCCCAATCCCACCCATGGGGCCAGCAGGCACTGGCCGCGGGGAGGGTGGCCAGTGGAAGAGACCCCAGCCCCTGAGTGCTGTTTGTGGAGTGTTCCAGCTGCTGGCTGTTGGCTGAGGGGCAGCCGGCCTCCTGCGGGCCAGATCTCTGTCCTCCCGTAACTAGAAGTGCAGATTTCCCATTAATAAAGGTCTCGGGGAGAATTACTGATTTCTGGTCTCTTCAGGAATGTCACATCTCAGAGACCGGTGATGTCCTCAGCCATTCCATGAAAATGGGAATTGGCTGCTTGGAAATGTGGCCTCCTGGGGTCCCCGGGAGGGAAGACGCCCCACTTGCCGTGTTTGCCTGTCGCCACGGGGTAAATGTTCCCTTCATGGTGGTTTTCAAGCCCCCAACGGATGTCCCCAAACACAGAGGGAGGGACACAGAGAGCCAGGAGCTGGCCGGCACCCTGCACTGGGGGCTCAGAAGTGGGCGAGTCCACCTTGGGTCTAAACTCTCAGGGGACAGTGTTTGTCCTGCCTGCCTCACTCCCCTCCCCCACCCAGACCCTCAGTTCATCCCCCCCGCCCCTGACCTAGGCCACCTTTCCTGCATGGCTTCCAGCCCTCGAGACGGAGGGGCCCGGCATGCAGTGGTGGAGGTAGGGAGCCACCGCAGGAGTTCACATTCTCTGTCCCTGGGAGGCGGACCCCTGGTCTTGTTCAGAGCCCCCCAGGCAGCTGCTGGGGCTGGGGCTGCCCTGAAATCACCTGCCTGGCAGTGAATTCTGCACTCAATTGCTGTCACTTGTCCCCTCAGGACCCTGAGAACAAAACCACTCCCCATGCATGGCCAGGCAACGCCGTGGGGTGTCTGGGTGGGGGCTGGGGCCCGGCGCCCTCTCACACCTCTCTCTGCCCGATGGGGCAGAGGTGGCTCCCCTCCTCTAGAGGGCACAGAGCGAGGGGACTCCAGGTGGCTGCAAGGGAGCCAGACTGAGCTGCTCAGGCCACCTGGGCTTTCTGGCCCTGGCCTTGTGAAGGGGGTCTGGGGTGCCCTAGGAAGGTGCTCCTCCCTCTTGCCCATGTGGAGAGGGAATCTGAGGGGTGGCATGGCTGGGACCAGAGAGCGGCGGCCCACTCTGCTGACCACCTCATCTGCCGCAGGCCCCCCCGCTGCTGGGCCCTGCTGGCTGGCTCCAGGTGGACAGGCCAGCCATGTGAGGGGTCACACCTGCTGCTCAATCCAGGCTTGCCCTCCGGACAGAGGCGGAAGCTCCGGATCAAAGTGTGCCGTCGGAGCAGAGCAGTCAAGTTGCAGGGACATCCTAGATCCGCACTGTCCAGCCCCGGGGCCCTTGAAATGCGGCTCGTGTAATTCTAATTCATCTGGACGTAAATAGCCATGTGCAGCTGGAGACATGCTGTTGGATGGAGAAGGCTCCGACGGTTGTCTTAGGAACAGGAGCGGAAGCAAGAAGCAGCCGCGCCCATGTGGCTCCACCCCATCATTTAGGGTCACTGAAGAAAATGCAGGATGCCTGGTTAAATCTGAATTTCAGGTAAACAACAGATGTTTCCCAGTGTGGATTTGTGCTGTGTAATATTCGGGACTCTACTGGGGACATACGTATGTGCTAAACAATTGTTTGTTCTTGACCTGAAATTCAAATTTTACCAGCTGTCTCATATTTCTGTTGGCTCACCTGGCCACCCTACAGGCTGCAAACGGGTCCTCCAGCGGACAGCCGGGTCTAGACTAATCAGAAGGCAAGCGTTCTCAGCAGCAGGTGGGGAGGCCACTGCTGGGCCTCCTGGTGGCCCTTCAGGACAGTGGAGTCTTGGTCAAGCACATGGAAGCAGCAGACCTCTGCCCAGGGACCCTGCCATCCCCACCACCCCATCTCTGCCCTGCTTTCCATCCTTCCTGCCAGACACTGGCCCTGCTGGTCCATGTCCACACGGCCAGCTCAAGGCAGGGAAGGGGAGCCCCAGCCTCCATTCCATGTGGCCACATGGCGGGCTTGCTCAGGGTTCAGGCCCCCAACTCTGTTCACGCCCTTCCTGGGGTGGGCTGGCGGGCAGAAGGCCTGCTCCTTCAAGACTTCCCAAGGTACAGAACCAGGCTGTCCAGTCCCAGGGGACAGCTCTGGCAAGCCCCTCAGTGGGGGTGGGGTTCTGGCTCTGTCCCAGCTCCCCCGCTGGGTCCGTGCTGCGCCCTGGGAGGGCTGCTGCCTCTCCCCACTGCGTGACCTCTGTCTGAGGCTCTCCCTCCCCTCCCACAGTGATCTGACCAGCCTCAGGGGTCTGTGGGGCAATGATGGAGGGAGCCCTGCAAGCTCTGAAGATCTATTCCTTCCTGACTGTGCTCACAAGAGCTGTAGATCTGGAAAGGGCCAGCACCTGTGCATGTGCAGGCATACAAGTGTGTGCATGTGCTTGTATGCAGATGCGTGTGCACACCCATGCATGTTCCACGCATGCACACATGTGGGCGCAGGTGCACGTATGTGCGTGTGTGCTCTCTGAGGGAAGCAAAGGGTGGGTCCGGAGAGCCCTGCAGGGAGAACCCCGTGTCTCCGTGGAGGGGCAGGATCAGGGCCACCCTTCCAGTGAGCAGGGCCCCATCCCCATGTGCCACCATTCTGAGCTGTGGCAAAAGCATGGGCCCTGGGTACCTCAGCCGCTGGGTCTAAGGGCCTTAGTCTGTGCTGTGGCAACTTGTACAGGGAGGCAGGGGTGCTGGACGGTGGTGGGCTGCACCTGCAGATTAAAGTGTGCTGGGGGGCTAGCCTGGGGCCAGGCTATGGCCAAGACACAGCTGGGGCTTTCTGACCTGACCGGGGGACCAGGGGAGTCTGTGAGGGTCCCCAGCATCCCACGTCCCCATCCTGGCTCTGGTGTGCTGGTGGGCAGTTCAAGTGTTTCGGGCACTGAGGGCCCCCAAGAGGGGCAGGTTAGGTGCACAATGCCAAGTCTGGATGACCTGCACGGCTGCCTCGTTGCCACCCTCCCTGGGGCTCCTGGGGGGTCCCAGCTGCAGCCTCCACCCTCATCCAACATCTGACACTTGGTCCCTAGAAGCCCCGCCGGGGTCCGGCCCCCAGCCCAGTGCCACCCTGGTGGAAGCATGAGAGCCTGTCTGTTCTAGCCTAGCCTCCTGCACCTGGGGTTTCTGAGCTCTGCTCCCTTCGGGTCTCCGTGTTGCAAATGTGCGTAGTGTTTGGTTCCATTTAACGGAGGTGGAGGAGAATTTCTCCTGAAACCACCTCACTGGCCCCAGACCACGTGGGAAAGCAAGGACATCAATCTTTCCCCTTCTGAAACACGTTTTCTTTTAAAATTTTTTTCAAAGGAAAAATTCCAGGCTCCATTTTTCCTTCTGTGCCTTCTAGACGGGGTCCTCTCCCAGGGCTGGACACCCCAGGCTGGGCTGCTAGCACTTTTAGGGGGCCTCCCTGCACCTACCCCTGGGCTGCTGCCCTTCCCTACAAGGCAGCCTGGGGCCGTGAGTGGAGGTGCCCCCCCAGAGCTTCCCCCTGAGGTGCTGGTGCAGAAGCCCAAAGGTGGGAGTTGTGGGCCAGCAGCCTTGGGCAGGGTCGGGGGGTTGCTGGGATCTCTGCCTGCCCCGCTCATGTCCTCAGGGTGACAGGCTGCCTGCCCTGCCTGTGTAGACCACCTTTCCTGGAGCGGGGGCTCCGGCATCTAGCAAACCCACCAGGATGGAGTTTCAAGAGCCTGGGGGTTGGAAAGCCTCAGCCTCCCTGCACACAACCTGTCCAGACACCTCCACACCGGCCCCCACCCCATTTGCGTGCCCGTGTAGTGCATCTCAGAGCTCCCCCAGTTCCAGCCCCACCCAGTCTCCTGGCTGGAAAGGGTGCCCTGCACCTGCTTTAGGTAGTGCCCAGGCCTGGGCACGAGCCAGCTGGCAGCATTGTGTGGACCATCACCTGCCAGGGTGGGCATGAGCCTGCCTGCTTGTCCGCCTCCCTGCCCTAACATCCAGCCCCTGCCCCCTGGAGGGGCCAGTGCCACATGGGAGCCCACAGGAGGCCTCAGGGAAACCTCCAGCACACCCCTTCCCTCCCCAGCTCAAGACCCTGGCTCCTGGCTTTAGGACCCCCTTCTTATCCCCACCGGCTGATGGGTTCCCTGCCCTCTCCTGGCAGGTGGCTGGCCTGGGGATCACAGACTGGGGCTCCAGCAGTGGAGCCCATGCCCTGGCCCGGGAACCCAGTGGGCAGATGGCCCCAAACATTGGCCAACCAGCCAAGGGCCAGGTGCATGACTGCTTGGCCCCAGTGGGCAGGACAGGTCGGCCAATCTTGGTGCAGGTCCCTGCAGAGGGCACACTGTGCAGTTGCCTGGGGGACAGCCCAGGGACAGTGAGGAAAGAACACACAGGCTGGAAGGGCGGTGGCCGGCGTGGAGCTGGGGCCTGGGACGGCGGCTTTGAGGGAAAGAGCTGGGCGCAGGGCGGCTGAGGAGGAGGGCGAGGTGGCCAGTCCGGCACCTGCACCAGAGATCGAGAGGCTCTGTTCCTGAGCCAGGTGGGGGCCAGTCCCAGCCTCTACTGGACAGGTGGGGAAACTGAGGCCCAGAGAGGGAGACGGGTTTGCCTGAGGCACACACAGCACAAGGCCACATTGGTGCTGTGTGCTGTCCTTGAGGTTATGTCTGCTTTGCTTTCCCCGATAGGCGTCTCTGGGCGAATGGGCTGGCACTGTGCTTGGGGCCTCCGCGTCCCTCCCCAACCCGCTACGGGGTCAGGGCCCCTTGAGCTGCTGTCCCTGTGGGCGCCAGCAGAGCAGGAGTGGGCAGGGAGAGGGAGAGGCTGAGGGACAATGCCCAGCACAAACACTGCCAAGCGTATCGGAAGTGCCTTTTGGAAGGAGCCGAGCTGCGCAGAGCGGGGACCACTCTGCTCACCCAGACCAAACATGGGGAGCAGGAAGCTATTGACAGAAACTTTAGCAAGTGAGACCCTGTGGGGGAAGGACCTCCAGGAGGCGACCTGCACCAAGAGGGGCACAGTGCCCTTGCTGCGCGCCCACTGGCCACGCCCGGCCAGCCCACCGTCTATGCTCAGTCAGGAGGGAGGGCCCGCTGGCAGCTGGCTGGAAAGGAGGCCCGAGAGCTGCCGGGCACTCAGCCTCTCCCTCTCACAGACCCTGGGCAGAGGCACAAGGGGCAGAGAGACAGGCAGGGCAGAGGACAGGGGCCATCCAAAGGCCTGAGCCTGGGGGGTACTGCCAGTCCCCTGCCCAGGCACCCAGGTGCCCCTGAGGACCACTTCAATACACTTCTATTTCCAGCTTCAGGCTCACTTCTGTTCCCAAAGAGGCAGGGAGTGTGGGCACGAGGAACAGCCGGGCCCGCCAGGCATTCCGAGACCCCAAAAATGACATGAGCCGCTGAGGTGACAAGGGGGAGTGGAGGGCGGCAGCCTGCTTGAGTTTCCTTGCTCAGCCTGCCCCTCCAGGTGCCCCCCCACACCGTGCACTGGCCTTCAGGCCCGGGAGGGAAAGGCGTGCTGGGCACAGAATGCACATGGGGCCAAGCGGGCATGGGGCGGGGGGGCCTCACCCCCTGTCCTTGAGGCCGAGCAAGCTCTGTGTGGAGCAGCTAGGTCCCCTCGCTCTACTAAGCCAGGGGGCCCGGGCTCACCCCCACCCAGGGTAGCACCTGGCTCTGATGCCTGGGGGCCTGGAGGAGGGCCAGTGGGAGTGTGCTCTGGCCAGCCTGCACCCTGCACCCTTGCTCTGGCACCTCATGCCCCATCCTGCCCTCACCAGGGGACGTCCTCATGATCCCGTTCTGCCATCTGTCTCTGCCCATCTCCTGGCTGCAAGTGGCACGCCTGCTGCTGGGGCCTGCCTGGCCCCAGCCCGCTGCCAGACACTGCCGCCAGCTCCCCACCCCTGCTCATGCCCTGGTGTGGGTGCTCGAGGAGGCTGAGGGCCTTTTTTGGGCCTGTCCACCACAGGGCACCTGAGCACACGGGGGTGGGCAATCCCCACAGCCGTCCTCACAGGCATGACGGGCACCGGACAGTGGCTATTTCAGGCAGGGGGCTGGATCCCCTTCCTCTTCCCAGAGAGGGAGGGAAGGTGGACACCCGCCTGACGGGCACCCGCCATGTGCTCTAAGACCCCGAAAAGGACAGTGAGGACCAGGGCGGAGGGATCAGCTCGGGCCGCATGGCTCGTGGGCTTCAGCAAGGGCAGTTTCAAAGTCCCCAGTGTCACTGCCTCCAGGCACCCGCATTCTGGGAAGGTCTGGGGAGTGAGCCCCTCTGGAGGGCACCCAAGCCCACATGGTGGGCAGACAGACAGTGGTGTTTAGGTACCCGCTGTGTGCACCTCCTCCCTGCCCCAGAGCCCAGCAGGCTTCGAGCAGGCTCAGCCCCATGACTCCTCCTCACGGTCCCCAGCCCCTCTGGCAGCCGCCCTGGCTCCTGATGCCCTGTCATGAAGGCTTAGATCTGGGCTGGGCTCACCAGGTCTCATAGGACAATGAGATCACCCACTTCTGCACCAAGCGGCCAGGGGGCTGGCAAGGAGAAGGCCCAGCCTGTGGGGGACGGGGCCTCAGCAGCCTGCCCAAAATTCTGGGGAGGGGGCTGCTTCCACCCCAAAAACGTGACAGGCAGTCGGCACACAGCACTCGCTGAGGCTCCGCAGGGCTGAATGACAAGAAACGGTGAGGCTCTCTGCCCTATGCAGCGTGCCCTCTCCTCCTCTGTCCTCTATGCCAGGCAAGGCCAAGCTGAGGGCCACAGGACCTTGGCCATCAGCCTGTGGCCAGGAGGCTGCATTCCCCCTGCCCCCACCCCTGTCCAGAGCAGGTGCCCCTGGCTAGGGAGGCAGTAGGCAGAGGGCAGGGGGCTTGCTCTGAGTGCCAAGCCCACCAAAAGACTCCCCGGATGGCGCTTCCTGGGCAGACCACATCTGCGAACATGCCTGTAGGCAGCCCATTCTCCCTCCAGGGAGCAGTGCACATGGGCGCGTGGCTGCAGAGTACAAATACTCCTTCAGGGCACAGGGGGCTGGCACGGGCACTTGCCAGTTGGCCAGGAGCACGGATACTCCAGAGACAGGTTACCCGGGCCCTGGCTTGAGCCCCCTGAAACAGAGCTGGGGCTGCCCAGCCACGTCCAGGGTGGAACTCCTGCCAAGCCCCAGAGGTGCCCCAGCCCCAGGCACCTTCCCCCGCTCTGGCCACAACCCCCTTGAGGGTCTCCCCCACCTTGGGTAATGGGGACCAGAGGCCAGTGGCCCCCCCCGAGCCAGTGGGCCATGGGACCAGCCTGCTATTGGTGGTGGGGGTGCCCTGGGACTGGGGATGGCCAGTACAGCGGGGCCAGCTTCAGCTCAGTGCACAGAGGCTGGCGCTTTCAGTCTGACTGCACACCTTGAGCTGGACACAGAGGCTTCCATCACCTGGGAGCAGTTGGGGGAGCTTCAGCCAGGGAGGAGGGCTCCAAAGCCTGGACAGGGGGCTTCGCAGGCCCTCAGAGCTCCGAGCTGGAGCCACGGAGTGCCCCAGATCAGGACCAGAGTAGCTCTGGCCACAGGGAGCTTGGGGTCTCCCTGGGCGCGGCTGTTCAGCTGAGTGGCCCAGTGCCAGCAGACAGGCAGTGTGCCCTCCTCAGGGGCAGACAGGGCTGAGGCTGGTGACCCAAGCCCAGCCTCAGCACAGGACAGGCCAGGGCCACAGAGCTGGCTGCCCACCCTCAGCCTGGCCTGCCCCAGGATTGGGGGGTGCTGGGTGCCCCCTGGGGGCTACAGGGCACCCCCAGCCCCACTGTCCTCTTCAGGCTGACCGGAGGTTGGGTGTCACCCTCCTTGCTTTTCCAAATCCCCCCGGGGCCCCCTTGGCCCTCCCACTATCCCAGATGCAGGGCCCATTGAGAGGCTGTGGTGCAGGTTGAGGGGGAGGCCCTTTGTGGAGCTCTGACTACTTTGAGGACTTGATGGAGGATCCGATGGGAGTCTTTGCCTCGGGGGACATGCAGCTGCCACCACCCGGTGTCCGCCCACAAGTCGCCTGCCTGGAGAAGGTGAGACCCAGGTGGTGATGGGGCAGGCAGGAGGTGGGGTTGGCTGAGCCCCAGGAGATGACTTTTGGCAGCGGGGAGCAGGGGCAGAGCCCCCCAGGAGTCCTTCCTCCAGGGTGTCAGCCCCAGCCTCCACCCATCTGGGTTTCCACTCCTCAGTCTGTGTGGGCAGATGGGCAGCCCCAGGTGTCCCAGAGCAGGCACGGGAGGCCAGGAGAGGAGGGAGGCATTAGCATGGAGGTCTGGAGGCTGCATTGTGAGGCTGGGCCACCTGGCTGCCTGAGCCCAGGAGCCTGGGAATGTGTGGTGCCTTGCCAAAGGGCCGGGGCCAGAGCGTCTGCCCGGTGGCTGCTCAGTGGCCCCTGTGCCAGCAGCTGGGCCCCAAGCCAGGGCGTGCTAACCTACATCCACTGAGATGTGCCCCTGAAATGCAGTGTCAATAACACAGCATCTGAAGGGCCCAGAGGTGGAGGTTCTGGGAAGGCTGGGGTCCTCCTATGAAATAACGCATGCCTGGGAGCCCTGTGTGAGGTGAGCACAGGGGCTTATCGGCCAGGTCTTAGAGTGGCCGCCTGGCCTTGGAGGGCCCCGACTCAGCATGCAGTTGTTGGGGAGCAGTGTGGGTCTCTGGGGCTTTGGTTTGGACAGAGGGGCCAGGAATCCTTTTGGGACCAAGAAGCCCTGGCCAAGAGTCCACTGGGGGCTTGGGAGCAGGGGACTTGGGGCTGCGGACCGCAGCACTGCAGCCCAAAGTGATGAACGGCTTCCACAGGAGCTAGGAAGCCCTGCAGGACCTCCTTGGCCCCTGAATCCCACCGTGTTGACTCTGAGGCTCACCCGGGCCTCACATAGGGAGGCTTTGTGGATGGGGCTGTGATTTATGAGGTGCCACTCCCGGTGGGGACTGTACATGCTGACCTGGCAGCGGGGACACCAGGGGTGTCTCAGAGGCCTTGCCAGCTGGGTGGGAAGCTCAGTGTTGGCACAAGGGCAGCGGCCTGGGGGACTGAGCTCAGAGGCAAACATCCTTGCCGGCTCCGAGTTCACTGCTCCATGACCTCTGGGTGAGGGTCCTTGGGTGACCACTGTCTTGAGGTCCAAGCAGGTGGCTGGCCTTGTCAGGCCCTACACGTGGGATACGTTCTTTTCTCAGCTCAGTCCTCCAAGCCCAGGGGACAGGAGTGAGGGGAGGAGCTCTGCCCCTCTTTGGGGGCTTCCTGCCCCCTCCAGCCCCAGCCCAGGCAGAGCCCATAGCCGGGAAGCTTTGAGGGTGGCCCCCACAGCCTTGTTCGTCTTCACCAGCAGCCTGCCCTGCCAGGCCCAGCACACTGTGCTTGGAAACCCTCACCCCACAGCTCAAGCCCCTGGGAAGCAGGCCTCGCTTCTCCCGGCACATTGTGGGTGGAGGGTTCCCTCTTGTCCCTCCTCTAGGAAGCCCTCCTGGTCCTTCTGGCCCTAGAATGTGCCCCATGCTGGCCTCTGCCCCTCAGGAGGAGCCACAGCTCCAGGTGCTTGGTGCCCACCTCCTGGCCAAAGCCAGCCAGGCCCCGAGAAGAATGGGCCCCGGGGGACCTGGAACCACGGTGTGGGCTGCCCCTGGTGGGAGCCAGGGTGAAGCCCCCTTTAGTCTGGGCCCGCTGGTTTACCAGGGGTTCATAGTGTGGGTTCCCAAGACTGCCTGGTCCCCCAAGCAATGCCCTTCCAAGCTGGAGAAGAAAGAGGCTCTTCTCTCCTGGGCCACGGCTGGCGTCCGGATAGGCTGGCCGCCTGCGTCCTGCCCTGAGTTCCTGGAGGGAGGAAGTGAGCGTGGCAGGCCCAGGGTCCCCTGGACTCCCAGCCTGGAGCTCTCTCTGACTGCTCTTTCTAAGAAATCCCTCAGAACCTTTTGCAGGGTGAAGAGGCCAGGCTGGGCTAAGTGGGCCAGACCTCCTCCAGGCCGTGGTTGGTGGGAGAGGTTGCTGCGGAGAAGGAGGGGTGCCTTTGGCTCTAGGCCAGAACCCATGGGACTCTCCCGGGGTGCCTCACCCTGGCTCTGGGCACTGGGGCTCCCCTACCCCACAGCTCAGCCTAGGGCTAGAGGACAAGGTGATGGCGGGGAGCTAGCCTCCCTCCCACATGTATGTGCACCCCCCGAGCTTCAGGCCAGCCTGCAGGGCCTGGGGACAGACACCAGGAGTGGGTCTGAGAGGAACTGCCTCCACCGCAGTCTGGTTCAGACCCTTCCCACCAGGGCCAGGCAGCCACTGTGAAGCCCCAGGAAGGGGCAGGGGTGCTGGGGGAGCCCCAGAAAGCTGAGGAACTCCTGCCCACTCCCATCGGGGGCTGCGCCCTGTGCCCCGGTCTGGGACCCAGCCATGCCAAGGGGTGTGTAGGGCTCCAGGACACAGGCTCTCCCTCCAGCCGGCTGCCCAGAGCACCCCTCCTCCTCCCATTCCGGCACCTCCCGAATTCTTTCTCCAACCCATCCTCCCCAGCTCCCCACACAGGCTGCCGGCACACCCAGCCTGGGCCTCCCCAACCACGGGTGGCTCCCAGTGGCCCCACTGCCTCCTGCGACAGGCCACCAGGGTCCCTGCTGCTGGGGACCAGTGGGTGGGCGCGCTCCCCTGTTTTCTCAGAATGTGAGACTCATCAAACCCCCTCCTGGCAGGCAGGCGGGGCGCCTAGGGAGACCCCAGAGAGCACCAGGAAGGAGAATTAGGGGGCCAGGCAGGTGGGTGGGGAGCCCAGGTCTCTCAGAATCAGGGCTGAGGTGCCCTCTTGCCAGGCCCACACCTCGAAGACACCTTTGGCCAAGACGACTCCCCAGAAGCTGCAGGGGGCAGATGGGGCTGAGAGGAGCAAGTCCTGGGCCCAGATCCCCAAGGGAGGCACTGCCCCCCGACCCCCAGTTGGGGGTGTGGTGCTGGTGGAGGGTCCCCACCCACCTCGCAGGTGGAGGGCTGGCCTTAGGTCCCAACCCCTCCATGTGGAGCCATCAGGGGAGGCCAGCGCGGGGAGCCTGAAGCCCCGCGTGCTGTCCCCCGAGGCCCCAGGAGAGCTGGGGGGCAGGAGGCTGGGAAGGGGCCTCGGCTCTGCTCTGGCATTTCCTCTCTCAGCCTTGCCGGCTTCCTGCTGTGGCCAGGCTGCCCTGTGCCCTCCGCACCCTGAGGGCTCCCATGTGTCCTGGGGGTGTCACCCCGCCTGCCTTCTGTGTGCACTTAGCCACCCCTCCTGTGGGCGCACACCCCAGGCCTCACTCCGGCCTGCTCAGCCTGAGGGCCTGCATGTCAAGGACTCTGGTTGGAGTCACATGTGAGGCCCCGGGGGCCTGCTCAGTCCTCAAGACCTCGGGGCTGCCAAAGCCTTGCAGGCTCCACAAGGGGCAGGGACCTGGGGGTGCTCCTGGCCTCTGGTTAGGGGTCTCCTTGGAGCAGCGGTGGGGAAGGCACCTCCCTGCAAACACCACCCCAGAGGCCCCACTGTTCTCCATTAGGGGAGGTTCAGAGATGCCCTGGGGGCCGCTGCTCCAGGCCGCCCAAGGCAGGCCAGGCCTGTGCACTTTGATGAGAGAGGCGCCTCTAGTCTGAGGGCATTCCAGGGACACCAAGGGGAGGGTCTGGGGTGTGGGGACCCTGCAGTGCTGAGGGGTGTGCTGGGCGGATGCCTCAGGCTCCAGCCCAGTGGGGTCCCTTCTCACCAGGGTTCAAGCTCGGGGATGGGGTCGGCATCAGCTGGCAGCCCCAGGAGACCCCCCTCCACAGGCAGGCAGGGGCCAAAGGAGCAGGCTCCTGGGTGGGCTGGGCCCTGGTCTGCTAATGGCTCATTGTCCAGGTCACCCCAGCTTAGTCATGACCTCGGTCCGGCCCAGCAGTTCTGGCGGGGAAGCGGCCAGCACTGGGTTTCGGGGGAGGGGGCAGCTCCTGGAAGTTGAGCTGGGCCTGGAGGGCAGATGAGGCCCGAAGCAGCAGCTACATGGGCAGCTCCAGCCATGCACCTAAACAAGTCCCCAGATGTGACCCTGGAGAGGTGTGCAGGTGGGCAGGGCACCCTGCTACCCCCTGGTCCTGCCATCCCAGCAGACCTGGGCTGCGGGGCAGTGTCAGAGCCCTTGGGAAGGCCACTCAGTGCCTCCGGAGCGTGGGTACTTGGGGGTGACCACCCTGACCTTGAGGGGAGCTACGAGTGACCCTCCAGGGTGCCACTGCTGAGCCCCCAACCATGGCAGGCTGGCCTGTAGTCCAGGACTGGCTGCACCTTCTGCCCTCTCCTGCCACCAGGGGCAGGCAGGCAGAGCCTCAGGGCAGGCATCCCGGAGGCCGTCCCGTGGAGGTGGGCCTGGGCGATGAGGGAGGGTGGAAGGACCCCCAGAAGGCTGCCCATGCAGAGCAGCCCTCCCCCACCATCCCAGGGTCCTTGGGCTGCCAGGGAGGGGCCAGGAGGAAGACACAGGGTGTCCACAGCCTGCACCAGCCTTACCCAGAGGGCACCGGCCGGTGACCGGTGGAGCTCAGCCGCACCAGTGAGGCCAGGAAGGGGAGGCAGGTGGCAGAGGGGTGGGCTGGAGGAGGGGAGTGGAGGGCAGGGGCTGCCTGCCTGGTGGAGACCAGGGCTGCCAACACTCCAGCCCTGCCCGCTCTGCCCGATGCCCACCGTGAACCCGTTCCTCCTGGGGACAGGCTGACCCTCGCACCTGTGAGGGCCGTGGTCCCACCTCCCATGGTGCCCAGACTTCTTTTTCCGGGAGGAAGGGGGAAGCCAGAGAGTCAGGAAACCAGCCGCTGGAGGCCCAGAAGTGACACTCCCCAGACCTTGCCCTGGGCCTCCTGGACAGTGACCCTGGCATGGTGGCCAGATAGGATGGGAGAGCGGCCCTGTGTCCCGAGCCTTCCCTGAAGTCAGCAGGGCGGGGGTCCACACCCACTGGCCCGTGGGGAAGCTGAGGCCCAGCAGCTTCAAGGACAGACCTGCACGGGAGCCCCCAGAGCCCCTCAGGAGTGGCAAAGTGGGCTGCGGGTGGGGGGCTGGTCAGCCCAGGCAGGGTGGGCTTTGAGTCCTTGCCCCACATGCCCCCAGGGACCTCATGGAGCTGAGGATGGGAGGCCTCTTCACAGTGTACTTCCCAACGGGGTTCTCCTGCTGGGCAGCCAAGGGGCAGAGACCTCGCTGTGCTGCTGAGGGGCTCTGGCCTGTGGGGGCCTTGTCTGGAATAGAGCTGGCTCCTGGCCACCACCCAGCACCCACTGGTCTCCCTCCCAGCTGGAAGCCTCTGGAGGCCCAGCACCCACTCCCTTGCACACATGCTCAGCCTTTGGCCCCACAGCTACTCGGCTGGGGTCCCCACCAGCTCAGGGACTCTCCCAGCATCCTCTCTGTCCCCTCAGGGCCCCTCCCGCTCCGCCTGCCCAGAACCTGTGGCTGTTAGAACCGCCCACTGCAGGACATGCAGGCCGCAGCCCAACCCCATCCGCTCCTCTGGGCTGTGCACACGGCGCCCTGGCTGCAGAGACAAACTGAGGAAGGCCCCCCGCCCCCACCCAGCCAGCCCCCAGCAGCAGGAAGGCAGAGAGCCTGTTTGCACATCTCTTCCCCAGTCCCCACGCCATGTCTGAGCCAGGCCTGGGGAGGAGGACAGAGAGCCTCTCTCCAGGGAGGGGCACGCAGCTGAGGGGCTCAGGGCGCATCGCCACCGTCCTCAAGGGAGTCACACCTCCGTGGAATCCAGGCCTCTCCCAGCCTGGCCTGGGGGCTCGTCACCCTTCCGACTGCCTTAACCTTCTCTGAAAGCACAGTCTGAGCTGGGAGGGGCTCCGTGGGTGGGTATCCAAGGCGACCCTTCTGGTGAGCAGGGGGGAACCCCGAGAGGGGAAGGAGCGTGTGCCCTCTGCTACCCCAGGGCCTCCAGCCGCCCACGCTTGGGGAGACCACATGTCCTGTCTTCTTCCTGGGGCTTGGGGAGATGTCTGTGTCCAGCCCCCCAGCCAGACTCGGCCCTTTCTCTGAGGCCCTCGTCCTGACCCACAGTCAGGGTCCTTCGCTTCTCAGAAGCCTGCTGCCCTCTGGGTCTGCAGGCTGCCCAGCCCCTAAACTCTCAGGGTGTTTCTTGCAGCTCATTGGGACCTAAGGCTCGTGTGAACCCCCAAAACCAGGACTGGCCTGCGAGTCTCTGAGCCACACCCCATGCCCCTAGGTCTAGGAATGAGCTCCCTGGGACCCAGGGCCTCAGGGCACAGTCCTGTCCCCAGCCGGGGTGGATTGGCCAGCAGGCTGGGCAGCCCCTCCCTGGGATGTCCCTACCAGGAGGCTAAGAGTGTGGGGAGGCTGCAGTGGGGGGCGGGGGGGGCGGCCTGCGCCTCCCCGCCTGCCTCCTCTTATCAGTGCTGGTATTACACTGGGCCTGCAGGCTCATGGGCGGGCGCCTGCCGCTGAGTTGGGGTCTGAGGAGGGCCCAACCTCCAGGGAGACCCGTCCAGTGGGCCCCAGCTTAGGGGTTCAGGCACCGAGTGTTGTGGGCCCCAAGTTCTGCTTCCCGGGAGGGCAGGAGCAGGGCTATGTCCCCCAAAACCTTCAGCAAGTGTGAGAGCCAGGGGCAGGCAGTAGGGCCCAGCCTCTGGCTGCAGTTAGGACCCGCCCAGGCCAGATCTGGGGCTCCCTCTGGGCCTCAGTGGCAGGTCTGCTGGGCCCAGGAGTGGAGGGGCCTCTGCCAGGGTGAGGGTCCTGGTCATGGGGAAGGGAAAGGGGGCAGGGTCTCACCCAGTAAGACCACCGTCTTCTCGGCTGCTGGACAGCCTGTGCAGAGGATCTGAAAGGAAGGGCCTGACATAGGGGGTGGCGGGAAGGGGTCTGGGGTCGTTTCCCACCTGTAGCCCCCCCAAAAGCCCCTGCTCAGAGGCCAAAGTGGGTGTCATAATGTCCCCTGACCTCACGGGGGCGCAGGAGACAACAAGATTTCAGTAGTTCAAAGGGAAGGTCATTTATGGCTGGAAACTTGTGGGATGAGGTAGCTTATGGGGGTCCCCCAGCAATCTCCCCAAGATGAGCCCTGCCCGCCCCTTCTAGCCCACCCTCCACTGCTCCCCAAACCTGGGGCTTCCCAATAAGCGTCCCCCGCGGGCTTGCCTCTGCCGCACAGTCTGCCCCTGGGCTTTCGCCTCCCTCCCTCCCCCCTCCCCCAAACCAGGGCGGGTGTGGGGGGGCTGCAGTGAGCCACCAGGCCCCACCCTGGGATGATCTGGGGACCCAGACCCACTCCCTGGCCAGTCTGTTCATCTAGGGGTGAGGCTCCAGGGGCGCCCTGGGTGGAGTTTCGAGGGCAGAAAGGCGGGACTGGCAACTCTGAGAAAGGCCTGGGAGGGCGTGTGGCCAGGAGCCTGGGAGAGGCTGCAGCATCTGCAGGCTGGGTGGGGAGGGCGCAGGGCTAGGTTGGGGTGGGCTGGCATGATCAAGGGGCAAATGGGGCAGGCACAGGCGGGGTGGCAGCCCTGGGGCCGAGCAGGGAGGGGGTTCCAGGGATGGTCAGGAGGTGGGTAGTGGAGGGCAGGAGTCCAGGGGTTCCCAGAGAATCACCAAGAGCACTGATGGCCCTTCAGAAGAGGCGAAGGGGAGCTGTCCTCCAGTCGGTGGCTGACAGCTGCCAGGAAGAGGGACAAAAATGGAACCTTCTCCTCCAGGTATGGGGAGCCATGGAAGGTTGCTTTGGAAGGGCAGGGACAAAATCAGACACAGAGAGGCCAGCTGGAGGAACTTCAAGGGCTTGGACAGATAGGATCGGCCTGAGGGCCTGCCGCCAGCCGAGGCGCCCTCTCACCAGCCCCTCTCAACCCCCTCAGCATGTCCCGGGTCCGTCCTAAAGCACGTGGTGCACAGCTGTCCTAGCCGAGTGGAATCTGCCTGGCACCCACCCTGCTGCCCTGCTTCCCACACTGCCCCCGCAATGAAGAGGTGCAGCAAAGGGCGACTGAGGCCTGGGGGACTCCCGCTGGCCTCTGCTGGGCCAGGCCCCACACCCAGATCTCCTGAGCACCGCTGGGCCTCAGTCTTCCCCCGGGCCAGGGAGTGCCCCCTGCACCCATCACACCCTTCCTCTCCCAGGCCCCAGTTTCCCCATTTGCTGTCAGCTCCTGGGCAGCTGAGAGGTGTGGTCCTGCAGTCTTCGCATTGCATGGAACCGAGAAGCCTCTAGGAGGGCATACCTGGGGGGATGGAGGGGATGGGGAGAAGGGCCTGCCACCCGCACAGGGCCCCACGGGCCCCAGCCCCCAGCTGTCAGTCTTCATGGACAGGCAGGTGGCTCAGGCCTGGTCCTGTGACGCACAGTGAAGATGGCTGCAGGAGAGGGTCACTAGGTGGGGGCTGGGGGCTGGGGCACAGGGAAGGGGCGGGAGGGGTCTGGTAGGTGTGGGTGAGCAGCCGGTCCAGTGGCCCTGCTGGCCAGAAGTAGGACCAGGAGGGGGCCTTTTCGTGGAAAAAGAGATCAAACACTGCCTTATCACATTTGTTTGTGTCTAACCTTTGCTTCCTCGCTTGTGCAACGCCCCCCTGCAGCCTTCACCTCTGCCTGTGGGGGCAGCTCTCAGGAGTCCCTGGCACCCAGCCCAGCACTGGCAGCAGAGGGGCACTCTGAGCCCCGGGGCTGTGGGGAGGGAGGGAGGGCCACCTGCCCTGTCAATCAGTGGGCTTCTCAGTGGCTGAGGAGGGCGTGCAGAGGGTACGAGAAGGGCCCTTCCTCCCCTGCACCCCCTCCCAGGGATCTCTTCGCAGGCTTAGCTGTGGGCCAGGCTGGGTGGGGAGGTACCCCAAGGCAGACCCCTGTGGACCTCACAAGTCTGAGTGTGTTTCCGGGGGTTTTAGGAGGGGCAGTGAGGGCCCTCCAGTTGTTTCCTAAGCAGGAGCTTTGAGTTCCTACATTAGCAAAGCTTCCTAGACAGGAATTGGCTCATAAAAACCGCCCAGAGGCTCTGGAAGCCAGATATGGGGAGGCCTAAGGTGGGGGAGAGGGTGGCGTGGTGGTAGAGGCTGAGAGAGAGGAGAGGCTCCAGTCAGTGGAAGGGAGACCCAGGTCTGGGAAAGGCCCAGGGACAGGAGCGGCCCAGGGACAGGAGCGGCCCAGGGACAGGAGCGGCCCAGGTAGGGGAGGCTTGTCAACTTGTAGGAGTTTTTTATGTATTGTGGCCTGTATCAGACACATGATTTGCAACTATTTTACCCCATTACACAGGTTCCTCCTTCATTTCTGACGATCTGTTAACAGAAATGCCCCACAGACACCGGGGCAAGCAGTAAATGCACACTGCTGTCCACTCTGTGCGAACGTGACCTGTGGCTGACCCCTTCTCCAGTCGGCTTTGCCCCGAGCATGCCTGCCAAACCGGGAGTCATGCCTCACACACCTGGGCTTTAGCAGAGACACCGTGTCCGGCGCATCAGCTGTGACTGGGGACACGTGGGACCGAGCCTGTGGTCATCAAAGACCACTCCCCAGGATCCATCCAGTTTCCACAGGGGCCAGACCAGTGAATGAAATGGGGATGGACTGGCACCATCAGGGACTGACCGGCGGCCCGAATCTGCCATGCCCACCAGGATGGGATATGCTTCTGATTCTCTCTCGTCACCAAGGGACGCTTTGGGGCTTCCAATGAACCTTCCCCACTTGACCTATGACAGTCTGTACCCCACGGGACGCAACTGTTTGGGAATACTCGGCCGAGAATCTCCATACCAATTATATATTCAGGGATCATAAATATGGCCACTGCGCAGGTCCGTGAACCCAGTGGCCCAGGATAAGCTGGATTCCGGCCAGACCCCATTTATTCCTTGACCCTAGAGGCCGCCTGTCCAACAGAGGACCTACAGTAACTCCGGGTTTCGGGCATCAGTGCCAACTCGTACCCTGCATCCACCAGCCCATAGACCATGGGGCTCCCTCCCTCTAGTGCACAGCCACTCGAGTGTGTAACCATGGTCACTGTCAGGGAACAACAGGGGAGCCCAGCAGCGGTACTCACCATGCAGGGCGACCCTCCTCTGTCCCAGCAGCTGATTCTGGGTCAGAAAGGAAACCCCAAGGCCCGGGACAGGCGCAGGCTTTCTCCCAGGACGATCGCTTCCGCCTCTTTTACATCCTAGTTTCTCAGTCTCTCAGAGGCGAACACAGCCTTCGTGCCCCATGGTGCCCCAGGCCCCTCTGGCCCCTCCACCCTCCCCTCCCACCCCAACCGCTGACCTTGCTGTGTTTTCTAGAGTTCCTATGCACGAAGCACTGTTTGCCCTCTGGCTGCCTTGGGCTTCAGCATCCTCGTTTCGAGATGCATCCATGCTGTCCTGTGTGCCTTTTACTGCAGAGGGGTCACTGTTCCATGGATATACCCCATTTGGTTTATCCATTCATCTGCTGATGGACATTCTGGTTGTTTCTAGCTTGGGTTGCTACCAAAAAAAGGGACTATGAACATCCATGTATAGGTCTTTCTATGTGCATGGCTTTTTTCCTCCTGGGCAAATACCTAAGTGTAGGATGGCTGGGTCAGATGGTAGGTGTATGTTTGACTTTTTAAGAAGCTGCCCCACTGTTTTCCAAAGTGGTCCTACCACCTGCATCCCCATTGGCCACGTATGAGCGTTCCAGGCCCTCCACATCCTTGCCTCCACTCTGAACAGTCTTAAATGGAAGATGTACTTATTTTTCATCTGTATATCATCTTTGATAAAGTGTCTGTACAAATGTTTGACCCATTTTTTATTTGAATTGTTTATTTTCCTACTGCTGAATTTGGGGAGTTTTGTGTATCTTTTGGATACAAGCCCTTTACCAGATGTACAGTTTGCAAAGATCTTTTCTGTGGCCTGACTTCAGTCTCTCTTTTTTTAATTGAGCTATAATTGACACATAACATTATATTAGTTTCAGTTGTACAAAATAATGATCAATATTTGTATATATTGCAAACAATCACCACAATAAGTCTAGGCAACATCTGTCTCCATACATAGTTTTAATTTGTTTCTTATGAGAACTTTTAAGATCTACTCTCTTAGCAACTTTCAAATAAATATACCAGACACTGTCATTAAATATAGTCACAATACTGTGTATTGCACCCCCAGGACTGATTTATCTTCTAACTGGAAGTTCATACCTTTGGACGCCCTTCACCTATCTCACCCACCCTCCACCCCCACCTCTGGCAGCCAATTTGCTATCTGTGTCTAAGAGTTCAGTGTTTTTTTGTTTTTCTTTTTAAGATTCCACATATAAGTGATACCATACAGTATCTTTCTCTGCCTGACTTATTTCACTTAGCCCAATGCCCTCAAGTTCCCTCCAAGTTGTCACAAATGGCAGTATTTCCTTTTTTATGGCTGAATAATATTCTATTGTGTATCTGTACCACATCTTCTTTATCCATTTGTTCCATCAATGGACAAGGTCACTTCTGTATCTGGAAAGCTGTAAGTAATGCCATAATGAACAAGGGAGTGCAGATAGCTTTTTGAGTTAGTGTTTTCATTTCCTTTGGGTAAATATCCAGAAATGGCATTGCTGAATCACATGATAGTTCTATTTTTCATTTTCCACCGATGTACGTCCCCACCCACAGGGCACAAGGCTCCCTTTGCTCCAAGTCCTTGCCAACGCTCAGTATTTCTTGTCTCTTTGATGACAGCCATTCCAACAGGTGTGAGGTGGTACCTCCCTGGGGCTTGGAGTTGCATTTCCCTGGTGACGAGTGATGTGGAGCATCTTTTCATGTGTCTCTTGACCATCTGTGTCTTCTTTGGAGAAATGTCTATTCAGCTCCTCTGGCCATTTTTTAATGAAATAGTTGTTTTTTGCTTTGGAGTTGTGTGAGTTCTTTATGCATTTTGGTTATTCATCGCTTATTAGGTATATGATTTACAAATATTTTACCCCACTCAGTAGGCTGCCTTTTCTTTTTGCTGATGGTGTCCTTTGCTGTGCAGAAAGAAACTTTTTTTTTTTTTTTTTTTTTTTTTTTTTTTGAGAGGGCATCTCTCATATTTATTGATCAAATGGTTGTTAACAACAATAAAATTCAGTATAGGGGGGTCAATGCTCAATGTACAATCATTAATCCATCTCAAGCCTAATTCTCGTCAGTCTCCAATCTTCTGAAGCATAACGAACAAGTTCTTACATGGTGAACGAATTCTTACAGAGTGAATAAATTCTTACATGGTGAACAGTACAAGGGCAGTCATCACAGAAACTTTCGGTTTTGATCATGCAATATGACCTATAAACCATCAGGTCAAATATGAATATTCATTTGATTTTTGTACTTGATTTATATGTTGATCCCACATTTCTCCTATTATTATTATTATTTTTATTTTTAATAAAATGCTGAAGTGGTAGGTAGATGCAAGATAAAGGTAGAAAACATAGTTTAGTGCTGTAAGAAGGCAAATGTAGATGATCAGATGATCAGGTGTGTGCCTATGGACTAAGTATTAATCCAGGCTAGACAAGGGCAGCAAGACATCCACGGATGCAGAAGACAGAAAGAAACTTTTTAGTTTGATGTAGTCCCACTTGTTTATTTTTGCTTTTAATGTCAGATTAAAAAAATCATCACCAAGGCTGATGTCAGCGCACTTACCCCCTATGTTTTCTTCTGAAGTTTCATGGGTTCAGGTCTTTAAACCATTCTGAGTATGGTGTAAGCTAAGGGTCGACTTTCATTCTTCTGCACGGGGCTGTCTGTTCAGTCTCTTATAAATGTCTTCAATAGAACAGAAGTTTTAGATTTTGGTAAAGTCCAATTTACCCATCAGTTCTTTTATGGATTTTCATTTTGCCATCATATTTAAGAAATCTCTGCCTAGCCTAAGGTCGCAAAGATTTTCCCTTATGTTTTCCTGTAGAGATATTGTAGTTTTAGGGTTTACGTTCAGGTCTAAGATCCCTTGTGAGTTAGATTTTGTATGTGGTGTGAGGTAGGGCTGAAAGGCTACTTTTTGTGTATTTTTGCGTGTGGCTGTTCCAGCACCTTCTGTTGAAAGCTTATCCTTTTTTCATTCACTGCATTTGCCCTGAGGTGAAAAATAAATAATGCATAATGTAATTACATGTCGACTATACCCCAATTTAAAAAGCATAAAGAGATCTGCACCTTTGAAAAATAAAAATAAAAAAGAAGCAAACGGCACCTCGCCATGTGGATGTTCCCTGGGCTCTGTTCTGTCCCATTGACCCGCTTGCCCACCTTCGCACCCGCACCGCAGTCGCTCTTGATCCCCCAGCATCTTCTTTCTCTTTCAGTTACCTGACTTTTCTAGAACCTTTGCATTTCTGCCTGAGCCTTACCATCCACTTGTTCACTTCTACAGTGAACCCTGCGATGTGCCCTGGGATCCCCTAGACCCTACAGGTGGATTGGAGGAGAGCTGACATTTTAGTGTTACTGGGTCTCCAGAGCCAAGGAAAGGGCCGCCTCTCCATTTACGCACTTCTTCTTTCATCCCTCTCAGCAATATTTTGTAGCTTTCAGGGAATCTCTTGCCAGGTTTCTTGCTAAGGTTTTCATATTTTTTGATGCCACTGTAAACATTGTTTTTATTTCATCTTCTGCTTGTCACTAGTATTTATCCACTTTATTTAAGTGGTTGAACCTATTGACATAAAGTTGTTCATAATATTCCCTCGTCACCTTTTCCAGATCTGGAGACTCTGTGGCGGCGTGATCCCTGATATTGTGCACTTGTGTAAGGTCTGCACGCTCCAGGCAGGGTTGTGCTGGGACCTAATGCCTGGGACTGGCCAGGAAGCCAGGAAAGGACAGAGCTGCTGATGAAGAGGGGTGGCCGGTTCTGTAGGCTCAGAAAGTTCAGACGCATCTGGGAGTAACATCTTTGGGGACATCCAGCCAGCCATCCCCATTCCCCGTGTCAGGGTTTCAGGTTTCCCCAACTAGGGCCACGCCTTTGGTCTCACAGCCAAAGGTTCAGACCCTCCGACTGTCTGCGGGAACCTCTGCTCTTCCTTCCTGCACACTGCCTGGGATAGAGGCTTATTTGTGAGCTGCAAGGGACCGGCTGCCACACGGAGCGCTCAGTGTTGGCTGACCACCCTCAGTTTATGTGGGCCCGCCACGCAGTCACTGACCACGACCTGCACATGTGACTGGCCTGCATTATCATCCCACCCCAACCCCCACCCCAACATTTCAGCCGCTCCGGCCCAGGCATTCCCCACGAGCAGAGGAGAGTGTGGAAGGCAGTGCAGAAGTGACCCCAGGGCCTCTTGGGGTTCTGGACCCCAAGGAATTTGCTTTGCTCTAATTCCCTCCTCCAGTGTCCACGCTTCCTTCAGCAAAGGTGCATTATTTTTATCTGAAAAGGAAAAACTCTCTTTCTAAAATGCAAGAAAAGTAGCCTTAGAAAGAATTGATAATAATAATAATAATAATAATAATAATAATACTGGTGACGAAGCTGATGGCTTCCCAGCCCTGAGACTGGAGAAGTTCTTGCAGATGGCGCGTATGGGGGCCCACACATCCCGGTCCCAGGGCCCTCGGCACTTAATGTGAAGCCCCCACAAGCCATGGGTGCCAGGCCTGGGGGTAGGAGTCTGCCATGTTCCTATGTTTACTGCCAGCTCACAGAAGTTCTCCTCCCAGCTCTGCCCCACCAGCTTCCAAGATGCCCTCCTCCCGTGGAGGAAAGGAGCACCTTGTTCTGATCAGTGGATTCAAGGGCCTGATGGGCGGTCCAAGGGGAATCCTTGGCAGTGTGAGATGCCGTGTTCAGGGCTGAGATTGGATGGAGCTGCTGACCCCAGACAGACCCGGTGCCCTGAGGGTGGGCGTCGTCCGCCTGGGGAGGACAAGAAGGGCACAGGGTCCAAGAGCGGGAGCCACGATGGTGGGGGTTGGGGAGAGGGGCCCGCGAGGAGATGGACAGCTAGAGACACAGTAGGAAGACCCCACCAGGTCTGTGGGGACCCAAGAGAGGGCATTTGGAAGAAAGTCCCAGAAAGAGGAGGAACAGGGGAGCAGGTGTGGAGAGGGTGCAGTGGCTGATCACACGTGCAAGGACCAGCCAGACCTGGGCGGCAGGGACGTGGAGGGGCAGGGCCCAGCACTCTCTGGCCACTAGCCACTGCCCCCCACAGGCCCTGCACACGCACACTAGATCCTGCCCCCTGCGGACTGAGGGCATTTCAACCACACTCCGAAAACCGCCTCTCTGTGTCTCCCTGTGACCAGGGTGTGAGCATCCTCGCCCTGGTGGTGCTGGCAGTGCCCCATCTGGGCAGGAATTTGGGGGCTGGAAAACCAGAGCACAGGTGGCCGAGTGGACGCCACCAGAAGGCAGCTGACGTCATTGGAGAAGACGTTGGCGGCCTGACCAGGGCCTGGTACCCAACCTCTGTGCTGCACCAGGGCTCAGATGGTGTGACCCCCAGATGGGGCGGCTGAGCTGGGAAACAGTCAGAGACTTGCCTCCGAACCAGCTGAAGCCAACAGGCCTCTGAGATTTCCAGGGAGAGCTGTCGGAGGCTCTGGGACAGGAAGCCCCAGGCTCAGAGCAGTGGCCAGACCTGCACGTCTCCTTCTGGGGTCCCCACTGTTCCGTTGTGATTAATTTGGGGGACTGGCATGTGGCCATTTCAGAGAAGAGCTGGAGAAGGGAAGAGGGCCTAGGGTGAAGCCCCATGCTGCCCTCAGTGTTTAAGAGCAGGGCCTGTACAGAGAATAGGAAGCCACCTGGGGAGGGGGTGGCCCTGAGGGGGGGACCCTCAGAAAAGGCCATTGTTTCAGGTGTGGCTGAATGACCAGGAGGAGTTGGCCGGATGCCTCGGGGCTGGGTGATGGGTTGTAAATGGCCCCCCTCGTGTTCTGGTGGCAGAGCCAGGAGAGGACGGGTGGTGGGTGGTGTCAGGGATGGTGCTGGGGGCTTCTGGAGCTTGCACCGTGGATAAGAGACACGGGGTTGACAGAGCCTAGGAGTCAGCAAGAGGACCCGGCTGGGAGGTGCTTCCACGTGGCCCCTGAGATCCGGCAGAGTGCCCAGTGGGCAGGGGCGGAGCGTCCAGCCTGGCAGTGGGGCGGGGCTTCCAAGGAAGAGGAGACACGCTTGGGAGTTCAGGGAGGGAACTCAGTAGGGGGACCCACGTAACATGGGGCCCCAGGGAGACGTGAAGGGCCCCCAGATTCCAGCCAGAGCGACTGGACGGAGCTGTCCCAAGGCTCGGACCAGGGGTGGCAGGGGCACGCTCCTGGGCACATGGAGCAAACGCACGGGTTAGCCTGCACTCGGCGAGGCCTGGACATGAAGCAGAGAGGGGATGCAGGAGGCGGGAGCTACCGCCACGCCAGGGGGCGAGTGGGATGCGGGTGTGCACAGGGCTGAGCCAGAGAGGTTGGGTAAGCCTGGGCCTGGCACCCCGACACTCCCGCTCACACACGCACACAGGCACACTCACTCTCACACACACACTTCCCTCCTCCTCTCAGCTCCTGCTGGAGCCCCAGTGGGGGTCAGGTGGGGGCCCAGCACCCGTGCACAGGTGGGGAGACAGGCTGAGCTGGGGGGAGTTGATTTGGCTGGAGCTGGACATCAGGCCCCAGCCGCACAGCCCCACTGGCTGCCCAGACCCCAGCGGGGACCACCCCTAGGGCTGAGACCCCAGAAGCTGCAGCCCCTCCTCCTCCAGGTCCTAAACACTTCCAGATCCTACTGAGAGGCCTTATCTGCCCCTTTGATCCCCCCCATTCATCCTGCCCTGTCTCCTCCTTCCTGTGCGCGCCTGCCTGGGGGGCCGGAGACTGTGCCTGGAGCCCCCAGAGGTCACCGTGTCCCTCCCCTGCCCCCGTATAGAACACAGCCTGGCTGGACTGCCCGTCTCCACCCCCTCATCCTCCTCCAGGTGGGCTGGGCCACATGGTGAGCCGGCTGGGGCACCTCATGGGGTCACTCGCAGTCAGGGCCCTGGGGCAGGTCAGCAGGGCCCTGAACAGAGCTGGGTGGGGGGGCGTGGCTGTGGCTGGCCCCCCGTGTGGAGGCTCTCCTGAGGAGCCCACTCCCTCTGCTCCATGACTGTAGTTGGGGGGCAGGGCTGCACTTACAAGATGGGATAAGCCCCTACCCCAAGGCTGTGCCCAGCGCAGTCCAGGCACTGTGAGGGTGTGCGGGGGTCCCAGAGTCCTTCTTCCTGAACACCAGCTCCTTGCGGGAGCGACTCGTTCTGGTCACGGCCTCCTCAGCATCCCATCCGGGAGTGGCTGGTCCCCCCATGACCAGGTGACGGGTGGATGGGTGAACGAAGGAGCCAGTGAGTGAGTCGGCCTGTCGCTTAGGCTGCCCCCCACCCTGGTTCCCATCTGCGCCCCCACCACAAGTTGTGGGGACCGTCTCCACAGCCACTGCCCAGCCCCTGCCTGGGTGCCCACTCCCTCCTGGGTGCTGGGCTCACGTGTCCTGGGAGGCCCCGGCCTGGGGCTCTGGGACCCCCTCACCCACTTGCTGCCCATTCCCCAGCTGCATTCTTTGCACAGCCCCCCACTCGTGCTGAGCCCTCCTGGCCCCCCAGCCTCAGGGGGCCCCACCCCTCACCCAGTGGTCCAGGCAGAGCCCTGCAATGTCAAGTCCCTGACAGGAGAACAGGTCCCTCCACACAGACCCTGGCCGTGCGGTCTGGGGACAGGGTCTGAAGTGGGGGTGGGCCCAGAGGGGTCTCTTCCATGTGGGTGCATCCACCCCAGGGTCCCTGGGCTTCTCTGCACCCAGTGGTGCTCACTAGAGGACCTGGCGACTCGGCTCTGAAACACCCTCATCTTGTCGGGCTCCCCTTCCTCAGAGTGACTTTGGGGCTCAGCACACTGGGGTCTGCTCTTCTGGAAGGCCAGCTGGGCCCCATGCTGCCAGGGAGCAGGGGCTCTTGGAGTGGGGGGGCAGAGGGTGCCCAGGGAGCTGCAGGTCTTCGAAGGCCGAGCAGGCTGGAGTCAGCCAGGCTCCCCCAGGGCTCTCTGACCCCCAGAAGGATGCAGAGCCCTGTTTCAGGCCTGGGAGGCCCATGAGGTCAGACTCAGCAGTGGCTGGGCCGGTGGGACTTGGAGCCCCACAAAGATGGAGCTTCAGTCTGCTCTTTATGCCTTGGACAGCCACAGGCCTGGGGCTCCCATCCTGGGCCCCTGTGGGACAGTTCCTGTCCCCTGTTCAGGGGCCTCCAGGCCCAGGGTCCCATCTGTCCTCTAGGCCTACTGAGGGTCCAGGGCCGGGGTCTTCCTGGACGGCTCTGTGCACCACAGGGAGGGAGGGGCGCTGTCTGGAGACCATCCCACTCTGCCCCATCATGGCGACAGAGGGATGCAGCCAGCGGGGTCTCCAGGGTTTGGTTTCAGAGCAAATATTGTTCTAAACCAGATCTGAGACACGCGGGCATGTGCTTGGGTGTTGTGCGTGTGCTCGTGTGTTTGTGTGTTTCTTTGGGAGACGCTGCATTTGAGCCCTCACTGGGGCTCAGTTCCTCTCCCAAAGTGGAACCCCTTCCAAGGGTTTGGATTTTCTCTCCAGACACCTCCGTATGGTGTCAGCATGCCTACAGTTTATCCGCAAGCTCCATTCCATGCCAGCTGCCAGCCCGGGGGGGCAAGTAGGCAGGGCAGGTAGCGGCCGGGGCCAGAGTCCTGGACCCAGGAGGTCAGCTCCCCCTCTTCCCCCACCCACAGCCCACCTGCACCCACTTAGTACCCTTTCCCTCTACAGCCCCAGGACCCCTGAGTCCTGGGCCTGGGGCACCACATGCCCTCCAGTGACCCCTGGAGCCCTGGATCCAAGAGCTGGAGCTGAGAGGGCAGAGGCCAGAGCGGGGCCCAGGCCATGGGACACGGTGGGGGACAGCAGTCTTCTCTCAAGGGTTCCAGCCCTGCGGCTGCCCCTCCCCACAGCCAGCCCCTGTCTGTGGGCTCAGTCAGCGTTGGTGGGCACAGGTGTCACAGGGACAGGAGTTTTGGGGAGGGTGCATCAGAGCGGCAGGTGCTGCAGGAGGCAGCCCTTGATGGGCCTTGAGCCGTGGCCCCAGGCAGCTGGGAGGAAGGGCCAGGCTGCCAGCCCTGATGGCCGAGGGCAGCGCCTAGCAGCCATGGCGTTGCTCCCAGCAGCACTTGGCCAGGGCCAAGAGCCCAGGCCGCCATGGGCTTCTTGGGGGTGTCCAGGGCTGCAACCACTCCCTTCCCCAGGATGCTCCAGGGACTGCGGGGCAGGACCTGTCCCAGGGAGCAGGGGTGTGGCTCCCAGGAGCTGGGGACCCCTACACTGCCTACACGCCCAACACAGCTGGCTGTCTGGAGGCACTGCCCGTCCCAGGATGGTGGGCACCACAGGGTGGGTGGTGATAAGAAGAAGCTGGGTCCCCTGCGGCTGTGGGACCCACTTTAGTTGGCACAGCCCCTCCCACCCTGCAGAGACCCTCCCACCTAGATGCCCTCCCCCCTACCTGCACCTGGGCTCCCTCCCTGGGGCGTTCCCACTGCCAGCAGCATGTGGCGTCTGGGGGCCTCTGGACAGCCTTCCTGCTGCAGCCTGAGGGCCCAGGATGGAGACACTCCCAGTGGGAAGAGCCCTTTTCCAAACTCACCTCTTCCAGGCGAGATCCTCCCAGAACCAGAAAGCAGGCTGTCCCCGTGTCCCCACCCCTCACCCCAACAACTGGAACCACCACGGAGGTCAGGGGCCACACCCGGCAGGGTGGCCAGGGCATTGGGAATGAGGGGCAGGGACAGGAAGGACAGGCTTCCTGCGTGTGGGGCAACCCCTCCTTCCCCCGAGAACCACCTGCCCCAGCTCAGCCCTCTGCACTGGCTCGGCCTGGCTGCCAGCTCAGCCCCGTGCTGCAAAGCCTGGGGCCCGGACCTGGGGGAGCTGGTCAGCGAGCCTGGCCCGCAGACTGGGCACTTTTCTCATCACAGTGACAGGAGGAGCTATGCCTGAAAACAGAGGGGGTTTCGGGGTATGATCTGAGAGCAAAAACCCTCCCAGCCTGCGTGCCCCTGGGGCTAAGTGGCCATCCCGACGGGACACAGAGTGGCAGTCCTGCTCTCTGGGGACTGATGGCTCATTTATTTGGGGGAGAGATTGACTTTGGATTAATTTTAGGGCAGGCAAGATGGAATCGTTGCCCTGCCCGCTGGGAGGGAGGCTGCGGCCGGGTCTGGGGAGCGGGCTGGTCAGGGCCTGCCTGCCCGGAGGCCCCTTCCAAAGCATCCCCTTGGGCCCCTTGTCCCAGTCAGGCTTCAGGGTCCTACACGCCTCCCCATCCCCTCAGGTCCTGGAGAAATAGTTGAATGTTGGGCTTTTTCTCCAATTACTGATGGAAAATCTCCAGCATTAACAAAGACTAGAATAGTGGACAATCCCAGACCCAGGACCCGTGGACCACACTGGACCTGCCTTCACCGGCTTCCCACCCCACCCCTGCAGGATTTTGAAGCAAGTCGAATGAACTTTCTTTTTTCAAATATTGAAAGCTTTACTTTACATTGAATTACAGTCTGAACAACATGGAAACACAAAGAAAACACCACTGAACCCCCGTGCGATGCCCAACGTGAAGCACCCTATCTATTCTTCCAGCCCGTACATGTTCCGTATTTTCCTTCTTTAAACAGAGTGTGAAATCCTCATGTCCACACTGTTCTGTGAGATGCTCCTCCCCTCTCTTTTTTTAAATTAAAGTGTCATTGATGTACAAGGTTTCACATGAGCAGCACTGGTTACTACATACACCCCCATCATCAAGTCCCCCCCACACCCCACTGCAGTCACTGTCCATCAGAGCAGTAAGATGCTGTACAGTCACTACTTGTCTGCTCTGTGCTATGCTGCCTTCCCTCTGACCCCCCTACATTATGGGTGCCAATCGTAATGCCCCTTAATCCCCTTCTCCCTCCCTCCTAGCCACCCTCCCCACCCCCTTCCCTTTGGTAACCGCTAGTCCCTTCTTGGGGTCTGTGATTCTGCTGCTGTTTTGTTCCTTCAGTTTTGCTTTGTTCTTATGCCCCACAAATGAGGGAAATCATTTGGTACTTGTCTTTCTCTGCCTGGCTTATTTCACTGAGCACAATACCCTCCAGCTCCGTCCATGTTGCAAATTTGTATTCTTCTTATGGCTGAATAATATTCCATGGTGTATATGTACCACATCTTCTTTATCCATTCATCTTCTGATGGACACTTAGGTTGCTTCCATGTCTTCGCTATTGTAAATAGTGCTGCGATAAACATAGGGGTGCATATGTCCTTTTTTGGGGGGCCTTGTATTATTATTATTATTATTATTATTATTATTATTATTATTATTATTTTGGTATCATTAATGTACAAATACTTGAGCAACATTATGGTTACTAGACTCCCCCCATTATCAAGTTCCCACCTCCTATCCCATTACAGTCACTGTCCATCAGCATAGTAAGATGCTATAGAATCTCTACACTACTTGTCTTCTCTGTGTTGTACAGCCCTCCCTGTGCCCCCCCTACATTATGTGTGCTAATCGTAATGCCCCCTTTACCCTCTTGTCCCTCCCTTCCCACCCATTCTCCCCAGTCCCTTTCCCTTTGGTAACTGTTAGTCTATTCTTGGGTTCTGTGAGTCTGCTGCTGTTTTGTTCCTTCAGTTTTTTCTTTGCTCTTATGCTCCACAGATGAGTGAAATCATTTGGTATTTGTCTTTCTCTGCCTGGCTTATTTCACTGAGCATAATACCCTCTAGCTCCACCCATGTTGTTGCAAATGGTAGGATTTGTTTTCTTCTTATGGCTGAATAATATTCCATGGTGTATATGTACCACATCTTCTTTATCCATTTCCATTCATCTACTGATGGACACTTAGGTTGCTTCCCTATCTTGGCTATTGTAAATAGTGCTGTGATAAACATAGGGGTGCATATGTTTTTTTGAATAAGGGATCATGTTTTCTTCATGTAAATTCCTAAGAATGGAATTCCTGGGTCAAATGATATTTCTATTTTTAGTTTTATTAGGAACCTCCATACTGCTTTCCACAATGGTTGAACTAATTTACATTCTCACCAGCAGTGCAGGAGGGTTCCCCTTTCTCCACAACCTCGCCAGCATTTGTTGTTTCTTGTCTTTTGGATGGTGGCCATGCTAACTGGTGTGAGGTGACATCTCATTGTGGTTTTAATTTGCATTTCTCTGATGATTAGCAGTGTGGAGCATCTTTTCATGTGCCTGTTGGCCATCTGAATTTCTTCTTTGGAGAAGTGTCTGTTCAGATCTTCCACCCATTTTTTTAATTGGGTTATTTGCTTTTTGGGTATTGAGGCACGTGAGCTCTTTATATATTTTGGATGTTAACCCCTTATCGGATATGTCATTTGTGAGTATGTTCTCCCATACTGTAGGATGCCTTTTTGTTCTGCTGATGGTGTCCTTTGCTGTACAGAAGCTTTTTAGTTTGATGTAGTCTCATGTGTTCATTTTTGCTTTTGTTTCCCTTGCCCGAGGAGATGTGTTCAGGGAAAAGTTGCTCATGTTTATATTCAAGAGATTTTTGCCTATGTTTTCTTCTATGAGTTTTATGGTTTTATGACTTACATTCAGGTCTTATATCCATCTCTAGTTTACTTTTGTGCATGGAGTTAGACAATAATCCAGTTTCATTCTCTTACATGCAACTGTCCAGTTTTGCCAACACCAGCTGTTGAAGAGGCTGTCATTTCCACATTGTACGTCCATTGTATATCCTTTATCATATATTAATTGACCATATACACATGGGTTTATATCTGGGCTCTCTATACTGTTCCATTGATCTATGGGTCTATTCTTGTGCCAGTACCAAACTGTTTTGGTTACTGTGGTCTTATAGTAGATCTTGAAGTTGGGGAGCATAATCCCCCAACTTTGTTCTTCCTTCTCAGGATTGAGCTGCTCCTTCTCTTGAGAACCCACCACAGGTGCCTTTCTGGGCAGTGAGGGTGCATGCAGACAGAGGTGGACGAGGGGCATCTGGCACCTCGAAACAGCCACAGCCCATGCCCCCTTGCCAGCCAGCACCCTGTCCTGTCCCTTCTGGGCACTGGTTGGCCAGGATAGGCTGCTGGGTCCCAGGCAAGGTAACATTACCAGGTAAGGCTCCATGGCTTTCCCAAGAAAGCCATTTTCAGAGCAGCTGAAACCAATGAGGTTCCTCCCGCAGCATCTGTCGGCTTCTGTGCTGGTGTGGCCTTGAGGACCCTGGGCCCCCCTCTCACTGAGGACGGGTGGCAGGAACCCCCCCCCGCCAGGATGATGCAGACCTGAGTTTTGTGTGGTATATGGTGCCCATACATCACTGTTCTGGGGACCCATCTTGACACTGGTTCCCCCGGCTCCATCCCCCATGCTGTCCCTGGGCTGTGTTACTCCAGGCCCCTCTTGACCACCTTCCTAGGTGCCTTCTGCTGCAGCCACACCAACTAGGACCCAGGAGTGAATGAACCCTGGGTGGGCTCCGGGGAGCGGCCACTCCCAGAAATCAGCCTCTCTGCCCAACAGGAAGGGGCATTCCCACCGTGACTACTCAGATCCCCTGCATCTGGGAAGTTTCCAGGGGTGAAGTTGGCCACAGCAGGGAGAAGCTGGGAAGTTTAGCTGTAGACACACTAGAGTGGACTGTCACAGGCCGCGCTATGCATGTAGAGGGCAGGAACCAGGGAACCGAGATGTGGGAAACTCAGAAGCAAGCAGGGTGGCTAAGCCAGAGATGGAGTGCCTGGTTCGCTGGCCCCCTGTAGCTCTCATCCAAAACAGGTGGGGAACACGCATTGGAAACGTGTCCTGGGGTCTATGGAAAGGCCATGGAAGGTTTGGAGCAGCAGCAGGACCCCCAGAGTAGACCATGGATGGCAGTGGGGTCAGGACCTGGAGACCTGGGGATGGTTTGATTCAGCCACCTGCAGGGGGCACAGCAGTGGGTGGGTGGGGGGTGGGTGGGGGCCCGGGTAGTCCAGGTGTGCAGGCCATGCACTCCGGGCCAGGTACTTGGGAAATAGCTGTGGCCACTTGTAGGGTGGTCCTAGGCTGGGGACTGGTCATCAGGAGGGCGATGAGTAAGAGCCAGGGGCACTGCAATTTCTTGCCAGTGGAACACGTGCTGGGTCTCTGCTGAGGCGGGGAGTCCAGTGACTACGGGTGCAGACCCAGGGGGTGGTGGCCCCGAGGCAGGTAGTCGGGAGCTGTGCATTTGGGCTGGGGGTAGTGCCCATGAACAGAGAGGGACAGGGTTACGGGCTAGGAATTAGCCAGGGGATACAGAGTGGGCAGCCATCCCCTGTCAAGGGAAGGTGAGGTGGGGTACGTGACAAATAGGGATGTGGCCACCAGAGATCAATGGCAACCTTCTGGGTTGACACCCAGGGACTATGTCCATCAAATCCATACAGACAGAGAGGTGGAGGGGGGTACCCGACTAAGGAGGGATGGGGGTGGGTATTTGAGGGGACAGGGCTTCAGTCTGGGGAGATGGGGAGCTCTGGAGGTGGTATGGATGTCTGCAGACCGCGTGAACGTGCCTCATGCCGCCAAGGGTGCACTGAGACGTGGTCAATTTGATAAACTTTGTTTTGTGTGTGTTTTACCACAATAAAAAGAAGATTAAATCCATTTTGTCTTAATCTATTTTTTTATTTTTATGTGGCGATTTGGCCATAGCCAGGATATTCAATTTGGGGCACTGAGCAAATTTCACCACTGAGGAAGCAAACGGAAAAGTTGTACTCCATACAACCGTGGGGAAATCCTTTAGTTTCTTTGAAACTCCGTCGTATTATTTTTGAAGAGGAGACTCTGCCAGTATAACTGCCTGAACCATGTGCCTCCATCAGGTTCAATTTAGTTCTAAATATTTGGTTGAGCTGCCCTGACTGCCCGCCCCAGACCAGGGTCAGCAAACTGCAGCCCGCAGGCTAACATGGACCATCCCTGGCTTCTGTGAACACACTTTCTCCGGCACACATCACCTCGTTCTTTATGTATCATTACTCTTGATAGAAGCACTGCGGACTGACAACAGAGACCCAGAGACCGCAGGGCCTGCGAAGCCTAAAGTGCTGGTCCTCTGACCTTCGACAGAAATAGTTTGCCAATGCCTGAATTACACAGATGAAAATACGTAGAATATTATATTGCCAAAAATCAACTCATAAATTTAAGTTACAAATGCTTCCTCTAGTCCACAACTAAAACTACCTGTAATAAAGCAAGATAAAACTCTTCAGAAATCCACGTGTCTAATCTAAAAAAACAAAAACAAAAACAATGGCCCCAGGCTTTGGGCCTGAGCGAGTGTGATCCCAGCAGCCTCCCTGCAGGAGGCAGGAGTGGGAGCCTGGCTCAAGGCTGTCTTCCCAGTGGGTTCCAGCCCCCGGGCAAGTTCGCTATGGATTCAATGTGACCGAAGACATTGACAGCAAAGCTTTCTTTGGGGTGAAAGGGTTTATTACCCGGCTTGTTCTGCCGGCTGCAGGTGGGGCACTAGCGTCACTGCCTCCGCCCAGAGCACTGGGGCTGGGCTCTCTATATGGCACAATAATAGCTGATTGCCTAAAGGTGTGGAAGCGGGAGCCCAGCAACAGGCCAGTTACGTCATCAGGTGGTTTAAGTTCAGTGAGGATCCTGGCTGGAGGAACCCCAACTTCCCCACAGAGGTGCATCAGGCCTGAGATACTTCCGGATCCCTAAGAGCTCCAGGAAGAAAGTGGGAGTCAGGGAGCCAAGCCAGGTGTTCAGGGGCCTCTGGGAGTCACCCCCCAACCCCGGCCATGGGAGAGGTCACCCAGAGACGGAGGTGGGAGAGGCCAGGTCCCAACACAAGGATGGGCAGAAAGGATTATCCAGTGGCCCTAAATGCTGCCACACGGGTCCTTGTCACAGGGAGATTTAAGTACAGAGGAAAGACAGAGGCAGAGGGCATGGGGCAGAAACACAGTCCACAGCTATGTGATAAAAGGCAGCCCAGTCCTGGAAAATGCTGTGGGGAACACCGGGTGTGGGTGCTGCCGGGCAGCCCTCCTGACCCCCCCATCCCCTCCCTTGCCCAGGAGCCACTGGGCCCTGCAGCTGGATTAACTTGGCTTTCCATGTCATTTCCAAGGGCGCTGGGCCACGCCACCATGCTCAGCCTCATGAAGTTGCCGGCTCTCCTCCGAGGGCCTGCTGGTCTGGCTGTGTGGCCTCCATCATCCCCACACACATTTGCACACAGATGCACACTCAGTAGCCATGTGAGCACACACACACATGCACCCCGGGTGGAGGGGCAGGTCAGGGCTCCAGTGGCTCTGAGGACCCATAGGCTTCTGGAGACGGATACAGAGTAGCTGCTTCTATGCCGGGTCCCTCCCAGCCAGGACCACATTCGGGCGGCTCCCTCCTCCTGCCGCTGGATAGGGAGCCTGGGTCCCTGCTGGGAGCAGCAGAACCTTCCAGGACTCTCACCCACACCTTGCACCACCGCCAACCTTGCTCCGGGTCTTCCCAGACCAGGAAGGGCAGCCCCCCAACACTGAGGCTGCTGCCCCTCTGCCTCCTGGTTTGACCTCTTGGGGCGTCTCAAGCACCCTCTTCAGCCTCCCCTGACCCTGGCTCCCAAAGGGCTCAGGCAAGGTGAGAGAGTGAGTGGTGTGGCCCTCAGACGTGCTTGACCACCTGCCTCAGCCTCCCGCGGGCCTGGGCAGCAATGAAAAACAGGGCCCTCTCGAGAAAAGCAAATGTGCAGCTTCATGTGGTGATGCCTGATAACTTGGACTCATCATGCGGTCACATCCCAATACACACATGTACCCAATTATTATTCCACCTGATGAACACGTGATGTGTCAATCACAGCTCAATTTTTACACAGTTGGAAGCAGGGTCCTCAACCTGCTTGGGGCCTGGTTGCCAGGTCTTGGCGGCACCGCCTGGGTGGGAGCCCCCTGGGGCTGGGGTGGACCACCGGGCTGTAATTATCACTCTGACCTCCCTGAGGTGGGGCTTGCTGGCCCCAGCCTCAAACGCAGGCCCCACCTGGAAGCAGGGCCTGCCTGTTGCTTGCGCCTATGCTCTGCGCCCAGCCTGACCCCTGGGTAGGTGGGGTCCCTGCAGCCCTCCTACTGGGGCCTGACTATGCAGAGCCAGCAGGTGGACTCAAGGTGGTCACGGTGCCAGCTCAGCCCTGCCTTCCTAAGACATTGGTTGGACAGGGCAAGGGTCTGGGGCCCAACAGGCCCACTGCCTTCAGGGATTCACATGTTGAGTGTCAGCCACACCCCAGAGGGTGCCCAGCAACATGGAGAAGACCTGACTCCACATCTCAGGCAGATGCCCACCAGGCCCAAATGGTGAGCCTCTGCAGCAAAGGTGGGTCAGCTGAGAGGGGAAGGCAGAAGTGCCATCCGGGCATTCTAGGACTGGGCCTGCCGTGTGATCCCTGAGCCACCCAATTTGCCATCAGGGCTCAGGACGAGGGACAAGCTACCACATGGCTAGGGCAGCAGTCAGCGCAATTGCTGGGGGCAGCCAGGTAAGGCTCACACCTGTGGGCCTCTGCTGGGTGCCAGCACCAGGGCAGCCAGCCAGGGGGGTGGGAGGCATCCGGGGGCTCTGCTGGTCTCTCCTGACCACCAGCCGTCTGACAATGGAGCACGATGGGCAGGCCTCCTGGCTGTCTCTGCATCCATGCCCACCTGGTGGTCCTGGCGCCATCCCCAAGCTCACGACCCCCACACGGGGCCACACCTGGGCCTTTTCCCACCCTCAGACTCGAGCGTCCATTTCACCACTTTCTCCCACTCCCTCAACCTTGGCACCAACCTTGCCCTTCCCGAGGCCCTCCAGCCAGTTTCTAGCCAGTCCTTTGCCCGGGCCAGACCCCAGGGGCCATCTTGATGCTTCTCGCCATCTGTGTTCCGCACAGCGGCAGAGCCATTGGTTCTGACGTGCCCGGCACTGGACACCTCCCGCCTCCCGTGGCATCCCCCTGCTTTCTGTCCAGTCCTGCAGTTCTGGATGGGCCCTGGTATACCTGAGCCAGAGCCCGTCTGCTCCCAGTCTGACCTGGCCCAGCCCAGGGCCCCCACCTCAGGGCTGGCTCATCCATCCTGCACCCACTCCCTGCATCCCTACCCCTCCTGCGGGCTCTTCCTGCCACCTCCAGCCTCACCACCTGCATGGAGCTGGAGTGAGGCTGGGTCTGTCCTGACCTTGGACATCCTCTGCAGACAATGAGCACCAAGCAAGCAGTGCCCACGGCCCCTGATGCATGAATGAGGGAACCTTCTGGGGGTCTGGAGGGAGGTGGGGCTGCTGGGTGTGGGGCTGGCTTCTCCCCGGAGACAGTTTGGACAGCTGTGAGTGTCCCCTGGGGAGTCAGGAGATAGGGCTCTCTGCCAGGGTCCCTAGCGAGGAGGCTGCCCAGGGAGGCTGGGCAGGAGGGTGCCAGGAGCAACCTCCTGCCCTGCCGAGTGATGGCCCAGGACCTCACTAGATGGCAGCTGCCACTAACTATGGTTTGGACTTTCTTGGCTTCCAGGCTGAATGTCCTCCCAGACCTGGGTGAGGGGTGTTCGATCACAGCCAGTCCCACCTGGCCCCTCTGTGAGGGGCCCTGTTCTAGGCTCCTGCCTTGGCCCTGTACCTGTGCAGATGACAGCCCATCTCCAAAGGGGGTCAATGCAGTGCAGCATGGTGGGGGGCCTCACATGGCAGTCGCTGAATCAAGTCCAGAGGCGGGACTGCCAGGAAGGCAGACTGCCACAGAGAAAAAACCAGCCTCTGGGAAGGTCTTGGAGGCGACCCTGAGGGGCTGACATTTGAGCTGGGTATGGAAGGCGTGTAGGAAACACAGTGGGAACATGGGGAGCCAGGCACCCCAAGCGAAGGGGCTGGGCTGAGTGAAGACCCAGGTTTCAGGAGTCTGGGACATGTGGATGTCAGAGGGGAGGCATGGTGAGTGCCCAAGGGGCTTGGACTTGAACTCAGAGTGCTGGGGAGTCACAGAGGGATCCAGAGAGAAAGCAATGACTCTGCCTAGAGGACAGAACCTAACTAGCCATGAACTAGGAATTGGCAAGCACCCACTGGGGTCCCACTCATGGGAACAAGATGAAGAAACTTACCATAGGCACTCCCAGATGACCACAGTGAAGGGAATTGCCCTCCCCAAGTGACAGAACCCCTCAGGCTGGCCCGTGACTGAACATGAGAGCTGGGAGTGGGCCGGAGGGCAGGTGTGCAGCAGTGAGGGGAGGTGACATGACACTGCCTGGGCAAAGGACAGAGACAGGATGTGCAGGGCATGTGCCCCAGATGGGGAGGTGCCACCAGCCTCGGCCAAACCCTGAATGCAGAAGAGTAGTGGAAAGCTGGGAGCCCTCATAAGCAAAAAAGCACTGCTGGCATACAAAATCTGGGTTCTGATTGTGAAAAGGAACGTGGAAACCCGAGAAGGCCCCAGATCACTTTGGGCTTCCCTTGACCTCCAGGGCCAAGAGCAGCAGGTCTGACCAGGGCTGTGAGCAATGGCCAACGGCCCGGCTCCAGATGCCAGAGGCAAGGTTCACATCCTCATGTGCACACAGCAGCCCCCGTCACGGAGGCTGTCCCTGCCAATAGCCCGGAGGAGGCACTGTGTGCACACCATTCAAGGCCCACGGACTCCCTGGAGTCCCTGGCATGGACAAGTGTCCCCAAAGGGACATGGTCTGTAACCCCACAAAGGGACATGGTCTGTAACCCCACATGGTCAGCCCATCCTGGGACTGCAGGCACCAGACCAGAACATGTCACTGAGCAGCAGTCTCTAGGCGCTGGGACTCCACTGTCCCCAGGCTCCCTTCCACAGTCCCCGACCTCTGTCTCTGCTCTGCAGCCAGCCTGCCCCCACCTCTGTCAGCCCCTGGGCCGCCCCTGCTGCCAGTCGGCAGCCCCCAGCCCAGGGCCAGCCCCCACCAGCCCCTGTTGGTAGCTTCTCTCAGGTCTGTGGAGCCCCGGCTGCGGCCTGGGCCTGCCCCTGGCTGCTCAGCAAGCCCCCAGGCTGCCTGTTCTTCTTGGTCCTGCAAGGGAGGTGGGACTGCCCTGGGACGAGCTGGCCTCAGCCCCAGCCATTGCCCGCTCCTCCTGGAGGAGGCAGGGCAGGCATCCGCTGGGCGTCTTGCTCACAAGCCAAGGCCTTCGTGTAGAGCCAGACCCAACGCCCCCAGCTCCTCTCCAACAAACAAGGCCCTTTCTCTGGTCAGCCCTGGGGTCCTCGTCCCACCAACAGCCCCTCTGTCCTCTTGCCAGTGTCCCCTCTCAGCTGCCCTGACCAATAGCCAAGCTCCCACCTGCTGCCCCTGAGAGCCTTGGAGAGACGGTGCTCCAGGACCCCCTACCCAGCCACTGCACTGGAAGACTTCAATCCTCTCCCCCAAATTCTGACCGTTTGGACTCCACAGAGAGGGCTGGTGGGGTGGGTCTCAGAGTGGCTTGTACACGTCTCCTGATGGGGAGCTCACCGGCTCTCAGTGGGACTCTGATTGTTAGAAAGTTCTCCTGCCCTCCGCTCCCTACTCAGGGGCATCTCCCAGACCCCAGGGAGCCAGTTACTGGGGAGGCGGCAGCATTGGTTTTGAAATCCTTTTGAAAATGTTTTTCTTTTGTTTTGTTTTATTTAGAAATTTCCCAAATTTTTACCAAGTTAAAAACACAACCACAAAAATGTGTAGCCTGGTGGACGACTGGTATAAACAACCCCTCCCCCATCGTTCAGCCTCCCCCCAAAACCACTGCCCCCCAACTCACCAGCAAAAAATGCCAAACATTTATAAGAAAACAGAGAGCTGTGCAACAGTTGGGCGAGGGGCACAGAAATGCCCACACATAAATAAGCCTGTATGCACATGCATATACACAGAACTCACTTGACCATATACACATGTGTGCACACACACCCAAACACACAGCACACACTCGTATGCACATGTAAGCACATACACATGTGCTCACAGCTCACATGCACATGTGCTCATGCAAATATGCACAACACATACATGTGTGCATGCAAACACACAAACACACGTGTGCACACATACATGCACACAGGTGTGTGCACACAAACACACACATGCAGAAGCATGCCAGCATGCACACACAACACAGCACACATGCATGGGCATGCAGACACACCTGTAGACATGTGTGCACACAAACATGCACATGTACAGGCATGTGCATGAGCATAGGCATACCTGCACATGTGCCACAGCAGGGCGACCCAACCATGTCCACAAAGTGGGCACAGCTCGGGGCAGGGGTCAGTCTGGGTTCAGCAACCCCCATGATCCCTGACGGCAGTCACCTGCTAGCTCTCTGTCTCCATTGCCCCTTCACCTCCCCCCATGCCTCCCAAAGGCCTTTGAAGAACCCAGTGGGACAGGTGGGGGTGGGCGGGCTCTGCAAGTCAACAGGTACAAGAGAGCCATGTGAGGTCACACGTATGTTCCATGGGCGTCCTCAGAGCCAGGGGCCTGGGGCCACTCCAGGGCAAGTTGGGCACCCTGGGCATAGCAATCCTGCCCTGGACAAAACCTTGACCATCAGATGATAGAGGATCCCCTTTTCATGCCACTGGGGCTCAAGAGGCCTGGGCACAGTGCTGAGTGGGGACGTGGGGGCAGCCCTGAGGACTGGCCACAACATCTGCTCTTAGAACCAGCCAGGCTGCACCCTGACCTCTCCTCTGGAAGCCTTCCCCTCTCTAACATGAGAGGCCCCAGCCTTCAAACAGCTGCCTTCGTCAAATAGCCTCTCATGGGGGGCTGGATGGTCCCACTGCTTCACTGCCCGTGCCTCCCCCAGAGAGGTCCAGTTCCTGGCCAAGGACACACAGCCTTAAGGAACTGGGTTAGGATGCAACTCAGGCCTTCTTGCCCCAAAGGTCCCTGGATCACTGCCCCGCTGGCAGAGAACCAGCTCTGACAGTGCCGTGCACCAGGTGGCCCTGAGCCCCAGAGGACGCAACTTTCAGCCCAGAGGGAGCAGGATAGGTGGAAGGTTTGGGCGCGGGGAGACTTTGGGGGCCTACGGGAGGGTTTCAGAGCCTGAGATGGTACCTCCAGGATGAAGAGCAACTCCACTCAGCACAAGACGGGCGGGCCTGGGGAGCACTGCTGGCACAGAGGCAGGAAGGAGAGGATCTTGGCCTTCCGAAATGTTTACTACATCAGGAAATTAATTCACTACGCACGGGCTTCAGTGACGAAGAATGAAAACACACACACGCTCGCTTGGGACAGATTGAGTCCAGGCCTGGTCAGCTCTTGCCTGACCGGAGGAGGCGGGAAGGCTCGGGCCCACCATGGTCACAGGCCATGAGCCAGGGGTCAGGCTGGGGGCCAAGGGCAGGACGGGGTCCTCCCCACCCCACCCAGGCCCTGCCAGAGCTGCCCGGGCTGCCCTGAGCTGTCACCGTTACACAACTGCAGACTCTTTCTTCATTAGTGCCCCACTGAGGGGGGCCCCGCTGACCCGCAGCCTCAGGAATGTGTCTCCCGCTAGCCAGGAGGCTGCTGCACACGGACATGCCGGCTGGGGTGAGCGCGCAGCACTGGGGGCCACGGCGCCACCCACACTGGCCATGCTGGTCCAGGCTGAGGCAGGGGGTGACCAGCTGTGCTCACACAGGGGTCCGGGCAGGCTCTGGACCAGCAGCTAGGGCATGGGGAGCTGATGGGGATGCCAAGGAGGGGACCTGAGCCAGAGGGCGTGCAGACCAAGGGCAGCACCACCCCCTTCTGCCCCCACTGGCTGCTACCTGTGTGAGTCAGCGCCACAGGCCCCCCGTCAGTGGCTTACAGCTCCCGCTGGGCTGTCCACAGGCTCGGGCACGCGCCCTGCCCGCCTTCTCTTCTGCTGTCCCGACACATTCACCCTGTGTGCTCCTTGCTGCCTCTTGTGTCTGCTGTCCCAGCCTTCCAAAATGCCCCTCCCCAGTCCCCAGTGAGGGCTACCCCCCACCGCGGCACCCCTGGCTGCCTCCTCAGGAGGCCAGTGCTCCCGGGGCTTCAGGCTCACAGCAGCCCCAGGAAGGACAGACAGGGAGCCACCTGCCCTGCCGGTAGGGAACCGAGGTGCAGCAGAAACCGACTCACCAAGTTCCTGTAGCCGGGATGCTCAGCATCCTACCGGGGCCCCATCAGCCCTGGCTCAGGAGGCACCCCCAGCCTGCTGACCGAGCCTTGCCCCCATGTCTGATGGCATGGGTGATCTTTCTGAAGAACTGAGCCAATCACAGCCCTCCCCTGCCCCAACCTCGTCTGCCAGCTCCCGGGTGGCCTTCACCATAGACCCCTGCCTCCACATCTATCCTGCCCCTGACTCTTGCCCGTCTCAGGGTCCCTGGCTCCTGCTTGCCCCTGTGTCAAGCTATCTCACAATGCCTGGGACCACATCTTTTCGCCTGGGCTATAAGCTCCAGGGTGGAGGCAATTCACAGCCCCCATGCGGCCAGCAGTGCAGACCCACTGTGGTCAGCCAAGAGGTGAGAGGCCTACTGGGGACCATCCCCATGCTCTGCGGGTGTCAGAGGCCACAGGCTGTGCCCTGCAGGTGCAGGGACCCCATGGGAGGATTCACATGGCTCTAGCAGGAGCTGCGTGGCCCAGCCCTTCCCTGCCACGGCCTGCGGGGCCAGCAGGGAGGAGCCCAGCACTGAGCTGGTGGGGGAGCCTGGTGTTCACAACCAGACAGGGGCAGAGAGGATGCCGCCGGCCTCGAGTGGGCAGGGCTGGCCTCCATCTGTGTGTCCTCCCACCTGCCCACCACAGGCACGCCCAGCCAGCTGTGGAGGGAAGAACCAGGTGCAAAGGAATCTAGGCTGGTTGGAGGGAGGGGGGCATGTGTCCAGGCCCCCTGAGGCCCAGAGGCGCTTGAGAGCTCTCTGGGGGACAGAGTGGAGCAGACACATCAGCTCTCCCAAGAGACACGTGCCCCCTGCCTTCTCCACCTGCCAGCCAGATGCCGGGGGTGGGCCTGGGGCCCAGAACCGCACAGGGAGTGGCCTCCCTCTGCCCCCTGTGGACTGCCCGCCCCATCTCGGGTTCCAGCCCACCTTTTCATTCAAGGCCTGCCAACCCACCTCGGCTTTCGAGTCTCCCAAACTCCATCCTGCCTACCCACTGGAGGCCCTGCACTGCCCCCAAGGCTTCAGGAAAATGGGACTGGTTTGTTTTTGGTGCTGAGGCAGAATCAGCCTTCTGGCTCAACCTGGCTGTGGTAGGACTGTCCGGGCTGGGCCGACAGGCTGACCGGGGAGTACCTGCCAGGGTGCATGGGCTGCCACCGCCTGTGTGGGGCTGTGCCCAGCTGCTCCCAGTCAAGCGAAGCCGAGTGAGCCAGCGCAGCTGGGCACGCATGGGCCCACAGCTGGAGCCCAGCAGCGCCTGGTGGACCTGACACATGCCCCGCCAGACTCCCCTTTCCTCTCCTTGACCCCGTGGCTTCCTGCTGTCTTGGCCCCGTGGCCAGCCCAGCCAGCCTACAGCCCGAGGCCGCTCTGCCCAGGCCGCTCAGAAAGCTGTCACCACGTTGGCAAATGTTCCAAAGCCCCAAACACTGGTCGTGGCCCTATTCACCGCCCCCCACGTGCCAAGGGGCCCAAATGTGGCACAAGTCCACCTGGGGAGCCCCACAAAACATCTGGAGACTCATTTGCAAGTGAAAAAAGGAGGTGTGTGTGGGGGTAACGTCTTCACTGCAGACACAACCCACAGCCCACGTCACACACCCTGAGCAGGACCACACAGCGATTCACGTGCATCGTCACGGGCAGGCCAAATGGGGCCGTCCTCAGCCAGAGCGCGGGGAGAGGCCGCCCACCCGCCCAGGCCTCGCCTCTGCCCCGCCGGCCACTGGCCGCCAGACGTGCCCACCCCTTGCCATCCTGCCCATACCAGGCTCTCTGTGTCAGGTTCGTGACCCATCCCTCCTCCCTGGCCCAGGTCCCCAGACTTCAGGACGCTCCTCCCCTTCTGGAGCCAGCTGGGCCCACCCGTGGCCAAGCCTCGCCCTCCGGTGGGTCTCCACCTGGCCAGGAAGATCCCAACAATGAACTCAGCCCCTGCCCTCTGCCCGAGGACCTCCTGTGGCCCCCGACTCCACCAGGGTCAGGCCTGACCCCTTGCCAGGACCGCCCACAGGCACCCCTCCCTCGAGGCTCCGGCCACATCCTGCCACCAGGCCTCCACCACACAGAGCCACCCATCTAGAGCCCCCTCCCCCATTCCTCCAGGGGCAGCACCTTCTGCCCCCCACCTCTCAGCTTGGGTGCCGCCTTCTTGAGGGGGTAGCCTCTTGGCCGCCATATTTCCTGCGCAGCCTGAGCACCCTGGGCAAGTGGCCCAGCTGCAGTTTCCCCATCTGGGAAGTGGGAACACCGCCCCCTAGAAGAGTTGGGCTGGGGGTCATATGAGGGAACAGAGGGCACCAGTGGCCCCATTGGACATGCAGTGAGGGGCAGGGGGCCCCAGTTATTCACATGTCTGTGGGGCCGCAGGTGCCTGGGTGGGGGCATCAGGAGGAGATGTATTGGACAGTGGGGCAAAAGTCAGCCAAGGAGGCAGGTGTCCAAGGCTGGGGACTAGCCCACGTTTCTGAGATCCAAGGAGTGTCCGGTGCAGGCCAGTCCAAGGGCCCGGAGAGAGACCCTGCCCTGGAAAGGGCTGGTGAAGGCACATCCCCCAGAACCAGGGACCCAAACCAACGGTGCCCTGGGCCACAGCCCCCGGATGTGTGGCCAGGAGGCCAGAGGGGTCTCTCCTCGGCATGGAGCCGGCCCAGCTCCCATGGGGCTTCCCTGCTGGCCCTCGGTGGGCAGGACCCTAGGCCCTCAGCAGATCAGAAGCACAGGTACTGGCAACCATCTTTGAGGCTCCCGACAAGCCCAGGAGTGGGAACTCAACTTCCCACAGACCCTGACCGCCAGGGCTGGCTTGGAAGACTCTCCCCTCCTGGGGGGCACAGTCAGGGAACCTGGGGGTGGGAGTGAGGGCCTGGGACCCCTCCCCAGTCCCCCTGGCCTAGTCAGGGGCAGGAAACCTCCCCAGCTCTGTGCCCACGAGCCTCCCGTGAGTACCTCACACCCACCAGCCAGAGCCCCACCCAGCCCCCCATTCGTTCCTGATGGTGGTGGCCCCTGCCCATACCCCAGCCCTAGAGGGCGATTTGTGCGCGTGCCCCGCTCCCGCACCTGCTGTCACCCTGTCCTTGCTGCCAGAAAAGCCCAACCCTTTGTGAACACTCTGGGCTCCGGGAAGCAGCTTGACTTCCCAGAGCCGAACCTGCCCCCACCTGGCTGCCATGCCCTTTACCTGGGGGTGTTGGGACCCTCTGGAAAGTCTGCCTCCCCAGGGTGGGGCCCGTGGCACTCCCCAACACTTGGCCCCATGGGAATGGCCCCATACTTACCACTTTCCTTGCAAAATGTGATCGAACATCCCCATGCCATCCTCCCAGCCAGTACAGGACACCTCATGGGGCATGGCCTCTGGGCGCCAAAGGGCCATTTGGTGCCAGGCTGCCGGGCTGGGCATGCCCTGGCACACTCCTCTGCCCACTCACCTGCTGACCACAGCCCTCCCCAAGCACCTGAGGAGAACGTCAGGCCTGGCAGCCACATGTGCATCTTGCCTGAGCTGGTACCAGGCAGCTCAGTTGGCTCCAGTGCCAGCAGGTGCCCACTCAGTTCTGCGTCCTCCCAACCAGTGCAAGAGCATGGGCGGGGACGGGAAGGGGGCCTGGGCCCCTGCAGGTGTGTCCAGGCCACAGGACAGTTCATGACACCAGCGTCACTTAGAAGACCTGCCTGAGGCCGAGGCTGGCCCGACAGGGCTGGGGAAGGGGTGCAGCCCTGCCCCCTGCTCTGGGCATTCTTCCCCAGGGTCCTGGTGCCTGAACTGTCACCAGCTTGCCCTCCACAGAGAGGCCCAGGCCCCAAGTTCCCCTCTTGCCCCTCACGGTCTCTACAATTTCCTGCTTTTCCTTAAGTGGGGACCCACTAAATCAGGCCAATCTTCACTGTTTTATACATACATTTACTGGCAGCTTCTGTGTGCTAGGCTCCAGGTCCTGTAGGCCAATGACCAGTGACAGCTTGGGCCTGGCACAAAGCAAAGGGTGCCAAGGGCAGAGCCCATGCCACCCAGGTACCTGCAAATGTGTTTTCCTCAACCCAGCCAGAAGCCTTCCCAAGGTCAGCCTTCCCGGAGTCAGGTGGCCTCCGTTTCCATGCAGCCCAGACAGATTGCAGCCTGAATGTGCGGAGCAGGTGCCAGCGCCACGCCTTGTCACCTCAGAAGCTGACATCACCGTCTGCAGGGGGCAGCAGGGGGTCACTTCCCGGAGCCAGACAGGAAGCCCGCCCAGCCTAGGGCGGGAGGTGCCGCCAGGCCCATCTCCTAGTCCACTCAGCCTGCAAAGCCGGGGGCCACCATGGTGTGGTGGGCCCTGCCCACACCCCTCCTAGTATTATGAGCCAAGTCATGGCCTCGAAAACAGCTGCCGGCCCCACGTGCCTTATGAGCCCCCTGAATCTAGGTTTGGGGGAGCAGTTATCCCTGGGCCACAGGTCAGGGGTCCTTCTGGATGCCTGTGACCACCAGGTGGAGACAGGCACTGGGGGCTGCAATCTCTCGAGATGGCACGGGGGTGTGGTGGGAGGGGGCGGACTGTGCAGACACGGAGGACAGACAGGCAGGAGGGTCTGAGCGGCCTGGGAGGCTGGCGTGGGTGGCTGGGGTCTGACCGAGGGGCTCAGGACAGACTCCGAGCAGATGGTGCTCTTCAGAACCAGGGAGAAGGACCCAGAGCCTTCTGGAAGCCGGGCACAATGTCTCAGAAGGGGCTGCCTGGTGCTTGGAGCAGGGCTCCCAGACTCATGGCCTTCTCTCATGGGGCCCTGCCCTCTGATGGCCCATGCAGGCTGTCTCCCTGCCCCCCACCCTCATAACCAGCTCCTCTGGCCAGCCCCCTCCCTCCTCCAAGAACCCCGCCTTGGCCCCACCCCTTAGCCTCTACGGGTTCCCAGCTACAGTTCTTCTACCTGGCCTGGGAGTCCCGTGGGCTCCACTCAGCACACCCACTCCCTTCCAGCCACAATCGCAGCTCTTCCAGGCCTGGGCATAAATTGCATGCCCATTCCAGCCACATCCAACTCCCTGCACACCCAAAATGCCAGTGCCTCTTCTGTTCCCTCTGCCTGGAATGCCCTTCCTGCCTCCATACGGCAAGCTACTATTCATCCCTCAAAACCTATTCAAATAGGTTGAGCTCTCAGTACCACAACTATATAATTTATTGTCCAAACCACCATTCTTGAAAGTTAAGAGGGGACCCATAAATGTTTATTCTGGGACAAGTGACATAAATTTGGCTTGTTGGCCACCTAGCTAAGATCCAAAGCTCTTTCTCCCTCTAACATTCTCTAGAGAGTTCCAGGAGTTGGAGCACTGGAACTGGAGCCTGGGGCAGAAAGATTCCCTTTCTGGAATGGGCTCCCTGGAAACAGGGCCCCTGGCTCAGCCACGCTCCACGGACAGACTTGGTGTTACCGTTACAGCTTCCCCCTGGCACACGGAAAGTGCTGAATCAGGCAGATTCCGACTCCCACTGGGCCTCACAGAGGTGTCAGAAACCCACTGTGCACAGGAGCAGGCTGGTACTAGGGGTGCTCCCCGACAGTCATGCAGAGCTGCAGAGGACCCTTCCCCCCTGGGACCCCAGCTGCCATGTATGCTTCTGTCATCTGTGTCGTGGAAAACAGAAGATCTTGACAGGACAGTCCCCATGTCCTGGCCCTGGTCTCAGACGTGACTCATGATGGTTCAAAATCTACAAGCCACAGAAATGAGGCAGCATTTTGTTGCTTGGCCAAGGAATTTATTCAAGAAGTCTTCTTGGCAATAAGCTCCCGATTATCAAACCAAGATGCTGCGAAATTGTGATGGAAAGGCCGGTAGATGAATGGATAGATGGCAGCTGGATGAATCTATGGATGGAGGGGAGGGTGGGTGGGTGGGTGGGTGTAGTAATGACAGTTGTGGACATGAGTGGGAAGGTGGGTAGATGAGGGGTTGGTGGGTACATAGGAGGACAGATGGGCAGTTGGATGGAGGATCAAATGGATCCTTGAATGGCATTTTCTTTGGCTAAAGGGTTATAACTTTGAGTCATGGAGAGGTTGCAAAGGAACCCTCCACCCTGTGAGTCCGTGGTTCTGTGCTGTGACTCCCAGAGCCACACACGCAGTGTGGCTTCTCAATCCCCAAATAAGGTGGACAAAGTCCACTCTGGCAGCCCAGGGGCAGGAAGCCGGGTGGGGTGGGAGGCCCTGCTCCCGGAGCTGAAGTCAGTTCCTTCTCTTCTAAACAATGGGCCTGGCCTGATCCTTGCCCTCCGCCGCCCTGCTCCACCCAAGCTGCCCCCACCGCCAATGGGGTGCTGGGGCCCTCAGAGCTGGATGCCGGGGAGCAGGGGCGCCAAAGGCCCAGGGGCCTGCAGGGCTTGTGGAGCGCCCAGCTTGGGAAGCTCCAGTCTGGCCCCAGCTGCCTGGGCTGCCCCCAGGGCTTCCTGAGGAGGCTGGCCTCTCTGCAGGGGGCCGGAGGGGGCCGGTGTCGCCAACCCCACTCCCCACCTCGGCCAGCGGGGACTGTTTCTTCCTGCAGGCCACTGGCCAAGCAGAATGAGTTCAGGCTGCCCACCCAGATGCCAGGGAGGGTGGCGGGTGGGAAAGGGGAAGCCAAGTCAGCCCTTTGTCCATGGCTCCCCACCAGGAGCCCCTGTGTTGGAATGCCCACCTGGGAATCTCTGGGGCCTGAGGCGGGCCAGTGCGCAAGCCCCACCTCTGCCATCCAGGTCACGGCTCCTGGGGGTGGGGGCGGTGCCTGCTGCTGGGGGCCCGTGCCCCAGGTCCCCAGGACGCCATCCCAATACAGGCAGAGGCCAAGCCACCAGCAGGGGAGGGGGTCCAGGTGCTGGTCCAGAAGAGCAGCAGGGTGAGGAGGCTGCCTGCCCAGCCCAGAGCAGGCCCCCTGGGGGCAGGGGTCACAAAGGAAGTATCCTTTCCAGCTCCTGCTGCCTGGACACACACTGCCAGGGCAACCCCCCCAGACCCATGGCCCCTGGGAGACAGCAGCCCTTCCCCACTGCTGTTGAGGGAGTGGTTGGTGGTGGGTGGAAGGACGCACGTGGGCAGCTGGACACACAGGGCTGCCTGGGAGGCAGAGCGCAGAGGAGTGCCCTCCACACCCCTCTCTCCTGTATTCATGTGCCTGCACACTCACATATGCACACACCATGCACACACACCTCACAACCCACACAATGCATGCACACATCCATGCACTCCCACACATGCACATTCACATGTGTGCATATCCACTCAGTTGTGTGCACACTCGTGCACATGTGCACGCACACATGCAGTGAGCCTCCCTAGTCAAGGCCCTCAGAGCTGTCCTTCCTCGGAGCATCAGTGATGGGCAGCCCCAGGGTCCAGGGCCCCAAGCGAGAGTGCCATAGTCCCTGAGCTCCCCCAAGGGCCACGGGGGTTTCCTGCTTGCCCCAACAGGGAGCCGTGCCGCCCTCATGCACATGGCCTCCAGCACCTGCTAATCTCCTCTGATCCTGACAACTTGAGGAGAGGCCAGGGCAGCCACAGAGACCCCATGCAGCCAGAGAGGCCAAAGGAAGTGGGTCCAGGGCAGGCCTTGCTCTGGGGGTGACCCCACCCAGTGCCAGAACCTGAGAACACAGGCATGGCAGCGGCCAGGCCCCCCAGCACAGGGTCTATGGGCCTGCTCGGCACCACTGCCCCCACTGCACCATCACATGGCTTCAGGCCCAGCCTGTTGCTAGGATTAGCACCCGGATTAGCCCACCGAGTTTCCAGAACCCCGTGTGTCAGGTTCCCGGTGCCATAGAAACCTGGCTGCACGCAGTGGGTGGGGCTGACTCCTGGGTGGGTTGTCCCTCTGGGCCAGCCTCAGGCCCCTCTTTGGGAAGGGCCCAGGGTGCAGGGGCAAGGCCTGCCCTGGGCTGAGCCCCCCACCCCAGCCCTGCGGATGCCCTGCTCTATAGAGCTCTATGCCCAGGGAAGTTTCAGGTTTCCAGAATCAGCTGTTTTCCAAATATTATGCCTGAAATGGAAAAGTGGAACGTTTTCCTATCCCTCCCCTCACACTCCTTAATGCAGGAAACATAGGAGCTGATTTATCCCAGGGACTACCGCGCACCTTGGAACTTTCCTACCCACCCCAGCCCCAGGGCAGCCTACACAAGCCCCTCTTCCCACAGCCCTCTCCCCACAGCCTGTGCCCTGGGCAGTGCATGGGGCCGGCATGCCTGCAAGGCGGCCAGGACGCAGGCCCATCAAGGCCGAGGTTCTGAGAGTTGATGCAAATACCCAAGAGACTGGCCTGAGGAGGGGATGCCCAGAGCAGGAGAAGCAGCAGCCAGGGCCAGACCCCTCCTGGGACCAGCCAGCCACCTGTCCAGGGACAGCTCTGTCTGCCTATAGTTCCCTTGTCACAGATGTGCCAGGCCATCACATGTGTTCCGGGTCCAGCCCTGAGCCCCACTGCACCCTCAGAAGCCACTGCACCTGCTGCCTCTTCCTCCGCTCTGTCAGAGCGACTCCATCTTTCCAGGGGCTTGGCACTGACCTGGGAGCTGTCCTGGGCCCCCTATTCCCTCAGCAAATGATCTCAGCTCCACGTTCAGCCCCACTAGGGAGCCGACCACCACCACCTCCTCAGCATCCAAAGGGTCCTTGAACACTTAAGTAGGACCTCTGCTCCCCTGTCTAAAAGAAAACGCCACATCCTTCTCAGAGCTTCCTGGGCCCTTATGGGGCCAGCTCCCCAGGGCCTCTCGGACCGTCCTCCAGGCCACTCCTCCTTGCTCATGCTCCCCACCGCACGCCCTCTTCACCACTCCCCAGGGACACCGCACTGCTGCCTTACACAGCCTCTGCACTGATGCTGTGGCGATTGCATATTGTCTCCCCAGAAGTCCACATGGGCATTGGCTTGGGGATGAGCAGATGGATGGATGGGTGGGTGGATGGGTGGATGGGTGCACGGATGGGTGGACGGATGGGTGGACGGATGGACGGATGGACGAATGGGTGGATGGATGGGTGGATGGGTGGACGGATGGGTGGGTGGGTGGATGGGTGGATGGGTGGGTGGGTGGGTGGATGAATGGATGGGTGGGTGGGTGGATGGGGTGGATGGATGGGTGGATGAATGGATGGGTGGGTGGGTGGATGGATGGGTGGATGAATGGATGGGTGGGTGGGTGGATGGGTGGGTGGGTGGGTGGGTGGATGTATGGATGCGTGGGTGGATGGATGGGTGGATGGATGGATGGATGGATGGATGCATGGATGGATGGATGGATGGAAGGATGGATGGATGAGTGGCTGGGTGGATGGATGGATGGATGGGTGGATGGATGGATTCGTGGTTGGGTGGATGGATGGATGGCTGGGTTGATGGATGGATGGGTGGGTGGATGAATGGATGGATGGATGGATGGGTGGATGGATGGATGGATGGATGCGTGGGTGGATGGCTGGATGGCTGGATGGAAGGATGGCTGGATGGATGGATTGATGGATGGATGGGTGGATGGGTGGATGGATGCGTAGGTGGGTGGATGGATGGATGGATGGATGGAGGGATGGATGGATGGGTGGATGGATGGATGGGTGGATGGGTGGGTGGATGGATGGGTGGATGGGTGGGTGGGTGGCGGGATGAATGGATGGGTGGGTGGGTGGATGGGTGGGTGGATGGATGCGTGGGTTGGTGGATGGATGGGTGGATGAATGGATGGGTGGGTGGGTGGATGGATGGGTGGATGGATGCGTGGCTGGATGAATGGATGGATGAATGGATGGGTGGATGGGTGGGTGGGTGGGTGGATGGATGATGGATGAGTGGGTGGATGAATGGGTGGATGAATAGATGGGTGGATGAGTGGGTGGGTGGGTGGGATGGGTGGATGGATGGATGGATGGATGGATGGGGATGGATGGGTGGATGGATGGATGGGTGGATGGATGGATTGGTGGTTGGGTGGATGGATGGCTGGGTTGATGGCTGGGTTGATGGATGGAGGGGGGGATGGGTGAATGGATGGATGGATGGATGGATGGGTGGATGGATGGATGTGTGGGTGGATGGATGGATGGATGGATGGATGGATGGATGGGTGGATGGATTGATGGATGGATGGGTGGATGGGTGGATGGATGCGTGGGTGGGTGGATGGATGGATGGATGGATGGATGGATGGATGGATGGATGGATGGGTGGATGGGTGGGTGGATGGATGGATGGATGGGTGGATGGATGGATGGATGGATGGATGGATGGATGGGTGGATGGGTGGGTGGATGGATGGGTGGATGGGTGGATGGATGGGTGGGTGGGTAGATGGTTGGATGGATGGATGGATGGATGGATGGGTGGGTGGATGAATGGATGGGTGGGTAGATGGATGGGTGGATGGATGGGTGGATGGGTGGATGGGTGGGTGGGTGAATGGATGGGTGGAGTGATGGATGAGTAGATACATAGACTCATCTTGCCTCAGGCACCCTGACGTCACACCTCCATCATCTTCAGCTCCCTTCTCTTTGGCTGCCCACCTGCCTCTGGCTTTCTAACCTCTGGAAGCTGCCCCCTTGGCCACCTAGAGCACTCTGTTTAGCCCCTTCACCATATCCCACACACAGACCCAAACCTTTAGAAGACACAGACATATCCTGTGCTTCTCCAACTTCCTTTTCTCCCTCCCTGTACCACATACTCAGCTCCTGAGATGAAGACCCAGACCCTCACAGAGTCAGGCATGTCCACTTCCCTGTTGGGAGACCCCTCCGCCCTCCAAGCCCCACTGCAGGCACTCTCTCTGCTCACCCGCCCCAGCTGCATCGCACCGGGCAGTGCTGTCTCTCCTTGCTGATTCAGGGAAGTGGCAGTGGTAGCCCGCCACAGAGCAGGGAAGGGTCTACCCCCCACACCGCTGGTCACACTGACCATTGCGTGAGTGTGAGACCTGCCGGTCTGGCCCCTGACTGAGTGTCCAGCACTGGGAGAGAACAAGGCCTGTGTGGGGTCCATGCTGGATGGCGTGTTGATGAGATAAACAGCCATATCACCATCAGCTCAAGGCTGCTCTCTGGCACTGGGAGCTCCCCCTGCCATGGGGCCTTATGGGGCTCCTTGGGCCCCTCCTTCCTCTCCCTCTGGTTCTCCCTACCCTCCTGCCCCGCAGCCCTGTCTGCCCCCTGCCCCCTCCACTGCCCTTCCTGAACCAAGGGTGAGACCTCATTACCCTGCCCAAACACACCCTCTCTGTCATCTGTTCCCTCCCAGCCCTGCCACTGATGACCCCTCCTGCCCTGCCTTCGTCCTGGAGATGGGCTCACTTCTCCCCATCTCAGGGGAGTCCACGCTCTAAGCTCTGGGAGCAGGGCATGCCAGGGGCTCTGTTAGGAGGTGGCAAGTTTTTCAGGGAACCCCCTAGACCCTGAGTCCCTCCACTCCCTGTCCTCCCTTCCCCCCAGCCCCACCACTTTGGGGATTCACCAACTGTGGGGAGGAGGGAGTCCGAAAGTCCCTGGGCAGGATGGAGAAGGGCCTCGATGGGAGGCCAGGACATCGTGGAAGTGGGGGTCAGGCATCAAAGGCCATGGTGCTACATGGGCAGCCGCTCCCCTGCTCCTTGGCTGGGGGGACACCCCTTGGCTAGCACCTCAAGACCTCAGGCCCAGTTGCCGAGGCCTCTGAGAGAGGGGTGTCTGGCAGGGGTCTCTTCCCTACCTGTCCTGGGCTTGGGTCTCTGGAAGAGGCTGACACTGGCTGGCTGGCCTGGAAGTCCAAGCATCCAGCAGCCCCCAGATCAGCTGCCAGGTTTTCCCCTCCCCGAGCCCACCTGGCATTTGAGGCACTTCTCCCAGCACTGCCCCATGGCTGGGGCCTGCTGACCAGGCAGTGGACGGAGAGGGCAGCACCCCCCAGCCTGGACCTCTGGCTTTCCCGAGGGCCAGTGCCGGCCCTGGGCCAGGCAGAGCCGTCATCACGGCCCCACTGCCCTCCCCTGGGAGCTCCTGGGCCGGTGCTGCCACGCATAGCGTTTAAAAGTGACGCCTGTTATGGCCCCAGGGCCGGACTGAGCAGGGTCATTTTTTTATTAAAAAGCAAAACCTAAACCAAGAAAACAAAGTGATTAAGTTTCTCCTGGGAACAGCAGGCCCCGCAAAGACGGGAGCGTCCGGCTCACTGGGTGCTTCGACCCTCAACCACGCACAGGAAAGCAACCGAATTACTGACACAAACAGGATACAGCTGGTTTTCCCCAGCCGAGAGGGCTGGGCTGGGGTCCCCAGGGCACTGGCTGCGGAGCCGCTGGAGCTGGAGCCAGGCACTCTGCTGGGTGGGCTGTTGGGTCCTCAAGGAGACCACCAGGCAGGACCCCTGGGCTCAGGCCTGGCCAGCAGAGATGAGGGTGTCCCAGGAGGATGGAGCTTCCAGACTCAGCGTGCCCACCCCTGCAGGGCTTCAGTCAACCCTGCTGGCTGCTGTGACCCGGCTAAGAGCACATGAGTTTAAGCAGGGGTTCCTCGTGGGGCCTGGAGAGGGAGTGGCTTGGCAGGTCTGAGGCAGGCGTCCTGCAAGCCACTGAGGTCCTGGGGCCTGCAGAGCCAGCAGGGGCCTGTAAAAGGCTGACACCCCCTCCCCAAGATAACCCCTCCTACCTGCCTGCCACTCCGTTATATTCAATTCTAGGCCTGAAGAGGTGGGTTTCCACCCTCCCAACCATGGGGTCCTGGGGTCTCTGTGGAACACTCAGCTGAGGGAGGAAGGCCTGGGGAGCCCTCACAGCAGACATGTGCTCCGTGGGGGAACCTACCAGCTTCCACCCCCGGGGAGGCTCCAGCTGATATGAAGGGGACACAGAGGGGTTCCAGGAGGAGGGCCAGGTGAGGGCTGGTAGGCAACTGTCAGCCTTGGGCAGTTGTGAGTTCCCCATCAACGGGAGCATGCAAAGAGAGGCTCACATAGAGAGGCCCTGGGGAGGCTAGGCTCTGTTCACTTGTGAGCCCCCCACAGCCCCCCTTGAAGCCTCATGAAGCACAGGCTGAGGTTTCCTAGTGGAGACCCTGGAGCCTGTGCGGCGCACCTTGCTGGACGCTTGGCCCTGCACGGGGACAGCTGGATGGATGAGCAGCCCGGGCCCTGGAGAGGGACTAACTCTATGGGGGTGAAGGGCAGACATACCTCCCTATTGGTTACACTTCAGTTGAAAAGTTAAAAAAAATGGAAAAGGGTTGTTCCCGTGAGACGGGGCCTCAGGCTCAGAGGGCAAGTCCCCTGGTGCCTGAGACCCAGGGTCTCCTGCAGGCCCAGGGTGGCTGGGGGGGCAGCAGAAGGCTTTCAGGCTCCTCTGTCCGGGGAGGGAGTCCCCGCAGCTGCCCGGAGGCCCCGTGCCGGGAAGCGGTCTTCCTGGATACTCCCACCAGGCCACGGGGCACCATGGGAGTATCCACGGCAGTGCCCACGCCGGCGGCTGCTTAGGATGTGGGTGTCTGCACCCCAGCCTGACTCCCCACTCTGAATCTCAGGGTCACAGTGTGCTGGGGACCCGACTCCACCCTGGCGGTACTGCAGGGGAGGGGTCTCTCCGAACTGAGTTTGGGAGACAAGTGTCTTTAAAACCAGGGTGAAATAGGGGAGGTAAGTTTACGGGAACGTTGTCAAACAGAAGGGCAGAAAGAGGCTCACCCTGCCGGATGTGAGAACACATCCTGGAGAAGCCAGAGCTGGAACCACATGGCGCTGATACAAGATGGAGCTTTTGTTCAGTGGGGGATGCACGGAATCAGGTCATAGACCCAAGTGTCCTTACAAAGAGCATTAATACTGCAGAGAAAAAGAACATAACAAATTATTTAAAACAGCATATGACCCAAGGAGCCCTTCCAGTAAAGGGACGAAAAAGGAATGGAATGATCTTAAACACTATCTTGGGATAATTGGTGGTAATTGGAAAGGAAATCAGAGAGAAAAACCTGTGTCCATGGAAAGACACATGGATGTTTACAGCACATTTATCCGTAACAGCCCAAACCTGGAAGCAACCAAGGCGTCCTCCACGGGTGACGGATGGACCGTGGGCCATCCCGATGATGGGTGTTATTTGGCACTAAAGAGAGACCCGCCATCGGGCCAGGAGAACACACGAGGGCCCTCACACGCACAGGACCACGGGGAAGAAGCCGACCTGGGAAGGCCACACGCTGTGGAGCCCCTCTGTGACACTCTGGAAAAGGCGACACTGTGGGCCGTGGGGGGGTCAGTGGTGGCCAGGGGCTCACGGGAGGGTGGGGATAAGGGGGCAATCTTCTGTAAACCTAACTGGTTTTACCCTGGTCTGAGGGCTGTCACGTTCTTGCTGTCATTGCCAACTCCTGTCAAGGCGTGGACTGCCCACACTGCCACTCTACATGACCTCCATGCTCCTACAGTCGGCACCCAAGCGTGCCAGGGTGAGAACCTGGAGCTGGCTGCTCCCAAGCCCAGGCTCTGGGACCTCCGCCCCCCCAACATTCCGCATGGGACCCTTTTATTCCTAAACATAAATGAGGATCCCAAAGAGCATTGTTGACATTGGCTTGTAACCACGGAGGTTTCCTATGTTGGAAATGAAAACTAAGACAGTAAAATTTTATAAATATTTTAATTTTTAGAAATTAAAAAAATATATATGTTAAATGAATCAAGTCACAGCAACAGTAAGATACTGCTCATTGACATAAATTATTTTTTATGAAAAATAACTGTGTTTCTCAAAATAAAACTCAGGGACCAGAGACGCATGCCTTGCATTCTGCAAACCTCTGCAGCTGGCTGGAAGGCACAGGTTCTCCGGGGGCATCTGCGTTCGGCCACCGTGGTGCATCCTTCTTTAGGCATCCAGGAGGAATGTGCCCGTGAAGCTGGAAAGAGGAGGGGCATCTGAAGGGCCTCAGACGCATGTGGGTTTCCTTCTGGTCCTACATTAAAGCTCACCAAGGGGCAGCTTCTTAAAAGTGAGACGAACTGTGGGAGCTGAAGCCTCATCTAAGGACCCAGATGCTGTTCTACTGAAAGCCATCCATGCAGGAGGTGAAGGGGAAAGACAAACAGATGCAGCATGGGGCACTGGACCGGGGACAGGAGCATTGGTGAATCTGGACGAGGCCTGGAGTCCATCTGAGGCCCTGGGCCCATCTCACAGACACCCGGTCCACACTATCCGTCATCATGACTAGAACTCAGGCATGTCGCATCCCCACCTGGCTTCTCAGCAAAGTCTTCAAGGATTGGAATGCTGTCCATTCTCCGAGGTTCTGCTTTCCACCTGAAGCTCGAACATGGCCCCAGCAGAGAGCCCCCTGGCTGCTCCTGGAAGTATCAGGGCCACCTCGTTGCCTGGAGCCCCTCCAGAACTCGCCCCGGCCCTCCTGCCTGGGGCACCACTCTTCACACAGAGTATTGGAGACGGGCTCCAGGGTTGAGGCTTTGTGGGCCTGGTGCAGTTTACGGCTTCACGAGGACCTTGTTGAGTGACACGGGTGGCCTCAGTCCCAGCGCCAGGGCTGCTTCTAAGAGGGGAGTCCCATGCACTGGGAGCCCCGGCTCCAGCCCCACCCCAGCCCCTGAGCCTGCCAGACTCCCCTTTTGTAAAGGGTCCTAGTGGGAGAGCTGTCCCGGCCCCCTGCAGACCTGCCCTCTTCTCTGTGCCCTCCCCACCGCCTCCTGCTCCCGGTCTGGTTCTCCATCCCCAAGGCCCCTTCTGAGCCTCTCCTCCTTCAGGGAGCCCTCCCTGAGCAGCCCCGCCCAGAGGAACCCACTCCCTAGAGCTTCCAGACCCCAGATGTCCCTGCCCCCCGGCTGTGAACTTCTCCGGGGCGGGCCATGCCCCCACAGGAGGGTCTTGCCCTGGCAGCCCTTCCCTCCTCATGGTCCGGACTGGGGGGGCCTCCCAGGGTCTCCCACGAGCCCTACCCGCTGGCCCCTCTACCTCACACCTGTCAGTAGAACAGCCCTGTGCTTCTGGGAATTATTTTGACCCGCTGGTGAACCACTGAGAGTGAACACTCGCCTGTCTGCTAATTACGAGCAGAGCATGGTGGCAGCATGTGGCTCCTCGCCGCGCTGGGCCCAGCCCAAGTTTTTCTACTGTGCAACACTCAGTAATGAACTTCCTAGAATGTCACCAGGAATTAGACCTGGGGGAGGCGTTTCCATGGACCCGTGGCAGGCAGTCTCCAGGATTAAGGGGCCACAGCCCCCAAGGGCTTCCTCTCCCAGGAGGCCTTTGGTGGCACGCTCCCCGGGGACCCTTCAGGCTGGGAAGGGGATCAAATGCTCCAGAGCGGGCCCCCCAAAAGCAGCCCCTTCCCGACGCAGGGGCAGGCACCCTGCTGTGCCTGGAAGTGACTCCTGCCAGGGCATCTCCCAGACACGCAGGACCCGACTGTGTGATGCAAGCAGGCAGGACCTGGTGGGGGGGCCTGTCCAGTGGAGAAGAAAGACTGGGCCCAGCCCTGGGGCTGGGGGCAGACCCTCCCGGTGAGCTGTCTTCCTTTACAGCCTCCTTCCTCCTTTCTGCCCCAGGCAGCCCCCAGCAGAGGACCTGGACACAGAGGCATATGACTCCCTCCTTCTGCAACCCCTTCTCAAGGCTCCTGGTGGTGTTTCCTGGCCACGCCTGGGGCTGCCTGGAGGGGGAGGGGAGCAGGGCCCCGAGCAGTCTCTGCGGTGGTATCTTGAGTACTGTGCTGCCCCATCTCCTGCTCCTGATCCCAGTCTTCTCACCTGGACAAGGGGGCAGGTAACCCCAAGCCTGCCTAGGGTGTCAGAAGCACTGAAGACAGCATGCACATGCACAGGGGATTGGGGAACAGCCCTGGGCCCGCTGACCCCACCTGGTGAGCTTGGGAAATGTGATGATAATTCTCACTCCTCATATGAGGGGTCGGTGAGGGGCTGGGGGAACAGGCAGTGGGTTCTGTTCACCTCCACATCCATGGCAGGGCCACCACTCAAAGCTGGAAGTGAGGCTGGCCTGGCAGGGCCTAGAGATCCCACCCCCAGCCCCAATCACTCAAGCCCATGGACCTGCCCTGTGCTTGCAAAGAGACCCAGATTGAGAGCCAGAACTGGAGCCTGAAGCCCCTCGACCTTGGGTCAGAACAAGGGAAACGTGCTGGAGTTTCATTTCAGGGCACCTTTCTGAGGTTGTGCTGCCAGTGGGCAGAAGGGAGTGAAGCTGCCATGCTCCGCTTGCACCTGGTGGAGGAGGGAGACGTGTCTGTGGGCTGCGTCTCTGGCCACCTGAAGAGACTGGCCCACAAACATGTCTTGCCTTGGCCCAGGGATGTGAGAGAACATGGGCCTCCCCTTGGTGCCAGGAGCCCAGGGACGGTAGACGCGGTGGTGCATGAGCCCCACGAGTCTCTGCAGCCTGTATTTAAGTAATCAGCCCATTAAACCCCTTGGTGGTTGCCAGCTTTCCCTCCAGATCGGGAGCTCCCAGGGGAAGGCAGCTTGCCAGGCTATGTGACAATACATAGCACATGCCTGACACAGGGCACTCAGGAGCAGTTGAGGACCATGGACGGGACTCTGCTCCTTCCAGTTAACCCATCTGTAAAGGGGGGAGTCGGGCTCCACCTCTGAGGATTAAATGATGGCACAGGTGCACACAAGGAGCAACTGAGCGGCCGAGAGATCATTCCTCAAGGTGGGGAGCCTGGAGGAAGGCCACGTTTGGGATGTGAAGGAGTTTGGGGAGGAAGGGGGTAACCTGAGCAGACATGGGATCCATGCTCCCAACCTGGGCCAAATGGAATGAGGCATCTGTGTTTGGGGTTCTTCACGATGTATGAGCTGTGGGGAAGAGGCCCTTGTGCAGGAAGGAAGGGAGGGGGAAAGGTGCCCAGCTCAGGGCAAGGCACACCAACACTTACAGGAGGAAGACCAAAAACACCCAAAAACATGGGCAGGGAAAATGGACCCCTTGGCCACAGTAGCCAAGAGGAAAACATGTTTGAGGCCTTGAAAAATGTTGTTCCATTGTCTGCTGGCCCCATAGTTCCTGGTGAGAAGTCTGTCATTTTTGATCCATCATTTCCTGTGATGTGAAGCCTGCTTTTCTCCCTTTAGGATTTCCCTTTTTAATGTTCATTTCCATCAGTTTGACTTTGATGAGCCTAAGCATTATTTTTTTCAAATTGATTCTATTTAGGTCTTGCTGAACTTCTTGACACTGAAAGTTTATATTTCTAATCAATTCAGGAAGTTTTTGGTCATTATTTATTCCATATCTTTTCTTCACTGGTCTCTTGCTCTGCACCTTCTGGGACTCAATTACCCATATGTTAGACCTTTCAATATCACACATATGACCCTGAGTCTCTGTTCTTTTTTTTTTTGTTTGTTTTCAACCTTTTTCTCTCTCATCTTCATGTTGGATAACTTTTATTCACCTATCTTTAATCTCACAGACTTTCTTCGGTCATCCCCATTCTGCTACAAATATCATCCAGTAATTATTTTTTATAACAGAGATTGGATTTTTTCAGTTCCAGACATCCTATTTAGATCTTTTCAATATTTTCTGTATGTTGAAATTTCCTTTGTTTTCATTCATTGCAAATGTGTTTTCCTTTATTTTCATGAGCATAGTTATCATAGCTCATTTAAACTCCTTGTCTGTTAATTCCAACATCTGAGTCGCTTCAGAGTTGGGATCAGTTCATTGTTCCCTTGAGTGGAAAATGCATTTTTCTGAAACACCCAAGAGGTGGCTGAAATCTCAATTCAGACTGCCTTTAGGAACCTGGGCAAGTAAATACATAAAATTTGGGATGCTCCCCTCTCTGGCTCCTTTTGAGATGCCCATCCCATTCTCCAGTGACCTAGATTACCCATGGTTCCTCCAGCCTAAAAAATGGCAAGGTTTCTGTTGGGATTCTAGCTTCCCACACCATACTGTGGCCACTTTTCCAAAGATGCCCTGCCTCCACTAACTCTCTAGAACCCTTGGAGAGTTCTTTGTTTGTTGACCAGGGTTTATAGTTGCTATCTGTGGGAGGGCTGGTGTGTTAGAAACTTACCACTCCATACAGGAAGCAAAACCGGAAGTTTCAGGATGGGTGTGTGGGTAAGGGTTGGCAGCAGCAAATGCCCCTGACAGGTCATATCTGATAAAGAAAGAAGTGTCCATTGAATTTGGCTATAAGAATGTTGGTGGTGCTGATGAAAAGTGATGGGATGGCAGGGGGGGGATGAAGGGTGGTAGGGCGACCAGTAAATATCTCCTCTTGTGTTAGGGAAGCTTCCTTTTATTCACAGCCTTTTGTTCACAATTTTGTCTATCTTCTATGCTTGAAAATTTTTGTATAGTATAGGAACGATCTTAAGTATTAAAAAAAAAAACTTGCCCATAAAACTCTCTGGGCCCTGTGCCTTTTTCTGAGGTAAGATTTTATAACTTTTAGTCAACAAGCTTTTTATTGACATTTTCATGTTTTCTAGGTCCTCTTGAAACAACTTCCAGATATGGGTTCACTTAAACAACACCTTTAAATTCCATTTAATCAACATAGCTTTCAACCCCTATTATGTTCCAGACTCTAAAAGCAGAATATATTACTATCTGCATATAAATTTCTATGGGAATAAATATTCCATACATTTCAGTCTCTTTGCTCTCCTCCCTCATCCCCCACTAAGACTCTCACAAGTGACGGCACAGGTAGATATTTGTTGACCGACAGTTGCTTTGTACCTATACTCATATCCTTCCATCCATCCATCCATCTACCCATCCACTCACCCATCCACACATACATACATACATACATACATACATACATACATCCTCCCAGCCATCTGGCCATTCATGGAGCCCACACTGAGTCTCTACTATGCACCAGGCACTGCTCCAGGTATTGGGTCCGTGACTGGGGGAGATAAGCCAATGCTTAAATGCTGGAAGACCAAACCAAGGATCAAAATGGCCCCTTCAGGCTACAACTATGAATCGAATAGAACAGGATAAGACACTGTGCTGGGATCCGGGAAACCAGAGATCCAGAGCTGGCAGATCTGAGTGACTAATTTTGGGTGTGCCACCTCCAGGCTCCAAACAGGGCTGGTCCACCACAGGGCTCACAGGAGCAGGTAGGGGGTGCTCAGCGCTGCTTGGCAGAGGGCAGCCTGGATGGGGAGAGGACCAGGGCTCCCACTTAGGAACCCCCAGGTGGTAACTCCCTCACGTGATCCTTTGAGCAGGTGCCACCTTCAGTCTTCTGTCTCTGTTACTCTCGAGTTGATGCACCGGTTTCCTCCTTCACTATGACCGTCTTGAGAGCAGGAATGGGACTTTACGCATCTCTGTGGCTCCACAGCTTTGCTCAGGGCCTGGCGTACACATATGCTGGGTAAATGAGGAGAGAAGGAAGGGCTGATGGCTGGGAGGTAGTAAGCCCTCGAGTGGATGAGCTGAGGGTTCCTGTGCTTGGACACACGGGACCCAGGTCTGGGGGCAGCCTCAGCTCACCCCACCTGCCAGGACTTACCAGCACCACAAGAGGCCTGGAAAACCTTTCTTCCCAGAACAGTCCAACTAGGGTAAGACCCTGGCTGGGGAGCATCCCAGGCCCCCGGGCATGAGGAAGGTGGGGGTGGGGGCTGTGGGTCCTTGCTCCTCCCCCTCATGCTTTGCTGAGACCCAAATCGTCTTATCAGAAACTCCCTGAGTGACTGGTTAACCAAATAGCTAGAATTCCTGCTCAGAGGCACATCTGTTCCTGATCGAGTGGAGGCCAGGGATGACAAGGAGGGGAGGGGGAAGCAGAGGTACAAGGCCAGACCTTCCCAAAAGGATGCTCTGGCCAGGCAAGGAAGCTGCCAGCCTATCAGGAGCAGAACCTGCAGGGCCCCGGGCAGGACCAGCCCCCAGCCTCCATTCTCTACACTAGGGGGCCAGGACCTGCCCACTGGGGTTGGGGAGGGGCAGAAAGCCCCCACCCCGCACACTGGGCCACACTGAGCTCTTCCCAGCTGGTGTGCCTCCCCCTGCTTTGGCCCCTCCACCCCAAACACCCCTTCTAACCTCCAGGCTCCAGTTCACCCCAGCTTGGACCATCCTTCTAGAACCGCGTTTGAGCTGGCTCACTCTCCCCTTGAAAATCCTCCCCTGCTTCCCAGAGCTCTGAGGGTCAAGTGCAGCTTCTTGGCTCAGCACTCAGGGCCCCTCCTGCTTTGTGTGCCCCTCCACAAACTCACACCTGTGCTTTGCTCATGCAGAAGGGCAGGGCACTCCAGGGCCACCCATGGTGTTCCTCCTGCCGGCAGTGCCCTTCCAGCCCCTCTCCTCAGCCAGCTTCTGCACGCGCCGAATGCCATGGGTGTCTCCCCGACTGGCGGTCTTCCTCGGGTACAAAGACTTCCAGGAGCCTTTACCTCACACCCGCCGGTGAGTTTGAGGATCTACACCCCCTGTCACCAGTGCCCTTGGCCCAGGCACCCCTTCTTGGGCTCTGGCTCCCAGCATCCACCAGCTCAGGAATGGAGGCTGGAGCACAGGGGAAGGAGAGGGATCGGAGGATGTGCGGAGACAGCGGAGGGGCAAGGGAGGCTGAGGAGGGACTCTGCACGTGACAGCGCGGACCAGGCCTGGGGGGGGCAGTCTCTGTGGGGAGGGACTCAGTCCCTCTCCTGCCCCTGCCACTGGGCTCCAGCATGTGTCCGGCCGGCTGGGCCTGGGAGAGAGGAGACCCCCTTGTTCTCCTTGAGTCTGGGCCGGGACAACCAAGCTCTGCACCTGCTACCCCACAGGCACTGGCTTTTCTGGAGACCAGCCCCCAGGGCAGAGCATGCGCACCCCCAGTGGGCCCCACCGCTGAGCTGAGAGAGGAGATGTGGGCCTTGGGTGTTAGCGTGGGTTAGGGATGGGAGAAGGTGGGCAGTGCTCAGGGAGGAAGGCAGGCAGGTGGCCGAGGGCCCAGGGATCTAGGCCTCTCACCCATGTGTGTGTGTGAGAGGTGGGGGCTGTGAGGCCAAGGACAGCCTTGGGTGGGGGCTCCCTTAAAGGGGGCATCTGGGGGTGATGTCTCCCCACCTTTTCCCATCTGGGGCCATAGGGGATCCCCCTCCAACTAGATGGAGAGGCACTCCAGTACTCCCACCCCCAGCAGGCCCCAGTCACCAGCACCCCGGGGAAGCCGCCCTCCTGACACCCAGCTTGCCTGTCCCCGATTGGCCAGGCCCCACACCCTCCTGGGAGGCCGCCCAGCATGGGGGGCACGGCCCAGGGGAGAGGGCTGGGCTGGCAGGCAGGAATGCTTCGCAGCCAGTGTAAACAGATCAGTTCTGTCTGCCTGGGGGGGTGGGGGAGGGAGTTGTCTTGAGCTTTGTTATGTTCCGAAAAAAAAAGGCAAAAAATTTGGGTCACAAACCACAAACTGTTTTGCTTTCGGCATAGCTGGCATAAACAGGCATTTTCTCTTCGGTTTCTGGCCCGCTGAGGCCTGCGCTGGCTGGGGCTGTGCAGGGAGAGCTGGAGGCCGCTCTAATGAGGCCTGAGGCCACGGCCTGCCTCCAGCCGGAGGGGGCTGGGCAGAGAGAAACCAGGCCCCCGTGGCCCCTGAGCGCGGCCACACCTGGGCACGGGCACCAGCTGGGAGCCAGGCCCAGCCAGGCAGGTGCGCACGGCTCGGTGAGGGCCAGGTGAGCCCACCAAGGCGAGGAGGCTCGGGGAGGACGGGGTTCTCTCTCTGGAAGGAGAGGGAGAGCAGAGGGGCTAGGGGGCGAGGGGCCCCAGGGGCGGGCGTGATGGGGTCCCCTGTGCACCTCCGGGACCTTCTCCCTGGCCAGCTCCGCGCTGTGGGCCTCTCAGAGTGCGGCGAGCTTGGGAGGACCCGATGTGGGCATGACAATGCCCCTGGGGTCACTGTCATGTCTGGGGGGCGGGGGACAGAGGCAAGGGCTGAATGCCAGACCGGCATCCACATCGGGGGGAGACTCCTGAGATGACTGACAGGGTGAGTCAGAGAGGATGCCAGGGACCCAGGAGAGAGAGCAGCCAGCGGGAGTGAAGCCTGGGGCTGGGGGACGACCCCTACACCACGAGGACTCGGGGGGCTAGGCACTGAAGACCCCAGGAGAGCCTGGCCTGGGGTTTGCGTGCTACCTGGTAGCCCGCGGGAGCCACGGAGGAGCCTGGGGGGTGGGCTGTGGGCCAGAGGGCAGCAGTGTCCGGGGCTGGAGTCAGAGGGCCCTGGAGTGGCACAGGTACACTGGGTCAAGGGTCTGCAGGACATAGAAGGGGCTGAGGAGGCCACAACAGGTGCCATGTGGCAGCCCAGGTGAAAACGCCAGATGGAGACCCAAGCGGTGTCAGTTGCAGGGGACCAAGCCCAGGGTCTGTAGCTCAGCAGTGGCACCTCCCCTTCCAGTTGCTCACAGCCAAGCCACAGCTCCGCCCCCACTGCCCTCCCCTTATCCTCTCACCCAGCACACAGCTGGGGGACACATAAACAGGGATTGTCCTCGTGAGAGGGAGCAGCTCAGCAGAGTTTGAGTTGATGAGAGGGACCCAGGCAGATGTCTGCGGGCAAGGTGGTCCAGGCAGGGGCAGCCCCCGCAAAGGCCCTGAGGCAGGAACACACCCATGTGCACTGGGACCAGGGGGTCACAGTGAGGACCCCACTTGTCTCCAGGGAAACAGAGCAGACGTGGGACCTCCTCTGACATCTTGAAAGACCACCTTGGCTCCATGGGAAGGTCAGGAGTGGACATGGGCGAGAACATCCAGGTGGGAGGTGGGGGACAAGCACCTGGCCCAGAAGCTCAGGGGTGGCCTTACCACCTGCTTGGCTCCCTGCAGTGCCCTCTGCACCTGTGATGGAGCCTCACACACTTAGTTTCCTGGGTGACCATGAACTGGGAGGCTTCACCCAGCAGAAATGCATCCCCCCTGTCCTAGAGGTGAGTCCGAGACCAGTCTCACTGGACTGAAGTCTTGGGGTCACAGGCTGGCTGCTCCAGAGACTCCAGGGAGGACCCTGCCCACCTCCCCCAGCTTCTGGGGCACCAGCGTTCATCCCTGGGCTGTGGTCGGGTCCCCCGGGCTCTGCTCCGCTGTCACATGGCCTCATCCGTGTGCCCTTCTCCTCCCCTCCTCTCCAGGGACACCTGTCGTAGGACTTAGGCCCCCCCAAAGCCAGCAGGACCTGGTCTCAGATCCTACACTTGATCCCATTTGCAAAGTCCCTTCTCCCAGACAAGGTCCCATCCATGGTTCTGGGGGTGAGGACGTGCACATGCCTTTTGGGAGCCTCTGTTCAGCCCACCACATGTCCTTTTTGGTGGGAACACTGTTCAGCCCTCGATTGTAGGGTCCATGAATGTTTGTTGAATGAATGACAAAGGGCAGCAGAGACCCCATCACACCCCATCTCCCACACGGGCCCCTCCCCCTGCTGCATCCCACCCTCCACCCCCCACCCCGGACTCCTTGGGGCCTCCTTCATCCCTCCTCTAGGAGGCCCCACCGCCCTCCAGGCCTGCATATGGGTCACCTGCTCCCTGAGGCCCTCAGCTTGAGGGCACCCCGACATTGCCCCATGACACTGAGCCAGGCCGGCCACATGTGGAGACGCTCATCCCGTGAATAAATGGATGGATGCATGAGTGAGTGGAGCCCAGGGACAAGCCGAGAGGGTGCCCAGCAGCAGGACAGGGGGAAGAGGGGCGGAGACAGGGCAGGCCAGCAGCACCTGGGGCTCGGGGGCACTGTGGGAAGGGTCCAGGCTGCAGGAGAGCTCCGGCAGGGGCTGGCTGTGCCCTTGGCTGCTGGGGGTCTTGGGGAAAGCCGGGTGCGGATGGGTGTGGTGACTCTGGGTGAGGCCAGTGGGGCAGCTGGAGTGAGCATGGGCTGCCCAGAGCTGCGGGGAGCACCAGGGTTTGAAGGGTCCAGGAGGGCACGCCGAGCAGGGCTCGCATGGGGTCGCTGGGAAATGTGTGAGCAGGGCTGGGGCAGAGGGTGCTGACCCTCACGAGGTGTACCCCTGTGGCTCCTTAGGGGATAGGTCTGGCACTCTGCCCTGCCTGTCAGGCCCCTGGCTGCCCCAAGAGGGGCACATTGCCCCCACCCACCTTGCTCTTTGCCATTTTCCTCACCCTCGGAGGCTGACCCTGCCACCCCCAGGCAACCCCCCAGCCTCCCTACTTGGGTTAGTTCTCAGTGAGTGTGGTCAGTAGCTCCTTGTGGATGCCTCTCCAGACCCCCAGGACTGGCTTGGAGATGGTCACGGCCCAGCACCAGGCCCGCAAGAAATTCTGGAGATGGAAGGAAATTGGGCTTAGGGCGGGAGACCCAGGTCGGCCCCCAGGCACAGACCCTGCTTCCTCAGCCCCCACCCCCAAGGGCCCCGCTCCCCAGCACGGCATGCCTGCCAGTGGGGAGGCGGGACCAGACCTCAGGCATGGTGGATGTGGACGCCAGACTTGGGGGCATCCGCCCAGCTCAGGAACCTGAAGGTCAGATCAGGGTGGGCCTGGGCCACGGCTTCGACCTTGGGTGGTGAGCGTGCCTGTGCCTGCAGGTGGAGGTGCAGCTGACGTGACCCCCCATCTCCAGCAACAGCCGGTTTCCATCCTTTCAGAGCCTGGGCAGCCCCCAGCCCCCACAAAGGCAATTTACTTCTCCTCAGAGAGCTCTCCTGCCCCAGGGGCACCCCGTCTTGGAGAATCTGAGAGCTGAGTTGTCCCAGAGGTCGTGGCTCCACACAATGGCCACTGTCACCACTGGGAGCCGGCGCACAGGCTTTTGGGCTATTCTCAGTGCACTGTGTGCGGAGATGGGGGCAGAAGGGGTGTGTGCACCTCCAGGGCTCCCTCCCCTCCGGCCCACCTGCCCTGTCGCTCCCAAGGATCCAGACCTTCCAGCCCAGCCTCCCTCGACCCCATAAAGAAGCGGGAGTCAGAACAAAGTAAGTTTGAATGCTTTATTGGGATTGCGAGCGTTCAAGGTTAAAGACAAAACCCAAGCAATGGATTTTGCCAGAAATATCAGCATGTTAAAGGGGTCGAGTGGAGGCCAACCTGGGCCACTGCCAGATGGGGGGGACAGAGGCAGGTGACGTTCTTTTCTTGGCATGTGGGTGTCTTCAGGTGATGGTACAAGGAGGGACTCAAGAGGGGTCCTGCTTAAGACACTTTGGGGGAGACTTGGGGAAGAGACCGGATGGATGGCCACACCAGGGCACGGGAGACCAGAAGGGCAGCCCGGATCAGATGGCAGATGGCTGGCAGGGAACTGCTCACTGAGGGACACAGGAGCATCAGCAGATGCCCTGAGTACCCCCATCCCTGGTGAGGCCGAACGTAACCCTGGGCGGGATGGGCATCCATCTGAACAGGTATGCAATTCGGGGCACGTCTTTCTGGATCTCAGGCTGGCCTCTCTGGGCTCTCCAACGAGGACAATCTGCCTCTTTGGCCTTCTATGCAATGGTCTGAATGGCCCCTTGCCCAGGTTCTTGCCAAGGGACCCTCTGTGCTGCAGGCGGGCTGGCTGGACCGCCCCCGGGGTCATGCCAGCCCCATCACCAGGGCCCAGGTGCCTTGAGCCCCCAGGCTGCTGTGCAAGGGGACTGTGCTGGGGGCAGAAGTGGGGGTGAGGTAGACCTCCCAGCCGCTGGGGTCCCTGCTGCAGCCCTAGGTACCAAGGTGGTAGCGATTTGGTATCACCAGACCTGTGGGCCTTGGGGCCCCAGAGAGCCCAGTTGATGGGCCAACCTGGCAGTTCTCTTGCTCTGCGTGGCTGGTGCCCTCCTGGCCTCTGCTCCTCCCCGACCTCACACCCCCGGCCCCCAGGAGGCCCAGCGGAGCTCCACGCCTCCTGGGGGTAAGGCAGGGTACTGAAGAGGCAGGCAAGATGTCACCAAAGGGCTGGTGGTGGACTCCCCAAGTGCTTGGAAGGGGACCGCCTGCTCTGGCCTGATGGAGGGAGCCCTTCTGCTCACACTTCTACGGCCCCCTCCCTGACCCCGGCCGGCCTCAGGTGAGCTGGGGCTCCATTCTAGTGGCCTCTATGCACCTTCCTGATACCTGAGGAGAGGCCACTGTGCCCCTCCTCCACCCCCATGACCCCTGGGGACCAGCCACTGTTCCTGGAAGCCAGGCCAGGCAGCAGTCATCTCTATTCCCCTGACTTCTCCGTGGGGCACAGTATTCAGGCCCCACAGAGGTCACTCTCAGCTCAACCCAAGCGACAGGGACAGATGAAAACAAAAACCGAATCGAGGGTGATAAATGGCAGAAAGCAGGACGTGCGGCTCCGCGCAGAGGCGCGAGGTTGGCTTTGTGCCCTTGCCTTGTCACTGCTCCCCATTACAGGGACAGGGGTAAGTTTAATTTGGTTTATGAGCGCGTGAAAAGCTAAGGAGGGATCCACAAAAAAAAAAAGGAAAAAAGCCCCAGGAGAAACCAATTAAAGAGGGGCAATAGATAATTGGCGTCAATTTGGAGCCCTGATTTCTCTAATTCTGCGAGCATCACTCACTCCTCCAGACTTCTCTGCTCCAAACCTCCATGGTCCACGTCCTTCCCCAGAGCGCCCCCACTCAGCCCCTACTACCCCCCACCCACCCCTCTGGCCGCCAGACTTCCCACGCTCCCCATCATCTCAGCCAGCCTCCTGGGGGCCCCCACTCCTGGTAGGCATTCCGGGAGGCTGGCCCAGACAATCCCCGGGTGTGCTCGGGGTGGGGGGGGGGTCCCCAGACCTGTCTCACAGGGGCACACCAAGGGGCCAGTAAGGCGTGTCTTGCTCGGTCATGCCACCTCCTGTCTGGCCAAACCTGTCCCTTGCTCTACACGGTGATGGGATGCGTCTGGGGGCATCAGGGTTCGTGCTTCGGGGAATGTGAGGACAGGCCCCAAGAAGGAGGGGGCACCTCCCTCACCCTGGAAAGATGGAAGATCACCTCAGCCTAGAACGCACACCCTGCCACCCTCAGGCGCATCCCAGGTGGGGACTGAGATGTAGGATGCTGGGGCTGGGGGTGTGGGTTTCGGTAGGGAAGATGGATTTTAGGGTATGTGGGGTTTCTGCCAAACACAAATTTTATTTGCAGGGATTTTAGCTTTCATGCTCCACTTCCCCCGCTTCGGGCTCACTGGGTTCCCCCAATCAGCACCAGGGTGACTGTCAAGGACGGGAAGCCGAGGGAAGAATGAGTTCGGGTTGGCTGTCCTGGGAATGGCCAGTCACACCAAAGGTGTCCGCCTGAGGAGGGAGGTGGCTGAGGAGCAAAGACATGCCTACTTAGCAGGTTTTGGGGTTCCTTCCTTCCTCCTGGATAGCCCGGAACTGAAGCCTGTGTCAATTTGACTTGAGGTCCGAGGGGAAGAGAAGGAAGGCAGGGGTACTGTAAATTATTTTATTTTGCCAATTGTTTTTAAGCCAAATCATATTTAGTATTTTTTCAGCCAATTGGATTTTTCAGGGTTTTTTTTTTTCTTTACAATAATTAGCTTTCCTGGTGTTTCTAAAAAGCCAGTTAGTTTTAAGGGGGCTGGTGTGTATGTGATTCCAGGGGGCATGGTTTTGAATTTTCGTTGTGTAATTTGGGGGTCGTTTAAAGTCAATTGGTTTGTACGTCTTTAAAGATGTTGCTAAGATTCCCTCTGCCCGATGAAGGGGGCAGAAGAGAGAACAGCCTGACCTGGGGGGGTGGGGGCCCGGGGGTAGTGTCGGGGAGCCCGCTGAGGGAAGACGGTACAAAGCGGTTTCAGAGGCATGACCTGGTGGAAAGGCCCCTGGTCAAGAGAAGGGCACAAGGTGGACGGTGCCATCTCACAGAATCACGACAATTTGTCTCACTTCTGATTGCCGGACACCTCGGGAGAGGCGGCCCCGTGGGCAGTGGGGTGCTGGGCCGGCAGGGCGGCCACTGGGTTGTGGCGCTTGGCCTCTCTGAACGCTTGGAGCTCCATGGTGAGCATATGACCCTGGTGGGCACGCAGGAGAGCCGGCAGGCCCCTGCGCAGGCGTTGAGTTGACTGCTTCCAGGCGTCATATTGGAAGACCTTGCCCACAGGGTATCTGGGGAAGTTGTCCTGAGGAGTGAAGGGCCAGTCAAGGGCAGGCCTGGCTGCCCAGCTCCTGCCCCCAAGCTGCCCACCCTCCTGTGTGGACCTCTCGATGACTCACGGTGGGGGTTTGTCCCCAAACCTTTCATGGTGCCTGCTAACATGTATGCAAGGATAACACACTTGGCCCAGCTACTGGCCAGCGTCCGCAGTGTGGGGACAGGTGGCAAATGTGTGAGTCACTCTAGCTAAGGAGCTGGCTGTGCCCTGGTCGCCTATCAGAGGTGACAGCCCTAAGGGGCTCCAGAGTGGGGAGGGTTTTCCTCCCAGCGGTCAGCCACCCTGCTGGACCGGAGCTGCAAGCCCGGAGGCGGGATGCCCAGCTTACCGGGAGCACGGTCGGAGGGGTCGACACGTCCCTCTCGGACTTGACGGGGGTAGCGCAGTAGGTCTCCAGAAGGGCCAGGTCACAGCTGCGGAAACAGCATTCTTCCACGATGCCACGGCTGCGGCGGCTCACGCGGCTTGCCGGCCGGCCTGGAAGTCCCACACGGGGGAGAGAGCCGCACTTGAGCCCCGGAGCCAGGCCCCAGGCAGCCTCCCTGGAGAGGGGGTCTCTAGCCAGACCCGGGCCCCCCAGGGGAGGCAGGGGAGGAGAGAAGCACCCTGCCCTCAGGACAGGCCTCACAGGACCCTCCATCGCCCCGCAGGGACAGCCAGCCTCATGGTGTGAGGTGGAGCAGCGAGAGCTGGGCGGACAGGGCGCCCCAGGAAGGAGACAGTGAAGGTGGGCAGGCGTGCTCGGGGACCCCTGACCTCCTGGCCCCATGGTTTGGAAAACATTCAGGGTGCGAGCCCAGCTCCAGGGCCTCCTGAGAACAGGTGCTACCCCTAAAATGACCCAGGCCCTTGACGGCCCACAGCCCCTGAGACGCGGCCAACAGGTGGGACTAGGGGGCAGAAGAAGAAGACGGGAGGAGAGGAGTGAGGACCCTGCAGCACCGCGCCCTCCTCCCCTCCCGTCCTCCTCCTCCCCTCCACGTGCTCAGGCTCCGGACCGCGCCCCAGCGGGGGAGGGAAGAGCCCCCAGTAAGGGGCTCATCACGGGGCCCCAGGGGTCGGGGCTCGGCCTGGCCCTCCTTTCAAGGAAGCCTGGTGAGGGCGAGCCGCTCCCCAGGCAAGAGCCAGCCGGCACCAGACCCTACAGTGCCCCTTCCTGCCCCCAAACAAGGCCACGAAGAGAGGGCACGCGAGGCCAGGGTGGGCAGGAGCTTCAGAAGCGTCCAGAAGCAGAAATGCTTTTCAGAGAGAACCTCTGAGATGCCAAGACTGGCGTCTGCAGGCCCATTGCAAGGAGGGTAAGTAGAGTCTGCTGAGGAGGATGCCTCCTGGGCAGAGCAAGGCCAAGTTTGACATTTATGACCCTCACCGCCTTGCCCCAGCCATGTCCCCACCCGTCCTGGGTGGTGAGGGGTCTGGGTTCCCGGGAACTGACAGAGGGGGCTGAGCCCAGGGGAAGTACAGTCTCCACCTTCGGAGTCAGGCTGGGTGTGCCCCCAGCTCCTCCATCAACTGGGTGGGCACTCCCTAGGACCGTCTGCCCCATCCTACAGAGGAGGAAACGGGCCCAGCTTGCTGGGAGGTGCAGGCACGGGCACAGGCCCCTGAAGGGCAGATCAACTCCAACTGGGGGTCCTGCTCTGCTGTCTGGCACAGGGGCAAGGAGAAACAGCCCAGTGTGCCAGGTGGCCAGCCCAGGATAGGCATCTGGGGAGAAGTGACAGGAGCAGCAAAGCCCTCTCAGGCTGGCAGGTGGGCACCCTTGGGTAGAGATCCCATCTGCCCTGGGCCCAGACACCCCAGCCCTCAGTGGCACTGCAGTAGGTCAGGACAAGCCCGGCCTCCCTGCAAGGGCCTGGGTCACGGGTCAGAAGCCCTGCCTCCAGCTCCCCGCCTGCTCTAGTCTGGTCCCTATGTAGATGCCACCCGGCCTGGGAGGGAAGCACTTTATGATCCATTTTGAGTCATGCTGTAGGAGAATCAGCAGCATGAGCAGCTCCGGGCACAATGCCCCATAACTGTGCTCACAAAGGGCTCGGGGGCTCAAAGAAAAGGCATGGGGGCAGTGTGGCCAAGCCCGGCCCTCACGCCAGGTGTCCAGAGCCCTGCCCAGGTTTGTGAGGAGCAGGGAGGAAAACTCCAGCATTCCCCAAGCACCTGCGGCCCGCGCCCCGCCCCGCCCCGCCCCGCCCCGCTCAGAGCCACTTACTGAAGTAAAAGCCGCGGTCCCCACACACGAACTGGAGGGTGTCCACCAGCTCCCCGCCACACAGAGTCTCACTGGGGCGGTAAGCAGCAAAGCAGCACGAGGCCAGGGCCCAGAAGGCGAGTAGCGCCAGCACCGACTTCCCTGCGGGGACCCCCATCGGCATCTGGGGCGGAGAGAAAAAGCCAGTCAGGCTCCAGGGGCCCCTCCCACGCCTCCCAGCCAGGGCCTCCCCAGCCCCCTGGGGACACAAAGCCCAGCGTCTCCTAATCTGAAGCTCGGTGGCAGTGCTAAGCATGGCTTTCTCCTGAATGTCATGATTTAAACTGCACAAGGGCACATGCTTAATCGCAAGGCAGGGTGCAAAATCACCCCGAAAGTGAAGGGAGGGGTGTGAGGCCCATCTTTGACTGGCACCAGGTGCTGGTCATTAACTTCACGTGGGATGACAGTCCCCATCGTCATCAGGCAGGGGCTCAGCCACACCCAGGGCTGCAGGGGCCGGTGCTGGACACTGAACCTGGCCCCCATCCTATGATGTCATGGGGGTGGGGTCAGCACAGGGCAGCGGCCACACGTTGGACCTCCCAGCACCAGCCAAGATGGCAGACAGCCTCGCCCCACCACAGAGCATGTGCACCCCAGAGGACCAGTTGCACAGGGGTGTCCAGGAGGACCGGCCCCCAAAGCAGCAGAGGGTCCTGTCGGGCCAGCCCTGCCCCTTCCCTACCCCACTGCCTTTGCCATCCTCCCAGTCTGTGGCAGAGCAGAGCTCAGGTCAAAGATCCAGTGGTCAGTGTGGTGGTACCAGCCACACTCCCAGGGGTCTTGTTCTCCTGAATCACCCAGGACCCTGACTCCAGTCTGCCCACAGCACCCCAAAACACACAGAAAAGCCAGAAGCCACCTTTCCAGGACTTGCATCATACCACCCAGGGCCAGGGACCTCACTAGACCCTCTTCCTATTGGGGTACCAAACCCCACCCCAGGAGCTGGAGAGAACAGGTCAGGCCACCTGGAGGCCAGACACCAGGTCCCTGAGGGCCCAACACTGAAGGAGAGGCTCACATCTTAGGACACACCCCCCTGTACCAGCTGTGTGCCTGCAGGCCCAGGGCAAGAGTTAACCAGGTTTCTTAAGGGGTGAGGAGCTTGGGGGGGGGCTCTGCTTCTCTTTAGACACAGCAAGCCACCCCTGCCCCTCCAGAGCATGAAAGCCCCCCAGGCAAGTTGGCCCCAGCCTGCCATCGGCAGGCCCATGTACAAGCTCCTTCTGGGGGGACAGTCATGGCTCGGTGCCTCTGAGCCCATTGGCACCCTGATGCTACCCAGCCAGGGGCTGGCAGGCTGCCCAGGTGTGCCCCTCCCAGGCTCTGCACCCAGTGGGCACAGGGCACCAAGCAGCATGCCCTTCCCAGCCCGGAGCCGGGCTGCTGGGGATTTTGGACGCAATAAATCACGCAGGAGCTGAGGAGGAGCAAGAAGGAAGCCCAGTCCTCCTTAAGCTCCTCAGAAGTCTCCTCCGTCCCCTCCTCCTGCCCCAGCCTGGACCGCGGGCCCGTCTCCTGCTGCCCCCACTGCCGTCCCCTTCCGAATGCTAAGAACGCATTTGGCCAGCTAGCAACTTGGCGCCGGCGGAGCGGCAGCTCCGTCCTTCCTCAAGCCTGGCCACTCTGGTGAGGGGGCCAGTCCAGGGCACCAGCAGAAAGCAGAGACTGGACAAGAGGCATGCAGAGGTGCAGGCCAGGTGAGCAGGCCGCCCAGGGAGGGTGGGCAAGGGTGAGAGGGCCAGAGGCAGAGAGCCCGGGGAGCCGAGGCCAGAGGCCAGGGCAGTGGGGCAGGCTGGAGCGGGAGGGCAGGGAGGCCCTCGCTGCACAGCCCCGGTTACCTGCAGCTGGACAGAAGGCTCGCTGCGGCTGGAGAGGAGGAGGCTAGAAGGCTGCCTCCCAGGAGAAGCTAATGTCCAGTTCGCTGGCCGGTCAGGGCTCAGCTTTTATGCCTGGGCCGGCTCCTCCCAGCCCAGCCCCACCCTGCCTCCCACCCCTCCCCCTGCGGACCACGCCCCCCGCCCGCTCCCGCCCCCCACCTCCCTCCAGCCAGCCTCTTCTCTCCTGAACCCCCAGCGCTCCAGCCCTGGCCCGTCCTTAGCCAAGTGCCAGGAGGGGGGCTCACCCTGCACCCCCGGCCCATCTGAGGGAAATGGGGGTGCCGAGAGGGGAGCCGTTTTCCTCCCTCCTTTATGGAAACTTCCATCTGCCCACCGGGGTAGGGGCAGCTGCCCGCTCTAGGCTGTACATCCCTGTTCTTCTGAGCCACAGACCAGCCCTGCTCCCCAGATTACTGGTTGGAAATGTTGGGGACATGGAAGGGAGGCCCTGGTGGGGGGCACATTACAAATGCGGCCTCTGGTCTTACCCTTTTGCCAGCTGGGCCCCCCTCGCTCCATCCCGGCCCCGCCCACCCCGTTTTCCTCTCTGTCTTGCTGGCACGAAGTCAACATACCAGGGTGGGTTTCTCAGACTTGCGCCCCTCCTCATTACCCAGCACCCTGGGGGACACAGCCCTCCCCCACACAGCACAAAATTCCAGCAACAGCCCCTGGCACCCACAAACTGACCAGGAAGTCGCCTTTACGGACAACTCACACCTCCCGTGGCACCTCCCGAGCCCCTACCCACCCCCACCCGCGGCGCAGAGCAGAGCTCGGGAAGGAAACCGACCCGCCGACCCCGGGCCCAGCCGCCCCGCGCGGCGACCCGCAGCAGCTTACCTGGAAGCCGGCGCAGCTGCCGCCCACCTCCCTGCTGCGTATGGCAAACCGAACAGCGGGCGTTGGCCCTCCTGCCGGACACTCCTCTGCCAGCGCCGCTCTGGCCGAGTCGCGGGGGCCGAATGTGCGACGGGGCAGAACGGGGAGATGGCTTTTTTGGGGGGTGGGAATTCGTCTGTTTGGGGAGGACGGGCTGTCTGAGGGCCGGGGCGGGCCAGATGTTGTACTTTTAGGGGGGGAAAGGGTATCGGGAAATGAGGTCAGCTGTTGTATCAAGAATAGAGGGGGGCAGAGATAGTGAGAGACAGAGAGCACGTGAAGGGGGGCGAAGAGAGGGCGGGGAAGGGAGAGGACAGCGAGGGGCGGGCGGGCGCGCAGCGGGAGAGAACGGCGCGGAGAGAAACAGAAAGCGTATAATTAATCCACTTCGGGACGGCGAAGGCGAGAGGGCGGGCGTGGAGGGGGAGGGAGTCGGAGGCCGGGAGCCGGGGGCGGGGGGCCGGGAGGGGGCAGAGAGAAGGTTGCGGAAGAGAGTGGGGCCGGGGCCGGAGGCCGCGACGGGAGAGGGCGCACGGGGAGGAGAGCGAAGGCGCAACGTCGGGGGCCGGGGGCGGTGGCGACGGGGGCGGGGCGGAGAGTCCCCGGCCGCGGGCGCCCCGCTCGAACTGGGCCGACGGAGCCCTCGGCCGTCGCGAGCCCGGGCCCGGGGGGCGGGGGCAGCGGGGGCGGCGCACCGGGGAGGGCTGGGGGTAGCGCGGGGGATGACAACGCCGGCGGCCTGCGGGCCGGACTGCCTGCGGGGGGGACCGCCTCCTCGGGCGAAGCGGGACGGGCGCTGAGGTAGATGAGGAGGAGGTGGCTGGGGATCCGCAGGCCCGGCGGAGCGCGGCCCCGCCGACGGCGCCCAGGACGGGAGTCAGCAGCGTGGCGGCGGACGGCGTCGACGCGGGGCCGCCAGCCCGGTGGAGGCGCTGGCGGGCCGAGCGGGCAGGCGTGGGCCGAGAGGCGGGGGCGGCCGGAAGGGGGGGCCGGGGGCCGGCCTGGTCTCACGCAGCTCCGCCGGAGAGCAGGCGAACCGCGGGCGCCAACGCCCGGCTCTTATAGCGGAGCCAGCCCGCGGCCTGCGCCCGCTCGGGCCCCGCTGGCCGCGCGCCCGCGCCAATGGGCGCCTGCAGGGCCCTCGCCCCGCCCCCGGACCGCCCCCGCCACTCGGGCCCGGGGGGCCTCGGGCCCAGGGGGCCCGGGGTGGGGGGCCGTGCGGTGCGCAGGGACGTGACTCGGTTGGGGGCGGGGAGCGGCAGAATTCGAAAGAAATCTCGAATCGCTATTCTTAAGTGTCCAGGGCCCCAGCTCGGATTCCGGGGTACCAGCGATTTCTGCGCGGTTCTCGGAGGACGCGCGGCGGGCAGGGTGGGTGGCGTCCCAGTCCTAGCGGCGACAGGGGATCCCCGCGCCGCGACGCGGTAGACGCGGCGGGGCCGCCCCGTCGGAGTTCGGGCACAGGTGGCTCCGCGATGGATCGTGGTCCCTGAGTCCCGCTGGGAGGTGCGGGTTAGGAGGGTGTCCCTGGAGCGGAGGGGCGAGCAGCCGCCACCTGCACGAGCAGGCGCAGCGCCTGGAGCTGCAGCCGGAGCCCGAGCGCCCCCCGGTGCCGCGTGGGAGCCGGGGAGTAGCCCCGGCGGCCTCCAGGTGCGGTGCGTGGGGAGCATGACCGAGCTGACCCGGGTGCGTCTAAGCAGCTCTCCTTTGGGGCCCCCCAAGATATCCGGAGAGCGGTTGCCCTGTCCTCAGTGCGTTGGACTTGCGTAGACTCGGGTTCGGCCCCGGGGACCACCACCACGTTAATTTGGGGTCTGGGGAAACCATCTCCTGGAGAGTTTGGACGATGTGAGAAGCGATTTTTATCAAGTCAAACCACGCACAAGCCCCGACGCCCCGCCCGCACCCCGGAAACCCGGTCGCCCGCGCCTCTCCGAGGGGAAAAGTATGCTGGCGGCGGGAAGTCCGCACCCGGCTCGCCCCTCACTCCGCCATCAACCCCTGCGCTCGCCCACGACGCGCGCCCCCCGGAGTCTTCTTGCCCAGAGGGCTGGAGGCGCTGCACCGCCCGAAGGGGTGCACCTCTCCACGGCGTCGCCCCCCGCCCAGCGCCCTGCCCACCCAGCTTTGGAGCCGCCAAGACGCTTTCCCCACGGTTGTGGTCTTTGCAAAGAGCAAACGAAAGCGGCGCGGGTTTCGGGGCGCCGGGTCCCAGCGAGCGCGGCCACCGAGGAGCATGCCCGCAACGGGCTCCCGCGCCCCGCCCCGGTCTCCTGGGTGGCCGCCCGAGGAGAGCGCCAGCCCTGGCTGGACCACGGCGTGTGCGGGCAGGGAGCTGGGCCGGGCGGCGGAGGCGGCGGGGAGCTCACCGCAGGCTGGAGTCTGCGTCTGCGGGCGCACTGGGAGCTGAGGCAGCCAGCAAGAGCTCTGCGGCGGACGGCGGACGCTGCTGAAGGTGAGCGAGACCCCAGGGGGGCAGTCCTCAATGTCCGGGGGCAACGCCCAGTCCTTTGGAAGACCCGGGGACGATGCCCAAATTTGGGGGAATCTGGGGGCAATGCCCAGATCTCCTGGACGCGGGAAAAGCACTGCCCACGTCCTAGCGGACACGCTGCCGGGCCAAGTGTGTTGGGGGAACAGAGAGAAAGTTCCCAAATCCGAGGAGCTGAGGCGTGGGAGGAACTTCGTAGAAGACCCCGAAAGGCCTGGAACCGGTGCCCGCTGTGCACAGGGTTGGAGGAGGTGCGGAGGGCCGCCGGCGGGCCAGGAGCAATTGCCCAGATATCCGCGTCCACAAGACAGAGCTCTGATTTGCGGGCGGAGAGAATGTGTGTCCCCAAGTAGGAGACTCAGGGGAGGATCCGCTGACGTGGAGCACTAAGGCTGATAACTAAATGGAGGCTCAAGAAAGAGTTCAGGTTGGGGGGTGGGCGTCACAGTAAACTGCTCCCTGTACTCCCGGCTCTAAAACTTGGGGGACCCAGCATCCTGGTCGTCAAGTCTGGAGGGAACCCGAGATCAACGAGTGGGGAGATAGGCTTTTGGGTGACTCGGAAAATTCTCAACATGAAACTTGGGAGACCCAAGAGGCACATTGTCCCCATAAGGGGGAATAACAATGGACACATTTGGGGGATCTAGGCAAATTCTTCCGAGGGGAGGAAAGTAGAGATTAATTTTCACACTTTAGAAAAGCAAGTTAGGGATGGACGCCCGTAGGTAGTAGCTTCCATGATGGTTGTGGCTGCGGGGGTAGTGGGGGAAACTCAAAAAGCACTGTCTGAATTTGGGGGGACCTGGGGTGTGATCACATTTGGAGAATACAGAAAAATCAATGTCCTTTTTATATTTTAAATTTTCAACTGCTATCAGTTAGTTTATTTTTGTTGAACAGGAAAAAAAAAGACCTGTTTGCCTGGGTACTACCTGCATTTGGGTAGCTCTAGTAAAACATGGCCCAAGTTTGGGAGAATCCTTGTAAATTGTCCAGTGGAGATTGTTATCTAAATTCCAGAGACCCTGGTTTAGTATCCAGGAAGCTTGTAGGACACAGGCTTACAATGCCTGGAATTTCTAGGAACTGGGGATATTTTCCAGTCCCTGGACATTTTCATTTTAGGGGACCCACAGAAAGTTGCCTAAATTTAGAGGGACTCCAGAAAGAGTCATAAAATCAGGGGACCTATAAATCAATGTTCACAAAAGCTCAATTGTTTTGTGGAGGAACAAGAAAATCGGCGGGGGGCGGTTGTTTTTGTTTTTTGGAGGGCTTGGAGACACAGTACCTCAGTTTGGAGGCCCAGGAAAATAATTTTTGAACCTGGAGACTCAGAGATTGCTCAGTGTCCTCAGAAGAAGTGGGGATCAACGTTTTAAATTTTAGAGAAAACACATTGAGAGTTCCTAGGTCATGGGGCCTGGAAGGAGTTTGCGGGATGTGGGAGCCCCAGGAAATATGGCCTACATTTGGGGTGGCTCAGTGGGCACCTAAGAAATCAGCGCTTTCCTCTAACCCCAGGATAAAACTGAATGTGTCTGGGTGGCCCAAAGTGCAGTGCCTAATATTTGAGAACGCCTAATATGTCCAGATATACGGGATCAGGAAAAGGGTCCAGTGTCCTCCAGGGATTTGGGAGCAGTGTCTGAATTTTAGACAACCAGGGTTCTTGTTAGTAAGCTAGTCAGACCCAGGGAATTTTTTAATACTGAAAATGCTATGATACAGAGAAAATGCTCAGAATTTTTGGTTACTGTGGACACTCAACAGAGCCTGGTTTGACAAGATACAGGCTCTGTGCAAGGGTTCGTTTTGTGCCTGATGTGTGGTCGGCGGGGGACCTGGAAGACCATGTGCAATTTGGGAGAACCTGCATGATTCACAGCCACAATTGAGCACAGCTCCGGTGATTCCTCAGTGTGTTTCCGGCGCTTGGGTAACAGTGTCTAAACTTTAAGGAAACTGATTAGTGGTCTGGAAGCTTGCAGAGCCCTGGAAATGAATGGCCTAAATCTTTGTGCCCCCTCCTCTGCTCCCTCCACCCCCCCCACACACACACACAGATACTCACTGAGTTTTGAGGATCAGAAGCCAACCTCTCAATTTTGCCGGACTCAGGAAATCAAAGTGTGAACGGTTTCTGATTCAGAGAAGGGTTTGGTGTGCCTTGGCTCTAATGCCTAAACTTTGGGAAGACACAGGGAAGCAAAGTGCAAACAGGATTCCCCGGACACTGCTTAGTGTGTTTGTGGCACGTGGGAGTCTTTGTGTAAATTTTAGGGAACACAGGATGGAGGCAATAAATTCGTGACACTAAATGAATAACATCTCAAACTGTGGTGCCCCAGGAGAACAGGGCTTTGGGCGCTGGGGAACCAGCTCGGGGACAGGAAACTTGGGAGGCAGGAGCTGAATGTCCAGAATTATCAGAAGGGAAAAAAAGAAAAAAGAAGAAAACACTTGTTTGGGGACCAATGCCTAACTGCCAGAAAAACGTGGTCCGCATTCTGGTGAGCCAGGCAATCGGCTAGCATGATCCGGTTCAGGTTTAAATTTCAGGGGATAGGGATTGGCAGTGTGTAAATCTGTAGGACTTGGAGTGTGTGTGTGTGTGTGTGTGTGTGTGTGTGTGTGTGTGTGTGTGTGTGAACATTTTTGTGATCTGCAGAAATGACGTGTTTGGAGGATCTAAAAGCAAAGCTTAAACGTGGGGGGGATCCTATAAAAAATCCTGTCCGCGGGTGGGGGGAGAAGGGCAGTCGTTGGGTGGGTGGGGACCCCGGAGACGGGGGGCTGCAGCTGGGAGACCGAGCTTCCGGCCGGCGGGGAGCTGCCACCGTCCGGGGACCGGCGCGCGGAGCAGGGGCGCCCTCCGCAGGGGACAGCGCGGGCAGGTGGCGCCCGGCTTCCTGGGCGCGCGCCGGGAAGAATGTTGCTGCCCTTCCTTGCGCCTTCTCGCCACGGAGAGCGCTGGTGTGGCACCAGCCCGGCCTCGCGGGCGTCGGGCGGAAGGGAAGGACCCAGAGCCTCCCGGCCGCCTCGCCTGCCGCCCGCGGGCTCCCCGCCGCCGCGCCCCACTCGCTCCCGCGCCGCGAGCCTAGGCGAAGCCGCGGCCGGGCTGCCGCCGCGGGCAGGCTTGTCCCCCGCGCGGCTTGGGGACCGGGGTGCACCCCCGGTGGCCGCCCCCGCGCGCCCCGGCGCTCCGAGAGCGCCCTTCGCGCCTTGGCCAGTCCCCAAACGACGGTGAAACCAATGTTGTTTTGGTAAATACGGAAGAGGAGAGAGAATGGGGACGAAGAGAAGGAAAATGGGGGCCGGGCTTCAGGCCCAGGACCGGGGGTCACCTTTCGACTCCTCAGAGACTCTGCGCAGACCCTCCCTGCGCTGGGAAGCCCAGCTCGTTAAAGGCAAAGCCTGAACCCCGCACAGATGCAAAGCGCTGCTGGAGGGAACAAGGGCACCCCTCAGAACTGGGCGATGTTGGGTGTGGGGTGCAGTGACCCCAGGGTATCTGCAGGGTGGAGGATTGCCAGAGAGACACTGCTGGCGGGGGCAGCGGAGTGGTGAGCATCCTGGGGCCAGTATGGTAGGCACCTCTTGTCCCCACTGTCACCCCCCGAGGAAGAGTGGGGCAGCTCAGAGCCTGGCACTCTGGGAACGCAGGGGTTAATGCCGTTAGACCGGTGTGGGAACCGGACAAGGCTGAAGCAGCCCTTTCACATTAGCTTGGCAAGACCGAGAGGAGCCCCCCAGGAGCCCCCAACCCCCATGAGAAGCGGAGCATTTTCCACCCAGAGCCCAAAGCACGCGGGGAATGTTCCCCCTTCAAATTCCAGTCCACACCAATCACCCCCGTGTCCCATTCCAGGAACATCTGGCCTGTCTCCCCCCACCCCTCACACCCGGGGCCCCCCACCAGCCTTCTCAGTCCTGCACCCCAGCGTTCAGGCTGCTGCCCGTGCGCCTCGGGGGCCTTCAGGCCGCTTCTCTCTCCGTAGCAACTTATAAATTTGGGGTGGGGACCATTGAGACTTACTGTCTGGGGACCCCAGGCCCCCATGAGCCCAGAGCAGCTGGCAAAGCCTTGATGGGCGCCTCCGCGCACCGGCACAAGTACAGGGCTCCCCGTGGCTCTGCTCTGCTTCCCACCTTTCCTCCAGGCCTGCTTCCCCCGCCAGCGGTGGGCCGGACGCTGAGGGGAGAGCCCCAGCTCAGGGTGCAGGCCTTCCCCCAGTGGGGGTGCCTGGGGGCAATCACGCCAGAGGCCCAGCCGGATGCCCCTTTCCTGCTTTCTGCCCCCCCACATGCCCACTCTGGGGAAACCTCTGCACGGTGCTTGAAGATGCGACTGGACCATGGAGGTAAGAAGGCTGAGGCCACCTTGGGGTGCCAGGCTGAGCAGAGAGGGCGCTGGGTAACGTGCTCTCCCTCCCTGCTGGCTGCCTGCTGAACCCTCACCTTATTTAGTCAAAAGTGTGGCTAAAGGGGCAGGCTTGGTGGGGGCAGATGCAGGTTGCCCTGGGGCTCAAAGGGGCACTGGCTGCCCAGGGTTCCCTAACTTCCAGTCCCCCAGGGTAGGAAGGAAGGGCCCTGCACAGCCCCAGCATGTTGGGGGCTCTTCTGCTCAGGCCTGGCTGGCAGGAACACCAGCCACAGTGCCACCCTCCCCAAGTCCTGCTCCAGCACGGGGGCAGAGTGAGTGCCTCCCCTCTGGCTGCTGAAACCCACGTCCAAAGAGAGCAGTCATCTCCCCAGAGATCCGGACTCGCCCCAGTGAGCTGGCCCCTGCGCCTGGCCTTCCGCCCCACTCCCTCACTTCCTGCCCTGGGCCCTTCTCCCTCTCCGGTTTAGGGCACTGGCCCTGAGCTGGCCGCTCCCCACTCCCTGGGGCCGAGTCCATCATTTTACAAACACAGCTCCCTCCTCCGTGGGCCCTCTGAGCACCCCTCCCTCGCCCTGTAGGGCGGGCACAGCGGCCGTGAAGTGGACCTGGACCACTAGCTCCTGGTCAGCCCTGCTGGAACCGCCCGGACCCAATGGCCCAAGCCACCCAAGGCACAAGGCACCCCAAGCCCCTGATGAACCACCCAGAACAGAAAGTTTGTACCGGTTGGGGTGGGAGTGCCAGGGAGGGCCTGGCCAGGTGCACTTGGGAGGGACCCAGGGGTCACCACAACTGTCCTACTGTATTTAGTGTCTGCACTGAAGACACCTTTGGAAGGACATCCTTCTCGGCTGGGCAAACTGGCCTGTAAGGGGGTCTCCCGCGGGGCCTCTCCCCGCAGGCCAGAAGGGTGCCTCCGTTGCTTTTGGGTCAGGCAGAAGGCTCAGACGCACCCCGTCCCCACTTCCGGAGTTTCCCACTACCCCTGGAGGGCATCGCTCATCCAGGGCATCTCCCTGGTGCCCCACCCCGGCACCTGACCAGTGAACCAGTACGGCTACCACCGAGGAGCTTGTTCTAGAAGGGTCCTGGGCAGCTCTGGACCCCCGGCCTTTCTAGCGGCCCCCCACCCCCACTCCCACCCCCAGGAAGCCCAGGGCCACCTAACACAGTGGGGCCAAGACACCGGCACCTGTAAGGCCCCCCCAAAGCTCAGGGTGCCTCTGTGTCCTTTGGCCGTTGCCTCACTTGGCCCTCAGAGTTCTCAGCAGCCAGGCGGATGATGGGGACACAGACAAGGCCAGCCGTTGGTGCGAGGCCCCACAGCCAGCAGCCGGGGCTGGGAGGACGTGGGTTTCATGTGCCCAGGGGAGCCCAGCCTTCGGGGGTCTCCTGCTAACCCCGGTGATGTCCTCGCCCTGACCCCTGCTCTCTCTGGCTGCTCCCTCCCACCTTCTGCCTTTCTTCTGCCAGGAGCTCCCCTCCAAGGACCTCACAGAAAGTCCAGGCTGCAGGGAACCTGCCGTGCCCACAGCTGAGCCCCCCAGGAGCGAGGCCCCAGAGCAGCAGCAGGAATCCCAGATACCAGCTTCAGGACTCTGCAATGGGCCTGCCCCCCGACACACCAACTCTCACCCCCAGCCTTGACTCCTCATGGAAGGGGGGCTTCTAAGAGCCGAAGGCCTGACACATGGAGAGCTGTAGCTGCCGCCGTGGACACCTCGGCCCTGCCCTGGGGATCCTGAGACGCTCACCTCTGTGGGATGGGGCTGGCTGTGGGGCTTGGCTCCAAGGGGTGGGGACCTCTGGATGGGGGGACATGGCAGCTCACCTCTGGGCTGGGTTTTCCGGCTCCCGCTGGGGCACAGGCTGAGCAGGGCGCCGAGCTGGGCGAGATGCAGAGCCCTGGAGCTGGGGGCTGGAACCCACCTCCTCTCCACCAGCTCAGCAGGGACTCTTCGGCCCTGGGGAGTAACAGAAAGGTGTTCCTAAGAGATGGATTTTGAAGCAAATTCTCCCAAGCCAGAGTCCCGGTCCCCTCCTCCCCTGGCTCTGTCATAGAGAGCCTGTAGGTCACCATGTCAGTTTAGGGTGGTGGCTGCCTGACTCTCCCTGTTTCAAAGCACAGGAGAGGGACGAGGCAGCGCACGGCTCACCTAGGAGTGGGCTTGCTGGCAGCCAAGGTGCCCATGGACAGGCAAGGGACCCCTCTGTTGGACAGGCTGTCCTCTTCCTAGCTGGGGTGGGCTTCTGCCTGGGCATGGGGATAGAGTCTGCACATGGGGAGCCTACCTCAGGGGGTCACAGTACCCAATAAAGAAGTCTCTCCTCTGCTCCCCAACATCTCCACCTCAGATGGAAGCAAGGGGCGGGGCAGGCACAAACCAAAGGCCGCAGCTCAGGACTGGAAAAGCAGCTGGAGTTGGGGCGGCCTGAGCCTCTCTGGGGAAATGAGCCCCCTCCCCACCAATACCACAGACAGAGGAGCCTGGGACCCTGCGTGAAGGGAGAGATGCTCCATGCGCGACCTAATGCCCTCCAGAGAAGCTGCCCAGCCCGGCGCAGGGCTCTGTGGCAGGGGAGGCAGGCAGGGGCATGGGGCCAGGCGCACAGGACAGAGCAGCGACGTCCCAGTCCTGCTGTCGGAGCAGCAAGGGGCACTGGCCCCACTTGGACCTTCTCACTCTCCTTTCCAGTTACTTGTGGGATTCTTTGGTGCTGGTCTGGAAGGTTGGGTGGGGGGGGGGGGGGAAGCTTTACATTTAAAACAGTATTAAAAAAACTGCTCCAAAATCTTGGGCCCATGGACCCTCTGTACAGTGTCCTGTTTGTCTTTGGTTGGGACTGAAGATGGGGGCGATGCAGCAAGAGAAAACGTCACAGAAAAACCCTGCCTTTTACATTTTCAAAAACACCTGTGCTCGCCCGCTGAGAAGAGCAGCTTCCCCGACACCCCGACCCCTCCCATTGCACCTGGCGGATCCCAAGCCTCTGTGACTCTGCAGCCCTATAGAAGTGCCCCCTCCCCACTTGTCTTCCCTGTCCCCGCCAAAGCTGAAGCTGCACTTAGGAAGCTGGCCTGGGCCCCTCCCTCGCAGCAGCAGAGACTCTCTGTTCGCTGCCCCCCGACCCCTGAACACTGAGAACTCGGCTTTTCTCACGCACTCAGAGGGAGCATCGTGAATGAAGGAAGCCCAGATACCTGTACTCTAATTGCTGCGTGGTCCCCGAAGCGCCCAGCAGTGGATAAAGAGGACTGGGGAGTCACTGGCCAATAAAGAGGACAAGGCTGGCTGCCGAAACTGCGGTGATCCACTGGTCAGGGCAATACAGGCAGAGTCCGTCAAAGCAGGGGTGCACTGGCCGCGGTTCCCAGACCCTCCAACCAGGCTGGTGCAGAGGAGGGGGAGGAGGGGCATGGGGCTGAGGCTGGAGAGAAGACGAAGGGCACATTCAGGGTGTGCGTGATAATGGGCTCCTAGAAGAGGGAGAGCCTCTCCACCACTGGGCAGGGCGCCTGCTCAAATGCCAACTGAAATTACACTTTGGCCTCTCGCCTCCTCGTGCCCACCAAGCCTCTCCTCAAGCCCCTCCAATTTTGGGCCAACTTAGTGGTGCTGGGACAGCTGGCTGTGCAGGGCACCGTGCATTAGGGCATGGGAATTCGGCCCACCCCTGACCCAGCAGAGAGGCGCCTGTGTGCATGGGCATCAGCGGGAAGCGCTCCCTGCCAGCTCGGAGGTGGGGTTGCGTGGAGGGGGTGGGGCGTGGGCCCGGCTTCACTGGCTTGACCCTTGGCCATCGCTTCATACCCTGGAAGGCCGTTGGGCGTGGCACGGTTAAAATGGGCAGGGGATGGGAGGTAAGGGGAAAGAAGCAGGGTTCAAGAACAGTCAGAGAAATCTTTCTTCAAGTGCTCCCAACACAGTTACAATGCAGTGTAGTCGTAGCCTCTATCCCGTTAGGGGCAGGGAGTTTTCCCCCTTCACAGCCACATCTGATGGGGCCCCTGTACTATGTGTGTGGTGCTAGGCACCAAGGATACTGCTGCCAGTATCCACAGCTTTTGGAGCCTGGTTCAGTCTCCCACTAAGGCAGGACTGTCAGCATCGAGGGGAGGGCCCAGGTAGAAATGCGGCCTGATTGGGCCGAACCTCACTGGGAATGTAAAGCTCTTCCCTGAGCCTGCAGGGAGAGCGGGCAGTGGAGCAAAGGCTAACGAAGATATGTGCACTTCCCAGAAGGCCAGCAGTCCTACCTCCCTGTTCCCCTGCAGCCCAGCGTGTCCACCTGACTCAGATGCCAGCTTGCTAGGAATTTAATTCTCCCTCTTTCTTTGTCCCTCAAGCTCCCCCCTGAATTCTTTCTCTAGAGGGACAAATCATCCCAGTGGGGAGAACAGGGCTTTGGAGGGCAGCAGAGTCAGACTTGAGGGGGACTCGGATCTGGTGGGGGTGTCCCAAACAGGATGCACATGCCCTGGAGCCACAGTACCCCACGGGAGGAGGGCTGTTCACTGGGCTCTTGGGTGGGGAGGGATGCAGAGATGCTAGAGGCCCAGAGTCATGCCCAGGCACAAGAGGGGCATCATATGAAGCAACGCACAATTCTTGGAGTGCAGCAGTCACCTGCTCATGCGAGCTCTGGCTCTGCTGTGGGCTCTGTGGTTTGGCGGCTCTGCAGGCTGTGGGACCCCCCTGGTGTCTGCTGCAAGTTGCAAGAGACTAGGTCTCTATGGGGTGACTTGGCTGGGACTTCCCAAGCCACAGGGGAGGGTAAAGGGCTGACCTCAAGCCAGAGATACCTGTTCCATGGGGGACCCTTGACCAAAGGGATGTCCCCAGATTGAGAAGGTGGGTGGCTAAGGAGCCGAAAAGGAAGCAGCCTTTCACACCCACAGACCAAAATGAAAATGTGGAGACATTTCTTGAGGCATCTTGAGTCTGTATTGCCCTCTCAGCCTGGTCCAAAAGGGAGCCATGTGGGGCTATTTCAGTCCACCAGAATCTTGGAACCCAGAGAGTTTAGGCAAGGGGAGGGGAGGACACATGGACGGAGGCAGGACTGAGGCATGGGGGTCAGTGAGGTGGCTGAGGGCTATGGACCTCAGCACTGCATCCCATTTATCTTCCACAGCTGGGGGGCACATGGCTGATGGAGGAAACACAAAAGGAACAGATTTTGGATGCAAGGATACCTCATAACTAAAACCTCGTTAACAGCACTGTCTCTTAGACCCGGGAGAGGGCCTTCAGCCCTGGAGTTCAGGGGGGTCTCCCTTTATGCAGGAGACTATTTGAGTGCCCCCAGACACCCCAGCCCGGGTTTCCTCCACTGGCTGGTTAAGTGGCCTCATGCTGACACCTGGTGGCCACTTCTGGAATTACAGAAGCACAACCCGGAGGTCTTGGGCCTTGCAGTTTGGGGCAGCTGGGGAGAAGATAGGTCAAAACAACATTGCTGACCCCCCCACCGCAGAGTCAGGGTGCAGGTGGGCTCTACACCTTTGTGCTCAGATCTCAGGCTCTTATCTGCCTCTATCCTGGCACCTCAGAACAGGTGGTGGAGGGAGGCTTAAGGGAATTCCTGTCTTTGGGGCCTCCCCAACTCCAGGGGTACATGGCCAGGTAGATGCCCAAAGCTGCAGGTTAAACCTGGGACGCCTGCTTGTAGCATCCATTGTGCTCTGTGTGTTATATTTGCATCAGAATAGAATCAGATTATTACAGAAAGGCTCCAGGCAGAATGTTGGGACCCCTGTCCTGAGGCAGGGGCTCTGAGAGGAGCAGAGGTGGGCTGACCACATTCTAGTTCACGCCCCACCAGGGTTTTCAAATCTGGCCAGAGCCTGGCACCCTGTGGCCACTTGGAGAAGTGCAGCCACAGCCTCAGAAAGCACCAGGTTTCCTTAAGTCAACATTGCCACCAGGCTAAGAACCAGGCCACTTCACCCTATCTGGGAGTTGAGAGAAGAGGGGGACATAAGCCTGAGCCCCTGTCCTGAACCCACAAGACCTGTCCCAAGAGCCTCACACCATCAGGTGCCATGGGGTCCAGCTGCCTCCATGTGGGCAGCCAGACCAGCCAGGCTGAGACCAGCACGGGCAGCAGATAGCCTCGAAGGCGGCAAGGCCACGTGGCGAGGGCCACGCTGTGGAGCTCACACAGTTGTGCGTCTGGCGGGTCAGAGGGCGAGTATGGGCAGGGAGCCTGGAGGCTGACTCTGTTCAAAGCCTGGCTCTGCTGCTGGCCCTGGGCTGCCGTTCACCCCCGGGCCCCCACACCTCTCGGACCTCAGGGGCTGGTCCTGGTGCGTGGAGGCCAGTGGGTCAGTGCTGGGCTGTGCCTAAATGCTAACAAATGCTTGTTACTGGGTTCTGGTGTGAGGGTGTGTTTGCCCCTGACTTCCCTAACTGTTGCTACTGGAATGTTCTTCCCTGGAGCCATGTGGAAAGGCAGCCTGGAGGGTTGGTGGCTCAGCCTCAGGCCTGGCTGCCCTGGGACACCTCCCTGCAGAGGCTTCCATCCCCCCAGGTAGCAGTTGACACCAGAGGGGGCTCTGGAGCTGGGGGCTGGGGTTGGCTGGGGTTCAGAGAGCTGCGGAGACATCTCCCCGGCGAGGGGCCTGGGGCCCCCAGGAGTCCCCAGGTGATGCTTCAGCCTTGCAGCCCTGTCTCTGCCCCTCCTCTCAGCCAGCCTCGTTCTCCTTTCCACCCATTCCACACTGTGCGAGCCCGCCACAACCCCGAGCTTGGGCCCGCTTCCCTGAGGAGCCTGTGGGCCACACCTGGTAGCCGGGGGACTGCTCTGCTCCCACAGAAGACACCTCGGGGATCTCCTGCCTGCGATGTCCACAGGAGAGCAGACCCGCAGTGCTGCCCCAATGGCACTAAGGACTGGAGAGGGACACCGCTTGCTGGAGACACAAAGCCAGGAGCAATAGGGCAGGGACAGGCCGCCCAAGGCCCACAGCCCACCCTCAGCCTCCCACAGCAGCTCCCTCTGCACCTGGCCCAGGAGAGCCGAAGGTGCTTCGTGCAATGACAGCGACGTGGTGACATCTGAGGCCACCAGCCTGTCCTGCTGGGAAGGAGCTGGAAGTGTGGTGGAGCAGGACCTGCTGACTGCACAGCCGCATGCCCGGGGCCCCCACATGCACCACCACACTGGACCCTCTCTGCAGCCAGGGCGGGGACCCCCTTTTGGTTAGGACATAGGCCCCAGCCCAGCCGGCCCACCAGCTCTCACCCTTCAGCCCTGTTCCGGCCTAGGGTGGACACACAGCTGGCACCGATACACTCAGGGCGTGAAGAGAGGCAAGGCACCCTTGGAACCAGACCCCAGCCTGTCCTTTCTTTTCCCAGGGCCAGCCCATGCACGGTCATGGGGAAGGGCCTTGGTGACACCAGCTCTCTGTGGACACAGCTGCCACTGTGGCTCAGGGAGGGTGTCACTGGCCAAACTTGACCCCCAGCAATCCCTGGCTCACTCTGCATCCCCAGAAGTGACAGCCTGATGTAGACTCATCCTCAAGGTCAAGTGCCTGTGTGAGGGCACAAGTCGCCTCCTCCAAGAAGCCTCCCAGCCTACCATCTACTTTGAGTTCTGACTGTGCAAGTTGAGTTGGGTAGGGCCTTTCCTTTGCCTGGAGCCTAGATGCTCTGTCCCCTCTGTTCCCCCAGAGCTGGGCTTGGGTTGGGGAAGCACCCACAGTGTGGCCTAATAATAGAGCCATCTTTAATGCCTTGAGGGAGGAAGCCTGCCTTCCACCTGCTCCCTACCCCTCTCCTTGAAGCTTTCCTTGGACAGGCTGAGTATGTCAGACCTCAGGAGGTCACCATGGAGGGCCAGGGAGGGCCAAGGAGGGTCAGGGAGGGCCAAGGAGTGTCAGAAGGGCCAGGGAGGGCCAGGCAGATCCAGGCAAGGCCACAGAGAACCAGGGGGGCCATGGACATCCAGAGGGGACAGGGCAGCCAGAGCCACGGGTTCAGAGCCTCAGGTTTACCCTGAAGCCCCCCAGATCCCCTCCCAGCTCCACCCCTGCCATCCACAGCCACCACGGGGGTCTGCCTCACAGCCCAGAACCTGAGGCCCAGAGAGGGGTGGGAATCTGAGTGTGGGAGGGGCAGGCAGGGTGGCCCTGAAGGAGGATGGGCTGGGCCAGGGCCAAGCTCCGAGGCAGGGTGGACTTTGAAGAGCGGAAGAGGATGCTTTGAGTCGCAGCGTGAACGGCCACAAGCTGGCAGGGCTGTGGGGGCGCCGGCTCTGTTTTCCAAAAACACAGATGGGCTGGGAATGGAGTGCAAGTGAGGCCTGCGGAATGTGCCCCCGGCCCCCACCCCAGGTTCTGATGACTCAGCAGCCTGCCCTCCTGCGGCTGGGGGAGTGGGGCCACCCCGGAAGCCCCGGGCTTCGGGGCCCCTGGCTGGGACCTTGAGACCCATCTTCCTCCCTGGCAAAGTGCAGAGCCCGGCATGGCCGGGAGCAGGCCCTCATAGGGGAGCCCCCTGGGCATGGCGGTGAGGCTCAGGCCAGCCCCCAGGGTTCCTGTAACACTGACCCAAGGCTCAGCCTCCTGTGTGTAAACCTTCTGAGCACCTCTGAGTGCGGGGAGCCAGACAGGCACTGCCACGCCTGGCCTGAGGAACTCCAACCGCATGCAGCCACGGGCCTGGGGCCCAGACCCTGCATCTCAGCCCGCTGCCTTGGAGGTTAGGGACTGTGGGGGGACCCTTGCATACAGCCTCAAGCTCAGCTTTTGGGGGTAGCCTCAGGGTCCCCTCTTTGGAGCCATGGAGACTGTCGCAGGGATCTGCAGGTCAGGGATGGGACCCCCCCAGCCACCGGCAGCAGAGGGACACCGGGCTGAGGCTGGGGGCTGCTGGGCCACCTGGGAGTGGGGGGTGGGGGGCTGAGGACCTGAGGGACGGGGGACCTGCAGCGCTTGGCGCCATCACAGCCCGAGCGGGCCGCAGGGGGAGCACCGAGGCACCTCATATCCCACTTTCGAAGGAATCTGCCTCATGTCCCTGTGCAGAGACAAAAAACAATAGTGCCGGAGGGAGCGGGTCAGTGCCCCCACCACCCTGTTTGGTATCCGCCCTCCCCAGCCCCTGTCCAGCCCCTACCCCAAAACATTCTTGCTGGAATTGACCTCTCAGCACTGGGACGGGACACGGGGTGGATATGGGGAAGAGCTAACATCTGACCCAGCTGGGCCTCGCCTGAGACCTCCTGGGCCCCCAGCCCTGAAGCCCCTGCCTCACAGAGCCTGTGGGTACAAGCACAGCAAGGGGCCACCTGGCCCGACAGTGACGACGCAGCCAGCAGGTCCTCCGGGGCCCTGGCAACCCTCGGGGACGCCTGCAGTAGATGCACCTCTGGCCTGGTCTGCTCCTCCACACACAGGGTGGAGAAAGTCACCCCCAAGGACCTCCCACCCCAAGTCGCCACAGTGGAGACTTTCCCAAGTCACTGGGGACCCAGCACATATATCCAGCTGCTCCCCAGGGAAGCCTGGACCAGAGAGGCTGGGTGGGGGCTTTATGTGGGGTAGGTTATGGGGGTGCAGAGAACTTGGCCACCATCTCTCCTTCCTAAACCCCAAGGCCTCCGGTGTCCAGGGCGGCCAGCCCATTTGACACCCCCTGAAGCTGCCCCTGTGAGGGCTGGCAGGAGGCTGCAGGGGAGGAGGATGGGAGACCCCTGCACAGGGGCCAGGACAGCGGACCCCAGCAAAGGAAAGAGCATCAGAAGTGGAGCTTTGGCGCCCTCTGCTGGTTACATCTGCAAATGGCCATTCCAGCCACCTTGCCAGGAGGACAGGTGCCTGCCCAGCAAAGCCGCCTACACGGGGGTGGGGGGGGGACCCCTGCCTGGGTCTGGGGGCAGGCCTCCCAAGTCGGGGCACAAGTGTCCCCACTTGCAACCTGACTGGACACAGACAGCAGCCGGGTCTCAGCCTGGGCTCTGCCAGGGGTCCTTTTCCAACTCGGTCCTTGGTTCCTAGTCTCGCTCCCTCTCCTGGGTGGGCCCCTGCCAGGCACCTGGCCCTCTAGGGAAGGAGGCCTACCCAGCATGCCCGAGTCCACCTCCCATGTCCCTCAGGGTCTGCTCTGGCCTGGAGAGCGGTGAGGGTGGTAAGTATTTACTGCCGAAAGGAGAGCGCAAATACTGCCCCAAGGGCCAGGCGGAAAGGCCAGCCCATCCATGCCAGGAGCAGGTGCAGCTCGGCGGGCCAGCCTAGAGGCAGAGCCTCCTCAGGGGATGGACACCAGAGGGACTAACTTCCTGGCTCCAGCCTCAGTCCCCAGCCTGCATGGCACATGCGACGCTGGGACCCAGAAGAGACACAAGGACAAGTGAGCAGGGGCATGCTGTGGGACATGTTTGGGGGTGTCCCCAGGGAGACCCTGGCCCCCCAGGGAGGGTCAGGGGGCCTTCCTAAGTATCTGCTCCTCCACCTCTGGCTTCCCTGGCTGGGGGGCACTTGGGCCCCCACCCTCCACGCCAGGGTGACCCCTAGGGCTGGATGCAGCGGACTGCTGGTGCCAACCCCAGGTTCCAAGGGCAGGCGGGGTCTGAGGTCGGGAGACTGTCCTCCCAGTTCCCAGAAGGGGCGGAGCATGTCCGAGGCAGGGAGGGCAGGGCCAGGGTCTGTGGGCCCTGCTTCCATGGGATGACCTAGAGGCCCCAGGAAGCAGGCAAACCACCGATGCCAACTGGAACATTGGGTCTGATACCACCTCTGCTACCTGGGCCCCTGAACCTTGGGCAGCCACTTCTCCCACTTCTGTGACCCCCTCCGTCCTGGGGTATGGAGAGCTCCACACTCCACCTTTCTAGCAGCACAGCCACGGGGGCCAAGGGGCCGGCAGGAGAGGCTTGAGTGGAGGGTCCTGGGTCTCAGGGCCGAGGCAGGTCTCAGGAGGGAGAGGCCCCAGCCCAGGCACACAGGGATGAGTCTCTTGGGTGGGCAGCCTTCCACCCTCTGTGGGTGTAACCCCTCTCTTAAGGACCCCCGGGGAATGCAGTCCTTGAATAGTGCCCCTGAGCCCCCCAGCACCACCTGGGGTGGGCCACATTGTGAGTCCTGCCCACTGGGATGGTCCCATGTGCCCCTGGGCCCCAAGGGCTCCTTCTCCCCCTTCCACAAAGTCTGCTGGCACCTGAGGGGGAAGGGAAACATCTGGGCCATCCCCTAGGATCTTGCTGGTTGGCAAGGCCAGCCAGGACATAGGCTTGACCGTCTGGTGTCACCTTGGCAGCCTGGCCCCAGCCTGTCCACTTTCCGGGCCCAGCCATGCCCGGCCCATGGGCTCTCGCATACCTCAACTCCAGTAAGATGCCCGTCTCTGCCTCTGCAAAAGGGCCACCTGGGTGTTCCCAGAGGCAGCTTCTCGTTGGTCCCAGCCACCTCCTCCCCTCTTCTTCCGGGTCCAGTGTCCAGCTGTCCACCCACCTGCCCATCCCTGGCCCCCACTCCAGGGGCGGGGCTAGCTGGGGACCCGTGACATCTCTGGGGGTGTCAACATGGTCGTGTAGAGGGGCAGCCTGGGAGGGAGCTGCTTCTGGCTCCAAGACCAGCCTCCAAATGGTCTGCAGCCACAGGGAGCCCAGGCACCCAAGCCCAGGACCGGCCGGGTGGAGCCTTCAGGGAAGGTGTGGATTGGTTTGGCCTGGGGAGCCAGCAGGCTGGCCAGGCCAGGTCACCCGCTGACCTCCCAGGCTACACAGCCAGCCCAGGCAGCCCCCAGGCTCTCTGGCATGCCCGGTGGCGGCCTAGGCAGGGTGCCCAGTGGAGCACCTTGGGCTGTAGAGGGCGCTGAAGAGGAGAAGTGTCAGGAGGCCTGAAGACCTAGACCCTCAAGGGACCTTGTCCTCAGGCCCGGACGGCACTTGGGATAAACGCCAGGTCTGGGGGCTCAGAGCCGGAGGGCAGTGCTATGGGGAGATGTGGTCCTGGTCCCAGGACCACGAGCTGTAGTCCTCAGCAGGGACGTAGCCAGGGCCCCCAAGGGCTGGGTCTAGGGCCCCTGCCCAGTGCCTGCAACCTGCGGAGTCTGTCCCCCAGCTTGCGGGGGCCGTCTGGCCCCCCAATTCCTCCAGGGCATTGGTGGGTTCCTGTGGCTGGATCTCGGCTGGGGGCCGCAGCTGGGCACACCCAGAGCTGGGCATGGTGGGGGGACTGAGAGAGGCCCAGACTCGGGCAGCCTCTCATGCCCTCTGTGTCCCCTCCCCCTGACCAGCCACTTCACTCCGCAGGGCCTCCATCTGAAACAGCCCTAAAAGCAGAGGCTCGCTTGGCTGGGTGGGGCAATTGCTGGGATGTTCTCATTCCCTCACCTTGAAAAGCTCTCTTGGGACTCTGAGAGCCGAGGGCTTGTGAGCTAGGGGTGTCAGCCAGCCCTCCAGTTCCCCAGCATCATAGAGACCCCCACAGCCCTTCTCTGTCCAGTCCTGGAGCAGCCAAGTCTGTAGAGGCTCTCAGTGCCCAGGGCAGGGTCAGCGGGCAGCTGACAGCAGCCTGTCACCTAGGGGTCTCTGCCATGTGCCCTGGGTCCAGGCTGCCCGCATGCCTGTGGCACCCAGTGAGCATGGGGAAAGTTTGGAGGGGCCTGTGAGACAGAACAGAAAGGGGGTCTCCCGACAGGAGCCTCATGACCACCAGGTGGGCCAGCAAACGCCCGACCGACCTTGTCCAGCTCCCTCCCCAGCCAGCACCTTGGCCACCATGCCGCTGCACAGACACACGACCAAGGCTCATCCGAGGGGTTTATTGGGTCACGGGGGACCAAGGGCGCCCTAGTTGCAGTAGTTCTCCAGCTGGTAGAGAGAGCAGATGCTGGTGCAGCACTGCTCCACGATGCCACGCTTCTGCAGGGGCCCCTCCAGGGCCAGGGGTTGCAGGCCGCCCAGCTCCACCTCGCCCACTGCAGGAGAGAGAGGCAGGGGCCATCAGGGGCGGCGTCCCTGCCTGCCCCATCCCCACCTGCCGTGCCCTCTCCACTCCAGGAGAGCCCCGCGTGGTTGCATCTGCCCAGAGCAGGGCCCCAGCAGGAATGGGACAGGGGCCTTTGGTGCCCGGCACTGACCAGGGCACATGTCATGTTTAGGATGTGATGGGGGGTGGTCACTGTCCTGAAACTCCCGCCCAATGCCCCCTGGTGCCAGCTAGGGAGCAGCGTGGGCACAGGGAGATGGCGGGGCTCACCCTGCGGGTCCTCAGCCTCCCGGCGAGCCTTGGGTGTGTAGAAGAAGCCACGTTCCCCGCATACCAGGTACAGAGCCTCCACCAGGTGGGAGCCACACAGGTGCTGGTTCACAAAGGCCTGGGTCGGAGCAGGCGCCCAGAGGGCCAGCAGAGCCAGCAGGGGCAGCAGGCGCATCCACAGGGCCATGGCAGGGGTCGGAGACCTGGGGGACTCACAGGGTTAAGCGCCAAGGGACACGTGCCCCGCCCAGGTCCCCCACCCTGTGCTCACCCCCAGATGCTCTAAGGAGCCCACATTCTTCTGTCCTTGAGAGGTGGCGTCTGGGGTCCAGATGCCCTTGAACCCCTAGCGGGCAGCCCCAGCCCCAGGCTGATGTGAAGCCCCCCGGACAAACCTGCGTGCTGACTGTGGCCTCGAAATGCAGCTGGTTCTGCAGGGCTGGGGGCTGTGGGGCCCTGCTGGCTTTATAGCCCCCCACCTGACCACCGGGGGTGGCAGATGGCCGGGGGCTGAGCCTGCAATTTCTGGATCATTTCCCCCGTGAAGGCCCGCGGGAACATCTCCTCGGCCGTCAGCACCTCTTGGGGCCACGGGGTCATTAGAGCATTAATGAGGAGCCGGTGGCCTGCACGCCCCACTCGCAGCTGGGGGCAATTGCCTCCCCAGCCCCAAGCCCCAGGGGCCTTGTCTGCGCCGCATTTTCCACATTACACCAGGGAGGGGTGGCTTTCCCTCCATGGTCCCGACTTCTGTCACCCTCAAGGCCCACAGATGGTCCAAGGCCATGGGGTGGGGGGCATGAGAGGAAGCTTGGCCCCTGCTCACGGCCACACCCCGCCGCACCCGCTGAGACCCCAGCCTCAGGGCTGCAGCACGGAGGGCCAACGTTGGGGCTGCTGGCCATGCGGCCATCACCTTCAATGTGGGGATGGCAGACCCCTCTATGTGGACGTGGCCCCAACCATGTCCTGCCCAGGTGCCCCATGGCACCCCCACCCATGCCCATCTCCCGGGTGCTGACCTCTCCCAGACCCGGCCCCACCATAGCCCTCCTCAGCTGTCATATGGGCCGATCCCCTGTGGTGTCCCCAGCTGCCTGGACAGGGGCCCAGTTCCCTGGCCCTGCCGCCCCTGAGCCCCTCTTGGTCAGAGGTAGGAGGAAAGGGCGAGCTCTGCCTCCCCCGATCTCGCTGCAGCCCCAGGGCAGGAGCAGCCGGGGAGTCCTGTGCCCTGGCTTCAGCACGGACCTGACCCCAGCCAGGAAGCCAAGAGCCTCGGCCCAGGTGCTGTCCTGGAGCCATGGGACCACTCAGGGCCAGGCCCACCTGCCCTGAACTCAGGCTTCCCCTGGGCGGGGTTCTGAGGAGAGCAGGTGCCAGCTCTCCTGGGGTGTCTCCCTGTGGCTCTTCCAGCCTGGGCTGTGCTCTGGTAGTTCATGCTGTGGGCACCCCAGGCTGCCACAAAGCCCTGTAGTCCCTCTGAAGTCTCTTCTCAACCCCAGGGAAGACTTCGGGGTCTCTTGAGAGGGGTGTGTGGGGCAGGAGGCCAGACTGGAGGGGTGCTCAGGTGAGGACAGAACCCAGGGGTCCGTAAGGCCAGAAGGTGAGGCCAGCAGCCAGCCCTTCCACAGGGCCTCAGTGAAGCTCACAGCCACCAGAAACAGCCCTAGTTGGGGTTTCAGGGGCAGAAGGGATGTGGGCCCTGGAGGGCTGGGCTTAGAAAAGGTAGCTGAGGCATAGGTGATGGGGGAACAGACTGCCAGTGGGGGCTGGGGAAGAAGGCTTTGCCCACGAGGGTCCTGACAGATGAGTAGGAGTTTGTCAGGACTGACATCCTGAGAGCCTAGAGCCAGGGCCCTGGCGAGGTGGCTGGAGGGAGTGAGCAGCGCCTGGAAGACCGGCTGGAGTCCCCCCGATCCTGTAGGAGCTAAGGAGCCAGGCACCTCCCAGGAAGCCCCAGGCTGCCCTCTCCAAGGGACAAGGTGGGAAAGGGGATCCCTGGGCTGGGCCAGGCCTGGAGGATTCCAGGGCTCTAGCTGGAGGATCATGTCCAGACCCCTCGAGGGTTCTGGGGGCCTCTTGCAGCACCCAGATTCCAGCTCCCCACCCGCCTTGCTGAGGACACTAAGGCCCAGAGAGGTGGTCTGGAAACCAGCTTTGCTGAACCTCCGTGAGCACACATGTCAGGGAACCACTCCCAGGCCCTGCTCAGGGTGGAGTGGGGTGCAGGGATCAGAGGCAGCTGTCTCTCAGGCCCCCACTCCTCCACATGCTATCATGGCCTGTCCCCCTAGAGCTCTATCCTCCTCCTCGTGGGGACACTGGGTTTCAGGGAGGGCCCAGCCTGCGGCCCTGCCCGGAGACACCCCCCAGCTGTCATAGCTCTGGGCCCTGCCCCCACCACCCAGCCCCAGCTAGGGCTTCCACCTGCCAGGCCCCCACCTCAGAGCTTCTGGGGGCTCAATGCACGCTGGTTCTCAGGGGCACAGGGCATCCAGGCTCAGAGGGGCCTCCTGTCTGGCAGGAGCTGCCCCCTGGGGTCTCCCACAAGGGGGAAACAGAGGGGAAAGCAGACATGAGGGGCCAGGGCTGTGGGGCAGGCGGCCCTGAGTGGGGCACACAGGAGCAGAGGCCAGGCAGCATCTCAGAGGGATTCTTTTATTGCGATGGTGGCCATGGGCAGCGCAGCAGGGCACAGACACTGGCGGGCAGAACTGAGCAGCAGCAGCGGTGGGGGTGGCAGGCACCCTCCGGCAGGGTGGCTCTCTGGCCGGCTCTTGGGGCACCCTGGGCCCCAGCCCTCTGTGGGCAGGCAGGGGCTGGGGAGCTGTGCAGGGCAGGGATACCCCAGGGCCTCCCACCGGGGCCCCCAGGGCTGCGCCCACTGCACCTAGCTGATGGCGCTCAGCGCCTGGGTGAGGGTCTGCAGCTCGTCCTGGACACCCTCTAGCGAGTGCTGGATCGTGTGGGGACTGTCCAGCACGTCAATGGCCAGCGTGTACGGGTCAAACTTCACAGAGAAGGGACGCTGGATGCGGGAGACATAGCCCCTGAGGAGGGAGCGGCACAGATCCTCAGGGGTGCAGTGGGGACCCGGAGGGCCCTGGGGAGGCAGGGAGGACCTGGGCAGCCAGGGCAGGGTCTGCGGCCCCCATGGAGGCTGGAGGCCAGAGGCAGGGTCTCCTCTGCCAAGGCTGCCCAGAGGCCCCAGGACCTTCCGAGCTGGCTGGGCCCTGGAAACTCCTGCGCAAGCACGCAGGCAGGATGGGCACTGAGGCCTCCTCCCAGCGCTGTGATGGGGGAGACAGGCCTTTCCAAGCGGGCCCCACCCAGTGCCCCAACCCTCGCTCCTCCCCAGGGTCCAGCTCCAGTCTCCTCCTCCAGGAAGACTTCCCTGGGTTGTGTGCCCTGGAAAGCCCCAGTTACATCCCTGTCCCAAACCGTGTGTGGGGTCCTGCCCTACCCCCCTCTCCATCCTGGGCACACAGTCCCTGGGCCTCAGTTTCCCCTGTGACAATAGCAGCCTGGCTGGAATATAAGATCCTTCCCAAGGACATGCAGGTGGGGGTGGGGTGGGGGGGTGGGATAGGGGGTGGGGCCCCCCCTGTGGGCCCCCCACGTCCCAGCCCGCCACTCCCTCCAGGTGTCCCACTCTGCCCTGGACCACCCCAGGCCCTCCTCCACCCGCCCACCTCATGCCCAGGTTGTTCAGAGGGCACAGGGCTGGGAAGGACCCCACACCCACTTCTTACAAAGGTCAAGCTCTGCCTCCTAACAGCCTGACATTGACCTGGCTTTGATGAGGCCCCCAGCCCTGCAGGTCTCTACCTGCCCAAACCTTTGGGAGGGTCCTGCTGGGGATGGGTGTTGTCACCCAGGTGTTCACAGTTTCCTCTGTGAAATGGGTTCACAGGTTCACACAGTCTGGAGGTGCAGTGGGGGTCTTGGCCCTGGGGCCCCAGCCCACCTGAACTTGTCCCTGGCATCGCTGAAACTCTCGGACATGAAGTAGACCGACTGGTAAGTCTGGTCCTGGTAGGGCTGCACGGCTGCCTCGTCAGGGTCGAAGGCCCGGACCTCAGGCTCCGCAGACAGGGCGTGCTGGAGGGGGGCCATCAGGTCACAGGACCCCCAGGCCTTGGGCCCCCAGAGGCAGAGTGCCGAGGCCTGATTCCATGGTGGGCTCTGGGTGTGGGCTCACTAACCCCTCCCGGGGTCCTGCCTGGGGACAGTGTGGGTGGGATGGGCAGAGACAAGATTTCCCCTCCGCCCCAGTGGGGTGGGCCCTTGCTCAGCCTCCCGGGAGGCCCAAATCCAGAAGGCACTGCCAGGGTAACCCCCCTGAGAGGCTGGGGATGGGGGCCTGGCCTCACCAGGAGCTCCCCGTAGGAGGACAGCAGCCCGGCACCGTAGGCCTTCACCTGGCCATTCTGCTTGCACAGCCCAAACTCCACCGTGAACCAGTATAGCTGGGGAGAGCCGGCAGGCCAGTGAGAACCAGCTGCACCCAGCTGTGGCCATGGGGCACCCCCACCCAGGCAGAGCCTTCTGGGCTCCGGGGGTCACAGTGTGGTGGTGACCCTCCCTGGACAGAAGCAGAGACCTCAGCCCGTGCAGGAGGGCCTGGCTGGAACCCAGGGTTCCTGAACCCACACCCCCCAGGGCCCTGCAGAGGAAGGAACCCACCGTGGACAGCTTCTCAATTTCCTCATCTGATGCCCCTAAGGACGCAAGGCCAATGTCCTGTGGAAGGAGAAGGCTGAGTGGGGGCAGAGGCTCAGGTTCCCATTGTTTGGACACCTGCATGAGCTGAGGGCACTGGAAGTGTCAGCAGCTCCTCTGGGGAGCTCCTGGGCACTGCCAAGATGGAGGAACCCTCCCTGGATGCCGGGACCCTCCTGGGACGCAGAGCTGCTCCAGGATCAAGCAAGGGCCCAGGACCGCTGCTCCTTCGGGAGCCGGCAGGTGGCAGCACAGGCCGGGACTCTGGCAGCTGTCCCCTCTGCCCTGGGGACCGAGCCGACCCTCGGAAAAGGGCTTTTTCCTCATCATTCTTATAAGGTGGTCTCCCAGGAATGGGTTCTGAGCACCCTTGACAGCTCCACCCCCCTCCGCCATGGCAAGACGCCTCATCTCCCTGAAGCCTGGCGGACTCAGGCAGGCAAGGTCCACAGAGGGCTCAGGCATGGTGCTAGGGCGGAGTAGCTCCAGGGACAGGCCACACACATTGCTGGCATGTTAAGATGGCAGCCCCCAGCCCCAGGCCACAGCCCCTCGGCTGAGGTCTGGCTCCTGGCCGAGCCTCCAGCACACACCTGGGAGAACTGGGCAAAGGTCCGGTTGGCCAGCATGGGTACGTGCCCCAGCAGTTCATGGCAGCAGTCCCTGCAGGGTGGAAAGAGGGGCTGGGATGGGCGTCAGCCGCCTGCCGTGCCCGCCCTCTGTCCTCCACTGGGGGCAGGCCTGGCCTGGGTGCTGGGCCCTCTGCCGGCAGCCGCAGGCCAGGCAGCGCATGCCGTCCACACTCACGGCTCAGGGGAGTGCATGGGCGAGGAGGCGTGGCGGATGTACTGTGTACACTGGAAGACACGGAAGGCTAGGCTGGCCAGGAAGTCCCGGGCGGACAGCAGGCCGGCCACGGGCCGCAGCTGGAAGCCCGTCCGCTCTGCAAGGACCGCGGGCAGTCAGGGTGCGGGGGGCTGGCACCGGGCCCCCCAGCTCCGCCCCTCCCACGCCGCAGCACACCCTTCAGGAAGCGGGACACGTCCTCCAGCTGCGGGATGCTGTCTTCCCGGTAGCCGCTGAGCCGCTCCAGCAGCTCGAAGGCTTCCAGATGCTCCCGGCAGGCGTGGGCAGTGTAGAGGCCCCTGAGGGTGGTGTACACCTCCTTCCTGCAGGGGAGGGTCTTAGGGCCTGTCCCCAAGTGGCCACACCCGCTCCCCACCCGGATCTCTGTGCCTGCTCCAGACGACCCCCAGGGCCTCGGGAGTCCCTCTTCACCCCATCTGATCGGTCCTGTTCGAGGCCACTGCCTCATCCACGGGGATTCTGGGGGGCCCTCCCTGCACTGCACCCCCAGGTCCTTCTCCAGCCTCTGTCTCCAGGGCCTCACCAGGTGGCGTTCTCCTCGGCTGTGTACTCCACTCGGGGAATAGGGTCGCCACTGCAGAGGGGGTCAGCAGTCAGCCAGAGCCCCTGGGGTGAGTGGGGGTGAGTGGACGGGGGAGGCACGCCTCTGAATGCCCTGGCACGCTGGCGGCCTCAGCTGGGACTTGGGGACCCCGAGCTGGTGACCATAGTGGCAGTGAAGGCAATGGTGGTGACAAAGATTTCCCTCCCCTTTGCCCCGGGCAGCATGAGGCTGCAGAACAGCGTCTGGGCGCGGGTCCTTACTGCCTGTACTGGAAGGCTATCTCGGCGATCATCTTCCTGCGCTGGCGGTACGCCTGGTCCGAGAAGCCCTGACGGCAGAGCGGCGTGCCAGTCATGAGGCTGCCCCATCACCAGCCCAGATGGGGCTGCGGCACCTGCCGCAGGGTCTGGGGCTACAGGCAGCCAGCTCTCAGCGGCAGCAGAGGAGCCAGGCAGCAGACAGACACCCTGTCTGGGGTCAGCCCAGGGTCCGTGCCCACCACCCTGGCCGCAAGGACGGGGGGACTCAGTGAAGGCCAGGAGGCCGGGGGTGGGGTCACCGGCTCACCGGGTGATCCAAGTCCAGGTCAGGGTCAAACTTGGTGACCAGGTGGTGACACTTGTCCAGTTCAGAGACTTTCCTTGGGAACCAGAGGACTACACGAAACAGGGAGGGAAGAGCCGCCTGAGTGACATGAAGGGGCAGGTGGGGGGAGCCTGGCGGTGAGGGGAGCCTGGCCCCCAAGGGCAGAACGCTGAAGCAGTGGGCGGGCCCTGGAGGGTGGGAGCAGGGCCAAGCTGGCAGTGGAAGCCCCCAGGTGGCACCACGTGGTCAGGTCTGGGATCCCCATGGGGAGCCTCTGCACCCCAGCGTCTCCGGGTCACACAGCTGCACCCAAGGGCAGAGGAGCCGGCCTCACGCTTGTTCTCCCCGGCGCTGCGCACGTCCTCCGCCACCTGGCGCACGGAGCCGAGCAGGGCAGGTAGGTTGGCGCTGGGCAGCTCGCAGCGCACAAAGTACTCCAGGTGGGGGCCCCCCTCCCGTGGCCTCTGGGCCGGCCGTGTCTCCAGGTGTAAGATTTGGGCTTCAAACATCTTAGGGAGCAGGAGAGAGAGATGGGGAGGGGTGAAGACCAGGGGTCCCTGCGCCACACCCTCACGGCTGACGCCTCCACCCCTGGACTCCTGTCACCCAGCAACAGGGCACACAGGTCCTGACGGGCCCTCAGGCCATGCAGCCGTCTTGGGAGCTTCAGAGTCTGGCTGTAATGTCATTTCGGTGTCTGTGCTCCAGCCAGTCTCCCTCCTGCCTGACCAGAGTAGCTAATGCAACCAGCTGTCATATTAGCCAGAGCCCCACCGGAGGCAGGTGGGTGCTGGGGAGCCCCACCTCCCTGGCTGCCCACCTCTGTGTGAGGTGATGGGTGTGGCATGTGGGAGCAACGCTTGGTGGCCTCTGTCCCAGCGTGTGAGAAGTGTGGTGGGGGCATGGGGACCCCCAGAGCTCCCGGGGGGAGAGCCCCATGCCCGGGACCCCTGGGGCCTTCTGCCCTCAGGGCCCTCAGGGGGCTGGGCAGCTGTGCTCCTGCCTGACTCCCATAGAGGGCCCTCCCCCTGGAACAGCCTGCGGGTGCACATGGTAGCCGTGCTCCCACCTAGCACCCTCACCTCAAAGGCCTTCACGGCACGAGACAACACAGGGGGCTTGGCGCCCCGCAGGGTGAAGAGCAGGTTCAGCATGGCCTTCCCATCCCTCTCACGGACAGCCGTGGCCTCCAGGGCCTCCCTGGGCTCCAAGGAGGCAGCCGCAGCCTCTGCCTTCTCCCGCACCTTGCGCGCATCCTCAATGAGGCTCTGCCGCCGACCGACGAAGCGTGGAGACTGTGGGGACAGCAGGAACAGGGTGCGCCAGTCCCCCTGCCCTGGAGTCTGACGCTGAAGTCCAGTGGCACAGGCGAGGGCCTGCTGCGTACAGTGGAGGGGGCTGGGGCCATGGCCCCCAGCAGCCAATCACCTGGGGGAGATGCTGCATCCCCTGTCCCAGGCCCACCCTGCCTGGTTAGGCAGCAGGAGTGGCGACTCAGGTTGCAAGAGCCACCCCACGGCCCCCAAGATGGACAGCAGCCAGAGGCCCAGGGAGGGCCTGGGGCCGTGACATCTAGCTCCTAGGAGGGACCCCCACCCAGTCCCACTGAGGGGTCTCTCCTAACAGCCCTCCCAGCCCTTCCCCACAGAGCAGGGATATGCGGCCAAACATCACCCTCTGGCTGGACACAGGTGTCCTTGTCCACAGCTATCCCCAAGACCATGAGCACCCCCAGGCCTGGAAGAGGAGAAGCTGAATGTTTTACCCCTCGGAGCTGAGCTTCCAGGAAGGTTCTGGTGAGCCTCTGTCTTGAAGCATCGTGGGGGGCACAGGAGGAGCCCCTCCTGACCCCACATTCAACCCAAGGGCTGGCGGACAGAGCCAGAGCCACGGCCCTGGGCCGGGGAGAACCTGGGGGGCACAGTGGGCCCCAGGCCCCCATAGGAGGAGGGCAGCTCCCTGGGAACCCGGTCGAGGGTCTCTACCCTACACCTGGCCCCCTGGAAAGGTGTCTGCAAATTAAATTTCTAGAACTCAATCCCTGTTTTCATTGAACAACTCACACTGAAAGCACATATTAAATGTGGGGGAGCTGGCTATTCCAGGGCATCCCTGAGGACAGACTGGGGACCCTCTTACTGGCCAAGAAGACCCCAGTTCTCCAGTTTCATGGAGGGGCCAGACCAGTGGGTCTGCCCAGGACAGTCCCCCTTGAAGTGGGGGCTCCCAAGTGGCAGCCAGTGCCTGGAGGACCACCTGAGTGGTCAGGGAGGCTCAGGATTGCTGGGCAGGGGAGGTGGGATTCAAGACAGGAGGGCCACATGGGACCTGGAAAGCCCGGCAGGAGGGTGGGAGGATGGATGGCCGGGCGGTGGAGGGGAGTCGCCCCCTAGCCCCCTTGAGCTCCAGTTGGGCGTTCCCCAAAAGAACCGGGGCCTGGCAACCTGCATGCCCAATATCCCCCCACTATGAGCTGCTGTCAGGGCCTGGAACACTGTCAAACACACGCTGGGCCCAGCAGCACTCACCCACGAGGTTCAAACAGCCAGGCACAGGGGCGCCCGCAGGCTGGGCAGAGGACACACTCTCAGCCAGGACTCCAGCGGCCGGCCCTAGACGACCGGCCATGTGGTCCCTGAGCTGGGGGCCACCTGCCAGCCTTCGGGGTACACCCCTGGGCTCCGGTCCATTCCCGCTCTTACCATGATGGCCTCAGCCTGCTTGGAGTCCAGCTCCGAGACAGCCCTGCGGAAGCCCTTGGCCTGCGGCGCGGCGCTGGGAGTGGGCATGATGCCGGCGAGGTGGGGCTTCTCCACGGCCCTCTGCTGGGCAGCCTCTTATAGGCTGGGCTGACGTCAAAGCCCCTCTGGGTCCCCCAGCTCCCACCCCCACCTCCTTCGCCTCCCTCTTCAGCCGCCTGTGCTGCCGGAGGAGAGGGTGGGCGGAGCAGGGCCAGGCAGGAGGGGGGCTCTGCCCCATTACATCTAATTGCATCCACTGACGAGGCCCCCAGGCAGGGTCTGTCCTGGCCCTGCTCTGCTCTGAACAGCGGGCTTGCTCAGCAGGGCGGGGGGGGGGGGGGGCAGCAGGCCCCACACCCCAAGTTGGGTGAAAGTCTCAATCTCAGCAGACGGCCCAGAAACCCCTAAGGGCAGGAGCCCAGGGTCAAGTCTGAGATGTCCAGACACCAGGAGGCAATTTGCCTTCCCTGCAGATTCTTCGCCCAGTTTCCATCAGGGTCCTGCAGTGCTTCCATTTGATACCGTCAGCAGGAGTGTTATCTGCTTTCTGCCTCAGCCCTTATGTCCTAACCTCCAGGCGCATCCAGTGGACCAGGAATGTTCCAGAAGGGCCCATCCCTCCCTTGTGGTGGAAACTGGTGTACTGGGCACAGGGGCTCCTGCCACTGCCCCTGTGGTTCCTGCCGCCCGTCTCCTCTGCCAGCAGCCCACCCTCTCACAGCCCACCCCTAGATGTCTGCTGTCCACAAAGCCCTCTGACCCCTTGTTTGGGGAGCACACCCACCCTGGGCATGGGGGGCCCAGGCCCCCGCTCCTGCCCCTCACTAAAGCTCCCCACTGACCTTGCCCCTTGTTCAGTTGGTCTCTGAGATTGTGGGTCCCCCAGTGACCTAAGACAACACTGCCCTCCCTCCTGGGCTCCATGCTCAGTGTTCACTCTGGGGTTCGTGCCGCCAAAAGGCCAGGGAACAGAAGGGGATCCCCTCTGCAGCAGACAGGAGCAAGCCCGGCTGCTCGTAACCCTCCACCAGGCACCATTCCCCTCTTGCCAGGGGCAGCCTTGGGCGCAAGTCTTGGCCAGAGCCCACCCAGGGAATGGCAGTGTGCAGAGGGCAGGACGCTGCCTGGAGGGCTGCCTGACTGTTCAGTCCCAGAGACGGGCTGTGCCTGCTGGCAGCTGCAGCCCGGGGCAATGCACGGGACCCCCCCCACCCCCACCCCCACCCCCACCCCACCCCACCCCACCCCCGTCTAAAAGAAGCCCTGGACCTCCCCTCCCACATCTGCACTCCCCTGACCGGTTACGTGGCAACTCGGTGCTCCTCCCCTCACCACCTCTCAGTCCCCCAGGGGCTGCCCAGTCTTCATCACAGTGCCAGCCACACCCCTCTCCTCCTGGACCTTCCCTGGATGCAGTCTGACCATGCCACTCCCTTGCTGCACAGCCTTGTGGCTCCCTATTGCCCTTGGCCAATGCAAAGGAAAACACCCCCATCAGCTTCTAATCGACTGCTCCAGCCCCTCCCAAACTTCCGGAGTGAAGTACCATTACCCCCCTTCTCCAGGTGAGCTCCTATGCACCCCACCAAACCCAGCTCAGCCACCATTCACTCTGCAAGCCTCCACTGTCCTGTGCCTGGAGTGGTCCCCACTGCGCTCCCCCCTGGCTGATCCTCCCACTCTGCAAAGCCCCCAGGGCGGGGCCCCAGCACCAGGCTGCCTGCTGCAGGCCCCGGCCTGTCTTATCTCCCAGACTGGGCTCCTGGAGAAAGCTCTCATGGCCTTTGTCTCTGGAGCCTGGCCCAGAAGTCTTCCCTAGGGTTGTGTTCTTCAAATGGCCTGAAAGAATTTGCTCAAAGAGCTTGCCTTCAGGCTGTTCAACCTCTGCTGGGTCCACTGCCCTAGGCCACAGCCTACCCACCTGAGCACGACCCCCAGCTGTGGCCTGTTGCAGGCTGCCTACTCCTGGAAGCCCCCCGAGGCTCTTACTGCCCTCTCCAGGGAGGGCTGCCGGGGCCTCTTAGCGATGTGGGTCCAGGCCTACCTGCCTGCTCAGAGCAGGCGTGGGGCAGGGGGGTGACCTATCTTCTAAATACCATGCAGGAGTCGGGCCTCTGCCGGGTGTGGATTTAACCTTTCGGCAAATGCCTTCTGCTGACACAAATATTGTTTTTTAATTCCTTTGCCTACCTGAGCAGTGCTTGCAAGGAAGCTGTGTGGGAGCAGAGCTTTCTGAATGCTTCCCTGGGGTCAGGCGACTTGCGAGCAGGGCCCCAGGCCTGTTCTGAGGCTGGGAGTCTGAGGACACCCTTCGAGGGGAGACGTGACCTCTGGCCTCCAGCTTCACACCTGACCCCATGTCCTTCTGTCCTGGGAGCCTTTCCCACACACCTGCCCCACCAGGGGGCTGGCTGAGTACGCTGGGCCCAGGGCGAGGCTCCTGGGAGCACATGAATGCCCTTGAATCCCTTGCTTTGGCCCACGTGTGCTAGGCACTCCCTCCATCCCACAAGGTCGGGGACCTGGGAGGACCCCCAGTCGGCCCAGCCAACATCCCTCTTCCTGGTTAGGTCCCTCCTTCCCACCTGCCGGTCCGCTCCATCCTGGGCCTCCCAGGGGGAGGCCTGGGCCCTCCACCTGTGTGTCTGCCTTTAGATGGCTGAGGCATTTCTGGACCCGCTCTGCAGAGGGGATGGGGGTCCCCAAGTGAGTGGTCTCCCGGGCCAGGGTTTGCCACTTCCAACACCCTGCTCTTCCTGGGACCCAGTGGTGTCGGTGGGGTGGCTGAGGGCCCAGACTGCAGGGGGAGAAATCTAAAGGGCTGCTGTTGCCAAGGCCCACCCTGGGCAGGGAAAGACCCCGAAAGGGAGGGCAAGGCTGGAGAGGGGAGGAAAGGCGGCCTCGAGCGAGGGCTGCCCAGACAGCCTGGGGCCATGAGCCCATTCACTTGGGAGGTGAGGGGCCGGGCATGCAGCCAGGGCTCCGCCAGCCCCTTGGTGGGCTCCCTCTGGCCCTCTCTGCGAAGCCCCCCTCCCATTGTGCTGAATAACCACGGCACCTGCAGCAATTAGGGAGCGCGGAGCTAGGGCTTCTCAGCTTCCAGAGAACTTAATGGCCCATAATGACAGCCTGCAGTCCTGGCTTCACTCCGCCTGGCGGGAAGCCACAGGCCCACCTTGCCCACTGCGGGACCCACAAGAGAGGGGCCCTCACCTGGACATCTGTGGGCCCCACCACCAAAAATCACAGGCCCTGGCCCTGGGGGTCAAAGGTCACTCCTAGGGTGTGAGCAGGTTGTTTGTGTCCTGGAAAAGGCACACTGTGTGACACACACACAGCCACCTCGACTCCAGATCCACCCGTGCTGATCTTCAAAGCCCCAGGGTCTCTGAAGCCCAGCCCTAGGACCAGCGTCCCTGCAGGGAGGGCCTGTGTGGGCACAGACACTCACTTTGAGGACTAAGGTCACTGCTCAGGATGTCACACTTCCCTGGGCTCTGCCTGCAACCCCAGGGCCCCCAGCAGCTGCTGGGGTCAGCAAGGCCTGCATCCCACCCCCTCTCAGGGCAGGTACATGGGCCCCTGCAGAGAGCACGTGTCCAGCATGGGGACAGAGGCCCTGCTGCATGATGACAGAGACAAGATGGACAGAGGCCCAAGATGCCCTGACACGCCGGGACTGTCAGAGCTGAAATGTCAGAGCAATTAGCCCTAACGAGGCCGTGGGATGGCGGAGTATTGACAAGTCTCGCAGCGAGCAGCCCCCACCGGTCGATAGGAGGCGCTTAGAGCTAATTGGGCAATTGGAAGTCAGAACTGCAGGACAGAGCGTCCTGCGGAGCCGACACTGTGCCCTGTCCCTGGAAGGCACCCTCCCCCACACCCACCTGGGGCCTCCTTGCTGCCATCCTCTGTCCAAATGCTGCCAGGCCCAGAGGCCGGGGGGCCACCCCCACTTCCCCCAGGCAGGCCGCCCTCTCGCCTCCTCTCTGAGCGTGCTTGCACCCAGTGCTGTCCCTTCCCAGTGGGAGGCTGGGTCCGGGCTCAGTGCTGGAGACCCGCCTCTGAGGAGTGGGGGAGGAGGTCCTGGCTTCGCCGCGTGGGCCTCAGACTCAGTGCTCCCATCCACACCGTGGCGTATCAGGGGCTGGCACCCTTAGGCCCAGCTCTCCATGCGCTCCCAAGGGTCCCATCCTAGGCTGAGCAGAGTGGAGGGAAGGCAGGGTCTGTGGTGCGAGGCAGGCGGTTGCTGGCCGTGAGGTCCAGACTCCACCAGGAGAGGAACGTCCCCGGGATGCGCGAAGGCTGAGGGGTCTTCAGGGTGTGCCTTCCAGGTGAGGGGAGCCAGGTGACCAGAGGCCCCACTCACACCACTGGGACGCCCACACCCAAGACATGCGGACCAAGGTGTGGACATGCTGGAATCTCCAAGAACACACCTGGCTGTGCATCAGGGTTGGGACCCCATGGCTGGGGGCTCAGCCTACAGCATTACTGGCCGGGGTATGAGCACGTGTGAGCGCGTGTGCACACATTTGGGTCCCTTGCCATGAGACGGGGCTCAGAGGGCCTGACCAATCGCTGTAGATGACACACAGGTCCCTCCAGACCCCACATGATGCCATGGCCAAGGCCCTGGGTTCCTGCCATGTGCTCTTGGTTCCTTGGGGCCCCTCTCCAGACCCCCAACCTCAGCCCCTGCCAGTGACTCAGACTCCCACTGCCCCCCTGCTGCTTGTCCCACTGACTTTCAGTCGCTGACAAATGAGCGTGGTGATGGCTGGGTGAAAAGGCAGTAAGAGTGACATTCGGGTCTCATTAGTCACCCTCTGGCAGGCAGCAGCAGCTGTGTTTTGACAGCAATCAGGTCTAATTGCAGGACCCGGGCTGCGCCCTCTCCAGCCCTGGAGCCGCAGACCTGCGTCCACAGCAGGGGGCTGGGCTGTGGTCCTGCACCTCTGCCCTTCCTGCCCCCAGGGCTCTCCCCTCGTCCCTCATCTCGACCCACCCTGCAGAGGAGCCCAGCCTCCAGTCCTTGCCTGCCTCCCTTGTCGTGGGGCTACAGGACCCAGCGTTGCATTAGAGGGGGTATAGTGGCCAAAACACAAGAGGAGACAGCCTTGCTCTGCTCAGACCACACCAGCTGGACGCTGTGTAGGACAAGGCCTTCACGCACACGGGAGGAAGCAGAGACTCGGACGGAACAGACAGCCGAGATCACGCAGCGAGGGGAGCTGGATCAGAGGCCAGCAGGGGCCCTGCCTCCTTCCCTTGCACCAAGCTCAGATTCCTCCTGCCTCCCGTGAAGCTGACATCCTCCCCACAGAGCAGGGATGCAAGCGGAGCCCTCGTCTGCTGGAGAGCCTGGCAGCCGTTGCCCTCCGAGCCCGATCCGCGTGCCAGCCCAGGCCGCAGGCAGGAGGGGGCGGCGCATCATCACAGGTGCTTTGTCTGATCCGGGGGGAGACCCTGCCCGCTGACATTTGCAGGCTGTGCGCTGCTGACCCTGCCTGCCGTGATATTTAGACAGGGCTTATTTGCGATTACTTATTTTTGATGACTTTGGAGCCCAGGATGAGCTCGGCTGACACCGAGAGCCAGCCAGCCTGGATCTAGAGCTTGTTTTTAATAAACTCGTCCGGCTAAGCCTGCTCCCTGCAGCCAGGGGCAGCGGATTCCCCCAGGGCTACACAGACGACTCAGGTTTTCCTGGGGATGCTGGAGGGGGCCTGGGTCTCCACAGGAAGGGCTCGTCCCCCGCCAGGCCACAGCTCCATCCCCACCCTGGGGCCCCAGGAGGGCCCAGTGGGGGTCAGGAACTCTGTTGCATTCATTCATTTCCTGCACGCCCTTCAAAAATGACAGGCCCCACCCCTTGAGGGTCTTGGAGTTGCTGGGGGAGGACCCATGGAGGGTCCTCACGATCCTGAGAAGGGGAAATTTGCTCTGCCCCCACCCCAGCATGGCTTGCAGGGAAGGGAGGGGGAGCCCCCACTCTCCAGGGACAGATGGCTGCCCCCCACTGCCCCAAGTCTTCTGGGAGAGGGTTCCAAATTCTTGAAATTTCCTGATTTTGGAGCCCCAGGGAGCCCTGCAGGTTAGGGGGTTGTTCCTCTGGGTCTTTCTTTCTCTGTCTGCCCACTTCCCTGGTCTTGGGGAAACTGAGGCTGGGGGAGGTCATACCAAACCCCCAAGAGCTGGGAGAAATTGGGTGGGCTTCCCCTACGCCACCCGGTCAGGCTGGGAGGAAGGGGATCAGAGACAAAATAAGGTTGGGAGAGGGCGTGTGCATCCCACATTCCCACTGCTTTTTGTGTTGCTGGTTTTGCAAAAATAATGATTTATTTTTAAAATGCTGAAAAGAAAGATGCAGGCCAACATGGCATCGCTTCTGCTGGGCCGCGTCACCAAACCAGGGCTTCCCACCCCACCTAACTGCAGTTTCCACCTCACCCAGAAATGTGGTCGGTCAGGAACTTTCTGGTCAGCATCGATAAGACATCACATGTGTCTCTTCTCCAAAAGGAATCACCTAATGAGACTCTTCTGACCCCAGTGAGGGCGATTCCACCTGAAATAGTTTTTTTTTTCTGCGTGCTTCCTTGTCCAGCCTTTAGAAACCTCTCCTTTCTGCAGCCCTTCTGAGCGTCACCTGCTAGAGGGGATGCCCCCTGATGCACAAACCGCTTAATGAAGCCCATTAGACCTTCAGATTTACCTGGATGAATGTGGGTCTTTAACAAAAAATTATGCAAAAATACAACATAAAGCTCACCATCTTAGCCACGTCTCAGCACACACTCAGTGGCATCAAATACATTCACACAGTCGTGCAGCCATCTCCACCACCTCCAGAGCTTCCCATCTCCCCAAACTAATGCTCTGTCCGCCCACACACTTCCCCAACCCTCCCGGAAGTCATGCAGCATCTGTCCCTCTGTGTCTGGCTCATGTCACACAGCACAGTGTCCTCAGGTCCTGCCTTTGGAAGCCGAGTGATACCGCAGTGCATGGAGCCCGTTTTTTCCTTCATCCGCCAGTGGACACCTGGGTTGCCTACACCTCTTGGCTGTCATGAATCATGCTGCTGTGAACACAGGTGTGTAAATATCTGTGCACACGGTGAACATAGGGCTGTGCACACAGTCCCTGCCTTCACTTCCTCTGGTGACAGATCAGAGGGGGGATTGCTGGACCACAGGGCAGTTCATTCTGATTAACTTTTCAAGGACCCGCCAGATTTTTCTGCAGTGGCCACACCAGTTTAGGTTCCCACCAACAGGGCACCAGGGTCCTGTTTCTCCACATCTGTATTGTTACGTCTAATTTGAATTATGCACAGAACAAATTCTTTAAACACACACATGTGTACATGCACACACACACACACACAGAAACCAAAGGTCTCCTGGGGGCTTGGCCCACTGCTTCTCCCAGAGCCCGGAGGCGAGCCTTTAGGACCCCATGTGTGTCCACTTTAGGGCTTCACTGGGAATGCCAGGGTCTTCCCAGGCGGCTGCCCCAGGGAAAGTTCTATCCCAGGTGTTCACCGACACTTGATACAATCAGCAGTTTACACTCCCTGAGGCTGGTGTGACATTCTCCCTGCGGCTTCCCAACACTTCTGCTTCCCAGAGCAGCCCCCGGCGACTCCTCCCAGCCGTCTTCCTCTAGGCATTGGTGTTTTCCCTCCTGAGGTGGAGCGGGGCTTGTATGTTCTGGACACAAATCCTTTTCTGCCAGAACTGTGTCCCCAGCCCCTGGTCTGCTGCCACTCTGCGGACAGAGCCTCTCATTGGGGAAGGGTTCAGCTTTGATGTGCCCAGGGGAGCTTGGGGGTGTTGCACATTCCCTTCAGGGCTTTGCATTTGGGTCTGGTCTGGGGCCCTCACCCCAAATGGAGCAAGCCTTGCTCAGGAGGGCCCTGCAGGCCTGCCCCGCAGCACAGGACCTGTGGCTTCAGTATGATCGTGCATCTGGGTGAGAACAGAACCACCACGGCCTCTTTTTTCTCTCTGGCCAAGCCAGGATCTTCCGGATGGGGGCAGGCACCTCGGTGGGGGGGACCAATGTCTTTGGAGCATGACTTCAGGGGTGGATGCTGAGGGTCGGGGTTACAAAAGGCAGACAAAAACCATCTGGGTGACTAGCATTGAGATTCACTGCTGTGCCCCTAAGGATGCAGCAGCCGGAGAAGTGCCCCACTTTCTGCGAGGGGGCAGCTACTCCAGCCCCCTTGTTAACATGAGAAGCCTGACCCTGTCCAGGCCACTTCCGGGCCAGGGACTCTCAGAGCTCAGATTGTCTGGGGGCTGATCTGGAGGGTCTGGGCCAGGGCCATCCTGCCAGAATGGTCTGTGGAATCTCAATCTGCCCTCGCAATTAGGGCTGGAGCCAGGGGTGGGGCGGGAGTGGCTGTGGAATGCCCAGGCAAGGTGGCCTCTGGGCACTCAGATTTCGGGGGTTCCGGAGGGGAGGAAATCTAATCACCCTCTTCTGGAGGAGGGCCTTCATGCCAGCCCCACTGTCAGCAGGTCAGGGGACCTGTCTCCTCTTCCTCTGTGCCTAGATGGCGATCTTTGAGGACAGCATCTCGCTGTGCCCAGCTGGGGGTCCCTGTGGCTAGGCTCAGCGCCCCACCCCCCAACATAGACTGCTGCCCTCCCCCCTTTACCCCAGTGGGCCCTTGGCCTCACGGTCTCCCCACATAACCACAGGCATTTGGGGTTACAGACAAACGCATGGTCTGTTCAATATATGCTGTAAGTCCTTGAGAGCCCCTTGGTGGGCCAAGACCTCTGCAGTGTGTCTGGGCTACCCCCCAGCCGCCCACCTCTCCCCCTCCCTGGCCAGCTCTTCCAACCCTGGTGCTGCGGTGGTTTCCCCAAGCATGTGTCCTCAGCCACCCTCTCACTCAAGCACATTTTGTGGCTCCCAGTGCCTGCCAACGACAGCACAGCCTCATCCTCCCTCGGCCCCAGGAACCAAACCCCCAGACATTCATGGGGACGTCAGTGGAGAATAATGTTGACCCCAGCCTGCTTCAGATGCACCCGGAGGAGTTGTTTGCAAGAGGCTCCAGCAAACAGGCCTCCTCAGGTAGGGCTGCTGAGGGTGTGCGTGGGCACCCCAGGCAGCGAGAGCCTTGGCAATCTGTCTCCAAATATGAATGACCCGTGAATACCGTCCCACAAGTCACTGCCACGATCCCAGCCCACCCAAGTCCCAGGAGGGGCTCCTGAAGGGCAGGAGGAAGGGAGGCTGATGGGAGATACCTGTAAGGCAGAGCTGGCAGGGCCGACCGGCGCAGGCCTGCCTTTGTGAGAAGCTCCTCAAAAGAGTAACCACCGACGCTTGCTCGGGCACGAGCACACCACTGCATGTATGTGCACACACTCACATAGGCCCCCTGTCCGCTGGGAACCTTCATCTGGAGTTTGTGAATGTGGGTGCAGATCTCCCATTCAGACACGAGTGAGAAAGGGTGCATTAAAAGAGGCCCCAGGGGCCGGCCTGCTGCAGGGGAGCATCTGTCTTCAGGGAGGTAGGAAGCCAAGCTGGGGAGGAGGCAGGCCCTCTCAGCCACACCCAGGAGAGCCAGCGGCCCTGCCCCAGGAGGCCAGGTGGGCACTGGACACACAGACCTGCCTGGGGAGGGGCCCACAGCCGATGGGCCCACAGAGACCCATGCCCGAGGGCCCTGCCCACACCCCGTGGGCCCAGGGCACACAGAGCTGGGATGCAGCCCCCAGGGAGCCCTGCCTTCATCAGCCTAGGGAAGCACCCCGTCTGGGTCTGGAGCACACACATCCAGAGCCTCCCTCCCAGACAGTGGAGTGCATGCCTGGGGTGGGGGATTCCAGTAACTCAGCCCAGGACAGCTTCCCAGGGGTGAGGCCACAGAGTTTCTGCCTGTCCTCCACGCAGAGACCCCTGCTCAGGGGCGCAGATGGAGGAGGAGAGGGAAGGACGGACTTCCCCACTGGTTCAGAGATGCTTCTTGCCTGGCACAGAGGGCGGAATCGGCTGCTGGCCTCCAGAAACCGGCAGTGCCACCTGATCTGATTATAGCCTCCAACCTCAGCCAGGTCAGGCACAGCCTGGGGGCTTGGTGTGCAAGGCAGAAAGCATCGTCCCTCCAGATGGCCAGGCTATTTATTTCTTCTCCATTAAAAGCATTGGGACCGTTTATTGATTTTTTAATAATGACGTGTTATTTTCCATTACCTAGCAAAGTGAACAAAATCAGAGAAAGCAGCAGGGAGGGATGGCCCCCCGCGTGGCAGCCCTGCTGACCTGGGCGCCTCGCTTGGCGTCTCTGGGCGTCTTCTCTGACACACACTGCCCACCCGCTGTCGTTCAGCCGTGCATCTGAACTGCCTGGTCACGGGGCTGCAGAAAGCATCCACTTTGTCTCATTATGCACCATAATCTGGTATCTACAGAAACAGCTGTGTGCTAACAGCCAGAGGAGATCATTATTTTTTCTTTTATCTGTTTGTGATCGACAGGGAGGCCACATGGAGCCCAGTGTGCTGACTTCTTGGGACAATAATCCCCAGAACACGGAAATCCAGCCCCCCACCTCCCACCCCACCAGCCCCTGAGGTGGTGCCCCCCATGCTGAGAAAGCCCAGAGTGCCTGGCCTGGTGGCCCCCAGCCCCAGGAAGGCCTGGGTGGAAAGGAGCAGCGTGCAGGGGCTGGGATTTGAAGACGGAGCAGAGGAAGGGAAACTGCAGTGCCGGGACCCTGGCCTTGAGAACTCACATGGCCGGGTCACCAGCCTGTCCCTGGAGAGGGGCCTGTGGCCCAGGGGCCAGAGCAGAAGAGGAGCTTAGTTTTCCCAGCAGCCCTTTTACTGTTGGAACTTTCTCCAGGCACAAGACACCCTCTCAGAGGCAGGTGAATGGGGATGTCTGTGGCTTTTGTTTGTTATTGAAGAACCAGTTTTAACTGGAAAAAAAATAAACGTAATCCATGCTCATTAGAGAAGTAAAAAAAATATAGAAACGTGTGACCGATTCCAGTAGGGTGCTCCAGGGGACACCCCCTGTATGACAGTGGCAGGAAGCCTTTCATGGCATGAGGGACCCAGTTCAAGGTGGCAGCTGTGCCTGGGGAGTGAGGGGTTCAGAGCAGGTACATCTGGGGCCTCAGCAACCCCCTTATTTCTTATTCTTTAAGGCAGGGGTAAGTGTGGCCTTGATGTGCCTGGGGTGGATGGTGCAGGCGCATAGGACTTTCTGTGATCTGGGAGACTTGATCCATAAAAACTCCACCACGGAGGGCCCCTTTTCGGGTGTGGCCTGATTTCTCAGGGCGAATTGGCCCTGTGCCCCATAGGCCACCCTCCCCAGGCTGGGATGTGACCCCATTCTCTAAGGCCTGAGCAGCAAGAGGCCCCCAGCCCCAATCCAGGGTTCCTGCCATACAGACCCCTTGATGTTACGCCCGAAGGAGGCCGTTTCCATGTCAGGGAGGGGGTAGGGGTGGCTGGAGCCGTAGGCACACCTGGCCGTGCAGGCACTGTGTGCAGGGAACCTCATGGCGAGCCACCCAGTCCACTGCTGGTTCAGGGTCCTTTTGGGGATGAGCAGCCCCCTGCCCAGGAGGCCTGGCCCAGGTCCCACCCCATCAGAGTCTCTCCCTGCTGGAACAAGAAAGGGCAGGCAGATGCACGCCTGCTGACAGGGGAGGGGAGGGGGCACCCTGCCGGCCCCAGGCACCCAGGCAGTTTTCTGCAGGGGAGCAGCCTCCCCTGGGGCCCCTCTGGACCAAGACAGTTGTTGACAGGGTAGGAGGCAGGGGAACACTCCCTACCCCCCACCCTTCCTCTCTGCTCAGGACAGCAGGCCCCCTGCTCCCAGGGGTCACAGCAGCCACAGCCCTGCCCACGGAGGGCCAGCTGGACGCTAGGGCAGCCATCCTGAGCTTGTCTGCTGCTGGCATGGGTCTGGGATCTGGGGTCTGATGCTGCCTGGCAGCAGAGGGGAAGGAGGAGGGTGGGCTCAGCCCCAGGCCTACGGGCTGCTCCCAGATACCAACTGATGGGGCTCGCCCCGATGCTATGGGGACCAGGAAGCCCCACTTGCTACTCTCTGGTGGGCCTGTGCAGGGGTCCTGACACCAACCCTGGTGACAGGGTAGCAGTGTCAGCCACCTCACAGGGCCTGGTGTCCCTGTCCAGGCTGTCCTGCCACTGTGGGCGCATGGTGCTCTCTCCTGGCTGTGCGTCCTGACCTTGCCTGCGGGCACCACAGAGACGCCCAGCTCTCAGCCTCTGCACCACAGCGGCCCTGGTTTGTGTCACCCTTGCCCTGACAGGTGGCACACACTACATCAGGAACCAGGCAGCAAGGGGAACCTGGGAGCCACGAGGGAGGATGGCTGGGGACAGATGCCCCACTCAGAGGCCAGGTGGGGGCTGGGGCTGGGGGGAGCTGGGACAGCCATGGGGGCACGTGGGGGAGTGGGAGGCGTTCAGGCCAGCGTAGCCGGGGCAAAGGACGCAGGGCAGAACAGGGGAGTGGTGGTGAGGCAGATGGGCCCCAGGGCAGGCCCCGAGCCCCCTTCTTGCAGGCCACAAGAGGCTGATTCACTGTTCCCATCCACTCCCAGTGGACAGCCAGTCCCCACATAGGACTCTCCGTTCACCGCTGTCACCGCCCGGGTCCGCCTGAGACAGAGCCGACATGCCTGCCACAGCCCAGTGTTCCTGCGGGCCAAGGGGCGGGGGGGGGCCACCCACAGCCTCGGTCACCATGGTCGTCCAAAAAACAGGCTCAGTGCTGGGGGAGGGAGACAGGCACCCATCTGTGACCTCAAGCAGGTTGCCAGCCCTAGGCACTGGGTTCTTCCCAACGATGGGAGTGTCTCTGCACGGAGTGTCTATGTTGGGATGGGCGTGTCTGGGGCGGAGTCTTCAGGCGTTCGGAGTTCATCCCTGAGGACCCCCAGCACCCTACCCATACACAGGCCCCCTCTGCCGGCCCAGCACCAACCGCTCCCTTCTCCCCTAATGGCAGTGCGCTCCAGGGGACCCTCACTGCGACCCTGGGCCCGCCCACCCCCTGGGCCAGCAAGGAGCCTGGGTCCCTCCCACCCCCTGGGCCAGCAAGGAGCCTGGGTCCCTCCCACCCCCTGGGCCCGCAAGGAACCTGGGCCCCTCCCACTCCCTGGGCCCTCAAGGAACCTGGGTCCCTCCCATTCCCTGGGCCCGCAAGGAGCCTGGGCCCCTCCCACCCCCCTCCCACCCCCAGGGCCCGCAAGGAGCCTGGGCCCCTCCCATTCCCTGGGCCCCGCCCACTCCCTGGGGCCCACACTCCCAGCCTGGGCGCCAAGCCCTCGAATGCCACCCTTCCGCTATTCTGCTTCCGGAGGGTGCATCTCCCCAGCAGCTGTGGGCTGGTCACCCCGCCAGGCCGCCGGAGTCCCAGGCCTGGCCTGCGTTCCCTGTGGGCTGGTGCCCCCTCCTGGCTGTCTGCAGTATCTCCGCCCTCCCGCCCCGCCAGATCTGGGGGGTCTGGGCAGGAAAGGGGAGGCAACTCCGCCCAGGGGCAATCCGGCAGGCGGCTGGGGGGCTCAGCGCGCCTGGCACTGGGCTGAGCTGCGGGTGGGCCCCACGGTTCCCTGTTTCCCAGGCCCCAGGGCTGATCTGCAGTCCTTCAGGTCCTGAACCTCTGACTTGGAGATCAGGGGTAGTGTTTTTCAGGATGGGGTCAGCAGCACGGGTCAGAAGCCCAAAGGTGCCCAAACCAGTCCCAGGTGCCCAGGAAGGAGGAAGGGGCTGCCCAGACATCTCCGAGCCCCCTGTGCTGTGGCCCGGGTGGCCCCCTGCTTTTACCCGAGGGCTCCTCGCTCCCTCTGGGGCCCTCCCAGCCCACCTACAGTCCCCACCAGCCAAGCAGGGCTGTTCGTGGACTCCGGACAAAGGCAAGCACAGGGGCCACACATCTGTGACCGGATCTGGGCTCAGACGTCAGCCCTGTGCAGGCGCCCCTCAGGCAGCCCCATGGAGAGCATCAGTGGGGAGCCTAGCCCGCCAGGGCTCTGTTGCCATCACCCCCATTTGACAGGTGAGAAACGGAGGCCAGGAGGCACAGTGAGTCAGGGTGGGACCCAGGCCTTCCCGCCCCATCTGGGGGGCCTTGAGGGAGGAGTGTCCTGCCTTGATGGAGGGGTGGGTCCATCCTTGGCTTGAGTCAGGACATCACATCCAGGTGGGCTTCACCGCAGGGGACGTTTGCTCCCCTGGCCCACAGGTTGGGGGCCGGCTGGTCTGGGATGTTGGTGTCAGAGGGCTCAACCTGGTGCGGTGAAGGGTGGGCCATCTGTCCCTGGGGCTATAACCCAGCCGTCTTTGGGGTCTAGCCACCTCCACTGTCCCCATCTGAAACCTGTGGTGGTGGCAGAGGACCACCCGTGCAGACATGAGGCCCCCAATGTGCGGGAGGGGGCTCTTAGGCAGCAGGCGCTTGGGTGTTGACTTGTCACGTCCCTGCATCTGTCTCTCTGTCTCTGTCACGCTATTAGGGAGGGAGGTGACAGGGCAGCAGACAGGACCACGGAGCCACTCTACAGTGTGACCAGATGGCCACAAGGTGGGGCCTTCTCCCCATTTTTGGAGCTGGTGTGGACCTGCCCACCGCACCCCCACCCCCAGCCCCCGCCCACCATGGAGCCCATGGAGGTGTTGGCTTCCCCTGGTGCTGGGGAGGGATGGGAGGGATGGCAGGGGTCAGAGATCAGAGGGTGCCAGGGATGGGAAGTGAGACCCAGAGGGCCCGTCTCCATCAGGCTGCTCGGGGGAACCCAGGACCAGGGGTGGGACTGGACCCCAAAAGGCAGAGTGCTGGACTCGGGGTGGGGGTGTCACAGGCAGGGGCTGCCCCCAGGCCCACACAAGGCCATGCTGTCCAGGACCCTCGGTGTGCTGGACCAGCCACACTTGGCCTGTGTCCCCAGGACTTGGCATGGCATAGAGCCTGGAGCCCCCACTGGGATTCCCACAGGTGGGGGGGTGGGGTCCCCAAACTCTCCAGGTCACCTCACAGCTCTGGCTTCTCCACTGCAGCTGGGGCTGGGGGTGTCCTGGGCTGACAAGGCCAGGCCTGAGGGCGAGGACCCCCAGACACACAGGCACACACCCATATGCGGGCACTAGCCCTTCGTTCACATGGCTGGGAGGTGGGGAGGCCCAGACCAGAAGGATGGACCCCAGGCCTGGCCTTCAAGGGAGGGGCAGACCCTCGGCTCCCTGACGCCAACAGCCAGGCACTGCTGGCCTGTGGGCACCGGCTCCCCGACAGCCACTCAGCAGATTGCACACTGGCTCAGCAGGCAGTGCCTTCTGGGGAGGACTGACATGGCCAGGCCCTCCTCACAGCCCCACCCCACCCGACCATGTCCCTGTCACCGCACCCCACATGCAGGCTCACCCCTCATTTCTCCTCCCAGGGAAAAGCCAAGTGCAGGAGACAGTGGGGGCCCCTTGAGACCCCACCATCCCTCACCACCATGGGACTCAGCCTGTGTACCTGGGGGACATGGCACATGCTGTCCACCAAGGTGCTGGCAGTGGCACCCTGGGGGCCAGGGTGGGTGGGCTCTGCTCTCGCTGGACAAGGAGGGCTGTCAGCATGAGCCCCGCAGCCGCTGCTGGGAGCAGCCCAGGGGTCAGCTCTGCTGGGACGCCGCTCCGGCTTGGAGCAGGGGGCACGCCTGACCGCAAGGGCTCCCAGCCTGGGAGCAATGGGCGCCCCACAGGAGCACGGTCTTTCATCCTGCCAAGGGTGCCTGGGGGAGCCTGGCTCAGATGGGGGCCCAGGGCAGAGGGCAGAGCCCGGCAGACCCCAGAGAGCCCTTCACACCCACCTGTCCGGAACACGCTGGCCCTCCTTCCTGGCAGGCTGGGCCCCTGGCCCACGGGGGCCTCACTGACCACACTCCCTGCCCGGTGCCCCTTCCCCATGTCCACCAGGTGTGAGGGGAGGCCACAGGGGGAGTCACAGGGTGGGCCAATGAATGCATGGTAGATGTCTGGGGTGCTCTCTGCACCCCACACTCAGGATCTCCAAAACCTCCCCTCCTCAGCCTGGCCTTCCCAAGATGGGAAGCTCTGGGTGGAGCCTCTAGCTGGCTGGACGACCTCGTGCCTGTCCTGACCTCAACTGAGGAGACTGGACCACCAGCTCCTGTGAACCAGGCCCCCAAGGAGCGTCCGCAGGTGAGGCCACTGCCTCCTGGCTGAGGACAGCCATCGGGCAGGACCTCGGGGCCGCAGAAGGCCATTCCTGCACAGGCCACACCCAGGGTGGGGAGTGTTCACTGGGGTGGACTGTTCGCTCCTCCCACCACCCCTGGGCCAGCTGGGTGAGACTCCAGCCCGCCCACCAGGAGGCCTGGAGCCCCCAGGGGCATGGTTCCCACATGTCCCCCACTCACTGATCCTTCAGGCCAGTAGGAGCAGGATCCTCTGAGGGTCCCACGCTTCCAGCCCCTGAGGCAGCTCCCTGCCAGACTATCACCTGCCCTAACCCATGGCTGGGATGCCTGGTCTGGGGTCAAAGGCCACCTCTGCCCCGGCTCTCATCCTGCCTCCTGACAGCCTATTGGCACACCCTGGCCCCACCCTCCCCACACACATCTGGCCACCTGCCCTGTGTGTGCCCAGTGCCCACCTGTCCCTGTGCCTTGTCCCCATGCTCTCTCCTGAGCAGCATCTATGCAGTGGACAAGGACCACCTGTGTGCAAAACCAGTGTGGTGTCACAGCTGGCCAGTGACCCAAAAACACCCGATCCCTGGGAAGGTGAAACAGGTACCGTTACAGTGACTGCCTGAATCCACAGTTCAGCTGCCTTTGAATGCTCCCCTTCAGCACAGACTCCTGAGAGCCTGGGCTCCGAGTGTGTGCTGACTTCTAGGGGGTTCAGAGGGTCTTCTGAACTCTGGCCCCCAGAAGTTCCTAATCCAATAAGAATTAAATTGTGTTTTAGCTCATGTCCATTGGCTCAGGAAAAGGGTGAGATTTAATGGAAGACTAGAGAGATAAATACATAGATAGGTCAATGGATGAAAAGAGGGGCGGAGGGATGGAAGGGTGGGTGGGTGGGTGGATGAATGGGTGGGTGGGTAGGTGGGTAAATGGATGGGTAGATGGATGGATGGATGGAAGGATGGATGGATGGATGGATGGATAGATGGGTGGATGGATGGGTGGGTGGATGGATGGACAAGTGGATGAATAGATGGGTGCATGGGTGGAGGATGGAGAAACTGAGAATATGGACTTCTGCAGTATTCTCAATGCCTCTGAATCTACATTCCTGCATCAGATACCCAGTCCCAGCTTCCTGTGACAGTCTTGGGTCCGTCCCCTTGGAGCCCAACAGGCCTTCAGTTTGCTAAACCCAAAGCCTTCCCAATGTCAGGCCTGATGGGGAGTCAGCATGACCCGCACAGCCCTGGTCTCCCGGGTCTTCACAGCCTCGGCAGGGAGGTTGCACGGCTGCTGACCCCTGTGACCTTACAAGTCCTCAGCTGAGCTTCTGCATCCCGAGTTCAGGTTGGATGGTTAAATAGAGCACAGAGACCAGTGTACACATCAGCACCACGACTCCCCGGAAGGGGCTCTCAAGACCCCCAGGAGAATGCTAGGAGCTATCTGCTTGCCCATGTCCCTTTTGTCATCCAGGTGCAGCTGAAAGGTCACTCCCTCCAGGAAGCCTTCTCTTGGCCTGAGGGTCTCTCCCATCCCCTTCTCCCTGGGGGCCATTGAGAGCCCCCTGAGTTCTGTCCAGGGCAGGGAGCAGGGCCCACAAATGCGGTGCCTGAGCTGACCTTGACCTGCATCCACCCATCAACCCAGCACAGAGTCCCCACCAGACCCAGCCCTTCCCAGCTCAGAGAGGTGGAGAGTGTTACCTTGGGTGCAGGGGAGATGGCAATGCAGGTGCTGAGCCTGCTCCAGGGGAAAGGTGCCTCGCCCAATACCCAGCAGGGGTGGGGGCGTAAGGGGCCATAGGGGTCTAGCTTCTGGGGCATCCCAGAGTCCCCAGCACCTGCCTGCATCAGCCACCTCTCCCCTTGCAAAACCCTCCCCCACCCTTGGGAGGTTTGGAGCCCTGGTGTCATAACCTGTCAGTCCTGTTTGGAAGGGCAGGGCTGCCAGATTCTTGGGGAGCCCAGGGCCAGGGATTGGTTAGAAGAGAGGTGAAGTGCGCAGGAAGTCTGTGTGCACAGGGCCCACATGTGTCTGGGAGCTGGTGCACATATTCAAGCACATGACCATGCGGGAGGTCCATGGTGTGTTGGCACATCTGCAGCACCCAGCATGTGCTGTGCGTGTTGGTGGGTGAGCACATGCGTGCGAGGCAGGTGCACACAGATGGCTCTGAGGGAGTCCCCAGGCCTGCAGTACCAGAGCCTGGCTACACGAGGTCCCGGGGTCCCTGCTAGTCCACCACTGACCGGGGGTCCCTGAGGGGAAAGGCCCAAGGTCCTGGCAGGGGAGGCTCTACCTGGGGAACCTGGCCTCTACGTAAAGCTTTGGGGTGCCCACCTGAGGGCAGGGTGTGTCTGGCATCCCCCAGAGGCCCCATGCTCCTAGCAAGTCTCCCTCCTGAGAGTCTGGGAGTCCCAGAAGTGGGTGAGGAGGCTCTTCTGCAGAGATCAAAGCACACAATCCCCCAGTCCAGGAGACCCCATCAGACACCAGCCCTGAGTGGGTGGGGCCATGGCCTGCCAGGCCATGTGGGGTGCCCTTAGGTCCAGCTGGCCCCTGGGGCGTCAGCCTCTCCTTGCCTCCCGGTGGCCAACGGGGGCCCAGGTGGGAATCTGGGCCTTTGTCCATCCCTGGGGAAGGCCTTCTCCAGGCTCTCCTGGACCAAGGCTGGGGCACCCTGTGGGACTGCTCGCCTTGGCCCTGGTATCTGCATGGGCAGTGGCAGCCCATGAACGGCCACTCTCACCCACAAATCTCTGTAACTCTGAGCCATAAAGAAGCCGCCTGCCTTTCTGATTCTGCATTTTTATAGCAAAATAAAGAGATAAGTTAGCTTTGATTCTGCCTCAGTTTTATGAGCTTAGATTTTTATTCCTGCTCTTGTTCGGGGGAACAAACAGGTTTATGGCTCGGTCACCATCTCTGTGTCAGCTGCAGGTGGGATGACGGGGCGGCTACTCTGATAAGGCTGGTCCCGTCCCCCGCCCACACCTGCTGTGGGCTGGTTCCTCCTGCCCTGGGTCAGAGCGGCCCAGGAGACAGGCACTGGCCCCCAGCCCCTCCACCAGGATGGGCTGAGTATAGACCCGGCCCAGTTTCAGCCTCCACCACAGTCCCCAGAGACTCCGGAGGTGAGCAGGCCTGTGTCCCAGTGCTGGGGGCCACACGCCTCCCCAGGACCTGGCGGGACTCGCTGCCTGGGTTCTGCTGTGTGTGGGCCACAGGGCAGAGCCTGGCTTCAAAGGGGCAGGAGGAAGCCTTTGGGCCCCGCCCGACTCTGCCAGTCTAGGGACATCAAAGGACCCCCCGAGGGCTGGCAGGCCCTGGGGACAGGTGCAGAGCTGAGGGCTCCATTTCTAGAGGGAGTGGCCAGGGTGGGTCTGCCGCACCCAGGTCCAGAGGGAGGCCCCGACAGCACCCCCAGGCACCCCCACCCCACGCCTTGGGGACCTCTTAGAAGGACCATGGAGGAGGGAACACATTTTGGGGGCAGGGCCTTATCCTGGCTGCTGGCAGCAGGCGGGGGTAGTGGTGGGCCTTCGGGGTGGGGGTGGGGTCTGAGTTTTGACCCAGATGGGGAAGCTTTGGCCATTTGGGGAGGTTCATAGCCCCAGTGTGATGGTGCCCAAGACCAGGCAGCCCGCTTGGGTGGTGGGACCCTGCCACCTCCAGGTCCCCAAAGCCAGCCAGCCCACCCCTGTTCCCAGCCTCTCTCCCAGGAGGTCAGTGGGCTTGGCCTGCCCTCAGGACAGTGGCTTCCTGCCCCCTCTCACTCTACTGCGGCCCCCACCCACCTCCTGGTGTTCCAGATCTGGAAGAAGAGGGGCAGCAGAGATGGGGTACTGGGGAGTGCCCACTGCCTTCTCCCACACTGCCCCCACGGGGATGGAGCCAGGGGAGGCAGACAGATGCAGGACCGTCCACCACCCTGGCTGGGTGCAAGCTCAGCATGGTGCTGCCAGCTGCCCCCGGGCCCCAGCTGGCCTGTGCGGGCTGGCCTGCCTGGCAGCCCCTCCTTGCGGCCAGACAGCGGCAGGGGCAGGCCGGGGCCAGGGCTCCCACTGCGGCCTGAGGATGTAGCGCATCCAGGGTTGCAGCCTGTGCCCACCGCCCCACATGGGCGCAGGAGGCCTGCGGGCCTTCCCAGCTCCATTCCTAGGGTATCTGGTGGAATCCGGGCAGGGTGAGGCTCTGCAGCAACAAGGATTCTAGAAGATTCCAGGGCAGGGCGGGTTGGGCCCAAGGGCAGGGATGCTGACGTGGGGCCTCCCCGGGCAGTGTGTCTGCAGAGGTCTCCCCACTCCGCAGGATGCGGAGGCTGGGGGCAGGATCAGCCCTAGCAGCCTGGATTTCCAAGGAAGGGTGACTGACCCCTAACTGGCTTGGAGTCTGGGGTGGCGCTTCACCTGACCTGGGCTGTCCTCAGGGGCTCATGAGTCACCGCAGGGCCCACACCCTGCCGGCCTCCTGCCACTGCCACGCTGGCCCTCAGCCTCCATGCACAGGCACGCTCTGTGTGACCCCCTCCCTGCCCCAGGGGGTCAGGACCAGGCTGACTGTGCCTACAGGACAGACCCCGCCCAACACCTCAGAAAGGACGGGAGGAGGGGACTCGGCCAACAGGGCACCGGCCCTTCGCAGCAGGAGAGACTGAGGCAGAAGCTGGCCAGGCTTTGCCGGAAGACTTGAGTGGCCAGGGCAATGGTGGTTGGGGGGGCAGGGGGCAGCCTCCACCTCCGGGGACGTCGGAGGCTGGAACCCCAGCTGGGCACTGTGTACGGGAGAGATCGAGAGAGGGGTCACCGGGAGCAGGGCTGTGCACAGGGTGCCGGCCACCAATTCAGACCCTCTCACAGTCGTCTCTGAAACCAGGCTGAAACAGTGCCATTGACCAGGTGGCCGCCACGGCATGGAACCACAGCTCACCACTTATAACCGGGCAGTTGCTTCACAGAAACCATTTGTCAGCACCAGCTGGTAAGACCAGAAACCAGTGGAGTGGGCAAGAAGCCTCCCCCGGGGCGTGGCACAGACGGGGCCCTGGGGAGACCTGTGTGGACGAGCCTAGCACAGACACCCGGGCCGGAGGGACGCGGAGGAGTGTCTTGGATGAGGGGCTGCCCATCAACGTACCTCACTGGCATTTGCCTTTCTAAGTGCACCAAGGGCCCCCAGAAAACCTATGACTGTGACTCAGTGCGTCTCAAAGAGCGCTTTGGCCAAGGCTGAAGCAGAACCCCGAGCCGTCAGAGGCTGGCGCTTCCCAGCGGATTCCCACTTCTTCTCTCTCATAGTGATGATGAAGTCATGGTGGCACTTGACTGGGATTTGAGGGAAGGTGGGGCTGAACTGCCGCCACCTGTCACTTGCACGTCACATGCTGTGCTCCATTTCCTTGTCCCAACTGCCACAAGGCCGTGCTCTACCGTTATCCCCATTTTCTAGACAAGAAGACAGGCTCCGCGGGGTTGACAACCTGAGTCATGGAGCCGGAGGGTAGCAGGGCGGGAGTGGGACTTGAATCTTCCCTGCCCCACAGCCAGGCGGGCACCCTACCCTGTATCAGAACAGTCCACATCGTTTCAGTGTTCTTAAAACCAGACCAGTGTGGAATTCCCGCCTCTGAGGGTTCGGGCTGATGCATGCGGCCGGGCCGCTCTCGCTGGGGGTCACCAGTGTGCAGTCCCGTGGTGGCAGGGCGGCGGGCACCATGAACCTTCCCCACGCATGAACCTGGCTCTGGCTGGGGCTTCAGCCAGGGCTGTGGGCTGGCGCACCACCACACAGCTCCCATGGCACCTGGGCTTGCTCCCAGCATGGCGCTGGGCCCAAGGGACACGACCTAAGAGAACCAGGCATCCAGCCCACAGTGCGGAGCACCTGTTGTGTGCCAGGCCCGGCTCCAGTGTGGGCACCCAGCAGGTGGCCTGAGACCCACCCTCAGGTTGACAATGAGTGGGTAGCTAGGAGCTGTACAGATGTGTCCAGCGCTGGCCTGGGTGATGGGAACAATGCGGAAAGTATGGCGGGGCCTTTTGGGGGAGATGCTCCGTCAGCCCTCTCCCCTCTCTGAGAAGCTATGGGGATGGACGCCTGTGCAGGCGCCTTGCAGAGGGAGCAGAGCATGCGAGGGCCCTGAGGCAGCTGTGTCTGCTGTGCTTAGAGAGCAGTGACTGCGAGGGAGGGAGACGGGGAGAGGCGGAGGGGCAGGTCAGAGGGGAACTCGGCCGGAGGGAGAGGGATAGGTGACTGTGTCCACCCCCACCCCGGCAGGGCACCCCCTGGGGCTCAGGGACTGCGACACAAGGGGCTGTGGTCTGGCCTGGCCATGTGCCTTTGGCACCTCCAGGACTGTCCCTGGAGGCACCCAGGTGCGAGGGCCTGAGTCCGAGGGCCGAGACCCCAGGAGGGGAGTCTTTCCTCAGGGAGTGGGGGGAGCCTGTGTTGGTGCCCTGGGTGCAGGTGACCCTGTAGCCCAGCTTCCCGCTGAGTGGGCAGCCTGTGCCTTCCTCTGCTGCCCAACGCCGTGGAGGACAGCCTCAGCAGGAAGGCCAGTTGTGAGCTGGATGGCAAACTGAAAACAGGGTTATTCTCCTTGCCTGCCGGCAGGCCTGAAAGAAGCTATAGGCTGCCCATGCCTCGTGCCGAGCCTGTTGGCCCCACATTCCAGAAATAACCCATCCTGGGGCTGCCCTGCTCGGCGGCACAGAAGCCAGGCTGCTGCGTGTCTCAGCATGTCCACCTGGAGCAGTGTCGGGCGCACCCACTCCTGCCCTGGCATGGCCTGGCCCTTCCCTTCCCGGGATGGAGGTCAGCAGTCGCCCCATGGGCAGCAGAGGGGCAGCGAGACCTCAGGCCGGACGGACAGGCGGCAGGGTGCAAGAGGGGGTGTGCCTGGAGGCTGGGGGCACAGCCAGCAGGGAGCAGGGAGGGCAGTGGGGCCAGAAAACCAGAGGGGTGACCAGGACAGAGGTGGCCTTGGGCGGGGGCCAAGGAGTGAGGGGGCCCAGGGGGCAGCCCCCCAGGCAGAGTGGGAGGGGCAGAGCACGGAGCCCGGAGGGACAGGGCACACTGGCCCCCAGAGGGCAGCGGCTCAGACCAGGTAACAAGATGGAGAGGTGGGGGCTGGAGAGAGGCAGTCGGAGCTCTGAGAGCCGGGCCGGCCACCAGCGTGGGGCGGCAGGGGAGGTGTGGGCACAGTGTGACTCGGGCTGTCCCTCCCTCGGGCCCACTGCACAGGGAGGAGCAGGGGTAGCCCAGCCCGCTGGGGGTCCCCCAAGGCCCAGGGCCCCGCTTAGGAGATTAAGGAGGAGGGGTGGGAGCTGCAGGGAGAGGGAAGCCCCTGCGGTCCTCCGCGCCGCTCACCCCACTCATGGCGGGATGCCCTTTCCCCCAGGGCAGGGCCCGAGGCCTGTGGGGCCTGGAAGGAGGGCGAGGTGAGTAGGGGCCTCCTCAGTGTTCTCTGGGGTCTCCGTCCCCCCGTCCCTACCGGCTGCTCCTCCCACCGGGGGTGTCCTGCCTGCCAGCGGGGGGCTCCAGCTTCCTGGCCCGCACACTCCCTGGGGCCAGGCACTCACTGCCCCTGAAGGCATCTGATGAGTAGAGTCCTCAGAACACAGCCCAAGCCTGTGACATCTGCTCGGTGTCCCCAGAGCGGCAAGCACTGCCCTGCAGAGACCCGAGGACAGGGCCGCCTCTCCATATGACTGGCGCCGTCCAGACCTCACGGCCTCCCCGTTCTGTCCTGTTTCCAAGAACCGGGCTGTGGGTCTGCTGGGTTGGTGTGGCCACTCTGGGAAGCCGTCAGGGAGGTGGTGTCCAGGCTAAGGTCTGGGTGCCCCCCAGACCTGGGCAGCCCTGCCCCCAGGCCCATCACTGTGGCACTGGTTCTCAGCAGAACATACCAACGGTGCTTCTCCAAAGGCGCCGGCCTGGCCACAGCACTCTGGGGACACGGCTCACGGCACAGGTCTGGGACTCTGAGGCGACCCAGGGTGGGGCAAGTCCACAAGCATCCTGAGGGCTGGGGGCCAGGATATGTGCCCAGGCAGCCCTGTGAGAGGATGCCCAGTCAGGGATAGAGCCCCCAGTGTGCAGGCCTGATGGGCAGTGAATGGCCTTACCAAGGACTCCTCATTCTACCAAGGACCTGCTGGCGCAGGGGTGGGGGCAACGTGAAACAGCCCTGTCCACTGCCCTCCAGCCTGACTCCAAGCAGGAACCCAAGGTGGCCGGGATGGGGTGCACAGGCCCCACACTGGAGATGAACTGGTGGCTGTCCTGGGGGCAGTTTGTGGCCACCCTTCAGAGCCCCCAGCCCCGGCAACTGGCCTGGCCCCTGCACCTGTCTCTTTGTTTGCACAAATCCCTTCCCTAATGGACTTAATCACGGAACTTTCATGACTGCGCCAGCACCCTGTGCGGGCCTCCAGGCTGCAGCGAACAAACACGCCATTGTCTCCAGCGCCTCCACCAGCCAGCCTGTTAATGGGTAAACCAAGGAGAGAAGGGTAGCCCCTGCCTGAGGCTGGGGCTGGGAGCAGTTGGGCACGGCCTGGGCACACCAGCCCCCATCCAACCAGAGTGCCACCATCCTGCATGGGGCCCCCAGAAGGCAGAGAGAGCAGGCTTCTCTGCAGTCCTAGAACCAGCCTTTAGAACCCTGGAGGTGGACACACACCCAGGGACACTGAGAGCCACCAGAAAGAGCCATTCCACACCCCCACAGAGGGGCAGCCAGACCAGCCACTGCTATGCACTCCCAGGCCCAGGGGACAGCCACCTTCACCCATCATGGGTGGTGGGTGAGATGGTACAACTGCTGTGGGCAACAGCCTGGCAGGTCCTGGAAAGTTAAACTCAGAGTTGCGATGTGACCCAGCAATTCCGCTCCTGGGTTGAAACCCAGGTGAAGTAAAAACAGGAATGTACCTGCACCCCCACATTCACAGCAGCCAAGGGTGGGGGCAGCCCTCTGTCCACTGGTGGGTGAACAGATAAGCAGAAGGTGGTCTAGCCAAGCAGGGTATATTCAGCCGTGCAAAATCATGAAGCCCTGACACGAGCTATGTCGGACAGACCTTGAAAAAGCTGTGCTTAGTGAACGAAGCCGACACACCAGCCCTGTGTTCTGTTCATGTGGCAAGTCCAGGACAGACGACCACGGCCGGCAGATGTGGCTTCTTGGGGCTGGGAGAGGAAGGCATGCTGTGGGTGGAGTTTCTCTTTGGGGTGATGGAGAAGCTTTGAAACTAGGTAAAGGTGGTGGCCACACAATATTGTGAATGCACTGAATGTAACTCAGTTGTTCACTTTAAAATAGGTAATTTTATGTTATGTGAATTTTACCTCAAAGGAAATAACTACCCACTGAGACAGATGCGTAGACGTGGCTTCCAGAGTGTGGGAAACCCAGATGGGCTGCTTGGGGGAGGCACACTCTTTGTGTCCACAGATCTAACAACTCTAGGCCCTCCTGGGAGGGGGTCACACAACATCTGGCCCTCTGGATGGGATCCATTTCACTCAGCGGTGTCCTCAGGTCCCCCACGCTGCAACCAAGGCCAGGAGTCCCTCCTTTTAAGTTTGACTGACAGTTCATTCTGATAAATTATTGACTGAAGTGCACCTCTCACACTGCGTTACTCTTGGTGGTGTGCATGCTGTGGGTTTGGACACGAGGTTTGGCCTGGGACCACGCAGACGCATCCCGGGAACGGTGGGGCCTCCATCCCAGTGGGGACGAAGCAGCGAGCAGATGAGTCAGTCAGCATGTGGTGTGTTTGTGGAGCTAATTCTTTGGAAAAGTGGACCTGGAGCCACCACAGAGTGGCAACACCAAGGCCACATGTCTTGGGAGGGGGAGGGCCCCAGGGAAAGTTCTGGAAAGGGTAGTTATGAGAGGCAGGTTGACCTTCAAGCACACAGGCCGGGCCGAGCGCCATGGGTGTGAGAACAGCTGGGTGCAGCTGCCCACAAGAGCACCAAAGCCACAGGCGGGTGGGCGGGCCTGGGGGCGCTCGGATCCTGAGCCCACCTGGGCCTCCACCTGGGCCTCCACCTGGGCCTCCACCTGGGGGCACGGAAGGGGGCTCTCCATGTGTTCTCCAGGGCACCTTCCCCATGCCGCCTCTCTCCTGGGACAGTGGGCTCTGGTCTCTAACCCCCAGCTGTGTGCAGTACAGACAGTAGGTGCCCCATAAAGGTCAGCTAACTGGATGTGGGTGGACTCAGGGGTCTCTGGATGCCTCCCAGGATGAAGGGTGGGGAAGCAGACACCTGCATGAACCCCCTTCACAGAGGGAACCCCCAGGGCCAGGGAAGGGCTGGCTGGACTCCTACCAGGTGTGCCATCCAGGCCACACAGCCCCTGGCTCTGCTCTGCCTGGCCCCTGCATGGCCCTTGGGTCCTGGTTGTGGACAGTCCCTGGAAAGCTCAGAGCATTGAGGGCACCCCAGCCTGCACCAAGGCAGGGGCTCCTGGGACAGGGGGTGGGGGGAATTTGAGCTACCCCTGCCCTTCTGCTGTCAGTCGGCCCCACAGCCCAACAAGCACAGACATGAGCACAGACGTGTGGTTACACCCACCGTCACACCCAAGTGACCTCCTGGTCACCCAGCTGGTCCCCAAGCCAGACTCCTGTCACTTGTTCTCCCAGGGGACGCCAGGCACACGCAGCACACACAGACACGTGCCCAGCCATGGCAGGGGCACCTGCACCCACGCGCACAGCCACAGCCCCAGGGACCCACCCACCCCACCCCCTCCCCAGCTGCCTACTGGCCGCGAAGACCACACACGCCCGAGCACACGTCCTCGGCCGCGTCCACCCCAGCCGGCAGGTTCAGACAGACACCTTGCACTTCAAAGCCCCAGGCAGGGAGTGTGCCTGGAGTCTGGCCTGCTGGGACAGGGAGGCCCACAGACAGACGTGCAGATGCACACGCCCCTGCCTGCCCGCCTGGGGCTGGACGGCAGAGCCTGGCTGGGCCCAGCTCCACCTCGCACGCCAGGAGGGGTTGCGGGCTCCTAGCTACCAGCTGGGTCCTGTGAGGGGCCTCCGAGGGGCCTGGGAGCTTTCCTCCTGCAGGCCCACAGGACACTGCCTTTGAGACTTGGAAACCCTCAGGGCAGGCACACACCCGGCCCAGCTCCTGGTAACTAGGGTTGGCTGCTAACTGCTCACAGCCGCTCTCTCCAGGGAATGGTTATCATGCCAACCCCCAGGGCAGCCTGGCCAGGGAGGGACCCCCAGGGGTTGAAAAGGCCAGCCCCTGACCTCAAGGCTGACCTGCCTGTGGTACAGCCTCATCCCACGGCCAGGGCGGGGCCCCCTCTTTGCTTATCTGCTTTCTCAGCTCCCCCCCTTCTCCTAAGGCACCCCCCTCCCACAGATCCCTAGTAAGGAGTGCAGGCTCTACTTCTGGGCTCTGCCGCTGGGTTCCGCATGGGCCCAGTGAGAGGAGGAGGCCTTGGGAGGGTGGGCTAGGAGCTGAGCGCCCTGGCGTATGGGAGCAGTATGTCTGCTGCCCCCGCCTCCGTGCCGAGCTGGGCTGGAGCTCCGGCCGGTGGCCAGTGCCCTGTCCACGCACTTGGCAACCACAGGGAAAGGGAAATCAAAGGGCATTAGGGGGCAGCCAGCTCAGATACATGCTTCCACAATAAAGTCAAGCACGAGAGCCCCAGGGCCTCCTGGCGGCACTACGAGAGGCAGAGGCGGTGGGCACATCCGGGGTTGTAGGGGCCCCGAGCTGCAGGGCAGGCTGGACTGAGCATGTGCAGGGCCCCGGGAGGACGGGAGGACCCCTGGGACCCCCGCCCTCCAGGCCTGCAGGGTAGCCTTTCTGGGAAACAGAGGCCGCTCCCTGACCTAAGCCCACCATCCTCACAGCGGTCCCGCCTTCCTGCCTGCCTCCAGACCCGTAGCTAGGTCGAGTCTCAGCTTGACCAGCTGGGAAGGACTGCCTTGATAAGGCAGGAAGGGCTTATATGACCACAGAGGGGCAGGGTTGGCTCGTGGGGACCACAGGCCCTGGGGGACGGGAAGAGGGTGCCAAGGTAGAGCGGCAGAGTCACTGGGAGGGCTCAGGGATGCAGGCACCCCTCCTGGGATGTGGGCTCTAACCCTGCAGCAGGGCCCCCGGGAACCGTTCTGGGTCACGCCTGCTGGCCCCAGAAGCATGTAGGCACGATGCCCACCACAGAACGAGCACAGAGGCCACAGCCACGGCAGACCGTGGAGAAAGGAAAAGGCCCTGCAACATGGGCACCCCACCAGTCTGTGCGCATGCCCAGAAAACCCACAGCCATGCTCTGCTTACTGAGGGGATGCGGGTGGCGGCTGGTGAGAAGAACCAGCTTCACAGGGGGCTTCCTCTGGGGGCCAGGGCTGGAGATGGGGGGGGTTTGCTGTTACAAACTGGGCTAAGCTGTGCCCCCAAGTTCCTGGGCTGGAGCTCTGACCCCCCAGCACCTCAGAACGTGGCTGTATTTGGAGAGGGGGTCTTTAAAGAGGTTATTAAGGTAAGTGAGGTCATAGGGTGGCCCCTAACTCAGTGTGACTGGTGTTCACAGAAGAGTTCAGGACACAGACAGGCACAGAGGGCGGCTACATGAGGACACAGGGAGAGAATGGCATCCACGTGCCCAGGAGAGGGGCTCAGGGGAGCTGCCCCTGCCCACCCCCGGGTCAGAGAGGGGCTGTTTAAGCTCCCTGGTCTGTGGGCTTTTGTTATGATGGCCTGAGCTGAATCATATAGGCAGCAAATTGGAAAGGGTACCAGGGCCCCGACCCGTGGGCCCCACAAGAGGGCTAAGAGAGCAGAGGACCTCCAGGGGGGTTGGGTGGACAGCCACCAGGCGATCCTGTAAACAGAGATGAAGACCACATTGCCGAGGGACGGGCATCCCCCCAGTGTCAGGTCATGACTCCTCGGCCACTTCCCAGACTGAGGCCAGTCCTCAGAGCCAGACGTGTCACCAGAAAGAGAAGCTGGATCGCCACGAGGAAGGGGCCTACAACACGGTACCAAGTGCATGTGGTGGTGGGACCCTCGGTTGTTCACCCAAGGGGCCCACAGTCCCTGAGTCAGATGACCACACAGGACCGAGGGACACGGGGATCTCTGCAGGGCCATCGCATGAGGGGCCTGCTTTAACACTGAGACCAGAGGTCCCAAAGTGCCCTTGGGGCCCCCGTTAGAGAAGCAGCATATGGAGCGGGCACGGGCAAATGCCATCCTGGCCGGCTCTACCTCACACGGATGCTCTGTGTCCACGGCCCAGATGGTGACCATTTTCTCCATAGCTCCATGAATAATACAATGGACCCACTCAGCAGTGGCAGGTCCTTCGGGCGGGGAGTCCCTGGCCTGCATGATAAGACCATAGCAGGAAGGAGCAGGTGGGGTCCCTGAAACTGCCCCTCTCCCCTCCTGCCGCAAAGCCAAGAGTCACAGACAGTGACTCTCCCTGCAGGCCTTCCTCACTTCTGGCGAAGGTGGAGGAATGCAACTCGATTTCTCCTCTTACCAAACCCCCCCACAAAATTTGATCAAAATGCACGAAACAATGGTTTTCAAAACACTAGGCAACAAAAGACAGAGGTCCCCAAGAAATGGGAAACTGACAAGGTGAGCCTCTAACCTCCCCAGGTCACTGCCTCAAGAGCTTCCAGGGAGGGGCCAGGCAAGACCCCAGGGTGAGGACATGGAGCTGAGGGTCTGGGGACGTGGAGAAGGGAGAGCTTCGTGGAGAGAGAAAGCCAGCAATCTGCAGAGGGGCCTCCTCAAATAATGCAGCAGACATTGACCACTGCACCCTGGGGAGGGTGCAGCCCAAGGCCGGGCAGAGGGCACCCTGAGGAGATCAGGGGCAATAGGGCCTGCTGCCACACAGAGCTGGGGGCACTGCCAGTCCCAGCGGCCGGACCAGACAGACCCATGATGCATAGAGTAAAAGGGTCTTGCCTCCATAGGGAGAAGAATTAGCCTTCGATGGAGCAATATTCAGACTCTCCTAACAAGTTGTGAAATCAAGACCCGAAAGGCTAAACCGTCCCAAGGTGACTGAACCGTCGTCCTCCAGAATAGACTCCTCAATATTCACAGGAAGCAAAGATATCTAGCACCCGAGAAAGCAAAATTCATACTCTCTGCATGGGTGAGAAGTTGTGAAGCATTCGAGGAAGCAGGAGAAGCCAGGCCACGCTGAGGCGACGAAGCCATCTGCCAGAGCCGGCGCAGCTACTGGGATCGGCGGGTCGGTGGGCACATGACGACAGAGCCCGTGACTGCATTTCCTGTGTGCAAATAAAGAGTCAGACAGAGACACAGAAGCTACACCTTTGACAAAACCCAGCACCCATTCATGATAAAAACCCACAGCAAGTCAGGGACAGGGAGGAATGTCCTCAGCTCGGTAAAGGACACGCGTGGCATCACACGTGCATGGGGAGAAATTTGATGCTTCCCGTCTGGGACTGGGGACAAGGCAAGAGCGTCTGCTCCCACCACCCCCATTCAACATCTCACTGGGAGTCCTAGCTAGTTCCATGAGAGGAGAAGATGAAATCGAACATGTACAGATTGCAAAGAAAGAACTAAAACACTGTCTTATTTGCAAATGACATGATTGTTCATGTAGAAAATGTCAAAGAATCCCCACCGACAAAAGAACTGCTGGAACTGAGAAGCAGGTGTAACAAGGTCATAGGACACAAGCTTGATATACAGAAGACCATCACTTTCCCATATGCCAGTTATGAATAATTGGAATGTGAAATTAGAAAAACAGTACCATTTACAGTAACACGGCCCAAAATGAAATAAAGTTTAGGTATACATATTAGGTATATAAAAAATGTAGGTCTAAATCTAATATATATATGGACCTACAATAAAACACTGATAAAGATGTTTTTAAGAGCTAAATAAATGGAGAAATACTCTGTGTTCATGGATTTACAGACTCAACACTAAGGTACCAACTCTTCCCCACGTGATCTGTAGATTGACTACATGCCCCACCGCAATCCCAGCGTGCTCTTTAGTAAGAGCCCAACAGATTGATTCTAAAGTTTATGTGGGGAGGCAAATGACAAAGAAGAGCCGATACAATACTGAAGAGCAGATTCGGGGAGTTCACACTACCTGGTTTCAACCCTTCCTTTGAGACTACAGTAATCAGGACAGCACAGTGATGGGTGGGAGCCTAGACACAAAACTCAGAGGGATAGTGAGGCCAGAAATAGACCCGCGTGTACATAGTAAACGATCTGTTCCGGAAGGACGGAAGGCAACTCACAGCGAGAGAATAGTCTTCTCAAAAAAAATGATCTGGGACATCTGGACATCCATGTGCAAAAACAAAACAAAGCCAAAAAAAAAACAAAACACCAAGCCTAGACACAGACATTATACCATTAAAAATGTAGCTCCGTACAGATCATAAAGCTAACTGTAAAATGCAAAGCTGTAACATTTCTTAAAGGAAACATGTGAGAAAATCTACATGACCTTGGATTTGGTGATGAGTCTTTAAATACACCACCAGTAGCATGACCTATGAAAGAAAAACTTTGATAAGTTGGACTTTATTAAAATTAAAAACTTCTGCTCTATGAAAGATACTGTCAAGAGAATGAAAAGCCAAGCCACAGAAGGGGAGAAAATATTTTCCAAACATACCTGATGAAAGACTTGCCTCCCAAATACACATAGGAGCTTTTAAGAATCAACAAAAACAAACAACCTAATCAAAAAATGAGAAAAGATATAAACCCCCTTTCTCATTCTTCACCAAATAAGTTACATAGATGGACTGTAAGTACACAAAAAGATGCTCAATAGTATTTGTTATTAGGGAACTGAAAATTAGAATAACAGTGGGATCCCAACACATACCTGTTAGAATGGCTAAAATCCAAAACACTGACACCACCAAATGCTGGTGAGGATGTGGAGCAACAGGAACGCTCACTCGTTGCTGGTGGGAACGCGAAAAGGTCCAGCCACTTTGGGAGGCAGTTTGGCAGTTTCTTACAAAACTGAACATAGCCTTACCCATGTTTACCTTACATATGACCCAGTGATCCCGCTCCTAAGCATTTACCCAAGTGATTTGAAAACTATACCCACAGAAAAACTGCACACAAATATTTATAGTAGCTTTATTCATAGTCACCAAAAACTGGAAGCTTCCAAGTCCTGCAATCGGTGAACAGATACACAAACTGATTTGCCCATACTATAGAGTATTATTCAGTGATTAAAATGAAATCATCTTTCAAGCCATGAAGAGACATGGGTATCGCTGAGTGAAAGAAGCCTATCTGAAAAACTGACATGCTGTGTGATTCTAACTATATGACCTTCTGGAGAAGGCAAAACTGTGTAGTAAAAGGTCAGGGGTTGCCAGGGGTTAATGGGAAAGGAGGGTGACTAGGTGGAGCACAGAGATTATATGACAGTGAAACTAATATCATGATGTTGTAATGATGAATGCAAGACATTCAGCCTTTATCAAAACTCCTAAAACTTTGCAGCACGAAAAGTAAACCTTATGCAAATTTTAAAAAATGATAATTTACTAGGTCAGATCCTGGAATGGAATGTAGGTTGTGACAAAATAATTCAAATGTATTACAAATGTATTAAACAACCTCACCAAAGGGATTTCAGAGTAAGGAGCTGACCTAAGTAATTTTGGAAATGACTAAAGACATGGGAACTGTATGTAAACTCTGTGCTCTGGTTGATAAAGCTGTTTCCCACGGGCATGTAGGTACACAGTTCTGATATATATATATGTACACTGGAATGGAACAAAACATAAGTGGGTGGCACATGGTGGGAGCCAGGTTTCTCATAGTCGAACAGGAAGGTTACAGATAAGCCAGGAGAGGAGACTAGAATAATCCATGTGGTAACAGAGTTGGAGAAATCACTGTGAACTCACATTTAGCTTAACACAGTTAGAGATGGTTACATACAGAGACATTTATAGATACGTGTGGCTACAACAGGTGGCACACACACATATATCCCCTTGCCCCATCATCGGAGAGGGTTCAGAAGCAATGTCCCCAGTAACAAGGAGCACGCCCAGCACCCAGATCCTGGGTTCTGACACCACTCTCCAATGGAAGGCACCTTACAGAGGCGACTGATTCTAGGTCTGGTACAGGAAATACATAAAATGACCCAGGAGCATCTTGTAGTGCCAGTAAGTAAGACAGTGTTCAAAAGGAGAAATCCATCATTGAAGGGCATATGTCCAGGGGGCACATGAGCCAACTGAAAGAGCTCTCAGTGGCCAAAGTTGGAACTACTTGAGCAACAAAATATATCAAGTAGTACTGGATTATAACCCAAATTATAAAATCGATATCCATCTGCCCAAACTGATGCAAATAAATAGGTGAATGAACAAATAAGGGGAAATAGACAATCTCACTTATGGAAGAATTTCAAGTAATTTATGCAGCTACTCCATCTGTAAGAAAGTGTAGCATAACCTCTCCCCCACCCTGCCAACACACCTTAAGTTTGGGTTACATATAGTCGTTTATTTCCCAAGAATAGGGGTACTGAAAGGGAGGGAGAAACAGTAACTCCACAGTGGAGAAGCCTGACAGCAGACCTCAGCCAGGTGATCAAGGGCAACACCAACGGGAATAGTGTGTAGCCTTGATGGGATGTGATGAGAAGGGCACTGTGCCTCTGTGGTCTTCCTCCTAAAACCCCACAAGCCCAGGCTGAGCATGAGAAAACCATCAGAGAAAATCTAAATGGAGGAAACCATTTACAAAGTACCTGACTAGTAGCCCTCAAAACTGCCAAGAGCATCAAAAGTAAGTGAAGTCTGAGGAGCAGCCTCCAAAGAGGATGCTGAGGAGGCATGAAGATGAATGTGACATGGTGTCATGGGTGGGTTCCTGTGTCGGGGAAAACAGGAAATCCGAAAAAAGGGTGGACTTCAGTTAGTAACAATGTATCAAGATTGGTGCATTAATCAGGACAAATGGACTATACCAAATATAAGATGCTAATAATGGGGGAAACTGGGTGTAGGGGTGGGGGAGAGGAACTCTGACCTCTCTCTGAACTCTCTGTTCACAGTGATTCTATAAATCTAAATTGTTCTGAAGTGCAGAAGTTTGTTAAAACAATAATCATGGTCAAAAAATTTCCAAATTTGAGAAAACATAAGCCCACAGAATCCAAGAATCTTAATGAACTCCAGCACAAGAATGACTAGAAAAACTACATCAAATTTCTCCAAATCAGTGGTAAAGAGAAATCTCAAAATCTGCTGAAGGAAAAAGAGACACATCATGTACAGAGGGAAAAAGATAAGAGTGGCAGCAAATTTCTATCAGAAACAATGCAAGGGATAAGACAGTGGAACAGCATTGCTGAAGTCTTCTAAAATTCTAGAATTCCATATTCAATGAAAATATCTTCCCAAAATGAAGGTGAATTAAAGACATTTTCAGATATACAGAAGCTATAAGAATTCATCTCCAGCAAACCTGTACTCCAAAAAACATTAAGGGAAATACTCTAGACAAAGAAAGTGATACCCCCCAAAATATGGATTTACTCAAAGTAACAAAGAGTACAAAAATGGTAGCTATGTGGATAAATATGTACTTTTTTATTATTTAAATGTCTTTAAAATGTAAGCATAGTAGTAATATGTATTCCCTAAAAACACAAGATGTTAACCATCAGAGACTACCTGTGGAGTGTGTAGGTACTCCAAGCCAACTGTGAAATTTTCCTGTAAATCTAAGACCATTTGAAAAGTAAAAGTTTACTTAAAATCTGACTATTTAAACAAAATCAATAACTATGTAGAGTGGGGTTTCTAACTTGTAAAAATAAAATCTATGACAATAGTAGCATGAGGTGAAGAGGGAAGAAATGGAATTATACTATTTATTACAAGGGTCTCATACTATGTGTGTTGTGATCTAGCGTAACTTGAAGACAGACTGTAGTAAGGTAAATAGGAATCTTAGGAATACTGAAGCAACCACAAAAATAACAAAATAGATGGCTATAGATAAGCCAACAAAGGAAATAAAATAATAGCATGAAAAATACTCAATTCAAAAGAAAAACAGATGGAACAAATAGAAAACAAATTGCAAGATAACTACTTTAAATCTGAGCACATGAACAATCACGCTAAAAATAAGTGGCCTACAGCTGAACAGACTCTTCTCCAAAGGAGAAATTCAGGTGGCCAACAGGCACATGAAAAGATGCTCCACATCCCTAATCATCAGAGAAATGCAAATTAAAACCACAATGAGGTATCACCTCACACCAGTTAGGATGGCCACCATCCAAAAGACAAACAACAATAAATGTTGGCGAGGATGTAGAGAAAGGGGAACCCTCCTACACTGCTGGTGGGAATGTAAATTAGCTCCACCATTATGGAAAGCAGTATGGAGGTTCCTCAAAAAACTCCAAATAGACATACCATTTGACCCAGGAATTCTACTCCTAGGAATTTACCCTAAGAATGCCGGAGCTCAGTTTGAAAAAGACATATGCACCCCTATATTTATCACAGCACTATTTACAATAACCAAGAAATGGAAGCAACCCAAGTGTCCATCAGTAGATGAATGGATAAAGAAGATGTGGTACATATACACCATGGAATATTATTCAGCCATAAAAAGAAAACAAATCCTACCATTTGTAACAACATGGATGGAGCTGGAGGGTATTATGCTCAGTGAGATAAGCCAGGTGGAGAAAGACAAGTACCAAATGATTTCACTCATCTGTGGAGCATAAGAACAAAGAAAAAACTGAAGGAACAAAACAGCAGCAGAATCACAGAACCCAAGAATGGACTAACAGTTACCAAAGGGAAAGGGACTGGGGAGGATGGGTGGGAAGGGAGGGATAAGGGGGAAAAGGAGATATTATGATTAGCACACATAATATAGCGGGAGGGATATGGGAAAGGCAATATGACACAGAGAAGACAAGTAGTGATTCTATAGCATCTTACTACACTGTTGGGCAGTGACTGTAATGGGGCATGTGGTGGGGACTTGATGATGGGGGGAGTCTAGTAACCATAATGTTGATCATGTAATTGTACATTAATAATGTCAAAAAAAAAAAAAGATAAGTGGCCTAAACACCTACATTAACAGGTAGAGATTGCTGGGTTGGATAAAAAACACAACCCCAACTGTACACTGCCTACAAAATATGCACTTTAAATGCAAAGACACAAACAAGTTAAAGGATAAAAATGTCTAAACCAAACTTACACTAATCAAAAGAAACCTGAAATGGATATATTAATGCTAGAGAAGTAAACTTAAAGATAAAGAATATTGTCAGGGATAAAGAAGGTCATTTCAAAAGGGTCAATTCTTTGAGAGGATATTGCAGTCCTAAATGTTCATGTACCAAAAATGTTTATGCACCAGATATTCCAAACAAATGAAGTAAAACTGATCAAATTACAAGGAGAGGTAGACAAATCCATGTCATAGTAGGAGAGTCAATACCCCTTTTTCAATATTAGACAGAACAAGGACATAGGAAATGGGTAAGGATATAAGAGACTTGAATAAACAATAGCTAACCGGGCTTAATTGACATTGATAGAATGCTCCACCTGACAACAGGAGAATATACATGTTTTCAAGTACACAAGGGGCATTTACCAACATAGACCCTATTATGGGACATAAAATTTATCTCAATAAATTCAAAAGGATTCGAGCCATACAAAGTCGGTTCTCTGAAATTAAATTAGAAATCAAACTAATCCAAAGTAAATAGAAAGAGGGAGATCGTTTTTAAAAATCAGAATAAATCAAAGAGAGAAAAAAGGGGGGAAAACCAATAAAACCAAAAGCTGGTTGTTTGAGAAAAATCAACAAAATTGGTACACCTGTACCTAAAGGAATCAGAGAAAAAAAAGGAAGACAAAAATGCTAGTAAGAAGAAAGAAGAGAGTGATGTCCTTTGTTCCTATAGATACAAAGGACAACAGGGGAGGGTCATGAACTACATTGTGGGAACAAATTGAACAGCTTCGAAGAAATGGACAAATCCCTTAAAACACACTAACTGCCAAAGCTGTACAAGAAAAAGTACGTGAGCTGAATATCCGTATGTATGTCTTAAAAATGCAATTTGTAATAAAACAGTCTATTTAACAAGAAAACTCCAGGCACAGATAGTATCACTCATGAATTCTACCAATCATTTCAAGAAGAAATAATGTCCATTCTACATAAACTTCCTGAAATTGAAGAGGAGGGAACACTTCCCAGCTCATTCTATGAGGCCACTGTTATCTCAGTACAGTATTTTAAAAGGATAATACATTGTGACCGACTGGGGCTCAGGAATGCAAGGTTGGTTTAACATTTGAAAATTAATTAATGTTAACTGTCCATGTTGGCACATTAAAAAAGAAAAACATATAGTTACCTCTATACAAGCTGAAAAAAGTATTTAATAATGTCCAATAGGTATTCCTGATAAAAAAATAAAAAGATCTCTCAAATTCAATGTAGTGTCAACCAGCGCCAAAATAATCTTTGTGTAGAAACTGACAAGCTGACTTTTATATTTGTATGGAAATTCAGAGGACTCACAAGAGTCAAAACATCTTTAAAAAAGAATATCAACTTGGAAGAGTAACACTATCTGATTTCAAGAATTAGTTCTGCTCTCTGTCACACTGTAGTCCAAAGGGAGAGGGGCCCCTGGACATTTCAGATTGTCACTTTAGTTTACTATGTTGGTGACATTATGTTATTGGATATGATGAGCAAGAAATGACAAGTGTTCTGGATGCCCTGAGTAAGTCCCATGAACCCTACAAGATGGGATACACATTCCACAGAGGTCAGGGATCGAGTACCTAGTGAGATTTTTGCCATAAAACCTGGCCATGTGATCCATCAGAAATGAAGGAGCTGCATCTGGGACTGGCAAGAAGCAGAGGTACATTGACAAAGAGCCCAAGCCCCGTGTCATCCGCCGATGGGGCACTGGCACCTTTTCCTCAGTTCATACCTCTGGCCCTCTAGGGTGGTCCCCTAAGATCAGGTGATGGGGTTGGTGGGTAGCCTGAGCTTGAGCCATTGATAGGTGGGTGAGGGCTGTTAGTGGGAGCCCAGACGGACAGCTCTTTTCAGGTGGTGGTGACAGCTGTGAACCGAATGACAGGTGTGGGGGCCAACCCTCCCCATGGGCAGAGCCAAGCACTATACCTGGTTACCCTCCTCCTGTGGGGAGAGAAGCAAATCTGGTTTGTGATTCTGATTCTAGCAGCTTGAGGCTCTGTTGGTCCAAAGATCCTGGTTCCTAGAGGGAGATGCTTCCACCAGGAGATGCTGCTAAACTAGAGGACCAGCTTCCACGTGGTCACCGAGGGCTCCTTGTGCCAGCAAACCTAAAAAAGGCGACTTCTGGCTTCTGCTTGGGATGCGGAAAGCTGGAGGGAGCGTTGTTCCCACCCTTCAGCAATAGTGACAACAAAGGGCACCAAACAACCTGGAAGCGCACAACTTTCCCGGAAACCCCGAGGTGAGGTCACCGGCTCCTGTAAGGGCACCACAGGGACAGATGGCTGTAGGCACAAGGGAGATTCACACCCATATTCAGGCCTCCACGGATCTCACTGAACACTCACAAGAACAATTGGCAAGGTTCCTGAGAATGCCTCCCTGGTGGTGTGGGCCTGGTGGAGGGGAACAGCAGCCCCTGCTCCAGAGGCACAGACCCACCCAGCCTCCTCTCCCCTGTCGAGCTCAATGCTGGAGAAGGGGCAAAGCCCTGTCAAACTTAGGGCTCTGCTGAAATCCCGCTGAGGCTGGGGGCAGGGATGTATCCTAAGAACCCTACAGCCCAGGGGCCACGTACTGGGCCCAGACCACGGCTGAGTGGGCAGGAGCCCCAAGAAGGCCATATCCACCAGAACAAGGATGTAACGTTAATCAGAATACAGAGAAGAGTCCCAGCACCCCCATCAGCTGACAAGTAATAGGTGGCATTGGAATATCCCTGGGAAAGTCCCAGGAGCACAGAAACACACCCTGTTGGAGGTACAGCCCAAAGGTAATACTTGTGGTGGATAATCAAAAGTAAACAGTAAAGTGACAGTGGATCTGACAGTGGAAAAAACTATCTCCACTCTAAACAAGGGGATGCTGGAGGAATCTGACATCTGTGGTGATCTGAGGGCAATCACAGCACAGAGATACCCAGGCCCAACTTCATTCCCAGCTAGACTGACTGCAAGCCCCCTGCTAACAGAACAGCAGAAAGCAAGACCCACCCATTCCCGGGCATAAAACTATTTACCTCAGTCTCACTGTCCTTCACGAGATGTGGATTTCAACAAACATTGTGAGTGTATTTCTTAAAAGCAAGAAAAAGCACTGTCAAGACGAAGCAATGAGGACAACCAGATGCAGACAGGACTCAGACACTGGAACTGTTAGGCGGGACACTTTACATAATAGTGACAAATATGTTAAAGATTCTAATGGAAAGGAGGACAAGGTGCAAGATCAGATGGGCAATTTTAACAAAGAGATGGAAACCAGAAGAGAAAAATCAAATGGAAATGCTAACTGAACTGAAAAATGCCAGAGATCAGAAGAATGCCTTTGATGGGTTCATCAATAAACCTGACACAGCCAAGGAAAGAATCAGTGAACCTGAATATGGGTCAGCAGGAAATACCCCAACTGAAATGCAAGGAGGGCAAAATAATTAAAAGGGGAAGAGAAAAACAGAACAGAGTACCCAAAGCTGAGGGCTGATACTGAATGGTGCAACATAGGCTTCCTTGGAATCTCATTAAGAGATGGTAGAAAGGACAGTGCAGAAGGAATGTTTGAAGAAATAATGGATGAGAATTTTACAGCATTTTCAACAAACAACAAACCACACAGCCAAGACACTCAGAGAACACCAAGCAAGATAAATACCACAAACAGCAATCCAGGTATCTATATTCGAATTGCTAAAAACCTAAGGCAGAAGAGAAAATCTTGAAAGCAGCCAGAGAATAAAGGTACGTCCCACATGGAGGAAAAAAGGTAAAAAGAACAGTCTGTTTCTTGCCAAGAAGCAAGTGAGCCAATGCTAGTAGGAAAAAAAAAAAGTTCTGGACCCAGAATTTTATACCCAGCATATATATCTTTCAAAAAATGAGGAGAAATAAAGTCCTTATCAGACAAATAAAAACTAAAAATTCATTGCTGGAAGACCTTCATTATAACAGTAAAGGCAATTCTTCAGGGAAAAGGAACAGGGTACCAGACAGAAACTTGAATCTAAGAAAGGATGAGCCCTGGAAATATAACAAATGAAGGTATAAATCAAATTCATTTCTTCTATCATTTTTATTTCTCTAAAAGATAACAGACCATCTAAAGAAAAAAATCAGTGATAGTATATTTTATGTTTATAGCATATGGTAAAGTATAATTTATGATGACAACAGCACAAATAATCAGGGAATTGAGAATATACAGTTGTAAATTCCTTATAAGATGCCTAAAGCAATGTGATATTATTTGGTAGAACTTAATTAACTAAAGATGTATATGATAAAACCTAGGGCAGGTATTATTAAAAAAATTTTTTTTAAATAATATGGCAACAGTAGAGATGAAAGGGAATCCGAAAAAATAACCAGTTAATCTGAAAAAGGCAGAAAAGAGCTGGTGCATGAGGGAGGACAAACAACTGCTGGAACAAATAGAACAGAGCTAGCAAGATTGTAAAGTTTAATCCAAACATAAATAATCACACTAAATTTGAACAATCTCAACACAGCAATTAAAAGAAAGAGGTTGTCAAATTGAATAAACAAAACAAGACCTAACCAGATTCTGTCTAGAAGAAACCCACTTAAAATATAAAGACATAAGTAAGTGTAAATAAAGTAAAAGGATGGAAAAAAGATGCCATACAAACACTTGTCATAATTAAGTTGGAGTAGCTATCTTCATCTCAAAGTAGACTTCAGAACAAGAAATATTGCTAAGGGTAAGAGGGGTATCATGCAAGGTCAATTTTCCAATGAAAGAAAACAATCCTAAATGTGCAGACTTCTAATAACACTGGTTCAAGATATAGGAAGTAAAAACTGATAAAATTCAGCACTTACTCATGATGAAAAAAAAAAAAACTCAGCAAACCAGGAATATAACAGAACTTCCTTAACCTAATAAAATGCATCTTTAAAAAAAGTGGGGGGTGGGGAATGAAAGATAACATACTAAATGGGAAAAGACTGAATGCCTTCCCCTTAAGATTGGGAAGGAGGCACAGCTATCCTTTCTCATTGCTCCTAACTTAGTGTTCTACTGGAAAGACTAGCCAGTGTAATAAGGCAAGAAAAAGAAATAAATGGCATATTGATTGGAAAGGCAGAAATAAAATTATCTGTATTCATGAATATTCATATAGAAAATTGCCCCCAAAAAGCTACAGAAAACTCCTAGAAGTAATAAGAGACTTGAGCAAGAACTTGGTATAAAGTCAACATGCAAAAACTAATTGTATCTTTGTATACTAGCAACAATTTGAATTCTACATTTTTGCAACAGCTCTACTTACACTAGCACCCAAAAAATGAAATACTTTGGTATAAATGTGACAAAAAGTGTGCAGCTTCTGTATGCTAAAAACTATAAAACCCTGATGAAATAAACCAAAGACCTAAAAATGTGGAAAGATGTGTTCATAGATGGATGATTCATGATCATTAAGACGCCAATTCTCCCCAAACTGATCTAAAGATTCCCAGATTCAATCATTTTTCTAGAAACAGCAGATTCCTTTTGTAGATATGAACAAGTTGATTCTAAAGTTTACATGGAAATGCAAATAAACTAGAATAGTTAAAGCAATTTTAAAAAAGAAGACCAAAGTTGGAGGACACACACTGTCTGATCACTTTATTTCACTATATCTTTACTCTCTGATTTTACTCAAAGCTACAATCATCAGCCAGGGTGGTACTGGTGAAACAAGAGACTCACAGATCAACGCGACAAAATAGAAAAGCCGGAAATAGACCCACCCAAGTATAGTGCATTGGGTTTTGGCAAAGATGCAAAGCAATTCAATGATGAAAGGGTGGACTTTTCAACAAATGGTCCTGGCTGAACGGCACGTCTGTATGCAAAAAAAAATGAACCTTGGCACAAACATTTCATAGCTTATATGAAAACTGACTCAAAATACCTTAATGTAAAACTGTAAAACATCTATAAGGAAACATAAGAGGGAATCTTTGTGGTTTTAGGATAGCCAGGTTCTCCAACTTCAGATTAGGGATTAGGGGCCAGGTAATTCTTTGCTGTGGGGCCGTCCCGAGCACTGTAGTATTTAGCAGTGGTACCTCCAGATGTGACCCTCAAAAACGTCTCCAGACATTTCTAAAGGTCCCCTGAGGGCAACACAGCCCCCAGTTGAGGTTAGGCAAAGTGTTCTGAGATTTGACATTAAAACACAGCCCACAAAAGAAAACCACAGATGCACCCGATTTTGTTCAATTAAAATCTTTCCTTTGTGAAAGATAATGTGAAGACCATCAAAGGATAAGCTGCAGACTGGGAGAAAACATCTGTAAATCCCATATCAGATACAGAACTTACATCTGGAACACAGAACTCTCAAAACTCAACCATAGGAAAACAAATAACCTAGTTAAAAACTCAGCAATGAAGATACACAATGGCAAGGAGGCGTTGTGAAAAAGATGCTCAACACCATCAGGAAAACGCAAATTAAAGTCAGGATGAGACACCGACAATTAAGACAGCATGGTAGAAACAAACAGGCCCCTACCCAGGCTGGGGGCTGGGGGACCGGCAGACCCTCTCTGCAGGGAGGCAAGATGGTGCAGCCTGAGGGGGCGCTGGGACGGGGCACCTGTGCTCCTGGTTCAGGCTCTTGGCACAGGGGGCTGTGGGGTCGGGGTGGGAAGGCCAAGGGGCAAGGGCCATGGGGCAAGGACTTCTTCACCCAGCAGGGGCCAGTGACTGGGCCTGAGTTAGCACCTCCGGAGGGCAGCCCAGGGGTGTGTGTGTGCATGTGTGTGTGTGTGTGTGTGTGTGTGTGTCTGCTTTCTATGTTCTGTGTCTTTGTAGGATGTGTGTATCTCTGTGTGTTGTTGCATAGGTGTGTCTGTGTCTGAGTGTGTCTGTACTAGTGAGTTGTGTGTGTGTGTGTGTGTTTGTGTGTGTGTGTAGGAGGGCAGGGGGAGCAGGGCCTGGGTGGAGGCCAAGGCTGGGCCTTCAGAAGAAGTGGAGCAGAAAGAGAAAGCTGGAATCCACCCCTGGGGGCAGAGGCAGCGGCCTGCCCTGCCCAGAACAGGTTGGACCTGAATGAGCGCTGCCCTGCCCCTGGGGTGGGGGCCAGGGTGGGGAGGGGAGGCCAGGGGCTGTGGGGGCAGGGGCCCAGGCCTGGCTGAGCCCAAGGAGTGCGGGTCCCGCCTCTGTTTGAGGGCCCCATCCACTCCATCGCTTGAAGTTTCTCCATCCTGCAGGACTTCCAGCTCCTGCCTTCAGGGAGCGCTCCCTGACCACCCAGCCCGCGGGCTCTACCCTGCCCCTTGGCTGAGTTTTGACACCTTGTCAAGCCACCTCCAAGCACCTGCTAGGGCTCTGGAGAAGCTGGGAACCTGGGCGGAGGAGTCCCCCAGGCCCTCATCCACCGCCTCCCTTCTACATTCCCACAACTAGGGACGGAGGACCTGACTGAGTGTCCAAGCCGGCCCACGTCCTGCCCCCCTCCCTGGGTGCCCCGGGGGTCTCTCCTGCCACCCCTCCTAGCTATCTCACCTCAGGGGAACATTCTGGGTTCTTTTACTTTTTCATTTGAAATTGATGCGTGTACTAATTTCAATGACACGTTACTTGATTCCCAAAAGAACGTTTAGCCTGGGAGCAGAAATGAGACCTCCTTGAGAAGCAACGTCCCCCAACTGCACAGCACACTGCCCACTGCTCCTGGCCCCCCGGCTCCGCAGAGGCAGGGCAAGGCCCGTGTCTCCCTGTCAGCTCGGCTCACGAGGGGCTGCAGCATTGGCAGTCAGCCCCAGGCCTTCTCCTGGGCACTAACACAAGACACACAAGAGCTTACATGCCCCAAGGTGCACAAAAGTCCCAGCACACTGACCACAGGGCAAAGGAACTTGGATGGAGCCGAGGGAGTCCACACAGCATGATCAGGCCTATGTGAAGTTCAAGAGCAACCCCGTACATGGTGATGAGGCCAGAATGGGGTGGAGGGGAATGCCTGACCGGCAGGGGCCACTCATGGCCATGTGGGAGGAGGGTGTACATGTGTACACACTCCAGATTCATGCATTAGGTAAGTGGTACCCCAAGTAGATGACAGCGCCTCTCATCAGCAGTCCCAGTCCCACAGACCCTCCAGTGGTGTCCAGGAAGGCCAGGAATTGAGGGGCCCAGGGGCCTGCAGCACAGCCCCCCGTGGAGAGCCCGGGGTTTGGGCGTCCTCCCCCCAGGGCTCCAGCCCAGTGCCCACCTCCAGGCTGCACACCTCCTCCCGACCCCACCTCTTCCTTCACAGAGGCCCACAGGAAAGTGCTGACAGTGCTATGGGAGGCAGCAGGCAGCCGGGTAGGAGACATGAGGGGTCAGGTCACTCAACACTGGCCTCTGACGCACTCCTCTGCATTCCCCTGGGGCCGCAGGACTTGTCCGCCCCATCCACCCCACTCTCTCTGCTGGACGCCCTGCCCACCCCCGAGCTTTCGACACTCAGCCTCCTGTCCGGCCCCCACAGGCTTGCTGGCCTTGTCACTCCCCACTCCCTAGGTGAGGTGGCCCAACCCAAGCCCTCAAGGGGCAGCCGGTTTGGGAGCAGACTTCTGCTGCCTGGCTTTTCTGACAGTCATAGCTCCCAGCCCTGAGGCGCTGGACGCCCACCGCCATTCTGCTTCTGAAATCCACCCCCTGGCTACCAGAGACCCCTCCTGCCCTCCTAAGGTTTCTGCAGAGCCAGCCCCGTGCTCTCCACACCCCCGGGGCCCAGGCAGGCCGGGAGCAGGCAGCCTCACCAAGGGGCTGAAGCACAAAAAGGGCCCTGGTGGGCAGGAAGCTGACTGGGCTTCCCACCTCCTGCCCGCTGCTCCCCTCCCCAGCCCATCCTCTCCCCCATCTTCCCCCGGCCCTTGCTGGCCTTGGCCCCAGAGACCAGGGAGAGGCAGGCCCTAGCAGCCCTAGAAGGCTTCCTGGAGGAAGGAGAGCGAGCATCTGGGACTGCAGGGCTCTGGCGAGGTCGTGTGGGCACAAAGGCGGCCCGCAGAGGGGCTGGGGCCCTGTGGATCCAACAGCCATCTTCCCTGCAGACGCAGAGGTGGGTGTCAGGGGCCCTGGCAGGCGGCGCCCTGGGCTGCGGGAAGCTCACAACCCTCTCTGCACGGTTCCTGGCTAGTTCTGAGGGGCAATCATATTGGGAAAGGGGGTGATGGTCATGGGCCTCCCTCTGGGGGAATCTGCTTGGAAGCTCGTCTGAGTCCCCGAGTCCATTTCCACACCTGTAAAGTGAGCACAGCACAATAGACGAGCGGAGGCAACGGCAGGACAGCGTGCACGGTGCAGTGAGGACCACAGCCACACAGTCCCATGAGTTAGCGGTGACCGGAGAGGTGGGTGCCCCAACCACACTACGTGCACACTCGGCCACGCTTGGCCACGTGATCGCGCTGCTGCCTGGACAGTGGCCCACCCTCCCACTGCAGGCAGAGCCGGGCCCCATGGGCCAACCACACTGCAGACCAGGAAGGGACCCCCAGCTTGCCAGCCACAGAATCCAGGTGTGGCAGGATCCACGACCCCAGCACCCCACCCCTGCAGGAGCCCAGCTGGGTGAGAGGCCTGCGGGGCTGGGGTTCGGGAAGATGGCCAGGGAGGGGACCCGAAAGGCTTTGCCAGGTGGGTCAGCTGGGACACCCCCCAACGGTAAAGGAGGGTGAGCTCTCCCCAGACCTGGTGTGGGGGAGCTTTGTCTGCTGAGGCCCAAGCCCCTTGCAATCCCTCCTGCCTGCCCACAAAAGGCATTCAAATGAGGGACAAATATTTGAGCCTGGAGATAAAGCCCAGCCCAGGCTCCTCCGGCTGCTGGAGCGCTCCCAGGCCCTCATTTGCGTACTAATTGGATTCCGTTTAGATTTGCATGCTTATCAATACCCAGCCTGGGCTGGGAGGGCGGCAGCCCTGACAGAGCCCCAGGGCTTGTAGGCAAATGTCAGGTGGGGCCCAAACTGGGAGCCCTGGCTGCGCAGCACCTCCTCACTAACATAAGGAGAGGGGCCTGAGCCGGGAGGCCACCAGCATGGTGCCCAACTGGGGCCTGGCCTGGACCCCACACAGGGCCTAGGTGGGATGGGCAGGGAAAAGAAAGGGGGACCTGCAAACAGGGCTCTGGTGATGTCACCCTTCCTGTGACCCCGGCTCTAACCAGGGATGGCCACCCTCTCCCGGCTGTCAGGGCACCCTGGGGGCCTGCCACATGAAGTCATGGGTATCGGATGCCCAGAGATCCCCTGGGGGGCCTGGAGCCTGTCCCACCATTCTGTGGGCTCCCTGGGGTCTCAGGAGGACAGGCATTCCCTGTCCCCAGCACTGCCCAACCCTCCTGAGTGGCCTGAGGTAGCACAGACTGGACCCTGCCTGAGGGCCCGGAGACGACACTGCTAACCCCCAGGAGGAGGCTGTCCCAGCTGAGAGGGCGAAGGTGGGGTCCTTCGGGGAGGAACAGGCAGTGGCCCCTGGGGACTGGTGCTACCAGAGGGCCCTGTGGTTCTGCCTGTGATGAGCTGAACTGTGTCCCCCATAAGTTCATGCAGGGGAGTCCTGACTTCCAACACCTCAGAACGTGGCCGTGTTTGGAGGTGAGGACTTTACGGAGGGGATTAAGGTAAATGAGGTCAGAGGGTGGCCCTGATCCCAAATGACTGTGTCCTTATAGAGGAGGTCAGGACACAGACCCGCGCAGAGGGACGGCCATGTGAGGACCCAGGAGAGGACAACAGCCTCCACTGTGTAGGCCCCCAGCCGTGGCATCTGTATGCAGCCCCGACTGACTAACGCCCTGCCTCCCCTCTGCCAGGGCCCGGGTCAGGCTTCAGCCTCGCCAGGCCCACCCACCAGTGCTGGGGCCTGACTCCCGCTCAGTCACCTGCTGTGCAGAAAAGGCTTTGCTGGTGGCACGTGGGCACAGGGGACCCAGTTGGGAGCCTCTGCTGTCCCCTCTCCTCGTCAGAGCGGGCACACCGTCCCTGTTGGGTGTGTGGCCTTGGCCAGGACCTGCTCTGGGGGTAAGGCCCCCCTTGGTGGGAAGCTGGAGGTTCAGAGTTCTGAGGACAAAGGCCTGCTTCAGTATGTAAGGGGGCCTGGGGTCCCAGCCTCAGCGGGGGACACTGCTGGGGGCCAGGCTGGAGGGCTGCAGAGAGATCCCAATGGCATTCAGCACCCCCAACACACACACACACACACACACACACACACACACACACACACACACAAGCCCCAGCCCTGCTGATTAATGTGCCCCATTAATAACAGAAACAGCAGCTGGGGGCAGGCGGGCCAGAGGGGTACCGGGCAGGAGCTGCTGCTCTGGGAGAGGCTGGGTGAGGACACGGCTGCCCCCCCGTCATCGCTCTGCCCCTTCCTCTCCAGCCCTGGCCAGCGAGAACCTGTGGCAGGGAATGCTCACCCCTGGTCCAGCTCCCAGGAACTCTGGGAGCCCCTGCAGAGCCCACCCAGGCCTCCGCCCCCTTCACCGTGAGCTCCTCCCCCGGTCCCCCGTTTGGAGGACAGGGGTGTCTGGGGCTCGGGGCTGGTCATTGGCTCCTCACTGTCACTGATTGCTGATGAGAACCCCCCACTTCAGTGTTCCCAGCAGAAAACAGCAATAAGGGTGCCCCACCAGGCAGTGTGGGGCCCAAGGGAGGCAAGAGGGGGCTTCCACCTGGTATTACCAGCCGTGGGTGCCTGCGGGCCTCACCTGGCCACCAAGTCTCCCTGAGCCTGGACGTGGGGTGAGAGCCCAAAGAGGGGTGTGGGAGGACCGGAGGTGTGTGTGGGGACACTGGCCTCCCGAGCTCTGGCCTGTGGACTCTGGAAGACCTGCCCCTACGCAGGCACCTCCCCAAGGGCTTATGGTTAATGGGGGCCCACAGAGGGTGAGGCCGTGTGCACTGCCCACTGCCCACCTCACTGCTGGAGAAAGACTCAGGTGTCCCCTGGGCCCCTGCCTTCTCACCCCTCCAGCAACTGGGCTCCTCCCCTCCCGCCAGTCTCTCAGCCCAACCCCCAGCCCCCCCAACTCTAGCCCTGTGGTGAGACCCTTCTCTCACTGCCCCCCAGTGTGGGCTCCAGCCTCCTGCAGCTCTCTGTCCCCAGGCTGTCAGCACACATGCGAGGCCCCTCCCAGGGACCCCCTGGGGGAACAGTGGCAGGGAAGATGGGTGCAGGAGATACAGTCCCGGCCTTTATGGGCACCTGCTGCATGTGTGTCCTCCTTCCCAAGCCCTTTAGATGGCCATGACTGCCCCGCCACAACCCCACCACTTGACACTGAGGACAGGGGGGTGATGTCTGAGGAGTCTGTGTGGCCCTCCCCTGGCCTGGATGCCCCCGCTCCCTGGGACAACACAGCGTGGGATCAGAGGTATGTGGGGCTTGGCCAAGGGCTCACTCTGGTGGGGGAATCTTTGGGCACAGCGGGGCAGCATGCCCTGTCCCTTCCCTGGTTGAGTGGGGCATGCTTCCATCTGGGGATCCTCGTGGAGCAGGGTCTGCTGACTGCCTCTCCGTGCAGCACTAGTCCCAGCTCGGGGGGGACAGCACCAGGGCCACATGGTCACTCGAACCAGAACTTGCTTGAAATGCAAAAAGAGTCAATGAACACGAATGCCCAGGGGGGACGGTCACCCGCTTAGGAGGAAACTAACGCCAGCGAAGGAAAGGAAGAGATGGCAGGCCCACACTCCCTCCCTTCCAGACCTGCCGTGGCCATCAGCTGAAGGGAGACAGCAAAGTCAGAGCGTGGCAGTCAAGGAGGGATGCCCGCTGCCATGGTATAGTGCCATCTCCACACCCGGGCAAGTGCCAGCTCCAGAATACGAGTGGTGTTGCCTCAGTGATGCTGTGTGGGAGTTAAAGGCCCTTGCATCTGCTTGAAGACTGGCAGGATGTGCCATGGATGGTAACATTTGTGCTCATAGTTTTAATTGTTAATTTTTCTTTACTTGAACAACATTAAATAACAAGCTTAAAACACCATAAGTCACAACATAGACCATCGAAAAATCACCTTAAATATCACCTTTTCCCCAATTTCTGGACAGGGTGCTGTGTTTTCATTTTGCTCCAGGCTTCAAAATTCCAAAGCCAGCCTTGGGCAGCAGGAAGAGCTGGCATGAGGATTTTTTGTTTCCCCAGAGGGCCTGGAGATATGCCAGGCTTCAGGGGCAGACTGAGAGGTGGGCTGCGAAGCTCGAATGAGCAGCCCAAGATGCCAGAGAGGCATCCTCCTCACGGTGGCCGGGTGGGGTCCTTCCTGGAAGCTGCCCCCGGGGACAGGTGGGAACCACTCACTACATGGCTCTGCCTGAGGGCCGGTCTGCCCAGTCAGGACTCAGCATCTCGCCAGCCCTGTGGGGTCAGCACTGCAGTCCTGGTTTTAGGGATACAGCTCAGAGAAGCTGATCTGCATAACGCCCCTGGACCCTGTTCTGGCCAGCCGTCCGACTGAGCCCACGATGCTCATGGGTTATATCCTGTGTCCCCTGCTAGAACGTGGGCTCTGAGAGGGCAGGGTTTCTCTTGAGCACACCAATGCCTCTGAGTTCCTGATGAAGAGGTGCCCAGTAAAGGTTTTGGAATGAATGGGCATAGGACCCAGGGGGGCCAGATAAGGCTGGTGCGGATGCCTGGACCATGGGCTCCTGGCAGAAACCTGCTGCCCCCCACAGGGAGCCTAGGGCTGGCTGGGCACCTGGGCCAGGTAGGATCTGCCCAGGCACGCAGATGGAGAATACTAAATTGCTAAGGTGTTCTCCCCAGGCAGCCTCCAGGCAGCCCCACCCTCCTGGAGGGGGAACAGTGCAGGACGCAGGAATGAGGCCGTCCTGGTTTGAGTCCCAGTTTCCGTAATTTCCAAACTCTGTGACTTTAGATTCTTCCTCCTTTGGAGCCACCTTTTCCAATTCCGTAGGATAGGGCAGTGCTTTGGGGCTCAGTACGTGATGGCTTAAGGGGCCAACACGGGAGAGCAGGCACGCCAGCGAACCCAGAGTCACACGTCATCCTGGCTGATCACCAGCCACAGCACCTTCCCCTCTCAAAATGTCCCACCTGGACAATTAGTGATCGGGCCACCACTTGGGTGTCTCCTGCCAGGATGCAGTCACAGGGACATGGCACCAGTTCTGAAGTGCATGCAGGAATTGGTTATGTCCACTTCTGACCCCCCCACTCCCTGTTCTGCCGGAAGTATAGGGACAGACACCTGTTAAGTGACACCCAGAATATGGGAAATGCTGCAGAACAGATGGCCTTCAACACAGAAGTGCTTATGAGAGGCTGCACAGACCCGCTCAGCAAATGTGACATGCGGACCTGGGCTGGATCCTGCGTCTATAAACCCTACTGTAGAAAACCTCTGAGGCAGCCAGGGTCCCGTGCCGCCGGCCGGGCATGTGGTGGGGGGCTGTTGCTCACCTGCGGGCAAATGGTTTGGCCTTTCCTCTGGTCGCACACGGAGAATTTAAGGGAGATGTGATGGATTTGCTTCAAAACCATGCTGGGCGGGCAGCGTGTCCCCATGTTACTAGTTGTTGACACCGGTGCTGGGGCTTCCCCAAGGACTCTCCGGGGTCCGCGTGTCCGCTGTTGGCCAGTGTACGACTCATCCACACCACATGTGTGGCAGACCCTAGGTCCCTCGCCAGAGTGCAGGCTCCATGAGGGTTTCCCCGGGGCACCCGCTGCCTCCTCAGCACCCGTCTGCTCCCGGTACAGAGGAGGCATCCAGCAAACGGTTCAGAACTTCGGCGTATTTGGAATGTTCCATAAGGGAAAACAAAAATGGTGGCACTTGCACTAGACAGTTTCACTAAGAGCATGTGGCCCCGGCCCCCATGGTAGGGAGGGTAGTCCTTTCTGTGCGCCTCCTTCTCCCACACTTTTCTCCCTCAAACCAGGTACGATCCCACCCTGCCCACCACCTCACCAAGTGCAGGCGTCTCCCTGGGGGTCAAGGTGAGGAGCTCCTGAAGCTCAGGGAGGTCACTGAATGGGATGTGGGGCCTTGGGGGAAGGCTGTGGGGTGGGGTGGCCATGCAGTGTGCCCCCTTCTGTCCCTCAGATGAGGCCAGTTCACTCGGCCTTGCCCCATTGACCGCTGCCCCATTGACCCCCTGCTGAGCCAGTGCCTCATCAGACCCAGGGACCCTATTGTCATGGTTACACAGGAGGCATCTGCTCTCTGCCAACACGCCAGCCACTCCACCTCCCTGCGTTCCAACGGCTTTGACCCAACCACTCCCTGCCAAAGAAAAGGGTGCCTTCAGCACCCTAAAGCAGCCAGAGGGATCCCTGACAGCCCCACCCCCACCCCTGCAATAAAAGAGCTTTGGGCACAGCCAGACTTCAAAGCTGCCGAGGCCCAGGTCAAAGGTGGAGCTGAGTAATCTCTGTGCAGCCCTCTGGGCTGGGGGAGACTGGGGGTGGCCTTCCTGTTCCTCTCAAGGGCAGCCCTCACAGTGCCTGTAAACAGGTGGGCAGGGCCTTGCCTCTATGCCTAGGCCCTGGCAGCTTGCATGGCACATGGGGGCTGGCAACCTGGTATGGAGCGCCAAACACCACCAGGCACCACTCCTAAAGTCCTCCCATGACCCCATGAAGGCTGTGCTATCAACCCCACTTGCTGGTGAGGGACTTGCCCAGGGTTACCAGCTGGTGACAGGCAGTAGAGATTGGACCCAGGTAGCCTGGCCCCTGAGTTCATGCCCTCAGCCCTGAGACAGAAGGTGGGCTGGTACCCACAAGTCAGATCACCTCAGGCCCAGCCCCTCACCAAGTACTTGTCCCAGATCCCCATGCGATTGGCAGCCTCCAGATCTCAGCTTCCCAGCTGTGAAAGAGCCCTGCCTGGACCACCCCCCCAGCCCACTGCCCCCTGCTGGAAGACCCCAACCCCAGAAGATGCCTATAATTTGCTCTGGCACCGTGGCAACCAGGCTGGATTCCCAGACCTCACACCTCTCAGCCCACTCTACACAGGACAGGGCAGAGTGCAGGGAGAAGTGACCACAGGGCCAGGCTGGCTAGGTCCATGGTGTGGGCCAATACCCTCCCACCCATGCGGGGCTCTCACCTGGGAAAGGGGGGCCTAAGGGCATGGGGCAGGCCCATCGCCACCCAACAGCACAGACACACAGCAGGGATTCATTTATGAAGCCCACCTTCCCTAGAATGGGTTTCCCCGCACAGGCCCCGGCCCAGCTCGAGCTGACCTCCTCCACCTAGGACTGCAAGAAGGAAGGTCCCCGGGGTTCCTTGTCCAGATATTGGCCAGGTCGTTAAATTGGAGGCAGTGGGGGGCGGAGTGGGGGTAGACAACCTTTATTGCGTTCCAAGTCTAAGCCTCTTTTCTACAAAAATAAGTCTTCACATTGCCGTATCCCTGGGCAGTTCAAGTTGCCGTGTAAAAATACTCTGCATTCGTCATAACATTCTCTCCTGTTCAAACATCTCCAAGTTGGGGTGCCCCAGCGCCAGCCAGCGGAAAGCCCGCGGAGGCGCGACGGTCAGGGTGCAAGGAAGCTGCCACCTGGACGAGGCTAGGCCGGGGACCTGTTTCCACACTGACACCTGGTCAGGCTGGACGGCACGGGGTACCGTCGGCGGGGTCCCCGCCCGGCTCTGCGGTGGCTTCGCCGGCCGGGAGCGTGGGGGCGGGGTGAGGCGCAGGCGGTCCACCTGCTCCGGGTGGTGAGCGTGCTCGCTGATGGACGTCCAGGCTGCCGCAGCTGGGGGGGAAGGGGAAAGGAGCGCGTGTTAGTCGGGAGCCGGCCCTGCCCCCAGCGCCCACCAGCGAAGCTTCCAGTTTCGTGTGCGTGGTTGTTTCGGAGCGTGGGTCCTCAGGTGCCCCGGCTCCGCTCTGCCTCGGGGGCCAGGCGGGGGGCTGGGCGCGATCTCTGAGCCGCACTGAGTCAGGCTCCGCACCGCCGACTCATTTCTGCCACCCGACCCGGGCGCGCGATTTGCAATGCAAAGTCACCCCACCTCCAAGCACCCTAACCTGCCCAGGATCCGAGCGCTCTCGGGGCCTCACCCGCCCCCCCCCTCCCCCTTCGCGGCGGAGCAGAGGGCGGAAGTTTTGCAATCCCGACAAACAAACGCTGGTCTTGCACAGGCTTGAAAAAGTTTGGGGAAAATGAAGAGCGAGCGAAATCGAGGCCAGCGCCCGGGCCTGACGCTCGGGTCCGCGGGCTCCCGGAGATCCTCCCCACCCAGCCCGGCCGCCCCGCCTCCCGCCGCGCGGCGGTTACCTCCGGGGACCGGGCGCTCAGTAGTCCCCTAACCAGCTGGAGAAGTCGAAAAGCTCGCTTTCAGAGGAACTCAGCGCGCCCTCACAGCAGCTGTCGTCCGAAGAGTAGGCAGAGCGCGGGGAGCCGGGCTCCGAGCTGCCTCCGCGGCCTGGTGACGACGAAGCGCAGGAGGGCGAGGCGGCAGCGGCGGGGATCCCAGAGGGCCCGCGGGGCACCGGGGGCCGCACGCCTGGCGCCAGCAGCCCCCCGGCCAGTGCTGCGCGCACCGCGTCGTGCTCGGCCAGCAGGCGCTGCAGCGCGCGGATGTACTCCACCGCCGAGCGTAGCGTCTCCACCTTGCTCAGCTTCTTGCTGGCGCCGCCGTGCGGTACATGCTGCCGCAGCGCCTGGAACCCCAAGTTCACCAGCTTCACGCGGTTGCGCTCGCGCTCATTGCGCCGCGCCACGGCTGCCGCGCCAGCCCCCGTCTCCGCTGCGCCTGGTCGCCGCCGCCGGCTGCAGCGCAGCAGCTCCGGAGACGCGGGTCGCCGCCGAGCGGCGCAGCCGCCCGAGACGCCGGGAACTGGGGGCGCGGGGCGGGGCTGCACGCGGCTGTCCATCGCGCCTGCATCCACTCAACCGGCGACTCCTTTGAGCCCCCGCGTGCCGCTATAGGTGCGAGCACAGGAACGGGGGTCGGGGGACGGACGGCAACGCCCCAAGGGGGCCTCGCCCAGTGCCGCCGAGCGACACCCCCAGGATAAGCGTCCTAGGTCGTCTGGTCTCCGAGAACAGCGAGGCACAGGAGGGCGAGAGGTGGCGGGCTGTGCGCGCCGGGGAGGGTGGGGCGCTCGTGTCCCGCGCGTGCTCTCGGACGCTCCCCAGGTCTTCCCGGCGCGGCGCAGGCGGCTCGGTTTTAAATGTATAGATAACCCTCCTCCGCGCCGCCGCCGCCTCCTTTCTCACGCCCTCCTTCCCTTGCCTCGCCCTCCCGCCACGCTTCGCCCTCCCCCTTGCGCACACAACCTGCAAAGCCCAAGCCCTGCGCGCGCGCCCCACTCTGTGCCCCGGGCACCGTCTGCAGGTCCCCAGTGGGCTCCCAGATCTCAGCAGGTGCTTAGTGCGTCCCCCAAACGCAGTTCGCAGGTGTGTGTGCTTGCCCCCCAACGCCAGACCTCCGGGCGCTGTCACAGTTTACCGGTGCGAGCCGGTCCGCTCCAGCGCATCCCACAGGTCCCGGGTGCAACGGTCCGATACCCCCACCCCACCCGGCGCTCAGGCCGCTAGTCCGGGGAGTTGCTTGGTGTCCGCACGCGCCGCTCGGACAGGGCGTGACTGCGAATACGGCGCATCTCGCCCTACTGCGCACGAGACCCCCGAGGGCAGCACGCGCCATGCCACCGCACCCGCGCCGCCCACCGCGAGCCGAGGGGTGGGGGCCGGGTCTCTGCCAATCGCGGTCCGCCCATTCAGCCAATCGAGGAGGCCCGGCCCCATGCCCGGCCCGGGGAGGAAGCGCGTACGCCCGGCGCGTGGCTCTGGGAGCGTCGCTAACAAAGCTTGGCTCCGCCCGGCCGCTCCCCAACAGTGGGTGGGCGCGCTCCCCGCACGCACTCCTGTCCATCCGGCTGCCCACCTGTGTTCCTCCGCCCCGAGTGGGCGGGGACGCAGCGCTACCAGGGCGGGGCTGGGGCCCAGTTGAGACCTGCGCGCCCGGTGGAGGCTCAGGGTCCCACTCGCCTTCCCAGCCTACCAAGCACACCCTCTGCTTGTGGTTTCCGTGCGCCCCGGGCATGGAGGAGCCTGGAAACGGAGGGCCTGGAGGTTTGCACCCACCGCTTCGGTCCATCCTCCCGCCGGACGGGGCCTACCCGCGCTATGGGCCCTCGCTCCTTTTTCTCCGTGCCACCGCACAGACGGCCTCAGCCCCCCACGCCTTGCTGGGGCTTCACTCGCCCACCTGTCCTCAGGGCAGGTTGGGCCGGTGCGGAGGTCGCTGGGGCGGCAGCCTTCACCAGCGCAGAGCGGGGTTCCCAAGGGGGGGACAAGAGAGTTTCTGATCAACGGGGATGGAGTGGGGGGAGAATTTCGGGGTCTCAGGGGCAGGGACTGCGGAAGTGTGCGGACTGCTATCTTAATGGGAGAGTTTCGCCCTGCCCCAGGCTGGGAAGGCAAGCCACAGCCACCCTGCACCGGTTTTTCCGAGTGACCAGAGCCTCATGGGCCGGGACCTCTGGGGATGGAGCGCTGGGGTGGATCCAGCTGCCTGGAGCTGCCTCTCCGTTCTGGCCAGCTGGAGGCCCAGGACCCCTCCCCTGGGGTCCCTCAGGGCAGACAGCAAGTATTTACTACCCACCTTGTGATGCCCAGTGGTTCACGGTACCTGGAAGGATTCTCCGGGCAAGTCTGCTTGGCCTTCCGTTTTGGGGAGTGACCCAGAGACTGGCACTTGAATGGAGCCGGGTGGGTATGGGGCCCCGTTTGCCTTAGGAGGAAGCTAGCTCAGCGAGGACCTGGAATGCGTCCACAGTCACACCTCGGCCAGGGTAGCTGTCCAGGTAGCAACGGGGACCCTGACTCTCAATCCTGGTGGCCCGATCTTCCTAAAGGCAGGTCTCTGCCTCCTCTCTAGGGTCAGAGCCTGCCCCCCAGTCCTTCCCTGTCACGTGGCAGACCCCAGCCAGAGATGACTCGGCCCGTCCTTCCTATCTGCTCTTGTCAGGGGTGCCAGGACAACCCCCAGAGGCCTGCACACAGGGCCTTGCCAGTCCTTGCCTGGACTGCTGCTCAGATACCTGTTGCATGGAACAGAGCCTCCAGGTTCTCGGAGCTTCGGCACGGATTTATTAGTTCTCAGGATTCGGTGGGTGGTGGGAGGTGCCTCTGCTGCTGTGGCCCAGCCGACTCCTGCAACTGCTTTCAGCTGGGGGGGCCGCAGGACTGCTGGGGACCAGCTCTGAGTGTCCGCCTGGTGTGGTCTTCATCGCACACCTCGCAGCTGGGTTCCTGGATCCCAGAGTACCAGTTTGCTTTTGAGATGATGAAAATGTTCTAAAATTGACTGTGGTGACAGTTGCACAACTGTGAACGTACTGAAAACTGCTGAGTTGCACACTTGAGGTGGATAAACTGTGTGGGGTGTGCATTATATCTCCACAAAGCTGTTCGAAAAAATTTTGATATAAGCATGCTGCCTTGTCTTTTAGGGCAGGGCTCAGTAAACCCATTCCCCCTCCCCAGGCGGGGCTCCCACCACCCACTCTCCATGTCTGTAAATGGCTCCAGGTCCTCCTGTGAGTGGGACAGAGCAGCGCCTGTCCCTCTGCGTCTGGCCCATTTCACTCAGCCAGTGTCCTCAGGTCCCCGAGGCCAGAATACCCCTCCTTTTGGAGGCTGACACATCCGCATGTGGATGGAGCCTGTTGTGTCTGTTCATCTACCAGTGGACACCTGGGTTGCCTCCACCTCTTGGCTGTTGTGTATCACACTGCTGTGAACACAGGTGTGCAAACATCTGTTCGAGCCCCTGCCCTCACTTCTGGGACAGACACAGAGGGGGGATTGCTGGACCACAGCAGTTCTAAGGTTGACTTTTTAAGGACACCCTCCCCCAGACTTTTGCACAGCAGCCGCACCAGTTTACATTCCCACCTGCAGGGCACAAGGGCCCCACTTCCCCACATCCTCCCCAACACTTGTCACTTCCTAGTATTTTTTTAAATAGTGGGTGTGGGTTTTAATTTTTTAACCACTTAAAAATGAAAACTTTTGTCAGCTGTGTACAAAAACAGGTGATGAGCCACCTATGCTAGATGGTCCATGTGTCCCCTGACACCTGGACCACAGCACAGCCATTCCCTGGGCTCCTCAAACTCCACTCCCCACAGGCTGAGCCACCCCCCCTCTTCCCTAAGCCCACTGGTCCCTTTCTCAGAGGAGCCCCTGGCCATTGCTCCATCAGCAGGACGGGAGCCACCCTGATCCTCCCCTCGCGTCCACCAGCCCTGCCACTTCTCCAGCTGGCCACTGTTTTTCCCTTGGGTGCTGCCTCTGCCTATCTTGGGCATACCTTGGCCTCCTCCCATCTGTCCACTGTCTTGAAGCAGGAGGGACCTTCCCAAGGTGACTCGAATCCTGCCTTGGCCTGGGCATTAAGTCTGAGCTCCTTTGCTCACTGCCCTCCCTCACTGGTTTCCTGTCCAGCTTTGAGGACACATCACCCGGAGCGTCCTCTGACCCCTCCACCCTCCTGCCCTGTCACAAGTGGAGCCAACCACTACCAGGCTTCTCACCTGCACGCGGCCCACGGCCACTGCCAGCTTCGGCTCTGCCCCTCCAGAGGCCCTGTCCTTTCCTCACTAGCTTCCTAGTTGTGTTCTCTGGGTCAAGTCATGGGTTGGGAGGCTGGGGGCCCAGCTGGGCCAGGCTGGCGCCTCTTCCAAGCACACAGCGCATGCTGCAACCCTCGTGCATGAGCTGCACCTGTGTGTTCAGGTCACTTGAGAGCCTGGAGCCTTCTGGATCCCACTGCAGGAGGAAGCAGGGGCTGTAGGAAGTGCAGAGCGCCCGTTGTTCAAGCTTCAGATGTGCAGATGTGCCAGCCCGGGTTCTCGGGAAGCAGACAATGGGGTCTAGAAAGAGGTGCATCCTGAGGACCCGGCTTCCGCGGTCACGGAGGCCGGAAGCCCCACGACAGCGCCACAGGCTGGAGACCAGGAGGACCAGGGGTGTGAGTCCCAGTCTGAGGCTGGAGAAGGTGAGCTGAGGTGTCCCCGCTCAAGGGGTGAGGCCGGAAATGGCCGAGTTCCCCCTTCCCCTGCCTTTTGCTCTCCTCAGGCCCTTAGCAGATCAGGTGGGGCCCACTGACGTGGGAGGGCCGCCCGCAGTACCCAGTCCACTGGAGCAGGTGCCCCTCACATCCGGAAACACCCTCCCAGGCGCCCAGAGGTAACATTCAGTCTGGGTAAGCCATACTTAAACCTCTCCTTAAACCATACTTCATCTCCAAGATGACAAGGTCATAAATCTGCCTAACATGATGCAAGTACAACGAACAGCACACTGACCCCTGCCTAGAGGGAAAGTCCTGACACACACACACGTGTTCACAGCAAAACGAGGAGCTAAATCGGCATGATGGTCACAGCCCTCGGCTCTGTGACTGGCCCTGTGGCCAGAGCCGGGATGTATACCTACCTTCCCGCACTACCCACTCCACATTGCTTTTGCCCCCGGCAAGCGCCTCGGCTGGTCGCGGCTCCTCACCCAGTGACTTCATCCTTCACGCCTTGGAGGCCGGTCCTCCTGCCTGGACTGGGTTGTTGTGATTTTCCATTGACCTTAGTCCCAGGGCCTGGCAATCCTAAGAGACGCCCTAAGGGATGCCCTGTATCCCAGACATGCTCTTCCATGCCCCATTGTGGAGCAGTTGTCCCATGTCCCATTGGTGGTCAGGATCGGTCACCCAGCCAGCATTTAACTCCCCTCCTGCCGATTGGGAGGCATGAGGAGCCCAGCGTGGCCGGATGACAGTCTGACTTCCAGTTCAGTGGGGTCATGGGGTCCACTGGTGGGAGCATTCCTCCCTCTGCAGCTCAGGCCTTCATGACTGCAGAGCCTGCGGTCTGGGGGCAGGAAGCAAACATTTTGCTAGTGGGTCACCAGGGGCAATCGTGGGTCCACTGCCACTTCCACCCCTTGGTTCCTGGACCTGTGAATCCCGGCCGAGGGAGAAGCAGCCCCGTGTGTGGGATGCTGACTCACACGCCCAGCCTGACATGTTCATGCCACCTCCATTTGATGACGGAGCACTGCTGTCTACACTCAACTTGATGGCCTGGTGGGTCAACGACACCCAGTGCATGCAGGCAGCTCAGGTCGCACAGTAAGCCAGTGGCCTACCAAGTGTCCAGTCTCTGCTAAGGCCCAGAAGCAGGCCAAGAGCTGTTTCTCCAAAGGAGAGTAGCTGGCCAGGGCAGATGGCAGGACTTGCTCCAGAATTCGAAGGGCCTGTGCTGTGATTCACTCATAGGGTCTCCTGGGTCACACAGCCCTGGTGCAGAGCGGCTCGCACAGCAGCCAGGACCTGCTGCAGTCTGCTCTGGTTTGGGGTCCTCACTCAAAACCTACAGCTTTTAGCATCAGTTGGTAACAACCCAAATGAGGGCCACACCGTCTGTAAAATCAGAGACGCCCACTAGGTTTTGTGCCCCTGTTTTGGATAAGGCAGTCGGCAGATGCACATGTCCCATCTGGGGTCCCCTCCACCTCAAATGGGACATCTTGACCTGCCGGCCTCTGCTGGACTCCTGCAGATTTCACTGAGGAAGGAGGCCCCTGAGTTTTTGCACATTCATTTCCCATGCAAATATCCTGCCCATCAGTCCAGAGGAGCTGCTAATGTCTGTCACCGGGTCCAGATCAGTATGATGTCATCAGTGTAACGGACCTGAGTCGCATCTTGTGGCAGGGAAGGGCAGGCCGTGGCCCTGTGAATTCAGTCACATGGCTGCAGGGTCCCTACGCCCCAGGGAGGACAGTGGCGCTGTCCTGGGGGCCTTGCTGGCTGAAGGCAACCCACCTCTGGGAGCCTCACTGACAGGGATGAAAAGGCATTTGCCAGCCTGTTGGCCGCACACCAGGTGTAGGGGCATCAGTTCACTCCAGGTGACACCGCATCCAGATGGCGGCAGTGCTGGAGTCCTGGTTACACCTCTCACGGTCTCGGTAATCTGCCCTCGAAGACCCGCTGTCCTCTCATGGGCCAGACAGGCAGGGTGAGTAGGGTGCGGTGGGGTCACCCTGACCCTCCAGTCCTGGACGGGCGCTAACCCTGCCGTCCCTCCACAGATACCAATGCCGTGGGCAGAGGCAGTGTGAGGGGCCCGCGCTGGCCTTTCTGACCAGACGAGCCCTCCCTTACAGGGACCCCACGTAGGGGTCCTGCCAACCGCTGAATGTGTCTGCCCCTACTGTGCATTAGGGCCTGGGGGAGCAGGGTGGGGACTCCCTGAGGCAGGCCTTACCTACAACGCCGTGGACCCCGCCTCTGGGAGCCCCCCACTCAAACTGCTCCACCCCATCGGGGTCTGAGCCTGCAGGATGGTTCAGAGCTGTCAGTTCAGAGCCAGTGCCCGCCAGGCCCTGCAGGTCTGACCGCTCCCTCCCCTGGGGGGGGACTGGCCTCCCCAGCTCTCAGGGGACCTGGGTCTGTGAACCGGCGCTAGTCTGGGAGTTGATGGAGGAGCTGTGACTGTTTTAGGATTCGGGTATGGCGACCGTTCCCTGGCCCAGAGCTTCCTGCTTGTACAGATCAGGGGGGGCTCCCGTGGCTCCCCCTCCACGTCACCTCCAGGAACACCGTGAGCAGCCAGCCGCACTGCAGGTCTCTGCCACAGGCAGTTCCACTGCTGCCTGACCCTGCTGACCCCCCAGTGCCCACGCCATCCTGCCTTTGCTGGCTCAGTGCCGCCACCTGGGGTCCTAGAGCTCCCCCTGCATTTAGGTGTCCCGGGTCAGAGAGTGGCCCCCACTGTGAGGTCGGGGGGACAGAGAAGGTGAGCGCAGGGTCTCCAGGCTGCCCGGGCCCCTCACAGCTTTCCTCCTCCTGTGATGGAAGGCATGTCTTCTGAATGCCCGCAGTGTGGGTGAGTCCAGCTTACATGACATCCCAGTCTCCCTAAGCTTTTGACCAAGGGGTGTCAGGCATTTTCAGTCCCTTGCTTTGGGCCATCTTTTGATCCATATTTCAGCCAAACAACCAATCACAAGAGCCCTTTCCATCGCCCGCGCCACAACATCAAAGCTAGCATCCCCCCTCAGTGTGCCCATGGCTGCATTCCTTCCATCATGACCACACACCCTCCACGCGCATCCTCACACAGACTCCCCAGACTCCTGTCTGCATAGATTAGAAAACTCAGGCGGCGCTTCTAGAGTGAGGCACACCTCCTCATGAGTCATGCCTAGTACCTCACCTCCAAGCCTGCTGGGACTTGAGTTATAGGTCTAGAAGCAAAGGCGGAGGTCCTCCTGACAACCAGCGCTGTCTTGCACAACAACTGCTTCAGGAGAGGCCATCACCGTGTCCTCAGGCGATGCTGGGTTAACTGGCTCAGATAGGGGTGGGAAGGCCAGAACCACGGAGGCAGGGAGGCCTCTCCCATTGACAAGGAAGACCCACCAGAATTTAGGAGCTCAGTGTCCCAGCTTCCTTAGGGTGCTCCCACACGTCCCTGTCCCAACATACAGGATGCCAATGCTTGCCAATCAATGCCTTCACCTCAGCAGGAGACACCTTGTGGTGCTGAGGGCACAGCTCACGTCACAGTTCAGCCAGTCATAGGCTCATTTGATTTTCAGCAATCTCGGCCCCGGGGCTGGAGAGAAGCTCCTTCAGGCCACACCCAGAAAGCTGGTAAGTTGTGGCCCTTGAGCTGGGAATTTGAATCCCTGAGCTCATCCTTTTCTTGAACTGCTTTGCCCATTGAGTTGGGGAGCATCCAGCCAACGTCATTATATTTCTTCACTTTTCCAAAAATGTTCAAAAGTATCATATGCAGAGTAATCCAGCTCCTTGCTTCATGTAGATTGTTGACTGGGAGATGCAATATTTTGTGCATCTCTATGCCAGGGCATGCCGTGGATGACGTGTGCTCTCTTTACCACTGATGATAGAGGCATCGGCATCTGTAAATACAATCAGATTAGAGAGCCGATTCCAGGAATCCCAGAACCAATTCAGAAGACTCATCCCTAGCATTCTTCTCCTCTAGAACCATCGTCAGGACCAACCTCTATATGATTCAGGGATCTTCAGAACAAGAGAACCATTAGAAGAGACAGATGATGGGTAGATAGATAGATAGATAGATAGATAGATAGATAGATAGATAGATTAGATAGATCAGATAGAAATATAAGTAGATAGGTGACAGATAATAGATACACAGTTATTTATCATAGGAATTGGCTCATGCACTTCTAGAGGCCGAGGGGTACTATAACCTGCTGAGTGTAAGATGCAGACCCAGGGAAGTGAAGGTATAATTCAGTTCGTGTCCAAAGGGCTAAGAACCCAGGGAGCCGGTGATGTGAGTCCCAGTCCAAGGACCAGAGCAGGTGAGCCAGGGTGTGCAGCTCAGGCGGGGGAAGCAGGAAACGGGCGAGTTCACCCTTCCTCTGCCCCGGTTCTGTTCAGCCCTTCAATGAATTGGATGAGACCCACCCATTTTGGGGGCGACCAACTTTACTGAGTCCACAGACTCGAATGCTCATCTCACCTGGAACACCCTCCCGAGCACCCCCAGAAATGATTCAACCCGAGTGCCCCATGGTGAGTGCAGCTGACACATGACATCAGCATCACAACCAGGAGAAGAAGTTCACAGTGGGCTGTAGAGAGACAAGCACAGTGTTCCCTGTGGGCTGGGGGCCAGGCCCTTCCCCCTCGGGGCGTGACTGCAGCACAGGAGTTGCTCTGGGCCCAGAGCGTACCAACTTCACAGGTGACTTTAACTGATCTAAAAACCCCATTAAAAAAGTGAAAGAGGAAGGTGAAGTGAATGTCAGTGATCCATCCAAACGAATCAATTTCAACATGCAATCAATACAAACATTATAATGAGAGAGTTCCTATTTTCTTTCCATACTAAGTTGTTGAAACTGGATGTGTATTTTTTCATACTTACCGAGCATCTCCATTCAGTGGCCACATTTTGAGTGCTGCGCAGCCACACATGGCCCATCGTGGTGGACAGCGCTGGCCTGGACTGAGGAGCAGTGAGTCTCACGGCCATGCTACATGTTCTAGTCTGTATTTGATGCTTTGGCACCTTGGGCTTTGCTGACCCCAGAGAGACTGCCAACTCCTAGAGGTCATGAAGGGCTAGCTTGCAAGCCCACCTCTAACATGCGAATCAAGCAATCTAGAGCCCAGCCCACCCCCACCTAGATTGGGCTCACACTCAGAACCACTATCGCCCACCCTGACCATCCCGAGGCAGGCGCCAGGCAGCCGGGGACAGCCCCTCTGCTGAAATTACTCAAACAAGCCAACCCCAAGCCTGCTTGCCTTGTCTCATTCATTCCCTCCCACGGAAACCACAACAAACACCGTTGCCCACGTTTCCCCCTTGCCCCCCCTGCTTTGTGACCGGCCCAGTGCTTCCCTGTGTGGTATCACCTGCCCCCACCTCCTGGGAACCATAGGAATGAAGGGACGAACCATCGTTTCCATGGCAGCTCTCTCCTGATCTGTTAGTCTTGCTGTACCTGAATAATAATAAAACCTACATTTAAAGATACCCATTGCCCCAAGTGACAGACAAGTAAACAAAGGCCTAGGGAGGGGAAGCAGCTTGCTGAAGGCTGGTCAGTGAGCAGCAGGAGAGAACCAACCAGCCCGTTCCTGAGTTCCATCCATGCGGCCTCCTTAACATCACTCCACCCCAGGCCCTCATAAGGTTGGGGGCTGAGGGCAGCCCTGGATCCCAAGGGCCAGTCAAGCCCACTCGGAAAGCAGCTGTCCATCCCACTGGCAAGGGAGAGGCTGCCCTTCGTCATGCCCGTCTTGTGCTTCCATGGTCAGGAAGCTGGGTGGGTATTAGACCATGAAGAAAGCAGCCGTACATTCAAGCCAGGATAAATCCTCCAGGCCATACTTTCCAACCACTGGGCAAGAAACCAGGAAGAAAATGTCCCAGGTTCCGTCACTAGCAAAGCAGAAAGAAAAGGGATCCTCTAAATAGCTCTTGGGTTCGAGAAGGAATCAAAATAGCAAGTACGGGCTTCTCGCAAATAGTCATGAGAATAATTCCTATAAAAACCTTACCCCAAACAATCTCATAGCTCTGAAAGGATTTCTTAGAAAAAAAGAGTTGGAACATGAATGAACAAAACATTCAAAAAATCAGGAAAAGAAAATTAAAACTGATGTATAAGAAGTAATTGGAGCTAAGTTATAATTTTGGGGGAAGAAATTAACAAGACAAACAATAGGACTGTTTAGTCAATAAATGAAAATCTGACCTCTTAAAAAGACCAACAAAATAGGCAAATCTAATTGAGAAGGAAGAGAAAAAATTTTTAATAATAGAAATATAATTTTTTTAATAATAGAAATATAAATTGGATGTGTACTTTTTCATATTTACTGAGCATCTCCATTCAGACTGGCCACATTTTGAGGGCTGAGCAGCCACATGTGGCCCATAACAAGTCTGAAGAAGATTAAAAATTAAAGAAAGATCTCCATTTCTGATCAAGATGGAATGACACGAACTGGTTTCCACTCCCACCCCAGGAGCAATAAAAAAAAGACCAAATTCAGGAAACAACAATTTTCAGGAGACTGGACAGCAGGGAACTGATGAGGATGTACAGGTGAGGAAACTGCCAGGGGCAGGCAGAGAATTGCCCAAAATGAGTAGAGACCAGTGCCTTGCTTTCCTGTAGCCCAGGAACGAATCTACTCCATCAGCCAGTGTGGCCCGTGAGGCCTGGGGTAGAGATTAGGAAGGCTCTGGCCTCACTAGACTGAGCACTGTGTCAAAACAAGGCTAAAACAGGAAAACAAGAATATCCAGCAACTAAAAAGTTTAAACAATGTCTGATATCTGATCACAAATGCCAAGCAAGGAAAATATCTGGAAAATATGGCACATAATCAAGACCTGAATAAACAAATACCAAGAATTGGCAAGGATATTTAAAAAAACAAGGACATTAACAGACAGGTATTAAAATAGTCATGACTCTATTTTGTAAGTTGAAAAGGTAAGTTGAGACATGGAAGATATAAAAAAAAGACCCAAATTGAACTTCTACAATGTTTGAGATGGAAAACGCACTGGGTTGAATAAGGGCAAATGACATACTGTGAAAGAAAAAATTAATGAACTTGAAGAGGTTGCATAAAATTAAGCATAGAGAGAAAAGAGAATTTCTTGGGAATAATGGACACATTGATAGACGTTGAACAACTTCAAGTGATCTAATACACATCTGACTGGAGTCCCTGAATCAAAGAAGAGAAAGAGGGAGACAGGAAAAGTGGCTGAAATTTTTCCAAATTTCATGAAAATTATAAATCCATAGCTCCAAGAAGCTCAACAAACCCCAAGAACAAGAAACATAAACAACCCCAAGACATAGCTTGACCAAATGGTTCAAAACTAGTAGTAAAGAAAAAAATCTTAAAAGCTGCCAGAGGAAAAAGGATACATTGCATACATACAGAGGAATAAGATATGTACCAAGGAAAAAAAGTAAGGATATAATACAGATTCCTGATTGGGACCAATGCAAGGAGAGGACAGTGGAGCATCATTTTTGAAATACTGAAAGGAAAAAAGCCTGTCAACCTAGGATTTTATACCCAGTGAAAGTATCACTCAAAAGTTTAGGTGAAATAGATAACATTTTTTCCCAGTCAAAAGCTGAAAGAATTCATCAGCAGCAGACCAGCTCTACAAAATATTAAAGAATGTCTTTCAGACAGAGGAAATTATATGAGACAGAATTATAAATATACACAAGGGAATGAAAAGCACCAGAAATGGTAGCTATGTGAGTAAATATATTTAAATCATCATTATTACTTAAATATTTTATGAGGATAAGTCACCATTTAGACAAAAATTGTAACTATTTAGTAAAGGATTGACAGCATATGTGAGAATGAATTGCATGACACCAACAGAACAAAGGCAGCAGGAAGGAATGAAGTAAAAAAAGACCCAAATTGTGGAGTTCTTACACTACATGTGAAGTTGCATTGTATCACTTGAAGGCAGATTATCAGTTAAAGATGTGAACCATAAACTCTAAATCAACCACTAAAATAAGAAGACAAAGATTATAGTTAATAAGCCAGTGAAGAAACTAATGGAATCACTTAAAACATCAATTTCTAGAAAGCCAGAAAAGGATAGAAAATGAGCAAAAGGCAGATGGCACAAATAGAAAACAAGTAGCAAGATTATAGACCTAAGAAAATCAATGATCATATTAAGTGTAAATGGGCCAAGTATCCCAGTTAAAAGGCAGAAATTGTCAGACTGGGTAAAAAAGCAAGATCAAACTCCGTCTGCCTTCAAGAAATTAACTTCAAATCTAAAGACACTAAGATACTAAAAGTAAGACGATGCTGTATGAGGCAGTAGCTAAAGAGACAGCCGTCCTGACAGTCACCTTCAAGGCCAGAACTAGAATGAGATGCGTGAGACACTTGCCTCGGTCACTAAATTTAAGGAGGGAACCAAAAAAATGCCACAGTCAAAATAAATAATATCTTAATGTAATATATTTTTAAGAACACAAATTCATGTGAAAATTCTATGAAAACCAAAATATTAACGTTTTAAGTAAAGATAGGATGGATAACAGTAACATGCCATGTTGAACCCTATTGGGTCCTGAGGCACAAGGAAAAAAATCAGCCCCGTGAGAAACCTTGATCCAGAGACACTTCACTAAACTGCGCCTAGTTTTCTGGACCATGAAGACTGTGAGATAAGAAATATTTAATGTTTTAAGCCACAGAGTCTTGGGTTATTTGTTATGTATCAATAAATAATTGGTATAGATTTCAAAAGATATTCTGTGTCAAAACTAATCAAAAGAAACCTGCAGTTCCTTACATCAAGAAAAAAGAAAGATCCCCCAAAAAGAATCTAGAATTACACCTCGAGGAAGTAGGAAAAGAACAAACTAAGCTCAAAGTTGGAAAAAGAAAGAAGATAATAAAGATTAGAGTAGAAATAAATGAAATGAAGAATAGGAAAACAATTTTTAAAAGATTACTACAACTAAGAGTTGGTTTTTTGAAATGATAGACAAAATTGACAAACCTTGAGCTAAATTAACCAAGAAGGAAAGAGACAGGACGGAAATAAATAGAATTATAAATATAAGAGATATTACAAGTAGTACCACAGAAATACAAAGGATAAGAGACTACTATGAATAATTATTCAACAAAAAATTGGACCATCTAGAAGAAATGGATAAATTCCTAGAAACATACAACCTACCAAGATGTGAGTCATGAAGAAGCGGAAAATATTAACAGACCAATAGTGAATAAGGAGATTGAATCAGTGATGAAAATCTTCCCAACAAAAGAGTAGATGATTTCACTGGTGAGTTCTAGTAAACAATTAAAGAAAAATTAACGCCAATCCTTCTCAAACTCTTCCAAAAAATTGAAGAGGAGAGAACACTTCAAACTCATTTTATGAAGCCAACATTACTCTGATACCAAAGCCAGATAAAAACACCACAGGAAAAGAAAACTACAGGCCAATATCACTGATGAATATGGAGACAAAAATTCTCACAGAATTGAGAATTTTGAATTAACAAACTGAATTCAACAGCGCATAAAAGGATCATTCATCATGATCAAGTGGGATTCGTCCCTGGGATGCAAGGATGATTCAACATAAGCAAATAAAAAAATATGATAGATCACATTAACAGAGTGAAAGATACAAATAATATGATCATCTCAATAGATACAGAAAAACAACAAAATTCAACATCCTTTCATGATGAAAAACTCAAAAAAAGGGAGTACCTCCATATAATAAAGGCCATATATGACAAGCCCACAGCTAACACACTCAATGATGAAAGGTTAAAAGCTTTTCCTCTCAGGTCAGAAACAAGACAAGTAGTGCTCACTCTCACCACTCATACTCAACAAAGTACTGAAGGTCTGGCCAGAGCCATTGGGCAAGAAAAAGAAATAAGAGGAAGCCAACTCAGAAGGGAAGAAGTAAAATTGACTCTTTTTGCAGATGACATGATCTTATATAAAGAAAATCCTAAAGACCTCAACAAAAAACTGTTAGACCTAATCAACAAATTCACTAAAGTTGTAGGACACAAAATCAACACAAAAATCAATTGTTTCTGTACACTAACATCAAACTATCTGAAAAAAACATAAACCAAACAATTCCATTTCCAATAGCATCAAAAATAAGAAAATACTGAGGAATAAATGTAACCAAAGAGGTGAAAGATCTGTACACTGCACATTGGGAGACATTTATGAAAGAAATTAAAGAAGACACAAATAAATGTTCATGGATCAGAGGAGTTAATATTGCTAAAATGTCCATACTACCCAAAGTCATCTATGAATTCAATGAAGTCCCTATGAAAATTCCAACGGCATTTTTACAGAAATAGGAAGAACAGTTCTAGAATTCTTTTGGAACCACAAAAGACCCAAATAGTCAATGCAAACTTGAGAAAGAAGAGCAAAGCTGGAGGCATCATTCTTGATTTCCAACTATATTACAAAACTGTAGTAATCAAAACAGTATGGTATTGACATAAAAACAGACACATAGACCTATGGAACAGGATCATAAGCCCAAAATAAACTCATGCATACATGGTCACCTAATATTTGACACAGTAGCTGACAACAGTCAATGGGAAAAATATAATCTCTTCAATAAATGGTATTGGGACAAACTGGATATTCACATGCAAAAGAATGTAACTGTACCTCTATCTACATCATTAACAAGAAATTCAAAATGGATTAGAGAGTTAAAAAAATAAGACTTGAAACCATAAAAATCCTGGAAGAAAACACATGGAGTAAGTTCCTTGACACTGATCTTGGCAACAACTTTTTGGATATGACACCAAAAGCATAAGCAACAAAAACAAAGATAAACAAATAACTACATCAAACTTCTGCACAGCAAAGGAAATGACCAACAAATGAAAAGGGCACCTACTGAATGGGAGAAGATGCATATATCTCATAGATGTATCCATATATCTAAAAGGGGTTAATATGCAAAATATATGTGTGGATAAAACGAGAGTTCCTGTGGCCCGGATTCTCACCTGGCCCTGGCTGACTAGCTCACTGCACACCTGTGGGCAATACATGGCTGTTGACTCTATATAAAGAGCTCTACCCAGTGCTCTGGGCACGACACGGTGGCAGGGCTGCAAGGCTGCAGGAGAGCAGAGCAGAGGCTGGATTGGTGGCAGCACTGAGGACAGAGGCCCAGAGGACAGCTGGGGATGACTGTGCAGAGAGGCCCAGAGGACAGCAGGAGCCTGGGAAATGACACCAAACTCAGTGACACAAAAACCCAGGGAGAGTTGGGCCACCGACGTGGAGAGACCAGGACTGCAGGGGCAGGCAGGGTGAGGACCCGGTGGGCCTTCTGGGTCTGGGGCCCAGAGGTCCCTGGCTTCCACATCTCCCAGCAGGAAGGGAGGAGAGACACTGGGGGCGCCTCCCAGCTGCATGAGACAGGGCTCCGACCCTCCAGCAGGACCCCAGGAGTGACTGAGTCAGGGCGCCGTTAGGTGGCAGGCCAGCCCTGCCTGGGCTGAGCAGCCTTCTGAGCATGGGAAGAGGCCAGCGCTTCACCTCCCCCTTCCAGAGCGCATGCCAGTCACATGACCCACGCCACCGAACCAGCAGAGAGGGTGATGCTGGAAACACGCTTCCAGCTTGTGACAGTACAAGGCCTACCCTCCCTACTCTCTGTTTTTGCACAAATGCATCTTTACTGAGTCGTAACTCATTTTGTGAAGTCCGCTTTTCAAAGTGCACAGTTCCGTGCCGTGGAGAACATTCACGGAGCCAGGCAGCCACCACTGTCCAACTTGACAGCATCATCACAAAAGGAAGCTGCACACCCATGAGCAGCCACGCCTCCAGCTCCCAGCATCCTCCAACCTGCTTTCCATGGCTGTGGGTCCGCCTGTCCCAGACGTTCCCTCCAAATGGTGTCGCAAGAGCCCATGCGCCTCCTCCAGCTGCACTCAAGTTCCAGAGACACAGTAAACCCTGCTTCTGTCCAGCGAGATGCAGCTAAGCCTGCACCCCAGACACTCTCCCTGTCCCCCAAGAGGAGGGCATCCTCTGGCCCACCTGCGGTCTCCAGATGTCACCTTCCCATTCTGCGGTGCTGTCCCTTAGGCACCGAGGTTCGAAGTGAACCTCGCAGGCATGGTTATAGAGGGGTAGGGGAGGAGGGGGAGACGGACGTCGGTGGCCAAGTCACGTCCCATATACCACAGCAAAGGAAGAAACACCAACAGCTGCTCCAGGCTGGCTGCTGTGGCGGCCCTGTGGTCCCAGCTGGTATACACGCTGTGCTCTGTCCCACAAGTGCCCCAGCTGCCGGGGGCTCCCTGCTCGTGGGACGACCCAGGCCTTCATTCCTGAAGGGTCCGGGCCAATGGTTGCAATTTTCTATTGAGCTTAATCACAGGACAGGGAGTCCTCAGTGCCCCGGGGGCTGTGCTGCATTCCAGACATGCTCCTGCTCATCCATGGGCCATGAGGACGGCCGGTTTGCCGTGCCTGGCGCTGGCCACCCAGCCTGTGCTGCAGCCGGCTCTCTGCCTGTCCACCCTCTGGTGGGGGACCCCAGAGGGGCCTGGTGGGGGTCTCAACCTCCAGGTTAATGGACACGTTGTGGCCTCCAGTGGAGCCCTGCTCCCCTGGGAACTTGGACTTCCAGACGAGGAGAACCTGGACGTGGGGGATGGGAACAAAGATGCCCGCCGTGCATCTCATTAGGGTGATGACAGAAAGCATCATGCCCACCCCCACGATTCCTGAAGCGCGGATCTCAGATGAGGGGAAAGGCAGGTGCAGACCGCACATTGCCCCCGGGCACTGCTGTTTCAGCCCCGAGAAGCGCTGGGCTCAGCAGGTGCCACGGCTGCATCCTATCTGCTGTCTCATCAGGCCGTGGGGACCACTGTGAGCCCGCTAAGTTCTGTGAGAGTGGCCCGCTGCCCCGCTCCACTGGCTAAGACATGAGCGCCTCGGTCAGAAGGGAAGTTCTCTGTGGTAGTGACCAAGGCCCTCCCTGAAGTCCACAGTGGTGTTGGGAGGAAGCCTTGTGGTCAGGGACAGACAGTAAGGATCTATTGTGGTGAGGCCAAACGGGTGCCCTTTCCAGGCTGGAAGCAGTGTGGTGTAACCCTGGTGGCCCGTGGCCACACATTCAGTCTCTCTTACAGCCCAGAAGCAAGCCAGGTTCTCTTTCTCAAAAGGAGAGTTGTCCACAGAGTACGGCAGGGCTTTGCTCCGAATCCTAAGCATGCTGGACTGTGACTAACGTCAGGGGTCAGCCGAGGACTCCTGGTGGCACCCTGACCTGCCGCACGCCTGGGACACCCACCCCCGGCACCCGAGGATCCCAAGTGATCTCTCCTCACCCATCAGGCCCCATCAATGTGATACCATCAAGGCAATGGGCCGGCATCGCATCCCACAGAAGGGAGTGCTGACAGGGCCCTGCAGACAGATGACCACCCCCGGCGGAGGCAGTGGGGGTGGTTGCTGATGCAGCACCAGAGCCATAGCGGATTAGTTGGACTTCATTAAAACGAAACCTCTGCCCTGCAAAAGACCCAGTTAGGAGAATGCAAAGACAGGATACAGACAAGTAGAAAATATTTGCAAAACATGTGTCTGATAAAAGACTTGTATAAGCCAAATATACAAAGAACTCAAAACTCAACAATAAGAAAGCCACTCAGTTAAAAAATGGACAAAAGACCTGAACAGACACCTCAGCAAAGACACACACTGCGAATGTATGCATTAAAGGTGCTCCACATCTGAGTCGCCAGGGAGACAAGTGCAAATTAAACACCCATTGAGGTCCCACCACGCTGCACCTAGGAGAGTGCCCAAAATCCAGAACACTGACACCCCAAATGCTGGCGAGGACGAGGCGCGGCAGGGACCCACACTCGCCGCGGGTGGGAACGCAGGTGGCGCAGCTGTGTGGGAAGACAGCTTGACGGTTTCTCACAAAGCCAAACACATTCTTACCATGTGATCCAGCAATCGCACTCCCTGTATTTACCCAGAGGAGCTGAAAACTACGTCCACACAAAACCCCACACACGGATGTTTATATCAGCTTCACTTATAATTGCCAAAATTCAGATGCAAGCAAGATGTCCCTCAGTAGGTGGTGGGTAAATAAAGTGATGCATCCAGACAATGGAGTACTATTTGGCAATAAGGAAAAATGAGCTCTCAAGTCAGAAGGGGCATGGAGGAAACGCAGATGTTCATTGCTAGGCGGCCAGTGTGAACAGGCTATCCACAGTGTGATTCCCATTCTGACAGGCTGGAGAAGGCAAAGTGATAGAGAAACGGTGAAGATCGGTGTTTCCCAGGTGCACTCCCATGAGACATGCTGGCCTCCCTGCGTGGGAGAGGTTGTGTCCCTATCCACCAGCCCCACAGGGTTGGGGCCAGGGTCCCCACCCTGTTCCAGGCCTCAGGGCCCTGGCTTATCTCTGATGGAAGAGAAGGGGGAGGGGCGCTCAGGCTTCCCTCCGGGTGGGCGGCTGTCTGGAAGGAGGGTAGAGGCTGCCACCTCCTGGCCCAAGGGGAGCAGCCTTGCAGTGGGAAGGGCCTACTTCAGTGACAATGCCCCCCCACCCAGATTCGCAGAGGCAACTTATCTAGGTAAACTGAGGCAGTCGGCAGGGGCAAGTCAACAGCTGGGTGAATTGACGACAGCATGAAAGGGTGCAAGAGGGAACTAGTGAATGAGGATGGATGGGTGAAGGAGCAGGTGGGCAGCTGACGTCACTGAGTAAGTGGCTGTCTCGCGGACGAGCAGTGAATGGAGTCTGGTAGGCAAGCAAGGGGCAGAGTTCCACACTCAGTGATAGGGTGGCAGAACCATCTCCCCTCTGTGCCATGAGATGGCGGGGAGAGGACAAAACCACATTTTTATATACAATATATTTTAGAACAGTTTTCAATGTACAGAAAAGTTGCAAAGGAAGTACGGAGAGTTCGCATCCACCCCACGCCCAGTTTCCCCCAAAGTGGACCCTCTGGCACGGGTACGTGGCATCCGTTGCAGCAAATGGATTAATATGGATCCACTATTATTAAGTCCGCAGTTGACTCAGATTTTCTGAATTGTTACTTAATATCCCGTTTCCTTCCCGGGATCCCATCCAGGATGCCACGTCACGTTTAGCCGCCACATCTCCCTGGCCCCTCTGGGCTGTGGTGGTTTCTGGGGCTCCCCTGCTTTGCTGGCCTTAGCACTGGAGGGGAGCCCCCCTCAGGTGTTCTGTGGCCACCGCTCTGGGGGTTTGTCTGATGTTCAGTCACGGTGAGCCTGGCGTGTGGGCCTGGGGGCATGACCCAGAGCCGATAGCCTTCCCCACCATGCCAGGGTCCTGCTGCCGACACGGCCTCTCCCCTGTGACGTCCCACATGTTCCCTGGCACAGGTGTGCTCGCCAGGCGAGTCCTTCCATCCTGCCTCTCTAGCATGCAGTCGGGGTCCCCTCCCCTGTGTGGCCTCCTTGGGCAGTTGTGGGCAGCAGTGGGTCTGTGGGTGTTTGATCCTGGGAGTCATCATCCCACACGTGGTCACTGACCCTGTTTCTCTAACTGCTCCAACTTTGCCCTCTGGGACTCTTTCCATTGGCTCCAGGGACAAAACAGGTTTTCAGTGAATCCATTATTGGAAGAGGGAGGGGGAGAGGGAAGGAAAAGAAGGTGCTCGGCCAGCAAGTAACACATTACAACAGACACACGTACACACATGCGCGTCATCCAAGCCCAGCGACTTCAGTGGAGCTGAGCACGGGGGGCAGCTAGGCCGGCTCACGGTAGGGCCAGGCCCTCAGGATAGGGGGCAGTCTGCCTCCCTGGGCAGCTTCTTGGGGAAGGATTTGTGCGTTAGGCCCCCCTGACCCACCCGGCTCCCACAGGAGTGGGTGGCCACCCCAGGTACCCCATGGAGATGGGCAGGTGGCTGAAGGCCAGGCAGCAGGCAGGCCCAGCAGCTTCCCCTCCGGACGCCGCTTCCCCTTGCAGCAGGGGTGTTGAGACAGAGGGTAGGGCTCAGCCAAGGGGGCGGAGCTTCACTGGGACACATGTGGAGAGAGCAGATATGCCAGGCTCCCCGCCCCGGGCAGTGGGCACAGGGAGGAGGGCTTGGTCTTTAGAGGGACTGACTTGGGGTCACGTGGCTGGTCATGGGGGAGCCTCATTTCCTCCTTTCCCTGGGATTTAGCGTCCTTTGGGGGGACACAGCAAGGCCGTGGCACTCAGCGGGGGCAGGTCAGAACCCAGGCCTGGCCCCACCTACAAAGTTTTCTCGAAACTCATGCAGAGGAGCCGGGGTCCTGGCAATGTACATGCAGTGCCACCTCGCTGCCTCCCAAGAGGCTGCCCAGGGGGCCCTGCGATGCCCACCAGAGCTGGAAAAAGGCATCACTTCCTCTTCACCTCCATCTCATCCCCAGCAGACAGAGGATCAAGCTGGCCAGCCTGCACAGTCCCTTCCCTGACACATCCCAGACCCTGTGCCGGGCACCCACACCACAAGCTGAGGGCACTGGAGATACTCTGGTGCCCCTGCAGACCCAGAGTGGGGGTCCCTGGGGACAGGGCGGGGTGGGGTAGGGCGCCCAGGGGCGCTGGGATGGACGAGGGGTTCCTGCAGTGGGAGGGAGGAAGTGGCTGGAGCTGCCGGCCCGCACAGAGCACCATTCTGCTGGTTGCTAGAAGGCCAAGGGGTTATCTTGCCTGTAGATGTCTACTCCCCTCCTCCCCTGCTGAGGTCCCCAAGGGTCCAAGAGAGCCCCACATTATGCAACGTAGAACAGGAGCACCTCCAGAGAGAGAGGGGAGCAGTGAACCCGCGACCTCCCATCAGCCCTGCCATCCTAGAGGGCACAGCGGTGCCCCAGCAGTTCAGACTGGCCCAGACTACCCCGATGGGGGTTTCACTGAGTGCACCGCAGGCCCCGTTGGCCATGTGGCCACTTAGCACGACCACATGCCTCTGAGTTGGCAGCCCTGCCCTCCCTTGGGTCCACATCACTTAGTTTAATCACGCATCCCTGTTTTGAAAAAGCCTCCAGTTTGGGGAGAGGCACCCCACCCTCCCCGGCCCCTCAAGAAGTCTCTGCTCCAAATCATCTATGTGTACCACTAAGGCAGCGAAAATCAAATTCCTTTTCAAAAATTTCATTGTCACAGAACATTTCAGATGGTGTTTTGTAAGACAGTGCTGCAGTAATAATGCTTGGATTAGACCATCTCCCGAATTCCTCTAGGCCCCGGCAGGAAGCCCTGAGTGTCTGGCCTCTGCTTGCACACTCCTGAGACAGGGGGCTCACCCCTGCCCGGCACCCTCTCCTCCCAACCCATCTCTTCCCCCTGTGCCACACCAAGAACAACAGGGCCATGCCCTTCCAGGGGAGGCTCAGAGATCTGCAAACGGCCTGGTGCCTTGGGCCAGTCTGGGGCAGCAGGGTGGCAGGAGTTGGCCTCACTGCAGCTCCCCTTCCAGTCTGCCCTTCTTATGGGGCACCAGAGGCATGCTGACAGATGGGAGGATACGGCCTACCTCCTGGGCAGGCCGCTGTGGTCTGCAGCCCCCACCCAGCTATAGTGGGAGGAAACCACAGCGGGAGGGGAGGGGCGGGAGGGGAGGAGAGGAGAGGAGAGGCGAGGACGGGAGGCTGCCATGGAGCCCTGGAGCCGAGTCAGGGTGGCCAAATGCCAGATGCTGGTCACTAGCTTCTTCATCTTGGTATCAGGCAGGCAGGGTGGGAGCCGGGTGGCAGGGGCACGTTACTGGATCTCCAGTACTGTGGTCCCCCTGACCCACAGTAGCCTTGCGGTCTCCGTCCTGCCCTGGGGACATGAGCCTGGGGCCTTTGGTGGTGGACTACTGGCAGGGCGACTGTTCGGGCAGGATGCCTCCGTGGGCAGTGTCTGTCCTCTGCCAGGCAGGGCAGGGCCTGCAGGAGGCCTGAGGACCTTGGGTGGCTGGTGAATTGGAGTTGGAGGGCACGCTGTCCCAGGTCAGGGGAGACACTGGCTTCCTTTGAGGGTCAGGGTGTGGCCGGGGCGGCTGCTAGGGGCTGGGGGCCCCATTCCCCATTCTGCAGACAGAATGACCCCGGGCTGCAGGTCCTTGGAGAAGTGTCTGCGGTGGTGTGTGTGTGTGTGTGTGTGTGTGTGTGTGTGTGCGCGCGCGTGTGTGTGTATGTGGTGGGGGGTCTGTGTGTGGTGGAATATCTGAGTTTGTGGTGTGTGTGTGTGTGTGAGGTGTCTGGGGCAAAGACCTCCCTGAGACCACCCCACAGAAACACCCTGAAGGCCCACAGCTGAGAGCCTCATGTGAGAACAGAAAGCTGAAGGAGGGCAGGTCTGGGGGACCCAGGAGCCCTTGGCCCTCTTCTGGGGCCTTGGCCTACGGGTCTGGGTGCAGCCCCACCACGCTCCCCCCCACCCCACCCTTAGCTACTGGGCCTCTCTGTGGCCACCACGGCTGCCCTCACCTACTTTGGGGCCCACCTTGCGGTCATCCACAACGTATCCTCCGAGCGGACCCTTCCTGAGGCCACGCATCTTGGGGGTGAGTGAGGCCCAGGGGAGCTGTGGGGGAGGGCCTTCACATGCAGGGCAGGTGGGGCAGTTCCGGGCTGGGGTGGGGGCACCCTAGAGGAGCCAGGCTGGGGCAGGCAGGGAAGCCAGGGGTGGAAAGGGCCCCTGGGTCTGGACGACAGTCCGTGTGCCCACCGGGGTCTCCTGCCCTGCCCTGGGAGCCTGCAGACTGCATGGGCACGTCAGATGGCATCCAACCCAGCCTCTGTGTCCTGGAGGGGGTGCTCTGGCTGCAGGGGACCCTGCCCAGTGAGGCCTTGAGCAGCTCCCAGGGACGGCGCCGCACCCTCAGGGGCTTGGGCCTCAGACGCCCGTTTTACTGTGAGCCCCGGCCTCCCTGGGGCAGGAAGCCTGGGGACTGGGCCGGACTGATAAGACTAAGGCTCCCACACGGGCCACCTGTCACTAGGGCATAGGAAGTCCGTATGTGGCTTCAACGATAGCTCCAGGTGGAGGGCAGGGAGGGCAGGAAGCCGAGGTGGGGGCGGCAGGGCCCCCTCCTTCCCTGGGTCCTTCTGAGCCTTGGGGTGTGTGGCCGATGCGGAGTCCCTGAAGCCCAGAACCCCACAGCCCCCCAACCCCTGCTGACCCTTGGGTTGGATTTCAGATCCAGGCTCTATGCACTCGGCACCCCGACCCTCCTCCCTTCTCCCCCCACCAGCCTTCTACATGAGCATCACGCTGGCCGGGCTCCTGACCCTGGGGGCCGTGCTGAGTGCCGCAGCCACAGTGAGGGAGGCCACGGGCCTCATGGCCGCGGTGAGTTTTCTGGGGCCCCAGTCCCACAGCCACTGGGATGAGATCAAAAGCTGGCAGGGCTGTGAGCCCAGGGAGCCTGCTGCCCCTGTAGTGTCCCCACAAAACATGGGTTCCAAGGCTGAGGGTCAGCCAGGACCCCGCCACCCAGGGCCCTACTTCACCCACCAGCATAGGGTCAGTGAAAGCAGAGGCCTCCCCCCCAGGCCTGGGAGCCCTTCCCAAAGGCCCAGGGAGGCTCCGATTCACCTGCAGGCTCTGGGAACAGGTTCCCATGAATTCATTGCCTTCTGGAGAGGAGAGGGTGGGCAGGGGAACCCCCGGAACCCCCCAGCCCCAGCCCCAGAGGAGGCCTGGGCTCCAGCAGCATTCCCGATGCAGCCTGCCCCCAGCCTCCTCCTGGGCTCCATACCCTCTGTTCTCTGCAGCTACAGGAGGGGTTCTCCCCTGCCTCCCAAGGTCCCACAGGCCCCTGAACCTCAGCCCACAGCAGTGGCTCCCTGTTCCTCCCACACCTGCTCCTCCACGTGGGTCCATCTTGGTCCCCACCAGCCTGTCCTGACACTCCACCTTCCAGCCCCCTGGGCTCAAGCCCTCCTTTCTCCCCTGCTTGGGGGCTGCAGCTCACTGGTACCCTGAGCTCTGACCTGAGCCCCAACCCACAGCTTGGCACCTTCCTGCCTGGAGCCTTCTCTGTCTCCATGTAGTGCTCAAGATGGAGTCCAGTCTCCCTGCAGCTCTGAGAGTCCCTCCAAACTCCCTTCCTCCTTCCACCTGGGATACCCCGCTTTCCTGACTCCAGCCCTCTGCCTCTATAGACCCCTCCCCTGCCCTGTGGGTGGTCCTGGGACAGGCTACCCCTGGGAGCTCGTGCTGTCATCTGTGCTCCCCAGGTGACCCCTGAGACCAACCACTCTGGACTCCCTAAGGGCAGCCTTCTGGGTCCACAGGGCCTGTGGGGTTCTCAGCTCAGCCTGTTTGAGCAAATGTTTGTTGAATGACTTCTGTTTGTAAACGTCTCCAAGGGCAGGAACAGAATCACCTCCTGGAGCTGCAGCCTTGGGCCAGCCAGCCCAGAGTGGGGTCAGGTAGCCCCAGCCCTCACCAGGCCAGCAGGTGCGTGGGCACCGCAGCCGTGGTGTAGGCAGTCACTAGTGCTCAGGCCTGTGCAGTCTGACTGCAGCTGGGAGCCCAGGGCCGGTGGGGCAGGGAGGGGAGGCCGCAGTGGGAGCTGATCGAACAGGTGGACTGTCCCCCTAGAGGGGAACCCTAAGATATGGGGCCCGCCGGAGGGGCGCAGGCTGGAACACAAGGCTGCGGCAGACGGGCCCAGACGTCTAGGCGAGGGTGGCCCGGAGAGACCAGCGCCGGGGCTGCAGCCTCGGCCGCCAGGGGGCGCTGTGGTGCCAGGCTTCCGGCGGCAGAGTCCGGAGGCGGGGCAATGCGACCGCAGGCTCCTGCCCGCAGAGCTCCCGCACCGCCCGTCTCCAGGTCCAGTCCGTTCTCCGCCGCCCATCCGGCCGCTAGGGCTTCTCTGCTCTGAGCTGTGGGCCAGGGGTCAGGGAGCATCTGGGGTCGGCTCACGCCGCTGTGTGGGAGCCGCCCGGGGCCCCACGGCTGGACGCTTCCGGCCCCCAGCCCGGACGGTGAGCCCTGCAGGGCCCTAGAGGGCGCTGGGGCACCAGCGCTGTTGAGCCGCGTGCCTGTGTGTGTGTGTGTGCATGTGTGTGCGCTGGCTGGCTGTGTGTGTCTGTGTGCATGGGCACAAGTGAAGGCCACAGAGCCGGACATCTTTGCCAACGTGCCAGGCGCCTGGCTGCTCCCCCCTCTCCGCCCCTTCCTGCCCCCACCTCCTCCAGCTGCTCCCCAACTGGCCTCTAGCACAGGAAATGAACAGGCTTGTGGGCTGAGACGGCAGGGCTGGCAGTCCGGCAGAAGGGAGCCATTCCGATTTATTTACATATCTGTGTTTATTAGAAGGAGAGAGAAAACGGGCCTGGCTGCACCTGTAGCTCTGCACAACGTAGGCCCTGGGGGCCTGGGGGTCCCCCTCCACTGTCCAAGACTCTGTGCTGGGCAGGCAGGCGGGTGGGCTAGCAGGGTGGGAGGCAGGGAATTGATGCTCTCGCTCCTGAGGAATGAAATGGTTTCTGGAAAATGCTGATCCCCTGAGCTGGCTCAGGGCCTCCAGCCTGGGAGGCAGCATTGAGAGATGGCTTCCAGATGGGGAAGGCAGCCATCAGCCAGCCAGGGAAGAGGGAGAAGGAGGGGGAAAGATGGGGGGAAGAGGGGAGGGAAGGAAGATGGGGAGGGAGAGAGGAGGTAACATCTCCAAGGGGGGGGAGGATGCTGGGGGGAGGGGCTCTTTTCCAGAGCTGGGTGGCCTGGTGTGGCCTGCTTCTTTGCCCTACATCTGTCTATTCCCATTGTTCACTGACTCCCCAGGGTCACCCTAAGCAAGGACCATGGGTCAGGGGTGCCTGGCCACAGCTTGTCCCAGGCTGTGGACAGTCCAAGGCAGATGACGTGTCATGTAAGCCAGTGACACAGGGCATGGGGCAGCGGACTCACAGAGCCAGTGTGGGGACGGGGGACAGACAGCTCCATCAGGCCTCTGGACACCTGGGTTGTGCGGTCAGTGGCCAGGCTGTCCAGAGCTCCAGGAGGCACCCTAGCCACAGACCCAGATCTGTGGGTCTCCAGCATGAAGATGGCAGGTCTCACTATGGTCTGGGGTGACATCCCCAGGGTAGCATACGGGCCAGGGCTCTTAGTCCAGGGTGACCCTCTGAGGCGTACTCAGCAGAGCACTGGGCATGTGTGCACTGTTCAGGGGAGGGGTCCCGATAACGCATCGGCTTCTGCAAGGTGGACCTCAACAGTGCAGACCCCTGATGGAAAAAAAGAAGGGCACAGGGGCGGTAATGGAGAGACAATCCCTCCGGAGAGCTGCGTCTCCTTCGATACTGGCAGAGTGAGGGGCCATGGGGACTTTGGAAGGTTGAAGACGGGAAGGAGCCTCCTGCCCTGGTCAGGCCTTGCGGTGTCCCACCTGGCCTTAGCGCCTGCTGGCCACGGCCCTAGGTCCCAGCCGTAGAGGCAAGGGCTTGAGACCAGAACTAGGGCAGCCGTCCCTGCTCAGAGCCGCAGAAGGCCATCCGGCACGAGGGCAGCCAGAGGCCGCACAGACTTTCCTCCTGCCCGGCTGCCTAAAAGAGGAGGCTTCTTTCCCCAGGCCCAAGTCACAGGGTGAGGGGAGGCTCTGCCCAGCCTCCCGGGGTCAGCCTCCCGGAAGCCCCATGGGCAGGGGTCCATATCATTCCAGGGTCTGCCTCCCTCCCTGGGGCAAGGGACAGAAACCAGTGTACCGGCTGCCTAAGGTCCCCCCTGGGTGCAGGGGGAGCTGAGCTCGGGGCTCGCTGTGGACGGAATGACCCCTCTGCCCTCAGGGCTTCCTGTGCTTTGCCCTGGTGTTCTGCGTCCTGGTGCAAGTGGCCTTCTGGAGATTCCACAACCCCACGCAGGTGAGGGCTCTGCCCTGCCCCCCTGGCGCCTGGGGAGGGGTCTGTGCTCCCGCCCTCTCTGGGGCTGGGGGGCAGCAGCTCCCCAGGGAACGAGGAGGTCTGGAGGGGGCCAGAGCAAGTCTGGGACGCCCCCCACTGAGGCCCCCCGGCCCTGCCCTCCTGATCTCTGAGGATGGCCGCTGGGAGTGGGGGTGGGAAGCAGGGGCAGAATTACATGATTGATTAGAGGGGTCAGCGTTCCAGAAAATACACTGAAAGGGATGCCCTCCTGGCTGGGCCGGCCACTGAGGGCCCGGAGGATGGCTGGACAGGGCATCCAGGACTCATCCACGGGAGATAGGCTCCTTTCAGTCCTGGAGGGGCACCCAGGCAGCCAGGGATGGCCAAGGGCCACCTACCCGTTCCGTTCCCAATGTGGGCTCTTGCCCAGGGCCTGCCATATTGGTGGGGTTCAGCTGTTGTTGCCCGTGGCCACGGTGAGGGTAGGTCCTAATGGGAGGGGGCTCCTTTGTCCATCTGTCCATCCATTCAGCTAACCTTCTCTGGGTGCTCTTTCAGCAGGGCCTCAGGGAGGCTCAGGGTGTGGGAGGGCTCCCATCCCATCCCAGAGGGATGGAGGGAGGCCTCAGTGGTCACACAGAGCCACAGCCGCAGCTCAAAGCCTGTAGGCTGTGGGTCTTCAGTGGGCCCTGTGCAGTGGGCGCTGACCCAGGTGAGCGGGGTGCGACCACAGCTTCAGGGAAGCCCCGCGGGAGCCAGGGCCTTGGCAGCCTGGCCCTCCAGAAATGTCTGAATTCAGGGCCCTGAGAGCCTGTCTGGGAAGTGGGGCTGCCTACCTCCTGTGGGGAGCACCCATTCCCAGACCAGGGGCAGAGGCCGAGGCCAAGGCCAGGCCCCTGCCGAGTCTGGGCAGAGGAAATGGCTGCCCAAGTGGCTCAGAGAGAGGGGCTGTGAGTCCCCAAGGGCTCACGTGTGGTGTCAGCCCCAGCGCCAGGCCACTCTGGACCCTTTGTTCAGCGTAGGGCTGTCCAGATTGCTGGGCTGGGGAGAGGGATGCCAGGAGGGTTCACAGTTGGCCAGGGAGGGGACACTGGTAGCTCTTGTCAACCAGGCTGGGCACAGAGCAAGGCTGGACAGTGCCAACACCCCTTGCAGCGCCTGCGGCCACAGCCACCTCAGGCTGTCTGCTCTCCCTGGTCAGCGGGCCTGCGGGTAGCCCCCACGTGGGATGCATTCCCAGAGGGGCTTCTGACTCCTGGGGAAGCATGTCTGCTGCCCAGTCTCATCCCAGACCTCAGGCCCACCCCTGGCCATGGAGACCCCTGGTCCCCAGACACAGACAAGGCCCAGATGGCACAACTCAGGCCAACTTCCCCAGTGAGCCCAGACTCTGTGGCACCCTGAGAAGCTGCTAGGCTGGCAGGAGGGGCCACAGAGAGGGACAGGGAGCCCAGCTCCTCAGGTCCTGTCTACCCCGAGTGTCTGCAGCCCTGAGGCCCCCCTTCTCCTCTCCTGGGACCTCAGTTTCCCCATGTGCTGTAAGGACCAGCCCGGTCTGGCTAGAAGTGCTCATTCATTTCTGGGTAGAGCGCTGGGGCAGATGACAGGTGATTTCTCCCTGTGTATTAGGAGTCCCAGTGGCCCTGGCCCCTGTGCATTCGGGCAAAGAGCAGCTGGGTCAGGAGAGCAGCAGGGCAGAGCCTGCACTGTGGGCTTTTAGGTGTGTGATTGCCCTCTCTGCTGCCCGCTTTCCTCGCCCTCAGAAGTGGGCCGAGCTTCTCCCATGAACGTCCCTTGGAGTTTAGGAGGCTGGGTCTCCGGGCTAAAGGGGGGCCCCAAGCTTCCCACCAGCATCCTGGGTCACCCACCTGTGACGAGATTAGAAAAAAAGGCATTTCCTCTCGTCAGAGGCTTTGTAGTGGGTCAGAACCCCGACAAGGCAGCCTTGGCTCTGGGTGGGGCTGTGTTTCCGGCTCACGTTCCCATCTGCTGAGGGCAGGTCTGGCCCATTCGGGTCTGGGCTGAAGCATGGGTGGTCCCCATCAAGACAGCTGCCAGGGTGCTCTGGGGCCCCTGGGCCCAGCTCTCCTGGGGGCGCCATCAACCTACCCTCTCCTCTCTGCAGCTGTGTGGTTACAGCTCTGAGCCCACGATCTGTGGTTCTGTAGGGGTGGGGCCGTGCAGGGGCCACGCAGGCCGTGATCCAGCTGGGGCTGCCAGCCCGGGGAGGGGGCATGAGGCTGACAGCTCCCCGCTGAGCATCCTCGCCATCGCAGCCCCTGCCTGATCTGGGGGAGGGGGATGCTGGGGCATCCCCCTGAGCCCTCTGGGGGGCCTCCCCACCATCCAGTGTGGTCTAGGCCCACGTGGGCCCAGTGGTGGCCTGGGTGAAGGGCCCCTGGCTTTGAAGTCTGGGGTCAGCCCCTCTGCCCTGTGCCCTTAGGTGATGAGCCTGCCTTCCTCGGCCTCAGTGTCCTTGTCTGTGAAGGAGCACGGAGCCAGGGGGGCGAGGGGCCTGCTGCAGGGCAGGAAGGAGGATGCACGCAAAGGGCTCAGTGGGACCCACCTGCACCCACTGAGCCTAAGTGGGAACTTCATTCTGTGGGACTATGCAGAGCTGTCCTGCGCTCGTGGGGGTCAGTGTTGGTACCAGGACTGTGGCCCTAAGCAGCAGGGCAGGCCCAGCCTTCCACCCTGTGGCCCCTGCTGGGGACCATGGACAGGAGCTCAGCCTTGGGACCACTCCGGGCCAAACAGGTCCCAGCCCCGGGTGCCTTTGTTCCAGAGGGCCTGCTGATAACCCAAAGGGCCGGACTCTCTGTTCCAGCCAAGCTGAGTTGAGGGTCTGAAGCCTGCCAGGCCCGTTCACACCATTCCCCTGCACCTTCCCCAGGGGTCCCCCTAAAATGTCCTGGAACACAGGGTCAAGACACTCTGGTCTAGGCCAACCCCATGGATGGGGAACCCAAGGCCCGAGGAGGAGGGGTGGAGGGGCGTGCTCTCCCCTCCTCCGGGGCCGGCTGCACACCCAACCAGGGCTTGAGGGAGTAACGGGCTGGGGTTTTCCAGCTGACACAGGCCTGCAAAACTGGCAGGGCTGGTGGGGATGTGGAGACAGTGGCGTGCAATGAATACAGAGCCAAGGGCTATTAATTACGCTCCTCCGCAGCCTGAGCCACTGGGCCACAGCTTCCCTTGTCCCCACGGGGCCTGCCTCCGGGAAATGAATTGCCAGGCTCTGCTTAATAATTCATGCATGGCTTAAGTACAGCAGTGCCAGGAGAAACCTTAGAAACCCAGTGCTCACAGCTCCCGGGACTCCGGCCCCACCCATGGAGGCCACGCCCGTCCCTGGCTCTCCAGCTCCTACCTCGTGAGCTCAGGCAGCTCTGGCCTTTGGGTCCATGGGGCTGGTGGACACACCGCCAGCAGTGCCCCGAGGGCCGCCCTGGTCCCCTCAGAGCCCACCCAGCCAGCTTGCTGGAGCTGTCCCCACCCAGGCAGATTCAGCAGACAGTGGGGGTGGGGCAGCCCAGAGAGCCACTAAACCTGAGCACTGGCCTTGGGGTCCTACAGCAGCTCCTGTAGGACAGAGGGGGCAGCACCACCTAGCCCAGGCCTGTGAGGGAGGACAGCCCAGCCCCCACTGCCAGGCCAGGGGTCTTGGGCAGGGCATGTGGTTTCTCCGGGTCGGCTGCCGGGAGGGATGCTTCAGCTCAGCCCCAGGGCCTGTGGCTCCTCTGGCCAGAGTTACAATAACGACAGCATACTGGGGGGCCCCCACTGACCCCAGGCTGGCTCCGTCAGGGCCCCAGACTCATCAGGACCTCCTCCCATGAGGACATAGTGGCCTGGAAGGTCTTGACCTCCATTTCACCCTAGAGGAAACTGAAGCTACGAGAGGGACCCTGGCCAGGCCCTCCAGCAGCGGTGGCCAACCTGGCACCTGCCCCCCAGTCTGGGGCACTGCCCATCTCCCAGGGGTGGGGGAGGACACAGGCCAACCCAGTTTGAGATGACTGGGAGGGTGCAGGCTCAATGGGGAGGGTTCATTAGCATGGGAAGTGGGGAATCAAAGCCCCTCTCCTTCCCGTGGGGCACAAGGACTTTAGACCCGCCTGTCCCACACACAGTCCAAGTCTGTGGATCGGCAGTGACCAGCCTCCTAGGGACCCGGGCTCTGCCCTGGGGGAGCTCTGCCTGGCGGAAGGAGGAGGGGACCCTTTGGACATCCCCCAGCACTCAGGGAGCTTTGCGGGGCAGAGGGGCTTCCCCAGCACAGGGGCCTTCCCACGATGTTCTCGGCAGATGGAGGATGCCGTGCTGGACGTCTACGACCTGGTGTATGACCAGGCGGTGAGGAGCTCGCCCAGCATCAGGCGGCAAGAGCTGGCGGCCATCCAGGACACGGTGAGCATGGGGGGCAGTCGCCCCCACCGGGTGTTCTGGGCTGGTCAGCCTCCCCGAATGAACTGTGATCCAGAAAATGGTACAGGGTGGCCCCCCAGGGTGAGCTGGCACTGAACACGGGGCGGCCCCTCAGGGGAGAGGGGTACAAGGAACCTCTCTTCTCCCTCTGCCTTGGGCAGGGCCAGCTACCGAATGTGTGCGGCCCAGAGCAAAAAGGGTCCAAATCTTAAGGGGGTGCACCGGTGCAGCGTGAGGGAGAGCCGGTGGCTGCGGGCCACGGCCTAGGGGCCAGCCCAGTCCTGGCAGTGTGCAGTATGCCGGACAGGGGGTCCCGGCCCCCCTTGATGGGGAAGCCCCCTGGGCAGGGCAGGGAGGGCCAGGTGTTCCTGAGAGGCAGCTGCAGTTCCCCCAGCCCTGCTCCTGGCCTCTTGGGGCCCCCCTCTGCTGGACTCTGCCTAGTCATTTGGCCCCTTGGTGCCTCGGTTTCCCCATCTGTCAGACAGGGATCCCAGGGTTTCCAGGGCAAACCGTAGCTTCCCTGGCATCCTTACAGTTCCTGTGCTGTGGGAAGCCTGCCCCCTCCAGCCTTCCCGGGAACGCGGTGGACACCCTGTGCCGAGGAGAGGCGGCCGAGAGACAGGTGAGGAGGGGCCCGGCTCGGCCCAGACCCAGACTCTGCCAGCGCCGGGACCTGCCCACTGCAGGGCTACTGATGTGGAGGCAGTGGGGAGGGCTGGACACAGGCCCCAGACTCCTTCACTCCCTTCCTGCAGCCCCAATGTGGGGGTTTCCTGAGGCCAGGCCGGAGCCAGGAACTGTGACCGCGCCCTGGGAAGCCTCTAGAAGCCAGGGGGCAGGTGGACGGCAGCCATGTGGAGAGGCTCCCTCACCAGGAAGGGCATTCCACAGAGGGGCCAGGCCAGCGTCTGGTGGTGAGGGCTTCAGTAACTGTGACACAGAGGCAGGGAAGCGCCTTCAACCCCCACCCTGCCGGCCAGCAACCCGCCCTTGCTGTCTGGGAAACAAACCCAGCCCTTCTCTCTGCAAGAGGCTCCTGGCCACCCTCCAAGGAGCAGGCAGGAGGGTGCAAATGGCTCCCCGCCCAGCAAGGATGGAGCTGACACCACACCATCTCCTTGGGCCCCAGGACGCCAGCGTGCTGGGAGGAGTGAGAGCAAGGGAGGGCCCAGCTTGCCCAGAGAGAGGCCTAGGTCCTCTGTCTGCCAGGCAAGGGGTGTGGCCTGCTTTGTGCACCTTCCACCATGGCAAGGGCCCTCTGTAAAGCCCTTCCCACGAGCCCGAGGGGAGGCCGGTGGAGGCAGGGATGGTGTCCTCCATCCTGGTCTGTCCCAGGGGCTGCCTTCCAACAGGAAGTGTGACCACGTGGGGAGCAGGGTGTGTTTTCCCACGGAGCACGCAGGCCAGGCTGCAGGGGCGTGGCCCCAGGCTCTTGTATTTGGGGCCATTTCCTGGCTGGGACAGACCTGAGCACCAGCTGTCCCCAGGAGCCAAAGGTCCCGACCTCCAGGGCAGCCGGAGTCTGTGCCATGGCTTGGGCGTGAGCAGGGCTCGACTCCAGGCAGGTCTAGAGGTCCAAGCATTAGCAGGAGGGCCGGAGGACCCAGACCTGGGGCATGAATGCATGGACGATGGACTAATGGACTCCAAGCCAGCCTCCTCTCCCTCCCTATCCAGGCCTTCGGAACAGCACCCGCATGTGGTGCTTTGTTTCCCAGCCTGCTCCCAAATGTCAGCATCCTTCCCCAAAAACAAATGCCACAGTCTGGGTGGCTCAGAGATGGGACATCACCTCCCTTTTCCTAGAGAGACAGCCAGGGTGGGTACCATGCTCTGGGGAGGCATTAGACGCCTGGGTGGACCAGGATGCTGGCGCAGACCAGAGCCCCCGCACCCCTCCATGTCTGCAGCTGTTTCTCTGCCCTCCTCTCCCTGAGGCACTGTGCTGGGCCCTGCGGGTGCTGGGGGGTGGGCCCCAGAGGGACTGACACCTGGCCTGCCCGGGGAGCCAGGCCTGTGACCCAGCATAGGCAGCACAGGGGAAGCCGAGGAAGGAGGCAGCTGGTCCCTTGGCCCCTGAAGGCAGCTCCATCCTGCCTGTTTTCCCCTAGTGGCAATGCCTTTTCCCAGTGCTCGGGTGGGGGCTGCCCCTGGGCCATGCCTGGTGGAGAGGCCGGGTGCCATGCATGGTGCCCTCTGCCTAGGACTGCCTGCAGAGCATCAGGAGCTTCCTGAGGACCCACGAGAGCATCACCTCCACCCTGACCGGCCTTGGCCTGGCCTCCACGGTAGCCTCTCACCCTCCCTCCCTGCCCACCTGTCCCTGCTCTCCACGGCAGGCCCCCACCCCAGAAGGAAGGGCAGGGCTAGGCAGCCCAGGCCTGTGTCTCTGGTCTGGGGGAACACCAGGCTCCCCACACACGGGAGCCAGGGAGGAGCAGGCCCTGAACCCAGGGAGGCAGCTGGGGGATGACAGTGCCTAACACAGACGGCTGGGGATCCTCTGGAGCCCCATAACTTCCTTGGGAGGCGGCATGCCCCTCTCGGGGAGCTGCGGGTGCTGACGGCCCCTTCCCCAGGTGTATGCGATGCTGCTCAGCTCCTTTCTCTGGTTCGCCATCCGCTCGGGCTGCAGTTTGGACCGCAGAGGCACATACACCCTGAGCCCACGGTAGGCACCCCCACTTAGTCCCATGGGGCTCAGCCTCATCCCTTCCCACCCCCAGCCCTTGCTCAGCCCCGTCACTGGCCCCTCTGGCCCATCTGCCCCTCAGAGCCCATGACTGCCAGCCGCAGGAGCCCAGTGTCTTCAGACGCTGCCAGGTGGGGCCCGCTCCTCATCGCCCTGCGGAATCAGACGTGCCTCACCGCGGTCTGGGTCCAAGCGGACGCTCGGGTGGCCCTCGGCTGCTGCAGGACAGCAGACACTCTGTTTCAGCCACCCGCCCACCCTCAGAGGCTAAGTTGGCCGGTACACTCCCGAGGATGGTGTGAGCTCTTCTCCTCTGCATTGGGGTGGGACAGGGATGAAGACCCCATGGGAGGCAGGCTCCCGCCCAGCAGAGGGGTTCAGGGTCCCTCCAAGCCTGCGTGGGAACTGGCGGGGAAGTGAGTCAGGAGAGAGAAGCCAGAGGGCAGGCTGGGCTGGGCTCTGCTGAGCCCCAGGTGGGCTGCTGGGCTCCCCTCACGGCAGGCTGGGGGTGGGGGTTCACTCCAGGCTGTCGGCAGAATCCAGTCGCTGTGGTTAGGACTGAGCACCGCCCCCCGCCCCCCCAGGGCCGGCTGTCAGCTCCCTGAGACCACCTGCATTTCTTCTCATGCGTGCCTCCACCCTGCAGTCGACAGGGGGCATGTGGCACCTTCCTGTGTTCCAGCTTTCTCTGACTTCCCCTCCCGCCGCCCAGAGGATGCCGCCTTCAAAGGCTCACGTGGCCAGTGGCGGCCCGGGACCTCCCTGTCTTAGGGCAAGTCTTCCTGCGCTTGTGGTGATGTTCTGTTCAGGGGGTTCAGGGACTAAGGGAGGGCCCTGGGCGTGCATTTTAGAGACTCTGCCACAGCTCCTCCTGCTGGATACCAAACCCTCTGATGACCTTGCTAACTGCCCCTGAGGGTTTGCATCCTTTGGTCAAAATCCAAAATCCTGGGTGGAGCAGCGATTGACCCAGCACAGCTGATGGGAGAGGGGAGTGTGGGGGCCCTTTTCCCTTCCATTGAGCCACCCCCACCAAGACCAGCAAAGCCGGTGGTCCTCCAAAATAAGACGACTGTGTGACAGGCAGCCCCGAAAACAGCGGAGCAGAGACCCTGCCTGCCCATCACACACACTCTCACACTCAGACTTCCGGGGTGCTCCCACCTAATACAGAACAAACAGCTCCCCTGCTGAAGGTCCTCATTCCTAAAGGGAGACACCCCAGCATCTCATGGGCCCACCGAGGGGGACCATCCAGGTTTCTGGGGATGTCCACCCTCCCCTGGCAGCTCTCAACTCACTATTCCACAGCTCACAAAGCAAACTAACTGTAAAGGCCAGCGGTGTGTCCTGTGCACAGCGATGGTGGAAAGAAAAGGAAATTTTGTTCATTTCTGCAAAAGTGTGTAGGATGTGGTGACAAAAGACATTTCGCCTGAAGCCATGGGCTCTTCCTTCCACTGTCAAGGGGCCGTGACTCGTATTCACCGCTTGCCCCCTCCGTGGCCAGTCCCCCTCGCTGCAGACAGGCCCCACCACTTGGCCATTGTGACCTGGGCTCCCCACCATCCTACCTGTCTTGGAAGACTGGGTGCCAAGGGAGCTATGGCAGAGAATCTCAGCATCGGCCCCATGCGTGGGGCTCAGCCATGCCCTTTCCAGCAGGGACCTCTTGGAGCCAGGCCGCTCCAAGCCCTCTTCCCGGCAGCTGACCCCGCGCGTCATTTCCGAGGCTGCTGAGGAGCGCAGGTCCTCCCCCTCGCTGCCATGGTCTCCCGCCAACCTTCGTTACCAGACGTGGCAGGAGGAGGAAAGGCCTAGGGGAGCCCTATCCCTGCCACACCCCTATCTCTCCTCGATGGGACCACCCTGCCATCACCATGGCCCCCATAGCCTCAACCCGTGGCATGGGTGCCCCAGTGGGCCAGGTGGCACCCACCGCTTCCAACTCAAGGACATTAAAATCTTGTTCTCTGGCCAAAGCACAAAGCATTCCCTTTTTGGAGACTGCTCTCCACACCAGGAGTGTTGAGGACTGACAGGGCTGAGAGGTAAGCCTTTGTGAAGGGCTCCTGAGCTCTGATCACCATAGTGCTGCCTCCCTCCCACCCTGGGGCACCCTGATTTGGGGGAAATGGCACGGCTGACAAGCTAGAAGCCATCTGTGGGACACCACTACAGTCTCGTACCACTGTTTCCAGCCAGAGTCCTAAATGATGTCCAAGAAGGCCAGGCCACCACCCTGCAGGGTACCCCCTGGTCCAGTGGACTTGGTAAGGTGGGCAGCCCTCCCACATCAGTAGGCCCCACCTGATTTGCAGAGAGCCTGAGGAGAGCATAAGGCAGGGGAAGGGGGAACTCGGCCATTTCTGGCCTCACCCCTTGAGCGGGGACACCTCAGCTCACCTTCTCTGGCCTCAGACTGGGACTCACACCCCCGGTCCTCCTGGTCTTCAGCCCTCGGCACCATCATGGGGCTTCCGGCCTCCATGACCGCGGGAGCCAGGTCCTTGGGATAAGCCTCCTTTCACAGAGAGGCAGGTAAATAGATGGATGGATGGATGGATGGATGGATGGATGGATGGATGGATGGATGGATGGATGGACGGACGGACGGACGGACAGATGGAGATGATAGACACCTACCCTACTGGCTCTGTTTCCCTGGAGAACCCTAGTGAATACAGGGTCCGAAGTCAGGGCACCTCCTCCCAGGGCGCAGGCTGGTCTCCTGTGAAGCGAGGTGCCACTGTGCAGTGTAGAGCTGGCTGCCCCTGCGCCAGGCTGGGCTCCTGGCTGTAGGGATGTCAGGTGAGCCTCGGCAGCTGGGCTGTGGTGGCCGCCCTCCTCCCCCATGTCTGCTTTGCACAGGCCAGTGGCAGCTTGGGAGGGGGTGGGGAAGAGGCTGCTTGTCTACCACAGGGTTCCAAGAACCTTACAAGGGTCCAGACACCCAACCTCACTGGGCAGTGGAGAGCCACCTGCTACCTGGCCCAGTGGACAAATGACACCCACCTCAGGATGGGCAGTTCAGGGTGCCTGATGCTGCAGGGACAAGGGTTAGTCTCTACCCGAGCCCAGGGAGAAGCCAAATGCTGAGTCTCAGAGAGAGGAGAGGTCCCTGCTGGAAAGGGCATGGCTGAGCCCCACGCATGGAGCCGATGCTGAGAATCTCTGCCATAGCTCCCTTGGCACCCAGTCTTCCAAGACAGGTAGGATGGTGGGGAGCCCAGGTCACAATGGCCAAGCGGTGGGGCCTGTCTGCAGCGAGGCCTGGATGCAGGGGCACCTGTGCTTACACTGCATCTCTGTCAAGGCTGCACCTCCTTGGGCCACCTGGATATAGGTAGAAGGAGAGAAGCAGACACCCAAAGGCAGTCCATGCTTCCTCCACATGGCATTGTGCAGGTGACCAAGATGCACCCATCCTCCGCCAGGGAGGGGACATGCCCATGTTCGTCACACTGCAGAGCACGAGCCGATAGCTTCACAGGGCTTACTGCTCACTCTCTGCCATGTGTGGTTTTTACCAAAGCAGCCCACATCTTCCTCGTTCTTGGCTTCCATCACCAGCACGTCCTGTGGGGTGGACAAGGTGCCAGGGTCCCTGTGGACTCGGTAATGGCTGAGAGCCACAATGCTCATGTGTTCCCCATGCCACACTGCTGTCCCTCCCAGGAAGCAGCAAACTGCATGCTGGGATGGGCTAAAAGCGGGCATTCCCTGGCACACTGCCTCTTGCCAGGTGCCAATGCCTGTCCCGATCATTTTCTCCAGTGAAGAGTATCTGAGACTATGGCTGTCACTCTGTCACCTCCCCACACCCGCCGGAAATCAAGATTCCCTTTGACGGGACACAGCTCACAGGCTGAACACCTGATCCCCGGGCACCTCCAGGGAGGGACTGCCGAGTCACAGGCCAGTGTGTGTCCCCAGTGCTTGCTCTCCTCGGTAGCTTCACCAGCCATCTGGCTGTGACATATCTTGTCCACAAATTTAAGCCTGTCACCAATCTGGTAGGTGTGAAATGGTATCACATTATATAATGTCCACCCCTGGCTTATTAACCAGGTTTTCATATGTTCACTGGCCATTTCTGTTTCCTGTTCTGCGAAATGCCTTTTGTATCTTTTACCCATTTTTATATTGGATCTTATGTCTTTTACTGATTTATGGGAAGGTTTTCATCTACCACTGGATAGAAATCATCATTGCCTCTCTGTGTGGCAGATGTTGTCTCCTAACTTTGGCTTGACTTTCTCTTTCTTTATAGTGACTTCTGGTGAACAATGGCCTTTGTTTTCCCCTTTTAATGAAAATTTTAATACAGAAAAAAAGCAGGAGGACTGAGATAATGAACACACATCTCCACTGTGACGGCTCATTTGATGCGTCACTTGGGCAAGGCCATGGTGCCCAGGTGTTTGGTCAAACCCCCGTCTGGGAGTTCCTGTGAGGGTATTTTTCAGATGAGATTAGCCCTGAAATCTGTAGACTTTGAGTAAAGCAGGTCAGTCCTCCCCAGGGTGGGTGGGCCTCATCCAATCAGTCGAAGGACTTCAGAGCAAGGACTGAGGTTTCCTGGAAAAGGAATTCACCCTCAGACAGCAACAGAGACACCCTCCTGAGCTTCCCGTCGGCCAACCTGTCCTACGGTCCCAGACTGGCCAGCCCCCCCAACCACATGAGTCAATTCCTTAAAATAAATCTCTCTGTACCACAGACACATGGTGATGTGCATGTATCATATATACTTACTTTAAGAAATGCAGTAACTTACAGACATCCTGACACTTCAGCCATAAATAGGTAAACAGTTCAGCAAGTTTGGCACCATCTCCACAGACAGGACACTTCCTGAGATGAAACCACAATCATGTGATCAATCTTGCTGAATTAATGATGATTCCCTAACAGCACTGAAAACATAATCCACGCTCAGTTTCCCTTCTGCGCCCAAGTGCCTCTAATTGCTGGTTCGTTCAGGCCACCGTTCAGCCAAGCCCCCTGCTCGGGGTATGTCTCTCTCTTCGGTCTTTTCTCACGGACGGCCATCTCCTTCCTTTTCTCTCAGCCACTAGCTCAGGAGCCCGGGGCGGTTGCCTGCAGGTGTCAGCTCTGGAAGCCCCCTCCTCATGGCGTCGTTTCCCGGGCCCCTCGCTCCCAGCATGCGCGCTCCTGCTGCTGGGACGTCCTTTCCTGAATGGGTCATTCCACTAGGTGTTTGAGGCAGCCAGTTTCTGACTACGGTGGGCAGCAGCTGGAAAGCCCCCGAGACCCCTGCCCTTGTGCGACCCCTCCTCTAGAGGGTGGACAGGTCCAGCAGTTTGCTTCTAAAAACTGAACGAGGTAAAAGTGAGGGGTCACCCTTCCCTGCTTACGCCGCGGGGAGCTGCCTGTGGACAGGCCCACCTGCAGGGGAATGAGCGTGGCCTCCAGCCCACAGCCAGAGAGGACCTGAGTCCTGCCCGCCACCGCTAAGGGGGCCCTTCCTGGTTGTGCCTCCAGGTGACACTGCCGCCCGGCCGTTGAGGGCCATCTGAGGGACCCCGTGTGTGGGGGGGCTCATCCTCAGAGACCCTGAGCCAGAGGGCTCAGCACCGGGCTGTCCGGGGGCTCCTGACCCATGGAATCCATGAGACAGCAGATGCTTTACATTCGAAACTACCGACTTTTGGGCTAATTTATTACACAGCCAATATGCGGATGGCTGACTGGCCCTTCCTTCTGTGTCCCTTAAATGGCCCTAAATGGGGGGACAGACTTTCCTTCGTCAACTGAGGCTACTTGGGAACTTGGGAGATTCCTCATTTTATTTCTGCCAGAATTGGTTTGCTCCATTCATATTATTTTCTGTCAATGTTTGCATTTCATCAAGATTTCAGATTTCATAGCCAGCGAGTTTTATTTTTAACTCTATTTTGAAATGATTATAGACTCACAAGAAGTTGCACAGAAATGTACCCGGAGACCCTGCAGGAAGCGATGGAAGAACCTCCTGTCTCTGCCTCCCCTGGGGTCTTACAGATGCTAATAACATTAAACTAATTCACAAGAAAGTGGGGCGAGGCCCAGGCAGAACTCTTCCAGTGGTTATTAAGAAATCAGATGAATGAACCGGACAAGACACAGGTCTTAATAGAGCACTGTCAAGGCTGGGGGGGCCACAGGGACCCCAGCATTAAAGGGCCCCAAACACATCTATGTAGCCCTGTTTGGAAGAATGGAAAAGCAGAAGGCAGAGATTACACTGAGAAGTCAGACCTGGAATCATCTGGGAGCAACAATCGGGCAGCTTAATCAAGATAAAATTGAAGAGAGGGCTGGGGTCCCGTGGCCCAAGCCCCTGCTGGGGACCCAAAGCCTTTGGCACAAGAGTGGGGACACCCGAAACAGAAACACCCATAACGTCTAGAATGAGGTAAGCACCCTAATTGGGGTGCCCAGGAGAGTGCCCCAACAGCGTGCCAATGGTTTGTACAGGACTGTGCTGTGGGGGCCCCGAGGGGGACACTTTCAGGCAGGGGGCCTCCTTCCCCTGGGACTGACTTTGGAACTGCTGGCTCTATTGTCACAGTCTATTGATGGTGCCCTCAAACGGCTCTCGACTGAGGGGACAAGAGCCACTTGGTTTGTGGACGGCAGTTCCAGGGTGAACAGACAGCATCCCACTTGGAAGGCAGCTGCTCGGATGCAAGGTGAAAAGTGATCGGTTCCGTGGCCGCCTGGTATGCTGTCTCCCCTGCAGTGATGGAAGAATGGGACAGTAGGAGAAGCCCGTCTGACTCAGGGGTAGTGGCCAATAAAGGGGTGCCCATGTGGGGTACAGCCCTTTGGAAGTCACTCTGGGAATTTGAGGGTGGCATTAAAGTAGGACATGTCTATGCCCTTCAGAAGACCCCCTTCCAGGTTCAGAAGGTGCCTGGAATCAGCAAGCAGGTATCCCTATGTGCTCACCTGAGAGGGCCACCTGGGCCCCTGAAATGAGTGGATGTGGGGGCTGCTGCAGTGCAGAGATAGGCTGAATCTGCTCACCACCCTCTCGCACCTGCCAGGCACAAACCACCAGTGTGCACTGTTCTGTCTGCCACCCGGAGCGAGAGATGCAGATGGCTGTGTGGAAGGCTCCCAGGGGGCCACAGGCAGAGCAGGATGCAGGTAGCCTGGGGGCTACAAAAGTGTCGTGACAGGCACAGGCACTGACCCAGGACTGGGCTCTGCTAAGCCAGTAATATATGCAGACACTCCAAGTGCCATGAAAGAAACGGAACGGAAGATATTGCGCCAATTTGGACGGCTGAGCATCGTTTCTTTGGACCAAGGGACTCGCTTTACAGCCCATAATATCCTGCAACAGTGTGATTGCAAGTCAGATCTCACGCCAGATGGACGAGTTGCAGTGGGAAGGCCCTCAGGAGACCAAAGGAGAGACGTGAGATACCAAAGGAGACATTAGGGTTCTAGGGACTCACAGGAAGTGGGGCTGTGGGTGGGGAGGAAACTGCTTAGTGGGGCAAGGGGACAGAGCCCACATTTGTGCCTGAAAGTGCCTGTGATTTATGACTGTGATTATGTGCTATGGCTTTGCTAGAAGAGATTATTCTGTGTGACCAGCACCCCAAGAATGAACCCTTGATCAGGGGGTCTGCCTCCCAACAAGATGGTTCCATGAGAAAGGGGGTCAGGGTTTGGCCAGCCCCAGGCCATCGACCTATATCACGCACTTAGAAAACCACCTGAAGGAGTGACCCGTGTGGACACTGGATATTCTGGGACAGAAGATTACAAGCTGGCAGCACCTGTCTCCTCGGGGCACAGAGCTATCCCCCGAGGACGGGCCTGGTAGAGAAACGGCAGGCGTGGAGGGCACAGTGGTCTAGGACGCAGAGAGGCCTGTGGGGCGGCTCCCACACCTCCACGCATCCTGAGAGGGCTAGCGGGCTGTCCCCCGTGGGGGGGCTCTGTGCTGCCAACACGCCTGGGGAGAGGGCGTGGGGGACACCAGACAACCCCGTGGGCTATCAGCCACCACACTTTTCTCTCTGCTCCCCTGATCACCTCCATTTTTTTCCTGCTTGGTGCCACATCACAAGCCCAGGGTTACAGCTACAAGTGCCAGAAGCTGGGTGGTTCCTAAGCAAGGAGCCATAATGGCACCTCAAAACCTCGTGTCAGGATCCCGAAGGGCCTGCTGAGGGGCCGTGCCTTCACCCAGCCGGGTCACGGGGGTTCCAGTGAAGTGCCAGCACTGCCCGGTGGTCAGACCCCAGCCCTGCCCCTGTAAGCACCCCCGCCGGCAGGACTGATACTGGGGCTGCAATCCAGCTGCTCGGTGGCCCAGCCCGATGTCCCTCCCAAAGCTGGAAGCGCTTGGGTATAAGGAGAGAACAGGACAAACAGCAACACAGGAAAAGGAATGGATAAATGGGTTGTGTGATGAGGGAAGTCCTACACCGCATCTGCCTCGAAAGAGGCTCAGAGCAAGAAACGACCTTGCCTTTTAAGCAATTATCCCAGGTTCCTGAGCGTGGAGCGGTGTATTGCCACGCCCGCTCCTGCCTCTGGAACCTGAGGGCATCGTGCAAGCCTGAGTGGCCTTGTCCTGGGAGATGCTCTCCAGGACATGCCGATGGACAAGCCTGATTTCAGTCATGTGCCTGTGGCTTTTGACTTTATGGTCTTTCTGTCGTGAGGGACATGGTCAAAGACCAGGGGGATGGCCTGTGATATCATGAAAAGTAAGTATTTGGGCTCTTGGTCACATTCCTGGCACACGGCCCCTAAAACCCTTGGCATCTCTGGAGTAACAAGAGTACAGCGCCTGGATGGGGGTGGTCTCCCAAAGATCAGGCGTGGTTAGAAGGTTGGAACTTTCAGCCCTGTCCCCATCCCGGTTGGAAGAGGGGTGGGGACTGAGCCCCTCACCAGTAGCCAGTGATGGAAGCAGCCGGGCCTATGGAACGAAGCTCATGAAAACCAGACCCGATCAGCAGGGTGTGGTTGGAGGACACGAGCTGCACCCTTCATAATAACAGGTAACAGTAACTAAAGGTGCTTTCCTGAGGTCCGGGGGCCTCAGGAACCCCTGAATCTCACCTGGCCGGTCAGAAGCACGGTGGCCCCAGCCTTGCGATGGGTGTCTGAAATGGGGACAGTCTCTTGGCACTGAGCCCCGAACCTGGGGGCCTGACACTAATTCCAGGTGGGTGGCGTCAGAATCGACTTGAATCTCAGGACAGCTGGCTGGTGAGCATCAGAGCCCCGGGGTTGGTTGGGGAAGACATGAAGCAGCTGCAACCACAGTGTGCGGCTTCTTGAGTGGACATAAATTGTCATTTCTCCGGGATAAATGCCTGAGTGTCACTGCTGGGGCACACGGTAGACGCTTGTTTAGTTCTGTGAGTAACTGTTAACTTTACAGAACATTCCTGCTATCGTCTGAATCTCCTGCTCAATCTGTATGAAGGCCCTGTTTTGCTTTCTTAACATTTTTTCCGTTGTTTCTGTTTTTCTCATGATGCCTCCTGCCAGACGGCATTAGCTTTATTCCTCCTTTTAGAGAAGCTTTTGGCGGCTTACCAACAGCTGTGTTGTACGCACCCCGGCACACGCATGTCATTAATTTCTGCTCTTTATGGCGTCCTTCCTCCTGCGGTAGTCGGGCTGGTTCTCCCAGGCTTCCAGCTTCTGCAGCGGGACGCCCAGCCCCTTGGCGTCCAGCCTTCCTGAAGGTGCCAGGATGACGCTGCTGCCCCTGTGCTCTGCTTTGCTGCATCTCATGAGTTTTTAATGCAGCTCCTCCAGTGTCATGCGCTCCTAGGGATTTTTAAATTCACATCACTATTTCTTCTTTGGTCCCTTATTGTTTAGAGCAAATGTTTTGAATCATCTTGTCATTGACTTCTGCCCCGCTAAGGCTGGGATGGGGGGTGCAGCCAGGTGATGCTGGGCCTCCACCTGTGCGGGACCGCCTCGCGGCCAGCTGTGGAGGAGGGGGCTCTGGGGGCACATGCGTGGAGCATGGCCCGTGCCAGGGGACGCTTCCACGTCCTCAGAAGGCCCCGGCCAGCCTGGCCCAGCTCCCTCCATCTCCTCAGCCTGTCTTGACCACGTGACAATGAGCACCCTGCTCCCCAGGGCCAGCTGCGGGCTCTCCCGCCCCGCAGCAGGCTTTTGGCCCACCCTGAGCGCTGGAGACAGGCCCCACCTGTCTGAGAAGCGGCCTGCCCTCCTGCCAGCTGTCCCTTCTCTGGTCCCACCGCTGCCCTTCCAGCTCCCTGCCCGGGGTGGTCACAGGCCTCTGCTGACTTCCTGGTGCCTCTTCCCCTGGCCTCCCCAGAAGAGGTTCTGGCAAACTCCAGAAGCTGCAGCCCAGCTTCTGTCCCTAGAGGCTGCGCGTGGCAGTCCGGCCTCTTCCTTCCCCAGCAGGTTGTCCTGCCCACCGGGTTTTACCCCTGAACAATAAACCTCGCAGGAGCCCTTCGCAGGTGGGCATGTGATCTGCTGCTTGGCCTGGGTGGGGCGGGGCTGCACAGGGGTGTCGCCCTGGCTCCCTGCTGCTGGCTGATACCCTCCTCCAAACACATAAAGCCGGTTCACAATTTCACAAATACACAAAATAAGGGAAGCCCAGCAGAGCCCCACCACCGGCCTGCTGCGCTCCATGGTCCAAGGCCTGGCCTGTGGCCCCAGGGATGGACGGGCCAGCACAGAACCACCACCCGGCCGAGGACGGGGCCAAGAGCGCCTTGGTGCGGCCCCTTCCCGTTGCACGGAGGTGCCGTGTAGGGAAGGGGACACTGCCACGCTGCCTGCGCGGCTGCTCCCTCCTCATCTGTGACACCGGCTCTCCAGGGCGTGCAGGGCTGGGGGCCCCGGCGGATGGCAGGAAAGGGTCCCAGACAACCTCTCAAACGCCCTGTGCCCGCGGACAACACCCTGCTTTCTGCCTGCCCACGGAGGCAGACCAAGTTCTGGGCACCTTTCCAGGTGAATCCAGGGTGACCCTCAAGGGCAAACATGAGCTTTCATACCAGACAGGGATTTCAAGTCCTCAGACAACAGAAGGGCGAGGGGGCACCTGTTCCAAGGGGACAGAAAGTCCCCAACCCAGGGGACAGAGTAGCAGGGGAGGACCCCGGCCCCAGTCCTGGACTGGAGGCCCTACTGGGCTGGGGGCAGAGCTCACAGAGCAGCCTCTGCACTCCAGGCCCCAGTGTCTGGGGCTGAGGCCCAGGCACACCAGGCAGGCAGGGCTCCGGGGTGGTGAGAAATGCCTGCCTCCCTTCTGCCCGTGGCTGGGAGGCCCCAGGATAGGAAGGCAGGTGCTTATCTGACCTGAGCTGGTGGTGGGGTTCCTCCTCCCTGGACCGTTCCAGGCATCTCTGGGAAGGTGGGGGCTGGGACTGTCTGGCCCCCTTGTCCTATGAGGTCCCATGGCAGGGGCAGGGGGCTGGTTGGCAGGGTCCAAGTAGCCACCGGGAGCTCCAGGGAGCTGTGCAGGCCCCTCATGCTCCCAAAGCAAGCAGCCAGTCAGGGACTCCCCTGCCTCCCACCAGCGGCTCCAGGGCTCCGCCTTCCCCTTCCCAGGGCTAAGTCACTTCCAGGATACAGGGATCCAGATTCAAAATTGCCAGAGGAGAGGCTGGGTGGAGCTGGGAGACTCTAGGCGGCAGCCAAAGCCTGGCTACTGGGCTGATTAGAAACAGAACCCACATCTGCTGGCAGCTGCCTCCATTTCAGCCTCAGGCCTCAAAGCCTGGCACTGGGGGCCCCTAGCTCTCCCTGAGGATGGTCGGCATCTGCACACACGAGCTGCAGACAGGAGCCCCAGTACTAAAGGCAGAGAGGGACGCAGGCCAGAGAGGGAGGAAGAACGGCCAGCGGGCAATTTCTGCGAAGGACGGCCAGCCTGGGCCAGTGGGAAGACAGGGCAGGGCAGAGCCATGGTGGGGGCTGGGGGCCCCAGCCCAGCTAGTGGGCAAGCTTCCAAGTTTCTTACCTGGTTGTTGTTTAAATAAACTTATTGGTTGCTTTTTAAATGTTTTTTTAAACATTTAAACATTAGGGTCTCCATATCCTCAGATAAAGCAAGCACACTTGGAGTCCAGCGTTCCTGGTGACCGTGATTTTGTGACTATCAGGGTCCCTGAGCATCGCTTAAACGTTTGCCAGTGGGAAGCTTCTGCAGCCTTTTCTTGGTACCAGTCTGGCTTTTCTGAATCCTTCCTTCCTTCCGGAATTCCATTTTGTATTCTCCACAAAGGCATTCTGTATTTTGTGTTTCCCTAGGTCATATGGGAAGTGGTTAGACATCCTTTCAAAGCAGAACTTTCTTTCCAGCTTTCCTGCCCTCAGGACTCCGGAGTCCCTGCAACTCCACAAGCTCCACACTGCGGCTGGAAAGGCAGGGGCAGGCAGAGCATGTGTGCATACGTGTGTGTGCATGCATGTGTGCACACATATGTGTATGGGGGCTGTGGCTGGACAGAGGGCATGTTCCAAGCAGAGGAGACCAAATGTCCAACTGCCTGGAGGCAAGGGACCCACTGTGTTGAGAGTGATAAAACCTCTGTGTGGCATGTCGCTGAGGTCACACGCTGGAGGTGGCTGGGGGCAGCTGCAAGGGCGTGACAGAAGGAAGGTGGGCCGAGGCCGATGGGCACAACCCCTCTTTCTCCTCCTGGGCTTGTGACTGCATCCTGGCTGGCGGCACACGGGTGGGAGCGATGCACCCCACTGTCAGGCCTGGCCCTTCTAAACCTCCTGCCCAGTCCCCTGACACTCCCTTCCCCTTGCATGGCAACCCTAGAGGCCACATATCCCTACTGGCATAGCTCAAGGCAGAAGAGGGCCACCCAGCCCACAGCAGACCCAGCACAGAAAATGGAAATGTTAGGGCTATGGTCTCATTCCCCTTCCCATCTGCCAGCTCAATGGCAGCTGCTAGGGGCTCTTGGGCTCCAAGGGACAGACCTTACCCTTCCTCTGGCCCTTGCCCCACCTGCCCCAACTCTGGCATTGTACTGGGCCTTTGTATCAAAAAGCTTTTAAAATTCCAACTCTGGGAGCGATCGGCTCTCCAACTTGCAAAGTTCTGAATTTCCGGATCCCTCTCCTTGGCCACTTTCTTCTCTGCTTGTAAACGGGCAGGCGCTCCTTCCCAAGCGCACCCTCTCGCAGCCAAAGGTGCCTGACACGTGCTGACATATCTTGCTTTCCACTTTCTGCCCTTGGGCTGCGGGATCAGCCCTTGTCTGGCCCACCTGCCAAGTTACTACGAGTGATTTTTAGCTCAGCTTCCACGTGCGTCGTGCGGACCGCCATTGGTCCAGCCTCTGCCCCAGCCTCTGCCATTGGCTGTCACTGCCACATCGATTTAACCTCAGTTTTATTTGTGACCACACACAGCCTGGTTTATCCTAATACAGAAATAGGTTCTTTGCATTAGGGTGCTCCACTAAAAAACACCCAAATTAACATATACCAACAAAATCTCCATTGCACACAACAGTAAGCTTTGCCGCTCACATGGCTGGGCTCGGCTGGTTGTCTTGGAGGGTGTTGGCTGCTGGTGGCAGGCCTTGGCCGGCCTTAGGGAGACACAGCTCTGCTCCATGTCTCACGTTCTCTACAGGCTGGCCTGGCCGCGTTGTCTGGTGAGACCCGAGTTGCCACCCACAGTGGAAGGGTTCCACAAAGTCACCTAGCAAGAGCGTGGACCCAGGTGATGGGGAGGCCTGGGGACACCAATGTGATCTGTCACAGGGGGACAGATAGCTCCAATTATTTAAAGTCAAGAGCTGCTAGACCAGAGAAGGCACATCCCAGTCCGCTGGGCTCATCACCTGGAGATTCTGGGCCTGGAGATGGACCTGTGACCCCATGGGCTTTGGGGTGGCAAAGAATGTGTTCTGAGCGTGACAAGACATTGTCTTGGTGAGCAGAGGAGAGACGACGCTCCGTGTCCACCACACCACGTCCTCTTTTGGGTGAGCAGACCATTCCCCAGCCTCCCTTACAGTCGGTGTGCCACACAGGGGCATGTGACTGACGGGATGCAAGGGTGAGGTAAGCTGCTTCCAACATGGTTCCCCTTTCAAAGTGACCCTGGAGGCCACATGTTCCCAAAATCAGAAGATGAAGAGCTACGTAACCTATATTAGGCCACTCGAATGAAAGAGAAAAACCCTGAGATTTCAGGGTGTACTGGTTACCTCAACGCGGTCTAGTTTGAAAGGGTGGTGCCGGGTCTGGGAGAAATGCAAACCCTCAGCCCCCTCCACCATCCGACTGGCAATGCCGGGGCGGGGCCAGCAACCCAACCGCCAGGCAGCACGCCCTCCGGGGGAGCCTGAGGTCTGTTCTGACTGATAAGGACTTGGGGAGGCAGCGAGAGCGTGGCTAGGAGGAGGAGCCGTGTTCTAGGCTGGTCGGCGAGGATGTGAAGATGGGAAGCAGTGGGCAGGCAGCTTGCTCTCTAAGATGCAGGCGGCCCGAGTACACAGGCAGGGCTGGAGGTGGATGGAGACTGGAGTTTCTGGTCTCAGAGGTAAGGCAGAGCTATCGGTGAGACCCAAGGGGTGGCAGTGGGCCCACGCATGGAGTGCAGAGCGGTCCGTGGGGATGGGAGGTCAGGTGGTGGGTGGCTCCCCCACTGGGATGGATGTGGGACTGGGCTAGGGAGGATGGCTGTGTGCGTCTCCTCCAGACCCCACACGCCTGGTTCCAAGCATGCAGACGCAGTCCCTGGGGACCAGCCCCATGCTGATGTGGGGCTCTTGGGACAATTCCAAGGACACAGTGTATTAATCAGGGTTCTCCAGAGGAACAGGACCGATAGAATGTATACATACATGGAGACTTATGCCAAGGAATTGGCTCATGCGGTTCTGGAGGCTGAGACGCCAGGATCCCCAGTCAGCAAGCTGGAGACCCAGGAGAACCCGTGCGATGAGCTCAAGTCCAAGAGCCGGCGGACTCAAGACCCGAGAAGGGCCAGTATCTCAATCTGAGTCTGCAGGCAGGTGGAGACCCACCCAGCTCAGCAGGCGGACCGGCGGTGCCCCCTCACGCTCGGCCCTTTGGACCGACTAATGGGACAAGGCCCGTCCACACCAGGAGGGCCATCTGCTTTCTTCAAAGCCTAACCCCCTCCAGAAACACCCTCCGGACGAGCCAGCATCACAGCCCCCACGGCCCAGCCCGCTGACACACATGGCTTCTGGCCTCGGAATGTGGGACACACACTCCCTCCCGCAGGAGGCCTTTCCCAGGCCGCCGCAGGTTCTGGCTCAGATACGATGAGGTCCGGACACAGGGGGGAGCTGCAGGGCACGTCTGTGGGATTTGGACCCTGCACGGATTGCCATGTGGGGAAGGGTACTGTGTAAATAAACCTACTCCTCTGTGACGCAGAACTCAACCTCCTGGGAAGGTTCCCGGAGCACAGAGCTAAATCACCACTAGATTAGCACTTGGAAGTCTGGGGACAAAAAGGAACCTACACTAAGTGTCTTCATCTGCTCAGGCAACCATAAAAAAACACCACAAACTGAAAGACTAAACCACAGACACTTCCTCTCTCCCAGGCCTGGGGCTGGAGGCCCAGACCCAGGGGTGAGCAGGGCTGGCTCCTCGAGCCTCCTGGGCGTGTGGACGCCGTCCTCTCCCTGGGTCCTTGGTGGCCGTCCCTCTGTGAGTGCCTGTGTCCTGACCTCCTCTTCTGATGGATGCAGTCCTAGGGGATCAGGCCCAGCCTCTGACCTCATTTACCTTAATCAACTCTGTAAAGAGCCTTTCTCCAAACACAGCCACACTGGAGGTTAGGGCTTCTGAGTACAAATCTGGGCAGACAACTCAGTCCATTGCCCTAAGTGAGAGAAACATGCCAGGACTCAGAGGAGAGGGATGCCCGGGCAGGTCTGGCCTACAGGGGCAAGGTACCACTTCTCCACTGCTGTCGTAATGCAACAGCTACCACCAGCCTCAGGCCTAAGACAAGTTTTGTTGTTTTCTCACAGTTCTGAAGGCCAGAAACCCAAATTAATATGCTACAGGGCCACCCTGGCTCGGAGGAGTCTGAGGGCGGATCCTTCCCTGGGCTTGTCCGGGGCCTGGCGCTACTCTGTTGGGCTGGCACCCCTCCCGCATCTTCAAGACAGCAGCTCGCAGCAGCTTCCACCTCCACACCCCTTCTGCCGCGGCTGACCTCCTCTGCTTCCCCGTGGGTCCTTGTGATGACCCGGGGCCCACCCGGGTGACCCAGGACCATCTCAAATCCCAGAATCCTTAACTTAATCATGTCTGCAAGGTCCCTGGTGTCACAGAAGCTGGCATCCACAGGCTTCTGGGATTAGGACCTGAATGTCTCTGGGGGCTGGCATTTAGCCCACCATAGCAGAAACCTCGCCGGCTCTCTGTGTTGCATGGGCGGCCCCAGAGGGCACCCCATTTACCAGTGCAACGAGGAACATGCTGTGGGGGGAGCATCCGCATAGCAGAGGAGGGGGTGGAGGCCAACGAATGTGGGCCAGGCTGGTGGCAGGAGATGCTCTTTCAGAGTTAGACTCCAAGAGCAACCAGCATGCTGGACCTGGCACGGCAGAGGCCAGGGGCGGCCCCTGATCATCCCAAGCAAGGAGGGCACATTACACAGGAGCAGCGAGGGTGGCCTGGGGGCCAGGGGCCTGCTGCCTGGCAGAGGGCTACACGCGGTCAGTAGCCCTGCATTCCCAGTGCCAGACATACGGGCATCCCACAAGGTTACTGCTCCGTCTGTACCATCCAGAGAACTCAATGGCGGTTGTGCAGGAGGCTGAGAACAGCCACCCTAATACAGGCTGAATTGGGTTCCCCAAAATTCCTATGCTCAAGTCCCAACCCCCAGCACCGGAGAATGTGGCCATATTTGTAGACAGGCTCTTTGCAGAGGTGACTGAGGTAAATGAGATCACAGGGTGACCCTGATCCAATGTCACTGGTGTCCTTGTAAGAAGAGGTCACATGAGGACGCTGGGAGAGGACGGCGTCCACGTGCCCAGGAGAGGGTTCGGGGGAAGAAGGCCCTGCCTTCCGCTGGGTCTCAGCCTCTGGCCCCTGGACTGGGAGATGATGCCTTTATTTCTGCTGTGTGAGCCCCCAGCGTGAGGGATTTGTTAGGTGGCCCCCCTGACTAGTGCACATCCCACCGACAGGCAGGATTCCTGGCCCAGCTTCCGGCCCTGAGCCAGTCCCAGGCCCAGGAGCCCCTGGTTAAAGGGGCGGTCAAGTCCCCAGGAGGAGGGCTCTGTAGTGCCCTTGCAGGTCGCCCCATCCACGAGAAAGCTGCTGACACTCCTGAGACGCACCTCCATACTCGTCCTATGTTGGGAAAGGGCAATGCCCAGATGCTTCAAGGCAGGGGGACGCAGGCCCCGAGGGGTCATTGCAGCCAGTCCCTCCTTTCCTGGGTGCCACCCACTTCAGGTCTCAGTGGGGCAGCCCCTTCCACGGGCCTGCAGGGGGGACCCCAGGGACACAGACCTCCTTTCTGTGGCCCCAATCCTGTCTGTTCATAGCTAGTATCTGAGCTCATTTCGTGGAGAAAGAGCCTTGGAACCTCTGGCGGAGGGCTGCACCCTGAGGGGCAGGGTCCAGAGGAGCCCCTGGGGCTGGACGGCAAGGGCCTGGAGGCTCAGGGAAAGCCTTGTGGCCCCCTTGGGGGATGGTGCTATTGGGGGTAGGGGGCAGGAGGGGTTGGAGCCAGTCAGAACAGGGCGACCCTGGGCAAAAAGGCCAGGCCAGAGTGGACATGGCCCAGGGTGGGCCTAGCAATTCTGAGAAGCAGGAGCCTTGTTATCCATGCTGCCCCCGAGCCTCTACGAACCCTGTGGCTGGAGTGTGGGGAAGTCAGAGGGTCCTGGGGCTCCCCAGGTCAGTGATCCACAGGGCCGGGAGCCCCAGGACATCTCATTCAGCTCAGATCACAGCATGAAAGACCCCCATCCACCTCAACCTAACTCACAGCCCCCACCCCACTCCATGAGCCCCCAGGTTCCTGCTATCCCCTAGGCCAGGAAGTCCTCTCAAATCTGCAAGGGTTGGGCAAAGCCCTCGGGCCTGTCCCTGCCCAGCACACTGGGTCCCACCACCTCTTAGTCCCTCACTGGCTCCTGTCACCACCCCAAGTCTAACTGACCAGAGGGGTCCTCCATGGAGCCATGAACATCCATGCACATTTTCGTGTGGCCATACGCCTTCATGTCCTTTGGAACTATGCCTGTGAGGGACTGTGGGGTCACACGGTTCCTCCACGCTGAGCATTTTGAGGGCCTGCCAAATAGTTTTCTGAAGTGGCTACGCTGCTTCACAGCCCGGCCAGCGGAGCGGGAGAGGCCGGTCTCTTCACATCCTCACCAACGTTGTGGCCGCCTGCCACATCCTTATGAGGCATCCTTATGGCAGCCGCGCGGGGAGGGATGTCTCACCGTGGTTTGGACTCACTGTGCCCGGAGGTTCGTGACGCTGAGCGTCCTCCATGTGCTTATTGCCTATTACCTACACAATCTATCTTCTCTGAAAACATGTATATTCATATCTTGTGCCCGTTTTTTAAGCTGGGTTGTCTTCTCGTTGTTAACAGTTCTTTGCATGTGCTAGATGTCAGATACTGTTATCAGGTACAGGATTTACAAACATTTTCCAGGCTGTCCTTCTACTTTCTTGATGCAACCCTTTGACACAGTCAAGTTTTAAATTTTGACCAAGTCCAACTTGCCAATTTCTTCCTGTTTTGCTTATGTTTTTGGTGTCAAATATAAGAAACTGATGTCTAATGCAAGGTCGAAGATCTGCTTGCACGTTTTTCCCTAAGAGTTGTATAGCTTCAGCACTTGTTTTGAGGTCTACGATCCATTTTGAGTTAATTTTTGTGAGTAGCGTGAGGTAAGGGCCCTGCTGTGTTCTTTGGCAGGTGGGTATCCAGTTGTCCCAACACCATTTGTTGAAAAGACTGTTCTGTCCCTCACTGAATGGTCTTGGCTTCCATGACCCTGCATGTGAGGACTTTTTCTGAACCCTCAATTCTATTCCGTTGATCTGTGTGTCTGTCCTTACACCAGTGACACACTGTCTTGATCCCTGTAACTTTATAGTTAGTTTGAATGGGGAAGTGTGAATCTGACAACTTTGTTCTTCTTTTTTAAGATTGTAAGATAGTTTCAGCAATTCTGGGGCCCTGTTCCTGTAAAAATCTGGGGGTGAACTTGTAAAAAAAGCTTACCAGGATCGTGACATGAACTGCATCAAAGCTGTAGGTCAATTCAGGGATCATAACTGACATCACAACAGTATTAAGTCTTTTGATGTGGGAACACCGGGGGTCTCCCCACTTACTCTCCTTTAGTGCCTTTTGACAGTGTTTTGTAGTTTTCTGTGTAAAGTCTTATGCTTCTTTGCTGAATGTAGCCCTCGGGATTTTGTTCTGTCACCACTATTACAAATGGGATTGTCTTCTCAGCTCCATTTTTTGGATTGATCCTTGTTAGTGTACAGAAATAAAACTGATTTTGGATATTGATCTTGCACCCTGCCAACCGCTGAACGCGTTTATCAGTTTTAGCCGTTTTCTTGTAGCTTTCTTTTCGAGGCACAATCTCACACCTGCACATAGATAGCTTGCGTGCCTTCCTTTCCAATCTAGATGCTATTTATGTCTTCTTGCCTAACTGTCCTGGCCAGAAGCCCCAGGACGATGTTGAACAAGTGGCAGGAACCACTGTCCGTCCCCTGCCCCCGGTCTCTGGGGCGCCGCTCACAGCTTTTTGCCCTTAGGTGTGATGTCCGTGGCGGGGGGCTCCAGGGATGCCCCCATCAGATTGAGGAAGTCCAAGTGTGTTCAGTGTTTGCATCAGGAAAGCGGGCTGGGTTTGTCGAATATTCCTTATGCATCTGTTGAGATTACCGTTTGGTGTCTGTCCTTCCGCCTGTTAATATGGTTCGGTAGGTACACTGATTGCCTTTCAGAGAGTAAGAATCCCTTTTTTAACTACAAACCTGTCCCCCTCTGGGCCTGCCTTTGAGTATCCCTCAGATGCAGCAGTGGTGGCTGACTTTGAAGGCCATGCCCTTCATAAATAGCCTGTTCCTTTCATTTGGGGGAGGGGTCTCTGCTTATTTCCACAGGAAAGCAAAGCACAGGGGTGGGGTTCAGTGGCTCCCCCACAGCACAGTGTCCTCCATAAAGGCACAAGTCACCAGCCCCTGGAGCTGTGCCTGGCAGAGAAGCCTCTCAGCTGACAAGCTGAAGGAGGCAGGGGTCTCCTATCCCCCAAGGGCTGGGGCCTGCTCCAGTTTGTAAGGTTGAAGGCACTGGGGAGAGGGGTGAGCACACAGACACTGATGACCTGCCAAAGTTCCTGGCTGCTGCCCCCTCCCAACCTGAAAAATGTGCCTTAAGCTAGCCAATCCTCTCCCTGCTGTAAATCTAAGCTCTGCCTCCCCCTACGTTCTTTAAAAACTCGCTGCCTGTCCTGCTGAGTGTAAGTTCCCGGGCCTGTGATAGCCAGACCACCGCGGAACATCACCCGGGAATTTACGTTCAAATACATTACCGGGCCCTTTGTTGTCTCTCTTCGCCTGCTTATTTCGGCTGGAATTTATCTTACACAGTCCTTGTGCGTATCCTCGCACTTCACCACCACAGACAGGGACACTGAGGAACCCGCCCTAAGTCACATGGAGGGGAGGACTCTATGCCAAACCTGGCTGGGTAGCAAAGGCCTGCTGTCCTTATGCAGCAGTTCTGTCCCTATCATACCATCAACCACTCCTGCCCTTGGAACAGTCAGCCTGTGGCAGGGAAGGGGTCGCTATCCCAGGCATGGGGGGCAAGTCCCTTCCCCTCCGTTTTCTAATGTAGCCCATCTGGGCGGTTACCACGATCCTGGAGCCAGCACAGAAGCTCTGCCCTCCAGCAGACAACAGGAGCCCTTCCAGGACATGCCCAGTGGGTCAACCTCCCCCGACATTACACTGTCCTGTCATCACTGCCTTTGGTAGCTCCCCCCAACACACACAACCCTGCCCCCAGCTTCTTGTCTAGGCTTCCTCCCCATCCCCTACTTCCCATCCCACTCACTTCCTGTTCTTCTGCCTCGACCCCTCTGCCTGGAAAGCTCCTCCCCTAAGGGCCATCCTTGACTCCTCCCAGCACCCCACTCCAACACGCAAACATCCCAGGAATTCCCTCCCTTCCCGGCACTGACGATCACCCTGGGGTGTGATCTGTTACCCTCACCAGGGCCTGAGGTCCTGAAGGCAATGGGTCCTGCTGGCCCACTCCCTTCCACCAGTGCCTGGAATAGTGCTTGGTACACAGGGGCCCCACTAAAGCTCTGATGAGTGATTGAAAGGACAGCATGAGCTGGCTGGTTGCGACCTGCTTCTGAGGACTGCACGCCCCTGCCCTGGACCCCTGCAGGTGGGCTCAATGCCCCCCTCTGCTCCCCTTCCCAGAGGGCCCGGGGAAGGCCCGTCTCTGAGGACTCAGGCCGCACCTTTGGCAGGAAATGTCTCCCTATCACAGTGGACAGCAGGAGCAGATGGGAGAGCTGGGCACCCAGGATATTTGGACAAGCATTTCCTCACCCCGGAGCCTGTTCTGCGCCTTTTCAACAAAAGGAATCCTGGCAGATCCCCAAGTGAAGGCTTAAGTTACTTCTATTACAAGGGCACTTCACCTGCACAAACATACTAGGTATAAATGTGCACTTGTGGCTTTTACACAAGCGAGAAGCCCAAGCAAATTTTAAAATTAACCACCAAGAACACGGGTAGTGTACAGATGAATCCCACAGGGCCGTCTGTCTAATGTGGTGCCCCGACCCACTGGCCATCCCAGTGTTAACTGTGATGAACCACAGCAAAGAATGCAGCGCTCCACCCTGGGTGCCGGCCATGTCTCAGGGGGTCAGACGTAGCCTCTGCCAGGGTCCCACAGGTACAGGACAGTTCCATCTCTTCATGTGCCTGTCACCTTGCCGCAGATTTGCTCTGTCATCTGGGGAGAAAGCACCCCTGCCTCAATGCGTCCCTTCTCCATTTCTGTGTTAGCCCAGGCGGCGAGGGCAGGGGGCCTGGCTCTCACACCTTCCGGGAAGACAGGTGAAGGGGGACTGCTGCCCCGCCCCCGGTACCACCCGGGTGTGCATGACACACACAACATGTGGAGGCCCTCCTAAAGGTCTCCTTGACTCTTAACACTGCTCTAGGGACGCCCACTCAGTGACCTTTCCAAACATAGGCTCCACTAACAACCGTCAGCAGTTGCCCCTTTCCACGGGACACGGGCTCGGCTGCCTAGAATCGCGCCTCAGATCGTGATGTCAGCGCCCCTACTCTCATCACCCACCCAGGTTCCTGTCCCGGGGCGCTAGCCTGAAGTAGTCAAAGCTGGCGCTCCTCCTCCTGGGAGCCTTCTTGGATTGTCCAAGGCGCCTAAAGAAGGGAGGGAGAAGCTCTTCCCCGGGTGCCCCGGCGGCACGCCTAGGCTCGGTGTCTCGGAGCGCGGCCAGGAAAGGGCGCGCACGGGGAGCGCTCGCGAGGTGTGAGGGCTGCGGTGGGCCGACCCTCAGGCTGCGGGGCGGGGCGGGGCCTGCGGGGCGGGGCGGGGCGGCGCGGCATCCTATAAGAGGCACACGGAGGCGCGCGCCCGGCCAGAGAGCGAGCGCGCAGCGGCAGCGACCTCCCCGGCGCGCCCCGGCCAGGCCTCCCGCGCCCGTCGTCCCCGCACCCCGCGCCCGCGCCCGCGCCGCCATGGGGGTGGAGGGCTGCACCAAGTGCATCAAATACCTGCTCTTCGTCTTCAATTTCGTCTTCTGGGTGAGCGCCGGCCGGGAGCGGGGGTCCGAGTCCGCAGGCCGCGCGCCCCGCTAGGCCCCGCCAGGGGCGCGCGGCCTCCGCCGAGTTGGGGGCCACCTGTGGGCGCCCGGAGCGGGCGGGGGTCCCGACCGGCAGGTCGGGGCCGTGGGGTGATCTAGGGCCGCCGCGCCCCTCCACGGCGGGGTGTGGCTTCGACCACGGGTCGGGGCCTCTTCGCGTCGGGGCCCAGTGCTCCGCGACCGGGCGGGGGGCGCGCGGCCCCCTTTTCGCTGCTACTGGGGACCGCGGCGTTTGGGGTTCGGAGCCGGTGACCGGCTGCCGCTCCGCTCCCGGCCGCTCTTGCCTGGACCACCCTGCTTCGCCGGGACCGAGGGGCCCGGGGGTGGGGCTCCCGTCGTCCCGCCCCCATGAGCTCATCCGGGCCACCGCCCCTGGATGGGCGGCCGGGTCGGGGGCGCGCGCTGTGAAGTCTTGGGGACCGTCCACTCCACTCGTGGCCCAGCCCTCCACGCCCCAGTCTGCTTTCGCCATCCTGGGGTGGTCCTGGGGATCCGGACTCCGGCGGGGCGCAGACGGGAAACGCACTGGGGCCGGCGTGCTGGGACGCCCGTACCGTGGTGATCCCAGTTTGTGGCACAGTCGCCTCCACTCCTCACCCAGAGGGTCCAGTCCGGCCTCTCGGGGGCTGGGGAGAGGGCTTGAGGCGTGTGGGGCTGGGGCGCCGTTCTGAATTGCCACAGGGCAGGGGTTCTGAAAGGGCCGGGCGTCTCTGAGCTCCGAGACCTGTGCCCAGATTCGTGTCCGCTGGGCTTGGGCACCCAGTTTGGGTGGAGGTGCACACTGGATAGTCATTTGGGGTGCAGGAGGGTCCGCCGGGGTATCGGGGCTGCATCCTGAGAGTTGCATTTTCCTGACCTCAGCCTTAACTTCTGGCCAGTGACTGCTGAAGCTTTTGGTTTCGTTCCAGTTTCCTGCGCGTGGGAAATGGGGAGGGAGTGGAGATCGCTGTTTGGCCCGCGGGACCTAGAATGGGTGCGTTGCCTCTCCTTGGCCAAGCCCCTGGGAGCTCCTCCCGGCCCCTCCATGCCGTGCCTCCCCGCCCTGCCGCTCCCACGTCTGGGAGAGATATATTTCTCAAGTTCACCGCAGGGAGGGCAAACTTACGAAATGACCCCAGGAGCAAGTGTGTGGGAGTGGGGACTTACATTTCCCATCTGCCTAGGCGAGGAGCCCATGGTGGTTCTCAGAACAGGGAGGACAGACTGAACTCTAGCAGGAGGGCGTGTGTGTGTGATGTCACATCCTACCTGAGGGGGGACCATTGGGAGCCCCTGCAGCCATCGACCTCTGACCCCGGCCAGGAGCAGTGAGGCTACTGGGGATGTGCCAGGCTTGGCTGCACCAGTCACTGGGCCTTTGCTGAAGGGGTGGCATCTGCGTTGACTTAGCATTTGCCCTGGCCTGGACAAGTAGGGTCAGCAGGGCACCTCGATGTCCCTCAGCCTGGTCCCTGAGTCCATCCCCTACAAGCAGAGCCCGTATGTGGGGGAGAGGACCCTGGCAGGGAGGTGGTTAGGGGGGGAAGGGGCATCTCCCGGAGTGGTTCTTCCCCCTGGGCTGGGGCAGTGCCTGGTAAGGCCCCCTGACCTGCCCCTCCTGGGAGGGCTCCAGGGCAGCACCCCTCATCCCCCAGCCCAGTTTGGTGAGTCTGGTAATTTCCCAGGCAGCAGGGGTGGAGACCTGGCGCATCCCCCCAGGGCCACTCTGCTGGGGCTTGAGGAAGTGTAGCTGCCTCTTCCCACTCCTGGGGCCTGCCCAGCTGTGTGCATCGAGAATGGGGTTTGTCCAGTCACCATGGCCCCACCCCCCCATGCTGGGGCACCCCCTGTGGTCAGGGGATGCAGAGCAGGGCAAGGTGGGACTTGGGGGCATCACGCTGGTGGAGCCCCTCTCTGCTTTGCCTGGCTGAGAGCCTGGTGCTGTGCTGTTGGACCTGGGTGGGGTCCCACTGCTCTGGCCCTGGCTTGGCATCATCCCCTCTAAAGCAGGGGCCTGTTTGGTGGGGTTGGTGGATTAGTTAACGCTTGCAGGGGCTGAGCTCAAGAAATGGGTGCTGGGCATGGCTGTGGGCAGGGGAGACTGCTCCCCTTGGCTGGTGTGGGCAGTGCCTAGGCGCCCTGCAGAGCTCAGAGGACAGTGGGTGAGGGAGGGCTGTGGGTCCCTGACCATGGGACAGCAGTGGGTGTTGACAGTGGGAGCTGGGAGAGGAGGTTGACAACGGTATCTGTATTGGGGCACTTTTTAAAGTTTCTTTTTTGAGAGTCAAAAGGCTCCCACGTGGGAGCAGGCCTCAGGCAGCCCACATGCTTCCCTAGAAAGGGGCCAGGTCACTCTGCCTGCTCCCCTCATGTGCGACAGGGGCCCAGCTCCGGCACTCACATGCCCGACCAGAGCCTGCTTTGGGACACCCTGACCAAGTGGCCATCAGACTGTGAGGCCATCAGACTGTGAGGCCGGACAGCACAGCCAGGCTGAGCTGAGAAGGCAGTGCAGACATCCTGCCAAGCAGTGTGGAGATCCTGCCCCTTGGGGTGGGACAGAGGGCTTCCTGGCAGCGGAGGCTGGGACTCCAGATGCCTGTTGCTGGGGCAGATGAGGAAGGGCAGAGGCCCTCATTCCTGCTCACCCGACTGGAGCTGGCGACCTGGGGCAGGTGCTGGCCTGCAAGAGCCCCAGTGTCCTCCTCCTTGAAGTGGTTATGAGAGTGGGCTCCCGGGGGGGCTGGCCAGGGAGCCCTGCCGAGCTCACTGGTCCTTGCAGGGAGAGGAGCAGTGTCCTCATCTGGGGCTCGCAGCCCCTCCACCTTGATGCAGTCATGGCTTTCCAGAGTTGGGGTCAGCTGGGAGGCTTGCTACCTGGCATTTAACTCGCTTCCAGACAGCGCCTGACTGCCTGTCGCTTAGTGGTTCTGCAGCCTCCTTCCTGGGGCGGGGATGTGGCCCTGGTGGGCTCTGGATGGGGTGGGGATTTCCTATGCCCATTTCGACAGGTGGGCAAGTGGACTCCCCTTGACGCCGTTGGGACTCTGGCTGCTGAGCTTTGGGGAAACTGCAGGTGCGGTGAGCCGGGCGGAGAAGAGGATGTCTGTGCTGTGTCCCTGGGGAGGGCTGGCCCCCAGGGAAGGTGTCTGGGCCTCAAAGGGTGCAGTGCTGGTGCAAGAGGTGGGGAGCCTGGGCCCCTGGCTCTGCTGTGGCCCCCTACCCCATACGCAGCTCGGCTCCAGTCCCTATCTCTCACTGCATCAAAGGCCAGACAGAGGTGGACCCAAAAAAAACACCGCCTGCCCCATGAATCTGCCCCCATGCCTGGGTCCTAGAATCAATAAGACTTAGAGTCCAGGTGCTGGTGGGAGGGGCAGACAGTCACCTTTGCACTGGCCTGGTGTTTGGAGAAGGCCCTGGATAGGGGAGGGGGAGAAGCCCGCGGTGCTCGCTCTGGCCCTGGCACCCCAGGACCCAGGCCAGGCACACAGTGAGGGTTGGGTCACTTTCAGCCCTGGAGGGGGCACCTGCCCCATGGCCAGGACTCCTTATCCTTGGGAGAACCAGGCCCTTGCAGACTTGGCCCCCTGCACCCTTCCCCTGAACTGTAAGCCACCTGTCCCGAAGAATGAGGTTTGACCCCATTTGCTTCAGAGTTCTGGACTTCTCAGTGTCCCTGCCCCCAATACCCCACATACTTTGTACCCTAAAGCCTGGCCTAAGCCCTCCTTCCTGAGGACAGAGCAGGCGCTGATTCCCCAGAACCCCTTGGGGCTTCCCAGTGGGACCCCAGGTGCTGGGGGCCGTGCCTGAGGGGCTGGCCCATCAGCTTGCAGCTGGATCTTCCTTTCTCAGCTGGCCGCTGGGGCAGGCCGGCCACCCTCCTGGGCATGAGGACTGCTTGGGGCAAGGGGCAAGGGGCACGGAGGTACATAGAGCTGGGACCGGGGGTGGGTCTGGCCATGTAAGTGCCTCTCGTCTGTGGTGAGGCTGCTCCGGGCAGGGGGGCCCAGTCTAGATGGCTGGTTGGAAGGCCAGGGAGGTCTGGGGAGGGGGCAGCTGGCAGTTCAGCCAGGGCTGGGAGTTCCTGCCCCCGTGTGCTCTCCTCTGATGCCGGGTCCCTCTGGCTCATAGTGCCCCACTACCAGGGAAGCATGGTCACTGGAGACAGTGAGACAGGAAGCCAGGGCTGGCTCACCATGCAGAGCCAGTGGGGGCCAACCTACCCTGGTGTCCAGTGCTGTCCCACACCCAGGTTCGCCAGGGTCAGAACCGTCCCTCAGGAGATGTCTAGCGGTGCCCTGTAACCTGCCTTGCCTCTGCTGTCCCCTGTGGCGGGCATCGAGGTGGTTCTGCACCGCAGCTGACAGCCAGCTCCTGGCGGTGGGCGGGGACCCTCACACTGAGCCCCCAGGGCAGCAAGGTGCCTGGGTGGGGCTTGGGGAGCAGGAGTGAGGCCCCAGGCCACCTATCCTCCTGGGACTCTGGTCCTGGGGGCTGGACGACCTAAGCCCTGAGCTCAATGCCGCTGGTCCCATGGGTGCAGGGGCTTCGGGCGGCTGTGGGTTTGGGAACCACTGACCGTGGTCTGCCCAGCACACCCGGCTTCACTCTTGGGGCACGCACCCTCTCACACAGCTGCAGCTCTGCTTGGCTGAGGGCCCGCGCTGCTCCCTACCCCAGGGGCCAGCCTCCTACCCGCTGGACTGACAGTGTTTCCCTGTCTTGCAAGTGGTGCCAGCTGCAGCCCACACAGGGTGACGCTCCTCTGTACCAGGGAGGCCCTGGGCTGAGCTGTCCTCAGCCTCCAGCAGGGTCAGCTAGTATCAGGCCCAGTGGGGTGATAAGGAGACCAAGGTCCCCAAGTGGCCATGAGGAAGGAGTCGGGGCAGGCTGGGAGCCAGAGAGGCCCTTCATGCTGTGCTTCATAGCCTGGCTGGGCTCCAGGGCCTGGGGCTCCCTGCGTGGATGACCAGCCAGGCTGCCAGTGGGTTCAGGTGGCATGGCAGTGCTGCTGCTGTCCAGGGACACCCTGAGCTGCCAGGGGCCCCTCTGCTGCTCTCTGGTCCTACCCAGACCCTCCTATCCCCGTTTTTTGTGTGTGCTCTTCTGGCTGGTCGCCGGGACATCACATCCATGTGCTCATCCTTGCAGGGCCCAAGGGAGCAGAGGTGCTTCCCACAGGAGGGGCCCTTCCAGCCCGGGGGTGGGTTTGGGGCAGGTAAGCGGGTCATGTTCTGGCCTCCCTGCTGGGGAGTGGACAGCAGGCCCTGGGACCGCTCCACTGACCCCCAACCCTTAGGCGGCAGGGGGTCCGCCGGACCACACACACCTCTTGGTGGGAGGTGGCTCCTCATCCTCTGGCCCCATGAACCCAGGGGGGCCAGCGGCCTCCACCCCCAACCCTGCACCTATTTTTAGATCCCAGGCTGCTTCCTGAGATCCAGGGACCTGGAGAGTGGTTTCCGCTCCCTGGCTGAAGTGAGGGTCCCTGCTTCCCCCTGCATTTCCTTCCTGCCCAGAGCCCGCAGTTCTGCGCCCAGAGGCCATGACAGGGCAGTGCCCACCCCCTGGGATGACCTGAGCTGACCCTAGGTACCCTGGAGGAGTCTGGCCCTGTTCCCTGGTGGTGGGCAGAGAGCGAGGGCCAGCCTGTAGGGACCCCCATCCCTGCCCAGCCCCCACGGCAGTGCCAGGGCCTCCGCCTCCCCCACTGGGCCTGCGCATCCCACCCTACAGCAGCTGTGCGGCCTCTGCCCTCTGCCTGTCCCGGTGTCTCTGGGGCATTTCCTGCAACTGCTTCCTGCCTCTGGACTTCATGGCCGTCCTGGGAAGGCCTCTAGTCGCCAAGCCCAGAGGCATTTCTGTGTGTTGCCCCACTCGCACGTGCACCCTCGAGGTGGTGCGCCGGGGCCCTTGACGAGCCCCTTTCCTGGAGGAGCCGCCCTGACAGCATCACCTCTGAGAGCCCGACACTGGGGTCTGGGCTCCAGGCTCCAGACCAGCTGCTACTCAACAGGGGCTCATCGATGCAGAGGGCAAGGTGGCCTTGTTGCTGGGGGAGTCGGGGGGCAGGACCTGGGTGAGCACTTGGGTCAGCAGGTATGGGAGGCAGGCGGCTGCCCCCAAGAGGTGGGCCGCGCCTCTTGGCAGCTGAGGGCAGGACAGTGCTGTTCCCTCCTGCTGCCATTCAGCCACTTTGGAACTGGCAGGCGGGCTGGGCAGGAACCCAGTGTGCTTGGCAGCCCCACCATTCTTTATCAATTCCCAGAAAGGAGGAAGAAAGAAACAGAATCCTTCACAGGGTCCTGAACCTGTGGTGCTGTCTGCTGGTGCGGTCCCTCCCGTGACCCCCGCACCTTGGCGGATGCTGCAGGAGGTAGTGTGACCGTGCGTGTGGGGCTCTGCAGGGTCGGGAGAGAGGACTCGCCCTGCTGCCCTGCTAGTGACCTGCCCTCAGGCGCCAGGGGCGGAGGTGGGCCACTGGGTGTCCCTGCCGAGCCGTGCTCCCTGTCTGTCAGCTTCCATACCTTTGTGCACACGCATGGATGTGCAGAGATGCCCAGGTGGCCCGGAAACACACGGACGCATTCCCTGGGGTCCAGTCCCTCTGCCTGACCCTGAAGCCGCGCCCTGCTGCTGGCCACAGGAGGCCTGGCGAGCCCAGGGTCTGGTTCTTCACTGAGGTCTGTGGTTGGCACCAGCGTGGCAGCCTGGTCCTTGGGGACCCAGGAGAGACACTCACTCCCAACGGCCTTGCAGCTCAGAAGTTCAGATGTGTGGGGTGGGGTTTTTTTAATGACTTAGGCTTAACTTGACATACAGTGAACTGCCCATATTTCAAATGTACAACTTGATAAGTTCTGACATAAGGAGACACCTGTGAATTGCCATTGCCATCAGGATAGTGACATGTCCAGCCCCCCCAAAATTGTCCTTGGGGCTTTGTGACCCCCACCTTCCCCCTCTCTCGCACCCCAGGGCAGCTGCTGGTCTGTTTTCTGTCACTGTTCATAATTCGCATTTCTGGTGCTTTTATACAAGTGGAAAGGGAGCTGCCCCCCCCCTTACCCGCTTCCTCCGCCTTCTGTCTTTGTTTTGGTCTGGCTCTTGTCATTCAGCATCATTACCTGAGGTTCACCCAGGCTGTGGCATCGGCAGTGTGCCTGTGTTCCCCCGGGTAGGACCCCGCTGCAGGGCTGGACTGGTCTGTTCTGGTTCATCCATCCATTCACCGTGGAAGTGGACATGGGCTGCCGCCAACGTGGCTGCTGGGAGCATGGGTGCACACGGGGCGTGGGCCCAGCTTTCAGGGCCCTGGGCAGGTGAGTCAGGTCTTGTGTCCAGGACACCACCTCCCTCAGCGCCATGCTGCGTCCGGCTGGCACCTGGCTCGGGGCCCTTCTCGTTCAGCCAGTGCGGCCATTGCAGGGCCACTGTGGTGGGTTTTATTTGCCCTTCCTGGCGGTGGGGGACGGCACCTCTGCACACTTATGCATTGCCACTCATAGATCCTTGAAGTCTCTGTTCAGATTTTTTGTCCATTTGTAAAGAATTGGGTTGTTTCCTTACTGTTGAGTTTTGAAAGTTCTTTATCAGTTGTGGTCGCCAGCCCCTCCTGACTGTTGGCAGGCCCTGTCCGTGGCTCTCTTGTGAGGAGCAGGCTGCTGGCAGACTCTGCTGCTGCAGGCACCCAGCCCTGCCCTTCCCGCCTCCTTCCCACAGCTGGGGTGGTCTGCCCCTCACTGCCACCGCTGCCTTCGTCTGCCCTCTACCACCCCGTGGGGCCTGGGCAGGGCAGGAATGAGCAGCCCGGGCAAGGTGGGGCCCACTCTCTGGGCCCTGTAGGCAGCACTGGCTTCCCTGAACCCCTCTGGAGGGCAGGCCTGGGGACTACGGGGAGTCTGAAGGCCCTTCCCAAACAGGGAGGGTGGCAGCTTTGCCTCCAGGCTCTTTAGCATCTGGGATCAGCACTGCCTCCATGGCACTTCTGGGGGGACTGCACGCCCCAGCTCCTGGGGTGAGGGGGCTGTGCAGGGAAAATGGGGATGGTCCCAGCCCAGCTGGGGGGCACAGGGCCAGCTGCATTCAGGCCAGGTGCCCCTCCACCGATAGGGACACTGGGGCTGAGTCAGGACTGTGGCCAGGTTGCTACAGCTCAGAGGGAGGCCCAGGACGGGGCTCCCCTGCCCCCACCCCTCTGTCCTGGAAACTCTCACAAAGCCGTTTCTGGACCACAGTTTCAAAACAGAACAAGTGACGTTTTTCAAGCCAGAATTACCATGGCAACCCTTGGCCTCCCCATGGCCTCCCCCCGAGCCACAGATGGCAGCCAGCTCCAGCTCTGGGGCGCCGCCGCCCTGCCCCCACCCTCCCTGCCTGCCCCTGGGCACGGCCTGTGGGCCCTGTGGCCCTCTCCTGGGTGTGATGGGATGCTGGGAGCCTGGAGCCCTGCCCTTTGAGGGGCACATGGGGACCTGAGTGCCACAGGAAGGGACCCTCAGCCAGCAGGTGCACAGTAGGCCCTGGACATCCTGCCACACACTTGCTTGGGGACAGGGACGGGCTTCAGCACCTCGGCCTCGCCCCTCCCCCGCCAGACTACAAAAGTGGGCTGAAACTCTGGGAGACGCAGCTGAGAAACTGCAGCTGGAGCAGGGGCGGGGGGAGAGGGTGCCAGCGTCCTGCTCTGGGGGGACGCGCCGACAGCATTCCCTCGGGGTGGGAGGCGCCTGCTGCTGGGCACCGGCCATCCCCGTCAGCCTGTTGGCCAAGCCCAGTGTAAAGGGCCCGGGGCCAGGGCCCTGGCGTCGGGGCCTGGGGAGGCCCCGCTGCTGCTGGCACTCTCCTCGGGGAGCCCGTGTGCCGGGCCTGGGGTCTCAAACACTACTGTACACGTCCCCCCGGCCACTGTCCAGGGGCCCCGCTCAGGCACTAGACTGGCCAGGTGGTTTGCTTGGGGTCCATTTTTCGGTTTTCCCCCCTGTTGGCCGTGTGCCCTGGGGCTGTGTGTGGCCGCTGCTGTGGGAAGGCCTCGGCTGCCAGCAGGTGGCGGGGAGGAGGAGGCCAGGAGCTGATGAGGCAGAGCCAGACCCTCCCGCCAGAACGGGCACTCGTAGGCTAGGAGCAGATTTCCTCCTCGGTGGGGCATCCAGGACTGGGCCCGCCCCAGGAGGAGGCTGGCGTGTGGAGGGCAGCCTGGCACTTGCCTGAGGAGGTCAGATGCTTGGGCATAGGCTGGGCCTGGCCTGTGCTAGGCTTCTGGTCAAGGGCAGACCCCAGCCTCCGTAGTCGTCTGCCGAGGACCTCCCTCAGCCAGGAGCCCCTGTCCCTCGTGCCAGGCTCAGCAGGCCCCTTCCCCGACCCCGCTGCCCAGGTCAGCTGCCCTCCCCGGGCTTATCTGGAGAGTACCACATGCCTCCCGGCCTCACACAGCTTCCCTTTCTGGGGCTGATGGCAGGGATTTATCCACAAGTGGCCGGCCCCTCACCGCTGGGGCTTCCTGGATACCACAGCCCAACCACCGCCCCTTCCTATAATTTCTCCGTCAGCCCCGCCAGGGTCCCAGTGGCCTCAGTCCCCGCCTCTCCCCAAGGACTTACGTGAGTGCCCTCGTGGGGTCCCAGATGGGCTCAGGACCGCTGGGCCGCGCCACCCCCTTGGGGGAAGGCCCAGCGTTCTCTGGGGTGCTCAGGGTCCGGCGTGGCCTCTGGCCAGATGTGGTAAACAAAAGTGCAGGACATCAGGTAAACTCAAGCTCTGGGTAAACAGTAAATACTTTTTTTGGGCAAGTATGTCTTGGGACACACTTATCTGAAGAAGTTATTTGCTGATAATCTGAAATGCAAATTTTATGTGGAGTCCTGCATCTTATCTGGCCACCTGTCCCGGAGTCCCCACAGTAATGCTGGTGGGGAGGGTTGGGGGCTGGCCACGTGACACCCCCCCAAACCCCCACCTCCCTGGGGCCTCTCAGAAACCAGGCTGGCAAAGCAGACATCTGGAGCCGTTGGGCAGCACCACCTGGAGACTGAAGTCCCCGAACCTCTGACCCAGTGGAGAGGGTCAGGCGCCCACCTCGCTCGCTCTCCGGGTGTTCAGTGTGGTGTGGTTCACGTGCACCACCGCAGTACTCTGGGTAACCCTTGGCTGTTTTTCCCCCAGCTGGCGGGAGGTGTGATCCTGGGCGTGGCTCTGTGGCTCCGCCATGACCCACAGACCACCAACCTCCTCTATCTGGAGCTCGGAGATAGGCCTGCACCTAACACCTTCTACATAGGTGAGTGCACATGGGGTAGGCCAAGGACCCCACCTGGCTCTGGGCTGGGGGACCAGCCAGGATGGCCCATCAAGGTGTCTGATTATGAGCCCTGGGAGGCCACAGACAGGCAGTCAGGGAGGGCTTCCAGGAGGAGGCAGGGCCTGAGTTGACTAGGTGGGGCTTGGGGCTTGCTGCTGGCTGGGGCAGAGAGGAGGCCAGCCAGGAAGGGCCCTTGGGAAAGACAGTGAAACAGCCAGAGTGGCAGGGTAGGTTAGCCTGGGGGCCTTGAGGCCCCAGTGAGATGTCGGTCGGGGGGCCTCCTCCTCAGGTGGTCCAGCATCTGGCTGGTTTGGGGTGCTTGGGGCAGCAGCCAGGCTCCTGGGGAAAGCTGGAATTGAAGGGGCTTGTGGCATGTTGGCTCTGCCAGGTCCTCTCTGAGGGCTGAAGCAGGGCAGGAGGGTGGCGGCTGGGTAGGGGTGGGAAGCGGTGTCCTGTGGTGGGTATTTAGGGGGAGGTTCCCTGGGAAGGGGTGGGGCTGAGGTGCCTGGAGCCCCAGTAGAGGGCAGGGGCCTGTGTGATGCTGGCCGCCTGCCTGGCAGCCATGCCTTGTTGCCTTATTAGGCTACAAGTCTGCCTCCCAGGCAGCAGCTGAGGCCTCCTTGGGCATCTGTCAGGTGCCAGGTGGGCCACCCACCCCCACTCCCAGGGACAGGGGTGACCTGCTATGCGGAGTAGCACCCAGCCAACAGTGGCAGGCCTGGCCCTTGTGGAAGGCTGTGCTAGCTGGGATGTTTCTGTCCTTTAAAGGAGTTGTCCCTGGGCTGGCCCCTTTTGTCCCCATCTAGCAGAGCAGGGCAGGGCTCTGGGCTCTGGTGCAGGCAGCTGCTGCCCCAGGCCCTGCAGGTCCCCTGGCTGTGGGGCGCCCGGAGGGGTCTGGTCTCTCCCAGCTGCCACTCATGCTTCCACACATGTAGCAGCCGAGGCAGGGATGTGGGGCACACTTGCCACCCCACCGGGCATTCTGGGGCCATGAGATCCTCTGCAGATTGTGAGGTAGCGAGGGCTGGGTTACAGGGTGCATGAATGGGGAGGGAGGGCCCCTCACTTCCCCGGAGACAGCAGCCCATGGCCCCAGCAGTGGTTTCCTGGGCCAGCCATCCCTGGGGAAGGTCCCAAGCCCCTGTCTGCCTGAGGGCACACATGCCAGGCACCCTCAGCAGCCACAGCGGTCGGCTTTGCCCATGTGTCTGAGGGCTCAGGAGTGCCCCCGAGCTCTTAGGGATGGACACCTCTCTAGGTGCTGGGGCAGCCTGACCCAGCCTGCCAACTGGAGCTGCATGGGGGCAGGGCCTGCCACCCCCAGACCTGGGCTTCAACTGTGCCCCCCATGGGTGGGGACTGCTCAAAGCCATGTCCTGCCCACCCAAGGCCAGCCTTCTGGAGCCTCTCACTGGCCCGGATGTAGTCTGGACTGCCTGGGAGGCTGGGGAACAGATGTGGGTCCTGGCGAGGGCTCTCTGTCCCATGCTGGGAAGCAGGGTCAGGCTAGCTGGGCTCACTCCGCACCCTGGACGACGCTGCAGGGCCCAGGGGAGCTCCCACCCCCTCGCCTGTCAGAGCCAGGCCCCGCGGGGGCCCAGCCTGCAGGGAGGGTTGTAGGTCAGGCAGGCCATCTTGGTGACTCTCAGTAACAGCACCTCACCTCTTGGATGGAGGCATCAGAGCTTGAGGGGTGGGAGACCCGGCCCAGGGGTGCTGAGACCTCTGAGCAGGGAGCCCTCTGAGGGCAGCTTCACCCAGCCAGGTCCACTGGGTGTTGCCCAGAGGTTTGGTCCAGCTGCGAGGAGGCTCTGAGCCTGGCAGTGGGTCCTGGACCCCAAGCTCCTCCTGCCCAGGGCCAGCCAGGCACCAGAGCCCTAGGAGGGGGCTGAGGCTGCCCGCAGTGTTACTGTGGCCACTGTGGGATGGGCCCAGGTCTGCAGGGAAGACTAGGGGCGAGGGCTGCCCAGGGCCAGCCAGGCAGCAGAGCCCTAGGAGGCGGCTGGGGCTGCCCGCAGTGTTACTGTGGCCACTGTGGGATGGGCCCAGGTCTGCAGGGAGGACTAGGGGCGAGGGCTGCCCAGGGCCAGCCAGGCAGCAGAGCCCTAGGAGGCGGCTGGGGCTGCCCGCAGTGTTACTGTGGCCACTGTGGGATGGGCCCAGGTCTGCAGGGAGGACTAGGGGCGAGGGCAGCCCCTGGGGGGAAATGGTCAGCACTTCCCAGGGGCACAGGCCATGTCTGGGCAGGCTGTGGACGCCAAGGAGGCCAGCCTGGCTGGGCTCTAGCCCCAGGTCCCCTCCAAGCCCGCTTTTGGCAGCCCTTCCCGCGTCCCAGGACTGTGTGTGCAGCCCAGTGGGCATCGGGTGGGTCAGGAGGGCAAACCGAGCCTGTGTGCCATGCTCGAGCTGCCCCTCCTCCTGCCGCCACTCGCCCCACCTGTCAGCAGGGCCTCCCCTGCCCGGCTGCCAGGCCACCCCGTCCAGCAGGCGTCAGTCCTGCAGGGTCAGGCCTCAGAAGCCCGTTCGGCCCACTCTTCTAGCTGGAAGAGCCATGCCGAGCAGCCAGATTTGACCCCAGCCTCAGTGGGGGCAACTGAGGTGGGCACAGCTGTGCAGCTGACAGGAGAGTGGCAGAGGCACCACCAGGTCCTTGGGTTGCTTCCTCCAGCCCACCCCCCAGGTCAATAGCTGGGCCCTCTGCACGAAGATGGGTGACCTTTGGAGGCCCCACCAATTCCTGGAGGCTTGTAGGAACCAGAGGGGGTGCAGATCGTTGGGCTGTGTCACACCCCCACGTTGTAGAGGAGGACGCTGTAGTGCTGAGGGCCGCTTTGGGGGGCTTGGTGCTCTCCAAGTTCCTCTCCAAAGTGTTGGGTGTTTGGCCTCTTGTGGTGGCCCAAGGCCTGGGCAGTGGTATGTGTGCACATGGCCGGGGAGGTCTGGGGTGGTGGGCTGTCGGGCCCAAAGCGTCCGGATGTCTGGGCGCCGGGGTGTCCGCCCCTCCTCCTGGGATGTCAGAGGCCCTGGTGTGTCTGTCCTTCCTGCCCTGCAGGCATCTACATCCTCATTGCCGTGGGTGCTGTGATGATGTTTGTCGGCTTCCTTGGCTGCTATGGGGCCATCCAGGAGTCCCAGTGCCTGCTGGGGACGGTAAGGCCCCGGGTCGGGGTGGGGGCCACTTGGCCAGCAAGGAGGGGCAGAGCCTTGGGCTCTGCTGGAGGCCGAGAGTTCAGCCTGGGTGGGAGAGGGGTCACGGGTGGCCTGGGGCCCCCCTGGCACTGCCTCACCATTGTCCCATTGAAGTCCCACTGCAGCTGATTGCTGTTGTGTTGATTCCTGGCTCAAAGTTCAAAAATTGCCATTTTTCTTTTTAAAAGAACCACAGATCTAATAGGGAGTGAGTCCCTGTCCCAAGCCAACCTCAGGTGCCCTGCTGATGGGCAGCTGCAGCCTGGCAGTGGGTCCGGGGCCTGGCCAGCCTGGGGGGTGGGCTGTGTGCACCTATGCCAGTGTCTCCAGTTGGGGAGACCCGCTCTGGCCTTCTTCCCACATGGGGAGGGAGAGAGGGGGCAGGAGGGGGGACCCGGGGCCTGGACCCTCCTGGCGGCCGAGCCACCCTGCACTTCCCAGCCCCAATGAGCCCCTGCCCTCATCCTCCCCTTCAGCCACCCGTGCTCCAGGGCCTTCTGGGGATGATGACAGACAGTGCGGCATCTCCCTGTCAGGCCAAGTCTTAGCCCTGGCCCACGTGGCTCATCCCCAGCCACTGCCTGCCCTCTGTGCACACGCATGGCCCCCTGGGCATGTCTTCGGTGGAAGGCGAGGCTGGAGCTGCTCTGGGGCCCAGGAAGCCTGCTCTGACCTTGTCTTTCTCCGCCCTCCCTCCCGGCCCTGTATTGCCTTCCCAGTTCTTCACCTGCCTGGTGATCCTCTTTGCCTGTGAAGTGGCCGCTGGGATCTGGGGCTTTGTCAACAAGGACCAGGTGAGTCTGCATCTACGGGATGGGGTGGCAGGCTCCCCCCCAGGGGGGCAGGTAGGAGCACCTGCTGTTCAGCTTGTGGGAGAGCGTGGATCCTACCTATGGATTATGCAGTGCTCTTTGGGGCTTCTCCTGGGGCCCACCTGCTAGGAAGGCCACAGAGGGCTTCCTGGAGGAGGCTGCCTGGGGACCAAGCAGAAGGCAGAGTTGTCAGTCTCCCAGCCTTGGGGACGGCTGGGTCAGTCCTGGAATAGTACTTTCCTGGGAGAGCCGGGTGGAGTGTCCCCCAGAGGACAGTGCCCCATGCTCAGTACACGTGCTGTGCCGGTCCCCCAGATCGCCAAGGACGTGAAGCAGTTTTACGACCAGGCCCTGCAGCAGGCTGTGGTGGACGATGAAGCCAAAAACGCCAAGGCCGTGGTGAAGACCTTCCACGAGACGGTGCGAGGGGGGGCTGGGCGGATCCAGGGGGCCCGAGGGGCTGGGGGTGTTTTTCTCTGGTGGGGCCCAGCTGGGCCTGAGTCTAGCCTTGGCCCAGATCTTGAGGGCAGGGGGGGCACTTGGGACCCAGGGTTCCTCAGTGCCAGATGGGCCAGGCCAGATGAGGTGCAGGGGTTTCTGAGCATCAGAGCTGGGTGGGAAGGTAAGGTAGGGGCCCTGGGCTCAGTTCTCCCCCTGGAGAGAGCCATCTTGGCCCCCGTGCCAGCCAGGGCAGCTGCAGGGACCTCTGTACTAGCCTATGGGATGCTGACCGCACGTGCCCTTGGTCTCTGCAGCTCAACTGCTGTGGCTCCAACGCACTGTCCACACTGACCACCTCCATGCTCAAAAACAACCTGTGTCCTTCTGGCAGCAGCGTCATCAGCAACTTACTCAAGGTACATGGTGCAGTGTGCAGGCCTCCTGGGCTGGGGTGGGGCCCGGGTGGTGGGTGGGCCACCTGGGGACTATGGCTGGCACCGTGTGTGGGTGGAGGGGGTGCTGGGCCAAGGCCACTTGTTTGTGGATGGACCACAGGGGTGGCATCCAGGTTCCTGAGCGGGAAGCTCTCCGCGTCTGGGAGCTGTGCACACCCCAAGAGTGTGTGTGGAGGCTGTCCTGTTCTCCTGCTCAGCCCCCTCTGCTCCCACATTTGTTTTAAAACTGATGTAAGATCCAACCTGGCAGAGGCTGGGCCTGTCCACGCCCCCTCTGGGTGGGCTGGTGCTCCCCCCCCCCCCCACTGCCCACCTGCCATGATCTTTCTGCACCACTGGCTGCTGTATTGCGGGAGCCTAAGCACTGGTGCCCCCCAACAGGAAGACTGTCACCAGAAGATTGATGAGCTCTTCTCGGGGAAGCTGTACCTCATCGGCATTGCAGCTATTGTGGTCGCTGTGATCATGGTGAGCTGGTGGGCAGGGTGTCTGTGGGGTCCCCATGGGTCTCCGGGTGCTGACCGGCCCACCCACCCCCTCCCACAGATCTTCGAGATGATCCTGAGCATGGTGCTTTGCTGTGGCATCCGGAACAGTTCCGTGTACTGAGGCTCTGGCTACCTGGGCCGAGGGGGGCCAGTGAGACCTGTGTGCCCCAAGCACAACCTGGACACTTCTGCAGAGGGGCCGTCTCCACCCGTGTATATAACTTTCCAGTATTACTCTGCTATGCCTATTAGCCTTTTTACTTTTGAGGTTTTCTTTTTGTCCTGAAGTTCCCTTTCACCTTTTGGGACATCACCTGGAGTGTGAGTAGGCCTTGGGGACTGCAGGGCAGGGGCCACCCACTGCCCTGGGGTCATAGGGGGCTCCGCTTGCTCAGCCAGGCCCCTTGTGGGGGCCTGGGGCCCTTTGGCCAAGCTGTCCTCCCACCCTGCCATCCGTGGGCTGTACCATTCACGCCCTGTTTAACCCTTGCTCCTGTCCCACCACCTGTCTTTAGAGCCGGGTCTACGATCAGCCTTATGTCTTCAATACACCTCTCCTTTCTAACTCGTCACCTTCAACTGTAATTACATCTTGAAAGTCATTCAATAAAGAGGGAAAAAAACAGGCATGTTAACAAACTGTCCGCCCCCTTCCTGTGCTCCTGGGCCTGAGACCCAGGGGACAGCTGGTGGGGTTCAGCTCTGTGGACCTTGCCCAGCCCAGGGTGTGCTGCACCCGCTGGGGTGATGGGGCCCCCTTGCTGGGCCCTGGGCCCCCTGCAGGGACCCAGACCCGGCCTCCCTCCCAAACCTACTGCTCTGCACCACCCAGAGTGGGGCAGCCCCTGCACCTGGAGCAGGATGTGCTTGAGGCAGAGGGCCTCCGAGATACCCCGTCCTCCTCAGGGGCAGCTCCATCAAGATGGACCCAATGCCTCCTCCAGAGTGGCTGAGGGTCTCCTCCCTGCCTGCCTGGGTGCTTGTAAATGTTCCCTGGATATTGGTGTCTCAGGGCCTGAGCTGCATCGTGCAGCCCACCACGCTTCACTGGGGCGCAGCCACTTCTTGTATGTTGAACTGACCCCTTGAGGCCACCAAGGCCTGGCTGCGATTCGTTTGTGGGCTCCCAGCGGCCTCCTCGGGGGCTGATTTTGGAAACAGCGCAGCCCCTGCTTTGTCGGGGTTGGGGCGGGGGTGGTCTCGGCAGACCCGCCCCTCCTGCCGCAATCCTCTGCCAAGTGTGCCAGGTCGGTCCAAGGAGACCCTCTTTACTTGCCGCCGTGCTACGCGGCCTCGGGGGTCGCCGGCCAAGGCCTGGGTGTCCCCTCTGCAGTGGCGATGGGCCACGGGATACCACGCTGTTAGTGATTGGGATGGGCTGGACAGCACGGCCGGGCCCCCTGTCCCTGTCGGGTCTCTGCGCTGGGCCACGGCAGGGTCCGAGACGTCTGGACTCCGTAGGTGGGAATGGGTCACCAGTCATGGGGACTGGGTCTACGCAGCAGCCGCCGACTCACAGGAACCACCACGGGCGCGCCCGGCCGCTTCCGGCCAGGGCCGGAAGTGATCGGAACGCAGTCGCGGAAGCCACTCTTGAAACGCACTTCCGGTCAGAGGCGGCCGCTCTCCTTGCGGCTTCCGGAAGGTGGCGCTGGGGCAGCGGGAGCGCGGCGCTGACTGTTAGTCCTTGAGCATTCTGGGACTCCCAGAATGCCTTCTCCCGCCCACCTCCTCTCTTCATTCAGTTCCGGGCTCTCTTCGAGAAGAAGCCCCACAGCTTCCGGGGAGGGGCTAAGGGGAGACGCTTAGACGCATGCGCAAAGCGCACGCGTCCCGACAGTACCCGGGAGTGGCGGCCAAGTCCCTTTTGGGAGATGTAGTTCCTCAAACGCGGTCGCCTCTTCTGTCGACCTGCGGAGGACTCGATTTCCCAGAGGACCGAGTGCGGCGCAAGATGGAGGTGGCAGGCCTGCTGAGATCTGGTAGGTAGGTGGTGAGGCAGGACTGTGCTGCTGGCCGCTCGGGCCTCGCAGTGGCCGCTGGCCGCAGTCCGCTCCCCAGAGTCCGGGCACCCCGACGTACTCCGTGCCCTCACCCTTCGCGGACTGGCCCTTGGGACCCCGAGCCTTCTTTAGGCCCGCGTCCGGGCACACAGAGCGGAGAAAGTCGAGGCTGGGCCCCAAGGGCAGAGGGGATCTGCCCTGCCCATATCCCAGGCCTCAGATCCCCGCACCCGAGCCCAGCTCCTCAGCCCGGTCTCCGCTCTGCCCTCCACTGAACTCACGAAGTTCTCAGAGAGCTCCACGAAACAGACTCCTGGATCCCGTCTTGGGGCCCGATCCCCGTCTCCCGCCGGAGTGCCCCCCCTGATAAAGCTCCTTCTCTTAGTCGCGGTGACGTCCCCGGCCGTGCATAGGAGACGAATTTGGTAAGCAGGAGTCCAGTTAGAAATCCAGTCTTGCCTGCAAACATCCTGAGTGACGGGCAGGTGATCCCCCCTCTCTGGCCTTGCCAGCTCTAGTGGGGTGTGCGTTGTATCGCCTTTCTCTCCTGGAGTTGTCACTCCGTTTCGGGAGTCATGCCCCTGAGGATTGGACATCCCACCTGTGTTTGACTTGGTGCAAGGTGCTCAGAGCCACTGCTCGTGCACCTGGCCTTGTCTTTGGTGGGTGCAGAAGCAGTGGGTCACCCTGAGTGAGGGAGGCTTGGCGGGGAGGAGCTAGTGGGTGGATGGGTGAGTCTGGGCAACCCTCTGAGCCTGGAAAAGGAAGCAGCGAGGTGCCTGGTCACACGTGGCCGCTAACCTGATGTCGGCAGTACCTCTCCACTCAGTTGAGAAAGGTGAGGGGTGTGCAGAGGGGGACAGGAGAAATGTCACTGGAGGCTGCTCCAGGAGCAGCGGGGCTTGCCTCTGCTCAGCAGGGCTGCTCCAGGTGGTTAGTGATACCCCAGCTTCCTGCAAGCTTGTGCTCAGGTGCCAAGGACTTTGCTGCAGATCCCACTCATGCTCCCAGGGCATCTCCTAGCAACCAAGAGCAAATCTTGCCCGGGCAAGTCAGGTGTTCCACCTATTAGAGTGCTTACTTTGTGCCTCCTGCCGCCCTAAGCAGTGTAGGAACCAGCCCTGGCCACCTGCTTCCCAGAATCCCCACCCCACCCTTACCAACAAGCCTCTTAGACGCTTATTCAGACTATCCTGAGAAGATCGAATGAGGTGACATTGTCAAAAGGACCTGCTCCCAAGCCTGGCCTGTGTGGGGGCTCAGTAAACCTAGCCCCACTCCCTGGGGTCGTGGACCCCTTCCTGTTTGCTGTCTAGTCTAATGGCCGACCCTTCCTCCCCACCCTCAGCCACCTACAGATGAGCTGCCGAGCAGAGCTGTGCTGGCCACAGTCCTGGGACTGGCACCACTGAGGACCCTAGCTGTGATTTGCCCACCCACGCCCCAGGTAGGTGAGACAGAGACTGGCGGAGAGGGCGGGGGGTCGATGAGCCCTGTCCTTTGCTTTATAGGACCCAGCTCTCTCTGCGATCCTGCCACCTGTCCAGGGGCAGGGGGTCTACAGGAGGGACTTGGTTAAACGCCTGTTGTTCTTAGAAACAAACCTCCAGGGCTGTTTTGGTCTAGGTGGAGCGTTGCCTGGGGACACATGGCTGAGGCGGGGGCAGGCGAGCATCCCCCTGGCTTGGAGGTCGAGCAGGGAACAGAGTGTGACCCCCTGGCTTCCGACACCATCTCTCTCAGCGACACGGACTCCGACCTCAGCCTGCCTGGTGGTGCTGAGGTGGAAGCTCTGTCCCCTGAGGGGCTTTCTGGGGAGGCCCAGTGGGACTCAGGCCCTGATGAGCCCCTCTTGCCGCCAGAGGGCCTGCCCACAGCTGCCGTGCAGCCATTCCATCTTCGAGGCACAAATCCTACATTCTCCCAGCGCAGCCACAACATCTTTGACTGCTTGGAGGGGGCAGTCAGGCGGGCTTCACCCTCTGTGTCCCACTCCAGCCTGGGTGACAGTGGGGGCTTTAAGCGGCCACTGGTGCCCTCAAGCCAGCCTCTAGCGGGGGGCCAGGCTAGGGGCAGTCAGAGTCCTGCCTCCCTGAGGGTGCCCCCCGTCCCTGACTATGTGGCCCACCCTGAGCGCTGGACCAAATACAGCCTGGGAAATGTGCCTGAGGCCAGCGAGCAGAGCAACAGGGCTACTGCCCTGGCCTTCCTGAGCCCCCGGGGTCTGGCCGCCCCCAGTGACTGCATGCCCTCCTTCAACCAGAACCCCTCCAGCTGCGGGGAGGGGAGAGTCGTCTTCACCAGGCCGGCCCGAGCCAGCGGGGCCAGGCCCGAGAGGAAGAGAGCCCCAAGGAGGGTGGGAGAGCCAGGCCTGGGCGCCCCTGGGGACCAGGAGGTAGTGGAGGCCGAGGGTCCCGCGGAGCCGGCCCGCCCGGCCGGGCCCGGGCGCTCAGAGGCCGAGGAGGGGGCCGCCCACACCGGGCCAGCAGCGAGCCCCCCAGCGGTGGAGACTGTCGGCTTCCGAGGCGGCAAGAGGAGGAGGACAGGCCACTTCCGGCGCGGGAGCGGTGCACCGGCGGCCCCCGGGGCGGGGGTCTGAGGCGGGGCTGCCCGCCGGCCTTCCGGGCCGGGGCCACTGCGCATCTGCCTTGGGAAAGGAGCCCGCGGGCGTCGGTGGAGCAGAGACCTGGCCGGGGTGGGGCTGCCTGTCGGTGGAGCCAGTGACCTGGCCGGCGTGGGGCTGCCCGTCGGTGGAGCAGAGACCTGGCCTGCCAGGCGCTTGTGGGGTGACAGTAAAGGCCTTGAGTGTTCCTCCGGCTCTGTGCGTCTGTGTAGAAGCCCTGCCCGCAGAACCAGTGTGCTGAGGCCTCTGCTCCAGCCGACCCGGCCCCTCCCGGCCCTGCGTCTGCGCGTCACTGAGTTGCGGAGGGTCTTTAAACAGATGCCTGTGCTCAGCAGCAGCAGATCCGGAGGGTCTGAGGGGACCCCTGCCCCAGTCTCGAGCAGGAGGTAGAGATGGCCCCATGCTCCCCCAGCCTGTGCCCCTGAAGGGCCGGGGTGGGGCAGACAGCTCCTGGGAAGCCTGTAGACCACAGGCCTGCGGACAAGAGGGCTTCACAAAGTGGGTCCACAGAGGCCCGAGCGCAGCGGGGCCTGCTGGGGCGCGCCCTCCCCTGGGCCCTGTGACGCCCGCTGTCCTGCTTCCCCAGGACTGGCGAGCCATGTGCAGGGGTGCCGCTGGTGAGGCCAGGCCGAATGGCTGGGGAAGGTAGACAGTCCCCTGTGACTAGTGGCAGGATGGGGGGGTCAGCCAGCCTGCTGTGCTGCTGACCATCTGGGCCCAGGCCTGGCTCTGCCACCCCAAGGGAAGGAGGTACTGGCTGGCTGGGGGAGCACAGGAGCCTGGATCCCACCCCCACGAGGCAGGCAGGCCCTGTCCCCGCCCAACGTGCCTCACAGGCTCCATCGGAGGTACGGCAGCTTGGGGGCAGAGGAAGGTGCTCTGGGGCCACTGCCCGGGTCGGACAGTGTGGCCTTCAGTGTACGGGGGTGCTGCTGGGGGACACACGGGGGCGGGAGAAACACAGGCAGTGCACGCCGGCCCTGGGTCTTAAAGGGCAGAAATTGTAACCACTCACTTCAAAACAGATCAGTCTCTTAGGCAGCACAGGCCCAGCAGGCGACAGGGACAGGCCCTAAGACTGCTGCCCGCAGATGGGCGGTGCCCGGACCAGGCGCTCAGGGAGTGCTGGCCGCGCAGTCCTGGCTGAGGCCCCGGGGGAGGGGGCCCACGGCGAGCTGCTCCACTCCCAGGCCTGGGCAGTGCCAGCAGGGCAGGGACTGGTTTCTTTTGACACAGTCACAGGAGCCACCAGAGGTTGGGATAATTTGCTGTGGGGCCCAGGGCGACCAGCTAAGGGCCATCCCCCACCTCACCACCCCGATCTGGGCCTGGGGCTCTGGGAGAGGTGGGCCCCGCAGGCTGACAGTCTGGGTGGCCTAGGTGTCCAAGGGCAGCTGGCCAGCCTCTTCGTTCTCCTTGCTGCCCAGGTCCCCTCCGTGGTCAGCAGAGGCTCTCAGGTCCCCACCACCGAAGTTCCAAGAGTCTGGGGGGAAGGGAGACCCTCCTCAGCTGCTGGGGGCCTAGCAGGCCGGCCCGGGGCAGGGAGAGGTATGCCGCCCAGACGTGAGCATGGGCACGGTGGCCTTGGGTGGAGGGGGGATGCGGGGGCGGTAGCCCAGTAGAGTTTGAGTGCTCATGCTCACACCAGCCGGGTCCGTGGGCTTCATTAGAGGGCACCTGCCCCTCCCTGAGGACCGAGGACAGGTGGGAAGCAGAGGCCCAGGGCAAGGCTGCCCCCAGGTCAGCTGGCTGGCAGTGAGCTTACCCGTGCCCACCCGTTGCCTCCACCCTCCCCAGACGCACACTCACTCCAGTAGGCGCTGCCCTGGGCCAGTGTGTCTGCCATGGAGGTCAAGAGCACCGTGCAGTAGTCGATCTGCAAGTGGCAGGCACTTGGGGCAACAGGGCGCAGACACACCTCCCCTGACCGGGCCCCTGCTGCCCCTCCACCATCCCTCCTGGGGGCTGTACTCAAGGGGCGGGAGGGTGACCAGGTTCCAGTTGTGTGTGGCGAGGATGGTGAGGGGCCTTAGTGCGGGACCCCCTCTTGGAGGGTGTGGGGTCTGCCTCGGGTGCTTGGGTGGGGGACAGGCACAGGTACTGAGCCCCCCGGGTCTTCCCCCGCTGTGCCCTGCTGCTGAGCCCGAGCCTGGGTGCAGGCCGACTGTGTGTTGGGGCATGTGGCTGTGGGCCAGGGCCCCCCATGTCCCACCCCAGGTCTCCAGCCAGGAGAGAAGAGCCCTGGTCGCTGGCCTACCTGGGATTCCAGGCGCTCCACCCGCCTCTCGTGCTCTCGTAGCCCCCCGAGGTACTTGGCGATGAAGCCCACCCTGCGGAAAGTTGGGAGCAGCAGGCTGCTGAGAGCCCCGGGGTACTCCGCATCCAGGGAGTTTCCCCCCACCCTCACCCGGGCCCCTAGGGGAGGGGTTTGGGGTCACTGAGGCTGATGGGGGCCTGAGTCCAGAGTCCGATACCCTTTCCCTCGCCCCTGGACACGTGTACAGAGAGGTTTCATGCCTTCCAGCCAGAGGCAGGGTGCAGGTAAGGGCTGTCCCCACCCTTGGGCAGGCAGGGACCTTGGGCCTGAATAAGGGCTGGGGCCTGAGAGGAGGGAGGAAGGGGAGATCCACTCTAGAGACCCCAGAACAGGGAGGACACCGTGAGTATTGGCCCCCAGCCCCCGAGTGCAGGGTGGGCAAGGCCCCAGCAGAGCCCGGTCGGGGCAGGAGGCCTGGTGCTGTCCCTGCCCTCCCAGCCTGCTTCCTCAGCTCAGATCCTGACTCGCACAAGATGGCCACACCCAGCGTTAAGGCGGTCAGACGCCCCGTGGTGGTAATGCCAGGTCCCAGGGAGGTCTTGGGGGGCCCTGCCTGGGCAGGTAGGTCACCAGCTCGGCCAGCCCCTCGGCACCCTGCAGGGGCACAGCCACCTGCCTCCAGGGAGGGGCCGCTGCACTCAGCCCTGGGGTCCTTGGAGGGGCCTGCAGACCCCGGCACCTGTGGGCGGTTTTCCGCAGCACTTCCTCCCCGCTGTCTTTCCTCTGCCTCTCCAGCTTGCCCAGGTAGTTCTCCTTCTGAACTGCCTCCCAGGTGACCATCTTCTGGTCCAAGGGTTCCGGCAGGTCTTTCTCTGCAGAGGTGAGGGCAGCTGGGGGGCTTGGCTGGGGCCAGGGGCGCCTCGGGGGCCCAGGGCAAGTGCAGTGGTGCCAGGAGCCCTGCCCCCCGGCACCGCTGGTCCCTGCAGGGGTGCCCAGGCACAAGGTGGAGGAGCAGGGCCTTCTGGACTCTCAGCCTATGCCGCAACCCCTCTGGGCCTGTCCAGGCCTCGCCCTTCCCACCCGCCTGCTGCACTGCCTGTCCCTCAGGCTGGGCCCCCAGCATACGGTCCTGGGCCGCCAGGCCATGTCCAGCCCCGTGGTCTCACCCAGGCGTGCCTGCTTCTGCTTGGCCTCCTTCTGGAAGACCCTCTTGAGCACCAGGCTAAGGTGGCTGAGGAGGATGAAGGGGGGTGCCAGGGAGGGGCGCTCCTGGTACTCCACGATGAGGTGGTAGCGCTGGAACTTCCAGAACGTGTCGGCGTTGCCTTGCACCACCTGGAACGTGTAGCTGGGGCAGCCCGGGGCTCTCAGGACCCCCTGCTCTCCCCTCACCCGCTTCTCGCATCTCTTCCCATCCTGAGGGCAGCTGCGGCCCTTTCAGGAACGGAGAGCCTGCTCCCCCTTCTGTGATGGTCCCGGGTCATCGATTTCCCTCGGGTGTGTCTAGAGTGGGGTCTGCTCATCTGGGGTCTTCCACTACCCCTCAGCTCTTCTGGATCAGCCCGGGTTTCTGGACACACCCAGAGTCCCAGCGTCACAAACCCAGCCTGTTCCCTTGGGCGGGGGTGGGAGGGGTAGGGGGAGCACCAGGGGGAAACTCCTGGGGCAGTGGGCTTGGGAAAGCATCCCATGCCCCCAAACCAAACCCCGTGTCTGCTGCGCACGGCTCCACCTCCTGGACACCCAGCCTTCTTCACCTGCATGTCAGGCGCAGTTGGAAGGGAGGCCAATGTTGGGGCTGATACCCCAAACCCGGGCCTCTCCCTGCACGGGCCCTAGCCCACCTGGGGGCCAGGGGCATCTGCAGCCTCAGGTCTGGCCAGGAGCTGGGGTCCCCAGAGCCACCCACAAGTGGATGGAGCAAAGGTGGTGGTGGGCACCTGAACATGGCGATGAGCAGGTTCATGAGCAGCACGTTGGTGACCAGCAGGAACGTGACCAGCAGGAGGATGACCAGCCAGTTGGCGTAGAGGTTGGGGCAGGAGGGCGAGTCCTCCAGCAGCAGAGGATGTGCGGAGCAGTTCACGCGGGCTTCTGAAACCCCGGGGCAGTGAGGGCAAGCAGGCCGCCCCAGGCAAGCGCCCTTAGTATTCAGTGCCCTGGCCTGGAGTTGAGGCCTCCCTGGACAGAGGTTGCTGGTCAGGTGGCCAACTGTTGTGGTTCACTAGGGATGATCTGGGTTTTAGCACTGGAAGCCCCCTTCCCAGGACACCTCTCTCAGTCCGGGTGGACCAGACAGATGGTTGGCCTAGCAGTGCTGGTCCCGCTGCCTCCCACCGCCCGGCTGCAGCCACAGCCAGGACCACAGGCCCTGGGGGCAGAGCCAAGGACATTTTGGAGGGTGGGGGACAAAGGACCCCAGTTTCTACTGGCTGTTGCTTGGAATACAACCCTCAAAGGCTCTGCTCACAGCAGGTCTGGGGAGAGCTGGCCTAGGCGAGAGGAGCCGGTGTCTCCTGCAGGACTTCTCAGAGCCTTTATAACACTACTGCTTGTCAGTGGGCTTGAGCTGGCAGGCAAGTCTGCACCATTTCCAAAACATACTGAGCCAGGATGCCCTCCACCTGGTGATTGAGGCACTGTGGACACAACCCCCCTGGGCTGGGCAGGCCTGGAGAGCATTTTCTGCCAGGGAGTGAGCGTCTGATTGGGCAGCAGGGCAGGCCGAGGGCTCCCCAGGGGCCAGAGGAGCACAGCGCTCGCCACCCACCAGGCAGTTCCTATCCCACCTGCCTCTGCAGGGTCCAGACCAGCCCATGGCACAGGAAGGGACCTAGATGCAGAGTTCCCCCGTGTTTTCTCAGGATGGCTTGTGGCTCTCTGGGCCATGTGTGTGCGTGTCTGTGTGTTCACGCATGTGCACACACCCACACGCTGGACTGTTTCTGTGCCTGCCTCTCAGCCTTCGTGTGTGACTAAGTCCGGGGGCACCGGGGAGTCAGTCTCCATGTGCCTCTGTCCCGACCTGTGTGCCTGGGTGTTGGCTGGTGAGCCTGTTGCCGTGTGTCCATGTCTCCCTTTCTGGGGTGCCTCTCCCCTTTGCCCTGTGTTGCTGTGACAGGGTGGTCCACTGTGAGCTCTCGTGTGTGTGGATGGGGTTGGGCAGGCAGCATCGTTCGCCTCCTGCTTGGCTGTGGATCTGCTCCAGGCTGATTCAGGACCCTCTTAAGTTACCCTCAGTGCCCCAGGAGCTGGGCCGGAGCCAGGCCTAGAAAGCATGTTTGTAAAGCTGTAAATCTGATAAGATTGGCTCGGCAGTAGTAACGAGGCCCTAGGCCTCCCCCATGATTTTTGCAGGCGCCGCCAGGCCAGGCTGGAGATTAAATTGTCCCTGGGGCCTGGGTTGCAGAAAAGGGGCTCTGCCATTGTGCTCAGCCCTGGGCCTCAGCGGTCTGCAGGTTGGGGGGCTGCCTGAGCCTCAGTTCCCCTCTTAGCCTGGGCATGTTAGTAAATTGCTGTCCTCACATGGTGTTTAGTAAGCGACTGGGACTGAACCCCAAGAGGCCTGAGTAGATGGGAGCTGAGCAGGGGGCAGAAGGCAAGGCGCAGCCTCAGCGAGCAGGCCTGTGGCTGGGAGCCGTGCCTCTGATGGGTAGGTAGGTAACAGGCCTGCAGCCTGGCAGGGCCACGCAAGGGGCAGAGGCCAGGCCGTGGGGCCAGCTGGAGCGTGTCGGACTCCAGGTGATGGCCAGGGACGGACTGGGATGGCCCTTGGTCTGTGTCCGCAGTGCCTGCCTGGCTCTCTGCCTGGCACAGACCACCCCAAAGCAAGGCTTGTCCCCCCACAGGAGGCCAGCCCTGTCCTCCTTGTGGCCTCATGTCTGTTCCTGGCCAGAGGTCGGGGCTCCATGGCTGACAGAAATGAGCCTGCAGCTGCCTGAGGAGTGGGCCTGGCTTGTGTGGGTTTGCAGGGCCCGGTGGCTGGCCTCAGGAACATCCCCAGTTCAGCCAGCTCCAGGCCAGTCTCACATGACCCCAAGAGGCCCCTCTTGAAGGCCACAGGTCCTGGTCTTATAAAAGAAACTTCTAGAAACTGGGCTCAATTTGACAGCACCCTGGGGTGGGAGTCCTACTCAGTGATGCAGAGGCCCCCCAGCCCGGCCCTGTGCTGACCGTCAATCTCGTCCAGCGGGATCTGTCCGAAGATCTGCAGGTAGGGCCGGTAGAGCACGCGGCGGAAGATCCACTCCAGGCGGCTGTCGTGAGGGTGCAGCAGCGCCTGCGTGGTCACGCCGTAGGCCAGGAGCCACACGCTCAGGAAGAAGAGGAAGAAGAAGATGTCCTTCATCTGACGGGGCAGGGAGAGGGCCATTAGCCGCTGCCTGCTGGGGGCCGTGTCTCGCCAGCCACGCCCCCAGCCCCGGTGGGGCTCACCATCCGCTCCACGACGATGATCTTGGGGCCCAGCTGCTTGTGGATGGCGAAGATGTGGATGAGCCGCAGCGTGAACACCATGAAGTCGAGCGCGAGGATGGCGCGGCCGGCCTCGAACGCCGAGGGCAGCATCCTGGGGGAGGACGGTGGCTGGAGCTCGGGGAGGGGGAGGGCTCCCTGGGACACACGGCCCGGGCGCTGGGAAGCCGGGACTCCGAGGCCCGCGGGCTCCATTCTGCAAGTGGCCCTGCCCCCAGCCCGCCTGACGCTGCTCCTGCAAGGCCTTCAGGCCCCCAGACCTGCAGGTGACACCTCCTGCGAACAGGAAGATGGCCATCATGTCACATTTGTTCCAGTTGTCCTCCACGTAGAGGGTGAGCTTCTTCAGCAGGTGTGTGTCCTCATCGGTGAAGAAGCCCTGGTAGAAGGCCAGAGGGTCCACTGCCACCGCCCTGGCTCCTGCCTCGGAGATGGCCCCGCCCACACCAGGCCAGGAGTGGCGGGCCAGGGCGGGGGCGGGGCCGCCACTGACCTGCCGGATCTCCTCCAGCACCAGTGTAAAGACCCAGAAGGAGAGCAGGACCTCGGGCCCTGATGGCCCCTGGGGAGGCGGCCGGAAGTCCACCAGCAGGGTGTAGGCGAACAGGAGGAGGAACGCAAAGTACATGACCACGTTCCCCAGGAACACGGTCACAGGTGCGCCCCAGAACTTCCGCCAGCGTGTGAGCAGGAAGGCGGCATGCGGCCCTCTGCCGCCCTGAGCCCTGGGTGCCTCGGCCAGCTCCTCCACCCTGTACCGCGGGGGAGGCCATGCCAGTGGTGAGGCGGGTGGCCGGGTGCCCCACGGGGCCCCACCTCTGCCCCCAGGAGTCCAGTCTCCGGGCCACAGGCACCAGAGCCCTGGGCCCTCCCACCTGCCCCTGCTGCACAGCTTGCTCCTCTCCGTGCCCAGGCTGTCCAGCTCCTGCAGGTCATCCGGGCCTGTTCCCAGTGGGCCCTCCTCACTGCAAGCACAGGGGCCCTCAGGGCCCGTGGGAAGGGTACTCCGAGGCGCCGCTTGGCCTCAAGCACCCAGCCACCAGAGGAAGTACAGGGCACAGGTGGGGTCAGCGCACAGCGGGGCTGCACAGATGCGGGACCTGAGGGGCTGCGGAGCCTGCTACCCCTGGCACACGAGAAGCCCTGGGCCCCCAAGCAGCCCAAGCAAGCCTGCTGCCATGGCCAGCGGACCTGAAGGTGATGAGGTTGGTGTAGATGAGGGCTGGGCAGAGGAAGGCGCCTAACAGCCGCAGGACGGGTGTGCCCGAGGCCATGTCCCCCCACCAGATCTTGGTCAGGAAGGCCTGAAATAAAGGCACACCTTAGCCCAAGCTGCCCCGCCTCTGGAGCGCCTTCACCGGAAGAACCTCCGGGGGGGGGGGGGCTGGCCTCAGGAAGTGGCACTGCCACTCAGAAAGTGTCCTTGTTGCACAATGGCTGGTGGAGGACGCTGGGTTGTGCCTTCCAAGAAGAGTGTCCACCTCCTGTGCTCCAGACCCAGCTTGGCTGGGACTCAGCAGTGAAGGCGAGGCGACTGCAGGCTAGCGGGAGGCAGGGGAGTCAGCTGAGGCACCTCCCCGAGGCCAGCGGCTCACCTGCACCCCATCATGGGCAAAGAAGGCCTTGGTGTCCGCCTCGGTGGCGAGGTGCAGACAGGTGGTCCTGCTCCAGCAGCGGTTCCGGCGCACCAGCAGGGTGAAGGCGTGGTCTTCGCTGTTGCTGTAGCACTCAGAGAAGAGGTCTGCCCGCGGGCACTGGCCGCTGCTTTGTGTGCCCGTGCCAGCCCCACTCCCTCCTCCTCTGCCCCGGGTCAGGCCCTGTAGGACCTGCTACTCTGCCCCATGCCCACCTTCCAGGGGGCCCGAGAGGCCTGGGAGGAGCCAGCCAGGTGAGTGTCATGTCCCTGCCTGGCCTGCCCATGGCCACTTCCGCCCCCATCAGGACCACGGGAGCCTCAGTCACCCCGATCATCCCCGCCCGTGCAGGGCCCAGTGTACACCCAAGGTGTGGGGCTGCCCTCATCCTCGTGGACTTGTCTGCCCCTCTGTTAGGATTTTAGGGCTCATCCCCCCACTGGGAGAAGCCACTGGTCCAGACATGGACTTGTCTGCCCCTCTGTTAGGATTTTAGGGCTCATCCCCCCACTGGGAGGAGCCACTGGCCCGCTGAAGCCACTGCAGACCCCACTGCACCAGTCAGCCTGACCGCCTGGCCGATCACTCACCGAGGGCCAGCTGCTCATATCTGGCCTCGCACGTGCGGCCCCTCTCGGCAGCCGTCTCCAGGTGGGACATCTCCTTGAGGATCTTGCAGGCGGCCAGAGCGGCGGCCACGCCCTCCTGGCCCTAGGACAGCGGCTCTGAGAAGCTTGCTCCCCCCCTGCCGCCCACGTGGCCTCTGTGCTGCTCACCATGGCCCAGAAGTAGCTGGCCATCTCATGGCGGCTCTGCAGCACGGCCCACAGGAACAGGTCCCTCCAGGGGGCCTCGCTCCTCTCGTCCAGGTCCAGCAGCTGTCTCCGGCCCTCGGGCTGCTTGGCCGGCCCGCTCTCCTGGAGGACAGGGTGTCAGCCTCCAGCTGCGGCCGTCCCCTGCTCTCCCAGCCCGCCGCTCACCGCCTGGTAGAGCCCGTGGCAGGCGTCCTGCAGGAAGTCCTTGAGCACACGGGAGACCTCGAGCAGGGAGAAGGCGGGCGGCTCCCGGGCCTGTGGGGTAGCCAGGCCGGCCAGCACCAGCCGGCCCCCCTGGCGTTTGTGCTGCAGCAGCCCGAAGAGCAGGCCCTGGGGGGTCGTGGAGAGGTACAGCTGCTGCAGCCGCCGGTACGTCAGGAAGGCCGCCACGTTGGCGCCGTTGTCCACAAAGAGACGCACGAACTCCGGCTTGTTGCTCACCAGTGCATCCATCAGCACCTCCTCCAGGTCATGGGCCTGGGGCGGCCACAGGGACCGACCAGGAGAAGAGAAGGGGTGAGTGGGGGCCGGTGGAGAAGGGGCCCGTCTGCTTGGCGGTGGGTCCACAGCAAGTGGTAGCTCTCCAGCCCCATGAGGGAGGTGGCACCCCTGGAGGTGCTGTGGCTTCCCTCAGTGACAGCCGGGCTGGAGTGGGCCCAGCCTGCAGCCCTCGGGACACCCCCCCACCCGGGCCCTCCACATGCCCCTCGCCCTGTGTGGGCCAGAAGCAGGATTCAGGATGCGCCAGCTGGCTGGGCGGGCGGGCCACCTTCCACTCCACGTCCCCGCCGAAGATCTCACTCTCGGCGATGTCCACGCGGCCCCAGGCCATGGCCAGCCTGAGCTCGTCTAGGTAGTCCTGTGCTCGCTGGCTGTGGCTCTTGCAGGCTGTGGGTGGGGTGGGCAGGGGGGTTGAGGGCTTGGCACCCTCTCAATGGCTACCGGCGCAAGATGCCACATGCCCCCTAAGAGCCAATATTGGGAGCCCCAGGGCCCCATGGGACAGTGGGGAGCAGGCTGGGGGAGGGTCTAGGACCCCTGTCCAGAGGAGCCTCCCCACACTGCCCCGTCCCACCGGCCTGGCCCTTTACATGTGCTCATCTCCAGTGAGAATGTGCACTGAGGGACAGCCATGAAGGGAGACAGCCCAGGTGCCCATCCACAGAGGCACAGAACACCGTGGGCACAGGGCAGCCACGAGCAGGGCAGAGGCTTGCACTCCCACACGGTGGCCCTCAGCAGCATCCGGTCAGTGAGAGAAGCCAGATACCAAAGGCCACCGACTCTAGTCACAGGAAATCCCCCCAGCTGGCAGATCCTCAGGGCAGGCTGGCGGCTGGCAGCTGGCGGGGGCTGGGGGAGGGGGGAATGAATGGGCGCCGGGTCTCCTTGGGGGGTGATGACAGCGTTCTGGAGTTAAAGTGCTGCTTGCAGGGCCTTGTGACTGTACTGAAACCACTGAATTCAACACTTTAAATGGTTTTTCAAACTGGTTAAATGTATCTAACCTAAAACTTCTAGTATCTGGACCGTCTGCTCACAGAGGCCGTAGCGCTCTCCCACCATATGTACGCTGCTAAAGTGAGCATGGAGCCCTACACATGTGCTCACACCCACGCGGCGGAGTCCTGTCCTGGGCTTCCTGGCCCCTGACATCCTGCCTGGGTGGTGGTCCTGCCCCAGGTGCAGGACCCTGGAGGCTGAGACCCAGGCTGGGCAGGGCTTGGAAAGAGCCTCAATGCAGGCCCAGAGCCCTGGGTGGCCACCCTGCCTTGCCTGGTGCCCTCGGCAGGTCTCCCTGCGGGTGTGCGGCAAGGCCCTCACCTTTCACCAGCGCCTTGAGGATGACGGCCTCCAGCTCCTCGGAGCTGTCCTGTTCGAAGTCGTGCACGGTGAGCAGGTGTGGGTAGGAGGTGATGTTCTGCAGCTGTGGGCACAGGACAAGGGCCGTGAGGTGGCCCCATGGACGGGGTCCAGTACAGTGGGCAGGCTGCAGACTCAGTGTGAGTGGAAGCAGAGCTGGGTGCCCTGTATGTGAGGCTGTGTCCCAGAGAGTAAGCCACCAGGTACACTGGCCACCAACAGGGCCCAGCACAGTGCCACCTGTGAACTTGGGGGGAGGGTTTGCTCTTATCCCTCTGCTCCGTGAGGGTCTGCAGCAAGAGCCAGCAGGGGGCCTGTGGCAAGAGGGCCTGGGCCTTCCAGGGAGCCCCGCCTGGGAGGAGGGGGTCTGGAAGCCCGGGGGAGGGTGCAGTGGGTGGGCAGCCCTGGCCTTTCTGACTGGGGCCTCTGGCATCTCATACCAGCTGGGTCCAGTACATGATGTCCTCCCAGGAGAAGTGCTGGCTGGGGAACTTCTCTTTAAACTGCCTTTCAGCCACTTGGGGCACCAGGAAGTGGGGCTGGCTCATCAGGGCAGCGAGCACATCGGCGATGCCCCCCGAGCCCGCCAGGATCAGCCACGGGGCAGCGTGCTGCTCCACAGCCCTGGATATCCTCTGGGGGTGGGGGCAGGGAGGACAGAGTGGACGCCCACTCAGCTCTGGGTTCCGCGCTGTGTCCATGAGTGGTGTCCCAGCCCTCCCACCTCCTCCCATCCAGGTGGGAGGGCCCTGCTGGAGCCCCCAGGTGGCCTGCCCTACCTCCAGGGTGCTGGGGTCGCCGTTGACCAGCAGACAGAGCACGGGGATCTCGATGCTGCCTGTGCCTGTGGATGGAGTGCCTGTGAGGCCCTCCCTGGGGGATGACCACCTAGGTCTCATTTTCTGGGCAAATGGCAGCCAAGAAGCCTTTTCTGGAGAAGTGTGGGCTCCGGGCTGCACACCCAGGGCCGTTTATCACAGCCCTTTCACCCAGCGACAAGGACACCAAGCCACACCCCACCACCCCATACTGCTGCTGCGTGGCTATTTAAACTTAAAGTAACAAGTAGTCTGTGGCTGGCGGTCCCGGCACATTCCAAGGACTGGGCATCTGTTCCCCTTGAGGCGGAAGCGCTCTGGGCTGCACCTCTGGGCCAGCTGAGGCCCACGCACGAGCCAGACCACAGGCAGAGGAATGCCGCTGGCGGAGGTCTTCCCCAAGCAAACCAGAAATGAAACTTCCAGAATGTGAAGCCCTGACCTGGGGGTCTGCCATGTGGCAGGAGTTTTAGCAGATCGCCTGGTAGGGCCCCCTCAACCTCCCAAGGTGCCTCCTGACTGTACCTGGGGGACAGATCGGGTGCCTGGCCAGCCAGGCTTCAGCAACCCCGAGCAGCACATTGGACCTACTGGGGTTTAAACACGCCTTCCCCTGCGCTTTCATTTTTAAAGAATGCTCAGTTTATAAACACTGATATTGTTTATAAGTATCATAAGCAACTATGTATTGTGTGTGTTAGTTACATCCTAGTATCTGAGCAAACCCAGCTTCCAAACCCGCCCCCGCCCCAGTGGCGCCTGCCCCTTGCCAACACTGCCCCCTGGTGGCAGCATGCCTCATGGCCGCGGGAGGCAAATGGGCCTCTGGAAACAGGAATCTTTCCTCCCCAAGCCCTGACAGGTGTGCCCAGGTGGAACTAGGGCAGCTACAGCTGGAGCACCCACAGGTGCTCCGCCATCTGGCGGGGATGCCACTGCCTCCCAGGCTACCCCCTCAGCAGTGTCCCAACCACCCACTGCCGCCTCCCACACGGGGCCCTATATGGGCCCAGGTCTCAACACTCCCACACGCTCCGTGACTTCCTCTTGGAATCTCATTTCCCACCCTTCCAGCCCGGGCCACCCCTACACACACACACACACACGCTGTGTCCCCCCACCTCCCTGGGACAGGCCTCACCCCCGTAGCCGGTCCTCTGCTCCGAGACGTGCTTCTCCAGCCTGAGCTGCAGCTCTGTCAGGCCGTCCCCCTGCCCTGGGGGGCCCGGCTGCACCAGGATGAAGTAGGCATGGTTGCTGTCCAGGGAGCAGGTGGGGCCCTGGCTGCCGCGCCCATGGGTCGGGTAGTGGATGGCGGGGCTGTCCTCCTGGGCCCCCACCCCGACACATTCACTGTGAGGCCGGGCACAGATGCCTCTGCCCAGGCTGCTCCCACCACAACGGGCAGACAGGGCCGGACTGCTGGGGGTGTGCAGGCGGCCCGGGACAGGCATGCGCAGGCAGGGGATCCTCTGGATAGAACCCGGCACTGGGAAAGGCTTCAGTTCTTACCAAGGGCCGCCTGCCTCCTCTGGACCCACCTTAGACAGACCCCAGGGTGGGAGCAACGGCTACAGGCCCAGGGACTCCCAGGCGTGCAGGGCAGTGTTCAAGTTGGGACCTGGGTCCATTTGGGCACTGCTTTTGGGCAGGGCCTTGGAAAGCCCACGTCCCCATCCTAGATCTGCGCCTGCAGGGTGCCCAGCAGGCTCCCACTCCGGACCCTAGGCAACGCTGTCACCTGCCGGCATGTGCTCCTGGGCCCACCTGCCCCACCTGGGCTCTGAGTCCTCATGCCCGCAGCCTTCCCTTACTGTCGATTCTTCAAAGTTCCTGCCTCACTCTCCCCAAGCCCGGGAGCCCCTGGGAAACCGCCGGTCTGCCCGCTGCTGGCCTGGCACATGGAGGGACTCAGGAGGTGTTTGCCTAGTGGCCAGCGGGTGGCGGTGGTGGCCAGCCTGTGAGACTGCCTCGGTGGCCCCTGCACTGTTCCTCCTCTTCCCGGGGCCACGGCCCCTGCCTTGCCCAGGCCCACCTGCCTGGTGGCTGGGGTGCTCTGAGCTGGGTGCTCACCTGAGCATCGTCCAGAAGCTGGCGGTGCAGGACTCGGCCCAGGGAAGTGATGCCGATGGCCGCCACCCGGGCCTTGGAGGATGTGCTGGCCAGTGAGTGGTCACGCACAGCCTGCCCAATGTGCCGGGCAAGGCCCACGCGGAGTGCACTGGTCAGGATCCAGGCGCCTGTGGGATGGGGGCTCACTGTGCCAGGGGCCCCCACATCCTTCCCAGCGGGCTGCCTGCCTCCTCCCGTGGGCAGGGCATCTGCTGGGGGCCAGGCCGCCAGGTGCCAGAGCCCAGGAAAGTCTCCAGATTTTACAGCCTTGGCCCAGTGCGTGAGCCTTTTTCTTTGTAACAGGCGTCCTGTGTCAAGGGAGTTAAGAAACCCCACACCCCTGGCCTGAAAATGAAGCCCAGAACCTTGGTTCTGACCCTGACAGCTGGCTGCCCAGATCACCCCCTCAAGGCCAGCAGGGCAGCTTTTGGGGGCCACCTTGGGCAGTGGGACAAGGGCAATAGACACAGCTCCCTGTGAGCCCCATGAGCGGAGGACCAGACCCCTGTCCACAGGGTGGGCAGGGACTCTTCTGGGGGAGGCGCTGGGCAGGGGACCCTCAGCCCCTCTGCTGCTGACCCAGGGGCTACTGCCCTTGCAGCATGTGGGGTGGCCTTGGGGCCCTGGGCCTGGGGCCTCACCCGTGCTCTGAGCTGCCTTCACCAGCCCCTTGCACAGGATGTCCCGCAGCCAGGACTTCATGGCAAAGGGCCGCTCCTCGCCCACCAGGGACACCACGAGGTTGGGGGCAGGCAGGTGCCACTCCGCCAGCAGGAGGTTGAAGAGCTGGGAGGGGGCCACGCTGCTTGGCACCTTCACAAACTGCAGGCAGGGCAGCCTCAGGGCGCTGGGCATGGGCGGCACTGGGCATGGGGGATTTGGGGCACGGGGAGCCCTGGACCCTGGCGGGTGGGGGCAGACACCAGGAGGAGAAAGGCCTGAGACCCTTCTGGGCACACGGCCAGGCAGAAGGCCAGGGCTTAGCGAGTCCTGCCATGACCTGCGGTGTGACTCAGTTTCTCCTGCCTCCCGTCTGGGTCTGGCTTCCTCCTCGGTGAGAAGCAGAGGCCGGATAGAGGAGGGATCCGGGATGTGCCGTGCACGGGGTGAGGAGGCCAGGGCCAGACGGCATTGCCAGCTGTGGAGTTTTGCCCACCTGGGGGCTCTGAACACGGCCCTGAGAGCAGCCCCGGGGGTGTGTGGGCACCCGGTGCTCGGTGCACAGGGGCGGAAATGGGGGCTTGGGCTCCAGTGAGCACACGGTGGCCAGACGCTGGGCGTGGGGACCAGCCCCATGTCAGGCTGGGCGAGGGCAGGGCAGCCCCTTACCTTACCTCTCCTCTTCCCAGACCCTCCAAAGTCAATCTCGCCCCAGCTCAGGCCCAGCCCCCGCCTGTCCCCGGCAGCCCCAGCATCCTGCATGGGGACCTCTCTGCAAGGACAGAGACAACCCTGAGGGCAGGAGAGGAGACCTGGGCCTCCCTCCCTGCCTGGGGCTGGGGGTGTCTTCACTAGGGAAGCCCCTCCCCCCTGCACAGGAACTGGCAGAGATCTGGGGCCACAGAGTGGAGAGGGGGGCCGTCTCTGACCCCGTGGCCTTCCTGCCTAAAGCCCCACCATTCCAGCCTCATCTCCCCCCGTGGGCAGTTCCCCCTGCCCCCGTTCCACATCAGCTGCCAGCCTCCTGCACAGCCTGACCCCCTTCCTGGTGAGGAGGGGCGATCTTGGCCCCTGTGCCAGGCTCCCGGGCTTGCTTCTCACCCCATCCCTGGAGCCTCAGGCCAGCCACGCCCTTCACCACTTCTGCGCTGGCTTTGGCTGGGTGTGTCCTGGAACCAGAAAGACGGTGGGAATCTGGTAGCCTTCCAGACACCAGCCCACTGCCCTACACCCCCTGGGCCCCAGGACAGAGATGGGCACCCTGGGTGGGTCTGAGCAGAGAAGGCCAGGCCAGTGTGCACAGCTGGGTGCAAGGGCCCTGGGAAGGTGGGGTAGAAGGAGGAACCACCCCTTCTTGCCCAGGTGGGCCCAGAGGTCCTGGAGGAAAGGCCCTCGCGCCCTACCCTGCCCAAGGGCTCTTCCCAAGATCCTGCCTCACCCCTGCCGAGCGCCAGGCTCAGTGCCCAGTGCTGGGCCCACATTACCTCCCTGGGGCCCTGTAGGGTCAGGCAGGTGAGCCCCACCCCACCCAGCAGGAACCAGGGCTGGGGGCCCAGGACTGGCCCGAGTGACAAGGAGCTGGGTCCCCTCAGACTGCCCTACTGCAAGCACCTCAAGTCTCCCAGCCACCCAGGAGGGCCAGCTTGCCTCTGTGGTTTTTTCTGCAAACTCAGCTGGGGGCACAAGGCTGCACAAGGAAGGAAGTCTCCCCAGAGCCCCCGAGGCCTGAGGTCTGGGGGACCCAGAGGCCCTCCCCTTGACACCCGCATCCGACCGAGGGTGTCAGCAGGCCCCCTTCCTGCTGAGCTAGTGTCGCAGTGCCCCGCAGTCAGCCCCCCAGCTCTCCCAGCCACCAGAGGGACCCTCAGTGAGAGATGCAGTCCTCCTGTGAAGCCCTTTCTGCAGGCGGCTCCCTGCTCAGGGCACCCCTTTGCTTCTCAGAGAGGGGCCGCCTGTGTAGACAGGAGGGGCCAGCAGGCAGTGGGCAGGGCACCTGCAGGCACACAGGTGCTTGTGTGCTCTCGGGGCCCCACGTGTCCCTCAGAAATGCTGCCCAAGTCCTGGCTCCTGTGCCTGCGCTGGGGCCTACTGTGGAAACGGGCTCTTTGCAGATGTGTCCAAGCCCAGAGGAGGTCATTAGGGTGGACCTGATCCGTGATTGGTGCCCTTCTAAGGAAAGGGAGCAGGCCATGGGACCGCAGGGGCAGAGGCTGGAGGGACATGGCCACACTCCCAGGGTGCCTGGAGCCCCCAAAGGTGGAGGAGGCGGGAAGGGCCCTCCTGGCATCTTCAGAGGGATTCCAGCCCTGCTACACCTTGATTTGGGGGTTCTGGACTCCAGGGCATAAACTCCTGTTGCTTTAAGACACCCATTCTGTGGTCACTCATTCCAGCCTCCCCCAGCCCCTCAGTCACCCGCACAGAGCAGACCCAGCCAGGCTGGCCGAGGCCTGGGGGTCGGGGTGGGGTGCCGAGCCTGGCAGCTCCCCACCCCCAGAGCAGGAACTTGGCACCAAGGGGCCTCGAGGGGCAGATCTGAATCTGGCCTTTCCAAGCTGGTGATTATTGGTTCCCAACCAGAGCTGGTGTTTGGGGACAAGGCCTGGTGTTGGGGGCGACGGGGCTGGTGTGGAGTGTCCTGGGGCAGCTGGAACCAGGGGGTTGGCACAGTGGGAACTGATTGCCTCAGCCTGGAGGCTGGAAGCCTAAAATCGAGGTGTGGCTGGGCTGGCTTCCCCAGAGGCTGCAGGGAAGGGCCCTGCCCGCCTCTTCGGCTCTGGGCTCCAGGGGTCCCTGGCTCACAGCCACGCCCCCCAGCCTCTGCCCCCAGCTCCACACGGCCCCTCCTCGGTATCTCTCTGTGCGTGTCCCTCCTATGGGAATGCCAGTCCCTGTTCCACTGTGACCTTATCTTAGCCATGTGCGTCAGCAAAGACCTTATTTCCAAGTAAGTCACATCTGAAGTTCTGGGAGGATGTGAATTTTGAGGGACACTATTCAGCCCCAAAGTACAGACAGCGAGAGGGGTCGTGGGGGGGCCACCATGCTGGGCCAGGGAAGGGGGACCCAGTGGGGAGGGCAGTGGGCTGCCCGTGCCTAGGCAGAGGGCCCTCTGGTGTCCCTGGCCCCTGGAGGCCCTCCTCCCATCAGGCTCCTCCTCACAGACAGGACAGGCGCCTGAGCTGGAGTTTGCAGCACCAGCTTCACCTTCCCCGGAGCCACACACACCGCCCCACACACCTCAGGCCTGGGGCCAACGGGGCATTTGGGCACTGTGTCAGGTGCTAGGCAAATAGGCCGAGTGGGACAGGCATGCAAATGGGCAGGATTTGAATGAGCAAGTGTCTTTAATGCCCCCTTGTTCTCGGGGTGGTGGGGGAGGCGGGGCCGCTGGGAGGTCCTACGTGACCCCTCATGGAGTCCTATCCCACCGCCTCTGAGAGGGAAGCAGGCAGATCTTCAGCCACAGAGGTAAAGGCACTGGGGACTGGCCTGGGGGGCAGACAGCCATGCCCTTGTCAGAGGTCAGCAGGGCAACAGCCCCAAGGGGGGCGGAGCCAGGGAGCCAGGGCACAGGGGGCCCAGCCCTTCCTCCCCAGCCGTGTGACCCTGGGCGAGGCCCCATACCCTCAGAGCCCATCCCCTCCTCCATGAGACTCGGGGTACAGCAGTGGGGGGGGCATCGACGAGTCCCACACTGCATTCAGTAGGCCGGCACCCAGCGCTGTGGCTCCTGCCCCAGTGAGGACGCTGGGCTCCCTGGGCCAGGTGGAGGGCAGGGACAGGGAGGGCTTGGCAACGGGCACAGCTTCCCTCTCGCTGCCCCTCGCACTTGCCAGCCTGCCCACCCACAGTCCAGGGCCCACTGGCCATGGGTGTGGGAGGAGGAACAGCCCCTAACAAACACCCCGCCTCACCTGTACAGGGGGCTCCCTCTGCAGCCCCAGGAAGGCAGAATTCTCCCCAGGCTAGGGTCCAGGAAACCGAGGCGGGAGGCAGGGATGGGGCCGGAGCACCTCCCCTCAGGCCCCCTCCACTCCTGCCCGCCTGGGGGCTGGCGGCTCAGGGCGCCTACCTGCCCGCTCTCCCCTGGGTGCTCTGCCGTGCAGTGCCAAGGAGCAGTGTGGGGGCTGCCTACTGCTCACGCCGCCTGCCCTCCTGCCCGCTCCTCCCCTCCCACCTCGCCTGGCACAGGGCGCCACCCAGTCTCAGCACAGCCAGGCCCACAGGCCTGCTCTGGGCAAAGCCGCTGGTCGCCGAGGGCCAGCCTCCCTGCCCCCACCACCTGATTGGCCCGGCAGCCCCTTGGGCATGTCTAGGTGGCCGCCTTGCTTGCCCCTATCACCTCCATGGGCTATGCCCGGGCGTCGCCCTGACATGTCTGTTTCCCACAGGGCCCCTGTTTCCCCCACAAGCAGGCCCTGGCCCCTGCCCTCCTGGGGTCCTGCAGGACTGAGAGGCATTGGGCCCTGGGGCGCGCCGGGCTGCCCTGCACAGGTAGTGCGGCTTGAGCACTGACCTTGCACCCAGGGGCCGCCCTGGGCTCCCACCCTGCACACCCTTCAGGTGCCCTCCCCACCCGGGGCTTGCTTCTCTGAAAAATGAGGATCGAATGGCCTGGCTTCTGCGACCTCGCAGGTAACACACTCGTAGAACAGAGCCTGGATACTTCTTCGTGCTCCTTCCCCAGAGAGACCCCCAGGACTCCCTCCCAGGTACCCCTCTCTGGGGCCCTGAGCGCCAGGAGGGCTGGGGACGCATCCAGGCCCTGCCTTCTGGGATTCCTGGCAGCCTTGCAAGTCAGCCCATTGGCCACCAGAGGGCGCCCCAGGACCATGGGCAGAGCCTGGGATGGTGGCGGTGGTCCGGGGGCGGATGCCAGCTCTATGGCCCACTGAGGGTTCAGTCCTGGGCTGGGCAGGGTCCCGAGGCTTTGTCTGGAGCCCACCCACAAGGCTGTCTGAGGCCCTTAGGAAATACTGGGCTCCAGGATGGGGACCCCACATGTTCTTGAGGCCTGAGACCCTGTGGGCCAGGTTCTGAGGTGAACGGGCCCATCTTGGGGACCCTGGGCACAGGGTCAGACCCTAGTCTTGGCAACATGGAGCCCACAGGGCCACACACCCAACTCCAAAAGACCAGGGAGGACGATGAGAGGGGGAGGGTCTTCCCAGACCCTCTGAGCCTCTGGCGGTGGAGGCCCCTCCCACCCTCTTTTCCGGTCCTGCCCTTCTACCCTGGCAACCCTAGGCCAGCACCAGGCCATGCTCTTCCCACTGTCTACCACCCTCCAGGGCTCCCTATTACCCCAAGAATAAAAGGCAGTCACCACCCCATGGCCTTGCCCAGCCCCTGCCCATCGCCTGCCTCCCTCCCTCTCTGCAGCCATCTGGCCTCGTCTTTGCCCCCCGGGGCCACCCTAGCCCACCCATGCCCCTGTGTCTCCCCGCCTGTACCCTGCATGGCCCTGCGCTTGATCTCTTTCCTGGCATGACTTCTCAGTGAGACTGACCCCCCGAAGTGACACTCCATTACCCATCTGCTGTCTTTCTGCTTCCTGCTCAGGACTGGGAGCCACCAGGTGTCCCCAGACCCAAAGCTGTTGGATGGAGAAATGAAGACATGAGTATGTGGGTGTCTGGGCAAAGGCAGGGTGTCTGGCAAATCTTTGGGACCGATGGGCTGCCGTGCCCTCGGTGGGCAGGGTGTGGAAGGCTGCGCTCCACTCTGGCTGGGGCACCACTGCGTGGAAGGAGGCGCCCAGGTGCCACTGAGCCCACTGACACCACCGAGGCATGTCCGGGCCGGCCTGGTCTCCTGCTTTATTTTTAGTTGCCTCCACCCCCTTTGCTACAGCTGGCCCCAGGGCCACTGCCACATGGGTTCACGTGACACTTCCTTCAGGGGAGAGGCCATATCCGGCAGGGCCCGGGCCCAGCCCCCCAGGCCTCTGTCCCTGGGGCAGCCGGTCCAGCTCAGGAGCGCGCCAACCTCAGAGACCTGTCTGTGTTCTGCCTGCCCACTGGAGGCCTGGGGAGGGGGCAGGGGAGGGGGCTGAGGCGGGCTCCCACGTGTGTGCCGCCTCTCCGTGCAGACTGGGGGCCGGTTGGGAGCTAATTCACAGGAGGCTCTGCAGCCCCCTCAGCCCCCTCTGCTCCCGGGGACAGGCTCTGGGTCTCCCTGCCACTGTGGGGCCTCCTCCTGCCCACTGCCTCCCTCGGGTCTGGTCCTTGGGGAGCCGCACCTTCCGGCCCCTCCAGGAGGAGAGGGCAGGGCAGGCTCTGCAAGGCGGGGCAGCTGTCCCAGCTTCTGGCCGACACAGTGCCCACAGTGGAGGCTGAGGCCGTGGCCACCCTGCCTGGGCCTCCCAGGCTGCCCACCCCCACTGTGAGGCTGATGCCCCCCACTGCAGGTCCTCCTGAAGCCTGTGCACGGGACCCAGGGGACCCAGCAGCCCTCTCTCCCAGCAGGGAGCCCTGGGCCTGGTGCTGCACTGCATAGGCCCCCTGTTACCAACCAGGATCTCAGCCCAGGCCCCGGGGTCTGGCACGGGCATCCTGTGTGGGGGCCGACACCCCCAGGAGCAGGGACTGGGGAGGGGAGGCCAGGGGCAGCACCTGCAATGGCCACCTCTCTGCCTGGAGCCAGTCCTTCCATCAACCCTGGGAGGGGCGTTGGCCCCGTCACAGACTTGGGAATGGAGGACCCTAGGAACCCACAGGGCAAAGCTGCACTCGGCATGGCTGGGGTGCTCACTCGCCGCCCCCGTACCCGGCCCCGGAGGGTGCTTGTCCGGCGAACACAGAAGTGCAAATCAAGGCGAGCCTCCCTCCAGTGTGCAGGGGCCACTGCAGGGCAGGTGGTGGGTGGCCAGGATGGGGCTACGTTCACAGCCACCGCCTGCCATGTCCTCACTGCATGCCCATGCCATGTCCCCTGGTGCCATGTCCCCCCATCACTGTGTCCGGGCCTGTGGGTGAGCATGCTGTGTGAGGGGCCATGGGCTGAGGGGTGGCTCCCTGTGGTCCCCTTAACAACTGTGGGTTCTGATGGGGAACAGGAGGATGCCAACACCACCTTGCAGGGGCCTGTAGGGCAGGACAGTGCTCAGGACAGACTCTGGGGTGCAGTCAGGAGCCAGTGTGTGTGTGTGTGTGTGTGTGTGTGTGTGCACGTGTGTGTGGACACACAGGCTGTTGGAGCTCCAGGGTGTGCAACAGGCCCTGCCAGTCCCCAGCTGCCCCTCTGTCACCTTCCTCCCAGACCCTGAGGAGGCCAAGAAACCGGCCTTGCTTCCCTGGGGTCTGCAGGAGCCATGAGGGGCTTAAGGCCCCTCACACTGCAGGTCCAGGAGGCCCGCCCATCTCCAGCGCAGGTCCACCGCGCCTCTGTGCGCAAGGGGCGACGCAGAAGGTGAGCAAAGGCATAAGAAGGAAATGGTTAAAATGGCTGCGGAGAAATATAAAGCGGGGGAGAAGCAGCAGCTGGGAAATTTTACTTTTAAATAGGTTGGTCAACGAATATCTCCTTGTGAAGGCAGCCTCAGCATGAATACCTGAAAGACGCGGGGCGCACCTGCCATCATCCACTCGCCTGTGCACACCCCCACCCGCACGCCCGCCCCTCCCTCCAGCCACCCTCTCACCGTGTGTGGCCTTCTGGGTGCTGGAGGTGGAGGGCGGAGGCCCTTCCACAGGCTGCGGGGGGCCGGGAGGGGGCCGGGCGAAGCCCTCTCCGGAGCATGGAGTTCCTCACGTGGTCTCTCCCTCCATCCTCGTCTCACAGACTGAGAGCATCCCCCTCAGGCAGGGCCCACCTTGCGCTCCTCAGGCCTCCCCCACGCCATAGCCAAGCAAGACTAGGAACTCAGTAGGCGCCTGACAGATACCTGCAGCCCGGCCAAGTTGTCCCTGCCTCCTCCTCCGGTCATCCCGGCTTTGCTGTCGGCTCTGCCACCCTGGCCTCCCTGCCAGCCTTTGGCCCGACCTGCCTACCTGCTCACTCCCAGTCCCCTCTGCTCAGGCCTGGGCCCTGGCTCTGGGAGGGGCCATGGGAACAGCTGCAGAGAGCCTGTCCTGTCCACCGAAGTGGCAGGCCAGCACCGGCCAGGTGGACAAGCACCCTGGCCAGGAAACTGCCGGCATGGTCAAAGGATTAGGGCCAGGCCACCTAGCCCAGGCCTCCTGCCCTCCATCCTGAGGGGCCAGGACCCCCGCCCCAGGCCCATAGACTGTCCAGCCAGGAAAGGCCTGGTAGCTTACCGGATGCCTAGAACAGGAGCCGCTGGGGCCTGGGATGGCAGCCTGTTACCCAAGAAAGGCCAGCTGTGGGCCATGGGCGGTGGGCATGGGCTGCTCTCTTGGGGAAGGTGCCCTGTGAGGGCTAGGGGGTCTCAGATCTTCGAGATCAGAAGCAAGGGCATGTCAGACCCACACTTCCCGGGATGCTTAAGTTGGCAGGCAGGTGCCCCCAGGGGCCCACCTGGCCCCTGGCTTCATGCTCTCAGGCCACACGGAAATGGAGATTAGAGTGAGTGTCTGAGGTGCACATTTCAGGGGGGATTTCGCCAGAGGGCACTAGACTGCACGTCCCGACGATAGTTAGTCTGGCAGTCTAATAAATTCAAGTCTTGATTTGCAGGTTGGTGCACATACCCAGCAAAGATACAGCAAGGTGGCCCTGGAGCCGCAGCTGAGCTGAGCCCAAGTCCCAAACCTGGCTTTGCTGTCCGGAGTCACTGCCCCCGGGGCTCCCGTGAGGGAGACCTTGCCCGGCTCCAGCTGCCCCAGACCGTGTCACCAGAACGTTGGGCCCCCAGATGCCCACCTGGAAGGGGAGGGGAGGCTCAGTGGCTGATGGGACAGAGACTGGAGGGGACCCCAGGGTTCTTGCAGCACTGAACCCCAACTGCCCAGAACAAAGCAAGCACTAGTGGCCCCAAACTTGTGTAAATCTTTGCTCAGTTTGGAGACATGGAACGGACTCTTCTGGACAGAGTGCCTGAAAGGCTTTCTGCCAGCAGGGCCGGTCTGATAGTTACCTGGGAACTTCTGCAAACAGAAGCAGGCGATGAGGTTTGGGAAGGTGGTGATGCCAGATGACCTGCCTTCAGGCCAAAGGAAGCACGTGGGAGCCAGCGGGATGCTGGTCCTGGCCAGGAGGCATGAATGTGGGGTGTGATCCTGGGGCCAGGGCCCAGCCAGCAGGTGGCCTGCGTGGGCCGGGCAGTTGGGGCATAGGCATGGCTCTGTGGGGTTGGCTCCCTGCCCCCAAGTCTGACCCTGCTCGCCTCTCTTCTGAGCACCCCACTCCCAGCCCACCAGATATCGTTGCTCTAAGCTGTCTTCTTACAAGTGGAGAGAGGGGATCCCCAGTTTCAGTCCCTTTGTATCATGAAAGGCTTGTGTGCATACATGTGTACACACCACACATGCATGTACTATACACAGAGTAACCTGTGGGCACCCACACCACAGTGTGCTCGCAGACACACTGTGCACATTTACACACATGCCCAGCACACAGTCTGTGCTGGTAACTCTGTGGAGTGACCGTCCAGCAGCCCACGAGTGGGAGAGACCAAGTCACATCAGACTGGGAGGGCTCCCCTTGGCCTCTCTCCCAGTGCAGTGCCCAAATTAGGGGTCCCCAGCATCCCCTGTCAGGGTGGAGGGGTCTTGCTAAAATGCTGGGCCCCACCCAGCATCTGGGTCTGCACAGGGACACGGGGTGCTTACAGAGTTCCCAGGCAACTCTGTGCCCACCAGCCAGAGACCACCACCTTGACAGTGCCCTCTTAGGCAAGAGTCTTCATGGGGCAGGCATCTGGGGCCTAGGTGCCCAGGGCTGCCTGTGGGTCAGGATAGAGAAGGGGCTCAGTGGGGCAGAGCAAAGCCACTGTCTGCCACACTGCCATCACCAGCCAGGCTCACCAAGGGACACTCACCAGCCAGAGGACCCTGTTAGGGCGACTCACTGGTTTGAGGAAGATGGGGAGTGGCGGCTGCCCCCACCTTCTTCCTGCCTCCCCTCCACTCTGCTCAGCCATCCATCCATTCTGTACTGGGCACTGACTGCCTGCAAATGCCTCCCAGATTAGTTGAAGGGCCCCAGGAAGGGTCTCTGCTGTCGTGTCCCCCCAGACCCTCGCTGGGGGTCACCCTCCACAATCTGCCCTGCCCCTCCCCTGGCCCTCAGTGTTCTGCATCTCGCCCACTGCCCCCTGTTGACCCTAAGCCCCTGCGAGGGCGGGGCCACCTGCACACAGCCCTGGGGCCAGTGTGGGAACAGCACAGCCATGTGGCTGGTGCTCAGCGAGGAACGGGGGAATGACTCAGAAGTCCAGCTGAAGGAGGGCGCCAGCCAGGAAGCCTATGGTGGCGTACAGCTGGCCCCCAGCACCACCCCCTGTCCCTTCACTAGCCTCCACTTACCCATGTGTCCTTGTGAGCCCCAGGCTCCTCCCCCAGATGGCCTCTGGCCCCATGGGAAGAACCCGGAATGAGCATGGCACATGGAGGGCTGCCTGCCTTAGAGGGAAGGTGGGGCAGTGTTTCCAGAATGTTCTGAGGCCCTGAGACAGCAGGCAGGGAGAGGCTGCCTCCCACCCATGTGCGGCCAGGGCCTCAGGGCGTGACATGTGCACGCACAGTGACCGAGGGGCCTTGGGTCCCTTCTGGGGATGGGGCTGTGGCAGGAGGGGTTTTTCTTAGTGCTGGGCCTTCCTGGAGGGCAGCAGGTGGGCCCGTGGTGGGCTGGGTCCTGCCTGCACCACCAAGGAGCAGGCCTGGCTGGGCTTCCTGCCCCTGTGGCAGCCGCGGTCTCAGGGCGCAGCCTCCGCCCTCACCCTGGGCTGTTCAGTAGCCGACTCCTCAGCCCCCAGCCCCACCTCCCCTGAGGGGGAGTCCAGCCTCCCTGCCGCCTCCCAGCCTCAGCTCACCCCTCCTCCTCCTGCAGGGAGCTCAGGGCTGCCCCTTGTCCAACCTGCTGTGTTCCTGCTGTCCCCGTGCCCTCGGGCCTGAGCCCCCCCCCGGGGCGGGTTCCTGCACAAACCCCCCACCCCCCAGGCCCTGCCTTGCTCCTCTGGCTGACCTGGGCCAGCACGGGGTCCTCCAAGGAGCCTTCCCAGGGGCTTGTGTGGCTACTCAACAATTTTTAAAATATGGAGACGTGCACAAGTGTGAAGGCTCAGCATCATGACCGTATCACCAGCAGCCCGACAAGGACCGGTTCAGGGGTAGCTGGGTTTGACCTCCATCCAGCTGCCCACCCTCCCTGCTGGTCACCAAAGCCCTTCCGACACCTACTTCTATCCGGAAATGCTGTGTTCCTTTACCGCCGCTCCTTGACGCTTCCTTTGACCGTGAAGTTCAGTTGGGACACGGAAGGCAGGATAAAAACTTGGCTCTGTGTTTTTACCAGTTTTCAGAATAATGAGCTCTAGCAATGAACCAAGGGCCAACAAGGACTTTTTTGGTATCATTACGAATGAATGGACTTTTAAGATATTTAATGTTTTAATCCAGAGCCTTTTTGATGCTCAAATTGTCCTGTTGTCGGTTGGCCCCTTCTCAAACTTTTCAGTGGACAGAGCTAGAAAGTCATTTTGTTTTAAGATAAATTTATGCTAATATCCCTAATATTCAAAATGTAAGGGTTGGCATTGTATTCTTTGATTTTGCATTTGTATTTCTTTTCTCTTATACTGAAAACCTTGGTCCCCAAAAAATTTAACCTCATATATACATGTAATATATATGTATACATATAGTTTCAAAGTAACAATACCAGTATCGTCACTAACGATGTTATTCTTTGGGTTCCTTTTGTCCTTTGACTGTTTGTGATACTATTGACAAGTGGCTACATTGTGTGGCTGGGCCAGTAGCACAATTCGACCAACTGAGGAGCAGTCCCGTTGTTTCTAGTCTTTTGCTAATGGAAATACAGTTGCAATGAATAGCCTTAGGGACGTGCCCATGCATCTTTGGGCCAGCTTCTAGAAGTGGAACTAACTCGTGGGTCAAACGGTACTTGTGGCTTTGCTAACACCACCAGGACCCCCTTCTCACAGATGGTGTAGAAGATACTCATTCTCCCAAGGCCTCCCCCTCCGTGTACCCACAGTCAGACATGTGGATCTTTGCCAATCAGATGGGAGAACAGTGGTATCAGACTGTACTTTAAATATGCATTGTTCTTGTGATGAATTAATTTTTTCATAAGTGCAAAGAGTATGAACCTCTTTTCCTGTGAATTGTTCATTCCGCTTGCCCTTTTTCCCATAGGGCTGTCTGTCACTTTCTTCTTGGGTTTAGATGTTCTTTATAATCAGTGCTATTAATCCTTTGCCTCAGATGTAAACTGTAAATATTGTATTTGTTCCCATTTGCTATTTGTTTTTTTTCTACTTTGCTAATTTCAGCTATTGTCTCTGGATTCCAACATATTTAGAAATGTTTTCCCTGCTTACAGGTCGCCTAGGGACTCACCCATACTTGTAGAATCTACAAGGCTTATTTTCAACTTTGACATTTAAGCCTCCGATTCATTCGAAATGTATTCCTGTGTGTCGTGTGTAAGGTGGATCCAGGTTTCTGTTCCTTTTCTTTGTGGGTCTCCGGTGGTCTCCACCCCTCTTATTCAAAGTTCAGTTGAGATGTGGCTGTGCCGACACTGTTCGTCCATGAACGCTTTCACTTGGAAAGTACTGACTGAGCCCCTGCTGTCTGCCCTGGCCTATCCCCCTGCCGCCCTGTGCAAGACGACTCTGCCTTCTTCTGGCTGGCTGGCTCTCTGCCTGCTTTGTGCTCTCAGTGATGCACTTCCCAGGAAGGTTCCTAGCCTCAGTGGCCCCAAGTCTCCATAGTGCTTGGCACACGCTGTGACCTACTTCATCCATTCCTTTCTGCAAGTACAAAGTGCGCCCACTGTGTGCAGGTGCCCTCAGAGTTGTGGGGGGTCAGGGGTGAAGTGCTAGAGCTGCACTCTGTCCACCAATATGAGCTGACTTTGGGCCAAGTGTCTCATCGGTTGTGGATCCCTGACGTGGCTCCAGGGTGGTTGTCCCTCAGCTGGGGGCAATATCCCCAGAAAGGCCAGTTTTTTTCTCTTTGCTCCCCTATCCTCCACCCTGACACCCAGTCAGTGTGCAGAGACCCAAACGCCAGCGCCACGATGGCTGGGGGAGCATGGGAACTTGTGCAGACTTCATCCAGTCACCCACCTCTGCACCCACCCCAACCCAGGAAAAACCCTGGACCATAGGTGCAGGAGGACAGGACACCCACTTTCCAGCCCTAGAACCACTCAGGTGCATTTCCCTGACCTGCCCAGTCAGCCCTGCGTGTCATGCATGATGATCAAACCTGATCCAGACCCTGGCCATGCCCCAGCACGCCCTGCCTCTCCCCATGTGCACAGCTCCCACTGGGCAGCCCCTGACCATCGATGTCCTGGCCTTGCCTACCTGGTCCAATAGCGCTAATGGAGACAGACCCGGCCGCATTTTTCTCTGCTCTCAATGCATGCTCCCGGGCACCCTGGGGGTGCCTAGGGTGTTGGAGGGGCTAACATGCTGTCCTTCCAGCGCCAAGAGGGTCAGTCCGCACGTGCCCCAGGGAGCACCACTCTCACTTTCTCCCTACCATCTCTCCAGAGCACCTGAGAATGGGTAACGTGGGTGCCTGCACCCTACCTAGCCCTCCCAAGTGATTCTCTGTCGCTACACCTGTGGCCTCGCGCCTTCCGGAGCCTTCCGGAGTCTTGGCTGGGCTGGGGATTCCTTGCCTGTCTGCGCAGGTGGGTGTGAGGGTGAGCACGTGGGCACAGGTGGGGCGGGGGCATAGGTATGCGAGAGGAAGCGGGGAGCAGGTGGGCGCAGCCTGGCAGGTGGATGCTAAAGGGGCGGGCCCAACAGGTGGGCGCAGATGGGGCGGGACCCAGCAGGTGAGCGCGGTCTGGGTCGCGGGCTAGGGCGTCTGGCGCACGCCTGCTGGCCGGGGGCGGGGCGTCCGGCCGCGGCCACCGCCCCCTGCGGCCCCGCCCCCCACGCCAGGCGGGGCTGGGGCAGCGGCCCCCCGCGGCGGGGCTGGCACAGCGGCGCCCACACTGCGCCGCGCGCCCGCTCCGCCGCTGCTCGGGTGCGTCCGGCCGGCCCCCGCGCGCCCTGCCTGGCCATGGCTGCGGCCTCTCCCCCGCCCAGGCCCGAGAAGAAGCGCTGGGGCTGGGGCCGCCTGCCGGGCGCCCGGCGGGGCAGCGCGGGCCTGCCCAAGAAGTGCCCCTTCTCTCTGGAGCTGGCCGAGGGCGGCCCCGCGGGCGGCGCGCTCTATGCGCCCATCGCGCCGCCCGGCGGCCCGGGGCCCGCGCCCCCCGCGCCGCCCGCCACGCAGCCCGCCGCCGCCGACCTTAGTCTGCGGCCGCCTGTGAGCCTCGACCCGCGCGTCTCCATCTACAGCGCGCGCCGCCCGCTGCTCGCGCGCACCCACATCCAGGGACGCGTCTACAACTTCCTCGAGCGCCCTACAGGCTGGAAGTGCTTCGTCTACCACTTCGCAGTGTGAGTATTGCTGCCTGAGGGCACCCCCGGGTTTCCGCGGGGCTGGGGCGCGCGCCGTCTCCGCGCCACCTGCTGCCGCCGGGACCCGTGTCCAAGCTGCGGCTCAGAGCAGCCGGAGGGATGGAAGGAGTTCACGGGGAAAATGCAACAACGCGGAGCTCAGGGACGGTGTGGACCTGACCCTGAGGTTGGGAAGCTCCCCAGCTGGCCCTGTCGAGGCAAATTGTGGGGGGACTGACTGGGGAGCAGCAGCCCCGGATTCGGCTCCACTCCTCCTGGGACGGAGGGTCCAGGTGTTAATCCGTCTGGGAAAGGCCGTGTGCCAGCGCAGCTTGCCCTTGGGTGTGGAGGAGAGAATTCCCCAGGGTCAGCTGGGACAGAGGGCTCAGGAGCCCCAGGAAGCGGGGCCCCGTGCTCCTGGGGGTACAGAACACCGCAGATGCTCCCAGACCCAGGCGGGCGCCCCGGGGGTGTTGGAGTCTCCTGGGCGGGAGGGAGCGGGGCTGTCTGAGGGGCTAGGTCCGGTGGTGTACCCCACGGGATCCGCATGGCCATGGGCAGTGCCCACAGCCATACATGAACTGAGCCCCCCTCATGAAAACCTGGCCTGAAGCAGAGTTGCCTGGAGGGGGCCCACAGCAGGGGAGGGATTGGGCCACGTCGCCAGTGGTCAATTGGAGCAAGCTGTGCTCCAGGAGGGATCAGGGCTCTGCTGGCCACACCTGGGCCCCGCTGTTCCAGGTGGTTCTGAGTCCCAGTGCCGCGCGCCGCCGTGTGGGGCAGGCTGGGGCAGGGCCCCACTGCTTGGGGAGAGGAGTATGAGGAAGCCACCTCCCCGGGCTGCACTCCTTGCTGCCTGCCCGCGGCCCTCCTCTGCGTTCCATGGCACTTCCTGACGGCCCAGCCAGTGGCCTCTTGGTACGCGGCCAGCTTCTGGTGTGTGAGCCTTTGATTGGCATCCCCCTGCTAAGCATGGGGGCTCCTCCGGGGACTGCGTGGGGCAGCCTCCCTCTGTTCTGCCAGTAGTGACAGGAGCTCACCCTTATGCCTGGGTGGGCCTGGGGCTGGGAGAGACTAGCTCAGGGCTTGCAGGAGCCAGGCCCTGGCTGGCCGGGAGCATCGTCTTGGGAGGGTGGAGAGGGCTGTGGTTACCAGGATTGCGGCCTGCCCTGCGGGGGAGCCAGCCTGCCATGCCGGGAGGGTGTCTCAGAGACACTGTTCCCAAAGGCGTGGGTGGACCGTGGCCTTCAGGTCTCTTCCCCATCCCAGCCTCCACCTCCCTTAGTGTCGGGGGCACCTGAGCCATGGCCACGGCTGTAGCACCAGTCTCTAGCCTTGAGGTTTGAGGGAATGTTCATGGGCGGTGATCCTGAGGGACCCAACCCGAGTCTGTGTACACCCAGCCCACCCCAGGCTTGTGGGAGCCCCTGTGCACGGGGGTGGGGGTGGGGTGCTGACCACCAGCCCTTGTCTGCTGGACACCAAGAGACACGCAGAGGTGGGACGGACCCTACAGCCAGGGCATGGACGAGCCCCCGGACGCCAGCTGGTTCGTGCCCTGGTGATGCAGGCCAGCAGGGACCAGTCGCCCGGGCTCCCTGTCTGCGGCGGCGCCGTGTGGAGGAAGAGGGCCCGCCGCACCCCAGAGGAAGTCTTTGCTTACACTCGTGTTTTCTTCCTGATTCTGATTGTTTAGAGCTCGGAAGTGTGCTCAGCAGAGGGCCGTGGCCCAGCCCCCGCAGGAGCAGGCTAGGCGAAGGCAGCTGCCCCTCAGGGGCAGCTGGGAAGCAGCCCCACTGAGGGTGCTGTGTGACCGTGGTGCAGTCCCTTTCCACTCCTGGCCCTGGCCTGTGCAAGATGTGCCCAGGCCATGGAGGTGGGCACAGTTCGCCCCCAGGAGGGTGGGGCTGGAGGCAGACCCTGGCCAGGTGGCCTGGGGAGGTGCCCTTCGTCCCTGATGTCTCCAGGGAGTCAGCAAGGCCTCGGACACTCTCTGAATCAGCCTGCCTCCCAAGGGGACCTGGCTCTTGAGCTGGGGTTGTAGCAGGGGCCCATGCCCACTGATGGGAGCCTGGGCGCAGCCCCATGGAAGGCTGGATGGTGCCCACTCTAAGAGGAGGCTGCAGTAGTGGCAGAGGAACAGCTCTGTCCTCGGCAAGCAGGACTGTGAAACCAGACGGTCATTGTTGCCATCCAGGCCCGGCTTGGTTTCTGGCCTGAGAAGGAAGGGATGGGGCTGGGTGGGTGGGTGGGTGGGTGAGCTGCAAGGCTGGGCACACTCTCCCGGGAGAGGCTGGGGAAGCAGCCAGGATACCCCGTCCCCCTCCTCATGGGGAGCCCCTGCTCCAGCCAGGGGAGAGCAGCCCTTCCTGTGGCCTGGCCTGCTGGGGTCAGGCTGCAGGGGGCTTCTGCCCGGCCCCGCAGGCTTCCTGCCCCTCACCCCATCCCACAAGGCCCTTCTTGTCCCACCACGCAGCGGCTCCCTCTCTAGCTGAGGGCGCGGCCTCCCTGCTGATGGGCCTTGGCAAGGGCCACCTGGGTAGGGGAGATGCCCGGACTGGGGTGGGAGCTGGGCTTCCCATAGCCTCTGCGTGGCTGCCGGCTGGGCCCCACCCTCTGCAGAGGGCAGGGTGAAGGCTGCCCCAGGATCCACGTCCTTCCCCTGACAGGGAGGCTTCCAGTTGTGGAGCCCTGGGGCCCCTCCCCCCTTCCATCTCGTCTCCCCCACTCCCTTCCCCTCTCTCCCGTCTCCTACCCCCCCCACACCACCCCCCTCTTGCAAGCCGCAGGGTGACATGGGCAGACTCTTCTCTTTTCCCAGCTGCCCCTCAGCTGCTTCCTGCCCACACAGCCTGACCCGGCTCTGCCCTGCCACCATGGCCGATTGCCTCCTCTGTGCCTCGGTTTCCTTCTGTGAGGCACCTGGGTCACCTGTGCTGGTTGAGGCCCTTGGAGATCTGGGTGTGGCCGGGAGAGGCCCGAGGAAGGCTGGGGGTGCATGGAGGGTGTCGGCTCTCAGACCTGGCGTGGTGCCTCCCGTCCCAGGCCTCCGCCACCCTGCCCTTCCTGGGTTCCCAGGAACTCTGCAGTGGCTCGGCGGCACCTTCACTGCATGTTAATCATTGACACTGCTGGAGGTGGGCCCTGGTGGTCCGTTGGGCTGAGCCCGCCCTTCCGAAAACAGCGCCAGCTCACAGGCCACCTGCACATGTGCTCCCCTGCCCCCAGACACTGCAGTTAGGGTCCCGAGTGGCCACCAGGCAGTTGTACTGTAGATCCGAGAAGGGCAGCGGGCCAGGGAGGGCAGAGGGTGAGGTGGGCTGTGTGGCAGGTGGGCTTCGAGGGAGGATGGGCAGGTGGGTGTCTTCCCATCATCTCCTTTGAGAACCCCCCACTGGTTCCCCAGCCCCCAGTTCCTGGGCGTCCCTTTTGGAGCTTCTCGCTGTCACCTCTGGGGCCTGGTGCTCCGGTCTCATCCTGTCCACCTGGAGACCCCTCACCATTGCTCAGGCCCAGCCTGATGTGTCCGGACCCACTGCTGTCCATATGTCCAATGGCTCATTGTGGTCTGGCGTTAGCTGGGAGGCTATAGACATCCCTTGCCCTGGGGAGGGGCGGGAGGCCTCAAGGACCCAGGGGAGGTGGGTCAGGTCCAGGGAGTGGAAAAACTCAGAGCTGGGGCTGGAATGAGCTCCCAGCGACTGCCAAGGTATGGGGTCCAGAGGCTGCCTGGTGCAGGATGCAGGTGGGCTGGCGGTGCAGGGAGCTTGTGGCGAGGATGAGGCTTTGTATGTGAGAGCTGCCCAATGCTGGGCCTCCTTGCTGGGCTCCTGAGCCCTCCCAGTCTGCGTCTCCTCCTCCACTATAGGCTTGACAGGCTGCTGGCACCTTCCGGCAGGTGCTGTCAGGTGAGAGACAGGTCACAGGCCTGTGCCTGGTACTGAGTCAGCAGCTCCCTGTGGGCTTGGTGATACGACCTTCACCTGCACCCCAGGAGGTGCTGGCTGGACAGAAGGGGCCCCTTTGTACTTGCAACTGTGTCCCTGGACCTCATAAGCAGGGTGTGAGGCCGTACGAGGGCTGCAGGGCTTTGTCTGAGGGAAGGCAGACAAGGTGTGCTGATGGGCCGATCTGCATGAATAGGGACCGAGGGGCATGGACGCCTCAGGGCCTGGCTGTTGAGGAACAGAGAGACGGGCTCCTGACAGGCTCACGCTCATCTGCTCTGTTGGGTTGAATCATGCCCCTCAAAGAGATGTGCTGGGGTCCTGACCTGAAGCACCTCGCAATGTGACTGTGTTTGGGGGTGGGTTCTGTACAGAGGGGATTAAGGTAAGTGCCATGGGGTGGCCCTGATCCCACAGTACTCTGGTGTCCTCACCAGAAAAGGTCAGGACACAGACATGTACAGAGGGACAGCCGCATGAGGGCACTGGGAGGAGACGGCCTCTACACGCCCAGCAGAGAGGCTTAGGAGGAGCCAGCCCTGCCCACCCCTGGGTCTCGCCTTCTAGCCCCAGCACTGGGTGACAATGACCCCTTTTGTGTGAGCCTGGCTGCAGGGCTTTGTTGTGACTGCCCCAGGACACTCTCACCTCCCTGCCTGGCGGGTGGCACTGCCAGAGGTTGGCACCTGGCTGGTCACATGGACACACTCAGCGATCCCTGCCATGTGCAGTCCTGCAATGGCACTGGCTCCAAAGGCAAACGGGTGCCCCTGGGCTGGAAACCGTCCATGTTGAGCTAAGCAGAGGGTGTGGAACAGCTGAGACTTGCCCAGAAAGCCATGACAGTGCAGGGGTCTGGGCTCCCATGGGGGTCTGACGAGGCCCCTTCTGGGTGCTGGGTGCTTGGAGTCATGCAAAGGCCTGTTTCCAGGCTCAGTCTTCCACACTGGGTGTTCTTGCTGGTGTGAACGGGGGTGTCTCAGGCCAGCACACCCTGGTGATGCTGCTAGAAGCCAGCTGGGCTAGCTGGCGTCACCTGGCAGGTCCGGGAGCCGAGCATCCTGTTTGCCACCTCCTGGGAGGTGCGGCGAGCGTTCTGAAAGGCATGGCCGCTCTGCCGCTCCTGACGGGGCTGGGGCCCGGGCCAGGCCCTGCCTGCCTGCTGCCTGGTCGGGGGCGCAGGCGCAGGTAAGCGAAGGCCCTCCTCTGACTTGCTGAGCCAGCTTTTTGGTTTGCATGGCATCTCACGTGATTCAAGACCCTGTCTGCAGCGAGGTGGACGGGGTGAAGGGGATGTCACTGCTGGCTCCCGTGTGGTGGGAGGCGGTGTCTGGGGACACCGTCTGCAAGTAGAACATGCCGGGCCCCAGAGGAGCAGCGTGCATGCCGGAGGCAGGCTGAGGTGTGTGGCCCTGGGAAAGGCCCCAAGAAGCTTCTGGAAGCTCATGTGTGCTGGTCTTAGCTCTGCTGTGGAGGGGAGAATGAAGGGAGGAACTCCATCTGGACCCCTTCGGCTCAGCCCCCACGGGTTGGTGGAGTGGGGGGCCGGGCTGGGCCCAGCTGCCCTGTCTATGAGGAGGGGCCTAGGAGTCACGTCAGTCGAGAGCCTCTGTGCCACCTCCTGGCGGGCAGGGAGGGCCATGACTTTCTTTCCCCCTGAGCACAGCCCAAATGTCACACGGGTCGGGGTTGCCTGGCTGGCCACCACGTGGAGGCCCCAGTCCTGCTGTCGGCCCTGGTGGCTTCCTGCTGTGCCACGTGGCTGGAGCCCAGGAGCCACCCTCCGGGCGGGCGGTAGGATGTGGCTTCCACACCGGTCTGTGCTCCGCTGCCTGGCCCAGGCAACCCACGCGGGCACCTGCAGGGTGAGGGGAGATGCCCTTAGGCAGGAGGCAGCTGGCTCCTGAGAGCCATGTGTGAAGCCCAGGCAGGGCCCAGCCCAAACCTGCCAGCCGTGGCCCGTGCACTGCCCTCCTCATCGGCAGGCGCTCCACCCTGTGGGCGGGCGACCAACCTGCAGAGGCCTTTGGTCCGGCTGCTTTGGGCCTCTGCACTAAGGCCCCACTGCCCAGAACTGCAGGCTGAGGCTCAGCTTGAAAGTCTCTTCCTCCAGGAGCCTCCACATGTTGTCTGTGGCAGAGCTAGACCTCCTTTTTGGCCACCTGCTTGGGGCCCTGAAGGCCATGCAGTGTGCTGGCCTTGGTGCTTTTGGGTGTTGGAGGATCTGTGGAGGTGGGCACGGCCACCGAGGGCTGACTCAGTCCTCACCCAGCAGGACAGGTGTTCACGAGGGTCGCTTGGCACACGGCTTCAGAAGCCCAGCCCCTCTTTGCCCTTTCCCTGGCCCCCCTCCAGCCTGCACAGCTCGGAGCCCCACAGGCAGGCAGGCTTGATGACATCGTTGGTGGGTATTTTTATCCAGTGGCATTCCTGAGCTCGAGAGAGTGCTGTGGGCCCCGAGTGCTGGAGAGGGGGGAGCTTTCAGACCCCTTCCCTGGAACTTCTCTGCCTCCTGGTTGGGGGTGGGGGCGGCTCGGCATGATCTCGGCTGGGTGAACAGCCAGAGGGCAAGTGGGGAGGGGTGGGACTGAGGCCAGGGCCACGCAGCCCTTGGCGGAGGGACCCAGGTATCATTCGCCTCCTTACCACTGCCCATCTCTTGGAGTGGTGCTTCCAGAAGGCTTCAGGCGAAGGGCAGTGTGTCCTGACGAAGGGCCGGAGGCCCCTGGCCGAGTGTGGTTCCCCTGTGAGGGATCAGCTTGTGCCACCATTCTTGCCCGTGCAGGGCTCTGAGCGCACGAACACCTGTGGTCCGGTGGCTCTGCTGATCAAGCCCCTGGTCTGCCCGCCTAGCTGCCGTACCAGGCTCCATGGCCAAGCCCACCCCCTCTGGGCCTCCAGGTCTCTCCCTGCCCCCTTTTTTGCTGGGCAGGGTGCAGATGAGGAAACTGAGTCCCAGCCATGTGGCTTGCCCTGCACAGGGAGAGCTGCTGCTCTTGGGCAGACCGACAGGATGCTCAGAACAGAGGCTCAGCACCCTCCTGCTGAAGTTAAGCCAGGCCTGTCGGTCAGAGACCCTCACCCTGCCCTTGACTCCCTTCAGCCCTGGAGCGCTTACCCATATGGAGGTGCCCCCAGCCACGCTGTTGCTCCTCCCAGGTCAGGCCTCCAGGCCATGCTACCTACCCAGCTGGTGCAGTGGGGCAGCCTTGCCCTCCTCACCGGGCTCCCCACCTGGCAGAGCAGCAGTGTCCCTGGGGGGGGCCCGGGAGAGCCTCAGGCGGCACCCAAGCAGCCCTGGGAACCACGGGCTTTGAACGTTTGACCTTGACAGATCGTGTGGTTTGGCCTTCTGTTCGTGACGTCTCCATCTGGTCTCTTGTAAAAGTCACATCCACGTTCTGGCCGAGATGGCTCAAAATATAAGACATGACACTTGGGAAACTCAAGCGGTGTGGTACTAGCATACAGACAGGCAGATAAACCATGGTACAGGATAAAACATCCATGGGTAGATTCAATTGCATATGAAATGTAGCCGAGAATATAGGCAGCAGCTCCAGCCAGTGGGGAAAGGCCGAGTGTTTGACATGCAATGCTGCGGAGGGCGTGGCCCCGGCGACCTGGCCAGGCTGGACCCATGCCTGGCACTGCACAACAGGATGAATTCTACAGGGGCCAGAAAGCCACTCCAAGGAAACCAGGGATCCTCTACAGCCCAAGGGTGGGGGGACTCCTCTGTGACCCAAGAGCCAGACGTGACGATATGTACGTTCGGTGGTGTGAGGAGGAGACTGGGTGTGATGCCCGTGTGTCCGCTGGGATACTTCCATGTGCAGAGCGGTACAGACAAAAAAGAAAAGACCAGGGGGACATGGTAACACCCCAGATGGTTGGCGTCTCGCACAGAAATGGGTTCTGAAAGGGAAGGGAAACCCCAGGGAGTCCGTGGAAGATGAGCAAGAGGTGTCCGCAGGCGGAGGGCAGCAGGCCGGGAGCCATCCTGAGGCACGGGGGCAGCTGCCATTCGCTTGGGCGCGGGCGGGCAGAGCACCTTTGCCAAGGTCCTGTCAGACACCACGGGGGGCGGCTGTGGGAAACCCCTCATGCCACTGCAGGGCCAGCACGCGGGTAGACTGGGGGCGTTTGGCAACATCCGGCAGAACCATGTGCGTGTTTAACCCTCTGACCCAGTAATCCCAGCTTGAAGACACTGGCAAAGCACCAGCCACCACAGAAACCCAGGAAAATATGGACGCGCCAGGCTGTTTGTTAAAGCTCCCTCCGTCGTTCGTTTTACAGATTTGACACCACAGGATACCCAGGGCAAAAGGCCTGATTTTGTCAACAAATGACCATGAAATTTAAAAAATGGGTGGGTAGGAATACATAGATTGAAACAGTCTATGAGGATCATATAGGGACAGACTGTCACATACGACCTCATTCAGGTCATGATGAAAGCCTGTTTTTAACAGGACATGTGTCTCTTCTAGTTGAGTGTCCCTGGCCACTGCCATGTGCTCCAGGGATGGCGAGGGCCTGCACCGGGCTGGGGTCTCCTCTTCCTGACGCAGCTGCCCCCAGGCTGGGCTCGGCCTGGTCAGAAGGGCTTGGGGCTGCCAGGACCTTCTGTGAGTGGCGTCCCTTTCCTTGAACAGAGCGTTTAGGAGCCCCGGGGCAGGCAGGCCCTCGCATGCAGCCCCTCCGCTGTGGGATGGGACAGTCAGGCTTCCTTGGTGGGCAGTGGCGGGGACTCCACGGCCTCCCTGGGTATGTAGCAGGGCCACATGTGTCAGGTTAGAGTCAGGTACAGTGCCTAGGGGCTTTGTGGCCTGCTGGACCTGGGCCTGGGGACAAGGGGTGCATGTGACACTATCCCTGACCTCAGGCACAGACTGGGATGGCAACTGGGGCCCAAGGAGGAGCCTGATGGGAGCAAGCCAGGTGTGGAGGGGTCGAGGAGGCTTCCCAGGGACGCTGGCCAGGGAGAGGGCAGGTGGAGACCCAGGGTAAGATGCCAACAAGCTGGAGTGGAATTTGGCCAGGTGAGCGGGAGAGGCCTGGGCGTGGGCCTTGGAGGGCCGTGAACATAGACCCAGCTGGCTGGGCTTATCCGAGGGCCACAGGTGCCAAGGCCACATTTATGTCTTGAATTGTGGCCACTCGGTGTCCAGCTTGGCCTCACCCTGCACTCCAGACCTGTGTCTCCATCTGGAATGTGTAATTCAGTGTCAAGAAGGTCCCAGGTGGTGTGTGGTGCCCTCCCTCCCACGACGGTCCCTTGTACACCACATCTCCCGGGTAGCACCCCGGGTGTGTCTTCCCCAGGGGGGTTTGTGTTTTCTGGTGGATGCCTGTGTGTTCTCTTTGTGGACTGTGGAATGTTTCCAGTGTTCATGACTTTTTTTTTCAAAGTGCCATAGATTTTTTGGTGCAGGGCTAATTTTTGGATCATGGTTTCAGACGATCCAAGAGCCACGTCAGCTCTGCAGCCACGTGCTTGGCACCCACGTCCCTGAGATGCGGAGTGGGCGTCTCGAAGGCGGGGCTGTGGGGAAACGTGTGTGTGTCCTGTGCTAGAATCCCATGTGGCTGCACAAAGCATTTTGTTGTCATCAGTGTGTCAATAGGCTGCTGCCGGTGTCATCAATACAGATGCTCACATTTTGGGAAGTACAGGAGACCTGGACTCGGATCACAAACGAGTAGGTGACATGCTGGGGTGCTGGCTTCCCGGGCTGGGCTGGGGAACTTTTGTTCTGTGCTTGACACTCAACGAGCACACAGCAGATGCTTATCAAGGGTGTGACAGTCTGACTCCATTATTGTGGCCGTGCAGTGTCCCTTGTACAGCTGCACTGCGGTGTGTGTGACAAGTCCTGTTGACTGGTGGGCAGGGTGATGGGCCAGCAGGGGATACACGCTGGTCCCAGCACTCACCAGGTGCACTGGTCAGCCACCCACCGTCCCTCGAGGGGAGCTCTGGGAGGGCCCGGCAGTGGCCCCGGGCCTTGGCTCTGCGTGGTCGGGGTGGATCACTGCTCCAGCGGCTGTTCCGGCCCTGCTTAGCCGAAGCCTGAGGCTTCAGAGTGTCCTCAGTCCTGGGAGGAGTCCCAGGACTGTCATCTTTCCGGGGTCCCCTGGCCGGGGTGTCCTTGTGGATGTTACCATGGGAGCCCCCTGTTGGCCAGGTAGGAGGTGTGTGGCAGGGTTGCCATGCTGCCTCTGGGCTGCTGGGCGCCGGGTGAGGGGCCAGGCCTCTGGACATGGATGTGGGGGGCCTGACGTTGGAGTCGGGCTGCCATCTCTGGTCTCATCCTGGGCCTTGTGCCTGCCGGTGGGGCTCCCAGCAAAGCCCTCAGTATCTAGAACAGCATGGCTCCTGAAACCACGTGCGGTGTTAACACTGAGCGGGGCGGCAGCTGTCACTGCCCCACCAGGTCCCCTGGAGCCCCTGCTGTGCCAGTGGTGGGCCAGCACTCACGTGGGGCTGTCCTAAGGGCTAAGGGACACGTCCTGCTCCGGACGGGTGCTCCTTGAGCGACTCCACCCTAGAATCAAACAGCTTGGGGTGGCCGGGCTGGAGGGTGAGGGCACTGTTGGGGTGCATAATAAGGTGGGAACAGAGATCCCCAAGGGGGCCCATTGGGCAATGCAGGGTGAGGCTGTGCAGCCTGGCCAGGAGCTCAGGCTTCTTCCAAGCACACGAGGCAGCCAGGCAGGGACTCAGGAGTGGGATCCTGGCCGGTTGGGGCCTCTCAGGCTGCTGAGTGGGGGTGGGGGTGGCTAGCCTGGGCGAGTGAGGGCAGGGGGCCTTTGGGTGACATGGGGGTTCTGGGAGTTTGTGTGTGATCGGAGCGGGGAGTCCCAGCACGTCACTCCGCACCTGGCTGGCGCCTGCCCTGCCATGTGCCCTTGGGTGGCTGCTAACCTTCCCGTGTCCCTGGAGAGGCCCATCTCTGCCTTGGTGAGCTGGCGGTGAAATGGGGGCAGGGGCATGAGGGGCTCTGGAAAGGCCTGAAGGCCCTGGAGGGAGGGCTGCCGTCTGCCCCCCTTCTCCCCGCACCTGTCCCCTGGCTCAAGGTCCCTGTGTGCGGCTCTGCAGAGGCCTGGCACCTCCCGGGCAGCGCTGGAATGTTCTGGCTGCCCTTGGCATGGGGGGATGGGTGGGGCCAGGGGCTCTGCTGCCTGGCTGGCCTCGTCCCCAGGGCAGGCTCCACCTCCGAGCTCTTATCAGGGCCTCTGTGCCCAGCGCCTGGGGCATCCGCAGGCCTCCCTGGCCTCTTCCAGGCAGGGGTGGGTGGCAGTCCTTTGCTGAGCGCTCTCAGGGCGCTGGGCTGGCCGGGCAGCCGCACAGGGAGCTCTGAGGGTGGTGAGGCCCAGATATGAACCCGGGTTTGGAGGACTCAGGGCCCAGAGCAGTAGCCTCCCGTTTCCTGAGACCCCAGAACGAGACCCCAAGGGTGGGACGAGGCTGTTGTCCGGGACCCTGGCTGCCGCCCAGCAACTGCACGGGTCCCTCCCCACGGGGCCGCCGCCCAGGCGCTGCTGGGAAATCCATCACAGGGGAGGCAGAAACAGCGCCCAAAGGCTGCTTGGCCCAGGGCTCCTTGTGGGGCGCTGTGGTTGGTTAATTAAAAGCAGGCCCAGGACAACGGCTGCGTCTGCGGCAGGCACACTGTCGACAATGGCCGCCCTGGGCCAGGTGGGTGGGGTCAGGACGGTGGGGCACCCTGGGACACAGGGACCAGGAGTGGCTCTGACTGGCAGCAGGTGGCAGCTGCCTGCTTATTGCAGCTGAAATACGCAGTGTGCAAGTGGGGACACGAAAATGGACGCTGAGGCTTCCCGTATCACACCGGCTATGGGTTCTGAGTGGCAGTTTTTAAATTTTTGCTTATCTGCATTTTCTACTTTAAAAATATTGGTGGTTTGAAAAAACAGTAAGAAGTTGTTTTTATTAAAATAAGGGGCAAGAAGACCCCAGGAGGGTCCTGGGGTCCCTCCCCAGAGTGTTTTCTGACTGCCCAGGCTGAGAATTCTGAGTGAGCTGGGGGCCGTATGAGGCCAGGAGGGTTAGCTGGGGGCATGTGCCTGGTGGCCCCTGGGCACTGTCGCCCAATTGGGCACCCCCAGCCCTGGGCATGGTTCCTGGGTCTTGTTCTTGGGGAGACGTGAGTTGCAGTTGGGTGTGAGCAGGGCTGCTGTGTAGGGGACTAACCACTGTCACTGGGACAGGAAGGAACAGCCCACGTCGGGGGCACCACTCAGCCCAGGTCTGCTCTGTCCCTCGGGGCTTCTGCCTGCCACTGAAAGAAGTCATCCCTGGGGGCCTGGATACCAGGCCCATGGCTGTGCTACTGTATGACTGGCCTGGGAGCCTGGTCCCTTGTCCAGGAGTAGGGCCTGGGGTCCTTGCTGCAGCCACTGTGATGGGGGCAGCAGACCCCATCCAGCCATGCAGGCTGAGACCGCTAACCCCCCTGGGACCAGGCTGTTTTGGGGGGTAGAGGCTTGTTGGCCCACAGCCTCTTGAGGTGTGGCCAAGGCCCTCGGGGCACACACTTGCTCAGCGTCACACAGCTGGTGAGTGGCAGGGCTGGCACTGGACCCTGTCACAAGACTGTCCAGTGCTTCCCCGTTGCTCTGTGCAGAACCTCCCTGCCTCCTGCACCCGCCCCCGGCCCCTCACCCTGTCCTGCTGCCGCACGGGCACCGCACAAACAGGGCCTAGGGCGCTGCTCCGTGCTGGCAGCTGGAGCAGGCTCCCTCCCCAGACACAGGCTGAGTGGCCAGGCCTGGACCAGGGGCCCTCTGGCAAGTCCCCTGGTGCACCCCAGAGAGCCTGTCCTTCAGCCTGATGCTCACAGTGCGGGTCCGGATGGCGTGTCACCAGGCCCTGAGGCTGTGCAGCCTGGAGGAGGGTGCACGGCCCCACTGCCCATAGCCCACAGCCCCTCCTGGGAGCCGGAAGGAGGGCTTGGCTGCCCTCGGGGAAGCTGGTTTACCGGGTGGCTCTGGATTCGGATGGCTCCTGGTGGCACCTGCCTGACTCGTAACCACCCTGCCCCTCGGGAGCTGGTGACTGCTCAGGGCCATCTCCCTGAAGGGGTGTGCCCACAGGGTGGGGCCGCTGGGTGTGAGGTCACGGCTCCCTCCTGTCCTGGGCTGAGACCCGCCATTCACAGGTCACCCCGCGTGGTTCGGGAATGTACTGATTCTTCCTGAGGCTTCTGCCCAGGGCCACTGAGGAGGCTGCGCGGTGACCTCTCAGGTTGGGGAGCTGCAGACGTGCTGAGCTGGGTGCTCCTCCGACAGCTGGGGAAATGGGCCAGGTGGGTGACGTCCTGGCCCAGCCCCTGGATGGGATGCCGGCCGCGGGAAGGCGCCAGGAGCCCCTGCCCAGCCATTCCCAGGCCGTCTCCCACTTTGTTGGAGGAGTGGGGCTCACAGAGGGGGAGTCATGGAAGAAATGGGGGTGCCAGGGGCTTCTACCCCTGGTCCTGGGGCTGCTGTTCTCGGGGGTGAGGGGCTGGCCAGTGTCACTGGCCCTGGTGGCCTCCCTGCTCCCGTCAGCTTGTCCTGGAGTGGGAGTCAAGAAGGCATCGTGGACATCGGCCTGGCTGGGGGGGCTCCTGCCTCTCATGTCAGCCTGGCCCAGGGCAGTGGGGTCCCTCGGAGGCCAGAGCGCCCTCTGGGCAGCTTGCTGTTCTCAGGCCCACCCACGGCCAAGCTGCTGTGATGCTGGGAGGCGTTGTCTGGGGGACTGAGGCTTCCAGTCCTGGGGTGGCATGTGGGGCGGGAGGCTGTGCCCCAGGCTGGAGGTCTGGCCTGGCAGTTGCTTCACCTCAGAGGCTCCAGCCACCTTTACTGGGAGATGGGGTCACGATCGTTTTCAGCTTACAGAGCGGGTTCCTCTGCTGCAGGGCTGCTGCATGCCCTGTAGTGGGGCCATCATGCACACTGTAGGATGCCAGTGGCATGTCCCCTGAGGCCTGGTGACAAAGGCTTCTCCAAGCATTGTCCTGTGTCCCCAGGGCCTCAGAGTGCCCGCTTCAGGCCCTGCCTGTAGAGCAAGTGGCAGGAGGCAGGCCCAGGCTGTCACCAGGGGCGGCCTGGCCAGGCGTGGTGAGTACCGCAGTGGGGGAGCGCGGTGGTCTGCCTGCTGAGCTGGCCAGCCTGCGCCCCCAGCTCCTGAGGTTCTCTGCTACTTTGTGGCCCCCTGTCCCCTGTGGCCCCGTGGGGTAGTACCTTCTGGTGGGGGGAGCAAGCCAGGAAGGCTCTTGGTGCTGCTGGGAAAGATGGGGAGATGGGGCTACCCTGAGGCTTAGGGCCCCTTGGGGACAGCTGACCTAGGGCTGCATGGTCCTAGTACAGTGTCTAGCTTGGGGTTCAGAGACATTCAAGGCAGACCCCTGGGACTCCCTGAGATGCTAGCCATGGTCATTGGCCAGTTGGGGTGGGGTCGGGCTCCATGCTGAGGCCCGTGAGTGACCTCAGCCCCTGCCTGCCCCCAGGCTGCCCCCGAGTGTGCCTGAGCAGCAACAGCCTTGGCCTTCCCAGCTCTGCCCACCTGGCCTAGCACCCTTCAGGGCTGGCACTCTGGGTCTGCAGATCTGTATAATTTGGGGTCCATTTCAGCTGAGGCCTTGCCCTGAAGTCACACCTGCTACTCACCGTGAGGCACCAGTCTGTGCCCGGGAGTGCCGGCAGGCCAGGCATGCCCCAGGGACTTGCCCCTACCCTGGCCATCCTGGCCTGGCCCTTGCATTCACACCAGCCTGGACACCGTGGTCTGCCTCTGACTTCTGCCTGCAGCCTGCCAGGTTGAAGTCACCTCGCAGGAGGCCAACTGGGCTTGGGCTCTGCAGCCTGCAAGGTCCGAGGGTCCCTGCTTCCCTGCTCTGGGTGGGTCAGAGGTGCTGGGGCCACTCCGTCCCTCTGGTGGTCATTGCCAGCACACCTGTGGACTATGCCCTCCTGACTCCAGAGACCGGGCCCTTCCCAGGCTGTGACGGGCCCATGAATGTTACAGTGTGCTCAGGAGTGTGGGAGTATGAGGGGTGTTTCCAGAGGGGATGTGGTGGGAGTGGGGCTCCCCAGACCCAAGCTGAGGGGGCCAAGCTGTGGCTGAGAGCAGAGCAGGGCTGGCCAGCAGGCCCAGGGCCGGGGCGGGGAGCCTCTGCAGTGGGGTACTGGATTTAGCGCCCTGTGGCTCCTGGGCTGGGGCTGGGCTGTAGCGCCCTTGTGATACCCGCGGAGGGGCGATTGGGCTGCTGCAGACATGGCTGCTGGGGGCATGGCTGGACGCGGGGCTGTCTCTTCTTTGGTGAAGTGTCTGTTCAGATCTTTTGTCTGTTAGGACAGCGTGGGCTGTTTCCTTTTTGGTGAATTTCGGAGTTCTTCCTCATATCTTGGTCACAAATCCCTGGTGTCCGGCAGCAGGTGGGAGCGAGCCGACGCCTGTGCATCTGGTGCGCCTGCCTGCCGCAGCCGGGAGCAGCGGACAGAGGCCCCTGGCTGACCGGACTCTCTCAGGGTGTGTGGTGTGGCCGGGAGCCGAGGGGCCACAGGAAGGCAGATATGCCTCAGGAGGTGGCCCTCGGACACACAGCTCCAGGGCCCTTTGTGAGTACATGGGGGCGTGGGGGGCACTGGGTGGAAGGCAGCCTCAGAGCTGGTGCCTGGGAAATGCCCATTCCCACCCGAGCTCTCAGCCCTTCATGTGCCATGGTCAGCCACATGGGCCCCTTGCCAGAGTAACTTTGTGAAGAACAGCTTTGCTGATGTGATTGGCATGCAGGCTGCACGCATTAAAAGCTTTGCTTGCTTGGCCTGGACATAGGCCGGTGTTCGTGGAGCCACCAGCGCAGCATACGTATGCACAGAGCGCCCTCCTGCCCCCGCCCCCAGCAACCCCCAGCTGCTGCTGCTCCACAAGCAGCTTGGTTTGGTAGCACTTCCTGTAAGTGAAGCACACAGGGAATGCCCGGGTCTGGCTGCCTTCACGGGGCATTGACGCCTCGAGGTTCATTTGGGATGGGGCAGGTACGGGCTGGTTGCCCTCTCCAAAGCTGCGTGGTTCCCATCAAATGGGCGGCCCTGGGGCTGTGTATCCTCCCCCGAGGAGGGGCGATTGGGCCGCCGCAGACATGGCTGCTGGGGGCGTGGCCGGACGCGGGGCTTCTCTTCTTTGGTGAAGTGTCTGTTCAGATCTTTTGTCTGTTAGGACAGCCTGGGCTGTTTCCTTTTTGGTGAATTTCGGAGTTCTTTCTCCTATCTTGGTCACAAATCCCTTATCATCTGCATGCTCTGCAAGATTCTCCGAGTTCGCCTGTCTCCATTCTCTTAACTGATTCGGAGACGGACGGTGGAGGGCCCGGGCTGGGGGCTCAGAGCCCTAGCCTCGGACCCTAACAGAGCCGGGCAGAACGCCCGGGAGGGAAGGTGACACGCTCAGTTTCTGGGTCCCCTGCTGGGTGAGCGCGTGGGCAGGGGGCCGAGGGTGGTGGTGCTCATCACTGATTAGGCCTCTGCCTGCCGTGAGCACCTGACCAGGTCGCCACCCCTCACCAGGCCCCTTCCATGTCTGGGGGTGCATGGGAGAAGGGTACCTGCCCTGCTAGCCCCCGTGTTTGAGGAATGGATGCAATAGTGCTGCGAGCCTAGCCAGTCCCATACCTCCTTGGGCACTGGGAGGGCACCCTGACCTTCCAGGGCCACCAGGGGTTGGCTCACAGTGCTGGGCCAAGACTCCACCCTGGGGTCCCTGGCCCCCAGGCCTAACACCCTAGGGTACCTGGATGGGCATGCAGAGAGTGCTTTTGGTGAGTAGGTGGGCATGGGCTGGGACTGACACTTGAGGGGATCTGTGCCATTTGGGGGAAGAGTTTCCTGCCCCCACCCCCAAGCTGGTCCCTGGGTGGCTAGCACCCTTCAGGCAGAGTGGGGCATAGAGTCCCACGCACCTCAAGCCCCTCCCCCCTGCTTGTGGCCCAGGAGGTTCCCTCCCCGGGGGCTGACTCGCCTGCTCCCTTGGGAAGGTGTTGCCTGTAGGGGAGGAGTAGCTGGCACAGGAAGGAGTGCCCGCGGCTGCTGGGCTGCTGGGGTGTTTCTGTTATTTTTTGTGAATTTTATGGCTGCTCCTGTATTTGTACAAAAATTCAACAAACTGGGAACAAATAGTGGCTGGGGGCTGTGCTTTGCTTGGGAGTCCCAGGGGTGGGGGTCAGGGAGTCAGAAAGGAGCGCAGGCCTGCAGGGCTCCTGCTCCGGGGCGCAGCACGGAGGGGCCTGGGGAGTGGGAGGCGGCATCCTGAGTCCTGCCCAGCTGGGACGGCTGGTCCTCCGGGTGTGGGGCTGGGGCAGGTGAGGGGTAAGGTCCCAGCCCTTCCCAGGGGAGCAGGGCTGGGGAAGGGGTCCTTGCCAGGGGCCCTTTCCTGTCCGGGTCTGTCACTGTGTCCCCAGTGGTGGCACAGTGCGTCATCAGCCCTGATGAGTATCTGGAGCGCGCAAGCTGGTGCAGCCTGCTGTCACGCGTCCCTAAGCCCAGACAAGCCTGCAGCCTGTGGGGGCTCACGGCCCTGACCACTAGGCAGGAGGGTCAAGGGGCCAGCCTGCCCAAGATGACTGTCACCTAGCGTGAGCTACCTGGGCAAACAGGCCAGCCGGGAGCCCCTCCGGCCGTGGCAGGGTGACCCTCATCCCATGGGAGGCCTGGGAAAAGCCTCGCCTTCGTGGCTATGGGAGGCCATCCTTGTTGTCAAACCTGCCGGCAACAGCCTGGTGCCAGGAGCCATGGGAGGTGGGGCGGGCGGCCAGGGCCACGTTGCTCAGAGGACAGGGCTGGGGGGACACTCTGTGCAGGGGCCACTCAGCTTGGAGGCTTGCCTTGTAGGCCCTGATGGGGCAGCCAGACGCCCAGAGGCCGGCAGGCCCAGGCAAGGGGGCAGAAGCTGGGGTCTCGGGGGTAATGTTTTAGGGACCCAGCTCCTCCTGTCCGCTGCTCTGCTGGCTTGGCAGTGACAAATGGTGTCTCCCATGGTACCTGGGGCCACAGCAAAAGAGAGACAGGGAGATATGGTGCCTGGCCGGGCAGTGGTGGGCCATTGCTCAGTGCCATGGCGCCCGCACCCACCCATTAGGAGGCCGTGCTGATCACCCTGCTGGGGTGAAGCACCCGCTCTCCAGCTGAGCAAGTGGGGCCCCAGGAGCCAGGTCCCCAAGTAGCCAGCAGGCAGCAGGCGCCAGGTGCCACCAGATGCTTACTGTTGTACCCGCAGGGAGGGGCGGGCAGCCAGGCTGAGGTCTCTGAAATATTAATGACCTGACATCTGCTGGTGGCCCTGTCGCTGCCCAGACAAAAGGCTTTTGCGTCAGAATGTCCTGGGCAGGTGTGAGCCCTGTGCTGGGGGCCAGTTCCTGGGACAGAGGGGCTCGGTGCGGGTGGCCACACCTGCTGCTTTTCTGGCCTTGGTGGGCTACTCTGTGTAACTGGCGGGGTTCAGCTTAGGTGTGAGGAAGAGTGCATTCATGGCTGGGATGGATTATTCTGGATCATGACAGTGGTCAGCCTTCCACGGGGTGGACCCTGGGTGTGCTCTGGGTGACTGTCCAGGCGTGGTGGGGCTCACTCAGCAGCACCTCTCCACAGCCCTACGCCAGCTTCATCACAGGTGGGGAAACCAAGGCCCAGCTGGCGGGGGGCGGAGCCATGTGAGAAGCCAGACATTCGACTGCAGAGATTACCTCTGTGTGTGTGTGTGGTGTGTGCTTAAATATGCAAGCTTTTATTGTGGTAAAAATACACCTTAGTTTAAAGCACACAGCTCAGTGGCATTTGGCACAGTGCATGGTGCAGCGCAGCCATCCCCTCTTCCTCATTCCTGGACATTTTCATCCCCAGCAAAGGAGCCCACTCGGGTCCCTCGCAGCCCCTCCCAGCCCAGGCCACGGTCAGGCTGCTTTCTGCTCTACGTCTTCCAGCTCTGGGTGTTTGGTATAAATGGAGTCATACAGTGGGTGGTCCATTATGCCAACTTCTTTCACTCGTAATGTCTCAAGCTTCATCCACGTTGCAGCTAGTGTCAGAATTTCAGTGCTTTTTAAGTCAAATAATATTCCATTTTATGGACAGACCATATTAGTTTGTCTGTCGATGACACCAAGGGGCGTCCACCTTCGGGCTGCAGGGAGTAGGGTTGCAAGGAACGTGCATGGATGAGTTTTTGTTTGAACACCTGGTTTTGATTCTTTGGAGTCTACACCCAGGGGTGGGACTGCAGGATCACATGACTGCTGCCCAGCGCTGCCCAGGGGCTTCTAAGCAGCCTTTTACCTGGGCAGCCACCCAGTGAGTCTTGGTTTTGAATTGCACCAGCCCCCACTCCTGCCTGCACCCCTGTGCCCAGGCCTTCCCTGGGCCAAATTCCTGTCGCCACCTGGAGTGCCCCCTACTTCCTTTGAGTGAAACCCTGCTCCTGTGCCCCCATGTGAAGCGGCAGTGGAGTTTCAGTTCCTGGATTCCAGCTGAGATGAGAGAAGCCTCCTTGACAGTGGTGTGTGTGTTCCAGACCAGGCCCAGGGGAGGAGCCCGTCTCTTGAAGGAAGGCAGAGACCCTGCCTCCTTCCCCACGGTGGGGACCCACAGCCTGGGGCAGGACCACCCCACGGGCTGCCGAGGCTCAGCCTCCCGGCCTCTCCCTCCCTGTGCGCTGACCTTGCCTCCCGCAACCTCTTTCTTGCCACTGAACTTCAGAATCCCTCCCCCGCAGCTCTGCCTGCTTCCTTCCCTCCTCCTCTCAGGGCGGGTGCTCCTCGGGGTTCCCCACCGCAGAGGGCACCCCACCTCCTGACTCCCTTCTGCTTTCTACCCACTCTTTCCCAGCGGCACTGCCCACGTTTCCCTCTGTTCCCCCAGATGAGAACAAAACAGAAGGCACCCAGCCCTCTACCATGCCCCCACCCACCCAGGCTGGCTTCTCCCTCTTGCCCTGGAAGGCCAGGCATCTCCATGCCCCTTCCTGAAAGCACGCGTCTTAGGACTGATTAAAAACAAGCAAAGGAACTATAGTTACATGTTGCCAATAAAAATCACAAAATCAGGCATGGCACCATCAAGGGAATGGCTGAGGATTTTCAAGCACACGCACCCTTAAGAGATAGCAGAGGCTGCAGCTGTGACCTTGAATAAAGAAATTGGGAAAGGAGGGTGATTTGAAGTTGCTAAAGATACAGCCAGTTCTGAAGCCGCAGGTTTCATGAAGGGCAATAAAATAAAAGCTATTTAAAGTACAAAGAGCCAGAAACTTGAGTCACCTCACCCAGCCTGTGAAAGATCAAGAAATGAAAAATAATCTGAATTGTTAATATGGTTAGATCGATAGTAATATCAACTGAACCTTGTACCCTATAAGCAAAAGATAGACCTGTTAATGATATTCCTGGAATAGTTGTAAAAGTTGGTTTTAAACTTGATCACAGAGCTTCAGCTTCTCAAATTAACAAAGTGTACTGGATTTTACTGATTTCCATGTAAGTTTAAAGCTGGCTACAGGTTTAATTAGTAACAAGTTTAAGGAAGAAAAATGTACTTAGAAATAAAAACTGCCGCAATGCTATTACTGTGTAAGAGATGTAAAAATTGAAGGGATGCGTACATACCTGTGTACAGGCAAATTTATAGCTACTTTCATTCTTAAAAAAGAATAAAAAGCTAAACTAAGCATGTAAGTTAAAATTTCACAGTAAGGAAGCAGAAATGAAGAAAGATAAAAATAGAAAATGATACATTAAAAACCAGAAAAACTGAATTGACAGCTCTATTCCGGAAGTGATTTTTGTCCTTTGGGGGGGGGGAAAATGACACACCTTTCATAATGTCAATCAAGGAAAACAGCAAGTATCTAATTAAAAATTAGACAGGAGAAGACTTTTAGTGACAGCCTTACAAAAGGCTTTACATTTGACAGTGGCGTGTAAAAGCGGAAGTCTGTGAAATGCTTGCTTATTTGGGAAAAGATACCAAATTAGAGTTGAGCCAGTGAGAAGCAGAAAACCTCTGAAGAGTGGACTATGTTTGAAAAGTCACTGAAGTGCCACTATGCACTCATCAGAGAATAAGGTGGCACATCGTGAGGACCCTCCGCAGGGTGGTGGCAGTGGGTGCTAGATGCCGGCTCTGTGGGTGTCACAGTGTTTTCGTTCTGTACGTCTGAAAACCTCCACGTGTGGGATAAAGAATAAGAAGAGAGGAGGGTCTTCTTTCAAAGTCGTTGGCAACTTTTCTCCTGGGCAGCCTCCAGCCGTTGGGTTCAGGTGGGGCTCCCGGCCTCTGAGTGCCCCAGGGGTGCCCCACCTGCTTCCGCTGCAAACACAGTGCTGACGGGAGCATCCAGCCAAGAAGCCAAGAGAAAACTGCAGACCAACCGTGTGTCCAAGCGGAGATGAAACCCGACTCGGTCCAGAAGTGCGCTAAAAATGACATGCACACAAAAGGATGAAAAATGGGCAAAACGCATGCAAGAAAACAGCCCCGCGGCCACACTGACCTCCCAGTGGACCGGGGAGGAGTAGAGGGAGAGCCTCCCGGTGGCTGAACGCCAGTGATCAAGGGGGAAGAGACGCCGTCGGAAAGTCACCAGCAGGGCCGCCACCAGCGGGCGGAAGTCTGAGCAGCCGGAGTTCTGGTCTCAGCGCATCTCCCCACGTTACTCGTAATTAATTCCAAGGGAGATGTAACTTCCAGGGACAGGATGAGCAGACGCTGCTGTATTACACACCCGAGCAAGGTGAGCATCCCGAGGAACGGGGCAGACCAACTTCAAGACCCCGGAACCATGACCTCAGCTGCATTCTTGTGAAAGACATGCAGGGTAACAGCCCTGTGTCAGCATGCGTTTCCCGACTTTGACAGCAGTCCTGTGGTCACGGGAGGCAGAGTTCTTGGCCCTGAGGAATGTGCACACAGTATTTAGCAGAAAACCTACTCTCGGACGGTGCAGAAAAACCCGAGGGAGATGGGGAGGCAGGGTGAGAGAGCGGGAAATGGGGCAGGCTGCGAGCCTGGGGGGAATCTGGGCAAAGGGCATTCGGGAGTTCCTATTCTTGCAACTGTCCTGTGAGTTTGAAACTAAGCTGTTTAAATGAAAAGTTACAAAGAACTACCACACCACTTTGAATCTGTCTCCTGACCACGGGAGGGGGTGGCTTGTTCCTCGGAGTCACACTGGTGTGTTACATTGCACCCCTGACTCCGATCAAAGCACTTGATCGTTTCATGAGCTGCTGAAAAGGCCTCTGATTATCTCCTGGCCAAACACATGAACATATATCTAGAAGATTGCTTTTTCTGATTATAAAACTTGGCAGTGTTGAGCGCAGACCATTTGGAAATTTTAAAGAAAAAAATAAAAATCACTTCCTGCACCACAAGCCAGAGATGCCGTGCTGTTGGTTCCCTTCCAGCCTTTTGTCCAGGGGTGTGTGTGTGTGTGTGTGTGTGTGTGTGCACACATCCCCATATGTGTTAGTAGGGTGTGTGCACGTGTGAACACAGAGCAGTCCGTGGTAACTAGTGAGCCCCCACCCTGTGTGGCCACAGGCCATTTGCATGACCTTTCTCTGCCGTAGTTTCTGCATCTGTGCAGTGGGAATAATGAGACTCCTGCTGTGTGATCCTGTGCGGACTGGATGAGCCGATCAGTGCACTTGAGTTAGTGCTGGCTCAGAGGGGCCTCAGCTCCGCTGCCGTCCACGTGTATTTGCCCTCGTGTATTTGCATGAATGTTTGGTAAGGTGGAGATGATGCCAGACCACCCGCCTGAATCCCTTAGTCCTTTGTGATTCGGTGGACGTTTCTCTCACTGTCCACTCTCCTGCAGGGCTTCTCTGTGGCTCCTCCCTTCTTTGTGTTCTTGAACATAACACATTTACCTGCCTCTCTCCCGTTGACATCTGGGTCATTTCCTATTTTATGCTTATAAATAGCATTGTGATGCAAATCCTTGACATTCATTTTTGCCCGGAGCCCAGATTATTTCCTTGGGTCACTTGTGCACAAGGCTGACAGGATCAAAGCATTCCCACGATTTCACGGCTCTGTCACCTCCAGCCAAGCTGCCTTCCGGGAAGCTCTTCCCAATCTGACCTCCTTCCGTGATGCCGGACATCACTTGGTTTTTTTTCCATCCTCTGTAAAGCTGGTTATTATCATAAAAACACTTTGCCCTTTTGATGAGACAAAAATAGCATCTTGTTGTTTGTAGTGAGGGGGGCGCCTTCAGGGCCTGTGTCTCAGGGATTCGCTCACCCAGCTGCCCTCTGGCCCTGTGGCATGAGTCCGTCTTCTGGGTCCTTGGGAGCCTGGACTGCTGCCCTCCAGTGTGCATTCAAGAGAGCAGAGGGGGCCATGAACCAGGTGTAGTGTGTCAGACGGGGTGAGGGCCTGAAAAGACATGGAGCAGGGAGTGAAGGGGGTGACAAGGAGCCCTTTGGTGGGGTGGCCAGGGGGCCGCTCAGACAGGGTGGCATTGGAGCAGAGACCCGTGGGAAGTGCACTGTGCCTGCTTGTAAAGGAGGAACATCAGGCCAGGGGAGACGGCGTGTGCCAAGGCCTTGGGGTAGGACATGCTTGGCTCTTGCGAGGAGCAGCGTGGGGCTTGGGGGCCCAAGCGCAGAGCTCGGGGTGGGAGATGCGGCTGAGCGGTGGCCCTGGGTGATGCCTCTGAAGGCCCAGGGGGCACCCGGGTGCTGAGTGAGGAGTGAGGAGATCTGTCCTGTCTTAGCTGCTGTACTCTAAAAAAAAAAAAAGAATTTAAACTTAAAGAAAAATTCCAAAACAGTACAGAGATCCCCTGGCTCCTCCCCTCCTCCCTGATAGGAATGTCGTCGGTAGCCACATACATCTATCAAAACCTGGGCTGTGACGCTGGCATGTGGCCACTCACTCAACCACACATTTTATTCGAATCCTGCCGATTTTCCTTCTACTGCGCCATCCCCACGTCGAATTCGGTCAGGCCTCTCCCAGCTTCTCCTGTCCCTGGATCACTTGTGCAGAAGGCTGGCATCTCCCCACTGCCCTTGTCTTTCATGACCTGGATATTTCGGCAAGTACTGGTCAGCTGGTCAGCTGTTTTGTAGAATGTCCCTCAATCTGGGTCTGTCTGATGTGTGTCGTGATGAGATCAAGATTGTGCCCTTTTGGCAAGACCACCAGGGATAACATTGGGCTGAGAAGCACCTCATGCCTGGGGCATGTCCCTCATCACTCCAATGGAAGTGAGCTTTCAGATTTTCTCTGCTGTAAACTTGCTATTTCCCCCTTTGGTATGAATAAATATCCGGAGGGTGGTATTTTGACACAATGCAAATATCTTTTTCCTCCTCAAACTGCCCGTTGATTTTTGCATCCACCATAGGTCTTGTCTGTGACAGCTTTTGGGGGTTTGTAATGGGGAGATTGTCATTCTTCTGTAGGGACAGCCATCTTTCCCCCCCACTTATTTATCCAGTGGTGTATACCAGCGTGGTCTCATGGATACGGATTTAGTTTGTGGGCTGTCCTCCGACACTTACCAGTATTGGTTCTCTTTCTGGGAGGGTTCTGGCTGTGGCCGCTGGGCACCCCTGCTGACATGCCCTCATCTGTTTCCCAGCTCGGCTTCCCATGTGGCAGCCTAGATGCCCAGTGTTGCTCGCCTTTTCCTGCCCAGCGCTGAAGTCAGCCACTTCTCCAAGGAGCTCTGCTTGCTTTCACTGGCAAAGGTGTTTAGAAACCTACGCCCTGGAGGTTGGCCGTGCTCCTTCCTACTGACAGCCCTAGGGGACACGTGTGCACAGCCATGCACACCCATACTTGTTTCTGGATCTGGCCCCCCGTATGTGTATACAAATGTAAAGACAGGCTCACACCCGGTCCCAGGTCTCTCCAGTCCCAGCTCCGCGCCCCCGGCTCCTTCCGGTCCCTCCCTGTCTGCAGCAAAACGTCCTTCCCAACAGCAGGAAACTGACTCTCACCAGGTTCACTCGTCTGCTCAACGCTGGCATGAGCATCACGGGGCCACGGGCCCATCCTCCCCCTAGTTCTTTTGCACAAATGAGCAAAAATGCACGTGTGTTTTCTATCATTTTGTTTCTTACATGAAGGGAAGCTGACTATAGATACTCTTTAGTAAAATTTTTAATTGTGATAAAATACACATAATGTAGAACTTACCATCTTAACCATTTTTAAGGAACATTTAGTGGCATTAGGTACATTTGCATTGTTGTGCATCCATTACCACCATCCACCTCCAGAACTTTCCATCTCCTCAAACTGAAGCTCTGTCCCCATGAAACACTAGTTCCCCATCCCCCTCCCATCTGGGGTGCCAACCGCTCTCTTTCTGTCTTGGATTTGAAGACTCCAGGTCCTCCTTGGACTAGAATCCTACTGTCTTTGTCCTTCTGTATGTGGCTTATGTCACCCAGCATCATGTCCTCAAGTTTCATCCACATTGTAGCAAGTGTCAGAATGTCCTTTTTAATGGCTGAATAATATTCCATTGAATGTTCTTCACCCATTTATCCATCAATGGACACTTTGGTTGCTTCTACTTTGGACTATTGTGGATCATGCTGCTGTGAATACGAGGGTGCAAATATCTGTTTGGGACCCTACTTTCAATTCTTTTGGACATATACCCAGAAGTTGGGTTGCTGGTTCATGTGGTGATTCTGTTTTTAATTTTTTTGAGGCCCTGCCATGCTGTTTCCTTCAGCAGCTGCACCATTTTACATCCTCACCAGTGCATAATGCTCCCGATTTCTCCACAGTCTCATCAACACTGGTTACTTATGGTAGTTAGTAGCCACCCTGATGGGTGTGAAGTGGAATCTCATTGTGGTTTTGATTACATTTCTCTAAAGACTTGTGCTATCAGGTATTTCACATTTGGGATGTTGGGCATTGTTCGTCTTCTTGAGAGAGACGTTTATTCAAACCCTTTGCTACCGTCTTCAGTTTTACTGAGGCGTAACTGTAATATTATAAGGTGTTTCAAGTATGCAACATGATGGTTTGATATACATATACATCATGAAAGGATTCCTCCCGAGTTAATGAACATATCCATCATCTCACGTATTTACCTTTTTTTTGGGTTGAGAATATTTAAGTTCTACTCTATCAGCAAATTTCAATTATGCAAGTGTGGTGTCAACTGTAGTCACTATGTTGTATGTTAGATCCTCAGACTTCATTCACCTTATAACTGAAATTTTGTATCCTTTTAACAATCTCTCCTTATTTCCCTTATCCCACAAGCCCTGGCAACTACTTTTCTACTCTCTATGAGTTCCACTTTATTTCTTTAGATTCTGCTTATAAATGTATGTTTTTAGTTCCATATGTAAGTGAGATCATATAGTATTTGTCTTTGACTTATTTCACTTACCATGGTGCCTTCAGGGTCCATCCACATTCTCACAAGTGATAAGATTTCTTTCTTTCTTTTTTTTTTTTTGAGAGGGCATCTCATATTTATTGATCAAATGGTTGTTAACAACAATAAAATTCTGTATAGGGGGGTCAATGCTCAATGCACAATCATTAATCCATCTCAAGCCTAATTCTCGTCAGCCTCCAATCTTCTGAAGCATAACGAACAAGTTCTTACATGGTGAACAAGTTCTTACATGGTGAACAGTGCAAGGGCATTCATCACAGAAACTTTCGGTTTTGATCACACATTATGAACTGTAAACAATCAGGTCAAATATGAATATTCATTTGATTTTTATACTTGATTTATATGTGGATCCCACATTTCTCCCTTATTATTATTATTATTTTTATTTTTAATAAAATGCTGAAGTGGTAGGTAGATGCAAGATAAAGGTAGAAAACATAGTTTAGTGTTGTAAGAGAGCAATTGTAGACGATCAGGTGTGTGCCTGTAGACTAAGTATTAATCCAAGCTAGACAAGGGCATTAAAACATCCACGGATGCAGAAGATTTCTCTCAAAGCAGGGGGGGTGAGGTTCGGAGCCTCACCACTGTTGATCCCCAGTTTCTCACCTGATGGCCCCCCTGCGACTGTGCCTGTCTTAGGTTGTTCCTCCCTTGAGGAATCTTACCCGTCTCTGGCTAACCAGCCATCTTCCGGGGCCATACAGGGAAATGTAAAGTTGGTAAGTGAGAGAGAAGCAATATTGTTTGAAAAGGTTAGCTTTTTACTTCTTTGCAGATTCATGCCCTGTGGCTTCTATGCCCAGCATTTGTCTTGAGGTATCTTTACCACTTGGAGGAATTATGATACTCGGTAAATTCGATATGAGGCATGAATTCTATTTAAGGGTTATAATTAGGAAGGAAGAAGAAAAGCTATAGAGGTAGCATATGGAAGAAAACATGGGAAGATTGATTATTTCTTTGACATGTCTTCTTGTAGAGTAACTTAAGCATGTATAGGTTTTAACTACTAATTAAATTGTGCACACACGTTAACATAATAGGAATACAGTTACACAACCAAAGCAAATCTATAATTACCAGCCACCTCCAGTGAAGCCAAGAAAACCATTTAGGCACCCTAGGCATTTGTGAAAATTTGTCTATGATATGATGGATATTGTCCAACTGTACTTGAACAGTCTGAGAGAAATCAGACAAATTAAAACAACCCATTCCTGGGAACTGTTCACATCCCATATGTTCTTTTAACTGTAGATAGTCTGTAGTCGTAAGATTTTGGAGCGCTACAACTTGCACTTCTCCTAATTCTTGGTTGAGTTCCAACAGTATAGATCCGGTCATATTCCTTGCTTTAATGAAAGCACAGGCCAGCTTAGATATCTCCTTCTTCACTCCAGGAACCAGTGGGATGGATGCAGCTACAACTGCAGCATCGCCTGGATCTTTGTTGAGGTTTTTTGATGATCATCTTCTGGAATGACTCTTCCAGAGGATGTTGATGTTGGAAGTTCTTCTTCATATCATAGCTTAGTTCATTTTCTGGGTAGCCAAATTAGGCTTTGATCCTCTGTATAAACACAAACAGACCCTTTGCCCACACTTTGATATGCCCTTTATACCATTGTGTAGAACTCATTGGAGGTCACCACACAGGAACTGCTTTTTATTTTTTTTTTGTTACCATTAATCTACACTTACATGACAAATATTATGTTTACTAGGCTCTCCCCTATACCAGGTCCCCCCTGTAAACCCCTTTACAGTCACTGTCAATCAGCATAGCAAAATGTTGTAGAATTACTACTTGTCTTCTCTGTGTTATACAGCCCTCCCCTGTCTCCCACCCCCCCATGCATGCTAATCTTAATATCCCCCTCTTCTTCCCGCCCCCTTATCCCTCCCTACCCACCCATCCTCCCCAGTCCCTTTCCCTTTGGTACCTGTTAGTCCATTCTTGGGTTCTGTGATTCTGCTGCTGTTTTGTTCCTTCAGTTTTTCCTTTGTTCTTATACTCCACAGATGAGTGAAATCATTTGGTATTTCTCTTTCTCCGCTTGGCTTATTTCGCTGAGCATAATACTCTCCAGCTCCATCCATGTTGCTGCAAATGGTAGGATCTGCCCTTTTCTTATGGCTGAGTAGTATTCCATTGTGTATATGTACCACATCTTCTTTATCCATTCATCTATCGATGGACATTTAGGTTGCTTCCAATTCTTGGCTATTGTAAATAGTGCTGCGATAAACATAGGGGTGCATCTGTCTTTCTCAAACTTGATTGCTGCGTTCTTAGGGTAACTTCCTAGGAGTGGAATTCCTGGGTCAAATGGTAAGTCTATTTTGAGCATTTTGATGAACCTCCATACTGCTTTCTACAATGGTTGAACTAATTTACATTCCCACCAGCAGTGTAGGAGGGTTCCCCTTTCTCCACAGCCTCGCCAACATTTGTTGTTGTTTGTCTTTTGGATGGCAGCCAGCCTTACTGGTGTGAGGTGATATCTCATTGTAGTTTTAATTTGCATTTCTCTGATAATTAGCGATGTGGAGCATCTTTTCATGTGTCTGTTGGCCATCTGTATTTCTTTTTTAGAGAACTGTCTTTTCAGTTCCTCTGCCCATTTTTTAATTGGGTTATTTGTTTTTTTGTTTGTTGAGGCGTGTGAGCTCTTTATATATTCTGGATGTCAAGCCTTTATCAGATCTGTCATTTTCAAATATATTGTCCCATACTGTAGGGTTCCTTTTTGTTCTATTGATGGTGCCTTTTGCTGTACAGAAGCTTTTCAGCTTAATATAGTCCCACTTGTTCATTTTTGCTGTTGTTTTCCTTGCCTGGGGAGATATGTTCAAGAAGAGGTCACTCATGTTTATGTCTAAAAGGTTTTTGCCTATGTTTTTTTCTAACAGTTTTATGGTTTCATGACTTACATTCAGGTCTTCGATCCATTTTGAGTTTACCTTTGTATATGGGGTTAGACAATGGTCCAGTTTCATTCTCCTACATGTAGCTGACCAGTTTTGCCAGCACCATCTGTTGAAGAGACTGTCATTTTGCCATTGTATGTCCATGGCTCCTTTATCAAATATTAATTGACCATATATGTTTGGTTTAATGTCTGGAGTCTCTAATCTGTTCCACTAGTCTGTGGCTCTGTTCTTGTGCCAGTACCAAATTGTCTTGATTACTATGGCTTTGTAGTAGAGCTTGAAGTTGGGGAGTGAGATCCCCCCAACTTTATTCTTCTTTCTCAGGATTGCTTTGGCTATTTGGGGTCTTTGGTGTTTCCATATGAATTTCTGAATTATTTGTTCCAGTTCATTGAAGAATGTTGCTGGTAATTTGATAGGGATTGCATCAAATCTGTATATTGCTCTGGGAAGGATGGCCATTTTGATGATATTAATTCTTCCTAGCCATGAGCATGGGATGAGTTTCCATTTGTTAGTGTCCCCTTTAATTTCTCTTAGGAGTGACTTGTAGTTTTCAGGGTAGAGGTCTTTCACTTCTTTGGTTAGGTTTATTCCTAGGCATTTTATTCTTTTTGATGCAATGGTGAATGGAATTGTTTTCCTGATTTCTCTTTCTATTGGTTCATTGTTAGTGTATAGGAAAGCTACAGATTTCTGTGTGTTAATTTTGTATCCTGCAACTTTGCTGTATTCCGATATCAATTCTAGTAGTTTTGGAGTGGAGTCTTTAGGGTTTTTTATGTACAATATCATATCATCTGCAAATAGTGACAGTTTAACTTCTTCTTTACCAATCTGGATTCCTTGTATTTCTTTGTTTTGTCTGATTGCCATGGCTAGGACCTCCAGTACTATGTTAAATAGCAGTGGGGAGAGTGGGCATCCCTGTCTGGTTCCCGATCTCAGAGGAAATGCTTTCAGATTCTCGCTGTTCAGTATGATGTTGGCTGTGGGTTTATCATATATGGCTTTTATTATGTTGAGGTACTTGCCCTCTATGCCCATTTTGCTGAGAGTTTTTATCATGAATGGATGTTGAATTTTGTCAAATGCTTTTTCAGCATCTATGGAGATGATCATGTGACTTTTGTCTTTCTTTTTGTTGATGTGGTGGATGATGTTGATGGATTTTCGAATGTTGTACCATCCTTGCATCCCTGGGATGAATCCCACTTGGTCTGGATTGGCCACAAAGTGTCTGATCCTTTTGATATGCTGTTGAATTCTGTTTGCTAATATTTTATTGAGTATTTTTGCATCTACATTCATCAGGGATATTGGTCTGTAATTTTCTTTTTTGGTGGGATCTTTGCCTGGTTTTGGTATTAGGGTGATGTTGGCTTCATAGAATGAGTTTGGGCGTTTTCTGTCCTCTTCTATTTTTTGGAAAACTTTAAGGAGAATGGGTATTATGTCTTCTCTGTGTGTCTGATAAAATTCCGAGGTAAATCCGTCCAGCCCCGGGGTTTTGTTCTTGGGTAGTTTTTTGATTACCGTTTCAATTTCTTTGCTCGTAATTGGTTTGTTTAACTTTTGTGTTTCTTCCTTGGTCAGCCTTGGGAGGTTGTATTTTTCTAGGAAGTTGTCCATTTCTTCTAGGTTTTCCAGCTTGTTGGCATATAGGTTTTCATAGTAGTCTTTAATAATTCTTTGTATTTCTGTGGAGTCTGTCGTGATTTTTCCATTCTCATTTCTGATTATGTTGATGTGTGTTGATTCTCTTTTTCTCTTAATAAATTTGGCTAGAGGCTTATCTATTTTGTTTATTTTCTCAAAGAACCAGCTCTTGGTTTTGTTGATTTTTGCTATTGTTTTATTCTTCTCAATTTTGTTTATTTCTTCTTTGATCTTTATTATGTTCCTCCTTCTGCTGACTTTAGGCCTCATTTGTTCTTCTTTTTCCAGTTTCGGTAATTGTGATGTTAGACTATTCATTTGGGATTGTTCTTCATTCCTCAAGTGTGCCTGGATCGCTATATACTTTCCTCTTAAGACTGCTTTCGCTGCGTCCCACAGAAGTTGGGGCTTTGTGTTGTTGTTGTCATTTGTTTCTATATATTCCTTGATCTCTATTTTGATTTGGTCATTGATCCATTGATTATTTAGGAGCATGTTGTTAAGCCTCCATGTGTTTGTGAGCCTTTTTTTTTCTTTGTAGAATTTATTTCTAGTTTTATACCTTTGTGGTCTGAAAAGTTGGTTGGTAGAATTTCAATATTTTGTAATTTACTGAGGCTCTTTTTGTGAGCTAGTATGTGGTCTATTCTGGAGAATGTTCCATGTGCACTTGAGACGAATGTGTATCCTGTTGCTTTTGGATGTAGAGTTCTGTAGATGTCTATTAGGTCCATCTGTTCTACTGTGTTGTTCAGTGCCTCCGTGTCCTTACTTATTTTCTGCCTGGTGGATCTATCCTTTGGGGTGAGTGGTGTGTTGAAGTCTCCTTAAATGAATGCATTGCAGTCTGTTTCCCTCTTTAGTTCTGTTAGTATTTGCTTCACATATGCTGGTGCTCCTGTGTTGGGTGCATATATATTTAGAATGGTTATATCCTCTTGTTGGACTGAGCCCTTTATCATTATGTAGTGTCCTTCTTTATCTCTTGTTACTTTCTTTGTTTTGAAGTCTATTTTGTCTGATATTAGTACTGCAACCCCTGCTTTCTTCTCACTGTTGTTTGCCTGAAATATGTTTTTCCATCCCTTGACTTTTATTCTGTGCATGTCTTTGGGTTTGAAGTGAGTTTCTTGTAAGCAGCATATAGATGGGTCTTGCTTGTTTTATCCATTCTATTACTCTGTGTCTTTTGATTGGTGCATTAAGTCCATTTACATTTAGGGTGACTATTGAGAGATATGTACTTATTGCCATTGCAGGCTTTAGATTCGTGGTTACGAAAGGTTCAAGGTTAGCTTCTTTAGTATCTTACTGCCTAACTTAGCTCACTTATTGAGCTGTTATATACACTGTCTGGAGATTCTTTTCTTCTCTCCCTTCTTATTCCTCCTCCTCCATTCTTCATATGTTGTGTGTTTTGTTCTGTGCTCTTTCTAGGGGTGCTCCCATCTAGAGCAGTCCCTGTAGGATGCCCTGTAGAGGTGGTTTGTGGGAGGAAAATTCCCTCAGCTTTTGCTTGTCTGGGAATTATTTAATCCCACCATCATATTTAAATGCTGGTCGTGCTGGATACAGTGTCCTTGGTTCAAGTCCCTTCTGTTTCATTGCATTAAGTATATCATGCCATTCTCTTCTGGCCTGTAGGGTTTCTGTTGAGAAGTCTGATGTTAGCCTGATGGATTTTCCTTTATAGGAGATCTTTTTCTCTCTGGCTGCCTTTAAAACTCTGTCCTTGTCCTTGATCTTTGCCATTTTAATTATTATGTGTCTTGGTGTTGTCTTCCTTGGATCCTTTCTGTTGGGGGTTCTGTGTATTTCTGTGGTCTGTTCAATTATTTCCTCCCCCAGTTTGGGGAAGTTTTCAGCAATTATTTCTTCAAAGACACTTTCTATCCCTTTTCCTCTCTCTTCTTCTTCTGGTACCCCTATAATACAGATATTGTTCCTTTTGGCTTGGTCACATAGTTCTCTTAGTATTGTTTCGTTCCTGGAGATCCTTTTATCTCTCTCTGTGTCAGCATCTATATATTCCTGTTCTCTGGCTTCTATTCCTTCAATGGCCTCTTGCATCTTATCCATTCTGCTTATAAATCCTTCCAGGGATTGTTTCACTTCTGTGATCTCCTTCCTGACATCTGTGATCTCCCTCCGGACTTCATCCCACTGCTCTTGCATTTTTCTCTGCATCTCATCCCACTGCTCTTGCATTTTTCTCTGCATCTCATCCCATTGCTCTTGCATTTTTCTCTGCATCTCCATCAGCATGTTCATGATTTTTATTTTGAATTCTTTTTCAGGAGGACTAGTTAGGTCTGTCTCCTTCTCAGGTGTTGTCTCTGTGATCTTTGTCTGCCTGTAGTTTTGTCTTTTCATGGTGATAGAGACAGTTTGCAGAGCTGGTACGAGTGACCGCTGGAAGAGCTTCCCTTCTTATTGGTTTGTGGCCTTCCTCTCCTGGGAGAACAGCGACCTCTAGTGGCTTGTGCTGGGCAGCTGCACGCAGACAGGGCTTCTGCTTCCTGCCGGGCTGCTATGGAGTTTATCTCCGCTGTTGCTGTGGGCGTGGCCTGGCTGGGGCTGCTCCTCCAAAATGGTGGAGCCCTGTTGGAGGGGGAGCGGCCGGGAGGCTATTTATCTCTGTAAGGGGCCTCTGTGCTCCCTGCTGCCCAGGGGGTTAGAGTGCCCAGAGATCCCCAGATTCCCTGCCTCTGGGCTAAGTGTCCTGCCCTGCCCCTTTAAGATGTCCAAAAAGCACTCTCCAAACCAAAAGAACAAACAGCAACAACAACAAAAAATTAAATTAAATAAATAATTTTAAAAAAAGAAAACACGATTTTCTTTGTCCTCAGGTGCCAGTCTCAGGCACCTGCTCACCAGTCTTGCTTCCCTGTTTCCCTAGTATTGGGGTCCCTGTCTCTTTAAGACTTCCAAAAAGCACTCGCCAAAAAAAAAAAAACAATGGCTGCTCCCGTTTCTTTGTTCTCCGGCATCGGCCTCAGGCACCCACTCACCGGTCCTGCTGCCCTGTTTCCCTGGTATCCAGGACCCCACGCATGCACTGTGTCTGTGCTCTGGTCTGGAATCCTGGGGCTGGGTGTTCAGCAGTCCTGGGCTCCTTCTCCCTCCTGCTCTGACTCCTCTCCTCCCGCTGGGAGTTGGGGGGAGGGGCGCTCAGGTCCCGCTGGGCCGGGGCTTGTATCTTACCCCCTTCGTGAGGCGCTGGCTTCTCTCAGGTGTGGATGTGGTCTGGAGGTTGTCCTGTGTCCTCTGGTCTCTATTTTAGGAAGAGTTGTCTTTGTTATATTTTCATAGATAAATGTGGTTTTGGGAGGAGATTTCTGCTGCTCTACTCACGCTGCCATCTTGGCTCCGCCCCCAAGATTTCTTTCTTTTTTATTGCTGAATAACATGTCATTGTATATACGCACCACAATTAGGTTGCTTCCATACCTTGGCTATTGTGAATAATACTGCAAAGTGCGTGGGGGTGCAAATATTTCTTTGAGGTATTACTTTCTTTTGGATATATATCCAGAAATGGGATGGCTGGATCATCTGGTAGTTGTATTTTTAATTGTTTGAGGATCATCCATCCTGTTTCCATAGTGGCTGCCCCATTTCCCACCAGCAGTGGCACAAGGGTTTCTTTTTCTCCACAGCCTCGCCAACGCTCATTATTTCTTGTCTTTTTGATGACAGCCACTCCATCAGGTGTGAGGTGACAGCTCCTAGTGGTTTTGATTTGCATTTCCTCTGATGATTAGTGAGGCAGAGCATCTTTTCATGTGCCTGTTGATTGTCTGTATGTCATCTTTGGAAAAATATCCATTCAGATCCTTTGCCCATTTTAAAATCAAGGTTTTTGTTTTGTTTTGTTTTTGTTTTTGCTATTGAGTTGTGTGAGTTCCTTACATATTTTAGCTGTTTATTGGACAGCTGGTTTGCTAATATTTTCTCCCATTCCTTAGGTTGGCTTTTCACTTTGTTGATGGCTTCAAAATGTTAATGGACATTTTTAACCATACTAATTCATCCAACCCATAAATATGGAATACTTTCCCACTTATTTGTGTCTTTTTAATTATTTTTATTAATGTCTTATAGTTTTCAGTGTATGGATCTTTCACCTTCTTGGTTAAATGTATCCCTAAGTATTTTATTCTTTTGTGCATGGGATTGTTTTCTTAATTTATCTTATAGTTTATCATTGTATAGAGATGCAACTGATTTTGCATATTGATTTTTGTATCCTGTAACTTTACTGAATTTATTTATTCTAACTAATTAATATAAGAGTCTTTGGGTTTTCTGTATGTAACATCATATTATCTGCAAGTAGAGATGCTTGTATTTATTCCTTTGTGATTTGGATGCCTTTTGATTCTCTGCCTTGCCTAACTGCTCAGGCCAGGACCTCCAGTATCATGCTGAATGGAAGTGGTGAGAATGGGCATCACTGTCCTGTTCCTGATAATTTCTCATCACTGCGAATGACGTTAGCTGTGGCCTTGGCATATGTGGCCTTTTTCATGTTGAGGGCTTTTATCATGAAAGGATTTGAATTTTGTCAAGTGCTTTCTCTGCATCTGTTGAGATGATCATGATTTTTATCTTCCATTTTGTTAATGTGGTGCATCACATTATTGATTTGCAGGTGTTGAACCATCCTTGCATCCTTGCAACAAATGCCACTTGATCAGGGTGTATGATCCTTTAAATGCATTCTTGAACTCAGTTTGCTAATAATTTGTTGAGTATTTTTGCATCTATATTCATCAGGGAATTTCTTGTAGTGACCTTGTCTGGCTTTGGTATCAGAGTAATGCTGGCCTCATAAAAAGAGTTTTGAAGTGTTCCCTCCCCTCCTTTTTGTGGAAGAATTGGTGTTCATTCTTTTTTGAATGTTTGGTAGAATTCACCAGTGAAGCCATCTGGTTCTGAACATTAATTTGGGAGATTTTTAATTACTGATTCAATCTCCTTACTAGTTATTGATCTGTTTAGATTCTCTGTTTCTTCATGATTCAATCTTGCTTGGTTGTGTTTCTAGGAATCTACCCATTTATTCTAGGTTGTCCAATTTGTTGGCATATAATTGTTCATAATAGTCTCTTTGATTCTTTGTACTTCTATTAGTTATAATGTCTACTCTTTCATTTGTAATTTACTTATTTTGAGTTTTCTCTTTTTCTTGGTTAGTCTAGCCAAAAGTTTGTCTATTTTACCTTTCAAAAACCATTTACATTTCATTAATATTTCACATTATGTATTTAGTCTATTTCATTTATTTCTACTGTGATCTTTCTTATTTCCTTCCTTTTGCTAGATTTTGGTTTAGTTTGTTCTTTTTTTTAGTTCCTTGAGGTGTAAAGTTAGGTTGTTTGACATTTTTCTTAATGTAGATGTTTATCACTGTAAACCTCCCCTGTAGAACTGCTTTTGCTGCATCCCATAAGTTTTGGTATGTTGTTTTTTCCATTTTTATTTACCTCAATATATTTTTTACTTCTCTGTTGATTTCTTCTTTGGCCCATGGTTCTTCAGGAGCAAGTTGTTTAACCTCTGCATATTTGTGAATTTTCCAGTTTTCTTCTTGTAATTGATGTCTAGTTTCATGCCATCATGGTTGGAATAGATATTTGCTATGATTTCAATAAATTCTTAGTTAAGACTTGTTTTGAGGCCCAACATGTGGTTTATCCTGAAGGATGATTCGTGTGCGTTCAAGAAGAATGTGTGTTCTGCTGCTATTGGTTGGAATGTTCTACATTTGTCTGTTAGGTCCATCTGGTCTAATGTGTAGTGAAAATCCAGTGTTTCCTTACTGATTTTCTGCCTGGATGATTTATCCATTGTTGAAACTGAGGAACTGAATTCCCTGCTGTGATTGTGCTGGTGTCTAGTTCTCCCTTCAAATCTGTTTTTATTTGCTTAATATATTTAGGTGCTCCTATGTTGGGTGCATGAATATTTACAGGTGTTACATTCTCTTGAGGAATTGGCACCTTATCATTATGTAATGACTTTCTTCATATCTTAATACAGTCTTTGGCTTACAGTCTATTTTGTCTGATATAGACAAAGAGAGGTATAGCTACCTCTCTTTAGGTTTCCATTTGCAGAGAATATCTTTTTTTCAACTCTTCGCTTTGAGTCTGTGTGTCCTTAAAACCAAAATGAGTCTGTTGTAGGTAGTATATAATTGCATCTTGCCAATTTTTCAATTGGGTTATGTTGTTGAGTTGTAAGAGTTCTTTACATATTTTGATACGTGATTTGTAAATATTCTCTCTTAGTCTGTGGGTTGCCTTTTTACTTTGTTAATTGCAGCATTTGCTTTACAGAAATTTTTAATTTTCAGAGACAGAGAATTTCATCTTTAATACCATAGAATAATAATTCACAAGGGGGGCTTTGGGCAAGGGGTCAGTGGGGTCCTGGGGTCCTACCCCTTGGTGTCAGTCACTGCTTCCCCTCCATGTTCAAGGTCAGCATCTCTGCTGCCTGGATGCCCATGCCTGGCAAGGCCTATCCCCTGTCTGAGGTCTTCAGTGGCTTTGCTCTGATAGATGACCAGCTTGTGGAAGGCTGGTCCGTGCCGTGTTGGGGCACTCACTGTCTTAAAGAGGAGTCTCTGTCATGGGCAGAGGTGGGGGAAGGCAGGGCTGCCAGCTGCTCAGAGGATGTGCTGGCTATTCTGGGTGGCAGGCAGGAAGCGGCAGGTCAGTGCAGGGCGTGCTCCCAGACGGCTGCACAGAGGTGTTGGCCTGGTGTCAGTGTTTCCGGTCCCTGTGTCCTTGCCATGTCCTGAGCTGATTCTCGCTTCCTCAGCTGTGAGCTATCTGGCTTGGGCCAGGAGGTATTCCCTGTGATAAAGAAATGGGGTCTTTTAAGGGGAGGGGTCCACAGTGTGGGCAGGGGGCCCGCAGCAATGGTGTGGGCAGCCCTGTTTGGAACATGCCCTTGTTGGTGATGAGTGAGGCCAGGTTGTGCTGGCTGCTGATGCCTCCTGTCAGGATGTGGCCTGACATCTGACTGGTTTCCTGGCATTTTCTTTGCCTCTCTGGTTGGCGTGCACAAAAGCTGAGTTGCTGATATCACCTTCCATGTGGGGTCTCTGGGCCCAGTGCTCAGTTATAAACTGCAGATCTCAGCCCAGAGCCTGTGTCTGCTGCTCCTGGGAGGCCTGACCCTCTGGGATGCCTCTGCTGGGCCTGCAAGACACTCCTGGGCATGGGCTTCCTCTGTCCCCATCTCCAGCTGCTCCCCCTGCACCCTGCTTCTGTCACCTTGGCCACAGCCCTGCCTCAGGGCCTTTGCACAGCAGTTCGCTCTGCCTGGGATATCCATCCCAGCCCTAACTTACATGTCATTCATGGTGACAGCCCTCCTTGTGTTTCCCAGGGCCACTGTTACTATGGGCATTTGTTTTCTCATTTTTGTCTCTTTTTCCTGTGTCTGCCTTGTTCCTGGAGCCTATCATGATGCTGGGGTGGGTGGGGATACATAGGGGACAGACCCTGCTGGCCCTTACGGGCAGGGCAAGGAGTGTGCATTTTATCTTGAGCACCTGGTGGGGGGGCACCTGAGCACTGGAGGGCTTATGGGGGTGCCAGTTGGCACCAGCTGGTCCCTGTTCTAATGCCTCCCACAGGGCCAGAGTGGCACTATCAGGCCTGGGCATCGGTTGTCCTCCAGTGGTGGGGACCTGGTTTAGCTGGTTCTGGTCACTCCTCGGCCTGGAGATCCTCCCTTTGTGATTGGCAGCTGGTGGAAGGTGACAGAGTATCTTGTTCCCCCACATGGCCAGTGACAGTGCTGGGTGGAGGCGCTGACCTGTGTTGTGTCTGTGGCTGGAGCAGAGCCAGGCCACCATCAGGGGATTGAGCACGTTGACAGCTCATGGCATCTGGCATTGTGTGATCCTGCATGGCCATGAGGGAGGGACACCAAGCCCTGGTGGCCGTGGCCACTTCCTCCCTCCAGGCCTGAGAGCCGAGAAGGCTGGGCCTGGCTCCTCGTGGCAATCCAGGCCGACAGCCTTGGCACAGGGGCCCGGAATGCCTGCGCTCTGGGGCTGGCTTACGGGCAGAGGGGCTTGATGGCGACCTGAGGACCTGGGTCCATCTGCCTGGGCCTCTCCCTCATGCAGGGCAAGAGCCCGGGTTGGTGGTACCGAGGGCAGGGGAACAGCTCCAAGCGGGTGTGGACAGGCATGAGGAGGAGGCCCGGAGGAAGCGAGAGTGTCTGCCCCAGGCCGGCTGGAGAAAGGGGAAGTGGGCACTTCCTGGAGGCGTGGACCCTCCAGAGGCCGAGCTCAAGGGGCAGGATGCATGTCTTGTCCCAGGAAAACCACAGAAAGTACCCATGTCAGGCGCCTGTCACCTGCCTGCCCCTCAGTCACACTCCTCCGTGCAAATGCCGAGCCCTCCCTGGGGGCCTGTGTCCCCTTGCAGTGGGGGGCACAGTCCCTGCTCCCAGGACCCTGTCGCTGCAGCGTGAGGCTGCTGAGGAGCTGGGGGTCTGGTGCTGCATGGGGCTCTACGCGGGCTGGGCCCTGTCTCCCTGCCTGGGCCCAGGGGCTGGAGGGCTCAGTGTCCTGTCCCAGGCCGTGTGTGAGGATACCACTCTGGAGTGAGGGGGTTCCGGGCCTGTGTGGCTCACCCCCTCTGCCCCAGTCCCCTGTATGGCCTCTCAGTGCCCACCTGCTGCTCCTCCACATGTCACTGGTGTAGCCCTTGAGAGCCAAGCTAGGCCAGCGGTGGGTGGGGTGGGTTTTCTGCAGGTGGGAGCCAGCTGGACACAAGCTCTGGGCCCTTGGACGCGGCCCCCTGGGTGTGGGTGTGGTCTCCTGGGTGATGGGTTGGGAGGCAGGTTAGCTCGGGACAGTGGCCACTGGCCAGGGAGCCCTGGGGCTCTTGGTGACTGACCGTTCCCACTGTGCCAGGCTGGCAGAGGCACTGTCCCCGGTCCCAGTCCCGAGACCTTCTGTGGGGAGCAGAGCAGATCCAACCGCAAGGGCCAGGTGAAGGGCCCAGTTCAGGAGGTTGGCTTGCCCTGTGGTGTCCTGTCACGGAGTTCCTGTCCTGCCAGCAGAGGGCTGTCCTGGTCAGGTGGCAGGGCACAGACAGTGGGGCTCCCCTCCTCTGCGGGAGGGCTGGATGGGTCCTGGCCTTGGGGAGGCGGCCAGGCTGCCCCTGGCCCCTGTGTCCCAGTGTACAGGGACAGGAGGAGGGTGTCCTGCTCAGGCTGTGGCCGAAATTTGGGGCCCATGCCCGGGCTTGCTCACCCCGAAGAGAAGGTTGCTCCAGGAGAAAGACATGAAGCCAGACCCTTGCCTGTCCTGGGCCACCTGTGGGTTCTGAGAGGCCTGTCTCTGCTGGGGAACCTGGGCCGTGGGCTGCAGGGCTGAACGGTGGTCCTCGGCCTCCTGACAGGATGACTTGCCTGGGCCGATTGCTAATGCTCGGTGTAGGCCTGGCCCAGGGGTGCCTGACGTGTGGGCCTGTGCTTCTCCATCCCCCCCAGGTGCTGACCTGCCTGGGCTGAGGTCTCTAGGGGCTGGGAGAGGGGTCAGAGGCCACTGAGACCCTGACCCCCTGGGATCCCCCAGGGTGGGGGTGGGGATATGAGTTGAGGCCAGCTGTCTGGGCCGCTGTCTGCTTGGTGGGCAGTCGGCCACCAGGCTGGGAGGTGTACTTGTCTCTGGCAGGTCCAGTCTGGGTGTCAGGTGGGCTCTGCTTTGGGTGGGGGGCTACCAAAGTGGGCTTTCTGGCCTCTCAGAAGGGACCCCCACCTGTTGGGCAGGGGCTTGGGCGCTCGGGCACTGGGGAGGGCAGAGAAGGAGGCAGGTGGGTCTAGGCCTGAGAGGCTCCTTGTCCGGCCTGTCTGGGCCTGGGTGGTATAGTCTTGGCCCCAAGGACAGATGTGCTGTCCTGGAGTGCCCGGGCTCTGAGTGGGGCGCTCCCTGGCATGTGGTGAGCGAGCTGAGGCTGCCGGTCTTCACCCCAGTGGCCCCATCTCAGCAGGGACCCCTCCCAGGCCCCCTCCCTCATGCCGGCTTTTCCCCCTTGGGGGGATCCTAGGCCTTTACAACCGGGCAGGACCAGAATGAGCTGGATTTGAGTGGGCCTTTCAGCATTCTGAGCCTTGGTTTCCCCACCCAAGAAAGGGCATCTTCATACCTAACTTGTATTAATCAGGGTTCTTCAAGAAACCAAACACCGTATGTGTGAGGAGGGGAGAGAGTGTCCTTGTTTAAGGGATTGGCTCACGTGACCTTGGGGGCTGCGGGTTCAGTGTCTGCAGGGGGTTCCGGCTGCAGCCGTGGGGAGGGCTCCTTCCTTCCCTTTCGGGAAACCTGTCTCTGCTCTGAGGCCTTCCTGATGGAGGCCCGCACGCTGCGGAGGGAGACCAGTTTTATTCAACATCTACCAGCACAGATGGCAGCCAGGTCTGAAAAGCTGTACGTGTACACTTGCATTTGAGCAAACATCCCGGCACCGTGGCCTGGCCAAGGAGGCCCCGCTCTCATCCACGTGTGGTGATGAGCCCCCTGTGGGTGCCAGCTGCTGGGTCTGCAGCCTCAGTTTCCCCATCGATGGGGTCAGAGGGTCCCCCAAGGAGGGGCTCGGTGTCCATGGGTCCTTGTAGGGGCAGCTGCTCCTGCATAGCTGTCTGTCCAGACTAAGCATGGTGTCTGTGGGGGCCTGCGGAAGTCTGTGGGGCCTGTGAGAGACTGGGGGGGGGTCTGTGGTGTCTACAGGGCCTGTGGGGGCCTACCAGGGCCTGGCGGTCCTACATCTGGTGCCCCTGGAGCCGGAGAGAGCTGCCCAGGAACACCTGGCTTTTGCTGCTACCTGTTCTGCAGGGGGACGGCAGCCCCACTCCTGCAAGGTCACTGTTGCCCTTCTCGGCTGACCCCTGGTGTCCGAGTATCAGATGGGAGACCTCAGCCCCGAGAGGCTCCCAGATTTCAGGGGCCACATGGGAGGTGTGGGTCCTTCCTGGATGGGGGCAGCCAGTTCAGCTGTGGACAGGAATTGGCAGTGAGGGTTCCACCCCCTCCCTCCATGTGCTGGGCAGCCCTTGGAGGCACAGAACCCTGGGGTCTGCTCCCAACCCCGGGTGTGGCCCAGGTACCTGCTGGCCCAGGGCCTCCCTGTCCAGTTCAGGTCCCACGGACACCAGCAGGTGTGCTGGACCACAGGCACCTGCCAGGAGGACCTTCGCATCAACCTGGCTGGGGCGATGCCTCCCTGCCTCTTAGCGCCTCCTCCTGGGTGCTCTGCAGGCACTGGGTGGGTTATGTTCTCTCCTCTCTGGGCTTTGCCTCTACTGTGCCCTCTGTCTTTGCCAGGCCCCTGCCTGAGAAGCCTTCCTTGATCACCCCTTCTGTAGGGAGCGGGAGAAGGGAGGGAGGCGGTGGGGGGAAGGGGTGCCCAGCTTGCAGGCCCTGCCGGCCCATGTGTGCAGCGGGGTCAGTTCCATGCCCGTCTCAGCCAGCTGAGGAGGGGGCGGGCAGTGCCCAGGCCTCTCGGTGACCCCTGGGGAGGCCTGCTTCCCCTGCAGCTCCCCCACGTGGTGGCACTTGACCAGCCATAGAACTGGGTGGTGTCTGCTGAGCCCCTTTGCTGGGCCCCAGGCTGCCACCTGCTCCATCGTTGGGCTGCCACTGGTATGGGGTTGGTGTCAGGAACAATGCAGGCCAATCTGACGGCAGTCACGGTGACCCTTTACTGAGCATGTGACACACTCCCACTTTCCAGTGGGGAAACTGAGGCTCAGAGCAGCTTCTGTTTCCAGGGACCCCTCCAGTCCCCTGGAGTGAGGCCAAAGCCCTCCCAGTGGGGCAGGGGGTTTCCTTTAGCTGGAGACCCAACTACAGCAAGAAAAACTCAGGCTAGACACAAGGAGGGACTCCCTGATCAGGGGTGAGCCCCAGAGCCCCATGCCCTCCTGGCAGCAGCGGGGCTGCATTGACCTGGCACAGGTGCTGGGGTCACTGTCCTTCCTTGCGCCCTACCTTGCTCCCTCTGGGGCCCTGGTGGAGGTGTCCTGGGAGCCCTGCCTGTGGCCTTGACTCTTCAAAGCTGCCGCCCACACTGTGCCTGGCTGCCTCTGTGATAACCCCTTGCAGGGCATGTGTAGAAGGTGCCAGGAGAACAAGCTGCTGTGACCCCACTGGCGGGGGCCTTACCTGCCCAGCAAGCTGTCTTTCCTGTGGGAAAGCCTGCCTGGCACAGGCCCGTGTCTTGAGCCCCCCTGGTGTCTTGAGAAGTGCTCACAGGGAGGTGCAGTGACAGCTGCGACCCTGCGGGTGGGCTGCCTGGCCCTCTTAGGTGCCTGCTATCCCATCCCCAGGCCAGGGGCAGCCCTTTGAGGGTGGGCTGCGGAAGGCCCAGAGGCCCTGCCACTCCCAGTGGGACCCTGGCCCCTGTCTTCCTGGAGGCGTGAGGTGCGGGGTGGTGGGCGGAGGTCTGTGCTGGAGTCCGGAAGACCTGGAGTCCCATTCTCTGCTGGCTGTTTGGTGCTGTGTGACTCTGGACAGCTATTACCCTCTCTGAGCTTCCCTCTTCCTCCTGGGACGAGGGACAAGGCCCAGTTCCCCTGGGTCTCGTAAGGATTGGAGTGGACAGGGTCATTCCCACCCTCCTGCCACACTAGGGCCTTGGCCCCAGTGGGCACAGGGGCTCCCTAGCGAGAGGATGTGGGTCCCAGATCGGTGGGTGGGTGTCCTGTTGTCTGACGTAAAGCAGGCCGCTCGCCTGTGCGCCCTGTCCGGCTGGACACTGCAGTCCGGCTGCCTGCACTTCAGGGGCCTGTGCCGGGCGCCGCAGTCCCCCCAGTCACCTCTCCGGGACTTGGGCTATTGGCAGCACAGGCCTGCAGTGCCTCTAGCTGGGGAGCCCCCGGGGCTCAGGCCATGCCTGGGGGCTGGGAGGGGAGCCCTGTCCACCTGCACTGGCTGCTCAGAACCTGAGTGCCGCTGCTGGGCTGAGCGGCCACTTGGTGTCCTCATGTCTATGCTCCCTATGGAGCCGCCATGAGCCTTCCTGAGAGAGCGTGACCCTGCTGTCCCCTGGCCTGTGTTTCAGGAGGGGCCCTAAGGAGAGGGTGTGGGCTGCATTCATGCCCAGCACTGCCCAGCCGGGGGCCTTGCTGAGCCTCAGCTGAGGTGGGCACAACGGGATAAGGCGGTGGCTCCTTGGGGTTTGATCGGGCTGAGGGGCTGAGGGCATGGGCCACCAGGCAGCGGTGCGTGACTCTGCTGTCATCTGCCCTGGGGTTGGTCCATTCCTGGGGCAGCCCCTTCCCTGCTGCCTGAGCTGTGTCCTGGCCCATGGGAAAGCCCCAGAGGTCTGCACGGTGGAAGTGGTGCCGATAATCCTGTTCACTGAGCTGAGTTTAACCTAAACGTTCAGTTAGTCATTCAACAAACATTCATGTGCCAGGCCCCATGCTGGGCCTTTGAGGGAACACCAGCAGATGGGCTCTGCCCTGGGAGCCCTTGCTTGGTCAGGTAGGCAGCAGGGCGGCAGCAAGTGGTCACTGGTCTGATGAGAGCAGGACAGGGGCCCCAGGGCCCAGCAGGGGCATCAGAAGGGCTTCCTGCCAGGAAGCCCAGGCCTGTGGGGGGAGTGACGGCCAGGAAAGCAGGTTTGGACTCAGACTTCCTTTCCAGGTTCTTCAGCTTGGACAGGCCGGGGTACTTGCATTTCCTGGGACCGGTCCCACTGCCCAGTGGACCATGGACGGTTGAGGCAGGAGACCCATCAGGGATGAGCCGCAGATCCTGTGTGTGGCCTCAGTGGCTCAGGGAGCGTGAGGAGGGAGCGTCCTGTCTCCCAGGGTCCCAGCCCACAACACTTTCAGAAAAAGTGTCAGCTGACACCGGAAGGCTGAGGGCGGCCAGGAACAGGTTTAATCTTCTAATGGCTCCTGGCGTCTGTCTAATGGGATCAGTGCCCATTGGGCCTTAGGGAGACAGTGACCGGGAACCGTGCCCCTCTGTGCCCGCAGCCCATTGTGCTGGCCTTCGGGTTGTGGGTCGCATTGCCCAAGTGAACCTTTTAAAGAAATGAGACATAACACAGCTCAACAAGCTGGTGGCAGTTACAGGGTGGTGCAGGGGCATGAGGAGCTGCCCGGCGGGAGGGGAGCCAGTCTGCGGCCAGCACAGGGGGCCTGGGCCCTGCCCCGCTGGCTGGGCATGGTGCCTGAGCGTGGCGCTAACAGACAGCAGGGTGTGGTGGCCAGGCGGGCAGCCGGGAGCCAGGCAGGGGCTGTCGTGGTGTCAGGGGAGAGCTGGGTTTCCTGGGGGTGGGGGCCGGGTCCCACCCGGCCCCATGTCCCACTCTCCCTGACGTGATGTGTTTCAGTGTGCAGTGCACAGAATGGTGACCTCAGAGCAGGTCCGCATCTGACCCCTGTGAATGTGACCTTACTTGGAAATAGGGTCTTAACAGATGGAGTTAAGTAGGGAGAAGGTAAGAAAACTCTGACAATATTCCCAACTGTGTTTTAAAAGCAGTTGTGACAGTAATAGATATTTCCAGCTGATACTTAAATGCTGGTCTTTAAAAATTCACCAAAGATTCTATAACAATTATCATAACAGGTAACTTATTAGTTTATTAAATACCCCCTCTATATTGTAGTAGGGTGAACAATGGCCCCCAAAGATGTTAGACTCCCTGGAATGTGTGAACCTGACCTTAGGAAACGCGTCTGTGAAGGTGTGGTTAAGGGTCCTGAGACGAGGAGGTGGCCCTGGGATACCCAAGTGAGCCCTCGGTCCAGTGACAGGAAGCTGACAGAAGAGGAGGGCCATGTGACCACAGAGACAGAGGCTGGGGGGACGCAGCCACAAGCCCAGGACGCCTGGAGCCCCAGAAGCTGGACAAGGGTCTCCCCTGCCCAGGACAGCTCCACTGTGGTTCAGCCTCCACGCGGTCTCATGTGGGTGGGATTCCTGCTCAGAGGCCCATAGTGGGGGGTCCCGTGCCTGAAGGGGAGGCTCAGTCTTTGCCTAAAACTGGGACTGGAGGACAGCCCTGTGCTGAGCCAGCAGGGGTATACCCAGGGCCCTGGTGGCCCTGTCGGTGGCCAGGCCTCTTGCTCCACAATCCAGGGCCCTCTGAGGGCCAGGCAGCCTCCAGGGGAGGGCCAGCTCCCGTTTGGGCCCTAGAACCTGCTGTACCTGGTCCCAGCCCCGTCTCCATGTGAGGTGCTGGGGCACCTGTGGCCCGGGGCTTGGAGGGGGGCCTTGCCTAGCACCCAGCACAGCAGATGCCCAAGGTGTGAGCTGAGACGCATTCAGCCCCACTGTGCATGTGAGCTGTGCTGGGCGCAGCTGAGCGCCTTGGTGTCTCTCTTGGTTAGTGTTACTCTCCACCCCGGGGACAGACTTGGCAGGACCGGAGGCTGCCCGCTCCGGGAGTTCAGGATCACGTGCTGTCCACGTCCAGGGGAGCCTGTCCTTCACCTGTTCCGGGGAGTTTGCAGTCTTCAGTGTGACTTGTACAAAGACAAGCCTCTACGATATGGCTGGGGGTGTAAACATCAGTACCTAATCTATTAAATTACACATTCCGAACCCTGGCTGGCCTTGGGCCTTAGGTGGTTTAACAAACCCTTTGTCTGTTTATCTGCTGCTGAAGGGCCTGCCCAGCTGGGTGGGTGTTTGAACCTTGCTCTGCCTCGTAATAGGCTTTGTAGATCAGCCGTCCAGGGCTTGTGTATAAATGTCATTTGCTTAGTTTCTTTTAAAAAAAATGTTTTTTTAATTGTTGTAAAATACACATAATATTAACCATCTTAACCATTTAAGGGCACACTCCGTGCGGTCTGCAGCCATCCCCACCACCTCCAGACCTTTCCATCTCCCCAGACTGAAGCTCTGTTCCCCCAGACACCTGCCCCCAGCCCAGCGCCCCCACCCACTCCCCTGTCCATGGATCTGGCGGCTCCAGGCCCTCCTGGGAGGCGGTCACGCAGCGTCTGTCCCTCTGTGTCCAGCTCGTTTTTGTCCAGTGCAGTGTCCTCAGGACCCTCCTTTTATACATCATACATAACATTTTTCCTGGACCAACCACTTTGCAAGCAGTCATGAAATTTTTACACACTTGGCAAATGAAGTGTGCGGATGCGGCACATCTGTTCTCTGCAATGTTCCGACACCGCACGGCCCTGCCCAGAATCTCAGCTCACGGCCTCCAGGTGACCGACGGCCAAGTTCTAAATTGCCTTTGTATGAGGTTCTCTTTAATGATTCTAAACCACTGGGAAATGTGTTGGGTTGAAAGACGCCCCCCCCCCTGTGGGCTGGAGAGATATCACCGTGGGTGCTTCCCGGGGGTCCGGGGACATCCCCTGCCTCTCCCACCGCAGGTGCGGACACCTGGGGAGGGAAGAGCTGAGGCCCCAGCAGTGCTCCACTCTGCCTGCTGACGGCCTTGACCCTGGCAGGGTGCCCGCATTCTTCTGTGTTCTGGTGCACCTGGCTGCCGCAGGCACTGAAACGATGTCCGATAACGCTCCGGACGTCCCTCCAAGCTGGCACTGGCAGCCAGCACTCCCGGGTGGCCGTGGCACAAGCGGGGCTTTGTCCCTTGGGAAACAGTGCTGGCCTTGCCTCTGACGCCCTCCTGGGGAGCTGGTCAGGCAGCACGGGGGCTGCGGTGGCCTCTGGGGCATTGGGGTCCTTTCCCCTGCTGGTCTCTTCCTCACCTGCACTGTCCAGGAAATGGGTCCCTCGGCCTTCTGCCCCTCGGCCACAGTCCCCTGGCGGCCTGTGGCTGCCTGGTTTGGAGCCTTGGGTTGGAGAGGTATGCAGGACAGATGTCGGGCACCCCATGGGCAGCCCTGTCTCACGTCTCTGAGGCTCCCAGCCCACCGGGACAGGACGGAGCAGAGGAAGGCACACTGGTTCAGTGATTTCTTCTGAAACTAGCACAGCACATGCAAATAGCTGAAGAACAATTGGGCCCCAGAGCACAGCACAGCCGATAAAGCACAGCACGGGGTTGTCCACATCAGGGGACACCAGTCCCTGACCTCTGGGAAAAATACGCAGCCAGCGCAGGAAGGGCTCCTTGGGCCGGCCCTGCAGGCACCCGCCCCTCTGGCCCAGGGCCTGCACTGTGGTTCTGTCTGCACAGAGGGTTCCCCGGGCACCTCTGACCAGGGGCCTGGGGTGATGCATGTCTCGGGGAGGTGGCCACGGCTTGTCCACAGGTCGGGCCACTCTGGCCAGGTCCTCCCTTCCTGGGCAAGGCTCACTCAAGAACTTCTAAGCTGTTGCCCCTCTGCCCCCAGCCCTGAGCTCCCTGTTCCCTGAGTGCAGCTGGCACGGGGCACCGGGCACCGGGCAGGCAAGGCCTCTAGGCAGCCAGGATCAGAGCCTTGAAGCCTGGGGGCTGCGTGCATGGAGCTGGTTCACAGTGATGCAGACCGTCCCTCACGCAGGGCCTCTGTGTTCTTCCATACAGTCCCGTGAGCTCTGGCCACTGCCTTCTGTCCCGGGGAGGTCCTACTAAGAGCAATGATAAGTAGTAGATTGCCAACCTGGTGGCGAGAGAGATGGGAAAGCACAGCTGGTGTGTGCAGGGCCTAACAGGATGTGGTCTGGTTTGCTACAATGGTGGCACCTGCCCCCTTAGGCCTTGTTCAGCTGAGATGCAGCCTGGTGGGAACAGGTGCCCACTGTGGGGCCCCCAGAGGGGCAGGGGCACCAGTGGATCCTATTTACTTCCTTACAGACCATCCTGGCCATGCAGCCTGGAGGCCATGGGCCCCAGGAAGCTCTGGTCTTGACCCCAGCCCAAGAGTGACCCCTTCACTCTGGGCCTTGCTTTATTCCCATGGAACATGAAGGCTTAGGGACAGGGTGCTGGGCGCCTCAGACAGGCAGCTTTTCCATGGGGGTGACTGTCGTTCGGCTGGATCATGGCCCTGCCCCTGTGAGAGTGCGTGGCAATGGGGCTCTGGCGGGTGATGAAGTGAAGGATTTGATGGGGGCATCAGATTACCCAGCCCTCAGTGCCATCAGGTGAAGGGGGTGGCAGCGGGCCAGTACCTCAGAGGTTGGAGGGAGATGCTCACACTACGGAGCTTCCAGTCCAGGGACCCCGCTGTGCACATCCCTGGCAGTGACTGGCTCTCTGGTCACAGGCAGCGGTTTTCACCCATCTGCTCAGAGGACAGGGCCTGAGAGCCTGGTGCTTGTTCTGGGTCCCAGGGAAGTCACACCGACCCCCGAGTTGCTGCACCGCTGCCCCTCTGCTCTGCCACCCGTGGCCCTGTGGGGATGTGGCCATGGGTCCCGGCTGGTGTTGGTGAGGACACTGAGGCAGTGGGACCCGCTGTGCCATGTGGCCATGGGTGGTGGTCAGTGGCACTGTGCCGTTGGTGTAGCTGCCTCCTGGCCCCATCTGCCCTCAGGTGCCTGGGGAGCAGGGCTGCACGGCCCGTGCCCAGTGGGCGTGCTGTTCTGGCTCCTCTTGGCAGATCCAGGCAGTGCGTCCCTGAGGGATGGGGTGGGCTGCAGAGTGTGGGCTGGTGCAGGGGGCACGGAGTCAGCTGGGCCCTCCCGGTGGAAGGTGAGCTGCATGCCTGAGGGGTGGCCTGACCTCAGGTAGACACTCACACCCCCACTGGTGTTTGCCTGTGTCCTTAAGATGGTAGGAGCCTGTGTCTCATCCGCCCTGAAGAGGGCTGCCCTCAGGGTCTGGCAGGGGTGCCTAGGAGCGTCTGTCAAACATCTTCACTGCAGGCTGGGGCCCGGATACCCCTCCAAGCTGGCAGGAGGGTCCACAGAGCCAGGACGTGTGGAGAGCAGATGTGTGGAGTTCCTGGCAGGAGGTGCTGTGTGTGCCAAAGCTGGAGGTGTGACACAGCCTTGGCGTTTGGGGAGCTGGTGGTGTGAGGTGAGACCCTGGGGGGTGGGAGCCGGGGCTGCAGCCCCTGGGGGTCCTGCTGGGAGCTGCCTGGGACCCGGGGCGTGGTCACACTGTGCCTCATATCCGGTGAGAGCTGGTGGTGTGGGCAGAGGGACTGTGGCCCGCTAAGACACGACGGTGGTGACTGGGCTGCAGAGGAGGGGCCAGCATGGGCATGAAGGAGGAGCTCAGGGACTGGACGAGTTCGGGTACGGCGGGCCACGGCTGTGCACCAACTGCACACGGGGCCCTGACCCAGGGCTGGGGGACCTGGCAGAGTGTCACACCACGGCCCTTCTCTGGAGGTGCTTGTGGCCAGGCGGGGTGCGCAGCATGCAGTGGGCGAAGGCCCAGGCCCCAGTGGTGGTACATGAGCACGAAGGGTCAGACCAGGGCGTGGGGTGAGCTGGGTCCTGTCTGGCATATTGGGGCTGGCCCTGCAGGCCCCGGTGTTGGGGTCCCCCGGGAGTCATATTGGGAGTAGTGTGAAGGCCAATGGAGCCTTACTTTGGGGTGTGGGGTGGGTGCAGTGGTCAGGGTGAGGGATGAGGCTGGCAGGTGGGGTGTGTGCCTGGTTGCTCTGCAGGTCCAGCCTGTGTGAGGGACCTGGTGTCACTGATGGCAGAGCTGCTGGGGGGTGGTGTGCCCACAGGAAACCCAGAGGCCCGGGAGCGCGGGCAGGGTCTTTGGGCAGGTTGGTCGGCTGCCCCTGCCACGGGAGCTGTCGCGGTGGCCTGAGTCCCACCTCCCCCAGGAAGCAGGGTTGGGGGATGAGCTGAGAGGGTTGGCTGGGGTGGGGAGGGGCTGATCTGGTGAGGGGACAGCCCGGGCCTCCCTGGTGGGCACATGGGGCTGGGGGTGGGCTGAAAGCACTGGGGGCAGCAGGGGCTCAGGTGGGGAGAGGGCCAGGGCTCCCAGGGGCTGGGCAGGGGGCTGTGGCGGACCTGTGTGGTGGGCCGTGCAGCCGCCCACAGCAGTGTCTGCTGGGGTCACACGGCAGGTCCCCTGCTGTCCTGTCCCCGAGGCCCTGCCAAGAGGGTGCTTGGGGACCGCGGAGCCCCCAGATGCCCCTCTGCCCAGGCAGGAGGAAGGCTGGGTCTTGGCCTGGCCGGGGCCCTGGAGGGTCTGCCTCAGGCAGCAGGGGCCCCTTATCCCCTGCCCAGGGGTGGTCACAGCTCCGCTCTGTGACCTGGTTTGAGGGGCATCGTGACAGTACCTGGGAGCTGGCCCCAGGCCAGGGCCGCAGCCTCACCTCCCCTTTGCTGAGCTCCGGGGCCCCAGGGGAGGGGATGCGATGGGAGAGACCTTGGGGAACCCCAGGCTTGGGGACACTGCATCAGTGTGGGAAGGAGCGGGCCCTCCCTCCCTGGCAGGCTGGCTTCCATGCTGCGACCTTGGGCGCCCTGCCTGGGCCCTGGCTGTCCCGGAAGCAGTGAGGGGACAGCTGCACTGAGGCGGGGCCACACCGCGAGGGCTCCTGGGGAGCCACGGGGCTGGGGCTCAGCACACCCATGGATGTGTGCACTGACACCACTGCTTCATCTTAGAGCACATCACCCCCAGATGGAGACCCCATTGCCCCAGCCATTGCTCTCCAGGCCCTCTGACCCCATGACCGCGAGTCTGCTTTCTGTCGCCCTGGGTGTCCCACTCCCCGTTCTGGACATTTTGTATAAATGGAATCACACTGTGTGCGTTCACGGACTGGCTTCTCAGTGTGACGTTTTCTGGTCCATCCCGCGGCGGTGTTTACGGCCGAGGACAGCCACGGTGTGGACGTGCCATTCTCCAGGCCCCGTTCACCAGCCGGGGACAGCGGGCTTTGGCGGTGCTTGGAGTCCTCAGACCTGGGGAGGGAGGGGCTGGGTCCGCAGGTGTGGGCGAGCACCTGCGCCCCGGGCCTGGGCTCGTGTGTGGGGGACAGGTGGGCGGGAGCTGAGCCCCGGAGCTGACCGCGTGCCCTCCTGCCCGCAGCTTTCTCATCGTCCTGGTCTGCCTCATCTTCAGCGTGCTGTCCACCATCGAGCAGTATGTCGCTCTGGCCACAGGGACCCTCTTCTGGATGGTATGTAGCCGCGGAGGGACCGCGCGGCTGTCACAGCCCCCCGGGGCTCCGCTCTCCCAGGCGCCTGGGCCACTGGCCTCTCCCGCCCGCACCATCAGTCCGCTCTAATGTCCCTCATGCTGGCCACAGCTGTGGGCTCGCCCTGATACTGGGGGACTGGCGTGTGGGATTCCCACCCTGCCTCCCTCGCTTGCCAGGGTGGGACCATCGGGTGGGGGGGCTGAGGAATGAGAGGAGCCTAGAGCTGGTGGTCTGGGAAGGCTTCCTGGAGGAGGGGGCTTCTGAGCTGGGCCGGAAGGGAAGGATCCGAGGCTGTGGGCATGAAGGGCTGGGGTTGTGGGCAGCTGCCTGCCCAAGCCTGCACTGTGGCCTTGGGTCTGGGTGACCCCTGACCTGGGTTATGGCTGGTTCAGGGACCCTGCAGCTGTCCCAGCCCCAACCCCCCACTTCCTGGATGGCCCCTTCCACCACCCTGTATCTTTCCTTCCCAATTTGAGGTGCCATTTTTATTGTAAACCAGATGTCCGGATGCAAATGGACGCACTTAGGGACTCTCCTGTTCTATTCCACTGGCTCTGCTTTTCTGTCTCCTGAAACCATTCTGCTTTGATGACACGGCACTACAATCTGCTGTATCATGTGGTTTAATTTCTCTGCACAGTTCTGCTTTTTCAGGGCTTACCTGGCAGTTCCTTTGTGCTCTTCCCAGTGACCTTCACTGTCAACCTGCCTAGCTCCCTGAACACGTCTGATGGCATTTGCTGAAGGAATTTGGGTGACTGACGTCTCTTTGCTGTGGGGGTCTTCCTGCTCACCGTCGTGGTTTGCCTGCTTATCAGGAGGGTTTTGTGGGTAGGTTGTGTTGTATGAGGCGGTTGTTAGGTTTATCCTGTAACAACAGTTACCATTGCAGCCGGGGCCTTCCACTGCCTCTGGAGGGTCCTTCAGGTGTCTGTCAAAGCCATTGATCCTTGTCACTTAGGCCTGTGACTCGGCTACGTTTTGTTATTGTTTTCTTTGGTGTCCCCTCTGCTCCCTCAGCCATTCCTGGATACGGGACTGCAGCCGGCGAAGGTACCAGTCGGGGTGGTGGAGGGTGCTGTTCGGTGCGGCCCTCTGGCCTTACTGGAAGTACGTGCACTGTGCATCCCCTGAAGGAACTGGCCAGCCTCGGGGCAAAGGGGTGTGTATTTTCACAGGGATGGGAGGTGTCTTTCAGTCCGTGTAAGGGCGTGACTTCGACATGGACTTTGCCAGTTGCCAGGGACTTGCCCGCATCCCATGTGGAGGTGATCCTTGCCAGGGGGTGTCTGAACGCTGAGTCACCAGCCCCTGGGATGGTCCCCGGGCCCTCGTATTATTGTTCTTATTGACCTGTTAGGCTATGCTTCCCCATATGAAAGTAGGGACATGCTTAATGGCACAAGTAGGGTGGACATCATCCCAGTGAGAGTGACAGGCTTTTGGGGTCACGGAGCACTCTGCCTCCTCCCCACTCCTCTGGTTCTGGGGACCCTCGGGAGCAGCTAAGGGCCCCAGCTCAGCCCATGCAAAGGCCCTGGGAGCCGCAGCTCCCTGCAGAAGGTTGGCCGCTCCTGCACTCAGGTGCTGCGTCAGCTGCCACCGGCCGAGAGAGATACGTTCCAAACCCCTGCTCTGGGGGCCCCGTGGCAGACCGGGCAGCCCGTCTCCCCGCAGGGGAGTGGGCAGGAGCCACGCTTCTGTCTGTCCTGGAATATTGGGGGGCGGTTCTCCCCACCTGCCAGACCGCAGGGGGGGGGCAGTAGGTGGGGGATGATCAGGCACAGCCGGCCACCTGGTGCTTGGGGTGAGCACAGGGACGTCTGAGCCCCAGCCTGGGCCCTACGAGGCACGTCACCTCCGAGGGCCGCTCCTTGGGTCCCTGCCTCTCCTGGTGGCCACGGTGCTGCAGCTCCTCATGGGGCTGGAAGCCAAAGCTTCGGGAGGCTGTGACTGGCAGGGGCAGGAGACTGCTGCCCGGGTTCCGAGGTTTACCTCCAACTCCTTCCCGTGGGGCCTGGAGCCCGTGTGTAGGTGTCCTGGGGCAGCTATAGCCGAGCACCACAGACGGGCCTTAAACCACGGATGTGTCCTCTCCCAGGCCTGGGGCTGGAGGCCGAGACCCGAGAGCGGGCAGGGCCGACTCCCCGAGCCTCTCCTGGGCGTGTGGACACCGTCCTCTCCCCGGATCCTCACGTGGCCGTCCCTTTGCACGTGTGTGTGTCCTGATCTCCTCTTCTTATGAGGACGCCAGTCACACTGGGTCAGGGACACCCTGTGACTTCGTTTACCTTAATCCCCTCTGTACAGATGCCACCTCCAAACAAATCACCTTTTGGGGTGCCAGGGTCAGGACTCCACCACGACTTTGGGGGACACAGCTCAGCCTATAAGGCCTGCTGGTGATTGGCCCCCTTCTGCCAGCAGGTCCACCCAGGTTTGATGTGGCCGTGATGGCCTTGAGTCCCAGGCTGATGTCGGCACACCCAGTTCCCCCACCCCCCAGGCCCAGCATCCAGCCACTCATCCAGGGTCCTGGGTCACCAGGTTTGCACAGCTCAGGCAGGGCCTCTGGGTGCCGCTGGGAGGGTGGGATGGAGCCCGTGAAGCCTGCAAGGACTTCCTTTCCACCTGCCAGGCTGCAGGGGAGAGGCGGGAAGGGGGAGAGCAGAGAAGGGTGGGGGTCCCCATGGACGCACCCTGAGCTGCTTTGGGCATGAACCCTGGCCCAGGCATCCATGCAGTATGCCAGTGGAATCCCAGACCTTGTGTGGAGGAGGAAACCAGACCAGTGGAGGGGTTACTCCCACGACAGCCCTGGGGTGGGCGGCAGACCCTTGGGCCTCATCTGGTCTGGCCCCCAGTCCTCTTGGACCGGCCAGGAGGCCCCCTGGCCCCAGTCGGTGTTTCTCACATTCAGGGAGAGCTCACTGTTGAAGCTTCTGTGGGGCAGTGCACCCCGGCACCAGGGGAGCTGGCCAAGGGCTCCTGCGCCATCCAGGCAGCCCCCTGCCCGCTGCCTGCCCGAAGTCCAGTCATCTCTGGGGCCCACCTGCCACCTGGTGGCCATTCTCTGAACTGCGGGCACAGATCCTCCAGCTGAGGATGGGGCTCCGCATGGGCTGGGCCGGGAGAGGGCTGCAGACCTGGGATGGGGGCACCAGTGAGCAGCTTCCCTGCCCCAGGTGGAGAGCCACTCCCACTGTGGCCCCACCTCTCTGTCCACTTCTCCGAGTGCAGAGACCCCATGTGGGCGCCCTTGCGCACCGTGAAATCATACCAGCCTCCTCCCCCTGCCACCCCTGTGTCCCACTAGGCACCCCCTCCACACACCAGCCATTGGGTAGGGAGGACTTTCTAATATGAAAATCTGATCATTCCAGAAGCTCCCTATGGCATTTAGGATAGCTGCAACTGTCCCCCGCCCCTAGGTGCCCCACCTTCAGGCCCCCTCCTGCTTCTGTCCTCCCCTCCCTCCACCCTGCTTGCTCCCTCTGCTGTCTGCTGACCCTTGGATGTTCCCTGCTGCCTTTGGGCCTTTGCACATGCTCTGCTGGCCGCCTGTTTCTCTGGCATGTTACAGGACTGGCTTCTTGCACACTTTAAGGCCTTCGCTTGGCTGACACTACTTCATGCACCCTTCCCGACCTGTCGTCTTCAGGGTCCCCATCTCTCCCTCCCATAAGACCCTGCTCTTTCCCAACAGTCTGGGTGTGTAGGGGCTCCATGAGTGGGTCCACGGAGTCATCTCCTCGGTGGCACATCCCTAAGGGCAGGGGCCCAGTGGCTGTGCTCATCCCACCTGCCCAGCTAAGTGCCTCCGGGGGTTGGACATCCCTCCCTTGAGCCTGTGGGCCCAGAGCTGCCCCCATCGGACACTCCGAATTGCTGTGTGTCCTGGGCCTCTGTTTACCCCACTGTAAGATGGAGGGGGTGGGCAGGATGGCCTCAGACTTACCCTTCCAGTGGCCTTGCAAGGTTTCCAAGGACGTCCCGACTCGTTGGCCATGTGGAGGCAGCCTCTGCAGTGGCTGGAGCCGACTATCTGGTGCTGCTGGAGCGTCACGGCTACGAGGGATGGGGCTGTTGGGGACACAGCCCAGGCAAAGCTGCCAAGGGCCCGGCCCCCAGGGGCATGAGTTATGCCTGTGGTAGGGCCAGGAAAGAGGTGCGAGGTGGAGTGGGCCTGGGGTGGGATGCGTGTGCAGGATGCTGAGGGCTACCTGGAAGGGATGACTCCCTGAGAGAGGAAGGGAAAGCAGGAGAGAAGCAGGTGCTGGGCGGTGGCCAGGCAAGCTCAGGGCCCCGGGGTGTCAGGGGGGCTTCCTGGGGAGGCATTGGTCTGCAGGGGTTGGGTGGGTGCAGACGCCAGGCAGAGGGAGACCAGGTGTGGGAAGTGGACTTACTAATCGGAGGTGTTTGTCGCCCCTGGAGCCAGGTGGGCACAAAACTGAGCTAAGGGACACCAGATGGCGCTGCTGCCAGTGGAATGTGGGCGCTACTGGCGCTGGCCCAGGGCGCTGAGCGCAAGCTGACTGCCGAGAGCCCAGGAGGGGTGAGGGTGGGCTCCTTGCAGAGGGCTTTTGAGTGCAGCACCATGTTTACACGGTGGGAAGAAGTCGTTGCAGGCGGTGCCTTCCTTCCTTTCCTGCGTCCCGGCTTTTATGGTGCCAGAAAGCTGTTATCTCGGCTCGTGGAAGGGGGCCCCAGGCAGCCTCTGAGGGATTAGGCGTTCTGCTGAACCAGGGATATTTGATGGGCCTGAAAAAGCCATTTGGGGAGGAATCTCACCTCCACTAAAGGGGCCGCCCGGTCCAGCAGGCGCACTGAGACCTGGGCCTTGTCTGTGGCTCCCCCGGGGGGTCACTCTGGGGCTGCAGAGCCTGCCCCCCACCTGGTTCCTGAACGCACAGGGAGGCATGCGTGTCCTGCCCGTGTGTGCTTGGCTGTGTGTGTGTGTCCGCATGCGGTGCTTTGTGTATCTGCTTGTGCCTATTGCCATGACAGGCGTGTCCGTGTCCGTGTGTTCGCGTGTGGGCTTGGTGCCTGTGCTGTGCGCACGCGTGCCAGGGCATGAGCTCCGGGCTCGGGCGGCTCCTTTGTTTTCCCTGCACGTCCTGCTGCTGTGCAAGGAGAGACCCTTCCCAGGCCCAGGTGAGGGGCTGGTTTTTGTCTTTAAAATTGCAGCTTTTTTTTTCTTTTCCAATCCCACACAAAGAGAGAGGCACTCCAGAGCACAACACAGAGTATTCCATGCCTCCTGGTGGTGAGCATACCAGGGAATTGTCCTGCCATGCCTGTGGTTAAAGCCCCGTCGTGAACTGTGGCCCGGAGGCCTGGGGGATGAGGCCCACCACGGTGACCCGGCCCTCCCGCCAGCTGGATACCCTCCCCCGGCACTGCGCGAGACTCTTGGGCTCCTAGCTGTAAGATGTGGCTCCACAAGGACTCTGCGGGCCTTGACAGCCCTCAGCGGGTCCCCCGGGTCTACGGATCGTGGTCTGCTTGTGCCCCAGCGTCCCAGCTCACACTCAGCACAGGGCCCCTGCAGACCTACATGGTTCCGCTACTGCTCTCCACGCCCTTCACGTGCCAGGAAAGGCAGCTGACGCCGGGGTGAGCAGCTCTCGTCATCCATCGCCCACTGTGGGCACGCCCTCCCCAGTGTCCTTCACATGCAGGGAGGGAACGAGGCGCACGGGGCTAAGTCCCTTCTGCCCTGGGTCAGGGTGCCAGCAGGTGGCCCAGGTTTTCTATTTAAAAACCGTGAGTTTTGCCTCCTACTTGAGTGTTCTTCTCCCTCAGTGTTCACCTCTCTGTTTGGTGAACTCCTACACACCTAACAAAACCCCAACTCCACACAGCTGCTTCTGGGACAGCGTCCTGCTGCCCCCTGGCTTCTCCTATCCCTTGTCTGGACCTCAGGACACTCTGGGGATGCCTCATCTCCTTGCTACCTTGTCTTTGGCCCTGGCACACAGGAGCCGCCCAGTGAGGATGGGTTCCCGTCGCCCAGGCCATCAGCTGGGAGGTTCTCTCCTATGTTCGTTCAGTCACCGGTTACTTATTACACACTTATCACCTGCCAGGGAATGTGTACAAATAGTTAGGGGCTCTGGAGGGTGGGGCTCTGCTCCATGTGCACACCCCAGGACCCTCTCTGCAGGGTCCTTCGTAAGAGGGGGTGGCACCTAAGTGCGGGGGGGAGGGACTGACCCCCAGCCCAGTCCCACTGCTGCACACCTGGGGGTGTGTGTGTGTGCATGTTTATGTGCACACATATTCTGCCGCCTGGCTCAGGTGTCAGGGTTGTGCCTCTGCAGGGTGGGGGTCTCGGCTGCCCCCTGGGTGGCCGACTTTCCATCAGCAAACCGGAGCCTGGCTGGTTTCTGGCAGAAACACTAAAAGCTAAAGAAGAGCCCCAAACAACCACAGCCCGCATTCCAGAAGTTTCTGTGCTGGTAAATGGAGAAGGACAGGATCTCTTTTCAAGTGGTTCTGGCAGGTGGAGGGGCAAGCTTGCCGTCCGAGCCAGTGGGCCTGGGGTTCTGGCTGTGCTGTCCCATGGTGCCAAGTGGCCTGCGGCTCTGCTCCGCCGGACAGCAGGCTTGGCCATCCTCAGGCTGTGGGAGGGGCTTCTGGCTCCTCTGCTCTGAGGCCCCGCCTGGTGGGACCCCAGGGAAGGGGTGGGGGGAGGGACGCTGGCCTCTGGGGCAGGGCAGGGGGTGAAGGTGGACAGCCGTGTTCAGGGCTGGTGAGGAAGGGGCTGACCTGGACCATGTGTCTGGTGGGGCAGGGTCCTGGGGGGTCATTCACCTTCTCATGTGGAGTTGGGGGAGGCCCAGGCAGCTCCCCAATCTTCCCCTAAGACTGGGTCACTCCCTGATGTTCCCGCGTAAGTCTGAACAGAGGCTTAGGGGCCCCAAGCAGAACTGGAGACGGCTGCACTCAAGGGGACTTGGCCAGTTTTCCAGACCCGCATGCCACTAGGTGGGGACCCTGAGAATGAGATTCTGTGGGCGTCGGCCTGAGCCGCCTCTAAGGCCCCCAAGAGCAGGCCCCGCCCCATGCTGCCCACCCGCTGGGCTTCGGCTGGCCCTCCCCCAGTGCCTCTGGGGCCTCTGGCCAGCCCCCCGCCACATGCAGTGTCCCTGCCCGTCCCAGTGTGTGTACTGGGTTTTCTCGCTGTGTGTGGGTATCGTGGGTTTTTGGCCTCCTTGCTCTGAAGCGGCCTCCAACTTCCCTTCATGGTCTCCCTCCTGGGCTTTGAGGTGGGTAGTGCCGCTGTTCCCCCCTTTATAAAGGGAACAGTCCCCCAGCCCCCAAGGACATTGAGAGGGAGGAAGCCCAGGGCTTGAGGCTCAGGGGCCCCCCTGTGGGGCCCAGGCAGCAAGAGACTGTCCCTACCACTTGGGACACAGTTTATGCCGCACCCGAGCTCCCCGGAGCCGGTGCTGGCTGCAGGGTTTGAGCAGGCCGTGTGTCTGGCCAGGAGACAGCTGCTTCTGCAGGGGGACAGCTGACATTCCTCCACACGGGGTCTGCACTCAGCTGAGAGCTGTGAAAATGGGAGTCCTTGGCTGTAACCGGAACCTTCCGAGAGGGCACCGGGGGCCCTGTGTGTAGAGGGGTCCTACGGCGGCGGGTTTTCAGTAACAAAGACGCCCTCTGTAAACCCCACAGCCTCTCTGTGTTACCTGCTGCAGGCCAGGATCGCCACATACATCGAGTCTGTGCAGAACAAGGCGGGAGAGGAAACTGCAAAATGTTTGAGGCTTTCCTGAAAAACACATAACCCGATCCTGTGTGAGTCAGGTCAGCGTTCCTGGACCGGCTGGGCAGTGTCTGTCCTCTGGGGCCTGTAAAGGGAGATGCAGGCCCCACCTGGGGTTCAGGAATCTAGGGGTGGTGTGTTCAGCCTGCAGCGTCCTGGCCATGGGGGGCAGGGAGGCATCCACCTGTAGCCTCCCGGTCACCCAGGGAAGTGAGTGCCCGTACCCCTTCGCCCCCCACCTGCACCTCCTAAGTCCCTGTGGGTGCCGCTGGGGGATCAGTCCCAGCAGTGCTTCCTGAAGTGAAAGAGCGTGCCCGGCAGTGGGTTCCCTTGCATCTGCGGGCGACTCTGTAATGGCGAAGTGAAGGGTGCCGGGTCCCTGAGAGCGGCCAGGGCCCAGCCTCAGGACGCCCCTTCCTCCGGGCCTGCGTGTTCTCATAGTACTTCCAGTGTTCAAGCTGTAAAACCATGTGTTTTGGGATGGGTGCTGGCATCCCAGACCGTCCAGGGGGACGTCTTTGCCAGGAGCCCTGGGGAGAGCCCCCAGCCAGCACCTCTGCTCCAGGCTTCAGAGGCCTGCTGGGCCCTCCTCCCTGGAAGCCAGACCACCTGCCTGCAGGGCCCTGGTTGGACATGGGGGTGGGAGGAGGACTGTCCTGCTCATCAGCACAGTGGGGGCACAGGGCCACCTCATCTCCCTCCAGGGCAGGAGCAGCCAGGCAGCCAGAATTGCCCAGGGGCTGCTCAGGGGTCCCCCGGACCCTCCTGGCACAAGTGCATGGTTTCCAGGGTTTTCTCCCCAAAGCGGCCAGGTGTCTGGTGGTCCACATTCTCCAACTCTTCCCCTGTGTGCCCCTCTCTTTTCTTTCCTCTTTGTAGAAATCGTGCTGATTCAACTCCAGATCGGTAACCAGAGATGGTGCCTCCCCAGGCTGGGGACCAGCAGGGCTTGTGGAGGTCAGCTTAGCTTGCAGTGGGAGCAGGAGGCCTTCAGGGGCAGGCACAGGGTCCTTCCTGTCCTTCTAGAAGGCGGCAACTGCACGGGCAGGGGGTGCGGGGTGTCTTCGCGTGCACCAGGCTGCCACCCCAGGGGCAGGTCTGACGGCGAGGGAGGCCTCAGCCTCTGCGCTTCCTCTCCAGCCTCGCCCACCGGTTTGCACGCAGCAGCTCTGGTTGTCAGCATCTCCCTGAGGCCCAGGACAAAAGTCAGACACTGGGGTGGAGGCACCTGCCGCAGGCCCCTGGGCCCCTCCATTTGGGATTGAGCAGGATTAGAGTGTGTGCTCCGGGACAGGTGTCCCCTTTATGCTGTGCCCCAGGGCTGGGAAGGAGTTTGTCTTTAAGCGCCACATTTCAGGGGGGTCGCCGGCTTGAGGTAACTGGAAGGCAGGGTTTTGTTAGGACCTTGTTTTTACATCTGACCCCGGCCAGCTGGACAGCCTTGGCTAACAGCTGACATAACAGCAGGGATCGGGGCAGAGCTGGTAGTCGAGTCGCTGGGTGCAGGCAGGGCCTGGCAGGGTACTCACATGGGGGCTCCCAGGGGGCCCATCATCAGGGACAATAGAATGAGCTGGAGGGGCCCCTTGGCCGTGGGTTAAGGCGTGGTGGTGGCTGCCAGCTGTCGCCGCTGGACAAGTGGCTGCCCAAGTGGCTGGGCGCCTGGGCAGGGTCCACAGGGTGCAGGTGCTGGGATAATCCTCCCAGGCTGTGGTATTCAGATGGGCTATCATCACGCACTCTGCCGCCCTGGGTCACGTAGATGGAAACCAGAAGCCACGGCTGCTGCCATTGAAATGTGTCATTGTGTGGCTTGGTGGGCAGGAACGGGGGGCACTCGGTGCAGCTTTGTGGGGTGGGGGCCTGTCACCTATGCACCTGGGCCTCCCCAGCCCCTGCCTCACTAAGCTGACCTCAGAGCCAGGCGCGGCAGCTCCTGTGAATTCCTGTGTCCGGGTTATAAAACCGTGCACGATCAGGCATACGGGCTGGGCCAGGTGGAAGGGGAGCTGTGGGTGACCCACAGGGCGACTGGCAGCCCTCTCAATATCTGGGCAGGACAGGCTCTTGCCCAGTGGCAGCCTCGGTTGCCCAGAGCTCAGCCCAAAGCTCCTTCTGGGCTCCCAATGGGCTGGGCAGGACTATGTGGTGGCCGAATGTGGAGGAGACCCAAGAGACCCTTCAAGCATCTTTAGGGTCATGGAAATTGGAGGCGCCAGTCCCCTCCCAGAACCTGTGGGGCTCTACTGCATGGCCACCCAGGGGGGCGACCTCACGGCTCCGCTTCCCCTTGGGTGGGGCTGCGCGGTGAGACCCCCAGCCCGAGGCCCACCAGGAGGGGGCCACATCTGCATTTTCAGGTGAGCTGACACCACTGGGCAGAGCCAAGTCCCGTGTGCTGAAAACCGAGCTGGGGACCATGAGTGGCTGGGGTCTGGTCAAGGTCCGGGGGAGATGAAGTAGAGGGTTGGGAAAAATGTGCCTGGACCAGCCCGGATGCCTAAGGGGAGAGGCAGGTGTGCAAAGGCACCTGTGCATGCACACACATATGGACATGCAGATAGGGGCACACGTGTGTGGACACGCTCACATGCTGTGCACATTCAGGCGCATACACATGTCTGCGTGCACACGAGCACGCTCAGCCCTGGAGCCTTGGGCCAGCAGGGAGTGAGACCCCCTTGGGGCTGCGTTCCATTTCCACATTTAATTCAGAAACTGTCAGCACGGAAGCCGGGCCGAGAACAAAATGTCAAGTGTGTGCTGAGAGGCGCAGCCTGCCCCCTCTCCTGGCGGGCGGCGATCTGGCCAGTTTCTAAGCACCGGGAGCTGAGAATAATTTGTACATTCAGAACGTGGGTCAGGGGAGCCTGGGGGAAGGGCAAGAGTCTTTATTTCATTTTTAATTTCTTGAGCTGGGCCTGTGTCTCCTGTCCCCAGCCTCTCTCCCCACCTGGCTGGGGCTGTCCGTGGGGCGGGGACCGAGGTGGGGTCCGAGTCGCACTCACTTCTCAGTCCCGGCCTGGGGGGCCCTGGACTGGGAGGCTGCTGCTGAAGTTTGAATGTGGCCACAAAACCCCAGTGATCTTGCTGTTTTCATGATGCTGGTGACCAGTGCTTGGTCTCAGCTTTGAGATTCTTGGAATTTCCCCCCAAATATCCCCCTTTTGCTTCAAGTCTCCATCTTCATCTCAGGTTCAAGGTGATTTTCAGCTAAGTGAGGACATCTGTGAGGGCACTTAGCTCTGGGATGCTGGGAAAAGGCCCCCTTTGTCCTGGGGACACTTAGAAGCTCTGGCTTCTCCCAGTGATCCCAGAGCCTCTGTCCTGGAGTCCTGCCACAGGACCCCCTCCTGAGGAATGGTGGCAGTGGGGCAGTAGGCCAGGGGTCCCCAGGATCCCCCTCTTTCTGGTTTGGGGTGGACTTGCTGTTGGGCATGGCTGTCCCTGGACCCTGAGCACACCCAGACAGGTTCCCGGGCCTCGCCAGAGGCGTCCCGACCCCCAGGACTTCTGGAGGGCCCACTCTTGGTCCCTACCCTCTTCAGACCTCAGCTTCCTCATGGGTAAAATTCAGGCGAGGTTGGTGGCTTGGCAGCTGGGGCTGTGGGGATGGGCACATGTTGGGTGAAGGCCCTCAGGCCAGACCCAGTGGCTTCAACTGGGAGTTTGTGTACAGGACCTGGGCTCTCTGCACCTGAAATCTGAGGGGTGGGCTGATGGCCCCACGTTGCCTGGCTGCACTGGTACCTGGGTGTATACAAGATGCTGTCGCCTCCCATTTAGTTGCTTACGCACACCAAACCCAGCCTCACTGAGGTGTCATCGACATGTGATAGGCTGCCATATTTAAAGCACAGTCTGACATCTTGACATGTGTAGACGCCACAAGACCATCACCACCATCAGGGTAGCGAACACATCCATCAGCCCCAGAAGGGCCCTGGGCACCCCTCTTCCCACCTCCCCACTCAGGAGGCACCCACTGATCCGTGTCTGTCAGTGCACGTCGGCATGCATTTTCTGGAATTTTCTTTGGCTTCTCCACTCAGCTTCGTCATTTCGAGGTTCACCCAGGTGGTGGGGGGGGTGTTGTCCAGAGTCTATTCATGAGCAGGGCTGAGCCGTAGTCCCCCGAACGGTTCTGATATCAGTCCTCTGATGGGCATCTGGGTCCTGTCCAGTTCTGAGTGATGATAAATACATCTGTGCCCAATTCTTTGCATGGACTTGCTTTTCCTCTTTTCTTGGGTAAATACCTAGGAAAGGAAAGGCTGGATGATATGGTAGGTGTTTATTTAAGTATTTAAAAAGCTGACAACAGTTTTCCAAAGTGGCTGCTTTTGCATCCCACCGGCCGCCACATCCTCACCTCCACTGGGTCTGTCGTTCCATTTGGCCCCCTTACTGAGTGGGCGGCGGTGTCTCACTGTGTTTTAATTTTCATTTCCTGATGACTGAAAATGTTGAGGATCTTTTCATGTGCCTAACTGACCTCCATGTAACTTCTTTGGTGAAATACCTTTTCAGATCTTTTGCCCACTTTAAAATTGAGCTGTTCACCTTGTTACTGAGTTGTAAACATTCTTTATGCCGTCTAGATATGTGAATATGTGTCTCACAAATAATCCTCTCTTCCTGTCTATGGCCTTCTTCCTCAGTTATTTAATAGTGTTGTTTAAAGACCAGAAGTTCTCAATTTTAATGAAGTCAGATTTATTGCTTTTTCCTTTTTAATGCTTTTTATGTTATTTTTTTTAAAACATATCATTGATAATATACTCTTATAAAGGTTTCACATGAAAAACATGTGGTTACTACATATTACCAAGTCCCCACCACATACCCTATTGCAGTCACTGTCCATCAATGTACTAAGATGCCACAGAGTCACTGCTTGTCTTCTCTGTGCTACACTGTCTTCCCCATGACCCCCCACGCACCATGTGTGCCAGTTGTTATGTTTAAAAAGAAATCTTTACCAAACACATGATTACTACGATTCTCTTCTGTTTTCTTCTGATTTAGGTCCATGAGTTAATTTTAGCATACCACGTCAGTTATCGGTGGTGGTTCATCGCTCTTTACGTGACTGTCCACTTTTTCTAGTGCCAGTTGCTGAAAAGAGTGGCCATTACCCAATCACCTTGACACCTTTTTAAAAATTCAGTTTATCATAAAATGTGGCTTGTTTGCAGACTGTGTTCTGACCCGTTGATCTGTTATTCCGCCTGGTCTTCCTGTCCATATCACCTGCCTTGAGCACTGTAGCTTTGTAAGAGAGTAGATAAGATCGCTGTAGCTCTTATAGATTAAAAAAAAATCACCCAACTTGTTCTCTTTCAAATTGCTTTGGTTATTCCAGTGTCCTTTGCATTTCTATATAAATTTTAGAAGAAGTTTATTGGTTTTTTACAAACTCCCTGGTGAGATTTTGTATGGAATTGCACTGGACCCACAGATCAGTTGGGAGAAAATTCGATCTTAGCAAACTGGAATCTTCTGTCCCATGAACATTGTATTTCCCTCCATTTATTTAGACCTTTAATTCTGGTCAGAGAGGCTTTATAGCTTCTAGCGTGAAGGTCTTATACATCTTTCATCAGATACCTAAGGAAAGCATACTTGTACACCACTGTCACTGGTATTCTTTGTTAATTTTAATATCTGATTGTTCATTGAACTGTAATTAATTCTGGTGTATTTATATCTTGAAACCTTCCTGTTTCGTTCTAGTTGCTTTTTTTGTGAATTCCGTTCATTTTTTAATATTGGTAATCATGTCTGCACATAAAGACAATTTAGGTCTTCCTTCCCAATCTAGATACTCACTTTTTCTTTTTTTCTTATCTGATTGCACTGGCCAGCCCCTCCGGTGCAGGGTTGAATAGCGTTGGGAGGAGTAAGCACCCCTGCCTTGTTCCCAGTCTTAAGAGGAATACATTTAGTCTTCTACCATCAAGGGTTATATGTTGGCAGGTTTCTGAGGATGGTAATCCTTTATTGGATTGAGGAATATGGTGAGTTATAGTGCTTGATTTTGAGATGTTCATACTAAGCTTGCATTCCTGGGTAATTCCAAGTTGGTCATGTTGTATTGCCCTTTTTATATATTATAAAGGGGTGTAAGCATGAGAGAGATCATTAGAAGTATCAGCCTTCCTAAATCCCAAAACATTGCTCAAGAGCAAGGAATACGCATCTTGTGGGGAAAAGTGTATCAGCTACATTAATACGTGCAAACATGCACCACTTACCTGTTAAGAAAAAATATTTTAGCTTGACTCACCTAAGACTGGACATAGGCTTCACACAAGAAACACACTTTAAATATAAAGACACCAATAGATTAAAAGTAAGGTAAAGGGAAAAGATACACTATGCTAACCTGATGAGAACCTTAATATGCTAACCTTAATATGTTAAAATTTTGCTAAGAACTTTTGCATCTGACTTCATGAAGGATGTTGCCACTGGTTTTCTTACGTGTGTTGGCACTGGTATCAGAACAATGCTGGCGTGATGGAGCCGCGAAGTGTTCTCTCCCCACGTGGCGATAAGAATCAGCGCAGGGCGGGCCACCTCTCTGTCCCACGTGTGTGGCGGAATTCATCTGTAAAGCCATCTAGTCCTGGGCTTCTCTTTGTGAAGAGGTTGTTAACTAGATGTTAAGTGTATTTAATAAATATATTAAGGTTATCTCTTTCTTCTTGAATAAACTTTGGGATTTAGGTGTTTGAAGGAATTTGTTAATTTCATCTAAGATATTAAATTTATTGGTACAAAGTTGTTGATAATATTCCATTATTATCCTTCGCACATTTATAGAATGGGAAGTGATGTCTCTTGTCTCATTTCTGATGCTGGTAATTTGTGCCTCTTTTTTTCTTTTTTAAACCATCCTGGCAAGAGTGTCAGTGATTTTGTTGATCTCAGAGATCCAACTTTTGATTCGGGGTTTCAATTTTTTTCTTTCTTTCTTTCTTATTTCATTGGTTTCTGAACTGATTTTTATCCTTTTTTTCTGCTTACTTAGTTTTCATTTTCTTTCCTTTTTCCAGTTTCTTACGGGAGAAGCTGAGGTCACTGCTGTGAGCGTCTCTTCTTTCCTAAGAGAGGCCTCCGTAGTACACCTTCGTCTATAAAGACCACTGTGGTTGCATCCCACAGATTTCGATGGACGGTGTTCATTCCATTCAAAATATTTTCTAATTGCCTTTTGGATTTCTTCTTTGATGCATAGATTATTCAGGGGTGTGTTACTTTCCAAACATTTGGGGATTTTTTGAGTTACTTTTCTGTTACTGATTTCTTCTTTAATTCTGTTGTGGCCAGAGAAAATAATTGATGCAATCTGATATTCTTTTAAAATTTATTAGGACTTGTGTTATGGCCCAGCCTATGGTTTATCTTGGTAAATACTCCATGTGCACTTGAAAACCGTGTGCATTCTGTTGTTGGGAGAATCAGTCTACAGATGTCAGCCCGGTCAGGGTGCTTGGCTGTGTCGTCTACTGCACAAGTCCAGAGCATCCTTTCTGACTTTCTGTCTGCTTGTTCAGTCATTGAGAGGGGCCATCAAACTCTCCCAGTCATACTGGCTCTTTCTTTTTGTCCCATTGGTGCTAGCAGCCTTTGTACTGTGTCGTTTGAAGCTTTGTTTTGAGGGTGCTAGTATTTAGCATCACCAGATCCTCTGGACAACTCAACCCACTTATCGTTAGGAAACAGCTTCCCCTATCCTTGGCAATTTCCTTTGCTCCAAAGCCTCATTTGTCTGGTATTAACATAGCCATTCCTGTTTGCTTCTCATCAGGTTAGCATAGTGTATCTTTTCCCTTTACCTTACTTTTAATCTATTGGTGTCTTTATATTTAAAGTGTGTTTCTTGTGTGAAGCCTATGTCCAGTCTTAGGTGAGTCAAGCTAAAATATTTTTTCTTAACAGGTAAGTGGTGCATGTTTGCACGTATTAATGTAGCTGATACACTTTTCCCCACAAGATGCGTATTCCTTGCTCTTGAGCAATGTTTTGGGATTTAGGAAGGCTGATACTTCTAATGATCTCTCTCATGCTTACACCCTTTTAAGTTTCCTTGGGATCCCACCACCACCTGCTTGCTGGCACTCATCGACAGCCTTTACCCTGCCTGTTGCCTATGCCACAAACAGTGCACTGGGTCCACTTTCCCCTGTGTACATCTGGGCCCCACAAACCCAGATCCACAGCTGGCTACTCAGAGGGCAACAAGCGGCATGGGAGGTGGGAGCAGCAGCGGTGTGACTGTGGAGCCAAAGCACTGGTCTTGTAGATGTTGGGGGGCGTTCCTGGCAGAGGGGCTGGCATACATCCCTGAGCAGGGGTGTGCCTGGCATGTGTGGAAGGAGTTGAGGGGCCAGGGCAGAGCCTGGGAGCCAGGACCTTGACGAGGCGCAGGGAGGTGGCGCTCGTGGCTGTGTCTGGTGGTGGAGGGCGGTGGCTCAGACCCAGAGGTCCAAGGACCCCTGTTTTTATAGATTGTATGTGTCAGTCATGCAGGCATAGAAACAGAGAAAGTGGGTAGGAAGCATTTACCCCTCAAAAGGGGGCTGCACAGCTCGGGCTGCCTTGAGGGGTCCTAGCGTGTGGGGCCACGGGGGAGGCCCTTCTGGGGAGGTGGGTCAGGGAAGGTTTTCACTAATGCCAACAGGTTTAATTTCTCAAAAAAATATCTGTCAGAAGTACAGCAAGATGGAGAAAAAGCAGAGGACAGGGTGGGAAGACGCCCTGGTCATGTTACCTCCTGTATGCTTAGGTCCGCTGAAAAGATTTCATACTGAACATGGACAGAGAAATTGCCATATTGTCCCAGTTTCCCGCTGCAGCTCCTGTCCTCCTTGGCCTGTGGGGCAGGGGCACCACAGCCGTGTCTGCACATCGCAAGATGCTGTGACGCCTGGGGGTCACCAGCCCTGGGGTGCACTTCCAGAGAGGGCATCGCAGGTGTGGGGCACTGGGCCTGACAACCCACCATGGGCAGGGCCACCGGTGCCCTGTGAGCATGGCCACACACCTGTGTTGGTCATGGCTGGTCCCCAGAGGCAGGCCCGGGGGTCTCGGGCCCTCCTCTGGTCCTGGGCCAGCCTTCACTAAGCTGCTGGGCCTCTTGCCCAGCCCACCCACATCCTGCTGTCTTTGGTGTCCCTGCCATCTCTGCTCCTGCAGCCACTTCCAGTCTGCGTAAAGCCCCGGGTCCTGCCTGTTCCCCTAATCCCACAGCCTGGGGCCCGGGCTCCTCAGCCACCAGCTGAGGAGGTGGTGGTCTGCAGGGGACTGCACAGCTCGGGCTGCCTTGAGGGGTCCTGGCATGTGGGGCGACAGGGGAGGCCAAGTGAGACTGGGGTCCTGGCTGCACATGGCCTGTTTCTTCAGGGCTGTGTGCCCGCTGCTGAGGGTGCCCTTCCATGACCTGCCCCAGAGCCACTGTCTGTCTACAGCTCTCCTGCCCCCCAAGCGCCTGGGGTGGCTTCGTCCTCAGCCAGTCCTCACCAGCACCCAGGATGTGGCTGTTGGGGCAGACCACTTCAGAAGGCAAATCAGATCTGGTCCCTGCCTGCTTAGAGCCCTCTGGAAGCTTCCCAGGGCTGTGGAGGGCCACCCATACCCATCTTTGGGACCCACAAAGCCCCTCGAGGCAGGGTCCCTGCTTTGCTCCACCAGCCCTGCCTCTGGGACGCAGCCCCCCCTGGACCTCCGCTGTGCGTCCGTCCATGACCTTCAGGGTGCGGCTCGATGTCACTCAGGGAGGCCTGCCACTCTCCGACCCTCCGTGGTTGGCCTTGCTCACTGTGGGGTCTCTGCTTGCAGCTGCAGGGCTAGGGGTCTCTGCAGGGAAAGAGCCTGGGAAACTGTGCCGGGCTGCTTCCATACGGGTGCCCCACATCAGGGTGCCCTGTGGGGATTAAATGAAATGGTGTGGATGGCAGGTGGCAGAAACCAAGACTCTGGGGGTCACAGAAGGCCCAGGACCCTGTTCCCCAGGGGGCAGCGCCAGTGGAGGTGGGGGGAGCCTTCCTTCCCAAGGTCCCAAGGTCTGAGTGCTGGGTAGGCACCCGCGAGGACCCAAGCCAGCTTGTGAGCCCAGGTCCCCTGGAGTTAGGCGGAGCCCTGGCAGTGAGTCTGAGGGCTCGTGGAGATGCTTCCTGGGTGGGGGCCTGCTCAGGAGCTTCTAGAAGGAGCTTTGCAGAGCCCTTTGGTTGCAGGGGGGGGCTGTGGGTAGCACTGGGCTCAGCCCGGGACCAGGTTGCAAATAAGGTTGAGGGTGAGCTGCCCTTGGGGTCTCTGTGAGGGGAAGCCCTGCAGACAGGGGGTCATCAGGGCGTGAGGGGACAGTGAGCTACCAGGGGCCCCCAGGGAAACCCCACTTACTGGCGTGGGCAGTGGCCATGGGGGTGTCTTCTGAGGTCAGCAAGCAGGGGAGCAGCTGCACAAGTCCTGCCCATGTGAGCACTGTACACCCCAGAGGCCTGGGACTGTGGTGCACAGGGGCTGCTGAGGCCAGGCGCCCCTTCTGTTCATGGCAAATGGGGCACCAATTTCTGACCCAGGGTGGTCTTCTAAAAATCTCTCAAAACCAGATCTTCGAGTTAGCACACCTCTCCTTTCCAAGCATTAACTCGTCGATTTAAAACCGCTCCGTTTCCTGGACCACCGCTTAAGCTGGTCTCCCTCATGCCTCTGATGTCTTTCTTTTGGCTTAGCCTAAATTTTGAACAGCAAAATGTCTGCTTTTTAGGCGTACTGTTCGGTGAGTCCTGGCAAATGTTTACGGCCATATGATCACCACCACAGGCAGCATCTAGAGTGTCCCCATCAGCCCCACAGCTCCTCTGTGCCCCTTGGCAGCCCCCCGGCCCCACGCCCCCAGCACCTGGTAATCACCGGGATGTTTCCTGTCCCCGCAGTTTCGCCTTTTCCAGAACGTCATTTGAAAGGCATCCTGCAGCCTTTGTGCCTGGCTTCTTTCACTTAGCAGAACGCATTTGAGCTTCATCCACGTTGTGGCCTGCGTTCAGTACTTTGTTTCCGTTTAATTGGAAAGGATAAAATGTACCACAGTTTGTTTATCTATTCACAGGCTGATGGACATTGGAGCTGTTTCCAGTTTTCGGCTGTTATGATTAAAGCTGCCCTGACTATTGCATACGGGTTTCTGAGTCGTCTCATGTCTTCATTGGTCTTGGGTAAATCCCTAGGAGCGGGGCGGCTGGGCCACGTGGTGGGTGCCTATTGGCCTTTCTAAGGAACTGCAAACTGTTTTCCACAATTTGCTCCATTTTCCATTCCTTCCATGGATGTGTGATTGAGTCTCATTAGCATTTGATGTCGCCCAATTTGCACATTTCAGCGTTTCTAATAGGTGTGTGGCCGTATCACGTTGTGGTTCCAAGAGCATTTCCCTGGTGGCTACTGAGGTTGGGCTAATGACGTCGGGCATCTTTTCGTGTGCTTATCTGCCTTTCCTACCTCATTTTGGACAAAGCATCTGCTCAATATTTTTGTCCCCCTTAATAACTGGGTCACTTGTTTCATTAGCAAGTTAGTTGTAAGAGTTGTTGATAATAATGTAGATATAAAGTCGATATTGGATTTCGATGATCAGCTTTGTGTTTTACAGATATTTTCCTCCCAATGTATGACTTCTTTTTTCTTTTTTCTTTTTTTTTTCTGCTTTTTGATTTTTTTTTAACAGTATCTTTAAAAAGAGCAGAAGTTTTTAATTTTGATGAGGCTCAGTTTCTCAGGCTTTTTTTTCTTTAAGATTCATGCTTTCTGTGTTCTAAGATATATTCGCCTAATCCAGGGTTACAAAGATTTTTCTCCTCTGTTTTCTGTGGAAATTTGGTAGTTTTACATTTTACGTTCAGATCTATGATCCATTTCAAGTCTAATTTTATCTACGGGGACAGGTATGGATTGAGGCTAAATCTTTTTTGCACGTGGCTATCCAGTTGTTCCAGCACTTTTTTCTCCCTCCATCGAATTAGTTTGACGCCTTTGATGAAAATCAGTTGACCATATGTGTGGGTCTGTTTCTACACTTCTAATCTGTTCTCCCACTCCCACACTGTCTTGATTAATGTGGCTTTCAATAGTACGCCTTGAAATCAGGCTGTGTTAATACCTTAAATTTTGAACAGGGGAAATGTCTTAATGTTGTTCATTTAAAAAAATACATTGGTAATTCTCATCCTTTGCATCTACATGTAAATCCGAGAATCAATTTGTTGATTTCTACCAAAAAAATCCTGCTGGAATTTTGATTAGCACCGCACTGAGGGGCCAGATGAGTTTAAGAGTCATGCACGTTGTAGTAGCTTCACTGAGTTTTCTGATCTGTGCACACCATGTATCACTGCACTTACTTAGATACTTTTAAAGATCACTAGTATTTTGTAGTTTTCCTCCACAAGTCTCACACGTAATTTGAGAGGTTGGTTACTAAGTAGTTCATGTTTGTGAGGCTACTGAAATAGTGTTATTTTCTCAATTTCACTTTTGGATATTTTGTGTCTACTATGTGGACCTTGCATCCTGTGGCTCTGCTGACCTTATCAATTAGGGAAGCTTTTTGTGTGTGTGTGTGTAGATTTTAGGATTTTCTTTAGGATTTTTCTATGGAAATGATCATGTTGTCCCAAATGAAGTCTTTTTTATTTTTCCCTTTTCAGTCTCTTTGCTTTTATTCCTTGTTCTTGCCAGATGCCCTTGCCAGGTCTGTGACACCATTGGACAGTGAGGAGAGATCAGGTGTCGTTGTCTGGGGACAGTGGGGAAGGTTGGATCTCTCGCTGTTAAGCGCGCTCTGGGGTTTTATGTGAGCCATTTATCAGCTGAGGGAGTTGCTTCTCTCTGGGTTTGCTGGGAATCGAGTCCGTATCAAACGTGGCTGTAGGATTTTGTCAGATGCTTTTTCTGTGTCTGTTGAGATGACCGTATGTGGTTTCCTTTCTTACTGTGTTAGTCTGGTGAACTACCAGATTTGCAAGATCTGAGAGATTTGCAAACAGTCAACTGACCCTGAATTCTTACTATAAAGCCCCCTTAGTCATGATGCATTTTTTTTTAATGTACATCATTGGGTTTGATTTGCTAAGATTGTGTGTAGAATTTTTGCATCTGCCGTCGTGGGGTGCTGTCTGTGGTTGTCTGGATAGCGACGTACGCACAGCTTCTCAGTCTGGGAAGGGTCGCTGTGGACCTGCTGTATTTCTTCCCTAAGTGTCCGCTGGAACGTGGGAAGCCATGGGGCATGGAGTTTCCTCTGTGGGAAGTGTTTTGTTACACATTTGATGTCTTTCCTGGGTCGGGGACTCTTGAAGTTACCGTTTCTTCTTGAGTAACTTTTGATAGTTTGTGTCTTTTAATGCCTTTGCACCAAGGAGCCTGAACCTCAGCCCAGAAATGGGAAGACCCTCCCCTGACGGGGTGTCATTCCCATTTGGGGGGACTCAGGGGCTGTGGGGTGTGCAGCATCCACACACAGCTGCTAAAGGCAGGGGGGCCCTCCTCGGTGCCTGAGAGGGGACACTGGCTGTGGCCTTTTGCCCCAGAGCTGCTCCAAGCCCCCTCCCATCCCTCTTCCCCTGGCCTGTCGAGCTAGGCACCCCCTCCACAGTGCTCTGGTGATAGGACACAGCCCAGGGCCCAGGGGGCACTAAAGGTCAAACTTTCACTGTTTCTTTCCGGCTCTGCTCCCCAGGAGGGCAGCCCCTTCTCAGAGGACTGAAATTCAAGTAGACAGCCTCCGGCCCCTGGGCAAGCCTGCCTCTGTCTCCCACTTTTGTTCTATAAACTTCAGCCCTAAAACAACAGTAGTCCTTCTGAAGTCATGCATATATTAGCCCTTGAAACAGCAAAATGCGTGCACAATTTCCTCTCAATCCCTTAACACATTCCTGAAAGAAAAAAATGTTTAGATTCACTGCCTGTCATTAACGTCTCTTGATGTGCACACACGCCCCACAAACACGCTCCCATGCACACGCTCTCATACACCTGGCTCTGCACGCACGGACCAGCGCACACACTCCCCTGAACACGCTCCCCCATGCACACCCCCCACACATACGCTCCCCCCACAAATGCCCCCCATGCACACACCTCCCCACTCACGGCTTTGCACACCAGCTCCCAGCACACGTGCCCTGCAAACACGCTCCTCATGCCCCCATCCCTGCACACTCACTCCCCCTGCCCATGGCCCTGAGCACGCACTCCCACCACACATGCTCCCCACACGCACACTCCCATGCAAACGCTCCCCTGCACATGGTCCCGCACACACACTCCCCACGCACACTGCTTCGTGCACATGTTTCTTGCCATGAGCCGTGTGATGATCGCGGCCCACTTCCTTTTTCCCACCTCAGAGTGGTGCTGCCAGGGTCCTCGGAGCCCCTCAGCTTCTGCTACAGTAAATGCTGTTCCAAAGAAGGCAGAGCCTTTCAGCACTTCAGCCAGATAATTAGGAAAGTTTTCATCCCGACTCTCTCTGTTTGGTGAACTCTAGTTCTGGGTGAATTCTTAAATGAGACGTTTTTAGAAGCTTGGGCTCTCAGCAGATAAAAACACCACCTCCTCCTCCACGCTCGTTTCCCCACCCCAGAGGCCGAGGTGGTGACCGTAGGGGTGGAACTTTGGGATTCCTCTGCTGAAAATACCCCCACTTAGTCAGCCTGAGATGGAAGCAGCCCTGCCCAGGGAAAATGGGGATTTGCTTTAAAGGCTTGTAGAGCTGGCTGCCGGGTGGCTGGCAGTGTCCGCAGCTGGGCATGGGGCGGGCTCTGGGCCGTGCTCCCCACCACAAATTACAGGGTGGCCCTGGTGTGCCTGTGTGATTCCCCGGGGCTCTTGGCCCCAAGACCACATGGTGGACTCAGTGGGGAGTCAGGACTGTTTTCCAGAAAGCCCCCCTGGCCTTTTCACCTGTGCAGAGCCCTGGGCACGGCCCCCTAACCCATTCTGCCCCTGGGCCTTTGCCCCTGCTAATCGTCAGTCGGGAATGCCACCCCAGCATTTTGAGTTCTGTCTTCAGAGCCCAGATTTTTCCACGGAGTGGGGAGTGGCAGCTGATGTTCCCCTGCAAGGAGAAAGAAGGCCTGTGAGACAAACCCCTCCCCCATAGGAGAAAGCTCTGGGGCCTGTGGCCTGGACACCCCCAGGGACCTTTGTCCAGCCTGTGGCTTGACCTTGGGGACAACCTGGAGACCCTGAGTGACAGTGCTGCCCCCAGAAGTCCAGGACCAAGGCGTCAGGAGGGCCGGTTCCTTCTGGGGCTGGGAGGGAGGATCCAGTGCAGGCCTCTGTCCAGCTCCGGGTGGCAGCTGGTGATCTGTGGGGCTCCTTGGCCAGTAGAAGCGTCAGCCCGTCTCTGCCTCCACCTTCCCACGGTCTCCCTGGGTGGTGTCTGTGTGCAGATTTTACAAGGACGCCAGTCATGGGTCAGGGCCCACCCTCGGGAGCTCATCTTACCTAATAACATCTGCAGCGACCCTATTTCCATGTAAGGTCACGTGAATGGGTATTTGGAGTTGGGACTCCAACATTTGAATTTTGGGGGACACACTTCCTTCTCCAACAGTACCCAAGGTGAGGGGCCTTGGAGCAAAGCCCACTGAAGGTGATGCTGGGGACCATTTTCCTCGGCCACAGAGCCTCCGGGGGGAGGAGGTGGGGCCGCACACACATACGCTCCCCCCACAAATGCCCCTCATGCACACATCTCCCCACTCACGGCCTTGCACACAAGCTCCCAGCTCACGTGCCCTGCAAACGCGCTCCTCATGCACCTGGCCGGGAGGAGGCGCAGCTGGAGGCGCTATGGGGAGACTTCTCAGACTGGAGCAGCTGTGGTTACAGGGTTATGGAGCACAAGGACTGGGAGGGTTCAGTGAGACTTCCCAGTTCATGAACAGAAGGGATCGAATGGGTAAAAGGTTGCTCAAATTGGCAACTTTATGAAAAATGAAAGGAACAGCCAAGCAGAATACCAAAGAGAAAGTAGGATGGAGACATCAGACGGATCCAGTTTTACACCAAACATGGAGGCCTGAATACCTCTGTTAAAGGGCAGAGGCCTGTCAGAAGGGTTTGATTTTAACAAACACTTTGTTCAGAGGAATTCAGTAAAGTCAACCGATAATGGACAGTCGAAAAATAAAGGGATTCCGACATGACCAGCGCGCCCACGGGGAAACAAGCGTCCACAAGCCCAGGCACCATCGCCAGAGAGGACGTGATCGTGAACGCTGACGGGTCCCAGATCATGACCAAGTGTACACAGCCAGCACCCCTGGGAATGTGAGGAAAGTGAGTTAAATATGATCATCGTGGGAGATAGCAAGGCACCGCTCCGAGCGGGACGACTCCCGCACAGAAGATAGGTGAGGCCAGAGATGGCCGAGAGTTGCAGTTGTGATCGGATCCTAACAATATTGAAATAATGGCCCTGTTACCTGCAGTCACAAGTGTCCCCGGATGTGGTGCCTTCCAACTGCCATCACAAGGTGCTTGCCGATCTGCAGTGCAAACAGGGCTCTGTGGGGATGGCTTATCTCTGCCAGGTGTCAGCTGCGCCTATGGCTCTCTTTCCAGGATGGTGGCCCCATGAGGCTGCAGGGAGCAAAGGGTCTCCCCAGCTGGCTGGCTTCCTCTTAGCTGTGTTCCAGGGCACGGGGGTGGACAGGCCTAAAGAGGGGGCCACATCATGTCACTGTCCAGCAGGTGCAGTGGGGGGCCTGGCAGAGAACCTCAGGACCACACTTTAAAGCCAGCACTGCAACTAGGGATCCTAATAACGAGGTGTTTTGTTTCCTCAGGCCCGTGGGACATTTATACAACCAATTGTTCTATGGGGCCATAAAAACCCTAACACAATTTGAAAACTTGTGATGTAGCTGGTGGCCCTGCTCAAAACCCAGTACAACTAGAAATATAGTGAACTCTTGGTCAACACAGGTTTGGACTGCAGGGCTTCACTTGTTTGCGGATTTTTTGCAACAAATATATTGGAAAAATTTTTGGAGCTTAGCAACAATTTGAGAAAACATTTTCTTTTCACTAGCTTAATGTAAGAACATGGTATATTCTAAATACAAAATATGTGTTCATCGACTGTTTATGTCATTGGTGAGGCTTATGTTGGCAGTAGGTTATCGGTAGTTAAGTTTGCGGGGGGAGTCAAAGCTATACATGGCTTTTTGCCTGCACAGGGCATAGGTGCCCCTCATGCCTCCTGCATTGTTCAAGGGTCAGCTACAAATGGATACAAGTTTATGAAAAGGGCTTAACACTTTGGGAATTTAGCAATGCTCTCCTAAACAACCATCGGGAAGAGGAGATGGACATGAAACGAGCAGGCTAGGTGCAGCTATGAAAAGCAGATGCCCGAGCATCACAGGAAGGCGCTCCTTGGGCCTGCCCCCACGCCCGTCGCTGACTGCGCTGAGTCTGTAACTTTATGCCATTGGCCGCACCGCGTGCGAGCTGCTTTGCTGTGTTTGCAAGTGTTGAAGTGTCTCCCCGTGGGGGCTGAAACTCACTCATTAAAAGCAGATAATGAGGTAAACTGCATTATATTGTGTGTGATTCACACATGCACGTATTCATTGAATGCCCACCCTTTGCCAGGCGCTCTGGCAGTGTCTGGGGCCCTGTAGTCTTTGCTTCGTTGAGATCTGCTGGTAAGTCTTTACTGGGCAGGGAGAAGATGCTGGCCCTTTGGCCTCGAGGGAGGTATCTGCCCCCTGCCCCCAGCCAGGTGCCGGGTGCCTGCTGAGCCCTGTGTCTGCCCCCTGACCTTTGAGCACCCAGGTGGGAGGGAAGCAGGCAGTGCTAGGGGAGCCTGCAGCACTGGCTGGCTGGGTCCCGGGGCTGGAGGCACCTCAGGAAACCACCGGCACCTCGTGTAACTAGGTGGCCTTGGTATGACACCAGCAATCCACATGACATTGGAATTCCTGAGGGGCCCCTCTCTTCTCCCCACTGTGGTGAGTGGCCTTTACTCATTCAGAGGCTGAGCCAGAAGCCTGGGTCCCGGGGAGGCTTTGTGCCCGATGATTGTGGGCCAGAGAATATGGGGCTGTGGGTGTGGTGCTTGCCTGCCCTCCCCCTGAACACGCTGTCCATGTGCTCCACCATGTCTGTAGCGCCCGGTGGGGGCCTGAGGAGCTGACAGGTATCTGCAGAACCACGGACAGAGGGGCCTGGGGGCCGGGGCTCCGTGGCGCAGGGGTGGCCTGAGCATCGGTCCGGCTGCAGGGCTGCTCAGTGTCCTTGCATTTTTCTTCTGCCCTGAAAGGTTGCTGGGCTCCAGTTTTCCAGGAAGCCTGGAGAAGGTGCCCTCTGTGCAAGTTGGGGCATGTGTGGTCCTGCCTTGCTGGCCACTAAGCCTGTAGACTCGTAATGAAATGTTTCAGTGCGGCTCCCATGAGGCTGGGGCTGGTGGCACAAGAGGGGCCTGGGGGTCCCACCCCAGCCAGGGAGTAGGTGCAGGCTTATCAAGGAGTAGGGGGCCCCTGGGGGCGCCCGAGGCCTGGGTACCCCCAGGCTGCTGCTTGTGTGTGAACACGGGCAAGGGAAAACATCAGCCCTGCACCAGCCCCATGTGGGCTCAGCCTCTTGAGAGCTCCTTCAGGCAGCCTGGTCAGGCTGCCTGTCGGGCCGCGTCGGAGTTGAGGGGCAGTGTTACAGCCCCCCACCTGAAGCACTTGGACGCCAGATGGTATCTGTGGCCTGCTGCAGGGCCCGGCCACTGGTGAGGGGAACACACAACCCCACAGGGACAGAGCAAGCCACACGGCATGCCCTGCTTGGTCCACAGAGTGGCTGCTCCAGGCATCTGGCCAGTGGCGCTGGTTCCGGGGAACAAACAGCCCAGTGCCTCTGGGGTTGCCCTGGAACATGTGGCTTCTTTAATGGGTTGGGCTGGGCCCCCAGGGCGGCTGGCCTGGTGGGGAGAGTCGTAGGGCAGGGGCCCCAAAGCACCAGTGACATCAGGCAGGTGGGCCCTAGACCTGTGTGGGGGTGCAGGACAGTGTCCCAAACACAGGGAGGCAGTGTCCAGCGTGGGGGTACCATAGGCCTTCCTTGGCCTCAGACCCGCAGAGCACAGCACCCGCCCTGGGGAGAGTCCCCCACCTGGAGTTTCCCATGAGCCCTTTTGAGCACCAGGGTGCATGCCCTCCCTGCTGGGGCTCAAGGCCGGGGCCAGGCCTCTGGGGGAAAGGCAGACTGTGACCTTGGGGAGGTAGGGAGGGGTCCCTGGGGCCAGTGGAAAGGATTGAGACCCAGCCCAGCCCAGGGGAGATGCATGCAGGGTTGGAGCTGAGCAGAGAGCTTCCCGTGGCTAAGGGGGAGTTGCGTGGGGAGAGGCGGGCGGGGTAGGCTTCCCAACAGGGTCCTGGGCAGCCTCTCGGGCCTCCCGCCAGCTCTGTAGGCTGCGCCATGGCGCCTGCCCTGAGCCAGAGCTGCTCTGGCTGGGTGGGGCTCGTGTTCAGCAGGGCGGGTGGCAAGTGTGCACCGAGGGCCCCAGCTGTGCCCAGCACATGTCACCCGGAGGCCCATGAGCCCTCCGCACGGGCGCACGGCTGGGAGCAGCTGGCTGCAGGCAGCCCCCGAAACAAAGGGTGCTTTGAGCAGCCCGCCCGCCTGTTCCTTGCTCTCCAGCCAGCTGACTGTCCAGGGAGCGCCGAGACCCACTCCCTCTGTGGCTTGTCAGGTTCCCCATGGAGGTGAAACAGCCGGCCCCACAGCCTGCAGGCCTGGCGAAGCAGTCTGACGCACAGGTCTTCCAGCTCGTGGGAGCGGGGCGTGCCCTCGCCCTGGATGCCTGCACCCCTGGCCCTGAAGGGTGGTCTGGTCTTGCCCCCAGGCCTCTGGCCTCTTTCCACCGGGTGATACCCCATCCACTGGGAAGCCCCGTGCCCTTCTCTCCCAGGAGGCCTTCTTGGGGACCAGGAGTTCCTGCAGAGGTTCCCCTGGCCCAGCATCCACAGGGCCTGCAGGGAAGCCCTTGTGCCTTTTGTCCCGGCCCTAATACCGGCTTTCTGTTGCCCCAACCCCTTGAGCCCACCAGTCCCTCCATCCCACAGACCTCAGGACTTAACCCCCCCAGTTAATCTTTCACCTCTTTTAAAATCCATCTTTCATCCTGAAGATAATAGAGCAGTAATGCCAGAGTAACTGCAAATAACAGGAAGGACCTAGAAGGCTTCCTCTGTTGGTAAGCAAAGAAAAAGAAATCTTCCATCCCAAAGTCAGGGTAGGGGCACAGCTAGTCTGAGCGGGTTTCGCCTCTGGGCCGCCCTGCTCTCTGTCCTATGCGGGCCGTCCTGGCAGGGAAGTCCCCTGTGTTTCTAAACCATGTGCCAGCAGCACCAAGCCTCCAAACACCCTCAGCTTCAGACCCCCTTCCCCAAGATGAGGATTGGCTGGCATATAAGAAGGGGACCATAGATAAGACCATCTCCCACCCTCCATCCCCGGGAGCGGTCACTGCCGAGAGCAATCGCTGCCCTCTCCCCTCGTGCCCCCAGAGGAGGAGTGCTCCAGATAAGCACCTGCTTTTCTCGGCCTTCATCTTGACTCTTCAGATGGTCACACCTGCTGTCCCACTGCTGTTGCCCCTAAACACCAGAAGCAGGTGCGGGCGGGTGGGTCTGAGACAGCACGCCCTGGTCTGTCGCTAATTCCCAGCGCCCCTTCAGCACGGTGGTGGGGGGTGGGGGAGGGCGACTTCAGGGGAGCACCGGGCGCAGAGCCCCCAGGGGTATCAGGAATCTCTGCTGCGACGTGCGCTCGCCTTAGCTGGCCAGCCGGGCCTCCACCCTGGCCCCCCGGCTCCCTCACAGCCAGGGGGCTGGCATGTGCTCACTTCTCTCATTTAACACAGAAACAAGCAGTGGCCCCTGCAGATTAAGAGGCTCAAGGATGCCGCTGGCCACTCTCCTGGCCACAGGCAGGCTGGACTCGGGGCCTCCTTTCCCTGCGGGTGGCCAGGTGGACCTGCCAGGCCCCAGGGCCACAGGTCTGTGTTGTGGGAAAACACGCAAAAGATAAAACCTATCATTTCCAGGTGTGGGATTTGGTGGCCTTGAGCCCGTCACAATGTCCTCCATCTGGTCCCAGCTCTTTTCATCCCCATGAAGGAGCCGCCGTGTGGGTTGGAGCCCCTCTCCAGCCTTGGCAGCCACCCGTCTGGTCTTCACACACGTGTGTAGTCTTAGACACCCCACATACAAGTAATCACACAGCCTTTGTCTTTCTGACTGGCACCCGTGCGGTCCGTCCACGTTGTCACCGATGGCAGGGTGTCCTTCCTCCCATGGCTGAGCAGTGGTTCGCCATGTGGGCAGCACGTGGTCTCTGTGCTCATCCATCCGTGGGCCCTCGGGTCCTTCTGTGGCTTGGCTGTCATGAGCTGTGCAGCTGTGCACACGGGAGCAGATGTCCGTTCAGGTAGTGATTTTCTTTCTCTGAGATGTACGCCCAGATGTGGGGTTGCTGGGTCACCTCTCTCCTGCTTCCCACCACGGCTCACCGGTTCCCACCCACGCCGGCATGAGGGCACCCTCTCCTCTGCATCCTCGCCAGCATCTGTGTGTAGGTTTTGCTGGTAGCAGCCTCCTGGTGGGTGTGAGGTGGCTCCACTTTGTCACTTTGACTGGCATTTCCCTGATGACTAGTGATGTCACCTTTCCATGAGCCGCTCGTACAACTTCTCTGGAGGAAATGCTTATTCAAGTTCTTTACTCATTTTTTAAACTGGGTTGTTTGTTAGGAACTTTGTTCTAAAAAATAATTCTGAAGTGCACAATTAATGCTGCTGAGAACCACCCTGTCGCCCACCCGCCAGAGATCCTGGTGTTGGTCCAGAATGAAACTTGCTGAAGGATGTAGGCGTTTGGGTGTGGGGTGCTCATCAGCTGCCTGGCCCCGGGGCGCCCCTGCCTCTGTGTCCACCCGCGTCCGGCAGGCAGCAAATGCTTGGGTATGTGCTCCGGTCTCAGCGCCCAGCCTGGCTCCCTGGTGCCTTGTCCATAAGCTGCAGCCAGGAGGCGGTCTTGCTATGTCTGAGGGACAGTGGCCGGGGTCGCTGTGTCCCTCTGGTCTGACTGGTCTCAGCAGAGATTCCTGACACAAGATCAGCCCTTCTTCTCGCATCTGTGGGACAGAGCTCAGGGCCACACTCCCAGCCCCCTGGCCTGCATCGTTGACGCGCACACGCCATGGGGTCACGCAGGCACCACCTGGAGCCCGCTGGGAGGGAACCCTGGGCTGGCTGTGCTCTCCCTGGGGAGCGAAGGAGGGTCCCTGGCTTCTACAGGTGTGGTGGCTGGAGACTGCCCAGAGGGGGTGGGTACCTGAGCTGGGCTGAGAAGGATGTGGGGGAACTGGGGGAGAGGCAAAGGAGAGTGGGGGTCACAGAGCATGGGCGTGGGGCCAGGGAGCACCCAGGATGCGGGGGGGCCTTGGGCCCAAAAGGCTCTCAGGGTAAGCTGAGGGTGTGCCCCTGGGAAGGGGCTGCAGACCCTGGCCCTGCTGTGCAGACGGTGGCGGCCCGTGGCAGTGGCTGGAGCAGGGAACTGACAGCTCCTGGTGGCTCTGAGGGCGGCTTGAGGCCCCTGGAGTTCACCTTCCCGGCCTGCCACTACCAGGATGGGAACCCAGGGCCTGGGGGGCGGGGCGGGGTCACGCTGCCTGGGTCTAGACCTCTGGGCCTGCGGGCTAGCCTCCGTCATCCAGGAGCCAGGAGGCCCTGGGGGGCCACCCGAGTCTGACCGTGGAGGAGATCATCTTATCTCTAGGCAAATGTTCGTTTCCATCACGTCATGCCTGCAGACAGGTGAGGGCTCCTTGCCGCCCCTTCCCGGCCACACCACATCGCTGAGCTCAGCCAGGCCTGGCCCGGGGCTCAGGCTGCATTCCAGACTCAAACAAGATTTGGGGATTAGCATTGTTTTAAGTTATTCCTACATGTCACCCCCCAACCCCAGAGGGAGAGTCCTGTGCTGTCAGCCTGCCAGCTGCAGGTCAGCGGGGACAGCTCAGCACCGATCCAGGCTCTCCCCCAGTGTGAGGCCAGGAGGATTTGGGGCGGGGGAATATGCAGCCATCAATGGCGTCCCCAATAACATAAATAGCATATTTACATAAGGCCCACTGTAGCACATTCCTAGCACTTCACCCGTGCCTAGGACACAGCTGAGGAAGGGATTTAAGCAACGAAATGCATCAAATAAGAAAAACCCTCTGGAGTGACCCATCAGCCTGATGGTGTATGAGTCTGCAGGGCTGGAATGGAGGCTCTGGGGGTGCTCTCTGGGGGTGCTCTCTGGGGCCACTGGCGGTCAGGGGACTCCTCCGTGAACATGAAGACATCAGCCGCCTGGGTCTCAGCTTTGGGGACTCAGTTTGGTGGCTCTGCGGCCTTTCTCATGAAGCCGGACCTCTGCCTTTGTCCTGCCCTGTCCCCCTTCTCCACTCACTGCCACCACCTCACGCATCACCTGCTGAGAACGGCAGGGCTGGCGTCTCGGGAAACAAGTGAATGAGACCAGGTCTAGCTACCAGGGAGCTCTCGCCTGCTTGCTGGTCTGATCACTCTTTCATTCAGTAGATCCATATTGGGTGCCAACCAGGGGCAGGCACTGTGTAGGGGCTGGGAGAGGGGGGTGGGCTATGAACACGGTCCCTGCCCTCATGGCTCAGCCAGCCCCCAGCTAGGGCCACTGCCCCCAGAGCTGAGGACAGAGGTGAGATCCGTGCCTCGCCCATGAGAAGACAGAGCCTGGGGGCATCTGTGAAAACCCCCCACATACCCCAACCACACACACACCCTTGCCCACCAAAGGATTCCACCGACAACTTCTTTGCAAAGGAAAAAGGTAAACTTTCCCAGATATTCTCCAATTAGTCACTGAATCCTCCTGAAACACTGGCCAGGTGGTACAAGTGTTACTTTATCCTAATTAATGACCCTGGGAACCAGCAGGCAGTGTCTAGCCACCCCTCATGGTGGGCTCCCTGTCGGCGGGGAGGGCAGAAGTTGGGCATAGAAGTAGGGCCTGCCACTGTCGCCCAGTGGGAGCAGAAGTGTCCTGCCAGGACTGGACTCCTGGGGGAGGATAGGGCGGGGAGCCAGCTGGAGACAGTCCTGACTGGCTTATGTCAGCATCACGTCCTTAAGGCTCGTCCCTGTTGTAATGTGCGTATCAGGATTTCTTTCCTTTAAAAGGCTGTGTAATATTCCATGATACAGATGCACAGCATTTTATATTGGCTATTCAGGTCCCTTGAGATTGCATATGAATTGAAGATAGCTTTTTCTATTTCTGCAAATACATCACCAGGATTCTGAAATGGATGGCATTGAATCTAAGGATCACCTTGAGTAATACTGGCATCTCTACAATATGAAGTCTTCCAATCCATGAATGTGGAATGTGTCTCCACTTGCTTGTCTTCTTTCATCTCTTTAAGCAATATTTTTCAGATTTCATTGTACAAATCTTTCACCTTCTTAGTTAATTCATAAGTATCTTATTCCTTTTGATGCTGGTGTAAATAGAATTGTTTTTACCATTTCTTTTTCAGATTGTTCATTGTAGAAACAAGGAAACCGATGCAGAAATGCAACTGACTTTTGAGTGTTGACTTTCTCTCCTACTTTGCCAAATTCACTTATTACACCCAACAGTCTGTATGTGGCATCTTTAGGGTTTTCCACATAGAAGATCGTATCTGTGAACAGATAATTTTACTTATTCCTTTTCAATTTAGATGCCTTTTATTTCTCTTTCTTACCTAATTGCTCTGGCTGGAACTTCTAGTACAGTGTTGACTCAAAGTGGTGTGGTGAAAGCAGGCGCCCTCACCTTGCTCCTTATCTCAGAGGAAAAGCATTCAGCCTTTCACCTTGATAGGATGTTTGCTCTGGGTTTTTTAAGTGGCATTTCCTTCTATTCCTAATTTGTTTACTGTTTTTATCATGAAAGGGCATTGAATGTTCTCAAATGCTTTTTCTGCATTGACCAAGATCATGTGGCCTTGTTCCTTCCTTGTGCTACTGTGATGTATCACATTGATTGATTTTCACATGTTGAACCATCCTTGCATTCCAGGAATAAATCTTACTTTGTCATTGTGTATAATCTTTTTAATATGCTACTGATTTCAGTTTGCCAGCATTCTCTTGGGGATTTTTGCATCAACTTTCATAAGGAATATTGGTCTGTTATTCTCTTTTCCTGTGGGGTCTTTGTTTGGCTTGGGTGTCAGGGGAATGCTGGCTTCATTGAGCAAGTTAGGAAGTGTTCCCTTCTCTTCAACTTTTTGGAAAAGTTTGAGAAGGGTGGGTATTAGTTCCTCTTTAAATTCAGTAGAATTCACCAGTGAAGCCATCATGACCAGGGATTTTCTTTGTTGGGAGATCTTTGATTTAATCTCTCTACTAGTTACAGGTCTATTCAGATTTTCTATTTTTTCATGATTCAGTCTTGCTAGGTTTTGTGTTTTGGAATTTGTCTGTTTCATCAAGGTTGTTCAGTTTGTTGACATGTAGCATTTTCCTTTTGAACTTGATTTTTACACCATCCATTTTCATTTGTCTACCCACCTATGCATCCACTCACCTCTGTCTTGCTCTGTCTCTCCCTTTCTCCATCCATTCACCCATCTGTCCACTGTCTGTCCATCCACTGTGACTCAGATGTTAGCCCTTGGCTCCCTGGCTTCCCTCCTCCTCAAAGTACTATGACCGCAGGCTGATGTGTGGAATAGTCTTTGCTGGAGCCCGGCCACGGGAGGGGCTTGTGAGGGGCACCGTTTCACAGCTGACCATAAACCTGCCTCTCCTTTGAGGATAAGGCCAGTGACACTGTCTGAGACCCCTCCCTTCTTCCTCCTGCTTCCCAGCTCCCCTTCCCTGGGCCAAGTGTCACTTGATACTGTGTCCCTGGTTGCATGGTGGCTGTGTGAGGTGAAAGAGAGATGGTCCCGTGAGGATGGATGTTCTCCAAATCCCAAATTGGGATGATGGCCTGAACTCGGGGGCTCAACAGTTTAAACCACTGCTCGCTTGAGAGTTCAGGCCTGGGCTGCTATGCTTCTTGGGGCCAGGCAAGGGCACAACCCCCAGGCTGCTCCTAAGCCCTGATTCGTGGACACCCCCTTGGACCTGGATGGGCCTTGGTCTGAAGAGCAGCAGACCTCACTGGGCGCTCCTGGCAATGAGCCTAGGCTCAGGCCATCAGCCTGCCCAACCCAGCGGACCAGGGCCCAGGCCAGCTGCTCTTGGGGTATCTTCACTCCCAGAGGTCTGCCCATCAAGGTGGTTCAGGCTTGAGTGGCAGAGCCCAGCTTCCAGGCGCGCTCACATCCCTCTGTCCCTGCAGGAGATCGTCCTGGTGGTGTTCTTTGGGACGGAGTACGTGGTCCGCCTCTGGTCAGCCGGTTGCCGCAGCAAGTACGTGGGCATCTGGGGGCGGCTGCGCTTTGCCCGGAAGCCCATTTCCATCATTGGTGAGTCATGCCTGCCCCCAGGGAAGCTTCACCCTGAGGTTTTGGGGCAAGGCCTGGCACGCTTCCCTGGAAAGGAGGAATTGGCAGGGTGGGCCTACATCATGAGCACCACCAGGCAGAGGTCCCAGAGGACTGAGAGAGCCCTCCCCCAGGCTACTCTGCCCGTGATGGGGCAGGACCCCAAGGCTAGAGGGGTGACTGCCCAGGGCCCCCAGCACAGGATGCCCCTGTCCTTGGACACAGCTCTCAGGCCAGCGTTTTGGTTGTGCCCAGCAGGGTGGGACTTGGGGTCCTCAGTGGCCCGTGAGCCAGGGCTGGGAGGTGGGATGAGGTATGCTCAGCCCCTGCCCGAAGCAGAGGGTTGGGTCTCCCTATACAAGGCATCTGCATGCCCCTTTGTCGGGCCCTGTCCTACCTGCCTGCCAGTCTCCTTCCTTGGAGCCAGCTGCCTGGTTTGTGACAGTGGTGACATGCCATCTCCCTACCCCTAGACCTCATTGTGGTGGTGGCCTCCATGGTTGTCCTCTGCGTGGGCTCCAAAGGGCAGGTGTTTGCCACCTCAGCCATCAGGTACACCTGGGCTACCAGCTTTCTTGGGTGCGGGGTGAGAGCCACAGGGCAGGGTGCTGGGGCAGGGGCAGGGTGGGGCAGGGTCTGCGCTGAGTTGGGCTACTGGGTTTGAGAGCCAGCCCAGGCACTTCTGGGACTCGGGCCATGGTCTAACTAGAGTCTGCTCACCTGTAAACCGGGGTGATCCTGGGGTGATCCTTTGGTTTAGGGACCGAAGGGATTTGGAGCTGTGCAGCCTCAGCTCTGAGCCTGGCATGCAGCCCCTGCCCTGCCCTGCCCCTGTGCTTGGCATGGTGTGGTGGTGAGCAGGTGGGTTAAGAGCCAGGCTTTGAGGGCTGCCTGAGGGAGGGGAATTTGGAGGTACCTAGTTGGGGGTCAGCCAAGGGCAGGACAGGCCTGGTCAGGGACAGATGTGTCCTCGGCAGGGGCATCCGCTTTCTCCAGATCCTGAGGATGCTGCATGTGGACCGCCAGGGAGGCACGTGGAGGCTGCTCGGCTCTGTGGTCTTCATCCACCGCCAGGTGGGTGGTTGGGGGGTGAAGGGACTGGGGTCGGGGAGCACACGGCATGGGGTCTCAGCCAAGCCCTAGCCCCAGCCAGGTAGGCTGCCCCACCCCACCCAAGGTGCCTACATCCTAACCTGCCAAGCTGGTGACATGCCACGTTCCTTTGAGCTGGGGTCAAAAGACTCTTGGGCACAGAAGAGACAGAAATGCAAGGTGCAAGAGCCCCAAGAGGCTCAGACACCTAAAACCCCATGAGGGCAGAGGTGTCTCACCACAGTTCTGCAGGAAAGAGGGCCGAGCAGTCAGCAGAAGCTGAGCAAGCCTGAGACTATGTGTCTAGGTGACAGCTGGGTCCCTGCCAGGCTCTCGGTGAGGCTCAGCTCGAGCCACCATGGAGGGGAGTAAGAAGGGGAGGCTATTTGAGTGCCACTGTGCATATGTGAAATGTGCTGGACTTAGATAGCATCTCTGGTAAACGCAGGGACTTGCTGCCAGGCAGGCCCCGACTGCCCGTGACGTGTGTCCGGTGTCTCACAGGCGCCCTGGGTGCTGGTGAGCTTGACTGACTGGCCCCCCCTCTGCTTGCTCTGCTAGGAGCTGATCACCACCTTATACATCGGCTTCCTGGGCCTCATCTTTTCCTCCTATTTCGTGTACCTGGCCGAGAAGGACGCCGTGAACGAGTCAGGCCGGGTCGAGTTCGGCAGCTATGCGGATGCCCTGTGGTGGGGGGTGGTGAGTTGGCAGGCCGTCCCGTGTTAGGGCTACCCGGCCACAGGCCCCTGGGTGGAGGAGGGGGCAGGACATGGCCACGGGCCTTGGGGCTCTGGCTTCTCTCGTTGGCATAGTCTGCTGGCCTGAATGCTCGAAACGCGGCCTGTGCAGAGCTCTGGGGTGGAAGCCAGCAGCGGCAAGTGCGCATGGTGTTCGGGTGGCCACACGGTGCCCTGTGCTCAGAAGGGCCTTGTGCTCGAGGCTGCTGTCTCCTATTCTTAATGCTTTTGTCTTTGAACTTGTGTAAGGAAAGTCCAACAGGGCAGTGGGGTGTGGGGAGGGGGCTTGGAGCCTCCACTCAGGCATGGCTTGAGCCCCGTTCGTCGGGGTGCTCCACTGCCCATCCCTCATCTCTACTCCGGCTGCCCTTTGCCCTGCAGCGTCCTGGGTGCAGGGGTGGGGAGGGGTTCAGTCATGTGTCCTGCCCATCTACGAGGGTCTGCGCTGGCTCTGAGAGTGACATTAAATAGCAAACGGCACGGCAGGTGGGGAGGCCCTGTGGGAAGGGGAAAGTGTGCCCTTGCTCCGTGAGGAGCCTGCAGACTCCTGCTGGCCTGGAGGCAGGTGTGGGCTGTTCCTGCATTCCGCCCGGGGCCCGGAGGCTCCCCTGGCCGTGAAGATGGGCCCCTTGGGTGCTGAGCGCAGAGGCAGCGGTGCCCCTCTCCCCCTCCCACAAGCACCCAGCACACTGGCTTTGGCTTGGAAGTGGCCAGGGCACAGTGTGGGTGGCTTTCAGTTCCCTGAGCTGCCAGTCTTCTGGGAAGGCACGGGGGGGCAGTGGGGCAGATGATCCCACAGGCGGTGGGCAGGGGTCTGCGACGTTGGGGGGCTCCCTCGAGGGAGTCAGGCTTGCAGTGGGGTGGCAGACGCTCTGGTGAGAGCTGCTCGGATTTTACGTGGCTGCCCGGGGCTGGGGCCCCCGCCAGCTGCAGGGTGTCTAAGCTGTGTGCTTCGGGAACCCTGCTCACTGTGGGGATCCAGCATCCCTGGTGTGGGGCTGAGCCTGGGGGCAGCACAGGATCCAGGGGCCACTGGGCAGGGGACACAGTGGCTGTGCCGGGCCCTGGCCATGTCTATCCCCAGTCTATTTCCTCCCCAAAAGGGAAAGGCCTTGCTCCAGAAGGGATGTCCATCCCAGTTTGCCCAGGTGGGGCAGGAAGCAGCTCTGTGTCTTCTTAGGTTGGCATGTGCCCCTCTGTTTCTAGGTCCCCACCCCGTGAGGCTGGGCAGGCAGGGAGGGCTCCTAACACAGGCCAAGTCAGCGTGTTTGTGTTTTCTGGAACGTCCAGTGTGCCAGGCTGACCCAGCTCCCAGGCTGCGGAAGGTCCCGGTTCTGGCCTCTGCCTGTTGTCGGTGCCCCCTCCTGCCTGCCTGGGCCCCCTCAGACCCAGGTAGCAGGTCCCAGCAGGTTTGTGTGGGAGGGCTCAGCCCCCAGCAGGAAGCTTGTCTGGGGCGGGTGGAAGGGACAAGTGCTGGTGACAGGCAGGGCCTCTTCAGGGACAGGCTGCCCAGAGCCAGGAGGGTCTTGGGGTCTGGCCACCATGGCAGGAAGCATGTGGGTGACTGCCCAAGGCTCGGCCGATAAGCAGTGCCCAGCCCTGGGCTGTGCTCCGGACTGGCCCCGGGGCTGCTGCCTGGTCCCGGCAGTGCGCCCCCCTCCCACACCTGTGCAAACATCCGCCCGCCGCTGGGAAAACGGCCCCTTTGTGCCCAGCTTGGCACTGGTGCCCTGGCCCACGCCGTCAGCTGCAGCCCCAGCCTTGGCCACCATGGGCCTGGCCTGGCCATTGTTCCCACCAGGCCCTATGCCCCTGGGCCACCCGGGGCCCTGCCGCCCAGGGCTGGGGGGCAAATGGCTCCCATTCATCACAGCGGCTGCCCCTGCAGCTGTCTGGGCGGGAGTGGCCTGGGCTTGACTTATGGGCTGTGTTCCCCCGCATCTCAGACAAACAGCTCAAGAAATGCAAGACGGGGCAGCCCTGACTGGGGATTTTCAGTGAGCTCGACCACGGAGGCAAGTGCCAGTCCCCTGCCTGAGGCCTCTCCTGGGCAGATGGGAGGGTCTGCTTACCGGGTGGGGCTGCTGGGGGGCACACGGCAGTGGCGGGGGTAGCCTGCAGACCAGGCCACCTCTGATGCCTGCACTGTGCACATGCTCACCTGCAGGCCACACTCACTCAGCCTCGCAGAGACGGGTAGGGTGGCCCCTCAAACAGGGTGCCAGGATGTGGTGGGTGCGTGGCTGCCAGCCTGTGGGGCACTGTCTCTGTGGATGCTCACACGCCCCGGGCTGTAGGTGCCTCTGTGCAATGGGGGCCACCCCAGCTGCCCTCAGCATCCTCAGCATCCTGCGGGCACTGCAGAGATGGACTTGAGTGACGTGCCTGCATGTGCTTTTGCTCATGGACCCAGGGCAGTAGTCAAGAGTGTCCTGGGGTGGCCACAGCCAAGTCCCATAGACTGGGTGGCTTCAAACAACAGAGAGAACTGTGATCTCCCAGTTCTGGAGCCCAGAGTCCGAGATGAAGGTGCGGGCAGGGCTGGGCTCCCTCCCGCCCCCTCCCGCCTCTCCCAGCTGTGGGTCTCCGGGCATCCTGGGGCTGCAGCCCCATCTTTTTGTCTCTTTCAAGGACACCTGCCCATCTCAGCTCAGGTCCTTCACGTAATCACCTGTTCCCCATAAGCTCCTATTCCGATGGTCTGGGTGGACACGAACCTCAGGGGGCCTGGGGCACTTGGGAAGGTCCCCTCCCTTCACTGAGCCTCTTTCTGCGCTGTCAAGCGAAGGTGCCAGCTGAGTGGCTGAGCGCCCCCTGTCCTCCCACCCACCCCTGGTGGGGATGCCCGGCTGGCGTGAGAGCTCTCCCCTCCCCCAAGTGCGGCACCCCACGCCTGGCTGCTGAAGTGTTTGGGGAGGATTTCAGACTTTTTTCTTTGCCCTTGGAACAAAATGCATTTGTTTGTGTTAAAGTTTGAGTGGAGGGAAAGGCAGTTTCTGCAGACACGGACTCGTCTGTTTAGCGCCCGGGGGTCTCCATAATCAGGAGGCTGCTGGGCTCTGTTTACCCCTGCACTAAATTTAGAATTTAGAGTGAAAAAGCTGAAAGGCCCTCCCTGCCTTTCAGCCGCCATTAAAATAGTCTGAGTCGTGTTCACTCTCCTTGGCCAGTGGCTCCAGAAGGTTCTGGCCTCCAGGCTGTACTGCATCCTTGGAGGGTGAGGGTGAACGGGGGCCTGGCAGAGGACAGGGCCTCCTGGACATTCACAGGCCTTGTGAGCACTGCCACGTGGTGGGGGGAGGAGGCTGAGTGTCAGGACCTCCTCTGAAGCCGGGTAAACTGAGGCCTTGTGGACCCCAGGGTGGAGGGTCCAGCATCTGCCCCAGCACTCAGACCCCACCCATTCCAGGGCTCTTCCTCTGCCTGGAGTTCTGTGCAGCTTAAACTGAGGGTCTGTAGGACCCCAAGCTGCTGCCCACCCCAGCATGGTCCTGTGGCTATGGACCATCGGGGTGAGAACTGTGGGCTCTGGGAGCCAGCTAGAGAGTCCTCCTCAAGGAAGGGCCTCTACAGCTGGGTTTTGCAGGCTGAGTAGGAGTCTACAAGGCAGGTCCACTTCCCTTACTTATTGCCCAGTGGCCGACACTTGGAGTAATTTCTTATATAGGGTGCAGCCGGGATGAAGAGCTGCATCCCAGCTCCACAACTGACCAACTGTGGCCCTGCGCAGGTTACCCAATCTCTGGCCCATGTGCACAGTGAGTGTGTGTACCTCCTTCCTTGAATCTGGACAGGTGAATCAGTGAGAACACAGAAAGCCTGGGCACCTGGAGCCCAGAGGACACAGTAAAGGCTGGGTATAAGTTTTAGGGGGCTGTTACCAGCCACGATTCACTTGGCATTCCCCAAAGCCAGATACTTAACAATGGGCCCTAGCAAGCTAATTCACACTAAAGTGTTTGTGGCTGCCATAGCCTAATCACACTCCTCAGCCCTTTAGGTTGTGAAAGCCCTGCCCTGCCCCTGACCAGCTCCCCACCTCCAGCGTCTTCCTCACACAGTGGCTCCTCTTGATGCATCTGGCCCCTCCTAGATGCCAGGGGCTTTGTGTTTCTGATCCCCAGCATCTGGGCAAGGCTGGGGGCAGGGCAGGGGCTCGTGAACGAGTAACGCCTCATGGGAGTGAGGCAGAGACAGGGCAGGCAGACCATGGAGTCAGCTCCCTGGGGTGCAGTCAGCCGCACCAGTGAACAGGCCCTGGGGCTAGATGGATCATGTGACTGCCCCTTGCCTCAGTTTCTCCACCTGGAGAAGGGAGCAGCACCTGGTCTACTTCCGAGGGCTGACGTGGGGCTCGCTAAGAGGGCCGTGATCCAGGAGGGAAAGCGTTTCTGTTGCCGTGAAGACGGGGTCCTCTCGTGAGTCTGGCCCTAGCACAAGGGTACATTTCTCCCATATGGATCTGACATCAGGAACGCTGCTACAGGCCCGCTCTGTGCCGGGCACTGGGGTACAGCCAGGCATCAGCCAGTCCCTGGCCTTCCACTTTCAGAGTCACAGTCGTGGTATGTACCTGTGATCTGTGGGGTCCCTGGGGGGCCTCCTGAGAAGGTGACATTTGAGCTGAAACCTCAAGGCAGAGTCACCAGGGCCTCCTGCACATGGGGCCTTAGCCTGTCTGTGCTGCAGGGGGACGTGGCCCAGCATCACATCTGCTTGTGTGGGGCTCCTGGGTCCCACTCAGGAGCAGGGAAAGGAGAGGCCTGTCCTACATGCTTTGCGGCTGTCGCGTGGACCCCTGGGCACAAGCCTCTTCTCAATGGCCCATGTATCCCGGCCCGGCTGGTGCTCAGCTGGTCTGTGAGCCACACTGGGGTGCAGACACCGGACTCGAGGTTCCTGGGAGTGAGATGATAAGGTCAGGCTGTGAGCCCTGGGCCTGGATTTGTGTCCACTGTTTACTTTTTCCTGCTGTGAGGAAGTGGGTTTATTTCGGGGTACGTGTTTGCTTTGTTTTTACCCAGTTTGCATGCCCAGCTGGGCTGCTCCCTGGCTCCCACATCCCTGTGTCTGCCCCCAGACCGGGGCTGTCTGGGGCAGCCCCACGAAGCGCTGGTGCTAAAAGTGCCCGGGGACCACCAGTCCTGCCCTTCACTGCCCTGCCGTAGTCCCCCACCCCGGGTCTGCCCTCTGTCCCCGCCTCTCCTCCCCCAAGGCTGCCCTCGTTGGCTCCATTCTTCCAGCCTCATCTGGGCAGGTTGGCGGCTGGAGGCCGGGCAAGGCCTGGACCTGGGATGGCGGGGCAGGCTCTCCTGGGCTTTGCTGCCAGTCTGCCTGGTGTCATGGTGTGGCGATGGGGGTCAGGCTGGCCTTGGCTCCATGCCAGCTCAGCCACTGGCCAGTGGGGAGGCCTTGGGTGCAGGAACTGCCCCTCCTGCCTCAGTTTCCCCTTTAAGGGGGTCAGTACCTCACGGTATGGTCGGAGTTTGCCAAACAAAGGTGCGGCCCTCAGTGCAAGCCCCGGATGCACTGGTACTGTCCTCGCCCCCACTCTGGGCTGCCCTTCCCTCTGGATAGATGGCCATGGCATCTCCAGATGGGCTGGCCTAGGGGGGCTCTGGGCTGACCACCTCCCCAGTAGAGTCGTGGTTTCTGGGCTGGCCCCCCCATCTCCCTGTCCCCAGGAGGCTGCTTTAGAAAGGAGAGAATAACATGACACGGGCACCAGCTTCTTGGGGCAGAATGTGTCAGGGGGACTTGGTGGGGGGAGGAGATCAGAAAGTTCTCCAGTGCTTCCTGTCCCTCAAAATGTACGCAAAGACAGGGAGGCAAGCACAAGCCCAGCTCTGGCCCCCAAGAGCACGAGGACAGCTTGGCCCGCCTCCACGGTCCTGTCCTGTCCCCAGCGCTACGTGCCCCTGGGTTGGCGTGGGAGCCCTCCTGCGTGTGCCGCTGCCTGGGGCGGACGGCAGGCCCTGGGCGAGGGCTGCAGGGGCAGAGTTGTCTCCCATGTTGGGGGCCTGGGGGTTGCCCGCCGTCAGGGGCGTGTTCCGAGCACGAGTCTGTGGAACGGCCCATTCTAAGGCTGCTTGTGTCTGAATCCAGGAAAAACAAACAGGTCCATGGGAGCTCGGAGTTGCCTCAAAGGGCTGACAGGATGTCGTTAACGTGACAAAGAGCGTCTGTGCTGGGGTCCCAGAGGCTGAGGCCGAGCTGTGCCCTCTGCTGCAGTGGTGGGGACACCTGGCCTGAGTACCCCCACCCCTGCCCACCAGCCGGCAGGGAGTCCCCGATGGACTCAGCAGGCCAACCTGCCCGTGGGGGCCCCTGCCCACCAAGGGAGCTGGTTCCCGCTGGGCGCACGCTCCCCTCTGCCCCCAGGGCCTTCCTGGTGGGCCCTGCCCTCCCCCCCACCTACATTTATCTTCCACTCATGGATTTTTTTTGCACTAATTTTGATAATCTCAAAGGCTGCATTACGTGTTGTTTGCTGTGACGCTGAGCTCCCCGGTGCCCTTAAACTTCCCTGGCCTCCCCTGCTTGTGCGTGTCTCAGAGGCCACCACTGCCCCTCTCTGCAGGCCTGTTCCCAAAACTTATGGGTCTCAGGGACTCTTTATCCTCTTAACAATCACTGAAGACCCCAGAGAACTTTGTTCACATGGGTCATACCTATCAGCACTTAGCACATTAGGAAATGAAGCTGAAAAATGTAAAAAATGTTATTAATTCATCAAAAAAATAACAGACCCATTATATGTTTACTTGAATAAAGTAACTTTATGAAAAATTACTGGATTTCCCAAAAGCGGGCTGGGCACAGTGTCTTGGGTCCCTACCCCCTTTGCAGCCCCCAGCCAGCCTCTGCTCCACACACCCAGGCCCCCTGCAGAGCAGCTGGGGCCCAGGCCTCCCACGTGAGGTGCAGGCCCTCCAGGGAGGATACCCTGCAGCCAGCTCTTTATGTGGCCTGGCTGTGCAATGGGGATGCCATGCATGCGCATGTGGGTGCCATGTTGCTGCCTGAGCATGATAGGCTACCACGTGTGTCTGCATGCACATGCGGGGTCCTGTCCGTGTGATGAGTGTGCACCCACGTGCCCGGGCGGTAGGTGGCTCTGTGTTTGTGCAGAATCCATGTTTTTGAGGGATGATGGCATTTCAGGGAAGTGCTCCGTGTGGGCTGTTGGGGTAGACAGCTTGAGAGCAGCCTCTCAGAAGCCCCCTGACCACAGACAGATGCAGGGCCACGGCAGGCAGTGGGGAGACCTTGGGTGCAGGAACTGCCCCTCCTGCCTCAGTCCCAGGGTGGTGGCCGGTGTGCCTGTCCGGTGCCCCGCGGTGTAATTCAGCCCCTGCTGCTCAGCTTCCTCGGCGGCTCCTGACTGCTGCAGAGCTTTTACCCGGCTCCAGCGGCTCTGTGGTCTGTGTGTGCTGCGTGCATCCCTGCTGGGCTGAGGCCATGGGGCTTCTCCACTCCCTCTCTCTCTCCCGTGGCTGGTGGAGGGCTCGGGGAGGCCCAAGGACCGGGGGTCTCCCAGGGGGGTCGGGGTGGGCAGGCAGTTGCCACTGAAGAGCTTGAGGCTTCCTGTCTGGGCCTTATCTTCAGCCAGAGTTTGTTAAATGGGCCCCAAGTCCCTCCTCTGTGCCCCCGATTCCCCATGCTGGCCTTCCAGGGGCTGGGGATCACACAGAGGGTCTGCATGGACCTTCCCGGGACCACCAGAGGCAATTCTTGCCTGGTCTGGCCTGGCAGTCATGGAGGGGAGAGTCCAGGCCAACCTCCCAGAGGCAAGGAGCTGGTGTGCCTGCTGCCTGGGTGCAGGTGCCAACAGGAGGAGCTGTGGCTCCGGACACCCTGGGTCCCCCATCAGGCTCAGAGCCGCCTGCGGAGAGCCCAGCAAGCACACAGGGCCTGTGGGGGCCAGGGTGGTTGGCGCTGAGTGCCCTGGCCTGCGCAGCCAGGGTGGGCTCCTGCGTCCTGCAGGAGGTCGTTTTCAGGCCCCCTGGGAGCCACCTCACCTGCCAGCCGGAGGCAAGCATGGGGTTGGCTGGGGCCCCTGTCACTTCACCACAAGCCCTGGGTGGACTCCCCCACCGAGAAGGATGGGGCTGCGTCTGGTTCTCTCGGAAGAAAGACAAACGAGACATCTGGTGCCTGGGTGGCGTCAGGAAGTGGCGTGTCTTCCCTGCTGGGCCTTTGTTGGCCTTCATTGAGGACCAGCCTTGGGAGAGCTTCCGGCCTCCTGGGCGGGTGCACGGCGCCGATGTCTGTGGCCAAGGCGGGGGGACTCCTGGGGGGCAGCGCAGGCATGTGGAGCACAGGACCATACCTGGCCTTCCTGTGGGTGGGCCTCCCGGCCTGCGCATGGGGCTGTCAGGCCCTCTGCCCCATGGGCACCAAGCCTGTGCATGGCCCATGCACCTGCCTCCCTTAAGCATCAGGTGTGGGGGCCAGAACCATCCGCTGCACCTGCACACCTGCACGGGGGTCCTGGCTGACCTTGGCCATCCTGGTGAGGGTCTCCCAGCTTCTGTCTGCAGGCCTTGGAGCAGTGGGGGGTTTGGGCTGAACAGATGCTGTCCTGAGGTCCTGATGCCTCAACGGCTGACGACTGTCCCTCCCCCACAGGTCACAGTCACCACCATCGGCTACGGGGACAAGGTGCCCCAGACGTGGGTTGGGAAGACAATTGCCTCCTGCTTCTCCGTCTTCGCCATCTCCTTCTTCGCACTCCCCGCAGTATGTGCTCCATTTGGGGTGGTGTCTTGGTGGCTTGTCTGGGCTCTGGGGCCAGCAGGGGTCCCCCTCCCCGCTGTGAGCACCACTTACAGAGGCGACACGTTCAGAGCCAGCTCACTGCTGCAGGGACCCTGGAAGCCCCCTGCCCTCCTGTTCCCAGCCCTGGTGGGTCCTTTGTAGCAAGTACGTGAAGCGGCTCAGTGTGGGCCTTCCGTGGTGACAGTAGGGCTCGAGCCGGCTTGTTCAGACCCCGAGGCGGGGGAGGCCAAGGCACCAGTCGTGGCTGCCACGTGAGCCTGTGCTACTAGTAGCCTGGGAGGGGCTCTGACCCTCATCTGCCCCAGAAATCAGACGTGAGGGCTCAGTGTGTGCGGGCGTGGGTGTCACATGTGCCACGTGGGATGCACCTCAGCTTGTGTGTGCAGGTGCGTGTGCGTTGTACATGTGTCCCAGGCACACGTGCAGTGTGTGTACAGTACACCTGGGGGCTTGCCGCTGTGGAGTGTCCTATGTGTTGTACACGTGCAGCAAGCGTGTGTGGTGTGACATGGCTGTAGGGTGTGTGCCCATGCAGATGCATGTGGACATGTGCGGCTTGGCCTGTCCCGTGGACAGGAGCTCCGCCTGCTGAGCCAGTCCTTCCCAGCCTGTCCCGTCCCAGGCTGGTGGCCATGCTCCATGGATGGGGCTTCCCTCTGCCTGGCAGGGGGCTGGGCCACCTTGTGGGGGGCCTGCCAGGCCAACCCTGTAGCCCCATCTCTGACCCCACACCCTGTGGCGGGCCAGCTGGTGGTGGCCTGTGTGGACGTGGCCCTATCTCTGCTCCTACCCAGGGGATCCTTGGCTCCGGCTTTGCCCTGAAGGTCCAGCAGAAGCAACGGCAAAAACACTTCAACAGGCAGATCCCGGCAGCAGCCTCGCTCATCCAGGTGACGGACGCCCCCCGCAGTCCTGGCGCGCAGCCTCGCATCCGCCTGGCTGAGCACGAGCATCGGCGTGTCGGGAACCACCCACCTGGGGATGTGCCATGTGGACCCAGCTCACCCATCCCAGCCTCCACTCCTTGGAAACGGGCGGTGCCAAGGGTGGGCTAGGCGTGCAGGGGCCCCTCATTGCCTGGTGGGACCTCAGGGCTGCTGGCGGCTGGGGCCCAGGGGTGAGGACCCAGGGGCTGCCCGAGGAGTGGCCGGGCAGGGGGCCTGGAGCATGGGTGTTGTCACGTGTCTGGATGGGGGCCCTCTACCCCGCAGGGCAGCTGCAGCGCCTGTGTGGACCTCTCCAGGCACCCAGGCTGAATGGCCCCAAGGGAGGTCTGGAGTCCTGGCCGGGCGCCTCAGCCTCCTGAGCTCTCTGCCCTGGGCAGGGCCCCAGCGAGACAGGAGCTGGTTAGCCATGGAGCCAGCTGGGCTCTTCACCTCAGGTCTCTGCCTCAGAAACCCATAGGCCAGGCCTGGGCATCGCACCTGGACGGGAAGGAGATTAAAGCAGTGGCTAGAAAGCCAAGGGGCCAGGGTGCCCCAGGCCTGGTTTTATGGCCCTGGTTTCTCCTTTCAGGGAGACCATGAATCAGGCCCGTAAAACTGGCCCAGGCCACATGTGCAAACCCGTGGGAGGGGGCCACTGCGGGCGGCCACATGCAGCCTCAGGAAGGAGCAGCCCTTAAAAGGCCGGGTTCAGGCAGTGAGCTCAGGGGTGCAGACATGCCCCCCGTGGTAGGGCAGGAACTGGGCCCAGAGGAAGGGGACTGGGAATGGCCCACAGCAGGAAGCATGGGTGATGTGTTTGTGGACAGGACACGCATGGGCTGCTGGGGACCAGTGTGGCCTGTGGGCCTTGGGATGGGTGAGCCTGTGGCCTTTCCCTGGCGGTCCCGGTGGGTGTGAGTGCTGAGCGGGCCCCTGGCCACTGTGTCTGCCTGGGTTCCCTAGTGTTGTCACTGTCACCCAGGAACCCTGCCAGCACCTGCTCCTCCTCATCCTTCTCGGGCTCCCATGGCTGGTAATGACATGGCCCCAGGGATGCGTCCTCACACAAGGCCCCGGGCATCCCCTCCTGCTGCCCCCCGACATGGCACGGCCTCCCCTCAGGTCCCCGGCAACGGGTTTCCCCCTCTAGTCACCGCCTGCATGGTGGTCACTATGGGTGCCTCTCTAGACTGGAGGCTTAAGACCTTTCCCCACGTGCTTGCCAGAGGCTCCCCACAACTGCAGACGGCACCTGGGCTGTGGGACCAACATTTGGGCCTCTGGGAGGGGCCCTGCTCCTGCACATGCCCTGCCTGACGCCCCCACAGGCCCTAGGCGACCTCTGCTGCAGCCCGTCCTCACTGGCTGCACCCAGCTTGCCTGCCCAGATCTTTGTCTGCACTTCCCAAGCATGTCCTGACACAAGGCAGCCACCACATCTTTGCATCTCCAGGCCTGGTGCAAAGCCAGCCTGCAAGAGGGATGGGCAAGGGGGGTGGCAGGTGGACCGGGGCTCACAGGCAAAGGTCCTGTGGTGTCTGAGCTTCAAGCAGCAGTCAGTGCATGAGGCCTGGGGCCTGGGCTGGGGCACTGGCAGGATTGGTGGACCTCCACTCCCGCGTGAGCCCTGTCAGGTGGCTGGGTGGGTGACAACCTCTCCTTCTGCTGGTTTCAGACAGCATGGAGGTGCTATGCAGCTGAGAACCCTGAGTCCTCCACCTGGAAGATCTATGTTCGCAAGCCCTCACGGAGCCACCCTCTGCTATCTCCCAGCCCCAAGCCCAAGAAGTCTGCCTTGGTAATCAGATCCCTTCCCCAGTACCAAGACAGGGGCCACTCAGCAGGCAGGAGGCCGTGGGGGCCACAGCTCCTCACCAGGATGTGGCTCTGGCATCTCAGGGTGGTAGCACCATTCCAACACTGGGCTTGTATGCCTGTGCTGGGTCCTGACACCCCAGTGTCCCCAGGCTTGGGAACATGTAGGACTGGCTGATCCAGAATCAGGGCTGTGGGAGGCCCAGAGGTGGTCCCAGGAACAGGACAGAACCTGGCCGACTGCTGGAAAGATGGCTCCCGAGACGGCCTTGCTGTTGGGCTTTCCGGCTGGCCATGGTGGACAGTAGGGACGGAGGTGGCGTCCTGGCTCAGGGAAGAGGGTCTTGCGGTCACAGAATAGGGTGGTTTGGGCATGCTTTGGGCAGGAGTCTGGCGAGTTGGCTGGAGTGGTGAATGCAGGGCAGGGTTGGCCCCCCAGTGTTCCCCTTCCTGGCCCGTGCCCACGCCCTCCTCAGAGGGCCTCTGCTCTCCCAGTTTGCAGCTGGAGCCCGTGCACCTGCTATTCCCTCTGCTGGAACATTCTCGCAGGTTCCTGCTGACCTGCTCCCTTGTCTTCTCAAAGAGGTCCCTGCTGTCCCCAAACAACTGCTTCCCCATGTGCTCTAACACCCTGCTCTGGCCAAAGCCCTCATCCCCGCCTGCCCTGGTGTGTTCTTGCCGACTACGTCTTTACCAGTTTTGTGCCCACCTGCCTCCTCAGCCTGAGCTCCTGGAGCAGTGACTGTGCTGAGCCCCCCACAAGACTCCCCAGTGCCATGGCCCGCCCCATTTATGTGGGGTGGTTCTGGGGTTTGGTGCCTGAGCCCTGATTTCCTGGCAGGTGCCCAGGAGGTGCTGTGTGGGATGGTAGAGGGTCTGGCAGAGGATGCCCAGGAGCTGCCAATTTGTTGTCTGGTTTCTAGGTAAAGAAAAAAAAGTTCAAACTGGACAAGGACAATGGGGTGGGTCCCGGAGAGAAGATGCTCACAGTACCCCACATCACGTGCGAACCTGTCGCGGAGGAGCGGAGGCCAGACCATTTCTCTGTGGACGGCTGTGACAGTTCTGGTGAGAAGCCTTTGCATAGGACGAGGTGGGACAGGGCTTGGATGGCCAGCTCCACAGCCAGGGGTGGCTGGGGTTTCAAGGATGGCTCCCTGTCGCCCAGACCACTTGCTATTGTCTGACAGACATCAGGTGGCCTGAGGCCAGGTGTCTGCCTGTCAAAGCCCTGCCCCTCATCCCAAATGGATCAAGGCATGTCCCACTGAGAAGGCCAGACCCCACCCAGAGGGACCCCTTCTACTCTGTTCCAGACACAGGGCTGCTGGGAGCCCGTCTCCACCTTGTTCCTGTGGTGTGGCTGGTGCCCATATACACTGACCCCGCCCCCATTCTGGGTGGGGCAGTGCCTGGGGGTCCAGAGGCACTGTGTGTGCCCACCACTGTCCCTTTCTTGGTCACTGTGTGCCTTTGGTCTTCTGTCACTTCCATGTCTGTCCCTCCCCTCTTGGACCTCTTTCTGGCACACACCGAGTGTTCTTTCTGGCACCCGCCAGAACATTCCAGCACCCACGAGAATGTTCCTGCTTATTGGTTCTTGTAAGGATAGTGTCACTGCCTCAAACAGGCAGAGGGAGACAGGCTCATACAGCTCCTGACCCTTTGTGCTCGTGCGCACTGGCATCTGGCCCAAGTGCTTGAATCGTGGGAGGCTGTGTCCTCTTGCATGTGGTCCCTGTGCCCTGACGGGAAAGGGGCTGCGGCCACTCCCTGGGGCTGTCCGTGGATACCCTCTTTGGAGTTCAGTGGGCAGGACTGAGCCTGGCACCTGCCCAGCTGGGTGCCAGGCTACTGTGGCCCAATCACATGCTGTTGGGATTCTGCTCCGATCTGGCCACATTGCTGGTGAGCCCCTGGGACGTGCTCCCCGCCTGCCCACTGGAGTGGGCACAGAGGATAACTGTGCCAGCAAGTGCCCACTGCCCCCCCAACTCCGGACTCAGGGGCAGGACCATTGTCCTGATGCAAATGGGAGCTTTCTGCAAATGCTAATGGCAGTTTGGGCATGGGGAGAGGCATGTTGGCTGAATACGAGTGGCCTGAAATGCGCTGTCCATTCAGCCTGCTTGGTGCTATTAAGTACTTAGTGGTGCCTGGGGAATGTTAATGAGCTCCAAGCACAGAAGGAGTCGGGTGCCTTTTGTGGAATGCCCCTGCATGCAGGAGGTTTTTCTTTCCTGCCAGTGCAATAAGTTAGCCCAGCCCAGAGCCATCGGATTTCTGGAGCTGGAGCTGTCAGCCTGGCCCCCAGTTACCTGATACTCCCAAGTCCTCCTCGCCTGGAGGCTCTTGAGAGCCCTGGTGTGGGAAAAAGGGGCGCTAATCTCAGGGCAGATGCCATCACTGGGAAAGGCCTGCAGTCCCCACTGCCATTCGGCGGGGTGTGAACAGCCATGCTGAATTCTGCCGCCAGACCAGGCCTCGAACATGAACTCGCCAGGGTGTGCTCTCTGGGTGCACCAGCAGGACATGTAGGGCAGATGGCATCTCCATCCGGGCACATGGTGCCTGCCCGCTGTGCTCACCGCTGCCTGGCCTTGGTGATTTCTCTGTGCCTCAGGCTCACAGAATCTCTGGGCTTCTGTCCTGTGAACCTCAGGCCCAGTGCCCTAGGCAGGGCTGCCCACCTTCACCCATGGGCTCCAGAGCCTTGTCTAAGCCACTGTTATTCTCTCCTGGATTGCTCATTTTTGGGGAAAATGCCATGACGGGCAGCTGGAGGCCTTACAGTGACGGATGTACATGCGGCAGGGGCCCCCTGCCCAGCTCCTGTCCTTGTGCATTCCAGCCCCCGAGTGCTCACGCTGTCCTGGCGCACCAGGGACTGGTGGGCAGAGGCCTGCTCTGGGCAGGTGGTGGGGGCTCCTTGGCATCCGGGGAGGAAGATGGGCAACAGCAAGGGGGCAGAGTGTGTGGGCCTGGTCAGGCCTGGGAGAGCTTCTTGGAGGAGATGACATTGTGCTGAGTAGAGCTGGCTGGGGAGAGAGAGGAAGAACATGCCCAACAGCAGGGGCAGCCCAGACAGAGGTGCTGAGGGGTTGCCATGCACCTGTGCACATCTCCATGTGTTTGCCAGGCAACCTGGGCTCCTCACATGGTTCCTGACCTCACCCACCTTATGAAGAGGCCCACGTGGCTCCTGGCCACATGGGTGCTGTCCAGATTGTAGCTCTGGTGAGCCTGGAGGCCTCGGGCATGAGTGAGTGGAGCCTGTGGTCAGGCCACACACGTCCAGAGAGCAGGAGTGGCTGTGGGTCAGCTTTGTGCCCTGCGTGGCTCACCGGGGGTGGCCTGGAATGGGGAGCAGGCAGGATGCAGTGGCAGGCCAGTCCAGGGCCTGAAGTGATCCGGTTGGGGTCGAGGGAGGTGACCATGGAGGGCAAGGTGGAGTGTGAGGTAGTTAGGCCTCTGGGTAAAAGGGGAGGCCGTTCCTCATCACAGAACATTTTGGAGAAGATAAGGAAGCTATTATTATCTTTCATAGAGAGAGATGTGCCCCACTGGGCCAAGGAGCTCACACCAAAGGTGCAGAGCCTGCAGGGCGGCTTGCCTCTCCCGCTCATGTTGTGTGCCCATTCTGTGCCTGTGCCTGTGAGTCTGGTTCTCAGGACATGGTCTGCAGGGCCTCTCGCAGCTTGCCAGGTGGGTTCAGCTCAACCTGCTGGGCCTGCCATAGATGAGGCTGTTAGAGGTGCCACTGGGCTTTTTGGAAGCTTCTATCCACCTGGAACCTGCTGCCAATGGCACTCAGGAGGTGACCTGTGGCTCTTGCCCCTGGCGGGCCCGGTGTGCTCAGAGCCCATCACCTTTGCAGTCTCACGGGCTGCTGTTGCCCTGGGTTTAGGTTTTGCCTTTTCAACAGTCCTCTGAATCAGTCCCTTGTATGCAGTTGAGGCTTGTTTATGTTCACCTGCTGGTCTGCCAGGTTTCTATCTCACTCCCTTCCTCCTGAAGCCTGTGCTTGCCTCCATGAAGGTCTGTTGATGGCCACTCAGTTTTTCCTCATTCAAAATTTTTGTATTTTGCCTTTGGTTTGGCTGATGATTTAGTCAGGAAAAAGGTTAAGGGGGGAGATGTGTTTTCCCCTGATGCTCCAGAGGCCCACCACAGTCTGCCAGCTTCTGTGCACTGTTGAGCTGATGGACAGTCCTTGGCAGGCAGCTCTTCGCCCCTCTGGCAGCTTTGAATTCCTCTCTTTGACTTTGGTGTTCTGTAGCTTCACTGCACTGAATCAGGGCTGGGGGCAGTAATTTTATTTATCCTGCCTATAGTTTGCTGACTCCTGAATCTCTTTGTTCTTGTTTTCTATCAGTTGTGGATAATCAGCACCATGACATCATAAAACATTGCTCTGACCTCTCCTAGGAACTTCTGCCTGACCACCTTGTTCTGTCCTCCTTACAGTCCCTAAAACTTTCCACCTCTGTCCACCCCATGCTGCATCCTCAGTAATTTCTTTCCTGTTTAGACTCTTCAGATGTGACTGATCCCCTGGTTCATCCACCCACTGGGATTTTAATTTCACTACATCTGCCCATTTCTGTACGTCCACGTGTGGGCATTTAATCTGGTTGTTCTTGTATTACCTTACATTCTCCTTCCTGCCTTGTATTTTTAAGTCATTTGAACATGATCGCTGTCCTGTAACTTCACGTGCAGCCCTTGGAGAGTCTGAGTCTGTCTGCCACGGCTTCTCCTAACTGTTTCCTCGTGAGTCTGTAAGCTCAGGTTGGTGGTCTTCATGTGTGTGGCTCCTGTGTCCCCTCATGGAGGGGATGCTGCTCTGGAGAGTTGCCCCTTTGCTCCTACAGGGTGACCCAGTGAACCAATCCAGAACACTTGTGGTGTTGGTTTACAGGTATGGGGTTTTCCAGATGATCCCATAATGTAAACACAAGCCCAGTCTCTTGTTGCCAAAGCCATGCATATCACGAGAAGACTTTTTACTTACATGCCTAAAGAATAGCTCAAGACAAGTTAATTTCCTTGTCCCTCTGTCTGCCAGCACATGGCTTTGCTCAGTGTGGCCAAGTTTGTCCTTTTATGCTGTCTCAGCCTTTCCGAGGACCAGGTTTCTGTGCAGAGTCTCAGTTGCCAGTTCTCACCTGGTGCTGGTCACAGGCCCTGCCTCTTCTCCCTGGGGGTCCCCACCACGGTTCCTTGGGCTGACAGATACCCAGGACCACCTGCGTGTCAAAACCTGTGTGCAGTCTGCTTTTCCGCTCCTGCCCCAACCTTGGCCCCTGGGAACTCCCCACCTTTGGTGGTGCCTGTCAGAGGAGCCTGATCATTTCAGCAGGCCTGTTTGGGAACTTGCAGGGAGAGGCGTTTTGTGGCATCAGGCCTACTTATAGCCCCAAGGACAGGTCCTCATCTTAGTGACAGAGAGAGTGTCCCCAATAAGGGAAGCTGTGAGCTCCCCATTGGCTGAGGGCTGGGCAGTTACACTCCACGTTAGAACTTCCCTGAGGGTCCCCAGGATCATCAGAGGAATTTTACTTACTTACTTATTTATTTATTTATTTGGTATCATTAATATACACTTACATGAGCAACACTGTGGTTACTAGATTCCCCCCATTATCAAGTCCCCCCCACATACCCCATTACAGTCACTGTCCATCAGCATAGTAAGATGCTACAGAGTCACTACCTGTCTTCTCTGTGCTGCACTGCCTTCCCCGTGACCCCCTACATTATGTGTGCTCATCGTAATGCCCCTTATTCCCCTTCTCCCTACCTTCCCACTGACGTGCACCACACCCCCCCTCCAAGTCCCTTTCCCTTTGGTAACTGTTAGTCCATTCTTGGGTTCTGTGATTCTGCTGCTGTTTTGTTCCTTCAGTTTTTGCTTTGTTCTGCTCCACAGATGAGTGAAATCATTTGGTACTTGTCTTTCTCCACCTGGCTTATTTCACTGAGCATAATACCCTCTAGCTCCATCCATGTTGTTGCAAATGGTAGGATTTGTTTTCTTCTTATGGCTGAATAATACTCCATTGTGTATATGTACCACATCTTCTTTTTCCATTCACCTACTAATGTACACTTAGGTTGCTTCCCTATCTTGGCTATTGTAAATAGTGCTGCGATAAACATAGGGGTGCATATATCTTTTTGAGACTGGGAAACTGAATTCTTAGGGTAAATTCCTAGGAGTGGAATTTCTGGGTCAAATGGTACTTCTATTTTTAGTTTTTTGAGGAACCTCCATACTGCTTTCCACAATGGTTGAACTAGTGTATATTCCCACCAGCAGTGTAGGAGGGTTCCCCTTTCTCCGCATCCTCACCAGCATTTGTTGTTCCTATTCTTTTCTATGGTAGCCATCCTAACTGGCATGAAGTGATATCTCACTGTGGTTTTAATTTGCATTTCTCTGATGACTAGCGATGTGGAGCATCTTTTCATGTGTCTGTTGGCCATCTGAATTTCTTCTTTGGAGAAGAGTCTGTTCAGGTCCTCTGCCCATTTTTTAATTGCATTATTTGCTTTTTGTTTGTTGACGTGTGTGAGCTCTTTATATAATTTGGATGTCAACCCCTTATCAGATATGTCATTTATGATTATATTCTCCCATACTGTAGGATGTCTTTTTGTTCTACTGATGGTGTCCTTTGCTGTACAGAAGCTTTTTAGTTTGATATAGTCCCACTTGTTCATTTTTGCTTTTGTTTCCCTTGTCCAGGGAGATATGTTCATGAAGAAGTTGCTCATGTTTATGTCCAAGAGATTTTTGCCTATGTTTTTCTCTAAGAGATTTATGGTTTCATGACTTACATTCATGTCTTTGATCCATTTCAAGTTTGCTTTTGTTATGGGGTTGGACAATAATCCAGTTTCATTCTCTTACATGTAGCTGTCCAGTTTTGCCAACACTGGTTGTTGAAGAGGTTGTCATTTCCCCATTGTATATTCATGGCTCCTTTATGTTATATTAATTAACCATATATGCATGGGTTTATATCTGGGCTCTCTGTTCTGTCCCATTGAAGTATGGGTCTGTTCTTGTGCCAGTACCAAATTGTCTTGATTACTGTGGCTTTGTAGTAGAGTTTGAAGTCAGGGAGTGTAATTCCCCCTGCTTTATTCTTCCTTCTCAGAATTGCTTTGGCTATTCATGGTCTTTTGTGGTTCCATATGAATTTTAAACTGTTTGCTCTAGTTTGTTGAAGAATACTGTTGGTATTGTGATAGGGATTGCATTGAATCTGTAGATTGCTTTAGGCAGGATGGCCATTTTGACAATATTAATTCTTCCTATCCATGAGCACGGGATGTGTTTCCATTTATTGGTGTCTTCTTTAATTTCTCCTAGGAGTGTCCTGTAGTTTTCAGGGTATAGGTCTTTCACTTCTTTGGTTAGGTTTATTCCTAGGTATTTTATTCTTTTTGATGGGCTTGCTCAGTGTGGTCAAGTTTGTGAATGGAATTGTTTTCCTGATTTCTCTCTCTGCTAGTTCATTGCTAGTGTTGGAATGCAACAGATTACTGTGTATTAATTTTGTATCCTGCAACTTTGCTGAATTCAGATATTAGATGTAGTAGTTTCAGAGTGGATTCTTTAGGATTTTTATGTACAATATCATGTCATCTGCAAACAGGGACAGTTTAACTTTTTCCTTGCCAATCTGGATGCCTTTTATTTCTTTGTGTTGTCTGATTGCCATGGCTAGGACCTCCAGTACTATGTTGAATAAAAGTGGGGAGAGTGGGCATCCTTGTCTTGTTCCTGATCTTAAAGGAGAAGCTTTCAGCTTCTCGCTGTTAAGTATAATGTTGGCTGTGGGCTTGTCATATATGGCCTTTATTATGTTGAGGTACTTGCCCTCTATACCCATTTTGTTGAGAGTTTTTATCATGAATGGATGTTGAATTTTGTCAAATGCTTTTTCAGCATCTATGGAGATGATCATGTGGTTTTTGTCTTTCTTTTTGTTGATGTGGTGGATGATGTTGATGGATTTTCCAATGTTGTACCATCCTTGCATCCCTGGAATGAATCCCACTTTATCATGATGGATGATCTTTTTGATGTATTTTTGAATTGGGTTTGTTAATATTTTGTTGAGTATTTTGCATCTATGTTCATCAGGGATATGGGTCTGTAATTTTCTTTTTTTTGTGGTCTTTGCCTGGTTTTGGTATTAGGGTGATGTTGGCCTCGTGGAATAAGTTTGGGAGTATTCCCTCCTCTTCTACTTTTTGGAAAAACTAAGGAGGATGGGTATTAGGTCTTCACTAAATGTTTGATAAAATTCAGCAGTGAAACCATCTGTTCCAGGAGTTTTGTTCTTAGGTTTTTTATTACCAATTCAATTTCCTTGCTGGTAATAGGTCTGGTCTGCTCAGATTTTCTGTCTCTTCCTGGGTCAGCCTTGGAAGGTTGTATTTTCTACAAAGTTGTCCATTTCTTCTAAGTTATCCAGTTTGTTAACATATAATTTTTCATAGTATTCTCTCATGGGAGAATTTTACTTTTAACACAGCCTCAGAGGGCCGTCGTCTTACCACCCAGAGATAGCAGCTTTGAGGTTTTTAACATACCTCATCGCCCCCCATTCCCCCTCAGCACAGTTTTAATGAATACACACACCTGGGTTGGTTCCACTGGACTCTTCAGTATTGCTTGTTTTGTTCTTTTCTTCCAGTCATGTGATGTGAGGGTTGCCCCTATCATTCGAAATTCTTTGTACATTGATTTTTGTTGCATCTGACATGGTTTTGTGCTCTTGACTTCCTTCATTAGGAGGGGTCTGCAGACTAATTTGGAAATACAGTGAAGAAGGTTCCCTGACATGCTTCTGACTTGAGTGGAACTGGGATCAGCATTTTACTGTTTTTATTGATGTTGCTCCTGGTCTTTAAAAATCTGTAAAATCAAAGAGGAAATAAATCTCAAATTAGAGAACATTTAGAAAAATAATGGTCACAGAAATACTGCACATCAGAACTCACAGTGTGTATTTAAGGCATTTAAATGATCACTGATTCATAAACGGGTATCTCTAAGTATGATTTCAGGCCCAGGGAAAAGTAATAACAGGAGAAAGAAACAGAGCCATCATTCAAGTGGGAGGTTTTAATTACACCAACCCCAAGAGCTGACAGAGCTAGAAGAAAGGCAGTAAGGATGCAGATCTGAACAACACTTGACCTAATTAACATTTATAGAACACTCCCCCCAACTACCTCCTGTTTTCAAACGTACTTAGAACATTTACCAAGATGTACCGTATTCTGAACCATAAAATCAATCTCAATACATTTAAAATGATTCAAGTGATATAGTATGTCCTCTGACCACTGTGGAGCGGAACTGAAAATCAATATTAAAAATGTCCCTGAAAATCCTCAAATACTTGGAAACCGAGCAGCATGTTTCAGAACAGCACAGGGCCAGAGAGGAAATGGAAAGGAAAACTAAAAAATATTTTCAACCGAACGAAAATGAAAACACAGCATTTCAAAATGCATTGGCTCTGCGAACGCAGTGCTCGGGAATGGAGGGTGCTGCCGGGCACGAGACCTCAGCTTCCATCTGAAAGCAGAAAAAGAGTAGCAAGCTAAACCCCAAATGCTAGAAACAAGGAGATAATAAAGATCATAGGGGAAATAAATAGAAAACGGAAAAAGAAAATAAGTCAAAAGCCGATTTTTTAAATCAATAAAATGGGTAAATCTCTGACCACACAGATCAGGAGAAAAAGAAGACACACATTGTCAGTGTTAGAAACGAGAGAGCCGGCAGCTTATACGCTACAGATACTAAAAGATCATAAGGGAATATTCCACACAAATCTTTAAGTTCAATTTAGAGGAAATGGTCAAATTTCTTGAAAAATGTAAACTATTCAAGAAATAGATGTTCTGGATAGTTCCATTTCTAGTAGTAAAATCAAAGTTATAATTAAAAACATTCCCTCAAACAACACTCCAGGACCATGTGGCCAAACATTGAAGAAAAAATAAAATCAGTTCTAGACAGCATTTTCTAGAAAATTGAAAAGGAAGGAATACTTCCAAATTATGAGACCAGTATTACCGTGATCTGAAAACAGCCAGACATTATGAGAAAAGAAATCTGTAGCTAAGTATGCCTCATGAACATAGATGCAAAAAATTCTAAGTAAAAGTTTAGCAACTCAACTCCAACAATACATCATAAAGATAATACATCATGACCAAGTGGAGTTCAGGAATGCAATGTTAGGCATTTAAAAAATCAGTCAATTAACCATATTAATAAATGAAAAAAGAAAAACCATATGACTATCTCAATAGATACAGAAAAATAATTTGATAAAATCCAACAGCTGTTCATTATAAAAGTTCTCAGCAAATAGAAAATTGAAAGGCACTTCCTTACCTGATAAAGGTTATTGACAAAAAAGCTACAGGTACCATATTTAATAAAGAAAGATTAAATGCCTTCCTCCTGAGATCAGGCAGACAAGAATGTGTGGTCTTATCACTTCTATTCAACATTAAAGTAGAGATTCTAACCAGTGGAATAAGGCAGGAAAAAGACATTTTAGACATCCAGTGGGAAAAGAGGAAAAACTCTATTTGTAGATGACATAGTTATCTATGTAGAAAATTGAATGAATACACAAGATAAGTACTAAAACTTATATGAGAATTTAGACAGGTGTAAAATACATGGTCAATATGCAAAAATCAATTGTTTTTTAGCAACAAATAATCTGAAACCGTAATTTTAAAACACCACTTAGCTGTAGGTTTTTTGTCAATAACCTTTATCAGGTAAGGAAGTGCCTTTCAATTTTCTATTTGCTGAGAACTTACAGTAATTTAAAAAATGAAATTATAAAACATTGCTGAGAGAAATGAGAGTATCTAAATATCAATGGAAAGGATTTCTAAATACCATGTTTGTGAATCGTAAGGTTCAGTATTGATCTCTAAATTCACCAGGCATTTTGTAGAAATTAATAAGCTAATTCTGAAATTAGTATGGAGATGAAAATGACCTGGAATACCAAAAGCAGTTTTGAAAATGAACAAAGCTGGAGGACTAACTCTAGTATGACGGCATTAGCATAAAGATGAGTAAACAGGTCAATAAACAGAAGAGAGCATCCAGACAGACCTACGCATTTAGGGGCAGCTGGTTTTTGGTCAAGGTTCAAAGGCAATTTGGTGGAGAAAAGATGGTCTTTTCAACAGAGAGTGTTGGAACAACTGGATATCCATATGCTCGAAAAAGGGTCTATGTCTTGTATCATATATAAAAATTCACTCAGCATTTATCACAGACCTAAATTTAAAGCCTAAGACTTATAGAAGAAAATCTTTGTGACTTTGAATTGAAGATTTCTTAGACATGACACCAAAGCATGAGCTGTAATAAGGACAATTTGACTGAACTTATTAAAATTAAACATTTCTCCATGAAAGACACTGTTAAGAGAATGAAAAGACAAACCAGAGGTTGGGAGACAATATTTTCAAATCATGCATCTGATAAAGGACTTGTATCCAGAGTATGAGGGAGCTTACAACTGAATAGTAAGAAGAGAAATAAGAATGGGTAAAAGGTTTGAATGGACACTTTGTCAAAGAAGATATATGGATAAGCTACTCAACATCACTAGTTACTAGGGAAATGCAAATTAAAACTGCAATGAGATACCGCTGCACGATTATTATCTTGGCTAAAATGAAGAAGGTTGCCCGAACCAAGTGCTGATGAGGATGTGGAGGAACCAGAACTCTCATATGCTCCTGGTGGAAAGGCACATGGTGCAGCTGCTTTGGAAAATGGTCTGGAAGTTTCTTTGAGTGTTATATATACACCTGCCCTATTACCCAGCTGCTGTTTCTAAACATTTGTCCAGGAAGCACATGCACATATACCAATGCTGGTACATGGAACATTCATAGCAGTTTTTTTTTTCTTTTTGAAGTTTATTTCATCACTGAAGCATCTCTCAAAATCTCATTAAGAATAGCTTTTTGCCCTGAGTACTTTTTTTTATTAATGTATGATTGATATACACTCTTAGGACATTCATAGCAGTTTTATGAAAACTGGAAACAACCCAAATCCCCATCAACATTTGAATAGCTGATTTTAAATACAATGGAATACTACTCAGAAATAGGAATAAGCGAGTAATGCACATAGCAGCCTGGATGAATCTCAAAATAATTCAATGAGTGAAAGAAGCCAGGCCAGAAAAAGGAGCACAAACTGTGTTATTTCATTTACAGAAAACTCTAGAAAATGCAGACTAACCTAGAATGACAAAAAGGTCCGTGCCCACCTTGGAGTGATGGGGTCTGGGGGCAGTGTTGGGACGAGGGGCACAAAAGAGCAGGAGGAAACGGGGGGCGATGGATACGCTCTTTATCTTGCTTGTGGTGATGGTTTCATCAGGCGTCAGAAGGTACCACATCATACAGTTGAAATGTATGCACTTTATTATATATATCAATTATGCCTCAATGAAAAGATACATGCAATGAAAAATATTTTGCATGGCAAAAAAAAAGCCAAAATAATTTTTAAAAATGATAACCTGGGGAAAATAATTACCACTCATATCATAGACATAGGGCTGATTTCATCAATACATCACGAGGCTCTTGCGGTTCATGAAGGCAAAAGGGTAAAAGATATAAAAATAATCTCCAGGAAAGGAAATAACAAGGATTTTCCAGGATGAGAAGACGCTGAGGACCTCGAGTATAAGAGAAATGCAAGTCAAAGCAGTGGGACTTTTTAACTTATCTGGTTATTGGATGTTAAAGAACTTGGTAATACTCTCTGGGTGATTGTACCAGGACACCCTCCATCTCAGTCACAGATGCTGGGAGAATAAATTGATACAACCTCTGTGGAGATAAATAAGGCAAGTTCAGTGAAGTTTAAAGATGCATGTGCCCTTCAGCCCTTCTAGAAATTTATCCTACACTTACATTTAAATATTTGCAAAATGACCCGTGATTAGGATATCACTATCTGTGACTGTTAAATAGCAGAAGATAGCACACCACTAACATATGCATCAGTGGAAGTCTGCTTACAGAAAGCATCATATGCCCGTTGTAACTGTGCAACTGTCCCCTCAGTGCTGGCGAAAGACATCCCTGATACCTGATCCTAGAAACAACAGTGGCTCCAGTTCCAAAGAGAAGGAAATCTGCCATCATGGGGGTGCAGATACAATGTTTTACAAAAGGGAGATCTGTCTACCTTCTTCTGTGTCCTGGAACCGTTCGAAAGACACAGCAGTTATCTTCTCTTTAAAAATTTAAGTATTAGAACTAAGTTGTAAAACCATCTGGGCCTGGTACATGTTTTCAAGGAGATCTTTATAACCTCTTTTTGGTCTGTTTCATGGTAATTTGGTCTAAACATATTTACTGCATCTTTTTAGGCAACTTATTCACTGTTATTCCTCAATCTCTTTTTTTTCTTTTTTTGCCTAGATTCTTTCACTTATCATGATTATGGGTAAATATTTTATGTTCTTCTGTATCTGTCATCTCTTTATTTCTTGCCTAAGTTTGTATGGTTTTTTTTCCCCCTTGAGTATATGAGAGATTTATCTATTTTATTTATTATACATTTATTATGTTAGGAAAATACCTCTTTGCTATTTTTGTTTTCTATTCCGCCAACTTGGGCTTTTATATCTATTAATTCCCTTTTCCTGGTTAATTTTATTCCTTTTTCTAACTTAATTAAGAGTAATACTTCATTTATTTAAAGTCTGTCTTCTAAAAGGCATTTTAAAGGTTATAAATTTCCCTCTGATTGCAGTATTAGCTGTGACAGAGATCTTACTATGAAATATGTTTCCTTTTCATTGCTTTCTTAATAGTTTTTAGTGTTATTTATAAAAATTCTGTGTTTTGACTCTCTTTAATCTAGAGTTCTTTTAAGAAATGTTTTCTTAGTTTTTAAGCAGTACATTTTTTATCACTGTTATTTATTTCTAATTTAACAGGCTTACAGTGAGAGGATGTGGCCTGTGAAATCTTTATTTTTTTTAAATGGAGATTTTTCTTTATGTCCAAGTACAAAAATAAAATCATTGTTTTTGTAAATGTTGCATGGACCTAAGTTAAGAACATGTATTCTCTATGTGTAGAACACGAGCTCTTATTTGTATATATAGACAGATAAAATGTAGAGATGGATCATATATATGTGCACATGTAAGTACATGTGTGTATACATGTCCACATAGACATGCTACACAGAAACATGTACAAATTTTAGAAATCTTGATTTTACACCGATGTGTCTAATCCTCTGCCCATGCAGGGTTCTTCCTTGACGGTGAGCCCCTTCATCCACGATGCCTGGTCCCCAGCCACATCAACGTGCAGACTTAGGGCTCAGCATACAGTGCATCTAAAATGCATCCTTAATTGCTTGACCCTTATCACTACAAAATCAAACCTAGTGAAAAGACTCCAGGATTTGTTTGTGACTCTCTGCCTCACCCCACTCAAGACTGAGGGTATACAGTCAAATACTACAGTCTTAAATTACTTGGATTAGTGATTTTCTTTCTCTCCCTGTCCCCATTCAATGTAGTTATGTCACTCATTTGAAAATTACTTGAGTACATTTCATTTTTTTAAACTTGTTTTTTAAAACACACCCTTATAGAGGTATAATTTGCATACCATAAAATTAATCCATTTTCAAAGTCATTTTTAGTAACTGCCCTGGCCTGTCCTCACCACGAACTAGGTTTAGAATATCCCCTACCCCGTCGGAGCTCCACAGCACCCCTTTATGGTTAATCCCTGTTCCCACTTCAAGCCCCCAGCAGTAACTGATGTGCTTTCTAGGGGTCTCCATAGATTTGCCTACTGTAGACAATTTGTGTAAATGGAGATATAAAATGTAATCTTTTCTGACTTCTTTAAGCATATTTTTGAAGCTTATCCAAATGTTAGCCGATGAAAGTGTTTCATTCCTTTTTACTGCTAAGAAGTATGCCATTGTACGGCTAAAACACATTTTGTTCATCCATCCAGCAGTTGAGGGGTATTTGCGCTGTTTCCACCTTTTGGCTGTTATAAATAACATGGCTGTGAACATTCATGAGCAAGACTTTGTATGGACGTATGCTTTCATTTCTCTTGGGCAGATACCTAGGAGTGGACATGCTCAGGTGGTAACTCTGTGTGCCATGTTTTGAGGAATTGCCAAGCTGTGATCCAGAATGGATGTGCTGTTTTACTCTCCCACCAGCAGTCCGTGAGGGTTTCTATTCCCGCATAACCTTACCAATATTTGTCACTGTCTGTCATCTTTACTATAGCCATTCAGGTAGGGGCGGAGTGGCATCTCACTATGGTTTTGATTTGCATTTCCCTAATGACCAATGATGCTGAGAATTTTTTCCTATGCTTATTAGCCAATTACATATCATCTTTGATGAAATGTCTATTCAGATCTTTAGCCCATTTTTTAAAAATTAATCTTTGTGTTTTTAGAGGACATTCATGCAGTCATAAGAAATGATACATAGAGATCCCAGGCCCCCTTACACTGTCACTGCAGCGGTGACTTCTCCCAAACCTGCAGAGCACCAGGACATCGATGTCAAGTAGTCAAGATGCAGAGCGAACAGGGTCCCTGGTGTCGGCTCTTCTGTGGCCACGCCCACTTCCCTCTCGCTCCCGTGCCTCCGTAATCATCCATTTTCTAGTTCTATAGCAATGTCCTTTCAAGAATGTTATATACATGGAACAACACAATACATGGCATTTGGGATTGGCTCTTTTGACTTAGCATGATTCTCTTAAGATCCATTCAAGTTGCTTTGTGTATCAATAGTTCATTTTTATTGCTGAGTGGAAGCGCATGGTATGAAGGCGCCGCAGTTTAGCCGTTCACCCACTGGGGGACATCTGGGTTGCTTACAGCTTCAAGCTCCAAACCGGGGCAGGCTGAATGAATAATGGCCCCCAAAGTATCCAGGTCCTAAGTCCTAGAACTTGAGATTGTCGCCTGATGTGGCAAAGAAGGCTCTACAGTTGTGCTTGAATTAAGGACCTTGAGATGGGAAGCTGATCCTGGATCATCCAGGGGGGGCCCAGTGTCCTCCTAAGTAAGAAGGTAGAAGGAGCTTTGACAACAGCACGGGAGGATGACACAGCACTCAAAGTGGGGGGAGAAAATGGGATGTGATGCGAGGAAGGGGCCACGAGCTAAGGGAAGGAGGCAGCTTCCGGAAGTAAGGAAAGGGGACACGCCCCCAGAGCCTCCAGACAGGAGCAGATCCTCCAATGGTCTTTAGTCCCGGAAGACCGCTTTCAGATTTCTGGCCTCCAAAACTGTAAAAGAATGAATTTGCATTGCTTCATCTATTTAAGTTTGTCATAATTCACTACAGCAGCTATAGGAAACGAATACACAGGTAAAGCTGGTATAAACATTCATGGACAGGTTTTTGTGTGAATGTAAGTTTTCATTTCTCTGGGATAAAAGCCCAAAAGTATGATTGCTGAGTTGCATGTTTAGTTTTCAACAGCGAACAGCAAACGTGTTCATGAGTGGCCATACGTGTTTTACACTCCATCCAGCACATATGAGTGGTTCAGTTTCTCCACGTCTTTGCGAGCATCTGGTGTTAATACTATGTTTCACTTTCTTTAATCTCATAGGGGTGTATAAATGTCATTGTGGTTTTAAATCTCATTTTCCTAATGGTTAGTGGTATTGAACATCTTTTCTTTTGCTTATCTGCCATTTGTATATTCTATTCAGTGAAATGTTCATTCATATCTTTGCCCACTTTCCCATTGGATTGTTTTAACTATTGAGTTTTGAGAACCCTTTATATATTATAGATACTGCTACTAGCCCTGCATCAGGTATGTTATTTGCAAATATTTTTACCGCTGTGCAGCTTTCCTTTTCATGCTATTAACAGGGTCCTTCACAGAGTACATATTTTAATTTTGAAGTCCAGTTTATCCTCTCCATGGCTGTGCTTTAGATGTTGGTCTAAGAACTCTTCGCCCAACTCTAGGCCCTGAATATTTTCTCCTATAGATTTTTGGTAGCATTGTTATTAAGATATAGTTCATGAACCACACATGTCACCTTTAAAACTTGCAGTTCAGTGGGTTTAGCCTGTTCCCAGAGTTGGGCAGCCATCACCACAGTCAGTTTTTGAACAGTTTCAACCCCCCAAAAAGAAACCCAGTATCCTTTAAACATCACCTTTCAATACCCCCATCCCATCCCCTTAAGCCCTAGGCAACCACTGATCTATTTTCCATCTGTATGGATCTCCCTATTCTCGATATTTCAAAAAAATGAAGTCATAAAATATATGGTCCTTTGTGACTGGCTTCCTTGACTTAACATAATATTTTCGAGATTCATCCATGTTATAGTGTGGAAAAGTATTTCTTTTTATAGTCAAATAATATTTCATTATCTGGAGATACCATGCTTTTATCCGTTCATCAGCTAATAGGCATTTGGGTTGCTTGTACCCCTTGAATATTATAAATGATGCTGCTATGAGCAAGTGTACAAGTTTTTGTGTGGACATATTTCATTTTTCTTGGAAAAATATGTTGGAGAGAGATTGTGAGTCAAATGATAACTCTAATTTTTCCAGAAACCAACAGTTTTCCAAAGTGAGTGTGCCATTTGACATTCCCATTAGCAATGTACAAACACAGCAATTTCTCCATATCCTCGGCCAGATGTGTTATTTCTGTATTGTTATTGTCACTGCCATCAAACTGTGTGCTAAATGGAATCTCATTGTGATTTTGACTAGCATTTCCCTATGACTAATGATCTGGGCATCTTTTCATGAGCTTATTGACCACTTATCTTTATTTGAAGAAATGTCTATTCAGAGCCTTCATCCATTTTTTAAAATTGGGGTATTTATCTTTTGTTTCCGAGTTGTAAAGAGTTCTCCGTATATTCTAACCACAATCCCTTACCAGTTATATGATTTGCAGATACTTTCTCCTATCAGTGGGTTGTCTTTCCACTTTCCTTATAATGTCCTTTGAAGCACAAAAGTTTTTAATTTTGATACAGTCCAATATATCTATTTTTCTTCTGCTGCTTATATGTCAGAAAGCATTTCCAAGTCCAAGGTCATGAAGATTCACCCCTATGTTTTCTTCTAAGAGCTTTACATACCTTTGTCTGTTACATTTAGGTCTTTGACCCATTTAGAATTAATTTTTGTGTATGGTGTGAGGAGAGGCCCAACTTCGTATTTTTCATGTTGTTCCATCACCATTTTTTCAGAAGACTATTTTTTTCCCCATTGAATGCTCTTGGCACCCATGACAAAAATCAGCTGACCACAGAAATAAGGCTTTATTTTTCAGACTCTCACCCTGTTCCGTTCATCCACGTGTCTCCTCTTGGGCCAATATCCCACGGTCTTGAATACTTTTACTCTGTAGTTAGGCTCTGAAGTCAGGAAGTGTATATACCCCAGCTTCATTCTTTTTCATGATTGTTTTGACTATTCTGGGTCATTTGAGTTTCCGTATGAATTTTAGAATCAGCTTGTTCATTTCTGTAAGGAAGCTGGCTGGAAGGACTGGGTTCAGTCTGTAGATCGATTTGAGATCTGTAGACAGATCATAACAATGCTGTCTTCCAGTCTGTGAACATGAGATATCTTTCATTTAGTTAGATCTTTTCTTTCAATGATGTTTTGTGATTTTTCGAGTGGAAGTTCTGTATTTCTTTTGCTACATTTTTTCCTGAATTTTTTCTTTATTGTGGTAAAGTATAAAGAAAATAAGATTTAGCATTTTAACCATTTTTAAGTTCATAGTCCTGTGGCATTAAGGACATTCACATTGTTGTTTTATTTTTTTATGTTATTATAAGTGGAATTTTCTTAATTTCATTTTCTGACTGTTTATTAAAAGACAGTTGATTTTTGTCTACTGATCCTATATCCTGCAACCTTGCTGAACTTGTTTATTAGCTATAATAATATTTTAGTGGATTCCTTGAGATTTTTTTATACATAAAATCATGTCATCTGTGAATAGAGATGGTTTTACTTCTTTCTTTCCAGGCTTGATGCTTTTTATTACTTTTTCTTGCCTAATCATCTTGGACAGAACCTCCGATAAAATGTTACATAGCATGTTAAGAGAAAAAGACGTTATTTGTCTTGTTCCTGATCTTAAGAGGGAAGATTCAGTCTTTCATCATTAAATATGTTAGTTGTGTATTTTTTCTAATTAAAGTATCATTGATATACAATCTTATGTTGGTTTCAAATATACAACATAGTGGGTCAACAGTTATCCATATTATTAACTCCTCACCCCCTCTAGTGTGGTTATGATCTATCAATGTAGTAAGATGTTACAGAATTAACCATATTCTCCAGGCTGTACTACCATCTCCATGACCAACTTATATTGTGACTGTGAATTATTGTGCCCCTTCACCCCTTCACCCTCTCCCCAACACCTGCCCCACCCCTCCCCTTTGGTAACCACTAGACCCTTCTCGGAGTCTGTGAGTCTGCTGCTGTTTTGTTCCTTCAGTTTTGCTTTGTTCTTATACTCCACAAATAAGCGAAATCATTTGATACTTGTCTTTCTCCGCCTGGCTTATTTCACTGAGCATAATACCCTCTAGCTCCATCCATGTTGCTGCAAATGGTAGGATTTATTTTCTTCTTAGGGCTGAATAATACTCCACTGTGTATATGTACCAACCCTTCTTTATCCATTCACCTACTGATGGACGCTTAGGTTGCTTCCATGTCTTGGCTATTGTAAATCGTGCTGCGATAAACATAGGGGTGCATCTGTCTTTTTGAAACATGGATTTTGTTTTCTTCAGGTAAATTCCTAGTAGTGGAATTCCTGGGTCAAATGGTATTTCTATTTTTAGCGTTTTGAGGAACCTCCATACTGCTTTCCACAGTAGATGCACGGATTTACATCCCCACCAGCAGTGTAGGAGGGCTCCCCTTTCTCCGCATCCTCGCCAGCATTTGTTGTTTCTTGTCTTTTGGATGCTGGCCATGCTAACTGGTGTGATTTTGATTTGCATTTCTCTGATGATCAGCAGTGTGGAGCATCTCTTCATGTGCCTGTTGGCCATTTGTGTTTCTTCTTGGGAGAAAGGTCTGTTCAGGTCTCCACCCATTTTTTGATTGGTTATTTGCTTTTTGGGTGTTGAGGCGTGTGATGTAGGATGCCTTTTTGTTCTGATGGTGTCCTTTGCTGTACAGAAGCTTTTAGTTTGATATAGTCCCATTTGTTCATTTTTGCTTTTGTTTCCATTGTCCAAGGAGACGTGTCCAGGAAGAAATTGCTCATGGTTATATTCAAGAGATTCTTGCCTATTTTTCCTCTAAGAATTTAATGGTTTCATGACTAACATTCAGGTCTTTGATCCATTTTGAATTTACTTTTGTGTATGGGGTTAGACAGTGATCCAGTTTAGTTCTTTTACATGTAGCTGTCCAGTTTTGCCAACACCAGTTGTTGAAGAGGCTGTCATTTCCCAATTGTATATCCATGGCTCCTTTATGTTATATTAATTAACCATATATGCATGGGTTTATATCTGGGCTCTCTGTTCTGTCCCATTGATCTATGGGTCTCTTCTTGTGCCAGTACCAAATTGTCTTGATTACTGTGACTTTGTAAGTAGAGTTTGAAGTCAGGGAGCATAATGCCCCCAGATTTGTTCTTCCTTCTCAAGATTGCTTTGGGTATTCAGGGTCTTTTGTGGTTCCATATGAATGTTAGAACTACTTGTTCTAGTTCCTTGAAGATTGCTGTTGGTATTTTGAGAGGGATTGCACTGAATCTATAAATTGCTTTGGGCAGGATGGTCATTTTGACAATAGCAATTCTTCCTATCAGTGAGCATGGCATAGATTTCCATTTGTTGGTGTCTTTAATTTCTCCATGAGTGTCTGACAGTTTTCAGAGTAAAGATATTTCACAGCCTTTGTTAGGTTTATTCCTATGTATTTCATTCTTTTTGGTGCAATTGTAAATGGAGTTGTTTTCCTGATTTCTCTTTCTGCTAGTTTATTGTTAGTATATAGGAATGCAACAGATTTCTGTGTATTTATTTTGTCTCCTGCAATGTTGCTGAATTCAGCTATTAGTTCTAGTAGTTATTTGGTTTGGTCTTTAGGGTTTTGTGTGTATATCATGTCATCTGCAAATAGTGAGGGTTTAATTTCTTCCTTACCAATTTGGATGCATTTTATCTCTTTGTGATGTCTGATTGCCGTGGCTAGGACCTCCAGTACTATGTTGAATAAAAGTGTTCAGAGTGAGCACTCCTGTCTTGTTCCCAATCTTCTTACAGGAAAAGCTTTCTGCTTTTTGCTATTATGCATGATGTTTGCTGTGAGTTTGTCACATATGGCCTTGATTATGTTGAGGTACATATCCTTTATACCGATTTTGTTAAGTTTTTGTCATGAATGGATGTTGAATTTTGTCAAAAGCTTTTTCAACATCTATTGAGATGATCGTGTGGTTTTGATCCTTTTTATTAATGTGATGTATGATATTGATTGATTGATTAATATTGTACCATCCTTGCATCCTGGAATAAATCTCAATTAGTCATAATGGATGATCTTTTTGATGTATTTTTTAATTTGTATTTTGAATTTGGTGTATTTTGTTGAGGATTTTTGCATCTATGTTCTTCAGGGTATTGGTCTATAATTTTCTTTTTTTGTGGTGTCTTTTTCTGGTTTTGGTATTGGAGTGATGTTGGCCTCATAGAATGAGTTTGGAAGTATTTCCTCCTCTTCTACTTTTTGGAATACTTTAAGAAGGATAAGTATTAGCTTTTCTTTAAAAGTTAGGTAGAATTCAGCTGTGAAGCCATCTGTACCTGGAGTTTTGTATTTAGGTAGTTTTCTGATTACCAATTCAGTTTCATTGCTGGTAATTAGTCTTTTCAGTTTTTCTGTTTCTTCCTGTTGTATTTTTCTAGAAAGTTGTCCTCTTCTAGGTTGTCCATGGCATATAATTTTTCATAGTATTTTCTAGTAATTCTTCATATTTCTGTGGTGTGCACTGTAACTATTACTTCTTTTCTGATTTTGTTTGTGTGTGTACACACTCTTTTTTTCTTGATAAGTCTGGTTAGGGTTTTATCTATTTTTTAAATTTTCTCAGAGAACCAGTTCTTGGCTTCAGTGGTTTTTTTCTATTGTTTAATTCTTCTTTAGTTAATTCATTTCTGCTCTGGTCTTTATTATGTCCCTCTTCCTACTAACTTTGGGCTTCATTTGTTCTTCTTTTTCTAGTTTCTTTGTTAGTTTTGACTGTTTATAATAGTTATATCCTCTTGTTGGACAAGAGGATTTATCATTTATCTTTATGTAATTTACCATTTCTAATATCACTTATCATTTCTCATTATGTAATGTCTATTTTTACTTTCTTTGTTTTGAAATCTATTTTGTCTGATATAAGTACTACAACTCCTGCTTTCTTCTCCCTATTAATTTCATGGCATACCTTCTTTCACCTCTGCACTTTTAACCTGTGTATGTCTTTGGGTCTGAAATGAGTCTCTTGTAGGCAGCATATAGGTGGGTCTTGTTTTTTTATCCATTCTGCCATCCTGTGTCTTTTGATTGGTGCATTCAGTCCATTTACATTTAAGATGATTATTGATAGATATGTACTATTGACATTTTATTTGATTCTTTTTTGATTGTTTTTATAGCTCCTCTCTATACTTTCCTTGTTACTTGATGGATTTTAGTGTTGTGATTGGATTTTTCTTTCTTCCTTTATTTTTTTATGTATCTATTATAGGCTTTAGTTTCATGGTTACCAAAGTCTCAAGGATTAGCTTTGGTTTTTTAATAGATGCTCTGTATCAGGTTGAGGAAGTTCTTGTGTAGATCTAGTATACTGAAAGTTGTTTTCATCATGGAAGGGTGTTGAATTTTATTAAATGCTTCTCTATCTTTTCTTCTATTTATAGTCTTGTAGCTTTTGTCCTTTATTATATTGATATGGTGCATTAGATTAATTGGTTTTCAGATGTTAATCTAGCCTTGCATTCCTGGAATAAATCCCACTTGGTCATAGTATATGATCTTTTTAATATAATGCTGGATTTTAATTGCTAATGTTTTGTTGAACATTCTGCATCTGTTTTCATAAAAGCCACTGGTTCATAGCTTTCTTTTTTTAGTATATCTTTTTCTGGCTTGGATAGCAGGACAATACTGGCCTCCTTGATATATTGGGAAGGATGCTCCCTCCTATTCTGTTTCCTTTTCTTTTTTGGTCGGGGGAAGAGTTTGTAACAAATTGTTATTCTTTAAATTTTTAGTAGAATTCACCAGTGAAACCAACTGGGACTTCTGGACTTCATTTGTTGGTAGTGCTTTGATTGCTAATGGAATCTCGTTATTTGTTACAGATCTATTCAAATTTTCTATTTATTTATGAGTCAGTTTTACTAGGCTTTTGCTTTCTAGGAATTTGTCCGCGTTAAGTTGTATCATTTATTGGCATAAAATTGTCCTTAGCATTCACTGTAATCCTTTTTCTTTCTGTAAGATCCACTGTAAAGTTCTCTTTTTCCTTTCTGACTTTGGTGATGTGAGTCTTCTCATCAGTCTCGCGAAAGCGGCTTTTGGTTTTGTTGACTTTCTCTATAATTTTTCTATCCTCTGTGTCATTCTCCATGTTACTCTTTCATTTCATTTCCTCTGCTTGTTTTAGGTCCAGTTTTTTCCTTTTTCTTCCACCTTCCCAAGGTAGAGAGTTAGGTTATTGATTTGAGGTTTACTTTCTTTTTTAATCTGGGCCTTTACAGCCATAAAATTCCCTTTTAGCACTGCACTAACTGTATCCCATAAGTTCTGGTATATTGTGGCTTAATTTATCTCAAAGTATTTTTTTATTTTCCTTGTGAATTCTTTAGCTCATTGGTTTTTTAAGAGCATGCGATTACAATTCCACTTTAAACTTATGCTTTCCCAAATTTCTTTCTGTTATTGATTTCTACTTTTATTCCATTGTGCTCAGGAAACATAATCTGTGTTATTACAATCCTTTAAAATGTATTTTTCTCGGTCTTGGAGAATGTTCCATGTGTATTTGAAAGGACTGTAAAGTCCTTGGTTGTTACTTGTAGTGTTCTATGGTTATCTGTTGGACATAGTCAGCTTATAGTATTGTTCATATCTTCTATTTCCTTACTGACCTTCCGTCTTATTTGCTTTATGAATTGTTGAAAATTGGGTGTTGAGGTGTGCAACTATTGTCGAACTGGCTATTTCTCTGTTCACATCAATGAGTTTTTGCTTCATATGTTTTGGTGCACTATTGTTAGGTTCACATATGCTTATAATTGTTATATCTTCTGATGAAATGATCTTTTATTATTATAAAATGTCCCTCTTTAATACTAGTAACACTCTTTATTTAAAGTCTACTTTGATTTTGGTATAGCACGACAAGTGTCTTATGGTGCTGTTTGCATGGTATATCTTTTTCCATCTTTTTACTTTGAATCTCCTTGTACCTTTGAATCTAAAGTATGTTCCCTATATACAGCCTATAGTTGGATCTTATTTTTTTATCCAGTCAGATAAGTTCTGTCTCTTGACTGTTTAATCCATTCACATTTAATGTTATTGATATAGTTGGATTTATGTCTACGATTTTACTTTTTGTTTCCCGTTTCATTTATTTTTTGCTCCTCTAATGTTTTTTAATTGCATTCTTTTGCATTTAGTGAAAATTTCCTAAATCAGATTTTAAGTTTCCTTAATGATTTTTCACTCCTTGAGTTGTTTCCTTTACAGTTGTAGTTATCACAAATATCTTAACTTACTAGTATCTACTTCACATTGATCCAAGCCAATCCCAGTTGGATATAGAAAAGTTAACTCCTGTATCGCTTCATTCTGTTTTGCCCATTTCTGTATGTAAATTTATCACATCTGTGTATGTTACAAATCCAACAATATACTTTATTAATGATTATTTTATATAACTTTATGTCTTTGTAGAAGCTGAGGGAAAGAAAGCAAGTATATATTTATAGTGTTTGTTTGATAACTTTAATTATCATTTTCGATCTTCTCCATTTGTTCTGTGAGTTCAAATTGCCAACCATTGACATTTCCTTACCTTAGTTTTGGCTTTGCAGCAAGCAACCTCCTTTGAGCTGATATTGGCAAATATATTACACATGCATATGGTACAAGTCACCAACAAAACACCAAAATGCATGTTGTTTCATACAATTACTTTCTAATTCAGTCAGAAATGGGAAGAAATCTGCATTTATATTGTCTTATATAATTACATAATTACCTTTACAGATGGTATTTGTTTTCTTAAATGTGTAAATTTGATTTACTGTCTGGAGTCACTTGTTTTCTGCCTGAAAAATTTCCCTCTGAAGTTCTTGTAAAGTAGATTTGCTAATAAGGAAGTCTCTGTTTTTGTTTGTCTAGGAATGTCTTTATTTTCCCTTACTTCTGAAACGTAGGCTTTCTAGATATAGAGGCTTCATTATTTTCTTTTCTTTGAACACTGTGAATACGTTAATCTTACAGCTTTCTGGGTTCCACTGTTTCTGATGAAAAGTCAGCTCCTTGTTTTGATGCGTTCCCTTTTATCTCTTCCTGCTTTCAAGATTTTCTCTTTGTCTTTATCTTTAATCATTTTTATTATGATGTCTTCAAATAGTGACAGTTTTATTTTTCTCTTTTCCAAAATGTCTGCCCTTTATTGGCTCTTCTTGTGTCATTGCAGCGACTATAACTTCCCATCCTGTGTGGAATAAAATGATAAGTGAATACCTTTACCTTATTCTTGGTATTAAGGGGAAAACATTCCATCTTTAACCATGAAGCCTCATGTTAGAAATAGTTTTTTGGTAGACGGTGTTCATCAAATTGAGGATGTTCCTTTTTGTTTCTATTTTTTTCTGAGAGTTTTTATCATGAAAAGGCTGGATTTGATCAAATGCATTTTGTGCATCAATTCATATTATGTGATTTTTGTTGAAAATGATTATTATATACTTACTATTAATATGGCATGTTACATTGAATAATTTTCAATACTGAACCAATTTTGCATCCCTGGAGTAAAGTCCATGAGTCCTATATAACTCTTTTCATATTTTGCTGAATTCTATTTGCTAATATTTTATTTTACTTTTTATTAAGGTATCACTGATATACACTCTTATGAAGGTTTCACATGAAAAACATTGTGGTTACTACGTTCACCCATATTATCAAGTACATCCCCAGACCCCACTGAAGTCACTGTCCATCAGCGTAGTAAGATGCCACAGAGTCATTACTTATCTTCTCTGTGCTACTGTCTTCCCTGTTGCCCCCCCAGTACACCATGTGTACCAATCATAAAACCTGTCAATCCCCTTCTCCCTCCCTCCCCAACCCCTTCCCCACCCCTCCCCTGTGGTAACCACTAGTCCCTTCTTGGAGTCTGTGAGTCTACTGCTGTTTTGTTCCTTCAGTTTTGCTTCGTTGTTATACTCCACAGATGAGGGAAATCATGTGATACTTGTCTTTCTCTGACTGGCTTATTTCACTGAGCATAATACCCTCTAGCTCCATCTGTATTGTTACAAATGGTAGGTTTGTTTTCTTCTTATGGCTGAATAATATCCCATTGTGTATATGTACCACATCTTCTTTATCCATTCATCTACTGATGGACACTTAGGTTGCTTCCATTTCTTGGCTATTGTAAATAGTGCTGCAATAAACATAGCGGCACATGTGTCTTTTTGAATCTGAGATCTTGTTCCCTTTGCGTAAATTCTTAGGAGTGGAATTCTCAGGTCAAATGGTATTTCTATTTTTAGTTTTTTGAGGAACCTCCATATTGCTTTCCACAATGGTTGAACTAATTTACATTCCCACCAGCAGTGCAGGAGGGTTCCCCTTTCTCCACATCCTCACCAGCATTTGTTGTTCATTGTCTATTGGAATGTTGGCCATCATAACTGGTGTGAGGAGATATCTCATTTGGTTTTAATATGCATTTCCCTGATAATTAGCAATGAGGAGCATCTTTTCATGTGCCTGTTGGCCACCTGAATTTCTTCTTTGGAGAAGTGTCTGTTTATATCTTCTACCCATTTTTTAATTGGGTTATTTGCTTTTTGGTGTTGAGGCATGTGAGTTTTTTATGTATTTTGGATGTTAACCCCTTATTGGACAAGTTATGAATATATTCTCCCATACTGTAGAATGCCTTTTTATTCTGATGGTGTCCTGCTGTATAGAAGCTTCTTAGCTTGATGTAGTCCTATTTACTCATTTTTGCTTTTGTTTCCATTGTCCAAACAGATATGTTCAGAAAAAAGTTGCTCATATTTATATTCAAGAGATTTTTGCCTATATTTTCTTCTAAGTTTTATGGTTTCATGACTCACATTCAGGTCTTTGATCCATTTTGAGTTTACTTTTGTGTATGGAGTTAGACAATAATCCAGTTTAGTTCCTTTACATGTAGCTGTCCAGTTTTGCCAACATCAGTTGTTGAAGAGGCTGTCATTTCCCCATTTTATATTCATGGCTCCTTTACCATATGTTAACTGACCATATATGCTGGGGTTTATATCTGGGCTCTCTAGTCTGTTCCATTGGTCTATGGGTCTGTTCTTGTGCCAGTACCAAATTGTCTTGATTACTGTGGCTTTGTAGTAGAGCTTCAAGTCAGGGAGCGTAATTCCCCCTGTTTTATTCTTCCTTCTCAAGATTGCTTTGGCTATTCGGGGTCTTTTTTGGTTCCATATTAATTTTAGAACTATTTGTTGCAGTTCGTTGAAGAATGCTGTTGCTATTTTGAGAGGGATTACATTGAATCTATAGATTGCTTTAGGCAGGATGGCCATTTTGACAATAATAATTCTTCCTATCAATGAGCATGGGATGTATTTCCATTTATTGGGGTCTTCTTTAATTTCTCTCAAGAGTGTCTTGTAGTTTTCATGGTATACATCTTTAACCTCCTTAGTTACGTTTATTCCTAGGTATTTCATTCTTTTTGGTACAATTGTGAATGAAATTGTTTTCCTGATTTCTCTCCCTGCTAGTTCATTAGTATATAGAAATACCACACATTTCTGTGTATTAATTTTGTATCCTGCAACTTTGCTGAATTCAGATATTAGATGTAGTAGTTTTGGAGTGGATTCTTTAGGATTTTTATGTACAATATCATGTCATCTACAAACAGGGACAGTTTAACTTCTTCCTTGCCAATCTGGATGCCTTTTATTTCTGTGTTGTCTGATTGCCATGGCTACAACCTCCAGTGCTATGTTGAATAAACATGGGGAGAGTGGGAATCTTTGTCTTGTTGCCAGTCTTAAAGGGAAAGCTTTCAGCTTCTCGCTGTTAAGTATAATGTTGGCTGTGGGTTTGCCATATACGGGCTTTATTATGTTGAAGTACTTGCCCTCTATACCCATTTTGTTAAGAGTTTTTGTCCTGAATGGATGTTGAATTTATTTGAATGCTTTTTCAGCATCTATGGAGTTCATCATGTGGTTTTTATCATTTTCGTTGATGTGGTGGATGATGTTGATGGATTTTCAAATACTGTACCATCCTTGCATCCCTGGAATAAATCCTACTTGATCACGATGGATGATCTTTTTTATGTATTTTTGAATACAGTTTGCTAGTATTCTGTTGTGTATTTTTGCATCTATGTTCATCAGGGAAATGGGTCTGTAATTTTCTTTTTTTTTTGTGGTGTCTTTGCCTGGTTTTGGTATTAGAATGATGCTGGCCTCATAGAATGAGTTTGGGAGTATTCCCTCCTCTTCTACTTTTTGGAAAACTTTAAGGGGGATGGGTATTAGGTCTTTACTAAATGTTTGATGAAATTCAGCAGTGAAACCATCTGGTACAGGCATTTTGCTCTTAGGTAGTTTTTTATTACCAATTCAATTTCGTTGTCGGTAATTGGTCTGTTCAGATTTTCTGTTTCTTTCTGGGTCAGTCTTGGAAGGTTGTATTTTTCTAGAAAGTTGTCCATTTCTTCTAGGTTATCCAGTTTGTTAGCATATAATTTTTCATAGTATTCTCTAAGAATTCTTTCTACTTCTGTGGTATCTGTAGTGATTTTTCCTTTTCTAATTTGTGATTCTGTTTATGTATGTAGACTCTCTTTTTTAATGAAGGTATCATTGGTCTACAATCTTATGCTCAGGTTTCACATGAGCAACATTGTGGCTACAATATTTCCCTGTATTATCAAGTCCCCACCACATACCCATTACAGTCACTGTGCATCAGCATTGTAAGATGCTACAGAATCATTACTTGTCTTCTCTGTGCTATACTTCCTTCCCTGTGACCCACCTATATTATGTTCACTAATCATAGTACCCCTTAATTCCCTTATCCCTCCCTTCCCACCCACCCTCCCCAACCCCTTTCCCTTTGGTAACTGCTAGTCCATTCTTGGGTTCTGTGAATCTGCTGCCATTTTGTTCCTTCGGTTTTTGCTTTGTTGTTATGCTCCACAGATGGGTGAAATCATTTGATACTTGTCTTTCTCCACCTGGCTCATTTCACTGAGTATGATACCCTCTAGGTCCATCCATGTTGTTGCAAATGGTAGCATTTGTTTTCTTCATATGGCTGAATAATATTCCATTGTGTGTATATGTACCACATCTTCCTTATCCATTCAAGTAGTGTCTCTTTTTTTCTTTATAAGTCTGGCTAGGAGTTTATCTATTTTGTCAATTTTCTTGAAGAACCAGCTCCTGCTTTCATTGACTCTTTCTATTGTTTTATTCTTCTCAATTGTATTTATTTCTGCTCTAATGTTTCTTATGGCCCTCCTACTGACTTTGGGCCTCATTTGTTCTTCTTTTTCTAGTTTCATTAATTGTGAGTTTAAACTATTCATATGGGATCATTGTTCTCTATTGAAATAAGGCTTTACTGCAGTATACTTCACTCTTAGCACCACCTTCACTGCATCCCACAGATATTGTGGTGTTGAGTTATTGTTATTTGTCCCCATATATTGCTTGATCTTGGTGTTTATTTGTTCATTGATCCAAAGATTATTTAGGAGAATGTTGTTAAGCCTCCATGTTTTTGTGGGCTTTTTTGTTTTCTTTGCATAATTCATTTCTAGTTTCATACCTCTGTGGTCTGAGAAGCGGGTTGGTACAATTTCAATATTTTCAAGTTTACTGAAGCTCTTTTGGTGTCCTAGTTTATGATCTATTCTTGAAAATGTTTTATGTGCACTTGAGAAGAATGTATATCCTGCTGCTTTTAGGTGGAATGTTCTGGAGATGTCTGTTAGGTACATCTGTTCCAATGTGTTGTTCAGTGCCTGTCTCCTTATTTTCTATCTGGTTAATCTGTCCTTTGGAGTGAGTGGTGTGTTGGAGTCTCCTAAAATGAATGCATTTCATTCTATTTCCCCCCTTTAATTCTGTTAGTATTTGTTTCACTAGGTGCTCCTATGGTGGGTACATAGATATTTATAATGGTTATGTCCTCTTGTTGGACTGACCCTTTTATCATTATGTAATGTCCTTCTTTGTCTTTTGTTACTTCCTTTGTTGTGAAGTCTATTTTGTCTGGTACAAGTACTGCAACTCCTGCTTTTTTCTCCCTATTAGTTGCATGAAATGTCTTTTTCCATCCCTTCACTTTCAGTCTCTGTATATCTTTGGGTTTGAAGTGAGTCTCTTGTAGGCATCATATAGTTGGGTCTTGTTTTTTTATCCATTCAGTGACTCTATGTCTTTTGATTGTTGCACTCAGACCATTTACGTTTACAGTGATTAATGATAGATTTCTACTTATTGCCATTGCAGACTTTAGATCTGTGGTTACCAAAGGTTCAAGGGTAACTTCTTTACTATATAACAGTGTAACTTAACTCACTTGAATGTTATTACAAACACAATTCAAAGGTTCTTTTCTTCCCACTCCTTTTTCTTCCTCCTCCATTCTTTATATATTAAATATCATATTCTGTACTCTGTCTATCCCTTGACTGACTTTGAGGATAGTTGATTTAATTTTCCATTTGCTTAGTAATTAGTTGGTCTACTTTCTTTACTGTGGTTTACACTTCCATCTATAACAGTCCCTCCAAAACACACTGTAGAGATGGTTTGTGGGAGGTAAATGCTTTCAACTTTTGCTTATTTAGAAATTGTTTAATCCCTCCTTCATGTTTCAATGATAATCTTTCTGGGTAGAGTATTCTTGATTCAAGGCCCTTCTGTTTCATGCATTAAATATATCATGCCACTCCCTTCTGGCCTGTAAGGTTTCTGCTGAGAAGACTGTTGATAGCCTGATAGGTTTTGTAGGTGATCTTTTTTCTCTCTCTGGCTGCTTTTAATACTGTTGTTATCCTTGATCTTTGCATTTTAATTATTCTATGTCTTAGTGTTGTCTTCCTTGGGTCCCTTGTGTTGGGAGATCTGTGCATCTCCATAGCCTGATAGGCTATCTCCTTCCCCAGACTGGGGAAGTTTTCAGCAATTACCTCCTCAAAGACACTTTTTCTCTCTCTCCTTCTTCTTCTTCTGGTACCCCTATAATGAGAATATTGTTCCGTTTGGATTGGTCATTGCCTGGGGCAACAGCAAGGACAGCTGGTTTGTGAGCCAGTGCCGGCCTGGATGAAGGAGTGCCAGGCTGCATATTGTAGTGGGGGCCCTCATAGCTGCATTGCCAGCCAGGGGGAATGGAGCACCTGAAGCTCCTGAAAGTTCCCAACTTGTTGGGCTGAATGTGCAAGGACAATTTTGTCCACCTGCCCTTTCTCCTGAGCAGCAAGCTCTGTGTAATACTCACCCCTTTAGCAGCCCTCTAACTGTTAGGAAGTCTCTCAGAGTGCCCTCCTTTCTTTTGTCCCAGAGTGGCCAATTGTGGGTACCTGTTGTCCACAGTCAGCTGGAATCTCAGTCTCTTCAAGTATTCCACCTGTCTTAGCTTTACAACCCCACTGATCTCCAGAGACCATGTAATGTAGGTTTGTGCTCCCAGAGCAGATCTCCACTACTGGGTGTTCAGCAGTCCTAGGCCTCCATCCCCTCCCTGCTCCATTTCTCTTCCTTCCACCAGTAAGATGGGATGGGAGAAGGGCTTGGGTCCTGCTGGGTCATGGCTTTGGTACTTTACCCTTTTCTGTGAGATCTGTCTGATCCCCAGGTGTAGGCAGTCTGCCACAGCCTTCTTTGCTGTTCTTTCAGGATTAGTTGTATTTGCTATATTTTCATATTATATGTGGTTTTCATTGGACATTTCCATCTCATCTCTCACACTACCATCTTTAAGCCCTTATATTTGCTGATATTTTAAAAGGATTTTTGTGTCTACATTCATGAGGATATTGGTTTGTACTTCTCTCTTTTTGTACTGCTTTTTCTGGTTTTGTTACTGTGAAATTCTACCTTCAAAAAATTAATTGGAAAATATTCCCTCCTGGGTCTTTTTTGACCTGATTGTGCGGCATTATCATTAATTCTCCTTTAAAAGTTTGAGAGAAATCTCCAGTCTTATCATTTGAGCTTCAAGATTCTTTCTTGAGAATTTTATTATTACAAATTTTATCTCTATTAGTTATAAGGCTATAAAAATTACCTGTATTATACTGGATAATTTGCTGTCGTTTGTGCTTTTTGAGGAATTGGTCTGTTTCATCAAAGTTGTGAAACTTATGTGTGTGGAATTGCTTGGCATATTCTCGTAATGTCCTTTAGATGTCTGCATTGTTTTTGAATAAGTAGTTTTATAGTAATTGCCCTAGGTATTATAATATAAATATGTAGTTTTTAATAATCTACTGATATCAGTGCTTTATTTAAAATAAAGCAAAGTGTTGAAACCTTACTTCCACTTGGTTCCTTTTATCCTCACTTTTATTTTATTTATTTTTATTGAATAAATTAGTTGTGTAACATTATGCAAGTTTAAGGAGTAAAGCGTTACTTTGATATGTTCATATATTGTAATATGATTGTCATTGTGATATTTATCACATTTCATGATCATTGTACAGTATTTACTATTTTCATTATACTGTGTTTTAATTTCTGTGGTTTATTCTCATTACAAATCTGTACTCTTAAACACCATCACTCTTATACCTGCATCTCTTGGTAACCAACATTTTGCTATTTTTTTTTACAGGTTTAGCATTTTTATATTCTACATATAAGTAATATCATACAGTATTTGTCTTTCTCTGACTTATCTCACTTAGCATAATGTGCTCAAGTTCCATCCATGTTGGCCCAAATAGGAGGATATCTTCCTTTGTCATGGCTGAATAATATTTCATTGCATATATGTACCATTTCTTTTTTATCCATTCATCAACTGATGGGCATTTGGGTTAGTTCCATGTCTTGGCTATTGTGAATAATGCTTTGATAAGCATGGCAGTGCATGTATCTCACTGAAATTCCTTTTTCATTTCCTTTGGATATATATGCAGATGTCAAAATGATGGGTTGTATGGCAGATCTGTTTTTAATTTTTGGAGGAACCTCCATATTGTTTTCTGCTGTGTTGGACCTATTCATATCAATGACATATAAAGATTCCCTTTTCACTGTATCCTCACCAGCACCTGTTGTCTCTTGTCTTCTAATGATAGCCATTCTAACAGGTGTGAGAGGATAGCTCACTATGGTTTTGATTTGCATTTCCCTGATGATTAGTGATGCTAAGCATATTCTTACCTCTGTTGGTCATTTTGATATCCTCTATGGAGAAATGTCTATTTAGTTCTCCCCTTTTTCAATCATGTTTTGTTGTTGTTGCTGTTACTGGGTTGATGGGTATGAATGTATTTATATATATACATATATAAAATCATATATTACCCAATATATGGTTTGCAAAAATGTCTCCCATTCTGTAAGCTGTCTTCATTTTGTTAATTGCTTCTTCTGATAGGCAGCTTTTGAGTTTAATGTAGTCCTATTTGTTGATTTTTTTAAATATGCTTTTGGTATTATGCCCATAAAACTATTACCAAGATCAATATTGATAAACTTCTTCTCTACATTTTCTTCCAGTTTTATGATATATCAGGTCTTATATTTAAGTCTTTGATCCATTTCAGTTAATTTTGGAAGTGGTATGGAATAGATAGAGGTCCAATTTCATTATTCTGCATATTTCTCCAGTTTTCCCAGCATCCATTTGTTGAAGAGACATTCCTTTCCCCATTGGGCATTCATGGCTTCCAAATATTTATTAGCTATATGTGCCAGGATTTAATTCTGGGTTTTCCATTCTGTTTTGCTGGTCAATATGTCTATTTTTGAGCCAGTACCATACAATTTTTATTACGTCTGTGTAGTATGGCTTGAAGTCCAGAACCATGATACTCCAGTTTCGTTCTTTTTTCTAAGACTTGCTATGTCTATTTGACCTTTTTTAGTTCCACCCAAGTTTAGGATGTCTGTGAAGAATGCCTGAGGTATTTTCATGGGGACTGCATTATATCTGTGGATGGCTTTGGGTAGTATGGCCATTTTAACAATATTAATTCTCCTGATCCATGAACACAGGATATCTTTCCATTTGTGTCATCTGCCATTTCTTATTGAAAAGTTCTGTGGTTTTCATTGTACAGATCTTCCTTGGTTGCATTTATTCCTAAGTTTCTTACTGTTTTTGATACTATTGTGAATGAGATGACTTTCTTTCTTCTTTTCTTTCTCTCTCTCTCTCTCTCTTTCTTTCTCTGATGCTTTACCATTAGTGTAAAGGGATGCAATTGATCTCTGTGTCTTGATTGGTAACCTGCCACTTTACTGATATCATAGGTTAATTCCAACAGTTTTTTGACTGATTCTTTCAGATTTTCTGTATGTAGAATCTTAAATTCCACAATGACAAAATAACTTCTTCCTTTCTGATTTGGATGACTTTTATTTCTTTGTCTTGCCTAATCGCTCTAGTTAAAGACTTTCAGTACTGTATTGAATAGGAATGGTGAGAGTGGGCATTACTGCCTTTTTCCTGATCTTACAGGTAAATGCTTTCATTTTCTCTCCATTGGGTATTATTTTAGCTGTGCATTTGTCATATATGGCTTTTTTCATTAAAGTATCATTGTTATACAATCTTATGATAGTTTCAAATACACAACAGAGTGGTTCAACTTTCACCCATATTATCAAGTCCTCACCACCTTCCCCCAGTGCGGTCACTGTCCATGAACATACTAAGATGTTACACAGTCATTAACTGTATTCTCTGTGCTGTAGTACTGTTCCCGTGATCAACCTATATTGTGATTGCAAATTATTGTGCCCATTAATCCCTTTCTCCCTCCCCACCCTCCTCGGCCCCTCCCCTTTGGTAACCACTAGTCACTTCTCAGTGTCTATGAGTCTACTGCTGCTTTGTTCCTTCTATTTTGCTTTGTTTTTATACTTTACAAATGAGTGAAATCATATGGTATTTGTTTTTCTCCACCTGGCTTATTTCACTGAGCATAATACTCTCTAGCTCCATCCAAGTTGTTGCAAACGAGGATTTCTTTTCTTTTTATGGCTGAATAATATTCTATTGAGTATATGCGCCACCTCTTCTTTATCCATTCATCTATTAATGGACACTTAGGTTGCTTCCATATCTTGGCTATTGCAAACAGTGCAGTGATAAACATAGGGGTGCATCTGTCTTTTTGAATCATGGATTTTGTTTTCTTCAGGTAAATTCCTAGGAGTGGAATTCCTTAGTCAAATGGTATTTCTATTGTAGTTTTTTGAGGAACCTCCATATTTCTTTCCCCAACAGTTGCACCAATTTACATTCCCACAAGCAGTGTAGGAGGGTTTCCCTTTTTCTGCCTCCTCACCAGCATTTGTTGTTTCTTGTCTTTCAGAGAGCGGCCATCCTATCTGATGTGAGGTGATATCTCACTGTGGTTTTAATTTGCATTCCCTGATGATTAGCGATGTGGGGCATCTTGTCATGTGCCTGTTGGCCATCTGAATTCCTCTTTGGAGAAGGGTCTGTTCAGGCATATATGGCTTTATTATGTTGGGCATGTTCCTTCTATACCCAGTCTCTCAAGGCCTTTTATCATGAAGTTCTTCTGCATCTATTGAGATGACTATGTGATATTTATCTTCAATTTTATTGATGTGTGGTATTACATTTATTGTTTTGTGTATGTTAAACCATCATTGCATCCCAAGGATAAATCCCACTTCGTCAAGGTGTGTAATGTGTTCTCTTAATGTCCTTTTAATGTAGTCTTGAATTCAGTTTGCTGATATTTTGTGGAGAATTGTTGCACCTATATTCATCAAGGATATTGGTCTATAGTTTTCTTGTAGTATCCTTATCTGGTTTTGGTATTAAAGTAATGTTGGTCGCATAGAATGAGTTTGGAAGTGTTTACTCCTCTTCAATACTTTAGAAAAGTTGGAGAAGTGATTTTAATTCTTTAAATGTTTGTTAAAATTCACCAGTGAAGCTCTCTGGTACAAGAGTTTTCTGTGTTGGGAGTATTTTTTTTTTATTACTGATACAGTCTCTTCACTCATTTTTGGTCTGTTCAGATTTTCTATTTCTTCCTGATTCAGTCTTGGTAGGTTGTGTGGTTCTAAAAATGTATCCACTTCTTCTAGGTTATATAATTGTTCACTGCAGTCTTTTAAGATTCAATGTACTTCTGCAATATCGGTTGTAACGTCCCCTCTTTCATATCTAACTTTGAGTCCTTTTTGTCTTAATCTAGCTAAAGGCTTGTACATTTTATTTATCTTTTTGAAGAACCAGCTCTTCATTTCATTGATGCTTTCCATTGTTTTTCTGGTTTCTATTTCATTTTACACTCTGATCCTTATTATGTCCTTCCTTATGCTAAATTTAGACTTAATTTTTTCTTCTTTTTGAAGTTCCTTGAAGTGTAAAGTTAGGTTGCTTGAGATCTTCCTAATTTCTTAATAGATGCACTTATTGCTAATAACTTTCCTCTCAAAACTGCTTTTTCTGCATCCCACATTTGATATGTTGTATTTTTGTTTGTTTCAAGATAATATTTTATTCCATTTTGATCTCTCCTTTAAAGCATATAGTTTAGTCTCTGCATATTTGTAGGTCTTCTTAGTTTCCTTTTGTCATTGTTTCTCATTTCATACCATTGTGGCTTAAGAAGAGAGTTGGTTTGATTTCATCTTCTTAAATTTGCTAATATTTGTTTTGTGGCCTATCATGTGACCTATTTCTAGAATATTCCACATACAGTTGAGAAAAATGTGTATCCTACTGCTGTTGGATCGAATGTTCTTTGTATGTCTATTAAGTACATTTGTTCTAAACCATGGATCGATTCTGAGGTTTCCTTACTGATATTTGTCTGATTTTATCCAGTGCTGGTAGTATGGTACTGAAGTCCTTGACAATTAGTGTATTATTATCTATTTTTCCTTCATGATCTTTTATTCTTAATATATTTCAGAGCTTGGGTGTTGGGAGATACATTTATAATTGTTATATCTTCTTGATGTATTGACCCCCTTATCATTAGATAATGTCCTTCCTTGTCTTGTTACACTTGTTGTATCTTCACCACTTTTAAAATAAAATTGTCTTAAAATGTTTAATCTCCATCCATTGAACACCATATTACATGGTAAACTTTGTTTTGCTTTTCTTTAAAGGCAGGTTTGCTAGCAATAAATTGTTTCCCTTCAACTGAGAATGTCTATTTCTTCTTCATTCCCAAAGTATATTTTGCTGGTTATAGAACTGAGAGTTGATTATTTTTTTGTGTATGAAAAATGTTATGCCACTTCCTTCTGATCTCTATGGTTTGTGATGAGAAATCCATTGTTATTCAAATTTGTGTTCCTCTATACTTGATGTGCCCTTTCTCTTCTTCCAAAATATATATTTTTTGTCTTTAATTTTCAAAAACTTATAAAGCATCTTGGTATGGATTTCTTTGGGTTTATATTTTGCATTCACTTAGCTTCTTGAATCTGTAGGATTATATCTTCCACCAAATTTGGGGCATTTTCAGCCATTATTTCTTTGAATAAAATGTTTGTCTCTTTCCTTTCCTTTGAGATACCAATGAGAGAAATGTTAGCTCTTTCATCAACTATACTTTGATTTAAAATAAGAGAAATGTTAGCTATTTTGTTCCTGTCAAACAGGTCCCTGAGACTGTTTACTTTTTATTTTCAGTCTATTCTGTTATTAAGATAAGTAAATTCTATTGATCTAGCCCTAAGTTCACTAATTCTATCTTCTGTCATCCCCGTTCAACAACTGAGTCCATTCAGTGAGCTTTTTTTAAATTATATTTTTCAGTTCTGTAGTTTCCATTTTAAAAATAACTTCTAATTCTTTGCTAAGATTTTCTATTTTTTCATTTGTGTCAAGAAAGTTCCTAACTGCTTATTAAAGATTATGATGATGATGTTTTTCAACCTTGTCAAATAACTCCAATATTTGACATACTCTGGCTTTGGCTTCTCTTGATTATTGTTGTCTATTTGTGATTATTCTGATTCTTAGCATGACTAGTAATTTTCTATTGTACCCTGGGAATTTTAGAGATTATGAGCATGGATCCTATTTAACTTTTTTTTAGCAGAACAGTTAAACTGTTGAGGTGCAGCAAGAGGGCTGGTGAACATGAGTGTCAGCTGCTTCCTGGGCCCCTCCCATCCCACTCCAGGAAGTGCGGGGCGCTGCCTTGCCCCATTCATGGTAGTGGGTAGCTGGAGGTCCAGCCCCCTTTTTCGCCCCTGATGTCTTCTCATGAAAAGCTCACACTGCCCTCTTGCCTCTGAGTGGGGTATAAAATCAGCTCCCCAATATGTTCCACTGTAGGGTAAGTGCTCAGCTCTCTATGGGACCCCCTGACAGCAGAACGGGGGAGGGGATTAAGCAGAGTGCCCCATGGCTGCCTCTCCCACCGCCTCATTCAGCAATAGTAGTTAGTGAATAGTTCGATACTCCAGTCTCAATAATTGGCAAAACAACTAGACAGAATGTCAAAGACATAAAAAACTTACTGTTATTTTACTGGGGCGTTGTCTGTTGATGAATTGTCTATTTCTCTCTTCTGTCAGTTTTGTTTCATGTATTTCCAGACTCAGCTGCTTATATAATTTTATTTCTTTATAATGTTCAGTTTTTTCTTTATAATTTTTATTTCACCCTCACACATTAACCCTTTTTTCAGTATGAATGTCCCTCATTGTCTCCAGTAACAGTTTGTTTTAAAGTCTATTTTGTCTGATATTTAGCATGCCGCTCCAGCTTGCTTATGTTTAATGTTTGCGTGTCATCTTTTTTCCATCATTTTACTTTGAATCTATTTGTGTCTTTGCATATATAATGTATCTATTGTAGGCAGTCTATATTTGGTTCCTGTTCTAGGCAGTCTGGCAATCTCTGCTTCTTTATTGAGTGTTTAATTCACTTACAGTTAATATAATTATTGATACGGTAGGATTTACATCTGCCTTTTGCTGTTCATTTTCTGTATGTCTGTCTCTTTCGTTCCTCCCTTCCTTCTTTACTGCCTTCTGTTGTGTTGAAGAGATTTGTTTTAGTTCTAATTCCTTTGTTAGTTTCTTTTTGTATTTTCAGAGTAGTGTGGTCTAAGGATTACAATAAGCATCTTAATGGAAAACAGTCTCTTTAAAGTTAATACTAAATTATCTCTTCAAATATTTTTGTCTGCCCCTTTCTCACCTTTCTTCCTGAGGGACCCAATTACAAATATATTGTTACTCTTAAGGGTATCCAAGAGGCCCCCAAGGATTTGTTTGATTTTCTTCATTCTTTTATATTCTTCAGAATTAATTATATTTATGGATCTATCTTCAAGTTCATTGATTCTTTCTTCTGACAGCTCAGATCTCCTGATAAGCCTCTCTAGTTTTTCATCTGAGTTACTGTACTTTGCAACTCCAGAATTTTCATTTGGTGTATCTTATAATTCATATCTCTTTATTGGTAGTCTCCATTTGGTAAGTCATTGTCATCATATTTCCTTCCATTTAAACATGGGTTTAGTTCTTTGAACATTTTCATAACAGCTGCTTTGAAGTCTTGGCCTACTAAGGCCAGCATTTGGGTCCTCTCAGACATATTTCTATTGGCTCTAACCCTTTATTCCTGTGTGACTCCCCGTTTCTTTGCATGTTTCATTTTTTTGTTGTTGTTAAAAGCTGATCATTTTATATAACTCAGGAACTCTGGATTCTGAGTCTCCCCCCTAACCAGAGGTGACTGTAGTTGCTGGGGTTTTTGTTTGTGGATTTAGGTCTTGCTGGCAGTAGTTCTGTACTTTGTGCCTCCTGTAGTGTGTAGCCACCAATGCCTGCTCATTTTTTTTTTAATTCTTGTTTTTGTTTTTAAGCCTGGTTTCCTTGGTGTTACCCTTGCACTAATATAGCCTCCTGGTCAGGCCATGACTGGTCAGAAATTTTGTTTAAACAACTTAGGTGAATGAGACTTCTACCATTTGTTGAAGTGGTCTGTGTATGAGTTGAGATATTCAAAGTTCAGCCATGTCACCAGTCTTTCCTGCTTGCACAGGATCACACAGTCAGCCAAGGATAAGGAGATAACGGGGGTCCTCTCTGCCCTCTCATGAACGTGTATGCAGCCTTCCAGATCTCAGAAATCCTTTAAAAATTCTTGCTTGTTTCTTGCTTGAACCAACCAGTACTGTAGTCTTCAGTAGCCATGACATTGGCATTCCCTAATTATTTGCCACTGAGATCACTGGTGGTTGACATAGTACATGAGATTTTCCATGGAGTTCCCAATCACGTCAACCCTCTTTTTTGGCACTAAGACTGAAGGTTCTCAAGGCTCCTGTCCAACTGAATTTGGAAGGAGGAATGTTAGGTCCTCCTTTTATTGTGTTTATATTTTCCCTATATATCTAGTGGTTTGTTTTATATATGTATTTACTGTGGTATTTATTGCATAGTTTTTCATAATTGTTACCTCATTATGAAATTTGGCTTTTAGCATTATAAAGCATCCTTATTTGTCTCATTTATTGCTTCTTTAGCATTACATTTTTTCTGATTTCAGAATTATAACCCCTGCTCTCTTGGTGTTTACATTACCTGGTAAATCTTTTTGCATTCTTGTATTTTTCAGCCATTTTAGTCACTGAATTTTAGATGTATTTTTTAATTGCATAGAGTTGGATTTTGTTTTACGTGTGAATTTGGATATATTTTTCTTTTAAGAGGCATTTTTTTACTCACATTTATTGAAAGAACTGATATGTTTGATCTCAGTTCCTCTGTAGTATGACATATTGCAATCATTGCCTGTATTATGTCACACTGTGTTGCTCTCTTCTGTGTGTCTGCTTTGCTTTTTCATAAATTATTTTGGTATTTAAGAATGTTTGTATATACATATTTTTTATTAATGGTTTCCTTTGTTTTTTGTGGTTTAATTCCCGTTCTTACTTAAGAAAGTAATGGCATACTATTTGGTGTGCTGGTTTTAACTGTATCTATAGATTCCTGTTTATTACATATTTGCCATACTTTCTATATATTTTATCTAGTATATACTTAGTACATACCTTCTCATTTTCTTCTTTTGTCTCTCAGATTTTGTATTCTTTCTGTTCCATCAGAGCATATGATGTCCATACACTATCATTCAGCCATGACTCTATCTAGGTCTTCATCTCGTTCTATAATTAAATATGCAGGACGCTCGCCGTCAGTCCCCCAGCACTTTCGCATTCTACCATGGTTGGATGAGGCTCGTGTCCTCTAGAAAGTTCCTCAGCAAGGACACCTGTGTACAATATTTTGGACATATGTAAAACTGTCTTCCTATCACCTTGATATACGAAGTTCAGCTTAACTGGATATAAAATCCTTGATTTACACTTCTTCAAATTTCTTGAAAATGCGGCTCCACTGTCGTCTTGCTTTGTGTATTGTTTGTGATACATCTGGTGCCAGTATAATCCTCTTACCTTCGTAAATTACTTCATCTTTTTACTTGGAGGCCCTGAGGAATTCTTCTTTATTTCTAGTCTGATAGTTTAGGAACTGTCTAAGAACTGATTGTTATGGATCAGTTTCCCTGGTACCATGTGGATCCTTTCAGTGTAGCAGTTAGATTTCATTGCATGCATAGAGATTTTCCTAGATACAGTTTCAAGTGTTATTTCTATTGTATCATTTCTATCTTCCTCAGAGACCTCAGTCACATGACTGTTGCATTTCCTTTGCATCTCTTCCATTTCAACCGCTCTCTGACCCTTTTTATTTCTTGATTTAGTTTTAATTATCTTAGTTGTTTTCTATTTCTATCTTTATTTCAATTGCCTTTTATCATTTCTTTGTTTGTTTTTGGCCCCTTTCTGCTCTGTTTTTACTGATCTGAAGTATGTTTTCATATCCCTACATGTTGAGGCTATTTCATTCAGTCTAGGTAACTGTTTATAGTCTTTGTCTGCTTTATGATTGGTTTTTGGAGAATTTTAGTAGCAGAAATGTTTTTATTCTGATTTTTTTTCTTACAGTAGTAGTGTATGGACACAGTCTGCCTGCTTGTGTCACTGTGCACTTTAGCAGGCAGAGTTCCCAGCTCCTGATGTCCTCTTCTGCCCTCTTTTAGGTGATTCCTTTTACAGGCAGTGCTGCTGTCAGGGGCAGAGGATGAATGAATTGCTATGTCTTGTTTTTTCTTTATTTCCTGCAAGATTTTTTAATTTTCCTCATATTTCCTTCTTTCCTTTGCTACCATGCTCCTGAGAGATAAATCCACTTCTGTACATACACAAGCCTCCCCAAGATTCTGAGCAGCCACCTGTAATCCCAGTTCTTCAAGGCCCTTCATTGTAGCTGATGCTGTGAACTGCCTTTCTGACCTGTGTTCTCCATTTTGATGCTTAATGTTGGATTTTTTTTTTTCTGAAGGTGATTCTGTCTGCTTCTTTTACGTCTTCTATGCCCCCTATGTTTTTTAACGAGGTAAATTTTTCATAATAGAAATTAATCATTTTAAAGTGAAATGATTCAGTGGCATTTAGTAGGTCCAGTGTTTTGTTTGTCACTGACATCATAGCTAACAATTTAGTGCCAGATCCAAGGTGGTAAAGATTTACCTTTGTATTTTATTCTAAGAAAACTATGGTTTTAGCTGTTATATCTAGGTTGCTGATCCATTTTGAGATAATGTTAGTATATGGTGTGAGGTAGGAATCCAACTTCATTCTTTTGTCTGTGGCGATCCAGTTATTCCAACACCAATTGTTGAAGAGACTATTCTCTTCCCATTGAATGGTCTTGGCACCCTTGTTGAAAATCAAATGATCATGCATGTGAGGGTTTATTTCTGTTCTGTCTCATTCTTTGGCCTATATATCTATCAATATGGTAGTACCGCATTGTTTTGATTACTGTAACCATGTAACTTTTGAAATTGGGAAATGTGAGTCTTCCAACTTTGTTCTTTTTCAATATTGTTTAAGCTGTTTGGGACCCCTTGCAATTCCATAAACATTTTAGGATCAAATTTTTCCTTTTCTGCAAATAGGCTGTTTTGGTATAGAATAAAATGCCAAATAGAATTTTGGTGGGGATGGCCCCATATATGTAGACCACTTGGTAACATTCCAATCCATGAACATGGGATGCCATTCCATTTATTTGGATCTTTAATTTTTATCAGCAGTGTTTTATAGTTTTTAGCATAGAAGTCTTTCGCCCTCCCCCCCTTGGTTAAATTTATTCCTCCATACTTTATTCTCTTGATGCTATTGCAAATGGAGTTTTTTTAAAATTCCTTCTTAGATTGTTAGTATTGGTGTATAGAAACACAAATGATTTTTTTGTGTGTATTGACTATGTGCCCTTCAATAAAAAACTTGTTTGTTAGCTCTAGGGTATTTTTGCTCGTTTGTTTTGGGGGGTATTTTTGCAGATTCTTTGGGATTTTTCTATTATTTGATCATGTCATCTTGAATAAAAAGTTTTACTTCTTCCTTTTTATTTATTTGCTCAATTGCTATGGCTAGAACTTCTAGTACATTGTTGAAAAACAATGGCGAAAATAGCATTCTAGTCTTGTTCCTGACTTTAGAGGAAAATTTTCAGTCTTTTCACCATTGGGTATGATGTTTCCTGTGAGTTTTACAAAGATGCTCTTTATCATGTTGAGGAAGTTCCCTTATGTTCCTAATTTTCTGAGTATCCTGAAAGGTTGTGGGATTTTGTTGAATGGTTTTTCTGTCAACTGAGATGATTGTGTGGTTATTTTCCCCTTTCACTCTATGGATGTGATTTATTACATTGATTGATTTTTCTTATGTTGAACCACACTTTCATTCCTGAGTTAAATCCCACTTGGTATCCAGCTTTCTTTTCTTATGGTGTATTTGTGCGGCTTTTGTATCAGAGTAAATACCTCATAAAATGTGTTGCAAAGTGTGCCCTACTCTTCTGTGTTTTTTTGTTACAGTTTGAGGATTTGTGTTCATTCTTTAAATCTTTGGTAAAATTCACCAGTGAAGCCATCAGTTTCTGGACTTCTCTTCATTAGGAGGTTTCTGATAAATGATTTACACTTTTTTACTTGTTATAAGTCTGTTCAGAATTTCTATTTCTTCTTGAGTCAGTTTTTGTAGTTTGTGTGTTTCTAATAATTTGTACAGTTCATCTAGGTTATCTCATTTGTTATCATGCAAGTGTTCACAGTATTCTCTTATAATTCTTTTTATTTCTGTTAGGTCACTTGTAACATTTCCACTTTCATTTATTATATGCATCTCTAATTTTTCTTTTTTATATTATCTGTAACTCTAAAACTTTTCTAGCAAAAGTTTGTTAATTTTGTTGATTTTTTAAAAAAAATAATGAACTTTTGCTTTAGTTAGTTCTATTGTTTTTCTATTCTCTCCAATCTCATACCTATAATTTCCTTCTTCTTGCTAACTTTGAGTTTAGTTTACCTTTTTTTTTTTTTTTAGTTCCTTAAACTAGAAAAGTTAATCTGTAAAGTCCGGTTATTGGAGATCTTTCTTCTTTCTTAATTTAGGAATACAGCCATAATTTTCTCTCAGTACTGCTTTCACTGCATCCCAAAAGTTTTGATGTGTTGCATTTTCATTTTCATTCATCTTGAAGTATTTTCTAATTTCTCTTGTGATGTCTTCTTTGACCCATTTGTCTCTAAAGACATTGTTTTCTAAAATGTTCAGTTTCCACATACTTATTAATTTTCCTTCTATTATTGATTGCTACCCTCATTCTATTTTGGTTGGCGAGCATACTTCTTCTGATTTTAATTTTTAAAAATTTACTGAGACTGCTTTGTGGAGCGGCGTGATCTGCCCTGGGGAATATCCCCCATGCCCTTGAGGAGAAGTGTGTTCTGCTGTTTTGGGATGGAGTGTCCTAGGGGTGTTTGTCAGGTCTGGCTGGTTTACAGAGTCATTGAAGTCTTCTCTTACCGATCATCTCTCTGTTGTTCTATCCGTCATTGATTATGGGCTAATGAAGTCTCCAACTATTATCATAGAACTCTCCAATTCTGTCAGTGTTTGCTTCATATACTTTGGAGGCTTGTTGCTTGACGATATATTCTTGTAATTGTTGTCTTCTTGATGAATTGACCCTTTACTCAATATATTGTCTCCTGTAACAACTGTTGACCTCAAGTTTATTGTTCTGAGAGTATAATCACCCCAGATCTTTGTTGGTTACTATTTGTATAGAATATCATTTCCCATTCTTTCACTTCAATTTGTCTTTATATCCAAAATGAGTATCTTGTAGAAAGCATAAATTGGATTTTTTTTTAGCCCTTTTGCTAACCTGTCTTTTGATTGAAGTATTTACTCCATTTACATTTAAAGTAATTACTGGTAAGGATTTCTCCCATTTTGTTATTTCTTTTCTGTATGTTTACACCTGTTTTGTTCCTCATTTCCTCCTTTAATGCCTTCTTTTGTGTTCAACTGATTTTTTGGTAGTGTACAATTATGATTATCTTCTCAATTCCTTGTGCATATATTTTTATGGCATTTTCTTAGTGAATACCACATCTAACATCCTAAATTTATAAAAATCTAGTTTGAACTGATCCAAATTTAGCTTCGGTAACATACCAAGAATCAGCTCCTATATATCTCCATCCTCTTCATGTTGTTATTGCCACATTATATCTTTTTCCATTGCATTCCCAATAACAGATGTATAATTATTGTTTCATGCATTTGTCTTTTAAGTCACATAGGAAATAAAGGGGAGTTACAAATTAAAAGTATGATAACATTGGCTTTTATGTTTACTTGTGTAGTTACCTTTTCTGAAAGTATTTCTTTGTATGGCTTTGAGTTACTTTCCAGTGTCCTTTCATTTCAGCCTGAAGGACTCTTTAGCAATTTTTGAAGGGCAGATCTACCAGCAAAAAACTTCCTCAGCTTTTGTTTATCTCAGATGTCTTAGTTTTTCCTTCATTGTTGAAAGATAACTTTGTTGGATATAGAATTCTTGACTCATGGTTTTTCTCTTTCACCACTTTAAGAATGTGCTCCTACCCCTTCTGGTCTCCATGCTCTCTGATGAGAAATCTGATGCCAATCTTGGTGATTATTTGTTTGTGAAGTCACTTCTCTCCTTTTATGATTCTGTCTTTGTCTTTCAACCATTTGATAATGATGTGTTTCTTGGAGTTCACTGAGCTTCTTGGAGGTATAGAGACATGTGTTTTGTCAAATTTGAAAGTTGACAGCTTTTATTTCTTCAGATTCGTCCTGCCCTCTTCTCTGTCCCCTCTCCTGTAATTCCCATGATGGGTATATGTGTATGCTTGATGCTCCATAGGTCCCTTGGGGTCTGTTCATTAGCCCTTTTGTTTTCTTCCTCAGACTGGATAATTTCAATCGACCTATCTTTCAGCTCACTGATTTTTCTGCCTGTTCAAATATGCTAATGAATCCTCTATGAGTTTTTCATGTAAGTTATCATACTTTGTAGTTCCAACATTTGGTTAATTCCTTTTTATAGTTTTTCTTTATTGACATTCTCTTTGTTCATATACCATTCTCCTGATTTCTTTTAGTTCTTTGTCTATGATATCCTTCAGTTCTTTGAGCATATTTAAGAAAGTTGATTTAAAATTTCTGCCTAGCAAATTCAATGTGTTTGCTTCCTTGGGGAGTTTCTGTTCATTTTTTCTGTGAATGGGCCATACTCTTATTTCCTTACATGCATCATTATTTGTTTTTATGAAAACCGGATATTCTGGATAGTATATGTAGTACCTTTAGACATCAGATCCTCTCCCCTCCTTAGGATTGTTTTTTTCTTACTGTGAGCTGTAGCTATTTGGTTAGTGACTTGACCCGTTTTTGTGAAATCTGTAATCTGTCATGTGTGGCCTCTGAAATTCCTATTCCTTCAGCTGGCGTCTTGACAGAGAAGGCTGGGGCATGCGTTAGCGCGTGGCCAGGCTGTTGACAACTCTGCCTTAGCCTTCATTTCCTGTTTGAGGTGAGCACAGACATCAGCCAGAGGTGAAAACTTGGTGTGTACTCAGGGCCTCTGAGCAAGCATCCTGCCCTGGGCATGCGGTTGGCTCTCTCAATCCTGTAGGACACACGAATCCTTTTGAATGGCCTCATTTCCCAAAGAAAGTCTTTCCCTAGCTTTTCTTCCCAGGCTTTCCATACTCTAGTGTATGCCTCAACTGTAATCTTTTTCCGAAGTGGCTGTGATTTGTTTGACTCCCTTAAAATATTTTCCAGGAATGTCCACGATTTTTCACTGAGTGTGAGTTCCAGGTCAAAGGAAAGAAAGGCAAGCACCTTGTGTCAGTCTTGCAAGCAGCCCTAGGTGACACAGAACAAAAACAGTTCTTTACTGGAATGTCGGCTGCCCGCTTCGAGACTGCCGCTGAGCTGGGGAGGGGAGTGTTGCAAGGGCAAGTAAAAATACCAGTTTCCTAACATCTTCAAGTTGTTTGTTTCCTGGTTTCATGTTCATTTGGCTGTCATAAACTTCTGACTGCTTTATGGAGACCGGACAAAGTTGAATCAGACAGGTTTTGCTTGACTGTTCAGTGTTTCTGTGAAGGGAAAGGGAAAGGCCCTTGGACGTTCCTACTTCTCTGTTTTTGCTGAGATCACTCACTTTCCTCGCATTTTCTGAAAGAGCACCTGAGGCCTCATCTCCTGACTCTGCATCCACAAGTTTGCAGTGGTGGGTAGGCAGCTGGAGCGCTCTTGGCATTTGGTTCATTTCTCCACTCACAGGTGACTTGATTGAAGGCCATGGCATTCTGTCTGCTGGTGCCGCTGAGGGCATGTGTATGGTTTTATTTGCACTTCTTGGTTTTTATGCTTTTTGGGAACAGTAAGTTGGGAGATTTGAAACCAGAGGGTAAGAGAAGCAGCATGCCATTGTCCTCCAAACCTGACTGGACATCTTTTTCAATTATGCCTTTTTCTTAGTGCATAATTTTAAGCACTTTTTTAATCCATCAGCAAGCCTTGTCAACTTTCTGGACTCTGCCCACTTCTTGCATTCTCTCCAGTCACCTCCCTGGTCAAAGCTGCTGCCATTTCTTTGCCAGGGGTGTTGCCCTTCAATCTCTATGGGTCCCTCAGGTTCCCTCTCTGCCTTCTCTCCACTCTTCGCTCACCATCCCAAGGAAGTTCTTTAAATATAAAGTGAACCTTCTAATTAAATGCTCCGGTAGCTTCCTGTAACATTGTCTTGGGTCTGTCACACTGGATACAGAGCATAATTTGGGAATCCTTGTGCAGGATTCTCACTGAGGAAGCGCTCTGTGGTGGGTGGCTGGGAAGCTGCCTAGAGCATTCCTCAGAGTTGTTCCACCAGCTGCTGACGGGGGTTAGGGTGGTTATCTCTCGTTGCCGAGGGCTGCCCCTCAGGGGGTTCCCTCTGCGTCACTTCTGGCCTGCCCTGTGTCTGGCCTGCCCTGACCCTGCAGTCAGAGATAGTGGTCACAAAAGCTTCTGGCAGGTTTGCATTAAGAAGATTTTGGTGCACATGGAACATGAGTGCTGAGGGCACATGGGTTGGGTGGGGCTTCTGTGCTGCCTGGGTGTCCTTGTGAACAGGAATAACGCACTCTACCTGTGTCCCTGGTACCTGCCATATGGCAGAGTGTCCAAGAAGCTTTGCTGATCTGCTGGACCTCCTAGGGGTCCCTTCTCACCCACAGCCAGTTAACATCAGCCACGGGCCCCCCTGTGCTCTGAACAGGCCATTTCCTAAGTGAGCATCATCGTTGCTTCTCCTTGTTTCCTCCGATTATTGGAAACTCCTCGTTTGTTCATTTGGGCCCCTGGGCCCAGTAGGAGGCCAGCAGCCTCAGGACGGGGCTACGAGTCCACCCCAGACGGATGCTACCATGTCTTTTCATGAAGTGGTATTTGTGCAAACTGTGGGGGTCGTGGCCGAGAGTTCCCCTCAGGGCCCCTCACCCTCTACCTTCCCAGCCCTCTTGCAGCCAGCAAAGATGGGGTGGGGGCACCAGGCTGAGTTGATTATTTCTGACATCAGTTGTTAACATAATTTTGACATGGAGCCTCCCACCCCCGGCTCTGGAGTGGCTCTGACTGTATCCAGGCTCCAGCTTGGGGAGCCATGGGGAGCCTCTCAGCCCCGGATCTGGGAGGCGGCCTGGGAAGGGACCTGTGTTTCTCAAGCCTGCGCCCTCGGGGCCTGGGGGTGGGGCCCAAGCAGATGTCTGGATTTGGTAGCCAGGGCCTGGAGCCGGATGCTGGGAACCAGGCCTGCAACTCATTTCCCCATTAAACATTCTGAGAACATCTGCACTGGTTTCCAAGGCTTCTCCCTCACTAATTGCTTTGATTATTGTGTGAAGTGAAGAACTGGCACGTTTCCGCAATGTGATGAAGGTGAAAAGATTGCTCTTAATTAGATTAAAAACATTTTTTTCTTCCTCTGTAATTTTGCCTTAAAAATCAAGGCCACTTTTTTGTTTTCTTCATCCAAAGACCTCCAGAAACTTTCCTCCCCACCTCTCCAGAGGTTTCTTGGGAATGTCCTGTGAGCTCAACTCTTGGAGAAGACAGTGCTTAACCCAGATTCCATTGTATATGAACGTTTCCTGGGGCTGCTTTTGCTGCCGGGAAGCGTCCCTGAAGCTGTGTCTTAGGAGACCTGGACAGTGACTTCCTGGAGCGTGGAGACCCTGACGGGCGCCTGAATTGTGGGGATGGCAGTGTTGCCCCTTTGCACCTCCTGTGCTCACTCAGGGCTGATTGTTTTGGCTCTGTCACTGCCTGCCCTCCTCAGCGCCCCAGCCTCTCGGTCCCCACCCTCGGGCCTGCAGAGCATTTCCATCGCCTCTCAGATCTGCACGAGCCGATGCCTGCAAGGTCTGGTGTGAGGGATGGCACTCGGGGTGGTGGTCCTCGATGCCCTCAGCTCTGGGGCTGTGCCAAGCCCACCTTGGGCTCAGTCACACCAGTCATGCTCATGTCAAATCTGCATGTCCTTGACTGGACATGAGGTCTGGTATGTTCCAGTTTGTTCTGAACATGCTCATACACCAGGGTGTGGACTGGGCCTCCCAGAGTGGGTGGAAAGATGAGGCTGGCACTGCAGCCGTGGAAAGCCAGCTGCCCGCCCTCAGGAGCACCTTCCCGGGAGCTCCCTAGACTGTTGCAGAGGTAGCTGCTCTCCCCCAGCCTTTGTCCTCTCTGCCCTGCATCTCCAGAGCACAGACAGGGCACTGCAGGGGCAGCTGGCCTTGACTCCCCAGACCTGTCCCCTTGGGCTCAGTCCTCACCCCCAAGCTTGTCACACACATTTCTGAGGATTCCCTTGGTAACATGATGGAACCCCAACCCCAACTAGCTGAAGCACAAAAGGAACATTTTTTGGCCCTCGCACCTGGACCCAGCTGCTTCACACACAGCCGGACCCAGGGCAGGGACGGTCTGTCCTGCCTGCTCTCTCTTCTTCCCACCCCACCTGTCCCCTCTGCTGTTCCCTTTCTGCTCTCTGGCCCCCAGGGAGGCCATATCCTCAGGCGGCCACCTTCCAGTGGGCATGTGATGGCCACCAGCCCACCACACCTGGCAGAAAGAGGCCATCTCTGTCCCCATCATCCATGCCAGAGCTGGGGTCAGGCACTTGTTGACCCCAGTCAGAGCGTGAGCTGCTCTCAGACCTGCCTCTTTGCCTCTGAAGGCTGAGGCCTGAGCCACACGCCCCCTCTGAGGATGGTCAGCGGGCACCTGAACCCTGCAGCCTGGGGATGGGGAAGGAGTAACCCCCTGAGGAAAGTTCCAAAGGCTGTTCCCAGAAGCCAGGCCTGGCTGCTGGGCAGGCAAAAACAGGTGTCCCCGCCAGCAAGGTATTTCCATAAGCGGAACTGAGTGCCAGCTGTGCTATATGCTTCCACTGCGCTCCTCACCCTGCTCCTGGCAGCTGTGGTGGGAATGGCTTTTACACTTTGTCTGTGCCCCTTACTTCTCGCCTCTGAGTGGAGACACAGGTGGTGGAGCAGGCGTGCTGGCTCGGGGTCTGTGAGCTGGGCATGGGCAGCTGGCACAAGCCGGGGCCGCAGCTCAGCGATGTCACGCAGGGCCTGGGCTGCAGCTGTCCAGATGCCCTGGGGAGGGGTTCTCCTTCATGGTGCAGGATCTGCAGGGCTTTGGCAAATCTGCCGGGAGGGGCTGGATTTCAGGGGGCTGGGGCTGGGGAGGGCAGGGGCAGCTTGTTTATCCCTGTGGGGTGGGCTGGCTCAGGGAATGGGACTGCGGGGCCCTGGAGAGGGGCTGGCGGTGGGAGGCAGGGCCTCTGTGCTGAGGAAGCAGCACAGAACTGAGGGCCAGGCACACACGAGCCCCGCACCCACCCCAGGAAAGCTGGGAGAGCCTGTGAGGACTTGGGTTGCACCTGGGAGATCAGGCGGGATTTCAGTCAGTTGTGAGGCGGAGGGTCTGGGGAGGTCACCAGGGAGGCCCAGACTCCAGGGAGACTTTCCAGGGCAGAGGGCAGTGGGAGTGGGAGGGGCTGGAGCGGGAATCCTGGCCTAGTCTCTGTGACCCAGGGCACAAGTTTCGGCCTCTCTGAGCCTTGGTTTGCTCATCTAGAAACGGGGATCAAAGCCTCCACCCCACAGGGCTGCCGTTGTAATGAAAGCAGCCGACGGAGAAATGGGAATCCCCTTCTGCATCCCGGGCAAGTGCGTGGGTCCCAGGTTTGGGGATAAACTGGCCTCAGTGTGAGAGGAGGGGACCAGAACGGGCAGGGGGCAAGGGCTGGAAGAGGAGACCAGGAGCTCCTGGGAATGGAAGGCCTGGAGGGTGTGTGGGCAGGACACAGGCTCTGTGCCACCCCGTGGGCAGCCCCAGGCTAGGTGGAGGGGCCAAGGGTCCTCTGACACTCGGGACCTACTCTAGCAACTCCAGGAGGAGGCGTGCTGGGCCGAGGGACCGAGGGCGAGGCACAGGTATGGGGGACTCCCACAGATTACTGCTTCTGGGCCTGGGAAAGTTGCACCCAAGGTAGAAAATACGGACACAGTAAATAAGGAAGGAGATGAAAGTCACCCAGTCTCTTCACCTAAAGACAATGCAGTTAACATTCTGATCTCGTTACTTCCAGTCTTTTTTCTGTGCCCATGTTGTTTTAAGAAAACTAAAATCACCTTCCTGCGCGGGGCTGCTGGCTGGGAAAGAAGACTTGGTGCTGTCTGGTGGCTGTTCTCTGGAGCGGGTGAGACTTGGCAGCCAGTGTCACCAGCTGTGGTAGTCGCCACGCCAGAGGCTGCGCTCGCCATCCCAGACCTCCCATTTTCCTAGAAAACAGAATTGTTTTGTTCTGCCCTGAAAATGTAGGCCTAGGTTCTGGCTTTGACAAGGCAAAGGCGGCCAAGGAATTAAAGCATCGAAAATGGACTGTCTTACGGACAGTGACGTCACTGTTGAGAGGATAGTGCTGGCTTTCTCCCGAGGCCCGGTGCCACCCTCAGAGCCCGAGTGTCCAGATGAGCTGCCCATCCAGGCCACCGTGGACTCGGCCTGCCCCACAGCTGCCAGGCCAGGACTGTGGGTAGTTTTTCCACCTTTGTGAAGTGCCAACCTCGGGCTCCTTGCCGGTGGGGGTGATAAGCCATCTCTTGGGACACAGCACTTGCCCCCAAGCCTTTGCCTGAAGGGGGCAGCGTGCCACTGTGTCTGCTGAGTCTGTGAATTCCCTCCACCAACTCCCTGCACCTTCTTGCAGGCACTGAACCCCTCCCTTCACCCCCACACACACACCAGCTGTGACTGCAGGTGGGAACTGGGGGGGTGGTTTGTGGCCCTGGTCACTGCCTGCCTCTCCTGGGGGGAGGTAGACCCCTGTCTCCAACACTGAAGTTGGGCAGGGTGGGGTCTCTCCTTTTGACTTGAAACAGCCCACCTGTGGAAGCCTCTGTTTGCCCCTCGCCGCAGGGCCCCATGTGCTGTTCCCAGGATTAAACCAAACAGCGCACATTCTTCTCTGGCAGGTGCAGGCCCCGCCTGCTCCGGGCAGCCGACTGATGTGCACATTTTAATTTCCTAAACACCAGGCTGGGCCTTTCTCTGGGGTCAGGTGGCTTACCCTCGGTCCGTGGGCTTCGGAGATGGCACTTGTTATTGTGGGTGTTTAGAAAGCAGCTCCACTTCCCAGCCACCCCTCTGCCGTTCTTTCCTTCTGTATACAAGTGATGCAGACATAAAAATATGTATTTGTGTTCTTTTTCCTTTTTGTTTTTGAAAGAACATTTGAATCCTGGACAAAGTTTTAGCTCTGTCACTTGACAACTGTATAATATAATCCAGGGTACTTGAATCTCAGCCCCGAATCTCTAAAATGGGGGCAGTAGATGCTCCCGCCAGGACCCAGACCTGTGGGCCTTTGACTGTGCGTGCGTTTCTCAAAGCTGCCTGGTCACTTCTCTGCACTCTCAGAATGTCATGCGCAGCAAGCCCTTCACTCGGAGGGCTTCTCCCGGGTGTGACTAAGTCATGTCTGTGCAGTTTCCTGCTGGAAGTCTGCCCTTCACCCCTACTGGCTGTGAGCTCCCAGAGTTTATTTACGTCTCTTTGAGTGCTAGTCAGGCACAACACCTTTGCATGTGTTCACTGGCCATGTGGATTCCTCTTCTGTGATGCACTTGTTTCTTGCTTACTTTTCACTAAATTGCTTCTATTTTTCTTATTGATTTGTATACACTCTTTATGTTTTGTGGATACTATTCTTCTGTGGTTCTTTTCACTCTTTAAGGTGCTGTTTGATGGCTAGGTCTTAATTTTAATGTACCCGAATTCATCAGTCTTTCCTTTAAGGGTATTGCTTAAGTTTTAGAAAATCCTTCTAAACCCTGAGATCATGAAGATAATCTTGTAGATTCAGTTATATGGGCTTTATAGTTTTTATTTTCTTCATTAGTCTTCAATTGCCTGGAATACCAAGAATGAATTTCTGGTCTATGGTGTGAGTGAAGGGTCCAATTTAACATTTTTTCCTGTTGATAGCCAACTTTCCCGGGTACCTTCTTCTCACCGTATGTAGGCCACCTGTGATGCACAGAAAGTATCTGTATGTGTGGGGCTGTCTGAGGATCCTCAGCCCCGTCCTGCTGGCTGTCGGTCTCTTTCTGCATCAGCACCACACGGTCCTGACGGCAGCTGCACCCTAGGAAGCACCCAGGTCTGGTACAGCAGCTCCAGTGTCTTGAAGGATGTTGATTCTTGGCTTTTTGCACTTCCAGGCCAACTTTGGAATCAGCTTACCAAGGTTTCAGCACACAAACCTTTTCATTAAGATTTGGGAGAGGATCTTTTCACTATTGAATCTTCTAATCAATAGAACAAAAGCATATTTCTCCATTTAGTTATGTCTCCTTGAATATTTCTTATTAAAGTTTTATAATCTCTCCTTAGAGATTTAGCATTTTATATAGTACACGTATATATAAAAGTAACTTTTAGTATATGTACATATAATTTTATATATAAATATATTTTAATAGTATATATATACATTTATATATAAATACAATAGTATATATAAATATAATTGTGTGTATGTGTGTGTATATATATATATTATATAAAGGTAGATTTTTATTTATGAGAGGCAGAAATAGCACAGAGTACCCATATACCTTTTTACCAACTTCCCTAGTGTTAACATCTGATGGTATTATTGTCAAAACTAAGAAATTAACATTGTAACAACACTATGAACTAAGCTACAGTCTACTGAATTTATTTCACTTGCCCCTTCCAGCTACTGATGTCCATTTTCTGTTCCAGGATCCATCATCACATTTATTCAATAGATCCCCTTAGTCTCCTCCAATCTGTGACAGCTTTTCAGTCCCTCCTTGCTTATCTTCATAAATACTTTTGAGGAATACTGGTCAGGTGTCAATGCCCTTCAGTTCAGGTTTGTCCGATACCATCTTAGGGTCGGACTGGGGTTATGGGCTTGTGGGAAGATCACAGAAGTGAGGTGCTTTTCTCGCTCCCTCATGTCCAGATGTATGGCATCAACACGGTTTGTCGCTGGTGATGTTAACTCTGACCCACTTGGTGACGGTGGTGTCCAGTAACTGCATCTGCCATCAGTCGTTTTTCCTTTTCCAGAGTCTGATCAGAAGAAAGTCACCGAGTCCAGCCCACACTCAAGGGGATATAGGTTACATTCCACCTCCTGCAGGACAGAGTATCAAAGAATCGGTGAACACATGCTAAAACCACCACAGCAATGAGCAAATATTTGAGGGGAGATAACTTTGAAGTTTCTTCTTAAAGTTTCACCTACTAATTTTAGCATTCATCTGTGGATTTTGCCTGCAGCAAATGCCTGTGGTGCTCTAATGGTGGCTTTTCTATTTTCCTCATTCTTTCTATATTTATTATTCAGAATCCTTCTTTAAGGCAAATCTGTTCCTCTCCAATTACTCATTTGCTAATTTATATCAGTATGAATTTAGGAATATTTATTTTCTGACTATAATCCAATACTATGATTACTCTGTTGTGCAGATTATTCTACTTTTGGCTATTGGATTGAGAACTCTTTTGGGTTAGTTCTGTGTCCATTTGACCAGTCCCCTGTTCTTTCATTTATATATTTATCACTTCCTTCCTTTCAAACACTAGATAATAGTTCAAGCTTGGCTGGTATTTTCCCTGCCCTAATCCTAGAATCACCATTCAGCCAGAGCTCTGGTTCCTTTTACTAGAGAATGAATGATATTCAGAGACCAGGATCTCGGCGCAGGGTGTGCTCATTGCTCCTGAGTTACCCCTGCTTCCAGGGCCTCTCAACAGCTAGGACATGCAGGTAGATGACTTGAGCGCATGGGCATACCTTGTTTTATTGTTCTTCACTTTGCTGCACTTCACAGATACTATTTTTTACAAAGTGAAGGTTTATGGAAACCCTGGGTTGAGCAAGTCTGTCAGTACCATTTTCCAGCAGTATTTGCTCACTTCATGTCTCTGTGTCATATTCTGGTGATCCTTGCAATATTTCACATTTTTTCGTTATTATATTTATTATGGTGATCTGTAATCAGTGATTATGACTCACTGAAATCTCAGATGATGGTTAGCATTTTAGCAATCAATTATTTTTACTTTACTAAAATATATATTATATATATTATATTTATTTTACTTTACACTGTACTAGCCTATAGTACAGTGTACACATAACTTCTCTATGCACTAAGACACAAAACACTTAATCTGACTCATTTTATTGTGGTATCTGCTTCACTGTGGTGATCTGGAATGGGAACTGCAATATTTCTGAGTATTCCTGTACATGTGTATCAGTATTTGTGTCTATATTAAGCTAAATATGAGCTCATACTGCTATTTCTGACCACAGGGTCATTAGCACCCCCCCACTTCATTTATTTGTTACTTTGTTTCTCTGACAGTGAGAAAACTGATTCCCATTATCTATAATTTATTTACTTGTTTAACCTGACTGTATGAGTACCTCTATAAGAAACAAACTTACCAACAAGGATACTGTGTCTATGACAGGCTTTGTTTTGTTTTGTTTTTTTTCTTTAGCCACACTGTGTCCAGTCTAAAAATTGTTTCTCAAGGCTTTGCTTAGGCCAGCTCTTTCTTCCCCTCTCCTTTCTGTGCGATGTCCTATGTTCGTTACACTGAATTCAGTCATCACAGTCAGCTCTCCATTCTAGGATCTTCCAACAGGCTGGCTGATTTTCTTATTATTTTAGTTGCATTCAGTAAAATCCATTCTTGGAAGATTCTGTAGTTCTGGGGGTTTTGGCAAATTCCTGGAGTCATGTGTCCACAGCCACAGCATCATACAGAGGAGTCCCCAGCCCTAAAATCTCCTTTGTGTGACGTGTTTGTAGTCAAGTCCTCCCCTTCCTCCAAACACTAACAGCCATTGATTTGTTTTACGTCCCCGTAGTTTTGCCTTTTCCAGAATATCATATAAATGGAATCATATGATATGTAGCCTTATTGCATCTGGCTTCTTTCACTGCTCAGCAAAATGCATTTGAGATTCATCCATGTTGTCGGATGAACCGTTAGTTCATTTCTTTTGATTATTGGGTAGTATTCCATTGTATGGATATACCACCATTTGTTTATCCACTCACCTATTGAAGGACATCTTGGTTTCCTCTTTTTGCCAGTTGTGAGTGAAGTGCTATACACATTTATATGCAGGTTTTCATGAGCATACATTTTCAGCTCACTTGGGTAAATCCGGGAAAGGGGCTGCTGGGTCACATGGGAAGTGTGTTTGACTTCACAAGAGATTAGCAAACTCTTCTAACAGGGCTGCACTGTTTTGCATTCATGTGAGTTTCAGTTGCTCTGCATCCTTATGAGCATTTGGTGTTGTTTAGGCTTTGATTTTTCTAAGTTTTGCCATTCTAATAAGGTTGTAGTGGTAGCTCATCTGAATTTGGTTTGATTTCCCTAATGACTGTTGATGTCGATGAATCAGTTCTTAAAATTGGGTTGTTCGTTTTCATGTGAAGTTGGAAGAGTTCTTTATATATTTGGAATATAAGTCCTTAACCAGATAGGTGACGTATAAACATTTTCTCCAAGTCAGTAGCTTGACTCTTCATTCCTTAGCAATGTCTTTTGCAGAGCAAATGCTTTTAATTGTGACAAAGTCCTATATGTTGATTTTTTCCCCTTTAGAGATGGACCTTTCAGTATTATACTTCAAAATTGTCAAATCAAGGATCTAGAGATTTTTTTCTCCTGTGTTTTCTTCAAAAAATTGTATAGGTTTAGTTTTATACTTCAGTTTTTTTTAGTAAGATTGTATACTGTAGTTTTACTGATTTTCATTTCCTGATTATTGGTGATCTCCCACAGTGTTAGGCTAAATGCTACATGTATTAAAATAGATACACACATGCACAAGTTGATCCTTGAAAAGTGTGGACATTAGGGGTACTGACCCCCCTGCACAGTTGAAAATCCATATAGAACTTTTGGCTTCCCCAAAACTTAATAACCTACTGTTGACTGGAAGCCTTACCAATAACATAAATCATCTATTAACACATATTTTGTATGTTATATGTGTTACATACAGTAGTTTTACAATAAAGCTAGAGAAAACATGTTTTTTTCAAATTGTTGCAAATCTCCAAAAAATGTTTCCAATATATTCACTAAAAAACATGTGCATATAAGTGGACCTTCACAGTTCAAACCTATGTTGTTCAACGGTCAGCTATACACACAATACTCATCCATTTATATTATAAAAAAACTTCAGAGACAGTTGCTTTACTTTGGAGTGGGAAAACCTTCCTTTTTCATAAAGCAAAAGATAGGCATGTAATGTTAAAAACATGAAGTGTTTTCTGTGATAAAAACAACCACAGTTAACATTAAAAGATCAAAGATAGACTGGGAAAGATATGTGTGCCTCATATGACAAATCTCGAATATCTAAAAAATTCCTACAAACTGACAAGTAAAATTGAGCAAAGGATGGGAACAGGCAATTCCACAAGAGGAAATCCAAACAGCTTCTGAGCCACAGAAGGCATTCAGTGTACAAAGAAAAAAAGCTTCCCAGTCTACACCCACAGTTGTGGGCAATGCAAAGGTTGCTGGTGGTGGGCGTGGATACCGGAAACCTGGCTCATTCACACACTGCTGGTAGAGTCTGAATTGCCAGAACATCTTTGGAAAACAATTCAGTAGTATCTATTAAAATTATCAAGGAAGCACTCTCTCACCTGCCCCAGAATGTCAGGTTTTCCTTCCAACGGATGGGGCATCATTGTCTTAAGTAGTAGCTTAAAGCTAATAGACCCTTAATGCCTATCACATATGGAATGGTCTGTGTAGCTGACCTAAACTGTGGGCAGTTATGCAACTAAAATAAGACTTTGATCTGTGTCTTTATACCTGTAGAAAAATGAGATGAGCATATCGCAAAGTAACAGGAACCAAGCGACAGGCACAAAGCCACCATATGGGTATAAAAGCAAGTTCCACCTGGCATCAGCTGCTATGAGGAGCATAGAGGGATGAGCCAGGAATCCAGTTGGCCGTTAATACTGATGAACCTGGGGGAGAAGGGCCTTCGTGAATTTTTTGTCATTTCATTTTTTACATTAAACACTTCTTCTACAATAAAAACTTTTGAATGAAAAAAAAAACCAGACTGAAAAATTAGGGGATTGATAAGTACTTTTAGCCAGCCCTGAACACAAGCATCAGATTACTGAGGGAGGGCCCAGGAATCTGACTTTTAGACCAGCTGGACTGGTTCCTGCACATCCCTTGGGACGTGGCTGGTGGATGCGGCATCATGGCCGAGCTCCGGGGCTGCCCGCTCCCCAGGCTCATGGCTCCTTGCAGGCCAGAGTCCTGCTGGCTGGGTCTTCCCTGGTGCACTGCAAGTGCTCCGTCTGTATGAGTGACAGCGCTGTGGTGGGAGTCAGTGCTTCTCACCGCACCTGTGCTATCAGCTCTGTCTTATTGTTGACCTGAATGTTAGGTGTGAACCTGGGGAGAAGCCTGGACACCCGAGCTCAGCCCAGGCATGGTCTTCACTCTGAGAAAGCAAAACTGGCCCTCAGAGCTCCTTGGCCATGTGAAAGCCATCTTATCACCCCATCCCTAGATCCTCGGTGCTGGGGCTTCCTGCACCACCTCCACTTCTCACCCAGCCCTGAAAGAGAGTATCCTGCCTGTGTGTGGGAGGGCTTGGGGTACACGGGTCTGTCCTACGGCCGTGGTCCAGGTTGGGGCAGGCGTCTGAGCCCAGCTCTGTGCCTCTTCATCACCAAGCCTTCCGCGGAGGCCTAATGTCCTGCCCACACCTGTCCCCACAGTGAAGAGGAGCCCCATGCTGCTGGAGGTGAGCCCAGCCCACTTCATGAGGACCAACAGCTTTGCCGAGGACTTGGACCTGGAAGGGGAGACGCTGCTGGCCCCCATCACACACGTGTCACAGTGAGTGGCCACTTGCCCGAGAATGACGGGCCAGCGGGGCTTGGGGCACAAAGGGGCTACCTTGCACTCAAGTCTCCTTACCTACCACCTGCTGCTCACTGCCTGCCCTCAGCAAACTGGGGCACTGCCACCTGGAGCTGGCCCCAGTGCCCTGGCACCAGGCAGAGAGAGCAGGGACGATTCCCGCCGAGCCTGGAAATATGACCCTCTTGTTCTGACTTACAGAAAACCAGGCTGATCATTTTCCACTTGTTTTTATGCTGTGAGTGTCTGAAAAGATTGTTTTCTCCCCCCAGGCCCCTCCCCCATCTCCCAAAAAAGGGACGACTTTGTCTTTCAGCATTTCCCCACGGAACCCTGGCCAAGCCATGGGGCAGATGCCTAGTGCTGTCTGCCAGTGGCCACCGCCGTCCTCAGGGGCTCCTTCAGGTGGAGGAAATGGCTGATTTTCCACGCCTTCCAGTTGGCCTTTCCCCGAGGCACAGCTGGCCTGGGACGCATGCCCGTCCTCCCCCTCCGCCTCGGCACTGCCAGGCCAACCCGGGGTCCAGCCGTAGCGTGATTCCCCTGCGACGTGTGACTCAGTGCTCCCAGCCAGGGCACATGGCGGCGACAGCCTGCCCTGGGGTCAGCAGGGCACTCGGGCCTGCTCTGGCCCCACCCCCAGGGGGTTCCCCTGGAGCAGTCTCTATGTCAGTGTGTGAATGGCTCTCTCAGCCCTTCCAAGAGTCTTTTCCCAGCATTCTTCCCTTCCCTTCATGGACGTGTCACTAAAGGTGCTTTGGGGTGTCAAGCTGTGCTGAACCATGTGCATCCCTGCAGGAGTGAGGCCTTGGGCCCGCCACCTGTACGGCTGGCCCGGTATGGCCTTTGCCTCACAGGTGACTAAGGAAGTTGGAATCCAAATCATAGGGCCTCCAGGCTGCTCGTGTAACCAGAGGGCTGGTAGGATTGGGTAGCCAGGATGAAAGGACAGGGCTGTCTCCAGGTCGTATGTGATCCCACAAGCCGTACCCGCCGTCTTTCCAGGCCCCCCGGCTCCTGGGGCACGCGCAGAAGTGTTTGCAGGCTCCATGGGAGCCAGCTGGGTCACTGGGAGGCAGGGGGTGACCCGTCCTCCAGGACCCGACAATGGAGCATACCTCCAGGTCGCCCCTGGAAAGGGGGCTCTGACCTTTGGGTCCATCCTGGAGATGACCTGATAGTCGTACTTGATAAACCGGCAAGAGCAGAGATGTGAACAACAGCCGACCCGGGCAGGCTGGGTGGGTACAGATTGATGCCCGAAGGCAGAACGCTGGCTCACCACTCTGGCTGAGGCCTGGACAGACTCCGGGCCATGAGAGGTACCAAAGCGGTGAAAGTTGGGAACATTTGTGGCTGGTGTTGTGTGCAACACAGGCGGCACTACCCGCTCTGAGCAACAGCTACATGCCTGCGGGAGCCACCACCCTCACGCAGGCAGACCCCACCCAGGCCTCCCTCGGCTGCTTGGCCTGCCCCTTCTTGTCCTCTAGCACTCTCTTCCAGCTGGAATTCGTCCCCCTCCTCTCTCTCAGCTGCGGCCCAGCCTGGGCGCACACACACAAGGAGCTGCCCCCTGGGAGCACAGGGCTACCACCCAGTAGCCATGCAACTGGGCAGTCAGGCCTCCTCAGCACCCTGGGCCTGCAAGGCCCCTGCGGGGAAGCATGGGTGAGGAGAGACAGGCCCCGGTGGCCCACAGCTGGCCTGTGCGTTCGCGCCTTTTGAGGTGAGGGAACCAACACACACCAGGATTCCTGGGGCCCTGGAAGAAACCCAAGTGCACGCAGCCACGTCAGCCGGGTCACATGACCGCTTGTTGTCTACCTGAGACAGTGGCTGTCAAGACCTGAACAGCCCCGAGCCCTCTGCTTGCTGTGGGCCTGGTACATCACCGCCCACACAGCCAGCTGCGGGCTCTGCACATAGGGGGTGTATTCTGCCACTTTCAGCACTGGCTGGGCTGAGTTGGAGGCCAAAACCCCAGACCTCAGCCAGATGGGTCCCTGTCCTACAACCTGCAAAGGCCTTTCCCAGCAAAGACCCACCCAGAAGCAGTGGCTGGACGTGAGCCAGCCGGGAAGGCGGGAAGGAGTCCAGGCGTGGTGCTTGGTGAGGGGTCTGTGGTGGGGGCCGGGTACAGGGAGCCTGAGATTTTGGTAGACGGACCACCTTGTGTCTGATCAGGGCAGAGTCCAGACTGAGCCAGCAGGGGATCTACAAGCCTGTGAGCTTAGATGCTGCAGCCTAGTCCCAGACCACCCCAATCAAGAGAATAGTGCAATAAAACAAGTCAAATGAATGCTTTGGTCTCCCAGTGCTTAGAAAAATGACATTTACACTATGCAGTGGTCTAGTAAGTGTGCGACACCGTTGTGTCAAAAAAAACATGTGCATGCCTTGTAAAAAATACCGTAGTGCTAACAAATGCCAACCATCTCCTGAGCTTTCAGCGAGTTGTGGTCTTTCTGCTGGGGAAGGGTCCTGCCTCAGTGTTCATTTCTGCTGGCCGGTCAGGGGAACGGCTGCTGAAGGCTGGGGTGGCTGCAGTGATTTCCTAAAATAAGGCAACAATGAAGTTTGCTGCATCTGTTAACTCTTCCTGTCACTTGAACCCTTAGAGGCCATTGGATGGTTACCAGTTTCCCTAAGTTCAATATTGTGTCTCAGGGGACAGGGAGGCCCAAGGAGAGGGAGGGAGATGGGGAAATAGCCAATGGAGCAGCCAGAACATACACAACATTTACCAGTTAAGTTTGTGGTCTTACATGGGCACAGGTCATGGTGCCCCCGATTCTGGGAACACCACCAAAGATCGCCGTAACAAATACAGTAGTTTAAAGATTTGAAATCTTGCAAGAATTACCAAAATGCGAGACACAAAGCCAGCAAATTTTGGAAAAATGGCACCAATGGACTTGACACAGGGTTGCCACAGACCTTCACACAAACTGTGAGGTGCAATGAAATGAGATGTGCCTATAACTGGGGTACCTCCCCCAAGGAAGCCCTGCTGGGCCAGGTGGGATGCAGGCATACTGAACAGGTGTTGCGGCCTCTGCCTGGGCTGTAGCCCTGGGGGCACCATGGCTAGAGGAGATGGCACCCATGGGCACCATACTTATTCAGGGCTGTGACTGCCTACAGGGCAGGGAGGGAGATGGCCAGGCCTTGGTGCCCACACTGAGGCCACATCCCTTCACCTCCCAACAGCCTTTCTGGTAGTTGATGCCCCTAATTAAACTCAGTCCCGGTGGCTCAGGAACACATCGAGGTGCTCTCAGGCGGCCCGTCCCCACGGACCCTGAACAGGGAAGAGAGGTGCATGCCTTGGTGTGTGTCTGAGGGATGGGGATGTGCAAGAGGGTCTCGGGGAGCAGAGTGGGGCGGGGGGCAGTGATTGAAAAGTACATCCATTTTTCTTCAGCATTTCACTGATCTTAAATGTATTACCATGTTGGGCCAGTTCCAGAATTCAAATTAAAAGCATAAATAAAGACATATTTTGTTTCCATCTCAAGCTCTCCCCGCCCGCCAGGCCCCAGGGAGGTGAGGTCACTGTAGCCTTGATTATGGGAAGGTCCCTAGGGCTGGGTGAAGCTCCTCTTTCTGGGGCCTGTTGGCCATCACTGGAGAGAGGGATGAGGGGGCCAGAGGTCAGTGAGCAAGCCTAGGGAGTCACCAGGGTGCAGTGGCTTGGGGAGACAGAGTAGCTTTGGCCACGCCATCCCCAGGGCCCTTGCACAGCTCTGAGCTGGGCCACGGCCACATGCACAGACCTTTTGGGCACATTGTCTTCCAGGGCCAAGAGTACCACAAGTGAGCCCATCTGTCCCATGCTACCTTCCCATGTCCCCCACCCAGAGCCTTGCTGCAGGGGTTCCCAGGGGCCATTATAAGGTAAAGGGCCACCTAGGGCACAGTGTGGGGGACAGGGGGGAAGCTCCACACTCCAACAGGACCTGAGATGAGTTCCCAGGCTGCTGCCCTGCCCAGCCCATTGTCTTCTGCCCACTGAGGGTCACTAGCAGGACAGTGGGAGGGGAGGGCCACCCCTGTGTGTGTCCCTGTAGGATCTGCTTATCCATTCCTGACTCAGGGAGGCCCAGGATGCCCACAGGCCAGGCAGCCACGTCCTCCTCCAGCTCTCAAACCATTTTGTACCAGCTCTCTAAGCCCTTAGCACTGGGCCAGGGACCTTTCTGGGGTATCTGATTCCCTGCCCAGTCCTCAGGTCCTGGGAGCAGGGCATGTGTGCCTCCTCTTGGCCTCCCTCTCTGGCACCCCTAAAATCCTGGGTCAGAAGGAGTTCTAGGACTGCTGCTCCTGCCCCAGTGCAGACAGGATGCCTCCAGCCAGGGCCTGGCCAGAGAGGAGAAGATGAAGGGAAGGCTAGAGGTACCCTGGCATGGGTGCTGGCATGCAAGGACAGGGCTGCAGAGTTAGAACTGGCCTCGCCATGAGGGTCCAGGCTCTGAGCTTGGGGACTGTGTGCAAGCATGACCTGAGTACCCATCTCCTAGCAACCTGGGGAGATTACAGTGATTGCTGTCAAGTCCTCCCCACCAGTGCCAAGTCAGCCAGGACTGGCCTGGAAGCCATGCCTGCCCCTTCGGTTACAGGTGGATACCCCAGATGGTGCAAGAGGCCAGGCCTGCTGTGAGCACAGTGGCCTGTGGTTTCCCAAAGGGTCCCTCCGTACCTTGTCAGGTACCTCGGGCAGGGGAGACTCAGCTCATTTACTAGATTTCCCCCTCATACTGCTTTGCAGGGGGAGTGTAGGGTGGCACACTGTGCACCTAGGTGGGCCCAGGGAAGGAAGGCAGGGCCAAGACTAGGGCACTGCAGGCCCCCACACCAGGTGACCATGAGCACCTCCCCGGAGAGCATGTGCCTGCGGGCCTCCTGTGACATGACAGCCTGTAGATCCTTGAGCAAAACCAGCCCCGTGTGCGTTAATTAGAATTTCCATGTCTTCAACTTTCTCCTGGACCCTGCAGAATCTCACGCCAAAACGTTCAAGTTTCTCTTTTCCAGTGAGGCTGCTGTGGCCTGGCTTTTCTCCACATCACTACTAATGTCTCCCGAATTCGGCGTTTGTCAGCGAGGCCAGGGCCAGCTCCACGCCTTCTGAAATGGGGCGACTGTCACAAGACTGAGTCCCGCACTTAGCTCCGTGTACCGGGGGGATAGCACTTTTGACAGGACCAGCTTTGCCTGGGACATTTCAGATGCCAGTGCCCACTGCAGCCTCCTCCCACAGACCCCGGAGGCCTGGCCCTGCGCCTCGGTGAGCACCCAAGCTCCTTGCTTTGTTTCTCACCCTGCAAGTCTTGGTGGGAAAGGATGGAGAGGCACATCTGGAGCCAGTGTCCAAGGGTATAAGGGAGGGGGCTTGCCAGGAACAGATGAGACCAGTTTGTCTTTGCAGACCGGTGTCCTGTCTTCTTCAGAGCTCCAGACCACCTCTGTCTGTACAAGGTGCCAAGGGAGCCCCACGGGAGCCCGCCCGGGAGAGTTGTGTGCATCTGCATGAGTCACAGTCTCCCCGTCAGAGCCTCACAGCCCCGGCCAGCTCCAGCCCGTCTCTGAAATGCACGGGGGGATTAAATGTTCTCCTAATTAAATTAAAAGCGAGGCGGAGTGGCTCAGTGGGAAAGAGACGGGACTGGGAATCGGATGCCCTCAATCTGGCTCCCAGCCTGCACAGGCCCAGCTGCGGGCCAGCCCCCGGAGGCCCCCTAACCTCTGGGAGCCTCACTTCCTCCATCTGAGCATGTGAGGAGGATGCAGCCCGCCTCCGGAGGCTGCTGCTCTGGGGAGTGGGCCACTGTTTAGGCAGAAGACCCTGAGGAGAGTGGGGAGGCTTACTCCCTCAGCGGCCATCACAGTAAGCCCTGGTCCAGGGTGCTCTCGGCCCAGCTCCACGTTTTCTGCTGGCAGTTCCTTGGCAAGGCTGGCCTGGAACAGGCTGGCGGTGCTGCTGGTGTTAGGAAGCGTTAACATCCATACCCTAGGGGTGGCTGGAGGACAAAATGACTTGACAAATTGCACTGATGTTGCTGTGGAGGCATTTCTGGTGGTTGGGGTTCCTCAAAGCTCCTACCTGAGCTCTTCCTAAGCCTGGAACTGGGGATTGAGCCCCCAGACCCCTCATCAGGGGGTCTGAAGCACATGTCCCCTGAGCAGGGTATGGGGTCTTGGGGCCCAGGCTGCCCATCTCTCAAGTCAGGCTCAAAAAGGACTGTCCTTGCATGCAGGGCTTTGTGTTTTCAACATTTTGGTTGAAGGATTAAATGCGCACAGGAGTACACAGATCTCAAGAGTCAAGAGGAAGCGTTTCCAGCCCTGGGACCCAGGGACACAAAGAACCTCCCAGGAAGCACGCGTGCTCCCACTTCTGTGAACTGATGCCCAAGGGTAACCCCCATCCTGGCTTCTGGCAGCAGGACTCTGCATTGCTGTTCCTGAACTTTCTAGATGGATGTGCGCATACCCATGTCTGACTTCTGTGAGACCCACTGTGCACCTTGAGAGCTGTGCTTCCCTCTCCCCCTTGCAGCGGGCACTCTGCCGCGTGAATGGCCTACACTTTGCTTATCCGTTTGACTGTCGATGGCCACCTGGACAGTTTCCAGTGTGGGGTTGTTATCATTAGTGCTAAGAACATTCTGCACAGGCTCTTGGCGAATGCACACGCTGCGTTTCTGGTGAGGGTCTGTGCCTAGGTATGGAGCAGCTGGTCGTCAGATGGGCACGTTTACTGTTAGCACATACTGCCGAACGTTTTCCTGGGGCAGGCAATCCCGTTTCCACGTTCCCTGGCAGATCAGGGCGTCGGACTATGCCACTTCCTCCCTGACCCTTGGCATTTCCCATCCGTTCCTTTTGAGCCCTGCTGGTGCATGTTTAGAGGCGTCAAACTGTGATTCGGGTTTGCAGTGTCCTGACAGCTAATACAGCTGAGCTCCTTCCCTTTTATCATCATTTAGCTGGGTATTGCCCTTTGTGAGGTGCCCGTGTCTTCTGCCCACCTTATTGTAGGTTTGTCTGACGGCCTATAGTTTACTTTCTGTTTTTTGCATGTCCTGGGTATGAGTTATTTGTTGGAAATACACACACGTGCGTGCACACACACACATTTACATTTTATATACAAGTATGCATTGCAAATAAGTATCACCTCCCCTTCTGCAGGTCACCCTTTTCCTCACAGGAGGGTGTTTCTTGATAACAGGTCTTAACTTTTAATGTGATCCAGTTAATCAAACACTTCCTTTCTGGACAGTGCTGTTCGTGCCCCATCTAAGAAACTACTACTCCAAGGTCATAAAGATATTCTAGTGTTTTCTGACACTTGATTAGCTCACCTTGCACATATAGGTCTTCAGTCCATCTGGAATTGGTTTTTGCATCCAGTGTGAGGCTGAGGTCAAGGTACATTTTCTCCCAGCTTGGACATCCAGTTTTGTTCAGTGCCCTTTCCTGTAAGACCGTCCTCTCCTGCCCTGCCACACCCACATCGCCATCAACCAGCTCACCACCTGCGTCTGGCTCTGTTTGTGGACCCCATTCACCTCCGTTGGTCAGAGTTCAGTTTTTCTTTTTGCCAGGGTCATGCTTTGTTATCTCCATAGTTTGATGACAGGTCTTGACCGCTGGTCATAGAGGTTCCAGACAGTTCTCCTGCCTGGAAACTGGCTTGGCTGCCTCTGCATGGCCTGTTTCTCCATCCACATGCCAGTTTCCACAGAAAACCTCCCACGGGGCAGTGGCTCTCTCGATGAGTAAGGGGAGAAAGGACATCTTTACAACACTGAGTCTTCAGAACCATGGCCTTGATACATCCCTCATTTATCAGGCTGACTTCACTGCTTTTACTCTGTTTTGTAGTTTTCAGTGCAGTGGTCATGGTGCAGCTTGTCTGAGATTCATTCCTTGTTAGCTGATGTTTGTTATGTTTCTGCCAAGCCCAGAAGCACTATCTGCCAGGGAACCCTGGCCACCTTGGGTCATCTCATCCTGCCGGTGGGACACTGGGCTGATCCCCTCACCTCTCTGAGCCTTGGTGTCCTCCTGTAGACCTTGGGGATGTGTCTCATGGTGTTGGTGTGAGGCCTCGGGGAGACAGAGTCAGGCATCCAGCTGTGCACCTGATTCGAGAAAGTGACTGACAGATGGGATAAAAGGTCACCTTGGGATGGGAGAGCACATGGGGACATCCCTTACTTGGCCTGAGAGCTTCTGAAAATGCCCAGTCACGTCTCCATGGGCTACAGATGGGATCACAGTATGTGGCCATGAGCTGTTGTCCTTAAGATGGACCCAGAGGCCCAAGTTACCTGGGACTCCAGAGGGGCTGGAGGCGTGTGCATGCCCAAGAGCCTCTCATCACTGGAAAGGGGGCTCCTGTGGAAGTGCAGGGAGGAACCTCGGCCCACTATTTTGCTCCTCAGGGGTCAGGAGAGGTCAGAGGACAGTGCCCCGTGATGATCGTGCATGCCCCGACATGTTCCTGCCATTTCTCCTCAGTGCAGGTAGGCCTGCCTGCTGAGGACAGTGCCAGCCTTCACACAGAACATGCAGGGTGAGCCATGTGTCCACTGTCCCTTGGCTCTGCACAGCAGGCAGTGGCGGCCTCACGGCAGCTCTGTCTCTGGGTGGCTCCAGGCACCCCGTGGGGAGGGGGCCCAAATGTGGCAGCAGTGTTCACAGACTTGGTGGCATTCAGGTGCTTAGGAGAAACTGAAATTCCAGGAGCAGTGACTGAGCCCCTCCTGCACACGTTCTTGAGCTAAGCCGAGGAGGGGGGTGCTGTTAGCTGAGACACCCAGCATGTGCCCCTGGTAGGCCCCTCGGAGAAAACCTGGTGCGTTGGTCCCCCATTCCCAGAAGGGACTTGCCGGTGTCACCCATGAGGTAGTGGCAGAGCCAGGGCCATTCCTACACATGCTCTCCCTAGGGGGCCCAGATCTGTGAGATGGAGGCCAGGCTGCGCCCTGAGGGCCCGCAGACAAGGGCAAGGGAGGTAATAGGCCAGCAGGGGCAGAGGGGCCTGCCTCTGGCTCAGGGCCGTGCCTCGCTGAGTGTTTGTGTGGCCCATCCGGCAGGAGAGAACAGTTCAGGGAGAAGCAGTGTGTGCGGCTGTCTCCTCAGTGAGAATTCTGCATGGCCGGTCTCTCTACAAACCTGGACCTGGTACCACCCCTGAGCAGGGTGAGGGGCCTCATAAGCCTGCAGGCTGCTCAGGGGGCTCCTGGACTGTTTGGGCAAGGCTGACCTGTGCTCCCAGGGTGCAGAGGGGCAGGCCCAGCTTCATGACTTCTTTGGTACCCCAGGGCCTCACATTAGGTGTCCACTAGATGTTCGAGTCCTCTGGTGACAAGGCAGGTGTCCTGGGCAGATGCCACACCTTGGGTACATGTCCTTGGCAGTGACTGGCCAGCAGGTGGAGAGCTGCCTGTAGGACTGTTGGGTCTGGTCGGCCCACGGCAGGCCCAGGGTGCCATCTTGGGAGTCCTCATGGAGGGAGGGGGGGGAGAAAAAAGGCAGAGGCAGACGGGAGTCCGAGCACAGCCTGAGTCTGGTGCCCATGTCACCCCCACACGCTTGGCCATGACCCCGCTTTTCAATGAGTGATCTCTTGACATAGGTAGAGGCCCCAGAGGCCCACTGGAAGACAGCCCTGGGAGTGCCCTGGAGAGGAGCACGGACCCCACCCCATGTTCCCACAGAGGTTCTCCCATTTCAGCAGGCACAAAACAACTTAGCAGGGGGTATACGCAGAGCTCTGAGGAAGAGTTTTTTTTAGGGCCAATTCAAGGGATTTTCAAAGGTAATTTGACTCTGCCCAGTTTGTCTTCTAGGACAAGATCAGGTACACTGCACCCAAAGTATAACCCTTGCCACAACAGCGTACCATGTGCCTTGCTAGGGAAACTGAGGCAGAGCTCCGGGTCTCTCTTCTCTCTTCTCTCTTCTCTCTCTCTCTCTTTCTCTCTCTCTCTCTCTCTCTCTCCCCTCTCTCTCTCCCTTGGGGACCTTCTCTAGAGCCTCACTTGTGGTTATGGGCCTGGGTCTGCTGCTCCCAGAGAGGGGAGTGGACAGCACCAGGCAGCCAGTCATTGGCTCCTGCTTCACTGCTGTTAGCTGATCTCTGCATCCAGGGTATAAAGTGCTGGGTAAGGTCATATCGGGACCTTGGGCTTAAAGTCCTTGAACGTCTTCTGTGCTGTCCCTCTGGCTTAGCCCAGTATCCTCCACTCACTGGCCCAGACGGGGCAGCCAGCCTCTGCCCCAAGGGGACCTTTCCTTTCCTACCTAATCCTGTCCCTTACGTCTTTCGGAGGTGGGCTTATTTTTCAATGTTTCCTTTAGGTTTGTGTCAGGATTTGTTAAATTAAATTGACTCTCTTCCGGTTTGAATCACTTAATCACTTGAATGTTTTTTCCCTGCTCTTCTTTTTGAAGTGCCCCGTGAACGCCCAGCCCGGCGTGTGGGCTTTAGGTGGGAACTCTTGAGGGCCTGGCTGCAGGGTAAGATCCGTGGCAGGAGCAGGGGGCTAGGGTCACAGGATGGGATGGCCTTGGGTGGAGACATTCTCAGGAAAACTGGCCCCCAGCTTGATTGCGTTTGGGCTGGAGTGTGTAACGGGGCTGGGGCGGAGCTGCCCCAGGGGCTCAGAGGGCTTCACGGAGATGTTCTCCCCAGTGATTCCCCACAGGCCCTGGCAGTGCCTAGGAGCCCTGTGCCCATGGGCTCCTCTACCACCTGCCTGTCTCCTGCACTGAGAAGTGGACTTCACCAGACCACGTGCTCTGGGTTTAGGGTGGAAGATAACCCTGTAAGTGTCAGGAGGTGGGCAGACTGGGAGATGGGAGCCCTGAGGCCAGAGATGAGAGGACCCTGTCCAGAGAACACACCAGCTCTGGCAGAGCCAGGGCCAGGCCCTCAGCTCCTGACCCTGAATCCTGTGCTCCTTTACTGTCCCAGTGAAACTTGTCTCCTCTAGTGGGGCCTGCACTCCACTCTGAACTAGGCCTAGCCAGTCCCCTTCATGAGGCATGGGCCAAGTGACCCCAGTCCTGGTGGATAGCCAGGGAGGGACCTTCCCTGAGCACCATGGCTTGGTTGTCCTATTGCTGGGAGAGGAGAACATGGCACGTATGCGGGCCTGACCACACCATGCTCCTTATCTTGCTTCTCCCACACCCAAGACATCCCCAGGGAATGGGGAACAGTGTGTCCCCAGCTGAGTCCGCTTCAAGGCCATGCCTGAAAGAAGAGGCTAGTAAAGTCAGGGCATTACAAAAACACTGAAATACTGGGTCTGGGCTGGCCAGAAGGGACCATGAAGGTGGCCTCTTGGGCCATGTAGGACCTCACGATTCTCAGCCAGGATGGCCCCAGTGGGCAAGACCAGTGCAGCAGTGATGCCCCCGGTTCCTGACCCAGACAGAGGATCACAGCAGCTGTGAGCAGGGCCAAAAGCCTGAGCAGAGACTCCAGGCCCAGGCCACAAAGTGCAGCCTTCTCCCCATGCAGAAACGCAGCCCACCAGAAGCCTGCCACTGCTTCTGGAAGCAGTCACACAGGCAAACAAGGGGACTGTCTAGGTAGAGTGCAGCTTGGCCTTTGTTTAGCAGTGGACACTCTGCCCTGGTGCCAGGCCTCCCTGAGGGCTGAGCACCTGAAATGCCATAAATGCACCTGCTTGTCACAGTCCACACTGACTCTGATGACCTGCAAAAGAATCACTCCTTGCACCTGCTGCTACCTGGCCATGCAGGTGCAAGGCCCCAGTGACCTGGGCCAAAGAGAAGCTAAGCGTGACAGCCCATCCACCGTGTGGCTGATCACAGACTGTCTCATTCACTGGATCTGTGCCAGTCTCTGCCCGTCAATGTTTAACTCCCAAGGATGCCAGATCTCAGGGCTCAGAAGGCCCGGACTGGACAGGTGGGGCAGTGGTGGGGGGCAATCCTTCTTGCTAGTGTGTGGGGACCCCTCTGGTGGGGAAGGGCAGTGTCCGCCTTTGCAGCAGACCCAGCCATGCCACCGGAAGGACAGTAAAGGTTGGCTATGAAGAGGGGCTCCCGGCAGAGAGCTGAGCCCCCAGGGTGCGTGCAATGGGGAGTGAGTGCCGCAGGTGGGAGTGGGCCCTGGGTGGGGTGCCCAGCCCCCAAGGCCCCTCAGTGGTTTCCAGCAGCTTCCGGCTGCCCCAGGAGGGCCTGGTAGGTCTCCCTGCTGAGGGGGAGGGAGATGTGGAAGCTGGCTTGCTGGGGCCACCCAGTGTGGGCTCGGGGAGGGAAGGAATGTGACTGAGGCCGGGTGTGGCTGGGGAGAGTGCAGCCAGTTGTGGGTTTTTCTTGCGGCCCAGATAGACGTGAGCAAGGATGCAGGCCCCTCTCTTTCAGCTCCCACCACACACACTAGGACCTTTCTTCAGAGTGTGGCTATGGAGCTGGAGGCCAAGGACACCCTCTGAAAATCTGAATTCCATTCGCTCTTGGCAAAAAGCAGCTTCCTGCCTGGGGAAGGTGTGCGCGTGTGCGCACACATGGCCGTGGGGATGGGTGGAGGGAGAGGCACATGAGCAGAGGGTGTTTGATGAGACACGTAAAGTGACCCCAGCGTTCCCCGACTCTGGATGGCACTTGCAAAGCACTTCCTGAGGAGTTAAGACAAATACCTGGAGCGAATAGACTGGAAACGTGCAGGCTGTGCTGCCTCTGAAACAATCTCTGGCTTCAAACAGTCGTGGCAAACCAGGCCTTTATATTTGAAAGCCAGAAGTTTGCAAAATAATTCAAAAAGTTTGTTGAACCTTAAACCTTCCCTGATGATTCCTTCCTTCTGAAGTTAACTCGCTAAAGTTGCTCCAATCCCAGCCTGGTGCCAGACCAGCTTCCTGGAAACTCTCGCCAACTGCTGGCCTTTGGAAAGGCTTGTCACCCTAATAGCTGTAAAAAAAAAAAAAAAAAAAAAAAAAAAAAAGCTCCCTGGGCACCTTGGCTGCAGGATTTGAAAAGTCCTTTGTGTGAGCTCCAGCTGCAGAGTCTTTCCAGGCCTCCCGTCCGGGGCTGACTGGAACTGTTTCTCTTCGTTTCCTCTTAGAGTGGCGGGCGCTCAGCCCACTCTTCCCGCCTAGCCTCACTGCCAGTGGCATGCCCAGGCCTTCCCACACCCTGGTGGGGGACGGGGATGCCCAGGGCAAAGGCCCTGGAGATGCTGGGTAGGGGTATGGCCCAAGTGGGTCACCAATTTTGTCCTCCCCTCCATTCTCTACTCCAACAGGGGTGGTGCCCCAGTGGGGAGAGATGGAGCCTCCTCCTAGGTCAACGTTGTGTCAGTTCCCCAGAATACGCAGGGCCCTACTAGCTCCCAAGAGCGCCGTTTCAGAAGGAAAGATGACTCGCCCCTCCCCAAGGCAGTTTTGGCAGTATAAAGCATGGATGTAAAATGGGGTCTAAGTTACAGTTTTTAAAAAAGAGTTTAAAATGTGACTATGCATTAGAAAATAATATAGAAACATTATACAGACATTTAGGCAAATTAATGGAAAAAATACATATATATATATATACTGTTGCATTGATCAAAATCAGAGATTACCTAAAAATGGACAAGTTACATAAAAACTTAAATATCTAACGAGACACAGTGGTCAGAACATGGCTGTACATGTTCAGTGCTTTAAAAATCACTCCTCTCAAAACTCTGTAATGACAAAACATATGCAGCATTTCATTTCCTAGGAGGGCCTTGTTGGTTTGCAGATGGGTGGAGGGCACCCCTTTGAATTAGGCGGGGGGCTCCCTGGGAGCCCGCCCAGGGCCTGCTCTCACTCCGGCTCTGCGTCTGCCTGTCAAAAACCTCTTTGTGCCGGGGCAGCCCCTGCTCCTCCGAGTGACACGAAGCAGAGCCCACACCCCCACGCGGCGGGGGCTGCCTCTCACCCACCGCCCTGGCCCCGCAGCACAGCGCTGCTCCCTCACCCTGGCAGAACAGCGGCGTGCTCTGTAGCTTTACATATTAAAATGTTTGCTAGAAAAAAAATAATAAAGTGGGCTTTACACATGGATGGTAAAACGAATTCAGAGTACAAAGGGGAGTGTGGAGAAAGGGCAGGTTGTCCCCACCCCAAAGCCTAATTCCTAAGTTTCCTTCCCTAAAGGTTACCGCTGTGAACAGTTCCCTAGCCTATTTTTCCCGTGTTATACAGGAACAAGTATGTCTGTGTGTACATATGCATACCTCCTTTTTACACAAGTGGTGATGTAGTATATATTTACCTGCAGTCTGCCTTTCTTGACCTAATATATAGGTATGCCATACTTCTTTTTGAGCAGTCCAGACAAGATTGCTTTATTATAGGGCAGTACAGCTGAGGCATTTTCATTTTATAACGTTATTCGGGCGCACACACGCACACGTACGAGTCACAGTTCAGAACAGCTCAGTGCAGTGGGGTTGAAGTACTCTTCCCGTTGGTGGAGCTTCCAGGGTACTTGAGGAAACTCCTGGGCCTCTGCTCTCAGCCCACTGGGCTGGGCTTTCCCCAGATGGGGCTGCGCTCATGGCAGCTCTAGTCTGTGAACACAGGGACCCAGGCACCCTAAAAAGGCATGTAGGTGGTGGGGCAGGAGGGCTGTCAGGGGAATAAGGAATATCATGCTGGGGTTAATCAGCAAGCTTTCCATCGGCTGGTGCAGGGATGGGCCGCTCATTGGGGCCTGATTAAGGGCAGCGCTGACTCCCCTGCGCTTGGTGGGAGGTGGCTGACGGGAGCACAGTGGCTCGGGGGAGTGATGGATCTGATGAGGACAGAACCCTGGCCAGTGCCCTGTGCACTGTGGGCCTGTCTCCACAGGCCCAGTGCTGTAAGGAAACCTTTCCGCGTTCACTGAGTGTGCCCCCTCATTTCGTGGTAAGCATGAGGGCCCAGTGGGCACTGTTCGAAGGGAAGACGCCCGAGTGTTCTGGAGATGGGTCTATATTAAGACATCTAGCGCATCTCCTTGAACAACAGCTGCAGAGCATTCCACTGAGTCATGTGTGGAACAAGTCCCCCATTGACGGATGTATGGGGCAGCTAACGCCAGCCATTCACCATTCCTATATTCACCAATGAACTGCCCGATTCTGAAATTAGTCTCTCTGGAACGTTCCTCCCCATGAACACTATTGTTTCTCCCCACCATCTTATCCCTGCTCTCTCTTTGTTGACTGAGTCTCTTTCTAGGCTGTCCCGTACCAACAAGGACAATATAAAGTAAATCACTTATAAAGAACCGTAAATCTTGCCAAGACACGAGATTTCCCGAAGGGAAGTGAAATTGAAGAATCTCTGTAACAGAGATTAGGATACCAGGCAGAGTTACACTGGTTACCAGCTGAGGAGAAAAATCAAGGCTGACGCCTAGGTCAGCATTTCAAAGGGGAGCAGACGAAATAATGAAAGATTAAGGGTAGCCCCTTGGTGAAGAGGTGAAGCCCAACCTTCTACAAAACGCCCCCTCTGGGAAAGCACTGCCCAAGTCTGTTCTCAAGTAAAAGATGCCCTACTGTGAGATCAGATGCTTACCACCCTCACACCAGAACCTCCCTCATTTTTGTTTTTTCCCAAAATTAGTCAGTATCTGAAGTTACAACTTATTGTAGGATTATCTTATTTTCATAACTCTTATTGTTATTGCTCAAGGTAACTTCCCAGCCAAATCTGTTCTCTCCTGAAATTTCGGTCTCCATGTCAGGTGGACTCACTGCAAGAGGCCCGTTGTCCCCGTTTTGAGCAGGGTTAGACATTCGTACATGTTTTGAAAGACCCTGCCAAACAAAGGCTGCACCCTTCTTTACTATGAAAATTGCACAAATGTGCCCATTTCCCACACCCTCACAAACAAGTGAGGAATCACGGTTTTAATCTTCATTAACTTGATGAGAAATGGACTTTTAATTTGCATTTCTTGTATTGTGAATTAGGTTTTTATCTTTTCAAATAAAGACTTCTTTTTTCTTTTTTTGGGAGCCATCTCACCATACCCTTATTTTTTCTAATACTTCTTACTAATTTATAGGAACTCTATCATATGTGTTGAAAAGATTTTAGCTTAATTTCTCTTTGGTCTTTTAGCTTCTATAATATTTTTCTGCTGGCAGGATTTTTAAATTTTTAGATAGTCAACCTTGGCAGTCTTTTGTGATTTGGGGGTCTTTGTCTTAAATTTTGAAATACATTCTTCATTCTGAGATTGCTCTAATAAATTCTCCCATTTTCTTCTGTTATTTTTCTTTATTTCAATTAAATAGTGCTTTATCTGGACTTTGAAATAAGGAGTCAATAAATCCAGTTCACTTTCTTATGTTGTCCCAACACTAATTATTTGAGTACATCAGCCTCTCTCCCCTGACTTTAACTGCTACTTAGATTTCAAACTCTAACTTAACCTATGTCCATTTCTAGACTGTCTCCTGGATGACTGTTGGTCCCGCTGATGGGGGCGAGGGGGGGGACTCAGTTGCTTGACTTATGAGCTTTTCGATGTGCTTGTCAGAGTGGCAGGACTTCCCTCAGCTCTGTTACTTAACTAAGAATCGATGAGAGGAAACTGCATTTCACACAGTGTGATCAGCTGGGGACTCCATGGCATGGCCTCAGATCAAAACACTCTTCTGATGTAGACACAGGATTAGCTCTTGAGTTGGATGGGGAGTTGGACGGGAAGCTGGCATATTTGGGTCAAGTCCTCATCTTGGCAGCCAATAATGTCAGGGAATGGGAGCACTTCTGGGACTCACTCACATGGCAAAATCCAGAAGGGGGACAGGGGTGCTGCAGGACTACCAAGCAGTCATTTCCTACACATTTATGATTCCAATTTCACAGCATCTTAGAAAAACTGAATTCAGGAACTTGATAGAGAACAACGGAGTAAATAAGCTTAATTCAGAAAGGAAAAAACTGCAATAAGAAATCAAATCCATAGCGTGTAGCCAGCCCCTCCCCCAGGCCAGCCACCAAAAAGGGAAAAACTGACGGTATAAAGTGTGACAGCATGAGTGTGGTTATGACCAGTGCAGGGCAAAATGGTTTCACACCACGACTTGGTGGACAGTTGTGACTGTCTGCTTGTCTGGGCCCCCGTACCCATGCAGCTTGTCCAGCCTTGTCCATGTGAAACCAGCCCAGAGGGACACTGTGCTCTGTCCTCTGCATCCCTGCCCTGCTGTGCTGCTTTACTGACATGTACACAAAAGGGTGGTTAAGAGCGGATTCTAGGACCACAGCCCAAGTTCAAATACTGACTACCCCACTTCCTACCTGCTGGACTTTGAATGAGCATTTAACCTCAGTCTTAGTTTCCCCAACTGTAAAATGGGGATAATAAGAGAGCTGCTGGGAGAATTGGATGAATTACCAATGTGAAGCATACAGAACAGTAACAGGGAGGTTACAGAATGTTGGTCAAATGCACATCTATACCTCACAGCAAGTCACTCAGTTAAAATCTTTATCATGGTGGGTACCTGGCAAGGCAGATGGGGATGGGAGTTAGAGTGGAATCAGCTTCAGAAAATGCAATGCACCCTCATAAGACTATTTAGGATCAAGGGTAGTCTTTACAATCCACCGCTTGCCTGGAGCACAGGGGGCCAGGCGGCCACTTCCTTCACAGGATATGCACACATGCTTTTTTTCCCTACACAAACTTCAGAATTAGCTTGCCTGATTTAAAAAAAATTGCATGTGGGGTGAACCTCCATATTCTGTTGGTATTTTCTACTGAAGCTGTAATTGATTTAGATTAATTTAGAATTCTCTCTTTTGTAAAAAGTCTTTCAAGCCACAAATAGGACAGGTTTATCTATGTGTTCAAATCAGTTGTAATGTCCCTCAATATTTTTTAGCCTTTCGTTCATATAGATTTTGCACATTTTTTAATTCATCAGAGTATTTTTAGGAGGGCTATAGATTTTTTAAATTTGGAGCTTGTTTTATTTTTAATTAAACTTACAGAGATAATCATAGGTGCATATGCATTTGTAAGAAACAACAGATTCTATGTATCCTTGCCCCTTTTCCCCAGCAGTTCCATCTTGCAAACGGTAGGACAAGATCACAGCCAGGATTCAGACACTGACTGGAGCTTCTGCCACCCTCAGGGCGCCTCCTGCTGCCCTCCCTGTCACCCATTCTGTCCCTAACCCCTGGCAACCACTAGTCAGTCCTGCATTTCTTTGGTTTTGTTGTTACAAGATGCTCCATAAATGTATCCATACAATAGGGGACCTTTTGAAGTTAACTCTTTGCACTCAACACAATTCCCTGGAGACACATTCAGGCTGTGGCAAGTATCCTTGGTTCTTGCTAGGACCCTATTTAGGTTTGTATTTTTAAGGCTGATGGACCCTAGTTACTAATATTTCCTTAGGATTTTTTGCACTATCATAGAGGAAACAGGTGTGCTTTTATTACACTAGCCTTGTCAGACTGGACACCAGCAGTACTTTGACTCTCTGAAGAGTCTTTGGAAGATTTCATTAAGAATGTGATTATTTTTAAAATAGATACTTAAACTTCTTAGAAAAAATATTTTTGTTTTGTGTTTGATTTTCTTTTAACCATTTATTGAGCTATGATTGACACACAAAGACCTCTACATAATTAATAGTACAATGTGATGAGTTAAATATACACACCCGTGAGACCATCACTGCAATCTAGGCCATAAACCTGCCCGGCACTTCCCAAAGTTTCCGCCCACCCTCCTATTTATTAGTAGTATTTTGTGATAAGAACGCTTACTATAAGATCCACCCTCTGAGGAATTTTTAAAGTACACATTGAGCGCCGTTGGTGCGGGCTGCGCTGGACAACAGGTCTCTGGTGCTCTGTCACACGGCAGAACTCTCTGCCCTTTGACCAAGTCCTCCGCCAGCCCCCTCCCTAACCTCCCCCAGAACCGCCATTCAGCTCTTTGCTTCTGTGAGTCGGACTATTTTAGATTCCTCATATAAGTGGTATCAGACAGTATGTGTCCTTCTGTGTCTGGCTTATTTCACTCTCCTCCACATTTACCCAAGTTGTCACAAATGGCAGGATTTCCTTCTTGTGAAAAAATTCTTGTACAGCAATTCTATTTCTGAGTGCTAACAGGATTCAGAAAAAAGGTCTTTTTACATCATTTACGTTTGACGGAGAGTGCAATAGAAGGAAACAAGTTAACTCCCTATGGTTTAGAGGCAGGGTTTCAGGGAGCCCCTGAGGAGGGGCTTGGGAGCCCGGGGCCATCCTGTGGCAGCGCTGGGACAGGGCATTCCTGCCTCAAATGCTCCCGCTAGAGAGGACCTCACTTTCTCCCAGCACCTGTTTCCCTCCCCACCCATCATTCCCAGCTCTCTTTCCCCAACTCCGTGACCCCCTAGGCGTACTGAAACTCCCTGCTTACCCCCATGTAGAGGATGGCTCCTGGGCTCTTAGAATGCAGACAAAGAATGGGGATCCCGTGAGAACTCTGGGGAAAGGGTGGGGTCAGTTGACCTTCATGGCCTCAAGCCCCTAAATGGGGCTTGGTAAAGGCCCCCAACTCCCCCCACTCCAGGCTGGGTTGGCCCATGAAGCCTGGAAGGAACTTGCCTTTTACTTCTCTGGAGGTCTGTAGGTGTGCCCCTTCACCTGTACACACACACACAGCTAAGAAGGGCAATTCTAAGGACTGGAACTCCTGTGGGTTCCCCAAGGGATGATATGTGCAGGGTCTGGGCTCTTGAACCTGAAGAGCCTCAGAAGATTCCGTGCAGCGCCCTGAAGGCAGGTGCAGGACAGCATGCACCTTTGCCCTTTGTGTGGATGTCCTTTCTTCCATGCAAGAGGCATGAGTGAGTACTGCAGGGGCCCCAAAGGAGCTAAGTGGGGCGATCCCCACTGTCCCAGAGGTTCTGGGCTCATTGTCAGCACTCCCTGGGCACCCAGGTGTTCTGAAGGAGGCTGGCACATTTAGGTGGGGAGAAAGCTGGCTAGCCCTGACACACCTTTGGGCTAAAGAATAATCTTCAAATAGTAATATTTGTATTTCCCCTTAGCTAGGCATTGTGCTAAGTGCTTCATAAATATCATTTAACTAATCCTTACATCATGGCAGCTTTTGACGTAAGAGTATTATCACTCTTGTTGTATATATTATCGAGGCTTGAGAGGTTAAGTCTAGGGCCCAGGGTCACAAAGCTAACACCGACCCTGAGCAGTGGACCTGATGAAGTCACCAGGGCTCCTCCAATATTCTCTCGGTATCATTTTAAATAAGCCAAGCTCTCTCTGACCCTCTCCCCATCCCCAGGCTGGAGCCAACTTATCCTGTGGGTCTTAGCTGAAATGTCCCCACCTCAGACTGGCTACAGAGAAGCCCATACCTCCCCTCCCATTCTTGATGTGTGACTGCGTGTTTACTGTGGTGCGGGGCTGACTGGCTGGCTCTGACAACCGTGCAAGGCGAGCAAAGGCAGAGCAGGCCTTTTTTGTTCAAGGCTGTTATCGTCGGTGCTTGATCCATGTGGAGCCCAGCACGTCTGTTCTGTGAATGCTTGATGAGTGAATAAGTGAGTGAATAAGCGAGGGGAGATTTGCCCAGGCCAGTCAGGTGCAGGACCCCAGTGGTGGCCCATCCCCCCAATAAGGGTCTGCTGGTGGCCCAAGCAGTCCACGGCAGGCCTTGGAGAGGTGATAAGGCCTTAGAGTTCTTGCGGTTCGTTCACCCCTGCTCCTCCTCCAGGGCTCATGTCCACATTCTACAGCCCGTGGCCATTGGAGTCCAGAGTCTGCCAGAGGTCATTAACTACAAGGACTCTCTCCTCAGGGAGCCCTCTCCCTTCTGTTGCCATTCCAGAAATGCAGGCAAATCATATGCATTGACTTTGATGATCCTTTAGGGCCTTGAATATAAAGCCCGTTTCAGTGTTTGTATATCAAGAAACTGAGGCTTGGGGATGGCAGATGCTCACCAATAGAAAATGGTGGTCCAGGGTGGGGGTGGGTGGGAGGGGTGTGCTCAGGGCTATGCACACCGAAGTCAGACTATGTTCAGATGTCTTCCTTGCCTGGTCACCCTATTTCTGTCCTTCCCAGAGAGGAATTTTGCCCACCTCTTAATGACACGTCCCATTAGCCTGAGAACCAGGGGCCTTTAGATCTTCCTGTTTCCAGGATAAATCATACCAGTTCAGGAGGCATGGGGATAGGCTAGCATTAGGAATGGGGCCAAAACCTGATTAAAGGCACACTGGGGCTCACACAGCTGGACGTGAGTGTCCTGGCCCTCCAAAACCTGTCAGCCTGAGAATGGGCAATAGTGTTTTAGTTTGCAAGACTGGCCATGTACAGGCCAAGTTTTCCGTGCCAAGTAGTAGGCTGCTCTCGTGCCTCTACTGCCTGCAAAGGCCAACCGTGGGGCTCGTACTCGTTGGGAAAACGTAGGAATTGCATATGATCCCATCAAAGATGGTTTTCCTATTAAAACATGAGTCGTTAAAACATAGGGCTTAGTTCAAAGTAAACATTTTGGACTGCTGAGGCGAAGCAGATATTTACAACACAGAGAAAATGCAGGCTGAGGCTGAATGCTCAGCCTGAAGTGCCTACCTGATCCCACCTGCTCCTTCGTCTCCGCCTCTGGGGGCCCCCCTTCCACTCTCATCTTAGTACTTCTAGTTCGGAAGGCCCTGGAGCGCGTCCTGGCCCTTGGACCCTCCTTACTCCCTCCCGGCTTGAGCTCCAGGTTGGCTCAGATGACCTGGTCCTCTGGTTACTGCTCTTGCTCTGTACCCCAAAATCTTAGCCTCCACCTCACACACCAGCTCTGTTAGATTCCTCTCCCTGGCCCCACACTCATGGCTGCCTCTCTTCCAAATCATAAACACAAAAGATGGCCAAAGTGCACTCTCCATGATGTTTTTCCTCGTCAGACAAAACCTAATGACTGCCTTTGTTTCTTTCCATTTAGAAGCATCTCCCTGGCAACCCTGTCTCTCCTTAGTCAGCACCAGCTAACTTATCCTTCCCCTTTATCAGGACACTGTGTAGAGCAAATAGCTCATTAACTGGTGTGGCAACTTGGGGACCCTTTTACAGCGGCTCTCAAGAGGCCCTTTCCCGGCTCAGGGACGGAGGTTCCCTGGGGCCTGGAGACCAGCAGCTGTTGGTAAAACAACTCTGCCCAGTACCTTCTGTGATTGGATTAAGTTAACAAAAGGGGCATTGACGTGTGGCCGAAGGGGCCCACCCCTCTTCAGTCCTTGCCATCTCTCCTCTGATGTGGCTCAGGCGGGTGTGTGTACAGGGGCACAAGATAAGCTCCAGGGGGCAGTAGGGGCTCGGTCCCCACTGATTCCTCAGCTCCCCGGCAGCATTCTCTCCCACTTGAAAACATGCTCCTTTGGTAAACAGACTATGTTCCAGAACTTTCTAGCTGACCTCCCTTCCCTTACTCCTTTTCCACTATTACTTGTTGGAAAAGCAATTGATTTGTTTTCTCAGTGTCCCTGAAGTGAAGAATATCCCCAACAGAGAAGTTGTCTTTGGCACCAGAGCTGAGGCTAAGCTTTCCTAGGAGAATGGGCTTGCTGGCCTACCTGGGATGGGTAGCCCCCTGAGGACTTGCTGTGGCCGAGCGACCTGGAGAAGCCGTGTACCTAGGCCTGCCCGCCTAAAGGGGCAGAGGGGACGTTTACCTCCTGGTCTCCCTCACAGGCTGCTCTGGTCACAGGCAGGGATTGGGGGCTCCCCTGCCAGGGCAACCCCATGACCAGCCTCCTCCAGGGAGCACCCCGAACATACGTGAGGTTTGCAAAGGCTTTCTCTACATCAGAAAGTAGGTGTAGGCCGCTGACGCACACAGCACATTGTGTTTGCAGGTGACTCAAGTGAAATGGCTTCAGTTTTTAAAGTTCTGCTGCTTTCCATTCACAACTTCCTCCCATCCCTGCCTTGTGGGCACTTGTATTTCCTGGATATAATGTGTCCTCCTGGGACAACCTGTGAGAATTACAGATGCGGGTGGGGGCTCAGGTTGGCGCAGAGGGTCTGGCGGTCAGACTTGATCAGACAGGGAAGAGGCTGCTCAGAAAGAGTCTCCACCTGGACAGAATGCTCCCCTATGTGGGGGCAGCTAGCACAGCTCACATGAGCACCCTTCAGTCCTCTCAGCGACACTTTCCAAACCCTTAGAGCACACATGCTGTGACACATCGCACCCGTAACCCAGTGTCTCCCATTGCAGGGTCCCAGTCCACTCCTGGTGCTAGAGGATGTCAGTGGGTCTCCTTTCACACAGAAACCCACCTGAACGGGAAGCCCTTTGGGTCCCCAGAAGCCTAGCATCCTCCCGTCTGACAGGCCACACCAGCAGGTTGCTCCCACCTGGGCACGGACCTACAGCCCCACTGGGCACTGGGGCACCCACAGGGATGACTAGACCTTGAGGCTTATATGGCTGTAGGCTTCACCCCATGTGGGGTCGGGGGACAGCCCCGTGGGCCTCTCAGTCAGGCACTGGAATTTCAGAGCCACCACAAAGGCTCTGGGCCTTCCCGCGTGGGGTCCGGGACCTGTGCAGGCAGGTCCCTGCTTCTGGTGCTCTGCGTCGGCCCCGAAAGGCCCTGTGCAGTCAGCCCGTCCTGGGAGCAGGACCCCTGAGCAGAGCGGGCCAGGGCTGTTTCCCAGGCCATCTCCTGCTTCACCAGGAACTCGGCTGTCACCCAGGCTTGGGGAGGCCACGTATTCTCTGCAGACAGCCTTCCCGAGCCCTGATCCACTCCCCCATTTTCCTGCTGGGCACCCTGGGCACGTCCTGCCCACTCTGGGCCTCAGCCCACACCCAGGAGGGTCAGGATGGAGCTTGCTCTAGCCTCCTCTGGCTCCTACCCACCCGGGGGATGCAGGAACAGAGAGGGTACTAGGCCTGCCCCTAGCATATCTGAGTCGAGGATAAAGTGTCTATCTTTGCTCTGTCTCACCCCCTCACTTCTTGGGATTTCTGTGCCTTCCTGAGAACACAGCAGTGCCGCCCATCCTGCCCCTCCCCCGCAACCGGCTCCTGCCTGGCTGTGTGACCCTCAGGCCCTATGATACTTTGAACAAATGTCCCCAACCCAGTAACGCCTGAGAGGACCAGACCTCAGACCACACAATGCTGTGCCTGGCTGGCTAGGGATACACTTGGGTTTGTCAGTGGGATGTCACCCCAGTTCCTGACCAGGAGACCCAGGCTCCTATGCCAAGAGCCCCTCCCTGCCAAGTTTCCATGATTGTTTTGAAACGATTCCCACCAACAGACACCCCTGCCTGCCTCCAGTGTAGTCTCATTCACAGCTCCAAAACAACAGCTCCCAGCCCCGGGCAGCGTGTTCCTGCAAGGACAGCTGCGGTAACCGGATCGGGAGCCTGGCTGCCAATGCTTTCCACACGAGTGCGTCTGCTCTTAGGCTGGGCTGCACAGAGCATGGCTGTTAGACCAGACATGGGTCCTCACTTGAATGACAAATCCTTGTTTGAGGCTGGGCTGTCCTACCCAGCACTGTTTCCAGCCTGGCACCAGTAGCTCCAACCATGAAACTGAAGCCTCCCCACTGAAGCAAGCACCCATCTGTCCCCCCCCCCCCACCGACTCAGGGGGGGGCCAGGTGTGTGCGTCCGCCAGGGACCAGCCTAGGGGCCAGCCCAGGTCCACAAGGGCCTTCAGGATCCCAGGCATGACTGGACCGTCCTCCCAGTGAATGAGGGCGCGGACAGGGCTGGCCCAGCTCGCTGAGGTGGGAGCAAGAGTTTGAGGTGAACATGTGGGGGTCCAAGCTCAAGAGGGACAGGAACCCCAGGGAGTAACATAGATGCCCTGGGGAGACATGTCAGTAGACCTCAGCTCAAACACTGCTCTTAGGCTAAGAGACCCGAGACTGGGCTTATCTATCAAACGAAGGGTCGGTGGGAGTGCTAGGTTCCCAGGACTGGTGGCCAGGGTTGAGGACTGGGACAGCCTGGCCTGCCTGCGGCTGCCTGAGTACCACACTCTGCAGAAGGCTCCGGCAAGTGGAGTCACACCCTAGGGCCCAGCTGTCCACACAACATCCCTGCCTACAATAGGACTGTGGCAGCACACGTGGGGGGAACGTCCCGGGAACCTGGCATTTGGGCCTGTTCTGTGCAACCCTCTCCCTGACACACATAACACAGCCTCTCTGTGCTCCCCCACCCCCTGTCTATGAGGTATGGCTGTTGGGGGAGGGCAGATTGCCCCTCCATTCTTCTCAGGCCCTCTGCCAAATCTGCCATCTCCCCACTGGCCTCCCCAGCCAGGTCCCAGGGCCCAGTATTCTGATGCACCAGGGTCCGGAGCCATCAAGTCATGCAGAGCCTCAGGACAGGGGCCCCTGGCATCCCTGACCACATGCTCACAAGCCACCAGCCCAGTCCCTGCCCTCCCCTGTGGGCTCCAGCCCAAACTCTGGTTCCTGAGGAGCCTCAAAGGCCAGAGTCGGGGTGTCCTGCGGAAATCCTGATGAGATGGAAAATCCCCAGCAGTTGGGCCCCAGGCTGAGCTGTGGGGGCACTTCTGCCTGCCTCCTGGGGGTCACCAGGCCCCCTGCTTCCTGCTTCCCTTTGATGTCTCTGGTGTGAGGGAGGGGTCAGTGCCCCCTGGGCACAGGCACACACTCACTGGGCTGCAGTGAGGAGTCGGTGCTTTGGGGGCCTGGAGATGCTGGAGTCAGGCAGGGGACCCAGCAGGGTGGGGAGGAAGGCTGGATGGAAACACGCCAGCCTCAGCAAAAAGCTCCCTGGGGAGGGACAGGGAGGGTCTGCCGCCTGTCCACCAAGGGCACCCGCACTCATTCGGGGCTTTCCCTCCTGGACTGTCTGGTCTGAGTGGGAGGAGCCATGATCAGCCTCTGTGTAGGTGAGGAAACGGAGGCCTCTTTACAAGCCAAGAGGGTCACTGGCAAAGCCTCCCGAGGGCCCTCTGTGTCTGGGTAACTTCCCAAGCAGTTTCAATGGCTGCTGCCCTGTGTACCCTCTGCACAGGCACTGGGCCCCAGCCTCCATGTGTGCAGTTGCCAATTCACAGGAGGACGCCGGGCTCGGCCTCCAGCTCACTGATGAGCAAGCCGGGACGTCAGGTGGAAGGGCAGCAGTCATGCAGCCAGGCCCCGCAGCCCGAGGACCTCCATTCCCAACGCCTACTGCTGGCAAGGGGGGCCTTCTCCTGAACACTGGGCCTCATCTGACTCTTTAACCAAGCCAATAACCCCAGGAGGTATCTGCTGGTTTTAATTTCAGTTCACAAATGAGGAAAATGAGGCATAGAGAGATTAGGTGGCCTTCCTGATGATACAAAACTCACCTGCACTAGAGCTGGGGTCCAAACTGGGTGGCGGGAACTGCTGTTTGGTGCCACCGCGCCGTCCCACTGTGCCAAACCTACGTACTCAGCAGCCCGGCTCCCCTGGTGATGTGCCCAAGGGGAGAGGGCGGGCCAAAGGTCACACAGCAAGGGGGAGAGCCGAGGTGGTGGAGGAGGCTCTGCTCTCTGCTCCCCTCACACACCCCTATGGGGGCTGGAAGGCAGGGCAGGTGGGCTTTCTGAAAGAGCCCTGAGAAAATGGCAAGGGATGACTAGGGGAGTTGGGACCACAGGGCCCAGGACGAGAACCATGGAGGCCTGGCATGCAGGGGTGCCTTCTGCAGGGTTTTGAAGGGCAGTAACCGCCCATCCCTATCTGCCTGGGGTTAGGGTGGCCTGGCCCCTTCCTGGCCTACACGGGAAGGCCTTTGAGACCCTGAGGGGAGAAGCCTCAAGATACAGGTGACTGACTGGGGAGGTTGCCTGTCCCTCCCTTTTAATGTTCAAACAACTCAGCCTGCCCATTTGATGCAGGGGTTAGGCAGAGCAGCTTTGAAGTAGTTCCTATCAGCCCCTGCACAGATAGTCTCCCACCCAACCGTGGGGCTCAGTGCCACTCCTGGGATACCTCCCTACCTCCTTGGAGCTTGAGGCCTTTTTGGTGGCCTTGGGAAGAGGGGCTTGAGGGGGTAGAAGCCCCCGCACCTTGGGAAATGGGGTGTCCCTGCTTGGAGAGTCCTGGGTGTGGAAGGTGTCTGGGGCTGGCCCCTTCCTCCTTGGCCCAGAAGGAGACCGGCCCCAGCCAGCTGATGTGCCCTCTAAGTGCTCTGCCTCAGAGCCCCTGATTCGCGACCTTGCCTTGTCTGCCAGTCTGGGAGCTCACAGAGGGCATCCCATCCGATGGCCCCCATGGGCTGGGCCTGCACAAGAGGGGCCGAATGAATGATGGATCAATGAGCAAAGCAGAAATCTGTCAGCAGGGCATCTTCTGGATTCTCAAACATCCAGACACTGCAGGAAAAAAGCCAGCCAGCAAATGGCCTGCAGCCCTTGGCAGCAGGAGCAGGCGGGGGAGCAGGGCAGGAGGCTGCCAGGGGCAGCTGCCCTTTGCACCTGGACTGGGCACAGTCCCACTTGTTTATGGGAAGCTGGGGGGTGGCATTTGGCTCCCAAACAGCCCATGCAGGAAGGAAAGGAATACAACCTCCCAGGTGCCAGGCTATGGCTGCAGGTGTCCCTCTGGGCACCCACCCCTACATGTGCTGGACTCCAGGCTGCCTTCCCCAGTGAAAGTGACAGTGGCAGGCTTCAGCACAGCCTGGAGCTGGGCTGCGTGAGAAATCTTGCCCAAGCATGGGCTGAGACATTGTGTGAGCCTCTTCAAGCCAGCCTACCTCTCTTCCTCTCTCCTGACCTGGTTTCTCCACAGAGTTGAAGGTTGCACATGACTTTTTCTTCCTCTTCTCAGGTTAGTACAAGGCCCCAACAAAAGCCTGCAGCCTGCAGCCCTCCCCAGGTGTGAGAGGAGGCGGAGGCCTGGCGGGCTGACTTCCCCATGTCAATGCCCAGTGGCCTCAGGCACTCACTTGTATGGCCAAGTGGCTCTGTGCTGGGTCCATGCATGGAGGCAGTGCCTCCCTTGCTGTACTACTGCTAGGAGGATGAAATAAAGTTACACGTGGTGAAGTCAAGGTGCCTGCATGGGTGATTGCTGTTGCTGTGAGTGTGGCTGTTCTGCGTGTGATGAGTACCTGCACTCAAAGGGCTACCTCCCTCCCTGAGAAGAGCAGGGGTGCCAGGGGCCAAGAGTAGGGTGGATGTGAGAGCAGAGGCCAGGTCCTGGGACCTCAGGGACAGCCACTGGGCCCACTGGCATCTCAGCTTCCATCGTGAAGAAGGAGCCACAGGGGCCAAGGGTCGGGCAAGAAATGACACAAAGCAGGGACGGAACCCCAGGCTGTGTCAGGGCCGGGGACATAGGCAGAGCGTGCCTGTGTATTTAAGTGCACAAGTTAGTGGGGGTGTGTTAGGGTGTGTGAGTGCAGGGCCATATATTAGAACTTCTGAAGGCTTTTCAGCCCAGCCTGCTGGTTGACGATGGGGTATGTACTCTAGAGCCCTCGGGTGGGTGCGGACTGACGGGGGGGTCAGAGGGAGCACTCTCTCCATCTCCCTGGTGTCCAGGCTGCTGTCCTACTGCTGAGGGCTGGTCTTTGGGGGCACAGGGGTCCAAGTGTTTTGGAGGGGCATAGCAGTCCGAGGTTTGCCTGTGAATAGGTCCCAGCTCCTTCAAGCCAATCTCAGAGGTTCATTTGAGAGTCATGGCCATGTGTTAAAATCCACCAGGCTTGGATGGAGGGCAGAGGCTTCGGGCTGGAGTCTTGGCTTACACATCAGAACAAGCTGGGTGAGGAAGGGAATGGGGAGCCTTTGTTCTAGATGCACTTGGATTCCTGGGACGCTGGGGGTTGGGGCTGTGCAGAGTCCCTCTCAGGGCCTTCTGGGAGGGGCGCTCGGAGCTCAGCTGTGCTTAAAAATTAGCAGGCGGAGGAGTTAGAGGCTCTGCAGTTAACCCCTTCTGGTCCTTTGAAGGCTGTTTGAACTGTTGATCAGGAAGGCTGAGCTGGAGGGCACTGCTGCCCCCTGGACGCCTGTCCTCAGCTGGGTCTCTGGGCACTGAAGCTGAGGCACTGCTGTCTGCGCGGGGCCCACTGAAGCTCCCTACCCCCTCCACAACTCTGATGTTGACGGCCTCTTTGTTTTCTCGTCTCAGCCTATTCAAGGCCATTTTTTCAGCTTGTTGGCTTTGCATTAAGATTGGGGGGATTTTCCGCCCTTCTGAGGTTATGAAATAGCTCAGCAAGGATGAGGCCTCCCCTCGGGAGTCAACCCGGCTTCCTCCCGCACGTGCAGCAGGGAAAGCCTCTTTGCTGCCGCCGTTCCAAGGGCCAGAGGAGAGAGGAGGAGAGACCATTTGGGGAAGGGGCGTCTCCCTCCTATCCCAGGAGAGATGGGCGACAAAGAGCTACACTGACTGGAGGCACGTCCCAGCAGAGCCTGGAGGTTGTCTACTGCCAACAGTCAGGACCAGGAACACCGCTTACAGTCTGGTCTCTGCACTGGTTCCAGTCTGCTCTCTGCAGGGACCATGACCCTCAGGCAGGGGACTTCCCCTCCTTCCCAGACTCCTGACCTTCCTGCCACCCCTCTGGCTCTGTGCTAGGTCAGCCTTGCAGGCTCTCCCTACTGTGCCACCAGAGCTCCTCAGGACCTGTTGACGCCCAGATGTCTCTCTGGGCTGGCCCTCCATCCCCCAGACCCACATTCCAGTCGCCTGCCGCAGAGCTCCCTTCTATGGCTTCTGCCAGTCCACCCTCCACACCACCAAGAGCCCTTTTCCAACAACAAAGGCTCCTGCCGCCCACTGTTGCCTTCATGCCAGCTGGACACCCCAGAATCCTTCCCAGCACTTGCCCCTCCTGGCTGCTGCAGCAGCCTATCACCACACCAGGCTGATTTCACCCCTCATTATCGCTGGAAGTTTGTGGTTTCCCCTAGTCCCTTCGCTGCTGCCCAGCTTGGCCACCATTGGCCACTGTCTCTGGGCAGTGCAGTTGCCTCTGGCCCCTTCCAGTCCATCTCCACTTAGAAGAGGTAGGTCCTTCAGAGTGCAGACCCACTGGGGCACTCCCGGCGTGGGACCTTTCAGTGACTCCTGGAGCTCTTAGAACAAAGCCAGTTTTCTCGCAGCAGTGTGGCCTGTCTGACCTGCAGCTCTCCTTCTCCTTTTCACTCTCACAGTTCAGACACCTGGCCTCTTTCTGTCCCTTCAGCTCCCGGACCCCCTCACCAGAAGGCCGTGTGCCTGCAGCCCTTGTCCTGCCTCCCCCCACCTTGCCCAAGGGAGTGTGTAGGACCCCAGACTAATTCCTGTGTTCCACCTGTGCACAGCTCTACCCTCAGGGTGCAGCAAACACATGCTCACACATTGGGTTGTCTCTCGCCTCGGCACCACAGGCCCCAAAAGCGGGGGCTTCCGAGTCCCTGCTCCTATCAGATTCCTACTGCCTGGGCCAGTGTCAGGTGCCTGGCAAGTTTTCAACAAAGATTCGTTCAATGATCAAACCTGTGACACGGGGTAGTGATGGCAGCTCTGCCCCCTGAACTAATTCCCTGCCTGGGAAGCACCACGTAGATGGCAGAGTCCGCTGTACCGGCTGCCTGTCTCAGCAGGCGTGCTCTGCGAGGGCCTGCTGCAGCCCCCTAGACGGGCACTGGGTACACGGAGGGCCTCCAGAAGCCTGCTGAAGAGAGGAACAGGAGTTCCCTCGTGGAAGGGGGCGAAAGGATTCCACTCTGCCACCCTGGGACACGGCTCCCCACTCTAAAGTAATTTGCTCCAAGATTACTTCCTGTCACATCCTCAGATGTTTCTCACGTCAGCCCTCCTGGACACACTCAGGCATTATGGTCTGGCTGTTTGTTCCGATCAGGCCCTCCTCTGGGAGGGTCACAAGTCACAGGCCAGGGTCACCTGTATGGCTGCTGGGCTGAACTGCTCAGGCACATGCCTGTCCCAACTCCGCTGAGCACGCAGCAGGCAGGCCCCCCCACCCCACCCCCACCTCCAAGGCCCGCCAGCACCCCATGGGGGCCCAGTCTGCCAGGGTCGGGCAGTAGGAGCTGGGGCCTGAGGATCAGGAGCTGGGCTTGGGCCGCGCTGGGGGCAGGCCTGTGGGCTGGGTACCGGCCCCCGCAGGGAGACCCCATTCTATGATACTAATTGCCACAATTAGTGGGAGAAAGGCCCATTAGATCAGTTTCTTCTGGCTGAGGCCTGTCAGGGAGGGTGAACCAAAGCCCAAGGCTTTTTGAAGGAGCAGGGATTCTTCCATAAATGAGGCCATATTTAAATTGCAAACAAGGGCCTCACCCAGGCCAAGGAAAAGCTCAGGGGTGGGGTGGGGGGGGGGAGCTTTAGTTAGGCAAACGAGCAGCTGGGGGTGGGGGGCGCAGGGGTTGCTTGCTCTGGCTCTGTGGCCCTCCCTGGCTCCTATGATCAGAATACTGGGTTGTACGGGCTCCCATCAGTGACCAGTCCTGCCAGAGCCCCCCAGCAAGGAGGAGAGGGGCTAAGGCTGAAAGAGGCAGAGGGAAAGGGCAGTGTTAGAGGCCACTCCCCACCCCCAGAACCAGGCATGCTCTGAGGCCCCCTCACATGCCTCCTCCTCAGGCACATTGCAAACCTGGACCTACTGTCCACCGAGAGCCATGCACTCATGGGTCCGCACTGACTGGGGACTCTGACTAGGTCACCTCAAATTCAGAAGAGCCACAGGTGCCCATGCTGGGAATCACATAGGGACTGCAACTGAAAGCCTGGTCCAGCTGAAGCCCCCAGAGGCGGTCCGTAGGCCGTGAGGCCCACGCCAGCCTTGAGCTATACTGCTGGCCAAGCTCCAAGAGGCCCACCTCAGTCAGTCTCTGCGAGAGCGTGAGTTGGTGTGAGGGCTGGGTGTGGCAAGGTGCAGGCCAGGGCTTGCTTCATTTAAAGAGCCAGAGCAGAAACCATCCCAGTCCTGGGAGCAGGTCTCAGGCAGTGGCCCTCACCTGTGGTGCCCCCAGGGGACATGTGGCAATGTCTGGAGACATTTTTTATGATCACAACTGTGGGTGTGTTACTGGTATCTCCTGAGGTTAATAACCACCCTACAACACAAAGGACAGCCCCCACAACAAAGAATGGGGGGGGGGTCCCACATGTCAGCAGTGCAGCTATAGAGAACCTTTGGTCTGAGGGGCTGGGATCATGACATGCCATTTACTTTCTCTGTGCATTCTGAAAATGGATCCACACTTCCTAAGTCCAGCCTCTTCCTTCATTCAACAAGTCAGTGAAGCCACTGAACAGAAACGCATGACACACTACCATGCGCAGACACCATAGAGAAGACAGATGTTCTCTCCTGCGGCCTCCTTCCCGTGAAAGAGCCAGGCAGGCAACAGATAAGTAGATGCCTAAGGAACTAGAAAGCGCTGCAGTGTGTAGTCTGTGCTTGTAGAGGCTTGAAACAGTGCCGGTCTAAAGTGACTGAGGTGCTGAGTAAAATGGTGGATCAGAGAAGGTCTCCCTGACAACAGTTCAGGTGAGACCTGGAAGGGTGAGAAGGAATGGTCGTCGGGCAAAAGTCACAGGGAAAGGCGCAGGTAGTTGGCACAAAGACCCTGAGGCACCTGGCTGGTTTGGGAATTGGGCTGGTGTGACAGGAGCTCAGTGAGGGAGCACAAAGGGCAGGGCAGATCTTGTAAAACCTGATGGAATTTGAGTTTTATTTCCTAGAAATAGGAGCCACTAGAGGGTGCTTGGTAGTGGAGCGATGGGACATGCACACATCCATTCTTGGCTTTTGGGATTCGACGGCCTAGGACACAGTGTTATCACAGCCCTAAGTTCATGAGACACTGTCACCCTGTAATGGTCTGTGGGGGGCGTCACTCTGTTCCTTTGCCTGCTTTTCCGTTTGATCCCCATTCTCCACCCCTGCTCCCCTCACACCAGGCAGCTGCTCCGGCATAATTCATTTATATCATTGTGTTGTGTGTGCCCTAGCAATGCGTGCAGGATCTTCTAGCATGTCTGGTGCTGTGCAATTTTAATTTAAATACAGAGTCGTGTACTGAGATGATCCTTGTCCTGTTTGGCATCTGTGTCCCTCAGCACCGTGCTGGCACATGTCTCCATTTCATTAAGTGTACATCTCTTCTTTACTCCTAACCACAGCGCTGGGCTCCAGCTCCCCACACCCCGCAGGCAGGGCTGCATGGAGCGTGCACACAGTGCCCCTCGTTGTTCTGGCGAGAACTGCGCTAGCTGTTTACCCAAGAGGGAAAGTGCCGGGTTGCAGGTATTAAATGTTTTATTTGGGGAAGAAGTGCTGGACGGCTCTCCAGAATTTCTGTGCTTGACATTCCCACCTGCAGTACACAGGGAGGCTGGTTTCCTGCACTTCTGCCAACACTTGGCATTATCCTATTTTCTAATTCTTCTCACATGAGGAGTATCTGTTGCTTTCACGTGCATTTCTCAGATCACTGATGAGCTCGAGCATCTTTTCATATCGGAGTTAACCCTCCAGTAAACCACCACTTAATATCACTTACCCACTCTTCTTTTGAGCACCCCATCTTTTTCTTACGGAACGCAGGGCTTGCTATTATATTTTAGCTATGGATTTTTTATCAGTTTTAATTGTTTCAAGTATCTTGTAATTGGTCATCTGTAACCTGGGTAAATAAAGTAACATAAATGAGAGTGAAAGAGGCAAGTCGTGTCTTAGTAGAATTAGGAAAATACTTTTGGTCTCTGCCACAGTGGTTTTATTTAACAGAACTAATTCGTGTATATTCAAGTTCTAAATTTTAGTCTTGAAGTTTGTATTTTCTGGGTCCTGCTTAAGACCCCAAGGCCAACCCTGGGCCGTGAAATGATTCTGCATAGTGTCCTCCTACTAAAAACTGTCTAGTAACTTTTACTTTAAAATCTGTAGCCCATTTGGAGCCTGCTTTTTTCTACAGGCTCAGGTAGGAATCCACATTCCTATTTCTCCATTCAGGGCCAAAGAAGTGGGGTGCCACCTTCCTCTAGATGCAGGGCTGCCTCCAAAGGCTCTTTTGGGTCTCTGTCCTCCACCGTTTGGACTGCTGAGCCTCGGAGTATGCCCCAAGATCTGCTGGTCCAAGGCCTTTGCTGTTTTCCTTTTTCAAAGTTCACTTGGTGTTTATAGATCTTTTTCTTGCACAGACATTTTAGAGTACATATGTCAAGTTCCTCAATAGCTCCAACCGGGAGTTTAAGCAGAGTCATGCTAAATTTACAGATTTAGAAAAATTTGACCCTTTTCTAATGCAAATCCGCCCTATCAAAGAGAACAGAATGTCTCTCCATATCAAAAGATTTTCCTTTATATCAATAGAATTTTTAAAATTTTCTCCATAAAAGTCATCTTTGTTAATTCCTAGATGTAATATAAACTTTGTGGCTATTCTAATTGCTACCTTAATTTCTATTATACTTTTCAGTTACTAGTGGCATAAATAAATGCTTTTAGGGGTGTGGGGGTTTGGGGGACAAGGGTGTTACACTGATCTTATAACCAAAAACTTTGAAGTCTCTATTTGGTTCTAAAAGTTTAATTTTTTTTTTTTTCATGTAGCTCAGCCATTTTCAAAGTGTGGTCTGAGGACCCCATAGAGCCCCTGAGACCCTTTCACACAAGGTCAAAAACATTTTCATAATAAAACTCAGACATTATTTGCCTTTTCTGTTTTCACTCTCAAAGTGAAAGAGTTTTCCAGAGGCAGCATGACCCCACTGGAATACGTGCTTATATAGTCCTGTGTTTTAATGGTTTCTCAGTTTTAACTTCTTAGGTAATGATCAACATACATAACTCATATTTGCAAAAGTTCTTTGGAGATCTCAACAATGAGAGTACAAAGGGTCCCGAGACCAAAATGTCTGAGAACCCTGATGTAGACAATCTATCTTCTGATGAGTAGTTTTCTCCCTCTCTTCTGAGCCTCCCTTACACTCCACTTTCCTTCCTCGTGTTACGAGATGGCCAGGATGGCTTCCTAGGCCTGCTTATTGTAAGGGGATGGATACTCGTGTGATGTCTCCAGTTAAGTTTGCTGAAAAGTTTTGATATGTAACTTGTATCAAGTTAGGTCGGTTCCCTTCTAGTCCTGGTTGGCTAAGAAGTGTCCCCCCTCCCTGAAATCATATATAGGCATTGAAGTTTATTATAATTTTCCTGCCTCAACTGAGAGAACCATATGGTTTTTCTCTTCTAGTCTCTTAATGTGGCAAATTACATGGATAGAGTTTCTGATATTGGATCATCTTTACATTCCTAGGAGAAATCCCACTTGTTTAAGAATTGCTTAATATGAGGTTGGATTACTTATACTATACTTATATATATACTTATACTCAGCTAATACTGTACATGGAACTTCTGCATCTGTGTTCATAAGGAAGACGGTTCAAAATTATGTGCTCTTCTTATTTTAATTTGGGTAAGCTCTGATCCCCGTATAAAAAGATCCCTCTAGTTGGAGCATAAATCCTGAAATGGGCCCACTTTTCTCCTCAGCATGTTTGGAAACACATTAAAATAGAACTGTAATCAAGCAACCCAATCCTTAAATTTTTCTCCTTGTGAGTATCTGGAAAACAGGTGCAGAAATGGATCATTTGAGACACCATAGAAATCTGGTTAATCCTGCCAGCCTGCTTTCCTTCAACAAGTATAGACTGAGCAGGGCTGGGTACCAGGCTTTGGTGGTGCCTGGGCTGCAGAGAAGAACATGGGCATCTCTCTAGGGAGCCCGGGGCCAGCACAGCAGGGTCGAGGGGAACCTGGTACCTGCACCGCAATCTGTGTATGCTGTTATCAGCAATGCCTCTGCACCCGGGGACGCTGTCTGGGACAGGACGCTTCTGTGCACAGGATTCAATCCCTTTGGTGCCCAGAACAGCCCCAGGAAGACGCTCACCCCATTTTACAGAAGTAGTGACTGGTTGCGTGGGGCGATGGAGGTGGAACCAACCTGCTGTCTGCCGCTAGGGTCCAGATAGAAAACCCCGACTCCCGTCTTTTGCCTATCCCCCACCTGGACCAGGGATTCTGACCCCCAACTCAGGGATCTGCCTTCAACGCAGAACCGCCACGGATTAGAAATTTACCTTCAATTTGTGACTTGGACCCTGATTCAGACTACTAACCCCAACTCCAGTCCCCAACTCCGAACAACCACGCGGTGCTAGACAGTCTCTGAACCCCAACCCGGGTCCCCGACTTGGACACCAACCCCGCACTCCTATCCCCAACTCGGATCACTAACCTCAACTCCAGTCCCCGACTCCAAACAATCATGCGGTGCCAGTCTCCGGACCCCGATCCAGGTCCCCGACTTGGACGCCGACCCCGGACTCCTACCCCCGACTCGGACCCCAACTCGGACCGCTAACCCGAACTCCAGTCCTCAACTCCGAATAACCACGCGGTGCCAGACAGTGTCTGAACCCCAACCCGGGTCCCCGACTTGGACACCAACCCCGCACTCCTATCCCCAACTCGGATCACTAACCTCAACTCCAGTCCCCGACTCCAAACAACCACGCGGTGCCAGTCTCCGGACCCCGATCCAGGTCCCCGACTTGGACGCCGACCCCGGACTCCTACCCCCGACTCGGACCCCAACTCGGACCGCTAACCCGAACTCCAGTCCCCAACTCCGAACAACCACACGGTGCCAGACAGTCTCTGGACCCCGACCCAGGTCCCCGACTTGGACACCAACCCCGCACTCCTATCCCCAACTCGGATCACTAACCTCAACTCCAGTCCCCGACTCCGAACAACCACGCGGTGCCAGACAGTCTCCGGACCCCGATCCAGGTCCCCGACTTGGACGCCGACCCCGGAATCCTGTCCCGACTCGGATCACTAACCTCAACTCCTGTCCCCGACTCGGACCACGACTCGGACCGCTAACCCGAACTCCAGTCCCCGACTCCGAACAACCACGCGGTGCCAGACAGTCTCCGGACCCCGACCCGGGTCCCCGACTTGGACGCCGACCCTGGACCCTGATCCCGACTCGGACCACTAACCCGAACTCCAGTCCCTGACTCCGAACAACCACGCGGTGCCAGACAGTCTCCGGACCCCGACCCGGGTCCCCGACTTGGACGCCGACCCCGGACTCCTGTCCCCGACTCGGACCCCGACTCGGACCACTAACCCGAACTCCCGTCCCCGACTCCGAACAACCAGTTAGTCTCCGGACCCTGACCCGGGTCCCCGACTTGGACGCCGACCCTGGACCCTGATCCCGACTCGGACCGCTAACCTGAACTCCAGTGTCCGGCTCAGAACCATCGCCCAGTGCGAGACGCAGTCTCCGCACCCCGGCCTGGACCCCGACCGGGGGCTCTGGTCCTAACTGGACTCTAGACCCGCCACCAGCACCTGGCGACCTTGCTTCAGAACCACCGTGCGGACTCAAGACCCCAGCCGGGACCACCGACCTCCCACGTCAGACACGAACCGCGACCGCCCGCAGGACCGGCCCCCGAGGCGCACTCCGGACGCGGGCTCCCGACTCGGAACTGCGACGCAGGCGGAACCCCGGCCCGGCCTCCGTGAGGCGCAGCGCGGAGCGCCGGCCGGGCCCGGGATCCGCAGACCGCGGGACCCGCCGCCCACCTGCGCCCCCCGCAGACCTCACCTCAGCTCGCCGGCGACCGCCCGTCCCGCGCCGCCCGGGCGCCGAGGCGCTGAGGGGCCTGAGGAGCGCGGCAGCAGGAGAGCGCGGCCTGAGAAGGGCGGCCGGCAGCAGCCCAGGCCTGGGAGGGGCGGCCTGAGGGGAGCGCGGCCGCGGGAGGAGCGCGCCCTGGCGAGAGCGCGGCCGCGGACTGTACGGCCGCGGGAGGAGCGCAGACTGAGCGCAGACTGAGCCGAGCGCAGCGCCTTTCTGCGGAGCTGATGCTGCAGAGCCCCGACCCCAACTGACGTAAAAGCCGTCCCCGTCGCTGATTGGACAGGCCTGCAGGGGGGTTGCCGCGTGCCGCTGCGCGGGTTGGCTGGATGCGGAGAGCGTGTGCCGCGCTCTGCCATTGGCCGGGGCTGGCCTCTGCCGATGCCACCCAGGGTCGGATTGGCCGGGTGAGTCCGGCGCCACGTACCGTGCCTGCGCTGTGTGCTGGGCTCTGAGGGCGCCCCTCCAGGTCCAAGCCCCTCTGCGGCACTCAGCTCACGGGGGCCAGCGATGGCCGAGCGGGGCCTCCCACCGCCCACGGGGACTGCGCCGCTGGCCTGAGGCAGCTGGGGCGCCTGCAGGGGCTTCACCCTGGGCAGGTGACAGGGCGCAGGTGACCCAGGTGGTCGGCCTCCGGCTGGACCCCGACAGATCTGCGTACAGCCTTCTCCGGCAGGCTCTCCGGCAGGTCACTGTCTCTTGATGGTCCCGTCCCTCCTCCAGCCCACCCTCCATCCACCGCTCCCTCCATCAATCGCTCCTCTTTCCTCCCTCCCCCCATCCCCCCACCTCTACGTCCACTGGCCTCCCCCTGGGTACCAGGCACTGCCCTAAACACTAGCCATCTGCAGCAAACAGCCATCCGGAAGCCTGTTGTCACTGGGAAACCTGTGGTTTTCCCAGCAGGTCTGGGCAGTTTGGACCCGCCGGTGAACCCTGTGCGTTCTCAGAGGTTGCTGCCCTCCCCCACAGCCCACTCAGGGCGGACTTCAAACAAGGGGGGAACGGAGGTGCTGGAGCCCGCGAGCGGCCATCCTGCACACAGAGCACTCAGCCAGGCCTTCGTCTCAACTGCTTTTGCCTGAAATACATGTCTATGAAAAGAGCCAGGGGTCTCTCCAAAGGTGACAGACTGGGGTCCTTGTGACTCATCCTGGAGGAGAAAGGGAGAATGGTGTCATCTTTTCAGATGTCAACAGCTTTTTTTCTGACCTTGAGAAACAATGCCCAGATGGGTCACCTCCCCGTCCACTGCCCAGCCCACAGGAAGGTGGGGCAAAAAGCATAGGGCAGTACATTTGATTCGGATCTACCAACGCCATCCAGCTAGTTGTTTTTTGGTTTCTACCTATCCAAGGTGGGTTGTAACCAGTACCATCACACGGGGCACGGGGCACTGTGCTCAGGAGGGCCCCACACTTAGGGTTTAATGCCCTGCTGTCACCATATTGAAATTCTTAATAATTTTGTCTTTGAACTTGTGTTTTGTAAGTGAAGTCCCATGGAGCAATGGAGCATGCTCTGGGAACTTGGAGCCTAGGCTTCCATGTGGCCCTTGTCACCTCCCTGCCTCCTCTGGACAGGTTCTTAGTTACCCTAGTTGCCCTCTCTCCTGCCCCCTCTGCCTGCCCAGCGTCCCTCCCCCAACTCCCACCAGGTGACCACTATTACTCTCTGCCCGAGGAAAACAATGGCAGGGAAGGACAAAAGTCCTTTCCCACGTTCTGCAGTGCTGGGAGCCCTGTTGGTAAGATGGCAGTGGTGCTGCCAGGTTCATGGAGCTGTTCAGACCAAAATGAGAGACAGCATGTGAGAGAGCCCACTGCAGTGTTAGCCTGAACGCAGCCCAGGCTCGGGGGCCAGCAGGACATGGCACAGCCCTCTGCCCCCCGGGCTCCAGCCCCGCATCCTTCTGTGGGAGACCAGGACCCTTCTGTGGACCCCGCCGGGCATGTCCATTTCTACTTCACCAGGGGAATGGGAGCCCCAGGTCTTCAGAGCAATTTCACAGATTTTGATAAAACAAAAACCCTGCCTATGTGGGGTTTACATTCCACAAGGAAAGACTGAAGCTTTCAAAGGGTTCTGGCCAGTCTTCTTTATCAGAACGTATAGATCCCTAGGTTACCCTTGTTAGCTGTACCGTGCGGAGGTACCATGATTGATGCCTCTACTCTTGACTTGTGAACATGGTATTTCCCCAACGTTTTTATTTTGGATTTGTTTTTCATCCAAGGATGTTGAGCATGGGATAAACAGCCCCACTAAAGCAAGTCCACTAAAAATGGTGACCATCCTCCTAGTAAAGAGGGACAAGAGGTGTTGACTGGGATTTCATCTTGAAAGCTGATTTCTAAAATTGTGAGAATTGAGCTGATTTGATCTAATACTTAACGCAATGTGTGTTCTAATCATGTACCTGGGTGGGGGGTCCATTTTGCAAGCAGCTGACTCCATTCATTTGTATGTTCACGGGATGGTGCTCGCCACACAGACCTCAGACCCTGAGGTCCTGCACGCTGGGGTTTCTCCTAACAGACTCCTTCATGGTAAAACCCAAGGGCACAGCATCCTTGTGTGACTGTCTTCTCGGGCTGTGCTCCGAGCCAGAACAAGGAGCTGCCGTTGTCCATTGTGACAGAGTGGTTGGCAGGGTGGTTCCGAGTCAAATGCGGGCCGAGTCCTCACCCCTCACCCCCTCACCGCACATGGGGTGCCGTCAATCAGCTAGTGCCGCCTGCCAGCCCAGGCGCACCTGTTGTGTGCACCCCAGCCCCCGCCTCTTCTCTAGCCCTTTGGTAGAGACAGACAGAAGAAAACAGCCCAAGACTGAGAGGGGTTTGTTGTCTCGTCGGGAGACAAGAGACACGTGGGAATTGACTGGCGTACCATGTGAGGCTGGGTGGACTCCAGGCCAACCCTGGGGGCTGCCAGACAGGCTGGGAAGGGACCGGGAGCTGGCTCTGGGCACACTGGCAGCATTCAGGGAAGGGGTGGCAGACACAGCCAGCTCCTCTCTGGGTTGTGCCAGGGTCCCTCTCAAACCCAGGCCAGCCTGAGGCCTCTCTGGTTCTGGAGGCCCTGGGATGCGGCACCTTGCCCCTGTCACCTTCCTGAGCTCAGGACTGCCAAGTGGTATGGGGCAGAGAGCCCAGGCACCTGGTGGCCTCTACCCAGCTGCCCAAGTGACAGAGGGCATCTGGTTTAGCTCATCTGTGTGGGGTGGGGGCTGACCTAGCATCCCTCATGCTCTCTGCAGCACTCATACTCAGGGTTCAAAAGGTTTCCTCCCAGGCCTCTGCACCCGAGTGCACGCACACACGCACACACACATGCACACGCACACGCACACACAGCTGAAGAGAATTAGGCTCAAAACGTCCACTCGGCTTTTCTCTTGATTCCGAGGTATTTAGAATGGGGGCGGGGGATTAGGGGAGGAAGTTGCTGAGCTAATTCTCCTGCGTTTGCCAGCACAGAAGTGCAGATGGGGCCCAGGGCCCCACCGTGTCCTGCAGGCAGCACCAGCCCTCCTCCTGCAGGCAAGGCCTGGGGAAAGGATGATGTGGGGGCCCCGCCACACCCAGGCGACATGGGTTCTCTGAGGGATTCTCTGGGCCGCAGTTTGCCCCACTGCCCCCCTCCCCCAGAGTCTGAGGACGGAAGCAGCTTCAGGCTCAGCCAGGTCCCAGAGAGCTATTTCCCTCCAAAATAGAGAGGCCCAGGGCCACGTGGCTGCCTCAGCACCCTCTTCCCGAGAACAGCCCTTGCCCCTGCTGCTCTCTGAAGCAGACAGGGACGTGGAGGGCAACAAGGAGCCCAGGGCAGCCCTGGGTGGCTGGTGCAGCTGCCGAGCCCACCCTTCAGGACAGCCCCTGCAGCGGACACCCACCATCTCCACATCCCCAGCACCAGTGGCCCCCCGGCCCCCTCGGTGCGGCTTTTGCACATGCTCTCACACCACTGCAGCTGTCCCGAGGGAGGACTCTGTGACCCCCATGACCCTCTGTCCTGTGGCTTCTTCACTGATCACAGGTCTCTGCTGACCCTGCTTCCCACGACCTCACTGTGAATCTCCTTCTTCCTGTGGCCTCTGTTCGCCTCTTGCACCTGTGTTCCGCCTGGGCTCCCCATCCTGATGGCTTTGGGTACATCGGTCTGTTGACCACTCCCTGCTTTCCCCTGGCTCTTGGCATTGGTGTACCCTCCTTCCTCCTCCAGGTCCCCCTGCACCCACTGGTGGGACACCCTCATGTCTACACCCAAAGCTCTTGTCCCCCAGACCTCCCTGCCTCATGCTCCCCACTTTGGAGCTTGGCACCCCCAGTGCAGTTAGGCAGGCTCCAGGTCGTCCTGAGCTCTGCAGGCCATGGCAGGGGGTGTCCCTGGGAGGCTTTGGGGAGATGACAACAAGGATTAGGCCTCCCTTCTAGAAAGAGCACTCCGGCTGCTGGATGGAGAGAGAACTGGAGGGAGCAGGGGGTCACGAGTAGGCCCAGGAGGGCTGCGGGGAGACTCACCATCCCCCAGGGAGACAGGCAGGAGGCCTGGGGAAGGTGGGAGCTCAGGAGGGTGAGGGGGGCCCGGCCAGAGCTCCCATGGGGGGTGGCTTTGGTGAGGCTCTGAGCGCAAGGAGGAGTGCAGATAGCCCTAGGACAGGATTGGAGGAAAGGTCATGGGTCAGGAGGACAAGTCCGGTCTTAGGAAACCTGTGTGGTGGGGTCCTGCCTCACCCCCTGCCCAGCCTCAGTGAGAGCACCGCCACTCTGGCTTTGCCACCGCACAGGCTCGGCCGGGCACAGGCTCAGAGCGGCCGAGTGTGACAGACTTGGTCCCGCGCTCCCGGGGGTGGCCCAGCCCCAGGCCGCTCCTGGGCCCCCTGCTCCAAGAGCAGCCTGGGAACGGAATTATGGGGGAATGCAGTAGTCACGCCTCATTTGAGTCGGCCCTGGCCTTTCCTCACGAGCAGTTTTGCTTTCCTGCATCAGGGTCAGCAATAATGTGAGGCCAGAAGGGGGGCTGGCGCCCTGGCAGTCCCGGTGAGTGGCGGCCTGGGGCTGGGCTGCTTCCCGTCAGCAGGGCAGCTGTGCAGTGTGTGTATATGTGTGGGCACTGCACAGCCAAGCCTGGGTGAACCAACTCCAGTTCTCCCAGAGCCCCCATTTCGATGCGGGTTAACTCAGCAGCTGTCTCCTGAGCACCTGCTGGGGGCCTGGTTGGGTGCCAGGCATGGGGGGCGGGAAAGGAAAGGGAGCTAAAAGCCTTTCCTGCCACCACCTTCCAGGGTCAGTTCCTTCCCACAATGCACGCCATCCCTGGGCACGCCTGCCCCCACTTCCTGCCTACACCTGCCATTTCCACAGCCATCCCTCAGCCTCGGTCTCCCCAGCCCTCTGGGTTGAGTAGGTCCAGCCCGTTGAGGACAGTGGCACTGCCAGGAGCAACCCAGAAAATGCTACAACTGTCTCCCACGCTCGGGAAAGACATTAACAGGAGGCCCCATTGCCATTTCTCTGGTGGTTATAGGTTGTTCTTAAGCACCGAAGCATCCTCCATCAATATTAGTGATGCAGACAGACAACTGCAAAGCGCCCACTATAGCCGCAGCTCTGTGCTTGTGAAACCCTCTGGGTCTCGGGTGGGCAGTGGCACAAATGAGAAGGTTCTAACTGAGCCACACAGGCTCAGAGGATGGATGCGATTTGGACACAAAAGAGGAATGAGATGAAAGGACAGTCCGGCTGGAACATCGTGGAACCCTGTGGTTTTAAGGTCTGTCTGTGAGGTCTTTCAGAATCCTCCCTTCAAGAGGTAGCGCTTAACTCCTTTCCCTGAGTTCGGTCTGGACTGAGCGATCTGCTTCTGATAAACAGAATATGATAGAAATGACAGAGTGTGACTTTCAAGACGAGGTCACGAAAGGCATTGCAGTGTCCTCCTCTCTCACTGGGATTGCTGATGCTAGAAGAAGCCAGCTGCCATGTTGTAAGGGCGCTCAAGCAGCCCACTCAGTGAGGAACTGTGGCCTCCAGCCAACAGCCTCATGAATGTGCAGATCTCTTGAGCAGATCCTGCAGCTGTAGTCAAGCCATCAGATGACCATAGTCCTGGCCAACAGCCTCACAAAGGGACCCTGAGCCAGAATCACCCAGCCATTCAGATTCCTGACCCTCAGAAACCATGCAAGATAATAAATGTTTGCTGCTTTAAGCTGTGGGGTAGGAGGGTAATTTGTTACTCAGCAATAGCTAGCTGATACAGCCACCGTCACAGAGTTTGAACTGACTTATGATAGGGACAGCAAAGAGGGCTCAGTCTCTCGTATGCTTTTGCCAGTGGTTGATGGCTTCTAGGAGGGTGTCATCTGGGACCAGGAGAATGGGTGCTGTGACATCTGCCCCAGGCATGCAAATCATATTTCCACGCTCTCAGAAGATTCTGTCCTCCAGCCCAGGGACTCTTGATCTGGGGCACCTGTAAGAAGCACACCCCTGTGTGGGCCTCACTCACAGAGGTGAGAGATTTTGACTTAGTAGGTGGTCTCTGGGCAGCAGAAAGCTGGTGGCATTTGAGAAGGGGGTGACTTGATGACAATAAGCTTATGATGGGAGGAACTGCCAGCTGGAGTGTGATCCAGCAGCTGTAATAGGTGATTTTTTTCTCCCAAGAGAACATGTATATCCAGTTCTTTGGACATGGGTGGCGCTAAGAGCAATGCCCACCTCACCTGAGGCTGCTGACCAGGTGCCCCACCTCACCAGGCAGCCTCCAGGGCTAGGCTGCTAGGGCACCTTCTCATCTGAGTCTCTGAGTGGATCCCACTGGTCTGTCCCCCAGCACACCTTGGAGGGCACAGAGCAAGGGCAGACAGGATCCCCACACTGTACTGGACATGCTCTCCTCATGGTCCATTCCCAGCACCCTGCTCTCCAACTAGAAGGTGCAGTCTGTCTCGCCTGACCAACAGCTCGAGGTGGTCACTGTGTGAGATCAGGGCTTTGTGACAGTGACGTGGCCTGGGGAGACTGAGGCACAGTGAGGTCAAGGGACTCGCCAGACTTCACACAGGTATCAGGTCCTGGAGCCCAGCTTTGTGCCCAGGCATCCTCGGACCAGGCTCTATCCACCTGTCTGCCCTTTCTTCTCTACCACATGGCCTCAGTGGGCAGAGCATGGCCCCTGCTTGCACAGCAGCCACACACCTCTGTTAGGCAGTCCTGCCGTAGACACGGGCTGACTGCCTTTGCCCACGTTGGCCTCCTGGGCACTGAACCTGCATGTGCAGCCCTTCTTCCCAGGGTCTCACCTGTGGGCCAGGCAGGGGAGGCCACGTGGGTAGCCGAGCCCCAGAGGTACCAGGTCCCTCAGGCTGTGCCCCTGTTCCCTAGGACCCTCCCAACACATGACCAAGGCGGGGACTCCTAGCAGCCCCTGCTTATTAGTTGTTCCACTTGAACATGGCGTTCTTTTTTATGTAGCTGGAGAGGCCTAGGAGTCTGTCCTCAGTAGGGAGAGGACATACCTGGCCCAAACTCACTTCAGCAGCAGCCACTTAACAAACTTGACCTGGACCCTTTCTGGGCAGAGTCCTTTCCTTTCGTGGGTCTGTGGCCTGACCTACTAGCAGCCCAGCTGAGCAGAGCTGGGGTCTCACTGGGGCCATCAGCCCTTGTCGGCATTTCTGTCTCACGCTGCCCCTCTGCTGTGTTGCTGACTTCCTTCTGGTGTGCCTCAAATCCCCAAAGAGGGTGGGGCAGTGGGACATGGCGTGAGCACAGGCTCCAGCCCCTGAAGAGAGTTCCGGGGATGCACAGGGTGGGCAGTGGCTGAAGCGTCAGCCCTCCACCTGGGAAGTGAAGTCTATGAGGGCAGTGAAGGCTTCGGCCGCCTCGGGTCCAAGGAGGCGGGGGACCCAGCCTGAGATGGGGGCTCCGTCTCCTTCACCCCATCCCCCCCGCCAGGCCCACGGCCAGGGCCAAAGCCCTCCTTGGGACATGTCAATGGCAGCAAACATTTTACAGATGTGACACACTCGGAGCCTGGCAACGGGGGCGGCTCCAGCTGCGGGAGAGCATTGTTGGATGTACGTCCGCAGCAAAGCACCCGGTCACCTTTCTCTGCTTGGAGTGTAATCTTTTTTTGGAAGCTTTGCTGGAAAATCTGAATCTTGTGAGCCATCAGCTGTTTATAATCAGAGAAGCATATGTTTAAAAGAGCTGAGGGGCCTTATAAACTCCGTGTGCAAATTACCTTTGGGGCTGCCTGCCCCATCACCCCTCCCCATGGCTGCCATCTCTGGTGAGGGGCTCAGCACGCTGCACAGAACTAGCTGTAACCCTGTTGTGGCATGGGGTCTGTTTAACTTTAGTCACGTCAGCTTGGCCCTGGAGCGTGGGAGCCTCCATCTCTGCTGTGTGGCTTCCAGGTCCCCCCCCCGCCCCCCACCCCAGCTGCAGAGGACTTCTGGCTCGCGGTCCCTGGGCCTTCACCATGAGAAATATTCAACCTGGGAGCCGTGTAGCAGGACGTGGCTAGGAACTGGGCCCCCAAGGCCTGTGGGGGCTTCCTGGACCCCCACATTCAGGGTCAGCCCAGACTTGGGGGCCCCTCTTGAGGCCAGCTATGGTGCTGTGGTCCTGCAAGGTTATTTGTTTGTTTTGTGGTTTTGGGTTTCTATTTTTTATTTTTGCAACAGTTTCGTTCAGATATCACTCACATACCATGCCAACCACCCATTTAAAGTGTGCGATTCAGTGGCTTCTAGTACGTTCAAAATTGTGCAGCCGCCACCGCTATCTAGTTCCAAAATGTTTTCAGCACCCCTAAAGACACCCTGACCCCTTCATCTGCCACTCCCCACACCCCTCCTACCCCTCAGCCCCAGGCAGCCACCAACCTATGTCCTGTCTCTCTGGACGTGCCTGTCCTGGACATTTCATATGAGTGTGATCACACAATACACAGTCTTCTATGGCTGGCATCTTTCACTGAGCATATGCTTTCAAGGTTCATCCACACTGCAGCCTGTGTCAGGGCTTCATTCCTTTTTATGGCCAAATAATATTCCATTGTATGGCTAGACCAAGTTTTATGTGTCCGTTCATCCATTGACGAACTTTTGGGCTGTTTCCACATTTCAGCTACAAGAGTAATGTTGCCATGAACATTCGGGTGTGACTTTTTTATGGAGGTGTATTTCCATTTCTCTCGGGTACATGCCAAGGAGTGGACTTGCTGGGTCATACGGCAGCTCTGGGTTGAACCTCATGAGGAGCTCCCAGGCTGTTTTCCAAAGCGGCTGCACCACTTACCTTCCCGCCCGCATCAATGAGGACCCTGATTCGCCACATCCCTGCCAGCACCTGTTGCTGCTTGTCATTTTCCTTATAGCCATCCTAGTGGGGGTGAATATCACATTGTGGTTTTGATTTGTATTTCCCTGATGGCCAATGATGTTGAACGTCTATTTATGTCTTCGTTGCTCTTTGTATATGTTCTTTACGAAATGCCTGTTCAGATCCTTTGCCCAATTTTTTATTGTGTTGCCTATCTTTAAATTATTTATCTTTTTATTATTGGATGAGTTCTATATATATATTCTGATACAAGTTCCTTATCAGATACATTTTCTTCCATTTTGTGGGTTGTCTTTCTTGATGGTGTCCTTTGACTCACAATGATTTTCAGTTTTAATGAAGTCTGATTTATTTATTTTTGATTTTGTTGCTTAATGTTTTAATGTGTAAGTCCAAAGATTTATTCCTGTGTTTTCCTTGAAGAGTTTTATAGTTCTAGCCCTTACATCTAGGTTTTTGATGTATTTAAGTTCATTTTTGTGTATGGTATGAGATGGGAATCTGGTTTCATTCTTTGGTATATAGATAGATATCTGCTTATCTCAGTACCATTTGTTGAAAAAACTGTTCTTTCCCCATTGAGTGGTCTTGGCACCTATGTCAAAAACCAATTAATTGTAAATGTAAGAGTTTATTTCTAGAATCTCAATCCTATTCCATTGATCTGACATTTTTTCTGGAATGTCAATTCTTTTCCATTGATCTGTGTGCCTCCCTTCATGCCAGTACCACACTGCCTCAGTCACTGTCTCTTTGTAGTAAATTTTGAAATTGGGAAGTGTGTTTTCCAACTTTGTTCTCCTTTCTCAGGATGGTTTGGCTGTCGTAGGTCCCTTGACGTGCAGTTGTGAATGTCAGGACCAACTTGTAATTCTGCAAAGGAACCGGCTGGGATTCCGGGAGGGATTGCACCGAATCTGTAGATCCACTGGGCACTGGGATCCCAACTATGTTCGGCTTTCCAGTCCATGAACATGGGTTATCTTTCCATTTTATTCAGATGTGCTTCCATGTCTTTCAAAAACATCTTATAGTTTTCAGAGTATAACTTTAACATTTATTTTATTGACTCCATGGTGTTTTGTGCAGCAGTGACCAGCAGCCATCCTTCTGTCTCACAGACCAGCCCCATCCAGGCTTCCAAGCCCACCGTCCCCGGGGGGCTCCTCACTGCTCCAGGCCCCCAGGCCCTCTCTCTGCCCCTTCACAGTCCTGTCTTGCTGCATGCACAAACCGTTGCCCTGGCCCTGCGTCCCAGCAGGTTCCCTGAGGCACTCCCCGCATCCGGGTGCACTCATGCCCCTTGTAAGAACCCGTCCCGTGCTTTGGTTGTCCTCTGCCAAGTGGGAGTGCCACCCCCCTGGACTGTGGCTCCCTAAGGTGGCTCCCCCATCTCACTCACTCTGCGGCCGGGAGGCACAGGGCGCAGAAATGGCAGGAAGTTCTGTGGGAGTACCTGAACTGTCTCCCGGGCAAACAGTGTAAGTAGAGGCCCCCATGGTCAACAGATAGCCCTTAAATACTGAGGGGGGCAAACTGGGGGCCTGGAGCCAGGGAGTAGGGCTTTGGCAGCTTCAAATGAAATTTGGTCTTTCAACTTTCCTTTCAAATTGAGGGCCTCAAATCCAGATTCCAGCCCTGGGGGCTGGGTTGGGGAGTGGGGTCCTGGCACTGCTTCTGAGGGTACCTTTGAGGGGACGCAGAGTCGGCTCCTGGCAGACTCTCCTGGATCCAGTGGCAGGCAGCTGGGCTGCTCACCTGCTCACCTGTGTCTGTCCCTTGGGCAGGGTTGGGCTGTGCCAATGGGCCAAATTTAATCACTGCCCGCCAGTAGGCTGTTGCCTTGCCGGGTCTCTCTCCCCGTCTTATAAGGGGCAAATACTGGCTGTATTCCCTGCCCCCCAGAAAGCCAGGGAGGGGACCAAGTCCGAGAGGTGATGGCTTAGGAGTCCTCTGGGACCCTGGGAAGAGATGTGTGTGTGTGTGTGTGTGTCCTAGTCGAGCCATGGGTATCACTCACTCCTCTCGTCCCATCCAGGCGCTCAGCACTCATTGTGCACCTTCAGTGTGCCCGGCCCTCTGCTCGGCGTGGGGATTGCAGCATACTGTGAGCGAATGCTGGTGTTCCTGCTCCCAAGGAGCCACAGTCCAGCTGGGACGTCCGTGCTCAGGGAGATGGCAGCAGGCTCACTGTGCTCGCTAGCAGCCCCCAAGGCTGTGGGGAAGCTGCAGCACGGCTCTCAGTAATCCCGGGGCGGTATTGTAGGGCAGGAACAGGACCCTTCCCCACCTGCTTCCCCAAGGTGCCGGGCCCAGACCACTGCCCCTCCACAGCACACTGGACTGGAGTCAAAGCCTGGGTGTTAGATTCTCTGAGCCTGTCCCCACTGCATAAAACAGGAATGCACTGAGGTGCCCTGGGGACTTCTGTTCCTCTAGGAACATGCAGAGTGGGGCTAAGGTGGGCCGCAGTGGGGATGTTCCTGTGACCACCCCAGCCCAGGGCCTTCCTCGCCCTGACACAGCCACTCCCCAGAGCGGGGAAGCCGGAGCAGCCCTTTCAGCTCGAGACCCTTGAAGCCTCCTGGCATGGGGCCTGCACATCGCCTCCTAGAAAGTCTTCAGCCGGACGTGGGGAGGAGGCTATGGGTGCATGGAGGGACTCCAGCCTCTGCCTCCCTGGGAGGCTTGTCAGAACAAGGTCAGCTCCCTGGAAGATCCCTGGCTGTAAGTGGGGAAGGGTGGAGGGCCCACCCCTCAGCCCGGGGGCACCCTGGGGGCAGTGGGCTAGAGGCCCTGTGGTTTTCACCACTTCAGGAAGCACTTGGCGTCTGGAGGCTTCACGGTCTGAGGGGTTGATGAACCTCTGAAATGAGATCCCAGAAAGCAGCCAGGACCCTGCCTGAGACACTGCTCCCGTGGACCGCATGGGGGGAGCCCCCGCTCTTCCCAGCGCCCCAGGCCAGCCGGACCTGCATTCCACTCTTCCTCCTAACTTCTGGAAATGGTCCCTGAATCACATTGCTTGCTGCGCTCCATTGGGCCTTCTACGCTCTCCCTTCGCTGCTCGCCATAAAAACACTCCAGTCATCTTTTCCGCTGTGGTTTCTATTGTTTCATTTTATTATTCCAGCTATATTAAGTTGGGGAAAGCTACAGAAATGGTTTCTTCTCCCCCAGATTCCAGAACAAGTCATAGCCATTGTAGATTTTAATTAGTCAACATCCCCCAACCTCGTTGTTCCACTTTGTCCCACCTCACTTTCCTCTGTAAGTGGGGGAGTCTCAAGAATAGCGACTCTTGGTGTTTCTGGGGCAGTTCTCTGTTCCCCCGACTCCCATCCAATGAGAGAAAAGTCAGCCCAGATCCCGGGGCAGCCCGGTTTCTGGAGGCCGTGGCTACAGGCGCTGCTGGTCCCTGGCTGGGCTGGGCTTTGGTGGAAGCCAAGTGCAGGGTGAAGGCCTAGGGAGGAATCTGGGTTCTGTTGGCTGCTGGTAAGATTATCCATTAAATCCATATTCCTCACTGTAGAATTCACATATTCAGAGACTCTCCCGTACTCTGGCCCTTTAAGTTACTGCAGTATTGCTTCCAGATGGGCAAACGCCCACTCAGAGCCCAGCCCTGCAGAAACAGCAGCCACTGTACCGCTCACCACTGGGCCTTTGTTCTCTGCGTCCCACTGCCCCCTGCTCAGTTGGGAGGCTTCCAGGTGCCTTCACTTGGGGTCAGGTGGGGGGTGCCGAGCCCGTGGCCCCCAGCCCACAGGAGTCTCAGGAGAAAGAGAACAGCTTGGATGCAGGAGTGTCTCCAGGCCTGAGCCATGGATTGAAGCCTCAGGCATGGCGTGGTCCTGGCCTCGCCCAGGGCCCATCCTGGAAAAGCCTGCTTGTATAGCCGCCTCAGGGATAAGCCAGACAATAGCATTCTAGCATTCCTCACCCGACCTGGTCAGGTGAGGCCCCACCTACCTCGTACTTCCTAGCAGGCCACTCGCCTCACACAGCCTGAGCAACCTTGGTCAGCCCCTGAGGCCCTGCCCAGCGCCCTACCTGCCCTCCTAGACCCCTGAGAGGCAAAACGTGCGCTCTCACCATGCTGCCTGCTGGGCTGTGGGTTCTAGGCTTCCTCGTGTGGCGCCTCCACGTCATCAGTGGGGACGAGGGCCTGCTCTCTGCTGCTCACCTCTGTGTCGCTGGGCACAGGGCTCTGACACTGTGCGTGCTCTGGGTGGACGGCGGAGCTTTTAGTGCAGCAGGTGTTGAAGTGTTGGGCAGAGAGGTGGAGCAGGAGGGTCGGCCAAGGCTCCACAGAGATGGGTTCTTCAGGAAGGAGACAGCATGCCAGGCAGAGGGCACAGCAGGGGCAGAGGTGCGTAGGGTGAAGGGCCCGGACGGAGCCAGCGTGCCCAGCCCGGGGTGACATGAGCAATGGCGGGTGCATGTGTGAGAGTGCCTCGAGGCCCAGTTAGGCTGCCCACCACCATCTTTCTGGCAGCATCCCTTCCTCACACAAAGAAGTGGTGCACGCAGGTATACCTGACCAGAGAGTCCAGATCCTGGGGCCTGATCTCTGGTTCCTTCATGACACATGACCTGCAGCTTGTCAGCATCTCACCTGGAACGGGGAGCCCGGGGCAGGGGCTCTGGAGGTGGCTGGGTGGGGGTGGGCACGGCACACCGGGCCCACATGAGCATGGCCCTTGTGGGTACAAGTGGGGGGTTGCTGGGGCGGGGACTCCAGCAGTAATGCCGCCGAGTGACAAGTGACGCTTGGCGAGTGGTGATGGCTGGCCCACCGGGCCCAGAACTCATGAACATTTCTGGGGCCCTCCATGGCACCAGGCCAGGGACCCCAGCACGGAGACAGTCATCCACACCTGAGGCCCCTCAGCTGCAAAGCAGCCGGCGGCAATTGGTCTGTCCCTCTTTCGAGGCCCCAGCTTCCTAGAGAGTTGGGAGCCCACGCCTTAGAGCCTTATTTAGGGGAGCCAGGCTTTACAGTCACCCAGGCTCCTTTGGCGGCCAGTGGTGGGATGGAGGGGAGACCAGGGAGGACCTGCAGCAGCTGCTCAGCCGCAGGTGCCACGGCCAGGCTGGGGGAGGGCATATATGGGGTGGAAAGGAGAAAGGGTAAGGTGCAAGCCGGGCAGGGGCTCCAGGACCTTGTACCTGCTGTGGGCGAAGACGCAGGGAGAGGAGGGCAGCCAGGGGCGCGGGTTGTGTGGCACGGGGGCCACCACACCCTGAGAAAGACTCGGGCCCAAGCCTGCCTCCTTTGCCCCACCCCTCCCGGGGCCTCTTGGAGGAGACCCCCGCCTTCCTGTCCCCTGCCGGGGTGCTCAGATCCAGGAGGAGCTCCCCTGGGGCTGGGGGGCGCTGGCTCAGGTGATACGGAGAACCCTCCTGCAGCCCCCATCACGCTCTGTGCCTCTGGCCACGTTATGGCCCAGCTTGTGCACGTTGCCCTGCTGGGGTGGCCCTGTGAATGCCACCTGCACCCCCGGGCCTGGGGAGCTGCCCTGTGAGCCCAAGTTCCCGGGACTGAGTGAGCAGGAGGGGCGGCCAGGTGGGAACCTGGCCAGGTGCCATCCCCCGAGTCTCTGCCAAACCCCCGACTCGCCCACCAAGACAAATGAGGCCACCCTTCACCCAGCGCACAGATTTTGGACTCAACTACCTGAGGTAAAACGGCTTCCCTGAGAACCTCAGGCCCATAGCTTTGGGATTAATTCCCTCCCGGGAAAACAAATTTTAAAGGGTTTAAGCCACCCCGGGGCCTCGCCCTGCCTTTGACCTCCTCTGCTCTGGGACTGACAAGACAAGCGCTGTATCAAAGCATTGACCCCACCCACAGAGGTCAGGTCCCCTATTTCTCACCCACCTCATTTGTCTTGGTTGCTAGGCCAGTGTTAATTGCTGTTTGTATCACTTAAAATTTTTCACATTTGGGGCAGTCATAAATAACCCCAAAGCAATGTGCATCCTCTCGGCACCAGGCTCGGGGGCTTTTCTCATTAGGGGAAGAAGCCAGGAAATGCGTGCAAGCTGAGGACCCCCTTGGCTGCCCCAGACATGCCATGGCTCCCCTGGGGTGGAGTGACATGGCTGGCCAGCCAAGCCATTGTGGAAAAAGGCAGCCCAGCCATTAGGCATGTGGCCTCCACGGTGCCACACATGCGGTGCCTATCTGGGAATCACTGGGTGTCCTCCTCCATGACAGTCTTGCCTCAGGCCTCCAGGGCATGCGGCTGCTCCCCCAGCACCCCAGGGTGGCCTGCCAAGTAGTGTCAGCACAAACCCACAGTTCTGCAGGGCCTGGTGGAGTTTCTCTCTCTGCTTCCCAGAACAGCTTGTCTTGAGGGCTTCCCAGTGACGGCCAGGCCCTGGCTGGACCAGGACATGGGACTCCCCCGAAGAAAGTTGGCTGTGGGAGGCTTGGGCATAGCCTTCTCCTAGATGGGGTGAAGCCAGGCAGCTGACATCAGATGGGGCACGGCACGCGTGTTCTGATTCCAAAGCCATATTTCTATTTCTGCATTTGGAGGGAGCAACACACAGCCAGGAGCCAGAGGTAACCGAGTCCTGAACAGGGAGCCACTTACAGGAGCACAGCCGGCCTAAGGCCAGGTGCGCCGTAGGAACTCAACATCCAGTCGCTGAGTAAGTTCACAGACCCTGATGCCCCGACTAGTCAGGGTGGCCAAGGTCCTGTCAAGTAACAGACAGCTCTGGGTTTCATTCCCTCTCCTGGGCTTGTCCAGGGCAGGCTGGCCACAGGAACCCAGGGGTCTGCACGGGAACCCAGGCCACTCTCATAAGCAGCACTGGTCACCATGCCAGCAGGAAAACAGAGCTGGCTGGGTGATATGAGGAGTCGGGGCGTCTGCTCAGAGGGCAGAAACCATCCCGTATGGGGGTCAAGAAGCAGCTCACACTGGCCTCTTCTGCATGGCCTCTTGTTTGGGGATTAGGCTGGCTTTCCCTCTACAGGGCTCTGGCCTTGACCATCAGGGTGTGATGCTGTGGCGAGTGAGTCTCCAGTCCTGTCACCCTGCCCACTCAGCTCACCAGGAAGGGCCCTGAGCTCACACACTGCTCCATCACCCACAAGGCACGAGTTCTCAGGCCGGAGATTTGACTTTCCGGAGGGTCAGCTTAGGGAGCACAGGGCCTTCCTTGCAGGGCTCAGTGTGAGCTTGAATGAGATTCATGCATATGCAGCGCTAGCAGGTTCCCAGGAATAACCGGCCATCAGGGGTTGCATTATTACCCACCTGCCCGGCCCACTGGGCCTTCCCACAGCCTGAGGGTCTGCAGACTCCGCACCTGGGCCTGGAAGAGTTAATGATCAGCCCGACCCCTCCCCCGCAGGGGCAGAAAGTCCTGTGAGCCAGGGAAGGTGGCCTCCTGGAAACCCAGCTGCCCTGGTGTCTCCGGGGCCGGGAGGAGGGAGGTGTTCCTGAGCGGTGGCCCCTCTCTTCCTTCTCACTCCAGTAGAGCAAACAATTACAACCACCCTGCCCGGGTTAGGTGGAGGGGGTCATTCCCAGCAGAGTCCCTCCATTCAGGGCCCCCGTGGGTCACCTTGGTATAGTCAAGGCTGTTTGGGAGGACGGGAGTGGTGGTGGAAGTCAGCCCGTGTGTCACCCCAAAATGAGAGCCCCAACAGCTGCACCCGCGGGGCACATTCACTGCAGCCCACCCCTCTAGGTACAGCCTTCCCAGTTCTCCGAAACGCCAAATATTCACAAGCCAGCAGAAAGGAGACTTAGAGGTGGCCGCGGCAGAATCCCTCCCCCTCCCTGCCTGCCTCCGGGCCTCCTGCCCTTTCCCCTGCCCTCCCAGAGCCAGTACCTGGGCCTCCCCACACCAGGCCCCAACAGGCCCCAGGCTAGGAGGAGCGCTGGTGGGGGCAGGGGACTCCAGGAAGTCACAGCCCCCTCCCCCATGCTCAGGAAAGTTCCCTGGGCCTGGCTGACTGACTTCTTGTTTTGTTCTCAGCACAAGCTCTCCGAATAGTGGGGACATGGGGAAGCCTCGTAGGGCAGTCGGAGGGACAGAAAAACTGTTGCCAGGGGTGGGGGAATAAGAGGCCTGTTTGTGGCCGCAGGACTGAAGGATGGCTCCCTAACCACCCAGACCTTGAGGTCAGAGCACCCCAGAGTAGAAACTCAACATCCAGGTACTCCTGGGGTCCTGGAGAAAGGACAGCGGCTGGGGAAGCCGGGCAGGGCGCAGGCGGAGGGAGCACCTATTGTTTGGTTGTGGTGAAAGGGTGTGGCCTCCGTGCCCCTGGCCGCTCCCTGCCTGCAGAGCTGATCCTTCTCAAGGTGAGCTCTAAGTTGGCAGGCGGGCATGCCCAGCCTGGCTTGGACCCTTGTGGAGGGCCCCAGCCCTCAGGGCAGAGCTCAGGAGGACCCTTCCTGCCCACTGCCGTCCTCAGCCCTTGTGTCCCCTACGGCACCCTCCCACCCCCGTCCTGGAACCCCGCACCTAACCCTACGTACATAGGGACCCCAGCCCGGCCTGGCCTCCCTGCGGCCTGGCCAAGTTCCCTCCTCAGTTGCTTTGCTGTCTTACGTCACTCACAGAAGCCCTGCCCTCCCCTGACCCCCCAAGGGCTTCATGGGGTCCAGCACCCAGCACATGGATAAGCAGAAGGAAGAAGGGGAGAGGCTGATCCCAGCAATGTAAGTTGCTTCCAATGGCTGCGAGGTTGACTGTTAGAAGTTGTTGGGGGAAGCCAGCGGGGCTCCCCGAGTGTGCGCACAGCCTGGGCCCTGCCTGAATCCACCCCCCAGCCCCACACAGTTTTGCATAGGCATGTGACCTGGCCAGAGCCACCGGCATTTGTCACAGGAAGGGCAGTTTGCAGTCCACCTAATGCTAATGTCCACCTGGTGTTGACCAAGCCTCAGCACCCATGTAGGTGTCATCTGCCCTGTCACCAAGGCGTGCTGGGGGGGCAGGAGGCCCATGACCCCCCTGCGACCACCTCCTAGCTGTGTGCTCTTGAATACAGAGCTGGCCTCCTGAGGCTCTCAGGTGGGGGTGATACGCATACCCAGGCACCTTGATCATGAATGTGAGGTTATAAACGCACATATTTAGTTGCTGCAGGAGGTAACGGTGGCTAATGCCATTGTCACCCCTGGCATACAGGTCCCCAGACTGGGAGAATGCAGACCAAAATAAGAGGTTGGGAGATTTGTCTCTGCCTGAAAATCCTCATAGTTTTGCCGTCTCTCAGCCAATGCATTGCCTGCTGGGTGGCAAGCCTTGTCTGGTGGTAGGTCTGTTGGTGGCAACCAAAGCTGGGGTGGCCAGGGACAGAGTTTTGGGCTGTATGCCGTGTGGCTTCAGGGAAATAAACAGCCGCAGTTTGGCCATGAGCTCCAGAGACACCCTAATTTCCCATAGTCTTCAGTTATGGAAAGACAGAAGTGAACAAAGGTGTATGACCAGGCCACCCATATCATGTGCCAGATATGCCCACCCCTGACCCCATGCATGCCCACAGAGGGGACCCACCTCGTTCTGTGTAGGAGCATACCAACTTCCACAGTCTCTCAAAACTGGCCCCCAAGCGACCCATGCCCCTGCATGCTTGGGGTCTGACACAGGAGGCTGCCGCCCAGAGCAGGATCCCACCCCCAAACTCACTGGGGCCATTAAGAGGCTCTCACATTGATTGGACACTCCCAGCTTAGAGACATAAACCAAGTGTCTTGTCGTTCATCTTTAGAGAGGATCGGTGGTATCCCGAAGGCTTGCGTGTCGGCAGCTCTCCATGTCCGGTTGATCTACACACACAGGCATACACTCCCTGGCTCTGCTGCCTTCCGGGGCCAGGCTGAGGTCAGGCCTCCTTGAGGCCAAGTCCACGCTGGCCTTGTGTGGGGACAGCTGAAGGCCAGGAGGAGGCCACTGGCCTTGGGAAAGTCTCCCAAAGCAGAGGCAGCCCCCTCGAAGGTCACCTGGCGGCGCCCTGCTAGGGCAGTGGGACCCCAGGCTGGCGAGCACCAGCAACGTAACATTAACCCCTGCTTGCCCAGAGCTCCACGCTCCTTCATACTCTGGGGCCTTCTCTGGGCGTCCTGTATTGGGCATCTCTCCCGGGTGCTGGGGACCCAAGAGTGACTTCTCCTTGGAAATCAGAAACAGGAGCTAAAGCATAAACACCTTCTCCCTTAGCAGGCCTGCTTCCAGCCCATAGGAAGTCAGGCCCCATGCCTTCTGGGGAGTTCTTGGTATCTACGTTGCAGCCCATAGGAAATCAGGCCCTTTGGACCATTTGGGGCTGTTGTCCCTCATTTGCCTCGTTCAGTGGGCTTGGGTTGGGGTGCGAGCTTTGCTGGGCGTTAGACCCCAGCATAGACCCCCAAGGCCACTGGGGCTTGGTACCAGGGAGATGAGGTGGTTTTTTGGGGTCTCCTTGTCCCAGAGGCCAAGCCAGGGCTGCCCCCACCGCATCCTCCCCAGCTTTCACGGACATGAGCAAGTGTAGCTTTCTGGCTCGGAGCCACAGACGGTCCCTGGCACCTGCAGAGGCCAGGCCCAGATGCAAGCAAGGGTTTCTGCCTTTTGAAGCTTGTAAAGGGTTAGAAAGACAGTGTCCCTTCACTTTATCCATTATGAATGTCAGGGGGATGTGGGGCAAGACCACTCCAGGGACACACCCTACAAGTGACAAAACACCCCACAGTATCCACGGGGGGAGGCCGAGTTAAAAGGCAGCACTTTGGGGGTTGAAAGACCCCTCCATGAGGGTTTGCTCGCAAGGGGACCCCAAGCCTTTGCACCCTTTGTTTAAGGCTGCTAATAAGCCGACTCCCGCTGGGCACCCTGAGGGCCCAGGGCTGCCAGTCCCCATCCCTGCTCGCCACCACCAGCCTCAGAGCGCCACAGCCATCTCCAGACCCGGCTGCCTAGGGCTGTGGCCGGCATTCCCATCCGCGGTGTGAGTGGAATTAGCAGATTGTAGCAAGAAATATTTCTAGGGATTTACATTCCGGTGGTCAAGAGTCTTCTTGAAGCTTTTCTCTTGCCAGCAGGGGTGGGAGGCGCCCTGCAGTGCTGGCGGGGGGAGGGGGCAGGCCTCAGAGGTCACCCCTTCTCGTCCCCACGGGGTCTTTATGAGGACGCCCCTCCACTCTGCAACTCGAGATGTGGCTAACAATGCGAGGCGGTCATTCTGCGGGGCTATTTGTCTTCCCCGACAGCTGCCAGGGCGGCGGCCCCAGCCTGGCCTGTGGAAATGCTGACCAGAGGCGCCAGTAAGGCTCTGAGGAGGCCAGGCCTTGCCCAGAGTCACTGGTCCCTCCACCTGCCTCGCAGCACCTCCACTTTCATCCCTGCCTCCAGCTCAGGGAGGCCTCATGGTGGGCTTGTTGTGGGGTGGCCTGTGAGGCCCGGCTCCAGAGCACCATACGCAGCACAAGCCCAGGGCCCTGGGGACACCCTCGCTGTGAGCTCAAGAGGCCTCCACCACCCACATCTCCCCTGGCAAGCCGTGCACCCAGAGCTTCTTCCCACCTTCTGGCCTCTGTGGGGTCTTGTGGGCAGGCATCTTGCTTGAATGGCTGACAGCTTCCTGGGGTCTTGCCCTGGTCCCCCTCAGAGCAGGGCTGGATCCTGGGGTCCTGGCAGGGACTGGCCTGGGCGAGTCAGGGCGCAGGGAGCTGGGGAGCCACAGAGCCTACCCACCCTGCATCTCACTGCACACTCTGATGTGATAGCACATCAGGTTGATAGACCAAGGAAAGAGCCTGGCTGGGGTGGGGCTGGAGGTGACTCCTCAGCCCCGGGACGGCTTCTCCAGGGAGGTGACAGTTGGCAGGGCCTAGTGAGGCTGGCCATCCTAGGGGCTGTGAGCGCGGGGCCCTGAGTGAGGGCTACAATAGGCTGAGAGGCTATCTGGGTCCTGTGGGTGGGGGGGCCCTGGAGGGCTTTGAGTGAGCTGGGCTCAGGTGTACCCCACCTCCTGGCCTGCCAGGTGTGGGCATGTGTGGCTGCTGCCCGAGCTTGGCATCCCTCCATGGAGCTCCGCATGCTGCCCCGATGACTTTCCTCTGCTGTCCCAGGGTGGTGGGGCTGTCCCCGTCACCACTGGGACCAGTGAGGGGTCACAGAGTCTCAGCAGCCTCCCAAGGGACACTGGGCCTATGGACCTCTTGGTGTGTGTTTCGGGTGGCGGGGTAGCCCACTGGAGGTGTGTGAATCCATCCAGACCCGAACCAGACCAGGATCAGCCCCACCCTGGAGAAGCCCAGCTAGTGCCGCCTGTCAGTCTCAGCATTCCTGTCGCGTGGATGTGAACTTGTGAGGGTGGCAGGCATGTAAATGAGGTCATGCAGCATTTTTTTACGGGCCCCGCACATTTGGAGGCCCCAGGCCAGCCCGGGCCTGGTCCAGTTCACGGTTCCGTCCCTGGTGTGACGGCGAGCCTGGCAGCAGTGATGCGTGTTAAAGGCCATGCTGTGGCTCGAGCGGCCTCTTGCTGCTCACACGTCTGTGGCCGGCTGCACAGGCTACTCTGCCTGGCATGAGTGGGGGCTGGGTGGCCTAGGACAGCATCCCTCCCAGGTCAGCCCTGTGCCGGGGCCTCTCATCCGACCGGCTGGCTGGCTGGGCTCCCACAGCAGAGGCCTCCAGGCGCTCAGGGGCGGGAGGACAGCACAGTGCACGGGGCTGCCAGCCTCTGCTCTGGTCACGACCTGGGGCCCGAGCAAGTCACATGGGCTCAGGGGGGCGGAAACAGAAAAACAGCCCCGACCCCTGGATGGCAGGAGTGGTGGAGTCACATGGCAGAGGGGCTTGCTACAGGTGTGAGAGGGTGGGTCGGCTGCCTTCATGACCTGCTGCAGGTGTGAAGGAATTCACTCTCTTTACCAGGTGGGGCAGAAATTTAAACTTGGCTCTCTGTGCCCCACCCTCCATCCACCCACCACCCCCTCACCACCACTTCCACGCTCTCCCCAGGATCCTGACTGGGGACCCCGTCTTGATAGAACACCACATCTGGACCTGGATGCTCCAGTGAAATTGTTGGGGAGCCATGGACGTGAGTCCAGGAAGGAAAGATAAACACACACACATGCAGGCTCAGATAATCTATGGTCTTCTTGCCAGCTCGGTATCGCTTTACGGTGTCACCTTTCGGCACGGAGCCACTTACTCTGTCACGGCAGAGAGCCCTCCCGCTCCACCAGGTGACGGCTCTAAATCCTCAGGAGAGACAGCCATCCTCCCACCCGGATTGAGTTTCTGCAAAACGGAACAGGGCTGGCAGCCGGGGGCCCCATCCCCAGGCTGTAGGGCCCCCAAAGGCTGCCGGGTGTGCTTCAAAGACTGCAGACCAGGGGTGCAGTGTGTCCCTGACAAGCTGCTGCCCTGGGAGCAGAAAAGGTGGGGGTGAGGAGCAGGGAAGAAGGGAGGGCTCAGGCTGCCCTTTAGGGCTGGAGCCTCATCACCTGGGCAGGATCCCCGTCGGGAGCCCCTTCCCTGTCAACGCAGCACCCCCTTTGCAGGCCCTCAAGGAGAAGGGCATGAGGGGCCTGGGGTGCCCTGATGTGGCTGCAGCTGAGTGCCAGCCTCACGCTCGGCCCTCTGCCCAGCTCCCGTCTCTTGCCACACCGCCAGGAGGCACTGCTGTGATTACTCCGGGCTCACAGATGGGGATGTGGGGACTTGCCCAAAGAGACAGAGGGACCCACAGAGCCAGGAGTCAGAGTGCGGACAAGGGCCACCTGCCCACAGGTAGCAGTGTTTCCAGGATCAAGTTTTGGGCTCAGCGCAGAGCTGGCTACGTCCTGTCCTGCTGCTCACCAACTGTGTGATCTTGAATATGACACTTAAAGGCCTGAGCTTCAATGTCAGCTTAAAGAAGGACCCCAGTGGCCTCTGTCACAGGGAGCAGACAACCGGTCCGGTAACCTGTACCAGCTTCCCAGGGCCTCCGTGCTTAGAAACAGTGCTCAGGGACAGACCCTTTAGAGAACCATCACTCTGGAATCTGGGTCCTCAGGGTGCCTGGTCATTTACAGTCAGCAAGCCAGACAGCCAAGTGTGCAATTTGCTGGAAATTCTCAGATATGTCTCCTAAACGCACACCTCAAATGAGGACTAGACCCTTCACTGCCCTGCTTCAGCTCTGGGCAGCGCTGGGGAGCTGGGGAGGACCGATTCATGACATGGAGGCAGGGGTGCCTGGGCACATGGGCAGGAGCCAACCGTGGAGGACCCAGTGGTGGGCCTCCAAGAAGCTCCAGAGTTGGTCTCCCCCTCGCAGACCAATGGCAGACTCCAGAAACATCGTGGTGGGAAGGGTGCGGCTGCTGCCCTAGCCCCTGGGAGAAGCGCTCCCGCTCTGGCAAGGTGCTTTGGCTACTGCCTGGGTTGAGTGTCAGCATATGCACCACCCTGCCCTCAGGACAGGAGAGGGAGCCCAGCCTGCCTTTGGCATCAGAAGAATGGCTTTTATAGTGGAGAAACCCTACCACTTGTCCATTTGGGGGGTCCCTGACTTTCTCTGGGAGTTGCTGAAGTAGAGGCTACATGTTACCTGTGGCTGAGGACGCACCTTAGCTCAAGGGCCCCCACATTCAAAGGGCTTGTTCCCAGAACCCCAAAACTGCTTGCCATCACCCCCTTCCTGGACAAGCCCCACCACACTGGGCCAAGGGCGCCCTGGCGCCAGACTCCACAGCCACATTCACACTGCAGCCGAGAGGGCCCTGAGGGACTGGGGGCTGCCGGGCTTTCTATGCAAATCCTCTCTCCCACTGCCCGCACTGCGGGTCACTTGCCTGGTTAATCATCCTGGGGCCCTGCGGGTCAAGGAGAGGCAGGAGGCCTACTCCCCACTTCTCAGATTCTGCTGAACTAACTGAAACCCCAACCTTCGGGCTTCCCCACTAATTTGCGATAAGGCCTCGCCAAGAAAAACAGCAAAAGACCCCTGGTTTCTTCACAAATTCCAGAGCGCTTGGTTCATTCCGGCAGGGAAGGGGCCTGAGGCAGTCGTGTGTGCAGAACCTGCTCTGCGTGGGTGCAGGGCTGGGGACGGCCTCCGGAGACTTGGCTAAGGAGGACCACCTGCCCACTCTGGGGAGATTGCTTCCAGCTGGCGGGGCCAGTGAAGGCCGAGGGTGGGTCCTGGGCGGTGGCTCAGACCGGGCAGTGAATGCTCCAGTGACGTGTGTGTGCAAATGTGGCCGGCTAGGGTGGGGCTGCATGGGAGGCTTGAACACCCAGGCTCCTGATCAGAGGACATCAGCGTTCCCAGATGGATTTGGGGTCACCTACTGATGTCCTCAGATCAGGGGCAGCAGCATGTTTGAGCAAGGGTCAGTGTCTTCCTAGAGGTGAGCCCTGGCTGGTGACAGGTTTTCAAAGAACCCAGGCAAAGCCCAGGAGGCAATGGCTGCTCTCTCAGAGCTGGGGAACCTGAGGCCAGGTCCAGGTCCTAGCACTCCCCGCCGTGCCCCACTTTGGCCCGCGCGCAGCATGGAGCTGGGAGCCCAGAGGGGCTCTGGGTGGAGCTGTGGTGGGGAGTCAGTGGACTGAAGCCAGATAGACAGTTGCGGGCCCTCCCGGGTAGGGAGGATAAATACCTGGTGTTCCTTCCCCACATGCTCCACTCACGCCACGAGGGTGGGACACTGCTGGCGTACCTTCCTCTGTGGCTGCTGAGGGCATCTCAGTGCAGAAGAAAGGGACCAACTCCCCAGGACCCCTGCGCTACTCATGCCACGCCCTTCCCTTTGCTCGTGGCATGGAATCCAAGCCTCTTGCCCAGCACGAGGCTCACATAGCCAGGTCCTGTTTACAGCTGGCCCCCTCTTCTTGGGCCCAGGCTCTCTGGCCTTTTCGTCCCTGGGCCTGTTCCAGCTCTCCTGCGTCAGGCCTCTGCACAAGTCCCCTCCAGGTCTTACTATGGCCCTGCCCTTCCCCAGATGGCCCTCCCCTGTCCCCTCCACCCTTCCCTTTGGCTTTGACTCTGACAGTGGCTCCTCAGAGCCCTTCCGATGTCCCTAGGGAATGGCGTCTCTTCTGCCCTGGACAGAGGCCCTCTGAGGCCAGGGCAGGGACTCTTGTTCCCCCTCACCAGGGTCCAGGCTGCCTCCTCCCGGAGAGTCTAAAGCCACCCCGAGGCAGCTCATGGGCAGAGCCAGGCCTCAGGGAGGGCAGGGGCTGGCAGCCTGGGTCCAGGCAGAGCCTTCAGCATCCTCCCCAGGGGAGACAGCCGGTCTGGTCGCTGAGGGCTCAGGCTCAGGGCAGAGGGTCCACCTGCCCTTGGCAGCCCCTCACCACCCGAGGCCCCTGTGGATGCTGTTGAGCCGCCAGAAACTTAATCTATTATTACACAGAAACTTCTGTGAAGTTAGGGGTTTGAACTCCCCAGAAGTGTTTGCCTGATTGGGAGCTGATAGCGGGGTGACTAATGCTGGCGATAAGGTGCTGATTGGTTCTGGGAGCCGCTGCGGACACAGGGACTGTTGTGAGCACCGGGCTGGCAACTGTGCTCACCAGAACAATAGCCCATTTGTCCACTGCCCCGCCTGCCACCCGCCCAGCCCGGACGGGAACCCCAGAGCCCGGCTCTCCTCAGGGAGAGGGCCCGGGTCATTGGGGGACAGGCCCAAGCGGCAAGCACTGTCCTGCCCTGGCATCAGGCAGAGGAAAGGTGAGAAGGGGGCCCCTTAGCTCCTCCTTCAAGCTCCCCCATGGGGTGGAGCCGCGCCGCTAGTGACAAGACCCCCCTGCCTCAATAGCCACCCCTGTAAAATGGGATAACAAAGTCCTCACCCTGTAGTGCTACCAGCAGATTAAATTAGATCAGGTAGAAAAGTCCTTAAAGAGACATAAGTGCTTTTATTTGACAAACACGGAACACCTGTCCCAAGTATGTGTGTGGGAGGGGCTACAACAGTGATGATTTAGATGCAAAATTGGCCGACATGGATACAGGTGACCGTGACCAGATGCAAAGTTAACACAACATTGACACAAAATGACAGAAAATCCACGCATACAGAGGAGCCAACATTCCAAATGCCTGGTGACATTCCAAATGGACAGTCATAAGATCCATAAGGAAACGTATTTAGCAGTTTGTTATTTATTGATGAGCCTAGAAGGATTCAAGGCAGGCAGGCAGCAGGGAAGGGTCCTGTCCTAGCCCAGGGCCGGGTGGCTCATGGACAGGGCCACCACACCGTGGCCCCAGGAAGGAGAGTTTCAGGGCGTCAGGGCAGAGAGAGCTCGCGGCCCACTGCCACCCGGACTCCCTGATGCGAGCCTCAGCTGTGTGCGCCCCGCCCTGTGGAGGGAGCGGACTTCCCTGGGGGGCAGCCCACAGCTCCCCGGCTGGAGGCAATGAGCCACCCAGGCCTGAGTGGGTTCTGCGGGCATCACCGCCATCTCCCCCTTGTCATGCGGAGGGAGCACCAGTAGGCCCTCGGGGCACCGTTGGAATGCTGGCCCCACGGGAATTCCATCCCTGATGAGTCTGCCCATTCCAGCTGTGTCAAAGGGCGCGTCCTGGGAAAGGGAGCAAAGGCCCCAGGCCGCCCGCCACCAACCCACCTCAGTGCTGGGCACCAGCGGCACTGCTGCCTCCCCTGGAAGCCCGTATTCCCCAGCTGGCGCACGGGGAGGGGCGGAGGCCAGCCCAGGTGAAGGAGCGCACCTGCAGCGCGGGCACCTGACCCTCCCCAGCACAGTGGCCCCAAGAGGCCTCCCGGGACGCGCTCTCTCCAGACGCTGCTGGGAGCCCTTCCCTTGCGCCCACGTGGTCGCCTCGCAGCCCTCTCAGCCCTCAGTCTCCTGGTTGAAATGCCATTTTTGTGGGGGTCACTCAGCTGACACAGATCCCTGGGCCTCTGCAGCAGCCTCTCGCAGACGGCACCCTCAGGGTGGCAGCTTCCCCCTGGTGCCCCCTGCCTTGGCCATCCCTGCTTCCCAGGTGTGTGTGTGTGAGGGTGACCAAGCCCTGTCCCTCCCCCTGGGCAGTCATCCCACCCCCCAGTGCAGCCACATCTCCGGAGCTTTCTCCCCAGCAGAGAGAAGGGGAAGCATGCCACCAAGAGGGCCAGCTGGGGGTGGCGATGCCAGCTGGTGTCCCCTCCTCCGCGTCAGGGGAATGGAAGACCAGGCTTGGGTTCCAGGTCTTCACCCTCGAGACTTGGAGATCAAGGAGGCGGGGACAAGGCCACCACCTGGGATGCGCACATGTTCGGGGAGGGCCTGCAGGGGCGTCAGCACTGCGCCTTTCAACGAGGGAGCAAACTGCCCCCATGGGGAAGCCCCTTGTGCCCAGAGGTGCCTCCATGCCCCGACCCTTCCTCCCCGCTGCTGACCCCGGCTCTGGGCCATGGGGCCTGCTCTCCCCACCATTTGCAATGCCTGCCCTGGCCAGGTGGGACAACTCCTGGCTTCTCTTCCCTCTTGCCTTTGGGGGGCTGCCTTTCAGACCTTGACTGGCACCTTCCCTCCTGTGCCAAGGCCCAGGGGTGATGTGAGCGACCAAGTGTTACAGCTGGGAGCAAGCGAAGGAAGGGGCCTGAGGCACCAGTTGCTTCCGACGGGGCCCGAGGGGCGTCTGACCTTTCCGGCCACAGGGCAGCAGTTGCGTGAGCCCGAACAATCACCCCAGTGTGCGAGGCACAAGCGGCCTTTTCTTCCTTGCCAGGCCAGCGTGCACAGCTCCCAGCCTGGCTTCCCTTGAACAAACATATTTATTGTGGCCGCCACCGAAGGCCTCGCCTCACAGCCGGAGCCTGGGGGCCCCTGTCCCACCCACTCGGGCTTGGGGAGGGGACCCCTGCCCTGGCAGTCTCTCCCACCAGGCCCCCTGCCCTGCAGGCCCAGCTTCGTCATGGCTGAGGCAGGGTGGCTCCGGTCCCCCGCACTGGACGGCTGCTGGTGCTCCCTCGGTAGCCGGTGACCACCCGCAGGCCAAGCCAGGCACATGGGAGGAGAGGTCTGGGGACAGCTGCCCCTGAGCCGCCCTCACCTTTGGCCTGGGATTCCTCTGCGTGAGATGGAAAGCACACCCAGCCTCGCCCTGGGCACCCTCCCGCCCCCACCTGGCTGCTGCCCCTCCTGCCCTGGGATGGCTTGCCCTCAAATCCTGTAGGATGTGTCGGGGCCCTATCGCCCCTCCCGGGGAACATCCTGAATGGTAGGGCCATCCCCACTCAGGGCTCTCGGCTGCGCTCAGAGCAGGGAGCCCCGGGTGCCCTCTGTGCGGCCCCGACCCTCCCAGGCCCCCACTTCTTTGCTCAGCCTCCTTCCCCCACATGTTCTCTGCCTGTATACCCAGAGGCTGTGTGCCACCCCCAGTGCAGGAGACCCCTCCTGGTTACAAGGGTGTGGGCAGGCTGTCGGGGCCCTGGAGGGTAGGGCAATACCCCAAGGTTGTTACAGCTCCTCCAGGAGGAAGAGTTGGGGAGACCTTGAAGGGAGGGCCTGTCTGAGAAAGGACGCAGCCAGGGCCAGACCAAGGCAGCCCTTCAGGAAGGGGCTGAGTCTGGAGGGCAGGAGGGAGACTTCCAGGCTGAGGGAATTGGAGAGGAGAGGAGCCCAGGGCAGGAAGGGACCAGATGGGGAGAACTCAGGTGGCTTCCCTGCCCTCAGCCCAGACTTCCCAGCTCAGGCTTGGAGTTCCTAGGCACTGCCAGCCCCCGAGAAGCCCCAGAGAGCTCAAAAAGTCCTCTGTGTTGCTTGGGCCAGATCCCTGGGTCATCCTGGGTACTCCCCACTCTCGAAGCACCAGAGTCTGTGCCATCTCTCCTCCTGCCCACCCCCCAGTCCATGCACATCACCTCAGCCTGGTTGACCTGCCCTGGGCTCCCTTGCCCTCTCCTGCCCTTCTGTTCCCTTCCGGTAGGTGCCCCATCCTACTGGGGGCCCTGCCTGCAGACCCCGCGTACAATGCCTCAAGCCCCTCCCTCTGCCCTGGCATGGCCTTACCACACACTCTCCTACCTCAGGGCCTTTGCACATGCATGGTACTTCCAGCGCACACACATGCACATTCTTTTTCCCTGGCTAAATCCTGTTTAGTCCACAGGCCTCAACTGCCAGTTCCCCTGAGAATCCTCCACAGGCCGGTCCATGTTCTAAATCAGGACCACCTTGTGGTTCTCCCAGCCACAGCCTCAACTTGCACAGGTCCTGGTCTCCAGTCACGCATGTCAGGGTGCTGATGTCAAGCCTGTCTCTGCCAGAGATCTGGGAGATCAGTTCCCTGCAGGGGGATCATGCTCTGGCCACAGGGACTACAGAGGTACATGTGAGAGGATGCTTGATCAATGTTCAAAGAATGAATGATTGAATAAACCAACAAATGGATGAATCACACTAGCTGGAGGCAAGAGAGAGCTGGGGAGTTTGAGAACCTGAAGGGACACAGTGAGGCTGGAGCTGGGGGGCCTTGTGGGCAGAGTGGCCAAGAAGGCCCGGATGGTCCGGTCTGGGTGTATGAATTTTGCTCCCGGCAGTGGGGTGCTCAGAGGGCTTGGGAGCCATGGGTCAGGTGAATGAGTTTTGGGAGCCCCTGTGGCCACTGCAGACAAAGAGGGTGGACCTGGAGGCCAGGGCTCCTTAGCAGGCCAAGCCCTCAGCCAAGGCAAGGGGGCGGTTAGAGATGGGTGGGTGCAGTGGGGCTGCGGAGGCTGCTGTCAGGCTGCTGGGAGAGGGGACAGCAGGGCCGCCCCCAAGCCAGGACCCTGAGAGAAGGCGCAGACCTCTGAGTGGGGGCTTCCTGAGGAGTCCAGCTGGGTCCCAGGCACACCTGATTCCAGCTGAGCCAAGTGCAGGGAGGAGCCAGCCTGGCTTCTGGTGATTCCAGAAGGTTCTCTGTGGACAGGCCTGTCCACGTGGCCCTATGTGAATGCAGCCAGAGCCAGAGCTCCAGGAGAGGGACCGCTGGGCCATGGACAAGGCTGCTGCTTCCCCAGCCCCAGGCTGGGGCCACCCAAACGCAAAGTCCCTGAGGAGGCTTCCGGGGTGCCAGTGTGTGCCAGTGTGTCCCGAGTGCAGTCCAGGCCCAGTGGGGGGCGGTGGTCACTCGTGTAGGTTCTTGGCGCTCCCGGCCTCCCCAAGAAATGTGGATTCTGACTGCTACACCTTCAGGGCCCCACACGGGAGGGGCTGGGCAGGAGAAAGGCTGCTCAGTTGTCTCCCTTAAGATGGTCACCCCACAAGGCCAGGAGAGGGCCCGGCCCCCCAGTAACAGAAGGACACCCGGAAGGCCGTGGGGACGGGCTCACATCATGCAAGAGCCCACCCTGGGGGCAGACAGTGGCCGCCCCCAGCCCCGGCCTCCCTCCCAAGGCCTGTGCGCTTCCTACCACCTTGTTCAGAGCCCTCCCACCCTTGACACACAGCCTCTGGAGCCAGGAATACCCACACCACACCTAGGCTGGCATCACCCCTCCTGAAATGGCATCCCTCCACCCCCACCCATCCAAATCCCGCCCGTGTTCCAAGCCCTGGGCTGCCTCCCCCTCCCTCCTGGTGATTCTCCGTTGCGTGTGTGCACACGTGTCAGGCGCCTCTACCAGCTAGAGGGCCGTATCAGTCAGCTAGAGCCAGTTGTACAGATTCCGCAGACATTCGTTGTCTCCCAGTCCTGGCGCTGGAGGCCGAGACCCGGGGTGGGCAGGGCCGGCTCCCTGGAGCCTCTCCTGGGTGTGTAGACGCCGTCCTCTCCCTGGGTCCTCACGTGGCCGTCCCTCTGCGCGGGTCTGTGTCCTGACCTCTTCTTGTAAGGACGCCAGTCACATCCCATTAGGGCTGCTCCGATGACCTTATTCACCCTGTTAGAGGTGCTTCTCCAAATACAGTCACATTCTGAGGCAGGACGGGGTGGATAGGAGGAGCACCCCCATTTCTTCAGTGTCTGGAGGAGAAGCAGAGGCACGGGGGTAATGCTCGCCCCTGGGGACAAGAGGGCTCCTTGGAACGTGGGTGCCGGAGGCCCCATGAGCTGCCTGGAGCTGGGGCAGGCAGTGGGGTGGTGGGGTCCTATGGGTGCCTGAGGTACCAAAGAGCAGCTTGCTGGTGGGGCCAGCCTTCCCGCCTGCCCTCAGAGCCCCCCAACATCTGATCCCCTACATTCCCTACTTCCCTGGCCGCCATCCAGGGCTAAGTCTGGACTCCGTTCTAGGCCTGGGATGAATGGGATTGAGAATGACTGAGGCCAGGGTCCTGGGGTACCACGGCCTGTGAATACTGGGAACCTGGAGAGCGTCTGAGTCCTTGAATTTCAAAATCCCTGAGCATCTGAGCTGTAAGTGTTGGGGCCCGAGGCACTTCAGTATCCACATGGTCTCCCCCGCCCCAGGAGCCCACCAGGGTGGCCACATGCAGGTGACTGTAAGCGCCATCTGGGGAGCCTCAGGGGTCAGGGGGTGGCTGCTGTACGTGGAGAGCAGGGCCAGGGCGGAGGGCACCAGGCGCCAGTTTCCCAGGGAGGAAGCCCCTGGCTCAGACCCTAGGGTAGGGGGGTCGGTGTAAAGTCCTCCAACCTTGGGCTTGTCCAAGCGGGAGATCACAGGACACCCGGAAGGGGCTGGGTGGGCTGGTCAGGATGTCCCCCAGCCCCCCAGCTATGAGCCTGCAAACCCACCCAGCCCCTTCCAGGTGTCCTGTGATCTCCAGCTTGGACAAGCCCAGTGAGGCCCAAAGCGGAGGGGAGCCTCCCATAGCTCGAGCATCTGTCCCCTGCATGTGGCCACCCTGGTGGGCTCCCAGGGCAGGGGGGGACACTGTGTGTAGTGTGTAGGTGCTGGGCAGGGTGGGGCCACAGTTCCAGAATTTGGTCGACATAAGACACTCAAGGCTCAGGGACTCCCGGGCGAGGGTCGGAGCCGCGGCTGAGCCCTGGTCTATCTCTGGCCACCTCTGAGGTGCAGGTCCCACCTGTCCTTCCAGGGGGTCCTGGGGCCCAGCCAGATTTCACACTCTGGGACCCCCAACACACCAGAGGAGGGGCTGTGGTGCCACGTCCCATCAGAGGGGCCAGAAAGGATCCTGGTAGGAAGGCCAGGGATTTTGGATTAGGGAGAAGTGGGGCTGGAAAGGGCAAGCCCAGAGGGGGAGGCAGCGGAACAAAGGATGCTTCTTGCGTCTCGGATCACCTGGGGTGGGTGAAGGGCCATGGGTCTTGGAGGGCAGTGGCTGGTCGCCTCTGCTGGTCACCTTGAGGGAGGAGGTAGAGAGGAAGGCAGAGCCCCCACCCCCACTCTCTGGGGCTTGTCCACCCCTGGGCTGGGGGGCAGCAGGCCCAAGGCGGCTCTGGGAGCCTGCCGGATGTCTGAGACCTAGGAGTAACTCCTGGCCTTGTGGGCTGGTAAACTCTGACTCACAGAGCAATGAAATCCTCGTGTTTTAAAAATCAGCATATTGGCTTGATTTTATAGATTTCAGAAGTGCTACTTGAAAATAAAAACCTCCTAATTATATTTATGATCCCAACATGAATCCACTTGACTCCATTAGTGGCAAAGAACCTTTGTGAAGCTCTTGCTCCAAGTTGGCCCTAAGGGCTGGTGGGGCATAGCTGGAGGACTCAAGGTTGCTGGGAAACCTTTGTGGCTCTGCCTCAGAGGCCAGGCCTCAAGGAGGTCAGCTAGTGTCAGGTGTGAGGACTGTCTTAGCCCTGTCAAAAGCCTTGACAACTTGGGCCCTCCACGGCCATCGTGACATGCAGGAGCCAGTCAGGGGGCTACAGGGAGCTTGGGCAAAGGTGTTGGTGCCCCCCGGCCCGGGGAGGGAGATTCTGGGAGCACAAAAGGAATGCCTGCTCTCTAAGGGTCATGGGAGGATCATGTCACCCTCCAACAGCAGGGGGGAGTGTCCTAGTCTGACCTTGACCCAGGGCTGGTGGTCAGTATGGGAAATGTGATTTGAAATGAAGAAGGTAAGCAAGGACAGCTTCAAACAGTGGGCATGAAAAAGAGATGCAGGGAAAGGGGGCCTGCGGGTGCAGCTGGAGTCTGGGAGGGGCCCTCCCAGCAGGCTCCTTGGCCAAGGGGGTGGGCAGCAGCATTGTCATGACGCCGGGGGATCTGTGAGGGCTCTCTGGGGCGACGTGTACTCAGCCGAAAGAGAAAGACAAAGCCTCCCCCTTCCAGGGCAGAGCGGACAATGCCGGTGGCAAGGCCACCGACACCCAGCATATTTGCCCGGGGTGCTCCTAGGCCTCTGTTCACCTCCCCTGGGGCAGGGACCCCAGCCAGAGACGTGGGGTGGGCCTGAAACTCAGTGTCCTTGGAGGCCAGCCTATGGCCACCCCGTCCCAGCAGGGTCCCCAGGTCTCCGTGGGGACGTGGGGCTTGACCCGGAAAGGGCTTGGATGGCCTCCAGGTGTAGGGAGTTCTGGTTTCTCCAGGGACCCTGCTGAGTCCAGCTGTCCTCTCAGGAGGCCATGCAGCACTGGGGGGTCTGCCCTCCCTCGCCCTGGCCTTCCACAGGAGCTCAGAGCAGGCCGCTGAGGGGGTTGCCAGAGCAGCATGGGCACCCGAGGCCAGGTGGCGGGTGTTGCCCGGCTCCCATTCACCAGGGCGGGTGGGGACACCTGGTAGGAGGCTGTGGGGAACAGACTGAACCCTGCTGCGGTGCTGCACCCTTCAGCAAGGGCCTCCCTGTGTTCTCCATCTCTGGTGAAGTGTGGGTGGCGCCGGCTCAGCCTCCTGGAGTGACCATGATGGGGGGTGACAGGCTGGCATGGTGCATGTGCCCAGTGTGTAGGGACAGGCTGTGGGTGCCGCAGGAAGCCTCCCTGGCCAGATGGGTCAATCCAGTGTCCACGGTGCTGGGAGTCCATTGCACAGATGTACCAGCTGTGGCTCCAGAAGGTCAGTGGCTAATCCAAGGTCACCCAGGGTGACGTGGTGACACAAGGATTTAAACCCAGGAGTTCTGGCTCCCACAGGGAGCTATTTCTGCCTGATCAGTGGTTTGAGACTGTTTGGATTTCAAGGCCCCATCAGTGACCCATTATCCACCATTATCCATATCCGTATCCACCCGTACCCTTTCATCACACCTAAAAAGAAATGAATGGCACAAAGTGGCCAACATTTTAATGGTGCAGAAAAGGACCTCTTACAGGACTCCTTTGCTCCCATTAAATGCCACCAGTCCGTTCTGGACAGCCTGTGTGCACCACCACAGACCGCAGGGAGGGTTCCTGCGTTTCCCGGCGGGACCCTGCCTCCCTCCCCTGCAGCCCACCGCTGACCCACGCTCCTCGCCTCTCCAGAGCTGGAGTCCCACAAGGCCTTGGTGAGGGAACGGTCGGAGGACCACCAGTTTGACTCTGGTTTGCCAGGAAGCCATGAGCCTCGTTTCTCTGTCCTGTGAGATGGGCTGGTTGGGGCCTCTGGGGTCCCTCTCTCCAGAGGGTGCTTGGGAGAGCCCCAAGCATGACAAGGTTGCGGCACAGGGGAAGCGTGCTTCTGCCCACCAGTCTGGTTGGGGGCAGGGGGGACTGGAACAAACTCAATGAATTTTACTCTTTATTGGGTGTGTTTTGCCTTAGAGTCACTCAGTCCAGCTTTCAAATACACTTAGATAAGTAAACAGAGTCTATTTAAAGGACAAGCATTAAGTAAACAATGGTACAGGTGTTCAAAGATACAGCACGTAGTGCTAGATGTGGTGAGAGACCCCAGTGTGGCCCAGCCAGGGGACAGCGCACGCCGACTTTGGGGCGCTCCCCAGCAGGCCCTGACCCCCGGGTGGGCAGCACGGAGGGCCTGGGGGCTGGACACCACGCAGTGGGTGCCTGTGTTACTTTCCTACAGCTATATAACAAATGACCAAAATCTGGTGGCTTGAAACTATACAAATTTGTCACCTTATAGTTCTGCAGGTCAGAGTGGTGTCACTGGGCTAACATCAAGATGTGGGCAGGCTGGCTTCCTCCCACAGGCTCCAGGGGAGACTCTACTCCCAGCCTTGTCCAGCTTCTGGAAGCCACCCGCATCCCCGGCTCAGGGCCCTGTCCACCCGCTGCAAAGGCAGCCAGGCCTGCGGCTGCCATCTGGATCACTGTCCTCCTCTCTTTAGACCCCCTGTTACTGAGGAAATGTTCTAGAACATGGCTTCGCCACTTGCCCTCAATTATCAGCCCATCACTGTGAATGGACGCACTGACCTGCAGAACATGCCAGTCTCTCCAAAGGACAGCTAGCTGCAGGCACACCAAGGGCCCGGGGGCCTCTTCCAGGGACCCTTGGCCCTTCTCAGGAGGGCCCATCCCTTCGCCTGACTCACGGCCTCTCTCTGCTGTGTGGGCAGGGCCAGGGCAGTCACCACCTGCAGGAGCCCCCGGCAGGGCCCCTCCTATCCTGCCCAGGACCAGCTGTTCCTGGCCATTTCGTAACACCCCAGAGCTCTCGGTCCTCAAGTTGGTATGTCAGGTAGACCGTTGAAGGACCCTCTGCTGCGCACCATGACACCATTAGATGTTTTGACATTAAAAGGTAAAAGGAAGAAAAATATGTCCTGAAGCCCTGGCCTGCTGGCAGACCACTGGCATACAACAGTGTCCCAGGCCATGCTGGCTGGAATCAGCCCCAGGAGGTGGGCAGAACCGTCAGAGGCAGGGACTGCCCAGTGCTTGGAGCTCAGACACCAGGAAGGCAGCCAGTGGCCTCAGGCTTGTGTGGTGCCAGCTGAGGAGCTGGCCCTGGTACACCCATTTGCAGCCTGTGTTGGTACCCACACCCATCTGGCCATTTCACCGTGGGGCTGCGTCAGGGACCCTCTCTCCTGTGCGGTCTCTGCTGGCCCAGCTGTGCAGTCTCACAGGAAGGGTGTATTAGAACGCTGGCTTGGGGGCCCAGGCCCCCTGCCGCCCTTTCTTGGGGCAGCCTGTGCCTTGCCGTTGAATCACTCAGGAGCAGAAATGCTGAGGTGGGGGGTGTTTACTGGCTTTCCTGGGACTGAGGACGCTCTGTTTGTCTGGGACCCCCAGGAGCTGGACAAACAAGAGCCCCAGAAGGGAGGGAAGGAGGTATCCTGTCCCCCAAGTGCTCCAAGGAGGCAGGGGGGCCTCCTGCACAGAGCTGCTGGGTAAGCGTAGGCCAAGCAAAGCAACCGCCGGCCCAGGGGCCCCAAGCAAGTGGGCACAGGAAGCCCAGCACTGCAGGGCCTCTGGGTTTGGGTGTGGAGGCAACCCACGGAGATTAGACAGCGGCCACCGGCAGGCCTACCATCACAGAGGGAATGTCCAGGATTCGGGGTGGTTTATTCTCCCACATCCATGGAGTGCACGTCGCCCAAACCCAGGGTGTGCTTCCTGCAAGTTTGGTGAGCTTTGTGAGCCCTGGTGCCCTCACAGGCCTGTCAGGTGCCCTGAGCCAGGAGACCCGGGTCACGGCGTTTGAGAGGGAAGCAGACGCTCTGAACTTGGGCCCTGGAGCGCCCCGGCAGGCCATGCTCAGCAGACACCCGCGACAGCTTCTTCTTCCTCGGGAGCCCTCGCCACTTGGGGACTGATGTTCACAGGAGTCTCCTAGCCCCAGTACTCTGTGCTCCCCAATTGGGGTGGGGGTGTCTGGGGTTTTCTTCACACCCTTTGAAGCATTATTATTTGAGCCCCTTCCCCTCCAGGACCCTCACAGGCTTCCCAGATGGGCCTCCCATGCCCTCTCACATCGCTGACTGACTGCAGGGTTGGAAATAACCCTGATGCTTGGCCAACGCTCAGGACAGAGATGCCAGAGCCCCAGGACTGCTATCCGTTGGCCCTGCTCCCCTGTCTTGGCTCCCAGAGGAAAGAGTATGAGCAGCTCGGGGAGGGAAGTGAGGCAGGCCCTTCCACGGCCTACCTGGGCTGTGTCCTCTGCAGGAGGGTAGCCCGGCCTGACTGTCTTCTGCCCTTGAGTCTGTGCAGCTGGGCCGCAGGGCCCTGCGTCCTCCTGTGACGCCCGAGGGAGTCGGCTTGGAGTACTCCTAACCAGCGTCCTGCAGCCCTTCACGTCCACCCAAAAGCCCTCTCTCCCTGGTGCCTTCGCAAAGAGCCCACAGACTCTGCCCACAACCAGATGCAAGGCTCATCTTCCTGGTGGCCTAGACACACACACACACACACACACACACACACACACACACACAACACGCTGTAATGTTGTTTGTTCCAATGGACTCCATTGTGCTTTAAAAAATTTTATCACCTTATGACAAGTTACACATTAAATAATTGAACTATTATTTATAATGACTTATATAATATAGAGAAAAGCATAAATAAAACATGTCATGAAATAAAGTGACCACTGCTATTATTGACCTACTTTAAGGATCATGACCTGAGGTTTGGACACCCTGCTTTAGGCAACTATCCACCTCAGGGCACCTGCAGAGGTTTGTTCTCAGATTGCCCCATAAGTGCCTGTGTATTTTCTTTCTACCTGAAAAAAATAAAAGGCCTAGAAGTTGTGCATACCGCAGGGTGTGTGGCCTGTGTCAGAGGGTCAGCCAATGGACACACAGCGCTGGTTTCCAGGCCAAGACAGTGTGTCAAAGTGCCCCGATGCAGTCCACAACTTCCGCCTCTCCCAGCCTTTTCGGTGACCCACCATCTGCCCAGGCACACAGCACTGCAGGCCTGTCGCCCCCAGCAGTGGTTGGATGCCTGTTCAGTCCTCAAACCGCCCCAGGAAAGGAATGTCCTGCGCGGCTGGTCCTTCTGGAAGGGCAGGATGTTTCAGGGGAGATCAAACAGGTGTGTTCACAGGACATCAGCTGCAGGCCTGCCTCGGGGGAATGGGGGGTGGGTGCCGGCCTGAAGGCCTGCTCCTGCATGTCCCCACGCTGCCCAGCCCCCTGAGCCTGTGCGGGGGCTCTGAGCCCCCCTCTATGCCACTTGGACATCAGATGCCCACTGCTGACACTCAGGGTGCCTTTGCTTCTTCTTGGCCACAGCTGTGACGTTGGAAGTCACGTGCTCATTCCTTCCGTGGACACACTCCCGCCCCCCAAACCATGAGCCCTGGGGCTCAGGCCCACAAGGGGCTCAGGAGGCGTGGTCTGCATTTGGTTGGGACTTCCAGGGGCCCCGTGGGGCCACCACCTTCCCCAGCCCTCCCCCCGCCCACAGGGGAGTCTGTGGCTATTGTGTGTACATGTCGCCCTCCCCTTGCCCCGCTCGCTGAAAGGCTTCACTCGGAAGCTTAGGGGGCACTGGAAATGGGAGGAAGGGACCCAAGATCCAGGGCCTTTGCCCGAGGAATCGTAAGGGACAGGTCCGACACCACACGTTTCTGGTGCACTTCATAGAGCCGGCAAGGAGCCCTGCCCTGCCAGGCTGCCGCGGGGACTCAGCCCAAAGCTGTGGCCTGCTTGCCACCTGCTTCCTAGGGTTGCCCTGAGTCTGGAACAGGAGGCGACACCCATTGTGGACATAAGCATGGGACTCACGAAAGAAGTTTCTGGGCAGAATGGGCACCAAAGGGCCTCAGCAGCTGGGAGTTTGTTGGGGTATCTGAGTCCCTTAGATTCTTCTGGGCCCCTGGGAGCAGAGGAGGCACTTCCCACCCACTCCCGTCCCACGAGCACCTGACACCTGCAGGCATATGACGCACCCGGGCCAGAGCCCAACCTGAGGCCAGGCAGAGCTTAGACCGGCTTGAGGTGGCTCCTGATGGCTGAGCCAGCATGCACGCACGTGTGCACGCACTCATCCCTCCTCCACTGCTTCCTTCACTCACCACTGTTTCCTGAGCCCGCTGTGCACCGGGCACCGCCCTACACCCTGAAGATACAAACACCAGCAGAAGAGACAAAGTCCTCATTCACAGAGTTTAGGGTTTTGCAGGAATTTCTGTAAAGAGAAGTGAGTTCTGGCAGGGCAGTTGGACGGTGGGCAGAAACAAGGCCTCCAAGGGGAAGTCAATAGCCCGCCAGTCGGAGTGTCAGCTTCCTAGCAACTGGGGAAGGTGGTGGCCCTGCGGCGCCCTGGAAGTTCCGACCAAACCTAGGCCACACCTCCTGAGCCCCTTGTGGGCCTGGGCCCCAGTGCTCATGGTTTGGGGGGCGGGAGTGTGTCCATGGAGGGAATGAACAGGTGACTTCCAACGTGACAGTGGTGGCCAGTGGGAAGCAAAGACACCTTAGGTGTCAGTCAGGAAATGAACGGCCTGTCTGTCGGCGTGTCCCTCCTTGGACAGAAGTCCTAATATCTGCTTTGGGCCTTACCCTGTGTGCTGCTAGGAGATACCTTCGGGCATTTGCTCCCATGGCATCATAACCTGCCTGCTGCCACGTAGGGCTTCACTCACTCCAGGTGCTCCTTCATGTGCTAGGTAGGGGTCCGTGCCCCTCCGTGGGGTGACTGCTTTTTCCCACACCACCACCCAGCCAGGCCTGCCTGTCCCCTGGGGTGAACAGTGGCCGGCTCCGTCCCCAGGCATAGGTGTGTGATCTGTGCTGCTTCTCCCCAGAGGTCTGCCTTCTGGAGGACATGCCGGCACCACACAGACCTCTGCTCCACTGTGCAGATAAGTTCTGCCAGCAGAGCCCTTAATCTCTCCTCCCCTCATCTGATCTTCGTTGAAGTTGGACTTCTCTGTTCAGAAATCTTATTGCTCCATGTCAACTTCAGAGTACGTTTGTTGAGTCTCTCAATTTCAGTGGGACGTTTGCTTGGGACTGCCTTGAATTTACAGATGAAATTTGGAAACAATTGAAACCTCTGCCATATGATACCATCTCATCCAAGTGCAAGTCATCTCTGTGCATGGCCTCTCATCTCCTTGACCCTCCCCTGGGATCCCAAAGTCCCAAAGAGGACTCTGAGGACTTCTTCTGTGGGGGTTTGCTTCAGTTATTCCCAGAGAAGACATCCTCTCTGGTGCTGTTTGGGAGCTTATTTGCCCCAGGAGCTTATCGCTGGAGTAAAGAAAGGCCACCGATTAGGCAGGTTGTTATTCTCCCTGCCACCGCGCTGAACTCTCCTCGGTTTTCATAATTGATCTGTTGACCTTGCTGAGTTTCTAAGTCCATGATCTTTCCAGCTGCAAGTAGTGACAGCTTTATCTTTTCTCCCCCAGTCCTCACACCTGTTTCTTTTTCTTTTGCATTAAGTGAGATCTCTAGGACCGCTTTGCATAGCCGGGGGTCCTGGGCCTTCCTGTCTTGTTCCAGGTCTTCATGGAAATGCATTTACAGTGTCTCCATTCATCGGATGGTTTGTTCTAGCTTTTGACCTATAAATCGCTGAGTTAAGGACGTTCCTTCTTATCCCTATTCTTTAAAGATTTAATGTTTTACTTTAAGTAGATTTGAATCTTTTCAAATGTTCTCTGTACTTAGAGAGATGACCATGTAATTTTTCCCTTGAGGGGAGGATGGCATTGATAGCATTCAGGTATTTAACCATCCTTGAATTCTTTGCATAAATTCTGATGTGTGTGTGTTGTTGTTTTTAAATACATTGCTGGGTTTGGTTAGCTGATATTTTCTTCAGCATTTTTGCATATGTATTCGTAAGTGAAATGAGCCTGTAATTCTATTTTCTCGTATTTTTCTTGCATGGGCTCAGAATCAAACCCCCTAGACTGTTAAAATGACCTAGAAAATGTTATACTTCTTCCATTTTCTGGAACAAGTTGTAGAAGGTAAGAATTTCTATCTGAGATGTTTTATAATGGTAGAGGTCACCTTCTGTCTTGCCAACGGGTTTCAGCCCCAGACAAGCTCACTATGGATTCAGTGAGATGGCAAAAATGACAGTGGAACATTCTTGGGGTGAAAGGGTTATACCCAACTTTATTGCCATGGTGGCAGGTCAAACACAAGAATCCCATCCACTCAGAGCCAGTCTGCATGCAGCAAGTCGGTCTCTGCCCCTGGGCCTCTCTGCCCACACAGCTGTCTCAGTCTCTGTCCTCAGCACTGCCACCACTCCGGCCTCTGCTCTCCTGTGGCCGTGCAGCCCAGATCACAGGCTCTTTATATAAAGCGAGTAACAACATACTGCCCACATGTGTGTAGTGAGCGAGCCGCCCAGGGCCAGGTGGGAGTCCCAGCCAGAGGAACCTTCACTTTCACCTCCACTCATGCAAGCATGAGGTTTGCGGGGAGGACTCTGATTATGTTTTGATTTCTTAAATACGTAGTTATTTAAGTCTTCTATTTCTTCTAGCACAAATTTTGACAATGTTATCTGGTCCCAGGAATTTTCCCATTTCATCTGGGTTTTTGAGTTTATTAACTCAGAGAGGTCCATAATACTCTAATGTTTGTTTTTACAAACCTCTATCACCTATTCTGTCACTTTATCAATAGACACTTGCCATCTTTGCTCAATCTGTGCACCTCTGTCAAGGACGTTCCACACTGCACTTCTTTACGAAGCAGCCTTGCAGAGGTTCACCTATCTTACTGATTTTTGCCAGGGGGATTGCCAACAGTGACCCGCCACCTATTTTTGTGTGGCCATGAGCCAAGAATGGTCTTTTGAGGTTTTTAAAGGTTGAGAAAAATAAAAAGAATAATAGTTCTGACTCCCAAAACTTATATGAAATCCAAATTTTAATGTCCAGAGGTAGGATTGGCTGGCACACAGCCACACCCCTCCATTCACTCACCATCTGCAGCTGCTTTCTAACTACAGCAGCTGGGGGAATGCCCCTGCTCAGATTCCACATCCTGGTGCTCAAGGGCCAATCTGGTCTGGCCTCCCTGGCATTTCTCACCCCACCTAACCCACACCCGACCTGGTGCCTCCCAGTCCACCCCACCTCAAGCTGTGCCCGCCTGGAGGGCTTGCATTAGTGTGGCACCCCAACCCCGTCCAGCTGATTCGGTCAAGGTCCCAGCCTTGTCTCTGGCTCTGAGCTCCCCGAGTCCACAGTCAGGAGTCAGTGACTCTGGTCGGCTCAGAGGCTCTCACTTTCTCTCTGGGCACTTCCTGCTGCCCAGCCTTGCCTGGTCAGGGGCTGCCTGACCAGAACCCCTTGTTTGGGTGGGCAGACCGTATGGAGGGGGACTGGTCCAGTACGTGGTGGAGGGCCCCCCACCGTGGGGCTTGTCTGCTCTTCTTCTCATAGTCAGCCTCGGGCTGTGGGTCTGGGGAGGGGGACCACAGAGGTGATGTGCCTGCTCATCCGTCGCAGCAGGGCTCCCGCTCGGTACAGCTGACCCCCCTGAGCCCCAGGGAGGGCAGAGTCAGGAAGGGAACCCCTGGTGAGGGAGGCTGGGCCTCTGCCCAGATCAAGCAGTGCCCCTGGTCGTGGGGGCGGGGAAGCTGGGCAGATAGTGTCAGGCCAGACGTGGGAATCCACACATGGCCCCTTCTCAAAGACGGGTGCTCTCCCTGGGGCCCCTGTGGGCCCCTCGGGCCTCTTTCACTGGGCCCATCCCAGCCTAGCCTGGCCCACGGTGGAAATGCAAATCTAATTAGTCTGGCATCGAGCCCGTCTTAAAAGTATTAACAGAGCCTTAAACTGTGCTGTTGGTTGGGGATGAAGAGACGCCTTCGAAAGAAATTACCGGATGGTGACAAAGCCCCAATTTATTAGTCTTCTCCAACGGGGGCTGTGCAAAGGACGTTAATTACTTTAATGGGACTTATTTTGCTTCGTTGCCCAAAGTAATTGGTTTATTAACTTCTCCTTCCCTTTGGGGGGAGGGAAAGGCGGCGGGCCGGGCGGTGGCCCCAGGAGAGCTTTGCCCGGGCCCCTCGGCCCAGCTCGCCTGACCGGCAGCGGCCCAGCCCCCACCCCGGAGGAGCACCCCGTCCCCGCCAGCCTGGGCTGGAGCAGCCCGGCCCCACTGATTTATTCTTGTGCACCGGACATTCACTGTGTGTCAGGCACTGGGAATGCAGCCGTGAGAAAAACAAGGCCCTCAAGAAATGTGCTGGGGCCCCACATGTGCCCCAGCGGAAGGGAGCTCAGCTTCAGGGAGGTGTGGGCAGGTTGGGGGCGGGCTTCCTGCGGCAGGACCCACGCCTGAGAGGGCAGGAAGGCAGAAGGACACCGGGAGAAGGGGGGCCAGGCTGCAGGCAGGGGAGGCTGCCCTTCCCCAGACTTCAGCAGATAGACTGATAACGTTCGCATTTCAAAACAATCCCTCCAGCTTGGAGCAAGCGCCTCAGAAACACAATCGCAGCTTCCCGCTCTGACTGGAGGGCTCTCCAAGAACAGCCCAGGCCCCGGGTGCCGAAAGTGGCATCTGATCAGCACAAGTTGGGTCACACCTACCTGGCCCCCAGGGCTGGGTGAGAGGCTGACTCTGCCCTCAGAGACACCCACTGCTGCCCCACAACTAGACAGGGAAGACCCCACCCCAACCCCCAGCTCCCCGAGTAATGCGAGGATGGGGCAGAGTCTCCTTGGACCCCAGACTGTGGTGGAGGAGAAGTGCCCCTCAGGAGCACCCGCCAGGCCAGTGTGCCCTCCACACCCACAGCTCACCCTGGTGGGCCCGGGCAGCCTGCTTCCCCGTGCCATCTCGGGGCACCCCTGCCTGGCCAGGGGGTGCATTGTGGGTGTGGTGGAAGGGGCTGGCTCTGAGGACAGCCAAGGGGCTGCATGGCTTTGGACCCCACTAGGTGCTTCCTCAGGTGCCTCCCCAAGGCTGGCCCCTCAGCCCACTGCAGGGGATGCCCGCTGACCCTCCCACCAGGTGAGTCAGGGACCTGTTGGAGGCCTCATGAGGGTCTAGGTACCAGGTAGAACGGGGCTGATAGTGAGGCCCAGGCAGGGGTCGTGGCCTAGCCCTGAAAGTGTGGAAGCCTCCAGGCAGCCTGAGTTGTGGGGTCCCTGACCCCTTACTTGCAGATGGGGAGCTGAGGCCCAGAGAATACAGATGAGACCTCAGAGGCTGCCCAGGGACTACCACAGGGATCCCCACCACCCACACCAGGCCTTAGCTGTCACAGGGGACAGGGCTGTCACTGGGAGCTCAGGTCTGTCCCTCCCTCTCTGGGCCTCAGGGCCATCTTGATGTGAGGGGGACAGGCTAGGCCCTCCTCACCCTCACTGGGAGCTTCTGGGGCTATGATCCGGCCAGGGTCCCCACGTCCAGTTGGGCAGCTGGGTGTGCAGGGGCACCCCCCAGGGAGCACCCACCTCCCTCTTTGTCACTGTCGCCATGTCCTTGAGTTTAACTGTGGACTGAGGGGTGAGCCCCCAGCCTCTGCGCATGTCAGACGAGCTACTGAGGCCGGGCAAGGCCTCCAGAGCAAGGAAAGGGGGTGCAGGCTGTGCCGGGCAGGTCCCACTGCCATTCTTGGGGTCAAAAGTGGCCCAGTCACCCCTCGGTTAATGTGAATAGGGCTTTGGGAGGAAGGAGGCTCCGAGCACAGGGTGGGGTCGCAGAGGCCCTCGGCTCACCCTGACTTGGGGGCCTGATCCACTGCACCCCTGCACGGAGGAGCCACGCCTTCCAGGAGGTGCAGGCTCTTCAAAGGCAAGGTGGCCCCAAACTCAGCCCAAAGCACCAAGGGCTTGGGGTTCAAGACAGAAGCGGCCTAGGGAGTGGGCGGGAGCAGGGGGTGGTGCCTGAGAGGTCTCAGGGTGGGGGGCATACAAGAAAAGTCGGGGAGAGGAGGCAGTGGAGCTCGGGGTCTCCGAGTCCTGGCGGGGATGAGGGCTCCGAGGGCAGCAGGCTCTGCCTCCCTGGCCTTTGGCCTCCTCACCTGCACAGTGGTTGCACCATGAGTCCGGCAGCATGCGCCTGGTTCACAGGTGTTTGGGAAATGTGAGTGCATGAAAACAGGGATGAGAGATGGGAACAGTGGGGAGACCAGGGAGAGAGCTGGTGCCCAGGGCCTCAGTGGAAGGCCAGGGCCCCCACTCTTGGTCTGGTGGGTCCAGAGTCCAGCCAGAGGTGGGGTCTCTGGGAAAGGGTGGGGCCCTCCATTGAGGGCAGGGGTCTTGGGGTGCAGCCACAGGGCTGTGAGTGGCCTGGCGGGTCAGGGAATCTGAGGGTGTGGGTGAGGAGTGCCCACCCTGTTCCGAGCATCCCAGAAGGGGCTTTGTCCCAAGATGCTGGTGCAGGAGCCCCCCCGTGCATCGGTGGCTTGTAACCCCCCTAGCACCTCAGACAGGACTTGTCTGCTCCCCAGTCCTGAGAGTAGAAAGGGAGCCCCCAGGCCCTGGAAGTGCACTCAAGTCTTCCCCCACTGCAGCAGGCCCTCTTAGCCCCTCCAAGCTGCCCCAGGGGGCCTGGCAGAACCTTCTGGCTCCTGAGTCCCAGGGCTCGCCTAGCTTCCTGCGTCTACTTGGAATCACACAGGTTTTAGTTCCATCTTCCTTGCCCGCCCAAAAACCCAAATGGCCGCAGAGGCACTGGCCAGGACTGGGGTCGGTGCGTAATTCATAAAGCTTTTGGAAGGAAATGCACACAAACCACTCTTCTAGACGAAAAACCAGTCAGAAGCCCATGTAATTCTTCTTAGATGTTAGGGGTTTTCTCTCCCTTGTTTTAATCAACAAGTTCCCAATAAGTCATTTCAGTGAGGCCATTACTGACGGCTCATAATCTCCTGGGGCTGCGGGCGAAATGGGACCCCTGGCTCTTTAGCTGAAAACACTTTTCTTGTTTTCTTTCTCCAGTGTCCTGGAACCAGGCCAGCTCGCCAGTTCCATTAACTTAATGAGGCTGACAGCCTGCAGCAAACGTGCTCATAACCCGCCCTGGGATCTGAATGGGGTCCCCCCAGCCGCCTGCTCACACCCGACCCAGCCCGCTCTTTCCCTCTGTCTGTTGCCCAGCCCCTCCCGGGGACAAAGCTGGACAAAGATGCGTTTCTTCCCAGCGACTCTGCACAGGCAGCCTGAGGCTTTCCGGCCTGCCACCCGCCCCATCTGGGGCACAAGGATGGTCTCCCCACACCCCAACGGGGCCAGAGCCTGGCCACAGGGATTTGTTCAGTGCTCATAACCTCCAAAGCTCAGAGCTGCATGGCCGGGGTGGCTCTCCTGGGCTCTGAGTCCGTCCGAGGCCGTGTCCTTGTTATGGTGGAACCTCAGACCTCACTGTCCTTTGCAGGCCCTCCAGCCTGGGCCTCCAGAGGTTGAGGAATCTGCCAGAACCAGCCGAGGCCCAGCCTGGGAATCAGTTTGGGGCTCTTTCAGGCCCCATCTCCCGTCCCCTGTTCCTCAGGAGGACAGAGGCACAAACATTTGGGAGAAGGCCTGGGTCACGGGGCAGGGGCGGCTGCCGGCAAAGGGAAGGGAGGATGGAGCTGAATGTCCAGCGCGGGCAGCAGCCGCAGGTCCCTGCTGGCAGGACTGGAGCCCCGCCTGTTGTCTTGGGGACTGTAGGAGGGATGGGGGGTACTGAGGATGTGGCTGTGGGTTCCAGAGCTGGTTGTCCGGGTCACAGGCAGCACATTCCCTTCCCAGCAAGCAGGACCATCTGCCTGTCTTCCATGTGCCCCACATCCTGTCCCCTCCACACCCTGCTGAGCGGCTTTTCCCAGAGGCTGGGGGGCTATGTGGGCCGTGGCTCTGAGGACGTGGCTATCCCGGCAGCCCTCGGCCAACAGTATGGGCAGTTTTTAAACAAGAGCCGTCTCTGCACCGCACCTCGCACCGAGAGTGCGGGCAGGGGAGGCAGGCTGAGCGCACACCAAGAGAAAGGTGGCCAGCAAGGGTCTGAACCCTGGAGGCTGTGCTGACGTTTCTCCCTGGCAAATGAGACCGCACAGCGCCAGGGCACGGTGCAGTCACTGCTAGCTGCCATTACTGGCACATTATTTCTGGCATTATTATTGAGGTCACATAGAGCCCTTTCTGGGGGCACCATGGACAGCACTGCCCGCTTCCCCAACCTCCCCGGCATTCCCCTCGTGCCCTCACTCGGGCCCCCAGCCACATGGGCCTTCTTTCCCTGTATCTGTCCCCTCCCAGGCCTTGGCCACACCATGTTGACTTCGCCATCGCCAGAGCTTGGCTGGCACAGATGGCATGAACCACGCCTGGGCCCAGGGCTGTTCTGGGCCACGGCACACCAGCAGAGGTCACTCTCCTGCCCGGTTGCTTTCAGCCCCAGGAAACTTTCCCCGGCCAGCTTCTCCTGCCCACTCACCTGAGTGGAGTCAAGTTGCCCGAGGTAGCTTTAGCCTAATTGGGGTCATCTAGACCAAGCTGAGTGAGTTCATGGAGTTAATATAAGCTGAACTGAACTGACTTGAGTTGGCGAATTGAAATGAGCAGCTTGATGCTGCGATGGGTGCTGGCACAGGGGGGGGGGGGTCGCTGAGGGTCCCAGGGGACGGATCACTTCCTTTCCCTTGGTTCTGAGATACACTGAAACGGGTTGCTTGCTAAACCCATTTCCACCACCTGTCCGCTGATATCCTGGAAGAACTTCACTGCCGATCAGGGAGGGGTCTGCTCTGGCCGCTCTAGGCTTGGGGGCCAGGACAGGGTCGCTCCGATTCATGGATCCCAGACATGAAAACAATCTCACAAAGACTTAAGATGCAACGACTTCAGGGAAGAGTGAAAACGCCTTCCCTTGGGACCGTTCTAGTTGGTTGGGGCCGCGTTGTGCGGGGCCAAGGAGGCCCTGCAGCGTTTGGACGCCGGTAGGCAGGCAGTAGGGAGCCATGGCAGGATTCGAGCCAGCAGGTCACACGATCTGTGTTTTGTCCCTTGGATTGGAAAGCCCTGCTGGCAGCCACACTGGGGGGGATGGGTTGGAAGAAGGAGGCTGGGCTGGAACTGGAGTAGGGGGGTCTTGTCGGTGGGTTTCAGCCCCGGGCAAGTTCACTATGGATTCAATGAGACCGAGGAATGACGATGGCATGTTCTTGGGGTGCAAGGGTTTACACTCGGCTCTATTCTCCTATTCTCCTGGCAGTAGGGCGAGCACTAGAATCCTCCCTGCATCCAGCCGCCTGCAGGTCTGTAACCCACCTCGCCTCAGCCTCCGCTCGAGCACTGGGCAGAGCTCTTTATACAGTGACTCAGTCGGTAACAGCCTCTTGCCTACAGATGTAGGAGCAGTAGCCCAGCAGTAGGCCAATCACATCAGCAAGTAGTTTAGGTTTGGGTGATGATCCTGGCCATCGGAGCTCCCCTTTCCCCACAGTGGGTGGGGGGCTGCGGGTGGGGTTGGGAGGAGGATCTGCCCAATCCCAGAGCCACCAGAGGAAAAGGTTTCTCCCCAAGAGGCATGTGCCCTGAGCAGAGCCGGGGGCTGGGGGCACCCCAAGGCCCTCCCCTCCCCTCCAAAGCCTGCCCTGTGTCCCCAGGGAAGCAGCCGGCACCTTCCTGTGCCTTCCCTCTGAGCTCCTGCTCCCAGGAGCCATCCGCCGTGACCGGCCCCGTTTGCGAGGTGAGCCCTCCAGCGGTTCTCAGTGTGCTGAGTCGTGCAGCCATCACCAGCCTCTGGTTATAGAGCATCTTCATCACCCCCCAAGAGCAACCTGCACCCATCGGCCGTCACTGTCCATGGCCCCTCCCCACCCTCTAACCTGCTTTCCATCCCTGTGGGTTGACCTAGTCAGAATGTTTCCTGTACATGGAACCCTACACTAGGTGGCCTTCTGTGGCCGGCTTCCTTCACTCAGCATGACCTCCTCCACGCCCACCCGTGTGGTGGCATGTGCCAGTGCATCGTTCCTCTTAATGGCTAAGTGACAGTCTATTGAATGGCTAGGCCACACTTTGTTTATCCACTCCTCAGGTGACAGACACCCCGGGCTGTTTCCACCTTTGGACTATTACGCAGAAAGCTGCTGTGAGTGTTCGTGTGAAGTTCCATTGCAATCCTGCCTGGCGTTTGGAGGGACCGCCAGGCTGTTCCTCAGCGGCTGCCCCGTTTATACCCGCCCGTCCTTGGTGGCCTGTGTCGTTATCTTGCTTGTTGTGGCCAGCCCAGCAGGCGAGGAGTGGTCTTGCATTCCCTTAATGGCTGATAATACACTGAGCATCTTTATGTGCTGACTCGCCATTCAGGTCTCTTGTTTGGACAACTGTCCATTCAAGTCTTTTGCCCATTTTTAATTGGATCGGTGTGTGAGGTGTAAGAGTTCTTGGTGTATCCTGGGTACACAAGCCCTTTGCCACTTTTATGATTTGCAAAAAAACAAAGCAAACGAAGCCAGCACTAGGCAGCGCCACTGCTTGCGCTGCAGCGGAGGAGGACTCGGATGCGGGTGGGGCGGAGGCTTTTGAGTGCGCGTGCCCCTAACCGAAGGGATAAGCCATTGGTGGAGTGAAGAGAGGTGGGCCGCAAGGGCAGGACTTCTGGCGTGTGTGCCGAGCCCGGGGCCAGCAGGGCAGCACCATTTCCATGGCCACTTCAGTGAGTGAAGGGGAACGCCCTACCCATCCTTGGTCCCCATTCCTGGTTTGGACTTGAGTTCTGATGGGCCACAGACTGGCTCAGGCCCGTACAGGGGCTTCCTCAGCCTGTGGGGAGGTGAGGAGCCTTCAAGCCCTCCAGCCCGGCAGGTGGGGACCCTGGGGCCCTCAGGCAGGCTCACTGTCTGCTCCCACCTCCAGGCTCCCCCTGGGCCCACACCAAGCTGGGTGTGGGAAACAACGTGGGCCATTCGACTTTCGCCCCAGCTTGGGTGTGAATTACAGCCTCAGTTGCTCAGTTGCAGTTTGCGCTCTGGGTGCCACGGCGGTGCGGAGGGGAGCTCACGGGCCAGGATGTGGCTGGATGTGAACTGGGGGTGAGCTCTGGCCAGGAATGGAGAGGCGTGGGGGCCCCACACGTGGGTGTGCACGTGGCCCTTGGTGTGGCAGTGGTTTGTGGACACAGGGCCCATGGTGGGAGGAGGCTGCACAGAGCCACAGCTACCAGCCCCCACATCTCCGGGGCTGGGCCTGCCCCACTGCGGCTCCGGCCTGAACGGCCGGTCAGGGGGGCTGCGGTGGGCCAACTGCAGGGCCGCCCCAGGGTCAGCTCAGGGTCAGCAGAAGACAGGTACGGTGGAATGGTTGCCCTTTGCTCCACCTGACCACAGAGTACAGTGGCCTCTCAGATGGAGGCAGGGCCACGGCTCACTTCACCGCCTGTGCCGAGTGGCTTTTCCCGGAGGCTGGTAGGCTGTGCGGGCAGGGCAGGCTGGTTTGAATTATTGGGATTGCACAGCTCTTACCCCGCAGGGTGCTATTTGTGTCTAATGAGGTCGCCTGACTTGGCCACAGACATCCCTGCACGTACCCAGAGCTGGAGACTGGAGCTGCCCCCAGCAGGACAGGTCAAGGGTGGGCAGGAAGACCACAGAGCAGTGAGCCCCCAGCCAGCCCAGGCGGGCAAAACCGGGGCCTGAGCAACCCCACTGGGGGACCTGAGCACCTCGCCACCCCACAGATGGGGACCTGAGCCAGGGCGGGATTGTGGCTGTCCCGCACGAGGACAGAGCCAGCCCACACTCTGGCCCCTTGACCTCAGGCCAGGTTGCGCCAGCAGCCTGAGCTGGGGGCGGGGGGGCTCCCTGTGAGTTGCAGGTGGAGGGGGTCGGGCTGCCGGGAGGAGCTGCTGTAGCAGTCAGGGGCGAGGCCTCGGGTACTGGCCGATCCAGGGCAAATCCCAGTACTGCTGACGATCAGCTGAGCGACTTGCCCCTTCCGTTCCCTCCTCGGTAAGACGGCCTAGGTTTGTCCTGAGGTTGCAAGGAGCGCTTGGGAGGCTCCCAGAAGAGCCCCTGCCTGCCCCCCTTGCCCCCTCCCCCCTCCCTCATAGACCTTCTGGCCTGGGAACAAAGGACAGGGAACACAAGGGCTGGGGTAGAGACAGAGAGACAGGTGTGTGCATTTTATATCCTAAAAAAGGAAATTTGTGTGGCCTCGCTATAGAGTTGAAAATAGGCATTATGGGATACAGAGATTGTATAGGCTTTTCATCCACCAGGACCCATGCTTCAGGGAAACCTTCCCCTGGAGTCTCTACCCCAGAGCTTCTGGGGAAAATTTCCCTCAGTGTCCAGTTCTAGCACCTGGCTAGTTCCACGGACATGCCGAGGCTCCACTTCCCGGGGAGAGGGTCTCCTGCCTTCCTGACAGAGCAGACGCCAGGCAGTGAGCACACGTTGCCAGGCATTTACTGACAAATGGGGCAGGCCTTAGGGCTTGAACTGGGGTCTCCACCTCCCAGGCCCTTAGGCCTCTGAGGGGAGGGCCTCTGCAGGGCCTCCCTAAACCCTGTCCTTTGGTGAGACCTAAAGGAGAGTTCCCAAAGTCAGCCACTTCTGGGGGCCAGGCGAGCAGAGGCTCTGGGGGACCAGAAGGCTGGTTAATGGAGAAGTTCCCGCAGCCCCAGTAAGCCGTCCTGGGTGTGCACCTTCAGGGACCAAGTCGGTACGGGCACTGGTCCTCTGCTTCAGCTGGGCCTCAGGCATCACTGGGAACGGCAGCCTCGTCTCCCACGAGGGCAACCCTCTGCCCCCTGTTTCATCATTTCTGCTCACACTGTTATTACTGTAGCACCTGTTGTCTGCGGGGGGTACATCCCAAGACCCCCAGTGGATGCATGAAACCTTGGATAGTACTGGACTCTATATACACTATGTTTTTCCCCTACCCGTATGATAAAGTTTAATGTGTAAATTAGGCACAGTGAGAGATTGATAACAAACTACAACAAATTTGTTTTTCCTTCACAGTTTCACACTCAGTCCATTCTTACTATAGATCATAGCAGCTTCAACATACAATTTTTTCTTCTTTCCTTGTTAAATGGCGAACTTACCCCTTTTCACTTGAAGGAAGCGCTTTACAGCTTCTCTTCGGCGTCTCCAAACTGCCAGCATCTTCACTCTTGCACCATTATTAAGTAAAACAAGGGCTGCTGGAACACCAGCACTGTGGTACTGAGACAGCCCATCTGATGACCCGGACAGCTGCTAAGTGACTCACGGGTGGGTAGCACATACATGGTAGGTCCTCTGGACAAAGGGTGACTCACATCCCAGGCAGGACAGAGCGGGATAGCGTGATATTTCATCATGCTACTCAGAATGCCACATGATTTAAAACTTATAAATTGTTTATTTCTGGAATTGCCCATTTAACATTTTCAGACCATGGCTGACTGTAGGTAACTGAAACTATGGAAGGTAAAACCACAAACAAGGGGGGGGACTACTGTATTTCCTGCCTTCTGCTTATTTTGGGTTTAATTTTCTCTTCTTTTTCTAGTTACTTAAGGTAGAAACTGAGGTCATTGATTTGAGACCTTTCTTTTCTGTTAATATAATCATTGAATGCTATAAATTTCCCTCTGAGCACTGCTTTAGCTGCCTCCCTCATATTTGGATGTATTATGTTTTCACTTTTCATTCAGTTTAAGATGTTTCCATAAAATAGAGGTGATCTGTTCCTGGACAGTTTGGTAGAATTTGGGATAAAGCCATGTGTGCCTGGTGTTTTCTTCTGGGAAGATATTTAACCACTGCCTCAATACCTTGAATAGGTGTAGGGTTATTCCAACATTTCATTTTATTTGACTCAGTTCTGGTGAGTTATATTTTTTTCTAAGAATATGCCCATTTATGTCTAGGTTTTCCAAAGTTTTTGGCATATAGTTGAGAGTATTATTTTATTATGTTTTAAGTCCTTATTTGTAGTATTGTCTTATTTTCTTTTATAATATTTTTATTTGTATCTTCTCTCAATCTGTCTTACCAGACCTTTGTCTGTGTTGTTAGTTTTTTCAAAGAACTAAAATTTTGCTTTACTTAGAGATTTTTAAAGATTTACACAAGGAGAAAGATATACCATACTCATAGATATACCATACCACTCATAGATAAAAGACTTAATATTATAAAGATGTCAATTCATTTCTTCCAACTTGATCTGTAGATATACTGTAATTCCAATAAAAACCCCAACAGGTTTTTTTTCATGAAACTTAATATGATGATTCTAAAATTTCTGGGCAAAAGTAAAGAGCCACAAATAACTATGACCTTCTTAAGAAGATCAAGGAAAGACCTTTCCTTCCAGGTATCAGGACTTGGTCTGAGGCAATAGTAATTAAGGTACTGAAATGTAGGTGCAGAGGTTGACAATTAGCCCAGTGGAATCAAACAGAGAGTCCAGGAAAGACCCACATAGGTCTGAGGCTTTGGGGTGTGACCAAGATGGAACTGTGGATGCCTGGAATAAATAAGCATCCCTAAAGAAGAAGGTGAAGCTAGGCCTCCATCTCACACCGTATACAAAGGTTGCCTGCAGGTAGACTAAATGTCAAATGCAAACCTTCTAACTCTTAGCAAATGTAGGTTAGTTAGTGCCTTTCAAATCTTAGTGTAGGAAAATGTTTCTTACACAAGACACAAAAGCATTGAGTATGAAAGAAAAAGATTAGTAAATCTTTTTATATAAAATAAGAGCTCCTGTTCATCGAAGGACACCTTAAAGAAAATGAAAAGATGGTTTACAAACTGGGATTCATGTCGCTTTTTTACAGCTGCTCTAACAAATCCCCTCAAACCCAATGGCTTCAAAGAGCGCACACTTACTACCTTTCTGTAGGTCACAAGTCTGACACTGCTGACCAGTCTGAAAGGTGTCGGCAGGGCTGGCTCCTCCCGGAGGCCCCAGGACAGAACCCATTGCCTGGCCTTTCCCAGCCCCCCGGGGACGCCCGCGTCCCTCGGCTCAGGGGCACCTTCCTCTGTCTTCAGAGCCAGCACCCTGCCAACCTCCGGCCTTTCTCCCACAGTCACAGCTCCCTCCGACCACAGCTGGGGCAGGCCATCCACTTTCCAGGAAGCCAGTGTCTAATTAGGCCCACCTGGGTGATCCAGGGCCATCTCCCCATCTCAGGGTACATAACCGAATCACGTCTATAAAGTCCCTTTTGCTGTATAAGGTAACAGATGTTTAGACCATCTTTGGGGGACCCTTTGCCTGCCACAGGAGTGGGCAGACCTAACATACAAATTGGCAAAGAATAGACAAAGTTATGTAGATGACTTCTACCTAACTAATCACTAAGAGCGCAATACCGAGAGCACGGCCCAGAGACGTGCTCGGCCTTTCACAGCAGAGGAGCCCGTGAGGCCAGTCGGTATGAAGACACCACTTACACGCGACTCATTGTCATGAGTAATGAAGTCTGACCTTGGGGGCTGTGGGGCCAGGGCCTCTCCTGCACTGCAGGTGAGAGCACACAGTGGGGCCACCATAGGGAGGGCAGTGCAACATCCCACACCATCAAATTCACATGCCCAGTGACCCAGTGGTGGCATGCCTGGGTATGCACCCAAAGAACATTCTAGCCTCCGTCTAGCCTGAGAAGCTCGCCAGGGGTATGTGCCTTGGGGCTCTTCACCAGACCCGCGCCTGGCCACCAGCCACGTGCCCATCACAGGAGGAGAGCCGATAAACTCGGCATGTCTACACAAAGGAGTATTTTCCACCAGTCAAAGCAAAGGGACAGAGTGTGGATTGTACCATGCGGGTGCATCTTGGCAACGTCACAGCAAGGACAATGCACGGTGCTTTGTTATAAGGTTTAGATCACTAAAACAAATAAGTGCCTTTTGCAGGGGGAGGGGGGAATGCATATAGACTTGATCAAATCACGCAAACAGTAAAGCGAGGGGTGTGAGGAACATGGACCGAGCTGGGTGGTTCCTAGGGTGGGGATAGGTTGAGTCAGGGTCTTGCTTTTACTTTGAGTGGTGGGCTCCCGGGATTTCTGTAGTGTTTAGAAAACAATATACAAGGTGTAAAGAATGAAACACCACAGCCAAGGGAGATTTATTCCAGATAAACCAGGCTCGTTCAATATCAAAAATCAACTAATGTAACCCATATCACATCAGGTGTGTCAGGGGTGTGAGGGGGTGTCAGGGACTTCGTGAGGCCAGTGACCCCACCCCAGAGGAGGAATCTCAGCAGCGCAGGGGCCTCCCAGAGCCTGCTTAGGCTCCACCCCAAGCCTGTGCATGTAGGTGTGTGAGCGTGTGAGAGGATGTATTCAGCGTGTGTGAGTCCTGATGCGTGTAAGTTGCTGTCCTCTCCTGCATAGAAGTATGCCCTTAACGTCTGACACGTTGGTGCTGGAGTGCACACAGCAGCCATGTCCACTCCGTCCTGCTGCCCCAGGCCAGCCCACTCTTGAGGGGCACCCGTGGGCCTGGCAGAGGACTAGGGAAGGCTGGGGTGTCAGGCTGTCTGTGTGTGGGGAGATTCCTGCTCTGCAGACATGCAGACCGGCCCCTGGCCAGGACTCTGCCCCCAGCCAACACCACCTGCAGGTCAGAGCGGCTGTCCTGCCCCAGGGAGAGCCTCCTGCAGCACCTCCCGGGGCTTCCCTCACCACGGCCCCCAGGCTACCTGTGCCCGGGCAGGCAGAGCCACGGGCCAGGCTGGGCTGGGGTCCCCACGGGTGCTGAGTCCCACAGAGCTGCCCACATCCAGCTTCTTTCTGTAGTGCTGGCAGCACCGTGGAAGAGGAGATGTCGCTCTGGTCCCCCGGTCTCCTGGCCCCTGGGTTCCTAGCCCTCCCCCTGCCCACTCCGTCTGCTGGCCCAGGAGCTTGGCACCCCTGAGGCCTAGCCCAGCCATGTGGTTGGGGTCTGAGTGTGGCCCCCGTGCCCTGTGGGAGAGGAAGAGAAGGAGGGAGCAAGGCCCCATGTGCATCTCAGCCAGCCCCCCTCCTCCTGCGCCCCTACCCGTACTGCCCCCAGAAAACCACCCATCCTACACCTTGTTTGCACGCTCTCTGCATGATACTGGTGAGGGGCCTGAGGGCCCGAAGGCAGCAGAAGCTTCTGTGGCTTCTGTGGCTTCTGTGGCTCATAGGACACAGCCACTGCGAACCCAGGACTCCGCCTCCCACCCCACTTCCCAGGGACAAGCGAGCCCAGGGTCTCAGTGAAGCCGCCCTGCCCCCGGCCTCTCCCTGCCCGGCCAATACACGGACTTCCAGGATTTAAAGATCACCCCACGGAGCTGAACACTTTCATTTAGGGAAGGACCCAGCCCAAAGCAGCAGGGGGCACTTGGGAAGGCACCCAGCCTCTGGCACCCCAGCGCCCACTCTCACGCTCCTCTCCGTTTTCCACTGCAGGCTGCGGGAGCACCATCGGGCCACCATCAAGGTCATTCGGCGCATGCAGTACTTTGTGGCCAAGAAGAGATTCCAGGTGGGTCCTGCGCCGAGCCCCCCGGCCCTTGGTCAGCCCCGGAAGCCTCTCTCCCATCCATGGTAGAGGGTACAAGGCCTCCCTACCCCCACATCCAAGATGACCCTTCACCCATCAGATACCCTGGCACAACTTCCTTATCCTTCCCCAAGGTGGCAGGTCCTGGAAGGACATGTCCTTGGTCGGCCTGGCCCTTGGGGCTCACTTGTGCCCCCCCCCCCCATTGCCCAGCCCATCTGGGGAGTGACATGGGAGGGATTCAGAGAGTGCAGAGCCTGCCCTGCCTCCCTCGGGCAAGAGGAGGGGTCCTACAGGCCCCAGAGCTCTGCCCCATGCTGGGCAGTGCCCTTGCCCCCCATTCCTGCTCTGTGTGAGTCAGGAAAATGGAGGGGAAGCAGTTCTGCTGCGCCCTAGGGGACAGCCTGCCTTTCCCCGGAGAGCAAGGGTCTCCGAGGCAGGCGGAGCTGGAGCCCAGGGGCTTCCATCCCCCGTCAGCGCTCTGTCCGGGCTGGGTCCCCTGCAGCCCCGTGGAGCCCCCAGGGGAAGCTAGTTGGTGGCAGGCTTGGCTCCAACCTTCTGCTGTGGGGACAGTCCTGGGTCGAAGGAGGGAGGCCCGGCTCAGCCCAGCACTCCAAGGAAATGTAGATTAGGAAACAGGCACCCTTGGGGTGAGGGGGTGTGGCCCTTCTCTTTGCAGAAGGCCTGGCCACCAGTGCCTCTAAAAAGTGAGCACCAGGGCTGCAGGGTCACCCTGGGGCTGGCAGCAATGTCTAGATCCCCTTGGGCGTGCTTGCCCAAGCAGCAAACCCCCAGAATTGTCACAGCAGTGCCGGGAAGAAAACCAGCACCCCTACATCCCACCCCAGCCCCTGCTCCCCGCTCTGGGCTGAGCCTTCCCGGCCAAGTTGCAGGATTGACATAGGCCCCCTGACCGCCCCTCAGCAGAGCCCCTGCTCACCCAGGCCATGAACGCAGGCTCAGAGCAGGGTTCTAGGTGCAGACCTCCACCCAGGCAGCCCTGGACCCGTTCTCCCCCCATCAGTAATGGCAACAAGAGCCCAAGGGGGTGGCACGGGACCGTCCACACATGGGCCCACTCACGGCAGCCCTCGGGCAGCGTCCGCCATGAGCATGACTGCCATCGTTCTGAGCCCAGCCCCTTCCCCGAGGCCCTTCCCCGGCCACCTTGCGCCTCCCGCCAACAAGAGCAGCGTGTGGCCCCTCGGCTCAGCAGCCAGCTGCTGGCCCAGGAGTGGTCTGCACACACAGTCCCTCGGTGGCATTCTGCTGCCTGTCTGCCCCGCCCCGATCCTTGGGGGGTGGCCTTTCATGACCAAACCAAGCCAAGTCATGCTGAGGCTCCCGCCAGGGCCTGGGACTTCTCATTGTCTCAACAGAAGGGTCCTTGTAGATGACAATCTCAGTCAGCTCCAAGAGGTCTGCCTGGCAGTGTTCTGGGCGAGACCTGGTGCCCCCAGGTTGAGGGCATCTGAATTCTGTGGCCACTCCTTCCCAGAGGACCTGGTGCCTGGCAGAGGGGCAGCTTGGAGGCAGGAGCTGACGGTTGGTGGGAGAGGTGCGCCCAGCCTCCTGGCAACAAGGGCCCCCTCCCCATGGAGGGGATTGCAGGAACCCCTCCTTAGGGGTCAGGTCTGGACAGGGCTGTCCCCCAGTGACAGGGGAGGCTGTGGGCAGGGCCAGGATATTTCACCCTCACTGGAGGGCAGGACCCAAGACATGAGACTTGGGGGGGGGTGTGGAGGGGTCAGTGGGGAACCTCCCAGGATGGAGATGGTCCCCAGCCTGAGAAGCTGGGCCACTGAGGCTCTAGAGTAAGTGCCTTCGGGGCAGAGCCCTTTGCTCCCTGCCTGAGGTGCGGCAGGGATGTGGGGGACTGTGCCGGCTGAACCCAAGCTTCCTGGGGCTGCTCCCGGGGCCTGGGGCACCAAGCAGAGCAGAAAGAGCCCTCAGGCTCCTGGCAAGCCCAGCTTGGGGGTGACATGAGCGGCTTCCAGCTCAGGACAGAGATTGTCCTCAGCAGACAGGCGCCCACTGTGGCTGCAGCAGGTTTGGGCACTGCCAACCTGTCTCTGAAGTACAGGCCAAAAAACTGCCTGCTGGCATCGGCGAGGGCCCTGCCCTCCCTTCTGGGCCAGGGTCCCTTTTGGCCATAGGACACAGGCGAGGCTGCAGGTGGCCTGGGAGGCCTCTGCTAATAGCCAGGTATTGCCCCTTCCCTTGCTCTCTGCCTCTCTCCTGTGCACAGGACCACTTGGGGGCCTTGCATAAAGGGCCCCTCGAATGGAGGTTCTCTGGGGAGCCTCCCAGTCTGCCTTTGTGAGGTATGGAGGCTCTTGAGCCAGGCCAGGGACCGGAGCTGCCTCCAGCTTCACCAGCTGGCCCTCACTGCCAGGGGGCACCATGGAGGCCTCTGGGGAGGAGGGACCCACCGAGGTCAGGCAGTGGAGGGAGCCCCTGGCAGTGAGGAGCTGTGTGGGGCCGTGGGGGCGGCCCCCACCGGGTACCAGCTATCAGGGGTGCTCCCCTCCCTCACAGCAGCCGGGCCGTCTGCCGGCGTCCTCACCCCCGATCTGGCCTCAGGGGCTGCAGACGCGGTGGGTGGCCCCCCTTCCTGCCTCGCTGGCCGATAAGTGCCCAGCCAGCCGCCCCTGTGTCTGGCAGAGGAGCCAGAGCCTCTTAGCCCTTCAAGTTTGCCTTGAACTCCCATGTCCACCGTCGGTCAGTCTGGACAACCCGGCATTATCTCGGCTCATCTCAGGCTCCCGCTTGCTGCCGCCAGAGGAAATTAGCTCTGGAGAGAAAGCTGAGATGATCTCTCCCACCAGGCTCCAGGCAACCATTTGACAGAGGCCTCCAGGGGCACTGACCAGACCCTGGGGGTAGCTTCTCAGCTCCAAGATAAGTCTCAGGGGGCCTGGGACCCCAGCGGGCCATGAGTCCTGGGTGTCGCCGGGCACTGCTGACCCTCTGTGGTCTGCGCCCTGGACGAGGTGAGGCGGAGGAGGCCCAGCTCACTGGCCCCGCCCGAGAGCCCTGCTCGCGCACTCCTGTGCAGACTCTGGCACACTCACACTCCATGCTCTCACTCCCACCCACACTGGTCACTCACACTCATGTCCTTTCACAGGCACGTTTGCCTACATTGGGGCACACAAGGGCTTCTAACACTCAGATGCCCCATTCACCTGCATTCAGTGGCCTGTGACCTCCCAGGCTGTGGGGGGAGGCCAGCACAGGGACACAGCGCACCCCAGGCCAGGCCTGCACCACCTTGCACTGTGGACCCAGCCAGTCCCCCAGCCTGCCCAGGCCCCACCGGCGTGCCTGGAGGTGCCGCATGTCTCGGCCCTCTGGCCCACGGGGACTGGCTGCCGTGACCCAGGGCCACCATCAGTGTGCGCTGAGGAAGAGTTCCCACACTGGCCCCGGCTGGCTCAGGACTCTCTGGCCTCCCTCACCCGTCATCTCACTTTATCCCCCTCCCTCCCTGGCAGCCAGAGCGAGGCAGGGCTCAGCGCCCCATGTTACAGGAAAGGAGCAGGACCAGCGGCCCATCTTCCAGGAGGGAGGGGCAGGGCTCAGCGCCCCATTTTATAGAAACAGAAACTAAAGCCTGGGGACATTGCTAGCCTACACCTACATGCTGTCCTCAGTGCTATTTTTGTGACTGTCACTAAGTGGAGTTTGTGGAGAGCCAAAGGGTCTGCCTAGAGTCCCATCCCATGCCTGACCCTGTTAGCCCAGGGTGGGTCCTGGCATGTGAGCCATGAGGTGATCCAGGTGGCCCTGGTGTCCAGGTGGGCTCCGGGGGTGGTAGGTCCTTCTGTCAGGAGCACTGCTGTGGTGTGGGAAAGGTGGGCTCCATCCCAGCCCCCCAATCTCAGGGTCCTGTCTTTAGACCCCGGAGCTGGGCTGCATGTTTCCCACAAGGGCCCTACCTGGTGGATCCTGTGAAGGGCAGGAACCCCTTGGATTCTGGGGGCCTTGCCCCTGGTAGGAAGGAGGCCTCTGCCCTGCCTTGGAATTCCTGGGGCCAGGATAGTGTTTGGGGGAGGTTGCAAGAACTCTGCCAAGCTACCAGCATTGATGGCAGAGCCAATGGCGTGTCAGAGGGTACCTAAAAATCTGAAGCAGGACCCTGTCCTGGAGGGCAGGCAAAGGTGAGCACACTCTCAGACCGGGGTAGCCCCAGTCTGGTGCACCCTAAGGAGAGGTAGGCTTCAGGTGGCAGGGAGGATGTGTTCCCAGGACCCTGCAGGGGGGAACAGCACTGACCCTTGGTGGGCATCGGAACCTTGTCCCCACTTATCTGTGACCCAGGCTGACCCCACTGTTCCCAGCTGTCTGGCAAGTCACAGGCCCTTCATGCTCCAGCAAGAGGCAATGATCCCCAGCGCACCACTAATGTGGGCTCTTTGGTGCTACTGAGGATGACCCTGGCCCCACCCAACCTGGTCTCCCCAGGACCCCTTGGGTAGAAGGGCAGAAGTTCCCTGGCTTGCCTGTCAGGGGGATGGGCCTCCTGGACCATCAAACCCTGACTTGGCCAGCCTGTACCTGAGCGGGAACCCCAGCCTGAGGCTCCTGGGAACAAGGCCATGAATGTGGCTTGAGGTGTTGCTGACATCAGCATAGGAAGCCTTATTCTCTTTGTTGTGGTTTCTGGTGATTTCATCTGAGCCCAGGATGCATTTATGGACTCAGAGCTGGCGGTGAGCCTGGGTGCCCTGGGGTCACCCGCTGTGCCCTGCATGGCCCAGGCCTGCTGTGAGAGAGTCCCTCTGCCCCATAAGCCTCAGAACCCCAGGAGGCAGCCTGTCCCCAAGAGCAGGTACTGCAGGCTGAGACTGTCACCTGGGGCTACCACTGCCTGGCAATGAGGACTGCTTGGGAAGCGAGCATGGCAGTCCACGTCCCCACCCTCAGAATAGGGGGTATGCCTGCCAGCAAGTGTGTGGGGGTCAGCTTGGAGCCCAGCTGGGGGTGGCTGTGCAGAGCCGTGCCCCCACCCCCAGCCAGCACCTAGCAGCCGACCTGTCCCTCCTGGTCCCTCACCTGGGCCAGCTCTTCCAAGACCGGGGCTGGGAAGGGACAGTGGGCAGGCCTCTGTGAGTGAGTGGGCAAGAAGCCGAAGCCCAGAGAGGCCAGGCGCCAGCCCCCAGTCACCCAACCCCAGGGGCCAAGCCCAGGGTAGTCAGGCCACTGACAATGAGCCAGCCACTGAGTATGTGCTGGGCCAGACCTGCCCCGTGTCCCCATGCGGGCAAGCTCCTTACATCCCCAAGACCCCTTGAGGCAGGCACCTTCACCATGTGCTTTGGCATGGTGCCAGCAGCGCAGAGAGGGGTGACTCATGTCTTCCTGGCCTGCAGCAAGCACGGAAGCCCTACGACGTGCGGGACGTCATCGAACAGTACTCCCAGGGCCACCTCAACCTCATGGTGCGCATCAAAGAGCTGCAGAGAAGGTAGGCACAGGCGGGCAGGGGACAGGGGGTACAGAGTGGGGGCGGGGGCGGAAGTATGGCTCTCTCCCCACTCCGGGGCAGCAACCGGGGCCACACTGCCCACCTCTGCTCAGACTGCACCCACCCTCCCTGACTACCACTTCTGACCGAGGCCCAGCCCTGCCTCAGGAGACACCCACCAGGGGAGACCCTGCCAGGCACAAGGTGCTTCCCATCCCCGGGGTCTCCCCCATCCTGGACCTGGAGCTGGGGAGCTTACATGTTCAGCTTCCGGCTTGAAGCCGGGAGGGCTTGTTCCCACGGAAGCAGCAGAGTCCGGGGGCTTGCTCACACTGGGGCCAGCTGCACCTCCACGGCGGGCCAGCCTGGGAACAACCTAGCCCCGTGTGTCGCAAGGTCCAGCTGGGAGACTGCCGGGGCTGCCCACAGCCAGGGGTCCAGGCCGCCCTACTTCACTGACCTGCTGCAGGAGTGTGAAGCCCGCCCAGCTCGGCGACCTGGCCTCACCCCGGAAGGGCCCACTCCCGGGCTGCCTCTCCCAGCCGGTGAGGGCTCCTGGCCTGGGCCGTTCATGAATGGGCACTCTTCGGACTCTGCCTGGCCGCTGCCCCTCACCTTGGAGCCCCTGCCCAGCCCCCTCGGGAACACGGGTCTCTGGGGCCTGGGAGGCACCTGGCAGGTCTGTGAATGGCAGTGGTGGGTGGCTCATGTCTTCCTGGCCTGCAGCAAGTGCGGAAGCCCTACGATGAGGCCCCAGAGGGACTGGGTATCTTGTATTGCTGGGCACCGCTGCCCCTTTGCCCACTGACAGGCCAAGTGTGTGGGTGGCACCCAGGCTGAGTGTGAGCTCACATCCGTCTCCCCCCAGGCTGGACCAGTCCATCGGGAAGCCCTCCCTCTTCATCTCCGCTTCAGGTGGGTTTCTGCATCAAGGCACCTGGGCACAGTGGCCCGTGCGGGACCCTTCCCCTGCCCCTCCACCCACGCTAGCCTCTCCCCGCCGTCAGACTGGACCATCAGGGCCTTGGAAGCACAGGACACAGCAACAGCCGGCAGAGGGGGTGGGTGGTGGTGGCAGGTAGACCCCACCCTAAACAAAGGTGGTTTCGAATGCACTTTATAAAGGAATTTTCAGTTAGTGCAAGACCCCCCCCAACCCCGTGGATCCCCTTAAATGGCAGCTTTTCCAGGCCATAGAGGAATTAGGTGCACATCCATGATGGACATTCTGGCAGGACGGCACGTGGGGGGGGGGCAGGGGCAAATGGCCAGCCTAGAACTCAAGGGGCCACTGGCATGGCAAGGGCGCTGCCGTTCTCCAGCTCTGACTCCTTGCGTCCTCTGGACCGGGCTATGGGTCACACCAGGGCCAGGCCAGGTCATTGGGGTTGCCCCAGCCCAAGTTCAGGTGGGAGCCATGGCTCACACAGGGGCCGGGATGGCAGGGGCAGCTGGGGCAGCAGGCATTCCCCAGGCCTAAGAGAGGCCAGGGCCTCCCGGGGGCAGAATGTGCAGGCAGACCTCGGAGGTTCCAGACCGCAACGCCCAAGCAGCGAGGCAGTCACACGAACGCTTCGGTTTCCCAGTGCATGTGAAAGTTATGTTTACGCTATATGTAGTCTATTAAGCGTGCAGTAGCATTGTCTGAAAAACAACATATATACTTCAACTTAGACACACCGTCTTGCTAAAACACACTAGTCACCACCTGAGCTTTCAGAGAGTCACAATCACCAGTCACAGATCACCCTAATAAATACAATAATAATGAGAAAGTGTGCAATATTGCAAGAATAACCAAAACATGACACAGAGGCGCAAAGTGAGCAAATGCTGTCGGGAAACATCACCCACAGGCTGGCTCGACGCAGGGCTGCCGCATACCTTCAGTTGTGAAGCATGGTAAACAGAGCACAATGGGTGGAGGTGCCCTGTGCAGTGGATGGGCGCCGTGCCACAGCTTCCGGGGCAGGCCCGTGCCTGTCCTGCTCTGATGGGCTCTCAGGTCGCAGGACTGGAAGTCTAGGGCACCCTGGCCGCCCCACCCCTCCACCTCCCAGGGCGCCCTCCAACCCCAACGACCCACCCCTCATCACCGCTCTCCCTGAGCCCAGCCGGGGTCGCCCGCCCTGCCCTCGCCCACCGCCAGCATGCACATCCCTGATTTCCTGCTCTTCCCGCAGAGAAGAGCAAGGACCGAGGTAACAACAGCATCGGTGCCCGCCTGAACCGGGTGGAAGACAAGGTAGGCACGAGGGGGAGCCGTGCGGGTGCGGAGGCAGTGTCGCGCTGTTCCTGAGGCCTGTGGTCCATTCTCGAGGCCACTCCAGCGGTGCTTCTCTCCCGGTTCTTCCCTGAGCTGCGGGCCAGGACGGTACCTCAGGGTGTGGTGGGTCCCCCACCCGGCCTCCCTCCCCCTGGGCTCAGTGTGGCCCACGTGACGCCAGGACTTCCAGAGGTGGGGCTCACACCCACTCTCCCATGTGGCTGGGCACCGGCCCCCATGGGAAGGACAGCCTGAGGCCAGGCCAGGCTGGTTTGTAGACCCCTGACAAGTGGTATCTTTACTGGCAGGTGGCACTGGGTGGCCACAGGCCTCTTCCCAGAGTCCCTGAGAACCACTCAGCACATGTAGGTGGGCAGCGCCACACATAGCTGCCTGTGACTCCCTCAGCCCCAGCCACGGGCACTTGGGGACATCAGAGGTACTGAGGGTGGCACAGGAGCACATATGGCAGGGAGTTGGGGCCGTGGGCTCCAGGAGCTTCTCCAGGGGGTGGGAGGTGGTGTGTCGGCCCTACTGGGTACCCAGGTGGCACATAGGACCTCAGGTTCCTTCTCTGAGCTGTGGAAGCCGGTGCTCCTTCTGCTCCGGGGTGCCAGCCCCGTGGCTCAGTCACCAGGATGCCCCCCCACCACGGCCATGCCGGGCTCTGTGCCTGCTGTGGCCTCTGGGCACAGGAGCCTCTTCCCAGGGTGTCCCAGCCGCTGGGGGACATTTGCCAAGCCTGCCGCCCTCTGAAAGCTTGTGGTTTGCAGCGGGCGCTGCCTCGCGGAACAGTTTGCCCGTCTACATGGACTTTATCTGAAAGTCGCTGGGAGGCTAAAAATAGAGGAATTTCGGTTGGGCAGGGCTGGCGTGGTGCTCGGTTTCCCTGGCAACGCCTGGGTCTGGCCCTCATCCACCCCGGCTGCAGCTGGGTGGGCGGGCCGGGGCACAACTCCAGTTCCCGCCCCACCCGCCCCGGCTGGGCCTGCAGGATCCCCTCCCCACCTGCACAATCCGCCCCTGGCCAAGGGGCCCTGAGGCCAGTAAATGGGGATCCTGCAGAGAGACGGAGGCCATGGTCCCAGAGCCTGTGGGGCCCCTCACTTCGGGCCTGGCCCCCTTGGTCAGCGCGGACGCAAGCCGGGCTGGTGCCAGCCTGCTCTCAGGCAGGTGGGCCAGCAGTAGGTGTCCCTGTTTGGCAGGATGAGACGGGGAGAGGTCAGCTCAGCAGACTGGCTGGGATTGGAGCCCCGGGGCCCGGGCTCTGCCAGGCTGATGAATGAGAGCTCTCCTCGGCTCTCACTCTCCTCTATGGGAGAGACCAGGGCCTGGTCTGGCACACCCTTCAAGAAGCAGTAGGCAGCCATGCCCACTAGAGCATGCTGGGCACCCTGTGTAGGGGCTTGTGGACATCAGAGGAACGGACCCAGGCCCCCACCCTGACCTCCTCGCCCAGCCCTGGAACCCTGGCCACAGCAGCTTTTGCTGACCAGGCCCCACTGGCAGGATCATGCTGGCACCTGAGTGCAGGAGCCTTGGGCCCCCCAGCAGCCCCAGGAGCACCCTCACTGTCCCATCTTCCACCAACTGTGCTCCCCCCTCCTGCAGCCCCTGCCCCGCTGTGCCGAGCCCTTTGTGTGGCTGTGCCCACTGCTTCTCTGCCCAAAGCCACTCCTTTAAACTCAGACCAAGCCTGGTGTCCTCTGCGGGCAACGATGGGCAGGAGACAGGGCCCCGGGGCAGTGCCCCGCCCAGACTGGAGTAGTGGCCATTGGGTAGCTGCAAGGACCTGAGACTGGGGCGCAGCCCTTGGTCAGCCGTCAGTGGGCTGGGCTGAAGTGGGACCAGCACTGGCCTTGGGAATCACATGCCCATACTTCTTAAGGTCTGAACAACAAAGGGAAGAGTTTTCTGGAGCCCTTGATCCCTGGGGACATGGTTCACGAGCAAAGCCCCGAGTGGCCCTGTGCCCAAGACAGGGGCCATTCCTGGGGTGTGAGCACGTGGAATGCTCTGCACGCACAGTGCTCAGGGACGCCGCTTCTCTGCTGTGTTCTGCTGGAGAACTTGCTTGGTCTGGGTGAGGGGGTCACCTGCTTGGGATGGGAGGTGGTGAGCGGCCCGTGCTGCACGTGGGTCTCAGTGCCTGCTGTCCACCCAGGCGCTGATGGGAATGTGCTGGACCTGGGCAGAGGCCACCGTGGGCTGGCGTCCTGCTCAGCCTGACTGGCTGCTGCCTCACAATGGACTGGTGCCCTCCTCGGGGACAGACCCTGGGAAAGTGCCTGGCCAGGCCCAGAGGGCACAGTGCTATGTCTCAGCCCCACGTTATCACTGCAGCCATCAGGGCCATAAACAACCCCCACGCAATCTGCTGATTGTGGGGAAGCCGGGACAGGAAATGGAGCCGCCGCTGGGCCTCAGAACCAGGCAGATCTACGGTGGCACTGCCAGCCCCCCGCCAGCCCCAGCCAGAGCCGCTGGGCTTTCTCCCACCTACAGGGTGGGCCTGGGGCAGGAGCCGAGCCTGGTCCCCACCTGCTTCTGCGTCTCAGTCAGGCCCGAAGCTGTGACAGGGGTCCCACCCCAGGCCGGCTCACTCAGCGGCAAGAAGGGGCTCAGAGAGGCGCAGGCAAGGGCCTCTTGGGGTGCACAGCCACATGCCCCTACTCTTAGGAACAGATCATTCTGAGGGTCAGGGGTCGGGGCTGTCCACTTCTTGGGGTCATCATTGGGAAGGCCAGCTCAGCTTGTCCAGGGGCGTCCCATTTCCCTGCAAGGAGCCCCCTGTGCTCATGTCCAGGCCAGCGGCCACAAGCTCACACTTCCTGCCCACTGGAGTCCTGCAGCCTGGTGGCCACTCTTGCTTGGCAGTGGGACGCCCTGCTCCAACGTGGCCCCCACCACCTGTCCCCAGAGAACTCTGCACGCCTGTCCAGGCCCGGCCTGGCTGTTCAGATCCACCTCGGTCCCGGGGTGTGGACAGCAGAGAGCATTCCCACCGTGCTGCCAGTGCCTCCGGGGCTTCACCTGCAGACATTCAGGAGCCCACTCCCCACACCTCAGACCCGCTCCCACCCGCCTCCCTTTCCTAGTGAAGGAGAAGGTATAAGCCACTCCACGTGCTTCTTCTTAAAAGTGGCCGGAACTACCGCACATTCCTTCACATTGTCTTCTTTATTCTGGAAAGGACTCTTATTTGCCCAAATAAATTCTTTTTGAAAGTTGGAGAAACCAAGGCCCAGAGAGGTTGGACGGATGCCTAAGATCACACAGCCAGTCAGGTGACGAACTGGTCCCTGTGGGGCCACAGATGGTGGGGAGACGAGCTGGGGAGAGGCAGAGGAAGCCAGACAGGGTCCCATAAGCACACGTGGTCAACTCAAAAAGAGGCCAGGCCTGAACACTGAGGGCCAAGGTGGGGGTTGGGGGGGCAAACAGTAAGGTCTGTGGGGGTGGGAGTCAGGGGGACTGCACAGATTCAGACACTTGGTGGCTGCCTCACCAGGCCTGGCACAGGAGGCCTGGCAACACACTGGCCTGGCCAGCCCCCAGCCCCGAGCCCTCAGTCCCCGGGCCCTAGCCCCCTGCCCTGCCCTGGCTGGGCTGCTAGGGAGGCGGGCATCCCCTGGTTCTCTTGGGACTCAGTGGGGAAGAGGGCTGCTCCAGCCTTCCGCCCTCGTGTGTATTCTTAGCTCGGCCCCCCCACCCCCACCCCCTGGGGACCTGCAGCGTGTTTACGTTGAGCCCAGTTTATTCTGCAAGCTCAGCTCACGGCTGCTCTTGCTGATAGGAGGAGCCCAGTAGGCCAGGAGAATTTCTTTCTTCTCTGTTTTTGCCGGAAATGTTCATGGCTTAGAACTGCGCTCAGGAAAGTCCTGGGTTTCCAGGCCCCCGTTCTGAGGGTGTGGGTGGAATGGACCCCCACCACCCAACCCTCCTTCCACTACCTCCTGACTGAGCATGGCTTTCTCCTGGACAGGAGTGTCCTCAGCCCAGGAACCCACCACCATCCCTCCCCAGGCCCCTCTGCCTCCCCTTTGGAGTGGGCAGTAGACCCTATTACCCAGGACTTGGTGTCCACCCAGACACTGCTCCTCCTGGTCTGTCCCTTGTCCCAGAGGGACCCCCTGTCTCCACAGGCCTCCGAGCAGGCCCCCGAGGCATTGTCACCCCACCCATGCCCCCACTCACCCATCAGGGCCGCCTGGACACTGCTCACCCCTTTACCCAGCCCCACTCCCTCGTGCTGAGTTCAAGCCTTTATCATCTTAGATTATTTTTCTAGCCACCTGTGTGGTCTGCAGCCTGTCCCCAACCCTTAGCCAATCCTTCACATTGTGTATTATTTCCTGAGCACTGCTGACATCTGCTTGCTAATATTTTCTGTAAAATTTTGGTGCCGATATCTGGGTGTGAGATACATACATAACGTAATTTCCCCTCTTACACGGTCCTCATCAGGTGTGGGTATCAAATTTATGTAAGCCTCATAGAAGGAGTTAAGAAGTGGGCCCTCTCTAGAATATCTTGTTTAGGATTAGAATTTTCTCCCCTTTTGAATGTTTGGTGAAACTTCAAGGTACAGCCATTTTTACCTGGTATGTTTTTTTGTGGGAAGATTTTTCATTCTGATTCAATGATGTCAGTGATTATGAGACTGTGCATGTTTTCCATCTCTTCTTGTGTCAGTTTTGTTAAGTTGTATATTATAGGAATTTGTACATTTCACCTTAGGTTTCAAATTCATTAGCATTTATTGTCACTTCCATGTCTGTAGTATTGGTAGTGAGGTCCCTTTTTTATTGCCGGTTTTGTTGATTTGTGTCTTCCCTTTTTCCATTGCCCGCTATTTGCCAACCTCATGAATATTTTCAACAAACTTGCATTTTATCCATCCCATCTGGTGGATGTTTAGTTTCATCCCAGGCATGTCTCTTCACTTGGCCTTAATATATTGTTCTTTTCTCTAACTTCTCAGGCTGGACGATTATTAATTTTCAGATTTTCTGGGTTTCTAAGGTGTGCATCCAAGGCTATACATTTTCCCTCTAAATACCACTCAAACTGCATCCGCCACTCATTGATATGTAGCATTTAACTTTAATGTTTATTCACTTAAACATTTTTCTAATCTCCATTATGATCTCTTATTTATTCCAGGACATGACTTTTGTCACTGTTGTAACTGGGAGAGCCTTTTTGCCTAATGTTACTGTTCTGATGTCAGAGAGAGTGATGTATATGATATTAATGCCTTGAAACATTTTGAAATATGCTTTATGGCACACTATGCGGTCAGTTCCTGTAAGTGCACCCTCTGTTTGAGTACTATGTGTATTCTGTATTTGTTGGGGGCAGTGTTATATTTATGGTCATTCGAACAAGCTTGCATTTGTTTTGTTGAAATCTATATGCTCACTGGAATATTTTTATCTACTTGATCAATCATTACAGAGATGTGTTAAAAGTACAACTAGAGTGGACAATTCATCTACTTTTTTTTATATTTTTGCCAATTTTTACTGTTTTTAGATCTTACAGTTAGGTATAGTTAATGCTTAAATTTTTATACATTCACTGCTGGAGTCAATGTTTTACAATTATATAGCACCCTCTTTATCTCAAGCAGTGTATCAAAATTAAGTTTTAGGACATTTTCAACCCCCCCAAATGCCCTCAGTTTCATTTGCAATTATTGCCAGCTCCCACCCCCAGCTACAATCGGATCTGCTTTCTGTCTCTATATTCTTAAATTTTCATAAGCCTAGAAGTGTGTCTTTTCTGGATGTTTCCTGTGAATAAAAGCACACACCATGTGGTGTTTTGTGTTTAGCTTTTTCACATGGCATAATGTTCTTGGGGCTCATCTGTGTGGCACCATGTATTTCTTCCCTTTTTCATGCTGAATAGTATTCTGTGGTGTGGATGGACCACATTTTATTTATCCATTTGCCAGTTGATGGACATCTGGATTGTTTCCAACTTTTGGCTATTATGGGTAAGGCTGCCGTGAATTTTTATCTACCAGTCTTTGTATGGACATATGTTTTCATTTCTCTTAGTTAGGTTCCTAAGAGTGGAATTGATAGTTCATATGGCAACTTTCTAAAAAGCTTCTAAGCTGTTGCCCAAAGGGTCTGGAGCATTCTGATTTCCCACCAGTAATGTGCAAAGCATCCACGTTCTCCATATCCTTGCAAATCCACGGAATGGTTGGCCCCTTTTCTATTAGCTATTCTACTGAGTGTGTCATGGTATCTCATTGTAAGTTTGATTTGCATTTTCCTAATCACTAATGATGCTGAGCAACTTTTCATGTGCTTATTAGCCATTCATAGTCTTCTTTAGTGCCTATTTTCTAATTAAGTAGTTTGTTCTGTTATTGAATTGCAGGAGTTGTTTATATGTTCTGGATACAAGTCCTTTATCAAATATATGACTTGCAAAGATTTCCTCCCATTCTGTGGCTGCCTTTTCATTTTCTTAATCGTGTCTTTTAAAACACAAACATTTTAAATTTTAATGAAGTCCAATTTATCTTTTCTTGTAAAGCTTGTGCTTTTGATGTTGTATTTAAGGCCTCTTTGCCTAATCCAAGGTCATGAACATTTTCCTCTTTTTTTTTTTCTGGAAGTTTTATAGCTTTAACTCTTATATTTAGGTCTATGATTTATTTTGAGTTAATTCGGGGATCTGGTATAAGGTAATATCTGAGTTTAGTTCCCTTTTTTCCTTCTGGATATCCAATTGCCTAAGCACTACTTGTTGAAAAGGCTATTTTCCCCCATTGAATTGTGATAGCACTTTCCTCAAAAATTACTTGAGCATAAATACACAGGTTAATTTCTGGATTCTCAATTCTGTTCCATTGGTCTATGTGCCTATCCTTAAACCCACTTATACCATCTTGTTTATTGTAACTTTATAGTAAGTTTTCAAATCAGGTACTGTAAGGCTTCCAATTTTGTTCTTTATCAAATTGCTCTGCCCACTCTAAGTCCTATGAATTTTTGAATGAATTTTAGCATCAGCTAGTCAATTTCTACCAAAAAGAAAAAGAAAAACCTGATGACATTTTGATAGAGATTGCATTGATTCTATAGATCCATTTGGGAAAAACCAATGTCTTAACATATCTTCTAATTCATGAACATGGTATATCCTTCCATTTATTTGATCCACTTTAATTCTGCCAGTGGTGTTTTGTAGTTTTCAGTGTATAAATCTTACACATATTTTGTTGAATCTACCCCTAAATATTTTATTATTTTTGATATTATCAATAATGGAATTGTTTTCTTAATCTCACTTTTGAATTGTTCACTACCAATATATAGAAATATGATTAATTTTGTATATCAAGTTTGTAAACTGACTTAACGGTTATGAATTTTAGTGTATTTTTTTTGTTATTGTTGTTAATCCCTTAGGATTTTCTCCATGTAGACCATGTCATGTGTGAATAAAGACAGTTTTATTTCTTCCTTCCAATCTGACACCTTCAGCTCCTTTTTTTTTTTTACCTAATTAAACTGGCTTGAACTTCCAGTAAAGTGTTGAGTAGAGGAGGCTAGAGAAAAATCTCACAGGGGAAAACATTCAGTCATTCCCCATTGAGTATGTCAGCTGTAGGTTTTCCATCAATGCCCTTTATCACGTTGAGGACCTTTCCTTCTATTCCTAGGATGTTCAGAGCTCTTACCATGAACAGGTGCTGAATTTTCTCAAATGCCCATTCTGTGCCTTTTGAGTTGGTAACATTGTTTTTATCCCTTATTGTATTAACATGGTATAGTACATTAATCAGTTTGGGGTGTTAAACCAACCTTGCATTGTATATAATCTCTTTTATATGTTGATGGATTTGATCTGCTAATATTTTGTTAAGAATGTTTGTATCTATATTCATAAAGGATAATGATCTATAGTTTTCTTGGGATTTTTTTTTCTGATTTTGGTGTCAGGTTTTTAATTCTTTTCTTTCTAATCCTATATATACATTTTAGATGTCTTCTGTCATCACTATATGGCTGGTTTTACTTTTTTAATCATTTAATACATCTACACTTAATATAATTTATATTTGGATTGATTTCTAGCAACCTAGTTTGTGCTTCCCATTTGCACTAAATTTTTGATGTTTATCTTGCTCCTCTTTCTTGCATCTTGTTGGATTAATGATTATTTCTCATTCCTTTTTTCCTTCTACTGGTTTTGAAGTTTTACATTCTTACAGATATTAACCCAGAACATTTTAAATGGCTAGATAGCAGAGTTAATTGCTCCCTTTACCCACATCTATAAAAAGATGTGGGCCTTTAACACTTCAGCTTCAACAGCTCTCTTGCTGATTGATATGCTTTGTTGTTGCATATTTCAGTCCAATCGTGTTTATTTTTAACCCCATAATTCATAATTTGTTTTATTTAAATCGATATGTGTTTAAATTTACCCACCTATTCACCTCTTGTGTCACTTATTGTTTGTTTCCCATCTCAGATCTTATAGCTGAGATAACTTTTTCTGGCTGAAGTATCCATTAGAAATTCATTCAGTGAAAACCAAAAATCAGACTTTGTTTTAAAATGACTGTTTCACTGTTGTTCTCAGAAAAAAATATATATCCACAGGGTATAAGAGATACCAGGTTACCTAAATTATTTTCTCTTAGCACATTGAAAGTATTATCCGGCTGTTCTGACTTCCACTGTTTCTATTGAGTACAGAGATGAAGATGGATCGTTGTTCCCTGGAAAGCAGCATATCTTTTCTCTCTGAATGCTTTTAAGATCTTTCCTTTGACTCTATTGTTCTGTGTTTTCACTATGATATGTTAATAGAAAGCATCTTTTGTTTGCTCTGCTTGGAAGTCAGTGAGTTTCCTTAATCTGTGGTTTGGTGTCTTGCAAAAGTTCTGGTTTACTCTTGACCTTTTTCTCTCCAGACCCTGCCTCAGTTCTTTATCTCCTTTTGGAATTTTCATTAGACATGTGCTAGACCATCTCACTCCCTTCCATGTCTCTTAACCTCTTTTTTTTTTTTTAATCACTTTGTTTCTCCACACAGTATACTGTATAATGTCTTCTGATCCATCTTTCAGTTCACTAATTATTTCTTCAGCTGTGTCTAATCTGCTGTTAAACCATCCATTGAATTTTAAATATCAATTATTATTTTTCTATTTATGGAAATTCTATTCATTTCTTATTCATACTTGATAGATCATTTTATAGTGTCTTTCTCTTCACTTGTATATTTAAACTTTAAAAAATTTCTTGAAGTATATTGAATATGACAATTTTATATTTAGTTTCTGTTAATTCCGGAATCTAACATCTTTGTGATTCCGTTTCTCTATTTTCTTTTTTTTTCCTGCTGGCTCTCATTCATGGTGTTTCATTCCCTTCATGCGGGTTTTCTTTTTTAAATCATAAGTTCATATACCCTAAAATTTTATCTGCAGGAATTTGAGGCCTCGTATGAAATTGTGGTATTCAGGGAATATCCACATTTACCTCTTCCTTCGCTATAAATGTGTGCATTTGGGCTTCCATGTTGAGTGTGGATCAGCTTGTCGATGTGACTTCTCTGGGCAACTATTGTGCCCCTCCTCTTAGTGACAAGGAAATTTTCTTTATACTCTTTTCAGGAAGTGGGTTATTTCTCATTGACCTTCACACTGAACACAGAGCTCTTTGAAGGTCTCAGCTTTATGTCCAGGTCTGCGGTGAGACTTCCCACCTGGGACAGGCCTGGACTTGGACACCTTGCCATCCATCACCTGTGAGTCTGTGAAAACCAAAGCTCAAGTTTACTCAGTCTCTTAAATGCCTTCAGGGCACCTCTTCCCTCTGTGGGCCCCACTTTCACCGCTTCAGCCTCTGACTTCCCTTACTTCCTGGTTAGCTCATCAGCGCCAGCAAGTCTCTCTCTCTGATGTGGTCAGACAAGCTCTTGTCCACTTACAAGGGACAGAATCAGAATTTTTGTTCCTTTTATTTCTTTAAAATAAAAATAGTTGACAAACAATATTATGTTGGTTTCAGGTGAACAACATAGTGATATAATTATATATATTAACAAAATGCTTACAATAAGTATAGTTACCACCCATCGGCATTCAAAGTTATTGCAATATTATTGGCTATCTTCCCTATGCTGTACTTTTTGTCCCTGATTTATTTATTTTATAATCGGATGTTCATACCTCTTTATTCCTTTCTTCTATTTTGCCCATCCCTCTACCCCTTTCCCTCTGGCAATCATCAGTTTGTTCTTTGTATGTATGAGTCAGTTTCTGGGGTTTTTTGTTTGTTCATTTGTTTTGGTTTTTTTTAGATTCTGCATATAAGTGAAATCATATGGTATTTATATTTCTCTGCTGGATTTATTTCACTTAGTATAATACCCTCTAGGTCCATCCATGTCGTCACAAATGGCAAGATTTCCTTCACTCTCTGTGGCTGAGTAATATTCCACTGTGTACATATAACACATCTTCTTTATCCATTCATCCATCAGAATCAGGATTTTGAAGATGCTCTTTTTCTGGGCAGCCTGTTCCTCATGGCTGCTGGGTCCAAGCTCCCTGTACTTGTTCCTGACCTTTCTGTGGACAGGAACCTTTCAAAGGTCTCCCCATGAAAGTGGGAGCTACTAGGAGTAGTGACATGTCTGGTTCATGCTGGTCTCTGGGGTCTTAGGCATAAGTGGGTCTCATGCTGGGACTCCAGGGGGTCTGAGTTGGGCCACCAGCCCTTGGCAGGATGGACTGACGACACTTCTCTCCAGACCCTCTATCCCTCAGAGAGGAAGGAATCCCCTACTAACTTGTACTGAGGTCAGCTGGCCTGATTCAGTTAAGAGCCTCTAGACCAGGGTCCAGCAAGCTGGGGCCGTGGGCCAAATCCAGCCCCCAACTTATTTTGGCGTTTAAAATAAAAAACAGAAGAATGTGTGATAGAGACTGTATGTGATCCGCACCCCTATGATATCTACTATACAGAAAAGTTGCAGACTGCCCCCCCATCTAGGCCAATATTGTCCAGTAGAAATATAATGGGAGCCACAGATAGGATTTTAAATTTTCTAATAGCCACATTTAAAAAAAGAAAAGGAAACAGGCTAAATTCACTGTAATAATATTATTAACCCAGTAGACTGAAAATATTATCTCAACATATAATCAATATAAAAAATGTGTTGGGATGGTCAACATTCTTCCTTCAAAATCTCAAATCAGCGGCTAAGTCTTCATAAAACAACTCGGTCTGCATTTAGATATCATAAGTTTTACAGTTAACAAAGGAGAGTCTCATAACTAAGTTGTTCCGAGCATAGTTTTCCAATAACTGAATCAGGGATCTGTATATAAATTTAAATTTGAATTTTTTAAATTAAAATTCAATTTCTTGGTGTCACGTGCCACAGTTCCAGCACTCTGCAGCCCAACAGGGCCGGTGACTCGGCCATTAGACGGGGCAGCTTAGACTGTCATGTCTTTCGAGGGCAGGGGTGAGTGTGGCCCCCAGCATCCGACCCAGGCTAGGCCCAGGGAGGTGCTCAACAGAGGTAGTGTAGACGAGGCGGCCGCGCGGGACAGCAGCATTTTAGAACCCCTCCCTACAGCCTCCTACCTGCCACGGGGACATGTCCATGCAGACCCCTCCTGGGCCCCGAATTCACTCCCTTGAGCCCCCAGACTCCATGACCCACACCTCCCAGGATAATTGGCCGGGACTGTCTCCCTCCAGCCTTGGATTCCTGGACACCAACTCTCTGGGGCTGGCTGTGTAGGGCTGCATCTCCAGGCCACCCCCTGAGCTCCAAGCTACTTGGACCCCACTGAGCACCTCACCACCCACTCGGGCTGGTTGCATCAGAAAGTCCAGCAGCCTCCAATGGGTGCCGACGGCCCTGCCCCCCTCCCTGACCCCTCTGCCCAGCCCTTCCACTTTCCTCTGCACGCCCCCCCCCCGCCCCGCCCCACTTCTCTCTTTGCTGGTGAACTGCTCTTGAGTGACACAGCCCTAAATAGGCGGAGGCGTGGGGCTCTGACTGATCAAAGCAATCCCTTCAGCAGCCGTCATTAGTTGCTATTCTGGGAACTGGTTATTTTAAGGTTAGTGTATTTTTTCTTTCCTGAGGAGCCGTCTTAGGGAACGGCGAGGTCCTGAGGTGCTGGCTCTTCAGTCAAACCACACAAGCCCTGTTTTGTCTAGGGTTTCAAAGATAAACCTATAATGAAAGCGTCAGTTGACGCTGAGCGCCACCACCCGCATTCCTGGGCAGAGGTGGGCGGGCCTGCCAGGGCGTCCCTGCACCTCGGGCGCCCGAGGAGGCTCCTCAGGCCCCTGGGACCCCGCTGCTGCGCTCCTGGAGGGAGCCTGAACTCAGAGCCCGCCGGCTGACCACCAGGGCCTCTGGGGAGCCACGCCTGGTGTTCTCACGGCCCAGGGAGCCCCCGCGGGCCTTCTTCCCCTTGCTGGGTCTGGCTCAGGGAGCAGCAGCCCAGCCGTGGCCAGCAACCACCTATGGGAAGACGCCCACCCTCACCTTTCCAGGACTGGGGATTTACGTGTGAGGATGCGTGTCACGCTCCAGTTGCTGTGAGAAAGAGAAGCCTCTGGGCTGCAGCGAGAGACGCCCAGCTCGGGGACAACTGTGGCTGAGTCTATCAGCTGCCGCAGGGACACCTCTGATGAGCTGCTAAGTAGGCAACCTGAGATGCTAAGAACCTGTCAGGCTTCAGGAAACCATGGCCCCAGAGCAGAGGCGGGGACAGGGGGGGCAGAGCCAGCCCAGCAGCCCCAGCTCCTGACCCGCACACAGCCGGCTCCGGGATGTTCACTTCTCACCTTGCTGAGGCCAAGGTGCCCCTCCGAGTCCATGTGCGCTCCAGGTAATTCAGGTGGAGGTGCACCTGACGGGCAGCTGCCCCTTCCCATCCCGCCTTGCGTCCTCTGTCAGCTGGGGCTGCTCCCCCACAGAGGACTGTCCCCAAATCGGGCCATCCTCTGAGCCCCTCTGTGGAGGGTCCCCTCCCCAGGGCTCTGGGCTCTCTAGACACTGCAGCCCAGGTCTCAGTCACTCATAGGAGCCTCCTTCCCCACAGGCCTCTCTGTGCCAAGAGGGGGGATGCTGCACACCAGAGCCAGGCCCACTCCCAAGCTGAAGACCCCAGCACTTAACTACTCCAGCCCAGAAGTGATGCATAGATCACATCTACTCCACCCCATTCGTGGAAGTGAGTCACATGGCCCCACCTAGAGGGGTCTGGGGACTGTAGTCCCAGCAGAACAGCTGTTTTCCAGCAACCCAAGGGGCATGTGGGAACCTTTGGAATCGCCATGTGACAGGATATGTCTGTCCACCCATGTGCATACAGAGGCAGCAGATGCACCCCATGACTTGGGCCTGCCTACCTGAACACAAACTAGGTGGGCTCCGCTGCCAGCCTGCTCTTGCCCATGTACGGCCCACCTTAGTGGCCCCTGGCAGGACCCTAGAACAGCCTGGTCCCCAAGGGGCCCACACAGTAGGCTGGGTTCTATGGGTCAAGCCCCTGCCAGGGTTAGGTGGCAACCAGGTCATGCTTGACAAAAGGGACAAATGGGAACTATGAGGGGGCCAGTTGCAGGGTCTGTGCCACCTTCTGGGTCCCACTCTCTACACGCCTGTCCCCAAGATCCAGGTGACAGGGCTGGAGCAGGATTCCCCTGCTAAGGGGCTGAGCTCCATCTGTGGAGCCCCTCACTGAGGACAGAGAAGCAAGTGGCCGTCTCGCAAGGGGTCAGGGCGGCCCAGGGGTCAGATTTGCTGCAGGAGATTATAAAATCACACCCCTCCCATTTCAGGGACTCAGTTTCCCTATCACTGCAATGAGGTCACTGGTCAGGTGAACTTTGAGGGACCTGCAGGTGTTCTAGATCTTTCCATCCCATCAAGGCCTCTGTGGTGTGTCCAGAAGGCCGTGGTTGCAGGAGGGAGGTCAGAGCCAAGGCCGGCCCAGAGCCCAAACCTGGCACAGGCATCAGGACTGAGCCTCAGGGCCGCGAGCGGGCCACCCCGCAGGCTTGGCCTCCTGGGCGTGGAGGCAGGAAGGCGGCCTCCTGGCTCGCCCCTTGCTGCCCCGGTCCACTCCCTCCTGGCCAGCGGGGACAGATCTCCCCTCCGCCTCTCCTGTTAGTGGCATCCAACGCTTGGCTTCCCAGAAAGGAATGTGAGTGCTGGCTTTGGAAGTCTGTGTCTGGCCTGCTCAGATTCTGGGGCTGGGGCCCAGGGTGAGGGTACTTGTCAGAAAGCAGTGATCCTGATGGCTGCTCCCCACAGCAGCAGACCCCTGCCTCCAGGAGAGTTGAGCCCCAGTACCTCCCAGGACACCCACCCCAGGGGTACCCACGCAGTGCTCACCCCAGCCTCTTGGAGCCTGTTTACCCCTCGGTCCAAGAGGGATGTGCATGCTCAGGGCCCCCCAACCTGGCCTGGTCTCCTGTGACTGCAGCCCCCCCAACCCAGTGCCCAAAAGTTGCCAATAGCTAGCCCAGCAGGTGCTCCAAGCGGGTTATTTCCACTTATTTTATGGACCCGGAGCCACACCCCTCCCTAGGTCCTGCCTCAGTGAGGGCCGAGCCAGGATTTGGATCCGCGCCTCCTCAGATTGCACATGTTCAGCCTCTGGCCGAAGGCACGAGGCCACCCACACACATGAGCCCGAAGGGGCCTCCCTATCCCTCCGCCTCATGTCGGAGGGCAAAACCTAGGTCTCCCCTTTGCACGTGTGCAGCTGGCAGCCAGGCTGGAGCCCTGCCTCCTCAGCTCACCGGCCAAGAGACCCGAGCAAGTCACACTGGCCCTCCGAGCTGAGCACTGTCGTAGGAATGATGGGATGACCCACATTAGGGCCGCAGGAACCTCATGTGCAAAGGCCCCGTGGCACAGGGAAGTATGGGGAGTATTGTAAGTTCCAGAGCAGAGAGAACTGGGTGTCTGGTTGCAGAGCGGGCTGGCCATCCTGGGGGCAGTGGGGAGCCAGTGTGGGAGCTCGAGCTCTGCCCTGACCTGGCTGCGTGGCCCTGGACAAGCCTCGTAAGTCTGAGCCTCAGTTTCCCCAGCTGCCCCGTGGCCTCCTGCGTTCACGTCCTCGGAAGACCCCCCAGAATAGTCCTTTCCCTCCGCGCCTCCTCTTTCCTGGGCGTTTCTCTCCCAGTTTTTCCGGGGAGCGATCCCCCCTCAACTAGGCCTCTCCTGAATGACCGTATTTATAGGCCTCAAATATCGGCCGCAAAGGAAATTGACCCTTGAACGAATTTAGCCCAGCTCCGCATCGGCTGCCATGGGCCGACTGCTGGTGAGGAAAGCCGGGGACGGGGCGCGGGCGGTGGCGGCGTGTGTGTCGGCGCCGCGCAGCGCAGGGGGGGCCACCCGCGAGCGCCCCTCCGCGACCCGCCACCCGCGGCAGCGCGGCCCGGGGCCGGACTGTGGCGAACGCCGCCCGGCCGCCTCGGCCGACCGCGGGAAAACATGCATTTCGATCAAAATGGGCCCTTTCTTAAACGTGTCCCCCTGCGGGTCGGGTCGCAGCCTGCCCGCGCCGGCCCTGCATGTTAAGCAGCGGCGTGGCCGCCACCAGAAATAGCCGCGCCGGCGCGGGGGCAGGGCTGCCCCGGAGGGCCGCCGGAGAGGGGGCACCGCCGCGCTCGAGCCGGGGGGCTGCCGGGAGGCAGGTGGAAGCCGGCAGGTCCCGGGGCGACCGGGCGGGCGCGGGGGGCGCCGCGCGGGCTGGTGTGAGCTGCGCCGCGCGCGCGGCCTTTGGCTGCCCGGGCTCCGGGGGCTCCGGGGGCAGACGGAAAGTTCTGCGGGGCGAGCGCTGCCGCGGAGCTGGGCTGTTTGGCTTGGCAGCGCCCTCGCTCCCCGCCCGCCCGCGGCGCCGCCCTCCGCGCGGAGCCCGTTCAGGCCGCGCTCCGCCCCCGCGCGCTCCCGCCCGCGGCCCGGGGAGGGGGGCGGCCGTGCCGGGTGCCGCGGCCTCGCAGCCCTCCCGGCGGGGCGGCCGGGGCGCTGCCTGCGACGCCCCGACGCCCCCTGGCCCTTCAAACGGGGCCTCTCTGGCCTCCAGGGCCTCGCTGGTGAGTTGGCAGCCGGCGGGCAGAGCCCGGCACATGGGTGTGCCCGTGCGTCCAGCCCCAGAACGCCCAGTACGCGGCCGGCCAGGGGTCCTGCTCTCAGGAAGGAAGAAAGGCATCAGGGTAGCGGGAGGGGCGAGGCCTTATGCCTCGCTGCCGCCCAGAGGAAACCGTCTGTGTTCAGGTGGGATCTGGGTCCTTTGCAGGGACACGGGAAGGTCTGCTGGTCTGCAGGGAGATCTCCAGGGCACAGGGGAGCAGAGCATGTAGATGTCTGGGGGAGCAGTGTTCTGGGCAGGGGGCACAGCCGGTGCAAAGGCTTAGGCTTCACTTGGAGGAGGTGGGGGCTTCAGGGCCCAGGATGACTGTGAACCAACTTGCATGTTTAGCCCCATTACCCTGGCACTTTTGAGAATAGACTGCAGAGGGACAAGTGTGGCTACAGGGGGCCTGTGGATCCAGTGCATGCCCCTGCCACCCTCTCCCTGCTCCCTGCCACCGCCACCACCTACCCTGGGATGCAGGTTGGTCACTGTTGCACAGCCTCACTCTGTTCCCCACCGGCCAGAGCCACAGGTCAGCCCTCGCACATAAAGAGCCATCTGTGTGGGCAGTGAGGTGGCTGGCCAGCCTGCTGCCTGCACAGGGACACTCTACCCACCAGGGCCCACCCTCTCCTTCCCCAGTGGGACCTGTGGACACCCTGTTGGAGCACCAACACCCGCTCCTGGGCAGGGGCTCCTCAGGGTGATGTAAGGTCCCAGCCCAAGGTGCCAATGCCTAGGGTACCCGTGTCACCCGGCCACTCTCAGCACCAAGAATCTGAGCAATGTTCAAAACAGGAGTCGATGAGTGCCAGTGCGTATGTCTGGCAGCAGGGCCCCCAGATGCAAAAGGACCTGTGGGGAGCCTGCCGGGGGGAACCCAGCAAACACACAGGGTCTTCGCTCTAAGGTTTTATGATGTTACCTTTTGATAAGAGGGGCCACATGTAGAACCAGGGTGGAAACCGCATGAGTGAGGCCCCAGGGGGTGTCTTCTCAACCCTGCACTTTCTCAGGAGCCTATGGGTGTCCTAAACACTGAGGCCGTCCTGGTCTGGGCAGAGCGACCACAAGCCATGGGAGCAGGAGGAAACCACTGCCTGCTACATCATCACCAACCTTGTGCCAGGGCTGCCACTACACAGGCACAGCGTGGTCCCTGCCCCTCGGAATATGTGGTCGGCAGGCAGGGGTAAACGCACAGAATGATCCGTGGCCATCTATGTCCCAGGGTGACAAAGGGGACATTCCGAGCAGGCTGGGGCCTCCCTGGCCAGGAATCAGGGCCTGGAGCCAACCGAGAGTGAATGAGGCGTCAGGTGTTGTGGGGCAAAAGAGTACCCAGTGTGAGTGGCCCCTGCAAAGGTCCTGGGGCCCAGAGGCATGACTATCTAAGGTTGTGAGAGCAGGAGAGGTGATCCCAGCATGTGAGGCTCGGGCCAGGCCAGCCAAACTGGAGACTTTAGAAATCACCCTAAGAGCAGAGGAAGCATCTGGCCTCCACAGGAGGTGCAGGTGGGAGCCCCAAGGACAGACAGGGGCTGCAGTGGGATTAGTCATGAGGCTGAGCCCCGGACCAGCGTGGAGACCTGTGGGGCAGTAGCCAGCCCTACACTGGACTGGACAGGTGGGTTTCTGAGCTAAGCACCTGGTAGGGGTGCTTTGCATGGACGGGCGCCAGGACTGGAGCGAGTCAGGGTATCACAAATTCTGGTTTGGACACGTTCCATGGGCAGTCAGACCTCAGTCCTCAGAGATTAGGTGGAAAAGACAAAAAGAATAAAGAAAGGGAGGGAAGGGAGGGGCCACAGAGGGGAGCAGAGAAGACTGGGTCTCGCCAGAGTCAGGCAGGGGAGGAGACAGCCTCACTGTGACTAGGCTAGTGCCCTCCAGCCTTGAGCTCAGCCAGACCCTCGAAGCTCATGAGGACGTGACCTTAGAGACAGACAGTGCCACAAGCATGTTTGGGATTCCAGGGAACAGTGTTGTGCCACCAGCATCCAGGGAGGGCTCCCCGGGTAAGAGGCCCTGGACTCCAGGGACAGGTGACAAACGCAGGGTAGACGCGGGTGGCTGTGGGCTCCGTATCTAAGGGGCCAGGGAAGGAGCCTGAGACTGCGCCCCCTGTCTGGCCCAAGACCTGCCCGCGTTCCACTTGCCTGGTGGGTAGAAGGCTGGAGAAGCCCACCAGTCCTGCCCTTTGAAGGCAGGAAGGCACCTGGGGGGCCTCACCACACCCTCCAAAGCAGCAGAGGGAGAGTGAGGGCGGGTGCCGAGTCAAGACCCAGGGGGCAGGCTGGTTTGGCAAACACGGAGCCCCCTAAGCCATGTTGTTTGGTGTCCTGGCGCTCTGCCACCCCCTACTCCCACATCTGTCACCCCATCAGCGTACGAGCTGAGGGAGCCTGGACAAGTCTCTACCTCAGTTTCCCTGTCTCCCCTCCCTGACGGAAGGGCGCTTCATGGGTTAAGCGGAACTGGTGAGGACGCCTAACACCCTAACAAGGGCCCTCTCTGCCGAGAAGGGGGCTCCCTGCCGCTGCGGGGCCTGCCTCTGGGAGGCTCAGCATGACTCCGGGGTCAGGTGAAGGGGCTCTCCACACCTCTCTCTCCCTCTGCTCTGACGATCTGCAGCAAAGCCCGCCCGAGCATCTTCAGCCCTGCACCCAGGGACAGACAGACGGCCAGATGAATAGTCACCCCCTGGGCACAGGAGGGCCCACTGATGGCTTCCTGCGCCTGGCTCCCTCCCAGGCCCAAGCAGACCCTGGTCCTACTGGAGCTTCCCGGTTTGGACCAGAGTCCCCTGCTGGCTGCAGCCTTTCGGTTACCATGGTGACACCATACTCCCCACCACCCCCAGCCACAGAGCCCCCCAAACCTTCCCTGCCCTTTTGCAAGGAAAAGCAGCTTGCTTCCCAGCTCCACAAACCTGGCTGGAGCCTATCTTTTCCACCTGTGAGGAAACTCCCTGGGCAGGCGCCTTCCATGAGGGCAGGTGGAGGGCACTGCTGAGCGCCAGGCCCCTCCTCCAGGGCCACATGGGGCTCCCTTCACATCCGTAACGTTTCCTTTGATGCCCACCCATTTTTGTAGACATGCTTTTACAGTGGATGCCTCACCCTAAGAAATGCCACCCGTGAAATCATTATTCTATGGCCCCTGCATGCTCTTCCAGCACATGCTGAACTTTGAGCATAAATATTGAAATACACAGTGACTATTCATAAATCCCATGAGATCATCTGTCTCCTGCCAGAAGCCAACACAGCCCCTGTGCCCCACCTGGTGATGCCCATGGAGGCCACAGTCCTGATGGGGCTTCATTTGAGATAAACGCCTAAGGTCTGTGTCCCCTTGGCTCCCAGGCATGTGGGAGAGCCAACCGTTGAGTGACAGCAGGCAGCAGAAACCTGGTGGGCCACTCTGAACCCGGATGGCAAGGTGGTGGGCAACACCCTCCACTCTCCTCCTCCCAGGTCTTCCACCCTTCCGCCTTCTGCCTTCTCAGCGAGGCCTGCCCCCACTAACTCTGCCACCTGCCTCTGTGCCCCATTCTCAGGCACACGGTACCTTTCCACACCCAAGCCTTCGCTTGTGCTGAACCTGCCTGGGGCTGCCTCTGAAAAGACACAGTGTGAATCCAAGGGAGCATGGGGCTCAGGGGTGCTGAGAGGGGCCGGGCAGCCAGCCCTGGCCGTCCAGGCCCTTCCCTCGGACACTTACTCTGCAGGCCCCACACACCACCTAGCATCCCCTTAGAAGTGGCCATGGAGGGGTTTGGGGCAGCAGCAGCCCCTCGTAGACTTAACTCACCCATAAAGCAAACTGGTGCTGAGTACCCTAAAAAAGAAAAAGAAAAAAACTCACTCTAGTTCCTCATTAACATAATTGCAAACAGAACAAATCTTTCTTGATTTCATGTAAACAACAGCTTGAAATAGTTTATAATCCTTGCAGGTATCAAATTAAGTTCTTACTTATGGTCTGGAAATTAATTACCCTTACAGCGAGACAAATGTGAAAACTGTGTATTTTTGACAAGAAAATTAAGCAGCTATTGGGGAAAATGTAACTTAATCGTTGCAGAGAAAATTGTTTATAAATTGGTCGTGTTGTCTGAACTCTCGCCTTTGCAGCCAGGGGTGGGGTTACTTTGTGTGCTGGCCTAATTTGGGGCTGGTTTGTTTCGATTATCAGGGCGGCAGGGGAAGGAGCTGGAGAGGCTGAGAACAGGGCAGGGAGAGAAGAGGGAATGTGTGCGCAGGATGATGGAAGAGGGATGTGAGATCGGCGACACTTCCCTGACGGATGACACCTCAGGGGAGGCCTAGAGGGAGGCCGGAAGCAGCTGTGTCTGCAGCCCAATGTGAGCGGGGCAGCGCAGGAGAGGAATTCTCAGAGGTAGGCAGGGCAGTGTCTCTCAGCTTCCAGGCGGTGGTCTGGGCTGGGCTGGGATGTTGCTCCCAGTCCGTGCGCACGTGCGCACGTGGCTGTGTGTGTGCATATGCTGTGAGCGTACTCTGTGCGTTCCCAAGATGACCACAGGGCAAGTTCTGAGGAACAAGCACACCAGGATTTAGGGAATCTGAGCCATTCGCAATTTTTCACCATTATCTATCCTGTTATAGCAAACCTGCTCCTCCACATTTCCCCTGTACTGTATTTTATTTTCCAGGTGTGGAATTTCTGGGTGGTCCGGAACATTTATCATCCTCGCCCGCACCTGCCATTTCTTACTGGCCTCTCCTGGCCTCTCCTCTGTGCACAGAGGAGAGAGAGCGAGAGCCCTGGTGTCTCTCTCTCATATAAGGGCACAAGTCCTGTGGGAGTAGGGCCCCACCCCTGTGACCTCATGTAACTTTAATCAGCTCCCTGAGGCCCACTTCCAAATACAGTCAAGTAGTGGGTAGGACTTCAGCATACGATTCTGGGGTGATAAACTCAGTCCATAATACCCACCTACAGCAGGGCACCTCTCATGAGGGGCAGGGGCGAGGAGCAAGAGGGCCGGGCTGTGGGATGTCCTTGTCTCTTAGGCCGCATCAGAAGCACGGTCCCTGCACATGGTGACGGTGGTGATGGGAGCTGGATTGGTGCGGCTCTGCCGTCACCCAAGGCCGCACACTGACCTCAGAAGACTGAGATCCTCAGCGGGTCTAGGGCAGAGAGGGAGACAGCAGCAAGGCCTGGGCCTTCGTTTTGCATCAGTGACAGGGAAGGTGTGGTGGAGGGGCTGGGCATTCGCTGGCTAGAGCTGAAGGTGTCAGCTGGCGCTGGCAGTGCTGGGCTTGGCGCTGGGCATCTTCCTCTCGTCTTCCGCTCTGCCACAGCCAGCTAGAGATGGTGTGGCCCTGGTTCCTCCCAGCCCGAGCCTCACGGTCCAGCTGGCACGGAGCCTGTGCAGGGATAGAGCTGGCTTTGGGCCAGGCATCAGACTGGGGACCCCTGCTCCCCAGCTGTGGGTGCTGGGCCCGTCTGGCCTTCCTGGAGCCCACCTGTCCCCCCTGGAAACCCAGCATGGTCTCGCACCCTGGCAGCTCTGAGGTGGGTGAGAGGGCCTGCGCCCAATCTGGCACCTTGTAGGCAGCTGGGAAGAGGGCTGCCGGCCTGAGGCAAGTGAACCACGTGCTACAGCCCCTAGATTGCATGCTGAGTGCCCACGGACCAGGATGGCCACTGGCAAAGTGCTGGACACCCAAAGCCTGTGTCATAGCCTGCACGTGAGGCCTGGCCTCCACCCCCACTGTGTGAAGTCTGCAGTGAGGTCTGCGTGGCTCTGCCCGCCCAACTCAGGCCCTCACCTGCCAGAGCCCCCCGCCTACTCCTGGCCCCGCTAGGTCAAGAACATGGAGGCACTGTGATGACCCTCCCAGCTGCCCTCCTGCCATCAGAGAAGCCCGCAGTCTACACCTCCCTGCAGGGACCCCTCCTTGAGGAGGAAGCTCAGGCTTTGCTGGGCAAGGTCTCTCCAGATGCCCGCAGACACCCCATGGCCTAATTTCGACCCCACCTTGGTGGGCCTGACCTCCACCCTCTCAGGGGGGCAGACCCCTGGGGAGCTGGGCCAGCAGGGTGGCCTCCCCAGCACCAGGCCTGGGGCAGCACAGGTCAGCCCCACCTTCGTGCACCTTCCCAGGCCCGGGCGGGACCCAGAGGGGCTCCCCACTGTCTCTCACCAACCGGCCTTGTCTAGTCAAGCCACTTGTGTCTCCCCAGGGAGCCTCCATTTTCCCAGACAATGCGGGGACCGGTGAGAGAGGGGGCGCCCGGCCGTAGGGCCAGCTCGCAGGGAGGGCCTCTGGCTGTGGTCGCTGTTGGGGGCCTCAGCCGGGGGTGGGGGTGCCCCTGTGACCAGGGACCCAGGAGCTCAGCTAAGCCATCCCCAGGTGTGGGGGGGCTGTGGGGAGCCTTCTAGATGGCCTGGACTGCTGGAAAGGGCGGCAGGACAGTGGACTCAGGCCTGGTCTTGGGCCCTGCCCTTGTCTGCCCTTCCCTGACCAGCAGGGCAGGGGACGCCAGCACAGCCTCCCAGACCCCATCAATATTAACCTTCACAGTGACAGCCCAGCCCTGGAAAGTACCACCCTTGGGCACAGGTGGCCTTCATTAAACCCATTGAGACAGTGGACACGCCCAGCAGAGCCACACTGACACAGCCACACCACCTATCCAGGGCCCTCACACTGAGGTCTGCCCTTCGGGGCTGGTGGCCTTGGCAGCCACCCTGCCTCTGGCACCAGCCCGGCACCCCCAGAGCACCCAGCAAGTGGGGATGAACCCCAAGGCACAGATGGCCACAGGCCAACAGAAGGATGCCCCCAGCCGGCACCCAGGGTGGCACTCTCCAGGTCACAGCCACGCCGGAGGCTCCCGGTCCAGAAAGTCAGGACCGCAGTCAGAGGAGCAGGGGAGAGTCGTCTGTCAGGAGCAGGGAACACCTCACTCTGCAGGCTGGGGAGCCACCGTCCACCCCAAGCCCACCCCTCAGGCCCAGGAAGCGCCCGGCCTGGCTGGCAGATCAGCCAGGCTGTCTATGTGCCTGGCCAGAAAGTGAGCTGGACAGTGCGCCCTGGGACCACCCCTGGGCTCCCCACTGGTCTTGAAGCATCCGTGAGACCTGGGGAAGAGCCCTGCCCCATCCACTCCCCGTGAGCAGGGACGGGTGGGCAGCACAAGTCCCAGTGTGAGTCGAGCTTTAGGGCGCCTGCCCACATGGCCCCACGAAGCTGAAGGCTGAAACCCAGCCAGCAGGGGCTTGGGCGGCTCTGGACTCTGCCGGGGCCCCACCCCAGGCACACGCAGGGACAGAAGTGGCCTTGCAGGAGGATTCTGGGACTCACCCCAAACTGATCACAGAGGAATAAACAGCGACCACGAGTCCACAGGGCCTCCGGGGGGCCATGCTAGCCTGCACGGAGCTAGGGCTTGGCTAGGGAAGGACACTCGTGGCTGAGGGTCAGCCTGAGCCAAGGTGGGGGTGGGCAGGGATGGAGGCCTGGCCTGGAAGCTCTGAGGTGGGGACAGGAGAGGGGAGCCCACTGTGAGTTTGGGGGCTGTCTGAGGATGTCTTCTGGTGTGCATAAAAAGATGCCCTCAAGCCAGAAGGCAGGCAGGGCCCCCTGAACCCTGGAGAATGCACCTAAGTCCCCAGGAACTCGAGGTGCTCTGTACTGTGCATGGGAGGTGGTGTGCCACCCACCATAACCTGGCAGGCAGTGCTGACCCTGGGTGGGGCCAAAGAGAGGTGGGCACGTTTGGGGAGGGTCTGCATGCTGGGATGGGGAAGGTTCTGAGCACCCTTCAGGCCCTGGGCACACAAGCCCAGGCCTACACCCTCTGTGGTCATGCCGCCAGCCCCTTTCCTGCCCGCCTGCCCTGGCCTGCCCACCACGCAGCTCGGGGCCAGTGCCCACCTGCAGCCTGCCCCCCAAATGCCCAAGGCTGCTGCCCACCCAGACCTGCCCAGGGAGTTCCTGGGGCCCTTCTTTCTTGCATCCTCTCGGCTAGGCTCACCACTCCTCTCCCAGCCTCTTGTCCCCAAGTCCCACCCTGCTGCCCCTACAGATTCATGTGAGCATGGGGTACTCAGAGTCATGCCCCATGCTGCCCACTGGCTCCAGCCACCTATCCCACAGCCCCAAGCTCAGTGAGTTCAGCCTAGCCTGGAGGGCAGGGCCACCTCGGGTCACCTGTGCCAGCCATCTGTCAGGTCCCGTTCACACCAAGCCCTGGGCCAGCACATGGCAGTAGCCCCTAGTGCCAGTAGGAGAAGGTCAAAGGGGGCTGGGGTCATGCCCACTCAGGAGCGTGCATGCCCTTGGATGTGGGAAGAACCAGGAGCTATTTCTGCATCTTAAATTTGAAGCCTTACAGGGGACCCTCTGTTCCCCCTGAGGGCGAGTAGCCAGCCAGAAGCTATTGGGGCGGGAACTGGTCCCAGGGACCACAACCCATGGTACACACAGCTGGTGGTGGTGGAGCTGAGGTTTGAACCCAGGCTGGCTGGTCAAGCCCATCGTTACCCAAGACGCCGACTGCCTAGGGCAGAAAGGACAGTGGCACGAACGGCACTGGCCAGATGAGCTAAGCCAGCAAAGGCAGGCAAAGGGCGGGCGTGCTCCTCACAGAGGCCTGGGTGTCAGGAAGACAAGTGCTTGGCTCAGTTTCAGTTTTAGGGCTATTGCAATCACTGTCCAAAGCATCAAGGGTATTTTAATGTAATAAAATGGTTCCAGAGCCACCTATAGAAGGAGAAAGAGATTGAAACAGCTATGCTATTTCTGGGAAAAAATAACTAATGAAAGGGTTTGCTCTGCCTGGTGCTGAAGAACAAGCGCCTGTCTGACATCTTCATGGCTCTTAGACTGTGAAACGCATGCCTTGGACATCAAGGCTGGCACCATTCACCCTGCGCCAGGCCCCTAAGCAGCCCAGTGCATGTTGCCTCCCGTGACATCTGCCCTCCTGTGTTTCCCAGTATACATCTGGGGAGACTGAGGCACCAGCCCAGTCACACAGCTGCCGGGGAGCAGGAATGAAATTTGTCCCCTGGCTGCCTGGCTCCACAGGACTCCAACAGGGAGAGGGCCAGCATCCACAGACAAGTGCTGAAAGTGACAAGCTGGAGGTGCAAAACTGATGCCATCTGGGAAGCAAAACCAGGACACGTGTGTGAGTAGCCAGCTGTCCTCGGGTGGCGAGCTCCTGCCCACGGGCAGCAGACAGGGCTGCCCTCTGGCCTCCGCAGGTCAGGCTGAGCCAGGCTCCTGGCCAGGGCTGAGAGCTGGAGGCAAGGAGTGGAGCGGCCCCACGGGGCCCTCCCTGCCTGCCCACCCCTGCCCACCAATCAGCAGGCTGGGCCAAGAACTGCAGCTGGCAGTGGAGACAGGCGGGTTTTAGTAGCTAAGCACTAAGAGTGGGCAAAGAGCTGAAAAGACTGTTTAAAAGAGAAGATTCCTCACTCCTTCCATCTTCTAAGGCAGGGCCAGTCAACCACAGCCTTCAGGTCTAATCTGGACCTCGGGCTGTTTTTGTAAATAAAGTTTTATTGGAACACAGCCATGCCCACTCCTATACGATCTATCTCTGGCTGCTTTCTTCCTACCATGGCAGAGACCACGTGGCCCTCAGTACCTAAAATATTGACCACCTGATCCTTTGCAGGAAAGACTGCAGACCCTCGTTCTAAAAACTTCAATGCAGAAATACAAGACTGGGGTAAAAACATAAACTATCACATTGCATGCTGGTAAAGCTGAGGTGAAATGGGTCTAGAAACTGGCTTGCCATTCCGGAAGGCACTCTGATGAAATGCATCAGGAGTATTAAAAACTGTCCCTTTCCCTGTTGACCCGGTAACCCTCCTTCCAGGAACCTATCCCTAAACAACAAATCAGAGCTGCCACAGAGAGTTATGTGCAAACAAGTTAATCACAGACTTATTTATAACAGTGAGAAATTGGAAACAGATCCTGTGGCCAATGTTTGCCGGGTGGTTGGTTCCGGTCATGTACATCAGGGACACTTTTGCACCTTTCAGTGACCCAGGAAAGTGCCGTACAAGGGGGCTTGGAGACAGGGCACAGCGTGATCCCAGCGTGTGTGCACGTAAAACATCACCTAAAGGTTACAGCTGTTTATCTCTGGAGGGTGGACGTGGAGATGCATTTTTGAAGACATTTTTCTGTATTTTCCAAATTTTTCTGCCATGAATGGTTCTTGTTTTTATAATTGGGAATGTCCATGGGGACTAATCTCTGCGCTTTCCAAGCTGTCGGTGGCTACAACGGGCCACTGTGCATCGCAAAGCCTGGCTGCCTGGCTGGGAAGAGCAGTTGACCCCTTGCCGGGCCAGGCGACCGGGCACCAGTGCCTCTTTGCTTTGCTCACCAAGCAGTGGGCATTGTCTGCCTGCTGAAAGCTGCCGGGGTCACTTGGGGCTCTCTGTGGGGGCTACAGCCCCCTGACTGGGTGGGACAGGGCCCCCAAGGGTCACTCTGCCCTGACTTGCTCACCCCAAACCCCTCCCAGCTCCCTACCCATCCCCCACCCGAGCACCCCCATCCGTTCCCTCTGTGGACATCGTCATCAGTACAGCAGGCTCGGTGTCACCCTTTGAGGAGTCTCCGAGATTGGGACCTGCTTCCCACTCCTCTTCTGCATCCCAGGAGGCTGATGCCCTCCCGGAGGCAGTCGGGGCCCAGCCCGAAGCCTCTCAAGGCACCGCCACCATTCAGAGGTGGGCGAGAGGCCCAGAGGCAGAGGGGCTGCACCCAGGGGCCAGGCCAGGGGGCGGCAGGGCCAGACTGCAGCAGGTGGGCATGGTCCCGGGCAGGACGGAGCCCTGCCCTGCAGGCAGCGCCGGAAGACCTGGCAGAGTCTCCGCTCTTTCCAAAGGCACCAACATTTCCTTGTCACAAAAACCAAGTAAATGGGACAGTTTGGTGGCAGGGGCTGGGGGGCAGTTTTTGAATTGCCGCTTTAAACCATGTGGAAGTCTGCTAATTATTCTCTTGGGGAAAGAAATGCAGGTTCATTATTATAATGAGCTTTGGGCAAAATATTTCATCGAGTTTGACAAGCTGCCGCGACTCCTGAGAAAGGGGCCCCCGCTCCAAAGGGCCCCCTCCCGTCAGAGCTAATCGGCCTGGGGGCTGCCGGCCCCGCGCCCGTGTGCGGTGCTTTAATTCGCTTATGCAAAGCCCCCGCTTTGATGTCCGGACCAGATAGGGGCGGCGGGGCCGGGGAGCGCGTGAGGGGCCTGTGCACCCCAGCTCCGGGCCCGGGGCCAGCAGTGTCATGAGGTAACTGCACAAGCAGCCCTGCCTGAAAAAAATATGCTTTTGTTTCACTAATAAATCTCTTCTTGGAACGCTCCCCGTAGGCTCTGGGCTCTCCCCGGCCTGGCAGGGCCTTCCTGCCCCGCACCCTGCACAGCAGCCGTGGGACGCCTGACGGCGCGGCGTAGGCACAGCGTGGGCACAGCGTGGAGGGCCGCCCGGCTCCGGCAGGCCTGCTGGGGGGCAGCCTTCCCGCTCCCGGCTGCCCCGCCACCTCCTACTCCCTTCCTCGGTTCCTCCCGTGCTGGCCTCAGCCCCCTCTTTCTGCCCCCTCTCCTCCTTCCCCATGGTGGTCCTGGGGGCCCAGCCTGGGGTGGGGCCGGACCAGGGCGGCAGCCTCCCCTCAAGCCTCGCCTGTCTCCAGCTCTGTGTGACCCCCGCCGTCCTGGGGCCTGGGGGACGGCGGCTCTGCCCCCCAGAGCACAGAAGGCAGCTCAGCCTGCCCTGTCCAGGGCCACAGAGTCCCGCTCTGTGGAGAAGGGGCTGGCCCAGCTCCTGAGCCATCTCAGCCAGGGGACGTGCAGGGCCAGGAGGGCCCCCGCAGGCAGCTGGCGTGGCGCCCCTGGGCCTGGCTCACCCCTTTGTCATCCCTCATCAGCCCTCTGCCTCAATGTCAGACGTGCCTCAACCCTGACTCTCGGCCTGCCCCCACTCACTGCTGCCCGGCATCTCCCTGCTCTCACCTCTGTCCCAGGCCCTGTGGCCCCTGGCACCGCCCACGGTCACCACCTAGAAGCCCCTCTCTGCTCACCCCACCAGCCCCTCCAACCTCTTGATCTCTCCCAGCGGTGTGTGAGTTGGGTGACGGCAGAGAATGCTGAGTTTGGACCCTTGCCCTCCCACTTCCCAGCCTGTGCAACCCTGGGCATCCAGCACGGCTCCTCGGTGCTCAGTTTCTGCATTTGTAAGGAGACAGGGACGCTCACTCCGGGCTGGTGGCCAGGATAACCTGGAGCCCTGTCTGTTGAGCACCTGGCCTGGTGCCCAGCACGTGGTGGGGAGGAAGCTCCCCTTCTCGCCCCTCTCGTGGGCACTGCTGTGGGTTTGTCTGCCCCGCCTGCTGCCAAGTGACAGGCTGAGGTCTGACTCCACCTGCCTGGGACATCAAGAGCCTGGTGGGGTGCAGTTCAGAGGGAATGCGTCCAGGCTGACCCAGTGTCCACACCCTGCCCCCGCAGCAAGCCCCTCCTGTGTCCCAGATGGCAGATGGGTGCTAGAGGTGCAGCAGGGACAGGACGGCATTCCCAGTGTTACGGAGCTGCCCCTGGTCAAAAATAGACCGCGTAATCACAGACCTGCACGGTCACTGTGCAGGAGCGGAGCAGGGCCCTGTGTCAGAGGGGAGCCCAGGTGGTCAGGGAGGACTCCGCGGGAGGGGCACCTGAGAACAGCTCGGAGTCGCTGTTAATAGGCTTCTGTACACAGCTACCCGGAGGGGAAACAAAAAGAAGACCCTAACCTCCCCACGATGACTATCATTAATTTTTTTCAATGAAAGTGTTTGGATAGATTGACAGAGATTTTAGTTCTAGATTTTTAGAGAATTCAAACAGTACAGAAACGTCAAAAAAGAACACTAAAAGCCTCCAGGACCTCCCTCCTCTCCCTACGGACACCCATGTTGTCCCAGAAATGCCCATCATTAGTGTGAGGAGCAGCATGCCCAACATGCTCTATGTGCTGCACAGGGAGAAGGGTGGGTGGCTGGACCCGTGGATAAGGGAACAGACACATAGGAAATGGGGTTATGGGGTGGGGGATGCATGGATGGGTGGGTGGACGAGTGGGTAGGTAGATTTGTCGTGGGGGATGGGTGGATGGACGGACAGATGGACAAATGGAGGACAGCTTGCTGAGTGGACATGTGGTTGGGGGATGAATGGATGGGTAGATGCGTGCATGGATAGGTGGGTGGGTGGGTGGGTGTGTGGACCATCAGAAACTATTATGACTATGGTACTGCTACTTCTGATGTATTCATTTTTCTTAAAGAAAAGAAAAAACAAACGAAAAAAACTGCTGAATTCAGGTAAATGTTTCTTCGGTAAAGGAGAAGTTCATTTCTAAATGTCACTTTCAGGTCAAGGGAAAAGATACTATAAAACGTGGGAAGTTGGAGTCATTCGGGTTTCTGGGGTCTTCATTCAGCTTTACGTGGTGTTGAGTGGCGCTGCCCTCCGGCCTGTCCCCCCCTTACCTCCTGTACGTACTAGTCGCATATTGTCTCATGACGGGGGCTGAGGCCTCTAACACTTGCACGCAGGTCTGAACTCCTCCCTTCCACCGTCGATTCACTTCGGTTCTGTGCCGAGGTAGAGTCGGGGCTAACCTGGATCCTTGCACCAGGATTGCCCGTTCCTTGGCTCTTTGTCTTGATTGATCTCCCGGTCAGCGGGATTTCTTCCTCAAGTCGCTGATTCCAGGAGGCCCCGCCGTTGTTGTCTGCCTCCCTGCTGTCCTTCTTCTGTCCTGTCTGCCTTCATTATTACCTCTCAGTGCCCAGATCCAGTGTCCCATCTCTCAAATCCCGTGCCCAGGCCACATGTCCCCTGGAGCCCTCCCTCCTTTGGTTCCAATCTGAATTTATTTTCCTGAGGTCTCCTGCCAGATATCATTCTGGAACTTACCTTATAGGCTGTCCTAGGTTGGATTTACTATTCTCTGGACCTCCTGTCTTCCATTGTTTGTTCGCTCAGTTTTCTGGGTAAACCTCAAGCGCCTTCCTAATGAGAAGTGTGTGGAAGGTAAATGTTTAGAGTCCTCAGGCACATGAAAATCTCTTTATTCAACCATGATGCCTTGTTGATAGTTTAACTGGGTATAAAATTTCCCATTGGAAGTAATTTTCCTTCAGAATTTGAAAGACCCTGTCCCATGGTCTTCCTGAATCAGACTTGCTATTGGGAAGTATTATGTGTGTTTTATTCTCATGCCTTTACAGGTGGGTTTTGCTCTTTTTTCATTTTCCTTGAGGTTTTTAGTGTCTATATTCTAGGTGCAGGGGTCTGAATTTCCCGGTGAACTTCCTTTGTGGGTGACTTTGTTCATTGGTTGTGGTGGGCACTTGGTGGGACCTCTGCAGGCTCAGGGCCTTGAGCTCCAGAAAATTGTCTTTATTATTTCTGATCATGTCCTTCATGCTATCATACCTGTTGTCTCTTTCTAGAATCCCTTTTAATCAGACTGAAGCCATTTTTAATGAAATTGCAATGGCTCTTAACTTTCTCTCTTCTGCATTTATAGTATTATATCCTGGATTTTACCTCTCCAGAGCACTATGAGATTTTATTAGCAACCCTTTTTTAATGTCCTATAGCATTTTCTTGTTCTCTGACATTTGTCATGGCATCCTGCCCTTCCTGATGGTTTTATAGCTCCTGACCAGACATATCTTTCCATCTTGAAATCTATTCAGTTCCTGACCTTCTGTTCCTATTGGGTCAACATGGCTTCTCTCTTTCACATTCTCAGTATTTTTAAGTGTTTGCTTGGGGTCTGAATATGGATGGGTTTGCTGGCATTTAGGGTGTATTGACAGTGATATGGTGGGGTGCCAGCCATTACACTGAGGGAGCCCAGATATCAGAGGGACAGGACAAGGACCTCATGCCACCCTCCATCCACTGCTGCCCTCTTGGTGCTATGGGCAAATTCTCAGCATGACATTGAAGTGGCCTGGCCGTGGCACCATCACAACCCCAGATGACCCGGGGGGATGCTGTCCCTAGTACACGTCCCTCCCACGCTCTGCACTTTGGTGTGCCATGTCCCCATCTGGGGTGCCCCTTGGGTCCCCTCGCCATCACAGCCTGTCACATGCTTGCATGGCTACTCCCTCACACAGCCCCTGCTTGGAGCCAGCCCCTCTGCCCCTCAGCTGCCCTGCTCATTGTCCATAGCACAACCCAGATTTCCTACATTTTACCCCATTTGAGCCCCCAAGCCTAAGACACTCTCGAGGTCAGGGATCATCGGGTAGCGTCTCCCTGTCCCCAGGCACAGTGCTGTGATGTTTATCACTGCTCTGTGAAGGCAGCCAGATGCCTCCTGACCAGTGTGTAGTACATCAAGCCAGGGCTGTACTTTTTAGAAGGTCTGGAAAAGGGGGTGTGAGACCATGCCCATGGCTTCAAACACAATCCTGAGGTTCACGGCCTGTGGTGGAGCCAGAGGACTAATGGAGACATGGCGGGGCGGAAGCACCAGGCAGCCCCACCCGCGGTATGGCAGGATGACTGAGCTCCTGCTGGGAAGTCATCCTATTCCTGGGCTGAGGTCGCGGGGTAGCGGGTGTCCAGGGTAAATGAAGTGCTGGGGGTGGGGGGTTGCAGACCACTGCCCCAAGAGGAGCAGGGCAGGACATGGTAAGGGGCCTAGGAGCTAAACCAGCCCAAGTGGGAGGGGCAGAGGCCAGCAAGGAGGAGCCCAGAGAGAACCCCGCTTCGTGCAGACCCTGGTCCAGAAATTAGATTCCAGCAAGCAGCACCCCATTCCACAGTTTCCCGAGAGGGTGGGAGTGGGGTGGGAGTCTTCTGCCAACCGCACACACATCCAGCAGAGATCAGAGTGTGGACTTGCCGGGGGGCCTGCGTTCCGGCCCCTCCTGGGCCTTGGCTTCAGTTGGCCCTGACGGGTGCCCCAGGTCGATGGCCCCCCCACACTGTGGCCTTCCCCTCTGTGGGTAGCAGGCCCCTCTCTGCAGCGGCAGCCGCTGCCCAAGTGCAGGATGAGCCACAGGGCCAGAGAGACGGCCTGGGAAGGGAGGGGGTATGTTTCCATCCTCTCGAGGGGGGTCAGCCCAAGGCACGTTCCCCAGAGTCCCTGGGGCGTCCCATCAGGGTGACTGCCAGCTGCCCGTGTCGGTGGCCCTGGCAGCTGGCCTCCTTCCCTCCGCTCCCCCTTTCTAGCCCTTGATACCCCAGCTCAGGATCTGGTTCTGAGGAAACCTGCCCAGAGATGTCAAGGCAGCAAGGACTAGATGTGAAACCACTGGTGAAGCACTTGGAAAATCTGAGCTTAGGTGGGCGCCACCAGCATCTCTGTGATTTGTGGGGCCACGCGGCTGTGTGTACTCCCCTGCCCCAAGCTCCAGCCCCAGGTGGCTTGGGCCCTGGGGCATACACATGGCGTGGGGCAATAACCACATGCTTCCCTTTCCCAGCCCTCTGCCCATGTGCATGCGGTTGGCAGCTGGTAAGAACAGAAAGTCGCCCCTGAAGTCAGATTCGGGGAGGTACCAGCTGTGCAGCCTCCCAGAGTCATTTGCTAATCTGTTAAGTGGACCTGGAGGACCACGAGGGCCAGAAGGGGCAGCTTGTCCCTCCCTCCCAGGGGGCCGTGGTGCAAATGCCCACCTCATGCTGGGCAAGCTGGCTCTGGGGCCCAGCAGGTTGTACAATGGGACTTCCTGGCAGCTGCAGATGGAGTAGGATTAACAGGGGTGCCTTTCTGCATACAAATCGGGGCCCTGCCCGCAAGGGAGTGGTGGGGGGACCGGCAGTAGTCACCAGAGGCCTACCCGTGCCAACATCCCCTGGGTCAGCAGTGCAGAGAAGTTGCATTATTAAGAATTTAATCCTATTTTTTTTAGTGTAACCGGAGGAAGAGAGGACCACCGGTGACCTGCAGATGTTTAGGGAGCACGTTAGGGGCCCAGCCCTAAGCAATAGTCTATTACGCCACATAACGGGCACCCACCACATCTCCGTATCTTAAACTGAGGCTCGCCCTGCCCCACAAACCCCACACCCAGCAGGCGTCTGGAGGCCAGAGGGGCTGGCCGGGCAGGGCAGTGCTAGGTGCCCTCAGCCAGGGCCTCCCGTACCCCTGGGCCAGTGGGCAGACAGGGGCGCACTCTCCGACCATAGCAGAGGGGCCCTGGACTGTGTCCCGCAAGCCTCAGAGGGCCTCCTGGCAGCTCACTGCACCCCCGCCTCCTGGACCTGGTCACTCCATTCTGCAGCCCCCAGACTAGGCTCTGATGGGCACTCAGCTTCCACTGCGCTGGCAGGAGCCCCAGCTCTGCTGCTGCCCTGGGGCAAGACCTCAAGCGGGCAGAGCCCTCGGAGCCTTGGCTGCCTGACCTGCAGAATGGAGGACTTGAGTGCCCCCATCTCTGCCCTACGGTGGTTCTGGGAAATAGGCGGGGTGACACAGGGAGGACCTCACAGGTGCACACACAACCCTTTGGGCTGCTACTGTGGGGTCATGTGGCCCCTCAAAGCCCTGGCAGCTCAGCCCCCACAAACCCTCCCCCAGGAAACAGCCAGGGGCCTCCACCCAGCAGCAGGGGCCGCCCACGCTCCTTTCCCCCCACTGCCCTCTTTGCGGCCCCTCAGCCTGCTGAGTCATTCCCTCCTTGAGAAGCCCCCCCACCGCCCCAAGCAGCCACACCCCGCAATGACCCCTCCCACCGGCCTTGCCAGCGTGCACCCAGAAATCTGATCCCAGCACTGACTCTGTCTCAAGGAATAAAAAACCCCCTAAAACTTGCCTGAGCAAAGGAAATGTGTGGACTCGCATACCTGAAGAGTCCCAGAGTAAGGCGGCTTCAGGTGCACCTAGATCCAGGGGCCAAGCCTGGCTCTCTGGGTTAGGGGCTCTCTGTGACGTAGCAGATGGCCCTCGGTAACCCCAGACTCACATCCCTGCGAGTCACAGGCTTCTACACCCACTTCCTGGGGTTGCCCCGCTCCAGGTGAGCTGCCCCCTGACCCAGGGGGAGGGATTTCCAGGGCTGAGGGGCTGAAACTCTAACCCAGGGCCTGTGGAGCCCGCGGAGGGCAGGGGCAGGCAGGAGAGGCGTGGTGGGCAGGTGGCGGCCTGGGCTCAGCCCTGCCTGGAGCCGTTCCCTAGGCTGGTCGGGGAGCCCACGGCCCAGAGGGAGACAGGGCCCTCCCCACAGGCAGGCCACGCATCCCAGGGAGAGGTGGGGGTTCCCAAGTCAGGAGGCCACTCCCAAGTTATGGGGCCTCCAGAGGTGGCCAGATTTAATAAAAATACAGGCCATCTAAGACGAAAAAGCATTTTTTAGAGTAAGTATCCCAAATACTTCATGTAACATGTTTATACAAAAACATTCATTGTTTAAAATGCAGATTTAGCTGGGCATTCTGTAGTCCATCCTTTTACTCTGGAGGGCCCCTAACCCTCTCTGAGCCCTGTGACGTGGGACCCCGCGTCCCAGGACTAGAGCCTGGAAGGACTGCACTGGGTGCTGGAGTGGGAACCGCCTGCCCAGCCCCGACTGGCACACACCAGATGACACCGAGCCAGCGTCCCTCCCTCCCTCCTTGTAACCCTCCTGGTGATCTGGGACCAGGAGGCGGGTTCTGCTCCAGCCACACCCCGACACCAGGACCAGGGACGGCTCCTTGCCATCTGCTTGGCTGGATGCCATAGTGGGACTCACGCTGCCATCCTGTCAACAGGACCAGGCCCTGCTTGCTCATTGGGTCTCACGGCCTGTCAGAGCCAAGGCCCCACACCCACTCAGAGGGGTCCTGGGTCCCTGACCACAGAAGCTGGGGTACCAGGGGACTGTGTCCTGGGCCACTGTGGTGGATTCACCACTGTTTACATCACGTGGAGCTGCCCACAGGCAGCTGGCCACCAGCTTGGCTTGGGGACACAGCAGGAGCCAAGGCCCAGGGCCACCACCAGGGAGCTCCTTGTCTGGTGGGCAGCCCCCCGTACGTGAGGGGCTGTTGTGTGCCAAGAGCAAGGAGACTCCCTCCCAGAAAGGGAACACCACCTGAGCTGTGGACACTGAGGGAGGGCTGCCTCTAGGAGGTGGGCACTGCCAGGTTCGCCACAGCCCTGCAGGGTTCTTACTAAGGTATTTACAAATGAGGAAACTGAGGTGTGCAGAGAGAGGGAAGCACCATGCCCACAGGAGGAGTCGTGAGTGATGGGAGGACGGGTTTGAGTCACACACGGCCCCCTCCAATGCCTCCGCCAGCGGCGGAGGGGCATTTCTGGCAGACGGGAACAGCACGCACACACAGTGTTTCTGCCTGTGAATGAGGGCCGGCCCCATCCCCGGGGGCACCCAGCTTTCACTCTCCCCCTGCATTCCTGTCTCCCCTCGGGGGCCAGAGGAACGCCCCAAACATAAACCAGACCACACGCTCGCTGTGCAAGCCCCCGGCAGCCTCCCGGCTCCTGGAGCGCCGTCCAGCCTCAGCCTCGCAGCCTCGGGCGCACCTCCTGGCCTTACCTGCATGAAGCTCCTGCTTGGCCCCTGGCCTTCTCGGGGTTCCCTCCTCAAGGCCTTTGGGCGTGCACGGAGGTACCCTGGACCCGAGCCAGCTCACGCCGCCGCCTGGGGAGACCCCTCGTGCTCGTGCTCTTCCTCCGCCTGACATGCTGTTCCCCTCACTGCCTGAGGCTCTCCGCCCCTGGCGCCGTGGCTGAAAGGCCTCCAGCACCCCCAGACTCCATCACCATCCAGCCCTGGTGTGGGCTGGGGTGTCATGGCCTGGCACCCCCATGGGAATGGAAGCTCTGCCAGACAGAAGTGGTCTGGTGCCATCCCTACTGTCGCCCTGTGCCTGGAACAGAGCTTGTTTGTACCCAACATGCTGGGCAGCGGCCTTGCTACCCCGGTGAGTTAACAGTGAACAAAGGCCAAGCCGGGCCCTCATCTCCCTCTTGGCACACGTAGGGCCCAGCAGAAGTCTCGGCGCCTCCACGCCGGCTCCGGAGCCCAGAGCAGCTTGGGAGGGCTCTGAGGGGCCCCTAGGACCCAGACCCCCTTGCAAGGCCCTGTGGTCCCAGGACCCCAATCTCAGGCCCACCTGCACCCGCATGTTTCTGTGCTCCCCCACTCAGGGCACCCGGCTCCCCGCACTCACTGGGGCCGAGCCCAGGTGCCCCCTCTTCCTCCCGCAAACCTGCCCTCCGGGGGTGCCTGATGCCTGTCCCGTGAGCCCGTTTGATCTGGGACCGTTCGGCCCCATGGAGTGTGGACCCTGTCAGGAGGGGCAAGGATGCCAGCGTGAGAGGAGCGGCAGGAAGGCCGGCATCTTGATCCCGGTCTATTTTTAGTTGGTGGCAGGCTGTCACTCCAGAGGCCAGTGGCTGCGTCATCAGTGCCTTTTGATCTCGTCGTCGCTGCAAGATACACAGGAGCAGCTGCGAACTGCTCTGGGACAGAATGGAGGTGGAATGGCCCGGGGGCAGGGGCAGGAGAGCTTGAATGAATGGGCCTGACCAAGGGGAGAGGGTGGATAGGTGGGTGGGGTGCCCAGAGGGCTGCGTAGGAAGGACCCGGAAGGTGGATGGGCAGTGGATGGGTGGACGGATGTGGGTAGTGGATGGCTGGGCGGATGGAATGGTGGGTGGATAGACTGAAGGGAAGGGCACGTGAGCAAACAGCAAGCTCAGATACCTGGGTATGTTAAGGACCTCAGACGAGGATCCGCGGTCAGGACTCATGGGGCCTGAGCCCTCAGGCTGGCATCTCTCCCTGCTCCACCTGCCTCTGGCTGCTGAGGTGCCCCCCTGCCATCCTGGCAAGGCCTAGGTCTTGAGCCGTTTCCCTCGTCCGCTCGTGAGAAGGTGCTCCCTCCTGCCTCCCGGCCCACCTGAACACCCCTGCCCTGGGCCGGCCCAGAAACTGGTGACAAGGGGTGTGCGCCGAGAGTCCCGCTCTGCCCACCACCCTCCCGCACCCAGGCAGCGGCTCCTGGACCCTGCGCTCGGGGAGGGGGCTCCGTGGGCATCTCTGGGTTCTGAAGGGACAGGCTGGGGCCCCTGGGGTGGTTCTGAGCTCAGGTCCGCTCTCCTGGTCCCACAGTGTCAGAGGTCCTGGAGCGCCGCCCTCCCTGTGCGGCCTAACGCCTGGCACCTGCTCAGGGCCTGCCCCCCGGGGCCCCTTCCAGAGCCTCTGGCAGTGGGCACAGTTGTCCTGTTGCATTTGCTAATACCCAGAAAGACAGGTCCCCTGAGCAGTACAGCCCTGATACCGCCCCCCCAGTCCCAGGCCGACACAGACAAATGGGAGGCCCAAGACCCTCCCCAAAGGGCCCCCACCTTGTGCAAGCACAGGAGCTGGTGGGAGGTGCTGGAGGCCCTGCTAAGGCAAGAGTGGAGGAAGAGAGGGGGCCCCGGAGGCTCCAGGAGGAGTGCCCCCCTCCCCCCTAGACTCCCCAGGATTTCCAGTCTCTGACACCCCACCCTCAATAAGGGGCAGGCTGCTCAGAGGTCTCTAGGCTCTTTCCAACAGCTACCTGGACCAAAAAAATAAATGTTTGTGAGTCCACATGCCTATTAGGGCAGTGGGTCGGGTGCTGGGGGTCCTGGACATGTTTTCCCAGCAGGCAGGCTAGCGGTAGGGGGGCCAAGTGTGTACACAGCCCAGGGCAAGGGTTACCTGCCCGAGAGGAATTAGACCAGACAGTGGGGGTCCTGGCTTTGCAAGAGTGTCAAGCCCCAGAAGCAGTGGACAGCAGTGGGGGCTGAAGGCCTTCCGCACCTCCTCTTTCTGTGAATAAGGCTAAATCGCCTTATTCTGGGGAAACTAGCAGTAATGCCTGGTGCTAGGGTGAGCGGCCACATGTGCAGGGGGCTCCTGTCTAGTACAAGGAGGAGCCACCACACCAAAGACAAAAGGTGGGCCCAGAATCTAAGACTCAGGTCGCAGAAGGCACAGTGGCAGAAATGAGAAAGGACAGTAACTCTCAGTGCTGGTGACAATGTGGGGAGATGGCAGCTGTCCCATCTGGCTGGGAGAATTTCTACAGCGTTGTGCAAAAATGGCCAGCCTTCAGCCTAGACATTATGCTGGCCTTCTGGCCTACGATGGCCCCTGGGCGAATCTAGGCCGGAGCACGGGGGCCCAGGAGCTGGACTAGGCCTCTGGGCCAGGTGCTGCAGTGCTGAGGAGCGGAGCTTGTCAGCCTCCCAGAGGGGGACAGGCAAGCTCACCACCATAAAACCGTACTGTGAAACCTGTGCTGGGGTGCTGGCCACAGGCGGCTGTGTACCAGGGGAACCATGGGACCTGACAGTGGCTGCCAGGTTGTATTGAGCAAGGAGAGCTCTGGTCTCCTCCACCGCCTAACCCTCACACCAAGGGGCCTTTGCCCTGGACTGATGCCCTGGGTGCCCTCCCATGTGCCTCCCACTCGTCCCTCAGATGTCCTGGCTCACGAAGGCCTTCCAGGACCACCTCCCCATCTCCCATCTGACATTCTCAGTATTTTACTCCCGTCTTTGTTTATCTCCTCTCCCCCAACTCCAAGTATCATGTGAGCGCAGCGGGATTTGCCCAGCTTGCCTGGCACTGTCCCTGGCCCCTGACAATACCGGTGTTAACTCGGGGTCCCTTGAATGAATGAATGAATGAATGAATGAATAAATGAATGAATGTGTGTCTGTGAGCCACAACCCAACAACTGGGAAGTGGCTGCCCCCTTGCCTCTGAAAGTCTCCCCAAAACCTTGAGGTCTCCATCCCTCAAGGACGTGGAGGCCCGAGGCCAACCAGGGAGCCCTCGGAAGATGGAGCCAGCAGCGCTCCTGGTGGCCCTGCACCTGGCCTGGGGGGAGCACCCCCCCTGCATACCTGCCCGCCGGCTCATCCCCAGCAGGCTCCGCGCACACTCCCTCCCAAGGGTTAACCCAGGCTCCTCAGGCGCAGCGCTTTTACATTTCACATGAAAATGTTTTTGCTGCAGCCCCGGACGCCAGCATTTCTGTGGTTGCAGTCAGATGTTTTTAACTACATTGGACAGAACCCACGACAGTTCTTTCCGAGGCCCCAGCCAGTTTCTGAGCGCTACCTTGAACCCCGGCACACCCCAGGACGAGGGCTGCATTGGCAACCTGACCCCGGCTTCGTGTGGACACCCATGCCCCCCAAACGCAGCTGCCTCGAAGGGTGGTGGCAGCTGCCCTGGCAGGTGGGGCCCCTTCCAGGGGGTAGAGGGCCACAGAGGCGCTGGGATCCTGAGATGAGCCTGCTGGCCAGCCTGGACCCTATCACCTGCCCTGTGAAAGATCAGGTTCCCTAATTTCAGATCCTGATGCCTTCAGAAGGCTCATCCAGGGCTCCAAGGCCCAGAAGGCTTGGAGGGCATTTATTCTGGGCCGTCACAGCTCCACAGAGGCAGGGCCCACGGGACAAGTGGCACAAAAACACTCAGAACTCCCCTCTCACTCCCTCCCCCCCACCCCACCCCGTGGCGCCAGGCCACTGGACTTAAGGAAGCTGGAATCCGGAGTTTGCCGCTCAGAATTCCTGCCACGACCCTGGATCTGTGGTCAGAGAAGTTCCAGAACCTGCTCACACCCTCCCTTCCCCAGTCAGCCCCTCACTCAGCTTTGTGCAAATGATGCTCACTTGCATATTAAAGGCCCTGAAAAGGCCTGCAGTAAAAGACCCTAATTTTGTTCCACCCAGCAGTTCCCCAAGACTATCTACAAAAGCTTTGTTCTTTTCTGGCAGAATATGCATTCACATCTAAACCCATGACCTTGGCAAGGAAGCTGCAGGACAGTCTGAACAGCCCATGGTCACTCCCTCTCCACCCTGCACCCTGCACTGTAGGAACCTAGCTTCTCCTGGCCTCGTGTCCTGAATCAGCGCCCGACGTACACATTCACACACCCTGCCCCCTCAGTGTGTGCATCCCAGAGCTGCCCAGAAGTCCTCAGAAAAGTAAAAAGAGACCTTTCTTGGGCAGGAAAGTCTGTGATACATCTGAGCCTAATGCCAGGGGCTGTCACAGCACAGGGGCTGGATCTCCCCCAGGAAGCAGCCCGCACTGACTCCAGTTGTCACCAGCCCAGCTGCTAAGCCCCCAATCCTGGCCCACCTGTCAAGCCCACAGGTCCTCCGTGGCAGCTGCCGGGAGCCCCCATCCCCAGGCCCACTCTGATGGCCTGGGCTCAGCTGCCAGCATGGCCCCTGCCTCACCCTCCCCAACAGGTGTCGCCACAACTGCTGGAGAGATGGCTTGGCTTTGCTGCCCTCCCCCTACCCCCCACTCACCACCACACAGCAGAATCATGTTGGTGGGGGTAGGAGCAGACCATTTGCCACTTTGGAAGGCAGGTGGCATGAGGGGGTCCAGCCCAGTCACCCAGCCCCAGCCCCCAAGACCCCCACATCTTTATGCTCCCAGTTCCAGCTTGGACTAGTCCAGGCCTCTCCCGGATGGACAAGACCTTTGAAAAGACCAACCAAAAATACCCCAGGGAGATTCTGCTCCTCAGGACCTAGGAATGTCCCCACTTGGTCCTCATCCACTCATTCATTCATTCACTCACTCACTCACTCACTCATTCAACAAGCATTTACTGCACATTCCCAGCTCCAGGCATCAGTGGAGAGCTAGATCACAGAGGTTCTGGCTCCCAAGGGGCTGTGATCTCTTGGGGAAAACAGACAGTAATCAAGAAAACAAAACATCAGCAAGAAAATTTCAAGGTGATAATAGGTTCCAAAAAAAAGGAACGTGGGGTCCGTGACAGAGAGGCCTAGAAGGGGCTGGGAGGGCATCTCCGAGAGGCTGGGACCCAAATGGCAAGAAGGAACCAACCTGGCAAAGCCCAGGCAGAGGAGATAGCAGGCGCCAAAGCCCTGGGGTAGGCAAGAGGTGGACATGGGGCCCTTCTTAGAGAGCCCCCAGACCTACACGCCAGGCCCTCCTCAGTCTGTGCCTCTCTCAGCCTGCCCCTGCCCATTTGTAGTGACTCCCTTTTCATTCCAAATTCTCGGTTAACTTCGCTCGCATAGAGTTTATCTATTTTGCTGGCTCTTCAAACAACCAACACTTGGTTTTGTTGATCGATTGTATTTTCACAGAAAAATTTTCTGTTTTGCGAACACTCTCCTTTCTTAATCTTTATTTTGGAGTCCTTTTTCTAGCTTCCTGAGTTGAAGGCTGAGCACAGTTATTTTCAGGCGTTCTGGTTTTGTAAAACGGCTATGAATGTTCCTCTGCATATCCGCTTCGCAGCACCACATAGGTTTTGGTCGGTTATACCCTCATTGTGAATCTGTGCTAACATTAATAAACAGATTTCTATTTTGTTTTCTATTCCTGTATTTTCTATTCTATGTATGCTATTTCTATTCCTATAGTTTCTATTTTGTTTTCTCTTTAACTGAAGAGTCATTTAGAACTCTATTTTGTTAACTTTCAGGTGTGTCAATTTAGTTGCTCTCTTTTCATTAGTAATCTCCCATTTTATTTCAAGGTATACACTTTTCAAAATGTACTGGCTTTTCCTTAGGGGCCTAATAAGGTCATTTTCGTGACCTTTCCGTGTTACTGTGGAGGCAGCAGAGCCTTTTCTGCTGAGTTAAGCTGCAGGAGTCATTCTGTTCGTCTACCTCCTTACTTTGTTAGTTTTCCCACTGTGATGTGCTAGCTTCTGAGACAGGGGTGCTGTAGTTGCCAGTGCCATGGGGGGTTTCTGGATTTACTGGTTTTGTTTGATTTTTTTCTGCTCTGCACTCTGGGCCCGTGAAGTCTGGGCACACGTCCTCTCCTCAGATCTGTGCAATGGCCTCTGCTCCCGTTTGAGTCTGCTCCTCTCCCTCCCTCTCCTTCTAGAAGCTCCATCCCCAGTTCCCTCACTTTGCCTTTGCCCTTTACTTTTCCCTCTCATCCACACTGTGGCAGGAGCTTCCCATCAGCCGGCCCCCTCCGCTCCTCGGTCCCTCTCTGGAGGCTTCTTTCCCACTGCAGCCATCAATCGGGTCTTCGATCTCCATTCTTTTTGCCCACACTCAACCCCTTCTGCCTCTCTGAGGACATCACATCTAGTCTAGCACCCGACGAGGCTTGCTCTGCCTGGGCTGCCCCACAGGCATGAGCTCACCCCTCCAGTGGGACTCTTGCCCCACGGGGGTGGGGACAGGTTCCTCAAATGTTCCGAGAATCTTCATCTGGAGGAGCAAGATCACGTCGCTGGGCGCTGGTTACGAAATGAACGCTGGAGGGGTGCCTCCTCCACTTCTCAGCATGCAGAGGGCACAGCACATGCAAAGGCCAGGCGGGGCAGGAGTGTGGAGAGTAAAGACAGGAAGGGCAGGGCTGGGCAAGTGTGGTGAGCCTCCTGCACCTTGGGTCTTCGTGCCAGCCCAGCAGAGCTCTCAGGAGGTTTCAGGCGGGGCTGCTGTGTGTTCTGAATCATTGCTCTGGCTGCAGAGGTTGGGGAACCTGTGGGGCTGGACACGTGGGTGCAGACAGGATGGGAGGTCTTACACCTGAGCCAGGACAAAGGAGGGCAGTGGAGAGCCAAGGAGGAGAGGCACCAGGAAGAGCCCTGCAAGGGCAAAATTACACTAACCCTCCATGGCCACCAGTGGTGTCCCCGGCCATTGTCATTCTAGCCTGTTCACAGTGGCTTCTGGGGCTTTGAGGTGGGCCCCAGACACCCTCCTTGTCATTGTCTCCCTACAAGTCCTTGAGGCCGCTCAGAGGCACTTACTCTCTTCCTCGCCTTAATGTATTCGCCAGGGGCACCTTTCCCCACTTACCTGGTTGGTCTTTGAGGCATCCCCCTCTCCGGGAAACCTCAGTACCCTCCCCTGGAGAAGTGTACCGCTCTGCAAGCTCTATGAGCACCATGGTCACATTACAGCCCCAAGTATGTGTATGTCCTAGTCCCCAGCATCTGGGAACCTGTGACCTCACATGGCAAAGGGGACTTTACAGAGGCAGTCAAGGATCCTGAGATGGGAAATTCCCTGAACTATCCAGGTGGGCCCAAAGTTCTCACAAATGTCCTTATAAGAGGGAGGTGTGAGGGTCAGAGTCAGAGGGCATGGTGATGGACACAGAGGCTAGAATGTGTGAATGTGTGATGGATGCAGAGGTCAGGGGGCATGGTGATGGCACCGGGATCAGAGGCTGTGATGGACGTGGAGGTCAGAGGGGAGAGATTCTGGCCTGCTGGCTTTGCAGGTGGAGGGCAGGCCACAAGCTGAGGCATGTGGGCTCATCCAGCAGCTGGAGAAGACCGGAAACAGGTCTGCCCCTGGGGCCTCCAGAAGGAGAGCAGCTCTGATGATACCATGTTTTCAGCCCAGGAAACTCCTGACCCCCAGAGCTGTACTATAGTAACTGTAGGTGCCCTACATGTGTGCAAGCTTGTCAGAGTGGCAGTAGGACACTGCCCTGGTGCTAGGCCCCGGGGTACAGCAGAGGACAAGATGAACCAGACCTTGCCCTCCTGGGGGTTGCCGTCTAGACCTGAGACGGGGAAATAAGGACAGGTGTTTAGTTAGAACCATACTGGGTGCTCTAGAGAGAGAGCTAAGGCACGTAATAGGGTTGTGACCCCATCTAGGAAGTTAGCAACAGCAGCGTGAAGAGCTCCCTGTGATCTGAACACAAAGCATGAGTGAAAATTAGGCCAAGCAGAGGGATGGAGAGAGCCTTCCAGAGAGGCATGTAAAGGCCCCAAGGCAGGAGGGAACATGCCTGGCTTGTGGATCTGGGGGGAATCAGGGCTGAGTGTGGGCCAAGGATGAGACCAGGGTAAGGGGGGGTAAAGTGCCAGACAGGACTAGACCACGGGGGGCACTCCGAGTGGGGACAGTGGGGCACCCCAAAGGACGTTGGGCATGAAGCTAGATGAAACCAATTTGCATTTGTAAGATCATTCTGAAACTCAAGAATTAATGTAATTAATAAGCCAGAATAGGATGCTATGGGGAAAAAAACAATTAGAGAACCAGAAAGAGCTCTTGGAAATGTGAAATATGCTGCTGAATACAAAACTCAGCAAAAGATCGAAGTAAATCTCCCAGAAAGTGGAATAATGACAGAGAGATGTAAGATTAGAGAACAGCCAGGAAGCAAGGAGACCCACTCCAAGGAGTCCAACATCCAGCTACAAGACATTCCAGAAATGGGGGTAGAGATGGCTGCAGACAGAAAATATAAATGAGAGAGGGCTCACTGAGAACCTGGAACCATGTCCTCATGTCGTTCTAGAACATGCTGGGATCTCAAAGAACTCACAGGTGACCTACCAAACCCTGGGCCTCTGAATGGGTTGGACTTCCATAGAGAAGATTTATAAAGAAGACTTCAGATTTCTGAAGGAAAATACAATTCTATACCCAGCCACAGTATCTCTCAAGGCAAGGATACCATAAAGGAATTCTCAGTCAGTCCAGAGTTCATAAAATTTACTTTCTGTACCTTTTCTTAGAAAGTTGTAGAGAATTGGCTCCAGCGAAACATGGGAGCAAACCAGGACAGAGGACGGCATGGAGGGAGGCAAGAGCGGGTCTGTGCGCGGGGAAGTTGGAGTTGCCCCAGCCAGGGCGTGAGCAGAGGGAGGCCGCTCCAGAGGAGGTCCCAGGACAATGAATGGTGTGGGCTTAGAAGCAAACCTGGTACCGTGGAGCTTCCAAAACAGCAGAGGATCGCCCTGAGGAAGATGTGGCTAGAAACAAGGAGGAGGGCCACGGACTCTCCGGGCTCTAGAGGAACTGAGTGCTGGATTTAGTTACCTTTGGGTGTGGATTTCGTGGACCAAATTAAAATAACAGTGATGCTCTACTTGGAATTGGAGAGGAAATTGTAAGAAACAATGAGAACACTAATTAGAGAAACTGGAAACTGTAAATGGTATGAGAGAGCTCAATGGTCACCTTCCAGGGAAGGAAAGACCCCTGGGCTCTGACTGGCCCTGTGGTGAGGAAGGGGAGGCTGCTGTGGCTGCCAGGTGGGATCACAGAATATGCCAGGACAGGTCTTTGAGGTGTCTCTGTTGGGGTGCCCACTTTCAGTTAGCATGTGGGGCCCAGAGGAGAGACTGGGACTGGAGATGGTCATAGGAGACCGGTCAGCATGGGGTGGCAGGCGGTCACTCACAAGAGATTGCAGGGGGAGGAGAGAGAGCCAGAACTGGGCCGCTTGTGAGCTGCAGGATGGCAAGCTTTGCAGGAGGCACGGGGCAGTGGCTGGGGCGGGAGGAGAGCTGCGGCTTCGAGAAGGGGTGTGCCGCGGGGGCCCGAGGATGGGGAGCAAGGGGCTCCGCCGAGTCCAGCTCTGCAGAGCTGCAGAAGTCTGTACTTGGTCCACCTCCACTCTGACCCCAACAGACACGGTGCTGCTGGGGACATTAGTCGCATCACCTGGGTCCCCTGGCCCCTCACAGCAGCACAGCACAGATGCCCCATGAATTCTTGTGGCCTGAGTGACGGAGCAAGGTGATGGGCATTTGAGGCGAGGATGGCCCGGTGTTGTAGATGCCAGCTCTGCCCAGCAGAGGGGAGGAGAGTGGGCCTGCTCCGCCGTCCACATGCTGGTCTGCGGGCGGGAACAGTGTGGGAGGAGCCGTGTGCTTGACCTCAGCCTGGGGTCCAAGACTGAGGGCAGATGGGCCTGGACAGGCATATCTTTGTGCCCGCAGACAGTCACAGAGGAAGAGGGTCCTACTGGGTGGGAGATGCTGCTTCCCCAAGCCATGTCTGAGGCCAGGCGCACGTTGGCCTCCCCCTGGTTGCTGCCCCAGACTTCGGGCTTCCCAGGCGTGGGCCGGCTGCCGGGCTCCCAGGGTGTAGACCCGGACCTGAGGGAAGGCTAGGGAAGGCCTTCCCAGCCCACTTGTTCTGAGTGCCCCACCCGCCTGGGCTCCCGTACTTCCAGGGAAATGGGCGTTTCCTGCGGGTGGGGTCCAAGGGCTCAAGACGCCGAGGGGAACGGGTGCGTCTACAGCCAGCCACTTGCCAGTATCCCCTTGGCACTTGCTGCCAGGGGGCTCCGCCCCATGTGCCTGAAGTCACACCATTGGCGCTTCCTTCTTTGGGCTTGATGTCGTCTTCAACAAATATTTTCTGAATGTCTGCTATGTACTAGGCACTGGGAACACGAGGGAAAGTATGTGGACCTGCCCTTGAGGGAGTCATGTCCAAGGGGGCCACGAACAGTAAGTGGCCAGTTAATTATCTTCCTCAGAGAAGTGGGGACGGCTCCCAGTGCAGTTAGTCATTCACACTTCAGTATGAATGAGTTTTTCCCATGCTTTGCTCAGTACCGGACTGGACCAGGGTGGCCTCATGCTCTGAGGAGTGGGGTGATGGTGGGGGCCGGAGTGGAGAGGGGGCAGGGCAACCACTGCCCACAGATGTTTCCCCAGCTCTCAAGCACCCAGACTGCATCCTTGAGGCCCCCAGGAGGCCGTCTCTCAGACCCACTCCCCACCCGCCCTGGTCTCAACACCCCCTGGCCCTGTACCTTCTCCCCAGGCCTCGCCCTCCCCGCCATCCTGGAAACGGTTTTGCTGTCTGCGGAGATCATGTGTAACTGCCTGTGAGTTATAAGTCTCCGGAGCAAGCAGCCTGTTACCTAACCAGGCCTGGCTCATGCCAATGTCTTGAGTAATTATTGGGGGGCGGGGGTCTGTCCAGCCCACAGCAGAACCTCTCCGAGGGAGGGCTATTGTTTTTCATGTCAGCTGCATTTTAAGGCTACATTTCATGTCAGCTGTGACTTGGAAGGAAAGAGAGAGCCTGGCCTTTGAAAGATGAAGAAATGGAGACCAGAGTGGTGGAGGGCGGCTTAACCCTTTGGGCCCCCCGTGCTCCCGGCTTCCCAGCATCGCCTGCAGAGAGTAGGCTTGTCGGGGATCAGGACCTGTGGCCAGGCCCGGCAGCCGCCACCTGGCAGTGCCAATGGAAAGCGTCGTGCGGTCACGTACAGACGGTCACGGAAACTCGGGCGGACGGCAGCGTTGAGGGCGCGTGCCAGGGCCGGCCCCCGAGCCCGGCCCCCTCCCCTCCAGCTGCTGCTTCCCTGAAGGTCTCACCCCGCCAGAGCTGCAGCCCAGCGCCCGCAGTGTGGAAATGGCTCTGGGCATGGGGTGGGGTTTGCCCAGCCACCCACACAGAGAGGTGCAGGGTAATTGCCTCCACCCAGGACCCCTGACCAGTGACTCGGGTGCCTACTGTGTGCCGGGAGCGCACCAGGTGCAAAGGCCACCCGCACCCAGTCCTCGGGAAGCTCAGTCCGGGGAAAGGAGGGCGAGCAGTCAGCAAGCCACCGAGGGCGGGACGTGAGGCTACAGAGCAGCAAGGGCCGGGCGCGCAGGAGAGCGGGGCGGGCGGCAAGGGGGCAGTGGGGTGGGGGGTAGGGGTGCTCCCCAAGGAACTCATGTCGGAGCGAAACCCAGCGACGAGGCCTGTGAGCTGGACAGACACAGGCGAGCCTAAGCCCCTCGACGCCCCCCTCCCCACTCCGGCGCGGCCGGGGGCTGGCCAGCAGGCTGCCGTGCGCCAAGCCTTAGATCGCCCCTTGCTTCCTGGTGTTAACGCCTGCACGGACTCGTTTGCTTACGTGTTCACTAAGTCACTCAGCAAAGCCTCACTAAGTACCTGCTGTAGGCTGGGAGCAACAGTCCTGAGGTCCTAGGGTGAGAGAGGGGCACAGCAGCACCCAGGCTGGTGGGACTCAGGCGAGCAGGGCAAGATGGGGGAAGGGTGCCTGCAGACCGGATGCGGGCCTGGCAGCCCCGACAAGGAGTCTGCACTTCTTTTCAGTATCTCAGAACCCATAGGAAGGTTTTAAGCACTAAGGGCAAAGTTGACATGCTCTGATTTATGTGCCCTGGGCTGCGTGTGACTGGGACCGGGGTGCCAGGAGGCAGGCAGAGCAGTTGACAAGGGGACGATGGACTAGATTCAGGGCAAGGCAGTTGGTCCTGACTGTTGCTCAGACAGTGACATCAGTGGTAGTATAATAATCAAGAGAGAGTTTTGCCACCCAGTGTCCCAGCCAGGTGGGAGCAACCAGGGCTGAAGTGTGCACAGCACTGCAGGGGACCTGGGGCCCTTCTCTGTTCGCTTCACTGTCTGCAACACAGGGCTTCTGTCCCATGGCCCCCGGTGGCTGCTCCTGCAGTCACCATCATGTCTGCATTCCAGCGGCAGGAACAGAAAAGACCCTGCACAGAAGCCACTGTGTTGGCACCCCTTATTTCCCCTGACCAGAATGTAACACACCCTGAGTCACTATAAGGGCCCTGGGAAACCTGATCTCTGCTCCGGGCAGTCAAATGCCCCATTTAACTCTGAGCTCTGTTGATTAGAAAAGAGAGAACAGTTACGGGGATAATTAGCCACCTTTCCCAAAGGGCAAATTCCACATGGTTTGGAGGGTAGATAGAAAGGACTCAGGTCAGAACTGCACAGGGCACTGGAGGTGAGGACAGAGGAGGACACGGCTGCAAGCAGCAGCCACAGGGCACTGCCATGTCCCGGGAGGTCAGGGCGTATCCATTCCCGATGTCTCTAAGAGCCTGAGTGGTGAGACCAGAGCCTGGGGGCTCCACGGCCTGCTTGGCCTTGAGAGTCCAAACCAGGAATCCCGGGTGTGTGGATGTGATGAGGTCAGTGACAGAGAAGCAAGATCAGAGACAGCCGCACACACTGGCCGGCTGAGAAAGAAGGACTTGGAGGGGCTTGGAGGAGAGAAACCCAGGAAAACGTGGGGTCTCAGGAGTTGGAGGGACCGCCCTCTCAGAAGAGAACTCTGAGAAGTCAGGACAGAAGACAGCATGACGTGACCCCTGGGAGGCCACTGGAGATGAAAAGTTAATATACAACCTCTAGTTAAATATGGCAAATTAGCACATGTGCTTATTTCTACTCCCTCCCAACCCCACTAAAATGACAAAATGACAATAAGGGCATTAAAATGTTTTAAGGTCTAGATCAACAAGGCTAAAGCAATCAGGAGAGACACCAAAAATCATTGACAAAGTTTGGAAATTGGGAAGCAGAAGGAGCAGTGGGGACCAGGGTATGTGGGCACCATGCTGAGCAGAGGGGGTGCCACCGAGTCTTAGCCCCCAGCCCAGAACCTTGGACAGGCTTGAGGACGGGAGTTCCAGGTGTCCTCCAGGCTGGGGCTAAGGAGGACTGTGGACAGGAGGATATGTACTGCAGATCCGTCTAGGCAGAAGATGCTCCCCAGATATCCCCCGAGCCCACGAAGCCAGGGACTGCCTGTCCCCCAACCAAAGACAGGACGCTTAGTTCTCATCAGACTTTTCAACAGCAATGCAGGAAGCTAGTGCGTAATGAAGACATGCCTTCAAACCTCTAAGGGAAAAAGTTACTTCCAGCCTAGAATTCTATACCCAGTCAAACTCTTAAGTATGAGAGTAGATTAAAGACATTTTCATACATTCACAGTCAAAAGTTTTACCTATACGGTGCCTTTTCTCAGAAAGTTATATTAGGATATCCTCCCGCAAATTAAAGTGGAAACCAAGAAAGAGAAACAAACAGTCCAAGAACCAGGGAAATCCAACACTAGGGAAAAAACAAACAAACAAACAAGAGACCAAGGAAATTCCCAGCATGATGGGGAAAAGCAGTTCTAGCGCTACAGCTGTTCAGCAGGCCTGGAGAGCAACGCGTCCTTCTAGGAGTCCAGAAAGAAACTTCCAGGAGACAAAAGAATGAAGCTGGTAGTTGCTGGTATACGCAACAGGATGAAAAGAAATTTTTATAATTCTAGCAGAGTTCAATAAGGAACTCACAGCAGATGCAATAAAAACTAAACAAAACATAAAGGCAATTCTTAACCCCAGGTAAAACAAAAAGTTGTAAGCATAGAAGACCCATGACTCAGCTGAAAATTGTATTGGCATAGTGACATAAAATTACAAACTGTTTCCATAAAATACAAATAGTAAATACTTTTTTAGTCTAAAATTGCAACATACCTTATTAGGAGGATAGGGGAGGGGCAGGGTTTGTGAAAACAAAATCTTGTTGTCTCGTCTTCCATGTTAGGCATTCACTAGGTAATGTCTAAACTGAAAAACCAAGGAATCGCAGTATAAGCCTGTGATTGTAGAATAACAAGGCAAAGCCGAGAGACAGCTGAGAGGGTCGGGGAGTTGCCTCTGGGGTCAGGAATTGAGGCCGGAAGATACAGAAGCCACAGGACATCTTCAGGCAGGTTTGCTTGCTGGTGAAAACTCCAGAACGGAGGGAGGGATCCGTGGTACAGGAGAATGGGAGGCCTGCCCATGGCCCGGCGAGGGGGAAGAGTGGGAGTCAGGGAACGAGGGGGTCTTGGAGGGAGGAAGGTGTGGGCATGCCCCCCGAGCTCAGGAAGAGCAGGTGAGCAGGTGAGCAGGCGAGCCCTCCTTGCTGCATGTGCAAACCTGGGACTGCAGGCTCCTGGGCAGGAGCGCCCTGAGGCACCGAGGTGTGGGGCTGCGCAGGATGGGGCAGCGGTGACAGAGGAGGGCTCACTGGTGGGTGCCCCCTTCTCACCTTTAACTCAGGCTGACAGAGGGACCTGGGCTTCTTCCCAGGGGGCCTCCCAGAGCTGTGACTTAAATGGTACCAAGGATGGTCTCCAAGGCCCTCTGGTCAAGGTGCTAATGGGGAACCTACGGGCTGTGACAAGGGTGACCCCAGTCCTCTTGGAGTCCTTCAGACCACACCCAGTCTGGTCAGCGCGGGTCCCCCACCCAGGCTTGGCGCCCCAAGCAGCCCTTCCTTCTGGCCCAGGAGCAGGAAGGGCGGGCTGGGAGCCACAGGATGGGGCCTGAATCTCTCATCAGCCCTCAGGTCAGCCCAGGGCGTCCTTCCTGGGGGGAGGCCTCCGACCCTTCCGCTCACCTTCCGAGCATTGTAGGCCTTCCTGGGAGCCCCCACCACTCAGTCACTCTCAGGCCTCTGACCTCCCAAGGATACCCAACACCTGTCCCCTCCAGCGCCCTAGCCTCAAGGCCACACACCTAGAGGCCAGGGCTGGAGCTTCCTAAGGTCACCAGCTTCTGTGTGTGGCTGGGATGGGATAGGGACAAGAGTGGGGGGGATGACAGGAGGGGTGGCACCGTCACCTGCTCAGGAGCCACAGGCAGCCTAGCCAAGGGGCTGTGGGTTTGTCCATGGCAGGTGGCCACTGCTCTGCTTTCCCGCTGACCTGGTCCCGTGCCCTCACCCCACCAGGGCCCCATGCAGCTCTTCCTGTAGGGGGCAGGCAGATGCTCTTGGCGGCTGCCCTTTGCCCGGGGCCGGCCGAGCACAGAGGGCCTGCCTGCCAGATGGGGCTGAGAGGGTCCCAGGGTCAGGAGGCTCCGGGGGGCAGCTGCCAGGCCTTTGTGGTCAGGGCACAGCGCTGCACATTAGACAGGGGTGCACATCAGGCCCCCAGGAGCCTCAGGAGGGGGCCACACAGTGGGACAGGGGACGTGGCTCATCCTCACTTCCCCAAATGGCAGGGAGGCCTGAGAAGCCAGCAGATTCGAGGCTGAGGACGACAGAGCCGGCCAGGGCTGCACCCAGCACCAAGGGCAGACGGAGGCCGTGTCCAGAGACTCTCTCTCCGCCCAGGTGGCCCCCGCCCTTGGCTGCAACCCTCCTGTTCTCCGCCATGGCAAAAGTTGAGAGCCAGGTCCTCCCCGCTGCCCACAAGCCCAACCACCCCAGGCACCTCCCCGACTGGCCACCACCTCAACCAGGGCCTCTGAGGCGCACCTTGCTCACTGAGCTGCCAGTGCCCCAGGGTAAGCCCCTGAGCATGGCTGCCATGCTCTGGTCTGCCCCAGGCGCCTACCTTCCACAGTTACAGTACTTGTGCTCCATCAGTGAGCATAACCGAATGCGCACCATCGGCCCCTGTGATGCTGAGGAGGCCACGGTGCAGGGGGCCGAGGCCCGGCGCGGGCCTCAGGGCAGGCAGGTGGGAGCCACCCTCACCTCTCGGACCATCCCTTTGCGTCCCGGTCTCACAGACGCAGAGGCGAAGGCTGGGAGAGGTGACCAAAGCCAGCCTCCACACTGGTATGGGGCTGGACTTGGGCTGAGGACCAGGCAGTGCACTGGGCTCAGCCACTAGGATGGGGTGAGCAGAGGCCCCAGAGTGGGCCCCAGGCCACATGGGGAAGGTGGGCCGGGGTGCTGGGGGCTGGGAGTATCGGCAGCCTGGGAAGGAGGGTGCTGGAAGCAGAGAGCGCAGGACCTGCCGAACATGCCCAGATGGAGCTGGAGGCTGGGGCCTGGCCAGAGCTGCAGCCGCTTCCTTCCCCGCCCACCTGCTCCCCCACCTCCTCGCCCATTTCCTGGACACTCCGTCTCAGGGTTGGGGCCGGAGTGGGGGTGGGGGGCAGCCACACCCGACTTGGCCACAAGAAGTGGGCCAAGGGCTGGCCTTACCTGTGAGGTGCTGAGCTCCCCGCACGAGCAGAGGTGGGCAGGGAGCCGTGTTCGGGTGGAGGAAGGATGGGGTGCACGGCCTCTGGCTCAGGGTTCCAGGCCCCACAGGCCAGGAGGGACCGCAGTCTGGCCGTGTCCACTGGATGGGACGAGGCACCCTAGCCGCCAGCCAGGCCCCCGGTGCCTGGGGGGATGGGGGAGAGCATATTCCTGCTGCCCCCCTGATGACCCGTCCCGGGGAGGGGGCTCGAGCCCCGGCCGTGGGGCACGTCCCACACCTCCCTCCCCATAAGGCCCTGCCGACTGCTAGGACAAATCCTGGATCCCAAATTCTGGGCCTGGCTGCCCCCCCACTATCTGAGACCCCAGTCCGAGACCCCAGGCCCAGCAGCCCATCGGTCCCGGCCTCAGGAGAGCTGATTCAGGGAAGCCGAGGAGCAGGAGCTGAGAGCGGGGCTGGGGGTGGGGCCCTGTGATGGGTGTGGGCCCCGGGGCTGCCCACCAGTCTGGGTTGGCCACAGCTGCAGCCTGGCCTGCCCCTGGCCAGCTGAGTCATGGGGCTGCTATCTCCGGGCTAGGACCAAGGTGGGAAAGGCAGCAAGTTAGGGTACCCCAACACCTGGAGTGCGGGCAGGGCCCCCCGGGACTAGGTGGCCAGCCTGTACCCCAGCTTTTCCAGGCTCCGAGTCCCTGCCTCCACCCCTGGGTTCTGCTCCACATGCCAGCTCCCAGCGTAGGGCCCAGCCAATCTAATGGGAACTTGCATGCACACACACACACACACACATGCCCGAATACACACGCATGCTGACCAGGCCCCCTGCCCTCTGCTCAGGTGCCCTACCTGGGGCTAACCTGGACAGTTCTGGCTTCTGGTGGTGGTTTTCCCCTCCTGAAAATCTTTCCTGAGCACGTACCATGTACTAGGCACTGGGCTGGCAGCTTCAGTGCAGCAAAGCAGAAACCCCACCCTTCAACAGCTGACTGTCCACCATGGAGGAGGCAGGAAATGAGACAGGTCAGCTCAGCAGTGAGGGGCACCAAGCTGGGGAGCACAGAGAGTGCCGCAGGTGCGCGGGGCAGCCCTGAGATGGGGCTTTGAGGAATCCCTCAAAAGGGGGCAGAGGCCACCTGAGCCTCAGAGAGGAAGAGCCTGCCTCCTGGAGGCAGCAGGTGCGCCGGACCTGCGGCGGGATTGGTCCAGGCGGGGGCCCGGAGCAGAGCGGGCAGGGGCTGTGGAGAGGGCATGGCCGGACGGTGACCCGCCCTTGGCTCTGGTGGCATGGGGAGCGCTGTTCTAACACACCTCTCCTGAGGCCTAAGAGTGGCCGTGGAGAGCCGGCGGGGGACGTGGCCCCCAGGGCCACTGCTGGCTCAGCCCAGGGCAATAGCTCTGGGGGTGGGAGGAGCTTCGCATTGAAGACAGGACTTCTGGGCCCTGACCGTGTGGGGGTCTTTGTGCAGTGGCGTCAGATGAGAAGTGTGAGCAAGAGGGTCCAGGGCACCCTAGAGTTTCTGGCCTCTTAAATGAGGGGAGCAGCAGATGGGGGAGGCACATGGGGTCCAGGAAGGACACACTGAGCTACAGATGCTGAGACACCTTGGAGAGGCAGCCCCGCAGGGGGTTCCGCATGGTTCTGCCGTCCAGACTAGAGGTGTACGTGGGGGTCCCCAGAATGTGGCTGGACAAGGTCAAGGGGCACATGGCAGGGAGGACCCATCTGCCAGCCAGAGAGGTGAGGGGGACCCCAAAGTTGGCAGCAGTGGAAGGAAGCCAGGCACTGTCTGATGTTGGGCTCAGGGTCCCAGCCCAGGGAAGCCCATCAAGGAGTGTCTTACGGGATGCTGGACAGGTGCTGCCCAGCCTGGGCCCAGAGAATAGTGTATGACACCCCCAAGGAGAGACAAGGGTGGAGTCAAGGCAGGGTTTTGTTTGCTTTGCTGTTGGGGCTGAGGAACCCGGGAGCGTGAATGCCTGGGGATGCAGGGGGCATGCCGGTGCCTGGGGAGGGGGTGAAGCCTGAGCTGCCTGGGTGCTCTGGGAGGGGTGGCCTTGGCTGGCAGCCAGATGGCCCAGAGGGGAGGCTGGGGCCCAGGACTTCTCTGGGTCAGTGGGGGGTGGGGCGGGGGCCCACGGGGAGGCGGTGGACAGGTGGGGGCTGCGTGGACCAGGACGCGGACTCTCCAGCCTCGGGCCCAGGTCATTAGTGGCTGGGGAGCTGGACTGTGCAGCCTGTGGCTTGGCTGGGGGTGCAGGTGGACGCCACAGCATTCTTTCCTCGGGACCGGGGGAGGGGGGAAGGAGGGGGTGGCTGAGGGTTGGAGGGTGCTTGGTGGGGCGTCAGTGGTCTGAGGGCGGGGGGCCACCCTGGAGTCAGGATAGGAGGCCCACCCCACCTGCGGGGAGGCCCCGTCCCAGGAGGAACAAAACAGGCAGAACCCTATGAGAGGGACGGGCAGGGACGTGAGTCAAAGTGACCATGTGCCGCAGGGGCAAGCAGGGGGCTGTGGGAGCAGAAACGCAGGTGCAAGAGGCTGTGGGGGAACCACATGGAAGGCCCAGTGCAGGGCTCAGCCCTGGCCACAGGCACCAAGCAGTCCAGTCCCTGGAGTGATGGTCCCCTCCGTGGGCCACCGGGACAGGGCACAGGGCTGCCGCCTGTGGAGCACTCGGCCTCCCCACCACCATGTGCCGCTCCCAGAGCCCCCCTGCAAGGGTGCACAGCGCGGCCGCCCCAAGGAGCGAACTGTGGGCATGTTTCAACGTGGGCAGCTCAAAACCTGTGATGAGTGCAAACAAGTCAGCAGCAAGCACAATATCTCACGTCACTGTTTATGCTGAAACCCGCCTTGGCTGGGACTGCATCAAGGCTAAGCTGCAGCTTTGAAGTAGCCGGAAGGAGAGACCCCAGACCGCAGAGACGTTCCTGCGAAGGAGGGGCCTGGCAGAGGGGATGTTTCTTTGAAACGTTTTTGCCTTTTGGGAAAAATGTTTTAGAAAAGTACCTGTATCATGCAAACCCCTGTAAACAGGCTAGTTTAGAACCCACCCTGGCTGGGCAGAGTGCTGCGGGGGGAGGGGCACGGCAGGCAGCAGGTGGCCCTGGAGTGGGTGGGCCCGGCGGTGTGGGAAGGAGCTCACGAGCACGTGCAGTCAGGGAACAGCCTGAAAAGTTGTCTCAAGCGTCCAGAGAGAGGACACGGTCCTGGGATGGACAGGGACCCCCAAGGTTGCCCCAGAGAGGTGTGGAGAGAAAATGCACTAGGCGGGGGATGGAGCCCACATAGGGGGGCAGAGAAGTGGTCAGAGGCAGCTGGAACCCCATAGAGGTGGCTGAAGGAGGAGGTAGCCAAGTGTCCAGGGGAAACGGTGTCCAGTGTGCTGGGGAAACAGTGCGGCCTCCTTCTGCTGAGTCCCCCACAGGCCTGAGGAGCTGTCCAGGGGAGCTGGACCCTTCCCCCAGGAGACCCCAGCCACATACACACGGATCTCTGACTTAGACATGACTCCCGCAACTGCCCTACACTTCAGGGCAGACTCACTGTCCCCTCCCTGGGAGGGGACAGAGGCCCAGAGTCACCCAGCTGATGAGGGGTCGTGGATGGCCTGGCAGTGACCCTGCTTTCAGGGAGGCAGATGTGCGAGAAGCAAACAATACCAGTGGCAACTGGGCAGGCTGAAGGCCTGGGGGGAGGAGGGCAGGGAGGTGGTGCCAGGAAACCAGGAGCGAGGAAGGAAGGGGGGCTTCTCAGGAGGAGCCCCTCACCCTGGGACCTGAAGAATGAGGAGGGCCCGCTGGCTCAGGAGAGGGTGGGTTGTTCCAGGAAGTGGGCCAGCTGGTGCAAAGGTCCTGAGGCAGAGGAGGGGTATGGCTCCTCAAAGGAACTGGAATGAAGCCAGTTCAGTGCATGGAGGCGCACTGACCCAGGTGGGACACAGGGCCCAGATCGAGGGGGTGGGTACCTCTGGCAAGTGGGGCTGTTTTTGTACTGAGCGTGGTAGGCAGACGTGCAGGAATTTCTCTCAGAGCAGGGATGGCGTGTAAAGACAGAAGGGAGTCCACTGGCCGTGGAGAGCCACAGGGAGGGCAAGTTGAGCCTGGGCAGGTGCTGCTGGGCAGCCTGGTAGCTGGTGGGCTCAGGGTCCTGAACTGTCCACACCCTGGCCAAGGGCCTTGGGGTGGAGGCTGTGGAAGCAGCCCGGCCTGGCCAGGAGCAGATGGAATAATGGCAGAGGAGCTGCTGGGTGGCCCCTGCCCACCTGCCCGCTGTCACTGGGCTGAGTGTCGCCTGCCCACAGGCCCAGCCTGGGATTTGGCAGAGGTGGCCAAGTGCTCCCTGGCTTCAGGTACGAAGTGTCCTGCTCGGCGTCCCCCTGGTTTCCGGGATTCGCAGCTCGTCAGAGGGGCAGCCTGGGAGGGGGAGGCGGGGTGAGAATCAAATGCAGGTGGGGCCGCCGCCACCGCCAACACAAACACGGCCTCTCAGCTTCCAGCGCTTTTTTCCAGCCTGCCCCACATTCCCGCTCACCCGGCCCCCAAGCAGGGCGGCTGAGGCGGCCAGCCGGCCTGGGGCTGCCCGATGTGGGCAGGGCAGGCAGCTGCCCCTGCTTGGCCTCCACTAGCAGGACCCCCGGGGACCCCGGCTAGGCACTGGCCAGCCCCTGTGGAGGCCCAAGCCCCGCCCACGCTGGGCCAGGTGGCTGCGGGCAGCTTCCCGCCTCTGTGCGTCCAGCCGCACCCAGCCCCCTGACTCTACCCCTGACCCCCTCCCTGGCTTCTGTCCTGGGAGCCTTCCCCCTGGAATCCACGGTGAGGCCATGGCCGTGCTGGTCCCAGCAGTGGGGGAGGGAGGAGGTAGCAAAGTGCCCAGGGGCACGGATTGAGCACAGGGCACACAGGCCTCGGGGGACTTGCATCCCGGAGTGCAGGCAGCAAGAGACAAAAACGTCATCAACAAGCCAGTGACGTAGGTGTGAGTTCTGGAGGAAAGGAAAGGCAGACGAAGGACAGGACTGCGGTCAGTCGCTGGGGTCCTCACGGAGACTTGAATGGAAATGTGGACAAGGAAGGGTGTGAGCCTGAGAACCCCAGAGAATATCCTGGGGCTGGGGAAAGCAGGGTGGGAGTTGGCGAGGCGGGGGTGATGGGCTGGGGTCAAGAAGCGCCCCACGGCCAGCCTGTGGCCGGAGCAGCTCGCAGTGAGGCCTTGCATCTTGTGTTCAGAGCTCAAGGAATCCGAGTTTTGCGCAGAGGATCTCAGACCGCAGGGGCGGAGGGCGGAGGTCATCGAGGTTGCCCAGGTGAGCTGGTCCATGCTCCCTTCACCACCTCCTCTGCTGGGCCCTCAGGATGGACCCACATGTATTTTCACCTCCAGAATAAACAGCCTTGCCACCATAGCAAAACATGGTGTAAGGCTGCCATGATTGCAGTGTTTTAGCGTAGACTTCAAAGTAGGTCAGGACACACGAGAGTTTTGTGTATACAAAAGCTGTTCCGAATTGGTGGGGAAAGGTAGGGCGTTCTGTGATGTAGCAATAAGGCAGTTACTGAAAATAGGTCTGTACCTCAAAATAAGTCCCACAAAAATTAAAGATTTAAGGGTAAAATATAAATCCAAAAGGTACTAGAAAAAAAAGGTTTCAGAGTTGGAATGGGGAGGGCCGCTCCGAGAGTGCCCAAAATCCAGGAGCCAGAAAAGGAAAAGACGGACGACTCTTACTACATAAAATGAAAAAGAAAGCATCTGCATGACAAGACAAAACACAATAATCATAATTGTCACAAACCAATTCAGGAGACAGGAACACTAAAGAAAAATGTTTGCGATGTGAATGTCAAAGGACAGACTTCTTTAATATACAAAGAACCCTTACAAATCAGTAACAAAAAAAAAAGGCCTGGCCAGCACTGCTGGCCCCTGGCCCTGCTTCTCCACCAAGCACCCCCTCCAGGGTGGGAGCAAGCACTGGGCTTGGAGACCCTTGCCCTCCCACCCTGGCAATGGGGCTCCAGGAGAATGGCAGGGGCCTCATTTACTCATTCAGCAAGTATTTGTGAAGCGCCAACTCCATTTATCCCATGTGTATGTACACCTACTATGTGCCCAGCTCTGGGACACCACCTGAGGATACAACTGTGGCCGCATGAGCCAAGTCCTGGCTGCCCTCAACATTTGAGCTGAGGTCATATGACCTGATGGAGGGCGGCTTTCCAGGCAGTCAGGGAGGACCAGGCGAGGGGGCCTTGGAGGCCGCAGAAGAGGACTGGATGCCCACGGGAGGGAGATGAGATTGCTGGGTGGAGGCAGTTGGGACAGGGAATGCCACTGGCCTGAGCAGGGGTATTGCATCCAAGGGAGAGGGAGTCATTCAGGGTATATGACCTAGAGAGCCACAGGAACACCAGCAGGGGAGGTGTGGGTGACTCGGTGGTTGTGGCACCATGTAGATGTCAGCGCCACTTTCTGAGATGGGAGCACAGGGTTGGGGGAGGGCCTGGGGCAAGTCTGAGTTCTCTTTGGGACCTGCTGTGCTGAGATGCCGTCAGACCTGCTTGCCAGTGGACATGGGGTTCTAGGGCTTGGAGGTGGGAGTGTCTGTGCAGAGATGTGCCAGCAGGGAGGCCCCTAGGGCCAAGACACAAGGGCTGCCATGCGCCCCCTTCTCCAGCCCAAGGTGCACCCCCAGCCTGGACCCTGCTGGGCAGAGCAGCTGGTGTGTGGGTGACCACAGGGCCTGGAGATGGTGGTGCGTCTCTCCCTGTCGGGAGAGGCCACCAGCACTGACAGAGCTCTGTGCTGAGTGGGCGCCCACTGCTCACCCTCTGAGCTGCCCACCCCAGCAGCAGTGCTGACCAGTGGGAGCATACGCTCCTCCCTGTCATGTGCAAAGGCCGGGGGGCCGAGAGGTCCAGAGGGATCTGCTCAAGTCCTTTGGCAGCTCAGCAGGTGAGTGGGTGGAAGGTGGGGGAATGGTGCGAAGTCCCACAGGACTTCTGGGGCCTCCTGCCATGTGCAGGCTCCTGTGTCTGATAAAGCCAGGGAGCACATATGCATGTGGGTGTGCACACGTATGCCAACTGGCCCGGCTTGGGAATCCTCGCTCGGCCTCAGGGCACACTGCACGCACGCATGCCCGCCCGTGCACACATAGGAATTACTGGTATTAACGGTCACCAGGAGCCATAATCAACATATGCCGAGCACCAAGCACTGTTCCCAGCATTTTCATGCATTAATTCACTTAGTCCTGCCAACATCCTACTGAGGGGGGTGCCACCATTGTTCCCATCTTACAAATGGGGAAACTGAGATTCAGGGAAAGGACTTATCCAAGGACACCCAGCCAGGAAGCAGCAGAGCCAGGATGTGAGCCCCAGTGGCCTGTCCGCGTGCAGGAGCCCATCCTGTGGACCCAGACCCACTCTGTACCACACGTGCACACACACCCAGAACGAGTCCTCACCCCGGGGCCTCTGCAAAGGGCCGGGCCCTGCGAAGGTAGGCCGGGCTCTGAGGCCGACTCCTGTGGTTGGGTGCCCGGCTCACCTCAGGGTTTGCTCCCTCCACACAGGAGCCCTAGGGACTGGCAGTGAAGCCTGAACTGCTAGAAAAACGGCTGATTTTTCTCCAAGAGCTAAAACACTAAACAAAGTCATAAACACAGTCACACCATCTCCTGCGTAAATTACGACGTTATGAAACGCTGTGATCCACTTCCACGTGTGCCCAGCTCTGGAAAACCTACCAGCCCCGTGGGCCCCGAGGAAAGGGTGATTTGTTGGTGTTCTTCCCGCACTTCCGCCAGGGGGGTGCTTTCCCAGACCCCGCAGAGCCACCAGGGGCAGGGCCCGCAGGTTAGTGCACACCTGGGGCTGGGCCTGGGCTGCCCCTGGGCCAGGGGCCTCCTGGGGCAGTTTGCCCCAGGGGAGAAAGGCACCCATGCCCCCTCCCACTGGATGGTCCCCCCAGGGGCTCTGAGTCGAAGCTAGGTGATGTCCCACCCACTGCATTCTTTCCACAGACATTAACTGGGCTCCTCCAGCCCTGGCACGGTGGGCAAAGAAACAGGGCTCATGGAACCTGGTTCTAGCGAGAGAAACAGCTAAGGACCAAGCGGATACAGCCACATATCAGGTGCCTTGGAGAAGGCAAGGGCTTCTCAGGGAAGCAGAGGCTTGGGCGTCAGGTCAGTGAGGCTGCTGAGACCCGAGGGTGGGAGGAGGCTGTGCAGGCAGCAGGGGCAGCAGGGACAAAGGGCGCCATGTTTGAGGACCAGCAGAGGCCTGGACAGAGTGAACAGGGAGGGAGGGAGAGGAGGTCAGAGAACAAAGAGGGGTGCATCTGGGGCCACAGGAGGGCCTGGAGTCTCTCAGGGAGTGAGACGGGAACTCAGATGGGGCTGAGCAGGGCAGTGGCGTGATTTGCTTTGTGTTTGGAAAGGACCATCGTGTCCTGTCGGGGGAAGCTGGCTGGCAGGCTACTGCACCAATCCTGGCAAGAGAGGATGGCGGCCTGGCCTGGTGGTGGCCGTGGACAAGCAGGAGGGGTCTCCTGGGCTCTGCTGATGGATAGAACATGGGGCGTGCTGCTGAGGTGTGGAGACTTTTTCTGAAGTGAGGATCTCTGTGGAGGGCGCAGAGAGGTGGAGAGGCCTGAACAGGGGTGCGGGGCAGCACATTCCTAGTCTGTGTTCAGGCCAGAGCGCGGGTCAGGGCCACATGTGCCAGTCCTGGTGGGTCCCTGGCCTGAGCCCAGAGCACTGTCACATGAGGGTGCCTCCTCCCACCCGGGTCAGCAGACGGCCAGGCCCACAGGCCACAGAGCCGGTGCCTCCCCTGCATGGTTCCTCAGTGGTGTAGGTGCTCAGCACCACCTGCCTGTGCCAGAGGGCACGGGGGCAAATGCCATAGGTCACTGTGGCCAGCCCCCTCTGACCAGGCCATGGGTCCCAGAGTGAGGGCCAGGCCCATGAGGGTGGGACAAGGACGGGCATTCTGTGGAGACGGAGACCCCAGCAGCCCCGGGCACCCAGAACCCCTCTCATAACCTGCTCAGCAAGGAAGCACCCTGGGGTGGTGGTGTCGCCTCTCAGACTACATCCTCCTGTGTTCAGGAGGGCCTGACGCCCAAGACTGTGGCCAGTGAGGCTGGGCAAGGCCCCCTGGCTGTGGCCAGCACGTAGGTAGGGCAACAATCAGAATTCACTCCTCAGGCCCTGGGTCCCCGCTGTGCTGGGGACGTCACCTGAACTCTGCAGTGAGGAGGAGTGGCCAGGGGGCCCGGGTGGAGGAGGTGGGCTTCTGCCCGGAGCTCTCCAGCCCCAGGCTCCCTCCTGGGTGGGCCAAAGTGGGCACCCGGTCCCTGCTCTGTGCCAGCCTGTCCCTGCAAGCTGGTCCGGGGACTGGAGGCCTCTAAATGCTGACCAACAGGGCCCCGGGGGTGCCACAAGCTGTCCTCCAGGGCAAGGGTTCCCTCCCCTCGGTCCCCAAGTCTCGGCGTCCCCGCTCTTGAGGCCAGCATGACTGAGACAGCCCAAGGCACCCACGAGGCCAGGGCCACCAGCAAGTCCGGAGTTGGGATCAAGGCCAAGCCGGCTCTGCAAAAATGTCCCTTCAAAGATGCTTTTTCAAGATTTTCTTTTGAAAGCAAATTCCTAACCACATCACAGGGGAGCCCGCCTCCAGGGGTCCGGCCTCCAGGGGTCCGGCCTCCAGGGGTCCGGCCTCCGGCTCCGGGCCTCCTGACTGTTCCTCTTCCAGTTGAGGCAGGAACAGGGGCGTTCGCTGACCTTGACCTTTCAGTCACATCAAACTGCAAACAATGACGAGATCTGAGATCCCTCAGCCTGACCCCCCCAGCAGCTCCCAGGGAAGGCCGCCTCCCCTGGACACCCGGGTGGTCGGCCCCCACTCTCTGCAGCCGGGGTGTGGCCAGAGCCACTGCCTCCAGCCGACTGAGGGGCTCCCCGGGTGCCTTGATCCAATACATAAGCCAGACGGAGGCCCATCGTGCCCCAGGCAGAGAAGGAAGGACTCGGGGAGGGGGCCGCAGGGACCATCTCTCTGAGAAGTGGTGGAGCAGTCAGTGCCCAAGGCCCTCGGGGCAGCGAGGTGAGTGGGTCTGTGCACAGGCCTGGCAAAGGGGAGCCCACCGAGGGTGCTGGGACCGCCCAATGCCCCAGCCAGAGAGGAGCGGCCCACACGTGCCCCGCGCACACAGCCCGTGCAGGCCCTTACTTGTCATCTCGCTGTCCTGGGGAACCTGGCAAGGACTCACTAGAGGGGACAGTGTATTGGCCATTCTGCCTTAGCGAGGGGGTCTGACCCCGCTGCCCAGACCAGCTATGCCGCGGGGGCTGCAATCAGCCACCAAGGAGGACAAAGGCCCACGTGCGCTGGGCAGAGGCCGGGCTCGGCGGGGCTGGGCGGTGCAGGGCAGCCTCAGAGCTCGGAGCGGGCAGCCGAGCAGCAGGCAGCCCTGGGCGGACGGGGTGGCAGCACCAAGGTCGGCCGCGCAGCTCCAGGGGGAGCCTAGCCCAGGGCGTGGGGGGCAGGAGGGCTCCATGGGGCTTGACCACAGCAGCCCCCACCCCTCCCTGTATCCCAAACATGCTTCCAATTCCTTTTCTCCCAGGAACACCCCTTAAAGGCTTCCATGCCCACTTGCACATCTGGGGGTTTCAACAGATGTTCAAGTGGCCGTAAAGTGAAAATTTATGAAACCACAAATTTTCTTCTGTAACATATCTGGCGCTTTAATTGCTACCAACCGATGCCTAAGCCGGGCCTGCACGGTTAAGCCATGCCCGGGCCCGCCGAGTTCAAAGCTGCCCTCTTGATGCCCCGTGAGCCAAGGGGACCCCGAAGTCCCAGTGACCTCCCCAGGGCCCCCCAGGGCAGTGGGACCCAGGAGCCGGGTCCTGTGGCAGCTACAGCCCCAGAGGTCTTGGGCCAGGGAAAGGGCTGGCGCTTGGTGTGACAAGCGAGCATCCGTCCTGTGTCCCGCCCCGCCCGCCCCCAGCCTGCTGAGCTCAGATCCGGGCTCTCACCCCTCCGCGGAGCTCTCAGCACTGACATCCGCCCTGCCCAGCACCATTTCTTCCCAGAATGGAACTTGGGGCTGGGGGGCTGCAGGGGTGAGGTGAGAGACTCGGGGCTCCAACCAGTGACTCTGAGCAAGGCCCTTCTCCTTGGGGGGTCCCCAGGTTCTGCATCCGTAGGGTGGGTTGCAGGCCCCAGTAGTCTCCAGACGGCTCGGCAGAGGACCTAGGGTGTCAGGCAGGCCTGGAAGGTGTGCAGGGGGGAGGTGGGGGCGCTGAGTGAGTGGCCCCAGGCCCCACCCCCACTAGAGAAGCCCACATGCTTCCCCTCTATAGCCGGGGCTCCTGCCTCAGATCTGTCTGGGAAAATAGGAGATGGGCCCCTCTGGCCTGGGCAATGGGACCTGTGACGTGCAGCTGTCCCCAGGCCTGGGGCAGGTGGATCTTAGACCCAGGGCCATTCAAGAAGGCCGACTGCATGTGGCCTCAGCGCTGCAAAGGTGGGCCCCAGGCATCTGGGGAGGGCACAGCCCCCTCACAGGCAGCGTTCTGACAAGGGGCAGGGCTGCTGGCACAGGCCTCCTCCTTCCCACCCCACCCTGGGTCTCAGCTTAAGGGAGGTCCCCTGGCTTAGGTCTCATCCCCTGGCTCCTCAGAAGAGACCACTCCTCTCATTTCATCGCAACGCAGCCACTCCCCGCCTCCCCTCAGCTCAGTGGCCATGGTGGCAGGGGTGGGGGGTGCTGTGAGTGCCCCCCACTGTGAGGTGGGCCTGGGCCTCTGCACACACGGGGTCTGTGGCCCCTTCACCCATAGCATCTGCTCCCTACCTGTCCCGCCAGGCAGCACGCAGCTCTGCCCGGACCTGTGGAGGGATGCCAAAGCCAGCAGGGGCCCAGGGGGCCCAGGCCCCGACGCCCCGCACCATGGGTGTGTCCAGGCAGACGGACACAACAGTCCTCACTGCCTGCACTGGGCGCTGGGCTCAGCAGTTTCATGCTTCTGCCGGCTCCAGTACCCCGGGAGGAGAAGGGTCCGTCCGTCTCTGACAGCACCTGGGAGGGTTGCCCCCAGGGGCGCTGCAGGCCCCGGGCTGAGCTGTGCCTCCTCCACAGACCCCCTCGCTCCGGCTCTGCTCCTCCTGTGCACCTCCCTGGGGAGGGGGCCTCTCGGCACCGAATCCAGGGCCCACCCAGACGCCCTTCCCTGCTCTGACCTGCCTCGGGGCCAGCCCCTGCGTCACCCGACCCCAGTTCTGAAGGCTCTGCAGGCCTCTTCCTACCTCTGGGCCTCCTTCAGCCCCTTCCGCTCTTGGTCACCCAGCAGCCTCCACTGAGCAGCTGCCATCCCAGACCCAGCCTGCCTCCGTTCCCTCTGACTCCACAGGGCAGCCCCAGTGCCCACTTCAGGACAGTGGGGCCGCGTGCCCGGAGAGAACGCCGTAGGGCCCTGGCCTCAGCCCCGGGGTCTTGGTGCAGGTGGGGTTCAGATTTACTGGCTCTGTTGAGGCAGGAGATATGGGCAGGCAGGGAGGGAACCTGCCCCTTGGGTGAGGGCTGCAGGGGGCACCCTCCATGTGTCTGAGACGGCTGTGTATACCCAGACACCCATGCACACATTCTGTACACACTCAGGCATGACCAAGATGCAGGCACCTGCCGGGACACAGGGGTCTCCTCCCGCCGGGAGCCTGGGGTCTGCCCATCCGCACACCTGGCCGCCCCCCTGCCGACCGACTCCTCTCTGCTCTCATCCCCACAGGTGACACAGCTGGACCAGAGGCTGGTGCTCATCACAGAGATGCTTCACCAGTTGCTCTCCTTGCACCAGGGCGGCCTCCCGGGTGGCCACCCCCCCAGCGGGGTTGGGGCCCAAGTGGCCCAGCCCTGCGGCGGCAGCTCCATCAGCCCTGAGCTCTTCCTGCCCAGCAGTGCCCTGCCCACCTACGAACAGCTGACCGTGCCCCGAAGGGGCCCCGACGAGGGGTCCTGATGGGGGCTTGGGGCCCAGAGCCTGAGTGGCAAAGCCGGAGAAGCCCAGCCCCCGGGCCGACACCACCTCCCGCTGGGCAGGGGTAACCACTGGGCCACCGGCCACCTGCTCGGAGGCCCGAGACAGCAGCCCCTCTCTCCCAGGCCCAGACATCCTGGGGGCCATACTGCCCACAAGTCTAGGCATGGGCTCTGCGCAGGCTGCCTCTCCCTGGCCAGTGGGTACCAGAACTTGGCTAGTGTGGGGTCCCCCTCAGCTCTGAGACTGTGAGACCCCACATCACTTGCATGGTGATCGGGACACAGTGGCAGGGGATCAGGCTAGCCCTGCCAAGGGCTGGGCTTCCCAAGCACTCAGTCAGTCCCACGTATGGCCGGGAAGTCACACAGGTGCATGTTAGCCCACCCTGGTAGCCCCCAGGGGGCTTCCTGAGGGGAGACAGACAGGCAGCCTCAACAGGGTCTGCTGACACCCCTCCCTCAGCCTCCAATTGAGGCCCCAGGTGGACCCAGGAGAGAGGCAGGCAGGGCGGGGCAGGCCCAGCCCATGCCGAAGAAGGGAGGCCACCAGCAAGGCCCACAAGGCCCACAAGGCCCACGTAGAGGGCCCAGGCCTGGGCCTTGCTCGCTGCCTCTCCAGACGCTGACTCAGTGAGGCCACTGCTTCCAGCAGGAGGGACAGGCCCACAACTGTCCCCAGAGTGCTTCACTAGGGGTAGACAGGTAGCCCCACCTTGGACTGGCAGCTTCTCCTACCCATTCTGGAGAGAAGAGGAGGCCCCCAATCCTGCCCTGCGTGCGGCCCCTGCCTCCAGCCTCCTGCCCCAGTCCGAGCGGCTGGACAGCCACACAGCTGTCGCCTCCCCTGGCCTGCTGCTGAGCCATGGGGGAGCATAAGGTCACAGTCCCTACACAGGACAGAGGCCCCTCCTGGGCGTTACAGATCATGGAAATCAGGATACTTTGTGTTGATCTGGAATCTGTGTTTTAATGAGTTTCACAGTGTGATTTTGGCCCGCAGTTGTGCTGGCTTTCCCTAATAAATGTGGGGTCACGGGGCTGGTCTCGGCACTGCTCTCGTGGTGATTCCTGGGAGCCACCGTCTTGGTGCTCCTGCCAGCGGCCCCCCATCACTGCCTCTGGCCCTGCACGCCCAGCAGGCCGAGGGGGCCTGGAGCCTCTCAGCTCGGCAGCCTGGGAGTTTCTGGGTAGGAGGTCTCCCCTGGACCCAGGAGCTCCTCGAGACAGGGCCATCCCTGTTCCTGTCCCCCTGGCAGCACCGCAGGCGGCTCCGTCACCCACCCTGTAGACCTCAGCCCTTGGTGGTGCCTTCCCACAGGAAGCTCTCCCTGATGGCACCTCTTAAGAAGCTGTCCCTTCAAGGGGCAGCTCCTTGTGACTCCAGGAGTGAGCAGGTAGGGTCTTTGGCCCCAGATGAGGGCAGAGGGAGTTGCTCAGGGATCCTGCCCTCTGTGCCCACATCCCAAAGGCCGGCCATGGCCTGTCTTCCTAGGCCACAGGGACCCTGCCCTCCCCTGCCCACCTCCCACTGCTGCCCATGGGCACCTGTGCCCCCTGCCCCCCAGCCCAGCCCTCCAAGACCTCCCTCCTGGACAGGAGCCCTGCAGTCCCTTTGGAGACAGCACCCAGGTGGCTGCTAAACAGGAACTCATGGTTCCCTTCACAGAAGAGAGAGCCAGGGATCCTGTCAAAGGCCACAGCCCAGCGCGGCCTCCACCTGATCTGGGCTCTGGCAGCCCCAGGGGTTCCCCCTGGGGTGGCCCTGGCTACCTGATGTGGTCAAGATGTGGTCACTACCCTTCTCCCAGCAGCCCCAGAGCCCCTGAGGCAGGTGGGCACCTTTCCAGGGCCTGGCCTGGTTGGGCTGTGGGTGCTGGGGCAACAGCCTGCACCCCTGGGTAGCCACCATAGGGGATGCACTTGGGCCCCATCTGCCTCTCTCAGGCCAGGTTGGCCTTCATCCCGTGAGGATCCCTAAGGGGCTGGAGAAGCACAGGCTGGATCCTGCATGGGTGTGGGGTTCTGGGGACCCCACTCAGGCACGCCTGCCCCCACCGGCCTCAATTTTCCCATCATTGCCACAGTACTCCGTCAGGCCTGCCCAGCTCCCAACAGGCTGGACACATGTCAGGTCGGTGCCAGCCTGCCTCACCCTGCTTTGTGGGCACCTGTGGGCTCTGCCTGGCACCTCCATTCATGCTACACCCCAGCTCCCAGGCAGACCCGCTCAGCAGGGCTGGGGGTGGGTCTACTGTACACCTTTGGGCCATTTCTCCACCCTCCAGGCCTGCTTCCCTGTCCTGTCCTTACAGAGCCCGCCCCAAATTCCCAAGCCATCAGGTCTGTGGCATCTGAGATTTCAAGGAAGGGTGCCCCAAAGCCACCAAAAACAGCAGGAGGCCACTGTCAGGACACAGGGTCAAAGTCCCCACATGGGGTGGCAGCTTGGGCCCCTGTGGGAGGGGAGGACCGTGGGCCCCACTTCGGCCCGTCTGGGTCCACACCTCCCGGGGGTCCCGGGACTTGGCGGCCGGCCTGACCGCCCCGGCCTGTGGGGGGAGGGGAGCAGGGCAGCGCGGGGCCTGGGCCTCCCCAGCCTGCACCCATCGGGGAGGGGCGGGAGCAACAATTACTGGAAAGGCAAAAGCTGCTGTTTCCTTGTTGGGTAAATATTTGCGGAAACCCCAGGAAGCGGCTGGCTGGAGAGCAGGGTCCTCCACAGCGCCCCAGGCCCCTGGCCCCCCCGCCGGTGGGCACCCCAGCCTGCACCCCCTCGAAGCAGTGCACGGAGGAGTACCCCTCTGGGCGGGGCGCGGCCCCTGCACCCAGCCTGGCTTTGTTTTCCGTATTATCAACTGCGCACAAAGTGCACGAGCGCTTTGCTCCTGGACGGGCCATTGCAGCTCTCTCGGGTGTGAAATGCAATTTACCTGAAATAAAGCCCAATTATGGAATTAGCTAATTAAAGCCCACGGTGGAGGCTGGGCCCGGCTGGCCAGGCGCTCAATGCCCACCCGGTGCCCGCGGTCTGAAGGAACAGATGGCGGCCCGGTCCGCTGCGCCGGCCGCATTCCTTCACTCTGTCCCCTGATAACTGACTTAGACAGCACACGGCCATCTGGTGTATGACACGTCCTGTGTGCCCCGGACAATGGCCCAGCAGACCTCTCTGGGAGAGGGCCGTCGCCTGGGCAACAGTGGCATGTGCAGCCCAGGCCCATTCATGGCCCCCTCCCCCAGCCCCTTTGTGGGCCTCGCCTTGGCTGCCTGGCTGCTTGCCACTCACAATATCCATGAGTATTTGTCCACAGTGCCCAGCCTTTGTCTCCAGATTGGGCACCCTGTTCGAGGTCCTGAGTGTCCAGTGGGTGCTAGGAGCATCTGCTGGGAAAACAGCATGGGGTGCTAGGGGGCTGCCCTTGCTGGGGCACCCACCTCCTCTGCCCATGTCCCCCTCCCTGATCGACATGCCGCCTGGAACCAGGAGGCACCCCATAGGCACTTGGCTTGGCCATGGGGACCAGTCTCTGCGGCCAGTGTTGGCCCAACCTGAGGTTCCCTCAGTATTCAGGCCAAGGACTGAGAGGGGAAGGGCAGGCCAATCTTGCACCATCTGTGCAATGGGCAACAGGAATGCCCTGGTAAGGGGCCTGGGGTATGACACACGTCAGGTCTGGGCCCACAGCTGGCACACAGTAGGTGCTTAATGAAGGCAACCATAGCCTGGGAGATGCCCAAGCTGGCCACTTGCCATCCTGCACCCAAGCAGGCCCTTGCCCAGACCCTGCCTCCCACCACTGGCATCTCCCTTACCACGAGCCCCCGAGTCTCCAGCCAGGCCCACCTCCTCATGACGTCCCTGCGTCAGGCTCCAAGCTGCCGGTGGGCCCGGTGCTCCCCCTGCTTAGGACCACTTTGCAGCAGCCTCCCCAGCTGGGCTGGGGTCAGGAGCCATGCTCGGGGCCTGGAGCCCTCAGGAAGGCCAGAGCCCAGGAGAGCCTGGCACAGGGCCTGGCCCTACTGGCGCTCAGAAGCTCCCGTTAAAGTATCGAATACAATGTGCCAGAGCTGTAGGAGCTGCAGCCATGGAGGGGCTGGGCAGGGCGCCACAGGCAGCATGTCAGATGGATGCTGGAGGGGGGGGGGGTTTCCCCACCCTGTGACCTGAGGGCAGGAGGCGCTTGGAAATCTGCAGAGGGGGTGAGGACGTGAGAGGCAGATGTGGCCCAGGGCCCCAGGGACAGCCCCACATGCAGCCCCAGCCAGGGTCCACTCCTTGGCGATCTGCTGGGTCACCTGCAGGGACAGGGACCTCCCTTCCCAGCAAGCACCAGTCCCTGGTCTGGGGACCCCTTCCTAGCTCACCTGAAACCTACCTCCGCCAACACTTCCGGCTTCCTCCCAGGACTGCCTCTGGGCCCCAGACCCCGCTGGCCCCCTAGTCATCTGAAAGGGGGTCTCCACTTCACCTTTCTCAGTCCCCAGTGGCCGGTCTCTGCTCTTGGATTGGCCCTCTCCTGTGGCCCTGGAGGGCTGGGGAGCTAGGGAGGAGGGTGGCCCTGACCCAGGTTAGCCCAGGTCCTGGGCAGCCAGGCCTGTAGCATGTTTGGGGCAGCCAGAGCTGGACACAGCTTCCATTTCCATTGGCCTCTGAATGCTGGGAGCCAGGGACCAGGGCTCTTTCCAACTCCATTATGCATGTAACATTGGCAGGAGGCAGAGAGGACCCGGGGTCAGGCAGCATAGGAGCCCGTGAGCAGGCAGCTTCAAGCCTTCCCAGCCAGCCAGCGGGGAGCTGCCTCCAGCTCCAGAAGGCCAGGCCGGGGCGGAGGCTGAGCTGCGGGCTCTCGTCACTGAGGAAGGGCATTCTCTAAAAACCTAGCCACCCCACTCCTGGCCACCACCCTGCCCCACCCCCACCCTGCCTGAGGCCAGGGCACCATCCCACCACCTCGGGCACCAGCTGTGTGGCAGGGGGCAAGGGTTCACTCTAAGCCCCAGGTCCTTCTCTCCCAGTGGTCCCCCTGGGACCTCCTGGTCCTGGTTCTGTCATGTGGCCCTCGCCTCAGCACCCCTGAGGCACTGGGGGTGCGAGGAAAATGCATGGGACCCCTGCACCCCCATCCCCTTCCACAGCACCCAGCACCCAAGGCACCTTAGCAGGGCAGAAGGCAGAGGTGGGAGCTGGGCCCACCGCATACTGGATGCCAGGACTGCTCAGCTCCCTCTCCCGTCCTGCCCTGCAGACCTCGTCCCGAGCCTGCTCCATGGCACCAGGTGGGGGGGCAGCGCAGGCCGGCCTTTAAATCCCAGAGCTGCGCCATCCTGTCCCTCACCCGTTCCCAGGAGTCAGGACACTGACCCTGCAGTCTGAGGAAAGCAGAGAAGAGATGAGATCCCTCCTGGAGCTCATCATGGGCCTGGCACACCAGCTCCTACTTCCTGGGGGTAGATCCCGGCTGCTGGGTGGGAGTGTTGAGATGGAGGTAAAAGCGTGCCACGTGGACACTGCAGGGGCTGCCACCTGCCCATGATTCCGGCAGCCTCCTGCCTCCTCCCCTTGTGCCCGGCCCTTCCACATCCCCCTCCGAAATTCTCTCCGGGTTTCCAGCCTGTAGGATGCGTGTGATCTTTCTGAGCAACATCAAAGCAGGAGGCACAGGCTGCCGGCATCAATCACACCAGCCAGCTCATTTTCCTGCCCGACCCACTGCCCCAGGACGGGTGAGGGGCTGATGGGGGTACTCATGGGGTGCACGCATTGCACTGAAGGGCAGAGATGCTGAGAGCAGAGGGACCTCTGGGCACACGGAGGCTGAGGCAGGGCTGGCCCCATGTGTGTCAATTTGCATTGGAAAAGCTTCAGAGGAGAAACTGGACTTCCGGAGAAGTCTGCTGCAGAGTCAGGAAGCCAGGGGGCAGGGAGGGATGGACCGGCTAAAACAAAGAGCTGGCCTTCTCGGGTTAGATCGTGGACTGAAGAGGCCGGATCAAGGGAAAGACGCAGAACATTCCCACGTAGTGTGGCCATAGCTCCTTTGCTGGTCCACGAGGGCCGAAGCCAGGAAGCACTGTGCCTGTTCAATGCAGCCAAGGGCCAGGTGGTCCATCAAGGCATTCCCACTGGTTCCAAAAAGGCTGCCATTGTGCCTGCCATGCAGGAAAATTCCAGACTTCCTGTTGGATCTGCAATACATTGTTACAAGCCTGACCACCAATTCAATCTGCTGAACCCCACTGAACTCCTTTTCTTTCTTAGCTTCATCCCTCTGCACCCCTACACACACACACACACACACACACACACACACACACGCACACACACAGGGTACAAGAACGGCCTTTGCTGGGAATGTGGGAAAAGGCAGTGGGGTATAGGAGGAACTGAAGCTAGAAGCCAGGGCGTCTCTTGTTCCCAGCTTGGCTCAGGCACTTTCTTGCTGTGTGTCCCTGGGTAAAGGCCCCAGCCTCTCTGAGCTTCAGTTGGTCACTGCATCCCCAGCTTCACAGAGCTGCTCTCAGGGCTGTCAGCATAAGAGAAGACAGGACAAAAGCCACAGCAGCCTCATGATCAAGGGCAAATGATAGACCTCACTGAGCTCAGGGTTAGTTAACGCTTCTCCTTAGCCCAGCATTGTCTCTGTAGACAGCTGGAACAGAACTGCCCCTGAGATAAAAGTCTGATTAGCAAATTGACATTGAACAGCATAGCTGTAGGGCAGTGCCTGGCCCAGCACGGGTGATTCCATGGGGCAGGGCCTTGGCATTGTCCACCCAGTTCTCCAGGGAAGCCAACAGAGGCCTGGGGGCCAGGCAGATGCACGGCCCTCCACAGCAAGGGCGAGACGCCCCAGTATCCGAAGCCTGAGCATCTGCTCCTGGGACACCCCTGAGCAGCCTCAGCCCCATCTCAGCACAGACCCCCGGGCCCAGAGGACACCCAGGGAGCCCTCACCCCCGCCTGTGCCCTCAGCCCCTCTACCAAGGACAGTGGGAGTGACAGGTCGGAGATGGACGTCCAGGCTCAGGGAGAGGAGCTCGTGCTGGGGGAGGCCCTGGCCCTGGGGTGGAGGTGCAGAAGGCCTGACCACGGTGGGGCTGGCCGGGCGGGCCAGGGACCAACCACAGCAGGGCCTTGACGAAGAGCCTGTCCTGGGCCGGCGGGAGGCCGCCCAGAGCAAGAAGCTTTCTAGAGGGGGTTGTGGGGATGGGGGTAATGCATTAAGTACTTCCAGAAGGTTTGACTCGAATCCCCTCTCCCGCCCGCAGGACCACATCATACGGACTCCAGGGAGGGAACAAAGCCTGCAGACAGTCCCCTTGGGGCTCCCATGTGACAGGCTGGCCCTGCCATAAGGGGTCTTTGGGGCACCTGCTCCACCTGCCCCTCTGTGTTTAACCTCAAGCAGCACCTGTTGGGGCCTCTGCTGCATCCCCAGGGCCCAGGGTGGCCTGGCACTGGCCTGTTCAGGAGAGAGGGCATTAAAGCCCCTCCAGGAGGAGGCCTGGTAGACACCCCCCAATGCCTCAATGGGTGCAGCTCTGGAACTGCCACTTACAGGAAGGGGAACTGAGGTTCAGGGAGTCATGCACAGGGGGAGGGGAGGTGGTCAGGGTTTCTGAAACCTATGAATTGGGGCCAGGAACCCAACCCCTCAATGTGTCCACTTCCCTATCAATCAAATGGGTGAGACCGTGTCCTGCCCCACAGGTCGGGGTGGGCCGTGAGTATGGCAATGAGGCGCATGCAGCAGGCGTTTCCGGGACGCTGTGTGGAGACTCCAGATGCGTAGCCCCCACCGGGCAGGGTCTTCCACTTACCCTTCCTCCTTGGACGATTTTTCAAGGTACAGACATAAGAACATTCTCACTGCGTGTTTCCAAACACCCAGAAGTCCATAGGCTGGAAAAGCACAGGCCCGTTCACCCCGCCCCACCCACCTCTGCCTCCCTGGAAGTCAACGGCAGAGGTGGGCTGTGTAGCCCCCTGTGCTCAAGTTCACCCATGGCCACCGGCCCCTCCCTCATGCAGGCACTAAGGGACTGTCTGCAGGGAACTCCCCCTTCTTCTTTTTGCATAATTTCTCCATTGTACCTGCTGTAACCACGTTCAGCATCCCCCACAGATGGACATTCACCTTCTTCTAGGGTGTAGCCATTGAGGGCCACACCGTGGCCACTCACACACAACACTGGAGCCAACGTAGCTCTCCTGGAGCTGTGCCCACAGCCTAGCTTCTGCTCCTCCTCGCCCCACACAGCCAGGTGGCCCTGACGCTCCAGAAAGACCCTTCAAGCTGGGAGGGAGCAGCCACAGCTCAGAGGGCCCCCCGGAAGGCCCAAGGCCTGGCCACTGGCCTCCAACCCTGCCCCTGCTACTGATGGTCTCTGCCCACAGGTGGCCAGGTGGGCATACCCCAGTGGGCACTGTGAATAAATGAACAAATCACTAAGTGGCAGCTGGAAACACTTCTAATAATGGCCTCAAGTCAGGGGATGGAAACAAGGGCCCCAGAGGTGAGGCACGCAGCGAGTGGGTGTGCCTGTCTGACCCCAAATTCCTGGGTCCCGAGCCCCCGACCACCCAGAGCACTTCTGCCCTTGCAAGGTGATCAGGGAGAGGTGACCCCTCCCACCTCACCTCCTGCAGACCCTGAGTTACGCACCCAGTGCCCACTGACACACTCCTCTCCACCCACCTGCCCCCTGCCACCAGCCTCAAGGTGAGGCAGACAGAGCTGTGCCCCAAGAAGGGTCCACAAAACCCCACGCATGTCCAGGCGGCTTGAGTTACCCAGCACGAGGCTGGCCCAGCCTCCCTCGAGCCCTGCGAAAGCCTGGCACAGCTGCCCCTAGCAGCCCCTCTCACTGCCAGCAAGCCTGTGAGGCCCAGGGTGCAGGCAGATTGCCTTCCCACTGCTGGCTCGGCCCTGCTCTCCTGTGGAAAGGCCTCATTGTTCCCCCCCACCCAGCCCCCGTCTGGCTCAGAGACACCCAGGCTCCGGGCTGTGAGGTCACCGGGCCTCACAAAATCCACCTGCAGTGGCACCAGCTCCAGGAAACCAAATCCCGGCGGCAGATGACAGCCGCAGGCGGCGTGACAGAGTGCCCATTCAGCCTCAGCTCCAGACGGCCAGCCGACCTGGACGCCGCCTCCCGCACCTGGGCCCTCCCTGGGCCAGTTCCACCCCACATGCAAACCTGCCCAAGGGCCACAGCCAGGGAGGAGGGCTAGGACATGCCCTGCCTGGGTGCCCGGCACATGTGCGAGGGTGGGTGGAGAAGTGGCAGAGACCTTGCCCTCCCTCGAGGGCCTCCCAGACAACAGGCAGCGTGGAGTAGGCTCAGGGGACCTTCGAAGCTGAGCCTTGAGGGAGACAGTCCCCCTGCCCAGGCCCGGCACATCTCAGACAAGTCTCCCTGCCTCCATTTTACAGAGGAGGAGTCCAGAACCAGAGCATTTGACTGGCTGCCCAAGTTCCTACCCAGGTGAAAAGCAGAGCCAGGTGGAACTGGGTGTGTGTGTGACCCCCAGGCCTGCCCTTCGCCCTGAGCAGGGGTCCCCTGGAAGTGAACAGTGGAGCAAGCGGCCCGGAAGGAAAGCAGGGCCGGGCAGCTGCCCACGGAGGCCTCGACGGTGGAGGGAAGAGAGTGAGCCAAGGGAGGAGGGCACGGCTGCGGGTGGTCGGCAGGGCCAGCCTCCCACAGAGTGGCTCAGGGTCCTGTGACCACCAGGCCACATGGTCTCTCATCACCACCCCCCAGCCACCTCTGGCTGCAGCCTCTGCATCTGGGCACAGCCTGCAGCATGAACGCCAAAGAGGCAGTGGGGGACAGGTCCCGCCCCAGGCATGTCTCCTGCTGGATTGGCAAGGAGGGAGGAGAGGAGTATGGAGGTGGGCTCAGGCTCCTGGGGCACCACTGAGGTCCGGGCCCCTCCGCAGCGAGGCCCACAGCAGTGCAGCGTGCGCCCGGCTTCCGCAGCCAGGACCCGGTTCCATGGCCTCTTCCAGACTGGCCTGCGCACACATGCGCACCTCGAGCATCAGGCCCCAGCCGGGACTCAGGCCCAGCCCCCAGGCTCAGAAGGGCTGCTCTCCAGAGGCAGGGCCACGAGCTTCCTGTCACTCCGCTCTCCTGCCTGGCTGGTCACACTGAAAAGAGCCTCCGGTAGCCAGGAGGCATGAATATGGGCTCCAACCCATCATGGCAGCAGCAACTGAATCCTGTGCAGGGGAAGACTGGGTCCAAGCTCAGCCCCTGTTCTCCCGCCCACCCAAAGCTGCAACAACTCCTCCCAGTCACCACCCGTGGCTGGCCAGCCCCACCTCCAGACCAGCCCCTTCTCCCTTTCTTCATTTAGCAAACTCCTACTCAGCTGCCAAAGCCCAGAGAAAGGGGCCCCTCCTCCAGGAAGCCTTCTCGCTGGACCAGCATCTCCCCTCACAGCCCCTGGCACCCACCACAAACACTGTCTGCATCCTTTGCAGCTGCGCCCCCTCCAGACAGGGCCAGGCTCCCTCCAGGGGTCTTGTTGGGGATGCTCACCAGACAGAGCCCCTTGGAAACACCGATCTGCAGGGGCTCGGACTGGTCCAGTGAACTCCCGGGGACAGGAGCAGGGAGCAGTGGTCTTCACAGTGTCAGGCACAGGGCTCCACAGTTTGTTACAGCTTGGACGGGCCCCTAGAGATGGGAGATGCCCTCCAGGAACCACGGAGGAGAGGGGGGCCCACCCAGCACCTGCTCTCCAGTGGCACCACTCCAGCGGCCCATCCCCATGCACCAGAGCCCCCGGGGTTCCACCCTACCTGTGAGCCCACTCCCCAGGCCCACCCACCCCAAAACCCTTCTTATCCACATCCCACGTCATATGACTGTGAAGGCAACATCAGGAGAACAGGTTTCTTAACTTCTCTGTGCCACATCTCCATGGCAAACCCACTGAGACTAGGAGAAAGAGGTGTGTGCAGCAGCCCTGAGCACAGACCCAGCGCAGACGGGGCGCACCCTCACCACCTCACGGCTGTCTTCTCTCTGCTTTTCATAGCATCTCATATGCTTAACATTGATTAACCTTGTTCCCACTTCCAAAACACATCTGAGTTCCAGGTGCCCCCACGGCCCATGTACCACATCTCCCAGCACCCCTGTGGTAAGGGTAGGAAGGCCTTCCTCTGCCCCATTTGTGCAGAGAAAATGTAGGCTGGGAGGAGAGATGCCCCACCCAAGTTCACACAACTCCCAGGTCAGACCTTTGCCCCCACTGCTACCGGCCAAGGACAGCTGTACAAGAGCAGGCTTCTGCATGCCGACACCACTGTCCGAGAAGTCGGCGAGACACTGGCCCCTGGGCCCCCAGTGTCCAAGATCAGTTGGCAGACTACTTTTCACTAGCATGTTATTGACTACTCAACCTTCAGTTTTCTTTTCTAACAATATTAGCACCCCAGAAGGAAAACCTGAACATCTCACCTGAGCCCTGATTTCTGGAAGGATCTCAGATACTCTGGCCACTACTAAGGGGAGATATTTGAGGGCCCCTCAAAAATCATGACTCCATCTGTCACTCACAGCCTAGCACCCAGTCCCTGCTTGTGACTCCAGCACCCTCACTCATATGCTGAACAAAGTCCCAGGCCCACCCCCACCCCCACCCAACTGACCCCAGGATGTGCAGTGGGTCCTGTCCCCTCCCTCTGCCTCACTCAAGGCTTAGCACAGGCCTCCCTCCTCCAGGAAGCCTCAGTGTCACCCCAGGCCGGGTCAGGGGTCCCTCACCCCCATGGCCCCTTCAGACATACCAGAAGCTGGTGCTGAAGGGGAAGAGGTTGACAAGCACAGGTGGACATCACCCTGAACAAGGTCACTATCACTCCCACTCACCCCCTGGGGAAACAGAGACAGCCACACACCGCCCCCCACCCCCGTGCCTGTCACTGCACCCTTGCCTTGGGGGTGTCCAAGAGTCTGAGCAGTGCTTCCAAAAGTCCAGAGGACTTAAGAGGGTCACAAGGCCGAGTGTCTGGGCGTCTGTCTCCAGGGCTCCCGCCTCCAGGCAGCGTCTGCTTTGCACCAAGGATTCTTGGGGCTCTAATGCCACCCCCTCAGACACTTCGAAGTCTCGAGGGCTTGGGCCAGAGCAGGGAAAGAAGGAGCGTCATGATTGTGAGCGCTGGCTTGCTACGGGAGCCCAGGCCGCTGAGCTGAGCGTCCAAGTGCCATTGCCAAAGATTCCTCCTGACTTTTAAGGCACATACACCTTAATGTCACCATTTTCAAAGATTTAGGGCATCAAAGATAAAAGAGAAGAAACAAAAACTTGTGCAGGTGCCCAGTGGGCCCCTTTCTAGCATTTCTCTCATGTAAAATTTCCCACTGGTGCCCCCACCCCTCCACGCCCCACCTCACCCCAGCCACCTGAGAGGCTGCTAGCCGGGACGCCCTGCCCAGGAGATGCCTAGGGCAACAAACGGCCCGTGGGGCGACGTGGGGCAGCGGCTGGGCGTCCACTTCCAGGGCTCTCCTGGACGCTGAGGTGCAATGGGGCCTGCGCGCCCCAGCCTGCGCTCGGCGGCCTGCCTCCTGCACCGACCGAGCAGGGCCCAGGTCGGCCGGAGGCCTCCGGGTGCCGGGCCTGGGCCGCGAGGGGCTGGGGCCGGGGTCGGGGGTCCGGCCAGCTTTAATGCGCGGACAAAGCCTCATTTGCAGGTCAATGCCGCGGCACACTCGCCTCTCCCCTCGCCCGGCGCCCTTTGTCCGGCCGCGCCTGCTCCTCGCGCCAGATGGCCGCGGAAATGCTAATTTGGGGCGCCCCCGCCCCCCACGTTCAATTACGCCCTTGCAGATGGGCCGCGAGTGTGCGCTTCATGCAGATGAGCGCGGCCTGGCCGCGGGGGCCTGCAGGCCGGCTGCCCGGGGCCGGAGCGTGGCCGCGGCGAGGGAGGGGCGGGGAGGGGTGCCGTCCCCCCAGCGCGCCGCCGGGCACGAGCGGGCACCCAGCGGGCCGGGCGCGGGAAGCGCGCTTTCCTCCTTTCATTTCTCCAAAATGGGATCTTAAGTGATTCTGAATGAAAACAAATTGGCCCGCTTTCTTCTCCAAACAGACGCGCGGCGGGGGTGGCGGGGGAGGGGCGGCCCCGGCGGCGGAGGACAGCCGTGGGACCCCTGCCCAGACAGGCCCCCTCACCCGCCGCCAGGGCCCGCGCCTGGAGGCCCTCGGGGACGGCCTGGTAAGTCCTGGCAGGCGTGGCGCCCCCTCTAACATGGGGCTCCTCCCCAGTTTCAAGCCAAACACAGATGCCCAGGCCAGGCTGGACACAGAAACGGGGCATGCCAGGCGGGCACAACCTCTGGGGTTCGGTAGCCCCAACAGGAGTTGAGGCCCCCGACTCAGGCTCCAGGCCCTAGTGAGGGGGGCCCGGGAAGAACCTCTGGCTCCCTTCTCCCTGTACCCGTGGTTCTGTGTACCACCAGAGTGCACGGGAGAGCTGGCGCGGGGGGCTTGGCAGAGGATCCCGACGGAATGACTGAAAGAATGATGGGGAAGGTCCCCGTGACCTTTAATATTCTAACCATGGACTCACAGACCCCTGTGCACTGGTGGGCAGTGGACTCGCACACCAGATGTGATGCAGGGGAGGGCCATTTCCCCCCCAGCACATGTTCCGCACACACAACTCAAGCCGGCGCCGCCATTAGAAAGAAGAGGGATCCGTTTGTTCCTCAGATTCTTGTAATCTGCTCAGACAAAGGCCTGACACGCCATGACAGGATGACCCATAGGCCAGGTCTGAAGTCAGCAGGCACGGTCATCTGCCCCAGCTGCCACCAGCCCAGTCCTGGAACTGGCCGAGGTGCCCTCTGCCCTGAGTGTCTTCCCTGCCAGCCCTTCTCCACCCGCATCCCCTCCGACAGTCTCTGGGCACTCCCCTCTCCTGGCTCCTCCGGAGCCTCTGGCCACCTTCACCTGTGTGTGCCCAGCACCAACCCCGAGCCTGGTGTAACTCCAGCCAGGACTCAGAGCTAGTCGGAGGGACATCCTGGGGCTCCCGCTGACGCCCAGGTCTTGATGCCCATCCTGCTAGCCCAGGATCTATGCTGAGCTGTGGACGGGGAGAGATCACTGACTTTGCCCAGCCAGGATGCGCCATGGAAGTTTCCATGGCCAGTGGATGGAAACCAGTTCCTGTTAATATGGAAATAACAGGTGCCCCCAGACTTCCCCTTCCATATCTTTCCAGGAAATAGAGTGATCAGGATTTTTACATCCATTTGAGACAAACATGACCCCCTGCAGTCACCTCATTAACCAGAGGCTTCCATCTTCCTCCTGGGATAGGGGCTGAGCCTGGTCAGCTGAGCTCCCCGCCACCCCTGCAAGGCCTCCAGGATGAACAGCCTGGCCCTGGGCCTCCCTGGCCACCTGGGGCCCCATGGCTTTGGTCACCATGGCTGCATGCGTGTGTGGCTTCTTTAGAGCATTTGCATGATTGCATTTTCTTCTGCTTGTGCTGACAGTTTGCAACAACGGAGTCTCCCAAAACATGTGGCCTGGGGAGAGATCTGGCCTTTTCCCACCATACTTACTACGATGTAAGCCAGCTTTGGTACAATCACCAGCTTGTTGCCCTGAAATCTTTCTTCCAGACCATTTGTCTGTTGATCATTTACCACATTCATACTGGGTCTCTTAAACCTCACATCAGGGTTAAATATTTTGAAATTAAAACAATATATGTGTACGTATGTGTGTGCATACATCTATTTACTCTCATGCTTTAAATATGCACTAAAATATGTGCTTTGGACCTAAAAAGTAAACATGGGTCCCCAAATTGTACAGAGCCCCAAACTACCTTCCATGGTTATCTCTAGATAGGAGAATCTATCTGGAGAAACTTTTACTCTTTTTGGTACATTTCTATGTCTTTTTCGTTTTTTTTTTTTTCAATGAACATGTGGTATTTCTACAATCAGGGGAACTATAAGGCAATTATCATTTTGGAAATTGAAATAAATAAAAAGCACCATTGGTTTGCCAGCCATGTGACCCAGGGCTTGTGGCAGCAATACTGGAAGCCTGCTGCTGGCCAGTGGGGGGCTCTCCCCCGAGCGGTGCACAGGGGTCCGCCTCAGAGCAGAGTCCTGGGGGCGCCTCAGAAACTAAACCCCTTGGACAGGGGCCAGGGCAGGCCCACTCTGCCAAATTCCGCTCGGGCCTACTCTCGGTTCCAGCAGAATTCCAAAGTATATTGTTGTTATCATTATTATTTTGCAATTACGTGACATTTTTTAAATGCCTGGAGTGTTTTTTCAGACATTTTCATTAGCTCCTTCTTGCTCTGCCCACAGGACAGGTCAGCGTTTTGCTTGTCAGCTTCATGGTTTTTCTGAGAGAGGTCAAAAAACCTGCGTGGGTCACACAGCAACGAGTGGCATGTTGAGCACGGATATTGATGTCAGGGCTCTGCCCCAGGTCACCCTGCAGAACTGCAGCATCTATGCCACGTTTCAGCCTCCACTGGGTTTTGATTTAGGAGTCGGGGGAGATGGATTTGGGAAAGAAAAGAAAAAGCAGGAATGTGATAAGAGAGAAAAAGGGAAGCCAGAGGCAGGCCCAAGAGGCAGAAATAAGGAGATCGGATTCCATGGGGCAGGGGGCCCAGCAGGGTGGCCACTCAGAGGCCCAGGCAGGGACTTGAGCCCTCAAGGTGGCCCTCCTAGGTCTTTCCGCCCTGCACCCCTGGACCAGGGCCGGGTTCTAAAGGAGCTTCAGGCATCAGCTCTCAGTGTGCGCTGGGGGCAAGCGGGTGAGACAGCATCCACCTGGACTGCCATCCTCTGAGAATATCCAGTCCAGGGGGTAAGCTGGAAGAACAGGGACCCCAGGTGCCATTCAAGGCCATTCTGAAATGTAGAAGATGCATAGCCTGCATTAGTCATGAACCTCAAACACCGGCCAACCCCCAGCCTCAGGAGCAGGCGCCCAGCCCACCCCCCACTTACACTGACCCAGGCTGCAGAGGCCTGGACGGGGCCACTACCCAGTGGGCATCACTAGCTGGAAACCCAGTGTTGCAGGCTGAACTGTGTCCCCTAATATTCCTTTGTAGGGGTCCTAAACCCCAGTATCTTAGAATGTGACTGTGTTTGGAGGTTGGGGTCTTTAAAGAGGTGATTGAGGTAACATGAGACCAGAGGGTGGCCTCAATCCCATATGACTGGTATCTTTACAAGAAGAGGTCAGGACAGAGACACACACAGATGGACGGCCATGTGAAGACGCAGGGAGGAGACAGCATTCACATGCCCCGAGGAAGGGCTCAGGGGGAGCCAGGCCTGCCCACCCCTGGGCGTCCGACTTCCAGCCTCCAGGACTGAGAGACAATGCATGTGGTGTAAGCTCCTATCTGGGGGGCGTCGTTATAGCTGCCCAAAGAGACTAATACACCCAGCATTCACCCGAACCCAACTCAACAGAGTGGCAGATACCTGTCCAGACCCAAGCAGCCAGGGTGGACAGAGAGACCACATTCCAGACCTCCAAAACCCACACCCACACCCACCTTTGAGAACATTCAGTGCATTGAGCTGCTTTCCGGCTAGTTTCCTTTAGAAGCATGGTCCCAACACCTAGGGACACATCACAAAAGTAGGCAGTACCCCAAAATACCATGTTCCAAGGCCAAGATACAAAGGTCATGGGCAGAGCCAATGGCTGTGTGCCCCCTAATGCTGGCTGGGGACAGTGGGGCTTTGGATCTGGCCGGCTTGGGTGTCGAGGGAGACTTGGTGCCCTGGAGAATCAGGACCTGCTTAAGGGCCATGCCTGGCCGGGGCTGCAGGGACCACTGGGCCTCCCTCCCGCTCACCACCAGGAGCTTCATTAACAGCCTCATACAGTCCAGCTGGAGTCAGCTGATTAGCCCTTTCTAGTGGCACTGGGAGTCCCCCATATCTGTTTTTCCACCCACACATGTTCAATTAAATTTTGCTTTTGTGCCAGAGAGGCCACCGATGTGAATGTTTCTTGGGAGTTTTTCCCTGTTTCTTTATGTCCTCAAAACTGAAGTCAGTCACCAAGTTTCAGAAAACGCCCTCCTGGATTGGACTGGGTAAGAGGAAAGAAAAACACAACACAAAACAAAAGCAGAAGAAAGAAAAGAGGGAGCAGTGGCTGCCCTTCATCCAGAACCCTCCTGCGAGGAGACAGTCCGCTCCGATTGAAACGTCTCCATTGTGCGGTGTTCACCGAACGCGCTTGTTGCGTTGGACAGAAATGCAAATCCCCCTTTTCCCTTTGATTCAAATATTTAAATTTTCAAATATATATGCTGCAACAATTGAATGGCAGCTGACCTCACTAATTTTCATAGAAGAAATGCGGAAGCCATGGGCGGCAGTTAATCTAGCCAGCAGTGGCCCCCGTAGTCCTGGGCGGGGTGGGGGACGGGGGAATAATCCTTTTATTCAGACATTTGGCTTAAAAGAATAACAAGGAGAAAAAGCTGGAACATAATTGCATTGCATGGAAAACAGAGAAAGATTTTTTTCTTTCTCCCTAACGTGCTTTCTCTTCTCCCGTCCTCAAAGAAGGGGGCTCATGGCCAGAGGCTATTTTCTTGTAAAGAAAGCAGGAGTGTTTTCCTCCGCTATTGTCCCAACTCCTACCCCCTTGCCCCCATGGGATTTCCAGAGTTGGATCGACTGCTGCTGGCTAGTTCATTCATTCACTCACTCACTCCTTCGCAAACCCCAAGGGAAGCCCTGCCATGCGCCCAGTGGGGCTCCGGCTGGGACAGTGCAGCTAGACACCCATAACAGTAGGTTCTTCTAGGCCCGCAGAGGCGCCATAAAACACGGTGGGCCGTCGCTGAGCTCCTCTTGAGCCTCCCTGGTACTCCCCCCAGCACCCGAGACGCAGTCCCTGAGCACCGAGGGGAGGCGGCAGAGGCGGAGGGGCCCCTCCCTGGGCTGGTAGGGCAGCGTCTGCCACGGGCTGTTGCTAAGTCCTGCTCCCGGCCCCGGGCTCCCAGAGGACCCCGGCCCAGCCCATCAGCAGGGCTGGGTCTTTAATATTTAAAGAGCTCTCCCGGACATTTCAAGAACTCCCCGACACGATTTTCTGTGATGCGTGTGCTGTCCGGACATCTGTCTTCTATACCTAATAAAGTCGCCCCGATTCAGAATGAACTCGGCATCGCTTTGAAACCGGGCTCACATATGGTTGGTAATTAGCCGGCTATCTCTCGGAGTTAAATGATTTTTTTTTTCTCGCCCGTTCGCATCCATAATAGACGCGAACAGAGTTGTGATTGTTCCCTGTTGCGGGACATTCTGCGCCTGAATGAGCGGGGGCTGCCGCGTCGACGCGGATTTGCCATATGGTTGCGCGGAGCCGCGAAGAATGGGCCCCTGTGTGTGCGCCCGGGACTCAGCGGCGCGGCCGTGCCAGCCGGGCGGAGCCGGTGCCCGACGGCCCGCAGGAGGAGCGGGCGCGCCGTCTGGGCGCGGGTCCCGCGGGCGGCGGGCCGGCGGAGCGCAGGGCTGGGCGCGGCAGCCCGGCGCCCGGCGCCCGGAGGACTCGCGGCCGGACGCACCGCGGGCCCGCGCCGCACCGGGGCCTCGGCCCGTGCAGGCCGCGGCGGGGGCCAGCTCTGCGGCTGCGGCAGCCCCATTGTGAGGCCGGCCAGACAATGGGCGGCCCGAGGAGGCACCTGCTCGCCTGAAAGGCCCATAAATCGCCGGCGCGTCCAGCTGCCTTCCGCCCCTCCCCGCGAACCTGCGGTCCGGAGGGGGAGGCTGTGCCAGCCGCGCTCCTGCCGGCCCCGCAAGCTGCCCGCGCCCTCGGGGCCCGTCAGCCACTCCTCGGTGCAGGCCTGCGCACCAGGGCCGCCTTCCCCTCGGTGGCCAGTGTGGTCCCGCAGCGTCCCTCCTGCTGGGAGCCCGCGCACCCACGGGGTTTCCGGCGCGCGGGGCCCAGGCTGCTCACGCAGGCTGCCTTTGAACCAAACTCTTGAGCTTCTAAACCCCAGCCGCTACTCATGCTGCTATTTAAAGACTGGGCTCCCTGCTGCCCCCCAGGATCTGAGAAAAGCAACCAGCCTCCACCCTGGGCTGCAGCCTTCTGCCCCATTTTGCTAAACTAAGGCCCAGCCTACCACAGGACTTGCCAGCCCCTCGAACAGGGGCTGACACCCGCCTGTCCCTGCCACCCCCAGCCCTCCACGTCCTGGGCACCAGGCCCAGGGCCCCTGCACTTCCTACCTGCATCCCCTTTCAGAGGAAAGCTGAGGCCTCCAGCAGGAAGGGAGACAATTTCAGGGACCTGATCAGGCACCTTTCACCCTGATGCTTACATGTGCACCCAGCAGCAACTTCCCCTTATCATACAGTCAGCCTGCGGCCCCTGGTCACCTCTGTGGACCTGGGGACCTTGGAGGAGACAGGGCAGATGTTTTCCAGGGCACATATCCACGAGCACCCAGGCCTTGGAGAAGGGAGAGGGGCTGACGGCTGATTCCTCCTGGTATCTGATGCAGCGGTACCTCCCCAGGTGTTATTTTAAACATCTTGGGTGGCTGCAAATCTCCCTCCTTGGAGGGTGGAAGCAATGGTCAGTGGTCCAGATGGGCAGGAAGTAGTCAGAAGCTACTACAGGGCTGCACTGGCATCTGGAGTATGCCCAGGTGTGGCAAGGAGGCTCACCTTGGGGTGCACGGCTCTGCTCCAGACAGCCAACCTCAGGTGGGCACCTGAGATGGGCCGCGACTGAGAAGAAGGCGGCTGCAGCCCCTGGCTGTGGACGGCGGTGCTGAGGTCTGCTCTTCCCTTCAGCTGGTTGCATGTGCTGCCTTTCTTTCCATGGAGGGGGCTGGACTTGGATGGATGCGCTGTTTCTCTCTCCATGGAGAGGGCTCCATGGGCTCCTGGGCGAGTCCTTGGCACAGTAGGGCTCTCTGGTATCTGCGAGTGCTGGCACACGGGTTCAGCTGGGAAGAGGCGTGCATTCTCTCCCAGGTCTTTGGCAACGCCAGCCCTGTGCTGGCAGCCTGCAGGGTGCACCTTGAGGGGCACACATCCCTGGGCTGGAGAAGCTGGCTGAGATGGCCAGTCCCTCACTGCCTGCTCCTTGGAGACCCTGGCCACAGGAGGCACTCACTGCTGCGCTGGCCTCTGACTCTCTGGATTTTCACTACCTAGTGCCGTGCCTTATCTCCTCTCCTCCCCTAATAAAGGACCAGCATTTTCCCCACTCGATTCTTCTCCCTGACATCCTAGAAAAATGTTTTTCCACTTCCTTTGATGTCTTTTACAAGTTGCATCTCATTTCCTGTTTGGGCATTTCTGACCTCAAGTGACTCTGCCGCCAGCAGGCTGCGTGGCTGCTGTCCTCCCTGGGGCTCCGCCCGGATGCCAGTTCTGATTCCCCCCCTGTGGTAGCCCCGCCAGCTCCATTTCCACCCACCTTCCCCAGCTTCTTCGGGGCCTCCGAGACAGCCCCGCGGACTTAGACAGCTTTCCAAGGAAGCTCCTCACTGTGGGGGCCCATCTCCCCAAAGAAACTCGCTGGGTCTGCTTCCCCAGGACCCTGTTCTCTAGTTCCGTTTCCCCCCTTGGGGCAGGCGGCTCCTGTTCACTTTGCCTCCTCAGAGTGGGGGTGAGCTGAGCGGGAGCCGGGGCCTGGGGAGCCCTGAAGTCTGTCTCCAAGCCCCAGATGCTATGGGAGGTGTGGGGGCCCCACAGAGTGGGGGCTGCTCCCCAGGTGGCCTCCAAGAGCCCCCAAAGCAGCAGGTGTAAAATCAAAAAGAAAAAACAAACAAGGGTAGCTCCACAGAGCTCACCTGGGGTCTTTCTCCCTCCCTCCTTTTTCCCTCCCTCCCTCCCTCCATCTCCTTCTCCCTTCCTGCCTTTCTGTCTCTTTCTGTTGTTCCTGTTCTGGCACATGGCTCCTCTGCCCTTCAAGCACCAGCAGAAGCAACGGGAATCACTCCAGTGCAGGCCGGCCACTGGGTGTGGGCACCTGGGGTACCGTCCCTGCCCCCTTAGGATGCAATGGACCAAAAATGGAATCTCCTGGCCCAGGAGAGCAAGAGCTGAGGAAAGTTTGCATAGGAAACAGAGGAGACGTACACTTACTTTTTTCACAACCCCAGCTACACTCCTAAGGGACCAGAGCAGGCGGTGGCATAGCTGCAGAGCTGGGGCTCCGCCTCCGGCTGAGGGCCTGCCCGCTGGTGTGAGCCTGGGAGAGGGCCGGGGGTGCCCTCAGTCAGTGGACACCAGGTGACAGGCAGATTCACCTCTGGATCCTGCCACAGCCCCCAGGTGTCAGGTCCTGAGTGAGAGTGCCGCCAGCGCCAGCATGAAGGGCCAGGCTTGGGTGGCGGTGCCCATGTGATCATGGAAACAAAGAGCTCAGCGCTCCCTCCAGAGCTCCCAGACTGGGGCTCCCTCCCACTAGACGGGCCAGCTGGGGTCTTCTAACCTGAATCCAGGAGGGCCATGAGGCTGGGGTCAGCACCAGGAGCAGAGGGTCTGACAAGCCAAAGGGTCAGAGTTCAAACCACTCCTGGCTTTCCAGATACAAAAAAATGTTCCATCTAGACGGGTCCTCAGACCCTCCAGCACTCAGCACCTTTCAGAGGGGAAACCGAGGCTCAGAGAGGGGAGGGGACTCATCCTTTGCTTCTCTCACCGTAGACAGGCCCCACCCCAGGGGCAGGCTGCTGTGGGGGAGGCTGGGGGAAATGTCAGTGCCCAGTAGAGAGGGGGATGCCCAGAATGGAGGGCAGTCAGGAAGACAGCCCAGAACTGGTCTTGACCACCACCACCACCCCACCTTCGCCCTGCTCCCACTGCCCCATCCCCCACACGAGCTGGGCAGGCCCCCTGAGGTCCCTGGGGTGGGGCTGCTACAAACTCCCTGTGTGTTTTTTACATCAGCCATGAGGCAACCACCAGGGCCTGTGCCCCACAGGTCCCAAGAGCACCCGGGACAGCCCCAGACCATAGACCCCTGAGAAGTAGCCGTGGGGGGCTGGCAGTATCAAGGAAGGTGGGGGTGATTCTCTCACACACGGACCACAGATAGGATCCTGCATACTCCTGTGGGCCAGGCAGGGTGCTACAGCTGCTGGTGGCACATAGCAATTCGTATGTGTGGCATTTCCATTTTCACCACTATTGTGGTCCCCAAAATGGACCGATGGCTCAAAAGAAGGTCCAAAAGCAGGAATGTATTGACACACCAAGGCTCCAGGGCAAACACAGGGATGCCCACCCACTGTGACATGCCACAAAAGCAGGAGAAAGAAGTGAGGCCCTCTGGGTGGTGAGGACCTTCTGGAAACAGGACCTCCCGGGGCTGGCCCTGCAGGGTCTCAGGAAACTTGCATGGCTGTGGCATGAGCTCAGCGGTGTTGTTTGCAAACAAAGCCCGGGGCCTTCCCCGGACGCCACCAGTGTTCTGGCCCACGGGAGATGAATGCGGCGAGGCCCGCCGCCTCCTCGGCAGCCAGGAACAGCGCCCGCCAGGCGGGCTGCAAGGATGGAGCTGCCTGCGGGAGGACGCGGGCTGTATCTGCTGGAAAAAAGAAAACTCCGGGAGGGAAACAAATTGACAAAGTGTAGAAGAATGTTAAACGTTGTGGATACCGGCTGGTGATACTATCTATTAACTTAAGGATCTTTCTGAGATCCCATTAGAATTTCTTTAAAGGAGGTACAAGTGATATAATTGTTTTTGCTGAGGAAATTTAAAACCAGCTACAAACTTAACCAAATAAGAGAGAAACTATGTATATACATGTATTTATATAATAAATATCCACATATGGATGTGTATGTAATATGCATACATTATTTACATGTGTACTTAATAAAAATATGGGTGTATGTAAAATAAATACACATGATATGAATGTGTGTGTTCGTAATGTAAATACACATAATATAGATGGTCTGATGGTTTATAATAAAAATACACATTATATGGATTCATGTGTGTATAATACATACACATTATATAGATGTGGTATAATCTATATTATGTATTTTTTGTATAATATATATATTATATGGATGCATGTGTGTATAACATAGATCACACACTGTATAATATACATACACATTGTATGAATGTATATGTGTATAATATATATACCATCACATGAATGCATGTGTATATAACATATACATTATATGAATGTAAAATATATAAACATGATATGGATGTATGTGTGTATAATATATATATGTATATAGATTATATGCATATAATATACATATACAGACATGGTTCTGTATATAATATACATACACATGATATGAATGCATGTGTATAATATATATACACATTACATACATGTATATATGATATATGCATATTATATGGGTGCATGTGTGTATCATGTATATATACAATATATACACATCTAATAAAAGAAGGCAGAAAGGGTTACTGCAAATGCCCTTCTCAGGTGTTGCCATGCTGCCACCTCAGTGGCCTTGGGAGGAGGGTCCCTGCTGTCCAGTGTGTGTGCCTGTGGCACTGCCTCTTGCCTGCACCCAGCTCTGATGTCTGAACAAGCCACTCCTGGCATTTAGTCAACTTAAACACAAGGAGAAGTGCTCAGTGACTTTTTCTGTTTATTACTGAAAATCCATGCTAAAGGAAAACAAATTTATTCCTAATTTCAGTAATAATCGTTTGGGAGTCCTGAAGTGCCCCCTGAATGTGCTGGGTACTGACTGAGCACCAGCACTGCAGACCGCCGGGAACAGAGATGTGGCCCGTCACAGCAGCAGAGCCCCGTCCCCCGGGGTTCTGGGCAGACTTGGTGACTGGCCTGCATAGCTGGACAAGGCGGAGGTCGACACCGCTCCACTTCCCAAGGCACTGGAACAGTTTTTATTTGGCAAGAGATAATTGGAAGAGGCGTTCTCATGCCAACAGAAGAGAAGGTTCCAGATGCCAGTGCTCACCTGCTTTGTGCCCCTGGCATGGAAAAGCACCCTTGTGGTCATGTTGCAGGGCTGAAGGGGATGGTGAACAAACACACAGCCCTTCGGCACTGAGGTGGACCAGCCCCTGAGGACCCACCCAGAGTGCTTTCAAACCCGAACACGTCTTCCTGAGGCTGCTCAGGCCCCAGAGGCCCTGTGTGTTTCTTGTTCCGAGAACACATCCGGGCGACACAATCTGTGTCTCAGCTACCCCTGAAACACCCATTTCAGGGCTTAAATGTTACTGTTCAGCCTGAGACTGTGACCCATTCCCAAATCCTGATTATTCTCCTCCTTCATCGAAGAAGGAACGCATGTGTGTCATCAAGGCCCGCGCTCGGCTCCCCACTCTGGTGGACTGAAGGGGCAGAGTTGGAAAGAGGGGGAAGCTGAGCCATGGAGGGAGACGGAGGTCTCAGCCAGTCCCTCCAGGGCCGCCGCGGCCGGAATGGCCCCTCGAAGGTGCTGCATGGAGGCAAGGGGCCCTGTCCTGCAGGTGGGTCATCCGGGAACGGACAGGACTTCCGATAACGCGGCTCTCTTCAACTGGGGGTAATTACTGAAGAAAAACAGATTCAAGCCGTGCGCTGCCGACCCCCGTGCAGCAGGGGCCAGCGCCCTTGCCCTGCGACTTTCCAGGGAGATGACCGCGTGGGGCTTCGTTCACCGGGAAGCTTGTTCTGTTCCGTTGCCTCAGGAAAGCCTGGGGTGGTTAATCCTTGGGGTGGGATGAACATGGGGCCGTCACACCAGGACGTGGTGAGAATCTGGATCCTTGCCACACTGACCCCGCAGAGGACCTCCGTCCTGTCCCCAGGCAACCCCATTCCTCTTGCCCCTCACCTACCGCACACTATTCGAAGCTCACACAAGCCATACAGCAGAACAGAGGCGACCAGAGAGGACTCGGGCCCCACCACACTGCGAGACTCAGCCTCGTGGCCCTTGGATGGCACAGGCTGCTGTCAGCACCCAAAAGAGTCTCTGCAATTTCTAGACATGTGTCCAAGGGGTCCCTGACAGGTGACAGCCTAAAGCAGTGAGGTGAGGCCCACAAAGAAACCGTCTCTGTCAGCTTGGTTTACTTCGGGCTGTAGGACAAAAATCGAGCTTCTTGCTCACCGTGACTCTGCCGCCTGGGGGGCTGTGGCTGGGCTCCGTGGCATGTCGGCAGAGGAGTAGCCCCTGTGGGGACCCTGCTGGTCTCACAGCAGTGAGGTAAAGCGGTGGCACTATATGCCAATTCCTGCAACTTCTGCTCAGCAGCGGTGTATAACATGCAAGTCACGTGGCCAGGTCTGATACCAAGGGGCAGGAGGTGGAGAATCCCTGCAGAGCTGGATGATAATGCAGCCCCCCTGGAGCTGGTGGGGCAGGAGCTGGCCACCCGCCGGGCTCTCCATCAGCCGGGTCAGCGCCACTGGGCACTGAGAGAAAGCCATGCACATCGGTGTCACTTTTTAATTATGTTTTGTCCTTGTTGGGTCTAAATTGTAATGAGGTTCCTATTTCTTTTCTAAATTCACCTAAGAACTGGTGATCCGTGTGGTCCACACAGGCGAAAACTTTGAAAAAGTGTCTTGGACAGGATCTCTCCTTCATTGTTGGTGGGACTGCAAAATGGTGTGGCCACTTGTAGTGGTTTCTCACAAAACCCAACACACCCTTGCCCTACAGTCCAGCAATCGCACGCGTTGGTACTTACCCAAAAGAGTAGAGAACTTATGTCCATGCAGAAACCAGCACAAGAATGTTTATAGCAGATTTATCCATAACTGCCAAATGCTGGGAGCAACTAAGTCCTTCAGTAGGTGGACGGATGCTGTGATCTATGCAGACAGCGGGACAGCATTTGGCACTAAAAAGCCATGATAGATTCAGCCCCACCAAGCCAGGAAAAGACTTGGAAAAAGCTTAAATGTGTGTAACGCAGTGGAAGCGGTCAGTCGGAAAAGGCCTCACACTGTACGATCCCAGCTCTAGGACACTGGGAAAAGGCCAAACTGTGGAGACAGTAAAAGGGGAAATGGAGGCCAGGGGTGCGGAGGGAAGGGCAAACAGGTGGAGGTACTTCAGGGCGGTGACACCACTCTGTGATTCTGCAGTGTGCAGTGTGCATGTGTGTCATTAGACAGCAGTCCCAGCCCGTGAATGTACAAACCCAAGGACAAGCTCTTATATAAAATATAGACTTCAGTCAATAAGAATGTGTACAATTTTTTTTAAAAACAGTGCTCTTGAGACAGCATGGTGGAAGGCAGCCAGGGCGTGGCTGGGCATCTTGCCCGCGAGCAACTCTAGGTCCGTTGGTCCGTCCTCTCTGGAAGGGGGTGCACTAACACCCCACTGGCAAGGGTGGTGAGAACTAATCTAATTGTGCATCCTGGTGTCCACAGGGCCTGGCTGAGAGTGGAAATGAGGGCAGGGGTGGGCTTTGACCTTTACCCACCCCTCCTCTGGGAAGGCTTCCTCAGCTCTGAGAATGACCCACAGTCACTCATCCACAGAACCAGAACCCGAAGAGGCCTCCCTGCCTGCTTTCCCGAGCCCACCCCCACCCCCATCTCTCCGTTCTCCCTCCCCACATATCCCACCGGGCCCCCACCACCCCAGCCCCTCTGGCCCACTACTTCACAAACGCTCCCGGCCTCAGGGCCTTTTCACGAGCTGTTTCCACCAAAAACTACCTTCTCCCAGTTACTCTTCATGGCACACAACCCTCACCTGTGCTGAGATCAGACTTCACCCGCTGGTAGGCCAGAGGGGGCTTGTTGGCATGGCTGCTTTAAACAGTGCCCCTTGGCCCGGGGCTCTTCCACTAAAGAGGCAGCTCCTGCTAGCAGGGAATTGTGTCCCTTTCATTCACTGCTGTGTCTCTGGTGCCCAGAGCAGCGTCTGGCAGGGTTTACCAGACTGGTACCTTTGCCTGGATGACCACAGCAGCCCCCAACTGGTCCCCACTTCCCTCTCCACACAGCAGCCTCAGGATGCTGTTTACAATTGCCTCACTTCTGTCACCCCTTCTTCAATCCCTCCAGGGTTCCCTACCGCCTGCAGACAAAATCCAACCTTTGACCCCCATCATCAGACCTGGGAAGGTACAGGAGACCAGTAGGAAAGGACGGGAAGCAGGGAGGCCCGGCAGACACTCCCCGAAAGGCACTCTTAGAGTGAGTAATGTTTAAACCACACGCAAGCCCAACAGCCACCAGCAGCCATGCTGCCGAGGGCCCAGGCACCAGGAGAGAGCTCTGAGCGCCCCCTCCACCCCAGTCTCCTGTCTCCTCTGGACCCTTTAGCTCTCACACACTGACCCTGCCTCCCTTGGGGCCTTTGTCCTCCCTCGGCCTGCAGGCTCCATCCCACTTTCGCACACAGCCAGGCACCTGGTCGTCAACTGTGGCCTTAGAGGCTCTACATTCTGCCTTCCCCAGGCTGGTCCATAGGAAGCAGCCATGTGGCTGGAGCCTGGCACCATGTCTGGTGTGCAGCGTGTGCTCGATATGTATCTGCAAGATCACACAGTAAACACATCATCCCAGCCCCCGAAGCTCACCAGATGCCTACTGTGCGCATTTTGCACAGGTAACCTCATGCTTGCCTCATGGAGCCTTGGTGGGGCTGGCTCTTCTCCCCACCTGGTGCCCACCCTCCGAGGGACAGTATAGTACAATGGTTTCAGGCTCCAGAGCCTGGCTGCGCCCAGTCCAAAGTCCCTCAGCCCTGCCAAGGTCAGTGGCTCATCCTCAGGCAGGTGACTCAGCCCCTCGGTTCCCTCCTTAGACCAAGGGGGCACGTAGTGAGCCACACTGGGAGGGCCTTGCTGGAGATGAATGTGCTCAGGACTTGCCTGGCACAGAGGGAGGGCCCAGGCTGTCCCGGTGGCTGCTGTCAGCACGAGGATGGGCCCAGGCTGTCCCGGTGGCTGCTGTCAGCACGAGGATGATGATTATTGTGATGGCCCCTCAGAGAGGCTGTTGTCAACCGTGACGGGGACAGGCCCACCCTGTGCCAGCTGCCACCCCTGCTGATGCGCCCAGATGCTCTGGGCTCTGGCAAGGCCTAGGGGACAGAGAGGAAAGGACCCACCCTGACAGCCGGACACGCACCCCCGGTCTCTGTCAAGAAACTTGCAAATAGTGCCATCACGTGCGTTGTCTCCATGATTGTCCCCCCGTGAGACCCATAGCACGTCAACACTGGGAAACTGAGGGCCACAGAGGGAAAGAAGACTGGTGCAGGGCCTCATGTCTGGAGTCATATGTGACTCCAAATCCAATGTTTTTTCCTATAGAAGGCCACCTCCTGCCCTGGGGGAGAAAGCAGGCCCTAGAAACACTGGTGTCCACCTTCCTGTCCCTACGCAGCCCTGGAGCTGCTTTTGAGAAAGCCACCCAAGTGACACAGGACGCTGGGTGGCAGGGGGCTGTGAGCAGCAGGGTAGGTAGGATGCCTGGCTGGCCCTGCTCGCAAAGGGAGCCTCTGCAACAGCTGTGTTTGGGGGACAGGACGTGCCCATCCCAGCCAGATTCCGCCATCAGTAGCAACGTCTAATTCAGGTAGGATGCCCCTGGACCCCCAGCGAGGCACGCAGCCCGGCACCCTCCCTCCTCAGCCAGGCCTGCTCACACAGGGGTTGTGAGGGAGCCCCTCCCCAGGGGAGAGGTTTGCAGCCGGAGGACGGGGCTATGCAGGCCTACCTTCTGGTTATGATCAGGCTGATGGGGAGCTGAAGGTGGCAGGGTCCCCCCTTTCAATTCCTGGGGACATTTCTCTGTCCAGTTCGGCCTAGCTGGGCTCTGGGGCCTGGCCCCATCTCCCTACTCCTGTTTCCAATGCGTGGGGGCCATCCACGATGCATACAGCCCCAACACAGTTGACTTAAAAAAAATACACCACCAGTTCTCCGCTGTCCTGGGCTAAGGCAACAACGAAAAACTGCCAGCCATCCGCCTTTGCTACTTCCTGTCCCCCTTTCCATTGTAAGCCATAATTTTCAGAGGTTTATAGGTCAGCTATGAAAAAAATAAACCTTCTCTCCTTGACTAAAGGGAGCACTTTGAAACTAGAAGGCAGTGGGCACACACGTGGGCCCAGCCCTGAGCTCTTCCACGCAGGCCCGCATAGAGCCCACTCCTCTCGCCACCTGGCCCAGGGTGCCTCCCCTTGTCCGGCCGCGGGCCTGGCCTACAGGCTGCCCCTCCCCCACCGCAAGCACGAATAAGTTGTGAACACATCAGGGGTCCTGCGGCCTGACCCTGGGGGATCCCGGCAAACAAAGCTGGAGACCCTGGAGCAACTAGGGCTCCGTCCACTGGGTGCGAGGCCTAAAGAATTAAAAGCTCAGGTCCCTTGACGCCATCGCAGACAGGAAGCTGGGGGTCAGCATTGGCCCAGCCCCTGCGGGCCCACCAGAGCCCAGCACCGCTCAGCCCAGGGTAACTGGGCTTTGGGAGGTTTCCTTAAAGCAGAGGCAGTGAACCCGGTCTCAGCGCACAGCTCCACACGTCGGGGGCTGGGAGTGAAGGGGTACAGACGCGGAACAAGGGTGGGGTCCTTCATCCCTGACTTAGGGGCCTGAAACAGGTGGGTGTGGGCCAGCCCTGTCCGGAGAAAGTCCCTCCCTTTCGGGGCAGACACCCAGGAAGGTAGCCCGGGCCCCACTGTGTCCCTGTCTCCCTGACTTTTGGGGGGTGCAGGAGAAGAAAGCTCAGGGCAGTACAAGCATACACAGAGCTGGTTTGCAGCATGTTTCGGCCTCTTTATTTAGAACCCGGCGGACGAGGGGCCGGGGCAGTGGTGCAGACGGCTCAGGAACCATTTTAACAGATTTGTCTTCAAGTTTAAAATAATCATCATAATAAAAAGAGACAGAGAAAGCGCGAAGAGACTGCTAGCTAAATGGGCTTGTACGGCAGCTACAGCTTGTGAGCGACCCCCTCCCCCCAGAGTCCGCTATAAAAATAAATTTACATTTGTCGATAACCAGATGCGGGAGGCGTGCCTTTGGCATAACCAATAACCGAGTTATATCACTGCGTGGCAGAGCGGCCCACGCCTCGACATAAATAGAAAATATAAGTTAGTATAACTTTAAAAACTTTTTGTACAAATATACATGTTTTTTTTCTTTTTTCCTTTTTTTTTCTTTTTTCACTTTTTTGCACTGAGTTTCAGCAGAGATTAAACATTTTATATAAATGACTCTTAAAGCTTTACACCTTGGGACCAGTGTACTCCTCGTGCAGAATACATTTAGATATAAAAGACGTTATTAATACATTGCACAGTTTTCAAACGTTAAACACAAAACCGAACGCTGCTCAGTGGCAGCTGCCGCCGGTCGCTGCTACATGGACGGTCCCAGCCGAGGCCTGCGCTCCTCTCCTGTCCGCTGCCCAGCGGGCTCCCTCGGGGCTCTTCGGGCGCGAGGCTGCGGGCAAGAGGCGCGGTGAGCAGAGCGGAGAGGGACCGCGAGAACCCCGCGGCGGCGCTCCCCGCCCTGCCCGGCCCGCGGGGCCACTCACCTCTCACCGCAGCCGCTTGCGCGGGGTCTGCTCCGCCGAGCCCACGGCTGGAGCGGCGCCAGGCGCGGCGCAGCCCGCGGGAACCTCGTTTGACGCCTTGGCCTCAGGCGCGGGTCTCTTGCGCTTGGCGAAGAAATCTGCGGGCGACAGCGCGCGCCGCTGGTCAGGGCGGGGCCGGCCGGGGAACCCCGGAGGGGGCTCGGAGGGAGCGGGCGGCCGGCGGGCCCGGGTGGGGGCGCCGTCCCCGCCCGCGCCGAGGTCCGCGGCGGGTCAGCTTTGTTTACGTCGCCGCGCAAAGTGCTGTGTAAGCATTTCCCCTTGTCCCGCGGCCAAGCCCCCCGGGGCTGCTGCCGCGCTTAACCCCCTCCGCGCCGCCGTCGCCGCGCCCGATCGCCACCGGGGAGGGGCTCCAGGGGCCCGGGCGACGACCGCGCGCGGAGGGGGCCCGAGCGCGCGCCCCTTCGCCCCTCCCGCGCGCGCCGCGCGCGAGCACAACAACAGGGCGGGGAAGGGCTGCGGACGCAGCCGCGCCCTGCGCGCTGCGGGCCCTTTAATGCCACGGAGGAGGCGGGGACCGAGCGAGGCCCCCGAGGCCGGGAGCCCGGCTGGCCGGACAAAGCAGGGCCGGGCCGGGCCGGGGCGGGGCCGCGCGGGACTCACCGGAGATGAGAGGCCCGGGCAGCTTCTTGATCGCGGCGCCTCCGGCGGCGGCGGCGGTGGTGGCAGCGGCGGCGGTGGCGTTGGCATTGGCGGCGGCGGCGTTGGCAGCAGTGCCCGGCGCAGGACGCCCCGAAATCCCTGAGTGCAGCGGCTCGCCTAGGGGCTCCTGGCTGCGCGGCGGCGGGACCGCCTCCTGCTCAGCGCTCTCCTGCGGCGCCGCGGCCGGAGCTGGGGCGGGCCCCACGGCCGGGCCGCTGGACGGCGGCGCTGGTGCCTCCCCGAGGCCGTCGAGGGGCTCAGCGGCCGGCGGCACGGGGGGCGGGCTGTCGCCCGCACCGTCCGGGCGGGGCCGGGGCGCCAGGAGCAGGCGGCAGCGTCCCACCTGCACCGTCTCGCGGTAGAAGGCGGGCACGGAGTCGCTGTCCACCTCGGTCCACTGTAGGCGTCCGGGACCCCGTAGCGGCATGTCCTGCTGGAAGTTGTAGTCCCAGCGGCGCTGGTCTTCGGCGCTCAGCTCGGCCAGTCGGATCTGCAGCTCGCGGCTCAGCTCCTCGTGGTCCACCGGCCCGAAGAGGCTGCGGCAGGCGCTAGTGCGCGCGAACAGGGGAAAGGTGCGGCGGGCGACCAGGCGCTCCATTGCCACTGCGCTGCGGAGACACACGTCGGACATGGCCGGGAGCTGCCCGGGCCCGGGCCGCGGGAGAGGAGAGGAGAGGAGAGGAGGGGAGAGGAGGAGGCAGAGGGGAGAAGAGGGCGGAGGCCGGCGCAAGGGAGACCCCGCGCAGTCGGAGTCCGCATTTGCAAAGGGACGCGGCGGGAGGGCGGGCGCGGCGGCTACCTGGAGGTCGGCCGTGCGCGGCTCCTGCGTCTCGTTCGCGGTGTCGTCCGGCCGGCGGCCGCGCCCCCTCAGTGCCTGTCCTCGCCCACTCGGCTCGCTGGGGCCTGACTGGCACCAACCGAGCGCAGAGCACTTGGCCTGTGGAACGCCCAGCCTTAGCGCGCCCCTTTATACGCGAGGGTCCCTCCCTCCCCCCCGCGCGCGCGGGCCCCGCCGCGATTAGCATAATGTAGTATTTTCAGTTTCAACAACACCGCGGCGATTGGCTCGCGCGGCGCTGCCCCCGCCCCACCGGCTGCCCGGCCCCCGCGCACCGCCCATTGGCCGCGCGCACACACCCACCCGAGGGCGGGGCGGGGCGCGCGGGCCGATTGGCGGGGCGCGAGGCGCGCGCAGGAGCGGGCCGGGGGCGGTGAGCGGGGCGGGGCCCGAGTTAAAGGGCGCTGCGGGCGGTAACGTGACACCGCGGCGCCCCGCCCCCTCGCCCCATCCCCCCCACCCCCGCTGCCGTCCCCCGCCGGCTCCTTTGTCTGCAGGCGGGGGCTACACGGCGGCGGCGGGGGCGCGGGCACCCCCTCGGCCGTTCGTCGTCCCCGGTGCCCGGTCGAGGCTGCCTCGCCCCCGAGGGCTCCCAGTCCCGCCGCCCGCTCTCGCCACCGGACCTCCCGCGCCAGCTGACGGGGCTTTAACCCGCCGCGGCCAGCTTGTCCCCCACTGGAACGAGACGGAGTCTTCGGCCGTCCCCGAGTGGCCTGCTGCACCCGAGGCAGGGTTCCGCGCACCCGGAGCCCGAACACACCTGCTGGCACTAAGGCTTCGAGCGAGCGAGGAGCGAGGGGGCAGGGGCAGGGAGGGGCAGCTGCACTCCTTCCCCAGTGGCCAGGCCGCGGCCCCTTGGAGTCAGGTCTGGAGCCTCCAGCTTTTGAGGCCTGCGCAGCCCTGCCTAATGGATGAGATGAGCAGGCTGGGCCCATCCTGGACTCTGCCAGTCATGTCACAGACTGAGTGCCCAGTACCTCTTAGGCTGAGGCTGGGAATCTGACTGCTTAGGCTGTTCTGTTTGGGGCATTAGATGCTTCTCTCTGTTGGGGAGGGCCTGGCGCCCCCAGCATAGGACCTTGGCTGGGTGTGCTGGTCCTCTGGGCCAGCCTTACCCCTTTGCACACAAGGGACCCAAAGGGGGGTGGGCAAAGCCGCAGGCCTGCTTTAGCTGCACCTTTCTCACAATTCTGGAAGGCTTGTACCCCGTCCACTGTACCCAATACATGGTTGTTGGAGAAGGACACCCCTAAGGACAGGTCACGCAAGCTAGAGGGCCCTACACAGGTGTCAGCCCAGAGCGGGAAGGCCCTGTTCAGACTGGGCCCCCTGCCCCACGTGGTGCTCCTTGGTAGTCTGCATCCTCCCCAGTGGCTCTCACCCCAGCCTGCAGGCCAAGGGAGACCGTCCCTTCGGCCCAGCCTGTGGTAAGGCTGGGAGCCCAGTTAATGTCTCAGCTCCCTCCATGAGCCCAAAGGATTGCAGGGATGGGAGTGGCTGCCAGGCAGAGTCCAGCAGAGCCCTGAGCTCTCAGCCCCTGTCCCCAGTAAGCCCATGAGCCCATCAAGAGAAGGCAACGCTTACCCAACCCCAGCCTGCCTCCCCCAAAGTCAGGTGGGTACCAGGCTACCCCAGCAACAGGAGGCTGTGCTAACATGCGGAGGTGCCCCGAAGGACGTCTCCTAGGTTCAGAGGAGCGGATGTTGGAAGTGAGGGAGGCAAATGAGAAGGCATCAACCCAGGTGCAGGATGGGGCAGGGTGCCACTCTGAGCTCGGAGAGCAGGAACCACAGGCAGATGATGCGTGTTGATTTCTTTATTTTTTTCTGTACACTGTATTCCAAATTTCCCATGACAAGCACAAATGCTATGATTTTTTATCTTCAGGAAAATAAGTAGAGGCTCTGCAGACCCCGTGGACCCCTTGGGTGGGGCTGACGTCACCTGGCTTTGGGTTAGAAGGAGGCAGGGTCTTGCCCAGCCCCGTGCCACAACCACACCAGTGTCCCCAAGACCCAGTGGGTAGTGACCACAAAATGCATAACCACCTGGTCCCTCAGGATTTCCCGAGAGGTCAGGATGCCCTGGCTTCTGCCATCCGGGAGGGCAGGCTGGGGAAGAAGCCCACCCCCAGCCTAGGCTCTGCCTGGTGACTGTCTTCCTTCCCTGAGAAGGGAAGCCACCCCACTCGCAGCCCTGCTCTGGACACCCAGGGGAGCCTGTGCTCTCCTCCCTGGCAGGGACTGCCCCAGGGCATGAGCAGCATCTGCCATGGGGACCCTAAGGAGCTGACCCTGCAGCAGGCCCCTTGCAGCCCTGCCTTCCCTATGCACAGTCCAGGACTGGGGAGTGCTTGGGAGGGCCATGCTCACTGCCTTTGGTGGCTGCCAACCCACCTCCCTGCATTCAGGCAGGGGGTCCCTGGGCTGTGACAAGCCCCCCAGCATGTGCCACTGAGTCCTCCTCCAATGGTAGGAAGTGGCCTCATGTCACAGCGTGGCAGCCACTGAGCCCTTAGCCACGCCAAACTCTGCCCAGGACAATTTCCGCACATCCTTCTGTCGGGCCTCCCCTGCTGTACAGGGGCAGGAAGGGGGCCGCCAGATCGGCCTGGGTAAGCCGCAGTGAGGACCGAGCGGGCTTCCCAGCTGCCAGCGTCCTCTCTGGTTTCCATCTGAACTTCCTACTCTTATCTCTCCATGGGCCATAGGGACACCTCCTCCCATGGTGCTGTTAGGGCAGGGAGGTGACCTTCTCTGAGTCTGGGACCCTGAGCTGGATCAAGAATGGCCCCCACTGGCTTCCTGCGCCTGATGGCCCTAGGAGTGCGCTGGGTCCCTTCCCTCAAACCAGGGACAGACCTGGAGGAGGACGACCTGCCGGCTGGGGGCTGGGATTCCGAGGCCGGACGCTGAGAGGAGGCCCAGTTCTCCTCCTCAGGGGACCCCGGGGTAAGCCAGCACCTATCTGGGTGACGATAACCAAGCTCTACTTTTGTAATTCAAAATATATGCCAAGGCAGAAAGGAAACAGTTTGTGCTCTGAGTCGGCTGCACATAGCAGAACCACAGAGTGGGCACCGGCCCCTGAAAACCAGCAAAGACAGTCTCCCAAGGTGCTCTAGCACCCCCAAATCCTGCATGCAAGGGAGTGGAGGAGCCCGGTCGCTGATGCGGGGGAGGAGGGAGCCGTGTTAAGTGCTGGGCCCCCTGCTGGTATCTTGCATGTATCCCTAACTCTGACCGCCTCTAAGTCACAGGCAAAGCGCGTGTTCACCAAACCTTTGCCTTTCCCTCGGCACACGGAAGACCACACTCCCAGCCCCTTTGCTGCCAGGTGGGGCCACGCAACCGCTTCCGGCCATGGGGCGTGAGCACAAGTGCCGGCCCCACTTCCAGGCCCGGCCAGCAAAACCAGCCAAGCAATCCTTCCGCCGCCCGGCTCTGCTGGCCAGATGGGGGGTCAGGGAGGGGCGCCCAGGAACAGGAGAGCCTCTAGGTTGCAGAAGCCCTGAATGAACACAAGGGGCAGAACCGCCCGACGCCCAGCGTCCTCTGCACACCCTCCTGAGATGGGCGTGGGAAATAAACTTACTGCGTCTTAAGCCACTAAAACTTGGGGGCTGCCTGTCACCTAACTCGGATGGCATGGGCCTATCTCCTCCGCTTTTTCTGGATGGGGAAGCGAGGTTTAAGATAAAGGAATTTGCTCCCGCGTCAACGGCTCAGGCGGCTATCCCCCTAGACCAAGCGGAAGCCCCAAGCCCTCGCGGGGTTCAGTGCTCAGCGCTCCGCCTAGTCGGCGCATGTGTAGGCTGCTACCCTGGGGCCCGCGGAGGCTGGGACACGCGCTTGCCCCGGCGAGCGGCAGGCAGCCCGGGAATCGCGGTCCTCGGCTACATGCTGCCGCCTGGCGGCTGACTTGCGCACCAGCGCCTCTGGCTGCCCCAAACTCCTGGGGAGCTGCTTCTGGAAGCACGTGGGCCTGTGGGCCTGGCCCGACCCCCAACAGTGCTCCCGGGAACCCTGCAAGGGGCGTCTGTGTCTGTGCACCCCCGCAACCTCCCCGACTGCCGTCCAGGACGGTGCCCCTTCTGAGGAGTCTGGGGGGATGTCAAACGCGCCAACACTAGGCCGTCTCCAGCCTACCCTGCACCAGGGCTGGGCTCTTTGCCTCATTTAATCCTTCCAAGAACCCGCAGAGGGAGGCGTTTTGATGCCCATTTTGCAGAGGAGGCAGCCTGCTGAGCTTCCCCAGTGGCAGCAGATGTGTGCCTTGCTCCAGCCCTGAGCCCCTCCCCTGGACCTCGACGAGGAGCTGGTGGCCCTGAAAGCAGAGGAGGAAAGAAGTCAAGCGTTCTGGGGTTCACCTCCCCTGACACCCCTGGAGCCAGGGTTAGGCCTCTGGGGGGGATGGGTAGCACCCAGCCCAGGGACGACCAACCCTTGGGTGCTCCCGCCGACCCTGTCTGCCCCTCCACCCTCACCCCCAGCCTGCCACGGGAGCCCCCGTGGCCCGGAAGGGCCAGCCCTCTAGCCCGGAGCACATCACCCAGCAGCGGTCCCTCAGCCAGACCCTGGACACACCTGGCAGGGTGCCCTCAGGAGGCCCCTGCCCCTGCCCCTGGGAACCTCACCTTCTCCTCCATAAAGTGGGGCCTGGAGGCTCCGAGGGGTGTAGGGAGTTACAGATTAACCAGCCAGACCCCAGCCGCAGGCGGCGCGGCCCAGCTCTGCGCCCAGCGCAGGGGGAGGCTTTCCGGAGCGCCCTTGGCGGGAGCCCAGCGCCCGGCGCCGCGAGAACCTTCCTCCCGCACACGTTCCCGCGCCCGGCTCGCCCCGCCCCCGCCCCCGCCCCCGCCCCCCGAGGACGAGCTGTTCTCCGTCGGCTGCCAGGCACGTCCTCCGCAGGTGCTGGCCACCCTCCGGTGACGCGTCCGCATGCCGCGCAACGCGAATCCAAAACTCGGATTACAGGGGCTGCCTTGTGCTCGGGGTGCCGGGCTGGGGGGTCCTCACTCTCCGGGGAATGGGCGGCAGGGACTGAGCGGGCTCTGGGGGAGGAGCGGCGGGAACAGGGAGTAGCCCCCCCACTCCAAACCCTCCCAGAAGCTGCCTCCCCTCGGGGTCTCAAGCCAGGGGACCATCTCGCCCCAGCTTGCCTGGGACTTCCCTGGTTTCAACACTGAAAGTCCCCGGAGACGCTGGACCGTTGGTCCCCTGGGCTCCAAACAGACCCTGCCGGGGCCGGGGAGTGGTCCCTTGGCAGCGGTGGGCGTGGAAGAGGGTCTCAGGGCTGTGCGGGCCTGTCTCAGACCACCTGGGCCAGCCCCGCCAGGCCCCCCTTCTCCGCACCAGCAGGGCACAGCCGGGACGGGTCCCCGGGGCCCAGAGGATCACTTTGTCAAAGAACCACCAAGAAAAGTGAATCTGGGGTGAACAGATGCCCCCTTCCTGGATCTTGTGCTCACCATGTCCCCCCAACTTCCTGTCTGGTCTCCTTGAGCTGGTGGGCACCCCTATAAGTCAGCAACTTCTGCTCACCCCCGCCCTGCTTCCAAACACCCAGACGTGTTCAGAGAAGCCGGGAAGCCAGGCGATGAGAGGGTCCCCGTCTGACCCCCATCCCTCCGCAGCAGAGCGACCTGGCGCTGCCGCTCTGGAGGAACGAGAGCCAGGAGCCTCCCGGGGCGGGCGCGGGGTGGGAGCCCCCTGGTCCTGGGACATCCCCGCACCGGCTCCCGCCGCAGGTCCGCAGCTGGGAAAGGGCGGTGCCTCCGCCGCCTCGTTCAGTCCTTCGTTCGCATCTTCCCAACGTCCCAGCTGGGCTTCCGAGGTGAGCGGCAGCCGGTCAGAAGGGAGGCCGGCAAGGGCCGCCAGCCCCGGCCGGTCCTCCCTGATGCCTCGCAGGCGGCACTGAGAGGGGCTCAGCAGAAGGGGCCCGCGCGGGGGAAGAGGCAGGCGCGCCGGCCACCAGCTGGGGAGGGAGCCGCAGCCCCCGGGCCCCTGCCCCCGAGACCCAAAGCTGGGTACCTGCTGCCCTCTGGTGTCCACAGACGGCACCGCAGCCAGGAGCCCGCCTGCCCTCCCACCCACTGGAGATTCAGGGAGAGCCCAGAGCCCCGGAGGCCCCCAGCCCCATGCAGCCTCTCTGACCACCTCATTCACTCCTCGCAGGTGGGGCACTTGGGAAAGGGCTTCGCTCCCTGGGACCCCAAGTCTCCTTGAGCCCCAGATGGGAGTTCTGCCATCAGTGTGACCAGTCAGGGCTGTGGGGGAGGGACGGCTCATTCAGAGCAAACCTCAGCACGCCTGGGAGCGGGGCGGGGGCGGGGGTCAGCTAACGCCTCGGTGGGAAGTCGCACGGGGCCTCTCCTATCCCCAGGGCCTGGGGGGCGGGGGAGGTCCACTGCCCTTCAGCTTGCCCTTGGCTCCCCACCTCCCCTTTCCCTACTCCCTCCCTCCCCACCTCCCCTCCTTGCTGCCCACTGCCAGGTACAAACCCTGAGCTCCTCAGCTCCTGGGGTGACCTGTGCTGGGACGCAGGAAGTGGGGCGTAGCAGGGGGCCCCATCAAGGCCCCCAGCAGGTGTGGGACGAGGAGGAGGGGCCTGGGAGGGAGGGAGTCGCAGGCAGGGAGGGGCTGCGCCCAGACTCTGAGCCCATCAGGGCAGGTGCCCAGAGAGCAGCAGAAAATGAGCTGGGGGCCACAGACGGCCTCAGAGGCCAGGCTTTCAGGCCTGGGACTCCAGTCCAGAAACTGGCTACATCTTGGAGGCACCAAGGAGCCCCAGAGGCCCATAGCTTGGGTCCGGGGTTCTGTGGTTGACTGGTGGATACAAATGCCACCACCAGAGGTTGGGAGGGAGGTACAGGCGCTGCCCAAGTCAGGGTGGCAGAAAATGAAGGAGCTCCAGGCCAGTGCTGAGGGCTGGGAGTGACAAGGTCAGAGGGCACCGGGACCCTGGGATGTGGAGGTGGGACAAAGGAGGGGTGGGGGGTTAGGGAGAATGGTGCCAGGAGGTGCCACTCTGGTGCTAAGCACAGATGGGAAGGTGGGGAGCCAGCAGGTGGGGGAACAGGGGTCTGGCCACAGCCCATGGCTGCCCCCAGGGTGCCAGTGGGCTCAGATTCCTGGTGGCAGCCACCTGGGTTTTCTACTTCTGGCCACTCTATGCCAGCAGCATTCATGTGGCAAGAGGCAGGGGGTAGGGGCAAGGTAGGGGGCACTGCCTGGCCAGAGAGCAAACCTGTGAACTTTGGAGGCAGAGCAGCTGCCTCTTACTGGCTTTGTGACCTTTGGCAAGTTGCCTAGCCTCTCTGTGCCTCTGCTTTCTCATCTGCAAGGCCCCTGATGAGGCTTGGGGTCAATGTCCACATGTAGGAAGTGGTCCTCTCTCTGAGGAGCTCCCCTGTCCCCGACTGCCTTCGGTCTCTCCTCCAGCCCTAGAGAGGAGGGCAGGCACAGCCCCAGCCCCGGGCAGCCCCCTCCCACTGCTGTTGTGATGGAAACTGGACATTCACCCTGAGCCCAGGGACGTGAGCGGGTGGGAAGGCCGAGACCCCAGCAAAGGCACTTATACATCTGAGTCACATTTACTTCCGTAGTGAATTGTCAGGCAGGGGGAAGCAGTGTTTATAATAAGCATTGGGACAGTGCTCCCCACCCCACCAGCATTCGGGGCCCGGTGGGGGCTGCAGGTCACCATGACTCCCGTGGGTCTGTCTTCATCTGACACACAGCACACTCCACCCAGCTGCACATGCCTGGTGCTCAGCAGGTTCCCTGTCCAGCCACAGCTGAATGCTGGTCAGAACCCAGTTGCTGTTGGTGGCACGTGGCACACCCTCTCTGTGCCACGTGGTCCTGTGCCGTGCACTTTATGTGTGAATTATCTAATTTAATCCTCCTAGGAGGCAGAGATGGGTGTTGGCCCTTTTTCACAGATGGGGGAACGGGCTTGAGAGGATAGTCCCTGGCCAAGGCCTAGAAAGAGTGCCAGCCCCATGGGGCTGACTGCAGAGCCCCACACAGAACCCCTGTGCTCCGCTGTGAGCACAGACCCCAGCACAGGCTGCTGGGGTTTCACAGTTGAGTCCTGCTGAGCGCCTTCCCCAGATGCTCTGGATTCTGATTCGCAGAGAACAGTAAATCAAGCGAATCTGAGCCTTGCCATGGCAGCCAGTGCAGCCAGTGCTGGCAGTGTGATCATGCACAGCTCCCCCTCGAATGTCCAGTCAGGGCCTGGACTAGGAGCATCTGACGTGTGTCCTCGTGCACGTCCACCTGTCCATCCAACAGACATTTCCCTGGGATCTCTGTCCTGTCCAGGGGCTCCTGGCCTGGTGGGTGGAGGCAGAAATAGGTGAATAAACGGGGGCTGCAGGCGTGCAGAGGGGCCAGCCCCCAGGTGAGACAGGTGTGGGGAGGGCCTGTACCCCGTCCCGTTGTGGAAGGGGTGAGGCCTGGCCACCTTGCACGCTTCTTCACTTGGAAAGATGTGTGTGAGACCCAGCTGCCCCCAGAGCTGAGCAGGAGACCAGGGGCCCTAGAAACTCACCCAGCTGGGTCCCAGGGTGCCTGAGCAGAGGCTGCCTCTGCTCACTTCCTGAATCATCAGTATGGTTGTTCCTAACAGAAACCAAATAGCCAGGGGGCCGGCTGACAGCCGAGGGGTTCCCTAGGGTAAGAACCCAGAGCAGCCTGGGCTGGGACTCCTCTCCCGGCTCCCTGAAGTCCTTCCCACTTCTGCTGGGTTCTCCACCGCGTTCCCAACGGACAGAGGCTGTAGAAGACACTGGATGTGGGAGGGGCAGTCGGACCACGGGGTGGTCTTCCAGCTGCAGACGAGGGACCAGGGCAGGAGGTGGGAATGGCAGAGGGGTTGGGACCTAGGAGATGGGCGTCTGCAAACCTCCAGGTCCTCAGACATGAGCGGCACCAGGGGCACGTGGGGAGGAGTGCGTCCCTGCCCCCCACCAGAGGCTGCCTCCGCCTCCCCCACCCCAGGGAGCAGGTGTGGGTTGCTCCCTCCGAGCCCTGCTCCCCTGCGAAGTTCAAAGGCCCATCTCTGCCTGACTCCGGGCTGCCCTCCCACCTTCTCACGCTCCTCCGAGGCCCTTGCCAGACCAGAGCACCAGCTGCTGACCGCGTCCCCCTCCAGCCGCCCTGGATGGACACCCCTCCTTTGAAGCTGTTGTCGCTTCCTGAGTATGGAAGTCGGGGCAAGGTGTCCCTTGAGGGGCCTGGAGTCGGGCCTCATGACCTTGTGGCCCCCACCAATGTTGCTGCCCACCCCCAGCGGCTTCCCTTTCTTCCTCTAGGCCAAGGTCCAGCATGGGGACCTGTGAGGGCAGGGGGACCAGCACTTCCTCAGTCTCACATGAAAATCCCGTGTCCCAGAAACCCCTCAGCCACGGGCAAGCTGGGGCAGCTGGCGCCATGTAAGGGTCCCCATGCAAAGCCCGAGTTCCCCAAAAGCAGTACCCAACCTTCCTCCCCTCCTGTTGCCTGGCCTGTGGTGGGAGAAAGGGAACCCAGCCACCACTGACCGTATCCCAGCTGCCCAGAGGGCCCCCAAGGTCTGCAGCCAGAAGGCCACCACCACGGACGCCACCTCCGGCAGCCTTCACTGCGCTTCCCTGGCAAGGCCTTCATCACTTGCGGTCAGGCCAGCGGCAGGCCTGAGCCAGCGCCGTGAATGACCCGCACCCCCATGTGAGACCCTGCAACCCGCACGGCCAGGGCAGAGCTCTGGGATGCGAGGTGGGTGCTCCCCTAGGCCTCGGCCCCCTCAGCACCTGCTGCCCTCCCTCCACCCAACTCTGGGGGCCCTGGACCACTAGACGCAGGTGGAGAAGCCCCCATGGCTGGCAGAGCCTCCTCTGGCCGTGGCTGGAAGGTCTCAGTCACGTGAACCTACTCACAGTCCAAGAGAGCCAGCCATGGCCAAGATCCAGCCCCCACCCCTCCTCCAAGAACCCTGACCCAGACCCCAAGCCCAGCAGCCTATTCGCAGACTCCAGTTCTGGAAGACTCCTTGGACCTCCAGCGCAGCCCCTCCTGCGGCGCCGCAGAGGGACTTTGTCCTCCTACAGCTAAACTCAAGCACCTATGAGGTGGAGCTCACCAACAGGCCAGGCCCCCAGGGCCCGCAGTGGGCTGAGGCGCCCCTCATTAGCCTGTGGACCCTGCTGCTGGCTGAGGCCTGGACTGAGAGGGTGAGGGGCAGGCAGTGGACCCATGCCCAGCCCTGCCTCAGATTCTAGTCCCACACCAGCCAAGACCTCATTCGTGTCCCTAAAGATGTGCCCTCAGGAAATAGTTACACCAATGTGTCATTCCAAAGGACCTCATCGACCCATGAAGGGGTTCATCTCACCAGGGTCGGGGCCCTGAATACCACCTTGATGCAGATGACACCCTCACTCAAACCTCCAGCTCAGACCACCGCCCCCAACCTCACTGTCCTACACCTGCGAGCTGCCTCCACCCGCTTGAGCTTTAAGCTCCAGCAGGTTCTCCCTGGAGAACTGCCCCCACCACCTCTACACCTCAGACACCCTCCCAGCCCGAGCCCCCTACTCCTGCTGCCCCCTCCCATCCAAGTCCACATCTCCCTAAATGGGCCTGCAGAAGCCCCTCCGTTCTAGAGCCTCCCTCGGTCCCCAGTCAGCATGCCATCCAGAGGCGCCTTCTAGAACCCAGCACAAGCTTAGAACCCTGCCGTGGCTGCACTGCGCACAGAGCAAAGCCCACATGCCCACATGTGTGATTTCCTATGCTGCCTTGCACGTGCACTCTCCTGTATGTATGTGCATGCACACCCACGTTACGTGCACAGGCTCACTCTGACGCAAGCTACACGAGGGCAGCCATATTTGCAGGCTGAATCTAAACACCTGGCGCAGAGCCTGGCACACAGTGGGTGCTCCGTAAATTGTCGGTTTCTGGGAGGCATTCTACTTCGTGGCGCATCACCAGTTCAGACACCCAGGCTGTTGGGGGGGCCCTCCAGCCCCTTGGACGCTGCCAGCTCTGGGCACTCCCAGGAGTCTCGCTCCCCACCCCCACCTCTGGCACACTTGAGCCAGAGTGACCTCCTCAAGGCTCAGCTCACCCTGTTCCTCCCACCTCCAGCCCTCGGGGGCTCCCCAGGGCCATCCTCCAAGATCTGGGCCTCGCCACCCACCCTCCACCTCTGTGCACCCTTTCCCCTGTCCATCAAGGCTCTCAGCTTTCTAAACACCCCACGCTGGGCTCGCCTGTAAGCCTTTTGTCAGCACCGGTCCCTCTACCCAGCATGCCCATCCCACACCTGACCAGTCTTCGCTCTCCTTAAGATTCTGCAGAGGCTTGCCTCCTCCAAGAAGCCCTCCTCTCCAACCCCACCCTAGATTCCCTGGTCCACCTAAGTCAGCCTCACCCTCAGAATGGCCAGCACTTTCTCTGTAAGCCTGGTGGTGGGAGTGGGTCCCGGGAAGCACAGAACGTTTGCCGAGAGGCTGAGTGCGTCCGTCACGCCGGCCCACAGTCCGAGCTGCTTACTCTGGACGAGGAAAATCATACCCAGGGGTTCTGGGCTTCTGGGTGTCCTCTTCCCTTATCCAGCCTGAAAAGCAGTTTCCCATGCTCCCTCGGGACCAGGAAGCTCCCCGCCCACACGGAACCTGTTCAGGGCAAATACTTAGACCAGATCCAGTTGCTTCTGCTCCAACCAGTTCCAAGGCCCCCAAAGGGAGAGGTGAGTGGCCAGCCCCGTCTGCCCACCTCGGCACTCCAGGGGGCCCCTCCCCCCCAGCCTGCCCTGGGCCAGGCTAGAGGCTGTCATGCCACCGCCTCCTGCCTCTTCGCCCCCAAGCCCTGCCTGGGACCGGAGGATCCCGGTGACATCCCCAGCCCCTGACCAGGTCTGTAGGAGGCCGTCAGGCAGGAGCCGGAAAGGCCCTGGGGTTCTGTTCCCCTCCTGGGGCGGCAGGGTCATCTGGCCTGCCATCCTGCCCCTGGGAGTCCTGAATCTGAGACATCTGGACAACTGCCATCCGCTTCCCCAGGGCAGCCCTTCTGTGCAGTCCTCCCAAGAAACCCTGGCTGGTCCACCTGCCCCGGCTGTGGACTCTCAGCAGGACCCCTGACGTTGTCAGAGAATGGGGACACCATCCTTAGATAAATATGTCCCCCACTTGCAGTGTTTGGACTGAAATTTTCCTCAAACATTGGGGTGGGGCATGAGTTGCTCCCCCTGCTGACTTAGGGCCCACTTGCCCCTGTCCTGAGAGGCCCTGACAGCGGGCCTCCGGCTCCCTGGGTCTTCCCTGATGTGTCAGACTGCGGCACAGCCAACGTGGGCCCTGCCTGGGCAGCGCAGGACCCCTGTGCCGTCTGCCCTACCGGCTCGGGTTCCTCCCTGCTCCAGGTCCTGCTCTGCTGGGCTGTAGTTAACACATGGCACAGAGGGCTTCGGTCTTGCCATCTGGGCCTGGCTCTGGTGGGTTGCAGAGTCCTGAAAGAGTGCCTGCTTCTTCAGCTGGGGACCTGTCCCTGGCCTCGAGAGGGAGTCCCTGCTCCCAAGGGTTCCAGCAGGGGCCGCGCGGGGAGCGTGGCCAGCCAGGCAGAGGGACAGCTCAGAGCCCTGTGTATCTGCACACCACGGGTCCAGGGTCGTGGCGGTGTGAAATGCGGAACACTGGCACCTGGTCTGTGCCCAGAATGCTCCTGTCTCCCTGCCCCTCTTGTGGGTCTCTGAGCAGACCCTAGGCCGGGGGCAGGCCAGACAGTGACCCTCCCCTCTCATCCCTCCCTCCTCTCCCTGACCCCTGCCCACCCATGCCCAGCCTGGACACCCAGTGCAGCTCTCGGGAGGTCAGAGTTCCTGCCACACCAACCTGCCCTCCACCCCCACCCCTTGTACCTGAAAGAAAAGCAGAAGGTGGGAGGACTGGGGTGGGGGTGGGAAGCAGGGGTCCCACGGAGGGGGATAGGCCCGCAAGGGGCATGTCAGGCTCAGCCAGTGAGAGCTTGGAGGCAGTGCATGCCTTCCTGGGTGGAGAGAGGGCCCAGCCTCTGGGGTTGGGGTGCCCAGGGTCAGTTGGGGGATGGGACTGGACTCATACAGGAAGGGTGGGTGTCCCAGGTGCCCCCAGGAGGGCCCATCCTACCAGGAACAGGCACCCCGACGGATCCCTTGAAGGCAGGTACCTGAGCTCGCTCTGGCCAGGATGACCCCTGAACTGCAGCTGCTAGGTGTGGAGCCCCTGCTCAGCCTTGACCTGCTCCTCCAACCTCCCTGCACCCTGGGATGGGGAGGGCAGTCAGATGCAGCCCTGGGCCCCCACTGCTGCCACCCCCACCCCCACCCCAGGGCCCCAGGTTCTGCCTTTGGAGGCCAACTGCATAGTTGGTTTTTGATTTAGCAAAACTCTGTGGAGGTCTCCCTGGAACCACAAGACCTGGTTCCTCCAGGTTGAGGTTTGGGGGTTAGACATGCCCTGCTTCAGGAGGTGGGGCAGACCCGCCCTGCCTGGGGAGACTGAGGGGCTGATCTGTGTGCCCCTGCCCCAACCCCAGGGCACTCCAGAAGCCCCTGAGGGCTCTGGCTGGAGGATGGGGGCAGGGCCAGGTGGGTGCAGGCCTTCCCCAGAAAGCTGCTCCGTAACTGTGGGGATCCACTGTGGGCCTGAGGAGCACCCCCTCCAGCAACTGGGAGCCACCAGCCCCCCACAGGGGCTCCTGCCTTAGCTGCAGCCAGGAACCAAACTGAGCCTGTGTCCCTCTGAAAACGGGGCCCTGGTGCCTTCCTGGGTGAGGTATGTGGGGCCCTGAGCCTGACCCACGCTTGGGGAGGAGGATCCTGGCTCCAGTTCCTAGGGGGCCACAGGCCCAGAGACCTGAAGTTGCAGGGGGAGGAGGGGAAGGCCGCCTGCCATGCTCTCCAAGGGCAAGACAGTCCCAGGGTCCCATAACAAGGGACCCGAAGCCCAGATAGGGGTCCTGCAGTGCTGACCTCTCCCACAGGCCCTCTCCTCGAGGTGAGGCAGGCCAGGTGCCACTGGCCTCCTGCCCCGTGACTCAGCACCCTCACCAAGTACAACAGGACTTTTGCCCCCGCGGCTCTGCCAGCTTCCTGCTCAGACCCCTGCAGAGCTTCCTGCAGCACAGGCCCAGGATGCAGGGAGCCGAGGCCCGCCAGGGCCAGGGCCAGTCCTCCGGTGGGACAGGCACGCGGGGCCGGCCCTGGGTCATCCCACTCACCTACGCACTGGTCGCCCTGGAGTTCACGTGCCTCTTCATGCGCTTCTCCATCCTGCCGGTGAGTGAGTGCCCGCCCCAGGCAGTGGGGCCGCGCAGGCCCCCGCTCGCCTTCCCACCCTCCCCTGCGCGCTGGCAGGGGTCCCAGGGGAGCCCCTCACAGCACTGCAGCTGGACAACTGAAGGGCCTGTGCCTCTTGGCCCCTGTCCCCCCCAGCAGCTCTCCCAGGGCTCTGGCTGTGCTGGGAGGGGCCTCGGGCAGCTCCCTCCTCCTGGCAGTGCCCCTCCCTCCCTGCCTGGGGACCTTTGCCCTCTGGTTGCTGCCCCAGTACCTGCTGTGCTCAGGCCTTCGTTCAGGTCTTCAGGTGGGCCCCCACCTGGGCGCCCACCCCACACACCCGCCTGGCACCTAGAGCCCCGCCATCCGTGTCTGGGCAGCCTACCTATACCCCACATCCTGTTGCACAGCATTTCTGTCTCCACGGCCAGGACGGGAGAGTGGGACTTCATCTCTCTCCGGTCTTGACCTCTGCCTGGTGATAGTGGGGTGCCACTTCAGTAGTCCTTGTGGGCCACACAGCGCCCACCCCCCACCCAGCGGCCACTGACCCCCGCTTTGCACCTTTGCTCATTCATTCCACAAAACCCCTAGGGAGCTGACCCACATGGTCTCCCCTTCTGGGGCTAGGCAGCACCCGGGGTACTGTGGGAGACCAGACTCCAGAGGTCCTTTTCTATCTCATCTGGGTGAGGGCTGCGGCGCTAGCCACAAACCATTTGTTCAGGGTCCCTAGGAGATTCTCATGAGCAGCCTGCAGATGTGGGTGGAAGGGGGTGTTACCACCACTCTGGGCGTGGCCGGAGCTCCTGGCCGAAAGGTGAGGCCAGCCCTGCCCCTGCCTCCAAGCCCCAGTCATGTCCAGTGAATGGCCTGTCCCAGCCCTGACTCCCCTCACTCCCCTCCTTAGCACCCAGGAGGCAGCCTGGCATCCTCAAGGTAAAGCAGGTCTTCACATCCCTTCCTGGGAGGGCTGGTGCAGGGGGCAACGAGGGAACAGCCAAAGCCTTTGAATCGCTGGGCACAGAGCAAGGGGGCTCTCCCGGCAGGGCGTGTGTCTGACCAACCAGTGCCCACTGGGCACCAGCGTCAGGCACCCTGTCCTCAGAACTCGGGCTGTAGCAGGACTCAGTAGAGCTAACAGTCCACTGCCTCGCCCCCGGCGGCGGGTTGTGCATCAGTGCGAGAGGCAGAAAGGTGACACCTACACCAGGAAATGAAATGTAGATGGACTGTGCTGTGTATTATGGAATAACACGTGCTATGGAAAAGGCAACGGTGGGGGTGGGGTGGGGCGCTGGAAATGCCAGGGGACGCTTGGTGGGCTTGGATCAGGAAGGCCTGCCTGAGAAGGTGACATTGAGCAAAGGCTTAAAGGAGCCACAGGAGTGTGCAAAGGCCCCGGGGCAGCAATGAGACTCATGTGGCTGGCAAGGAGGAGTGGATGGGAGAAGGAGCTGAGGTCAAAGAGGGGCCATGTCAACTCCGGGAGGGTGGCGGCCGTGGGGGCACGAGAGGCGGCTGTGGTGAAGGCTGAGCTCAGGATTGCTGACAGCCTGGATGTGGGTGTGTGAGAAAGAGGGGGTCATGGTTTGGAACTGAACCCTTGGAGGGTGGAGGCATCTGCAGTGGGGCAGAGGAGCCCATCTTTTGGGGAGACCCCCAGGAACCAGCCTCAGACAGGTGAAGTTCCAGAAGCTTTTAGACACTGAGTGGAGAGCCAGGGGTGGTTTGAAAAGAGGTGCTGGGGCAGGCAGGCTGGGCCCCCCGAGTGAGTGGAGGTGGGGGTCAGGTGAGAGGACAGAACCAGGAGACAGAGGAGGGGGTTGCTGCTGAGGCCGATGCCTGCGAGTGGGGGAGAGGGGCAGGGTGACCTCTGGGAAGAGGGAGTCGATGCCCCTGGAGGTGGGGTGAGAGAGGTGGGGGGGATGGGCAGCCGCCCTTCAGAGGGACTTGCTGCCCAGGGACAAAGGAGAGGGGGACAGCTAGTGGGGGTGAAGGCTGTGGGGTCAGGACCGGGCTGCTCGTGTCCTGGGACTGCCAGGACAAAGCACAGCAGCTGGGGGCCAAGAGGACCTCAGTTCCTTCTCCCCAGAGCAGAGGACAGAAGTCCCAATGGGGGTGTGGCAGGCCCCCGGCACTGAAGGGGCAGATTCTCCCTGCCATTTCCAGCTTCCTGTGGCTCCAGACATTCCCTGGCTTGTGGCCGCATATTCCAGCCTCCGTCTCTTCCCAGGGCCAGTCCTCTGTGCATGTCTGGGTCCGGAACTCCCCTTTATATAAGGACACCAGTCACCTTGGATTAGGGGCCACCTTATGACCTCACGTTGACCTGATTACCTCTGTAAAGATCCTATTTCCAAACAAGGTCACATTCTGAGTCCTGAGGGTCAGGACTTCAACGTATCTTTTTTGGGGGTACACAGTTGAACCAACTTTAGGTTGATCAGTGGAGGGAGGGGTCAGGAACTCAGAGGCCAGGCTGGGGGACAGCAGCTAGGGAGTGTTGACATCACAGAGAGCTAGGGCTCCCCGGGCTCTCTGGAGGGACACTGGCCACTTGCCTTGGCCTTCCCAGACACGCATTCCACAAGAGGGGCCAGAAGGGGCAGGGAGGTGCTCAGAGTAGGCCCGTGTCCTGCTGGGCAGCAGGCTGTCTTCTGGAGGCCTTCAGGCTGCTTTAGGACCATCTCCTGCTGGCATGGAGGATGCTGGAGTCTTCACCAGGCAGCCTTGAGGGAATGCAGAGAGGTGGACCCTGTGAGGGGTACCCCAGAGGTTCCCTTCACTGAGCACTGCAGCCCCGGAGCCTGGACCCAAAGGCCCCGGCAGGCTCCAGGCAGGAAAGCTCAGCGAGCCCCGGGGCTCAGGGCCTCTCCCAGGTGCCCTCCAGACAGTCAGAGCAGACCCTCGGTCCCCTCCACCCACTGTCCCCAAGGACCCCAGATTCCCAGACTCCCCAAGGGCCCCTCCTGTATTTCAGTACCTGTCCCGGAGGCTGGGCCTGGATGCTGTCACCTTTGGCTACCTGCAGACAACCTTTGGCTTGCTTCAGCTGCTGGGGGGGCCCATGTTCGGCAGGTACCAGTGGGCAGAGACATCTAGGGGCCCTCTCCCCGTGACAAGTCAGCCCACCCCTCGGAGGACATGGGCTGGGGCCTGCCCAATTCCAAGACCTCACGCTGGGCCCCACCAGGGCGACAGCAGCACAGAAGAGCTATAGCCCCTCTCGGGCTGGGTCACACCCCAGCTCCCAGGGTGTCCCTGCCCACGGCTGCCACTGATGCTGGCCAGAGAGAGGATTTCATTTTGAGATCCTCATGGCTGCAAACACCCAGCCTCACTGAGCTGGGAGTCTCCCTAGCCACCTCCCTGGGAAAGGCACTTCTAGGGCCCGGGACTCCCAAGCCCCTACTGGTCTGGGGGCCTCACTCAGGACAGAAGAGGGGGCATGCTCCCACGAGCCCTGCAGAGGACAGGTCAAGGCGGCGGGATCTTTAGAGTAATTGTGGAAGGGGGACTCTGGAAGCCCCAAGTCTGCCCGAGTAAGGGTCCTGAGAGAGCCCCAGGGCGCTGGCCAGAGCGCAGCTGGAGCGGGGCCCTGCGCTGGGGAGACGCTTCCTGTGAAACACCCTCTTCCTCTAGGTCCATCTGGATCCCACAGGTTACTCGCATCGTGGGTGGCAATGCCTGTTGGGGTCAGTACCCCCAGGTCACTGAAAGCTGGCCCTGAGGAGGGAGGCCTGCCTAGGCCCTCCGCCCACCCTCCCAGCTTCCTGGCAGCCCCAGGGGGTGTCATGCGGGCGGAAGATGGGGACCTGCCTGGTGTCTGTGAGGGTCACACTTCTGGGGTTTCCTAGGTTCGCAGACCAGCATGGGGCTAGGGTGGCATTCACACTTTCCTTCCTGGGGTCCTCTGCGTTCTACCTGCTCCTGGCGGCCGCCTGCAGCCCAGCCCTGCCCGGCATGGCCTTCTTTTGGGCCTCACGCCTGCCTGCTGTACTCATGCACACGTTGCCAGGTAGGGCCAGGTAGCATGCCCTCTGGCGTGCCCTCCAGCTTTGGGAGGCCTATGGGTGGGTGGGTGGGCCCATCAGGGTAGCCTAGACTGTGGGCTGGACTGGGGGAAGGGGATGGATGTGGGGCGTGGCCTGAGCCAGAGGGTGGGAGGGAGGCTCCCCCCAAGGTGCTAGTCTAGGCCTAAGAGCAGGACAGGGTTGGGGGCGGCGGGGATGTTGGGTTGTGGCCTGGGGCAGGTCGGGAGAGAGAGGTGATGTGGGAGTGAGCCTGGGCTGTACCGGGGTCAGTGGAGGTTTGTGACGCTCAGCCCCTGCCCACCCCAGCTGCCCAGATGGTCATCGCGGACCTGTCTGCGCCCAAAGATCGGCCCGCGGCCCTTGCACGGCTGGGCCTGTGCTTAGGTGTCGGTGCCATCCTCGGCTCCCTGCTCGGCGGGACCCTGACCGAGGCGTGTGGGTGAGTGACTGGCCACGGACCTGCCCCGGGACAGGCAGGGGCAGGGGGCGCCGTCTGCTGGGTGGGCGAGGGCAGGCAGCACGGGGTGCTGTGGGTGTGGTGGGCTGGGAGCAGGCAGCAGGGGGCGCGGTGGGCTGGGAGAGGGCAGCAGGGGGCACCGTCGCCCAGTGGTGCCCCCACCCCGCTTTGTGTGCATCCCTGGACTGTCTCAGGCGGGAGGATGACCGCACATGGCAAGGCCAGATGGAAGTCAGACTGGACCTAGAGGAGGCCCGACAGCTGCCCTGGGCCAGCAAGTACAAAGGTCCTGAGAGAGGGGGTGAGGGGCAGGGAGCAGAGAGGAGACAGAGGCGGGGGGGTGGGCATGGGCTGGGAAGGTGTGACCCAGCGGCTGCATGTAGACTGTGGGGGCGAGGTTGCTGCAGGGAGACCAGTCCAGGCGGGAGAGGACAGGACGGTGGGCAGGCCAGGGGCGGCCTTGGGGGCGAACAGAGAGCAGGTCCCGACTTGACTGCCATGGGATGTGAATGTGAACTCAAGGCCGTTCCCCCACTGGGGGGCTTCCCCGGGGGCCACAGCCTTGCTGAGATCGGAGCAGCCAGGCACCGGCGAGAGCTGGGTCATCGGGGGGCCAAGTCTGGCTCCCATCAGGTGCCCGGGAGAGCTGTGGAGCACGTGTCCGGGTACAGGCATCTGCAGGTGGGAGGGCCCACCGGGCCCATGGGGCCTCGTGACTGCAGATTCTGCCCTCGGGGAGCTGCCTCCCTCGTGCTGAGTGGGGGCGGAGCCTGGCTTCCTGGATGGGTCAAGGTCATGAGAAAGAGGGCCTCTTAGTCCCAGGGAGAGCAGAGAGAGGACCAGGGGCTGCAAGTGAGGAGGGGGCAGGGGGTGTTGGAGGGGGCTGGCCCGGGAGCTGGGCCAGGAGGGGCCCCCATGCTCCCCCACCCTCCTGGACTCAGCCTGGCCACCTGCTGCTCGGGCCATGAGTACCTGTCCTCTCCTCCGCAGGTACATTCACCCGTGAGATGGGCCCATCAGCCCTCCCAGCCCTGTGTCCAGGGCGCACACACACGCACATGCATGCCAGCCTCCCTCACCAGCCCATTCCACCACCTCTCTGTTTTTTTCCTTCCCAGCTACTGACCCAGAAGACACCATTCACTTCCCCCTCCCTCCAGCAGCCCCAAAGTCACCTCCACTCCTGCCCTCGCCTTCCAGAACATTCCATTAGCTTCCCTGCCTTTTTTCATCCCAAGATCTAAGGTGCTCTATAACCCTCACATTTCCTTTGATGGGTGGGGAAACTGTGACCCCAGAGAGGGTGAGGGTCCCCCAGGGAGCTCCCAGGCCCTGTGCAAGATCCAGGCTGCCAGACGCAGGCACAGTGGGTCCAGGAGCCTGATGCCGAGGCATAGGCCGCACTCTGGGACCCTGGTCTGCCCGTGGCAAGGGCCAGGGGAGGCCTGAGCGCCACATCCCCTCCTTCCCTCCCCTTCCCTGATGGGAATGGAGGCCTGATGATGTGAGGTCTCCCTGGTCACTGCCTCCCTGCTCCCGCCACCCCTAAGGACCCATCCCCCAAAAGGCCCCAGCCATGCCCCTCCCCACCCCCCACTCTGCCACCTGGGGAGCAGGTGACGGTAGGAAGTGGCCTTGGCTGGAATAACTGGTTTGGGCCCGGCCTGGAGCCCAGGGCTGGGAGGTCTGGCTCCCACGGGGGCCCAGGCCAGGGCCCTGAGTCACTGAGCAGGTGGGGGAAGCTCTGTGAGTCACGTCCCTGAGCCTAGCACCTCTCAGCCTGGGGACACCTCTATCACATCCTCCCCGCAAACGGCCATGCGGCTTGGCGGGGGGCCTGCAGAGCCCACCTGAGTCAGGTCCCAGGGGTGGGGTCCAGGGACTTGAGAAGGGGTCCCATCTGTCACTTGCTGCTGACAGTGGCAACCAGCAAGCCCCAGGCCTGACTGCTGGACTCGGCGTGGGGGTCTCTGGCAGACCCCCTCTCCTCTGAGTGCTGAGGGGCTGCCCCACACGGTGAGTCACAGGCACAGCTGGGTCCCCAGTCCAGGACCCAAGGGTGCTGTCCCCCTGGAAGTGGTCGGGATTCAGGTGGCAGCTTGTTGAGAACTGGGGGGATTTGAGCAGGAGGCTTGTTGGGCATCCAGCCACAGACCTTAAGAGGTCAGGCAGAGCTGGGTCTATGTCAGCCCTGGGTACCACGTGGCAGTGAGCCACCCTCCTCTGGGACCTCAGTGGGTCCTCAGGGACTCAGCAGGTATTTGCTATGTTCCTTATCTGGAGGCCTGGCAATGTGGGGACTTGGGCCAGTACTCCAGCCCTTCAGTCTGGGCCAAGGAGTGGGCAGCCCTTGGCCTACTCGCAGAAGCTCTCCGCCTCCAGGAACAGGACAGCTTCCCCTGGAAGTCAATGACGAGACATTCAGGGCTGCCCTGAATGGCTCTGGGACAGGAGTGACTCATGGGAGAGGCAGCAGGCCACCTGGCTGACCCACTTGTGTCTTGTGAAGTTGTGCGGGGCCGGCCAGGCCCCCTCCAGGGTGGGGGTCATGCACAGACCCTGCAGAAAGAAACCGGGCATTCCAGACACTAGGAATTGCACACACAGGGCACACGTGGCCCTAAGTAATGGGGTTGGGACCTTAGATGGGACCTGAAAGATGAGGAGTCGGCTGTTGGAGATGGGACGTGGCTAGACTGTTCTGGACAGAGGGAAAGCCCATGCACAGACCCCGGATGGAGCTTGGGGCTTGCTTGGAGACCTGTGTGGCCAAGAGTGGAGGGATAAGGTGCTCCAGGGAACAGAGGTCAGCAAAGGGTTAGACCAGACATGGCTTTAGGCCTTTTTCTAAAACCCAGAAGCTGGAGGGAGGCTGAACTGGGAGTGGCCCCATGACACTGGGACCACTCCCAGTGTCGTGGGGTGTCGATCAGACAGGGTGACTTCTCCAGGGGAAGCCCAGGCTGGATACCCCATAACTCTTGAGCCTCTCACGGGCAGGCACCCTGTGAAGCTGGGTCCCGGCAGACCCCACCTGCCTTCCAGGATAGGAGAGGGGAGCCCAGCCTAGGAGGCCTTGAGCCCCATGTGCAGCCAGGCCAGGGGGCTTTGGCCAGTGACGTACCGTCCACTCTAGGAGCTTCAGAGGACCCGGCAGAAAGCACAGAAGCACAGAGTCCACACAGGGCGGGCAGGTGGCCAGGGGCCACACCCTCCTGATAACGTCTGGGGACCAGACTCCAGGTCTCCGAGATCAGGATGAAAGGCGGCATTTGCAGGCACTGCTGTGGCCTGCAGGCTGGGCTCCAGGGCAGCCAAGCAACTCCAGGGAGGGGTACAGCCGTCGGGTGGGGACAGGGTGTCCCGGGAGGCGGCATCTGTGAGTCCAGCTCTCACTCGATCCGAGGAAAGGAGGTGACCCAGCAAGAGAGCCATGGCACAGGGCAGAGAACGCAGGGGTCCGGAGCCCCCCAGAGCCCTTCCATGGCATCCATCCTTTCAACCAAAACCAAGATCAGGTGGGCCGAGACACCACACGCGTCCGCCCTCACAGTCGAACTCACTTTGTCAAAAAGGTCCCATTAGTCACTGAAATCGGGATGAGGCCCCAGAGCCCCATCGTGTGATCTGGGGCAGCTGGCCTTCCCCCTGCCCTGGGGGTGTCCTGGAGGCATGAGGCCGCAGGGCATCCCAGCCTGAAGCGGCCTTGCGCCTTCCCCCACCACCACCCCGTTCCATTCTGCCCTCCTCTCCGGCGTCTTGTCCAGGCGGAGTGGAGGGGGCTCTGAGCGAGGAAGCTGCGGCCCCCCTCCCTCTGGCGCCCCGAGGGTCCCCCTGTGCCTTTGGTTTGCTGGCCACCACGGAAGGGACAGGCGAGATCCCAGGAGAAGAGGACCTGGCTCCCTGCCACCCACCCCTCACTTGTCACTACCTTCCCAAAATAGCATCTGCGTGGCCGCCTCTGCTCCCTTGAGTTTCCGGGGCATCTGGCAAAGAAAGCGGGTTTTGTCCCTGCCTGGCCAGGCCCCGAGCAGTGACGCACGAGCCTCAGGCCAGAATCCTAAAGAAAGGGCCGTTCTCTCTGGAGCCAGCCTCCAGGGCTGGGAGTCCCTGCTCGCGTCACAGAGCTGCTCCTGCCAGCCAGAGACGGGGCTCCAGGGTCTGCACCCAGCGTCGTCCCTCCCCTGGGTTAGGAGCAGGGGCTTCTGTCTCTCTGCCTGGCAATGGAAAGGCCAGTGCGTTCGGAACCCTGGCAGTCAGGCAGCCCAGCGTCCAGCATCCTAGGCAGTGGGCCTTGGCAGGAGACCCAGAGATGGGCCAGTGGGGTGAGGGAGCGGTCAGTGGCACGTTCCAGCTGGACAAATGCCAGCTCCACCACACCCGCCGTGTGAGCCCAGGCAGGTCCCAGCCCCAAGACACGGGGGGTGGCCGAGTCCCCAGCTTCCCCGGTCCCCTTGGGGTGGGGGCCTTTCCCGCTTGCGGCTGCCCTCCAGGAGCTCTGCATGTGCATGTACGTGCACATGTGTGCCCCGTGTGTTCATGTGCATGTGCATGTGTGTGTCCCTGTGTGTGTGCATATATGCAGCATGGCGGGGAGAGTGGGGAAGGCCCTTTCTTTGAACTCTGTGGGGGGCCACAGGCAGCTTGTGGCTGGCCTTGTGTGGAGATGCAGACCCCAGGGACACTGGACCCCACCAGTGTCCAAGCCCTGAGGCCCTAAGCGGGGCAGGTCTGGGACAGGGCTGCAGTTGTTCGTTGAACAGCTTACATAGCTGTCCCACGGTCTGGTGCTCAGTGGGGTCTGGGCACAGGGTCCCCTTAGGTCCACCTGCCCTCAAGAGGTGGATACTGGCTGTCTGATAGAACATGCCCTTTCCAGGAGAGGGGCCATGGGGCTTTCAGAGAAGGGCCCTTGCAGGATGTATAGGAGTTCCCTCAGCTGCCAAGGGTTGGGGGACATTTATCTGTGTGGCAGCCTAGCTTAGTAAGAAGCTCCTGTCTGCCCCTGTCACTCTCACCCCCAAGGAGGGGGCTTGGCCACCCTCAGGGGGAAATGGTGACAGAACAGCCAGCCTCCAGCGCCCATGATCCCAAGCAACAGGGCCCACCTTGAGCTGGAAGCTGTGGACTTGATGTTGGTCTGGGCAGGCCTGGGCCTTTCAGGGCCATCCCCACTGAAGCCCAGTATGCACCACCCCTCAGAAGGGAGCCCCACCGGGTGCAGTCCCCTCCTCACCCTGCAGGGAGGGGCACGTCAGTCCCCAGGGCACAGATGGGGCTGGTGGGGGTCCCAGGGTCTCAGACCCGGCCCTTGTCTGCCCAGCCCGCAGCCTCACCGCTGGCGCATCTGCAGCGGGTGCTGGTCCCACCATCCCACACAGCCGCCACTACGGACCCACGCCACGGAGAGGATCAGGCGCTTTCTCAGCCACCCTGTGCTGAGGGCTGTGGCCGCAGTGTGAGGGAAAGGGATGGGGAGAGCGCCTTCTGTTCCTTCTCTGTCACCTGATGAACGTGCCCCAAGGATCCCAGTCCCCATCCTTGGGTCGCAGCCATGGGGCTGTGGGTGGCTGGGCTTGAGCAGGGCTCAGTCGCTGGGGCCTCAGGGTGACTGAGGGGCGAGCAGGGGGTGGGCCAGGTGGAGCTTCTGCCCTGGGCCCTGTATGACCACAACTGTCTCCCCCAGGATTCAGTGTCCAGCCATTGTGGCTCTTGGGGGCAACCTCTTGGGAGCCGGCCTCAGCTTCACCTGCATCCCGGCCAGCACCAAAGGGGCCTGTGAGCACCCCCAGGCTGCCCTTCCAGGTAAGCCCACTAGGTAAACCCGCCAGGCACACAGCGCCCGGGTGCTGGGCCCATGTGAGCATGAGCTCTCGCCTCCCACCAGCAGCACCTGGAACCTCAGGCCAGGCCCCTCCCCTGGGCATCCCTCCAGGGGCACCTGCCAAAACCACAGCAAGCCCAAGCATCCAGGGTGCTCCAGGCAGTGGGTGCCCTGGGCATGGAGGGGATGCCCTCTTTCCATCCTTCCTTGAGCCCCCCATCCATCCTGGGAGAGGAGGCCCCTGAGCTGTGGCTGTGCCCGTGTGTCCGGGAAAGGGCCAGAGGAAGGGTGGGCTGGGGACCCAGACTTGGAAGGGACAGAGGAGGAGAGGCCGAGATGCAGGAGTGCCTCCTAGAATTTGGGGGTCCCCAGGGTCCGAGGGACCCAAGCACCCAGTCAGGACTATGACTAGCTGCCTGGTGCCTGCCAGGGGGGCGGGCGGTGGAGAGGGCTCCTGGAGCAGGTGCCCAAGCCCGGAGGAGAATCTGCCCGGAGCTCAGGCACCCAGGATGTGGTGGGTGTGGGACACTGGGCACCAGAGGGACCTTGCTCCCTTGGGCAGGACCGGGGAGCAGGGAAGCCCACGGGCCCGGCCCCTGCTGCACTGAAGCTGGGGCACGGCACAGAGGCAGGGGCCATCCGGCGGTCTGACAGGCCTCTGCGGGTGCGCCAGGCAGCCCCAAGGCCAGCGTGTTTGACCTGAAGGCCATCGCCCACGTGCTGCTGCAGCCAGGCGTCCTGCCCGTGTTCCTCATCAAGGTGGTCTCCGGCCTCCCGTCCGGTGAGTCCCGGACCACCTAGCTGGGGGCCCAGAGCCCGGCACAGCTGAGAATTGGGGCCGTGGGGTGAGGGTCTGCCGTCAGGACATCCCTCTCCCGCTGCCCTGTGTCCCCTGCTCTGGGCTTTTCCTGTGCCACAGCCCGTCACAAAGGAGACGGTGGCCCTGAAGGTGAGCATGCGTGTTTTGCTGACTCCTGAGTCCTGGCCACGTGGTGAAGGGGCGGAGAGCCCAGCCCTCCCCTGCGGGTATCACAGCACAGCTGTGCCCACCAGGCACCTGCCAGAGCCCCTAGCTGGGGTCTCTCAACAGGGAGCTGAGCGAGGCAGACACTTCCACGTGGCTGCTAAAGGGCCACCCTCTCCCAGCACAAAGTTCTCCACCCTTGAAAAGCTCTGTGACGTTCCCAGGGCCTTGAGGTCGCAGGCTGAGGCCGGGGGCTGCAGAGCCAGGCCCTCACCAGCTGTTTCCAATCCAGGCTGGTGCTTTGGGGCCTTTGGGGCTGACCAGTGGGTCTGGCACCAGATTCTCCACGCTGGGTCCCTCCCTCTGCCAGCTGCCCTTCTCCAGGGCGCCCTGAGCTCTGGTCACCCTGTCCATGGGACAGTGTCTGGCACCCTGCTGGTCAGAGTGTACAGCAGCTCCCTGGGGGCTGTCCTGTGCCGAGGGTAAGGCAAAGGGGCACAGAAGGCTCTCGCTCCAGCTGGTGCCCGTGCTGACCTGGTCACCATGGCCAGGGCTTGTGGCCGGGGCCCGCGGCACCCTGGCCGGCCAGAGCAGCCCTGTCCCTCAGTTGACAAGAGGGAGGGTGGGCACTGGGGCCGGAGTGCAGGAACGGCTGCTGCAGCCCTGACCCCCCGCCTTCCCCAGGGCTCTTCATGGCCATGTTCCCCATCATCTCTGTGGACTTCCTCCAGCTGCAGGCCGCCCAGGCTGGCTACCTCATGTCCTTCTTCGGGGTCCTCCAGTTGGTGAGTGGGGGCCAGGCGCACGGGGGTCTCCAGGTGTGATGGACCCTGTCCTGCACCCCTGCTTCCTCTGCCCACGCATGGAGGGGGTACCCATGTGCCCAAGTCCTGTCTGCCCACCCGCTTGTCTGGGGGATGCCCTGAGACTGGCATCTCCATGTCCGCAGTTATCTAGAAGCAGTTTGAGGTGGGGTCTGCCAGCCCCGAGGCCCCCTCGGTTCAGGCCCAGGGTGAGCCCTGCCCAAGCCCAGCTGCCCCCCAGCTCCTCCTGGGCATCTGGACCAGACCCTAGGGTGGTGGGACAGGTGGCGACGTGCCGTCGCCACCCAGGACATCTGCCCGACAGCCGGAGCACTGGAGGGGCTATTCCGGGACCCGCCCGCGCGGAGGCGGGAGCTCACGGCCTCCCCGGAAGTGTTTGGCCTCCAGGCCACCTGCTCCGTCTGCTTGTGGGGCCAGGCCTGGTCTCACCCTGGCGCTAAAATAGCTGCTCCTGGGAGGGGCCGGCCCCCGTTCCCGTGTGGGCACAGGGCCTCAGCTCCGTGACCAGTAAGGGCCATCAGAGGGGATGAAAGAGATGAACAGAAATCATGATAATAATAATAACAACACTACCCCAAAGTCAGGGGCTGCCAGAGCTCGGTCCTGAGTGGCCACTCAGGTTGCCCAAGGCCAGGGCACCAGCCTGCTCTGTCCCAGACTCGCCAGGTCCAGGAGACCAAGCCTGTACCCCAGTGGAAACTGGCAGGACCCTGAGGTCCCCAGGGACGGACACCGGCAGCCTCTGGCTTAGCTGGGGCTGTGTAGGCCTGCCAGGGCCCAGGATGGGCCTGGGGGTCCAGCACCCCTGCAGGTGGTGACGGATGCCTGGGGGAAGCTGGCCCTTGAACAGCAGCAGAGGGGTGGGAAAGGAGGCCTGGGCGAGGGCTGGGGATGCAGGGAGTGGCCCCGCAGGGGCGACGATGTGCCAGACACCTGGGCCCTAAGTCCTGCCTGGGGGTGGGGGCAGCTGAGGCCCTGAGCTGAGTCTGGGACCTCTGCGGCTGAGGGCTGGGGCTTGGAGGCTGGGTTTCGTGTCTGCAGAGAGAGGCCTGAAGCCACCTGCACCAGGCCCCCCTGCACCCCCACCCAGGGAAGAGCCGGTCACCAAGGGTCCAGAGCGATGGCCCCCCTGCAGGGCTTGCTCGTGTTCCTTCCCTGCCAACCACCCTGTCCCACCGCAGGACAGGGGCACAGCCCCTTCCCAAGGGAGCCACAGCATCACCCCCCCCCCACTCTTGGGTGCCGGGGGTCATTGGGGTTGGGGCCTGCCGGGGGGTGGCGACCAGATGGTTCTAACCAACGTGAGGGGCTGGCGGTCAGCTGCTCAGTGGGTTCTCGGACCTCCGTCCCTCAGGAGAGCTGGCACAGTGCCAGGGCAGGGGTGGGGCTTCCATCATACTGGGGGAGACAGAGGAGCCCCAGCACCTACCCACCCTGGGGCACGCTGAGCGGCACCTCCAAGGAAAGAGAGGGCGTGGATGTGGCAGGGGCTGTGCCAGCCACAGGGCAGAGGACAGGCACTGAGGCAGGGATGGGACAGCGTGCAGGGCCAGGAAGGACGCATTTTCCTCGGAGCAGGAAGGTTCTGCAACGAGGCTGGACATGGCCTTAGCAGGCCCCCAGCTCCAGCTGCTGTTAGAGAGGGGACGGAACCTGGGGCTTCAGGCGGCCAGCAGCCCATGAGGGCACCGCGGGAGGCGGTGGGGGCTCTGCCAGGGACAGGGTGGTGGGCACAGAGAGGGTGAGCAGACAGGCTCTCTGAATGGAGGGCTGAGGAGAGTGAAACGCGGCGTGCTTGTTAACTGGTTTGGTGTGATAACCTGTCAGGCAGGAGGGTTTAGGCTTGTTTTAAGGGAATGGGAAAATCGAGAGACAATTCCAGGACTGAGGGCTTTGTCGTGGGGTCTGCATGAAACGTGGGGGCGAGACCACCCTGTCCTTGGCGAGGGGGCCTGCACTAAAAAAAACTCACCAAATAGATCTTCCTAAAAACACGACGGACAAACAAAACGAACACAAAGCCAAGTCCGAAAGTTGCGTTCTGTTTTTTCAAATTCATGGCTCTGCTTGGAAACAGTTCTGTAGTGCCGGGCAGACAGGAAGCGAGCAGGTGTTCCCATCCTCCGAGGCTGGCCCCCGGGGGCCACGCAGCCTGGCCTAAGTGCTGACCCCAGCTGTCCCCCAGCCGTCCCCCAGCTCCAGCGGGCTCCGCTACAAGCCGGCCGTGCCCCGGGCACTTCCTGCCTGTCCAGGGGAGGAGGCGAGACGGCACGGCCGGGGTGGCCTGAGAGCCAGGCCTGCCCGCCGAGTCACGTCCTTGGTGTCCCGCCCTCACGGAGAGGAGCCAGGGACCAGAAGGGGGGCTCTAGGCAGGCACCTTAGCCTCAGTCGGACTCCTTGCTGCTTGGCTGCGCCCCGGACAGGGCGAGGAAGGCTGAGTGGTAACGGGGTAACAGCGGGCAGCCCACCTTTAGAGAGCAGCAGGCCGCCAGTGGTGGGTGCCAGGGCCTGCCCTCCACCACCCCAGCTCCACCACTGGCCAGCTCTGGGATGTTCGGCAAGTGGTGTCAGCCCTCTGGGCCTCGGTTTACCCAGTTGTAACTGGGCTGGTGGCCTAGGGTATGGCAAGGGCTCTAGCCCCCGCCTCAAGGATGGCCCTGACAGGAAGTAGTTGAGGCCCAGCTGGGCAGAGGACCAACACAGGCACCAGGGCATGGGCACGGGTCCCACCTGGCACACCCTGCCTGCACCCTGTCTCCCCATCTGTGAAAGGGGCAGATCTGCCTCCCAGACCAGAGTGGGTGGCAGGAAGCGGCCCATCAGGCCGGTGACCCTGGAGGGGCTCTGCAGGCCACAGGGGCCCTGGGCTTGGAGCCAAGACCTCACTGGGAGTGTCCCCGGTTCTCCAAGGTGCCCTCTGCACCATCAGTCCTCGCCTCCCCCACCCCCATCAGCAGTTAGTCGCCCTTGTTTAATAAGAATGTGTTTCTCCCACTTGAAACTAGAGAGCCAGGCTAGTTTTGAACTTGAGAACCAGACCTGTGAGGGCTGGCCATGCGCGTGAGGCACCCAGGCGGCCGCCAGCTCCCCGAGGCCCACCCTCCTGCCCCGGACCCGGTGTGGCTGGGGGCTGGGCAGGGCCCCCAGGGCTGTGGACGGAGAGGGAGCTTCCCCAGCGGTGGGGGCCGGCTGCAGCCAGGCTTCCTCCAGCACCCCCTCCCCTAGGTCGTCCAAGGCCTGGTCATCGGGCGGCTGAGCAGCCACTTCTCAGAGGGAGCGCTGCTCCGGGCCAGCGTGCTGGCCTTCAGCATGGTGGGACTGGCCATGGTGAGCACCCCCTCGGCCTGCCCCCCACAGAGGGCGGGGCCCCTGGTCCAAGCCCCCAACCTCTGCATGTGTGCCTGTTTGTGCTTGATTCCTAGGCGCCCCCGCACTCCCACGCCCTCCCAGGGACCTCAGGGCTGGGGCTGGCTGCCCTGGCCCCAGGCAGCACCCAGTCACCATGCCCCCACCCTGCCCTAGGCACTGATGTCCAGCGTCTTCCACTTCTGCCTCCTGATGCCCGGCCTGGTCTTCAGCCTGTGTGCCCTCAACGTGGTTACCGACAGCATGCTGACCAAGGCCGTCTCGGCCTCGGACACGGGTGAGCACAGCACCCTGGGGAGGCCCCAGCCCTCCTCTCTGGGAAGCTCGCCAAGCAGCTTTGGCAGAGCAATGGCCCTGATTTGGGGGCGGGTCTGCACACCCCTGGTGGGTGTTGAGTGGGGTGGGTGGCCTGGGGTCTGGGTGGGTGAGCTCTGTGAAAATTTGGCCACCACTCAGTCCAGCTGGGCCCAGCCAGCCCTGGTCTGCTGGCCAGTCCAGGACCAGGCCTGGGGGATGGGAGGAGGGCTTCCTGGAGGTGGTGTCTGGCTTGGCTCTCAATCGTGGGCAGGATTTCACTAGAAAGGAGGAGGGAGCGATGGTACCCCAGGCTGCACCCCCACTGACCAAAAATGTGGAGGTGTGGATCTAAAAGGCTCCCGTAGAGGCCACTTGGGAAGCTAGCCTAGCAGGGTGGAGAATGGTTGGGAAAGCCAGAAAGGGGTGCTCAGAGCAGGGAGGCCTCGCCCACCAGGCTGGGAGGCGGGAGCGGGCCCCTGTGCCCTCCCAGACAGGGCGGCACGGGAGTGTGCGGGCGCTTCCTGACGGGGAGTGAATGCACTCAGCTGCTCAATCCAGGACACCCCTGGTTCCCCCAGACATGGGCCCCGCCTGACCCTGCACCCAGCTTGCTTTCTTGAGGCCTAGGAGTCTCCCATCCAGACCGGGGATCCCTGGGCCCAGTGGAACCCAGGCTCCGGCCCCGCCCTGTCCCAGGCATGGTGCAGGTGGAGCTCAGGGGCTCCGGTGGGCTGGCTGAGGCCGAAGACCTCCCCAGCAGCTGGGCGGGAGAGCTCGGGTGCCTGGCTGGCCCTCGGCCCGTCCCCCTGTCTGGAGGGGCAGAGGGAGGTACAGAGTCCCAGGTGGGAATGGACTGTGGATGGGCAAGGTCTCTTATGTCCTCCTTGGGGGCCCATAAGTCCTTCCAGATCTGTGTCTCTGTGGTCCTGAGAGGCGACGCCGGGTCTGGAGGGCTTCCTAGAGGCAGCAGGCCAGCACTTTGGAGAGGCCATGGGGAGGAGCAGGCCACAAGGTGGGAGAGATGAGGGCAGGGCCTGGCAGAGAAGGGTGGGCAGACCCAAGACGCCGTCCCTCAGTGTGGCAGAGCCAGGAGCTGGTTCCCAGCAGCAGCCTGGGAACCAGGGACCACAGAGGGGGCGGTAATCGCTTCCTGGTGTCTGCAGGGTGTGTGGGCGATGGGAGAAGCTGCTCTTAAATTTCCCCAACGCGGGCCCTGAGCGCAGGCGGGGCCTTGCCAGGCTGCTCCCAGCTGACGACTGGCTGGGACTTTCCGATGTGGGCTTTAAAGCCCAGAGCTGGGGACCCTCTAGGCAGATGGGAGTGTGGACGGTAGCCACACACGTTTGCCCACACAGGGCACAGCTGACAAGAGGGATGTAAGATAGGGTGTCAGGTGCCAAGGCACAGGCAGCTAGCAGAGCTTGGTAGAGCTCTTTGTGTGCCCCTGAAGCCCCTCCCAGCCCTGTAGGGGCATTCCCCCTCCATATGAGGGCAGTGGGGAGGGGGGCGACATACGGGCTGTCCCTGCCCACCCTGCAGCACAGCCCCAGCCCTGCCAGGTGGCTCAGGTCTTCCTCAAGGCCCCCTCCGCAGTTCCTGGCTGGCTAGGATGCCATCTCCTTGGCAGTCCTGGGGGGTGGGTCTGCTCCGAGGTCTGTGACGCCATTCCCAGTCTCCTCCCCTGCCTGGGCAGGGTGGGAGCTCAGCCCCACAGTGGAAGCGTGCGGTGTGGCCACAGCGTGTTCCCTGTGTGGCCGGGTGGGCCTCAGGGAGCAGACCCACAGGCAGGGATAGAGGGTGCCGGGGGTCCAGAGGGACCAGGGGAGGCCTCCGCTGTGTCCAGGAATCAGGGGGCCAGGCCTGGTAGCCGAGTGGCCCGGGCCTGACTGCTCACCCCACCCCCGCCCCCAGGGACCATGCTGGGCCTCTGTGCTTCTGTGCAGCCGCTAACTCAGACCCTGGGCCCCACCCTGGGCGGCTTCCTGTACCACAACTTCGGCGTCCCCATCTTCGGCCATGTGCAGCTCGCCGTCAACTTCCTCACCCTCCTAGTCCTCTGGAAGTGGCCCGTGCCCAGGAAGAACAAAGACCACTGACCTTGGTCTCCGGCCCCCGCCCCCGCCCCCGCAGTAAACTTCCTGAGGACCTCTTCCCGTCTGATTTCTACAAGCTTCTGCGGGTTGGACAGGTGGCTTGAGGGGAACGGATGGGGCCTCAGATGCTGGAAGGCCTCCTGGAGGAGGGGGCCTGGCCCCAGGGCTACTGCGCGGCAGAACCCCCCAAGGTCATCCCCGTGCGAGGTGGGCCCAGCCCTCTGGAGCCCATCGCCTTGGCCAGTGAGGAGCCCACCCTGCCCCCGCTCAGATGGCTCTGCTCACACCTGCACAGAGCTCCCTCCTACCCCTTGCCACCCGCCATCTCAACACTGACCAGCGCCTTGGGAGAAGAGCTGGGAAAACAGCCCTCCTCCCTCCGTGCGTGCGTGCGGCGGGGCCAGTGGGGACCCTCAACAGGCAGCAAGGCCTGGGGACCGGCCGGGGAGCAGCGCCCTCCTGCCCATGGCCTCCCTGCTCCTGGGGGCCAGCGTCTCTGAGCCCCAGCGCCAGCATGGAGGGAAGGGCCTCGGAGCCTGCAGACACCCGAGACCTGCAGGCCACCACTGCCCCTAGGGCTGCCTTTAAAAGAAGCTATTAAACCTCCAAACCCCCAACCTCAGAGTCCCAACAGCCCCAACTGGAAGGAACCTCAGAAAGCCACCAGCCCTTGCTTCCCCTGGAGCCCCACTGAGGTTCGGGGTTTCACCTCCTGACTGTGGTCGTCCGTCCGGCTGAGGGGTCTCTAAGGAGAGGCAAGATGGGGCCCCATCCCGGGGCCAGCACTGGCCCTGGGGGTGGGGTGTCACGTTCAGTGTTGCTCAGAACATTCTTCACAGGAGATGGCTCCCTGTGACCTCCCAGCAAATGGACAGCCCAGGGCCGGTCTGCACCCTGGAACCAGCTGGGAGGCTTTGATGCCCCCCCCCAACAAGTCAAGAGTACATGACGGACACTAGGGCCCAATTTTAGTCCCTCACTCCGCTGGCCTCTGTCCTCCCCACCAGGTACTCCTGCAGCCAGAAAGGCCCGTGAAACAAAGGCCCCCTCACGAGGGTCACGGTGAGCGTCCTGCCCAGCTCTCCAGTCCTCTGCCCGTTCCTCACCAACAGGTCCTCCCCAAGGAGGGACTCCCTGCCGCCCACCTTGCTGGCCCAACACCGTGGGTGCTGGCTGGCAGCTGGACTGCCTGGAGCTGCCATCAGCCTGCCCAGGATGGGATCAAGGGGGCGCGGTGGGCAGGCGCCAGAGGGCTGAGGGCTCCTATGGCTTCTGCGGGCTCCTACAGGCCGGGCAGGGGGCTGCTGGACGGGTGGCCTGTGGGTAGGAGGCAGCAGCGGGGCTTGGGCCTCCCCACGGCTTGCAGGAGCCGCTCTCATGGGGGGGGAGCACTGGCGCTAGTGGGGCATTTTAGAGTGACCTCCCTGAGCAAGCACAGGCCTGTCCTCCCCGGCCACACCCAGGGGCGGAAGTCGCCGGGGCCAAAGCCCAGGGCGCTTCCTGGCCCCAGGAGAGGCTGCTTCGAAGGGATGGGAACATGGCTCAGCAAATGACGGTGTGTCCATTCAAAGCACCTTTCTTGCCCTTCAGATGGCTGGGGGTGGGGGGGACCCCACCCTCCCCTGAGGGGCCCACAACCCTCCCGTAGGAGTCCCAGAGCACCACACCAAGCTAGTAGGAAAGAGAAATGGTCAAGTGGTTTATTTGGAATGGTCACACTGATGCAAAAACAAAATATTAAGACAGACTGTTTGACGACAAATAACCATGAAAATAAATATAGATAGTCCGATAATTTAACGTGCCTGCACAGCAGGCACGGCTGCGCAGCTCTGGATGGGAAGGAAGGTCCTCTTCTGTGGGGCTGGACACAGCCCCGGCCTTTGTCCTCGCCGTGGTCAGAGGGGGGCGGCCCGTCCAGGCCGCCCACCCCTGTCCAAGGCACCCACTGGGCTCCTGACGGCGCGGCCTCGTGGTTCGGCCTGCGTGTGGTGTGGCTCCTGTGGGGAGAGGAGGGGGTCAGGGAGCTGTGGCCGGGCGCTCGGTGTCCAGCCCAGGGTCCCCCAAGGTTCCGACGCGGGAGGGGCAGGCGAGCTCCCCTGGGACGCCGCGATCGCGCGGCACCCGGTTCCCTCTCAACAGTGTTCCCGAGACGGGGCAGAACCTCCCCACGATGTCTGAAGTCGGCACCGTGTTTCCCAAGGCCGCGCGGCTGGAGCCCCGCCCGACGCCGCCAGGGCCGCGGGGGCGCGGGGGCGGCGGGCACTCACCACGGCGGCGCTCAGGGCGCGCGGGCCAGCCGGGGCTCGGGCTGCGCGGCGGGCGCGGGCGGCGCGGGCTGAGCCGGGGGCCCGGCGCTCTCCTGGCGGCTGCGGAAGTCCTGCAGGGCGCGGCGGTTCTGGAAGTCGATGAGCGCCAGCGTGATGGCCGCGTTCCAGCAGCTCTCGCCTGGGCAGCGGAAGTCGATCTCCTTGCGGTCGGTGGTGACGATGGTGAAGTAGACGTACTTGCCCGTGCGCTCCACGCAGTCCACCTTGAGGATGGAGTGGAAGCGCAGCTCCTTGGGGCGCGCGCCCGGGCCGGCGGGGAACAGGCGCAGGCGGTCGGGGGTGAGCACGCCGCGCTTCTTCTTCCACAGCTGGAAGAGGCTGTCGCTGCGCTTCTCCAGCTCGCCCTCGCGGAGCACCTCGCCGGGGGACCTCATGGCAGCGGGGCGGCGGCGGCGCGGGCGATGCGCCCGGGCGGCCCGGCGCGGCCTTTATAGCGGCCCCGCCCCGCGCGCTCGCCCCGCCCCAGCCCGGGCGCGCCCCCCGAGCCCCCGCCCCCGGCCCCGCCCCTGCCGACCGCAGCCCCCGCCTCCCCAGCGCCGGCAGCCCGCGCGCCTCCTGCTCCCCGACGCCCCGGCTCCCTGGCCCGTGGGGTGTTTCATGGGCCCCACCCCGCCCCGGACGCCCGCCCCGCGGAGGAATGCGCTGCGGACGGCCCTGCCCGCGGTGACTCACCGCCCGGAGCCCCGGGAAGCGCTCGCGGCGGGGCCGGCCCAGGGCCGGGTGCCTGGGGAGCCCGGACCCCCCCACCTTCCAGGCGCCCGGACAGCCGCTCCAGGGCTTGCGGGGCAGATGCTCGCCTGGCAACCCCGTTCCTCCCGCGCCCTGGGGGACTTCCCGGGGAGACCCTCCGCAGCCCTGCTGGGCGGCCTTACCCCCCACCCTGCCACCTGGGGGCTGTGTCTGGTAAGACCTTCCCTCTTCCCCCTGTGCTGTCGACCAGTAGAAAAGATGCCCTGAGCCTCAGTCTTCTCTTCTGTGAAATGGGAATAACACTTTTCTTAGATTAAGTAACACCCGGAAAGTGCTAGCACAGCACCCCGTGGTGCTCGACAGTGAGGGGAGAAGGCCGCTCCAGCCTCCCTTCCTGGGGGCCTGTCCTCCTTCCTGGGGGCCTGTCCTCCTTCCTGGGGGCCTGTCCTCCCTCCTGGGCCCTCTTGGCCGACCCCTCCCCCAATAGGACCAGGAGCCGAAGGGGGCGCTTCCCGGCGGAAGGTCAGCCTGCACAGGCAGGGGTGGCAGCTGAGTCACGCCTTCCACCAGGGCAGGCAGGCCTCTCCATTCACTCTTTGCCTTTAAAGGGTTTATAGGAGCCGGAGTGATTACGGGCTCCTCCCGGGCTGCTCCCTGGTTCCCAGGGGTGGGGGTGGAGCCACACAGGGGATCTCTGGGGGCCACTGCGGCTCCACGGCCCTTGCCTGGCAGCCCCCCACCAGGCTGCGACCAGGGCAGGTGCTGCGAGGGACGTGAGGGAGGGCTCGGGTCCCACGGGAGCCTGACAAGCAGCCCTGCCCCATGCTTTGCCCGGCTGGTGCAGAATGAAAACGCAGGTCACCGGGCTGGGAAGCATTACAGCCTCCAAGGTTCTGACAGCAGAGCGGGCGCTTCTGGTGCAGGCCTGGGAAGCTGCCCCAGAATCAACCCTGCCCCTCTGGCCCTTGCTGTGTGGCCTGGGGTACATCCCCCAACCTCTTGAAGGGTGGTCTGAGGACTGAGTGGCACCAGTGGCTCAGACGGTGGCCCTGGACCAGGCCTCTGCAAATGGTGCCCAGGCAGCAGCTGCCCTGTGGTTTCCACCTGTGTGGTGGGGGTGTGGAAGGGCCAGGTGGTCCAGACGGTGGGATGGGGCCCAGGATTCTGGTCTGCAGGACTGGGAGGGCCTGCACCTCAGGTTGGAGGGGCAGAATCTGCAGCCCTGTGGTCAGGGTGGCTGCAGGCCAGGGGGAGCAGGGAAGAGGGGGGTGGCAGGAGACCGACCTGCCCTCAAGATAACACAGGGCCAAGGGGCCTCTGAAAGGGCATGAGTTCCCTGTCACTACAGCATCCCAGCGGAGCTGAGCAGCCCTTCACGTGTAGTGGGGATTCTAGCATCAGGCTGGGAGAGGCTGCTGACCTTCCTTCCTCTCGCAGGCACTTGGCAGTCGAGAGGCCTGTGCTGTCCTGAGTCGGTCCTGGGCTGCTGGGCAGTGCGACCCTGGCAGGACTCCTCTGGGCAGTGGGACACCGGGAAGCAGACCAGGGATGGAGCTCTGCACTGGCCAGGCCCCCAGCCAGGTCCCCTCCAAGTCCTCCAGCGTCCAACAGCCTGCCTCCCCCACCAGGCGCCAGTGAGCAGACCCTGGCTCAAGGCAAACTCCAGATACTGGGTGCTGGCTAAGCACCTAGTGTGTGCCTGCTGGACCCCAAGGAGAGGAGAAGAGCCCTGCCTGCCTTGGGGGCACAGTGGGGTGGGGGTGTGTGTGAAGGGGGGTACTGGGGGCCCTGGAGCCTAGAGGACCACTCGGAGGATTCCATGGGGAGGCAGGGTTCCGGAAGAGGCTGCAGGCAAGCTGACCAGGGACACCTAGTGGCGTTCTTCTCACCTCTTCACAGGCGTGCAGATGGAGGAGGTGAGGGGTGAGGGTGAGAAGGGGGCAGCCTGGGGCACAGAGAGCCAAGCAGAGCCAGGGCAGAGGCGGCTGGAAGATGCTAACCACTGAGTGGGAGGAAGCAGATGGGAGAGGCTGGGGAGCCAGGTGAGGCCAGGTGAGGGGCGCTCCCCGAACACCCTCCCTGTGCTCTTCTCTTTGCCCCCATTGGCCAGGCCAGGCCTCTCCCAGGAGGGTTGAGGGGTCCTTGAGCAGTGACCTGGTGAGGGGTGGGGGGCTCTGAGAGGTGGGCATCAGCAGGAGCTGGGAGGGCAGGTCCTGGGGGAGAGCCCTGACTCACGGCCCCAACTGTCCTGTTCGCTGGACTCCTTGGGCAGTGAGCTGGTGGGAACTGGGGTGCCCCAGAGGGTCAGGGGTCAGGCCCACCCAGGCAGCTTCACTACCAACAGCCCCTGCCCTGCAGCTTGAAACCCCATCACCAGAGGCCCCGGGGCCACTGGTTCCGCCTGGCTGCCTCGGCGGCTGCTCCCACGGGCCTGTTCCTGCTGTGGCCAAACAGGAGTGAACCTGGAGCCGGTGAGGCCCTGCGCAGGCCGGCTGAGGGCCCCTGGAACACAGGGACTGTGATGCCTGGTCAGGCGCTAGGGGGTGGGGGTGACGAGGAAGCCAAGCGCTGACCCTGCAACCCCAAAGGAGGGTTTTTGGGGGGAACCCCTCCCCAGGCTATTTAGAAGACAGCCAGGGACCCAGAGGACCGGACTCGGTGTGTGGGAGAGCAAGGAGCTGCTGGCTGGAGACGGGCTGGTGCTCCTGGGGAGGCCGCCGTGGGCTGCCCCTGCTTGGCAGCCTGGCCTCGTTTCTCCCAGGGTCACCCCACGAGGTGGGGGTTGCTTTCCTGAGTTGCAGGGAATAGAGTGGGGGTCTCCTAGAAATGAAGTGACTCCGCCGGGGCCACACAGCCAGTCAGTGGGATTCAAATAGCTTCACCAAGGCCTGGGGGCAGGAAGTGGCCCCTCCCGAGCGGCCAGGGAGCAGCTCTGGGCTGGGGCTGTTTGGCGGCTGCCTCTCAGGATGGGGAGGGGGCCGGCAGACAGTGTTCAGGCGAAGGTTCGGTGAAGTTTACTAATATTTATCCAAGGGCCACATCCGGAATCACGTGGAGCCTGACCTACGGGACCCCTAGCCCCCGCCGGGGCAGAAAGACTGGGCCCCAAACATCCGGCCAGGAGCACTCGCCACCTGTCCAGCTGGGTGAGGACATCGGGCTGCCAGGCAGAAGGAGGGCGCCCCTTCGAAACTCCCCACGTGAGGTCATTTCCACAGAAGTGCCGGCCTCGGGGCTCTTGCCCAACCAGCCCTGTGAACCGTGAGGAGGCTGTGCGTCACAGCGCCAATGCCTGGGGCTCCACACCACCTCTTCCTGTGGGTGGTGGCGCTGAGGGACAGCCCTGGGAGGGGACCCCTGCCTCCCCCGCCTGAAGACCCTCTCATCTCGCCTGCTCCAGAAAGCCCTCGGGGATGGTGAGGGCGTAGCCAAGGCTGCCCCCACCAACTGCACAGCTGCCAGGCGTGGGGTCCCTGAGACCTCTCCAGCCAGAGCCTGTGGAGGCCGGGAAGGCCCATGTGGCCTGGAATTGCAGGTGCCACCTGATGTGAGCCCGACTCACCCATTGGCCACAGCCAGCGACTCAGGCCTGCCCTCCATCTCTCCTTGAAGTTGCAGCCTGGGAAAGTGAGAGGCCCAAGGGCGGGAGGCAGGAGGCCTGTCCCCACCTGGTTTCAGGCTCTCGCTGTCAGCCTGGCCTTGTACCCTCAGGCTTGTCCCTTATTCCTGTCTGGCTCCCTGAGCACCTTGGATGGAGTCAGGCACGAAATGAGAAACTGACACTGCTCAGAACGCCTTTGCCCTCCTCGGCCCCCTGGCATGCTCCCATTCGTCCCTCAGTACTGTGCTCAGAAGTCATTATCAGCCCCCGGAATGCAGTGACAGTGCCTTAGTCTTTGGGGCTCCCAGGACCCAGCGCAGGTGCTTAGGAAATGTTTTTGGAAACAAGTAGGCCTAAAAAGTGCCCACCTCACTAGCCGAGACCCAACTCTCTGGTCAGAGCAACTTAAGTTGGTGGAGATGGCTTGTCAGTGAGACCAGAGCACCGGGGATCAGGAGGGGGCACAGGGCCAGCAGGTCCTCTTCTGGAGCACTCAGGCGGCCTCCCCGTGTGTCTCAGCATGGGGAGTGGGTGGTGGGTGGGCGGGTGCCAGCCAAGGCCTCCACAGGGGACATGGGGCCTTTCTGGAAGCTTGAACAAATGAATGAGGTCCCGGAGGAAGAGAGGAGAGCAGAGGTGGCCAAGGGTCTTGGGCATTTTCCCCACGAGTTGCCTCCCTTTCACAGCAACACCCTGTAACTTCATCACATCCTGTGATGGACCCTGGGCACATCCCGTGTTCTGCCATCTGAAGCAAAGCCTCACCAGCTGTGTCCCTCCAAGTCCACACACATGCCTGTGAGGCTTCACTAGGATGGAGTGCAAGGTGTGGGGCTGCTGGGTGGCTGTGCCACGGGAAGAACTGCCCGGAGGCACGGTGTCCATGTCCCCAGGGCTGCCCTGCACTGCACGTTCTGCATTTTTTTACCAACCGGGAGGCCACACACTGGGAGCTCATGGCCATGGGTATTTTTCTGCCACCCAGACGGGCCTTCTGGCTAGCTGTGTCCTGTGCACCAATCAACATGCCCTGCTAGTGTGACCTTATATGGTAGAAGAGTGAATATTACTTTACGTGACAAAAGATGCAATGAAGGCCCTTGAGAGAACACCCCAGATTAACCAGGTGGGTCCTGAATGACCTCACAGGTGTCCTTATGTGACACACAGAGAAGAGGGGCCATCCATGTGATGAGATGGATGCGCGGGGCCCCAAGCCCAGGGCGCCTTGATCTGCAGAAGCTGGAGAGGCAGGGAAACCCCTTCCCAGAGCCTCTGGAGGGGGTATGGCCCTGCCCACACCTCGATTTTGGACTTGTGGCCTACAGAACCATGAGGGTATAAACTTCTGTGAAGCCCCCCAGGCTGCGGTCATTTGTTATGGCTGCCCTGGGACTCTAAGCGGTCAGCCGCTGACCCTGCCCCCCATCTCCTGGGCCTGAAGCACCCCACCCTCTGGCAGACAAGGGACGGGGGCATTAGCCAGCCTCAGATGGTGAGGTCAAGGTTCCCCAGGGACCACCAGTGACTTCTGTGCTGGGTTTCCAAGGACGAGCAGGTGTTCTCCACACCACCCGGCCTTTCCCAGGCATGGGCAAGGCAGGGCATCCAGTGTGCTGTGAGGTCTGGAAATCCGACAGAACCCTGCCCGGTGGCCCCAGACTGGGACTGAGGGGAAATGGAATTCGGGAGGTGGAGGTGCCCCAACCACCTCTGGGGCCAGCTCCTGTGTCAGAGGACAGGTGACCTCTGATCCAAGTGGTAAGGAAAGCAGGCTTGGGACATGCTCAGATGTGCCTGGGAGGCAGCTGGGGGGTAGCAGTCCCGGCCGTCTGGGTGGGGGGACCCCACATTGCTTCCTGAGGGCAGCCAGCCCCTGCACATGCCCTGCAGGCTCCACCTTGGCCCCCCACCCCACGACTGCTGGGGGGCTGGGGTCCTGGCCCACGCTCCTTGCATCCCCCAGGCACCTCATGCTCAGGTATCCTCTCAGGGACACCCCCTTTGAGGCCAGAAGCACCCCACTTCTGCTTCCTCCTCCAAGCCCTGACCATTCCACCATTCCAAGCCCCTTCAGCCTAGTGCCCCTACCCTACCCTGTCCAAGCCTCTTGCCTGGAGGCCTGTGGCCACATACTTGGGGACTTGGAACAACACAGATCTGTTACCAATCAGTTCTGGAGGCCAGAAGGGGGGTAGTCTCCACAGCTGAAAGCCTGCTGGTGGACCCCAGCCCAGCCCCTTCCTTAGAGGGTTCGGACGCTCCGTCCCGGTCCCTGGCTTCTGACTGAATGAGCTGGCAGTGGTCCTCAGGGCCCCCTGCCCCCAGGTGCCTGCTGCCTCCCACCCTTCTCAGACACCCGCAGCCCTGCCCTCTGAGGGGACCCCAAGGACCCAGCCAGGAGGTGGGTTCCTTCCTCACCACCGCCTCCGCTGCAGCTGGGCGAGGGGCCCAGGGGAAGGTGGGGGAAGTGTTCTCTACTCACTGCTAGAAATGGGGGTCTCCCCACCTGGTGGCCAGAAGGCAGGAGCAGAAAACCCCAAGCTCTGCCGGCCAGTGCCCACCCCCCGGGGCCTCCCTGTCCTCCAGCGTCCTTCTGCCGTCTTGGAGCGCAGGCTCCACCCTCACCAGGGCTAGGGGCCTGTCCTCCCCAGACTGGCTCCAGGCTGGCTCCAAACCGGCCAGCACCAGGAAGGGCCGGTGTGGACAGACCTCCTGCGCCTGGGGTCTGGGAAGGGGGGCAGCTCTGGCCACCCAACCAAGAAAGCGACAGTTCTCCCCTGATCTCCAAGACCCAGGGGAGGTCAGACTTGGTCACCACTCGCAGACTTCCGGAGGAGAGACCCCGGCCTGGGCAGGAAGGAGCCCACAGAGATGGTGTGGGGGCCTGCCCCTCATCTCCTGAGCCACGGGCCCAACAAGGCCTGTGCCCAGCCGGGCGGGCAGACTGTGAGGTAGTCATGGAGAGTAACATCCGGCCGCCGCCCCAGGTGAGCTGAGTCAGCCAGGCCAGGTTGGCTCAGTGACTGGCAGCCAGGTGACATCTGGGGCAGGCGGGGCTCCACCCAGGTGCACCGTGACTTGGCTCGGGGGTGTGTGCAGGCCTCACTCTCCTGTGGGCCTGAGGAGGCAGGGTCTCCAGGGTCAGCTAATGGGGCCCCAGGCTGTCCAGAACTGGGGGACAACGGCCCCAGCCCTCCAAGCCTCAGCGGCTGAGAGGGGTCCTGGGCAAAGTGCTCAGACCACATGGAACTGAGGGGTGGGGTCCTGGGGCTCCTGCTGGTGTCTCCTGGTGGGCAGGGCCCAAACCGCTGAGTCTGGGTCCCTGGGACACCCTCACCCCAAGTGGCTTTGCTCCCTGAGAGGGGGTTGGGCAAATCTGCCTGAGAGGAAGGAAGCTGGAAGCCATTCTGCTCAGAAGCGCTTTGAGGCAGGGCCAAAGTCCAGGTGTGGCTGGGCTGGTGGCTGAGTGGGCTGGTGGCTGAGCCGGCTGCTGGTAGGGAGCCGAGAGGGGCCCCAGGGCCCCAGGGCGTGCAGCTGGAGGTGACCAGGCCTCCTCTCACGGCCCATCCAGTGTTCCTGTCACTCACCAGGCACTCAGGGGGCAAAGGAGACAGAAGGGGTGAGGGGCGCTTCTGGGTAGAGGGTAGGTCAGAGGTCAGCACCACCACCGAGCCAGGCTAAGGCCGAGCTCTACCCTCCACGTGCCTGGGCTTCCACGGCAGGGCCTCCAGCAGACGCGCGCCCCAGGAGCAGGAACTGAGCTGGCCAAGCTCGGCCCTGAGATGGCCTGGGACTCGCCTGAGAAGACCTTCAGGCCTTGAGGAGACTGCTGGGCACTTAGTTCGTGCCCCATGAAACAGGAACCATGAACCAACACAGCGAACAGGCCAGGAGGGTAGGGCAGGGGCTGCGGAAGGGCGAGCACATGGACACACCACCTGCTAAGCCGTCTGCCCACCATCACTGGTGTGGACCGGCTGGGTGACCTTGAGCCCCCTGCCAGGCCCTGGGTAGGGGTAGCCACAGCTCGCAACCTGTCAAGGGGAAAACCAAAGTAATTTAAGTGGAATCACCATGATTTAGAGGGCTTTTGACCATCTTCGTTGGGGTACAACTGACATGACCAAAACCAAGCTTCAGTCTCCTGGGCCAAAGCGGACCCAGGCCCGCTCCTTTGCGGTCCCTGCCACTGGCTGGGCAGGCTCTAGACATCACAGAAAACAGGGCATCCACGTGCCCCCTGCACCTGGCTTCCCTGTCAAGGCTCTGGAAATGCCAGTGTTGCTGGGCCTACTGCTGAGGGCCATCCACAGTGGGGGGTGCCATCACCCCACCTTTAATGGCTGGCAGAAGCATCTGAACCTCCTGGGGAGCTCTAGCCTCCAGACCTCCCCAGGGTATGGGGCAGAGCCGAGTGCCTCCAAGAAGTCGGGGTGCAGAGGCTGCTGTATGAGGGAGCTCAGAATTGGCAGCTGGGCTGAGTCAATGGCTTGGTTTTGAGTGGGGGGTCTGAGTCTTGTGCTGACGGCTGTGACCTGGGCCAAGAACCGGTACGTACCAGGCCCTGTCCACCCTCCAACGGAACAAGGATGGTTCCCACAGTGGAGGCCATGGGGCTGGAAGGACGGAGCCTGGAACCTCTGCAAACATCACTGTGATTGCTGGGCCCAGAGGAGGCCCCAAGCAGGGGTTGAGGCCAGGGTGGAGAGGGCTGGCCATGGACCCCCCCGCATGGCAGTGGGGAGAGAGGCAGGAGTAGCAAGGCTCTGCAGTGGCGGAGCCTCGGCCCAGGAAGCTCCTGCACAGCGCGCTGGGCTGGTGACCACCCACAGCTGCTGCCGGTGCCCCTTCCTGGTGGGCTCCTGGCCACCCCATGACTTTCCAGGACAAAGAGCCTCTGCAGTTCCCTTCCCTGAAGGTCCTGGGAACTGGGTGGCCTGTGCCCCAGATGGGTCCCAGGCTGCTCTTCAGCCACTGGAGGGCCCTGCCCTGTGCCGAGACTCAGGGGTCCAGCAGGAGGCGGGGGCTCAGGGGATACCACCTGGCAGTGCCACCGGAAGGGCACAGCCTTTCAGGGCATCGAGTTCAGCCTTGCCATGCCTGTTTGCCTGGGACAAGCACGCAATAGCCCAAGAGCCTGGGGGCTGCAAGCACCCAGCTTAGCAACGCAGCCCGGAGATGGTGTGGCTCTTGGTACGCCCTTACCCGCAGAGGGAGCCACCCAAGTGCCAGGGAGGATGGCCTTGTGCATGCATCCCTCCTGCTGCCCCACTCTGTTGGCCACATCGCAGCTCAACCTGGAGAGCGCAGGAAGGGTTGTCAGTCTGATGCCCTCCCACCTGCCCCCGGCACCCAGCTGCTCTCCAGCCTCACATGCAGCCTCTTGCCTCCGAAGGTCATCACTGCCTGCGTGCACGGGGAACACACCACACAAGGTCTGCCCGACCTGGCCCCAACACGTTCCAGAGGACATTCTCTCTTGGCACGCAGGTGCCAGGAAGCCCACTGTAGATTGTGGGAACTGACTCAACCATCTCCTGGGGAAGTGAGGGGCCCCTTGCTTTTGGCCACTCCAAACTGCTACAGTGCACGCCATCCATACGCATACGCCATGCCCGAACACCAGGGCACGGGGTCCTGCCACAGGTAACTCCTCTTCTTGGAGCCCCACCAGCTTGCACAGCTGACCCCGTCCTGCCCTCTTGGCTCCCACCATGCTGAATTGCCAACTGCTCACTGCTGAGGAAAAAGGAGCCACTCACTGACTTCAGCTCAACATTCCTAAGGTGCTGAGTGGCACCACTGCCTTTTAAGTGACCCTGGGTCCACCACCCACCAGAGACGAGAGCCAGGAGCTGCAGAGGCCAGCACTAAACCCATCCCTGCTTTATTTCCTGCCGTTAACCCAAGGGCATCATTTTGTGCCATTGTCCTGAACCTTTGTTACTTGTATTATGAAGAAGCTCGTTCTGAACACCCTAGGGGAATGGACAGAGCTCACAGAGCCCCCGAGCAGTTGGGCCGACAGTGGAGGGCAGCTGCCTGCAGGTCCAGAGCCTGTCCTCAAGAGGGGCCACGCAGAACACACGGGGTGCGGCAGTGTGCGGGCTGTTCTCTGCAGCCCACCCCTCCAGGGGTGCGCTTCTGTACATGTCTGCCCCTGCAGGGTCGCCCCAACGTCCTCAGGATCCTGGTCTCTTCAGGAGGCACATGCAGAGGGCTGCACCTGCCCCGAGGAGCTGTGCCCACCCCAGGGAGCTGCGCCCACAGGCAGCACTGGTGGGGGAGTCTCAACACCTACTCACTTGGGCCCTTCAGGAACAGGGAATGTGCTGGCTGCACAGCTGCCTCAATCACTAAAGACTTGTCCCTAAGCCTTGCCTGGCCCTTCCTGCCAAACCCACAGGCAGGCAACAGGTGGACTGGCCATGGGCTCCTGGGCTTCCTGAGGACGGCCTTCTCCTCCCCTGTAGGCCGGCCTCCCGTGGCCAGGCAGGTGCTCCTGGAGACAGCCTCCTTCTCAGGAAGGACAGAGGCACCACTGGACAAGAAGCAGTGAGAAAGCAGACCAAACATGGCCACTACACAGTATGTTTCCTTCCTGGAACCTTCTGGATCTATAAGGCACAGTTCCATAAACCCCTGAGAATTGACTCTTGTCTGGGGGCAGGGGCAAACGGCCCACCCCGGGACCCCAAAACCACTTGAATGTGAGGTGGGCTTGCAGGCCTCATAGGCAACCTAAAGTAGACTCCTCCTAAAAGTGGTTTCACAAGCTTCAAGAAAAGGAAAACCAGAAGCCTGAAGTGCTGGACCTGCCTGTCCCTGGACCCACAGAAACAGCCCAAGAGGGTGGGCAGCCACACCTGTGAGCCACGGGGAGGGGAGCAGGCCCCATGCCCCCAACAAAGACACTGCACAGCACTGGATTCGTTTCACAACTTTAATAGAATATTCTAACTATTCTGTACAAATTGAAACACCGTATTCAGTTACAAATGCATCATAAGGCTGAGCACTCTGCACACCTGGCCCCAGCACGGGGACAGCGCCCCTGGCTGCCACACTTGGAAACCCCACACACACGCCAAGCAAACACAGCTCGCTCTGAACCCAGGGCTTTTAAGATGAACGTGGGGCCAAGAAACGGGGAGCCACCTAGAGAAAGCAAGACTTGACGCTTACACACTAAAGGGCATGTGGCTCTTCCCAGCCAGCCTAGCTCCTCATCACAGAAGGCCGGCAAATCTGGCGCTGCCTGCAGCTCCGCCCTCAGAAGCTAAGCATGGCCTGCGCGTCACAAGGACGAGCCCGTGCCCTCAGCAGTGGGCAGCAGGAAGGCGCTGTTTCCTCTGTACGTGGCTCCACCCCTTCCTACCTGAGTCACCAGGCCGGTAGTCACAATCATGGTCTTAGGAACCCCGAGGACAAGGGGCAGGAAGCCCCAAGCCCTCACAAGCATGAAAGAATAAATAAAAATGAGGCTGAACCTTTTACAAAAGCTCTTGCCCCAGGGCTGGTGTGAGGCGCTCCCCTGGCCCTGAGGGGACAAAATGAGAGGAGCTGCGAAGGGCGCGGGACCCCGGGCCCACCCAGCTCTTCCAAGGTGGTGCCTGTCAGCAGACCCTGCGGCTGGAAATGAGGGCGCAGGTTTCTTCAAATTAAACAGCCCAGCCCCACCCCGGCAGAGGAACTGCTTCCAGATGCCCTGGAACCACATCCCTAGCCACCTGTCCTTGGTGTTGGGTGACCTTCCAGCCCGTACCCCAATGTGGCCTGCGGGGCCCTCCTGGAAGCGGGGCCTGCAGAAGTCCACAGAGCCGCATCCAAGGCTGTGGAGGGCGCTGGACTCAGACGTCCTACTTCTGAAATGCATTGAAGTCGCCACTGTACAGGTTAAGCAAAATAATCAGGATAAAGAAAAAGTTAAAGTGAAAATCATGCACTTAAAACAAGTTAGATGTGAGCACTGTCAATACGGTGATGCTGCAGCCGCGTACGGGGCGGCCACACGCAGGGCGCGCTGGCTTCCTACTGCTGTTTGCACTCCGAGGGCTGGCTGGGCTCCTTCTGTCAAGAGAAGACAAGACTTGTAGAGAACCATCAATTCTATCAACCAACAACAAAAAACGAGGCAGTAATTTCACTCACTCTTACTGGAGAAACGGTTACTGCAAACATACTTTTAAAATAGTAACAAACAGTAAGCCCACCTCCCAGGAAGTGTCTCAGTTGAGCTGACTTTTTGCCTAAAGACACGCTCGTAGTATGTTCTGATTCACAGTGGATTCAGTAGGAGGGTCTGGGGTTGCAAAGCTTAAATACATGTAGGGGAGCCCACATCCCAAACCTCAGGGTGAGCCACATTCTGCCCACGGGGAAGTGCAACCCTCAGACAGGTGCCCCCGGAATGTCAATGGCCCGCTGCAGTGTGGGCCCACCCGAATGCTCACAGGAGGGCAGCTGAGCGGGTGTGCCACAGACCCTACCTGAGAGGCCATCGCTCAGAGCTGCACAGCAGCCCGACCCACCCAGCAGTTGGCTCAAACAGGAATTGTCCTTCCAGAAAAGGCGTCAGGGAGAGACCATTTCCCCCACAGAGGAGACTTTCTTTCTATAATCTGACAATTTATCTCGTACCACCATGGACCTTGTGTGGAGGCCAATAACAGACTGAAAAGCTGGGAACGGTTTCATTAACACTTCTGAGCAAGTAAATTTACTGTCAGTAACCTGTGATTTTTTTGGCTGCTAAGATTACAAATTACTCTGAATATGATCTGGCATGTCTATGGAGTCTAAGAAAACTGGCTCTACATGGTTCAAAAAACATCTGGGGTTAACAACTGATAGCTTCTATGATCTAAGCTGGGGTTTTGATTCATTCTTCAGGAAACCACATTTAAGGGATGAAAAAACTGTATGTATAGGATGCATAAAACCAAATCATCATTTTGGACCCTGGTCTAAGCTCTTAGTTTGTTAAGTGCTATGGACCCTCCAGGTCTGGCCCCAGCTATCCACCCCACCCAGCACCACCCAGCAGTGGACAAATGGGGCACCACTCCGGGAGGGGGCCTGCCCCAGCATCTGCCTATCACACACTCATCTGAAACACTGCCAAAGGGTTCGGGCACCAAAACGAGGGAAGCCTGGTTAGAAATCCTAGCCAAGAAAGGTCAAAATTGTACTGTGTGATTTCAAGGGTAGTCCTGAAGGCAGCCCAGACAAGTGCCCAAGGGAATCAGACGCCCACGCAAGGCTCACTGTGGAACTGCAGGAATGCTCTAGGCAGGAAAGTGAGGTGCAGCCTTTGTAGACAGGGAGAAAGTGTTTCCATAATTGTATTTGCAAAGAGGAAGTGGGTCAGAGAAGATGAAGAAAGCCTAGAAGTGGGGCAGGTGTACAGTCTTCACCTCCAACCTTGCATGTGTTTATAAACCACCATACCTAATACTACCTCCTGTAGAGCGCCATGCAACTGACAGCAGGCTGCCTGAGCGCTGGCACCTACGCTTTTAAGCAGGAGGATGTGTTACCCATCCATTTGGCTAAAGCAAAGCCAGTACCCTGGGCGCTGACGCCTGTGAGCCCTAAACACGCCGAGCTGAAGCTGGGAGGGGACCTCAGAGCTAGAGGCGGGGCAGGAGAGCCAAGCAGCAGGCGGGAGGGGGGCAGTGGGCAGCACCCAGCTAGCACAGAGCCCGGGAGCTCTGATGTGAACTCCACCACAGACTCACCAATGTGACACAGGCCTCAACAGAGCTGCGACTGAACCTGATGGTCCTCGGCTTCGTGTCACAAAGATGAATGGCAGCTCAGTCACTCCATGCTACTGGTCCCACAGGAGAGGAGGTAGTGTTTCAAAGGCAAATAGCCAAAAGCTCACCAGTCACGGGACCGTTAGGAAGAGTTTTAAGCAGTGACAACTACTGTGACAAGGGGTGAAGACAAGCCACCAAGCACACAGCTTCACACGGCCGTGGCCCTGGGGCCCAAGAGCCCCCCTGGCCACAGAGGGAGCAGACTCCCGCCTCGAGCAGCGTGGTCCTGCCAACAATGACGGCACCAGGGACATGCTGTCGGTGCTGCTCGGGAGTGACGGCGTTGCTGTGGTCCCACCAGCAGAGAGGCAACTCAGCCCCGCACGCAGGCCCAACCACTTAGGGAGGCTGCAAACTGCCTGGCCAGGTGGGGACGAGTGGGGATTCGGGAGGACTGAGCCTGGCTGATGAGCTCTTTACACATGAAGACGGGGGAATTAAGAACAATTAGATACACTTTTAAATATGCAGTAAAGGATCAGACCTGACCCTTCAAAATACACAAGGTCAAAGTTATATGCCATTTCACCTAATCAAAATGTTTCCTTTAGCCAAGTCTGCCCACCCAACCCAACAGCTTTCTGTGGAAACAAGCTCACACGTGAGCTGGGAAGGCGACGCAGGGCGAGGCCAAGGCATGTGGCCACTGTGGCCACCAGTCTGTGGCAGTATGACAGAGCCCTGGCCCTAGGGGCTCTGCTGTTAGAACCTGACTGCAACACAACACAACACGAGGTGGCCCTGCCGCTTCCTACTTACTCCTGTTACCGCCCTGGTTCTCCGGGATCTCCCGCCCCCATGCCCAGAAAAGTATCCCACAGAGCAGAGCCTTCTGAATGGCACAGCACGGTGGCCCTCAGATCGGGACAGGGAGGCCCCGTAACCCACGGCTGGCCGCCCTTCACCCAGAGCTCTCCAGCCCCCTGCGGCAGCACCTCCTAAACATGGACACAAGCCGACACAAGCGGCTCTGAGATAAAAAATTCTGGCACGCCACAAGCTCAGTTCTCCCTTTACGACCTACTGGCCTGCACCACAGCTCAATTTAAAAAGCACGAACAACAGACACATCAAGGAAGAGCACAGCGGCGGGTTCTCCTGCCGCAGCGAGTGGCCGACCTCAGCGCAGTGGACTGTGCGGCACGGTCTCTGTGAGGACTGCTTGTCCACTGGCTCAAGTGGGCCGTGCAGCGGGCTGCTGACCTCCCAGGGCCCTCTCGCCCTGTCCTCTTCCAGGAGGGTACTCCCATCAATAAAAACATCGCATCAGGTACATCTTTGTTACTTGGTCAACAAGAAACACTGGGCTCGGCATGCAGGAGGTCAAATGCAGTTTCTGCTGGTTGGCTTTACAAATAAACGCACAACAGACACCTGCACAAGAACACTGCTCTTCGGAAATGCCCGTCCAGCCTAGCGCAGACCGATCTCTTCACTCGCAAAAGCACCACAAGGCATTATTACAAAGAACAGGTCAGAAGTTTGGAAGTTAGGGATGAATGGGATTCCACCTTACCTAGGATGTATGAATGACTAGACAAAAATTACACCTAAATGGGGAAAAAATTGAAAGGAATGGTCAGCGTGGAAGAAAATGAAATGCACAAAATTATACAGGAGGACACAGCCAGTTTCTCATGGTACAAAGAGGTCTGCAGAGTATCAACCTCCACACACCAGATGTATGCCTGTAACACCCAGTCTTTCCTTCGGTTTCTCCTCTGCTTGTAGACTCTCATGTGACAATTCCTTTTGCACAGGTGCATGTGAAGGAACAGAAATGCCCCACAACCCCTGAGGGCAGCCCTGGCACCTCACATCATCAATGCTCTTGGTCATTTCTCATCCACTCTCAAAACAAGGCAACAGGGTGAGCGCTTCAGGAAGGGTCAGTACTGACAACTCTACTTTCTGTCAAGCTACTTGTGTCATTTGGTGAGAATGCTCTTCTGGGAAACAGACATGGGAGGAGACAGGAGGCTGGAGGTAGACAACAGACAGCAGCAGGAAACAACATGAGGGGGATGATGTGCGCACTGCAAGGGGACGGGCGACCCCGATACAGACGGTATGCTGAGTCTCCAAGTGGGCCCTGCAAACTGCCCCGTCTCTGCTCCAGAACCCAGACCACAAATTTGTGTGTCAGCACCCCCAAGGGCAGGAGGACAGCCAGAGACACAGACTGGGAACCCAGGCACAGCAGCGTAAGCATCAGTACCACTCAGGTCTGCTACCAATGGGCACTCACGGAGCTGAGCAAGGCATGCTTTCAATGCAGTCATCCTGTGATGGGCAGGCTGGCTCTGGAAAGATGAGCACTTCTCTGAGCTGATTCCCAGAGCAGTATTTATACGGCACACTTTAAAAGTTTTAAACCCATCTCCCATCCTTCCCCAGATGGAGCTGCTACTGTGAGCATGCTTTCAGAGAAACATTTGGTGTTGACAGATTGATCACAGAACCAGGTCACCACAGTGACAACTCAGTGCACATTCCACTTCCAGCAAAGACGGGGGAAAACAAACAAGTGGAGTCTAGGCCAACAGAAAGATGTGCTGCGACACGCCAGGTAACATCAGTGTTCGGACAGCCTGTGATGTACCTACAGTAGCTCTAAGATGCAGGAGAGCCATAAACTGCATGCTGGCAAACAAGAGTGATTTCTTATTACTCTTAGGACCGCATTAAAGCAGTTCTGTATTCAAATTATATGTCAAATAGCAACATGCCTTGATTTAAGCTAATCTCACCCCTTAAGTAAAAATCTAGACTTACAGGTGAAATTAAGGGGATTGCCCCACTAATTTTTCTCAGAGGTCTTTCTAAAGCAAAGTTTTCTCCTTCAAATTATCTATGCTATCTAGACATATCTTCTGGCCATTTTCAGCCCAAATACAGCTGTAAAAATTGCCTAATTCCATTATGTTATCCATTGAAACAAAGTATGAGTTTTTGGAAAAGGTGCAAAGTACTCAGAGGTGTGCTGTTAGGTTCTTCGCACATTTTCCAAAAATGAGCACAAAACACCAAAAAAAAGTTCATTCATGTTGTCATTGGAATCATTATCTTAAAAATATTAAAGATCTGGAAAATAAAGCTGCTCTACTGACCAAGTTTATGTAAGTAAGACAGCCAGAGAAGGAGGTGGGGCCCATCTTGGCGCATTTTTATGTGGAGTCCTGTGGCGTGGGATGAGTAGCTCCTTGTTCAGATACTTTTCTGATACACTCTTAAGTTTCCTTATTAGAGGACAGCCAACACAGATTCCTAACACCACTGCCTCCAAGGACATGTCCATCAGCAGAGTACACGCAGGCGCGGCGAGGGCCAAACTCACTCACCTTGGGGTTACTTTCGGCATCCTCCTCATCTTCCCCCTCCTCGTCGCCTTCCAAGTCCTGTGTCAAGCAGGAGAGAGAACCACCGGTTAACAGGCACAACTTCAATGCGCGCCCACCAGCCATGGACAAATCAAAGCGACACTCCGCTCTAGAAGGACAGCCACCTCTGCTATCTGTACCTAATTCACTCCCTCTGGGCACTTAGAATTATTTCTGCGTAACTTTTTCTTACAAATAAGCCTGAAATCAACATGCTGCTGAAAAAGCAGACTGTTTGTCACATGATTATTTTCTAAGATGCATTTCCTAAGCCAGCACTATTATGGCAACTGCACAAAAAAGGGCTGTGACATGGCTGGGGGTCCACCCACCGCCCACTGCGGCCAAGCGCCCAGCATAGCCTCAGGAATGGGGAGGCTTCACAAGAGCAGAGCCATACCTCTTCTTCTCCTTCCTCACCTTCTTCAAACTGAAAATAAAAGGAAACATCATTTTAGGTTTTGAAACCAACATGGCAATCTGACCCCAACATAGTGCCCATCAGCTGCCCTGCTCGGCAGGCCTAAGGGAAGCAAGAAGCTGGGCTTGGTCTGAGCAGTGGGCAGTGCCTGCCCCTGGCCATCCCTGGGCACCAGTGCTGCAGGCCACTTCCTCACGAGCCTCACTGTGGAACAGGAAGCCAGGTATCCAAAACCCACTCAAAACAAGGACTAAGGATGGTGAGGGGTGCAGACAGGAGATGGGCAGCTCGGGTGTGCACTGGGTCCAACCGGAAAACTGGCTGATACAAGCAAACCAGCAGCACGATTCTGGCACACAGAGGAGTTGCGGTGTCATTCTATATCCCACACATGAGAGAAACGTTCACGTACTAGAAAGAAGACCTTGGTGTTTAATCTTTAAATTAAGTGAGAACTAAAGTGCATGTGGGAGACAGCTGGCTGGCCTGCATGAATTCTCCCTGCCAGACACCACTGGTCAGACTCTGAGTCAAGCTGCAAACATCAGAATGACACCAAAATCGAATCAAATGAGCCTTATCAGTATGGGCTGCACGAAAGAAGGCACATGAAGGTGCAGTGGCTTTTTCTGAAAAATGTGTTTCTTTTTTGGGGTCTCCCACACGTTCCCTAGACAAACTCAAATGGAACTCTGAAGAGCCAGACACCAGCGTGGCCCATCTCCAACCCAAGGTCCAGCCTGCAGGCCCTCTGGCACTGAGCCACAGCCGCAAAGAGATCTGACTGTATCTCGGGTCACTTCCTCCCAAGCACCCACAGGCCTCTAACGGGCAAGACTTTATGGTGTCTTGAAGCCAACAAGGTTCTCACAGCATTTTAGGTCAGATTGGAACTAGCCTCAAAAGCAGATTTTCTGAGGACCCAAGTACATCATTACACTCTGACCCTGTCTTTTAGGGGAGCTCTGCAGGGACACAGGGGGTCCTGCTTCAAAAGCATCTCAATCTCATGTAGAATGGTGGTTCCAAAGTGGAGGTGTGCAGTCTGCAAGATGAGCATGGTGACCGGGAGTGTGTGCGAACTGACCAGACTCCCCCATGCACCTGGCCCCGTGATAAGGTGCAGGGCTTGTGCACGGTCTCTTCTGCACCTCACCTCGCTAAATTCATCTTTACTCCAACACTTGCTGAGCCATTTTTCAGGCACTATCCGGAGAGCTTGACAAGTCCCTGGAATTGCTATCATTCACCCATTTCACAGATGAGGACTGCAGTCTGAGCAGGGTTCCCCTGGACCTCTGAGCCTGCTCAGGGGCAGCACCTGCACAGAAGGTGTGATGAGCACACGTGTCACTCACACACACCAGGAGCGCCGCCACAGCACGGACTGTAAGTAAGTTAAGTAAGTATGCACAGGCTGCACACTCGAGCTCTTACATGATGGGTGTATCGCCGGAACAGCAGACATGCACTTTCTAATGTGTACAGCCACTACATCTTTTTTGGCTAAATTAAGTAAAACTGAACATTCAGTTCCTCGGTTGCCAACAGTCTGCTGGTGTCACATGAGCTCCATCCTACCACACTGGATGGAGCAGCAGAGGCAGCTCCCTCACCACAGAAAGTCCTCCTGGACATTGCTGCTCTGCAAGTTGTTGTATAACCAGCATTTCCTACAACTTCAGTCTTAGTGACTACTCATGTGCTTAAGTGACCAACACTACTCAGAGTTGCATGTGTATAGTTTCACAGCCCATAACCACCGCCCAGCCCAGAGATGGACAAGCCACCTTTTACGAGTTGGCTGGTCTCAGACTGCATAGCTCACACTGGGCTGGTCCCCTCCTGATCAGGGACCTTCTGCACAATGGAGAGAGGTTGTGAGAAGCAGGCCTTTGCTGCCCAGGATGCTAAGCCACCCCAACCTGCTGGATCCTGCTGCCCATCCGAAGCCCCAGAGGCCTCCTGAGAAAAGAAAACTAGAAGCATGTGGGAAAACTAAGAGTTCTAACAGCAAGGGAGTAAGCATCACCTAGATGTACCTCCAGTAACAGGCTAGAGAGCAAGTGCATTTCCACAAGTTAGGATGACTCATGGCTTGGTTATGGTGGGAACTGTCTCAAGCTGAGCAGTCAGAGGATGCCTGGCTAGGCTGTGCTCAGGGGCTGTGGCCCCATGTTCTGACTGTGGAAGGGCCAGTCTCCTTCAAGCAGAGAAAGCATTGTCTGCACAACCCCTGCTGCTTTTCTGGAGCCTGGGCATAACATCTCTGGGGCTGACAGCCCGCAGCCTAACATGAGTCAGCTCTGTGTAGAAACATGAATGAGATTTCCTCATACTTCAAAGTCACCTGGAACTTACAGGCCTTCACCTGGACAGTGAGCTCCGGGTCTTTAGAGGACACCATTCGAGCCACTGGATGGGGCTCATGCAGGTGACAAGCACTCTGCCCTGGGACGGCCTCAGAGGCCCATGCCCCCAATTCTGGGCCCTCCTCTCCTAGTCTATGTGCCCCCAACACCAGGAAGCTGGCTGATGACCTAATACACATCTAGGCTTGGGTGTCCCAAGCCACCACTCTGTGCCACCAGAGGCGAGCTCCCGGGTGCAGCTCTCCCCAAGCCACATACATTGTCGTCATCCTCTATGGCCTCCCCGGTGAAGTAGAGCACAGCCCGCGGGACTATCCGCTCGCGAAAGAAGTGTCCAATTTCAAAGTCAGAGGCTAACGTGAACTCAGAATCTTCATCCTGAGGGAAAACTTAAATGTCAGCTCAGTTCAATGGAATACAGATCACATTCTCCCACCCACACCTTGCCCCTCACTTCCGGTGACTTAGAGCACCAAACGCTGGCACTGCTGGGTGACAGCCACTCCCTTGGGTGAGTGGCATTAAGAGGACCGAAGGCGTAGGGAAGGCAGGAAGGAGCCGGCCCATGGGGCCCCAGAGTCCCATTCACGCAGAGCAGCAGGACGAAAGCCACACACGGAAGAGGTGCTTCGTTCCCTCACTAGGCAACGGGTACAATGTCACCCCGCGTTTTCAGGGAGTGGGAATGGGCTGAAAAGCAGGTGGCAACTACTCGGGAAATGAAGACTTAACAGCAACATAGGGGGCTCAATGAGACACAGATCTTACCAGTGATTCTCCGTCCCCAGAGGCTAGAAAAAAAGACAAACACAGTCAATTACACTGACTATCACAACCTCTGTAAAGCCCACATATAAAGTTCAGCTGGCAGATGAAACAGACATTTCAGTGGGGTTTTCATGGGAAATCCCCTGAGCCCTGTGCCCCCAGGGACAGCCTCCTGCCGTGCACCACCGTGCTGAGGCTGGCCCCTCTGTGCCCCTCTCCCCCAGTTCCTCACGGGCTGAGCTTGCTCACAGGCCCAGCTTGAGAACCTCAACTTTTAGAAAAGCACTTTACAGAAGGTGAAGTGAGGACAGGTGGGAAGGAATGTCAAGTGGCTGCTGTGACTACTCAGCGCAGCCACACTTCAAGTGTAGCTTTAACCCATGTCCTGCAAAACTACACGTGATGGCCCACTAGAGAAAGAGTTAAGTCTTTATGCCTCAGAAGTCCTTAATGTTACCGGGACACTGCACCTCGGCTGCGTTAATGCACACGTGTTTGGAAAGAAGGGACAGAATAAAGCGCTGAAAGGTTCTTCTAGCCAAATGCAAAATTCCTGGCAGGCAGGACGCTGGTGCTGCTGTCTCCTGCAGGGCGTCACAGTCCTGCACTAAGAGCTGGTGCTCACATTCGGTTTCAACACACATGCGGCCACATGACTTTGGTGCTGAACTAGAGCCCAACACTACTAAGCACGAAAGAAAAAAAGGGACTTAACCCATACTCAACAAGGCCTAGTGCCACTCAGTGAGCAGATAATGCAAGTTCCCGATTTGAGAAACGTGTGCGAGGCCCCAACTTCCATCAGGAACTGCATGTTCACTCTGCCCTCTGCTCCCCGCCCTCTGCTCCCTGACTCCCCATCTCCTTCCTGCGACGCTGTCCCCATGAGACAGCCCACCACTCCCTTTGGAGACCCGGATGGGTAAATACACCCGCCAGGAAGGGGTCCCCAAGCCTCACATGTTAAGCACCCCATAGGCTACTGAAGATTCAGGTTGGGGAACTTTGGCCTGGGGGTCAGGAACCAGCCCAAGGACTCCCAATGCTGGGACTGCTCTGTGGATTTGACGACAGCAAGGGCCCTGGCCTTGCCATCTTTTGTTTCCTTTGTTTCTGAACCCATCTCACCAGTTTTGATGTTTTTCTTGACCACCCCTCTCTGTCACCCTCTATTCGTTTTCACAGAGCTTATCACTCAATATTATTTATGTGATTACCTTGAGAACATCTTTACTAAGGTGTACTTTATTACATACCATAAAATTTACTCATTTTTATCAGTGTAAAATTTAATAACCTCTGGTACATTTTTCTCCTGAGTCCACTGAACTCTATTTTAATTTTATTCATTATTTAAAGCCCACTTTTAAGAAATCTTCCAACAAAGCCCCTTAGGAATCAAAAGCCTCTCTGCTTCATGGTGATCCACACAGGCGGCCTCCAATATGCTCAGATAAGACTCCCCCAAAGGGATTGTCCCCAAAAAAGAAATTTAAAAACTAAGTTTATGGCTGTTCTTGTCACCCAAACCAATACACATTTGAATCTTCTAGGTTCAAAGATGAATTGCAGAAACAGGCATTGTGATAAGTAACAGACAGAGCCATGCAGGGTAGCTTGCTAAGTGAGGGTGCTGGGCTGAAAAATGGGCTCTGACCCGAGAGCGGAGCCCCTGTGGGACGGACAACCCCAACATTCACCAATGTTTCCTTATTTCAGACTGCTCTTGTTCACAGACAATAAAGAGAAAGTGCTTTTCCTCGCATCTGTATTTGAACACTGCAACTGGTCTGGCCTTCACATTCTCAGGATTAGGAAAGTATATTAAGACATCAAATAATTTAATCTCAAAAGCAGCGGCTCAGCTTTTTACTAGTTCAAAGCTTCCAAGCAGTGACTCCTCCCTAAGTCTTTTGAAAATGGCCATCCAACTGCTTGTGTTTCTCACAATATATGAATTCCCAAAGTCGTGTGCTCCATTAAGTCACACAGAAAACAAAATAAAACTGGATTTATGAGAAAGAGCAGGGCAGGCAAACAACTAAAGCTGTGCAAGTGTGGCCGGGGTGCATGGGGGGGTGGGGCGCTGAGAGCCAAGGGGACCCCTGCAGCTCTCAGAGCGACCCCTGTGGCCTGCACCCGCCCCCGTGGGCCTCGCTTGCTGAAGGCCAGGACTGGACTCTGAGGTTCCCAGACTTACTCTATCCTCGTCCTTGATCAGTGTTCACACGCGGCTCACTCACCTTTCAGTGGACTGAAGAAGTTGAAAAACGAGTCATTGGGGACTTGTTTGGTGATTGTTCGCACAGTGCCTCGGCCCTTGTGTTTCTGCTTTTTCTTGATTGTTTTGACTGTAACGTTCTTCCCCTTCTTCCAGTCAACGGTGCACCTAGAGGACAAGGCCACCATTACGATACACACTCCAGAAGAAAACCAACCATAAACCACAGTTCTAAGTGTAAGCTGGGGAACTGCAGAAAACCCACCTGCAAGCCAGCTCTGCAAGCACCCCTGATGTTCACCTGAAGGCAGCGAGAAGGGGCAGGGCCTGCGCTGTCCTGGGTGGGACACTGTCTCAAGTCTCAGACCCTGTGCCTGTGATAGCTCCTCGCCCCACTTCCTGCAAGGACTCTGCAGCATCTTCGGTGACCAAGGCTGGACAGAGGTGCCCAGAGTATGCTGCCTGCTGCCCTGCACAGAACCTAGAGTGCCCTTGAAGTTGAAGCCTCCCACTCATGCACCCAAATTCTCAAGGCAACTAAGTGAGTCGGACAAGTTGGAGGAAGGAAATAAGTGGCCACTGCCAGCACCGCTGGCCAGTACGAAGACGCCAGTCCCAGGCACGCAGAGCAGGGTTGTCCCCTTGGCAGAGTTGGGCATGGCATGCTTTTTAACTCTTTGGGTCACTTTGGACCACCAAGTACACCTCCAGCGTCTGAATAACGTCTGCTGGGGAACACACCTGGAAAGCCAGGCCGCCTCTCGCCATGGCCACCTGGCCCGGGGACGTTCTTCCTTCAGTACCCTGGCCATGAGCCCAGCTGGGTATTAATAAGCTCTAAGTTACTCACACGCAGAGTCCTAAGTATACATACTTGGGTCCAGTGAACAAGGATTAGTGTTCCAATTCAAGGATAAAACTATTTCCCAAACTGTCTCAAATAAGCCAATAGGAATGAACTCTGAACCATTCTCTCCTTGGTGAGCTACACACTGAAATCACCAAGGTGCTCGATCCAACTTTAAACCACCCCACCAATCTCCAAAGTAAGCCCCCTGACCCACTGTCCTGCTCAAGTCATTCCTTCACTCAGCAAGTTACTTGCTGGGAGGAAATTTATCAACTCAATGAGCACAGCTTCATTTAAGGTGACCAGAGAACTCAATCCTCCAATAAATGAGGAAATCGGGCTGCCAGCCCAAACGCTGGGCACACACGACATGTGATGCATCTCCCTGCGGTGACCACCAGATCCCCCAAAACAAAGACTCTGTAATTTAAATCTTTGTCTAGGGGACTTTTAAGCACACTAAAGACTTATTTTATTCCTAATTACTATGTTACTTGTCAAGTTTTAAATCATCTCCTGCTTGTGTTTCAGAAAAAAAGTTGAAATAGCATTTCCTTACCCGTCACAGTCAACTATTTCAGGGCCTTCGAAGGAAAAGGGGTCGGCCTTATCTGGTTCTGACTTCATCTTGTACGTTTTTGTCAACACTGAATTGGTAAAGTAGTCGTTGGGTTCAAAGTGAAACTCTAATACAAAAGACTAAAAACAAAACCCAGAGTGAGTACCACTTAAAATCTACAGATAACTAGCAACAGAGTCTATGAACCACGGTGCCTGCTAGAGGCCGGCTCTTCTCCAAGTGTGATGCAGGCAGACCAGTACTGACAAGTCCACTGGCTGCTGCCGCTCAAGAAACACTGGACCGTAGCAACAGCAGCACCGAGTTCCAGCACAGACGAGGGGTGGGGAGACCTGCGGTGGCTCAGCTCCGAGTGGGGCGCTCGCCCTCAGAAGCCTCCTCTCCAGTGGAGGCTGGGCTCTCCTGGGGACCCTCCACCTCTCTGCCATCCCCTCCCCGAGGCAGGTGGGGGCCGAGGGGGCTGCCAGGAGAAGCTGCGCAGCAGTAGCCCACCCCTCTCTCCTTCTTCTCTGGACTCAGACACAACACTGCTTTCTTTGCCAGGCAAGACCCTGGCAGCACTGACTGGTCCCCTCAAGCCCCCCGGGGGCGAACCCACCCTTCATTCACAAAGTGCTCTACCTGCGGAGAGACACGCTCAAAGGGAAAATGGACAGAGGGTGAGTGCAAAGTAATGTCCCAAATAAGATCAAATGGCCAAAAAGTAAAAGGTGTTCAGGCTCACAAATGATAAAATATAATGAAATGAAAAATTAACACGGAATAACCCCTTTCTACCCAAACTCACAAAAAATAATGTGCAGTACTGGCAGGTGTCATGGAAACTAGGAGAACCCATACACTGAAGTAGCTTTATGAAGGACAACCTGGCAATACCAAAAAGGTAATTCAAGAAACTTCTCTGTCATTCTATTTTTGAGGTGTTTGTGCTATTTGAGGAAAATACCTGGATGAATTTATCAATATGTGCAAAGACAGTCATCTCAGTCCCATTTATAAAGGAAAAAAGACAATGTTGGTTAAGTGAATTATAGACAGTCTGTAAGACTGGCTCTGGATTCAGAGAGTCTGGGTCAAATCCCACCTTCTGCTGTAAGTGCTATGTGGTTTTGGGAAGGTTACTCAATGCCTCTCTGCTTTTGTTTCCTCATCTATAAAACGGAAATAACAGACATCTCTCTCTCCAGCGGCTGAATTGAGGATGGTTTTATAGGCAATGCTTGCTAAATGTCAACTATTTCCATTTTTACTATAGTGGTAAAACCAGCAACTGGAAAAAAATAAAAGGACTAAAGACAGACTGCTTCCACAAGGGGAAGTGAGAAAACAGCTCTGCAAAGAAGGGGTGAAGGAAGAGGGCCATGAGAGCTTGGAAGTACAAAGGGGGTCAGAGGGTCAGGGGACAGTCAGACAGTTTCCAGAAGGGATGGGGGCAGGATCTGGCCAGGTCTCTGCAACCCCCTTCCCAAGGGCAGTGGGGCCGGGGAGGAAGGGCGGTTGACATGTACCAATCACTGGTCTGGCGAAGTCGGGAGGGGAAGGCGCTGCAGGGGCCAGAGCACCCAGAGAAGCCCACACCATGGTTCTCCCACCCCACAGAGGGACGGCAAGGGGGCAGTCAGTGGGGAGACAGCCACTGCTCCACAGCTGCTTAGGCTGTGACCATAGGATGGGCAGACCACCCAGGGGGCTGGGCTGGGCTCATGGCACTCTTACATGTTGGTCCTTCATTATTCCTGACTTTTGTACAGAGGATTATGTATTTTCTCCTTTCCCATTTCCTTTCCCTACGCTTTCTCTAAACCAAGCACACCATTTCCTTTCTTCATATTTTCCTGTTGTTTTTTTTTTCCTTCCCTTAGGCCTGTTTGGTCAAGATGACCCAACACAACTAGGGATCAATTAAGAAAGTGTTCGGCAGCCCACAGAAAAGGCCCCAAGGATGAGGTAGCCCCATCCCCACAAGCTTCCCATGGCCAAGTCAGCCAGAAGCACCTGACACAGGCCAAGTGCACCCATTATCAAGTGTAAAGAGACACATTAGGTGTCTTTTCTGGCCAGCAAAGCAAGCACAGAGCTGATATCTTTGGCAATATTCATGCTGAGAAGCTTGAGGTGGTCCCTACCCAACACCACCTATGTGTCCAAATGGACAACTTGCATCTGGATAAATGACACGTGGGGATTCTTGTGCTGTGGCTGCAGCTCTGCTCTAAGCTTGAAATTATTTCAAAATAGAAAAAGAGAAGAAGATATAGAAAAAAGGTTATTATTATAAAAAAAAGTGTTAAAAAATACTACCAGTATATATAAACCTTTGTTCCTTATAAGCCATCTCCTTTGGCTCTGTAATTCTACAGAAAGGAATCTGAACTGAGGACAAAATCATGAGAAACTTGGGCTCTTCTGTATGTTGACCATAAACGTCACAGCTCAGAATGGGGGGAGGGGGTGAAAGGGCGTCCAGGGAGAGTTGGATCCAGGTGCGCCTTGAGACAGTACAGGCTCAGATCCTGGCCACCCAGCAAGGCCAACGCCACCGTGACACGAGCCAGGGGTGTCTTGCTTCCCAGTGCGTGTACACGTGGCATTCACACCACCCTGTGGGCTGTTAAGTGTGCAGCAGCACTGTGTCTAAAAAATGATGTGCATGCCTTAATGAAGAAGTTTCTTAGTTCTAGAAAGTGCTGTCTTCTGAGCTTTCAGCCAGTTGCAATCACTGCTCATGCACCATCATAACAAATGTAATAATAATGAAAAAGCTGAAATATTGCAATTACCAAAATGTGACAGAGAGACAGGGAATAAGCAGATGTTGCTGGAAAATGTTGCTGAAAGACTCCCTCAGCCCAGGGTTGCCATAAACCTTTACTCTGCAAAAACGAGGTCTCTGCAAAGTGAGGTGTGCCTGTGATCATTTCTCCGCCAACAGATGCAGAGCTCATTCCCTTCTGCCCAGCAGAGCGGTGTATTGCGCATACACTGTAATTCCGCCCTGTTAAGGTGTGTGCCTGCTGGCCTGGGCAGAAGGAAGAGGCATGGGGGGCATGGGGGAGGGGCAAGCACACTGGCCCTGCTTCATTCGGAAGCTAGGTGGTTTGTCTTCTTTTCGCTGTGACTTTAATGTCTTAGGTATTTCCTAATTTTAAAAAGGACAATGACTAGGGGGATCACTAAGCTACCGAGTTATTTCTAGAAGGCAGAGGTCTGTGTAGTGCTCTTTGCACTTCTCTGTACTTCCTCAGTTTTCTGCAGTCTGTGTGTATGAAGCTTACAAAGGAGCAAGTTGGGAAGAAGGAAGACCGACTGACTCCTGGCCTACCACAACCAGGGCTCTGTCTTTTCTAGGAAGCACTGTAGGAGACGGAGGCACACAGGACAGACGGGCAGGGGAAGCAGACGGACAGGGAAATCATCAAACTGCTGCCCAGCAAGGACAAAGGAAGGAAAAAAAGAATTGATACAAAGGGACGACAAAATCAGTGAATTGAGTCCGGATCTGGATGAGTGACAGGCGAGAAAGAAGTATGAGGGGAGAATGTGCACACGATCTCAAAACTGCACACAAGCACCTCCCCACCTCTATGCCCGCCACAGCGAGAGCTCCACAGATCCAGCAGGGGCCTCGAGGGGACACACAGGCGAGGAGCCCTTCTGGGGAAGAGGGCACCAAGAGGAAGGGACTGATAGTGCTACAGTATGAAGGACAGCATGGGGGGCCCCTTGGCTCCTGGAGCAGCCCCAGCCTGCAAGCAGGCACCGATCAGCTTGTGACCACACCCCAACCTGCGCAGGGACAGCTGAGTGTCACCTCCTAGAGTTGAGCAGATGGGAAAAGGAGAAGCGACAGCAGGAGCAGGGCGGAGAGAAACCCCACTCACACCAGCCCTCATCCACTACCTGGGGCTGGTGCCCTGTGATGCGGAGGGAGGCAGAGACTGATCCTAGACCTCAGGCAGTCCGCTACGCGGACCCCCTCCCTTAGATTCCTAACCCATGGTCCCCCAGGCGCTTTGTTTCCAAGACCTGAAACTGAGAGCCACTGGTCAGTCAGTCACGTGCCCTTGGAAGTGATGTAGCACTGGAATGGAGCCCGTTAGCCACAGCCAGATTAACAGGTCACGAGCAGTGCCCCTTGAGCCCCCAACCCAGGCAGACATTTCTTTAAAGAAAAGGCAGGCCTGGCTTAGGACAAACCCCTCTTACTACCTGGCAGGCAGGAACACCCCACTGACACTGAAATGACAACACTGTATCAGGTATTTTGGAAAGATGTATTTCTTGACAGAGTAGGGAGACATTTTTCAGCTTTATTTATCTGCAGTTTTTAAGGAAAAACCTAGTAGGTTCTTTCATTACTATCTTGGGTTTCTGTTAAACTGCTCTCATACTTCAGTATGTACCTACCATCCTTTTAAACCTGTTCTGTTCTATAGATCCTCATACACCTGGGAAACACTTAGGAAAAGGACAGTACCCCATCTGACAGAGGAAAACAAACCAGGTCAGAAAGCACAGCAGGCCACAGTGGGCACGAGACCCAGGAGTCCAATCCTGTCTGACTCTCACTGCTGGGCAAGGCCCCAAAAGGCAATGTGGGGCGTGTTCTAATTGTAGGCGAACACCTCACTCAAGCCTACCCAGAGGTGAGTGGCCAGGCTTGGATTCCTCGCCCTGGTTCCAAACCCTCAATGGCCTGACCCTTTTCTGATGCCAACCAGGAGCACAAACAATCAGTACTCACCATGGGCTGTCCAGGGTCTGAGAATTTCACTTTAATATCCTGCAGGTGTTTCAAGATTGGCTCATCATATTCCTAATCACAGAGAAAAAAGGAAATTGCTAGTGGGCTTTGTAAACACAACATACCTGCCTCACCGAGTCCCTGCTGCTTATACTCCAAGATGCTGGACGATTAGCCATTGGAATTCTGTCCTTGTCAAGTAGGAACTCCCCGGAAGCCACCCAAATGTGCTCGCTGCCTACCAGTGTTAAGGTGGCAGGAGTGAGGTGCCGTCTTTCTCTGGCAGGGAGCACTGGCAGAGCCATCAATGCCAGGCGAGAGGGGGCAGTGCCTCCCACGCCAGAGGCGAGAGCTCGCTGCTTTCACACCACCACCAGCTGCCACTGTACACAGGGATCAGAAGAGCCATCAACTAAGACTGCTGGTCCTCAGCATCTGTGAAGTGACAGCCAGAAGAAAGGCCTAGATCAGCTACTGACCTACTGACCTTGAAGGCCAATTTCCCTGACGGTATGTGACAACACCCCCAAGTAAGGAGAGCTCACAAAGATGTGTCTGCGGCCTAACCTGCAGGCTTTCAACAACAGCCATACACTTGATTAAGTGACCGTTTTTCAAACTCGAAAGCCACCAATGCCTGTCATTTCAAGAAATCTCAGTGAGAAAACAGAGCAACCTAGGGGCCACATACTCATGACAGGCACTTCATTTTACCTTTCAAGTCTGGGGACTGAACCTTAGGGTTTCTTGACATTCCATTAAGTTCTAAGAATTCAGTCTGATAACTATGAGCTTTCCAGTTTTAAATTCATTTGACATTATAAAACGAAATAAACCCCAGTGACAACAAAGGAACCTAGATGAGTCTCTAGACAAAGGTAACCCCCAAACAGGTTTTAAAGTCCTGAGCAGTGTTGAGATGCCAAACCTTAAATTCTAGAACCAGAAAACACGTGGCTCTAAGACTGCACATGTCACTGACTTGGTGCACACGCCCTGCTCTACTCTGCCAAGACAAAAGGTCATCACCAGCACTTTTTCCAAATATGTGGCACTGAGATCGTCAGACTCATCCTACTGCAACTAGCAGTACCCACTGCTATTTTCCCAAAACTCATTAAATAACTACTATGTTATTTCCTTAAGCAGCCATGTACCTGGAGGACCAGGAACTTTCTTTGGCTCAGAGCATAACGCAACACCCTAAACTACAGACTCTTAAAACCCAAAGGCACAACACTGGAAGCATATCAGGGACTGAGGCGTAAAGCTGCTACCTGAACTCTTTCAAACTACTTGCAGCGATCTGCTTTGGCCATCCCCAAGAGAGAACCCAAGGATTAGAGTAAAGCATGTCTTCAGGACTAACATCTGACCAAAACATAACCTGTTACCATACCTGCTATTAGGTTACAAACAGCAACAGCCATCTCTGAGTTACTAACTAGCTGGCCAGGCAACACGAGGAACCAGGTCACCCAGTCAGGCCACCTAACCAGAACCCAAAGCCCATACTCTGACCCTGCCACCACTCAGTGTGCTCAGGCCCGGCAGCACTGGCACCTGGGGGCACACCCGAAACGCAGGTTCTCAGTCCCACCCACACCTATGGAATCAGAACTGGTTTCAGAACAGCTAGTTATGCGTCCCTCCGTCCGCGCCGCTGGCGTGGGGGCTCCAGCTGCAGGGGCGCTGAGATAACGTGAGTGCCCCTGCACAGCCCTCAGGTTCTCACTGATTCAGGGCGAGGGCGGCCCTGATGTCGCTATTGCATTTTAAACATTCCCCAGGCGATGCCAACATACAGGAGGGTGAGAATCTGGCTCTAGCATCTACTAGTCCACCTTCCCACTGAGTTTCTGAGTGGTAGCCCTCTTTTAAAAAGACACTCCTCTTCATATGAACAGGAAGGCAGGCAGCAACTTTTCTAAGTCCTGACTTTAGGAGACCCTTTTTAGGAGGAAAAGATGCTGCCTTCCCCCCTTACTAAGTTCCGGCAGATGGATAAGCACTCAAAAAGTAGGTTGGCAGAGGCAGCGATGAGCCAAGTCTCTGAAAAGCGCCATAAACGTATCTGTGACAGGTCACGCAAACTGTAGCAAGCCACCCACCCGAAACAAGTGGCTGTGAGAAGGCCAGGCACAGAGGCCGTCTCTGTAGACTTCTGAGCAAAGACGTCCCAGACAAGAAGTCAATGAGACCCTGGGCAGGACTTCTTGCTGTACTGGAGCTTTTCACTGGTTCGCCATTTCAGTATAGAAAGCCTGGCCAAAAAAAATCAGACTGGCTATTCAATTTTCTTTTTAAATAGAGACTTTTTCAAGGGAAATGAGTAGAATGTATTAGCGACTCGTTAAGTATCACACAACCAGCAAGAGAGCTCCACAGGCCAGCATCAGAAGTCGGACGTCGATCGGAGTCTGGGCATACGCCAGCGCGAGAGCACACAGGCGCACACGTGGGCCTGCACGTCAACCCCGCACCTCGCGGCTCTCGTCCTCACATCCTCCCACGTGTTCACAGCACAGTGAGGTGGAGACGGTCTGAATCTGTTAACAGGCTTTCTGAGGGTGAGGCAGCAGACCGGACAGGAGGTGAATGGCCTATGAGCTGCGGCTCAGGTTCAGAGCCAAGGCCCGCCCAGGAGAACTGCAACAGGTCTTGAACCTCGGCAGGAACACACCCTACCGGCGAGGCCAAAGGCACTCATCTGAGCCACTGGCCACAGGAAGGGCTTTTCCACCCACAAAGAGCAACTGCTAAATGCCAGTTAAGTCATTCACAGATGAATGGCTTTAGGACTCACATCTTTCCACAAGGCAGACAACTGCTTACCTGGACCAATTCACTTAGCATATCTACATTTCTAAAGATGGTGAACCAGAACTCCGGAATTCCTCTGGGGCTTGGCTCTCCTGCGGCTGCTGCTGCTTTTTCTGCTATGACTACTTTATTTTTCACGTCTCCCTAAAGAAGATGCAAAATAGAACACTTGTCACAAAGCAACATATTTACAATTAATTCAATGGCTTAATGCAGAATATGATTACAGAAACTTCTATCAAAAACCTTTGTCCTTTGAATCTGCACCTCCAAGACCACTGTGCACGTCACAATTTCAAATGTTTCTGAGGCACAAAGCGCTAATGGCATTCAGCGCAGATGCTTACATGTATATAATTATACTCCATGATACAACTACGTCAAGAGATGGTACTGCCACACATTTGCAAAAGGCTTCCTGTCCAGGGGCAGCTCCACAAGACATCCTTCTTAGTGACCAAGAAGGCCATGTGAAGGGGGCCTTTTCTGACATCATGGCCCCAGGCAGAAGGTAGGCTGAGGAATTTAAGCACAGTGCTAAATGGAGCCACGGGAAAGCAGTACTGCTCTGTCACACGGATTCTTTTGAGGAGATTATCATGACAGGCCTTTTAAAGGAACAGAGGCAGATTTTCCTTGAGCAACAGAACTGACTGATTCACAATTATACTGATCCATAGCCACAGCTTCAACTAGGCTAGGTTCCACATATTTTTAAAACATCAAATACAGACACAGCTACCAAAACTAACATACACTTCAAAAAAATCCCTAAAAGTTAATACTAGGATAAAAGCTACTTGTCTCCCAAACATAAACCCAACTGACAAAGTTACCCTCCCGGCACACTGGGACTTCCAGTGGCACTGGCACAGGACCCATCACCAGAAAAAGGCTGTAAGCAGGTGGCGAACAGAGCACACCACTGGAAGAACCAGAGACCCACCAGACTTAACGTGGCCAGGTACACAGTGGCTCCTTTCTGGTCACTGCTGGGTCCTGCGCACACCGACACGGGTGTTCCAGCAGAACCTCCTAGGGGACCTCCCAACGCAGGTGGCCGCCCCCCAGTGGCTCCTTGCTTTCCCTTGTCTACCCCTCGCACTCCGCATGTTTTGATTTTGGTTCGTCTGATCCCGCCTCTCATGACACTGCCATGCAGAGACTGCCGAGGAAGGAGACTGCATCTGTTCACGGTACCGATGGCACTGAGGCCACATGCCAGTCCAGCCTCTGCTTGGCACTCACGTCACACAGAGATCTAAACACGCAGCCTAGGCCTGCAGTGGCGCCCGTCAGGAGCTCTCCTCTCTGTTAAGTCTTACTGATGATTAAGGCCCATCAAAAGGTGTTTATCTCCAAGACTATTAAAACAGAACACAGGTTGTCCTCATTAAAAAAAACTTACAGCCAATTTATCCTCCTCTTCATTGTCGCTGTGCCACTCTGACTCTGCGTCTGTTGGCTCGACGTCACCGGTAATGAATTCCCTTCTCTAAAAAAAACAGACTTCCTCAGAGCTATGAGGATCAGTTTGTAAATACTGTCTATGAAAAAGACCATGAAAAGTGGTGCCTGTAGGACTTCACAGATTCTAAGACTTTGGACTTAAAGAGTAACCCGGATTCATGGGGTAAACCCAGGTGCTGAAGACCAGACATACACGGGGAGTTGTTAGCAGGGCTCCCTACCTTGTCAAAGAGTGGCTGGTAGAGTGCTGCGTACTTTCTCTCCAAGTCATGCACTTCCTCGTAGAACTTGGCTTCTATATGAGCGCATTTCACCTGAAGCTGTTTCAATGCATTGATCCTCCTTTTCACTGCCTTAGGCAAACTAAAAGAGGGAATGAAAATGGAAATATCCATATGCCTGAAAAAGAAGGCTGCATGCTTTTCCATTTTATTTAAAAAATCTTAGGTCAACACAGAATTAACATCCTTACTGCGAAAAAGAGCTTCTAAAAATCATTACTGACAAACACCCCAAAAGAAAAAACTGGGTGTGGGGTGGGGGAGGTAATTCACAGAAGAAAAAATACAAATGATCAAACATGGACGAGAGGGTCAATTTCACAAATATCGTAAGAATGCAAACATAGAGGTACCGCTGTCTTTCTTTCCAAAGCAGCAATTTAAGAGAATTCCCAGGTTTGACACGGCTGAGGGCAAAGAAGCCTGCTGACTGACAGATCTTTCTTAAGGGCAAACAAGAGCCTTGAAAATGGTCTTTGGATCCAGTAATTTTCTAAGAATCTGTCCTAAGGAAATAACCAAACATTTAAGTGCAGGAATACCACCTGATATATTATTTTGCAATAGTGAAAAACTGTGGACAGTGACAGCCTGAGCACAGGACTAACAGGCAGCCCCCCACCAACGCTGCTTCCAGGAGACCCAGCGCCATGCCAAGTGCTCACACCGATACACCAGTGGAGGATCAGGCATCACAGACAAGTGGGCTCTGTTCTTTTCCAGAATCAGAAAACTCTGGGCTTCTCTGCCTTTTGATACTTTTCTATATTCTAAAAAATATTTTATATTTGTGCATTACTTTATAAATCAGAAAGCAAAAAAACTATTTTTAACCCATCAAACTTATTTGTTTAACCTGATGTCCTTAGTCACTACTGAGAATGAAGAGCATATTCCTGGGCCTTGTCATGAGCCCACACAGCACCCCCCTCCCACCTGGGTGCTGCCCTGAATCCTCCTCCACCTGAGCTGGATCCCCAAGGGCGGAGCTGGCACTGTCTGCATACTTTTATTTATCGTCCAAGCATGCATAGCACAGGGCACCAGGTAGCTCCTGTGTGAACACTGCTTAGAGAATACTGGAACAGCCTTGAATCACAACCAACTCTTCAGGGTGAAGGTCCTTCACTAGAGACTCCCAACTATAGTTACCTCTTTAGGGCACTGCTAGTAGACGCAGTGGAGTAAGAACTTAATAAAAGAGCAGACATACATTAACACTGTACTTCTCTGTGTTAATTACACATTTTAAAGTTATTTTCCAATCCTAATGGAGTAAAAAACAGATTCCAAGCAAACTGACCTCCAAACAGTTCCATGACCACACACTGTTCCTCACCCCAGCAGGCCCTTCCCGTACAGTTCCCAACAGGGAACCGATCCTCTTCTCACAAAAATCTTGTTCCCAGGCCCACACTTCCTCAGTGAATGCCAGCCCACTCACCTGGTTCCTAAAGCTAGAAAATGAGAAACCACTGCTCACCCTCAACTCAGCAACTCCCACCAAGAATCATTACATTCAACTGACTTAGTCCACAAAAATCTCACAAAACCCTCCCCACTAAGTCATCCCCTGGGGAACCCTCTATGTGGGCAAAGCAGGCTTTTAGGGTCCCCTCCCACTACAACAGCTTCAAAGAACATCACGAAACCCCTCACGGGGAAACCAGGGAAGAGGGTGAGAGGTCCCAGACCAGCCCCCCCTGAGCTGACAGTGACATGGAAGTCCTGTAGCAGCTCAGCCTTCCAGTAGGAAGACAGCCCAGCTCTGAGATGAGCCACCCTGCAAGAAGACTCTTTTCTACCGGGCAATACAACGAGGACAGACCTCTTCTAGAAAAGCATGCTTTTTGGTGTTGCAGACTCAGGTAGGTGAGGTGGGGAGCGGCTCTCTTAGTTACACAGGGGCCACCAGGAAGAGAGCGAATTCTGCCCCCCTGCTAACTCCTCCCGGTCCTGCCCGACTCACATGGTCTGTACAGCCCTTTAAACTTGTCAGGATGGCACTTCGCATGCCCCTATCAGATAGCTCGGCACACTGTGTCATTTTCTCCACGAATATGTACACCCCCACCAGATTCAGAACCCAAGCACCAATCTTTGGAACCCCAGTCCTGGCTCTTAGCAAGCAATGTCTGCTGAATGAAAAAAATTAACTTATTCCTATTCTAAGGAGCCAGGAGTTTCTTAGAGTTGCATCAAGTCTCATTCACAGCATACTTACGTCTCGATGTAGCTTGAAGGGGTGTGAGAGACATTGTCAAGTCGTTCTTGTAAAGCTGCCAAAACCTGAGGGTTCTGCATCACCTGATCTGAAAGCTTTTCTAGTAAGTTAAAAATAAAACCAAAATATTTAAAATATGCCCACCCCAAAAAATTCAAGAGTTGAAAATCACTTCGAATTATAATTTCTAAATGCAGTAAGTGGTTTTTTAAAAATAACTGTTACAAAAATATTTAAAATTTATTTTAAAGACACTGGACACTCTATACTGATCACCTGAGTGGGTGTCATAAACTGCTGAAGGGCACCTCAAGATTGCTGGTTCTCGCCTTGACTGTTTAAGCCCAACCTCCTAGCTGAGCACCATCACTTCCCTAATTCAGGTGGTCTATCCCTGTTCCTGCCTTCTCTCCCCAAGGCCCCTGGAGGGTCGCAGAAGGTAAGAGCAGGGAGTGCCCACCCCAGTGCACACCCCCAGCGGCTGCCAGACTCCTAAGTGCCCTTTGCCTTCAACCCACACTGTCCATCTGCCCAAGTCTCCACCTCAAGGCATGGCCTGCTGGCCCCTCCATGCTACCTGTACAGCTCACACCCCGTGAACCACAGAATACCAAGAAGGAAGGGGGTCTCTTAGCTGTAACCAAGGAGCTGCACTGTGCCTGGCTCACAGCACAGCTCCATTCCTGACTGCACAGAAATCCAAACTAAGCACCCAAGCCTGACTAAGACGGCACCTCATCCCTGGGAGTTGTCCCCGCCCTTTCATAAGATAGTGATGTGGCCCAGCAGAAGACACCAAGTAGGCATTCAATTTCAACATTTTAACTACATGCACTCCTGCTAACATGATGCACTGTGTATGTGTGTTTAATGTATTTAATTGTGTATGTGTAAAACAGTATACATGCACACGTAATATGCAAATACTACACGTGCACACAAGAACACCTCTCTTCTAGCTCTGGTTACGGAAAGGTCTAGGAACAATGACAGCTGGCATCTATTATTTTGGCTTTTAAATCTCTCTCTCTGCCAAAAGGAAGAGAGCCTCTGGGCTAAATGGTAGATTCCAAGTCTGGGGCAAGCAAAGTTCAAGGGAAAATGGAACATCACTTACACCACAAAGCTATAAAGTTTTCAAAACTGACAGGGACATAACAAATGGACATAGAAGCCAGCTTGAATGGGCCCCACCAGCCAAACGGGACAATCTGCACTCCAAAAAGAGTTAACGATGACAACTGATCACACAGAACAAGGAACTAATCCATGGGCCTACAGTAACACTAAAATGGGGGTGGAGGGTGGAGGACTGGGGAGGAAAGCTCTTAACGGGTGTAATATGTAGCAGAATTGACGCAATTAGAAAAACACCCTTTTACCACCACCAATGTCATCACTGACTCAGCAAGATCCTCAACGTGGCTCACTCAGGCCACTATGCAAGTCTCATGGAGCAGGATATCTGCAGGGACCCGACAACTACTTACTAAAAGGACCCTTGCAACAGGGAAATCCGGTAGACATGCTCTTAGCCAAGTCCTCAATCTCAGCATCCCCTGTCCTGGCCGAACTTTACTCCCCACCACATCAGGCCACCATGTGGTAGTCTGGCCAATATGTTTACCCTGAATCTAGTAAGAAAGCAGCCAGACCGATCCAGAGTGTGGGTCCTGGGCAAGACAGCAGGGGCACACGGCCTGTTGCTGTGTCACTGAAAGGGAGGTAAAAAAAGCTGCGTGGATGGTTCTAGAATCAGGAGACAGAACTGACAGCGATAAATGGCCCTGGGCTAAAGCTGGGTGTGGGTGTGGGGTACAACTGTGGAAGAACAGCCAAGAAAACCAGGGGATAGGAACACGACTGGACACGAGACAACAGTCCTATATCAACACTGAATTTGTTGGCTGTGGTAGTGGTACTGCAGTTATGAGAATCTGTCCTAGTTTCTAGGAAACTTACTAAATTGCTTTAGGGAAGCGCCAGGATAGCCACAAGTTGCTTTCAAACAGTTCAAGGGGGAAAAAGGTATGAAAATGGAAGGGGGGAAAAATCACACATCTAAGAAAAACAAAATACAGCATTGGGATTCGCTTCAGAAAAACCAGGGGAGAAGCTGAAGGGTGCAGATGGAGGGACGGGTCACCCGGTGATCCGCACCAACACCGAGCGACGGCGGGCAGCCGGAGGAGCACCATGCTGCTCACTGCACTTGCGTGGAGCCACAACTTCACACAAACTCTTTTGAAACAAAGTACTGATTTTCGTTTTAGTTACTCTAACTTCCCTAAAACCTTTGAAATAGAGTAACCCTCTCCTTGTATTACTTGTATTGTAATAAATGGTCCCAGAGTAGTAGACCCCTGCTCTACATGCAAATTCTCCAACTGTTAACTTCTCCATGTGCAGAGAACTGACCTGTATTACTTGCATTTTTAGCAGCTTCCAAGGAATCTGAAGGAACCCCATCTGAAGAACTAAAAAACATATATTGAAAAAGCATTACTGCAAAGTAAGTTCCAAAAACACGTAACGGGCTATTTCTCATGAACGTATCTCCACAGTGGCTTAGGGTCTGGGTGGAATTGAACCACGGCCCCCCAGGTGTTACTCTACAGGACACTTTCCTCTCTGTTTAGAAAGTAAAAATCCAGCACTGGACAACCCTCCATGCCATCCCCCATAGTTCTAATTCCCAGCCGTGGCCAAAGCTTCTTAATTTTCAATTCTCTCCTCAAAAAATCTGCTCCCTGCCCTCAAACCAGACCCACTGACTGACCAGCAAGCAGGCTGTGGCCCACCGGGCTGCTCAAAGGTCCCAAGAGAAGCCGCCAGCCAAGCCGTCAGGACTCAGTGATGACCACAGTGGCTCTCTCTGCAAGCCAGCCACCCAAGCTCTAAAAACAGTTAACCTCAAGAAAACAGGTCTCCCAGTTTCCAAAGATGCCTGAACGTGCCTCCCTCACCAAGAATAAATTACATCAAACACTATGAGCAACCAAATGTGACCTTCAAAACGAGCCAAAAACAAATTTTCACTTGACCACGGAGGATACAGAATGTGAGGACAATATCAAGCCGATCACATGGCCTCACCCAGGTGGTGTTAAAGCCTGTAGAGAAGATTATCACCTCCCGCAGACAGTTTTTAAGTATCAATATTTGAGACACTTTTCATGCCTGAAGCAATTTCTTCATGGGCTTAAGTATACAAGGGAAAAAAAGGCAATTAGCTAGAATTTCTAATGATGTTTACTGAATTATGGCTTGGCCCTTGCTTATCGACTAAAACTTAAACTCCAATAACCAGTCTATTTTGGCTTACCTGTTATCTGCCATCTGAATGTCTGTATTGCCTACAAAGTGAAGAGTTATAACAATTAACAGTACTCAATATTCACAGAAAATTTTTCAAATGCACTCTTTTACAGTGGTTGTCTATGGGGGATGAGGATCTAGGAGGGGCAGGAGGGAACCTTCTGGTGTGGTGGGAACGGTCTAGACCTTGAATAGGGTAGTGATTACTTGGAATGTATACACTCGTTGAAACTCACCAAATTATACACTTAGGATCTGTACATTTCAGTGCACGCACTTTACTCATAAGTTTTGACACTAAAACGACCAGGCTTCAGAATAAATGCAATCAATTCTAACTTGCCTTATGTCTATAGTCAGTCTTAGCAACAGGAACATGTTATCTGCAGGCCAATTCCTGTAGAGCAATTCAAAGTGCTTCCCGGTGATTACACACAGTCTTTCAAACTAATTCACAGGACGAGTCTTAAATTCTGTCAATTCTGCATGTTCTGTCACTTCTACACTGAAGACCTACTGCTTGTGTAAAAACACCATGTAATATGCTCAGGATGATTTCACTTTCACAGGACACATAGAAAAGATTATGCCCAGATTAGGTGACTTTCTATCTATAAATATTAAAGGTAGGTTCTGGTACATTTATAAAGACCTGTAATTAATAGAATTTCAAAACTATCTAAATGCATGGCTAGAAAGAGCCCTTAAATGTAAAACAGATGTTGGTGAAGTTCCTTAACCTTAGATAGTAAATATACTTCACAGCCTCTCTGAAGGGTAGTCACAGCCTGATAACTGGTCAATGTTTCCATCTTAGGTATCTGAGTAAAGCTCAGACTTCTCAATCACAATGCTTTAGGGTACAACAAAATAACTTCTTATATAAGAAAAATAGCTCCAATTGGTATTTAGCAACTATAATCATCTTGTGTCTAACTCAATCACATTTTTCTTACTCTTAAAATTCAAAATATCACATAAATGTTACACTACCCATTTCAAAAAGGTAACTTGAGGAAGCAGATGACAATCAGAAAAAATTAAGCAACTAATTCTACAACAGCTGGCGGTACCCACACCATCACCTTAGCAGTGACTACACCTAGCCCCAAGTTAGTGAGGGTTTCAAAAACCCTTCAGCATGTATAATGTGGGGGGGGCACAGGGAGGCTGTGCAACACAGAGAAGACAAGTAGTGATTTCACAGCATCTTACTATACTGATGGACAGTGACTAATGGGGTATGTGGGAGGGACTTGGTGAAGGGGGGAGTCTAGTAAACATAATGTTCCTCATGTAATTGTAGATTAACGATACCAAAAAAAAAAAAAAAAAAAAAAACCTTCAGTGGTTCTCATCGCCTTCTGCTGAGCCCAGTCACTGAACACAGAGATTGGCATCCCTTCCCTTCCCTTCCCTTCCCTTCCCTTCCCAGCTCTGTCTATCTCGCCACCTCTTCCAGCTCCTGCTCCTCTGCAGGCCGCTACATACGCATAGCTGCAATCACAGCACTCTGAAGCTTCTATTCTGCTCCCAGCCATGCAAAATGAGAGGCAGGGAAGGCTTCAGAACATTTCAGGACACCGTCCTAAGAGCTACTGCCAACAGGCTGTTAAACACTGAGGGTTTTTCCCTATGACATGCCTTTGATAAGATCCATATGAGTGTGTGTGGCTTCTCACTGACAGAGTTCTTTATTCATGTAGCAAGAGCACCACTGCCACAGGATTATTTGTGGGTCAGAGAGTATGAATGGACACTTAACTGGCTGCACACTGACACCAACTCTAATTTGACTATGTAATCACAGCTTTCCACTGTCCAACAAATACATCCAACAGCACCTTCCTTGGGCCCCACACACGGACTCTGGAAGGCACCCACCCTACTGAAGCAGGCATCAACTGCCCTTTCCAGACAGACTCGGGTTGACCACCCAACCCAGCCACACACTGAATTCTAACACCTCCTACACTAGCAAGGCGCCAAGGGGCCAGGCGCTTTCTTACACTTAATACCCACACCAGCTCTCCCAGGGAGGGAACACCCCCAATGTACAGCAGAGAACACAGAGGCTAGAAGGTGAAAAACCCTGGTTTAATAAGGTGTCGAGTTGGGTTTCTGTCAACCCAAGGAAAGGAGGTAGATGGAGGCGAGCCTGAGTTACCAGAAATTGAGTTTATTCAGGAATAGCGCCGGAATGCAATTTGGGACACGAAAACTGCAGTGAGCTACAGGCAAGTCCCCTGAGGTTCAGGGCGGGCTGCTCCTATGGGCAGTGCACACAGGGGGAAAAGCCAGTTAGCAGCCATGCAGCCTGATCACTGGCTGGAAGACGTGGGGAAAGAGTCTTGTGGATGCTCACTGGTCAGAGGGTAAGTTCTGATCTGTGTAAATAAAGCATTTACAGGAAATCAGCCTGTCTCTATAAGTCCCCTTTTTCTGAGGACACACGCATGATATTCTCCATTTTGGACCCCATTTTAGGTTAATAACCTTTCATAGTCCCCCTCAGAGAGAGAGAGAGGAAGAGAGAAGAAACTTAATTAGGAGGATTATACCCAGGGCCAGAAGTCAGATTAGACCTGTTGGTGACTGCAATGAAGGTCTCCCCCGGCCTCCCCAGCTGCTTTTAGGAGGATGAAATGTCCCAGAGGCCCCTGGGGCCTGACCATTTCAGTCAATAGTGTGGCATTATCTTTCACTGTTTTCCCTGATTTGTTAACACAGACACAGCCTTCTTCCCCAGGCAGGGCGCGGGCTCCTCGTGGCGTACGCGGAGGAGGCTAAGGGCCCTGCAGCTCTGTAAGAGGACTTCCGTTGGGCTATCCGGGTTTGCTGGTACTCGAATGCTCGAACAGAAGCATCCAAGGCAGGTACCACGACTATGGAGAGACTCTGAATTTCCTTTTCAAGTTCCACTCTCCAACCCAAGGGAAAAGGTTTGGGTAAGGATGTCCAAATCCCTTTTTACCTACTATCTATCAGAGTATTTGTGGGCACCCACCCAAAAAGGTATCCATCTCAGCTACAATGTGCTCTTCTGAGTCGGCAGGAGAAAGAACCCAGACTGGGTAGGAGGAGGGGGGAGGGCTCTCCTGCCGGCATCGGAGGTGAGGGCAGCAGCCCCTCCCCAGCTGAGGGGTAGTGTGCAGTCTATGCTGCTTTCCCATAAAAACAATGAACCATCGTTTTTCAAAGAGAGGGCCTAGGTGCGTCCTTTTGCCCAGAGTTTCTTTTCCTGGAATAGAAGATCTCATGATCAAAGACACAGTCATTTACATATGACATGACAACTGGTGGTGTCAGCATGGTGGGAGTACGTACGGGAACATCTTCAGCTCTGATCTATCTGGAGTAACAGGTGAGTTTGATGACTGTGGGTGAGGTCCCAGTAGGCAGCTGGGCATTTTCCAAGGAGAAGGTAGGCTGACTCAAGTTCCCACCATTCACCGGATTTTTGATCAACTTCCCATGAGGCACCACTGAGAGGAAGCACATCAGCTTCCCACTTTCAGTACTGTTAGAACTTTCATTAGTCCACAACAGAGATATTAATGGAAGAGACATTATAGTCTCCTGGATTCTAGTGCAGAAGTGGACTCATGATCGTCCAAAGCATATATAACTGTATAGTTACATGTATTTAGTAGGAGGAGCCCATAGATTTGCCAGTAATGATATGACATACAGAAAGGTCTTGGTTAAGAGTCCAGACTTGAGTAAGGGGTATTCCTGTATGGGTGGGAGGCACTGAATGGAATGTTGTAGTGTTTGGTGCCAATTTACTGGGAGGGAAAACATGTTCAGCTTCAAAGGTACCAAAGGAAAATCCCACATCTCTGCCAGAAAGACTCTGCCATCCTTCTAAGAGTAATAGCTAGGCCACCAGTTCAGGTTCACTGTGAATGTTATCTCTGGCACAAATCCAACAATCACTAAAGATGGTAGAATCAGAAAACTTTTTATAAGGTGGGAACAAAGGGTATATTACAGCCAAAACAGAGGGCAGCAAAGAGGCGTGAGAGAGAGAAGACAATCAGAACCTTAAGCAGAATTATTTGGTTGAGCAATACAGGATGCAGTGAAGGGGGATGTTTCACAGATCTAGTCTGCGTATCTTAGGAAAATGGTTTACTCTGATGTCATCTGCTTTAGTCCTTGGACATCTTTAGCCTTAAGTCACCAGCTGGGTTGCAGATCCACTCAGGGTCCATACAGCTGGGACACACAAACCTAGGAGTCTGTCTCTGAGAGTCTGGCAGCACAGGGGCAAGTTGGTTAACACCAGGCAGGGCCCTTTCCAATGAGGCTGGAGGGAATTCTTACAGAGATGTCTTTTCTGGTAGATGAAGTCTCCAGGCTGTAGAAGTGTGATGTCTGACATCTTTGTTCTCCAGGGAGTACACTGTGTAAAGACTGCTCTACCACAGCTTGATTATTCTCAGTGGGTTTAATTTAGATCCCTGCAAACCTGTAATATGTGCCCTTTTATTAGCTGTAGGTCAAAGGAAGCAGGGGCTAAATGCATTGGCTGTCCCACGGTTATTTCAAAGAGTATGAGTTTATGAATTCCAAATGCAGCAGAGGAACGAGCGGCAGCCCTTTTGACCAACGTATTCAGGTTACAATCAATACAACCATCTGGGCTGGGGCAGCCATTAGAAATCCATTTGCCGGCCTTGACTGGCCCACTGGATGAATTAGTTGATGGTGTCAACAGACTTCCCTTGGTTGAATTCAGGGCAGGGAGAACAAGCAAGAGAAAAGCTTTTCGTGGCCTTCTGATGATCCCCCACCAAAATGGATTCATAAATGTCACCATTTTCTCAAGGGACCAATGGTTTAATTCATGTACAGAGGTCAGTAAGGGGAGTTTTAGGTTTTTCTGGCAGGCCTGGCTTATCACTGGATCCAAACCAGAGTCCCTTTACTTTGTGGTACCCATAAGCCTTACGTTTTCCAATTGTTTTTCTTTCAGACACCAGCTGTTGTACTTCCCGGGTCAGTTCCCATAGGTCCCCACCAGGGGGAGCAGTCTTTTGGACCATGACAGGTTTGGTCTATGGATCTCATAAGAATGAATGGCTTTTGCAGATTATTAGCAAATTGGCTTCCTGTGAATTGGACTGGCAAAGCCCAGGGACTTTAATGACAGCTGGAGCTTCTGGCAGCAGCCAACAGATTGTGGACGTTAAGGGCCACTCTTAAATTTTATCTGCACCATTAAGTGAGGTAACCCTGCTGTTTCCTTAACATTCCAAATCAAAGCCAGGGCCCCTCCAAACACCTATCAGCTCTCAGAATAGATGTCTGCTCTCTTGCCTTTAGCTAAAATAAAATGCACGTTGGAGTAAGGGCAGGTAATTAAGCCTGTTGAGCAGAAGTAGCCAAAGATAGGGTCTGCCTCAATAACCCCAAAAGGAATTGATACCACATACTCAACACAAAATAAACCATTTTCATTTTTAGGCAAGAGCCATCAGTAAACCAGGAATGATCAGCATTCATCAAAGAGGTTTCTTGTCATTTGTCACAAGGCATCAAGACAATCCATCAAAGCCCAACTGCCATGAGGACTTCACAGCAGAGGAGGGAAAAGGTGGGCTGAGACTGTCATGAGAGAGCGTGCGACAGAAGGGGCAGTAAAGGCTTCACAGGAGGAAGGGGGCTCGCTGAAAGGTGTTAGGATGGTGTGAATTTAAGAGAGCCTCAACAGCGTGCAGCACGAAGATGATCTGGAAGGACCCCATCACTGGAAGAGCAGTTATCAGGTACAGCCTAAGGCATAGCTGACATACTATGGACTGCACTGACCCAGGACTGGGTGACAGCCCCCCGTTTGGGGTAAGCACTCCCAGGATACTCCCTGCCTTTGCACATGCAAAAAGGAAAAAGGAGAGCTGATAATTTGGGTGTCCTAGGGGAGAAGACTTATTAAACTTCCTTTCAATGTCTTAAAGGCTGCTAATGTTACCTTGGTCATCCCACACAATGGGCTCAGCTTTGCTGTGCTTCAGTATGGCTTACAGGGGCTGCTCCACGAGCATGTTTAGGATCTACCTGTAACAATAACCAGCCAGCCCGAGAAAACCCCGCAACTGACATTTGGTTTGGAAAAATTAAAATGCCTTGGAATCTATTGGCTTCTAAGTGTAATAATCACTGTTCTGAGATGAAATGTCCTAAGTAGCAGACCTGAATTTGAACAAACTGGAGTTTCTCCTTTGAGACCTTTCATCCCTTAATGGCTAAGATTTTTACCAGGTGAACACGTCCTTTTGTGAGGAGTCCTGAGTGGGTGACCACAGCGGCAAGCATCTACACGCTGTAGTAAGGTCACTGCCATTCCAGTCTGCCTTTAGATTTGTGAGGACGGATGAACGCTCAGGAAAGCTCAGAGGTATGCCTGTCCAGGTACTTGTCCTTCCCAGGTAAAGGCAAAAAGATACGGACTATCCCTATCAACAGGATACTGAAAACACATTGCATGGGCTGACCGCACTGAGAAAGCTGCTTCCAGCAGGGATGTGCCAAAAGCATGTGAGGATCAGGGACAGCAGGTGGCAAGGAGTCGCACTGTTTACTGCCCTAAGGTCCTGGGCGAATCTCCACCCTCCACCTCCAACCTGCTGTTTGACTTGGTTTTGACATGAGCGTAAGGGGGGATAACGAGTCCTGGGGCCTAAGCCTGCCAGATTTCTTTATTTATAGGGTATTGGCTTATTCTCGGGAGAAGTTCTGAGGGTCAGTCTGGATCTTAATGGGAGGGGCACTATGAATTCTATGTCTGTTGAAGACTTTGCCGAAAGAGTAAGCGGGTATCTGGTCTAACAGTAGGAATGAGTCCAAAACTCGTTCTTCTTTGGTTTGTAGAATGCAAGAAAGGCAAGGGGCTTGAATTTTCCTTCGTGCTGGATTTCTCTGTCCCCTTTCAGAGAAAAACAATGGCAGTATGGTTTTTCTCCAGGAAATCTATTCCTACTAAATGTCTGGGAGCCAAATGGCTGAGGAGCCCTTTGGGTTGCAAAGGTCCCAGGCAGAGATAAGTGCTGAGAAATAGGGACACCCTGCAGTTTATCTGAGAGCCCTGCTATTTGTACACATGTATTGCTCTTAAGAAGGGACTGTGTAACTGTAGTGGGGCTGAGTGCTGACAGAGTAGCCCATGAATTCATTAACACTGTGAGGAATTTGTCCCCAGTCTGGAGAGCAGTCCCTCCTAGCCTATTTAATGGCAGGGTAGGGAACAGCTCCTGTGTGTCCTTGGAGTCCCATCGTGGGGGTGGGTTTGGCAGTTAGTTCTTGGAGGACTGCCACTATCTGGATTTCAATTTATAGTGATCCTTTCTCCACTGGCCACATTTTTTGCAATAATGACAGGGTCCTATAGGTCAGGTTGCTTTGGAGTCTCCCATTTTTGGAGTTGGACATTCAAAAACTTAATTGTGTTTCTTCTTGTTCATCTTCTGGGATATAAGCCAATTGATTGGCCAGACTGACATGGGCAGGGTGTACAATGTTTCCCATTCTACACAATTCTTTGACTAACAGCGTTCAGGCCATTTACAAACACATATTTAAAAGCCACCTGGGGGTGTTAACGCCTATGGGAAGCCAGGAATTTTCCTTGAAAAATACCTGAAGTCTGCTGTAAGAGTCATAGATAGACTCAGCAGGCTTTTGGGTGCATGCCTGAATCTTATTCCAGTCCCTAGGCTTTGAGAAAGCTCTAGGGATGGCTTTTCCTATGCTGCAAAATTGGTCATATAAAGGGGCTGGGGTTGGTTTAGTTTAAACCCTAGAGATTGTTCAGGGTTTTCCTAATTGGCAGCTTTAATCCAGGGCTGGGCTTGACCTTCTCCAACAAGCACTGACAATCCAGACAATGACAGAGATCGGACAAACTAGGCTGGGAAGGTCAGGGTTACAATACACAACACTGAACTCCTCAGCAAATCTATGGGGATCCTGTTACCTTGGGGAAGTTCTTAATTACAGCCCTAAGCTTGGCTTTTGTCCACAGGGTGTAGGACATTTGGGGTGGTTTAGCAGGATCCTCAGGTCTAATTTTGGAAAGGAAGGTTTGAATAGACTTGGTTGGTGAAGTTTCAGTGACAGGAAAGAAAGGTTCTGATAGAGGGGCATGGTAACGGGGGCGGTAAAGAGCAATACGGAGGAGGTGGAGCAGTGGGGGTAGGAGGAGTCTCACCTGGTACCAAGGAAGAAGCCTCTGACATTTTTAATCCACCTTTAGTTGTTTATTTGCGTCAGTCAACTTTGATACACTATTTTGTAAAGAGGCAATTTTAGGACCTGAGCATGTTTAGAAGCCTCCAGATACCAATGAGGATAACCATCCCATTTAGATTGTTTAATTTTGTAGCTACAGTCTTCTAGCTTAGTTTAGAATAAAACAAGTTGGGGAAATCAAAAGTTCCCTATAATGGTCACTGGAGTTCTAAATTATTTTTAGCAAGATTGGTCCATTCAGTCAAAAATGCACACCAGGAGGGACTTTTTTTTAAACACAAAACTGGCCAGTGTTCCTGAAAGGGAACCACCTTTAGAACACTTAGGTGATGGGGATCCCATTATTAGATCCAGAACAAAGGAATACTAACAACCTATCACTACGCAGATCCTGAATAAAGCTGAGCTTGACCAAAAGGAGGGGGAACTTGAAATTTGAGATGAGACTTACCAAATGAAAAGTTACAGTGACTGTGTAAAGGGCTCCAGTCCAGGCGCTGTTGTTCTTTGGTGATCAGTGCCTTCGGATCTCACTTCTGACACCATGTAAGGTCAACCTAAAAGAAAGGAGTTAGACTGAGGCAAGCTTGAGTTACCAGAAATCGAGTTTATTCAGAATAGCAGAGGAACTGCAATTTGGGCCACAAAAATTGCAGTGAGCTATAGCTGAGTCGCTTGAAGGTTCATCATGGCCAGATTCTATGGGCTGAGTGCACAGGGCGAAGATTCAGTTAAGAGCCATGCAGTCAGCTCACTAATTAGAAGATGGGGAGTCTTGTTTGATGCTCAGTGGTCAGGGGGTAAATTCTGATCTTCTGAAAATCAAGCATTACAGGAAGTCAGTCTCACAGTCTTTAAGTTTCCTTTTTCTGAGGGCACATGCATGAGATTTTCCATTTCAGACCCTTCAGTTCCATTTTTTATTAAAATCCTTTTGAACTTCAAATCCAGACCCTCCTGGCTCTTCCCTACCATCACTAACCACTTCTCTTCCTGCTGCCAGTCCCACCTGCTCAACTCAAGATTATTGTTGCTGTTGTTCAAACAGATGACAAACAATAGCTCAGTTAGGATGAGGATCCTGAAGTTCCACAGCATTCCCAAGAAATCCACTGCCTAGAAATGTAGAGTGAAAATGCCCCAATCCTGTCCATTATGTGGTTCCAGGGTCCCAAACAGTATTTGACACATTATCTGTTGAATGAATAAATACCCTACTGTAGGATACAGGCCAAAGAGATGCACCTCCCCATGGAATGACGCCACTACAACTGAAAGGATTCCTTCACTACAAGGATCTACTCAATTTTCTTTCTGTGAACACTTGTGCTACTTAAGACTATTTTTGGTGACATGATGACAAAGCAGTTAAGTTAAACACGACACAACACTGTCAAAAAAAAAAAAAGCACAAAATCAAGGATAGAGAAAAACAAAATAATGAGTTTAAACAATAGAAAAGAAAGCAAGTTTTGGGGACTAAACAACAAACCAGAATGTAGCAAGCATCTCGAACAAAGCAGACACAAAATAAATGATCTGGGTTTGAATTCTATCCCTATCATTTCCTAGCTGTATAGCCTCAGTTTCAACTTCCATAAACTAGACAGTACCTATACCAGAGAGGCTGCTGTGAAGACAGAATTACAAATGTAAAGTGTCTGATATAGGACACATGCCAGATCTCTTTCCACTTTCATAACTGCCATATGTTTATAGATTATTCTATCTATTGTTTGATATGAAACCAACAAATTGAGTTAATTGCTCCCTTTACCTACAGAAAATACAATGTAGAGTGGAGACATGCTATAAACTAGTGTTCAGTCAATCAGCTTTCATCACCACAATGTACTTTTATTTAGCAATCCCTACTATAGTTAGAATAGGAAGGTTACAAGGAACTATCAAATTTGCAAGTTTTAGAAATACAACCACCCATTTGTTTTACATGTTGTTTGAAATGCTGTTTAATCAATTTTATGAGACTACAACCCCAAGCCTCACCAGAAGGTTCTCCTACTTCTAAAAGGCAATCAAATTAATATGAAAGGGATATCAAAATTATAAAATTTCAAGAGTCCAATAGTTCAAGTTCCCTCCCAGGGTCAGAAACTTTAACTGAGTCTAGAATTTTAAATTTGGACTGGCAAGAAAATTTCCATAATTATACAAATGTTACGCTTTTATTTATTATAAGATACCTCACAATTTTATTTATGGATTCAGTTCTACCCCCCCAAAAAATTTTTACGGGTAAAATTTTCTAAATGCTTGCAGCAAAGTATCCAAATATAACTAAATTCTTATTTTTATTGAAAAATTTAGTCTATAGCTAGAATATTCATATAACTTCAAATTTGGCTACTTCTGAAGTAAAAAAATATAGTAAATTGGAGAATATGGTCACCCACACATAACCAAAATTTTTATACATTTATCATCTGTTTTAAGTCAAAGGTCCTCAATGTCTTCTCGTGAGGTAACAGAATGATTAAAATTTACTTAGATGTAATCAACATTCCTGTAAGACTTTAGGATTTCATTATAATTAGGGGTGCAGTTAAATGAACCCTATAACAATCACTTGTCTGAAGTTGAAGGAGGCCACCCCACCGTATGAACCCCAATAGAGCTAATCAGCTCCAGAGTATAGATCCAAGCCCACCACGAGTACTGGATCATCTTAGGACCACTTCAGAAGGGATGATGGGGACAAAGAATCATCTATTTATCTATTCTAAGGAGGAATCAGGAGACCCAGTGAGGTATCTCATCTCCAACCACAAAATCTTCAATACAGGAAGGCCTGGTACAGTCCAGATCTCATCTACCTTACATAGACTCTTTATCCTGACTATGTTCAAGCTCATCTAAATCATATGTAATGGCTGATAATCAATTACATATACACTTCCTTTTTCTTCTGATATTTATCACAAAATTAACTTTAAAAAGTCACTACCTATGCCTACAGATGAACTGAGATTGGCAAATGGTTCACTACTGAAGCTAAGTGTTAGGTATGGGGGAAATCTACTTTTGTTATGTTTGAAATTTTTTATTATCATGTTTAAAAAGAATAAACAAACAATACGTTTGCCTTCCCACTAAAAAACAAGTTCCACAAGAGGCAGGGACCTGTCGACACCTCAAGCAGTGATCCCTGGGTGCAGCATAGGGCTCGGCAGGACACAGCAGCCAAGCAAACTCTGCTCCATTCATTCATTCACTGCTGTGGAGCAACAGTCCAAGAGGTCTACTTGTACCCAGCATAGTGTTGGGGACCCCACACACACCTTAGTTTATGAAGACACACAGGAAGTCACGTCTGCTTACAAGATCTGCCACCAGAAAACACCAGACTGTCTCTTCAGAAACCTGTTACAGACTAAGTAAGCCCTTGGTTTTCAGGAAGAAAGTAAAAAAACTATTTCCTTTTCTTAACTAAAACACTATTTTTACATAAGCCACAGTGGTTTTCATTGCTGTTGCCTCAGTTTCCTCCTCCACTCTCTTTTCTGCAATTCATTAGTATATGACTAAATAAAGCAAACATTTTGAGTTTTTCTTAATCCACTATTTGAAGATCTTGTCACTCTGTCAGTAAGGCTTTTCCTCTCCATCCTACTTAAAATCACAAACACCCAAGTCCCTACTATTTCTTCTCTGCTCTTCTTCCCCAAAGCCCCTACCACCACCTAACTTGTCTGTCTCCCACTTTGGAAATATATGAAGGTAAAGCCCTTTGTCTGTTTTGGCCAGAGCAACACCCCAGTACCTAGGGCTGCACAGAGAAGACACTCAGCAATGAATAAACAGTTAGAAATGAAAGGTACATTTTGTGATACTGGATTACTGGATAAATGATGTTTTAAAATATAATGCAACTGGATTCTTACAACCTCTGTACATAAACATTTAAAGTATACAGTTGCTCTTTCTACCACAAAGCTATTAAACAGAAAAATTTCATCTTGTTTGTTAACAGGCTTTTTGGATAATAATAAAATGCACAATCCATACTGTCTAACTCCATACACAAAAGTAAACTTGAAATGGAATAAAGACCTGAATGTAAGTCATGAAACCATACAACCTTTAGAAGAAAACATAGGCAAAAATCTCTTGAATATAAACTGAGCAACTTTTTCCTGAACACACCTCCTCAGGCAAGGAAAACAAAAGCAAAAATCAACAAGTGGGACTATATCAAACTAAAAAGCTTCTGTACAGCAAAGGACACCATCAGTAGAACAAAAAGACATCCTACAGTATGGGAGAACATACTCATAAATGACATATCCGATAAGGGGTTGACATCCAAAATATATAAAGAGCTCATGCACCTTAACAAACAAAAAGCATATGATCCAATTAAAAAATGGGCCGAAGATCTGAACAGACACTTCTCCAAAGAAGAAATTCAGATGGCTAACAGGCACATGAAAAGATGCTCCACATTGCTAATCATCAGAGAATTGCAAATTAAAACCACAATGAGATATCACCTCACACCAGTTAGCATGGCCACCATCCAAAAGACAAACAATAACAAATGTTGGCGAGGATGTGGAGAAAGGGGAACCCTCCTACACTGTTGATGGGAATGTAAATTAGTGCAACCATTGTGGAAAGCAGTATGGAGGTTCCTCAAAAAACTCAAAATAGGAGCCGAAATAGCTCAGTTGGGAGAGCGTTAGACTGAAAAAACTCAAAATAGAAATAGCATTTGACCCAGGAATTCCACTCTTAGGAATTTACCCTAAGAATGCAGAATTCCAGTTTGAAAAAGACAGATGCATCCCTATGTTTATCGCAGCACTATTTACAATAGCCAAGACAATGGAAGCAACCTAAGCGTCCATCAGCAGATGAATGGATAAAGAAGAGGTGATGCATATACACAATGGAATATTATTCAGCCATAAGAAGAAAACAAATCTTTCCATTTGCGACAATACAGATGGAGCTGGAGGGTATTATGCTCAGTGAAATAAGCCAGGTGGAGAAGAGCAAGTATCAAATGATTTCACTCATCTGTGGAGCATAAGAACAAAGAAAAAACTGAAGGAACAAAACAGCAGCAGACTCACAGAACCCAAGAATGGACTAAGTTACCAAAGGGAAAGGGACTGGGGAGGATGGGTGGGGAGGGAGGGATAAGGGGGTAAAAGGGGCATTACGATTAGCACACAATGTGGGGGGGGGTGGCGCACGGGGAAGGCAGTATAACAGAGAAGACAAGTAGTGATTCTATAGCATCTTACTATGCTGATGGACAGTGACTGTAATGGGGTATGTGGTGGGGACTTGATAATGGGGGGAGTCTAGTAAACATAATGTTGCTCATGTAATTGTACATTAATGATACCAAAAAAAAAAGAAATATGCACCCCTATGTTTATCACAGCACTATTTACAATAGCCAAGACATGGAAACAACCTAAGTGTCCATCAGTAGATGAATGGATAAAGAGGTGGTGCATATACACAATGGAATATATTCAGCCATAAGAAGAAAACAAACCCTACCATTTGCAACGACATGGATGGAGCTAGAGGGTATTACGTTCAGTGAAATAAGCCAGACAGAGAAAGAAAAGTACCAAATGATTTCCCTCATTTGTGGAGTGTAACAAAGCAAAACTGAAGGAACAAAACAGCAGCAGAATCACAGACTTCAAGAAGGGACTAGCAGGTACCAAAGGGAAAGGGAGGGAGAAGGGGATTAAAGGGTGTTATGATTGGCACACGTAATATAGGGAGGGATGGGGAAGGCATATAGCACAGAGTAGTGACTCTACAGCATCTTACTATGCTGATGGACAGTGACTGCAATGGGGTGTGTGGTGAGGACTTTAATAATATGGGCGAATGTAGTAACCACAATTTTGCTCATGTGAAATCTTCATAAGATTGTTTATCAATGATACCTTAATAGAAATATATAAAAGCACAGTAAAAAAAAAGTTCCACAGACTCAGAATGGAAGAACGTTTAGCTGACAGAATAAGAGGGAATTTAAGGCTACACAATGAACAGTCAATATCAAAAGCTAAAGGCTACGAAGTGATCTTTTTGTAGTTTTCTTACTACAAAAACACACTGCTTCACCTGTTACTGAATACTCATGAAATTTAAAATTCAATGGCAAATGAAATCAAGCAGCCCCATTTTCTCTAAAGAGGACACAAAATTCTTCACTACTTATTAAGAAGGATCCCGGTTACTACAGCTCAAGGACAAATCACACAATTTCAGTTTAGGGAGGCAAGTAGTTGCTAACCTAGGAGATACTTATCCAGACCAGAAAGCTATTTCCTGCATTGATTACGCATCAGCGACTGTCTACTTCTAAAATCATCCCATTGGCGGAATAGTCTAAGTAGTATCAGCCTTTTACTTTGGATTCTTAAACACATTTCCCCTTAAAAACATAAAAGTAAGCACTCCTTAGACAGCAATCCCAGATTAAATTCCCAAAAACCTCCTCACTGCTGACCTATTCAATTATAGGCCATCACTGGGAATACTGGTTAGGAGCAGTATTAGTTTTTGCCTATATCATACAGTGGACCCCCCAGGCGTTTGGGAATTTCAATCACCCCCCCTGCCCAAAATACCATTCTCCTAAATAAAGAAAATTCAGGTTCTCTGGCAAAAGTTTTGGGAGTGTAACATGAGCTTATCAAAACCACTGAACCATTTCGAACTGTGAACAAATGGGAAGGAAGAAAAGAAAAACACTCTAAAAATAAGTAAGTCTGAACTCTGTCACTTATACATTTATATTCAAGGTCACCTCCTGCTGATGCTAGAAGACTTCCAGCTGCTCAAGAGAAAAATGAAGATGATTTCAATTTCTCTGACCTAGTGGTCAGAGAACTGCAGATGCACAGAACTAATACACCCTCAGTATCAAGAGGCCGCCAACACTGACAGGTCAATTGAAATGTTTTAATTAAACTTTCAAGTGCAAATTCACAGACTGGAATATGTTAATGAACACATCCCAACTCTATGAAATTATGAAGTACCTCACAGATAAAAACCTCTAGTAAACACTACAGAAGAGTCTGATCAATCTAAATGGCCAATTCACAAAATTACAAAGCCTGTACATTTTTAAGAGGCCAACAATGCAAAAGTATATTTATCCTTTTTAGAAATCAGTTTACTGAGGTTATCAAAACAAAGATGATAATCAACTATTGCAAAGAATTCAATTTCTCCAAACACTATTCTTATTTGTTTTGAAAAATAATACAAAATCCACAAAAATTTTTTCTGATGTCGTTTTTTGATACAAGTAACTGCAGACATTCTGAATCAGTATCACCAGTCCAGGGAAAAAAGGACTGCAGAGGGGTGTGTACTAACAGGGTTTTCAGACAGGCCTGTAGTGCTGAAGTAATTATTTAATGTAGTAGTTACAATTAGTTTGAAAACAATTATCTTCATTACCGTAAGAGGCCTTAAAATTCTGCTGAAATGTACCTAAGTAAACTTGGGAAGGTTACAATTCCTATACCTATCTTATCTGTAAAATAAGTCCATTTTATCACTGTAATTCTATAAAACATTGTTTTGCGATAGTATTTTTATTGACAGAAAGGTCTTGTCAGTTGATCCTTGCAAATATCCGAAGAGGATAATTTACCTTCAAAAGATGAAAGAAAAAAACTTTCTTGTCCCTTAACAAGTAAAAGAGCAACTAATAAAATGAGAGAAAATTCATTTTCTAGGGCTTCTTTTTTCTGCCAACTTAAGTGAGCCTCTTCTTCAGTCACCCCTTTAATTTTTGAAACAAGTCCCCAACCTATCACCACATTATTTTTTCTGGAGTTTGTTTAATTGCATATTACTGATTGCACTAGCAACTGCTAATCAATCTGAAATAATTTCCGATTCTACTATGGTAAGCACTCAGCATTCGGTGGAGTCACAGAATTTTGAGCTGGAAATGATCAGCCGGCTCAAATCCTCAGAAACCAGACTTCAGTTAGGCTCAGTCCAATTAGGAAAACATGATTCCTCATTAAAACTTTTCATTCCCTCTACAGAAGCACACGCTGGGCAAAGCTAGAACTGCCTGCATTTTAATCCAAGCTCTGTCACTTTGGACAAGCCATTAAGTTTCCCTAGTAAAGTCGGAAAATAATAGTATGCATCTCGCCAATTATTAATTATGAAATGGGTTAACACACGCAAAGAGAGAGGAGTCCTGGCGTGCAGCAACAGCCATTAGTCATTCAGCGGTACAGCTATTATTGCAGAAAGGAAGTAACTGAAGACTTAACTTTTTTAGGCCCAGCAACTTCCTGCACCGTGTACCGGTGCAACAGATTTTCCCAAGCCCGTTTGCACGTCCAGCCCTGCAGGGAGACGGAGCAGGGCCTGCCGGGGTGGGCACGCGGGCCCGAGCGCGGACTAGGGGCTCCTCGGAGCACGGGAAGCAGCGCCGGCCCCGCGCCCCCGCGCCGTGGCCCACACAGCCCCAGGGCTCCAGGGGTTTCCGCTGGCTCGGGCCGGGGGCGGTAACTGAGGTCGGTGCTGTCGGATCACACCTGCAGTCCTCCGCCGGATGGGAGGCGCCCGGGGTGCCCTCAAAGCGGCTGCACTTCCCGTCCGCAGCGGGCACGGGCCGCGCCGCGCTCCCTCCCCCTGGACGCGCGCCCGCCCGGTGCGGCAGGCCGCCGAACTCCGGGCCCTCGCCGCCGCCCGCCTCAACGCGGCCTCCCGCACCGCCGAGACGGGCGCCGCGCTCCCCGGGAAACCTCAGTTCCGACAACAAAAGGGCTCGTCGGGGTCACGGGCGGAGTCGCGGGCCGCAGCCTCCCCGAGACCCGACGAGGGCGGCGAGAACAAAGCGCCTCTTGACCTTCAGGCCGCGCCGGGCGGGGCACCTGCTGCCGTCGAGTTCCCGCGGCCGCCCCGCCTGCTCCCCGCCCGGGAAGCCGGCCCGCTCTGCGTCCGTCCGCGGGCGCAGCCCGCCGCTCAGGCGCTCTGGCCCCGCCCCTGCCGCCGCGGCCTGCCTCAAGGCGGCCCCGGGTGTCCTCCTCAGCTGCGACGCGAGCCCCGGCCCGATCCCGCCCCCGCTCCGTCGGCCACCCCAGCGCGCCGTTTACCCACCTGGGAGCCTCCAGTCCGTACCTCACGCCTCCTGCGGCGGCGGCGGCGGCGGCGGCGGCGGCGGCAGAGCGTTCGCCTGCTCTGGGGTCTACGCCGCCGTGGCCGCCAACAATGCCGCCTCCCATTGGCCGAGCTCCATGACCCGCCCTCAGAGAGCAAGAGTTGCTGCAATTGGATGGGCTACGCGCAAGTCAATTCCGCCCTGGGCCGTCGGCAACGCCCAATCAGAGGCTGCGGAGGGCGCGCCTAGCAGTGCCGCGCTCAGACCCGCAGGCCGTCTGTAAATAAGGAAAGTGACGTCTGCAGCAGCGCGCGCTCGCGCTCTTTCCACCTCCTGAGCGGCGGTGGGGGCACCCGGAGGCCACGTGGAGGGAGCCCCTGGCCCCACTACCCGCCGACCGCCCTGCGCCTCCAATTCAGCTGCGCCCCAGGAACGCGCGCTCGGCCCGCCGACTTCCCGCGACCCCGTCACCCCTGGCTCCCCGCGCCCTGGCTCGCGCCTGCACAGACCCGCGGCCGGGAGGAAGAGCAGGTCCTGGGCCCTGCGGGGAGGCCCGCGGGGCGCCGGCCCGGCCGCCCACAGCGCAGTTCACCGGAAAGCACCGGACCGGCAGCTTGCTTGGGATGACAGTTTGGTTGGAAAACCATTTCCCCAAGGCGGGGCTCGGAGGCCCTTCATTTCCACGACTCTACCGGCAGCTGGGGTCTTTAATTATTTGTATACATTTGTTAAGAAACTTTCTCTAGGTGCGGTTGATTTTGTACGTTTCTAAGTAACTCCGGGGGGAAAAATCCCGGGGCAAAATACCTCTGAAACCAAAATCAAAGGGAGAAATAAAGTGAGAGAACCCACCTCTCCCCCGTGTCTGTCGCCACCCCGCCCCAGAAGAGGCCCCACCCGACCTCTCCGGTCCGGATAAGCCCGCCCTCGCCCTGTTGATACCGAGATGGCTTCTTGCCACTCCTTGGAAACACCTATTGATAGGGAGATGTGCTAAGGCCGGAAGAAAGATTTTGGAAATACTGCAATTTTACCCACGACGTTTCTAACAAATTTTTAGCAAGTTGTTTTGTGGTGGTTCAGGGTGGGGGTTAAGTTCGAAACCATCTGAAGCCCCAGGGTTTGGGGGCTGCTAGGGACATACGGTTGGTTACAAACCAAGAGGTGGCCAGCAGGTGGCCAGGTATGACCCACACAGATGAGCTCAGCCTGCACAGTGTTTCTGTGCTGGGAGAGGGTGGCTACGATTCCTATTTGCCTTGCTTGTATTTTCTTACTTTTCTGTAAGGACCTTGCTTTGCTTTTGGAGTGAGGGGTGGGAGGGAATGGGATGCATAAACTACAAAAGAACCCTAGCGGTTTCAGATCTGGAGGCCTCTATTTAATGGGGTGTCCGATCCACTGAAGTCACTGTATCTGGCCCTGCCAGGATGTTGGGGGTTGGTGCAGGTGGCACACAGCTGGTGGAGCCCCCAAAGGGCCCCAGACCAGTGGTGGTAGGGCAAGTGGCCCCAGGGGGCAAGTCTAGTGGAGGTAGACCTGCTCTGGGGGTGTGGCCTTCCCCTGAGGTCACTTCAGTGAGGTGGGAAGGTGGGTGGCGTCTGCCTAAAGCCTTTCTACTTGTAATGGTGTTGAGAAAGTACCACCAACAGAGAACATAAAAGACACAACAGAAATGCATTCTCTCCAAGTTCTGGAGGAGATGAGGCAGAAATGAAAGTGTCGGCAGGGCCATGCCCCCTCCGGAGGCTCCAGGAAGCTCCTTCCTGCTTCCTTCCGCTTCTGGGGCTCCCGGCCCCCCTCCGTGTTTTGCTTCCATCTTCACATGGCCCTCCCTGTGTGTCCTTTTGTGAGGACACCCCAGTCACTGCACTAGGGCCACCCTAAGGGCCTCCTCTTGATTACATGTACAATGACAACAGTTTCCAAATGTCAAGAGCGCAGGTACCAGGAGTTCGGGTTGAACCTATTCAGCCCCCAACACACTAAGGACACCACCATTGTCCTGGTCAGTGGGCTGGGCTGTGGAGAGCAGTAAAAGGGCAAGTATTCCTGGGTCAGACCCCTGGGGCCAAACCCCTGCTCTACCCACTTCCAGCTGGCATTCCTGGAAGAGCCTGTGTCTTCTGTCTGTAAACTGGGGCACCTGCAGTCCCTGCATCCTAGGGCTGTGGGGGCTGTGGACGTCTGGGCGATGGCCAGCCTGGTACAAGTGCCAGCTGCTCTGATCACTACAGTGGCTAGTGCCTGAGGACCTGGGTGTGGGCGGGCAGAGTCGGGGTGGTTCTTAGAGCTGGAGCTAGGCCTGTCCTGCAGCCCCTGTTCCCCAAGGCTCTCGGAAGTCTTCCTGGGAGCTCAGCCTGCATCATGCCCGGGTGACATCTGGCCCCCCGGAGGCCCAGGGCTCAGGATGACTCGGAGCAGCTGCCATGAGGCCTGCATGCCCAGCCTGGGGCTGATCCAGGCTGACCCTTTGAGGGGCCAGAGGGCTAACTGCTGGGTCTGCTCGTGGCCCAGATGCTGCCTGGAGAAAGGAGGCCAGGCCTGGGACAGCACAGCCGCCCACCGTCCATCACACACAAGAGCTTTGGTCTCTTACGGGTATGGAAGAAGGATCCTTTGTGGAGTTGTGAATGACATCAAAGTCCTCTCCATCCACATTTCCCTTGTCAGCTCCTGTTTCATTTAGGTCCAGCTGGTCAGTCACTTCCTCTGAGAAGCCTTCCTTGAACTCCTCCAGGCCGCTGCCACCTCCACCTGCCTTATTTCCATTAAAGCACCCACTGCCAGCCTTCTTAGTGCATGTTCATTGATTACATGCACGTCTCTCCCCACCTCCTGCCCACCCACCCCCACCCACTGGCCCCACCACTAGGAGGGGGAATGTCAGGCAGGCTTCCAGGAGGAAGTGGTGCTTGCTGATACCCAAGAACTCATAACTGGGCCTGCAGGGAGAGCCTGGGTGGGCTTGACATTTCAGGTCAAGAGCATGCGCTGAGGCTGGGAGGTGAGCGGCACAGTGCATCCCAGGACCTATGTGAATAGCTCAGGGCAGCTCAAGTCCCTAAAGACAGCACCTGGGAGCCCCACTGGGTGTTGAGCCTGGGCAGGTGTCCCAGGCACACATTTGCATGGTGGAAATTTGGTGGGGTGGTGAGCCAGTACTGCCGGGGGCAGGCTGCACTCAGTGTCCTCACCTGCCAAGTGGGAGTGACGGGAGGGCTATCAGGTCACAGTGACACCAATTGCCATCCTAAGCACCCAACCTGGGTCTGGCATCTTTTTAGATGTTGGGTCAGATTCCCCAGCACAAATGGGATGATTTGTGGTGGGCCTCATGTGGGTGGCTCTTTGGAAACTGTAGTGTCCAAATTCACGTCTACCATGAGATCAGGCAACATTCCCCACCTGCCTGCCTGCACTGTCCCCGTTACAGCTACGAATGGGTTTGTTTAAATAAGGCATAAAATGTCAATGTCTCTGTGATTTCCTGGGGCTGCCACAGAGCACTCACTGTGACCTGGGCAGCTGAGACAATGTTCCTTGATCCTCTCCCAGTTCTGCACTGGAGGAGCCTGAAATTCCCGTCACAGGACCACGCTCTCTCCCGAGGCTCGGGGAGGGTCCTTCCTGCCTCTTGCACTTACGTGGTTCCAGGCATCCTGGGCTTGTGGCCGCATCCCTCTGTCTCTGTCTCTGTCCTCATAAGGCCCTATCTCCCTGTGTCTCTCTTCTTATAAAGACACCAGTCATGTCGGATTTAGGTCTCACCCTATTTCAGGGTGGCCTCATCTTACCTAATATTATCTGCACAGACCCTATATCCAAATAAGGTGAAAGGGTGGTGTTCTGGGCACATGAATTGTGTGGGGGGCGGTACATGATTCAAGCCAGGACATCTGTCCTGGAAAACCGGGTAGCTTCCCCATGGTGGCCTCTCTCTCCAGAGCTGGTCCCAGCAGGTGGCCGCCCCAGGAGCCCGTGTACTGTTGGAGCTGAGGAGCCTGGCCCAGTGCTGTGGGGCCCCTACCGACCACCTCCTGCTCTGGGATCTGCCCTCACCCTCCCTCCAGGCTCACCAAGGGCCAGACACTCACCCCCTGGCTGCCCCAGAACACTGGGCTTTCCCATCAGCTTCAGAAAGTGGCTCCCAGCTTCTGAGGCCTTGCGTCTGAAGCTGCCACCCCACCCGGGCCACAGGCTCTCAGTGGTTTCCATTCCACATGCCCTGGGAGGCGGGAACAAGCCATCTGGGCCCTCGGGATGCTTTTGTTCTAAATGCCTCTTTGCCTCTGTCTGGGGCCCTTAGCCAGACACCCAAGCTTTCCTGACACCAGAGTGTGGTACTGGCGTATCTTAGCCACTCCGTGGACAGTCCTTTCTGATCCCCTCCTGCCAGCAGAAGCACCAGCAGCTGGGCTCAGCTGGCCAGGCTCCTTCTTAGCAGGAAGGGCTCTGCTTCCACGCTGAGGCCCCCTGCCCTTGAGGTCACAGCCAGTCCTCCCGTTCTGGGTGCCCTGCGTCTTCCTCCACGCTGTCCACCAGCATGCCAGGGAGCACCGAGCATGCCACTCTGCTGCTCGACATCCTCCTGTGGCTCCCCACTGCCCACCCAGGAACTCAGCTTGGGGGCAGGTGGGGTGGGCTTTGGTTTGTTTCAAAGTCCCCAGATGATGCTAAGTTCAGGCAGGGCTGAGAAGCACTGGGGTCAGAACTCTGGAGATGTGCCCCCAAGGTCCCTGGCCACCGTGTGCAGATCCACTTCCCAGGGTCCTAACTCTACCTCCACCAGCTCTGAGCTCGTGCGCGCCTGTCCACCTGTCCACAGCCCCCTTTGCAGGTCATCCACTGCCTGGGGCCATGAAGACCTCAGGGTTCCCTCCAGGGGCCACCCTGACCTCAGTTTCTGCTCCTCCGTAGCCCAGATCTGGCGGCTGCTCCCCCCAGAATGAATTCAGGACAGTCCTTCCCCCCTGGAGAGCTGTGCCTCACCTTGGTGCCACTGAATGAAGGCGATGCCTGGGTCTGGTGGCATCCCCCAAGAGGAAGCAGAGACTGACCCTAGCCCACGGCTCAGGAATGGCCAACCACAACGTGGCCTGGGAGCAGAGCCTACCCATCGCCCTCAGGGGCGCTGCGTGCTGAATTAAGCCCCAGGAGCTAGCAGGAGGAGGGGGCCCTGAGCCTCAGAAGCACCCCCACATCTGTCCACAGGGCAGTGGCACCCAGATTATGGGGCACTAAGAAAACGGACACATGGAGACAGGAATGATGAAGCAGATCTCTCATGTATTGACATCAGGAAACATCCACAGCATGTCCTGTGCAACAGAGAGGGATGCATGACACAGGGTATCTGGAATCCTCACCCACTGAGAAGGAAGGGGTCTGGGAGGCAGTCCCCAGGCTCTTAGAGGCTCTCTGAGAGGGCCTTCCTGGGACACAGTCTCTACTTTACACGGATCATTTTCTGCATGATTTGATTTTTAAATAGTGAATCTGATTATTTTTATAATGAAAACATCAAAGACTTCTCTTTGGGGAGCAGTGGGAAGACAGATCCGGCTCCTTAAGCTGGAAGAGGTTTCATGCACACACTTCTCACAAATTAATATCATACACGTTAAAACATTTCCCACCCTATCTTGTTCCAAAAGGATCCACTGCACAAAGACAGAGTGCAGGGTGGGATGGTGAAGACCTGTAAGGGTGCCAGAGGGACCCTCCTGAGGACACAAAGCCATAGGCCACAGCCTGGCCCCCCAGACCACCAGCCCAGGCACTCCGGCTCTCCAAGTGTCCAGGCAGGGCAGGGCCCGCGTCCTGCACTAAAGACAAGAGCACTTCCTGGTGGCATGTGACGAAGAACATTTGGTCAGGAACCCCGAATGGTGTTGAGGTGACCTAGCTACGCACCCAACACAGCAAGCACTGCACAATCTGCTTCAGCAGCTTTCCTGGCTGAATAACACTGAGTAAGGGCCTCAAGCCACTTTGTCCCCTATAAAGGACATTTGTGGACACAAGTGCCATGATCACACTAACAAAATTAATCAAAATTCCTTACTATCACACCAGACCCAGTCCCGACGCACATTTTCCCTAAGGCCTGTGGCTGGTTGTTCAATTGAGGCTTGGAGGCTGTGCATGGTGGCCGCTTCTCAAGTCTCCACCCACAACCGCGGCCTCCACAGGGCCTCCTTGCAGACCTAGCTCGGGGCCCTGTGGAGTGCCCTGCCTTCTGGAGGACCTGCTTGCTGCTGGGCGGCCTCCCTGCCTGTGCCCCTGTGCCCGGGGCTGCATGCCACAGGAAGTGAGATGGACTGCCTTGCTCCTCAAGGGGCCCGGCCAGCGGCTCAGTCGCCACCTGGGAGATGGGAGGGAACATGGAGTCTCTGGCCCCACCCAGATAGCACCTCCGCAGCCAAGGCCCAGAGCTGCACCCCCTTCCACAAGGACCCCTCCCGCTGTCCTTTCTCGCTAGCCCCCACCCCTAACCCCTGGCACCCCTGATCCACTCTCCACCCCTATAGTTTTGGTGCCCTGGGAATGCCATCTAAATGGACTCATGCACCACACGACCCTCCGAGGCTGGCTTTTCCACTCGGCACAATGTCACTGAGATCCGTCCGGCTCTGTCACTAGTCTGTCCCTCTGTCCTTCTGACATGACTCGTTAGTCTCAGAGCTTCCCTTCTGGGGCACCAGATGACTCAAAGTCTCCTTGTGCTCTCGCTCCAGACCTGGAAGGGCCGCTTCTCCAAGGAGAGGGTGCCTCGGTTCTGGCTCTGGGGTGCTCACGGCAATGAGGCTCGTCCCCCTCCGTCTACACAGCCAGGAAATACCTATTGTTTAAAAATCAAGTGTTAGTTTGTGTTGTTTTTTCTGTCGTTATTTAGCAGTGCAGTGACTTTCCCTCCTTGATTTTATGCTTGTATTTTTTCTCTTACATTAAAATCTGCATCTGACATCAATGTACTCAATTTGCTTTGTCCCACAACAGAGCTTAAAGATAACAAAGCCAATATCACTGCAAACAACAAAACAGCTGAATTAAGTGGACGTCTCTGCACGTCTGGCCTTGGGATGTATCCCAGGAAAGAGGCACAACAGAGCAGCCGGTTATTAAGAGCAGTGGAAGCCCTTTGCTCACCGATTCGATCTAGTTTTGTGGCACGTGGTATTTTCCGTAACAGTTGCAATATTTCCAGTCCCTCACACACTTCTGGAATCTCGCCACTCCTGTCACGGGAGGTGTCTTCGCCCCTCCCCAGGAGCATGGGTGGGCCTCTGGGGCAGCCCCCACTCAGGACGGTGGAAGGCACACAGTGTGACTTCTGAAGTTAGATCCCAGAGAGCAGCCAGCTCCTCTTGGGACACGTACCTTTGGAGCTACGGGCTGCCACACTGAAGCCACCCAGCTGGAGACACGCCAGAGGAGCCTCAGGACCCAAACCTTCCCCACCCGCCTGTGCCCGGGGTGGGAGGGGGAGGCCCTGAGAACCACCCAGCCGAGCCCAGCCAACCCAGAACCACCAGTCAGTAACATGATGACCACTGCCGTTTCCAGCCACTAAATGTTGGAGTGATTTGTTATGCAGCAACAGACACCTGGAATTAGATTGTTTCACTCTGTTTAGGGACTTTTTCTCCTTCCTGGTTTAATTTTTTAAGTAAAAATATAAAATATTTCCAAGGTTCAAAACTCAAATATCGCAGTACCTAGAGCCCATCCTCACTGCCGCACAGGCGCCGTGCCCATATGTAACTGTGGGTGTCCCCGAGTGCCCGGCTGATGGGAGGGTTCCAGGCTGCTCCACGGAACAGCCCGCTCATGCACAGAGCACCTCATGCACTTACAGGTGTGCCTGTTGGGCAGTTTCCCACAGGTGAGGTTGCAGGGGCAGAGGATGAATGTGTCTACAGTTGGAAACTGCCAAATGCCCCCCCAGGGGCTGCACTGCTTCACACCCCGATCACTGATGGATGAGAACTGAGTGTTTTGCAGCCCAACTGCCCCAGCACCGATGCTGTCATCATTGTCCTCGGGGACCTGACCTGGGGCCGAGCTTTGCAGGCTCCAAGTGGGTACTGGCGCAGTTTCCACCCTCCTCAACCAAGGCCAGTGAAGCCTGTTGGAGTTCAGGAGGGGATCCTTAGCCCCAGGGGGTGAAAATGCACGAGCAGGGTGGTGGGCATCTGCTCTGCAGGCTTCGACCTGGTGGCAAACAGCTGCCCTGCTGTACTGAGAGCTCCCCTCTCATCTCACGTATGCGGATCCTGGCCCTGTTGCGGTGAACTGGCATCCTGGGACCTGGGAGGCCTACCCTGCTGAGCTAGCCCTTTGTGGCTGCCCACGTGCTGAACCACTGCAGGAGACACTGCAATGTTTATTCGCTAGAACCAGGGGCCGACTGAGCAGCCTTTGTGTGGGGCGTCAGTGGGTCCTGCCAGTTTGAGCCTGTCTTTTTCCTACCCAAATACCTCCAAATGCACCCATACACCAGAGATTAGCTGATAGCAATCTGCATGGGAGGGAGGGGGGAATTCCTCCGCCAGCTAAAGCAGCTCAGCTGACCAAGCACCTCAGTGGTAGCCTGCTGAGCCAGCAGCCCAGCCGTGCAGGGCAATGGCAGAGAGAGCGCCCGGCCTTGCTGTTTGGAAGGATTTATTACTGACGCCTCCCAGCCGACAATGGCATGGGCCTCTACGAACAGGATTCTTAATTTAGCCCCAGGGGCCACTGTAAACATGATCGAGGCACATGGACATCGTCACTGCGACACAGGGGAGAAGCCATCAGTCCACCGGCCGCGTGGTATAAAAACTCAGCCCCTGCCTTTTCATTTGCAGGCTCCATTCTGAACCATCTGCATGTACTCCTTGTAGAGCTTCTCCTGCGCATCAAAGAGCTTCTTCAGCTTCTTGGCTTGTCCTTTGCTCAGCTCTTTGCCTTCTGTGTCATGTGTGGGCAGACCCTGGAACAGCAAGGGCACAAACGGTCACCGGGGGCCAGACCCCCTTTTGGAGTCTTTGGGCTCCCAGTGCTCCGCTCACTGACCGGGGCACATCCACTTGCCTAGGCACACCCCCACCCCATTCAGCAACGCCTGGCCCAGCTGCCCAGAAGCAACGAATCTGGGCACCCTGCAAGCCTGGGTGGGGAGGGCACTGTTTCCATGAGGTTGGCATGACTCAGTTCCGATCCCACCAGCCCAAAAGAATGTAGTGAATACGTATGAGAACCAGCACAGGCCTAGGGGCCTAGTGGCAAAGTGGCTACGACTGGCTGCAGTGAAGGGCCCCTGGGCAGCGGACATGCCCATGGCAGGGCACTTCTAGCCGGCTCGTGAGGGCGAGCCTACAAACTCCGTTTCCAGTCCATCCCAGTTCAGCCCAGGCGACAACTCCCAGTGCCAGAGGCAGCCCCAGGGCAGTGGGCCACGTGCCCTGGCCTGAGACAGGCGCCTGATGCCGCTTCCCTTCAAAGTGCCTCAGACAGAAAACTTGCCCCAAGTTGAAAACCCCTGTCATCCCAGCATAGCGCTCAAACAGGTCCAAGAGAAGAAAACAGTCTTACATTTTCATCAAACCTGGAATATTTGTCACTTTCTGACAAGAACATCTCACGGGGTGGAATCCTCATCTTGGCCAGCTTGGCTGCCTGGAACACAGACACACAGTCACCCTCCCAGCCCCACACTCAGGGGGCAGCAGCAGGCGCAGGGAAGAGCAGCGCAGAGCGGGGACAAGGGCTGCCGAGGCCCGCGCCGCCTGGGAGCCCATGCCCGGCCGGAGGGTGGCACCCTCAGCCAGGCCTCTCCTTGCCAGGTGCCGCCGGCGGACGGAGGCAGCAAGAGCAGGGGGACCCAGGGTATGCGGCCCCGCCCAGCCCCCACCCCGGCCCGGACCCCAACCCCGCAAGTGGCACGGTACTTCTTGCTCCTGTTTTCTCCTGGCAGCCTCCTCTTTCTTCCTCTTCTTCTCTTCTTCAATCTGAGGGAACAGCAGCCGTGAGCCAGGTCTGCCCAAGGCCCCTCTCAGGAGGGACAAACGAAGTCCCCTGCTGCCCCCATTCCTGGTCCCATGAGGAGACGGACCCAGCCAACCCATGGAGAGAGGGGAGGGGCGGGTGGCCCACGGGGTGGGTCCTCAGAGGGCCCGTCAGGGCTCTCAGCGGCTCCCTCCGAGGCTCTTGGCAGCCACCGGGTGCCCAGTCCCCGCAGTGCAAAGGGACACCAGAACACCCGGGCACAGCTGCTGTGAGGGAAGGGCCAGGATGGCGAGCCCGGCCAGTGTTGGGGGCTGCTGGGTGGGGGAGCAGGGACAGCACCACGAGGGCCTGGGGGGATGGGAGAGGTGGGCAGAGGTCAGCAGGTGCCCAGCACGGGCACCCCAGGGGTTAATTCCACAGGTGAAGGTGCTGCAGGAGACACGGTGGAGGCCAGGAACCTGCCTCCCTCCTGGCAGGAAGCAGGGCTGATGGCAGACAGCCCGGAGGAGGGGAGGGGACAGGGCCTTCGCCTGGGTGCTGGGGTGGGGCCAGCAGGGTTGGGTGCCCAGACATGCCACCCCCAACAGGAAGGAGGAACGGGTTTGGGGAGTTAAAGTCATGAGTTCCCTCTAGGACACCCAGGGTATCACCTGCCTCCTGGCTAAGTGGAGGGCAGACAGACAGCAGAGGAGCCACGGGGCCGGGTGAGGTCACCTGGGGTGGCAAGGGCTGGGGCAGGGAGGGCGCATGTGTGGGGGGGAGCAGAGCAGGGGTCCCAGAGAGCAGGGGTCACGGGCTCATGGGGGGGAGGGGGCCACCTGGGATGTGCCCCAGCAGAAGCCCCCACCCCGGCCCGGACCCCAACCCCACAAGTGGCACGGTACTTCTTGCTCCTGTTTTCTGTGAAACAGAAACAGCTTCTCTTTCAGAGAAGCTGAAAGAGCAGTGACTTGAGCAGAGGCGGCTGCGGGTGGGCAGGAAGAGGGGGCGGGAGCAGCTGCTTCTCTCCGGAGAGACGGGCTGTGTCTGTCCCCCAGTGGGACACTCTGGGGGAGGGGGACGCAGCCTTCAATGTGACACCAAACTGGGGAGACCAGATGGGATGGTAACAGGGGCGCTGGTAAAAGCCTAGATGGGAGGTCAAACTGGCACAGAAAGTGGGCCCAGCCCTGGAGCCCCCAGCTACAGCTCTGCAGGCAGCTCCCCAGCCTCTCCAGAGCCTTCCCTGGCCTTCCGAGCTCGCACATCTCAGTCTCCTGCACGGCAGCTGTGCCCCCGAGGCTCCTGCCCGCTCTCCTGGGCCCAGGCCTTCCTGGTGGAGCGCGCCTCAGCAGGCTGGGCAGTGTCCCCTCTCCTTTCCGGGACTGGCCGTCAGCTCCGCTTCCTGAGTGGCCATCAAGGGCCTGCCCTGCTCTCCCATACACTGCTCTCCTCTTTAAGGCCCTTTGGGGTCCCTCGCCCAGGAGGCGCAGACCCCTGTGGGCCCTCCCACGGTGCCTGACCCACGCTTCCTACACACGCAGGGAGCTCGGGGGCCTCCTTTCTGCTGCCTGCCCAGCAGATCTCACAGGCACCGTGTGGTCCCTCTTTCTCTTTCCGGGGATATGGAGACCCCGAGGGCAGGGCTGTCCCGACGCCCTGTGGGCCCTGAGCCTCTGGCTCAGTCCTCACTGAGTGAAAGGGTGGGTGCCGGGGCAGATGGGGGTGCAGGGATAGACGGGGCGCCACTGCAGGGAAAATCAAGTGTGACCAAACACATCCGCTTCGCAGCGTATTTGGAGGATTGCCCCTTAAACTCAGGATAACCTTTTAAGAAGAGGCTCTTCGTTAGAAGATACGTTTCTCCTTTGTTGCCAAATTTCAAACCAATGACCAATCTGGTCAACTTTTCCTTCAGACACACGTGAGCACAGAATGTTAACAGAGACGGGAACATGACTTCCGAGGGTGAAGGACGTGTGCTCCAGCGGCGTCTGCTTCCCACAGACGCGGGCTGCGCATCGGACTCACCCTTTTCTTTTCCTCTCGCTCTCTCAGTAGGGTTTCTCTGTCCCCCAGTTTGACCACAGTCGGTAATCCTGAAAAGCCAACAGCGTGTGAGATGAGGCTGAGGTCTGGACCCAGGGCCCAGCACAAGGCAAGGCAGGCCTGGCCTTCCAGCTCATACCAGCCGAACGTGAACTGACGCGGGAAGGCCTTGCCACTCATACCAGAAAACCCAGAAGTTATAAAATAGGGTACGTTAGCTGAGTGTTTAAAGTCACAATTTTACGTGCAGCCAGAACCCCTCCAAAGTTGGAAGACAAGCTGGGAAATGCACTGTCCACCCTATGACACAGACTGTCTCCCCAGGGGTGGTCGTAAGAACAGGTGGCCAGTGGCCCAGCAGAAATGCAGGCACTGGGCAATCAGACCACAGGGGCGGACACCCACACACCGTTCACACAGAGGAGGTGTCAGGGATGACGCCCGAGAAGGCAAAACTACAGGTCGCCCCCAGAGCCACGGGACACCGTGCTGGGATGGCCTCGGACACAGCTGGGGACTCATTGTGCGGCCTTTCCAAAAACAGCCCCCACCTCAAGAGACCTTCCCCATCCTTGCCCATCACGGCCGAGCACCCACCTTCGTGATCTTCAAGCCGCACCCCAAGCTCGGGCAGGATGTTGTCCCGCAGAGCGTCACTGAGCTCAAGGACCTCAGGGACTGTGGACAAAGAAAGGGGTTCAGCGCAAGAGACGCCCTGGGACCCACGGAATATTCGCCCTCGCAGGCCCTCTGGAGGGCAGCTGACGCCCAGACGCAGACGCCCCTGCCTCCCCAAGGAAGGCCTCCATCCACACACTGCCTCTGGACTCTGCTTGGAGGCAGGTGGTGTCCGAAGACGCACACAGGCTGGCCCGGGGATGCGGAGCAGGGCAAGTCAGGGCTGCCCAAAGCCAGGTGAGTGGCAGGCCCAGGGAAGCTAGCTGTCTCCTGCACAGAAACGGGGCTCAGAGACCACCCGAGCACCCTGGGCACTCACGGAGGTGCCCGGGAACGCTGAGCCCAGGATGGGCCCTGGCATAGCAAACCTGGAAGGGGCAGCTATGTCAGGCAGTCCAGGACCAAGGGACCCAAGGCTACACGTGCCCTGGGCCTCTGCCCCACGGTCACCCAGAAGTCCTGGCCTGGCTCCTCACAGGCCAGCCACAGTGGCCTCCTCCATCGGTCCTCAGGACTAAGCAGCCAGGCCCAGTACCCCTATGGCCCTGAGTGCCCACAGGCAAAAGGCAGAACCTTGCTGCAGTGAACGGTGTGGCTCTCCGGCACCAGAGGTGGGTTTGTCCTGCACAGCTGCCAATGTACTGACAGACACCAGCGTGGCAGGGCCGGAGGCCTGGGGAGCAAGGCCGGTCCCCCACTTCAGCGACATTCTGCTGTGGGCTTGGGCACCACGGTGGGCACAGAGCTCTCAGCCAGGCCTCACCCCAGCCCCGAGGGGGGTGCCCACCCAGAGCTGGGCCAGGAGGAGCAGAAGGCCCGGGGAGCCTGGGGGAAGCATGGTGCCTGGCTGGCCTGCCGGCTTTGACATCATTCTCCCAAGAAAGATGAGGAGGACAAAGCAGAGCAGGTGGGAGGAAGGTCGGTGCGGCCTCTGGCCTGTCCTGATTCTGGGTCTGGCACTTTGCCTGTTGGTGCCAGGGGCAGGGGGAATGGCCACTGGCTCGCGCCTGTCCTGGTCCTGTGAACCTGGGGAACTCCGGTGCACCTGGTCAGGGCAGGTGAGGCCCGGGAGCTCACCGGGAGCTGCAGCGCCCCTGTGACAGCGATGCAGGGCAGGCCCAGGACGCTGGGCGGCCACGCGGGCGCCACTCCCGGGAGGCTCACAGCCTGGGGATGCGCCGGGAGAGGCGATCCCACTGGCATTTGTGAGTGAAGAGCACATAGGGGCTCAGCCCCGCTACACACGCTCTTCCAGACTCCAGTGACTGCTTGTCCAGAAGCTCGAGCTCTGTGGGCCTTTCGCCATGTGGTCAGGGAAATTCAGCTTTGGGTAAGGACCAGGACAGCAGGGCGGCGGGCAGGGATGGCCACCAGTATCTCGGAGGCCAGCGGTCACGGCAGTGACATGGGGCTGGGCTGCCAGCCCCAAGGGCAGCTGGAATGGGCAGTAAGATGCCGCGAGTGGAAGCAGGCTCGTTGAAATGCCAGTCGTGGGTTCTGGTGACACGGGGACAAGGCACTGTCCCAGGCTCTTCTCTTTTGAAGCCAGGTCTCAACTGTCCCTTCCTTCCCGGCTCCCAGAAGGCTGCTCGGCATGGTCATCTGACTTGACCAAGCTGCCCACTGGCCCCAGCCTGTGCCGTGTCCATGTGGGGAAACCAGAGCGGGACCCGGGTGTCACTGGGCACATACGATGCCAACTGTCTCAGAAAGAAAGGTTCAACAGTATCCAACTGTGCAACAAAGACTTTTGTGGCTAGATGGGAGGGGGCACCTGCTGCCCCCCAAGCCCCCCAAGTCCGGAGCTCTGCCTCGCTCACTGCAGGCTCACCTCCTCTCATGGGCATTGCAGTCTGGCTCCGCCCGGGTGCCTGCCTATGCCGCACAGCCCGAGCCCAGGAGGTTCTGTGCACACTGGCTGCACCCGTGGGGAGCACTTGTCCCCAGACACTGAACGCCCACTCCCCTCACCCCTCACCTCCCTGCGCACTGGCCTCCACGCCCACCCCCTGCTCTGTCCCTTTCCACAGCACCAACCACAGCCCATGCGGCCATTCACTCATCCGTCCTACCTCCACTGTGCCCCGAGGGCCCAGACTGCTCCCTCCTTGCCCGCACCCCACAAGTCCACTCTCTGTTGAATGAATGAATGGTGATTCGCACATCTTGTGGATGTCCCAGCCCCCTACCCACTGGGGCAGCTAGCCCTGGGCAGGCTGTGCTTCCCCACGCTGGGGCAGTCCAGCCTCCCCACGCTGGGGCAGTCCAGCCTCCCCAGGCTGGGGCAGTCCAGCCTCCCCCAGGGCTAACAGAGCCACGCCCTTGACATTTGGACCCTCCCTCCAGGGCGTCACTTGCTGAGACACCTTCCCAGGGCCCTTAGGAGGCCTGCCAAGGGCAAGGACCTGAGCCAAGTGCCAGGCTGACAGCACGTTCCCGGGACAGAAAGTGGGCAGGTCAAGGCCATCACCAGTGCCCGAGGGCACCTGCAGGCGCATCTCCGCAGGCCCCTGCGTTCCTCTGGGCTGGGGCCCCCCAGGCTGAGCAGAGCGGCCAGCACAGCCCCTGAGAGACAGCTCAGCTCTCCCCAGGGCCTTCCTCTCGCACTTTTGGTCACCCTGTGGTGGCTTTCTTCTCCGCCCTCCTCCCAGCTGTATGTCTGACCAGAGTTCATGTCCTGAACAAATAAGGAACCCCTGCATTCGGCAACAAGACAAGCTACCCAACTCCAGGTGGGCAAAAGGCCTGAAGAGACATCTTGTCAGAGAAGATGCCCCCCTGGCAAGGTGGTCAGTGCCACTGGCCAGCAGGGAAACGCAAATCAAAGCCACAGTGAGATACCAGCTCACGCCCACCCAGACGTCACGACGACGACAGCAATGACTGAAGGAAACCAGCAAGAAGGAAGCGTCAGCGAGGGCAGGGAGCAACTGGAGCCGCGTGCATGGCCGGCAGGAATGTACAAAGGCACAGCCGCTGTGGGAAACAGTTTGGCGGGCCTTCAAAAGGTTAAACGTACGATTGGCACATGACTCCATAATTACCCAAATGAACCCAACACAGTGACTCATCCAGATGCTTATTCACAGCAGCACAGTAGCTAGAGGGTGGAGACACCCCAACTGCCCATCAATGGCTGGATGCATAAACAGAACGTGGTCTAGCCACACACGGAATACTATTCTGCCCTAAAAAGGAGTGAGGCCCTGACACACGCTGCAATGTGGATGACCCTGGAGAACATTCCGCTGGTCAAAGCCAGCAGACACAGAAACCACGAGCTGTCACGTACACAGAACATCCAGGACGAGTCTATCCACGGGAACACGGAGCAGAGAGGTGGCTGCCAGGGGCAGGGGGGATGAGAAGACCGCTGATGGGGACAGGGTATTACAGCAGCTGGTAGAAAAGTCTTGCAACTAGAAAGAGGTGGTGGTAGCATAGTAGTGTGAATGCACTTAGTCGTTCGCTTTAAAATGGCTAGTTTTGTGTTATCTGAACATCACCTCAACAAATCATTTCTTTATAAGAAGGAAAAATCCAGTTAGCTATTTTTGAAGAATTCAATTAATCAAATTTAACTATAGGGAAGAACACTGTCTCAGAAGAACTGTCACACCTTTGAAGGAGTGAGGTGGGGAGCCCGCTCAAGTTGGGGACAGAGGCTGAGGCCCACGGCCGGCCCACTCCACAGTGGTGTGGCTTTCCTGCCTGTCACATGGACACAAGCACAGCTGGGGCCTTGGCATTTCCCTGTTGCTTGTAAATCTGCCTTCCTGCCTGGCACGAGGCTCAGAGGCCCCGAGCTCCGGCCCACGAGCGATCGGGCATGCGGAGGGAGTACTGGAGACCAGGGCAGGAGTGGGTGTGGGGTGGGGCAGTGGGCAGGGGGACAGCACCTGCAGTTCACCAGAGAGCGGCTCAGGGACAGTGCAGGAGGTGGGGTCCACCCACAGGCGAGGGGATGCAGGAAACAGGCTCCATCCACTGGGGCACCACCCAGCTCCAAAGGGAGGGACCTAAGGGCACGGCATGAGGTGACATGAGCCAGACACAGAGGGACAGATGCTGCACAGTTCCACTCAGAGGAGGACCTGGAGCCATCAGATCCGTGGACACAGGAGCGGGTGGGGCGCCCGGGCTGGGAGGGGTGGGGGTGAGAGCTTCCGGTGACAGGGCTCCAGTCTGGGGAGACGGGGAGCTCTGGAGGCGGTAGGGGTGGCTACAGACCGCGTGAATGCACCTAATGCCACCGAGTGTGCCCTTAAATGGTTAAGATGGTAAATTATGTATTATGTACATTTTACCACAAAAGAAAAAGCTAAAGATGAGGGGAAACGGCCACCATCTCCCTGGCAGCAGAGGGGCTCCAGCCTCCCCACTCTGACCACAGGCACGTCCTGCCCTCTGGCCTCTCCCAAGCCTCCCTCTGCTGGCCCACAGCCCACGCCCCTCCTGGCCAGGCCTGGGCTCTCCAGCCAGGACTGCAGGCATTCAGGGACCTGCTTCCCGCTTGCCTGCCAGCGCAGCACCTGGCCCAGGCGGGGCAGAGAGCGGGTACCCGGCCAGCACAGCTGGAGAGTGCACCCAGGGCCCATCCCGAGCCCCTCACCAGGTCCTCCTGGCTCCACAGTCCACCTGTGGCCATGTGACAGCCAGGCAGCAGTGACAGTGAGTAATTAACGTGAAGCCATGGGCAGGGATGGCAGGGGACGGAGTAGAAACAAGTGTGAGAAGCCACCTTCGGCCCTGGGGGGGCCCCCGTCTGCAGGGCCCCTGGTCTCAGCTCACGGTCCAAGCTTTAGGACAGGAGAATGTGGCACGTGGCAAAGCAGGTAGGACAGTAATTACCGTGGCCCCAACGTGGGCCCCCATGGCTCTTGGTCCATGTGCCTGAGCAACAAACAAGGCGGCAGAAAGAAACCACAGCCACGAGAAGAGCAAGCCAACCTGCTCCGAGCCGATGCCAGCCGCCGGCACTGCTGTCACGTGCTGCCTGGTCAGCACCACCGTGCATGGCCTCCCATGCCTCCATCTATCCAGCACCTGCCACGAAGGGTGCTGCATGGCCAGCAGGCAGAGATGCCCAGGCTGACCCCGAGAATGGGCATCTCTAAGCCCAAAACCCCACCGATGTCAAGCAGCCACACCTCAGCAGAGGCTTTCTTCAGTTGAACGGTGAGCAGGTCAGGTGCCCAAGAGATAGGGCCATGCTTATGTAGCGAGGCCCTACAGCCCCACGCCCCCCCCAGCCCCACCATGAGATACAGGCTCCTGTCCACGAGGCCCACGGTGAGACCGCCCAGCCACCCGCAGCCGCGGTGCTCACCTGTGCTCGGGGACTCCTCCTCCTGGCCCCATATCCCTGTCCTCCTCTCTGCCATCACTGGAACAGGCCCAGACCCACTCCCAGCCTGCAACTGGCCAGCCTGCTGCAGCGACCCCAGCACTCCCTGACGGCCCCATTGGGCTCTCTGCCGGCCCATCCCCTGGCTGGCCCAAGGTCCACTCCATAGGGACAGCAACTGGACAAACGCCAGGTACTTCTCATCACAGAGAGGTCTGGGGAGGGTGCACGGCACAGTGGGTGACGGGCGGCATTTGGGTCAGACTGCTGGTGGGGGTTGTGACCCCTGGCAGGGCCTCTAACTAATCAAAAATCAAAACTCTGCATTCCACCTCTGTGACATTGTGAGGGTTCAGTGAGGGGTCATGAGAAAAACAGCTGGACCAGGGCCTGGCATGTTCCAAGTTCAACCCACGTTGACCACCAGCTCAGCCCTTACAAAGCATGACGCGGACCGCCTGCCTGATGCTGACAACTTCAACACTGCCTAGAAGATGAAGCCAGCACATTCTGTCCTTGAGCACAGGGGAGAGTGTGAGTGTTGGCAGGGGAAGGGCTAGGTGGGTACAGAGAGGGAGGCATTATGGGGTGATCCCCCCCAAGCTCAAACCCCTAGCAGAACAACTGTCTGGGCGCTTGGGCTCCCCACTCAGCACAGCTCGCCCCCAGAAGTAAGAACAAGGCCGTCTCCTAGCCCTTCACCTGTGGGCTCACAGAGAGCAGAAATGCTCCCAAAGTGCAGACAGGCCAGGCTGGTGGCTCAGAGGGCAGGCGGGCTGCCATTCCACTCAAATAGCAACAGGCAGGGGACCCGCCTCACCCACGGGCCCTTGGAGCCCCACCCAGCTGTCCTGCACTGCAGGACATTTATGGCTGCCACAACGTGGGGAGAGGGGTCTGGGGGAGGAGCAGTCTAGCGCCAGAGGCCAGGGATGCTACATGCCCAGGACAGTCCCCACGGGCAGGAGCAGCCGGGCCGAAGGAGCCAGGAGTGGGGCAGCTGCCCCCTGAACGGCGGTCTCACCTTGCTGCTCTCGGGCAATCCTCCTCACACCTTCTCTGAATTCCGACAGCACCTGGAGGTATGGCATGACCGTGGCCTCGAGCTGCGGAGGGAAGGGTTTCATTCACTGAGAGACAAGCCCCTGACTGCATTCAGAGCTACAGAGTTCAGCATACGCGCTGCAGGGCTGGCCTGCCATGCTGCTGGTGGGCACCCTCCTGTGACCAGCGTCCCAGAGCCCGGACCTGCTCCTCCCTAACCCCCAGTCCCCAGGGTGGGGGGGGGTGGTGAGCAACAGCGACCCTGGGCGCCCGGCCCAGGCAAGGCAGGGCAGACAGAGCGGGGACGCTCCCCCCCTTTTGCAGGTGAGGGCCATTCACCTGAACTCACATGAGGCGCCCCGTCTTAGGTCAGACAGTTGTTCAAAAACTCATCATTGTGATTCCGCGTGGGCGTTCCCAGAACGGACTTTCTCTGAGGGGCCTGGCGCCCTTCCTCCGGGCTGGGGCCTTATCAACACCGAGGCCGGCACCGCGGAGCCAGGCCATACGTGGTTTGACCCGTGGCCACACACACACATTTAAGATTAACTATTTCTGTGGACTGTCTACCATCCCACGCACACTCACGACCACTCTACAGTTAATGACCTGCAGTGAGCCTGCTGGAAAGGGGAGCAGAGGGCGGGCTCCAGACTAGAGGAATAATGATTGCGTGAAGAATCTTTTCTGTTACAGCAGTGTTTTCCAGGGGCTCTCAGCAGGGTCTGCCCTGCATCGTGATCACATTACTTGGCAGCTCAACAGACAAATATCAAGCAGATGTAAAAGCTGCCCAGGCCAACGAGCCCTCCGGTGGCCTGACCCTCCTTGGGCCAGTGCTGCACTGGGCTGAGCTGACACATCCTGGCAGGGGAGGGACCAGATCGGCACCCCCAGTGGTCCCACTGACCACCTCAGTGTGTGCTGTGTGGTTAACTCAATGCTGAGGTGCTGCAAGGCTCCGGGGCTGCCTCTCTGCTCCTAGAATAATCTGGTTTGGAGGTTAATCCACGAATGTCAAACAGTGCCAATGCAGGCCCTGCCCGTGCTCACCTACCACCTCTCCCGTGGCTGCCAACTCCAGCGAGCTGCCTTTAGAGGCCCCCCAAGGCTGCAACTACAGCCGCTTCAAGGCCCCCACCAACCACCGTGGCATTAACATTAAGAGTGTTTTTTAAGTTCAAAAAACACTGCATCTAACTTGAGTGTTTTTTTCTCTAAGAAAATAAATATCCAGTACCACCTGCACAAGCGAACAAAGAGGCTGTGTGGGTTTCCTTTCTAAAAAGCTCCAAAGGGGTTCACGCATGGCAAAGTCTAGAAAGTACCACAGTACCACCCGGCTCCCGGGTAGCAGAGGCCCTGGGGACTCAGGTGTGGGGCTCTGGCAGGCCTTCTCACACCAACTGTTTTCTCTCGGAAAGTCGGCTCTTAGGGGAAACACCTACAGACTCACCCGCAGGAGGCGACTCTTCACCCTGTCCATCCTGGCAAGCAGGACTTCAGGAACGTTTGGCCCTTTTACTTTGCACTTGCCTGTTTTAATTTAAATAACTACTTAACAGGCATGCTAATCAAACCATTACAGAGAACTCCAGACCAGCAGAGGGGGAGACACGTCCGAGGTGAACCTGGGTGTGCACGTTCCCCATGACGGTCGCCCCACAGCAGAGCGCCCACAGGCCAACTGGGGGGAAGGGGCCAACACTCACTGACGAATTTTCTCACATGCACAGGCCTGTCACAGATGGTTCCATGTGGTACGAGCGCCTGGGGTGAGCAGGCAAGAGCCACGGAGCCACGCCAGTGGCCTGGTGCCAGAGGGTTCAGGCTCATCCTAGCTAGCCTGGCCTTGGCTAAGGGGCAGCTGACCACGGTCAATTCTCCCAGCTGGCCCGGGCATGAGCCAAGGCTCCATCTGAAGGGTGCTGTGGGTGGGACCTAACGGTGGTCTCCTATGTCCACAGGGTTGACCCAGGAGGATTTGGAAGGGGAAGGAAGCAGGGGTGGAAGGCAGGAGGGTGCCCCTCGCACAGGGCACCAGGTCCCAGGGGTTGGGCAACCCCAATGGACCCAGCAGGGAGAGTCTCTTGGGCCCAGTGTGATCTACTCACGTTCGGGCTGGTTCCAGGTCCCCTCACTGGGAAGCCCAGGGAGCTTTCCTCTTCTATGGCCCCGAAGACCTAGGGACAGAAACAAAGGTGCAGGCTGAAGAGGGCCTGAAGGGCGACACAGACCCACTGCTGCACGCAGCACGGTGGGAGAGGTGGAGAGAGCAGCTCCAAGAGCCCCGTCGGCCCCAGGACGCAGCCTGGCTCCTGCTGCCCCCTCCAGCCCGAGGCCCGAGGCCGCTGGGCAGCCGGGAGCAGGGCGCGGGGCGGGCAGCTGAGCCTCAGGTGCTGCCCACACGCAAAGACCTGGAACCCGCCAACACAGAGGCTCACAGTGAACGACCCACAGGGCGGGGGTTCCAGGTTACGGCCACTTGTTTTGCTTTTCAAACCTCAAGATGGGAGGAAAAGGCTGAGACAAGAGGTGAAAGCCGAGCGAGGCGAGCTGTGTGCGTCTGGTCTCCAGCAGAGGAGCGCAGCAGATGCCGAGGACAGAGCGCTTCTTGGCCTCCAGAGCTGTGCTGCTGGGCGCGCTGCTGTGCCCCGAGCCGGCAGTCACCGTGGGCACCCAGCACCACGCCCAGGCCTACCTTCAGCATGTGGGTGAGGTACTGCGCGATGCTCTGCAGCACAGCACGGTTAGGCCGCCTTCTCGCGGCCTTCCGGGCCGCCATGTAGAGGTTGCACTGGCCCACCAGGGCCCGCATTTCTTCCAAGACAGTGCGCGTGTCAATGTTGTCACACAGGGCTTCATGCACTGCCATCTTCTTGTTGTAGAAGCTGGCCAAGGGGAGAACAGGATGTCACTGAGAGACTGGCCGCACAGCCCGAGAGCCAGAGCGTTTTCCACCAGCAGGTGCAGCACATTCTGAGGGCGGTTTTGCACAGACAGACGGGAGATGCCCAGCCCCCTGCCCACTGGTGGGTGCAACAGTACACAGGTGCGCTTGCAAAGCCCGGGCAGAGGCCCTGACTCACCACTTATTCAGCACCACCTCTTCATCTTCCCACTTCTCAAACTGACCGGTCACATCAACAGGAGCTCGAAGGATGTCTTTCACATTTAAGAAAAACTCCTAAAGGAGAAAGTTCAGTTCACAAGCACTTAGACACTCTTCGTCCAGGGCAGGGCTGGTACAGAGCTGTTTTGCTGAACACCTTTCCTCCAGGCTAAGCCTGAAACCACAGTGCACGACACTGCAGAGTGGGAAGAAGGGAGGTGGAGGCCTTTTCTCCCACCCAGAAGCGTGTGGCCCTGGAGATGCTGCTTCAGCAGATAGCGTGTGTCTCGGCACCACAGGCCCTGCGCAGACAATGCCACCCTGGCCTCCAGAGAGTTACCCACTGCTTCAGGAAGTGGCCCTGAGTTGGTTTCCCCACCAGAATTTAGTTGCTCGCCTGCATCCTGTTCTCTACCAGGAAACGGGAAGCAGTTAATGCCTCCCATCACAGGGAACCAGAGGGGCCCACGGGGCGGGCAGTGGCCCCTCTGCCAGTCTCTGGAGAGGATGTGGGACTCACGTTCATGAGCTTCTCATACTGAAGCGCAGACTCCATGGTGTTGCTCGAATAGTCCAGCGTGTCCTTCCAGGAGTGCATGAGGAAGGCCAGCCTCAGCTGCCGCGCTAGCGGGGGGAACAGTACAGCGGCTCCAGCGCCCCTGCAGCTACAGGCCCCGCACCCCACAGAAGAAATGCCTGGGTCTCTGCACGAGGCCCGTGCCTACCTGAATGCTTCTTCAAGGCATCTTTAATGGTGATGAAGTTTTTGAGTGATTTGGACATTTTGCAGCCTGCGATCGTCAGGTGGCCCGTGTGCAGGAAGTACCTGACCCAGCAGTCATTTTCAAAGTAGGCCTGTGGGGAGATGGGGGCGGCCAGCCACAATTGGTGACGAGGTGCCTCTGCCATCCTGGGTGGGGGGCCCCTGGCTGCTGGGTGGGCACTGTCGGAGCGGGGGCGCTCCTTTGCTGGCGGGGTAGCTATGGCCCAGAGGAACTACCTTGGGTCATTGAGCCAGGCGCTAACAACTGGTCCAAACACAGGTCTGTTGCCAAAGGCCAGGCTGTTAATGTGGGAAATAATTAGAGCTCCCAGGGTAAATCACTAGAGTTCACATTCTGCCAACAGAACCCTGATGGTTAGTCAGGGTCTACTCAGACAGCACCTCGCCAACATCCTGACCTCCTGCACCTCCAGAGGGAATGCCAGGCCCGCCCACCTGAGACAGCCACCCCAGCCCCAGCCTACCTCTGACTGCGCCAGCTCATTATCATGGTGGGGGAACCGGAGGTCGAAGCCTCCTCCGTGAATGTCCATCGAGGCTCCAAGGAGGGTGCTTGCCATGGCAGAGCATTCGATGTGCCACCCTGGGCGCCCCTAGGAACCCAAACCACCCAGTGACTGACCAGCCCCCTTCCCAAGGCTCTGGGCTGTCAGGACAACGGTCACAGGGAAGGTCAGAAGGTGGACTCGTCCCGAGGAGCCAGAGACCGTCAGGATGGAGGGTCTAGTCTGCCTGCACCCCCAGCTGCAGACTGGAAGTCAGAGGCCCCGGAAGGGAGGTGAAGGGCATGAAGGCCCGCGGGGCTGTAGCATCCGGTCCCGGGGGGCTGAGGGTACTGGTACGCCACGCCAGCGAGGGGCTCTCCCCGTGACGGAGTCCCACCTCCAGCCAGTCCCCGGCCCTCTCGGGGCTCACCCTTCCCCAGGGGCACGGCCAGGATGGCTCCCCCGGCTTGGAGGCTTTCCACAGGGCGAAGTCGCTGGGGGACCGCTTCTCACTCAGGCGGTCTGCCGAGATGCTCAGGTCTCCTGCAGAACAAGAGACGGGATACTCAGCACTCCTGGACGGGCGGACTCACGCCTCACGCGGGGCCGTCTTGGGGGGCCTCCTGGTCGATCCCTGGACACATTTCCGCTTGTCACCGTGGTCCCACATGCCGTCAGGTCCACCACAGCCAGACTGGAGTGCTTCCCTCGTCCAGTACGGAACCCTGTCTACACGCTCACGAGCAGAGTCTGAAGGCACAACGCGTGGGCCTGGGCCACACCTGCCATCACCTCGCCCCCACCCCCCACCCCCGTCTTCCTGCTGCCACACCTTGTCTGGGATGAGGTGGGGCTAGGCCTAAGGCGTGAGGCAGCCATGGGGCACCGGGTGGGGGCAGCCTGGGCACCTGGGCCCAGGCAGGGGGGACCTTGCTCTACGGCCTGCACGCCGCTCTGCCGGGGGCCTGGGAGGTTTGCAGATACACTGGCTGCCGTGTGGGGTTTCAGGGCCTGGAGGTGGGCCTGGAGCACTCCAGTTCCCCCCATGTTCACAAAGGAGCTCAGGGGAAGAAGGCTGAGGGGCAGTCTCTGAAAGCCAAGAGCAGAAGGGGGCGCCGCTCCTCCAGGGGCGAGGTCAGTGCTGGGCAAGACCCCCCAGAGAGGCCTGGGGGGAAGCCTGTCTGTGTCTGGAGGAGTGATGGGAAATAACCTTGGTCGGCACAGACTACTCTAGACCCCACGCAGGACCTAGGGAGCACGCTAGCAGCTGTGGGGCCCCTTCCTGGGGCGGGGGCTCTGTGCTCCCTTCCCTTAGGGGAGCTTGGGACAGGAAGGACACATGAGTGTCCAGCAGGGTCCCGATGAGTGGCCACATCCAGGTGATAAATCAGATTACAGACCTCTGCTGCCCTGAGAACACAGGAGGGAAGAAGGCAGTGCTGAAGGCCTTCTGGACACAACTTCATGGCTAAGAAACAGGCACTAATGCAGGGTGCTCAGAAGATACAAGGAAGAGCCAGGAGAGAATCCCACAGTCAGGGACGTGGGGTGATGACCGGCCGTGTTCTGGCATTTTTATCGGCAGGTCTGTGTGTGCTTCCATCTGTGCAAGCGGAACGTGGCTGTCCGACCGACAGGACCAGCTGCACGCCAGCCGTGTGCGCCCAGAGCCGCCGCACTGCAACTGGCCACTGCGACTGGCCACTGCGACTGGCCACTGTGACTGGCCACGGAGGTCTCTCTCACCCCTTACTCGACAGGCAATTACATTTAGGCTCTTAATTTTTCCTTATTGTGAACACAGTTACTCGTGAATATATTAGACTTTCTGAAAAGTTTAAAGTTTTGCCACAGAGAAAAGAGGGTCTTCCCCCTCGTCCCCACCCCATCCCCCCAAACAAATGCCCTCACCTGTGACCCTTGCAACCTGCTCCAGAGTTTTAGTTAAGGGAACTACGTCACACCACCCCTTCGGCTCTCCTCCCGGCGCCGTTTCTCATCACCCCTGATGCCCTGTTCTGCCACTCGGAGCAAGCAGGCTGCCCCCCACCGCTGCCCTGCCCTTCCAGGAGAGCCCCACGTGGGGCGAGAGCCAACGCTTCCCGGATGGGGTGTCCTGGGCTGAGGGCGACCCCTGGGGTGGAAGTGGGGATGTCTCTAAAGGGAGGGCAGGCCCATTCCTATATGGTTTTACCTTAGGTTCTGATATTTCTAAAGAGCCCTAAAGGGAAATTATTTGATCAAAATGCATAAACATTTTTATGGCCAACCGCCCTCCAGTAACACCAGCTGGCTGAGAGCGAACCCTGTGCCACAGGGCTGCCGGCTTGGGGGGTGGCCCCCGGATCCACTGAGGGAGCAAGAATGGAGGCAGCACGTCTGAGACGGTCCGGACAAAGGCTCGCACCCACACTTCAGACACCCGGACCGAGCTGGGCACGAGGCCACTGTCAGACATGGTCGCCCACCACCATCAGAAAACAGCCGCTCTGAGTTGTGACCTGGGCATTTAATGGTGTGACAGCCCTACTCGCACCCGGAGGCCGGGCACGTGGACCAGGCCGCACTGAGGGTGTCCGCCACAAGGGCCTGCCTGGCTTTAGCATCTGAGTTTGAGCCCACAAAAATGAGTGGCTCCTGCCCGGACGACCTGTAACAGCTGGTGCTGCGATCCGGCGTTCTCCCTCCTACCCACTCGTGACCCAGGGTGGGAGACTGGCCTTCCCCAGCTCGTCGCACCCCGTTCGAGGGCTGGGAAGTGAGCAACTTCATGACGTGGTGCCTTAAATCAAAACAGCCTGGGGTTTCACTCCCCATGCTGACCCCATGGGGGTGGCTTGTGCCGTTTGCTCAGCAGGTCATAACCTGCATATTCCTAACACCCCCAAGCTGCAGACTCCCCGACACAGACTCACACACAGCGCCCACAGCCCACTGACCCTCAGGTGCCCTCAGTGCCAAGAGATCAACAAACGCCAACCATGTACCAAGGCCCAGGCTTTGCTGTTCTTCTCAAGGTGGTATGTTTGCTGATTCTTTTTGTTTCTTAAGAAATAACCCATCTCACGGACCTAAGCTCAAAAATTTCCAAATGCCTTTGGGTGGAAAAGCACGGCTCCCTGAGCCTGGGTGACACAGGTGCGGCACGCGAGGGGCACGGCGCCTGGCTTGACTCACCTTCTCCCTCCTGCAGGGCTCTCTGGTCCCCAACAGCCTCAGGCACCAGCTTCCCGTACGAGTGCCCCTCACTAGAAGCAAACTTCACCGTGTCAAAGTAGATGGACCCGTTGGAAGCATAGCTGGAGAGCAAAAAAGAAACTGAGGGACGGTGTGACAGATCCTGAAAAGCATCTCTCCCAGAGCAGTCCACAGCTGCTCCTTGGGATGGCAGCCCGAAGCCCACCGCCCGCCCAGGGTGCAGCGGGCCGCAGTCTGCCCCGACCTCTGCTCCTGCCCTGAGTCGGCTCTGGCTCGGCCATCTGGCAGCTGTGACGCGGCCGTTCAACTCCATGGCCACTGTGTGGGCTGAGCAGGGATGTGACAAGGACACCTCACACCAAGTGTCCCTCCCCAGGCAGCGTGGCCCTCCTCCCTGCCCCTGGCCTTGGTGACGGTGCGATGCTGTGTGCCACACCCTCACCTCCCTGTCTTCCCACCTGCGTGGCCCAGCCAGGCCTCTCTGCCTCCCAGACACACTCCAGACTACTCCAGCCCAGAATGACCTGTCTTCTCTCACCTGGGCCGCCCTGGTCACTCAGTTTGGCACACAATCTTATGTAGCAGTGGCGTGCCATACAGGAGAGAACAGGCATCATCCCTTCTAAGAGCCTCCCACTCTGGCCTGTGCCAGGACTCTGGCCCCTCACTGTGCTCAGTGCACACACCTGCCTCCAGCCTGCCCCTACCTCACCTCCCCTGCAAGGTGGAAAAGCATCTCTCCCAGAGCAGGGCACAGCAGACGGGTGCCAGGCACCTGTTTATGCCTCCATTTGTTGGTTATTTGTGAAACTGCTGCCTTTGGAGACGTGGAACGTGGTTCCTGCAGTCAGAGTGCTGGTGTGGTGAACCCAGGGCAGGGGCAGCGTGTAGAATGGCAGCTGGTGAGGGGGACACTGCATGAAACCAGCCTGCCCTGGCACACGACACGCCTGCCTGTCAGGGCCGACATCACCAGGACCTGGCAGTGTCCGTGCTCAGCGGCAGGCTGCTCTGGGCCCTGGGGCTCACGGTCTTAGCTGTGAGCTTCTGGGGGACCGTGGCCAGCTGCTCACTAGCACATCCTGACGCATCCTCACCATGGTCCCCAGGGCAGGCCAGGAACCTCTGCAGAGGGGCCAGCCACACCCATGCACCCTCAGCTCGGCCCTGAGCCACAGGAGTAAGTTTGTTGGGGCTTTGGGGAACAGCCCACACCCCCTCTTGCTCTTCCTTCCTGCCTTGAACAAGGCGGAGTTGTCTGGACGGCTAAATACTTGTATAAATGGGAAGCAATACCGAGGGAAGCCCAGAGGGCTCACCTGCAAAGCAAACCTGGAGCTGAGAACTGAGTGGCACAGAGGCAAGAGGCCTACGGTGAGGGTGGGCCTGAGTGGGGGCTGCTGATGTGTTGTGGCCCCCAGAGTCCTGTGTTGGGGTCCTGACCCCCAGCACCTCAGAATGTGCATGTATTTGGAGACAGGGTCTTTATGGAGGTGATTAAGGTAAAGGAGGTCATAGGGTGGCCCTGATCCAGCAGCATGACTGTCCCCATAAGAGGAGGTCAGGACATGGAAGGCGACATAAGGGACATGTGTACACAGTGACAAACGTGCAGCGTCGGCAAGAAGCCGGCCATCTTCAAGCCAGGGCGAGGGGCCCCAGAGGAACCAGAGCTGCAACAGACACATTCCTGCTGCTGAAGCCCCCAGCCCCCGGCACTTCGTGACAGCACCAGGGCACTAACCCTGAGCAGCACCACAGCCCCTGCTCCAGGCCCGCTCAGAGGCGGGAGCAGCTCTCTTTGGAAAACCGTCCCCACTTTCCGGAGCGTGCTGCCCTGGGGAGGGCCCTGTGCTTACCCGTAACCGTTGTCTACAATCTTCTGGACGAAGCTCACGATCTCGGGCACGTACTCACTAACTCGGGTTAAGACGTCGGGAGGGAGAACCTGCAAGGACAGACACGTCCTGGTTCTTCCCTCTGGAATGCCAGCCTCCTCTGGGCATGCTCCCAGGGTGAGCCGTAGAGCCCCTCGTGCCCCCCAACTCCCATTTTAACCTGGAGTCAGCTTGCTAAACGAGGCCCCTCAGTGACCGGGGCCCTTGGCCTGGGAGAGCAAGCACAGGACCCCACGCGACACTCACGTTCAGGGCCTCCATGTCCTTGTGGAACTCCCCTTCCCAGAACTTGGGCAGCTGGGAGAAGATGGAATTGTCAGTCACCTCACTGCCAAGTGTGGAGTCCAGCCAGTCAGAAAGCAAATCCTTGGCTTCTTCCAACAATACCTGCAGAGAAAGACACAGAATATCCATAAGTGTGCCAGCTTCATAGGGTTGCATCTAGTGCATCCACGCATCAGTCCAGGCCTTGAATCCAAAGGCATGCTGAGCACAGCCGGGTCCGCGAGGAGCTACCATCTCCCAGGCAGCAAAGCCCCCACAGATGGCTCAGCACCCCGTGCTCAGGAGCTCTGACAACTGTGCTGGGAGGGCCAGGGTGTTGAAGAGTGTGCATGGGGTGGCACCCACAGCCCGGACACGGGGCACATAAAGAACATTCCCAGCAGACGTCGGCTGGCACTTAGGAGACAGGCAGAGCCCAGCCCTAGAGGATGATCTCAAAGGCACACCACCCTGGTCAGGTGCTACTGACGGGAGACGCTGGTCCCATGTCACACATGACACACAGTGTCAGTTATGAGACACGTTCTGTCGCCATCTGACACTCACATCACGTCAGGCAGAAGGGAAGTCCACCTGTGACATTATGTGATGGTGTCAGGGCCGTGGCCTGAGCCTCACAGGCCAGGAGACCCTGGAGGCCTGCCTCAGAGGGGTCCAGTATCTTCAGCATGTTAACTGGAACAGTGACAGGGACATGGGGCCAGACAGTCCGCAGTCCACCGGTGAGGAGGGAGGCAAAGAAACAGGGTGGAGGGAGGAAGCGCAGGAGGAGTGGGCATGGAAAACCGTGAGCACACAGGGTGGGCGTGTGCAGATGCACGAGGTTGACCAGGCAGGATTGCCAGGACAACCCACCAACAGCCCCCAGAGAGGACAGACCGGCCAGCACGCTGCTAGGCCCACAGGTGGCTGCAGATCTGCAGGGACCAGCCAGGCGCCCAGTGTGCAGGCAAGCAGAAAGGGGGGGAGGCTCCCCGGGCCTGCTGCCAGACTGCCCAAGCAGAGGGCACAAAGCTCCCAAGGTGGCACCCCTGGCCTCAGGGAGGCGGATGGCCTCTCCACGAAGGCATCTGCACTTCCAGCCCACAGGATGGACACAGATCACAACAGCAGAACAATGAGATCCTAATCAAGGCCACAAAACCCGAGGAAAGGAGCACTTGTCTGCGCGACAAGCCAGGGACCCACTGGCAAGGGCCTGGACACAGAAGGGACGGGCGCTCAGTGCTCAAGGCAGTGAGGACGGAGCCTGAGACAAGCGGCTCTGCGGGCTTGAGAAGGGCAGCGACTGCCGCTCTGTGGACTGTCGACTGGCGGAGCAGGACGCCACACGGGCAGGTGAGACAGCTGGAGGGGGAGCTAGGGGACAGGGAGACAGCCCCACAGGGTCGCCGACAGCAAGAGCCAAGGAGGAAGACACGAGTGCGGCTGGGAGACACGAGACAGGAGGTGTGACTGGAGTTCCGTGGGGAGGAGAGGAAGCAGAGGGGATGCCCAATGGCACACCTGCGAAGTTTCTAGAAAGGACGCAACAATCCACAGACACGGGAAGCACAGAAAATGTCCAAATAAGACCCTTAAGATGTCTTAGAGGGAGAGCAGAAAACTAGAGAATATTTTTATAATAAGCCAGACAGAAGAAACATTTACCTACAAAAGAAAGGCAGCCCCAAGGGCAGAAGTCTCCTCACAACTGTGGAACAGCCCGAGGTGCTCAGAGAAAACGCCCGAGAGCCTTCACCGTGTGACCAGCAAAGCCAAGTCTACAAACACAGGGAATAAGACCTTCTGGAGATTCAACAGCCGGCTTTCCCACCAGTACCTCTAACACAGTGGCTCTAAAGCTGCCTGATGGCCAGACTCGCTGCAGGTGCCGTGCGGACCACCAGGCCCTCCCCGCAGGTCCCCACTCATCCTCCAGGGGACCCTCAGCTCAGGGTGTGGCTGGCTGACATTCAAATCTGGTACACCCCCAGCTCAGGGGGACCAAAGGGTGGTCTGACAACCTGCGGCACATGCTCCTAGGAGTTTGTTGGAAACACAGACTCTTAGGCCACAGCCGCACTGACCAGACTCTTGGGGGAACCAGCAAGTCCCCAGGATGCAGGCGTTGCCAAGTCCCAAGGCACTGCCAACTGACATGGCTCCCCTAAGGACAGACATCTAGTCATGACACCGAACTGGCAGGGCTTTAAAATGAGACTGAAAACACCGGGTAACAGCAGCATTACAGGAAATCAGGGGAGCAGGAAGTCAAGCCCAGTGCCCTACACTCCTTATAAGGCCTGGGAAAGGGGACAATGGCCTAATTAGTCACTAAGTTAATGCACATGGCACAGGATCAGCAGTCAGCAGGAGAGGAGCAGAAACAGAGACATCGGAACTTGTCAAAGCGAGGCAGTCATGGCCCACAGCAAAAGCCAGGAGTGGGGAGACCCAGGTGAGGGGACAGCAAGATGACAGGGCAAGGCCGTGAGGGGAGTGGGCCCAGCCCCCCAGGTAAGACAGAGACCGAAGACTGGATTTCAGGTAAGGCCTCCAGCCACGTGGTGATGACAAGGGCCAGGGCAGAGGAGATGGGGTGCAGACCTGGTACAGGAGCTCACTTTCCCTGGGAAAGGCAGCTGGGTGCCAGAGTGGAGGGCTGGCAGGGTCCCGGATTTGTGCAGACCACCACGGGCTGGGGGGCACTCATGAACGTTACTTGGGATAGAGCGGGCCTTGGCACGCGGAAGGATGCAGCTCACCACGGTGATTGCCATTCTAAGCTTGACCATCCCAATCAAATAGCCTCAAAACATGTGAATAAAAAAGTAACAGAGCAGGGAGAAACGGGCAACTCCATCATTTTAACTCACCAGGGGGAAGTTGTTTTTTTTTTTTTCTTACAAACTCTTTATGAATAGGTAAGCCAGCAAAATAAAGTTGGCAGATACACAAGTTATTAGCAACATCGCCAACACGCTTGACTTACTGGACAGCTTGTAGACTTTTGCACCAATTAGAGGATACAACACCTTCTCAAGCACAAGAGGACAGCTCCAGAACCTGACCACACAGCAGGCGAGGCACGAGTCTGCCCTTCACGGAGCCAGCGGGGTGGGCCATGTTCGCTGACCGCAGGGCAACGCAGTTGTAAGTGAAAGAGAACAGGTTAATCTGGAAGACGCCATCTCTTTGGCAATCTGAAGCATTACTTCTAGATGATTTGTGGGTTTAAAAAAATAAATCGAAATGGAAATATTGTTCAGAAGTGAATGATGTCAATGTACGAGAAGGCAGCAGAAAGGACACTTTGAGGAGAATGTATGGCCTTAAATGCTCAAGCCGGAAAATGAGCTAAATGACAAAGATGTGAGAGAAAAAAGAATATGCCCCAAGAGAAAAGGAAACAATAAAGATGGAGCAACATTTGACGGAAGAGAGACTTCTGGTTCCAGTCTCACACATGAGGAGTGCGGGAGTCGCCTCCTCGTCCTAGTAAGTAAGAGGCGGAACAGACTCAAAGACGAATGACTCTCCCTGGGTCTATCAGAGAAGAGAGGCCACAGGGAAGCTGCTGCCCAGAGGAGAGCGAGATGGATACAGAGGACCCCAACCTACGGGGCAGGAACCAATGTGGGGGACCGGTGCCCCTCCGACCCTGGTCTGGGGATGATCAATTGTGGGGGTGGATGCGCCTGAGATGGAAACTCCAGGGGCCTGGGAATTTCTGTGCAAGTCCCACACTCTTCCGTGACTGACCTTCAGTAGCTCCACCAGTCTCTCTCGGTAAGTACAGGAGAAACCCCCACCCACCCCACCACCATGTGCTTGGGGGTTGAGGGTGGGAACCACATGGCAGCTACTCTGAAACACGCCAAAGCACCTCGTCCTTCCCGGCTCACCTGCCAGGGCTCACCGGCACCTACAGAGCCTGGGAATGCCCGTCTCCTGCCCCGCTAGGCCTCCCGTCCCACCCACGGGAGGGGAACACCTGAGACACTCTTGACACGCAAAGCCCAGAGGCAGAAGTCCTGGGCGACCCCTCCCTGCCCGCGCACGCCCACGTGGCAGAGGCCGCTGAGAGCGGTGCCCTTCCCTCGGGACAGCAGGCCCAGCTGGCGAGAAAAAGCTGTGAGGTGGACCAAAGGCCAGCGCGATTTGGAGAGAGTGAGTGCGCCACAGCCCCACGCGGCAGGGCTCATCGGCCCGGGAATTTCACACGGTGATCGACCTGCTAAGGGCTCCAGCGGGTGGGTGAGGTCGGCAGCAATGAGAGCAGGTGCTGGGGAAGCCGCTGCAGGGGACAGGAAGCACGTGGCTGGACAGCAGGAAGTAATCGTTGGCCTGAGGCTTCTCAACAAAATCTCCCAAACCAAAAAGCCAAGTCTTTGTTATCAAAGACTGAAACACACAGAACAGAACAGAGCGTCCAAGGGTTGTGGGACAACCACAATGGGGAACACGCCCGGGGGGTGGGGGGGGCACGCGCACGGTTGCTCAGCTCCAGCGGTGGCCCGTGGGGGGGCGCTGCTGTCAACACGGACCACCTCGGGGGCTATAGCGGCCCAGAGGCCAGAGGAAGGGGGCACGGCCCAGGGAAAGGCCCCATAGCCCGTTTCGACTCCAGCCTCTTGCTCCCCCTTCTCTGGGTGCTGCCCCTCACAAATCCGGGGGGAGGACACTGGATGGCCTTGGACAACTTGGAGAGATGGCTGCTCCCCCCACATCCCCCGTGTGCCTCCTGTTTACTGGGAGCAGAGGCGGAGTAGGGCCAGGACCTGGGGGCAGGGCGGCCAGGATGGGAGGGCACCTGGCAGTGTTGCAGGCAAAGACCCAGGACCACACGTGTGTGCGGCGAGCCGCATGGACACGCAGGGCTGGCAGACATGGTCAACTCTCACCTCCACACAGCTGTCGTTGCCCTCTGCGGTGAGGCCCGCCTCCATGGCTCTCTGCAGCGGCTCTGCGGCGAGCTCCACTGTGCGCTGAATGCGTTCCAGCATCTGCTTTTTGGCAGGGTCCATGGTCTCGCTCAATTTTGCTGAAAACAGCTACAAGCACAAGGAGAAGGCAAACCCGTCGGCTGCTGCCCAGCAAACCCGCTTGCAGCCTGACCGAGCAAGGGAGGCTGGCGTCTCCCACTGCCACCTGGGTCCTTCAGGTGCTGTCCAGGCTTCGCCTCCAGAGGCAGGAGGGAGCTGAGACAAAGGCCCTGGCCTGGGCAGTCTCTGTCGTGGGCCTCCGTGTCTCCGGTGTAAAGTGGGCATGAGAAGTGTTCCTAAGGCCGTGCTAGGGATTACACAAGGTGACAGGCATCCTTGGAGACTTAGAGGGCCTCCCTCGTGAAGGTGCCACAGCCTGGTGGGCCCTCCCACCGTTGCCCAAAGACTGCTAATCTCTAATTCTACTCCTATTTTATCTTCTGGAGATAAAAGGCCATAAACATACCAGTGATTATTGATGTAATTATCAAAGGTAGTAATTACCATTAAAGAAGAGAAAACTTCATCTAGTCTCACTAGATAAAATGATATGCAATACAAATGTTTGTAATACTGTTATTTGAAATGAAAATAGTAACTGCATGCAAATAATAGAACTAATTTCTTCAGATAATTCAGAGACTCTCTAGAATAGTTGATTTCAAGAAGCTCAGCTCAGCTTGTGCACCTCAGTCAAAAGTACTTGATTTGGCCGTGACCCTGATGTGGATGACAACGGCCATGCCAGAGATGCCTCACGTGCGAGTCCAGGTCAGAGGCACAGTGATGCGCACGGGCAGGAACAGCCGGCCAGGCCATGCCCGGCTGCAGGGGCCTTTCCCACAGGGCAGGGGCTGTACCCGTGGCAACTTCGGTGCCCCTGCAGGAGCTGGCGTTCGTCCTGGACACTGTGAAGCCCTCCAGGGATGGCACCGCCCTGGGGGCACAGGTGTGAATGGCTACGGGCCGCGGGAGGAGCACAGGAGAGGAGGGGCAGGGCCCACCTTCAGGGCCGCGTGGACATCGTCCAGGAGCTGTGCGGCCTGGGGCTGCCTCTCCCGGTACCGGTCAAACAAGTGGTTCTGCCGGGCCCTCCTGATGATCTGGGGGAGAAAGGCGGGGGGGGGGGTCACGCTCGGGGCCGCGCCCCTCCCCACGCAGCGGGCGGGCGGGCGGGCAGGAGCAGATACTGCCCTCCGCTCCCGCCCGCCCAGCTGTCTGGGGCCGAGCCTTTGCTCATGTGACCTCTCTGGTGTTGAGGAGACAAGCGCGTGCCCCCAGCTTTCTGTGCAGGGCTACACACGAACGTTGGGCCACCGCAGGTCCCATGAGGCACAGTTAGTGTTTGATCGACCTGGTCCCTGAACATGCAGCTTCCTGACAGCTTCTAACATCCAGAGACATGGGAGTGTCCTTTGGATGAGCTGTTCATCGGGGGATGCAAATAATGGTTATCAGGTGGAGGTCTGAGCTGGCCAGCCTCCTTGTTATTTACTTATCTGAGAATCACGGCCTCCTTCCTACCATCTGCTGTAAGCTGTCCGCTCCAGAACTCCTTACCTTATCATCAATATCCGTGATGTTCATGCAGTAGAAGACGTCATACTTGAAGTAGTCCCTCAGCACTCTTCTCAGGATGTCGAACGAGATGTAGGACCTAAAGCAACAGCAGGAGACCTTCCAGATCGCGAGCTATGCCCGCACCGCGGAGCAGGCAGCTGCCAGGGAAAGGACTCTGGGGCACCTCCCCCAAGGCCTGCTGCTCTCCGCCCAAGGCCCTGCGGCCACGGGGGAGCTCCAGGTCTGAGTGCCAGGGAAACCCAGCACCTGGGCACTCCCACCAGAGCCACAGGTGCGTGGGGAGGTGCAGGGGGCAGCCGGGGATTTGGGGCTGGGGCATCGCTCCTTTTGGCTAGCAGCGTTCTCTAGTTTCTCTACAGTGAGCATGCACCACTCACAGAGTGGAAATTGCTATTTTAGTAAGAGAAGGAAAATCGGTGTTGGTCTGCCCTTCAAACTGCAGCAGCTGGCACAGCCCGAGGCTGAGGGACACGCGTGCAGGAGCCGGCAGGCCTACCTGGCATGGCCCATGTGAGATGCATCATAAACGGTCGGACCGCAGCAGTACCATGTCACCCTTCTCCCGTTTTGAGGTAGAAACACGTCCTTTGTTAGAAACGAAGGGGTAACAATCACAGGAACGCAAGAGGCCTGCACAGGGCCCCCGAATCTGCAGCAAGTGGCTGCTACAGTCCAAGGACCGCTTGGCTTTCCTGAAGAGTCACACACACCTGGCCGGGGACTGTCAGACTCCTGAGATGGCACGTCTCCGTGCACGGAGGGGCCTGGGTGTGCACAGGCTGGCAGCAAACAGAATGCTGCTTCCCACACAGCAGTTGCTTACACTCACCACGTACCCTCTGGGACTCTGGCCCGACCCAGGGCCGACGGGAGGCAGGTGGCGCCCTCTCCCTTTCACAGATGAGGACACTCATCTCCAGTCGGACCAGGTCCACCTGCCTGGAAGGGCTGGGCTTGGAGGCCACGACCGCCCAAATCGAAGCCCTATTAGCAGCTGGCTGCATGCCACCCGCCAAGTGTCCACAGTCCTAGACCAGTTAGGGGCTCTAGTCACCAACTAGGTCCAGAAGGGGGACAGTCTCCCTGCCCACTGAGGGTGCTCACTGGTGAGAATCCAGCCCTGGAATCCAGCTGGAGCCCTTTCCTGAACTTCTGGCGTCCATGGCTGCTGAGCAGAACGAGCCAAGCAAAGCCCTGATTAGGAACCAGCCCTGCTCCTTCAAACCCGCTCGGCTCCTGGCAGCTCAAGCGGGCCTGCCACTGCCCGGTGTTCCTGGCTGGCACTGCCACATCTGCAGCCACCTTATGTCCTCTGACAGCATGCCAAGGTCCGGCCTGGCTCTGAGTGACCACAGGCATTCACACCCGGGCGGGGCCCAAGAATGCACAGGGGGCTGCGGGCTTCGGACTAGTGGGTGGGCTGGGACACAGTGTCCCACGTTTCAGAGGACTGCACTGCTCCGGCCACACAGGGACCCATGTGAGCAGCTGAAGGCTCTCCACCTGGACTTGGGGGAACTCCAGAGTCCCGTGCAAGGAACAGCTTTGTGTCTGGAAGGGCAGGGGGCTCACAGGGGCCGTCTCTGCACCTGCTCCCCACAGGCTCCCTCCTACCTTGCTCCGAGTGAGGCTGTTGTACAGGCGGAGCTTGCATGACTCGGACCTGGATGGAGGAGACCACTGAGGCTGTGCCCGCCGGCCTTTACCTGCAAGGGTAGAGAGAGCAGCTGGGTCATAGGAAATGCAAATGTAAGTCACCATCCTAAAGACTGTTTTTACAATGGAAATAGTGTTTACAGTGAAATATCGCACAGTGTTAAACAATGTGGCACTGTCAGCATCGCCTGTGTCAGACCAACTGCTGCGCTGCTTGGTGTCACTGCCTCTGCACACGGCACTGGCCCTACCACAACCCGACCCCCTGTGTGGCTCAGGAGGCCCATCACATCCTTCAAACATGGGCCCTCATGTCGCTGTGGGCCCAGCGCCAGACACTGCTGTCGGTCCAGTGGAGGCACAGGCCCTGCATGGGTGGGTCACGCTGCTGGACTATGATGCAGTTTATAGCTCAGGGGCCCCTGCCTCCCCTGGGAGGACAGCCCTCTGTGGAGGCCTTGCAGGGCTGGCCGCATCCAGGTGCAGCAGAGACCAGGCCAGAAACAGCTGCTGGGCTAAGGCCTTGGAAGTCAGCACAAACAGCCCCGGCCCCTCTCCACCAGTGGGTGAGCGGCAAGAGCCTCAGTTCTGGTCCCTGTCCCTGCAGCACGCAGGTGGCTCTGTGCCCAATTCTGACGCAGACGCCGCCTCTGCTGCTGGCTTTGAGTTATCAGCCCCTGACCGCCTCTGGGAGGAGCTGGGGATGCTCCCTGCTCCTGCCACCGCCCCTGTCCCCTCTGGAGCGAGTGTCCTGGGCGCTCCCTTCTGGACTCTCAGGGGCTGCTCCAGGCCCACACTCCCAGCCAGATAAAAGGCAGTCCTCAGGCAGCCTGTGTTCTGATCACCTGGGGTGTGGGTGGGGGGTGGCTCCGGCCTGGCCAGGAATAGCCCAAGGCCAGTACTCATGCCCCATGGGCATCTGGCCACCTTGCCACCAGCCCAAGGCTCTGCTCCTGTGCCAGGAACCCAGCTGTCCCCTCAGGGCCCACTCAGTGCCAGCTTTGTGCCATGCTCACTGTGTCCAGGATGGCCTAGCAGGAAGCCTGGCATGCCTGCTCCTGTCTGGCCAAGCAGGACGAGCTGGCCACTGCAGCTCCCTCTGCCCACTTCCTGCACCTTCCCGCCTTGGCCGCTGTGTCTGCACAGATTTGTCCTGCGCCAGACCCCACACGGGCCTCCTTTGAATCTACAAGGAAGGCAGCCAGTAGACCACTGCCCACTGGGAGTCACAGGGAGTCAGTCCTGGGCTCTGTCACTTGCCCAAGGCGGCCAGTCAGCCACATGGAGGGCGCAGGTAGCTGACAGCAAAGGGGACAGGGAGGAAGGCACATGCATATGAGAGTGTGCACGTGCGTGTGTGTATGCACTCGCACACAAGCAGGGAGTGGGCAACTGGAGGGGCAGGGGGCAGACGGTGCAAACAGGAGCCCCTTACTCTAGGTAAGCACCAGCAAACTGAGGTGGCCCCAGAACCAGGGCATCAAACATCACATGCTTATAGGGCCAGAAATGCGCCTCATGGGCTCATTTTAAATACAGCCAACATCGCCAAAGGAAACAATCCATAATTTAATGACTCTCCACGTGCCGTTTATGACTCCATCTGTCTCCTCCCTAAGGCCCTGTGACTCTGAGACACAGACAGGGCTGTCATCTGGGACAACTGGGGATGCCGGCTAAAGCTGGCACGCACACCAATGAGAACCAGATGCCTGCAGGCGGGTGCTCACCCTGCTGGGCAGGAAGCCTTGGCTGGCCTGCCTGGACGGGGCTGACGGTGCAACCCAGGAGGCCTGGCCGGCAGACGCTGTGATACAACACCTGGGCATTCTAGTGCCATGAAGGGCTGCACCTGCCACCCAGCTGGCTTACACAACCTCCTATTTTCAAGAGGGGAGGCCATGGAGCTACTGCACAAAGACCCTTGATTTAATAAGAAAACTGTTCTCTGGCGCCCCCTTACACAGCTAACTGCCCCCACATCCCCACGCACTAACAGGGCCCACCTGCTAGCAAGACTCCCACGCACACTCAACCTGACGATTCTGATCCGTGTCCCCATCGCGGCAGTCACCGTGACTGTGCCTTACTTTTCTGCTTCGGTTTCTCTCTGAAGCAAGGGACACATGTTCATTCACTCACCACGCGGGCGGTCCTCTCCAGAGCCTGTCCCAGAGCATGCTACCATGGCAACGGGGCCCTGGCCTGACAGAATCACACCTGCGGCAGCTGAAGCCCCATGCACCCCCTGTGAGCTGAGTCCTACAACGAGGTCCTGGGAAGGGTGGCGGGAAAAGGAAGTAGCAGCAGGGTGGGCCAGTCCCCTGCAGCGCTGGGCCCCACCCACCTGGGAGGGACTCTGCCCAAGGCCGTGAGGTCATAGGCCGCGGAGCGGGGAGCAGGTCACACCTACATTCCCACAGACACACACAGCCAGACCTGCACCTGGCGAGGAGTTTAACGCGCCTTCCTCAGTGAGAGCCTGCGCCAGGTTCCTTCCTGGAGGGGAGGGGGCAGGGGGTGGCAGAGAGCCCCGGGGAGGAGGGGTGGCAGGCTGAGCCCTGTCCAGGGGGGCCGACGGACCTCTGCGCTGTGTGCAGAGGGGAGGCTGTTGGCACAGGGAGGAGGGAGGGTCCAGGCCCTGGACAGGGGGCTTAGGCAAAGCGGTGGTCCCTCTCCATGTTGAGAGGGTCTTACGGGAAGGAACACAGTGGGCACAGCCCAGGCACAGGGACTTAGACTGGGGATCAGCAGAGGGGGCAGGGACCAGCCATGCCAGAGGTGTGCTCGGGGCTCATGGCATGCCAGCAGGGAAGGAAGCTCAGCCGGTGGACAGGGTGCCAGGGAGTGAGGGGCTGCAAGGGGCAGCGCTCCCACCCAGGAAGGGACTTCAGAGGCGTGTGAGCCGGGCAGCTGCGTGCTTCCTGCAGCAGTGTGAGGAGGCGGATGCGCGGGTACTGATGCTCCGGGGATGTGGGAGAGGGCACTGACTACGAGGGTCCCAGGACCTGCCCGAGGCTGAGGCTGACAGGCAGCAGCACCAGCCCAGCCCCTGGCTTGCAGGCTGATGACCTGATGCGTGCCACGCCTGCCATGCCCTGGGCACGCGAGGTTCCTGGTGGCCCCCTAGCTGGCATAGGGGGTGAGAGGACTTGGAAATGGGAGGGGGCAGGATAATGGCCCCAGTGCCGCTGGGTGCCCGCCTTCCCCTGCTCCGGGTCAGCCGAGAGCAGGCCGGAGCATCCGGGGCCTCGCTGTCCTTCATGTAAGTTAAAGGTGTTTGCAGAGCATAGACCCATCTTCATCTCGTGAGGTTGATGGCGTGTGTCTGAATCATTCAACAAGGGCCCTCAGTGGAACCCCAGGCAGGCCACAGCTGAGGCTGGGAGTCCCCGAAGGCCACGCTTTGGGAGCAAGGACCAGGGAAAACCTGTCACCACAAACGTCCCCTGGGTCACCATGCTGGGCGCCCAGAGAGGTGACCCATGTCAGTGAAGCCTCCATCCTATGCTGGGCGGGGGTGGGGGTGGGGTTGCTACAGGGTTACTCAGGAAACTGAACCGCACCCCACCCACCCATTAGAGCAGGCAGAGATCAGGCCACAGTGCGGGGATGGTGGGATGTTCCAGGTGCCCCACCTGAAGGTGTCTAGAAACCCCCCGGCAGGCTGTCCAGCACCTGGCCTGCCCCTCCCATGGACGGAGGCAGGTACCCAAATCCATGGAACAGCCAAGCTGCTTGAGAGCACCAGGCAGTTCACGGACAAACACCCTTGGATTCATCAAAGGAGAAACCACACTGGAACTGCACCCCTGAGACTTTCCAGTAGTGCCCCCAAAGTATAGGCTCCTGGGGCCCCCAGAGCTCCAGCACTGAGAGGAGCCAGAGCCACGTGAGGTTTCATCTCAAAGCAGAGAAGTGACTTACTTCTGATTTTCAAAAAGTTCAAGGTCAATATTGCTTTAGTATTTAACCATTCTAAGTCTGGGGACACATACAATGCAACCTCACAGAAAGGGCAGAGAGAAGAGCCCAGGCAAACCCAAGCCAGGCAAGGACACGTCTACGTTCCTGGGATCCGGGGCACCTGATGCAGCTCCGTGTGACAGCATGAGCTTGTGGGAGCGGCTCCACGACAGCGGCACGGGGGCCCCGGTACTCAGCCGGCTCCTCGGCGCACCTGAGCCTCGCCTCCACGCGGGGGGTGCGAGTCAGCCCACCAGGCCACCCTCCTGCACCTGGTGACAGGTGCCTGCCCTGCGGGCTCCTCTGTGGCGCTGCTGCCAGGTGCCGTGCACCCGCAGGGCCCTGACCGCAGAGGCGGCTGCTGGCAGGAGAGGCCCTAGCGGCTGGGAAATGTTCCAGCTACTCTGCTACTCACTTGCTTGGTGCCCACAGGGCTCGCCTCTGCTGTGGGGGGCGCCCAGGATCGCTTCTACGTGCCTGAACCACCGAGCCACGTGGAAGAGGGGTGCGTCAGCGGGAGGGGCCGAGAGCTGCCTGAACACGTCCACGTCTGCCTGGGACAGGGAGTGCCCCTGGATATAGCTGCGCGTGCTGAGGTGCTCGTTCAGGGCCTGCACCCTGGCCGCCTCGTCACTAACGCTCAGGATGGACCTGTAGTCGGGAGCTGCAAAGACAGAGGCACGTGGTGTCAGTTGGGGGCAGAGGCCTCGGGCAAGAGTCCAGGAAGACAGAGGGTCCTGGGTGTCAACCCTTCCCCAGATATGAGATGTTCAGAACAGGCATATCCAGAGGGACAACAGACAGGTGGTTGCCTGGAACGGGGCAAGAGGGACGGGGAACGATTCTCATGGAGTTTCCACACTGAGAAGGTTCTGGAACTAGACAGAGGTACTGGTTGCACAATACTGCACTAAATGCCGCTGAAACTGTGCACTTTAAAATGGTGAATTTTACGTCACATGAATTTCACCTCAGTTAAGGAATGCAAACACGCACACATGCAGGACCCCTTTTCGGCTGATGCACACCTCCCATCCGGGCCCGGAGGGCTGGTGCTGACCAGTTCTGGGAGGGTGCTGGGGTGGGTGAGAACTGCAGAACTCTCAGCCCCACTTTGGGCCCAGCCCCGTGCAGCCAAGGCCATGTTCCCGGGAGGGCAGAGCCCCTGACATGCCTGCCCCAGGGAACAGACTGTTCAGCCAGCCACCCTTTCCTACAGCAACTACTGAAGGAGGCTGACAGCTGAATTTGTACCTCCCACAGCCCAGAGTGACTCTCTCAGGGACGGGAAGGCCACTCCTCTGAAAGGCAATTATCCGGGAGGATGGGCTCTGGGCTCCGGGCTCCGCTGGAAGACAGAGCACCACTTCAATGACTGCGGCCAGCGGACACTGCTGGCCGCAGCAGCCTCCGTCATCACCAGCCCTTTGTGATTTTCACCTCCCTGGTTCTACAGACCCTCCCCCCGCCCTCCCCCTCCCTTTAGTGCACCTGCCGCTGTCACCCCTGCACAGAATTGGAGTAACACCTGTTCTCACCACTGTAACTGATATTTGGCTGGTTTCTCTCTGGCTTGGGGGCCTCAGGAGCCAGGGCTGCCCCCAGACCTAAGCAGGAGGGCACAGCAAGGGGCCAGAGGTGAGTCGGGTGGCACCAGGCCTCTGGCTGTGGGAAGGAGCCTGAGACCGTGAGTCTGAGCCGCCCGTGAGCCATGCTCCTAATCTCAGCTATTCCACTGAAGTTCCCCGAGGGAACAATGGAAAGAGGGCCAGTGTTGCTTCCTTCCCCACAGATGCCCTGGGCTCAGGGTGCACATGGCCTGGGGGCAGCTCAGTGTGGGCGTGTGGGTCCCTCCCGCTCTGCCTGGTGCAGCTTCCCTTCTGGCACAGGGCAGAAGCCCTACACGCGAGCTCCTCCAAGCAAGTCAGTGGATCGTGGTGCTGGTCCCTCCATGGGACAGGGAGGGGACGGGGACCTACACAGCTGTGCCCACCAGTGCCCCTGCCCGTCTTCTCCCTGCCCAGCAGGGCAACAGGAAAGGCACTCCACCACACCCACACAGGCCTGACAACAGACCGCACAGCGTCTGGGGGAGCCACACGCACACAAAGGCCTTTGTACTCTTGTTTCCGCTGTGGGGAAAGCCCCTAATTCAGGTCCTGCCAATACCCACTTCTGGACACAAAGCCACCAGCCAGAAACCAATAGAAGATGAAAGCCTGCAGCATCTTCCAAGGGGCTGCAGGCCAACTATCCGGGTTCTTGGGCTGCCCTGACCTCACCTGCAGGGAGGCGTGGGCACCAAGGGGAGAAGTCTTCCCTGAGCTCTCAGGCAGATGCTATGCTTAAGACACAGGCTTCCCTCCCCACTGCACCCCAGGGGGGTTCCAGCACAGGGCGCATCTCATGCAAGGACAGCCGCCCACTTACTGTGGCCACCAGGTACCGCTGCTCTGCACACCCTGCCCACCATCTGCAAATTAGCCCCAGGAACACCCACAGAGGACAACAGTCCGAGGCTCCACCTGCAAGGATACTGGGACCTGGCCCCTCCCTCCCCAAGACCCTGGGGGCAGGCCCTGGGCAGGAACTGCTCCACAAGGTGGCCAGGGCAGCCTGCTAAGAAGGGCCAGGGCTCAGCCTTCCTGCAGCCAGCCCCGATCTCACAGCAGTGAGTGTCCCAGAGTGCAGCGCCAGGGATGGGCTGGGGTGTCCGGCGCCTCGGCCGGCAGGCCCTCCCCCACAGCACCCAGCACCCAGGCTTTGTTAAGGCTGCAGCTGCTTTTAACCCCCAAGCATGCTCAGCGAGAGCCACACTGCTGCCTGAAGGCACACCTCCCGGGGGCGCAGCTTATGATGCAAGCCAGTCCTACAAGGAGAACATCAACTCTGGAACTGTCAAAGGAAGTGATCTTCAAAGGTGGCCGGTGGTCCTGGGGTGATGCTGCCCCCAGCTTCCTCCCTTCCCTGCTGTGGCGGGGAGGGCTGTTCCGGGTAGGTCTGCGCCTTCTGCTGCGCTCTGGGGAACAGCCCCTGGGACAGCAGTGCTGACAGGAACTGCCCTACTCCCGCTAAAGGTGGAACCCAGGGAGAAGGGAGGCAGCACCTGCCAGGGCATCCTGGGCCCCAGGACCACCTAAGGGAACACAGACAGGACCTGCCCCCAGATTTTCTGCAGGGCATGTTCCTTCCCAGGAACTTCTGTTCTCCGGGGGCACCTGCCCCCAGCAGCACCCCTCGACTATGCGGAGGAGAATGACACCCACCAGAGATGATGCAGAGGCCCTGCCGGAGATGCAGAGAGCTGGCGTGGGCCACATGTGGGCTTTTGGGAGTGGTTCCCCTTGCACAGACCCTCCTGGCTCCAGTCTCCCAGCAACCTCTGTGGAGTGCAACCATCGGTGCCAGGACCAGAGCCCAGGAGAGGGAGGGGTCAGAGCTACGGACAACGGAGGCTCCCGACAGCCACTGGCTTCAGGGCCCTCCCACCCCTCAGCCCACTGCGCAGGGGAGAGGCACTCCAGGGGCTCAGTATTCTAGCAGCAGCACCGGCCCTGGGGACTCGCCGAACGCGGTTACCCTCCACAAGCCAGGTCACAGACCATTTTATTTCCTTCATTTTTCTACAATAGGCATGTGTTTTTTTTTAAAAAACGTGTCAAACGTTCTAACCAATATGAGGTAGTGGGGGAACCGCCAGCCTGGCAGAGGGCCTGTGCAGCCCATTGGGCTCCCCGCACACTCCCCCACACCACTCCCCTCATCATGAGTAAAAGAGGCTCCGCACAACACACGCCACCTCGTAAAGCTGTGGAGCATTAGCGAAATTACACTTGTAAAAGGTTTACGACGCCAGCTGACATGCAGCCAGTGCCCAGTTTGCCATTATTATTAGAATGGCTCCTGTATTAGTATTACTATCATAACCGTCCCTGGAGTTGTTTGCCCAGGGATTACACAGACATTTAAAATGTACTGTCTGGAGAAGCCCAGACCATCAAAAGGGAGGGATGGCTCAGGTGGGGGGCATGGTGCCCAGGGACACAGGCGGATGACAAGCTTCCAGGTGTCAGGCCACGGTCACCAAGGTAATTGTGGCGCCACTACATTTAAACGTGTCTCCAGGAAACAAAACAGGTTAGCTTTCAGGTGGTCCAGGGGCCTGGCCAGAATGCCGTCTGGCGTGGGCCTGCAATGCTGAGGTCATGTAAGAAGCCTCCCCTCCTGAGAGGGTGGCCACCGGGCAGGGCCTCCCAAGGAGCCCGCATGCACGGGGCACCAATCACCAGCTCCATTCAGAAACACGCTGCAGGAGAGATGCTGCCTTCGGGGGACCTCCTAACCGTGGACATGATTATCACAGCACAGAAAGCTGACATGTTCATAAAACGTTTTCTGAAACTACACAAACTCCAGAACTAGCTGATCGCTCAGCACAGACATGGAAACAAATTCACACCAAATGAGGAACGTGGTCCGGAGGCGAAATGGCACTGCATCGCCTCTTCCTCTACCCGGCTCCTTCCAGGGGTGCTGAAGCCTGCTCCTGGGGCCCTGCCCCCCTCTTCCCCGCAGCCAGGCTGCCCACACAGGGGTGGCCCTGGGCATCAGCAGCCCCAGCCCTCTGCCGTCAGCGTCTGGGGGCTGGTAGTGGGGATTCACACCAGCTCCCAGGGTCCCCGTGTGCTCAGAGCCTCAGGCAGCAAGCCGAAGTGCGGTGTGGGACCCTGCGCAGCAGGTCTGCCTTCCTCAGAGGCCCCCAGGCCAGGCTCGGCGACCCACGCCCCTCACTCACTGCCCGGGCCTCGGCTTGCAGACAGCAGCACCCAGCCCTGCGGATCACGCTCCTTCTGCAGACGCTCCTGTGGCCTGGCCAGCCGTACCCTCTGCAGCTGCACTTGTCCTCCACGTGGTCTCCTGCTGGGTGCCCAAGCCTGCCCAGGGGCTCTCAGGAAGGGAACTGGAAAAGGCTTCTCACGGGCATCCCCCACAACATGAGAGGCATGGGCACCCCTGCTCTCCACCACCTGAGGGCAATGCCACCCACTCCCCATTCCCCTCCAGCCCCTGAAGTCCAGTTGTCACTGGGTCATGGGTATCACCAGCCATCATGCTTTGCCCCCGAACCTGGACATGAGTCCTGGGGAATGGCACGGCCGTTTTCCCCTACTGGGCACCTCCAATTGCTTATTCCCCACATCAAACCCAGCACCAACCCTGCTCCTCCCAAGCCGGCCCACTGCTGCCTCTGGCCCAGGCCCCCAGGACACTGTCTTGTGTCCTTCCTGGTCTCCTGGCCTTAGGCCACACTCCTACCCTTCCTCCACAGGAGCTGGAAGAGATGATCTTTCCAAAACTCAAAAGCAAGACCTAAATTCCAAGAACAGGCTTAAGGCCCTTGCAGCCCTTGTGCTGTGGACTACCCCAGCCCTCCCCCATTGACCTCAGGAAATTGCTGGAAAACCATGCAGTTGCCCGTCTTCCGGCCTTAGTGCAGGAAGCCTTCACTGCCAGGACCCTTGGCATGGGTGGGGTCCTGGCAGTGAAGGCTGCCTGCACTAAGGCCGGGTGGGCACGGGTGAGGAGGTTTCAGCCTTGACACTCAAAGCCCACATACAGAGCCTCCCCACCCCCCTCCATTGCCCTGCCCCCCCTCAGAAGCAGAGTCCTGGAGGCTCACCAGACCCACGTCCCCCATCTCCAGGCTCTGGGACTGGGCTTGGCCAGTATACCATCTCCTACCACTGCGTCCAGCCAGGCCCAGGAGGGCCTCCCACCTGCTTCCCTACACTCCACCTTGCCCAAAGGATGGCTGGCAGGGGAGGACCCAGCCGAGGCCCTGGCAGATTTTGGAGGCACAGAGGAAGGAGCCTGGGCTCTGAACCACCTCCCCAGACTGGCCCATCCAGCAGCATGTGCACCGAGAAGTGACGGGAAAGGAGCCGCCCACGTAAGCCTCGGCCAGGAGCTGGCTGGGCAGCCGCCCCTGCATCTACGCACCGCACAGGCTTCTCACTCCCACTGCCCTCACATACTGCCCTGCTGGACGGGAAGCCTGGCCCAGCTACGACCCTCAGCCTTGTTTGCTGCTGTCTGTCCAGGGCCTGGCAATGTCCCACAAAGCAGGGGCTCAAAGCACACCCACTGAGCAGGTAGTTCAGACCCCTCCTGGCAAATCATCTGAACTACTCTGACCATTTCCCACCTACTTGCAGCTATGATGCTGCCACATGGGACTTTACTTCCCCACGTCTTTCACAAACCTTTTGGTTCTTAGGACAATCTGCTGCCCTGATGACAAGTGGGGGATCAGATGGCACTGTAGCCAGCAAAGACAGCATGGACACCGGACCACCCCAGGGGCACCATCTCTTATGACTCTCAAAAAGCAAATACTGGGAAACATGGGAACATGAATCCATAGGTGAATCAATATTCGTAGTCTATAAATGTGTTTTCTTCTTTAGAAACACAGCAATGCATACCAGCTTTATCCTCTTGTCTACCTTGACTCACTCTGAAACTGGGGACCTTGTAATCATTCTGAATAGAACCATGGAAGACAACACAGTGTTAGCAGTTAAGATCCACACTGTGCTCAAACAACCTGGGTGGGAAGCCTGGCACTGCCAGTAGCGAGCTGTGTGACCTCGGATAAATCACTTCACTTCTCAGAACCTCCAGATTCTTGCCTGTACAGGAAGATGAGAACAGCATATACCAAAGGGTCGCCATAACACATGTATTTAGATCAGTGCCTGGCACAGACTGATGCTGAGAAAAATGCTAGCTGCATTATTATTTTGAAAACTCTTTGAACTGAGCTATAAAAAATGAAACCAGAAGTCTGACCTAACATGCAGCCATCAAAGAGGGCCCCCAATCTGCAGGGCAAGGTCTCTGCAATGCGTTCCATCCACCTGGGCGTCCTCGGAGCTGAGACTCACCTGCCTAAGACAACTGGGCCTTGGAATGGGGGCTCAGCTTCAAGCTACAAAGGCAAAGCCATAAACCCAGTGCCATCACAGGGGCCACCAGACATCCGAGACACCCAAAGATAACTGGAAGTGAAAAGAATATTGTAAAGAGAGCCTCCTTGCAAGCTGGGAAGATGGTCACTTTCGTCCACTTGGAAACGAAAAGCATTCCGAAACTGGAAACCAAAAGTATCTAGAACTCTGGCCGTGGTATGAGGCCATTATCATTTTATTTCCTGCTTCCTCAGAGGGGGGAAGTCTGGGGTGGGGGGAGGGGGCACTGTGGGGCACGGGTGGGGTGGAAGCACGGGTGAGAAGGAAGAGCAGGCAGGCCATGCCCTACCTGGGTCAGCGCGCTGGCTGAGAGATACTGCCCTAAGGTTTAGGACGAGGAAAAGCCATCCGCTGTCCAGATAACTTGGTGTTTGAAAATCCCATTTACGTATCAACCTCCAAAAACAGACCAGCTCTTACTAAGGTTCTGAAGCAATAAAAGACAAACCTAGTACGTCATTTATATGCTAAAGTGAACCAAAAAAAACACACTTTTATTAAAAACAACACAGAAACAAGCTCCAGTTTTCATCACTGACACAGCGCCTCTCCTGTTCCAGGCATTGTTCTAAGTCCTGCACATCCACGACTCCTTTGACATACACACGTTACTCACTGTACTGTGAGGAAGGGGTAGAGCTGGGACCCCCAGACACCAGGCCAGCTCCAAGCTGGGCTGTGAAAGGCGCTACTATTTTATGGGAGTCTGGGTGGACTTCTGAGGGCTGCGTGGCAGTGCAGGAATCTGGGCACACCTGTCAGTTGCAAGGAGGCACGCCAGGAAGGTGGGTATTAGCATGGATCAGCAGCCCTGTCACCTGAGTGCCTCCCACGTCATCAGGCCACCCAGGTGGTCAGAGCTCCTGGCCTAGAACCCCAGAGCCCTCAGGAGCAAGGGAGATCCCAGGTGCCAAGGAAGCCTGACACCGTTCAGCTGTAGGCGGGGTGGCATCCTCTCAGTACCTGCATGTAATTTTCACCAGCCAAGAGAATAAGAACTACACACTGAGGATTCCTCCTCAGGAATTTTTGCTCCAGGCTTAGGAATCTAGGCGACAATCTCTGGTCTTTCTGGCACCTACAGTCTTGCTTGAGGGATGGTGGGAAAAGACCCAGTGCTCTTCGGAGGTCTATCTGTGGACGAACTTGTCCACCCCCTGGTGACATGGGTGACCTGTGTGGGCAGAGCTGGAGCTGCTCACTGAACCTCCTGGGCGGTGGCAATAAGCTGGGGCAATAATGCCCCGACCAGGAAGATCCCAATGGCCACTGTTCCGGGAGCCCCAGATGAAAGCCTTTGTGAAGAGCCCAAGCCCTTTCATGTGTGCGTCCCTGGCATGCCCGGGTCTCCTCCGCCACCCCCGGATGCTGCTGCGAGGAAACCAAAAACCCTGGGATCTGCCGGTCCCAAGACCAAAAGTCCAGCGGGGCCAGGAGGGGGCGAGATCCCACCCAGGGGCCGGTGGGGGTAAAAAGTAGGGCCACCACCTCGGGGTCGGGGGCACACCCAACAAAACGACTGAGGCTGGGAAGGGGTAGGGGGATAGTTAGAGGAGCCCCAGCCCTGCCTGCGCGTCCCGGGGTCGCCCCCAAGCCCGCCCTCAGGTTTGGAGTCACTCATCTATCTGCCCCCGGGAGCCAGAACCCTAAGCGCGGGGTCGCCCCTGCGAGCCGGGTGCCAGGCACTCTCGGAGCCTGAATCGCTATCTGCCCCGGGGACCCAGCCCCCTGACAGCCGGTCGCCCCCGCCCGCCCCGGGAACACAGCCCGTTAGACCCGGGGTCCCCGCCCGCCCCGCCGCGGGCACTCACCCTGCTCCCCGGAGGAACCTGCCATCGTAGGAACTGGGGCACCGCCGCCGCGGAGACAGCTTCCCAGAATCTGATGCAACCGCCGCCCCGGAAGGCCCGCCCCGCGCCCGCCCCGCCTTCCGGGACCCGCCCGGTCGCTAGGCAACGCCACGCCTCCGGACGCCGCCGCCCGCCTCGGGCCGGGAGCCGTGTTTCCCCGCGCGGCGGCCGGCGCCCTGGAGCACCGTCCCCGGGGCCGGCGCGGGGCTGCAGTCTCGCCGCGGGGAGACAGGCGTCAGGGCCAGATCGTCTCACGCACGGGTGCCAGCGCTACGCTACGTGGGTTTGGGCCAGCCCCGGCCGGGCAGTCGGAGCGCGCCTCTCAGGGGCAGGAATGTGCTGGCCCGGGGGGAGGACAAGTTCCAAGGAGGCTTGGAGAATGCGTGGGCAGTGCCTTCCAGAGGGGCAGTCCAGCAAATGACCCCAGGCGACCACAGGACACGCTGGAGCAGCCCTGGCAAGAGATGGGGCAGGAGCCCAGGCTAGGGCTGGCGCTTCTTGAAACATCTTGTAAGCTAAGCCAGCAACGGCAGAGAGCCACGGAAGCCCAGATCTAACAGTTCTCCTGTAGGCCTGACAGGATTTGGGCTTCAGCACCGTTCGTTTCCGCTGCGGAGGCGGGGCAGAATGGATTCGGGGAAGCCCCAGGAAAGCAAGATTGACAGTAAGCAGTTTCCATAGCCCATAGGAGAGTTAAGTGGCCTGGCTGGACTCGCACGGGGAGCACAGATCCCAGCAAGCCAGAGTGGCGAGGAAATGCTGGGGTGCGCCGGGGGTGAGGGAAGCGGCGGGGTTGGGGATGGCACCCAAGTTTCTGGACTGAGAGACTGGGTGGTTGTGGCGCTTACTTTAATGATAAACAGGCAGCTGAAGATACTTGGCACTGGATGGAAATAAGTGGACTGATTGATGTGTGACTATTTCCAAGGCCTGGTTGGAGTGAGGCGGGAAGGGTGGGGCTCCCATTCTGAGCTGAGCAATGGGTGGACAGCACTGTCATTCCCAGGGACAAAGACCCCAGGGAATATAAACCCAGGGGAGGAGCGGCTTCTCTGGCCCCTGATCCCCATTCCAGAGCCCCTCCTCCCACAAATCACATCCTTGGGGTCCTAGTCTTCCCCTGTGCATGACATCACCTCCCAAGGACATCATGCCCAAGGTCGAGTACCCATTGGAGTAAGAGGAAGTTCTTTTTTTTTTTTTTTTGAGGAAGCTCTTTTTAACATGTAAAACTTTAATAGGTGAAGAAAAAATACATTCCAACCTATACAAACTTGATACTTGTACACTGACACTTAAAAACATTACGGTGAACAGTCTACATTCACAATTAATGAAACTAGAAAAAGAAGAACAAATGAGCCCAAAGCCAGTAGAAGAAATAAATAAAATAAAGAAGAATAAAACAACAGAATCAATGGAACCAGGAGCTGGTTCTTTGAGAAAATCAACAAAATAGATAAACCCCTAGCCAGACTTACCAAGAAAGAAAAGAGTATAATAAACAGAATCAGAAATGAGAAAGGAAAAATCACTACAGACACCGTAGAAATACAATGAATTATTAGAGAATACTATGAAAAATATGGCAAAAAATTGGATAACCTAGAAGAAACGGGCAACTTTCTAGCAAAATACAAACTTCTAAGACTAACCCAGGAAGAAAAAGAAAATCTGAACTGACCTATTACCAGTAGACATTGGTCACCAAAAAACTACCTAAGAACAAAACCCCTGGAACATAAGCTAGTTCAACCATCATGGAAAGCAATACGGAGGTTCCTCAAAAAACTAAAAATAGAATTACCATTTGACCCAGGAATTCCACTCCTAGGAACTTACCCAAAGAAAACAAGATCACAGATTCAAAGAGGCATATGCACCCGTTTATTGCAGCACTATTTACAATGACCACGATAGGAAGCAACCTAAGCGTCCATCAGGAGGTGGATAAAGAGGTGGTACATACACATATGGAATATTATTCGGCCATAAGAAAACAAATTCTACCATTTACAACATGGATAGAGCTAGAGGATAGTATGCTCAAGGAAATAAGCCACGCAGAGAAAGACAAGTACCAAATGATTTCACTCAAAGACCCCAAGAAGGGACTAGCAGTTACCAGAGGGGAAGGGGAGGGAGGGAGGATATTAAGGGGTATGATTAGCATGTAGGGGGTCACAGAGAAGGCAGTATAGCAGAGAAGACAAGTAGTGACTGTGTCATCTTACTACGCTGATGGACAGCGAGTGCAATGGGGTGTGGGGGGGGACTTGATAATATGGGTGAGTGTAATAACCATGTTGCTCATGTGAAACCTTCGTAAGATTGTGTATCAATAATACCACCTTAATAAAATAAACAAAATCATTAAGGCACTTAGAAAAGGTCACCATGCTCCACCATGTGACACCCAGCAAGCCAGAGTGGCGAGGAAATGCTGGGGTGCGCCGGGGGTGAGGGAAGCGGCGGGGTTGGGGATGGCATCCAAGTTTCTGGACTGAGAGACTGGGTGGTTGTGGCACTTACTTTGATGATAAACAGGAAGCTGAAGATACTTGGCGCTGGATGGAAATAAGTGGACTGATGTGTGACTTTTTCCAAGGCCTGGTGGGGCTCCCATTCTGAGCTGAGCAATGGGTGGACAGCACTGTCATTCCCAGGGACAAAGACCCCAGGGAATATAAACCCAGGGGAGGAGAGGTAGTCTCAATTTAGAAAGGTGGGGTCTGGTCTCAGTTCAGCGTTACCACTTGGCACAAGTCTTGACTGATGGTCTGGCCCAGTGTCAGGTGTATTCTAGTGTCTGCGACTACTCAGGGTGGCCAGCAGTGGCCTGTCATTGACTTGCTTGTACACAGAGATCCTGTCAGTGCCACACCCTGTTCGTGGGGACCTCACAGGGATATCACAGTGGCTCTGATATCAAGTCCGTGGGAGCAGGAAGATAGTAACTAAACTCTCCTGACCTCAGCACCTGGTAAGACGTTCTGAGGAACATGAACCCACCCAGCACAATAAATAGGTCTCTGCCAAACAGGCTCCCTGGATCCGCTTAGGATAAGCCCCCACCTGCCCCGCGGCCCACAGGCTGCCCTCTGGCTCCCTTTGTTCTGACAGAGAAGCACTCGTTTGCAAGCAGAACCTCCCTACTGGAAGAATCTATCCGGGTCAGATCAGAGGCATATCAGGACCTTCGATTCCTGCAGTCTCCAGCTGGACCACAACTGGGAAAGCAGCTCACATCACATCCACTTAGGATGCGGCTTAAAGTACCATTCTGGATCAAAAAAGTTCACAATGAATTAAAAAAGGGGTTTCCTCTAATTGGTAGTCTCTTCACAATTAACTAGGATATTTTCAGCTATCAATTTGTTTATAATATTTTGCAAACATGTATGTAGCTCCATTTTATGGAGGACGGCCATTAGTTTGAAAATAGAAGTTTTCCTTCCCAGCTTTTGAGTCCACTTGAGGAGCATCTTATGATGCTGTTCCAGCAAATTCCCGGGATTCTCCCTTTCACAAATCTCTATTTCATTTTCGTCAAGTCCAATAAATCTCATGAACATCCTCCATTTACACTCTGGAACTTGATGTTCAAATTCATAATAGATCCTTATGTCTGCAAAGAAAAACACAGGAAGAGGTTGTTTACATCTCTGGAAGGAACGCGCAAGCATCAGAGGGGACTCTGCTCTTTGGGGTGTTTCTATCTTCCCCAAGGGCTGGGTACCAGCTGGCACACTACACCCAGGAAGTGCACGGCCCCGGCAGACGCCAAAGACACTGGGCCCAGAGACCAGGAGCACGAGATCGGCCCCATCCTGCAGTGGCTCTGGCTGTGGTTGATGCTTGTTATTTGAGCCAGCGACCCAGGGAAAGCCATGAGCTCCATGGGAATGAGGAGTCTGCTGAGGCCCGCCCTTCGCTTCCTCTTTCCCACTACAGCTGGAGAGAGACTGTCAGAGGTCAGGCTTGAAAAGGCCTCTTGCAGTCAGCTGGGGGACCATGGCTAGGACATGAGACCTGGGCTGAGTTTTGTAACCTCTCTGAGCCTTGACTTGCCTTGTTTTTCAATCTGTAAAATGGGTCATCCTGCAGAGCTGTTGGTGAGGGTGAGTCATAAAAAATACCTGGAATGTAGCACGTGCCCCACAGATCCTTGTTACGTGCCACTAAAATCATCATCTCACAGCCAATGGGGGCCAGCTCATCTAGTTTCAGAGGTATTCCTATCACCCTGCCACATCTTTTCCTGAAACATGTATGTGCTATAAAATAAAAGCAACATTCAATTTTTCTTTATGAACCCCACAAAACTCCTACGTGACACACATCTGCTTTCCGTCAAGGCACTAAGTGAGTATGAAGAAGTGCATCTCAAGTCCTCAGGAAGGCTCTCCATGGCTTCATGTCAGCAGATGCTCCCCCTTCTCACAAAGACATGAAGCCTGACATTCACACCAAAATAAGATTTACGCCTAAACAGTTGCAATACATGAAGAAATCGGGATGACTTACCATCGCTGGGCATATTCCTCAAAAAATACTTTTGTTCATATTTCTGTGGAGAGAAGAGAGTAAAAATGTTGCAGAAATTCTGTGTAGCCTCTCATCGTAATTCTACTGACACAGAACCAGAACCCAGTTTCTCATGGGAGCAGCAGGATAGGGGCCGGGGAGATCCTATGATCACGCAAACACCTGGGAGCCCAGAGGCACGGCTGGCCTGCGTGGAGTGCCCCCAGCCCCCCACCAAGTAGCAGAGAGCTCACGGCCCATCTGTGCTCTCTGGTTCTTGTTCCCCAGGAACGTGGCCCAGGTTCAGGGGCCACACTGTGGAGTCATGGCTGCCCCTGCTTGGGTGGGCAGGGGTCCTGGGTACGGCTGCTCTGAGTGTGCTCCCCACCGCCAGACGTAGGCTCCACTCCCCCAACCCTGGGTGGGGGCAGCACGTACAGGGGAACCATGTCCCCTAGGGGTGACCTGTCTCACTCTGGGTGACACTAATGGAGAGAATACCCGCGCACAGAAGGCACTGTGAAAATCTATCAGGGGCCTCATGGCCGCTTCCTAGTTTAGGAAGCCTGAGCCTGTCCAGGCCACACTGGGCAGCTGGAGCTGACTGCTCATGAGGCAGAGTCCCCCTGGAGGTGGACCGAATGCTTCCCTGAGGACAAGGTCAGGTGGCCCCTGTGGTAGAGCCACCTGCTGTGGGCCCAGGGCTGGAGCCTGACTGTGTGCATTCAAATCCCAGTTATGGCCCCCAGTTCCCCTGCTGGCATGGCCAGGGGGGTCCCGACATCTGTGTTTAATTAGTCTCAGACCCCTTAGGCAATCTGAGGAGTCACAAATGATGCCCAAGGGCAGATGACCCAGTCTCCAGAGCTTCAGCCTCCACGTCCATACCGGATGGGCACCGGGTCCTGGCCTTCAGCACAGGTGACCCATGACCTGCCTTTAGGATCCAGAACAGGGGCCTCCTCACACCCCAAACACCAGCTCCAGGCCCCCCTGATGTGCTACACATGCCACTCACACTTCCTGAAGAGCTCCCCCCCTCCTCAAGACCACTTAGTGGGTGTCTGCTTATCTTGTCAAATCCTATTCAGATGTCACCAATTTGTGAAGGCCCCAGAAGCCCCATGGCGGACAATGGGACCATCACTTTCCTCCGTGCCCAGCTGCTCTGTCCTACAAGGCTCACCCCTCCCGCCATGGCCCTGTAACCATCTTCTGCAGATGCCAGAGCCGGCACACAGGAAGTGCTCAGCAGATGCCTGCTACGCTGGTCTCAGAGATGAGCACGCATCCAGGGGGCTGCCGTGTCCAGCACTGGCAGCAGGGCCTCCCTGGGTCCCAAGAAGAGGACACTCTCTGAGCCCCAGTGCCCCTCGGTGACACGGTCCCACTGGCCAGCAGGCCAGGTTAGGGACTGTTATGGGTTGAACTGTGTCCCCAGCAAAGATGCTGAAGCCCTAACCCCCAGTTCCTGTGAGTGTGGCCACATTTGGCAACAGGACCGTTGCAAGTGGCAGTTCAAATGAGGCCATCAGGGTGGGCTCTAATCGTGTGACAGGTGTCCTGTGGAAAGGGGAAGTGTGACAGGTCCCCACACAAGGCTGTGTAAGGTGCAGGCACAAACTGGGGTCACGCTCCTATCAGCCAAGGAGCCCCACAGACGGCTAGCGCCCCCCAGCACCAGGTGAGGCCTGGACCAGATGCCCCCCCCCGCCCAGCCTCAAAAGGACCCGCATCGATCTCAGACTTGCATCCTCCAGACTGAGAATAAATCCCTGCTGTCTAAGCACCTCCCGTCCCCACCCCGCCTGTGGGGCTGTCAGGGCAGCCCCAGGAAATCCACACCAGAATCTCACAGGAACACGCATGCCAGCACTTAACTCAGCTTTGCACACAGCAAGTGCACAAGGGCAGGCCTCGGCCCGACTCGGACCCGCGGACCTACCTGCTCGAGAATGCTGAGGCCAAGGGCCGTCGGGGCCTGTTCTGGGGCTGCTGGACTTCCCGTGGCCGCCACTGCCTGTGGCTCCACACTCTCCCCAGTGTCTCCGGAGGGCCCTGGGCAGGTCCCGGCCCCGGGCACCAGGGCCAAGGCTTCTTCCTCCAACGGTGGCGCTTCCGAGCCAGGGGCTGGCACGTCCCCCATGGGGTTCATGGGTATTAGAACCTCATCAGGCTGGCTGCTTCGAGGTGACTAAAGGACAGTCATTTCTTTTGGTGACAGGAACCTAGGCACAAGCCCTTCCCCAGCCACTTTTAGAGAAAGAAATGTCAACTGTCTGAGAAGCAAGGACTGTACAATTTTAGAGACCAGCGCATGGTGTCAGCTCCCCTCTCTGCCCCCGACTCCTTGGGGAGACAGACAAGCTGCGTCCAGGTCCTCACCCCTGCTGCCTGTGAATGAGACCTAATCTAGAAAGAGGGTTTTTGCAGGCAAGGCATTCTGGATTAGAGTGGGCCCTGAACCCAGTAACGGGTGTCCTTGTAGGCAGAGAGATCCACAGGCACAGAGGAGCGGGCCATGTGAAGACAGAGGCAGGGGTTCCCGGGACGGGTCTACAGGCCAAAGCCCGCCGGGGATTGCTGGGCCTGCGGGAGGAGGGAGGGGGCCTCCCCGAGAGCCTGAAGGAGCAGGCCCTGTCCGCACCTTGACTTCTGACCTCGGGCCTTCAAACCATGAGACAGTCAGTCCCCACTGTAGGCCCCCCAAATTGTGTGATTTTTCGGGGAAACGCACAGGACACCCCTTGCCCCTCTGCCTCAGTTTCTACTCTGTGGTCTAGATTAGCAAAATTTAAGTCCTCTTCCAGAATATTCTGGAGCTCTAACAAGGCAGATGCAGGCTCTCCCACCCAGGCTGAGCTGCAGATACAGGGGAGACCGGGCCGCCTCACCCCCTCCCTCCCAGGGGCCGGTGTCTCCCGGACCTCCTGATACTTACAGCCAGGCCTGGCTCACTCGCCCTTCCTGGAAATCGAAAGAGCCAGAAATCAGGATACTTGATGTTAACCTGGACAACGGCCCCCCGGGAAAAAGGAAACGCCTTTCCTCACCAGGACAGTGAACTTACGTTTTAACCAGCTGACGACCCACATCACAACTGAAAAGTAAGAGAAAGCATTAGTTAACATGAGAGCCACACACCTGAGCAGACACAGGCGGTGAGCTTAGCAGGTGCTCAGACCGCACCCCGTCTGCCCCCCGGGAGCCCACGCACAAGTGGCACCAGTGCCCCTGCTCCCCGGCCGAGGGCACCCCAGACACCCTGACTGCAGCACTGGCCTGAGGCCCTGGTCCCCAGACCCACGTCAGGAGCCCAGCAGGTGGCCCCATCCCAGAGCTCTAGCTCAGGCACACAATGGGTCGGAGTGAGCACAGCCGTATTTTACATGAAAAACTCCCGATCAAGAACCCCCTACATAACAGGCCCCCACATGCCTGAGCTCCTGGCAGCTTTTTCTCCAGGACTGACCTGACTCCAACATACCTTTCCTTCCACAGAGGCAGAGGAAAAGGAAGACGGCGATGAGAAGGGCCCCAGACAGCACGAGCCACTCCCACGGGCCCGCGCTTCCTGGAAGAGACAGAGGGCGCGCAGTGGGGCTGGGCACGCTCTCTCATCCGGCGACGTGCTACACAAAGCCCCCGCCCGGACAGCAGCCCCCCAGTGCTTCCCCACGGATCTTCTTCTCCTTGAACGTCCCTGGTGGGGGTCAGAGCACGGGCTCACCCTTCCTGGGCCACAGATGAGGACCCAAGCTCCAGGGGGCCTTGCTCAGGCGTCGGGAGGCATCAGGTCTGCACGGCGAGAAGAGTGACAGCAGGTCCTGCTACTCCGCCTGGGACGGGGCTCTGGTGTGGGGTCACAGCTGAGGGGTTTACTCCGGCCTGGAGGCCAGGAGGAGGGAGAGGAGCAGGCCTGACTGCAAGGGCTGGCCGTGGTGGCCGGAGGGACACAGCAGGGTCCCCCTGAGTAGATATGTGGTGTGACCACTTGGGTGTCCTGGTCTCACCCTGTAACATCCCAGCACCCATAGGAGCCATGGACACAGGCCCCTGCGCGCCGTGGATCATGCCACACTGGGGCTATCTGGGCTGGCCCTGCGCCTCTAAGGGCGGGAGGATGATGGAGCAGATGCTTCATGGGACGCCATCACTGGGACTGAAGGCTCTCCCTTGTTCTCCAAGTAAGCCGTCCTAGTTTTTCCTTCTTTTTGGCTGCTAAAGTATCCTTTAAAAGTGCTTCCATGTCATTCAAATCAAAACTTTTCCATGGAAATCAACCAGCCGATTCTGAAATGGTAACTGGCACATGAGAGCCCAAGAGTAGCCTGACCATACGAGGCAGGGGACAGGGCCGCATCCACTCCCGCAGGCCTGCCATAAAAGGACTCAGCCAAGAGCACAGAAGGCGCCAGACTCCAGCCCTGCGTGGTTTAAGACCAGGTGACACTGGTCGCAGGCAGGCAGGGACTCTTTTTTCAAAACAAGACATTCGGTCATTTGTATGTACTTATGGCAGGTCCCACCCTGAAAGCCACCCCCTGGCTCACAGCCCACGGAGTCACACGGCACCCCACAAAGGGCTGTACCTCATGTTTATAAATCATCATCGAAAAAAATAAAAACCCAGACAACTCAACATAAAAATGGGCAAGAATCTTGCACAGACACATGACAAAGGGCTCCGAGGCTGAGGGCACGTGCCCGCCTCAGGTCTCATCACGCCCAAGAGCCCCGCAGGGCAGGGGCTGGGCCTGGGTGAAAGCACGCAGGGAAGCAGGGGCGCTCACCAGGGAAGCCTGAAGGCCTCTCGGGGAGCCCACCATGCCAGCCCTGGGCCCGAGGCAGGGCAACAGCAAAGCGCCACCCGCTCAGCCTGGGGTGCTGAGCCTAACCCTACACGGCCACAACTCGGGAGCAGGGATGGCGAAGGCAGAGCTCGTGCTCAGGGACTGCATGTGCCCACTCAAGATGGGCACTGCCTGTTTGTAAACGAGGTTTTATGGGGACCCAGCCGAGCACACCCACGACTTCCTGCCTCCAGCGTCTACTACAGCCACAGGTGAGCGGTGACAACGGACACCATGGCCCGCAAGGCCTCCACTTCACCTCTCTGGAGGTTTGCTGACTGGACTTAGGAGATGGACTTGGCCTCTTACCTGGCTCTGGACTCACTTCTGTGGCACAGACTGCATTTCTCGTGGCACTGCAGGCCTGAAGGGTGAGGCCATCACACCTGAAGTAGTGGAGAAATCCCGAGCATTATTTCTCCCTGCCCAGACTGAGCCAGGGCATCCTTCTCACCACCCAGAGACCCAACCCACCCCAGTTCCCAGGCTGGCCCACCAGGCTTCAGTCAATCAGTGCCTGGCACTTCCCAGGCTATCCAGCCCAGCTGGTTCATGAGAGCAAGGCCTGGGAATTATCTGTGATTTATATGGGGAAACACCACCCTTTTCCGGGATAGAGCTGTCTGTGGTTACAAGTGCTAGACCTGCTGTAGCCGTATCTCCACCAAGAGGGAAGCCAGCCCAGAGACGAAGCCCGCAGAGAAGCAGACAGGCAAGCGAGTCCAGAGAAGCCAGAGGACTGATCAAAGCAGACCTGAAGGGAGTCCTTACTCTGGACTCGTTAGGGACGTGAACCAACAGCCCAGTGTGCTCTGAGATAAAGAGTCTACTGTGCGCCTCACAAATGGGAGCCATTTGCCACGGTAAATGTCTCCCCAGAAGGTCCACTCCAAAGCCATGCCCACCGAGAAGAATGTGACCTCGTCTGGAAACAGGGTCTATGCGGATGTACTTGCATTAAGATGAGCACAACCAGATTAGGGTGGGCCTCACCCAATGACTGGTGTCCTTATAAAAGCGAAACGTGTGTGCACGTGAAGGCCACGTGAAGACAGAGACACAAAGAGGGAGGAGGCCAGGCGAAGACGGAAGCAGAGACTGGAGTGAGGCGTCGGCAAGCCAAGGGGCACCCCGGTCTGCCGGAGGCTGGAAAAGGCAGGAAGGGGCCTCCCCCAGAGCCTTCAGAGGGAGCCGACACCTGGACTCCGGACTTGTGGTCTCCAGAGCTGTGAAAGAACACATTTGTTGTTTGAAAGCCACCTGCTACAGTGCTTTGTTACAGCCACCACAGTGACAGCTGTCCTGCTCTGCCACAGGGCAAGGGGCTGCCACTCTCTCTCATCCCCCAGAACTGCCTCTGGCTCCCTCCCGCCCTCATCAGGCCCCTGCTTAGGAGCCCGGTCTTCTAGTTGCACCCCCATCCATCACAGACTCATCACTGCATGTGCTCTGAGTGCCCGTTGCTGGGTGCTTGAGGCCGAAACAGCCCACCGTGGGGCTTATAACCATTCCTCAATCAATCAATCAATCAATCAAGTGACTGAGCACTGTTTCTAGGCTGGCCACCGAGCGATTTGTTTGATGTCATCTCTAGGATGCCTCTGTGGGGCAGGTGCTACCATCAGCCCCATTTTATAGGTGGAAAAACTGAGGCTCGTTCCAGGAAGGAGCAGGGGCGGGGGGGCCACACCCAGGGCACCTTTGACACTGGAAGCAACTCTCCATGCAGTCCTCGGAGTCACAGTAGAAGCGCCCAGACCTGCACTGGCACTGCTGGTCGCTGGATTCGGAGCCCGCAGCCACGACCTCTTGGTCTGCTCAAGGGAGAAGACTGAGGGTGAATCACCACGGGTGGGACGGTGTGCGCCCATACTCACCACAGCCAGCGACCATACTCCCTGTAATCTGAGCTGCAGGCGCAGAGCGCATGCCTCTGAAGCAACCCCAGATAATGCCTTTCACCTTGAGTGGCCCACAGAGAGAACACCTCTCCCCTGCACTCACACAAGTAAACGTCAGGCGGTGGCGGACAGCACAGAACCCCTCTGCCCCTGCCCCTGGCGGTAACCTCTGCCCTCACACTGCTGACCACCTTCCTGTGTGTGCACATCTACACAGGTGCAGGGTTTGACGCACGCCACGGCCTGCCAGACCCCCTCAAAACACGGGACGTGGAAACACTGTGTGAACGGCTTTGTGAAGGGAGGCATATTTCAGAAACTCATCCGCCCTTCTGCCACACTTTCTAGCACAATTAAAGAACTACATGTGAGACACACATAGAAATAAAAGGGGGCTGCAGCCCTGGACCGAGACCATCACCTGCAACCCTGAGGGCCTGGACCCCCCACCGAAGCAGGGGCGTCAGTGCATCCTCAGCCTCACCAACAAGGCCACGGCTGTTTTCCAAAGTGGCTGCATTGATTCCTACTTCCCCCCCTGGTATGTGTCCCCACAGTTCTACATCCCCAGGAATTCCTGCATGAACATCTTAAATCTGTCCGCCTGGAAGACAGAAAATAGCTTTTCTACCGTTTGATTTACTCCAGGGCCTTTTGTATGTTTACTGCTTATGTCTGTTTCATTTTCTTTGCAACGTGTGGGTCGTTCTCCAAGCAGACTTTTCCCAAACCTCATCAATGATTTATAGGCGTCTTTCACTTGTTAATGAAAATGCATCTTAATTTTACATCATTTGCGTGCATTAAAAATCTCTTCCCCCACTTCACGGCTTCACTTTTCAAGTCTGGTTGTCTTTGAATGAACAGAAGTTTGCCATTTTAATGTTGTCCCTTTTATCAATCTTACTCTTATAATTTGTGATTTTTATAACTTAGGTGAAACTATTTTCACTGCCCTGAGGTCACAGGTATGTGGACGAGCAACCACCTAGCCTTGCATCCTTTGGGGCGCCACCCTTTCTCCTGGGACGGGTCCCGGGGCCACACACTGCGTTTCAGTGACGGGGCACTCTAACCTGTCCTACTGACCAAACTGTCTACCCCTCTGTGAACGTCACATGGTCTCCACCACCTCTTTGTACGAAGTCTTAGTACGTGGGAGAGCCCACGTGCTATCGTTTCCATCCTTTAGGGGAGTTTTGGCAAATGCCATCTTACCAAGATTTGTGAAAACCCCTGTCGTGATCCTGTTCTTTAGTGAAAACTGTCTATATTTAGGGTGGACTGCATGATACAGGCTATTGAGATTTTATTTAGCAATGCACTGAATCTAAAAACCCCTCCATGGAGAACTTAAAACATGGACTCTCTTACAGTCTTACTGTGACTTCTCTACCTGTTTAATTTCTTAAATGTTAGTTCACATAAACATTCTATACATCCTTTGCTAGATTTATCCCAAGTATCTTATTTCGTTTTCTTTTTTTTTTTTGCTAATACAAATAGTATCTCTTTGAGAAATTACATTTTTAAAGCAATTTGGTGCTGACAAGTGGAAATTTACATGAGCTTCTGCACATTATTCCTGCATTCTTCTACATCTGTGTGTATGCTCGGGATCACACGAGCACCTCTGACGGGTCCTCTGGCAGCTCGATCTCTGCGTTCATCTGTAGTAACTACCTCCAGGGCAATGCCCACAAGCCGAGGCACAGGGGGCCCTGTGTTAAACAGCAAGGAACCCGCTGTGCCTGACTGCAGTCCACTTACCCTCCCGGCACCGTGTCCATGGCCAACAGTCGGCTTCCCTGTTGGGATGTGACATGAAGGTCCCATGCTCACATCTGACACACCTTCCTGTAGTGTGGTTCACACTGCAGGCTTGGAGGAGGTAGTGGCCTGTGTGAGGGAAAGGAGGTAGGGGTGAGGTGGGGGCCCGGGTTAGACCCCACCCAGCCTGGCTGAGACCTCTGCCTAGGGAGGCCCCTAGCACCTGGTGGCTAAGCCCCCTGCACAGACCAGGCCCTCACCTCCTATCTCCTTGAATTCTGGATTGATACCAGCCACATGCGTCCCAGGAACCAGGGACCTGAATCGCCCCTCGGCCTTTACTGATATCCTGTAGCGTGTGTGAGTGGATGGTTTTGAGTGGGCACACTGGAGCCCGCCTGGGGGCCTGCAAGTGAGCATGTCCACCTGACCCCACGCCAGGCTCCTAACGAGTGGGCTCAGCAGCTTCTGAGATTTGCAGGGGAGCGCTGGCTGCCTAGGAACACACGTGCCGATCCCAGTCCTGGACGGGCCCTTGTGGCCGCCACGCCCCCTGTGAAGCAGCTAAAACAACATGCCCTTTGCACATGTGCTTGGAGCTCACAGCTTTCAGGTCAGACCACCTGTCTGATTCATTCCCAGACGTGGGGTGTGTGTGCATGTGCACACAGGTGTGTGTTGGACCTCTGAAACAGGAGTGCTGGGAAGGGATGGGGTCGTGGATACTAGCCAAGTGAGCAGGTGTGCAGGAGGCAGATGGTAATGGTGGGTGTGCGGCTGGCCCCTTAGAGGAGGAGCTGCCCCACGAAGGCAGCTTCAGTGACAGTGTGTGAGTGTGTGTGTGTGTGTGTGTGTGTGGATGGGGGTGCATGTGTGCAGGGCAGTGGCCTCTGCCCAGGTCCCCATGAAGGCTCAGACGCTGTGGTGCTGATGGCCATGCAGGGCCGTGGCACGGGGGTGGGCAGCGCAGGCCCGTGGAGCCCGGGCCCCCCATCTGCCTTATAGGGTGGCTCCACAGTGGCCTCGTGAGGATGGACAGGCCTCTATGGATGTGTCGTGAACGCGGCGGCTGCGAGCTCCCCCTCCTCAGGAGTCCACCGTCACTGCCCTGGTGGGAGGCAGGTGGGGTGTCCAGCCTGGGCATGTGCCCCCTCTGTGCTCCAAGCCCTGCTGAACGCACCTCACCCACCCTAAGACAAGCACACAGACTCCTGTTCGCCCAGGAGCCCCCCACCCAAAGTGGGCACAGATGGAGTAAATGGGTGGCCAAGGAGAGGTCCACCTCCCCTGAACCAGCCAGGTCCCCTGCCCCCAGCACAGCCTCTGGTTCCGCTGGATGTTGTCAGGACGCCTGCCCCGGAAGGCTCCAGAAGGCGTCCTGGGACTCACCAGCCGGGCAGAGTTTGCAGCACAGGCCCAGGTTCTGATACTCGTCTGAAGCACAGCGGGTCCCGCTGGTCGCCACGGCCACCTGCAGTCAGGAGAGACATGTCAGGGCTGCCCCCACTGGCGGAGCCACAGACCACGCAGACACACATAGACGCCCACCCTCCAGCAGGGGCACCGCCTCCCTCGTGGGGATGGCTCTGCTGCGGCCTCCCTTCTCCCAGGTCAGGAGGACACAGAAGCCTGTTCATTATGTGGTCCCCGTTTTTTTTTTTTTATATATCTTTACTGATTTTTTTTTTTTGATACTCAATGTATTGGTTTTTGGGGTATTAGTAAAATCTACTAAGTTTGTCCATCTGTAGATTTCACCCTGCATTTGCGTCCCTTTTTGTTTTGTATTTCGAGGCCATGTTATTGGATATAGAGGGTTTCACAATTATTTCACTAGTATGGTCAATCCTTATCATTTGCTCAATTCTGTCTCTGCAAACTTGTCCACCCACTAACTTTGCATTCCCAAAGCTGATACTGGCAGCCCTTCTTGGGCTCACCGGGAACAGCCGAACAGCCCACCGCCCAGCACGCATGTGTGCAGTGGAGGCGGCCTAAGGCAACGCCCTGCCCTCCTCGTGTGAGCACTCAGAATGAAATGTGTCTTTCAGCACCACAGCCCGGTTGGCTTCTAGTATTTTTGTTTAGTTGGTGATTTTGCTGTTAAAATGGTCCCCGAGCATAGCGCTGAAGTGCCGTCTACGTTCCAACAGGCAAGAAGGCTGTGATGTGCCTTCCGGAAAAACCCATGGGTTCAATAAGCTTCATTCAGGCAGGAGCTGGAGTGCTGTCGGCCACCTTCCAGATTAACGCATCAACTATACATTCAGTACAGTTATACACTATATATAGTTGTATATAGTGAAGTAAGGCGCCTTCACACAGAAACACCCAGAAAACCAGTCATGCGCTGACAGGTTGATGAAAATGTGGTGATCGGAGGCTCGCAAGAATCCAACCCTTTGTGTCCTCCGCGGGCAACGTGCCAGTGTTGACTAACGCTGCGACGGGACAGAAGTGCGAACACACAACCACCCGCCGTGGCCTGAACTTCTGCCCCCACAAATGCTTTCGGCCGTGAATCCTGTAATCAACTGGGAAATGCCAGTCTGTGGTCCCAGGTTAGAACGTGCCTGGCATCATCGGTCTACACTTCCCCACCTGCTTGCCCCTCACCGCTTCCTTTTGGGCACAGCTCTTAAAAATGCATTGCCAGATTTTTCTTTCAAATGCAACCTGCTAATTCATGTATCAGTTTAACCTCTTTGTACAGATTGGATCACCCCTGTATTTAGTTACTTTTGCTATGTTCTGTTGCATTTCTGATGCCACACTTTATTCTTTCCCCCCATCTTTTCTGGCTTTTCTTCCTTTATCCCCCCTCTCCCTGACACTTCACTGGAAAGCCTGAACAGATTCTCTATTTAGTGTTTACTGGTTTCGGTTGTATTTTAACTTGGGAAAAATGAAGCAAAAACAGAAAAAATATATATTTACATGGGTTTAAAGAAGAAAATTCAGTTTACAAACACAGTAGTCACAACTGTCCCAGGCAAGAGTCACTGATGAATGCTAACAGTGGTGAAGGAAAGCAGGAGGAAAAACTGTATTTACATAGGTTCAAAGCAACTCCCAGGACATTAGTAATCACAAATGTTAAAAAAGAAACACAGCCAACACCACCTGAACTGTCATCGAAGCCAACATCACTGGCGAGGGGACAAATCGACACCAGGCATCTGGGGTCTCCTGAGAGGGTGCAGTCAAAAAGCCACAAGCTGCGGCAAAAGTGAGCAAGTGGGACTATATTAAGCTGAAAAGCTTCTGTACAGCAAAAGACACCATCAATAGAACAAAAAGGAACCCTACAGTATGGGACAATATATTTGTAAATGACAGATCCGATAAAGGACTGATGTCCAAAATATATAAAGAGCTCACACGCCTCAACAAACAAAAAACAAATAACCCAATTAAAAAATGGGCAGAGGAACTGAACAGACAGTTCTCCAAAAAAGAAATACAGATGGCCAAGAGACACATGAAAAGATGCTCCACATCGCTAATTATCAGAGAAATGCAAATTAAAACTACAATGAGGTATCACCTCACACCAGTAAGGATGGCTGTCATCCAAAAGACAAACAACAACAAATGTTGGCGAGGCTGTGGAGAAAGGGGAACCCTCCTACACTGCTGGTGGGAATGTAAACTAGTTCAACCATTGTGGAAAGCAGTATGGAGGTTCATCAAAATGCTCAAAACAGACCTACCATTTGACCCAGGAATTCCACTCCTAGGAATTTACCCTAAGAATGCAGCAATCAAGTTTGAGAAAGACAGATGCACCCCTATGTTTATCGCAGCACTATTTACAATAACCAAGAATTGGAAGCAACCTAAATGTCCATCGATAGATGGATGGATAAAGAAGATGTGGTACATATACACAATGGAATACTACTCAGCCATACGAAGTGGAAAAATCCAACCATTTGCAGCAACATGGATGGAGCTGGAGAGTATTATGCTCAGTGAAATAAGCCAAGTGGAGAAAGAGAAATACCAAATGATTTCACTCATCTGAGGAGTATAAGAACAAAGGAAAAACTGAAGGAACAAAACAGCAGCAGAATCACAGAACCCCAAAATGGACTAACAGGTACCAAAGGGAAAGGGGGGACTGGGGAGGATGGGTGGGCAGGGAGGGATAGGGGGGGAAGAAGAAAGGGGGTATTAAGATTAGCATGCATAATGGGGGGGTGGGAGAAAGGGGAGGGCTGCACAACACAGAGAGGACAAGTAGTGATTCTACAACATTTTGCTATGCTGATGGACAGTGACTGTAATGTGGTTTATAGGGGGGACCTGGTATAGGGGAGAGCCTAGTAAACATAATATTCTTCATCTAAGTGTAGATTAAAGATTAAAAAAAAAAGAAAGAAAGAAAGAAAGAAAGAAAAGGGGGATTACTCCTTGATAGGATAAAACTAATGGTAAATCAACGATTAACGCATGCTTTAAATATCCTTAATTTTGATCACTTAAAGGGTGTCAGATGATCAGCTATGGAGGTACTCTTTTCTGATAATATTCCTTTCTCTTAAAAAAAAAAAAAAGCAGTTCCTGTGTGGTGACCTCCAATGAGTTCTTCACAATGGTATAAAGGGCATATCAAAGTGTGGGCAAAGGGTCTGTTTGTGTTTATACAGAAGATCAAAGCCTAATTTGGCTACCCAGAAAATGAACTAAGATAAGATATGAAGAAGAACTTCCAACATCAGCACTCTCTGGAAGACTCATACCAGAAGATGATCATCAAAAAACCTCCACAAAGATCCAGGCGCTGCTGCAGTTGTAGCTGCATCCATCCCACCGGTTCCTGGACTTGCCATTGGAATGAGGAAGGAGATATCTAAGCTGGCCTGTGCATACAGTAAAACAACAAATTTGACCGGATCTATACTGTCGGAACTCAACCAAGAATTAGGAGAAGTGCAAGTTGTAGTGCTCCAAAATCTTACGACTACAGACTATCTACTGTTAAAAGAACATACGGGATGTGAACAGTTCCCAGGAATGGGTTGTTTTAATTTGTCTGACTTCTCTCAGACTGTTCAAGTACAGTTGGACAATATCCATCATATCATAGACAAATTTTCACAAATGCCTAGGGTGCCTAAATGGTTTTCTTGGCTTCACTGGAGATGGCTGGTAATTATAGATTTGCTTTATGTCACCGTATTCCTATTATGTTAAAGTGTGTGTGCAATTTAGTTAGTAGTTTAAAACCTATACATGCTTAAGTTACTCTACAAGAAGATATATCAAAGAAATAATCAATCCTCCCATGTTTTCTTCCATATGCTACATCTATAGCTTTTCTTCTTCCTTCCTAATTACAACCCTTAAATAGAATTCGTGCCTCATATCGAATTTACCGAGTATCATAATTCCTCCAGGTGGTAAAGATACCTCAAGACAAATGCTGGGCATAGAAGCCACAGGGCATAAATCTGCAAAGAAGTAAAAAGCTAACCTTTTCAAACAATATGGCTTCTCTCTCACTTACCAACTTTATATCTCCCTGTATGGCCCCGGAAGATGACTGGTTAGCCAGAGACGGGTAAGATTCCTCAAGGGAGGAACAACCTAAGACAGGCACAGTCACAGGGGGGCCATCAGGTGAGAAATTGGGGATCAACAGTGGTGAGGCTCAGAACCTCACCGCCCGTTTTGAGAGAAATCTTCTGCATCCGTGGATGTTTTAATGCCCCTGTCTAGCTTGGATTAACACACAGTCTATAGGCACACACCTGATCATCTACAATTGCTCTCTTACAACACTAAACTATGTTTTCTACCTTTATCTTGCATCTACCTACCACCTCAGCATTTTATTAAAAATAAAAATAATAATAATAATAAAGGGAGAAATGTGGGATCCACATATAAATCAAGTATAAAAATCAAACGAATATTCATATTTGACCTGATTGTTTATAGTTCATAATGCGTGATCAAAACCGAAAGTTTCTGTGATGACTGCCCTTGTACTGTTCACCATGTAAGAATTTATTCACTATGTAAGAATTCGTTCACCATGTAAGAACTTGTTCGTTATGCTTCAGAAGATTGGAGACTGACGAGAATTAGACGAGATGGATTAATGATTTTGCATTGAGCATTGACCCCCCTATACAGAATTTTATTGTTGTTAACAACCATTTGATCAATAAATATGAGAGATGCCCTCTCAAAAAAAAGAAAAAAAATAATAATAATAATAAAGGGAGAAATGTGGGATCCACATATAAATCAAGTATAAAAATCAAACGAATATTCATATTTGACCTGATTGTTTATAGTTCATAATGTGTGATCAAAACCGAAAGTTTCTGTGGTGACTGCCCTTGCACTGTTCACCATGTAAGAACTTATTCACTAAGTAAGAATTTGTTCACCATCTAAGAACTTGTTCGTTATGCTTCAGAAGATTGGAGACTGATGAGAATTAGGCTTGGGGTGGATTAATGATTGTGCACTGAGCACTGACTCCCCTATACTGAATTTTATTGTTGTTAACAACCATTTGATCAATAAATATGAGAGATGCCCTCTCAAAAAAAAAAAAAAAGCCACAAGCTGCGGGATTTTTGCTGAGACTGCCTAGCAGGAATTTATTCACAAGAAACCACCAGACTAGCCCAAACTGAGAAACATTCTACAGAATTTTTGGATCGGTCTTCTTCAATGGGGTTAAGATCATGGAACAAAAGAAGAGAGATGTGCTACGCTCTCAAGTCACCAGGGATGCCAGCCGGCAGCTGGCGAAAATGAAGGCGGTCTGTAGGTGGGATCGAAGCATACCCAGAAGCCAGGCCCCTGGCTCTGGGCACTGCCCTGTGGGGGTGTGAGAGAACTTCCTCTGGGAGATCCAGGTGAAGGCTACAGGACGTCCTGTGCCAGTCTATTCTATTTATGTATATTTTTAAGCAGGACTAAAATCCATATAATTTAAAAGCAACCATTTCTAAGTGCACAGTGCCTGTGGGGCAGTCACGCTGCTGTGCAACCATCTGGAAGACTGATTACTTTTCCAAAGTTTGACATCATTTCAGAATGGAACTTTAAAAACTAAAAACCTTTTAGGAAAGAACAAGCTCAGCCAAGAGGAACGTAGCTTTCCTTTCTGGAATACTGCCAGTTAAGAAGCTGTTTCAGCCACTCAAGGGCTCCCCACAGACACCCCTGAAGTCTCCACCTGCAACATTCACTCAACCCAAGGCCTCCCACCTCCAGCTCTCCTGGGCAGGGGTGGGGGGCCCGGCTGTTTCCACTGTACTGCTGTAGGCATCCTGGCACCCCCTGGTACGTGCCCTCCAATATCTCCTGACCTCCCAGGCTCAGGAGGACAAGGGTAAAGCAAAATGTAGAGGGCCTCCCAAAATTTTTTGTTTTAGCAAATCGATCAAGATAAATCAATCAATCAAGATAAATACTATTTAAGGCAACATTTAAAAAAAAATCTAACTGGCAAACTGCTGCCAGCTTTTGTTAATAAAATTTTACAGGAATCAGGGTTGGGATTATAGGGTTTGAAATAGGTGGACACAGTCAGGCCAAGTACAGGAGCACTTTAAGATGTTCCTTTTTTTCCCCATCATGCACTTTTGGGGGCATGAATTTCTCATTAAAAAAAAAATACTCCATCAGAATATTGTAATACTGTTTCCTGAGTGTTTTGGTGTCCCTGTAAATTTCACATCAATGTGAGTACTGGACTTATTCCTCCTGCCCCTGCCCTGCGGTGACCAAGGGTTCCCATCCTCCCCACCCCTCAGCCCCAACTGCCCACTGGCAATGCCTCCACTTCCAGGGGCCTTGCCCCAGCCAGGCAGCCCTCCTGGCTCTACTATCCCCTCAGGCTCCTTCCAGCAGCCCTCCCTTCCCTCCCAATAAATCCCTAAGGAATCGCCCACTAGACACCCAATGTCCTGTGAATCAGCCTGCAGTCTCTTGCGGACCCCACAAAGGTCCAGGCGGAGGGCCTGAATGAAGCCGAGGGCTCAGATGAGCGAGGGCAACCTGCTCCCGGGCAAGCGCACCCTCACACGACTGGAGGAGGGGCCGAGAGGGGCTGCAGAAAGACTCAGTAACTGAAAACCACCACCCAGGGCACGGCAGGATTCAAAAAGGCTCCGGAGAGAGTCCCAAGTAGCCCTGGCGCGCAGTACAGCGCCGTGGAGGAGCTTCCTCTGCACGCCCGAGGCAGGCAGGCAGGCCCTCCTGGCCCCAGGCCTCCGGGATCCAGGACAGGCAGCTGGCCCTGGCAGGTACCCAACAAACACCAACCGAGGCGTTCTGATGCATGGCCAAGTTTCATTTAAGAAAAGGCTGAATAAAGCCTTTCTGGCTCCTAGAAGTGGCCTTGCAGGCATCACCAGCCAGGCTTTGCCAGGATACAAATGATGCCCATAAAGAAAGCTGCGGAACAACCAGCCTGGAGGGCAGGGCTGAGTGACAGCTTATCTGACCTCCGGATCTCAGTGTGCCTGTGCTGGGGAACCAACCCACACAGACACTGCCCCCACACTTGGCAAACCCTAAAGCACCAGCACCCAGCTTCAGCACCCAGCCAGAGCGTCTCAGAAGTGCTGTTCAGGAATGTACTCCAGACTGCAACACACCCACTGTGGGTAAAATTGCAGTATTTCTAGAATCTCTCGCCTTAGTGCGTCTCCATATCAACAGGCATTTCCAAGGGGTGGAGAGAAGCAGTCTACCCCCATCAGTGGGTAATTACATGGGAGAGGGAGGGCTTACCCGGACCTGAGAGGCTGGGGGGAGTATATACACTCGCTTCTGCTGCAGCAGGAGAGACGCGGGACGATTGCTTGTAAGCAATAAACGTGTTAAACTTTATTTCTCCCTTTGACTCGGTTTCAGCTAGGTATTTTGCTCGGGAATTCCCCTCCCGGGAGTTACACCCGCACTGGACTTAACCCAAGAACTTTACAAAAAAACTGAAGTTGATGCACGGATCATCATTTAAAAGCACTAAACGTAGACGAGGCAATCTTTCAAAGGAGGAAAATAGTAATGCTGCCGACAAACTGGCTTCGCGGAGACTTAGAGACGCAGGCAGCGTTGACATTTTGAGCCTCCCTGGGTCCTCTGCCCGTTGAAAGGGGCAAGGTGTGCCGCCTGGAGCCCCAGGGCTGGCCTCTGAGACCTCCGTGGAGACGGCCGAGTTGGGACACCGGCTCCCACCAATGGTTTAGGTGCACACGGCGATCACTTCCCGGGACGAGGCGATTACCGAGAGCAACTACTCGCCCTCGAAAAGACGTTCGTGATAATCAGAAGCCAGTAAAAGAAAATCCCTACATGGAACTATTTCTGTATGAACGCAATATCGTGTAAGAACAGCTGAGCTGATAAAATAAGAGACCAGATCTATTTTTTTAAAAAAACAAAACTTCTGCAGCGCCCTTCACCCTTCCGGCTGATCCTTAACCCTCCTGACACGTGCCCGGGATAACCGATCGCAGACGAATGGGGGGCTCAAGCTCACACTTGGACAGAGGCTTGAGACACACCTAAAACACCGGGGCGCCGCCGCGAGCCCCACCGGCCCACCGGCAGCCCGAGGCAGGGCGCGTGGGCAGCGCCGGCAGCTCTAGTCGCCCCGCCCCGCCCGGCAGAGCCCGCAGCGCACCCGCCTCGCCGGCGGGGGCGGGGGTTCAGGGCGTCCCGGTCATGGAGCGGCTGGCTGGGGGCACGTCCCAGAGGCCGCGCCGCGGGGCGCGCACCCGGGGCTTGCCCAGCGCGCGCTCACCTTCCCCGCAGGGCCCGGTCCTTAGGGCCAACACCGCCCCGCCCCGCCGCCTCCCCCCGCCGGCCTCCCGGCGCCCGGCCGCCCCATCCGCACTTCTCGGGACGCCCCCGGCTTCCTCGGCCCCCCAGCCCGACTCTCCGCGCCCTCCTCCCTGCCCCCCGCGCCTTATCCGCAGCCCTGCGCCCCCCACTCACGGAGGCCACGAGGAGGAGCAGCAGCAGCACGACAGGGCCGGCGGCCATGGCTCCCTCCGAATGAACCAGAGCACCCTCCGGCCCCGCCCTCGCCCGCGCGTGCCCGCTGCGCCCACGTGTCCGCCAGCACGTCCCAGGCCCGAGGCAGTTGGGTGGTGGCTCTGACCCCTTAATTTGGGAAGTGATGTAATTATCTGAAAGAAAGTGTTCTTAGAGCTGAATGCGTCCAGGCGGGCCACCAGGAGGCACCCTGTGTTGGTCGGCTTGGGCTGCCTAAGTCCACAGACTGGGTGCTTTAAGCCACATTCATTGCTTCCCAGTCCCGGGGGCTGGAGGTCCCAGACCCGGGTGCGGGCACAGCGGGCTTCTCCTGAGGCTGGAGGAGCATCGGGGCGCGCCTCTCCCTCCGCTCCTCGGGGCTTCCAGCAAACCCCGGCCTTCCTTGGCTGCTGGAGGCATCGCCAGCTCGGCCGCCATCTGCGTACCGTGTGTCTGCACAAACAACGTGTTAGTTTTCCCTTTTTGTAAGGACGCCAGTCACATCCGATTAGGGCCACCCTAGTCCACTGCCACCTCATCTAACTAGTCGCATCTGCAAAAGAGAGTAACTGCAACCTAGTTCAAAACAAGGCCCCATCCTGAGGTCTTCAACATAGGAATTTTGGGAGAGGGGGGACACAATTCATGACATCGCATGAGGCGTCTGGTCCAAAACAGCTATTACAGCACATGTAGAAATAATGAGCTCGGAAGGCCCATTTTGCTCTTCAGTCTGTTATATATGTAATTAGCCCATCACATCATTTATACTAACTACCTGCCTAGTGTCCTTCTGACCACTTTGCGAGTGTTCTTAATCCTCCACATCGCTGGATACATTGCTGCTATTTAAACCATTGAAAGAACGAATGCTGGAAGTCTAAATAAAACAGGTTTTGTTTATTTTCACACACACTCAACCATGTACACCCCTGCACCATGGCTTCCGCTTCTGAAGTCTCGCTTTGGGGATGACTCAGGCTGAGGGCTCCTGCCCCCGCGGGCTGCTGCACTCTATGAACTGGTTAGACCTGGTTATGATTTAGGAAGCCCAAGAACAGGACGATGTTTTTTTTTAACTTAGGAAGGGAGGGTCTTTCCGGCGTTGTGGCATCGTTAGGGTATGGTATAGGAGTGCCTGCGTGCCTTTAACCTTGTAGTGAAGGTCTAAAAGACACAGCTCCGCTGCGCTCGGGGCTCAGCCTTCGGATATGAATCTGGTGACCCAGCGTCGGCACTAATAAACTCCTTTTTGCTAAACGTCTTGGTGTCCTGACTCCTTGTTCATAGTTCCCACGGTTCCTGCAACAGTCACAGAATTCAGTCATCAGCTTCCCATTTCAGGCCACCTCCTGGGCTTCTCCCGCAAGGCAGCTTCCCAGTGGCCAAAAACCCTAGTCCCGCTGCTTACAAGGTCCAATGTCAGCCAGAGCGTTAGGCAAGACATTAAGCCCAGGTCATCCAAACTGAAAAGGAAGAAGTAAAACTCTCTTCGCAGATGACATCATCTCACATATCAAAAACCCTCGAGGTTCCTCAAAGCAAGCAAACAGCCTGGTAGAACTAATAAATGACTTCAGGACAGAAGTCTGATGGGAATGAACCTCATACCATAGCTCACAACCATGCTGGCCCCTGATGGCGGCTGAATGCAACAGTGCTGGCAGATTTTCCAGAGCCCTTAATTATGGGTAATCACCCCTAGAGGTGCTGTACATGGCCGGCAAGGGGTGCAGGCAGGACCAGAGGACGCCTTGGAAGGGCCCCCGGCAAAGGTCGCACCCCAGCTGCACTCCAAAAGCAGGGGTACCCCTCTCCATGCCCAGGGCACATGCCACAGCCTTAAATGAATCAGGTACAACTTGAAGGAGAGCATTGCTCATCCTGGAGAAAGTCTCCCTTCTTACACACCCTGCCCTGCTGAGAATCCTAAGGTCAATCAAGGTCAACCAGGAGGTCACGCAGCCCACTCAGAAAGGAACCCAGATGTCAGAACTCCATCCTGAGTTGGTGAACCCTGGAGAAGTCCCACTTACGTCCTCACACAGGAAGCCCAGAACAGTGCTGTGGAGGCGAGCCTGGTACTGAAGCTCACCTCAGGGCAAAAATGAAGAAATGGGACATCAAACTAAAAAGCTTCTGTTCAGCAAAGGACACCATCAGTAGAACAAAAGGTATCCCACAGTATGGGAGAATATATTCATAAATGACAGATCCGATAAGGGGTTAACATCCAAAGTATATAAAGAACTCACACGCCTCAACACCCTAAAAGCAAATAACCCAATTAAAAAAATGGGCAGAGGATATGAACAGACACTTCTCCAAAGAAGAAATTCAGATGGCCAACAGGCACATGAAAAGATGCTCCTCATTGCTAATCATCAGAGAAATGCAAATTAAAACCACAATGAGATATCACTTCACACCAGTTAGGATGGCCACCATCCAAATGACAAGGAACAACAAATGCTGGCGAGGTTGCGGAGAAAGGGGAACCCTCCTACACTGCTGGTGGGAATGTAAATTAGTTCAACCATTGTGGAAAGCAATATGGAGGTTCCTCAAAATGCTCAAAATAGACATACCATTTGACCCAGGAATCCCACTCCTAGGAATTTACCCAAAGAAAACAAGAGCACAGATTCAAAAGACACATGCACCCCTATGTTCATCGCAGCACCATTTACAATAGCCAAGAAATGGAAGCAACCTAAGTGTCCATCAGTAGATGAATGGATAAAGATGTGGTGCATATACACAATGGAATACTATTCAGCCATAAGAAAACAAATTCTACCATTTGCAACAACATGGATGGAGCTAGAGGGTATTACGCTCAGTGAAATAAGCCAGGCGGAGAAAGACAAGCATCAAATGATTTCCATCATTGTGGAGCACAACAATGAAGAAAAACTGAAGCAACCAAACAGCAGCGGAATCACAGACTCCAAGAAGGAACTAGCGGGTACCAAAGGGAAAGGGACTGGGGAGGATGGGTGGGAGGGAGGGAGAAGGGGATTAAGTGGCATTACGATTAGCACACATAATGTAGGGGGGGCCATCGGGAAGGCAGTATAGCACAGAGAGGACAAGTAGACTCCATGGCATCTTACTATGCTAATGGACAGTGACTGCAATGCGGTGTGGGGGGGACTTGATAATACAGATGAATGTAGTAACCACAATGTTATTCATGTGAAACCTTCGTAAGAGTGTGTATCAATGACACCTTAATAAAAAGATAAAAGGAACAGAGCACTCTATCACATGGGTGAAGCCTCACAACAATTTGAAGTGAAAGAAGCCGGACACAGATCCACACTGTGGTATCCTGGGCTTGTGAAATGTCCAGCACGGGCTGATCAGCATGGACGGCAAGCAGGCTGCTGTCTCCCAGGCCCCAGTCTGAGGGAGTGATGTCACAGGACTGGAGGAATTGGGGGTGACTGCTTAATGGGCATTGGGGTTTGAGATGAAAGTGTTTGGGAACCGGATAGTGACGCTGGTCACACAACACCGAGTAAACGGAATACCACTGTCATTCACCTTAAAATGGCTACATTGGTGAATTTCATGCAACTTGTCAGATGATATTCATTTCAATAAAAAATCAGAGAGCCTAAAGGTCCGATCTTAAAATTTCAGTCCACACCCAACTCAACAATTCTCCCAGAACCCACCCAGGATCCTGCAGTGGGGGTCTGCTCACAGCCCTCTTCGTATTATGGTTCTTGGGGGTCAGGAGGGACAGTAGGCTGGGGGAGGGTTCCCTGTCGCCAGCTCTCCGTAAGCTCTGTGAGCTTTGGCTGAGGGAGGGTGTCACGTCTTTGGAAGCCCTGCACCTCTGGGTCCTCCTGTGGGCGGACAGCTCCCATGGGCTGGATCCCAGCAAAACAACTTGAGGCCAGGCAGTTTTGATATGTCACACACCTCAGGCTGTGTAACAAATGACTCCAAACTGTGCTTCTGAAAACACTCACTTCCTCTGCACAGAGTGTGCAGGTTAGGAGTCTGGAAGTGCCTTAGCTGGGCCTACTGCTCAACACCGCACAGACTGACGTCAGGGTGTTGGCCAAGGCTGGAGTGTCAATGGGAGCCGGCTGGGGAAGGACCTACCCCCAAGCTCAGGGGATTGGTGGCAGCACTTAATTCCTTGTGGGCCACTGGGCTGAGCGCCTCATGGCCCTGGTGGCCCTTCCCAGGACCCCGGCAGCAGCCGGAGGGGATGCATACCCACATCACTCCTGTAGGTCTTTGGTTTATGGAGAGCATTTAACCTACACTAATGAGGAAGGACACTCAGTTCCACTGGGGCCTGGAGGGAGATGGTTCTTACATCCTGATTTATATTCTACATCATTCCATTGGCAGATGCCCTCCCTTCTTCAAAGAGCTGCCACACCTGACCAGGCATTTCAAAACTGGAAACTCTTGCTCACAACAGATCAATCAATCAACCAATCCATCAGTAAGTCAATATGGACCACAACAAAGCCTCCTCCATTTTTATTAGTGGCCAGTTACAGTAGCAGTGCAGAGGCCAAAAGACCTGGTGTCTGTCTCTGTGTGCAAAGGTCCCCTTTCCAGAAGGACATGAGCCATGTTGGCTGATGACAGCCCCTGAAGTTCTCATCTTTATTAATTGTCTACAAGTTTACGACTTCCTTTTTGGAGGCGTCCAGCTTCATCTTATGTAGAACAGGCACTCATTCAAAAATTGTTGAACAGGAGCCAAGATGGCGGCGTGAGTAGAGCAGTGGAAATCTCCTCCCAAAACCACATATATTTTTGAAAATACAACAAATACAACTATTCCTAAAAGAGAGACCAGAAGACACAGGACACCAGCCAGACTACATCCACACCCGCAAGAACCTAGCGCCTCACAAAGGGGGTAAGATACAAGCCGCAGCCCGGCGGGACCAGAGCACCCCTCACCCCAGCTCCGGGCAGGAGGAGAGGAGTCGGAGCAGGGAGGGAGAGGGAGCCCAGGACTGCTAAATACCCAGCCCTAGCCATCCACACTGGAGCGCAGACACAGTGCATGCGTGGGGTGCTGGATATTAGGGAAACAGGACAGTAAGACCTGTGAGCGGGTCCCCGCAGCCAGTGCCCCGAGGACAAAGAAAAGCTAGTGCTTTTTGAAAGTCTTAAAGAGACAGGGACCCCACAGCTGGACGGAAGTGCCCCGGGACACTTAGCCCAGCAGCTGGGAATCATGGGGAACTCTGGGCACCCTAACCCCCTGGGCAGCAGGGAGCATGGAGGCCCCCTCACAGAGATAAAAAGCCTCCCGGCCATTCCCCCTCCAACGCTGCTCCACCATATTGGAGCAGCAGGCCTGAGGCAGGACACGCCCACAGCAAACGTGGAGCTAAACTCCATAGTGGCCGGGCAGGAATCAGAGGCCCCATCTGTGTGCAGCTACCCAGCACAAGCCTCTAGGGGTTCTCCCAGGAGAAGAAGGCCACAAACCAACAAGAAGGGACGTTCTCCAAGCCATCACTCGTGCCAGCTCTGCAAACTATGTCTATCACCATGAAAAGGCAGAAAAATTTGATACAGACCAAAATCACAACCCCTGAGAAGGAGATAGACCTAAACAGTCTTCCTGAAAGAGAATTCAAAATGAAAATCATAAACATGCTGATGGAGATGCAGAGAAATATACAAGAGCTAAGGGATGAAGTTCAGAGGGAGATTACAGACGTCTGGAGGGAGATTACAGAAATGAAACAATCTCTGGAAGGATTTATAAGCAGAATGGATAAGATGCAAGAGGCCATTGATGGAACAGAAACCAGAGAACAGGAACGCATAGAAGCTGACGCAGAGAGAGATAAAAGGATCTCCAGGAATGAAACAATATTAAGAGAACTGTGTGACCAATCTAAAGGGAACAATATCTGCATTATAGGGGTACCAGAAGAAGAAGAGAGAGAAAAAGGGATAGAAAAAAATCAATGAAACCAAGAGCTGGTTCTTTGAGAAAATAAACAAAATAGATAAGCCTCTAGCCAGACTTACTAAGAGAAAAAGAGAGTCAACACACATCAACAGAATCAGAAACGAGAAAGGAAAAATCATGACAGACCCATCTATACACAAAGACATGCACAGATTAAAAGTCAAGGGATGGAAAAAGAAATACTAAAAAATAGACTTCAAAACAAAGAAAGTAATTAACAAGAGGACATTAGAGAAATACATTCATTTTAGGAGACTTCAACACACCACTCATAAGTAAGGACACAGAGGCACTGAACAACACACTAGAACACATGGACCTAATAGACATCTATAGAAAACAGGATACACATTCTTCTTAAGTGCACATGGAACATTCTATATGCTAACAAGCTGGAAAACCTAGGAGAAATGGACAACTTCCTAGAAAAATACAACAGCTTCCAAGACTGACTCAGAAAGAAACAGAAACTAAGAGAAAAAAAGAGTCAACACACATCAACAGAATCAGAAACGAGAAAGGAAAAATCATGACAGACCCCACAGAAATACAAAGAATTATTAGAGAATACTATGAAAACCTATATGCTAACAAGCTGGAAAACCTAGGAGAAATGGACAACTTCCTAGAAAAATACAACCTTCCAAGACTGACTCAGAAAGAAACAGAAAATCTAAACAGGCCAATTACCAGCAACAAAATTGAATTGGTAATAAAAAAACTACCCAAGAACAAAACCCCCAGGCCAAATGGATTTACCTCGGAATTTTATCACACATACAGAGAAGACATAATACCCATTCTCCTTAAAGTTTTCCAAAAAATAGAAGAGGAGGGAATACTCCCAAACTCATTCTATGAAGCCAACATCACCCTAATACCAAAACCAGGCAAAGACCCCACAAAAAAAGAAAACTACAGACCAATATCCTTGATGAACGTAGATGCAAAAATACTCAACAAAATATTAGCAAACTGAATTCAAAAATACATCAGAAGGATCAGACACCATGATTATGTGGGATTCATCCCAGGGATGCAAGGATGGTACAACAGTCAAAAATCCATCAACATCATCTACCACATCAACAAAAAGGACAAAAACCACATGATCATCTCCATAGATGCTGAAAAAGCATTTGACAAAATTCAACATCTATTCATGATAAAAACTCTCAACAAAATGGGCATAGAGGGTAAGTACCTCAACATAATAAAGGCCATATATGATAAACCCACAGCCAGCATTATACTGAACAGCGAGAAGCTGAAAGCTTTTCCTCTGAGATCGGGAACAAGACAGGGATGCCCACTCTCCCCACTGTTATTTAACATAGTACTGGAGGTCCCAGCCACAGCAATCAGACAAAACAAAGAAATACAAGGAATCCAGATTGGTAAAGAAGAAGTTAAACTGTCACTATTTGCAGATGACATGATTTGTACATAAAAAGCCCTAAAGACTTCACTCCAAACTACTAGAACTGATACTGGAATTCAGCAAAGTTGCAGGATACAAAATTAACACACAGAAATCTGTGGCTTTCCTATACACTAACAATGAGCCAATCGAAAGAGAAATCAGCAAAACAACTCCATTCACAATTGCATCAAAAAGAATAAAATACCTAGGAATAAACCTAACCAAGGAAGTGAAAGACCTATACCCTGAAAACTATCAGACATTCTTAAGAGAAATTAAAGGGGACACTAACAAATGGAAACTCATCCCATGCTCCTGGCTAGGAAAAATTAATATCGTCAAAATGGTCATCCTGCCCAAAGCAATATACAGATTCGATGCAATCCTTATCAAATTACCAACAGCATTCTTCAATGAACTGGAACAAATAGTTCAAAAAATCATATGGCAACACCAAAAACCCCAAATAGCCAAAGCAATCCTGAGAAGAATAAAGTGGGGGGGATCTTGCTCCCCAAATTCAAGCTCTACTACAAAGCCACAGTAATCAAGACAATTTGGTACTGGCACAAGAACAGAGCCACAGAGCAATGGAACAGAATAGAGACTCCAAACATTAACCCAAACATATATGGTCAATTAATATATGATAAAGGAGCCATGGACATACAATGGGGAAATGACAGTCTCTTCAACAGATGATGCTGGCAAAACTGGACAGCTACATGTAAGAGAATGAAACTGGATCACTGTCTAACCCCATACACAGAAGTAAATTCAAAATGGATCAAAGACCTGAATGTAAGTCATGAAACCATAAAATTCTTAGAAAAAAACATAGGCAAAAGTCTCATGCACATAAGCAAGAGCGACCTCTTCATGAACATATCTCCCCAGGCAAGGGAAACAAAAGCAAAAATGAACAAGTGGGACTGTATCAAGCTGAAAAGCTTCTGTACATCAAAGGCCATCATCAGGAGAACAAAAAGGCATCCTACAGTATGGGAGAATATATTCATAAATGACAGATCCAATAAAGGGTTGGCATACAAAATATATAAAAAGCTCACACACCTCAACAAACAAAAAGCAAATAATCCAATTAAAAAATTGAATAGACAGTTCTCTAAAGAAGAAATTCAGATGGCCAACAGACACATGAAAAGATGCTCCACATCACTTGTCATCAGAGAAATGCAAATTAAAACCAGAATGAGATATCACCTCACACCAGTAAGGATGGCTACCATCCAAAAGACAAAGAACAACAAATGCTGGTGAGGCTGTGGAGAAAGGGGAACCCTCCTACACTGCTGGTGGGAATGTAAATTAGTTCAACCATTGTGGAAAGCAGTACGGAGGTTCCTCAAAATGCTCAAAATAGACTTACCATTTGACCCAGGAATTCCACTTCTAGGAATTTACCCTAAGAATGCAGCACTCCAGTTTGAAAAAGAGAGATGCACCCCTATGTTTATCGCTGCACTATTTACAATAGCTAAGATATGGAAGCAACCTAAGTGTCCATCAGTAGATGAATGGATAAAGAAGATGTGGTACATATACACAATGGAATATTATTCAGCCATAAGAAAAAAACAGATCCTACCATTTGCAACAACATGGATGGAGGTAGAGGGCATTATGCTCAGTGAAATAAGCCGGGCGGAGAAAGACAAGTACCAAATGATTTCACTCATCTGTGGAGTATAAGAATAAAGGAAAACTGAAGGAACAAAACAGCAGCAGAATCACAGAACCCACGAATGGACTAATAGTTACCAAAGGGAAAGGGACTGGGGAGGATGGGTGGGAAGGGAGGGACAAGGGTGGAGAAAAAGTAAAGGGGCATTACCATTAGCATGTATAGTGTGTGGGGGGCACAGGGAGGGCTGTGCAACACAGAGCAGACAAGTAGTGATTTTACAGCATCTTACTACACTGATGGACAGTGACTGTAGTGGGGTATGTGGGGGGGATTTGGTGAAGGGGGGATCCTAGTAAACATAATTTTCTTCATGTAATTGTAGATTAATGATACCAAAATAAAAAAAATTTTAAAAAAAACTTCAACAAAGATCCTGGCGCTGTTGCAGTTGTAGCTGCATCCATCCCGCCAGTTCCTGGACTTGCCATTGGAATGAAGAAGGAATTATCTAAGCTGGCCTGTGCATACAGTAAAACAAATTTGACTGGATCTATACTGTCGGAACTCAAGCAAGAATTAGGAGAAGTGCAAGTTGCAGTGCTCCAAAATTGTGTGACTACAGACTATCTACTGTTAAAAGAACATACGGGATGTGAACAGTTCCCAGGAATGTGTTGTTTTGTCTGATTTTTCTCAAACTATTCAAATTCAGTTCAATATCCATCATATTATTGATAAGTTTTCACCAATGCCTAGGGTACCTAACTGGTTTTCTTGGTTTCACTGGATATGGCTGGTAATTGTAGGTCTGCTTTTGTTATGTATCTGTATTCCTATTCTGTTAATGTGTGTACACAATTTAATTAGTAGTTTGTTAAAACCTATACATGCTTATGTTACTCTACAAGAAGTTATGTCAAAGAAATAATCAATCTTCCCATGTTTTCTTCCATCTGCTACTTCTATAGCTTTTCTTCTTCCTTCATAATTACAGCCCTTTGGTAGAATTCGTGCCTCATATCGAAAATTACCGAGTATCATAATTCTTCCAAGTGGTAAAGATACCTCAAGACAAATGCTGGGCAAAGAAGCCACAGGGCATAAATCTGCAAAGAAGTAAAAAGCTAACCTTTTCAAACAGTATTGCCTCTCTCTCACTTACCAACTTTACAATTCCCTGTATGGCCCTGGAAGATGACTGGTTAGCCAGAGACGGGTAAGATTCCTCAAGGGAGGAACAACCTAAGACAGGCACAGTCGCAGGGGGGCCATCAGGTGAGAAATTGGGGATCAACAGAGGTGAGGCTCAGAACCTCACCCCCCCTGTTTTGAGAGAAATCTTCTGCATCCGTGGATGTTTTGTTGCCCTCGTCTCGCTTGGATTAATACTTAGTCTACAGGCACACACCTGATCATCTACATTTGCCCTCTTACAGCACTAAATTATGTTTTCTACCTTTATCTTGCATCTACCTACCATTTCAGCATTTTATTTTTTTAAAAAAGGGAGAAATGTGGGATTCACATATAAATCAAGTATAAAACTCAAATGAATAATCATATCTGACCTGATTGTTTATAGTTCATGATGCGTGATCAAAACTGAAAGTTTCTGTGATGACTGCCCTTGTACTGTTCACCATGTAAGAACTTATTAACTATGTAAGAACTTGTTCACCATGTAAGAACTTGTTCGTTATGCTTCAGAAGATTGGAGACTGACGAGAATTAGGCTTGGGGTTGATTAATGATTGTGCATTGAGTGTTGCGGTCCAGCCGCAACAGTCGAACAGAGCTACTGAAGGACGTGAGGAGGCCAGAATAAAGGACACAAGAGAGGTGGGGAGGGCTGACGCTCCTTCGCGTCCCCAGCAAAACTTTATTGAAGGTCCAGGGTTTATATAATGCAGTGGGGTTACATGACTCCAGGACATAGCATTGTCCAATAGACAATCAAGCAGTGTTGACGTCAGCGGTAACCGGGCAAAGGTAGGCTCAGCAGAGTTCCGTTAGTTGCTCATGGAATGCGTGACCAGGATGTTCTTTGTTCTCCATTCCCGCCACATCAGCAAGTGTGGGAAGGGCATAGCCAGAAGCAGGGGCGGTGTTTCCACACATCTTCAAGGTCTCCCTATTTTCAGAGTGAGGAGTCTTGGCTCGTCTTCGAGGACAAGATATGCTTTTGTGGGCAGATGACTTCCAAGGACGGCACCGGCTGTTCTCAAGCTGGTGCTTTCCCACGCTGCGTTCAGACATGGGGGAAGGGACATAGCCCCGGCTCCCAACATCTCCCCCTTTTTTCTTTAATAAAACAACCAGCCTAATTCAGACTGGGTCAAGGTATGTGCCTGTCTTAGGTTGTATGGTTGAAGTAAATCCTTACCCGTCATGGGGCTATAGTCCTCTTTTGACCACTCCGTCTTAGGTTGATATTTACAATTCAACCATATCTTACCAGTCATTGGCTACCATACTTGACTTTAGATCTTATGATTTACAACTGGGGGGGAGCCGCCTGCAATTTCAAATGATGCAGGTCTCTTAAGGCTTGTTGAATGAGTTTCCACATGCTGCGAAGGATACAAGACCCTAGTAACAGCAGTAAAAGACATAAAATGGTTAGGGTTAAGAGAGGTGTGACAGTGTGCCAGACACTATTCAGGGGTTCTTTGAACATGTCTTTTATGTGATTCAATACATCAGATGCAGTTTTGGCTGCAAATAAGATATGATTTAAATGGTTCTGTGGTGACCGGGGATATAACTCCCCCTTTTTTGTTTTTTCCAGTTGAGCTTAAAGGATGCCATGGGTATGTTCTACAATGCCTTGGCCTTGTGGATTATATGGTATCCCAGTTTTGTGGGAAATATGCATTACATAGCTGAGATCGAACATGTCGAAAGACAGACATAACTTGAATATATATATATATATATATATATATATATAGGTTTTAACAAACTACTAGTTAAATTGCATACACACATTAACAGAATAGGAATACAGATACATAACAAAGGCAGACTTACAATTACTAGTTATAGCTAATGAAATTAAGAAAACTAGATAGCTCAAGCATTTGTAAAAGCTTATTGACAATATGATGGATATCATCTAATTGATTTTGGGTAGTTTGAGAAAAATCAGACAAATTGAAACAGCACATTCTTGGAAATCGTTTACATCCTACATGTTCTTTTAACAGCAGATACTCTATATAGTAGCACAATTCTGAAGCACTGCAGCTCGCACTTCTCTTAGTTCTTGGTTGAGTTCAGATAATACAGAAGCAGTCAAATTCGTTGTTTCGCTATATGCACAGGCCAGCGTAGATATGTCTTTCTGCATTCCAATGACAAGTCTAGGAACTGGCAGGAGGAACACAGCTGCAACTGCGACAGTGGCAGGATCTCAAAGTTTCAAGTTTTCATGACAATCAGATGGCAGAGCTCGGAGAAGTTTCTTGTGCTTATATTCAGGTGGTCTATTAGAGCAGGAAGAATGCGTCCCACCTCACAAACACCTTGATAGTGTGAAGAAAGGGCTTGATATGTTTTGTTATTACACAAAAATACCCAACCATTTGGAAGTCTATATCTAGAAGACTATTTTACAATGATTGAAGAATTACAATAAGAGGGTACATGAGTATAATTAATACATACACAATCAGTAATTATAGTAGTATTAACAGGTAAATTTAATCGGGCGTCAGGAGCAAGCACTTTAGGGGGAAGAGTGATGTTTATGCCTGAGATATTAGTAAACACCGTAAGAGAAAGTCTTATGCCTATGAAATTCTTCTTCAACAGTTCACTGATAGGGGAATCTTTGCTACACAAAAAGATGACTTGTGCAACTTTTGGCTCATGAGTTGTTGCAATATTATTTAGTGGGCTTCAGTTTTCCGTGTTTGACATGCAGACTTTTGTTGAGGTTTTTTGATGGTCACCTTCTGGAATGACTCCTCCAGAGGATGTTGATGTTGGAAGTTCTCCTTCATATTGTATCTGAATTCATTTTCTGGGCGGCCAGATCAAGCATTGATCCTCTATAAAAACACAAGCAAACCCCTTGCCCCACACCTTGATAAGATCTTTATGCCATAGTGAAGAACCCATTGGTGACTACTACACAGGAACTGTTGTTGTTTCAGAAAAGGAAATTTTATCAGAAAAATGTACCTCTACCACTGACCGTCTATCACCCTCCAGAAGATCAAAATTAAGGATATGTAAAGCATGCACCAAGTAACTTGCAAGTCATTTTATTACATGGGGGAGTAATCCCCCCTCTTTGTATCAATAAATAATGTTTAAGAATAAGATGACAACATTCAATGAGAGCTTGACTTGTAGACTTGTCTGAAATGCCTGTGTTATGCGTGATGTTATATAGCTGAAAAAATGTATGTAACACAGAGGAGAGGTAAACTGGAGCGTTGTCAGTCAGCTTAAGAGATAAAGCTTAAAACATTTTATCAGCAACACTTCAAACAAGAAGCTACAAAATCATTTTTCTTTAGTTTACTTAATTTTAAGTAACTAGTACTCAATTTGCTGAAATCTAGTTCTTTACTAGTTTAGTAGTAATTAAACAGTGATTATAAACAAGAAAAGATTTACAAATGACAATGGTTAAAGATTTGATGAGAACTTACTGTAAGACAGTTGATATATGGAAGTTTGGATATTTCTGTAACATATGTTAGGGTCCGGGCTTCCGAGGCTTCTCCAGAGAACAAACTACACAGGCATAGAGATGTAAATTCAAGCAAAGTCTTTATTCAGCTAGCTAGCTGGGGTCTAATGTCAGCCCATCGCAGCGGGTCTCAACAAGGACCCCGAGCACTCAGAGCTAAGGGTTTATATAGCATTTTTAAAGCACTTAACTCATAGTAATTTTCTACAACTATACATTATTTTTGCAAGACATACATCTTGGGGTTAAGCAAGGGCAGGATAAGACTACTCTTCAATGGTTAGGGAGGTTCTGCAAGATAAGCTTGGTATGTAAGATTAACTGACCAAGGGTCACAGCTGCCCACCACTCCGTGCTCATGATTAACTTGTTTTTCAAGGCCTTACCCAGTTCCAGTTTTTCTTTCTAAGTCACATACTCAGAAAATGGCTTCTAGGCCTTTAAGATGGCTATGCTTATGCTAACCTATTTCTATTCTTACATTCCCCTCTTCTTCTTGTATCTATTTCAATCATGAAATTAGGGGTCATCTATTTGGTTAACACTCTGATAGTTCTGTCTCAACACTCTGATTTGCATGGTGCTAATGCGTTCTTTGATAAAGGTAACACATGGAGTGACTCTGGTTTGGCGGGCCTACTACTTGTTAGAATAAGCTGGGGTGGTGCTGATTACTTCTGTCCTGTTGCAGAGGGAGGTGTAAGTTTTAGGAACTCTCTCAATGCAGGTTCTTTGCTTACTTACAGAGGATAAAGTGAGTCTTGGTCTTTGTCTCATTCTCTCTTTGTTACAGATAGGGACTCTAGCTGCTGCTAGGGAAAAGGGGCGATGACCACTCTGGCTGCTTCGTGCTGGGAAGGGGGCGCAGTAAAGGGTGCAGCTAGGTCTCCATCACTGGTCAGTTGAGAGGGCCTCAGAAGGCTGGCGCTTCTATTCTGGTTTCATTTCTATTACTATTTGCAGTTTTGTGGCTTCTAGGCAAGATAAAACAAATTGTGTTACTAGGTTATGTAGCAACATCTGGAGTTGGATTTTCTATTCTGGAAGGAGGTTGCCGTTATTGAAACAATACTTTTCTCTAAAATCACTCTCATTTTTATTAGAAGTAACTAGGTTAAGAAAATAATTAACAGCTGGCTTGATCATTTGCACAAGTGCAGCAAGAAGAGCAATTGATTACACAGGCTCTTTTAAATATGCTTTGCTGGAACTTTTTGTAAGGAATTTCAGATTGAACTTTTAAAGGCTTCTTGAGGCCAGACAGCCAAGCTAGACTTGCCATCAGGCTTTGCCTGCAGTACCTGTAGATTTGGATGAATTCTTCTCTTCTCGAGGTCTCTGCACCTCCTAGGAAGTGACTTTCTTTACTCACTTGGTAAGGCTGCTGGGAACTCTGTAAGCAAGGTACTAGGCTAATTCTTCTAAGGGGCTTTGTTGGCTTTATAAAGTCAAGCTTAGTTTCTTAAAGTTGTTCACATCTGAGTCCATGCACATGTCTCTCAGGTATGACATTCTAGTCAAAGCCCTGGCAGTATAACTAGTGTTCTTAAGTAGTCTTCTCACAAGGAAAGCAGATTCTTATTGAACTTGTGCAAATAAACATACTGCCATGGAATACAAAAACAGTCACTGAAAGTTTTCAAACTCTGGAGGGATCAGGTAGAGAGAAGGATGTTTCAATTCTGCTCATAAAGATAGTCATTTACTAAACTGTTGTCAGTTTAAGAGAACAAGGTTAAAACACTTTATCAGCAACATTTGAAACAAAAAGACACAAAATCATTTTCTTTAGTTTATGTAATTTTATGTAACTAATACTTGTTCTGCTGAAATTTAGTTCTTTACCAGTTTAGGGATAATACTATAAATGACAAAAGACTTACAAATGACAATGGTTAAAGATCTGATGAGAGCTTACTGTAAGACAGTTGACATAAGGAAATTCTGATATTTCTGTAATACAAAACATTCAGTAACAAAGTTTAGCATCATTCTCTTTGACAGTGCTTTCTTGGTAAATAAATATATATGTATCAGATAAATAAGCCAAATTAGTCAAATACTTTCTCTAATGAGAAAAAACTCTTCTGACATGTTTTAGGGGCCCTCTGGAAAATATCAGAGTTAACTAGAGGTAAAAACACTTTTTGAACTTAGCATAAGTGTCTAAGACCAGATACAAAAAAAGCAGAGAAAGTGCTTAAGTCCACAGGTCTCCCCTGAAAGCTTCAAGAATGTTTTACTATTTAATAGTAGATATAAGCTGCTATGCAAATTCTATTAAAAGCTCTAAGATCATTTACATTAAAAAATATGGAGAGTCCCCCATGTTTTTAAAACATACAGCATATAAATTAAACAAGAAGATTTGGTGGTTGTCAAAAAAAAATCTATTACAACTTTTTTCAAAAGTGGTCACACGTTTGTTCATTTAAACTTTTACAGGAAACTTTTCTGGGAGAAACATAATCTTGTCTAGATTCTACAGTTTGATTTTTAAGAATAAATTTTGGTTTGTTAACTAAGTGCATTTAATCAGCTGAGAAAAGCTTTGTTACTATTCTGTTACTATTCTACTATTATTCTAGGATAAATTAAGAAAACAAATAATCAGGAACAACTTTAATTATTTGTTGGTTAGAGATTTTTTTACTTATAAAAATATATGGAATAAATAATTCAATTTCTCAGGCCATGCAATTATTTTCAATAACAAAATATTTCAAAGGCAAATAAAGGTTATACAGTTGTTAACAAACTTTAGCTTTTAGTCTTTTTAATACGATTTCATTTTTTTTTTTATTCTGGCAACTCACTGAGACTTTAAGCATGAGAAACTGCTTTGATCTTTTAACATTAAGAGCAGACTAACAGTTAAAGAAAACTGTTTAACTGGAAACGAGATTTTAATTTTGTTGTGCACTTGATATCAAGACTCACTTGCTTTAATTTCACTAGGCACGACTATATCTGTAAGAAATTAGTAATTTATTCTTTATTTGCCCCATGGTCTTAAACACATAAGCCGGTGAGAATTATGCCTGGGCTTGCCTGCGGCTTGACTGGGTTTATCTCACTTTATCTCTAAACATCTTGACTCTCTCCCCAAAGCAACAGGCTGAGCGGATCTTCACAACAAAAGGCACCACGCTGTTTTCTCTCTTTAAATAAATAGCTGTACTTTAGAACAAAGTTACTTTTTTTTTTTATCACAAAACACATTCTTTAGCATGCAGAAGACTTTTCATTCTTTATACTTTTTCTTATTAAAACATACATCTTTTAGCATAGAGAAATGTTTTCTTTATTACTTTAAGTAGTTTTAATTAGAACTTAAAACCATTAGAAACTTTAACTTCCAGTGAACAATGAGAAGCAGGACACTGCAAACTGTCAAACTAACATTCTCTAGACCGACAAACTCACGAACACATTCTACAATTTCTGCAACCACGAGCTTCACAGCACAATCTCCCAGCAAACACAGCACATCTTCTCAACTTAACAAAACTCTAAGGCTTTAAGTTACTACAAAGATTCTCAGGCTGCAGGTAGGCATACACACTGCAACACACAATTAAAAAGGTGTTCACTTGCCACACTTATCCAGCTCACCTACCTGCAACAACTACGCTAGCCTACTCACAAGACCCCCACTGAACACTAGACAAAGCCAAGCTTCTGAGCATTCTATTCTTAAAAGATTTAGCAGATAACATGACTTAAATGACCTCAGGTAAATTTAGGCAGCTGATAACCACAAGGACATGCCCGCCTCAGGCAAACTCAAATTAGCATTAACGCTTAACACTTTTTATCAGGTTTTCTGGAAGTTTTAGAATACTTAATTTTCACAAGCGCTTGTCTTTAAATCAATTTCATTAATACTATCCGGAGGTAGAAAGATATATTCATTTACACACTTAGGGGGTCGTCTGAGTCTGTCCCATGGTGAGAAAGAAGAAGGAAAAAGAATATGAGGGAGACAAAGGCGAAGGACGAAGATGCCCCTTCAAACAAGATGACTGTTGTACGTGCTTGTGAACGAGTGCCTGTCGTTGCACAGTTTTCCTTCCACGGGGGACGCGAATTTATCTGGGATTCGCGGCTGTGACCCCCTTATCCTGTCACGGGAGTCTTCTAGCGGCGGGCGCCCTAATGGCTCTTAATTGCCCGACCCGTGCCCGCGGGGAATGATGTAGTGGCAGAAAGGAGGAACGGCGAGAGCAGGAGAACCTTAGAACAAGGAAACTTAAAATGAGAAGCGCAAAAAACTATAAACTGAAACTAAAACACAGTAAAACAGTCAATGATAACACTAAGCACACACACCACATCTGATCGCACTCGTTCGGACCGGTCTTTCTCTCACTCTGGTGTGCACCACACTCACCACTTTCAGGGTCCTCAGAAACTCTCGTAATTCTCTCGAAGGGCGTCCACTCGGACTGCCGCAGGGTGACGAGCTCGATCTTTTCCTCCTCGGGCGCCAGTTTTCTGCTGATCAGATTTGCCTTCCTAAGGCCGAGTCACTCGGACCCTAGGGCCAGGATTGGTTACCTGGGCTTTTACCCAGGGTCGCTAACCTGGGGGCCGGGACTACCAGCCCGGACTTCCTCACTCGGGACCACTAACCCGAGACCATACACGGGATGGCGACTCCCGCTTTATAATGGATTTATGCAGACACGAGGGGGCGACCCTCGAATTACACTGCCCCGTCCGGACAATTAGACTTTGCTTTCAGCTGTCCTTTGTTCTCAGGGAAGCCGCTCGTATCCCGGACAAGCCCCCAAATGTTAGGGTCCGGGCTTCCGAGGCTTCTCTAGAGAACAAACTACACAGGCATAGAGATGTAAATTCAAGCAAAGTCTTTATTCAGCTAGCTAGCTGGGGTCTAATGTCAGCCCGTCGCAGCGAGTCTCAACAAGGACTCCAAGCACTCAGAGCTAAGAGTTTATATAGCATTTTTAAAGTACTTAACTCGTAGTAATTTTCTACAACTATACATTATTTTTGCAAGACATACATCTTGAGGTTAAGCAAGGGCAGGATAAAACTACTCTTCAATGGTTAGAGAGGTTCTGCACGATAAGCTTAGTATGTAAGATTAACTGACCAAGAGTCACAGCTGCCCACCACCCAGTGCTCATGATTAACTTGTTTTTCAAGGCCTTACCCAGTTCCAGTTTTCCTTTCTAAGTCACATACTCAGAAAATAGCTTCTAGGCCTTTAAGATGGCTATGCTTATACTAACCTATTTCTATTCTTACACATAAAACACTCAATAATAAAATCGAGCATTATTCCTTTTGACAGCACTTTTTAGGTAAGTATATATCAGGTAAATAAGCCAAATTAGTCAAATATTTTCTTTGATAAGGAGAGGAAATTCTACTGATATGTTCCAGGGGCCCTCTGGAAAATATCAGAGTTAATTGAGAGGTAAAAATACCTTTTTAAATTTTGGTTTTGGGAAGCTGTCAAAAGTTTTTAAGGCACTTGCCTAAATAGAATTATAGTTATTAAATAACACTTATTATTTAACTAGAATGATAATAAAGTTTAAAAGCAAATGCAGGTTACATAGCTGTTAACACTTAGCTTAGTCTTTTTAATATTAAGATCTTATTTTCTTAAATACTCAGACAATTCTTTAAGACTTTAAGCATAAGAAACTGTTTGAATAAAACAATTAGAGCACCCTTTGCAATCTTTCAATATTAAGAGCAGACTAACAGTTAAAGAATACTTTGTCTTTCCAACTGAAAACAAAACTCCAATTTTGCTGTGTACTCGATATTAAGACTCACTTGCTTGAATTTCACACAGCATGATTATATCTGTAAGAATATAGTAATTTATTCTTCATTTGCCCCATGGTCCCAAGCACATAATCGGTGAGAATTATGTCTGGGCTTGCCTGGGGCTTGACTGGGTTTATCCTGCCTTATCTCTAAACATCCTGACCCTCCCCCAAAGCAACAGGCTGAGCGGATCCGCCACAACAAAAGGCACCACGCTGCTGCACCACACTGCTCTCTCTGTCTCTGTCTCTCCGTCTCCCTTTAAATAAATAGCTGTACTTTAGAACAATTATTAACTTTCTTTTACTCTCAACAAAATGAATTTCTATTCTTTATACTTTCTCTTATTAAAACATACATCTTTAGCATACAGAAATATTTTCCTTATTATATGAAGTAGTTTTCACTAGAACTTAAAACCATTTGGTACCTTAACCTTCAGTGAACACTGAAAAACAAACAGGCCACTGTAAACTGTTACACCAGCATTCTTCAGATTGATACATCTATGAACATATTTTATCATTTTTGGAAATGTGCCTTACAGCACAATTTCTCATCAAACATAAAATATGTCTATATAACTTAGCAAACTTTAAGAATTTTGGTTACCACAAAAATTCTCAGGCTGTTTGCAGATATATACAGTTATACATTAATACAGTATTATTATTAAAAAGTTTATTTGCTACACTTGTTTACTTATTTTTAGCAACCATGCTAAATTACTTACAAAACTTTTACCAAACATTAGACGAAGTCAAGCTTTTCTTTAAGTATTTTCTTGGAATATTTAACAGGTAACATCAACTTAAATGACCTTAAGTAAACTATGGCAGCTGTTAACTATAAGGACATGTCCATATCAGTTAAGCTTAAATTAGCATTAATGCATAATATTTTTTTATTAGATTTTCTTGAAGTTTTAGAACGCCCAATTTTCACAAGCGCTTGTTTTTAAATCAATTTTATTAATACCCTCCGGAGGTAGAAAAAATTTAGACACACAAACATACAGACCGAGACATAATGACTACAGTTAGCAACTTTTCATATAAAAACATACACAAACTGACATAAAGATTTGAGTTTATAATATTCAATGGTCTTCTTTCTTCTTAGTTTATTTGATTAAAAGTACTTCAGTTTTCAAGAATACATTCTTAAGGGCAAGCAGTTTACATTACTGGGTTAAGGTTTAGACAGCCCCAGTCCAGGGGGCTGGAAATATCAACTGGAATTTTCTTTGGTCCGTGGGCAGTATAATGGGATTGTAACCTTTTTCCTACAACATCCCACAATTCAACATCTACAGTCCCTTCTTCAGGGAACCAGGGACACACTTCAGCCACAAAATCTAAAAACCTGTCAAGTTGGGCTTTTCCTACTTTAATTCCCCTATTAGCCAAAAGTCTTTCTAACCCTGAGACATACAACTGTTTACTATTTGCATGCCCCATAATGGACTCCCTGAAAAATTACTTACCGCTCAGAAAATTTACTTACCCGCAGCCTGTTCTGCGGATATTTCTTTTGCCGCTGCCCATTCTGTCGGCAAGCGTGCTTTCGAAAGACTTACACTGATCAGGCGCGGCTGTCTCCCCCTCCTTCCTTCAGGTCCCTGTTCGGGCACCACTTGTCGCGGTCCAGCCGCAACAGTCGAACAGAGCTACTGAAGGACGTGAGACCAGAATAAAGGACACAAGAGAGGTGGGGAGGGCTGACGCTCCTTCGCGTCGCCAGCAAGACTTTATTGAAGGTCCAGGGTTTATATAATGCAGTGGGGTTACATGACTCCAGGACATAGCATTGTCCAATAGACAATCAAGCACAGTGTTGACGTCAGCGGTAACCGGGCAGAGGTAGGCTCAGCAGAGTTCCGTTAGTTGCTCATGGAATGCGTGACCAGGATGTTCTTTGTTCTCCATTCCCACCACATCAGCAAGTGGGGGAAGGGCATAGCCAGAAGCAGGGGCGGTGTTTCCACACATCTTCAAGGTCTCCCTATTTTCAGAGTGAGGAGTCTTGGCTCTTCTTCGAGGACAAGATATGCTTTTGTGGGCAGATAACTTCCAAGGACGGCACGGGCTGTTCTCAAGCTTGTGCTTTCCCACGCTGCGTTCAGACATGGGGGAAGGGACATAGCCCCGGCTCCCAACAATTGAGTTCCCTATACAGAATTTTATTGTTGTTAACAACCATTTGATCAATAAATATGAGATGCCTGCTCAAAAAAAAAAAATTGTTGCTCCTTTTCCTCATCCAGCCCACCATCTGCTCAGCATGATTTAATGTTCTTCCAATACATTTATTAGGCAGGTGAATTCAGAGGTCTGCTCCTTTGGCTTTCCGGAACTCAGCACACAAACAGGCAGCGACCTCTCCAGGTGGCTGGAAAAGAAGATGAGAGGAGCCATTTGCATGCCTTGCAAGGGACTAGAAATGAAGTAAGACCAAGTCCCCCAGTCTGGATCTAACTCCGGCGGCAGAGACGGTAGCCTCAGCAATCCTCCCTGGCCAGTCTGCCTGCCACCCACTCCCCGGCCACTGTGGGCTGAGGCCCTGGCGCTGATCAGCAGGTGGAGCAGACATGATATATGCCAATTCTGGTCCGAAGTCCTTGGGAGTGGGGTTGGGTGCCCAGACTCTGTATCCTTGTGTGCTGGGGTCCCTGAGGTCCCTCCACAGAGCAGAGGAATCCTAGAACATTAGCCCACTAGATTTCTGAGTTCATGTCACCACAATACACTTTCATCTACTCTGCCTGATAAACTTGGTCCAGTGACTTAAACTTCTGCACTCTGGTCTCATCATTTGTAAAATGAAGATGAGAATACTTACCACTAAGGGTTGAGGCTGAGAGATTAGAGGATCGGCTTAATGCGCAGTGAACATAATATTGACCATAGGCATCATAATGTTTGCCTACCAAGCCTCTGTCTGGCCACATTTATCACCTACCTTATCAAAACCAAACACATAATTTCCTTCCTTACAGAAATGAGTGTTATCATAGAATAGAGGCAAACATTCTTTTTAAAATTATAATAAGACTTTAATCTAAATGAGGCTCTCTCTCACTCTACTGCTCTTAATGCCGAGCAGAAGGTGTCTGGAGCCCTCTGGAAAACTGGCTGTGGCCCCATGGAAGCCCAAACACCCAGCGTATACTGAATCCCTACCTCACGTCGTACACAGAGAAGAAGTCCATGTGGATTAAATAGCAATTGGAAAACATAAAGTTGTAAAGCTGAATAAAAAGACGCAGGACAACATATTTGTGGCTGAAATGTGGGAGGGGCTTCGTAAACAAGACTCAAAAACCACAACAGGTAAAGCAAAAAACTGGTGGGCTTAATGCTATCAAGAGCAAGACTTTTCTTCACAGAAAGATATGATAAGAGTGACACGGAAGAGATCTGGTGCACCATCTAAAATGACAAGAGATTCCTATCAGATCAGATGATTCAAAAGAAGCAAACATGGGAAAAATATATGTGCGTGTCTTTATGCAGCGATTTCTGTAGATAACCCCGTAAAGAATGGGTGACTTGAAGAACACACTGACAATAGTACTCCCCTCCATCACTGGTCCTTTTAACTTTGAACATGGTCTTTTTCTTGATATTCAAAAGTTTTCGATTTTAACATACCTGAATTTATCCTGTCTCTTCCTTTTATGTCTCATTTAAGAAATCCTCCCTCACCTGAATTGATAGATGTACTTTCCAATACTTCCAATACATCCCAAAAGTGTACGGTTTTGGTTTTCATTCTTTAAGTTCTGAATGCACATGGAATTTGTTTTTCTGTAAGGTATGAAGTACGGAGCTGGCTTTGCTTTATTTCGACAAGATTATCCAACTGGCCTATCATTTCCTTTCTCGGTGAGACCCTGGCTCCACGTTCCCTGGCACTGCAAGGACTCCGTCCTGGGACAGACAGCGTTGTCCTCAGCCTCACATCCTCGGGAACCTCAGAACGTGGGTGTGCTTGGCACAGGGCCTCTGCAGATGTGATCCAGCCGAGGGGAGGGCACCGTCAAGGAGGGCGGTGCCCATGAGCGGGGAGAGAGGCACACACGTGCAGGAGGCGGCCACACGACAACAGAGGCAGGGACTGCAGTGATGCAGCCACAAGCCAGGGACTGCCAGACACTGTCAGAGGCATCAAGAGGAGGGGAAGGTCTCTCTGGGGCCTCTGGAGGGAGCCCAGCCCTGTGCCACCTTGATCTTGGCCCTCTGCCTTCCGGACTGTGAGAGAATGAACTTCTGTGGTTTTAGGTCATACACTTTGTAGCAGTTTTTGCCAGTGGCCACAGGAAACTAACAGCCTCCCTCTGTCACCCTGCCCATCCCCCCGACAGAGGAACAGCTGCAGGAGAGCTGGCTGAGCACTGGCCACGGGTGCTCTGCCTTGGGAGGAGGTCACGGGCATGCCCGGCTTCCAGCCCAGCTCTGCTGCTCACCAGCAGGGGTGGGGGCCAGCAAGGTGACCTCACTGTCCTCGGGGTCCTCAGCGGTACTGGGGTTAATGGAGCCCTAAGGGGCTGCTCTGGGAGAGGCTTGGGGCAGCCTGGCTGGGAAAGACTCTGTCATTGCTGCTACTTCAGACTTGCTCACAGCTGTCTTCCCACCTGAAAGGAAAGGAGCTACCCACAGCAGCAATTCACGGGAGAATTCCGCTTTATTAGGGAAAGCTGCTGGGTTATATAGGAAGGAGCATGAGCTGATTGAGGTGTCACTTCTATGGGGCTGGTGGCTGTTGGCCAGGTGCTGGGAGTGGGAGGGGGGAGAGAGGTGATTGGGCTTCAGGTGGCGCCGGCGGGAACCGAGGACCCGGAAGAGAAGCTGGAAGTTTGCCATCTTACTAGTGGGGGTCCTTCACTACCTGTTTCAGATATATCAGGACCTTGACCCACAGGTCCAGAAGGACACGGAAGGGTCAGGTGGCGGGCGACTGCTCTGGGACTGGCCTCCTTCACTTGCTGCGGCCTGCAGGCCATCGACATCCTCCGGGCTCCCCCAGGTGCTAGTGAGGGTCGGGGCCTCCGACACCATATGTAAATTGTCTGCAGACAGGCCCCGGTTTTCCACCGTGAGGAACGGAGGCCCTGCATGATGGATCTGGATGCACGGCGTGCTGCACGCTGACTTATCAGTCAACTAAAAAACAAGATGTTTTGAGATGCGTGATGAGCCACACGTGCCCTGAGGAGGTCGGGGCCCAGGGACCCTGAGGTGGCAGGCTCTGGAGCAGGCACAGCAGGACTTGCGGGGCCAGCATGGTCCCAGCTCTGCCTGGCCACTGGCCTGGCTGGCTTCAGCCAAGGCACCTTGGGGCCTTTTTGGTGCCTCAGTTTCCCCACTGTGGGTGGACTCTGCCAGAGTCTAAGGCTCTCCAGCTCAGGGCCCTTGGCTCCTGTTTGGCCACGGAACCACTAGCAGCCTTAATCCCCGGGCATTGGAAGGTGTCTAGGAGCTGGCATGGCCACCTCTCAACCCCGGGGCTGGCCGAGCCTTGGCGGGAGGAGCACAGCTCGCCCCGGGCTGCACTTACCATCTCCTCGCTTCCACTGCTGACTCCTGTGAACACAGACAGCAGGCTTGTGGTTAACAGACGGCAGGGAGCCCGCCCTGTGACCCCCGGCGTGGGGGGTGGCTGAGGCCCTCCTCACCGCCAGGGCTTCCCCAGGGAGGCTGCAGGAATGAGCCTGGCCAGGCCTCGCTGACTGCGTCATCTAGTTCCACAGTTCCTGGAACTTCCCAGAGAACTGCAGCTCTCCGCACCATTTTGCCGGCAGCCAACCTCCTCCTTCCCGCTGAGCCTGCCCGGACCTACCCTGCCGCTGAGATTGCCCTGGGACTCCACTGACCATGCTCGCTACCCCCAGCATTGCGACGACTTTCAGAGGCACGTCCTCCCCAGGGTTAGGAGGGGCCTCAGCACACGGGAGCCAGATGGTGGCCAGCAAAGGTCAGGCCCTGTCATAACTCAGGCCCCCCCAGGACCTGCCCCACAGCCCAGCTTGTCACTTTCTCCCGTCCAGCGGTCTGATGGGATGCTTCATACCCTCGGGGCAACAACGGCACCCGGCCGAGATGCCGTCTTCTGGTTTTGCGGCGTAGACAAAGGCGAGGACCAAAATAACCAGGAGAAAAAGAAAGCTCCCGATCAAAAACCACCGGTGTCTGCTCACTGCAAGGGGAGGAAACCAGAGACGTCACAATGAGGTCCGATACTGGCTGCTTCCTGAGCAGCTACAGGATAAAGAACACAAACAGGTCCAGCAATCCCACTTCTGGGAAGTTACCCGAAGGCAAGGGGGACACCTGCAGCCCTTGCTCATGGCAGTGATACTCACAACAGCCAAGAGGCGGGGACAGCCTGGTGTCCGCTGAAGGATGAACAGACAGAGAAGATGTGGTGCGTATGCACAGTAGAATATTACTCAGCCATAAAAAAGGAGGAAATCCCGCCTTTTGCGACAACTAGATGATCCTAGAGGGCATTATGCCAAGTGAAATAAGTCATACAGAGAAAGAGAAATTCGGTATGACCTTACTTAGATGTGGAATCTAAAAAAACAAACAAAACAAAACAAAAAAACCCAAAGAAACCAGATTGATGGTTACCAGAAGCCTGGGGTGGGGGATGGGGGAACTGGATGAAGAGGGTCAAAGGCACAAAGCTCCAGTATGATAACTAAGTCCTGGGGTGTCACGTATGGCACATGACTGTGGTTAATGCTGCTGTTTGGTATATTTGAAAATTGCTAAGAGAGTAGATTTTAATAGTTCCCACTGCGAGAAAAAGAATCTGTTTTCTTTTTGGTACCCACACGAGATGACAGATGTTAGCTAAACCTGATGTGGTCATCATTTCAAAGTATATGCAAGTCAGATCACTGTGCCATACACCTTAAACTTATCTGGTGCTGTACATCAATTGCGTCTCAATAAAACTGGGGGAGAAAGAGCAAATAAACAAACATCTCTGCTAGCTGGCTCGGTGGACACGGGAAGAGGCCCAGTGCGCAGGCCTCTTCCGGCTGGCCTGCCTCTCCTGGAGGTGTGTGTTGGGAGAGGGGAGGCTGCCCCAGGCTGGCATACCTGAGGGCAAGTAGGCCTGACCTCTCTCCCAGGGTGGCACGCTGGTAGCAGGGCTCAGACAGGTCCCGAAGGAGTTGTTCAGCCTCACAGCTATTTGAGGAAATGGTGCTCTGATGCCTACCCTGAGGGGACGTCCTGGTGGCGCAGCTCAGGAGAGCTCCCGGGTGGGGGCTGGTCACAGGCAGGCCAAGCCAGGGCTAGCAGGTGGACTCTCAGCCCCACTCCCATCTTCTGGGGAGGGAAGGAAGGCTGGAAATGATTAATAATCGACCACACCTACGTGACGAAGCCTCCATAAAAATCCCCAAAGTATGGGGTTCGGAGAGCTTCCGAGCTGGCGAACTAACCTAGTGCCAGGTGGGTACCACGCCCCAAGTCCATAAACCAGTAAATGGAAGAAAGTGTTCCCCTGACTTCCGTGAGCTGTTTCAGCAAATGACTGAATCCAGGCAGAGGCGATGCTATGCCCTCTGATTCATTCCTCTGATTTGTAGCCAAGTCGGACAGAAGTCGTGGGGAACCCAGGGACCCATTACTTTGATTGGCATCTGAAGGGGGGCAGTCTTGTGGGACTGAACCCTTAACTTGGGGGGGCTCACATGACACACTGGCTTTCCATGGTTTCAGGCCTCCAGTAGGGATGGGGAGGCGCCACTTTTCCTCAAGAGGTTATTTCCTTATTTTTAAATTGTGTTAAAAGTTATTTAAAATAATTTTTAAATGCAAATTACACATACATAGAATCGACCACCTTAACCATTTTAAGTGTACAGGTCTGTTTCTTTGACTACAAACTTGCCGTCCAGTGCATTCCATACTAATGGAATCATGACATGTGACCTTTACTGTGGCTTCATTCAAACTCTGTCGCGCCGAGGTCCATGGATACAGTGTGTGTCAGTACTTCATTCCATTTTATGGCTTAATAATGTTCAGACATGTGTGTATGTATGTTGGAATACCCTGCATTTATTACTTATTCATCTGCTAATGGATTTGAAAAAATTTTTTAAAGAAATAAATCCTGGAGCCAAGACCATTCTGTGGAAAAGGTAGCTTGTTCAATAAATAGTGTTGGGAAAATTGGGTATCCACATGCAAAGAATGAACCCGGACCTTTACTTGACACTATAGCAAAATTTAACTTAAAATCAAAGACCTCAGTATAAGAGCTAAAACTATAAAACCCTTAGAAGAAAACAGAGGAAAAGCTTCATGATACTGAATTTGGCAGTGATTTCTGCACTGGCTGCACAGGAAACAAAAGCAAAAACAGACAAATGAGGCAATGAAAATAAAACGCTCCTCATTTCAGACCCAAAGACATACACAGCCTAAAAAGTGAAGGGATGGAAGAAGGGATGCCATGCAGACAATAGGGGGAAAAAAGCAGGACTTATAGTACTTGTATCAGGCAAAATTGATTTCAAAACAAAGAAAGTAACAAGAGACAAGGACATTACGTAATGATAAAGGGCTCAGTCCAACAAGAGGATATAACATAACCATTATAAGTATCTTTGTATCCACCACAGGAGCACCTAAATATGTAAAACAGGTACTAACAGAATTAAAGGAGGAAATAGATTGCAACGCATTCGTTTTAGGAGACTTCAACACACCACTCACTCCAAAGGACACATCAGCCAGACAGAAAATAAGGAGACAGAGGCCCTGAACAATATAGAACAGCTGGACCTAACAGACATCTACAAAACTCTACACCCAAAAGCAGGATACACATTCTTCTCAAGTGCACATGGAACGTTTTCAAGAAGAGATCACCTACTAGGCCACAAGAAGAGCCCCAATAAATTCAGAGATTGAAATTCCATCAAGCACCCAGACCACAATGGTATGAAACTAGAAATAAATCACACGAAGCGAACAAAAAAAGTCCACAAAGACATGGAGGAGGCTAAACAACATGCTTCTAAATTATCAATGCATCAATGAACAAGTTAAAACAGAGACCAGGCAATACCTGGAGACAAATGAAAACCAAATACAACAGCCCAAAACCTGTGGGACTTACTTTAATGATAAACAGGCAGCTGAAGATACCTGGCACTGGATGGAAATAAGTGGACTGATGGATGTGTGACTATTTCCAAGGCCTGGTGATGTTCCGAGTGAGGCGGGAAGGGTGGGGCTCCCATTCTGAGCTGAGCAATGGGTGGACAGCACTGTCATTCCCAGGGACAAAGACCCCAGGGAATATAAACCCAGGGGAGGAGCGGCTTCTCTGGCCCCTGATCCCCATCCCAGAGCCCCTCCTCCCACAAATCACATCCTTGGGGTCCTAGTCTTCCCCTGTGCATGACATCACCTCCCAAGGACATCATGCCCAAGGTCGAGTACCCATTGGAGTAAGAGGAAGCTCTTTTTAACATGTAAAACTTTAACAGGTGAAAAAAAAACCACATTCCAACCTGCACAAACTTGATACTTGTACCCTGACACTTTAAAAACATTAAGGCAAACGGTCTAAACTCACAATTAATGAAACTAGAAAAAGAACAAATGAGCCCAAAGCCAGTAGAAGACATAAATAAAATCAAGAAGAATAAAACAATAGAAAGAATCAATGGAACCAGGAGCTGGTTCTTTGAGAAAATCAACAAAATAGATAAACCCCTAGCCAGACTTATCAAGAAAGAAGGAGTACACACATAAACAGAAAAAGCATTTGACAAAATTCAACATCCATTCATGATAAACTCTCAACAAAATGGGTATAGAGGGCAAGTACCTCAACATAATAAAGGCCATATACGACAAACCCGCAGCCAACATGATACTGAACAGTGAGAAGCTGAAAGCTTTTCCCCTAAGATCAGGAACAAGACAGGGATGCCCACTCTCCCCACGTTTATTCAGCATAGTACTGGAGGTCCTGGCCACGGCAATCAGACAACACAAAGAAATAAAACGCATCCAGATTGGCAAGGAAGAAGTTAAACTGTCACTGTTTGCAGATGACATGATATTGTACATAAAAAACCCTGAACAATCCACCGCAAAACTAGTAGAATAACTACATTCAGCAAAGTTGCAGGATACAAAATGAATACACAGAAATCTGTTGCATTCCTATATACTAATAATGAACAAGCACAAAGAGAAATCAGGAAAACAACTCCATTTACAATTGCATCTAAAAGAATAAAATACCTAAGAATAAACCTAACCCAGGAGGTGAAAGACTTGTACTCTGAAAACTATAAGATACTCATGAGATAAATTAAAGAGGACACCAAGAAATGTAAATCTATCCCATGCTTGTGGATAGGAACAATTAATATTGTCAAAATGGCCATCCTGCCCAAAGCAATATACAAATTCAATGCAATCCTTAAAAAAATACCAATAGCACTCTTCAATGAACTACAGCCAATAGTTCTAAAATTCATAAGGAAAATAAAAAACTCCTATGCATCAAAGAATGCCCAATTGACAGACAGAAAGGCAGCCCACAGGATGGGAGGAAATACTTGCAAATCATGTATCTAATCAGGGAATAATATATAAAAAAATATCGCAACTCATCAATGCCCCATTTTAAAAATGTATGTCTACAGAAAGCAGGTTATAGTGTTTACAAGGGATGAGGGAAGGAGAGAGTGGGGAGTCAGCTTTTACTGGGTACAGAGATGCCTTCTGCGGATGACCCAAATGTTTTGAAACTAGACAGAGGTGGTGGTACTAAGCGCCATTCAATTGTTCACTTTAAAATGGTTAATTTTATATTGTGTGAATTTCATTAAAAAATATACACATTTGGGAAAAAGAAAAAGCACCCAGATCTCTTACGTGGGTCAGGCAAGCTGCACACCGTGTCTGCTGTAGCATTGCATTTCTGGAGGGCAACACTCCCTCTGGGACACCTGCGGGGAGAGAGACGCCCTCAGTGTTGCTCCTGCCATGTCTGCCCAGGCTCACCAGCACGCGGAGCCCTGGCATCAGCCACAGGAGGTGCCCGGAAGGGGTTGTCATGAAGCAGCGTGCATCCCCCTGCACGCCGTGGCCAGAGACCCCAGGAAGGGCCCTGGGAGCATGCTCACCCTGCACCAGCAGCTTGGCCATCCTCACCAGCATTCTCGCTAAGAGGAGGAAAATCTATGCATTTTCCTCCTCCATGAATGCTGATGGCCTTGTTTGCAGGCACATAGTCTGGAGAAAAAGGCATTTGCATTACTTTTTTCACAAAGGCCCAGGAATATACAGGGTTCTTCCTAACTGCTGCAAGGTGCACACTTACAATTCATTCTCATTTCAGTAGTTTTGAAGTGGCAGGTAGATTTGTTCAGATCCAGGATGACTTACTGACTTGCTAACAGAGCTCACAGCTCTCACAGCCCTCTGCACTGCCCTGGAGGCTGACAGCTGTGGATCGCTGTGTGTCACTTCACCAGCCCATGCTCTCCTGCATACCCAGGTCCCCTACCTTCCTCCAGGCATGAAAGAGTTTGATTCCAGAATCATAAAGCAAAAAAATGCCGCAGAAGTCTCAGGTCAGATACCCTTTAAGGCACTGAGAATGCGGTCCACCTGTCACTTTGCCATCCAGCTCTGGAGAAGGTGGGCATGCAGGTCCTGCGTCCTCTAGGCCAGAGAGGCCCTACACCCCAGTGCCTCTGGGGTGAGACCTCGGGCGGCTTGTCAGCATCTTAGGTGCCAGGGAACACGGGTATGAGGACCCCAGATTCCAGACGGGGGTACTTTCCCAACCAGAATTCAACGCAGAGCTGGTCAGTAGATGTGAGGTAGAATAAAGGCCTTTCTGAAAGGCAACACCCCGAGTCTACGTCCAGCATCCTTTCCTAGGCTGTGATGTGAGGATGCCCGTCAGCAAAGCAGAGAGGCACATGGAGAGAGGTGGAGGCGGGGGGCAGAAGCCAGGCGGGCAGCAACGGGGGTTGCGCACCGACAGCCGCAGCAGACCTTGAAGAGGTTAGTCCAGCAGGGGACCAAGGGCCACAGGCTCCATGACAGGTGACAGGCAGACAGGGGGATGGAAAGCTGAGAAAAAGTAAGGCGCAAAAAAGGCAAACAATGCGTCAAAACTGGGAAAGGAATCAGGAACAAGAAAGAAGGGTGTAAAATGGAATTTACCCAAACAGGAAATAACCTGGAAATCAGCGCAATGTTACGGCACAGAAACAAGAACCTCAGTGGCTGGTGCGTGAGTGGCCCCGGGGCCGATGCTGACTAAACTCACCTGTCGGAAGTCACACGTCCTACCGGCTCTCAGCCCCGAAAGAACAACCCCACACAAGCCAGGTCCTGGGCGCCCTCCCATCCCCGCCAAAGGCACCTTTGCGAGTGTTACCTACGTGCTACAAGGGCTGCAAAACTCAAAAAAGTCTTTGTGGCGGTAGAAATGACCGGTTTGGCAGCGGCACACGCGGTTGCTGGTTGACGTGCAGTCCACCACCATCTCTTCATCTGCAATTTGGGGAAGACTGGTCAGTCTGAGGGCCCGCCCATCCTCGTGTGTGTTCCTGGACCCCCGTGAGAACTCGGAACAGTGTGGCCGTGGTGCGGAACTCCGCCAGCCACAGCACACGCATTGCGGCGGCCCGGGGGGTACTGAGCACTGCTGGGGGAGCCTCACCGCGACCTCACCACGTGTCTCCTAGAACCTCCGGCTGGCTCAGAGGGCCTGCGGGTGCCCCTTGGAACCGCAGTCTCATGTTACCAGGGGTGGGACACTGTGCACGGCCACCACCAGGGCAGGGAGCATGGAGTTCTGTGGCCGCACATCTCTTCTTTACCCAAGTGCTGAGTTAGCAGGCATTTGGCTTTCCCCAAAATTTCCCAGATAAACAGTGAACGTCCTTGGGCTGAATACTTAGACTTAACATGAAAGACTTTTTGAGGGCACATTCCTAGCCTGGAGACCACCAGGTCCAGGGGCCTCAGATTTCCAGGTCAAGGAAGGCGCCTGCAGCCACAGACTCACCACTGGAGCACAGGTCGCACAGGAAACAGGAATCAAGGCCATTAGGGAACGACGTGAATGTCCCTGTGTCACACTTCACACACACTCCGGTGCTGTGGGGGCTCCCGCAGGGCTCGTCGACATACGTACCTGTGCACAGGGCCAGGTGCGGCGGTCAGGCCTGTTGCCAGGGCACACCTGGGGCCTCACGGTGTGCTGCCTCCCGTCCGGTCCCTGGGAGCTTGCCTCTCCGATGAGGAAACATAAATACTTAAGACTTAAGTCTTGGAGTTTGGGATCAAAATAATCCCTGAAATGTTAGGACTTCTCCAACACGACGAAGTGCCAAACTGCTGGTGACCTCGCCACCTTCTGCCCATCAGTTACTGAGGCCTACCGGGAGCAAGCATCCTGTCCAGGCTCAGGGGAAGGGCTCCCAGAAGGGCCCCCCCCACCGCCCACTGCCCCAGTCGGAAACGAGAGCAGGGGATGGCTACGTGGATGCTCTGGGTCATCGGCCTCTCCCAGGAGGGCTACCTGGGTCCCCTCTGAAGGTGTCTGAGATCTGACACATGTCCCATGTCCCATTCTAAGCACCTTGCCTGGCTGGCATGGGTCCCCTTTGCATGTTTGCTAAGCTCCAGCCAGTTCTTCCTTCTGGAAGTTTCCTCCGGGGCCTTTTGCATCTCATCTGCCTCCGCCAGCCCCCATTGCTGCCACATTAGAGGAATTTAAGTGGCCCTGGAGAATGCCTTTCACATTAGCAGACAAGTATTTATTCTACTGCACATCCAGAAAAAATTAATACACACAGTGATGGTGTAACTTCCCAAACCTCAGAGCGCAGACGAGCCCACCCATCAGGACATCAGCAGTAGAACCTCCTCCCTCGTCCGCCCAAGCCCAGCCCCACGGGAACTGGCTGCACTGTGATAGACCCTCAGACCCCGGGCATCTCCGTGACTGTCCCAGGGGGACAGAGCTGGGGTGTGGGGAGCCAGGAGGTGTGGCCTCCACCCCCGGGGCTGCACAGTAAAGGGTTAGCTTGGCGGGTTTGGCTGTCCCCCAGATCTTTGGGACTGGCCCTCGGCTGGCTCCTGGGAGGCGGCCTCTGAGCCCTCAGACTGTCCTGCCTGGGGTCTGAAAGAGTGTCACTGTTTACGACAGCAGATTGTCTTTGCTAGCACTATGATTTATGGCAAACACCTATTTCGTTCACCTGAGGCCCTGGGCCACACTCTACCAGCTTGACCTACGGAGAGGCTGGAGGCTAAGCGGCTGTAAAGAACGCTGACTGTGAAAATAGCAGCTTTTCTGGATGCTAGGAGACCTTCTAGACACTCATTGGCCTTGGGGACCCCCAATCCAGAAACATGTGTTCTCTGTGGCTAAGCATGCCGGGACTAGGGTGGATCAGCCTGGGCAAAGCCACTCACAAATGGTGTGACCTTGAGAAGCTACCTAACTGCCTGGGTCCGGCTTCCCTCCCTGCCAGAGGCGGCCCTGGATCCCACAGGCTGCAGGGCCACACCAGTCCTCCTGGACCCCCTCTGGGGTGGGGCCCAGGCTCACTCCTGGTACTAGAGGTGGGTGGGAGAGCTTAGACTGGGAGGGGCTGCTTGGCCACCCCTCCCACTCGGGACAGACAGACACACAAACTCTCCTTGGCCAGACTGGGTGGGCTGGGGCTGTGGGTGGGAGGCCTGCCAGGCATGGAAGCCCTCTCCGGGACTCACCAGCTGGGCACAATATGCAGCAGTGGCCAGAAGACCAGTACTCATGGGGCCTGCAGGACTCGGGGGCAGGGGCCACCTGCTTCTGCTCGAAAACCAAGTCAGAGTTGGTGGCGGTGGTCACCATCAGCTGGAAGAGACAAGAAACGTTTTACTAATAAACCCCTGGGACAAGCTGTGCACAAGTCATTGCTTAATTATTCCTGACGTCACCCCTGCAGTAGGTGTTTCTGCAATCCCGATTTTGTGAGTGGTCCGGTGACCTGCCCAAGGTCCTGGCTGCTTGGAGGTGAGTTAGCATGCCACCCTGGAGGGTCTTCCTAGACAGCTAGGGCTCCTCACCATACACACCCCAGCCTGCAAAGAGCACAGCCCTGCAGCCCATTCCCTTAGGGCCCGGGGCATGGGAAGGGCACGAGCAAAGGGCATGTGGGACCAGAGAATGGGCCATCTCACACTCCGACTCCTGCGTTTGGCGGTGCTATCATGCACAGGGCTCACAGGTAACAAGAATTCAGTGACATTAAAATGGCAAAGAGCTATGTGGACTGGGGGAGCACAGAAAGTGAGGCAGCTGTCACCCCATCAAGCCTGGAAGCACAGAGGGGCAGCAGCCTCCTGGAGGAGGAGGGGCTGGGCCAGACGTGGCAGAAAGAAGCCCAGACAGAACTGTGCTGCGTTTTCAGAGGGGGCCCCTTCAGAGGGTCTCAGCCCTGGCATTCCCCAGAGAAACAGCCTGGGGGCTGGGGAAGGGGGCTTCTGAAAGGCTGGGGTGGCAGCCTGAGCATCTTCCAGGCTGTGACAATATTGCCAGGCGGGGAGGGGGGCAGCATTTGTGTGGTGAGTCATCTTTGGTTTGATCTTAGGAGAGAAAGTGACAGGGATGGAGGGTGGCCATGGGCACCTGGACTCCAAAGTTGGCAGCCTCCCGAGATGATCTTAGGGAGCATGGTGCAATTAACACAAGGAATAAATAGAGGGGTGTTGAAGCACTTAACGAGCATTAATATTCAGGCAACAGAGTAAAGTGGTCCCATCGGAAGGCTAATGCGGCTGGACCGTGGGCTCAGCTGCCCGTCAGATCCTCGAGCGGCAGCACAGCAGGCATGTGGGCTTGTCTCCTTCCTGAGACTCTGCCCAGACTCTGCATCTCCAACCAAGTCTTTTCAAAAAGCTCAGAAGCTTCCCTCACCTCTCTGAAACTTTTACCTAATAAATTAGTAAATACGTTTCCAAACACCCATGGGATCACAGATATAGTATTGGGGGATGTGGAGTTTATTCTCCTCGGTTTTTGTCCCCGCCACAACAAAGAGCTGAAGGGCAGAGACACAGTAGTGGAGCAGAGGGGAGTGTGGGCAACTTGAATACACTCCAGACGAGGAGGGGGCCAGCGTCAAGACAGACAAAGGCAGGTGTACCTGAATAAAGCAGAGAGGAGGGGAAAACAGAGGGAGGAGGGGAAGGGCATTGAACAGCTGCTTGGCGTAAGGGCTTAATCCCTCGCCAACTCCTGAAGCCGCGTCCCCGGGCACCCAGCGTCCCCTTGGATCTGCACAGCGTGGAAACTCAGCCCGACCAACCCACGATCTGGGGGAGCTGCAGGGCACTGGGTGGAGTGAGATGATGTCCTGAGAACTTCCGAAGGCAAAGAGAATGGAGACTTTTGGGGCAGGCTAAGGAGCGTGACAGTACAGCTGCGGTCCCGTCCGGTCACCCCGGCAGTGGGAACTTGCAGGCCCAAATCAGAGCTCTCAGCAGCCCTTCCCTACTTATCCCGAGTAGGACAGAGAGAGTAACACACTTGAAGAAAGGGGAGTGTGGGCAACCTCAGAGGGGAGGTGTGCCTGAGGGTGCTGAGTCGGGCATTTATGGGGTTTCTTTGGGGTAGGGTCAGCGTAAGGCACGACGTGGACAGGTGACTCAGCATTCTTTGTCCACACAGGTTTATTTACACTTCTGAGGTCTGTCTCCTGCCCTGGTTACAAAGTTATTTGACTAGGGGCTGGAGCAAGAGGAAGAGACAGCATATAGGTTAAATTAAAGAATAAGCTGGGCCTTTCAGCAGGCTAAAGCAAATTTTACAATGAATGACACCATCTAATTGATACAATGAAGACATGTGCTGTGCTCCAATACTTTCCTTTATCTGGGGAATATCCTGGACATTCTAAGTCACTCCTTCCTGACCTTTGGAGTTTCAACTGATTGAAGTCATTCACTCAGTGAGTCTTCTGGCCCTCTAGTTTTACCCAGTTAACTTTTGAGTCCCTTCTAATGGGCTTTACTGGCCTTATTCTCCCTCCACGAGCTCTTATCTATTTTTCTGCCTAACAGTAGTACACTGCTGGGAACATCGAAGGCCCTCTGGGTAATTGCTTCTCCAAAATCCAGTAATCTTTAGGCCCTCTGATAGAAGAAAAGCAGCTCATCTTCCCATTAAATTGCTTTAAAAAAAATAATGTTGTTCTGAGATGTCCCCGAGTGATGTCAGGGGGGCACCAGGAATCCACCCCCTCACCTACACAGGTGCACTGGCAGGGCCTGTCCCTCCCTGGCTTACAGCTCCTAGGGGAAAGCTTGGCAGGTAGATCTCAATGAATCTGGGTTAATTTCAGCTCTTAGCATAATAGCCGTGGCCCACCCACCCCCTTCCCACCCCCTTCCCATCCTGAGGGGAGGCCCTGGGCACCTGTTCCGGGAGCAGCTCACGGAGCCAGGGTGGGAAATAAGGACCCTGCCCCCTAACATGGGGCATCTGTGCCCTGATCACGGGGGGCTGCTTCTGACTGCAGAGGTGTGGACAACAGAGCTAGGCAGACATTGTTACAGCCCTCCCTGGCTGAAGCAGCTTCTGAGGGACTTAAAGAGCCGGAGCAGTAGCCCCCCACCCCTTATCTGTGGTTTCACTTTCTGTGGTTTCAGTTACCCGTGGTCATCTGTGTCTGGAAGAAAATGATCCTCCTCCTGACCTAGCATCGGAAGGTCAGTAGTACCCCACGCTGTGCCACACCTCCATTACTCACCCCATTTTATATCACTGCATAAGCATTTCCCCATCTTGCATCAGCACAAGAAAAACTGTGTCTAGTATAATAAGATACTTTGAGGGAAAGACCACATTCACATCACTTTTATACAGTGTATTATTTAAAAATATTCTATTTTATTAGTTATTGTTGCTCATTTCTTATCGTGCCTCATTTACAAAATAAACCTATCATATATGTATATATATATGAAAAATAGTATATATATAGGGTTTTAGGCACCCACTAGGGGTCATGGAATGTATCCTCTGTAGATAATGAGGAATTAAGGTATGGGGGTGACAAGCCTGGACAGGAGTGCTGCCTTTTTGAATAAGCCCACCCACTCTCTCAGAAAGACCTAGGTGTCATCTTACCTGGGCTACAAGCATTCTCCAGAGGACACGTCCGCAAGCCGCAGGCCCACCTTTCCCCTGACCCCTCCTGCCAAAAGAACCTGGCCATAAAGAGCCTCTTAGCCTGTAAGAGACGCCTTCTTTGTTCTGCTGGCCAGGACAGAGGAGTCCCTCTCAGGTTGAGCAATAAACCTGCTCAGACTGTTGAGTTTGCACCCCTTCTTTTCCTTTCAAGGGGGATTTAAAAAGTCACTGTGCATGCCCAGGAAAAGATGCAGGCCCAGAAAGGACTCAAAAGAACCTGAATTCATATCTGAGGCTGACCCCCAGCACAGACACCCTACCAACCAAACTAAGTTGGGGAAAGGGGAAAATACGGTTTCCAGAGTTACTGTAAGATTCAGATGTCCAGTTTTCAATAACAAAAATCACAAGGCATACAAAGAATCGGGGCACTATGGCCTATTTATTCTCAGGAAAAAGGCAAAATGACATAAACTGTTCCTGAGGAAGACCAGAGGACAGACCTACTGGACAAAATTATAAAACTACAGGCTTAAGGATGCTTGAAAAGCTAAGGAAGGTAATGGACAAAATCAGGAACATGATATATGAACAAAACAAAAATATCAATAAAGAGAAAGAGAACTTAAAAGAGAACTAAATAATTCTGGAGTTGAAAAATACACAACTGAAATAGAAAATTCACAAGAGAGATTCAAAAGAATATTTGAGCAGGCAGAAGAAAGAATCAGAGAACATGAAGGTAGGACAACTGAAATTATGGAGTCTGAGGAAAAGAAAAAAAAAGATGAAAGAAAAGTGAACAGCACTTAAGGGACCTGCAGGACACTGTCAAACGGGCCACCATATGCACTCTGGGAGTCCCAGAAGAAGAGAGACAGCAAAGGGCAGGGATTTTTTGAAATAATGGCCTAAAGCGTCCTGATTGTGATACAAGATATGAATCTATAAATCCAAGAAGCGAATCCAACTCCAAGTGGGACGAACTCAAAGAGACTCGCAGAGACACATGATCAAACTGTCTAAAGAAGGACACAGAATCTTTAAAGCAGCAAGACAGAAATGACTCCTCACATGCAGGATTCCTCTATGAGACCATCAGCAGATTCCCCATCAGAAACCTTGGAATTCAGAAGGCCATGGGCTGATATGGTCAAGATGCTCAAAGGAAAAAACTGTCACCCTACAACTCTTATCCAGCAAAACTGTCCTTCAAAAATGAAGAGAAGTCAAGACATTTCCAGATAAACAAAAGCTGAGGGAGTTTGTTACCATTAGCCCTGCCTTGTAAGAAATGCTCAAGTGAGTCCTGCTGAAATCCTTTCCTCTTGAAAGGATACCACAAAGTAATTGAAGGCCGTATGAAGAAATAAAGATCTCCGATAAAAGTAAATATGAAGACATTGTAAAGACAAGCATTATTATAATTTTGGTTTATAACTTCACTTTTTATCTTCTATGTATTTAAGAGACAAATGCATAGAAAACAATTAGTAATGTTTTGGGACACACAATAAAGATGTGATACTGTGACATTAACAATAGAGGGGATGGGGATGGAGCTACCTAGGAGAGTTCTCGTACACTATTGGCGGTATGAATTGGCATTAATTAGATGTTATAATTTTAGGATGTTAGATGTAATCTCTAAGATAATGACACCTGAAAAGAAATGAGAAGCGATTTAAAACTTTCACTACCAAAAAAATAAATACAAAAGAAGATAGTAAAGCAGAAAATGAGGGCCAAAAAAAAGCTGTAAATTGAATTATACCAATGAGAGAACCAAGATGGCAGCATGAGTAGAGCAGTGGAAATCTCCTCCCAAAACCATATATATTTTTGAAAATACAACAAATACAACTATTCCTAAAAGAGAGACCAGAAGACACAGGACAACAGCCAGGCTACATCCACACCAGCGAGAACCCAGCGCCTCACGAAGGGGGTAAGATACAAGCCCCGGCCCAGCGGGACCCGAGCGCCCCTCCCCCCAGCTCCTGGCGGGAGGAGAGGAGTCGGAGTGGGGCGGGAGAGGGAGCCCAGGAGTGCTGAACACCCAGCCCCAGCCATCCGCACCAGAGCACAGACACAGTGCGTGCGTGGGGTCCTGGATACTAGGGAAACAGGGCAGTAAGACCTGTGAGTGGGCCCCTGCAGCCAGAGCCCCGGGGACAAAGAAAAGCGAGTGCTTTTTGAAAGTCTTAAAGGGACAGGGACCCCACAGCTGGACAGAAGTGCCCTGGACACTTAGCCCAGCAGCTGGGAATCCCAGGGAACTCTGGGCGTCTGAACCCCCTTCACCGTGATAAACAGCCTCCTGGTCGTTCCCCCTCCAACGGGGCTCCACCATATTGGAGAAGCAGCCCAAGGCAGGTCACGCCCACAGCAACTGCAGCACTAAACTCCATAGCGGCCGGGCAAGATCAGAAGCCGCGTCTGCATGCAGCTGCCCAGCACAAGCCACTAGAGGCCGCTGTTCTCCCAGGAGAGGAAGGCCACAAACTGGCAAGAAGGGACTTTCTCTTACCCAACACACACACCAGCTCCCCACAAATATATCTATCGCCATGAAAAGGCAGAAGAAATTGATACAGACCAAGATCACAGAGGCAAACCCTGAGAAGGAGATAGACCTAACCAGTTTTCCTGAAAAAGAATTAAAAATAAAGCTCATAAGCATGCTGATGGAGCTGCAGAGAAATATGCAAGAGCTACGGGATGAAGTCCAGAGGGAGATTACAGACATCTGGAGGGAGATCACAGAAGTGAAACAATCTCTGGAAGGATTTATAAACAGAATGGATAAGATGCAACAGGCCATTGATAGAATCGAAACCAGAGAACAGGAACGCATAGAAGCTGACGCAGAGAGAGATAAAAGGATCTCCAGGAGTGAAACAATATTAAGAGAACTGTGTGACCAATCCAAAAGGAACAATATCCGCATTATAGGGGTACCAGAAGAAAAAGAGAGAGAGAAAGGGATAGAAAGTGTCTTTGAAGAAGTAATTGCTGAAAACTTCCCCAAGCTGGGGGAGGAAATAATCAATCAGACCATGGAAGTGTACAGAACTCCCAACAGAAAGGACCCAAGGAGGACACCACCAAGACACATAATAATTAAAATGGGAAAGGTCAAGGACAAGGACAGAGTTTTAAAGGCAGCGAGAGAGAGGAAAAAGGTCACCTACAAAGGAAAACCCATCAGGCTATCATCAGCCTTCTCAACAGAAACCTTACAGGCCAGAAGAGAATGGCAGGATATATTTAATGCAATGAAACAGAAGGGCCTTGAACCAAGGATACTGTATCCAGCACAACTATCATTTAAATATGAAGAAGGGATTAAACAATTCCCAAACAAGCAAAAGTTGAGGGAATTTGCCTCCCACAAACCACCTCACAGGGTATTTTAGAGGGACTGCTCTAGAAGGGAGCACCCCTAAGGCTAAACAGATGTCACCAGAGAAAATAAAATCACAGCAAAGAAAGCAGACCAACCAAATACTAACTAAAGGCAAAAAATAACATCAACTACCCACAAAAGCAGTTAAAGGAAGCACAAAAGAGCACAGAATAAAACAACCAACATATAAAGAACGGAGGAGGAGGAATAAGAAGGGAGAAAAATAAAGAATGACCAGACAGTGTCTAAAATAGCTCAATAAGTGAGTTAAGTTAGACAGTAAGACACCAAAGAAGCTGACCTTGAACCTTTGGCAACCACGAATCTAAAGCCTGCAATGGCAATAAGTACATATCTTTCAATAGTCACCCTAAATGTAAATGGACTGAATGCAACAATCAAAAGACACAGAGTAACAGAATGGATAAAAAAGCAAGACCCATCTCTATGCTGCTTACAAGAGACTCACCTCAAACCCAAAGACTATAGGAACAAAGAAAGACTGAAGGAACAAAACAGCAGCAGAATCATAGATCCTAAGAATGGACTACCAGTTACCAAAGGGAAAGGGACTGGGGAGAAAGGGAGGGAAGGGAGGGATAAGGGGGGGAAAAAGAAAGGGGGCATAACGATTAGCATGTATAATGTGGGGGGGCACGGGGAGGGCTGTGCAACACAGAGAAGACAAGTAGTGATTCTACAGCATCTTACTACGCTGATGGACAGTGACTGTAATGGGGTTTGTGGGGGGGATTTGGTGAAGGGGGACCCTAGTAAACATAATATTCTTCATGTAATTGTAGATTAATGACAACAAAATAAATAAATTTAAAAAAAGCTGTAAATTACACAGAAAACAAATAGCAAACTGGCAGAAGTCCCTCCTTCATAGTAATTACTTTAAATGTGAATGTATTAAACTCTTTAATCAAAAGAGAGTGAGGAATGGATTTTTTTTAAATGATCCAACTAAATGCTGTCTACAAGACTCACGTTAGATCCAAATACATAAATAGGTTGAAAATGACAGGATGGGGAAAGATAGCGATGCACATAGTAACCAAAGACAGCTAGAATGGCTCTACAAGTATCAGTCAAAATAGAGTTTAAGCAAAAAACTGCTTTAAGAGACATAGAAAGACATTATATACTGATAAAAGGGTTGAGATAGGAAATATAACAATTATAAACATTTATGCTTCTAATAACCCTCAAAACATGGAAGCAAAATTGACAGAATTGAAGGGAATTCTATAGAAATAGTTGAAGACTTCAATACTCCACTTTCAATAACGGACAGACCAACCACACAATGACAAATAAGGAAATAAGGACATAAACACAATTGCCCAACTAGACTGAACAGACGCAGACAGAACACTCCACCCAGCAGCAGAAGAAATATTTTTCTCAAATGGACATAGGATATCTCCAGGATAGGCCATCTATTAGGCTACAAAAAAGTGGGGAAAGTGGGGGAATTACTACTGATTCTACAGAAATGGGAAAGATCATAAGAGAGCACCATGAACAATTACATGTCAACAGATTGGGTAACCTAGAAAGGACAAATTCCTAGAAACCAGAACCTCCCAGGCCTGAATCAGGAAGAGAGAGAACATCTAAATGCCCCTCTAACTACCTGTAAGGAGACTGAGTCCGTCACCAAAACATCTCCCAAGAGAAGCCCTGGTTTACATGGCTTTACTGGTAAATTGTATCAAACATTTAAAGAAGAACTTGTATCAATCCTTCTTAAACTCTTCCCAAAATACTGAAAAGGCAAGAAGTCCTAACTCATCTTGGGAGGCCAGCAGCACTCTGATACCAAAGGTACCTTTGCCAGAGCAAGACATGGTAAATACAGATTTCTGGAAGCACCTAACACACGTGAGAAACTTGTGACTGGATCATGTAGTCAACTTTCAGATTCCTGGGGTAAGGATTAGGATTCTTTTGTTTTACCCCAGTTGGAGGACAAGCAATCATGCTACACATTATGCAGGTTAGATTCCCAGAATGCCCAGAGATTCAAATGGATACCCACTGCACGGTCTTCAGATGTTGGTCAAAAATGTCATATGTGGCAACAAGCCCAACTCTGAAAAAGGCACGTGGAGGAGGCCACATAAACACTGAAGTATTTGGCATGGTAGGGGAAGACGTCTCACTGATTGCCCTGTGAACTGCAGTTGAAGATTTATGACAGATTAAAGGACTGCGGTGCATACTGACATGCAGGGTGGACCCTAAGCATCAAACTCGACAAGGACCAGCACTGCCTGTCTCTGGAGAAGCTTTTCAGACTTTGGAAAGAGTGACTAGCGGACAGCAGAAACTGTGTGCAATTGTAAATACATACAAAAAGTGAAATTGTAATTGAAAGAAAAAAAAAAGGATAGATGAAAGAAATAAGAGGGGATGTGAACTCAACAGTCCAAGCAGGTTTATTGCTGATCCTGAGAGGGCACCCTCTGTCCAGGCCAGCAGAACAAAGGAAAGGGGCCTCTAACAGGTCAAGGGGCTTTTTATGGCCAGGGTTTTTGGCAGGCTTTTTGAGGGGAGGATCAGGGGAAAGGTGGGCTTGGGGCTTGGGGCTTGCTGACGTGTCCTCTGGAGGATGCTTGTAGCCTAGGTAAGATGAAACCTAGCTCTCTCTGAGATGGTGGGTGGGCTTATTCGAAAGGTCCGGATTCTATCAGTAATTTTGGCTAACATAAGCACAGAACTAAGATTTGCTGATGGGAATTCTGAAGGATTCAACGCATTACCGTTTATGTCTGTCTGAACATTCCCGTGAAGGAGACTATCTGGAGTCCATAGCTTTAATTTACCCAATCTGTGTATACACACAGTGTGACTGCTGTATTCTAGCTGGGAAAACCCTATGCTAGCATATGCATCTACAAATGGATGTAATTAGAAAGACTGAGACAGAAAATGTGCGCGGGTTGGCAACAGACTTCCTTACGAAGTACATACACCTCACGCAGCAGGCACTTGGGCAGTTTTCCAAGAACCACAAGTCCGGCAGTAAAAAGAACTGGAAGATTTTATTAGGGGTCCTGCTGAAACTGAAACCACTGCTGATCAGAAACGGCTTGAAGTCGCTTACTCTGCAGAGCAGTGCTACCGTCAGGTTGGGGGAGAAGGTGCCTTATTGCGGAGGTCTTTTCTACCTGACTTTGTGGTTTTTTTAAATGGCATTGAAATTTAAGGTCAGCTCAATATAAAACTGTAAAGGTACCAGATATTTTCTCTATTTCAGGATTTCTGATGACATCAAAAGCCATGTTGAAGCAGCTTTAGTAAATTCTCTTTGCAGCGCTTCACAAAATTACCCTTTCACAAGTCATTTCATTGTGAAGTAGCTAGAGGCCAAATATTTTATGTCCAAATTCAATGTTAAATTAGTATCATTCGAAAGCAAAGAAAAACGATGTTGAAAAAGGTTTAAAGGAGATTGATTTCTTTCCAAACCATATTTATAGGCAAGTAATTACCACTTTTGGGCAAATGTTCAGATTTAATAAAACTGTTTTAAAGTCTTAGTACAGATGAACACTTAAGAATCAATGCGTGAGAAACACACTCACTGGTCCAAATTCAATAAGTGGACACGGAGAGAAAGAGTACAGCAGAGCGAGGCTTTAACGACGGTCCTGTACGATCGGGTGTCTGGTGGGCAGGCACACGTGGGGAGTTTGGCGCCAGTAATTTATCTCCTAGTACGTGAGTCCCTCCCCTGGTTCCTCATTGGCTGAGCACTACAGGGTTCACTCTCTTCCCAGGACGTCGCCTAAGCCAGTTATATCTTTCCTTTACAATTGTCTTAATTTTATTGGTAGGTTAAAAAAACTCAAACAGGCATCGCCAGGCCCTTATCAATTCCCCCACCCCCACTCTCAGCCCGAGCAGCTTCCACCACGTGGCCCTTTAATACCTTACTATTAAAATGTTTAAACATCCTAGTGGGAATAAATCACATTTAGGTTTTATACTCTTTCCTAACAAATGGGTATCTTATTCCATAACACATTTAACTTTTCCAAAGCTTCGCAAACAATCTCAAGGGACTCAGCTCACGGCTGCCTGGGTGTGAGGGTGAGGGAGGGATCACAAGGGGGGCACTTTGTGGTGACGATGCGACCTTTCTCCTGATGATAATGTTTTCATGAGCACACATACGTCAGAACACCAAACTAGCAAACTGCACACTTTAAACATGTGCAAGTGATTGTATATCAATTATGCCGCAATAAAGCTGTTAAAAAATATCCTCCATATTAAAAAAATAAATGAATGAAACGGTCCCTTACTGTTAGGCAGGAAAATAGATATGAGTGGGGTGGAAAGAGAGTAAGGCCAGCAAAGCCCACTAAAAAGACCCAGAGTTAATGAGTTAATCAAAGCTCAAAAAGCCAGGAGTAACTTGGCCTAGAATGTTCATACATTCCCCAGATAAAGGAGGCTACTTCGGCATAGCCCATGTCTTTGTTGTATTAATCGTGCAAGAACAGCTTATTTTTTAACTTTACCTATATCGTGTTTTTTGCCTTCCTTCATCCCTAATCAAGTAATTTGCAACCTGGGCAACTAATTTAACAAGCAGGCCCAGCTGTAAACAACATAATAAAAGGCAGAAAGGATTTCATCTTAAAGATTGCATTTTAATACCCAGGAAGTTAAGATTCTTTTTTTTTCTTCTTTGTTTTAAGAAGATTCTTAACTTACTCCTCAGCAATCAGACAATAAATCACTCAGCCCCCCTTGCAGGCTGGGCAGGAAGTCTTTTTTTGATCTGCTCCCAGGGCAAAGACGCAGGTTTCCCAGGAGAAATCAGAGCAGTAAATTCCTTGCGTTAAGTTGCTTTTAAATATTCAGAGAACACTTAACAAGTCTGCACCCCCCAGCCCTTAGTCACATTCCTGAAAAATCCTTAGAAGGGGGAACCCCCAACCTTTCGATGCGTTTCTCTAAGGTCGCCCGCACTTGGCAGGTAGACTCTCTCTCTTTCAATAAAACTTAGACCTTTCAAGGCGCATCTCCTGCCTGAGGTCGCCTGCTGAACTTTTTCTCTCTTTAAGTAACTTTAAATAAGACTTTTACTCTGCTTTACTACTGCACCTCTGCCCTTCGGTTCTTTGTTGCAGCGGGGACAAGGACCGAGGAAAGTGCACAACGCGCCCCCAACATTACTACGCTGCCGCTTCCGGGCAGCGTGGAAACTGGGAGGAAGAAGGTCGCCCCCCCCACCCCCCGGGCCCCCCACTCCCCCTCCAAGCCCAGCCCCCACCTGCCCCACCCCCACCCCGAGCCCTCTTCTCGGCAGTGCCGGGTGACGCCCTGCCGGCCAGGCGGAGAGCCCTCTAGGCCACCCCGCACCCTGGCCCGCTGGCGAGCGGGCGCGATTCCAGGGCTCAGGCCCTCCGGCCCGTCCAGCCCCGCTCGGGACGCGCGCCCCGGCCCGCGCGCACGCCCCCCTGCGCCTGCAACAGCAGTGCCAACGCGGGCTCCAGCAGCAGAGAGACGGCCGTGGGGACCGTCCTCGGGGCCGCGGGGGCCGCGGTGACCTGCCCGCCAGCCGATCTTGGAGTCGTGGTGACCGTCCTCCGAGCCATGGTGACCGGCCTGCCGGCGGGGCCCAAAAGCGGAAGCGTTTCTGGGCAGAAGATGCGAGGAGGCCGCTGCAACCGGCGAGAACAAGCGCGGGGAGGGCGTTCCGCCTTCGCCCCACCCAGCTCGGTCCTGTGCCCGCGGCCCGTCCCTCCCCGTCACGTAGGCGCGTCTCGACCACTGCGCGCTGCGAGCTGTCACCTGCCCCGCGTCCCCTTCGCTCTTCGCGCGCGGCCGAGAGTCGGTCTCCAGCCCAGCCCCGCGCGCACGAAGTGAGCTTCCCGCCGGGCCCGCGCCCCGCACCGCCAGGGCCAGCGTTGCCACCAGCCGGACCCCCAACCCTCTGCCCCGCGACAACGCTGCCCGACGGACGCTGCGGTTCAGCCGGGGCCCGGAGAGCAGCGCGCAGTGTTGGGGTGCGGGCTGGGCGGCCAGAGGAGGGAGCCAGGGGGAGGGGACCCGTCCTTCGCGGGGCTGGGCAGGACGCAGCCCCGGCACCGCTCCTGCGGGCTCCACCCCAGCGGTCTCTGGGACCTCGTCCGAAGCCCGCTCATCCCTAGGAGGGGCCAGGCTGCTGCTTCCTTTGGCCCCGGGAAGCTGTCCTCCCGTCGATCCACAGCGCAGCCACCCCCTTGCCCAGCCTTTATTTTTACCGGAAGTTTCTGGTAACCAGAGGTGGGGAGGTGACGCAGTTTCTCTTAGAAAGCCAGACTAACTGCTGCCGTGGGGGCAAGATGGCCACACAGTCTCTGGGGCTGGCATCCTCACAGCTCAGTTGAGGACAGCCATACCTCCTCCCCTCCCAGATGCCCCAAGAGCCACATAGGCACACTGTCAAGGGAGCCAGAATGGGAATACTGGGCAGGGCTGGGGGTGAGGGCACAGCTCTGGACTCCGCATCATCTGGTGTTTGTATACTCAGAAATCATGTCCAGATTTTTGCTACTTCCAAGATGTGGACAAGCCCCCTGTGCCTATGGGATTGTACTACCCAGCTTCCCTTTCCTTGTTGATTTAGAATAGTTCTTGGCATGCCAAGGACATAAAGAACATTTTGGAGGCACCTCTGAGGCTGCAGAGGAGAGGGTGACAGCTGATGAGTCAGTCAGTACTGGGGAAGGCCAGTCCTGCTGGGAAAGGACCCAGGGTGTGGGGTGCAAGACTCGGTGGCCCAGGGCTTCCTGTCCAGAGCAGCCTACCCTGGCATTGAGATGCAGGAAACTATCACCTCCAGGGCACCCATTCTCTGTGGGCGCCCAGAGCTACTCTGGGGACACTGCCCTCTGGGGTAAGTCCAGTGCTGGGAGTCCAGGCTGCCTGTGGCAGGCATGAGGGCTGGAATGGCGGCACCTGCCTGCCCCTTCCTCGGCCCTGGCCCGAGCTCCATCCTGTCCTGAGGCTTTGGGGGTCGAGGTAGAGGGATCCCCAAGGACAGGGACCCAGGGTGCTCTCCTGAGCCCCCTTTTAGGGACACCACCTACCCATCCCTTCCTCTGTCATCCTGTATCCTTCATGCGCATCCTGCTAGGGGTGGGCCATGTTACACTTTGCTGTGTGGTGTGGGTGCATGGTCAGCTGTCCTCCCCTTCAAGTTATCCTGGGCTGTCCCAGCAAAGTAGACCCACCCACTCCGGCCCTGGAGGTCATAAGGCCTGAGAGCCACGGACTCAGGGGAACCAAGGCAAGGGCCCATCTGGAGCCGCAGGCAGAGGACCATCAGTGGGGGGAGTATCAGGCCAAATGGGCCTTGGAGCCACCCCCAGTCTCGGCAGCTCCCCAGAGGGGACAGTCCCGCCCACGTCCTCAGCTGGCTCATTGGATGGTTGGTGGGACCCCTGCCTCCTGGCACGTGCTCCACAGGGGGTGCCCGCTTCCCACAGCTCACAGCAGACTGCAGCCCTGTCCTACCTTGGACCCCTCCTCTCCGTTCTCATAGCCCCAGACAGACCCCTGCTGGCACTGAGTCTCTCTCTAGAAAGACCTCCCCACCCCCACATTTCTGGAAGTCCCCCAAAGACACAACAGGAAACCGTGTGTGTCTGTTTTTATTTTGAAGGTGGGAGCACAGACCTGTCCCCACATTACAGGAGGGGACAGAAACATGGATACAAAAACTGGAAAATGAGATGGCACTGCCTCAACATAGTTTAAGGCCCTGTGTGTACCTCTATGTGCAAATGCTCGCTCACACTCACACGCTCACATGGCATACTTGACACAGGAATGGAGGCCAGACGCCAGACGCTACTCACAGCCTGCCTAAAATATTGCAGTTACATTTATTAAAAAAGTGTAAAACGGGAAGACCGTGCACAAGTGGCAACTTGGGACCCTGGCCCGGGGTGCTGGGGCAAGCTGAGCCCCTGCCCCCAGCACCATTGCCCTCCCATGTACCCGCGTTCACGTGGGCCTGCTCCTCCTTGGCGGGCCCCACAGGTGTGTGGACTGGGCTCCTGTCTAAATAGCACAAGGGCAGAATAAAACTCACAAGGTCTCCCCGGAGTCCACCCAAGGCCCCTCCAGGGCAGCCCCTGCCACGTGGGCAGGGACTCAGGAAGGGAAGTTCGGTGCATCAGGCCAAGGGGGCCTGCTGGGGAGTGACCCTTCAAAGCCACACAGGGCCTCCACCCCTGCCTCCGTCAGCCCCTTGGGGCAAGTGGAAGTTGTACTGGGGGTTGGGCAAGATGACCAGGATAAGAGCTGCATTTGGCTTTAGCGTTAAGGCTGGCACTGGGCAAGGGCTGCAGGAAAGGCCAGCGCCTCCCCAAGAGGAGCCTGTGCAGCTCCCGGGGCCCTCCTGCCGTTCTGCCTCTGTGGGTCCCCCTGTCCACAGTGGTCATGCTCGCTGGGTCTCCCTGCCTCCCTGGGGCTGGCTTAAAGTGCTGGGTGCCTGGGAGAGAGGGCTGCAGCTGGCCACTTTCTGCAAGCGATGCCCACGCTGCCTGCAAAGGGCTCCTATTTGAGGATATAGTTAATGAGCAGCTGAGATGCCAGGAACACGCAGAGCAGGAACCAGGACCGGGGGCTCTGCAGGAGGCCTGGGGCAGGTGCCCGCCTGGCTCGCGCCGCGGAGCTCCGCATGGCCGAGAGGTGCCTGCAAAGACGCAGCAGGGTGGCTGAGCCGGGGCCAGCCTGGACAGGACGGCATATCCTGCCCTCCAGGGGCGTGGGTGCGAACGGGGGTGCTCACTGAAGGGGGCCCAGGGCACAGAAGCTACATTAGGCTTCTTGGGGACACTTCTCAGGGAGGGGGTTTTAGGGCTGTGCGAGCCTCTCCACCCTCCCACCTCTGCCGTGATGGCCTGAGTTGTGTCCCCCCGTCCCCATCCCCACAGTCATATGTTGGAGTCCCGACCCCCCACACCTCAGAATGTGACTTTTCGGAGGTGGGATCCTTGCAGAAATGATTAAGGTAAAATGAGGTCACAGGGTGGCCCTGATCCTGTGACTGTCCTCATGAGAAGAGGAGGTCAGGACACAGACACACAGAGGGGTGACCAGGTAAGGACACGGAGAGGACGGTGTCCACATGCCCAGGAGAGGCTCAGGGGGCCGGCCCTGCCCGCCCCTGGATCTCAGCCTCTAGCCCCAGGCCTGGGAGAGAGGAAATGTCTGTGGTTTAAGCCCCCAGCTCTGTGGGGCCTTCCTGTGTTTGGCAGCCCCAGGAAGCACCCCTGCCTGCCCTGGACTCTCACATTATTCATGTCTGGACTGCTGCAGAAGCTTCGGGTGCTCTCCCAGCCACCTGCCCCACAGCAGGCTTTACCGTGGTGCCAGGCAGCTGCTCCCACCCCCCTGGCCCCTGGGCCCCCGGCATCACCGCTGCCACCTTGGGCGTCCTCATCTCAAAGTGCCCCTTCTCCCAGCAGCAGCCCTCCTGCGGCACCCATGGCTCTCAGTACCAATCTATGCTTTCCCCTCCCTGCCCACCTACCTCCTCCTCTAGGAAGCCCTCCCTGACCATGCAGGAGGTATTCTTTTCCCAGTCTTCCAGGGGCCAGCCTCCCTTTTGCTCGGCCCCACACCACCTCACACAGGAGCAGGTTATTAACACAATGTGAAAAATCTGTGTGTCAAGTCACAGGGCAGGGCCGGGGCCAGCGGAAGACCAGCCTCATTGCTGGCACACTAGGTACCAAACGCTCTCTGGGTGCCAGGCACAGAGCTCAGCCCTCTGTGCCATCTTTATCCTGGTCCAGGGGTGTTGCCACCCCATTTTAGAGGGGGAGACTGAGGCCTGGACAACCAGAGTCCCACTGCTGTGGCTTGTAGCTCAGAAGCTGGCTTTGGAGCAGAGCTGGAAAGGGCTCTGCTCACCCTGGCGTGTCTGCTGATGGAAGGGCCCAGGAGGCCTAGCGGCCTGCACCTGCTGGGGGCCACAGAGCACGGCTCCCAGCTCTCCCTGGTCACTGGCTTGCCTCCAGCCCGTCCTGAGGGTCCACGGTGCATGGGGCTGGGGGCACAGCCGTGTGCCTGGAGACACCCACAGGATGCCGCTGGCAGCATCCCTCCACCGCACCTGGCTCCGTGCCACCGTCACCACTGGGTCGTGTGCTGCTCTGGCTCACTGGGGGCTCTTACAGGCCCACACCTGGTCCAGTTCAGTGTTCACTAAGTGTCGCTAACTTGCCCACTCAAACAGAACTCCCGCCTGGCCCACCCCTCACAGAGGCCAGAACGCAGGCCTTTTCCTGTCCACTGTACAGCTAGACCCTTTCCAAGACGCGAGGGTTCTAGCTCCGAGTGACGTTCGAGACGTGGTCCTCCTGGGCTCCCTCCCACCTGGCTCTTGGCTCTCCTGAGCTCTCCGACATGAGCCCCTAGCCAGGGCCCAGGGCCTGGCCTACCTGTGGAGCTCCTGCTGGGCCTCCCGGATGGACAGGACCGCCTCGTGCACAGCCTGCAGCCACTGCACCTCCTTCCCACACCGAGGGCAAGGGCTCTCAATGCCTGGAACAGCCCGCAGAGGGCAGGGAGGAAGCGATGAGAGGTGCCAAGGGAAGTGCCGGGAGGGAACCCTCGGGGGTGGCTGGCCTCTAATAAGCCCTGGGAGATGGCAATGGCCCAGGTGGGGCTCCCGTGCTGCAAGGTGGGGACAAAGTCCTGTGGGCACCTATGCCCATGAGGGCAGTGGGCAGAAACAGAAGCAGAACCTGAGGGCCTGCCAGCCAAAGGAGGGGCCCTTGTCCTCAGAGTGCAGGGTCGGGGAGCTCCATGGGCCTAGGGACGCCCGCCCGGGACCCCCCTCCTGCCCAGAGGTGCAGGAGCTTCCTGGGACTCTGCCACCTGCTCCTCTGGCCCCCCCACCCTGCTTGGGGCCGGGCCCAGGAGGGTTCACCAGGAATGAAGTCCCCATCCCTGTCCTCCTCCTCATCTGAGAGCTCTGGACAGGACTCGGGCGTGGAGCCACTGCTCTCGGTGGTCTGGCTGTGGCCGGAGGGCTGGTCGCTGGCCTTGCGGAGCCGCCGATCTGGGCCAGGCCCCTGGAGAGGGAAGGGGCCTCAGTGGCCCGGAGCCCACCCATGCCCGCCGCCCCCTCAGCTGGCCTTGTGCTCCAGCTTGGCCTACAGGGAGCTGCCGGGGGTTCTGCTGGCCTTGGGGACCTGGTGGCACATTGATGCCAGGGGAGGAACTGATGGCCTCTGGGGTGCACAGGGGAGGCTTGACCCCTGGCCCTGGCATGTACTGCAGCAGTGGTGACAGACTGCTGGGCCCTTCTGTGGCAGGGCAAGCCCATGCAGAGGCCTGCCTTGTGGCTGCTGCGGGCTCCTGCCTATTTGTCCCGGGATGGGGCTGTGGACAGTTCCTGACATGAGCCGAGAGCTGAGGGGCCCGGTGCAGAGGGGCGTCAGGTGGGCACCTGGACGGGACTGGGACCATCAGGCCTGAGTCAGGGCTCAAGGGCTGTGGCACATGGGGAAGGGGAGGGGTGGGCCCCATGTGGGGGTCAGATACTGCGGTCCCTGCAGCTGGGCAGCCCTGCCCTGTCCCTGAGCACTGTGCTTCCGGCCATGAGCACAGGGGGCAGGTGCTGGTCAGCATGTGGAACCTGCAGCACGTGGGTGGGGTGTCACCCTTGGCTGCTGCCCATGTGGCACCGTGCCAGGGGACACTCCAGGCTCCCCTTGCAAGCCAGACCCTGGCATTTGTCTCAGGAGGCCTCCTTCCCCACCGCCCCTCACGCCTTCCCTCTGGCCCTCTGGGGAGGGCTGAGGCTGGTTTCTGTGTAATGTTGGCCCCTTCTACCTGAGCACACCCCCAGGTGTGCTGAGCCTCAGGTTCCCCATATGTAGAGTGGAATAATGTGCTACTAAGACTGCGGAGGGCAGCTTTGGGGAGCAGCAGACTAGGACCCAGTAGACCCAGGCACAGCGCCCTGCACATTGGGGTGCCCCTTGCTCAAACTGAGCTCCTGCAAATCCGGGCATTGTGGGTCTCATGCTGGGCAGGGCAGGAGACGAGGGGGCAGGGCCTCCTGCTGAGGGCTGCCGAGAGTGCAATAAGGCGGGGGGCAGAGAAGAGGGGCCAGGCGGCGGGAGTGAGGGTGGGGTGTTGGTCACACCTGCATCCTGACTGCTCCCTCCCGCCACTGAGGATGACTCCAGTAGGGCCTTGGGGAGCTGACCTGGTGTCTGGGCTCTGGGCTGCCCAGGAAGGAGGTCTGGGGGGCCATGGTCTCTCGCTGCAGGGTGTGCAGGACCCCGTCTTTCTCAAACTGGACGATGTCCTTCAGGGGATCCCAGGGGCTGCGGCTGGAGGGTCCAGAGGACATCTGTCAGCAGGGCAGTGGCCTTTGGGGGGAGGGGGCCCCATCCTGCCCAGCCCTTGGCCTCCCGGCGGTGGCCAGAGCCCCCCAGGAGTGCCTGTGTCCCGCACCCGGGTGTAGGGCCCATGGGAAAGGCTGGTAGCGGAGCCCCAGATCACCCTCCCACCCCATCATTCTCTCCTGGGAACAGGAGCCCCTTTTCTCTTCTTGGGCCCGGATGGTTGGGGCAGTCTGCTGGTCCAGTCCACCACAGGCCTGGGCCGATGTCCACCAGCGCTCACTTCTCATATCGGTAGTGCCACTCCTGGGTGGCAGGGTCCAGGTGGAACAGCCGTGGCTTCCAGGGGGTGAGGCTCTGCTGGCGCTCCCGGGTCTGCTGCCTCTGTGCATCCTCCAGTGAGAACTTCTCCTGCGTGGCCTTGTGCTGGTCCCCCTCGGCGATGGCCCTGGTGACATGCTGCCAGAGCCTGTGAGCAGGGCATCTGCTCTGAGCTGGGGACCCGGGCAGCCTGCCCCCTTGGCACTAGAGGGGAGGCTTGGTGCAACCTCCACTTGATTGCTTCCAGTGACAGGGAGCTCACTGCCCCTCGAGGTGCTGTTTGTTCACCATGAGACGGTTTCCCATGCTGAGCTCACACTGCCCGCCAGCAGGGAGCTGCCGGTCACCTGCTGGTGGTGACAGGCCCCGGAGCCTGCTCCTCCCCAGGCCCCAGCAGGACTCATCTACCAAGAGGCATCCACCCTCCCTGCCAGGGACACCCTGAGGACATGCTCAGAGCAGCGTAACTGTGCCAACCTGTGAAGCAGCTGCCCATCCGGCCACACCCAGGTGGCTCAGGAGGGTCTGGTGGGTGCCAGGTGGGCTCACCTCTCTGACTCCAGCTCTGTCTGCTCCTTGAACAGCACCGTGTGCCGCTTCAGCCTCTGCCCGCGGACCTCCCCACTCGGGTTCCAGAAGAGCTCGGTGCTTCCTCTGCCCTCCTCCTTGATAAACACCTCCCTGTCCTGCCCCGGATGGCCCAGGCGGGGTCAGAGGTGCCAGGCCCACGGCCACCCCCCGACCAGGGGACAGCCTGCACTTCCAAGGGCAGCCTCTCACCCAGTGTCCAGTGAGACGTGCCAGGACCTCCTCTCCTGATGCAATCTTCCCCGAGACCTGGTTGATGTTCATGGTGCCCCCAAAGAAAGGCTGTGGGGACACACCCAAGAGGGTTGCTGTGAGGGCTGGCAGCTGCTCCATGGACCCTGGCACCCCTAGTGAGCAAGGGAGGAGGAGGAGGCTCCTTCCTCGTGGGGGTGCAGCTCCCAGTCCCCAGTGCCCGGGAGGCTGGCAGGACAGTCCCCGAAGCTTCCAGTGGCCACGCCCACCTGATGTCTCAGTCCGAGCCCAAGGATGCAGGGTTCCCACCAGTCCCACCCCGTGCCCCCTGGTGGGGAAGGGGCCTGGGCCTGTCCTGACTCTGCTGTGTGGCCCCTGCCCCTCTCTGGGCTCTGGCTGTACCACAGACTGCCAAGAGCTGCTCTCCCAATGTGCACCTGCCCAAGAAACCATCCCTGGGGAGTGAAGAGGGTGGGAGGGTCCCCCGAGGCCCGCTCCCCCCCGTCCCTCCAGGGCCCTCAGGTGGGCCGAGGGGGCTGCGGCCAGCACTACCTTGAGCTTGAATTCCAGCTCAGCCTGTAAGTTGTTCTTCTCACACTCGACGGTCACTCTGCCACCCAGCTCCATGGTCATGGTGCCATAGAGGATTCCTGAAACACAGCAGTGTTGGCCCAGGGGCTGCCAGGCTGCCGGGCCCCTGCTGCACCCAGCGACAGCGGCCCCCAAGAGGCCTGTGTCAGGCCCTGGGAGAGCGCGGAGGGGAGTGAGAAAGGAGGTGTGAGGCCGGGCAGAGGGGCTCGTCCGGGGAGGGGATCCCTGGCCGGCCTGATTCTCAGCGACTCTCTGCCCCTGGGCCTTGGCCCCTGCCGGCTGCTCTGCTCAGGAGATACCCTGTCTTCTCTGGGTGACCGCCTCCAGGACTGCCCTGCTCCGGGGTCCAGGAGTCACTGCCCCCTGACACTCATCACGGTCTGTCACTGGCTGTCCCGACTCCTGTCTCCCCTGGACAGGCCCAGCATATGTTTAAAAATTAACACATACATGTTTTTATGAATGAATGAATGAATGAATGAGTCTTCATTTCTAGCCATACGGACTTATGCTCACTGAAGAGAAAAACTATTCCCACCCTAAAACACTTAGAAATGTGAGATAAAATGTCTTTCAAAAATGTAAATGAAAAAAAAAAGACGAGCCAATCGAAATACCAAGAAGGCTGAGAACACCCCCAAATCCCTCCCGCACACCCGACGGGAGAGCTCTGTGGGGGGTGGGGGCTGCTCTGGGGGCACCCAGGGCTCCCCCCCTCATCAAGGGAGGAAAGCGGCCGCAGGGCGAGTGGGCAGGGGCCCCGGCGCTCTCCCCAGGCTTGGGGCTCCGAGAGGGACCCGAGGCCTCTGATGACACCAGGTTTTATAGTTTTGCCTTGGAATCGGGTAAATCTTTCTTTTACACAGTTCTCAGAAAATGAAATTAGAAAAGCAGTTCCTTAAAATCAACAAGAAAATGAAACAGAAGATGGCACGGGGACCCTCGGAGTGGCCTAGTCTCAGAGGGGAACTATCCCGCGACTTTTGCATCCCAGGGAGGTATGATCACGAAGGAACAATGGCCAAACACGAAGCCACTGCCCTCCGTCCCCACCAGGCCGCTGGTGGCGTCGGCCAGAGGTGTGACTGCAGGACGCGTGTGGGGCAGGACAAAAGTCATCACGAACATCCTAAGTCACTGGAAAAGGGGCTTTTTGGCACGTGGGGGAAGGGCCTTTCACATGTCAGGTCAGTAGGTTCAGCACAAACCCACCATCTGGAATCTGGATTGGAAGCATCAGCATTAAGTCGATCTATTTTAATCTTAAAAAAAACAAACACATCTAGGTTTACCTTACTCGGAAACCCTAGAAAGAATGACCGAACCGACTTGTAAGAAACACTGGCCTGCAGACTGTGGGGACTAAATACCGCTTCCCACTGAAACGAACCTGGGATTTCCTGGGAAAATGGCCAGTTTGGGATCTAGGGCAGGAGATGTCAAGGTTCCGTGGAGTCAACCCAGAAGGAAGCAGATACTAGGGGTCTGTGGAAGGGACCCTGGGGCCCATCGGATGGCTCCGCTGGCCAGCGAGGACACGAGTGCCCGTGGGGCACCGACTGAGAAGTTCTGGGACAATCGTATGTGTTCTGATCAAGTGGCACTTAAAGCAGCCACAGCCTCACCAAGAATCACCTTCGGAGGACACCAGGGGAAAAACTCACTATTTTGAAAAGAGAAAAAAAATCTGGCATTTATCCAATATGTACTGAACCCACTGGGTGACCATGTAGTGGGGGGAAGTTTTCTTTACAGAAGCTCTCTGCTGGTTAAATGCAGAGGGGCTTCACCACCTCGCAATGCCGGACCAATCAGCAGATCCAGGCACTGAGAAGCGGTGCCCACTAACATCATAAATACAGAGACAGTCCAACATTGTGTGCGCGGTGACAGAAAGACATGAAGCCACCCTTCAAGCGTCTTGTTGAAACCCTGCCTGAAAGTGGTCACACCTCTAGAGAGAGGAGGTCAGCTTCCAGTTTACAGGAAACACCCGGGACAGAGGAATGCATCCAATTACTCCACAGAACAAGCTGATAAATGCAGCCTGGGGGAAATGCTACAAGGAAATGGCCTCGATTTTTCAACAAACTCATTGCCAGGAAAAAAGAAAAGGTAGCAGAGACGTAAAGAAGATCTAAGACGTATAATAACCAAAGTATGAACCTTATTTGGACTCCTGCTCAAACAGATGAGTTGCACCACATGTGTGTATGTAGGCAGAAAAACATACATGCACATGTGACGGTCAGGGAACTTTCAAAACTGACATATCTGCTGATGTTAAGGAAAGAGCCTTGATTTTTTTTTTTTGGTCTGATAGTATCGTGATTATGGTTAAGAAGAGGAATCTTTATCTTTAGTGATAAACAATGAATCACACAGACGACATGATGGCTGAAAGTCGCTGGTACCCATCAGCTGGCAGAGTGTGCAGCATTCAGAGGGAGAAGACTGGTGGTGTGCTGTGCTGTGGGTGCAGGGGGCCCATCGTGCTTTCATATGTTTGGAGTTTTCCAGAATAAAACCTTGAAACAAATGCTGTTCTAAGGCATTGATGCACAGATGACTATGCAAGAAAATAAGATAAATCCCCTAGAGAAAGACCAAACAAGAAGGAGGAAGGATGAGGGGGAGGGGGAAGGACAAGGGGCACAGCTGCCCCGCTGAGCAGACAGGGCTTTTGTTGGCATGAGACCCTGGTCTCCAAGGTTCCCGTGGGGAGCAGGAGAGAGGGGCTGGGGCCACAGCAACAGGCAAGTGTGTTCTGAGATATTCCCACAAAGCCAGGATTCACAGAGCTACACCCCCAGCAAAGGGAGGGTCAAGGAGACATTTGAATCAGGCAGGACTCTAGGGGATACAAATTAAAATCCCCTCCCCATGGATTTGTAAGGGGAGTCTGGAATTCAAATCGACATTTCCTGGTTGGCCCAGAAACGATCTGTTATACAGGAGTGGCAGGAAATCCCCCAGCGGAATTAGAATCCCAAAGTCTTAATATATACAGTCCTCCACTGAACAAATATTTATTGGGCATCGGCTAAGGCTCTGGGCAAGGGAGACATACAGCAAACTGGTGAGAACATTAGAATTACCAGAGAATATGAAACAATTTTGCATACAGTGATTACAGATTTATAAGAAGGAATTGCAAACACGGTCAGGGAACAGGTACAAGTATAAAAGAACAGGCAGGTATGAAATGGACCTAAGTAGAACTCTCAGGAAAAAAAAAATCTGAAACACTGAAATAGAACTCAGTGGATGAGTTAATATCAGTTAATCAGAGTTGAAAGTAGGTCGAAATAAATGATCTAGAAAGCAAAGAGATGCAGATATGACATGAATAGAATGTGATGGCTTAACCTGTATCTTGTTGGGATTCTAGGGAAAAAAATGAAGAAATTAGGGTGAAGCAGGATTAACAAAATAATTGCTTAAAAGTGTTCAGACTTGATCAAAGCCATGAAAGCTCAGATTTTAAACGTGCAAACAAACAAAACCCCTCAAACAGCAAAAATAAAAAAAGTATGGAGGAATCTTAAATGCATACTGCTAAGTGAAAGAAGCCCGTTGGAACAGGCCACATACTGTGTGATCCCAACACTGGGACATTCTGGAAAAGGCAAAATGATGGAGACAGTGAAGATCCGCGGTTACCAGGGCTTGGGAAGAGGGGAAGGGATAGAGGGGTGAATTCATCCATTGACATCTAACCATAAGAGACTTTCAGGGCGGCCAAACTACTCTGCATGTAACTGTAATGGCAGAAAAACAACATTATGCATTTGTCCAAACCCACAGAATATATAGCGCAAATAGTGAACCCTAATGTAAACTCTGGACTTTAGTTAATAATAATGCATCACTATTGGCTCATTGATTGTAACAAATGGGTGACACCAGTGTGAAAGGTTGATCGTCGGCGTCGGGGGATCTGTGTTTGCATGTTGGGGGAGAGGGAAGCGCATGGGAACTCTGTACTTTCTGCTCAATTTTTGGGTAAACCTAAAACCCCTGTAAAAAATAAGGCCTATTAATTTAAAAATTAAAAAAAGAAAGAAAAAATCCAAACCTTGACATACTATAGTAAGATTGCAGAACAAGATCTTGGAAGCAGCTACACAGAAAAGTGGATTGTGTAACAAACAGGCGCTGACAGATGATTAATCACCAGCCAGAAGGTGATAAAATGTCTTCAAAGAGGACAGAAGAATAACAACCTGCCTGGAACTCCACACCCAGTTAGAAAGTCATTAAAAAGTCATTAATGAACAAACAAGGACCAGAGGTTTCCATTGGGGAGCCAGCCTGGGCTCTGCCCTTGGGGTGGGGGTAGCATGACCTCTCACCTTTGCAGTGGGCATAGGGCATGGTGAGGGTGTAATCCTCTGCCCAGTTCAGGAATGTGAGTGTGGCCTTGCCGTCCAGCAGAGCTGACAGTGAGTTCCCTGCAGAGTTGGGACAGTGAGACCAGTTAGTGGACACGGCCCTTGGAACCCAGGGGCCCACCCGCTATGTCACAGGGTCTGGGCCCCCTTCCAGCAGGTGGAAACTGGCCAAGGAGGTACTTAACTGGAGGCTGCAAACCTCCTCAGACTCGCCTGAGTCCCTGCTCTGATTTTAAACACCCCTGTAGCGGAGGGTACAGCCCATCCCGGGCTGAGAGTCCCAGCCACAGCCAGTGGTGGGTGCCTAGGGGTGGGAAAGGTGGGCCGAACCTGTACGCCCTTTGTAGACGGGTGGGCACATGGCCCTGCCCGCCGAGGAAAAGGATAAAAAAGCTGTACCTGATGGAGAAATGGAAACCCACTTTGGGAGCACCCACCGTGCTGGGTGCTAAGTGGTGCTGCCCGGCAGAACTTGCCTGGGTAACAGAAATGTTCTGCCCTGTGTTGACACGGTGGCCACCAGCCACATGTGGCTACTGAGCAGTTGCGGTGTGGCTAGTACAACCGAGGGGCTGCATTTTAAGTTTTATTTTATTTTGATCAATTTAAAGCACCCCATGTGGCTAGTGGTAGAGTTGGACAGCTCAGCTCTGGACACAGCTTTTTATGCAGCTCCCTTCCCATGATCCTCGCTGCACTCCCGCGGACGGTGCCCACTCTACCGCTGGGGAAGCCGGGCGTGGGAGGGGCTCTGCCTGACTGACGGATCTGAGCCCTTTACCACCCCGTGGCCCCTGACCAGGAGAGGTGGGGAGGGGCATACACACGGCCACCTGGTAAGGTCTGGGGAGCACTGAATCCAGGAGCCCAGTCCTCCCCCATCTCCCAGGCCCTGGGGAGAGGAGAGTCCCTCTCACCGTAAAACCGGGACTTGGCAGTGACGCTGCCACTGATGCAGAAGCCGTCCTTCCGGTTGCTGACGTGGAAGGCAGACACAGGCGGGTGGTGGGACACCTGCGGGCAAAGAGGCGGCTCCCAGAATGGCCCCAGCATTCCCAGCAGCCTCGCAGAGTCAAGAACCTGACCTCCCAGAGAGAACCCGGCCTGTCCTTCCAAATCCAAGACTGGCCGTGGGGACGTTCCAGGCTCTCACTCCCATGCTCAGGCGGCTAGGCCTGAGTCACGGGGCCTGGGGGCAGACAGGGATCCCTGCGTCACCGCAGAGTGCCCCCAGGAAAACAGGATGCGTGACCCCATCCTTAAGGAAACACTAAGGCTGAATCCTGGGGGAATCCCAGCCGGCAGCAGTGAGGCCAGGGGCCACCGAGAAACATGCCCTGCGGCCAGACCCACCCTTGCCCACTGCCCCCTGCCGCCCGCAGAGCCCAGGTCCGTTCTGGGCGGGGCAGGGGGCCCTTGCCTGCTCTGCAATGTAGAAGGTGCGGCTGTTGGTCTGAGGGTGGGCCCAGCAGCAGCGGAAGGTCTCCCCCAAGATGGGGTTGTACGGCTTCTTGATCCCCTGCAGGCAATGAATGGGGAGCCTTGGGTGAGGGACGGGGCAGGGTGCATGTGGACCGAGGACGGCTTGGGGGGCTGCCCGCTGCCCACAGCCCTGGGCACCGCCGGGAGGAGGTCTCTAGAAGGGACAGCCTGGTGTGCTGCCAGCGTCGGGGAATGGCACCCCACTTCTGCTTTGGGAAGACCATACTTTGCCTGTGGCCTATATATTCTGCGGGGCAGCCTGAGGTGTCTTGTCTGCATCTAGGCTCTGGGGGTGCCCCAGGCCCCAGCCAGGTCACAGTCTCCTTGGATGCTGAATGCAGACAATGCACAAACCGCTGAACCCCCTAGCGGCTTCCAGCGGCCCCACTCTGCTTCAGCCACACCTGCCAGCTTTCTGCTCCCCCAAACAGCTCGTACTTGTCCCTAGTGCAGGGGGAGTGAGCTCTCCATCTGGGGAGCCCTCCTTCTGGGTCTCCATGTGGTCCAGTGCAGACCCCCAGTTGGTCTGTAGTAGCCCCGGGCCACCCCCTTCACGCCACCCCCGGATCCGGGTCACATCTGGATGTCTGTGCGTGTCGGCCCTGCGCTGGAGGCTATGGGCTCCTTGGGCAATGTGTGCCCATGGAGTGGCCTTGTGCAGCGCCTGCCCCAGCCTTTCAGAGACAGCAGCCCCGTCAGCCCCTCTGCCAAGCTGCCCAGACCCGTGTCTGAGCTGACCCTGTGGTGCACCACTGTGCTGTCTTGGATGGCCTTCTGGGTGGAGCCTCCTCCTCTGAGAAGTCCTCCCAGAGTGCCAGGGGAACCAGGTGAATTCAGGAGACCTGACTCACTCCCAACCTGCTGTGGGACCCTGAGGCTGTCCCTTCCCCTTCCTGGGCCTCAGTTTCCCCACCTGCACAAGAGGTGGAACCAAAATGCCAGGGCCCTAAGATGGGGTCAGGGAGCGGCATGCTCTCCTGTCACTATAACCAGAGCAGCCCTGTGCTCATCTGAACCCGGGTTTTGAGTTCTCAAAAGGGTACCAAAAGCTCCTTGAGGTCTGGGGCTGAAAGCCCCTTTCCGGGCCCTATTGTGTGAAGCAACTATTCCTCTGAGGTGTGGAGGGGTCCAGCTCGGGCCCTTCAGGCCTGCCCAGGGGGTCCCTGGGTGGGAAGTCAGAGCCCCAGGCCCCATCTCTGAGGACCTGGGGGCCACGGTGGGGATGGTCAGGGCCCTTCAAGGCCGTGTGGGGTAGGGGATGGCCCTGGGCCTGGGGGGTGGCCCCTGCGGATCTCACCTTGGGCTTCTTATAGAAGCCGGACAGGTACCACCGCAGCACGAGCTTCATGCGGCTGTAGGCGTCGTCCTCCAGCACTGCCCTGCGACGGGGAGACGGCCCTCACTCCCGGCCGGCCCTGCCGCCCCCTCCCTCTCTCTGCCCCTCCCTCCTTCCCACCCAAGCATCACACACTCATGTGGAAACGCTCTGCTCCTCCACGCTGCCCAGGCCTGAAGTGGAGGGCGTTCCCCGCTTCCCCCAGGAAGGGGTCCTCCGCCTAGCCAGAGAACCCCAGGGGTCCCGACACTGCTGGCTGGAGGCTAGCGTGGTGCCCAGCCTCCACAGGCCCCTCACCTCTCCCTCCGCGTGGCCCCTTCCTGGCCTGCTGCGGTCAGCTTCAGTGCACAATGCCAGGGCACAGGACTCGGACCACAGAGGGTGCTTTAGGCTGACCCATGCTCAACCTTGACCTTCATGGCCCCAGCCCTGACCTTGGAGACTGGGACGCCTGAGAGGCTGAGCTGCAGGGACAGTGGACCCTCTGGAAATCGCGGTGGGGTGTGCAGGGGCTGAGGGAGGAGGGGCGCACGCAGGTGTGTGGGGCTCCCCCAGCCCACTCACCTGGAGAGCAGGTCGGCGTGGTAATAGTAGTCGGAGAGCTTGTCGAGGAAGGAGCGGGGCTCCAGGACGAAGGTGGGCAGCACCACGCGGGACAGGTCCATGCCGGGCCGCAGCTGCTTCAGCAGCACCCACATCAGGCTCTTGTTCTCCTCGGACACCGTCTCCACCTGGGATGCCTGGCCCAGCTGCCAGCAGAGGGCAGTGGTCAGACAGACCCCAGCTCCGTGCTGCCCCGGGGAACTGGGGTCGCGGGGGGCAGGACAGGGCAGCTGGTTCTGGCTGCATGCCCCCTCCCTGACCTGGTCAGCAGTGCCTGTCTTGGCCCTATCTGACCCCTGCCCTTCCCTGCACATGGCCCTGCCCCAGCCCGAGGGGCAGCCACTGGCCCAGGCCAGCTCACACATGCTTCCATTCCTGGCCAGCCTGGGCCCTCCCCTCCATCTGCGCAGAGCCCCACTCCGGGAGTCCAGGGCGCAGCCTCCCTTGGCCTGAATGCGGAAACCCATCTGTGGACTCTGCATGACTGTGCTGTGCCAGGAGGCACCCCAAGAGTGGGAGACCCTCCCAGCCCATTCAATCTTCACCACACAGCAGGAGGGGTGCCAGGGATTTGGGGCTGCACCTCCTTTAGCAAGCGGCCCTCACTTGCCCAGGGTCACATGCTGGGGGCTGACCTGGACACCCCTCCTGCCTCTCCTGAGACGTCTTCTCTCACCAAACACCTGCCACGGACAGACTGAGCCTCGGGACTGTGGGCTTTGCCTCTTTGGGTCTGGGCAGTGGGGTGGGGAGGCCCCATGCCCTGCTGTACACCGACCAATACACCCTTAGGCAGGCAGAATGACCTCAGAAAAGGTCACAGAGGTGTGGCCAGCTCCTCAGGGTGCTCACAGGACAGGGCTGTCTAGCGGGAAGTCCCATAAACTGCATAGCCTGGGTGGACGCCAAGCCCACCTCCCCTCCCTGGGGACCCCACCATCTTCCTGCTATCACTGCTGGGCGCTTTGGGCCTGGGGTGTACCTGGACTTGGCTGGGGATCCCCCCCACATGCCTGCCTCTGAGCCCCTGCAGAAGCCCTAAGCTGCACTTGGGTGGAGGGCCTGAGGCTGCAGGTGCGCCCCTTCCTTCTCCCTGGACCACCTCCTGGCAGCAGCCCAGGGCACTCACACTGTGGTGGCCCTGATTTACAGAGGGGACAAGGCCTTGCCCAAGGTCACACTGGTGTGAAGTGGGGCAGGATCTGAACTCAAGACTGTGTATGTTCTTGTGCAGGATGGCAGATGCCCCAGGGAAACAGCAGAATTGGGTGCCAGCAGCCAGCCCAGCCTGCTGGGCTGTCTTAGACAAGCCGTGTGCCTCTCTGTGCATGCACAGCTGGCCTGAGGCCTAGTGGTACCTTCCTGGACAGTACTCCTGGGCACCCAGGGGATTGGCATCCCTGGAGGAGGAGCCACTCCTGGCTCCCGTGAGGGTCCTGGCCAGTGAGCAGCCTGCAGAGCCCTGGGCCTCAATTTCCAAGGCAGCCTCAGGGCTCACCCAGGCAGCTGCCATGGCCGGAAGCCCTGCCCCCTCCTCCCCACCGAGCACCTTCACAGATGTCACCACCGTCCCCGCTCCTGACGCAGAGGCCGCCCTCTCACTCCCGCTGCACCTCTCAGCGCAGCTGCCCCCACCACCTCTGCGCTCTGGGCTCCCTGCTCCTGCCTCGCCTCCCTGGGCTCCTCTGCGTTTGTGCGCGGCCTCTGAAGGCGGGGCTGCGTGCCCCCTGCCCTAAGGTCCAGCTGCTCTGGGGCAGCAGCGTCTCCCCTGGATGTGCAAACTCCCAGCCGCCCGCCCCCTCTCCCAGCATGCCCATCTTGTCCTGGCCCCGAGGTCTGGCTGGAACCAGCCTGCCCACCTCTGGAAGCGTCCTGAACCCCCACTTCTCCCTGGTCTATCTCTACTTGGGTACCAGGTGCCTTTGGCTTCCTCCGGACAGCGGCTCCTCCCTAGAGGGTCCCGGCTTCTGCCTCTGCCCCTGGGCTGCCCCAAAGCCTCACCTGATCCTAACCCACAATCCCCCATGGCTTCCCCAACACCCTCAGCCCGCCCATGTCCAGGAGGTGCCGCCTCTGCCCTGGGAAGGGGTGGGGGCAGGCGACAGCCGGGGCTCCAGGCGGCGGGGACCCTCACCTCCCCCAGCTCCTCCAGGCACTGCTGCACGTATGTGGTCCCTCTGTGCCCCGGCTGCCCCAGGGGCTCCGGCGGGTCACCCCCACTCTCCGCGGTCTTCTGGCCGAGGTCCTGGGCCTCACTATCAGACTCGTCGGCGTTCTCTCTCTCCGACTTGTCAGAGAAAGCGTCGTTCTCCAGGGAGCACCCATTCAGTCTGGAGGCAGGTGGTGCGGTGGGCCCCCGGAACAGGGGAGACCTGGGACCCCGCCCCGGGCGCCCCTCATGCTCCCTGGGTTTAATGGCCTCAGCAGCTGGCATTTGCCACTCTTGCCCAGCTTACACATGAAGAAGCCGAGGCCCCTGGCGCACTGCGGTGAAGAGGCCCGCCTCCTGCTGAGGCCCGGTGCCCGACCTCTACGGCCTTTGCCCCCCAGCCCCCAGCCTCCCCAGGCACAAGAGGACCTGGCGTGTTAGTAGTGTGACAGCCAGGGACCCCAGCAGGTGGGAGGCCCGGCCCCTCCCCCCACACCCTGCTCACGGGCACAGGTCCTGGTCGGGGTTGGTGGCCATGATGGGCAGCCCGCAGAGCGACGGGGGCGATGCATCGGGTGAGGACCCGGGCTCCCCGGCACGGTCCTGCTTGCACGCACTGAGTCGCAGGAGGCTGGAGCAGCAGAGTGCCAGCTCCAGGGCATCCAGCCAGCAGCGGCCTGGGTGGGCGGGTGTGGGTGAGCCAGGAGGTGCCCAGTGAATGCCAGGCGCCCCCGCCCTCTGCCAGGAAGCAGGGCATCCTGCTCCCCACTTCCTCACCAAGGAATCCCCCCCACCTCCACAGGGGAGCCCACCCCATTTCCCTGCCCCCAGGAGCAGCCCCAACCCCAAGAGTCCCACGGACAAGGGCTTAGCCAGAGGCCCTGAAGAGGGAGAGAGGCCCTTCAGAGTGGCCTAAAGGGTGCTCGCAGCTCTTATCCTGTGCCATGTTACAGACACAGCGCTGAGGCCCAGGACAGTTCAGTGACCCCTTCAAGGTCACACCCTAGCAAGACTCAGAGCCCAGATCCCACTGCAACAGGTCCCAGCATGTAGGGTGGGGAGAGAGCCCCTGCTGGGAGCTGCCTGCCAGGGTGCAGGGGGCTCCTGATGGCCTGGAGCACAGGGCAGGGGGGTGGGCAGCAGGCTGGGGAGGGGGCTGTGCAACATGGCAGGCAGCCCGTTGAGGCCAAGGGGCACCCCAGGGGGTGCTGGCCGGGCCTCAGTGAGGAGCAGCTTCGGGTGGGGAGAAGGGGTGGATGGGCCGTGGAGGCCGGGAGGGCAGGAGGGCGGGCAGGTGGGGTGGCAGCGTGGCCATGGGCAGAGCCAGCCGTCTCCAGTCCCCAGCTCTTATCCCTCTGTCCTCTGCTGCCTTCCTGGTGGAGGCAGCCGGTGGGTCAGATTAGCGCCACCAGAGTGTGTGGGGGTGTTAACAGCTTAGGGACACGAGTCCAGTCTGGTGCGCCCCGATGACCTCGTGCGGCTGCTCACAGAGGCCCTTCCCTCCTAGAAGACGATGGGCCGCACTGCTGAGTGTCGCTCAGGGGGCTCGGGGGTCTGTGCGTGCGGGGCATTGAGTTACGGATGGGAGACTCGTCACCTCCCTGAGCCTTTGAAGTGTGAACCTGCCAGAACCACTGAGCTCCTTTCCCTCTCTGGAAACCACAGAACCTGCTCCTGCGGAGGGTCCCTGGGGCCAGGCCTCGGGAGGGGCTGGCGGGAAGCCTGCTCCTGCTTCTCAGGACACCTGGGGTCCTGCCAGGTTTCCCTGTGGGCTTGGTTGGAGCCCGAGAGACCCAGCCCAGGCTGAACATTCATGAGGGGCAAAGTGGCGGGGGTGGGTGCAGTGTGGCAGCCCCTGCAGGGGGGTCCTGGGAAACCCCTAACTCCTGAGTCAGGCCAGGGTCCCTGAATGTGTTCATTTCTAGTTGTAAAGGACCAGACATCCTGAATGTCTCTGAATGTCATGCCTCCTCTGAAACCCGTCCCAAGGCCTCCTTCTCCCCCTCCCCCTCCAGGAAGCCCACCCTGATACCCCCAGGGGCTGTAGACGCCCTTCCTCCCCGATCATGGGCCCGGATCAGTCCACCAGGGACTTGGCTAGTGTTCAGCCCAGTCACTCCTGTTCCACAGCTGTTCTCCCCAAGAGCGCAGGCCCCCCAAGAGCATGGGCTGCCCTGTCCATTCCGGGGCCCATGTGAGGCGGCAGAGTGGGGGGCTCAGGAAACGGTGGAATTCTTGGGACCCAGAACAGCACTGTGGGGAGTGTGGAGGCAGCATCTGACCACGGTGAGGGGGTGTGTGGCACCGGCATGGGGCCCTCCACACACCAGGCCAGGAGGGCCGCAGCTGTAGGCAAAGCCCTGCCCAGTCTGGACCACTGGTGAGACGGGAGCCCTTCACCTCCACCCTTGGGAGGTGGCCTCCAGAGGGACTGGGGGACAGGGCAGCCACGTTTACTCAGAGTGGCCACTGGAGGGCACTCCAACCACGTGCAATGGGTTTGGGCAGAGGGGCACTCTGGGCTGCTGCCCAGGCTCCGGCACATTCCGGCCGGCAGTGTGAGCGTGCCTCCCGTCCCACCTGTCAACTGTGAATAATAACAGTAGAACCTATTGATTCAGTGGTGCCTGGCACACGGTTGGCCCTCAGTGATGGGGACCTGGTCGCTTTGTATGAGGCCACTGGATTCTCACGGGGACCAGGGAGACAGATGTCACTGCTCACATTTTGCACATGGGGACACTGAGGCCCGGAGCAGTACCGGTGAGTGGCAGGCCTGCTTGGCCCGAGCCCATGCTTGTCCTGGGACATCCGGCCGTCTTGGTGGGGGGGGGCAGAAGGCGCCCTGTGTACCTAGCCTGCACCCTGCCGGGGGGGCCCGCTGCCGGCGGGGACTCACCGTCTGACTCGGATGCGGCCCTGAAAATCAGGTAGCTGCTGGGGAGGGGCTGCGTGATGGAGCCCACGCTCTCGCCTTTGGGGCCCTGGGGAGGCAGAAGCCCAGCATCACCCGCAGGTGGGGACACAGGTCCCCCACAGCTAGGCAGTCTCACTCTCAGACCCACACGGATGCTGCCAGGACCCCAGGACCCCAGCCGTGCAGACACAGCAGCAGCAAGAGGGGAGAAGGGGTGGGGAACCTCTCTGCCCCCCTTCCTGCTGCTGGCCCTGAGCTTTCTAGCTCTGAGCTCCCCAACTTAAGGTGGCCAGAACCAGCATATGCAAATCCAGGGTGCCCGGGTAAACGTGAATCTCAGAAAAGTAATAAACACCTCTTTAAAAGTCTCAGTATATTCCATGCAATATTTGGACAGCAGTCACACTAAAAACTACTTGACATTTCTCAGGAGGGGTGAGGGCTGGGGTAGCCGCCCACATGGGTCCATTCCTCAGCCTCCGCCCGGCCTCCCGGCGGATCATGATCCCTTCATGTCGCCAGGCCCTGGGCCCCACTGTGTGCTCCGCCTGGAGGGCCAGGGACCACATCTGAGCCCCTGCCATCGAGGGACTGAACCCAGGACCCCCAGCAGTGGGTGGCGATGGGCGCATCTGGACCTGGCCGCCCATTTCTGGAGCCCTCTGGGCCACCCAGGGGCCCTGCCCGCCTGGCCCCCGGGCCCCGGGGCTCGCCCAGCAGTACCTTCACGGCCCACACGGACTGGTCCAGAGGGTGGAAGAGCTTGAAGCAGAAGCCGTCCTTCTTGGAGGGCCGCTCGATGAGCTCACAGCAGTGCAGCAGGACGGTGCCCACCCACTGGCCCACCGCGGGGGTCTTGTAGATGAGCAGCACCCCTGGCTTCAGCACACACCACAGTTTGGTCCAGCTCTTCAGAGTCCCCCGGATCTGTGGGCAGGGGCGCCGCTGTCAAGGCCTCGGAAGGGCCCCAGCGGGCGGAGGAGATGGGGCTCGGGCTGCGGGCAGAGTTCTCTTGTACTTTTTAAAAGCAGCTCACAAATTACAGTGCCTCCCAAGAAATACTCTGCAGCCAGGCGCGGCCTAACGGGTGACGTTCAGGGCCTCCCAGGTCCTGGGAGGGAGAAACTTGTTGCCATTTCTTCCCTCTTTCTAAATAAATACTCACTTTTGTATCTAGGTTTTCATTCATGATTTTGTGGGGAATATAAAAGGAGCTCGCTTGGGCGCGGGGCCCTGCAGACCACCACGTCCTGGCACGTCCATCTTGCTTGCTCTTCAGGGGGAGCCTGGGATTTGGCGGCTTTACCTCCACCACGTTGGGGGGACGTGAGGTCTGCACACAGGCGTCAGACCCCAGCCCAGGCTCCACCAGCACGCCAGGGGCCCCCTGTCTCCCAAGTGGCCGGAGACTTTGCACCGTCCCTCGGGGAGGCCTCCTGGCGGAGCCGTGGCTGAGGCTGTGACAACAGGCCTGCCTGCCGGCCTACCTTCAGGCTGTCGGCCATGATGACCGCGCTGGGGTCTGTCAGGGCGCTGAACAGCTGCTTCGTGGCGCGCTTCTTCGCCTGCCGGTAGTTCTGCTTCTGTGCCTGCACCCAAGGCAGCCAGTGGGCGCATCAGGGGAGAAGACCCCAGGCTGGCACCTTCCCCCAGGCCACCCCTGGGTCTCCACTGTCCAGCCTCAGGCACCAGGACAGGGGCAGGGAGAGGATAGGAGAGGAAGCGTGGCATGGAGGGGGCAGGCTTGGGGGTGGCCCTTGTGCCCATTCATCCAACAAGCCACACACTGGTGACCCCTCTGCAGGCCCATGCCCACCTTGAGAGTTTCCTTCTTGGTGACCTTGGCTGTGGGGGACACACATTCCTTGTCGGACCCATTGCACAGCCTGTACTCTGCCTGCAGGAGAGAGACTGAGGTTGGGGGCGAAGGGGCACTGCATGCGGCCCAGTGCTGCAGGGGGCTGGGCAGGGCGGGGCCTGGAGTATGAAGCAGGGGTGTCAGGGAAAGGCGCTCCCCCACTCCCTGCTGCCCAGCACCCTCTGTTCAGTTCCCCGGCGTTCTGGGAGTGGTAGGGGGTGCCCATGCAGTGGGGACTCCCATCTTGGGTGCCCTGGGAGGCCCTGTGCTGGGCACCAAGCCTGGGCTCTCTCCCGGGACTGCAGATGGCTGTGGGAAGGCAGGAGGGCCGGAGCCATGGAGGACGCACAGCCTGCAGGGCCGCGGGACGGGCTGTGTGGGCAGAGCCACATCCGGGGATCTGGGAGCTGCAAGGGGCTGTGGTCCTTTAACAGACAGGGAAACTGAGGCCCTGGCGTGTTAGGGCAGTCAGAAGGAAGGACCAGGACTAAAGGCCATAATATAATATACTAAAGGCTGCAATAATTTATACAATACATATAAAAAGAACAAACCATGGCCAGAATCCTGCCCCCACCTGTTTCAGGCCTGCAAGCTCAGAACGGCTTTATGTTTTTAAGTGGTGGGGAAAAAGAAATAAAAGAATAATATTTTGTGAGGCATGACAACCATGACATGGCTGTGTCCACTCCAACATTAGGGTCCCGCCCTGGCGACAGGGCCAGAGGCCTGCAAGGCGCACTCACTTGGGCTTCCCAGGGGAGGCTGTCCACCCACCCCGCTCTCTCCTGGCCCCGTCTGGGGGTTCTGCCCAACGCCGCGCCTCCAAGCCTCTTGGCTGGGGAGGAAAGCCTGGTGGTCCCGGCTGCCAGCCTGCTGAGGGTGACAGGTGACTGACGCAGCTGAGAGCAGTGCCGGCCCGCACGGTCGTCGCCTGGAGGTACCGGGGGCTGTGGGTGCTCTGCCGGCATCCCCTCCCCTCATCCCCGCAGCCACCCGTGGGGTGGCCCAGTTGTCGTCCCCACTGTAGAAGAGGGAGTCAAGGCCGTCCACTAGAGACAGGGGCTGTAAGGGCCGGGGTGGCGAGCATGCGTGCACACGTGAACTGCCACAGCGCAGGTCACTGCACTGCTGTTATCATCCACACCCTGAGATGCGGAGGCTGCAGCCCAGAGAGGCTTGGAACTTGCCCAAGGTCACACAGCTCGTGAAGGGCTGAGCTGGGACTGAACTCAGAGTCTCAACCCAGACTGCACTCTCTGAGCCGAGTTAAAATATTCCAGATCCTACGAGGCAGGGACATAGGGTGGGGTACCTAGGGCTTTTCTCTAGAAGCCCGTCTTTAGGCTGAAGCCGTAGTGATGAGGCAGCCCAGTGGCAACGTGTATGCCTGGCCTTGCCCAGGTGGCAGGCCTCAGAGGCCAGGGCTGACCCACAAGATGGTCCCCGTTGCCTTTCTGGGGAGCTGGGGTTCTTATGCCTGGTGCCCTCCACTCCCTCAGCACATGCTGTTCCCTCAGCCTGGAATGCTTCTCCCTGTTGCCAGGAAGCCCCTGCTCCTTCAGCAGACCCACTGAGCCACTTCCCCAGGAGGAAGACACCTCTGACCTCCTGCTGGCATCAGACCTTGATGACACAGCCCTGCCCTTGGCCTGCCCAGCACCTTTTGCAATTATGGGTGACACAGACATTTCTGCTTATTGTCTAGCGCTCCTGCTGGGGAAGCTCGCCTCCCAACACCCCAGCACTGGCAGCTCAGTGAGCACAGTGGATGAAAGCCTGGCTGCACGGACCCCCTGCCAATTCCCCGCTGCTCAGCTACCAACTGAAGTGCCTGGACAGAGCCATGTTTCTCTTAGGAAGAGGGAAGGCACCATCTGGGTTTTAGGCCTGGCTGGGGGTGCACGAGGGGGCATCCCCATCCTGCATCCCTCTGCTCGTCAACCTGCTCAGGGCTGCAGGCGGTGCCCGCTGGCCCTGCTTTCCTTAGGGCCTTGCTGAAGACCCCATCCGGGCCCCCAGGGCCCTTCCACATGCCCCTTCATAGCAAGGCTCAGTGTAGTAACCAAGCCCCCTTAGAAATGAGAAATGCTGCTCAGAACTATGGGCTTGAGAGCCTGACCCCAAATGTGCACCCTATAAGTTACTTTAAAAAAGTAATTTAGAATGACCTGCACAATTGGAGGAAGTCTGCCATCATATATCTGACAGGTGTCTGGTGCTCAGAAAATACAAAGAATGCTTCCATGCCACAACTAAAAGGTGAAGATCTAATTCAGAGATGGGCAAAGGACTTAGGCACCTCTCCGAAGAAGACATTCTAATGGACAACAAGCCCATGAAAAGACGCTCCACGTCACTGGCCATTAATTAGGAAAATGAAAACCGAAATCACAAGGAGATGCCACTTCACACCTATGGGGTTGCTGTCGCGGTTAATAAAAAGCCAGAAAATGCAGGAGCTGGTGAGGATGTGATAAATGCGGACCCTGCTTATCACCGGAGCGACTGTAAAGTGGTGCAGCCGCTGTGGAGAGCGGGTTGGCAGTTCCTCAAGAAGGCAAACACAGCATGTTCTAGAATTCTGTATTACCACAGGATTAGCTCATGGCCCAGCAGTTGCCTCTTAGGTATGTGCCCCAAAGGACTGCCGGCAGGGACAGTAATGAGCACACGAATATGTGTGTTCACAGCGGTGCTACTCATGGTGGGTGAGGAGGGCAAAGTGACCCACGTCCATCAGCAGATGGATGGACAGGCCAACTGTGTTTCCCAACGCACGGAAATATCAGCCCCTAGGGACGAGGCACCGAGAGAGGCCACATGACAGGTGAATCCCGAAAACATGGCGCTGTGCAGAAGCCCGCCATGAGCACCACGCACCGTACGTGCCTGTTTACACGAAGTGTCCAGAACGGGCAAATCCATGGAGACAGGAGGTGGGGTAAGGCTGCCCAGGGCTGGCCAAGTGGCAATGGGGAGTGTCTCCAATGGGGTTTCGGTTTATGGGTATGAGAATGTTCTGGAACTAGATGGAGGCGGTGGCTGCACAATATTGTGAATGCACTAAATGCCACTGAATTGTGCACTTAAAAGGGTGAATTTTATGTCACTTGAATTCTACTTCATTAAAAAAATATACATAGAAATATACATTAGAGCTTGTATCTTTTCCCACGCTGTGTCTGCAAAGCAGCCCATGTTGCTCTTAAGAATCGGTGGGTGGGAGGTGTACAGTGGTTCCCCCCACCCCCAGCACAGCCTCTGACCATATGTTTGCCTGCTCTGATTGGCCCCTGTCTTCCCTGCTGGAAGACGGGCCAGGAGAGCGGGACTTGGTTTACCCATGCTTCCATCCCCAGCACCCACAGCCTGAATGAATGAAATCTGAAATTTGAACCAAGTCAAGCATCTCTGATAACATTTGTATGTTTTATTGGGTTGCAGAGGGACACAATTATGTTTCTGATGTTTTTATGCAATCAACTTGTATCTTAAAAAAATGCACAACTCAAGTGTCCATTGGAGGACAAATGGACCAACAAAATGCAGTCTATCCACTCAATGGAATATTACTGAGCCTTAAAGAAGGAAATCCTGGCCGAGGCTCAATGTGGTGGTCCTGAGGACACTGCACTGGGTGAAAGGAGCCAGACACAGAGGGACAGACGCTGCGTGACCCCCTCTCAGGAGGGCCTGGAGTTGTCAGGTCTGTGGGTGGAGGGCCCCCAGGCTGGGGAAGTGGGAGGTTAGTGATTAATGGGGACAGAACTTCAGTTTGGGGAGATGGAAAGTTCTGGAGATGATGGTAGGGATTTTGCACAACAGTATGGATGTATTTAATGCCGCTGAGTGTGCACTTGGAAACAGAGCGGTAAGTCTGGGTTATGTGTATTTACTGCAATTAAAAATAAATAAATAAATATGCTCTGACCTCCTCCAGCAGCGGACAGCCCTGGGGGCCCAGAGAGGGAAATGCAGGCCCTGGGTGGGGTCCCCACCAAAGGTTAGGCTCCTTCCTCACCTGCGGCAGACTTGGGGACAGGCCTGCAGAGCCGCCACTGACCCTCACTTGGCAGACGAGGACACGGGCTCCCAGAGAAGCCGGGTCACAGAGGGTCACAGACAGGGGGCAGGGGGAGACCCCAGGGTCCGTGTGCACCGCTCCCCAGGGCCCGCAGAACCCGGAGACACCACCCTCGGTCAGTGTCTGGGGCTGAGGCCCCTGGCCGGAGACCCTCCGGGTGAACCTAAACAGGCCTGGTATGGTGCCTGGGGCCTCACCCGCAGCCCAGGAAGGCTCTGCCCGGCAGGGCAGGCTCGGGGATGCCAGGGTGGGCCTGCGTGCACGCCCCCTGGAGAGGGCGTCCGGGTGGGGGACAGCGCAGACAGAGGCAGGAGGACGAAGGCTCGCTCCCGGGGGTTCACCCACAACGCAGGGGCTCTGGGCCTCCACCCCATCCCAGCGCGCCATCCTGCGCTCTCTGGGTTTGCAGTCCAGGATTTAGCTGCCCCCAACACAAACGCACGGGAATAGCAGGCTTGGCGGTGCCCCTGCTCTCCCCTCCTTGAGCCACTTCCCACTGACCCTTGGCAGGCTCCCTGCCCCAGGTCCTCTTACCGGTGGCACCTTCGTGGCAGAGCCTGGGGTCGGCGGCCCTTCATCCCTCGGCAGCGCCGGGCTGGTGGGCTCCATATCCTTCCCTGTAAGAGAGTGTCTGGAGTGAGTACTGGGCACGGTGGGCCGGGCGGCTCCTCTGGCTGGCTGCCCTGCGTGTGGCAGGCAAGGGGTGGGCACAGGCCGTCTGGGTGGGGCAGGAAGCCAGCCTGAGGCTGCGGCGGCCAGATGGACGCTGCCCCAGGAGGTCTGATCAGCCAGCATCTGAGTGTCTCTGCTGGGAGGGCCCGGGACCTCCAGCCCCTGCCTCCACGACCTGCTGGAGGGAACCCTGGGTGCCACAGGCACTGGTGTGGCATGTCCTTGGGGGTGGCAAGGCCAGGGCCCCCAGAATTCTGACAAAGGATGTGGTGTCCAGGCTCAGGCACACAGAGGGCTCAGCGCGCGGGGACCATGCCCGGCCTGCTCCCATGTCCCAAACCCTCTGAGAGCTGGGTTCTCCGAGGAGGTGGCGGCACCCTGTCCCCTCTCCAGCACAACCTAGAATGTGGGAAGCGGGAGGTGTCTACATTCAGCCCTGGGGACATGGCTGCCCTTCCCCTCTGAGCTGAAGCAGGTTTCCATTTCTAAAGCTCGGGGCTAAGGGCAGGAGGAAGAGGGACATCTTCTCTGGGGCCTCGGGCCAGCTGGTCATGACCGTGCCGCCCACTTCCTGTGGCCTGACATGTTTACTGCCGGGTCCCTGGGCCAGGACTCAGGGGAGGGGTGACTGCTGGGATAGAGGGCTGTCCTGGGGCATGGGGGTGCAGCAGCCCCGGGCGCTCTGCGGACCCACTTCTCCAGGGCACTGGGAAGGGGCTGGGGGCTGGGGGGCGGGGCCCGAGCTCCCTGCTGGGCAGACGAGCCGGCAAGGGGACCTGGGGAGGTGACTGCTGGGACCCCGGGTTCCCCCGGGGCAGGAGAGGCCCCGCAACCGCTCTGCTCAGGGTCATACAGCTGCCCTTGGCCAGGGTGGCCTGGCTGCCTCTACTTCCCGTCCCCAAAGTGCCCACACCCCTGAGCCAAGGCCGGGCTGGGTGGTGAGTGGGAGGCTTCCAATACCAAAGGCCCTCTCATTTCGGTGCAGTTTTGGGGACCTGGGCCTGCAGCTGTCAGAGGTGGCCCCCCATGCAGGTTCTGTCTTTGGTGCCTGGAGGACTGGGGCCCCACAGCACCCAAGGGAGTCGGGTGCAGGCTCCCTGGAAGTCGGGGGCTGGGCACTGGTTCTGCTCACAACCTGTCCACACCCCCTCTTGTCTTTGCCCCCCAGCCCTGCCCACTCCCCTCACCTCGCCCAGACCTGCACTGCCTGGGCCAGCTGCTCCAGGACCAAATCCCTCTGAGACCCCCCACTCCTGTCCAGAGCTGTCTGGCTCCCCTACCCCTCCTCCCCTGCAGCGGAGGCAGTGGAGAACAGAGGTCTGGTTTGCTGCCCCGGGCATCTGGCAGCCCACCTGTGCCAGGAGCCTGCTCTGTGACTTCCACATGGCCCTCCCCATGTGGCCTCAGTGTCCCCATCTGCTTGATGAGACTTTGGATGGGCAGCCCCCAGAAGCCCCTCAAGTCCAGACAGTGGACAGTCGGCCTGATGCTCTCCCGGCCTCCTCCAGGGACAGGGTGGACACTGGCCAGGAAAGTTGGGGTGTCTCTTTACTCCCAAAGCAGGGTGGAGGCACCCCCACTTGCACAGGAGCACCGGGAAGGAAGGGCCAGGGTATCTGGGGGAGCAGCTAGACACGGTGAACAGCCCAGCATCCTTGGCTGGGGGGCGTGTGCGGAAATGGGTGATGGAAGCAGCTGTGGGCGTGGTGACCTGTGTTCTGGGTGCTCCGCCCTGTCTGCACAGAACTGGGGGCCCTGCCCTCTGCAACACAGGCCTCCTCGGTCACTAGCGGGAGGTACTGCCGGCAGCTCGTTTTGCAGGTGAGAACTGAGTCCCATAGCTGCCTAGGGGCCAGAGGGCTGGGGCCAGGACCCAGGAGACCCATCCTCAGAGGCGGTGTCTGGAATCCCAGCACCACACCGCTTCTCCCAGGGCAATGGGCTGCCCCTGGAGCCAGGGGTAGGGAGCCCTCTGCTGACCTCCACCTGGCTCACAGGTGATGGCGCTTTACTGCCTTGCAAGCCTTTTGCCCATTTTCCCAGCACCAGCAGCAGGGGTAGGTGAGCAGAGCAAGGCTGGCTGTTGCCCTCACAACCAGATGGCACAGAGAGGGGAGGCGAGCTACCTGAGGGCACACAGCCTTGCCCAAGGCCGTGCCCCCTGCGGGCCCGGCTCCCCTGCCGCACTGACCTGGGCTGACCGGGCAGGGCTCATTGTCTCCTCCGAAGAGCAGGTTCCGAGTGAGTTTCCAGGGCTCGATTTTCTGAGGGGTAGAGGAAGGCGGACACAGTGAGAGGCGGCGCCGGAGAAAGGCCTCCTCCTTCATGGCCTGGGCGCTGGGGGGCTTCTGGAAGGGAGGGGGAGACTGCGGTCACTCCTCCTGTCCACACGGAGGCCGGCGGCTTCCCACCCACCCGAAAGGCAAGAGAGACACCGCAGAAAGTCAGGGGCGAGAGGCAGGGTCGCTCGGCCTTACACGGGGGTCCCCACCGCGGTGCGACTCGGGAGCCAGACGAGGAGGCGCTAGTGGGTCTGTAGTGGGTCTGCAGCGGGGAGCCGGGCCGGGACCGGCCCTCGGGAAGCGCCGGCCGGGCAGGTGGGCCCACAGCTCTCTGAGGGCCTGCATCCCAGGCCCTCGCTCAGCGGCCTCCGGGGGACCCTGGCCAAGGGGGCCTGGCTCCGGTTCACAGGTGGGGCTGCGCCTCCCCCACAACATGGAGTAAAGCAGCAGCTCCCCATCTCCTGCCGCCTCACAGTCCTGCCTGGAGGGCTGGGGAAGCAACGGCAGCCATGGCACGTCCCCACCGATGTTAGCCCATTTTATAGGTGAGAAAATCGCGGCTCCAAGAGCCAAGAGCCTTGCCCGCAGCTGCAGACGGAGAAGGGCTGGCAGGGCCGGGTTCCATCTCCTGATCCTGCGCTCTGTGCGCAGTCTGAGGGCGTGCACCACAAAGGCCCATGGGCCACTCTCCTCCAGGCCTGTGGCCACCACCTGCTGCCTCCCTGGGTGCCCCTGGGGCTCCCCACCCAGCGCAGGATGATGCCTCCCTCCTGTATGGGATCAGCGGACTCATGGAGCCTTCCCTGCTGTGGGGCAAGGTGGGACAGGCGGGGCCTCGGGAGCCGGCAGGGTGGCCCAGGGCTCCAGTGGCCCCAGAATTTCCTCTGGGCTGGGCCTGGCCTGCCCCCGAAGCTCCTGCCATCCTGCCCACTATCTTGTCACCAGGCTGAGCCATTCCACAGATGGGGAGACTGGCTTCAGAGAAGTTGGGGTTTTGGCACAGTCACACAGCTAATCCTCATAAGTGCCTGTGTTTGGGCCAAGTTGGGCCGATTCTCAAACCCGGTTCCTGGCTCCGCCCTTTCTGGTTTCAGCCTGACTTCCACAGACCCACTGTTGGGGGCAGAGTGGGGGCCCCTGGACAGCCAGCCACTGCTTATCGGAGTTCCGTGGACACGTCTGCCTCAGCGTGCCTCAGGCCCAGCAGCCAGCTTCCAGGAGGAGGCCAGCCTACCCAGCCACCCAGACGGGACTTCCGGGCACCCAGGCTGGCAGCCAAGGGAGTCGGACCTGACGCTGCCCAGGGGTCCCCAGGAGTGTGCAGAGGGACCACAGCACAGGATGTCCCCTCAGCTGGAGCCTCACTCTTCTTGGGGCTGTCTTACAGACTGGGGGCAGGTAGAGGGGCAGAGGGGCCGCACAGCTGGAGGCTGCACACAGCCCAGCCTGGCTGCCCCAGGGCAGGGGGCAAGGGCAGGGAGGCCACTGGCCGCCTGACCTCCCAGACCCCGTCACATGCCTTCTCTGGCACCGCAAGGCCCTGGGACTCGGTGTGTGGCTCCACCACCCACTCATCTGCACCTTCCTCCCCCACTCCCTTTCATCTGTCCGTCCATCCAGCCACCCAGCCAGCCAGCCATCCCCCATCTGTCCATCCTTCCATCCATCTTCCCACCTGCCCCCTGTTCTCCCATATAACCTCTTATCTGCCTTTGACCTGCCCGGGCAGTAGGGCTTTGGGGCCTTCTGCGGACACACCTCCCTTGGCCTTCCCATGCCCAGCCCAGCCAGAGGTTCTACCAGCTGGCATCAAGACAGGGGGACACCGCTGTGTCCACTGCGAAGGTCAGTCCCGATCACCTCTCCCCACAGGCTGTGCACCGCATTTAGAAGCAGACACCATGTCCTCGTCCCTGTTTTCCAGTCTCTGGCCCCACCCACTCTGGCCCGGCCACACGGGTCCCTTTCTGTTCCTGGAAAATGCTGAGCCCATTCACGTGGGGCCTCTGCTCTGGAGCTCCCCCCAGAATGTCCTGGGGCACTCTCACCCACATCTGGGCAGGCCTGGGTCCTTCCCACAGCTGCTTAAATGTTGCCTTCCCTAGGGTTGTCGCTCCTTGGCTCACACAGCATGAATTCCCAGCACATCCGTGTTCTTGGAGCCTCTCTTTTGCATTCCTTTCATCTTTGCTAACTCTTCCCCCACAGGATGCAAGTTCTGGGGGAGGAGATGCATTTGTCCTCCCACCGTGGCTCCCCTGTGGAGGTGGGCAGGGACGGGCAGCAGGGGCTCTGCTGTCGCCCTGCCCGGGAGCTCAGTACCCAAAGGCCCGTGGGTGAGCAAGGTGGTGGAGCAATGCCCCCGCCTGCGTCCTTCCCCCTTATCTGCGGTCCCAGGAGGATCCTCAGAGAGGGGGCCCAGGTTGTTGGGGGGTCGCCCAAAGGCTCAGGATGCGTCTTGTCTGGGCCCAGTTTAGGGTCCTGGGTTCCACCTGCCTGGCCACCAACATGTGTCCTACCTTCACAGGCCTCCCTGACCCCCATGGGACTGGCCTGTGGCCCCCGTGCCAGTCACATCTGCTTCCCAGGTGCCCCCAGGGACTGGGATGATGCTCATCTGCACACAGCCCTTGGTTTGCAGCAGCCCAAACCCTTCCTTAAATGAGCCGCTCCCACGTGCAGGGGTGGCTGTCCTGGTCCTGATTATTGTAAGGCCCACGTGTCCGAGGGACGCTCTGGGGCTGGAAGAAGGGGCCCCGGGTGCCCCACAGCGTGAGACTGTCCCTGGCACAATGTCGAGGTGACATCTGCATGCGAGAGCCTCAGGTGGTAGTCCAAAAGGTGACATGTGTCTGCAAGAGGGGGCACCCAGCCCAGAGACCCCAGCCCCTGAGGAAGGCTCCCACTGGAGGCAGGAGAAGGGGCATTGGCTGGGGAGGGACAGGATGGGGTCAGTGCGTGGACGTGGCCCGGCCTTGCCCTGCCAGCCCTGGCCGAGGCTCAGAGAGGTTTGTAGGCCTGGAACCTGGCAGGAAGGCACTCTGGCCTCCTCCATGGACCCAGGCCAAACCATCATTTCCCCAGTTGGCCCGCCGGGGATGCGGGGGGGACCACAATCCCCTGGGTTGAGGGGAAATGACCAGGCTGGGCCCTCTCTGGAGGCACAGCTCCAAGCCCTGTGTCCCCTTGGCACTTGGAGATGGCTGAGAGCAGGGCCGGAAAGGAAGGGAGGGGCCAGGCTCCTGGGAGAGCGTGTGGGGACCAGGCCTCCCTCAGACAGACACATCCCAGTGGCCACATCTGGGAAATGTCTCCGCGGGGGAGCCCTGAGTCCTGGGCAGAGGCAGGAAGTGCTTGCCCTGCTCAGGCGTCAGCCATGCCTGGGTGTTCTCCGCTGACTCAGCTGGGTCATGTGGCTGCGGGTTAAGGGCCAGTGCCTGGCACCCGCCCACCCGGCCTCCTGACCAACAGCGGGCCACCTGCATGCTCAGCGCCAGGGTCAGCTGGCCCAGCCACCGCCCATTTGTTCCTCCTCGGCAGCTCCAGTCCCCCAGTTCCAGGGAGCCCCAGCCATGGTGGCCAGTGGCCAGTCAGATGTGGTTGCAGCTGCAGGCTTGCCCTACCTGTGCCACCCAAACCCTGTCCACTCCGGCCCAGCTCAAAGGAGACTTTCGCTTTTGGATAACTGCAGCCTGGTGGCAGCACTCTCGGGGGCTGTGTGACCCGGCAGGGATGCAGGGGAGGACTACGGCAAGAGGGGCATCAGGAGCCCAGCCAGGAGATGGGCCCCCTGGGGGGTCAGGGGCCCTGCCCACTCTCAGATCAGCACCGGACCTCAGTGTCCACATCAGAGACAGGGAGGCGGGTCTGGGCTCCCAGAGGGATCTCACCCCCTCTTCCAGCATGCTCACACCCATGCTGCACGGCTGGCCTGCCTTAAAGTCCTCATGCTCCCAGGGGTGCTGATGTTACAGGCCACCCCCTCACATGACTCCTGCTCAGTGTGCCACTGCCAGGGATGGCCCCGCAGGTCGCCTGCTCCGATTTGGGGCTGACAGATGGGCAGTCGGGCACCTGATGCAGGGAGGCACTCAGCCAAAGCGGGGCACACCACCCATCTGGAGCCCAGCTGTGGGCCGCAGCTGACGTTGGCCTCGGCCCCTCCCAGCAGGGGTGGGACCCTGCGGCTCCAGGAGGCGGGGCCCCTGCAGTGGGGGTCAGGGGCTGGCAGGTCACTGCTGACCCCGAGGGGGCCTCAGGACTCCAGCAAAGCTGCCCACTCCTCCAAGTCCCTTGAGTCTCAGTCTCTCCCACTGCCCACCACCATGGCACCTCCATGGGACCTTCGGCAGCTGCTCAGGGGACTCTGGGTGGGCTTGGGTGGTTGACCCAAGGCTGATGCTGAGTGGGCCCAAAAACCAGGCAGGTAAGTGCACCTGCCCTGGAGGAGCAGTCGGCCAGCAAACAGAAGGAACCAAGTCCAGGAGGGCCGCTGCCAGGCGGGTGGAGCCAGGGGGCTGGGGTCAAAGCCTGCTGGGGGCCCTGGGGACATCGGCTCTCAGCCATGCAGTGCGGGAGCGGGTGTAGACAGAACACACCTCATAGCATCTCTGCTGAGGGCCTCCCTGCAAAGGAGAATCTGGCCCAGGCTCCCTGCATAGCAGGCACCATCTTAGACTATATTAACGGAGGTTGAGCCCCTAGAAGGAGGGAGGGGATGGTTCCAGTGAACGCTCCCTGGTCAGACCGCTGGGTTCTGCTCTAAGCATAAATGGGCGGCCTACAGCAGCTCTCTCTGGGGAAAGCCAGGACGGCGCCATGGGGGACGGGTACCCGCGGAAGGGCCAACAGCTGAGCTGTCCCACGTCCTTCAGGTGATGGATGGCGTGAGCACGGGGCGGCAGGGCTCACGGCAGGGCCTGAGATAGCCACCATCTGGGGAAGTGGAGGTGTGGCGCCCGCAGCCAGGAGGGGGCAGCAAGCCCTTCTGTGGACCATTGGCTTAGCTGGCAGGGCTGAGGGGGAGGGCGTGCCCACCAAGGAGACTGGGCAATGTGGTGCTCCCACGACCCGGGGCCCCCAAAGGCTTAGGTCTCTCATAGAGGTCACAGTTGTGGGGTCCAGGGGTGTGGTTGCCACAAAGGGCTCCCCGTTTTCCTGTCTGCATGCCCCCTACCCATGCCCCAGCCCTGCAGGGCCCCTGGGCCAAAGCCCCAGATGAGCTGGAAATGGGTCAAACATGGCCAGGACCAGGAACCTGGCACCGAGGCCACACCTGAGCTGGTGTCACTGTGGACCCTGCAGGGAGGTGGGTCCTGCCCCACTTGCTGACCGAGGGCACTGATGTAGGTGTGGGAGGGGGGCTGCAAAATCTGCTTAGGAGCCCCATGAACAACCAGAGTCTCAGGCCGACTAGGAGGGACAGTCCGGGGGTCCTCCGCGCACCCCAGCCCCGTCTGCTGGCAAACCAGTCCTCCCTCCAAGAAAAGGCACGCTCACACATGTGTCACCTCCATGTGACTTGCTGGCATGCATCATCTTATATGCCAGCCAGTGTGGCTCTGGTTGCTTGGTGCTGGGGAGGGGCACACCTGACATGCATGGGGGAGACGAGGCCCTGATCCCGCTGGACCCACTTTCAACAACCCAACCCCGTGCTTACCCCTGGGCATGTGAGGTCTGCGGAAATCCAGCACCCAGCTTTCCCAGGGGTCCCACCAGGCATGTTCCACCTGGACTGCCCCTGAAGCCAATGCTGGGCCCAACTGGAGCACGGTTTTTGCATGGCACCCACCAGCCCAGGACCAAGGAGATCACAACCAGGTGCCTGCTGCCCACACTTCCCGACCCTGCCCTTCCCTGGAGTCTGGGGGTGCCCCAGGCAGGTCCTCCTGTCCAGAGGCTGAGGCAGCAAAGCCAGGCTGGCCCAACTTTTGCCCATCCCCTCTAGGCTGGCGCATGGCGTGTGGGGGCTACAGAACGCGGTCCCTGCCAGAGGGCCCCAGGGGCAGGAGGCCACTGGAGACAAACGCCCCAGAGCCACCCTCCCCAGCTCCACCTGCCAAGGGCCAGGGGTCACAAAGTGTGGCGGAAGACGCTGACTGGCACTGGGAGGCTGGGGCATCGACTTGGGGGTTCAGCCCAATGCCTGTGCAGAGAGGCCTGCAGATGGGGATCTCTGACGTGAACGTGGGGACCGCAGCGCCCACCACTGGCGTCTCCGTCCGGCCGTTTCAGGCCCTCCGCCTCCACCTGCACTCCGGTCATCACGCTCCTCAGCAGGGGGTGCTGTCACCCACCCGCAGCACGGAGGGCGCGGAGGCTCAGCTTGTTTGCTGCGTGGCCCCAGGGGGCTCTGGGCTGGCGGAAGCCCTGCGGCACCATCCCAGAACCGGCCTCGGGCACAGGCCCGGCCGGATGTCCCCCCGGGACTTGCAGAAAGACTCCCCTCCCCAGCGCCCACTGCCCAGTGCCCACTGCCCAGCGCCCACTGCCTCTTCCTGGGCGTGCCTTTCATTTGGGCTCAGCTAGAGAGAAGTGTGATCACAAGTCTGGGTCAAAATAACTGAACTTCAGCCAAGAACCAGCTCTCTCAAATACAAAATCTGGAAGGCACGGTCCAAGGGCCACCATACAATGTACAATTCTACTGCTCCTCCTTAATACCCAACGGGCTTTGGACCCCACAACCTGCTCCCGGCCTGTCCCGGGGGGCAGGGTGAAGCCGCCGTTCCTAACCCCGCTGGAGTCTCTCCTGCAGGGAGTGAGGCTCCCGGACTTGGGGCGTGGGCCCCGGAGCCGCCCTCCGCTCCTGGCCAGGCAGCGCCTCTCAGGGCCCTCCCGGCTCCCGCAGCCTTAACCCCGTTCTGCGTGCCCAGCGTCGGTGAGCAGTCCCGGCTTCCTCCCCAGCGCCCAGATCTGGGGGGCCCCACTACCAGAAGCCGCTGAGGACTCATGAAGAGGGGAACAGGCACCCCGGAGGAGGGAGAAGGCAGACTGCATGCGGGTCTGGCCGCACGGGCCCTCTCGGTCCCCCAGCGTGGGGCTTCCAGAGGGCTGGGCTGGCTCCTACACGGCAGGGAGGCGGAAGGCTCACCAGGCTCCCAGGAGACGGGCTCTGGGGCTTCCGCCACAATTGGAGTTGCACAGAGGGCCTGGCTTCACCCGCGTGGAAGGTGGATCCTCCGATAAACCGCAGACCCCCCGCCTGCTGGCCAGCTCCTCATTCTCACTTAGAAGCCGCTCTCCCTGAAGAGCACCCCCCACCCCTGGCCTGCCTCCTGCCCTGTTCGGGGGCTGGGAGATCTTAAGTCTTGGAAGCAAAACAGACCCCAGGAGTTCAAATGCTCTGTTCCCTGCCTTCTGTCCATTCCACAGATGCAGCAGCCGAGGCCCCTAGAGCCTCGGTTACTGTCCAGGGCCATGCGGCTGGTGAGTGGGCTTCATCTGGAGGCTGAGGGGGCTGCCCACACCTTCTGTTCTCAGAGCTGGGAAACCCTCCACCTCCTTGCCAGACCCCCCTTCCTGGGCCTGCTGCCTTCAGGAGCCCAGGTCCCCCTCAGTCTGACGCGCTGCCCTCTTGTCCCCACCCCCAGGTCCTGCACACAGTGGGCCAGCATGGGCTGCAAGAACCAGCTGTGGCTGACTCCTGTGACCTGATCATTGAGCACCTACTCTGTGCTGTTCTGCAGCCTGACCCCACAGGTTTTCCGACGTGGGCAAGGGGCTGCCTGCATTTTTCCCGGCCGAAGCCACCAGACTCTTGCCTGGCTCTGGGCCCCTCCCTTCAGCCTCCATCTTACTTACCCTCTGACCCACTGAGGGCAGCTGCTGGGGTGGGGGAGCCTAGCCTTCTGCTCCCTTCTGGGACGACCCTGGTAACCCCAAGTCACGGCCTCCACCTGCCCCGCCCCGGTGGTTTATGGGGAAACTGGTTGTGTCAGAAGTCATGTGTCTGGCAGGGAAAGTGATCTTGCCAGTCAGGCGGGAACAGGCTGGCACAGGGCTGAGCACCCGCTGCGTCCTGCCACGGTGGGGACAGTCCAGGACGGTGGCCAGACACCTCGTGGATGTGGATGTGGTGACCCAGCCTGCAGGCCCCCAGGCCCTGCCACCAGCCCTCTTTGCTCACTGTACCTTCAAGCCCACCATCCTGGCCCCGAGCAAACTCCTGGTGAGGAAGCATCAGTGTGACATCGGCCCGGCCCCTGAGACACGGGGGACCCCACTGAGGGCCCCCAAAGAGATCAAAGGACAAAGGAGGGAGAAACAAAAACACGTCCACATACTTGGTTGCATGTGCGTGACAAGGAGAGAAGCAGCCCAGACACCCACCAGCTGGTGAGCAGATAGGCAGATTGGCATCCATCCGCACCACGGAATACTATGCAGCCAATAAAAGGAATGAAGCATTGGAATGTGCCATCACCAGGAATGAAGTGCCAGCAGTGGTGACTTTGGGTAATGGACACTTTCTTTAGAAAAGCTCAAATTTTCATGTCATCAAATTTCCATAGATCACCTTTACGGGGGCCAGTGCCCCCAGCAGACCCTGGCTAGTCCCGAGGTCTGTGGCACTGACCCTGGACGCTCTCACTAGGAACATGGTCAGCTCTCTGGACCCCGTTTTACAGATCCCAAAGCAGGGGCTGCTCAGACCCAAATCCTGCCACATGCGGATTGCCCAGTGGAGTCACTGAAAAGTGGGGAGGGGTGCAGAGACCCCCAGTGGCTCTGGGCCCCCAAGGCCAGGTGTCCCCGAGACACCAGAGCTAAGAAACTACCCCCAGGAAGAGGTGAGAAGACAGGGCTTGTCCTGGAAGTTCTGAGACCTAAATTTGGTCTGTTCCCTGACACACAGTCACACTGCGAAATGACAAGTTCCAAGGCACGAAGCACTACCCGGCACCTCGTGAGCAGCAGGTGACAGCTGGAAACGAGGCCGAGAGTGACGGGGGATGGAGCGACTGCTTGGGGCTGTCCTGGGTCACAGGTCCCTGTGCTTGGCATGGGCTTGATGCCCTCCAGGTCAGGTCCTGACAGCCCCCCGCCCCTTCCCCTACCCCTGCCCTCGGGAATGTATCAGAGGACCCAGCTTGCCAGTCAGGGCTCCCTCGCCCCCACTTCCTTAATGGTCCCCAAAAGCCTCCCTTTGGTTTCAAGGGACAGCCCACCCCAGTGGCTTCCCAGCCCCTCGTGGGGTCAGACCCTGTATCAGCCTGCCCGTGCGAGGGGCGCAGTCCTGAGCCCACACAGCCACCCACTCCAGGCTGTCCTCTCAGGCTGGGACAGGAGGTCTGACACCCCACCCCTAAGAGCCGACAGAGGTCAGTCAGAGGGGACTGAAGGCTGGCGGGCTTCCCCTGGCCCCGGGGAGGGCAGAAGGCTCGGCTGCTTCCTCCCCCAGAGGCGAGAAGTGACGCAGGAACCTCGGGGCCCCACATCACCAGCAGAGGCAGCAGTGGGGTAGGGGCTTCACGGGGTCCTGAGGTCCTGAGGCCCCTTGAAGAGAGCTAACACGTTTCCCCCAAGAGGGGGCGTATGAGGGGCCTGGGCAACCGCACGGTGGCTATTGAAATAGACATGTATTTTTTCAGCCTGGAGGCCAGAAGAGCAGAATCAAGGCGTGGGCACTGCTGGCTCCCTCCGGAGGCTCCGGCAGGGTCCTTCCTGCCCCCAGGGCTTGGGGCTGCCAGCGCTCCTGGGCCGTGGCCAGCCTCAGCCTCATCTTTGCATGGCTCCTCCTGTGTCCGCGTCTCAGACCTCCCTCTCCTTCCCCGTACAGTCCCTGAGTCTAGGGTTGACCAGACCAAGACCTCCACTGCAGGCATGTCAAAGCCCTAATTCCCAGGAAGGCCACACGCACGCGTTCTGGGGCTAGGCCTCAGGCACACCTCTTTGGGGGCTGCCATTCAACTCACTGCAGGGTTCTGGAGCGCCCAGCCCAACAGGGACCTTGAGGCGGGGGTGCGGGCTGCCACATTGCTGCCATCCACAGGAAGGTTCATAGACCTCCCCTCTGTCCACAGGAAGCCCACCCGGCCACGGCCCAGGACATCCACCGTCCCAGGGCGCTGCGCTGGGGGTATGGAGGAGACATCACAGACTGGAGCCCTCAGGCCTGGAACCAGCAGGGGCGGAGTGCTGCTTACAGCACGTGCACCCTTTGCAGAGCCTGAGGCCAGGCCGGGCAGAGTCCCAGGGCCCGCCAACCTGCTGGAACTGCCGACCATCACACACTTTGTCATTGGAGGACGGTCACACCACTCCCCCCATGGGGCAGGTGGGCTGGGGGATACCTGGGGCCCAGTCCCCAGGGGCAGCCCTTCCTGTGAATCGGGGCCACGCGCCTTCCATGTGTGCCACGCCAGCCCCAGCAGCCTCTACCCCAGGGCAGAGGGCCAACCCTCTGGTCTCTCTGCTGCCTCCATGGAGGGAAACCCCTGATGGTCACCCAGAGCTCATGGGTCAGTGGGATGAGCAGGTGTGCTCTCTCCGGAGGGTGGAAAGGGGTCTTTTCAGTGGGTCCCTCTAAGGATCTGGGGGATCCTTGAGAAGTGAGGGTAAGAGAGAATGCTATTGGAGGTCCAGCCTGAGAGGAGGCTGGGACGCCCCCACAGGCATGGCCGCGGGCCCGGCACCTGGGTTGGTTCTGGCTGCCCTGCCTGGCACTGGGTTTCTGCTGCAGCATTGCTGAGCTGCCAGCATGCCCCGGCGTGTGCCCTGGGTGACGGGGAGGCTTCTCTCTGGGAGGGGGGTGCCCTGGGGGCACCTCCAGGGCTTGGGAGAGCGCTACTGGCCTGTAGAGCCTGTTCTAGCACGGGGCACAGACTGGGCATCAGGTGGCGTGGAGCCCCCTTCCCTGGGGGACCTGCCGTCTCTCCTTACTCCTGTGCCCCCACGCCCAGTCCTGCCACACCTGGCTGGTTTTGTGAGGGTGGAGGAGCCTTGGTGCTTACAGTGCCCCCATCCCCAACACTGGGCACTCCCTGGAGAGGGGATAGGGTGCCTGGCTGAGGCTGGGGGAGGCCGGTGGCCGGGAAGGGTTTGGGCCCCAGCTCTGCCCCAGGGATCATCTGGGCCTCCACTGTGAGTCGGCATTGCTATGAGCCAGCAGAGCCGTCACCAGGCTGAACATAAGAAGTCGGAGATGCTGAGCCCCAGGGGACTGAAAGGAGGCCCTGCTGGGCCTTGCAAGGGGTAGGTGGCCCGAGGGCATGGAGTGGGGGGAGGCAGGGGGTCCTGCCTTCCCCGGGCCCCAGTTCTGCCAGCCCCTGGTGAGTGCCAGTGATGCTTCCTGGGAAGTCCGACTGGCTAGGTGTGCATTCATCAGGCGCTCAGTGATGGGACGGGACCGGGCTGACCAACTAGTGGACTTTCACCTTCAGAGTTGTTCCCTGGGCCAAGAGCGGAGTGGGGGAGTCTGTGGCCCACAGGCCCACGGGGACACTGCCAGGCAGGGAGGAAACAGTGCCCGGATTCCCCCCAGGGTCTTTTGGAAGGGTGGGCTCCACCCCACCAGGAGCTCCTCAAGGTCACGATGGGTGTCCCAGGCGTCACCTCCAGAACCCTCCCCATTGCCTGCTGCTGTCCAAGGCTGGCAGTGGGGCCCTGCATGTGGAAGACCACGGGGCCAGTCCTGGGAACCCTGCACAGACCTGGAGGGCTCAGGGGGAGCCCTGACCTGCCGGTGACACAGCTCTGCTGTGTGGGTGTCTCCCCGGCAGTTATAAAGGCAGGTGACAAAGGAAGAAATGGGGTGGAGGGGAGTGGGGCCCCGAGGGTCTATTTTGGATCCGCATTCAGGTAGGTGAGAGGCAGCTGCGTCTGCCCAAGGGGCCTCACCTACAGGGTCCTCTCTGCTGTTGTGAGGTGACATTGCCATCACACAGGGTGAAAAGGAGAGGCTCAAAGCTTTGGCGGGATTAAAGGGAAGATTTCGTAAAAGCCTTAAAATGAGAGAAGAAATGAGAACGACATTAGAGATCCGGCCCCCCAAATAAGGCTCAGAGTTTAAGGCTGAGAACAAGCCAGGCGCCCCTGAGGAGATGGACAGGGTGGCAACTGGAGGGATCCGAGGCTCCCCCAGGGCAGAAGCCAAAGGACCCTCACCCCTCCCTGAGGTAGGGAAGGTCAAGGGCAGGAGGTGCCTAAGACTCAGCCAGCTGGGGGCAAGCAGGCAGAGCAGCCAGGGGCCAGGCCCGCCCCAGAGTGGGCTGCAGCCTCCACAAGGTGTGGACCCTGGCTCAGCCCAGCCTGGCGCCCTGCACACGGCAGAGCCGCCTGGGGACTCTCCTGGCCTGCGTCAGCTGCTCCGGCATGGTGAGCTGGCCCTCCCAGCCGAGCAGGCTGTGCGGCTCACAGCAGCCCCTGCAGGTCAACAGTGCCAGCCCAGGGTGCTGTGCCCAGTTCCCACAGGTGTGGGCCGGGGGCGGTCACCCTCTCCAAGACCTCCTCTTCCAAGCGTCCTGCCCCGCCGGGCAGCCTGGAGGAGGCGTGATGGCGGGCTCAGTGACGCCAGGCTCAGTGACGGCAGGGCCTGGGTAACACAGCCTCTCCCTATGCTCCCCACCATCACTACTGCCAGAACTCTGCCCCTCGGCCCTCGCCCGCCCACTGAGCTGCAGCCTGGCGTCCCGGCTCAGAGCCCTGCAGGCCGTGGGGGGCGGTGCTCTTACGCACATTTGCCAGGTGCACATGGCAGCCTCACCCAGACTCCGTTTTACATCCTCTGTGACCCCACCAACAGGAGGAGAGGCGGGGTGCTGCCCAGAGCTGTCCACCTAGGGTCACCAGAGCCCCTGGCTCGGCTCCAGCCCCCATGTCAGTAGCCCCCCAAGGTGAGGGCAGCCTCCCACTCCCTTTGTTCCTCTTTGATCCTCAAAACGACCCACTCCTCGCTGACCTGTCAAGAGGTGGTTGCTGCCCTGGCCAGGTGCCAGGCAGCTGGGGGCACAAGCCAGCCTGGTCATCGCCCAGTGAGCTAAGTGCCAGGTGCTGGCACACACAGCTTTAGGTCTTTGCACATCCCTTTCCACCCTGAGTATTCATCCCTCCTTCCTCAGCACACACAGATGCGTACACACACACACACACACACACACACGCAGACACATATGTGCACACACAGCAAATTAGGGGTGATCCCGGCATCTGAACCCAATCAGCTGCCATTTCCCAGTAGCATTGCCCCAGGGTCCTCTGAGGGCCCTGCTGGCCGGGCGTCAGTGCCCTGGGATCTGGGCAGAAGGGGCTCCATTGCTACGGAACAGTGTGCCCAGGCAGCCCCCCTGAGAGGGCAGCAAGGCCTTGCCCTCGGGAACCAGAATCCCACGGCCCTTGGGAAGGATACGGGGCCATTTCCCCTGTGCTTTTTAAAGACAGCTCTTTTTAAGGAATGTTTTTGGTTTCTAGGTAAACACACATGATGCAATCAAAGCTGCTCCCTCCCCAGGTTCCCTCTGCAGGGCCAGGGATGAGCTGAGAGCCCTGCAGCCCCAGCTGGGGAAGAACCAGAGGTCCTCAGAGGCACTGTGATGATCAGCCCAGAGTGGGCATGCCCAATGCCCAGGTGTGGCTAAAGCCTTAGGAGGGTGCATGGGCCAGGAGGGGCTCTTGTCTCAGGGACAGGTCAGGGGCTAGGAGGCCAAGATTGCCGTCTCTGGACTCCTGGACACCAGGGCCAGTGGTGTGTGCCCAGCAGGTGCGGCACTGTGAAAGCTCACTGGACAATCACTGGTGCTGGGCGGAGCAGGACACCCCCCTCCCCTGTGGAGTGGGCTTCCCCAGTGGTTGCACCCAGCATTCGCTACCATCTCAGCCCCGACTGCCTGGGCACCTTGTCTGTCTGGAAGCCTCAACAACCTTGTCTGCAAAATAAGGCAGCCCCCCACCCCACACCCAAGACTGCTGGAAAGAGGATGTGACTGGTCTGTGATGTCACCCCATGTTCCCAGAACTGCATCCCCTCCCATCACCCAGCTCTTAACGGTGTCCTTTTTGGAAGTAGCATCCAGCTCCCAGCCATTGCCCTCTGTGGCCCCCTCCCCGGGTGCACTGGATGGAGGGGGGCCCCCCAAATTTATGTCTACATCCAAAGCCCCGGGACTTGTGGATGTGACCTTCTTTGGAAATAGGGCCTCTGTTGATGTAACCGAGTGAAGATGAGGCCACACTGGAGAAGGGCTGATGACATGTCCTTATAGGAAGAGAGCAGGACACACAGAGACACAGGAGACGCCCGGTGACAATGGAGGCAGAGGCTGGAGGGCACAGCCACAAGCCCAAGACACCGGAGAGCCCAGAGGCTGACAGGCAGGAAGGACCCTCCCCTGGAGCCTGCAGGCCGGCCCTGCCCACCCCTCATTTTGGACTCTGGCCCACAGAACTGGGACAGGATCAGTTTCCATTTTAAGCTGCCCTGTGTGTGTTCCTTGGTCACAGCCACCCTAGGACACCCACCCCGGTCTCAAAGCTGAGAGCAGACTGGGCTGAACAAAGGTGAGTGGCTGCTCCCTCCCTCTGCCCCCAAGGATGGGGCTGAGGACCCTCTGCCTCGGCCTGTGCCTGGGAGGACAGGGATGGTGGCCCCGCATGAGGCTGACCTGGCTGGCCCTCGCAAACACGTGGACCGTCCCGCCCGTTCCCCACCCAGGCGCACACAGACCAGCCCTCTGCCCTGCTCCCCACGAGAAGTGGGGCTGAGGAGAAGCCCCAGACGGGCACTGCAGCCCCTCCTCCAGAACCACCAGGACTCAGCACCTGCCAGCCTGGCCCCCGGGAGGGGTCTCCAGGGTCCCAGCAGCAGGCCCCCTATCCCATTCCCCACCCTAGCGGGGGCCTGGCTCTCCAGCCCCCCGGGGCGGCCTCCGGAGCAGACTCGGACTGTGTGCATCACCTGTGTTTCCTGAAACGCAGAGGTTCAGCGTGGTGTCAGTCATCACCGGCCTCCGGGAGACAGCCTCTCTCGTTTACATCCTCTTTTAGCCTCCTGCCTACGTCAAGGGGGGAGAGTCCGGGTCTTCAGCGCAGTTCCGTCACCCCTAATCTCTCTGTTCCCAGGGTAGGGCTGCCTCCCAGCAAAGCGGCCGGGGACAAAATGAACTCCTCAGGCAGAGCGCCCGAGAGCTACGAAGTAGTAAATGAAACCCATGTGTGCTCATCCCCCCTTCTTACAGCTCCTGCTGGGTATTACAAGTGGTACGATTTTCTCACTGCAGCAATGACTTAAAGTTTCTTCTAGGTAGAAATTTACTTAAGTAAAAATAAATCAGTGGATTTAAAAAGCCACGTGTTAAAATAATAGTATTGGCGGCAAAGGGCACAGCCACACAGCAAAGGCGGTCTGGAAAAGGTGGAAGCTGCCAGTGTGGGGCCCCATCCTGGCCAGCAGGCCCTGGGCTCCCTTCAGCTAAGAGCGGACTGGGACCCGGCCTTGGCTGTCATGGGCTCCTCATCCCAGGATCCCACCCAGAGCAGCTTTTTTCAAAAACCTCTTTTGACTATAAAATACAATGTAAATACACAAAACCACAGAGATGCTTGGCTTTGAGCTTTTCTAGACAAACACTCTATGACAGCGCCCAGGTCCAACACCCGAGTGGCCCGGCCACCCAGAAGCCTGTCCGGGGGGAGCCCTGGTCACTGCCCCGCAGCCCGCCCACATGAGCCTGATCCTAATTCCTTCTTCATGATTTCACCTGGGGTCCGACCTGAGTGTGTTGCCCACTTGCACACATCTACCTGTAAGTCCCTGACCTGCGTTCCCTCCCCGCTCTCCCTTCCCGTGCATCTGAAACACCAGTGTCTGCCCCACGAGGGGCTTCTGGACTAGCTGGGGCTGTGCCACTGGCTGGGCAGCAAGGCGTGGACCGTCTCGGAGCCCGCTTCCACGCCCGGAGACAGTGCTGCCCGGTGGCTGGCAGCTTGTCCTGACTTGAACAGAACAGATGTCTGTATCGCATGCTGAGGGTCTAGGTTCCGGTGGGTGCAACCTGTTGGCAGTTGCTTATAACCATGAGCGTCCCCCTGGGATTTTGAACTTGAATGCAGAACACAGTCAAGCACACAGAAAGAAAAAAGCCTCCAAGCATCCAGGTTCAGCATCAGACAATGTCTCCATTTGCCAGCCTGCTCAGGACTCGCTGACACATTTCAGGCCCTCCTTCAGCGCTGACTTACTGTCGCATTGCACGCATTTCTAACAACCCTACGCATCTGGTTTCCTAGATGAATGGACTAGAAGCAGAAACAAGTTTTTTAAAAAAGGAAATAATTGAGACCCCTCCAACAAGTTTAAGGAAAGGAGTCGGGGGCCATTTAGTACAGGGACAAATCAGCCTGGGGAGGGCACTGTGGCTCCAGGGCAGCAGGTGTCACGCCAACATCTCGGGCAGGAGACCCTGTCGTGAGCTGGTTCCAACCCTAGGCCTGTCTCAGACTGGTGGGTGACTATGGGCAGGTGTCTTCCCCTCTCTGAGCCTCAGTGTCCCCATCTGTAAAATGGGTATAGCAGACCTTTCTACGTAGTTGTCTTAAGGCTTAAAGATGTCATTTTAAAAGCCTTCAACAAAATGCTAATCGTTATTAAAGTTCATCATTGTTATGACCCAAGTTGCCATGAAAAGGGTTAAATTGTTTCTTATTTATAACTTAAGATTGTAAAGCATGGTATGTTAAATGCATACTGGAAAGATTTCCACCGGATATGTAATGTTTTTAGAGGTCTGGTGCTTAGCAAGGTAAGCCGCCCCCCCTCAGGGAAAGACCCCTGTGGCCTGAAGGAGTGGGTCCCGGAGGCCAAGCATTCCCCGAGGCTATTTCTACTGCAGCCAGAGGCATGACACTCCAGGCCTGGGCCTGGGAGGTGAATGGCCATGTAGGGGGAACAGGGAGCTGGAGATAAACAGCATGTCCCTTGTGCTTTCGAGATTTAAAAATAAACTGAAAAGCAGACCAGTTTAAAAATAATGAGCAGGGCAGGAAGACAGCCATTTGCCAATGTGTCTTCCCCTTCCCATTTGTAAAACCACGGTTTAAAAACCGACTGCCAGCCAGGCTGCTGCCCTGGTGGACAGAGGGGGCAGGAGCTGGCGGAGTCCCCCCAGTAGGGCCAGTGGTGGCCCCCAGTGGCTCCAAGAGTGACAGACAGACAAAAAGAGTTCCTTTCCCTTTTCACTGTGCTTGGAGTTCTCGGCAGGGCAGCGCTCGGAGAGCGGAGGCTCCAGACCTGGAGGCCACAGGAGGCCAGCCCTCCCTGGGGTCCCCTCCTCTTCCTCCCACACACTGCAGGCTGCTTTAACAGCCTCTGGCGGGGCTGCGGATTCTGGGGAGGACCCCCAGCCAACACTGTAGAGGGCAGGGCAGGGCAGACCCTGGCAGGTTCTGAAGGCTTGGCACTCGTTGCCAGCACAGAAAGGGCAACAGACCCCTTCTCCACCCAGCCTGAAGGAAAGCCCACATTTGGCTTTCAAAGGGCCACTGTGGGGGTTGTTTGCTTGAGCAGACCCCTGTGCAGTAGAGACCGGGAGGCGGGTCTGGGCCTGGGGTGCCAGCACCCAGAGAGGAGGGCCAGCGGGGCGGCAGGGCCCAATGGCAGGGCTGTGCTGGCCCCACAAGCACTGGGCAGCTTGCCTGGTGGCACCTCCCACCCACAGCAGGAGCTCAGACCCAGGGAAGTGACGGCTGCTGTGTGGCTGACGCCCGTGCAGGGTGCAGGCCTCCAGCTCCAGCCCAGGTGAGGGCGCAGAAATGCTGGCTGGGCCAGGGCACCCGGGCAGATATAAAACAGCTAAGACTCAAGAGAGGGAAGCGGAAAACATTTCCACACATTGACGAGCAGGAAGGGTTCTGACCACCCCGGAATTCTGCTCCTGCAGGCGTGCAACGGGAACAACGCAGAATGGCAGCCTGGGGCTCCCCAGATGGGCCTTCCCGCCACGCTGGGGGCTAGGGCCTCCCACTAGCCTCTGTGATGGCTGACCTGTGTTCCCCAAGTTCCTCTGCTGGAGTCCTGACCCCCAGCACTTTAGAGTGTGAGTGCACTTGGAGGTGGGCTGGTGGGCTCTTTACAAAGGTGATTAAGGTGAATGAGGTCACAGGGTGGCCCTGATCCCATAGGACTGGGGTCCTTATAAGAAGAGGAGATCAGGACAACATGGGTGGAGCTGGAGGGCATTATGCTCAGTGAAATAAGCCAGGCGGAGAGAGACAAGTACCAAATGATTTCCCTCATCTGTGGAGCATAACAATGAAGCAAAACTGAAGGAACCAAACAGCAGCAGAATCACAGACTCCAAGAAGGGACTAGCGGTTACCAAAGGGGAGGGGTGGGGAGGGTGGGTGGGGAGGGAGGGAGAAGGGGATGCAGGGGTGTCATGATTGGTGCACATGGTGTGTGTGGGGTCACGGGGAAGACAGTGCAGCTCAGAGAAGACAAGCAGGGACTCTGGCATCTCACTGCACTGATGGGCAGTGACTGCAGTGGGGTATGCAGGGGGCGCGATAATATGGGTGCATGTAGTAACCACAGTGTTTTTCATGTGAAACCTTCATAAGAGTGTGTATCAATGACACCTTAATAAAATAAAAGAAAGAAAAGAAAAAGAAGAAGAGGTGGTCAGGACACAGACACGTGCAGAGGGACGGCCACGTGAGGACCCAGGGAGGGGACGGCGTCCGCACGCCCAGGAGAGGCTCCGGGGAGCCGGCCCTGCCCACCCCGGGTCTGGGCCTCCAGCCCCAGGCCCGAGAGCCGGTACATTACTGCAGTGTGAGCCCCTGTCCCCAGGACTAGCAGCCCCAGCTGACCACACACCCATGCAGCCAGGGGTCCCTGCGATGGCCGGTCAGCACCAAGCACCTGTGGGAGAAGGGGCATCTTCCTGGCCACATCTTGGGGGTGGGGGAGATGGAGCTTCTCTCCCAGGACGGATGCCTGGCACAGGGGCCCAAATCCTGCCTGGGCCAGTGCCTAGCTGGCAACTGTGGACGCTCCCAGGCTGTCCCTGGCATGCAGACAGCTGGTGTGCCAGCGTCCTCCATGGTGCTCTGTATCTGTGCCCCACAGACCCATGCCGGGGTGGCCCCTCCTGCCTGGAGTTCTGCTTCCAGGCACAGCCATGTGGCACACCGCAGTCAGGGCCTGGGCCATCGCCCGCCCCCCTCTCCCCCCACCCCCATGCCCCATCTCTGGCCCGGCAGCAGTGCGTTTTCACCCGGGGCCCTCTGTGCTGTAACTGGCTCTGAGCAGAGCCTGCAGGCCCCTCAGCAGGGCCCGCCCTCCCTGCCAGGCCAGTTCCAGCCCACTTTACTTTCCAGCTTTGCTGAGGTGTATTTGGCAAATGAAATGGTAAGACATTAAAGTGTACACGTCAGGACGGTTTGATGCACCTACACGGTATGGGAGGTCCCCTTCCCGCCCTTTGTAGTTGACGCGGCCATCACCTCACACATTTATCTTTTATCTTGGTAAGAACACTTATGTCACTCTCAGCATATTTCAATTATACGACACAGTGTTTGTGATCCTCTATAGTCACCATGTTATTTACGTTTCTTGTTTGCAACTGATAGGACATGCTGGTCACTGAGAAGCCCGTGTACATCTCTGCACTGTGTGCCCTTGGGAGCCGGGGCTTGGCCTGCAGCTCCGGGCTGATGGCAGGGCGGGGGCAAGACCTCCCCTGCAGTGGGACATGAGAGCCTGAGATCCTTCCGGTCGGAGGGAGATGGCTGGGGCCCCCAAGGCCAGGACAGTCAACAGACCTGCTAAGAAAGTTGTCTGGACCCCAGACAGTGTGGCTGGACCTCAACCTGCCAGGAGACACAGCCCCTGCCCACCACCCTGGCCCGGGTCCTGGGAGGGTGCTCAGTGTACGAGCTCTGTGACTTAAGCTCAGTAACCCACAGTGCAGCCATGTGTCCTTCGCTCCATCTGCTCAAGCAGAAAGGCCGACTCCCCCAACCCCTGCATCGCTGGGGCGTCAAGGGCAGCCCTGACCAGGCCCACCCCCGAGGAGCTCCAGCCTATGAGGCCAAGAGACGCAAACACAAAATCACTCCAGGGATAAAATGGAAACAACCCGAATGTCCCCTGACCAGAGGATGGAAATAAACTGTGACTTATTTATAGAAAGCAAGGAAAATGGACAAGGGGCGGTCACTCGTAACTGTACAGCTCAAAGAAGTTGCAAAAGGCTGCGTCTCTGTATTTTTGCAATTTCTCTGTAAATCTAAAATTATAATAAGGGAAGGCCACAGAGGGTACATTAGCAGGCATATAACTTTTGCCATAAAGCCAGAGGAGCTTGCATCTGTTTGTGGAGTCAACCATTCAGAGTGAGAGCATAAAAACAGCGCCGGGATGTCAGCCTGGAGGCCCTCCAGGCTGGATGTGGGGGCGCAGGGAGGGTGACCAGGACCCCGCGCTGTACTGGGTCCGTCAGCTCTTAAACCTGAGGCAAACAGAGCTTCAGATGTTCCGAGCTTGCTAACGTGGGGACAGGTTTTATTCCTTTGTGTGGTTCCTGTGTTTAAATGTTTCACAATCATTAATCATTAATCAAAGTTTCATCTGATAAGGAGATGGTCCCCCTCTCTCCCAGAGCTGAGTGGCTTGGCAGAGCCTAAAGCAACAGACTGGGGGGACCCAGCCCTCGCTGCGGGAAGATCGCCCTTCAAACCTGTCCTCTGGCCTGGGAGGCCCAGCTGTGAGGGTCCATCACACAGAGGAGAAAATTGAGGGACTTACCCAGGCCCTTCGGCTAGTGAAGTGTCAGGGTGTGCGGGGGATTCGAACTCAGTCTGCAGACCCACATTCTAACCACCATGCCACAGACTCCCCCCACCACCCGAAGCCAGGAGCAGCTTTCACAGGGGCAATGTTTACAGACCAGGGTATACAGCTTACTGAGCTCCTGCAACCGACCGGCTGCCTCTGTGCAGAACAAAACACTGAAACCAAGCAAACAGAAGCAGCTGCTCACTGGCCCCCCCCCACAAGTGATGTCTCCACAGTGAGGGGAGAGGAGCCGGGGCTTGGGGCTGGAGAAGCCAGAGCCAGCACAGGGAGACCCGCCCCATGTGACAAAGAGCAAGGCCAGACAGGGCTGACGCGAGCTCATGCAGGGTCACCCGGAGACCCCAGGCTCCACAGAGAAGCGGCCGGGCAGCAGCGGGGCTGCCCAGCATCTGGTATTGGCTGGCCTGGGTGCTGAGTCAGCGCACCGGATGGAGCCCAAGGAAGGGCTTTCCAGGCAAGGGAACAACATGCACTGAGGCAGGGAGGTGCTGAGGCAGAGAGGTGCAGGCAGCCTCCCCTCCTTTCCACCACCGGACAGCGCCTGACAGAGCAGAGCAGAGGCGGCCTTGCCCAGGCTTGAGAAACTCACTCCCCTCCCATCAGCAGGGAGGCTGTGCACTGGAAAGAGGGCAGCACATTGGCACACAGGGCACGGTGGTGGGGTGGGACCTGGGGTGCACAGCCTCAAGCCTAGAGCACATGCTCCTAGCAGCTCCTTTCCACCACACACCCAGGTTGCACACTGAAACTGCCCCTCAGAGGAGACCACCTCTGTTCCCTCTCCTGGGAGCCTCCGTGAGCTAGCCAGCCGGGCCAGCAATGATGACCCGATGGCCACTTGGATGGACCAGCCACAGGCCCTGCAGCCCGGCAGTCTCACTCTCGGGATTGCTTGTTCGGGCTAAACGTTTATATTTCTGGGGCAAGGTGGCATCTTCTCATATATCCCAAACCCTCCCAGCCCTGTGGGACCAAGTGCCAGCTCTCTTCCAGGCAGCCCTGGCCTGCCCTGCAGGGACCTGCCCTTCTGGTGGGTGGCTGCGGTTCAGAGCCAGCACTGAGGCCTCAGAGCTGTCCAGTGTGGGTGGGCCAGAGGGACAAGGGCCCCCTCCAGAGCGGGCTGCTTTCTGGCTCTGCTCCAGGAGGCCACAGGGTGGCATGTGGTTCTGTATGGCACAGAGGGTTTTGTTGGACTGTCCACGTCAACAGCCTGCTTTCGGGTCGGAGAGCCATCTGCCTGTCCTCCTCCAGGAAGGCAGTGGGGGGAGAGAAGGAAATGGCCATTCCCTCCAGCAGCAGGCTGGACCCAATGACACGTAGGAAGGTTCTCAGGGCCGCACGTGGGTGCCTGAGTTGGGGGGTAAGGGGGAGAGAGACCCCCAACCATTCTGTCTCTGAACAGTTAGTGGAAACTTTACTCTGTATAAAGCTCGACGAACTTGAGGATATAAACCAGCTGGATGGGCTGGACCCGAGCCCTCTGCTGACCTCTGGCCTCAGGCAGAGTGTTTCTTAGCTCCTGGCCCAGCAGCCCCGGTGCACGGGAGCCCCGGCCCAACCACTGGGAGTGGGCGTGTGGACCCCAGGACGTCAGGGGTCCGGGAGCCTCAGGGGGAGCCTACAGGTGGGAAAAGGCCCAGGGATGCAGCACAATGACCCCACCTTGCTGGGGCCCCAGTCCCCTCCCCTCTCCAGTGGGAGCTGGGCAGTCCCTGTGAAGCCCTGGGCTGACCACCCTCAGCCTGAGTGTGGGGAGGGCTTGGGGGACAGACTCTGAACCCAGAGAATGAACCCCAAGCAAGGCCCTACTGGCCCTTCCCTCCTCTGGGTGAGCTTTCACCCAGGAGATGGGCGCCATCTAAGGCCAGCTGGGGGCTGGGGGGGTGCAGTCCGGGGTGTGGCAGTGACTCTCACTAGACTTCTGGCTCATTTAGGGCTCTAATGAGAAGTCCCAGCTACCCCCAGCTCACTCCCAGCATGCCTAAGGCCCTACTGTGCGCCTTGCCTTGGGCTGACAAGGAGGTCTTGTTCCTACCCACCAGGAGCTATGCCAGTCACCCACAGGCGGCCTGTGTGTATCCGATGCGCAGGTATAAGGCCATCTCCTGACCCCTCACTGGACTGCCGTGGGCTCGGATTTAGATGGGGAAATGGAGTTTTAGGCGGTGACGTAACCAATGGCCCCAGCGCTGGGGTGGGGAACCCCTGAGCCGTCCTCCTCTGCCAGGACCCCCAGTCCATCGTGATACCTGACCCCATCAAGCCTTCAGACCTCCACCCAGCCTCTCCTAGTCTGGAAGCCCTGGGGTTTGTACCAGGGCGCTGGGGCTTGGGCCAGCCGGGCGTGTGCGTGGCTCCAAGCCCAGGCTGAGCCACCGCCTGACCGCAGGGCGCAGCCCGGGCCCTGCAGAGGAGGCTGGCGGGACCCAAGGCTCCCCTCTGCGAGCAGGGCTTGGCGGGAGGGACCTGCCGAGTCCGGCCCCGAGACCTGAGAGCTTAGCTCAAGGGCCCGTGGCAGAGTTGTGGGAACTGGCCCCCTGAGTCATCCCCGGCCGCGTTATCTCCTGACCCGCACCCCAGAGGCCCACCCCCAATGGTCCCCTGGGCGTGTAACGGCCTCCCCACATCGGGGTGGCTGAGAACTGGCAGCAAACGAGATGAGCATGAGAAGCTGACCGCCGCTGTCCACTGAGATCATAGCACCCGGTGCTTCTCGCAACGCAGAAAAGGTACAAAAACGCGCAAGGAACCAGGGCGTGCGGCTCCTCCGGGGCTCGCTAACCTGGCATGCACCCGCCGGCCGGCGCCCACCACCTCAGGCTCTGGGGGGCCGCGGTGGGGTGGGCGGGCTCCGTCCTGCGGGCGGGGCGCCCCTCCCTCGGGCCTGCCGGGAAGGGGCTCTCCCCTCTGCGCCGGCCCCGTAAGTGACGGCACCGCATTTACCCCAATAGGCGGGCACAACGCGGCCGGGATGGGACGCGCAGCCTCCGGCCCTCTGATGGACTCTGCCGCACGCACCCCAATAGGCGGGCAGTGCCGCCGCGCCGCCCCACCCCGCTGCTGCCGAGCTGCCCGGGCCCGTAAAGCGACCTCCCGCGCCGTATTCACCCCGATAGGCGGGCACACCGATGCCGCACCCCGCCGCAGGACCGCCCTTCTCGCGGGGAAGCGGCCGAGGACGCTGGTGGCTGCGGCAGGCTGCAGGGAAGGGACAGAGGCGCGCCCCTGCCTCTGGCCGCGCGCACCCGCGGGCTTTGCTCCCTTCCGGCGCCCCCCTCCTTCCTGGGGCCTGCCGCAGTGGAGGCGTGCCCTACCCCAGGTTTCCGAACTCCCCTGCGCTGGGACAAGGGAGCGTGCCCCCCGCCGCCCATGCTCACAAGGAGCAGCCTGACCAGCGGCCTGTGGAGTGGGTAACCCCGATGCCCTCCTGTTCTCATTAAACCTTGTAAAAATCTGTATCATTGGTCTGGACACTGTTCAGATATGGGGCCTCAACTTCCCCTTCCGTCCTTCGTTTCGACTAGGGTCAGAGGGGCGGGGCAGTCTAGTCCACTTCATTACCCCAAATAAAATAAGGTACTGTGCACACTGCTTCTACGTCAGGAATGACAGGGCTCCTGGGAAGAGCGGTCAGCTGAGTCCTCACCATCCTGGGACAGCAGAGAATGAGCTGGAGGGGCGTCCCACCTGCCAGTGCGGGTGAAGCCAGGCACTGGGGTGGGATGCAGGCTGGGGCACCTGGTCTCAATCCACTGGCTTTCTTGGGCAAAATCAATTTACGGCTTCACGCGAGCACAGAGCACCTACTGTGTGCCAGGCTCTGGGAATAGAGCCGTAAGCACCCGCTCAGGCAATGAGAGCCCACATGTGCTGACAGCGCCCGCGGTGTGTCTGGCTCTGGTTCAGCTGCTTTCCCCGATTCAATTAAACAAATATAAAACATAGATAATTTCAGATAGGGGTCAATATTGCTAGAAAAACAGGACACAGCTGCCTTAGGACAGACACTTTGGTCAGGAATGGGGGACATCTGAGTTGGGGTGTTAAGTGTTAACCCCGGCAGAGGGGATGTCAAGGGCATAGCCCAGGAGTAACAAAGGCCAGCCTGGGGCTCAGGCCCGGGGAGCAGGAAGGTGGGGGTGGGGCAGCTGACAAGGGCAGGCAGGGCCAGAGGGGCACAGAAAGGAATCTGGAACTACTCTGAGATCAGCCTGAATCACTAAGGACTCAAAGAGGGCAAGTTACGTGATTTTATATCTTAAATATCACACTGGCTATCACTGTGGCAGAAGGGCTAGGTGAGGCAATTATGGCATCCTACTGGATGCTAGAGTGGTCCCCAGGCCGGAGCCGGGGGCTGGAGGTACACAGGGGCAAGGCCTGGACAGAAGAGGGGATACAAGGCCCGCTTGGGAGGCTCAGGGGAGCCCTGGCCTGACATTTGCAACGAAAGCCCTGTGGGTCTCCCAGGCCCTCAGAGCTGGCCTACCAGGCCGCTGCTCACGGGCTCATCTGTCACAGGCTCCATGACCTAGGTAAGCTGGGCAATTCTCTGATGACCCTGTTCCTCCAGCAGGGGCCTGGCCAGGTGGTTCCCAGGCCCCTCCCAGTGGTCACTGAGCACCTTGTCCCCACATCCCAGGGATCTGTGATCCCCAACTTGGGGATTCCTGAAGCATTCCCAGGCTGCCCCACCCCTCAGTCCTGTGACATTCCTTACCTTGGATGGCTTATTCCCGCTACCTTGCTGGACAAAGAACTCTGAGCTGGAGTCATTGTGTCCCAGTCCCGAGCCACACAACAAGCCCTGGCTTTCACTGGGGCAGGTCCTGCCCACCCAGCTGGTGCCCACTCTCCTAAGCACAGATGCCAGCATGAGCCAACTTGACACGTGCGTGCACACGCTCCCCGGGGCCCTGGCTTGGAACCACAGTAACACTAAGAGAAAATGTCATCCAAAATCCAAATTTCTACTCAGCTGCCACCACCAAGCCCTGGGGAGGTTCCACTACCTGCTCACATTTCTCCCCGAATGAGCAGGCAGTGGGGCGAAGGTTGCCCAGCCAGCTAGGGCCAGCTGCACGTCCTCAGAGAGCTCAGCCTCTGGTTCTAAGTCCTGTTTCCTCAACCTGCAGGTTTGGTAGGTCTGGGGTGGATCTGGCAGCAAAAAAAATACCTGCTCCTTTGCACCTCCCAGGCTGCACGCCTGGCAGCTGTTAGGTCACAGCACTGTGCCTCACCACCCAACATAGGCCAGTGTCACCTGGGTCCCTGCCACTCCTGCCAGCAGCCCGGCAGTTGCCCCACGTGATCTGTGGGCCACAGGGTGGGAACTGCATCTGACAGCTCCCTTTATATCAGAATGACTGGGATCCTCTTGCCATGCCCCGTGCACCCCAGTGCTTGGCCCCCCTGAGTCTCGCGTCCTGGGTTCAGGCCCCATATATCCCAGCATAACGGTGAGCTGGGTCTGGACAGTTCAGGGCGGCTGCACACCTGTTGCATGAACGCGGAAGGGGCCTGCAACAAGCGTGTCACAGCCTCGGGTGAGCTCCCCTCCGTCTGTAAGTGTGCCTGCGAGCCCAAACCGGCTTAACCTCAGCATCAGCAGAAAGCCCACGTCCCAAAAACACAGCTGCCAGACACACCAACAGTCTCCAAGCCGCTGGCTTGTCATGGAGTTTTTTTTTCTTCTCTCAAGCCCAGCATGTCAGATAACTATCCCAGCTCGGGCGCTTCCAGGAAGAGAGATCTCAGGAGAGGAACTGGTCTCAGACATTCAAAGCATAGAAAATACAATCCTCAGGGGGTGGGACCGCATTAGGCATTCCGTAAGGAGACCTCTGAATTCATGGCCAGCTCGGGCTGGCCGGTGCCCTGCCCAGGAGGGAGGAGCTGCCACGTGGCATCCAGGAGGCACAGCCAGGTTCCACACCTACACACCTGGACCGGGGTCCCAGGCCCAGGCCTGGCCCATCTACTTTGTCACCCTTGCTAAACACAGCCTGGCACGGCAGACGAGGCCAACACTCAGGGCCTGCCTCCCTGGCACCCTGTGCCCTGCCGCACACACGTGCAGCAGACAATAGGAACCGCAGATCTGGAGCTTGAAGCCTGAAGAGGAAACGTCAGCAGCCCCTGGACTGCCTGCTGCCTGCAAAGCCTGCCAAGTTCAAGGAGCCACAAGGCCCCACACAGTCAAGGAAGTGGCTAAAAGCGCAGTGGACAGATCCCTCAGCCCACTATGGTTGGGGGCAGGGTATTTGCCGTCTGGGACCGGAATCCACCTGGGGCACAGACACAAGGCTGTACCCATCTGACCCAAGGGCTGTGCCCGTGTCCCAGCTGTGACTGTCACCGCCCCTGGCCTGGGGGCTGTACCCAGGGAGAAGATCACAGAGGTCGCCGGTAAAAGGCACCTTGAACAGGCTCAGGCAGACAGGCAATCACACATATCAATCATTTCTTGTGCAGACAGAGCAGTGAGTTAGTAAGACCCCAAGATGGCAAATGAGCAGAAATCCAGCCAGATGCTCCAGCGAGGCCAGGCCTGCCTCAGCCCAAGAATGGGTGGGGTCTGAGAAGCCCACCTCGCCCTGGGAGGGACCTGTCCCCGCCCCCAGGAGCCACTCCAAACCCTAACTCCAGCTGGCTTCTGACAGCAGACAGCCCAGCTGAAGGGGCGGGGTGGGGCGGGGCCTGGAGCCCAGGTGGGCGGAAGGGTCCCCAGGGGCTGCTGACACCCCCCCCCCCACGAACGTCCCACCCTCCTCTCGGCCAGGCAGCCCCCCACTCTGTGGGCACAGGCAGGGACCCTCGGAGCCAAGGCCAGAGCTCGGAGGCCAGACCCGGCACCCGCGCCGCGCACACCCGCCCCTCTCGTCTCGGACCCCCGGGCCGGGCTGCGCTGGCTGCCCGAACCCGGCTCCGCGGGCGGACGCACCCAGACGCCGTGCCTCCCGTCCCCGCTCCTTCAAGCCGCGTCCAGTGGGGCGCCCGGCTGCGCGGGCGGCTCCCCACGCCCAGGCCCCACCCGCGCGGGGCCGGCCCCGCGCCACCCGGGCTCCCGCTGCGACAGGCGGGGAGCCGCTCCCCAGCGTCCGCCGCTGTCGGGGGCCGCGGGCCGCGCCCGTGCCCGGGGATGGGGGGCGGCGGCGCGGGGCTCCCCCACCCCCGCACCGGCCGCGGTGGCCTGCAGGACGCTCCCGGGCCTCCCGCCGCGGTCCGTCGGGACCCCTCCCCGGGTCCTCCCCGGCCTCCCGGCGGGTCCCTCCCGGCTCCCCCGGCCTCCCCGCCCGCCGCGCCCTTACCGTACGACGGGCCGGGTGCGCCGGGGCCGGGCGCGCGGGGGCTCCGCGGGCGGCCCGGCTAGGCTGCAGGAAATGCCAGAAGACTGATCCAACCGCGCGGCGAGGGCAGGAGGGAGCGGCGGGAGGGGGGAGGGGAGGGGAGGGAGGGGCGGCGCGGCGGCCGCAAAACCCGGGCGGGATCCGCGCGCGGGAGTGGGGCCTCGAGGACCCCGGCCCCTGCCTGGCCGCGCACGCCCACCCCCCACCGGCGGACCCTGGCTCCCTGCCCCAGACAGGAGTGGGCGGCCAGGGGCGGGCCGCTCCTCCCCACGTGGGCCGGAGGCTGGGACGGGTGGGGGCAAGTGGGGTCAGGCTGGAAGGGTTTCTGAATTTAGGGGTGGGGGAGATGCCGCGGTCCCAGACGGTGCGCCTCCAGCCCACCCTGGCCGGAGTGAGGGGTCCCTCCTCTCTCTTTCTGAGCCAAGGAACTGTCACCATTTCCTGCAATCTCAGAAGCCCCGGGAACACCCGAGGAACCCCAGGTGTCTAGGTTCCTTTGTCCTCGTGTGTTAAAAAGGACCCCTGCGTGCACCCCACAGCTCTAACAGCACCTCTTTCTCAGGAGTCTGTTGCTGGAGCCCACCCCCTGTGGATTTCTTCATAAGAGCCCCCTTCTCTTCTGCCCTCAGAGACCTTTTTAGACCCCGATGCCCTCTCATAGAGAAAAGACACTAACTCTTCTAAGCTATCCCAGGTAGGCGCTGAGGGGCCCCGCCCGGCCTCTCACCTATAGGCCCTAACGTGGGGTAAGCTCTCACGGGCCCCAGGCCTCGCTAGCCCCCAGCCCCCAGCCCCCAGTCCCCGGCCTGAGGTGCTCCGTGACCTTGGTCTTCAGACCCTGCCAGGGCCTTCCACTGGCTCCGTCCCCCAGAGGCCAGACCAGCTGGGGCTGGGCCCATCTCCCAGCACCCCCAGTCCAGGTAGAACACCGAGGGCAGGGTCACGGAGCCTTTTCCAAATGGATCTGAGTGGCTCCCTTCCATGGGATGGGACTGACCCACAACAGAGGGGGGCCTCCTTCCCAAGACCCAAGCTGGTGGCCTATGCCCCCACATTTCCCCATTTTCACCTTATGTTGGGTGGAGAGAGCCTCCAGCACCTCTCAGCAGGGGGAGGCAGCGGGGCTACTACGCTGGGCAGTGGGGGCAAGCCTGGGATATCTGGCTGCCCAGTGGACCCCTTCCAGCCCTGAGTTGGAGCAGGTGTTCAAGGGAGTGGCGTGTGCTCAACTGTCCAGCGGGTGGCCTCAAACCAGTGCCCTTCCCTGCCACCTTCAGCATCACGTCCACCTGTTGGGCCAGGTGCCGGCTTCCCCTGGGGGCCCTCCTGTCAGTCAGAGGAGGGGTGTGCTGCCTCAGAGCAGCCTGAGCCATAGTCACCTTGTGAGGTCTTTGGGTGCAGAGCTGCTCAGACAAGATCCTCAGGGCAGTGGTGGGACGCTGCGTTGCGAGGCCCAGGGCAGGTGGCTGCCGCCTCTTCAGGAGAGGGGCTGTGCTGTGCAGGGGGGTTGAGACCAGATGAGACATCTTTGAAGCTTCTGCCCAAAGCTGGGGTGTGGCTGCCAGGAGCCTGGCTACCTGCTGGTTGCTGGGGCCCATCCCAGGAGGCAGGGAAGAAAACAAAGCCTCCGTCCCCTGGGGCGGAGGTCTCAGGGGCCAGACTAGGGAAAGTCCCAGTCACTGGTGATGCCGGCTTTCTGAAGCATGACCTGCTGCGGGAAGAGGTCAAAGGGACACCTGGCCGGAGTCTAGGGATGTGGTGGGCAGGACCCAAAGGGCGGCAGAGGGTGGGAGATGGGATGTGGGGTATGGACAAGGATTGGTCTGCTCACACGGTGGGTCACCAGACAGCCACTTGGGAAGCGAGTAACACACCGCCTGCTGGACACAGCCTGGCTGTCAGGTGCCCCGTCCCGCTGCCCGGCCAGCACTGGATTCTTCCAGAAAGCCCCCCACCCCCTTGATGGAGAGACACTGCTGCCAGAAAGCACTTAGTTCCCACCCAGGCTTGTGACTCGTGCCTCTGGGCCTCAGCTTACCCACCTGTCAAAGGGAGACAGGTGTGTGCCTGTGGGCGGCGGTGTGGGGAACGTGGTGCTGCCCGAGGCTGCTGTTGAGGCCGGTGAGCCAGGGCTTCCCAGGTGAGCCCAGGGCAGGAAACGGCTCCCCTCGGCGCTGGAAGCAGCCACAGCAAATTACTTTTCTGGATTTATGCTAATGCGGGTGGATCTGCCTGTGAGCAGGAAGATTTTTTAAAGCACTTTGCAGATGTGGAGGGCTTCCCCCTCAAGCCAGCAGAGCAGTTTAAGAGGAAGCCTCTGTCCATGTCTCAGAGCGGCGGTTCTCAGCTGGGGGCCATCTCGCCTCCCGGGAGGTGTCTGGAGACATCCTGTGTTGTCACTTGTCACAAGTGGCCCAAAGGTCAATAGTGCCGAGGCTGAGAAGCCCTGCTCCACAGGGAATACACTTATAACTGTTGGAATCTCTCAATGCTGGGCGGTTTGTCCGCGGGGATTGCCGCAGCGCCCAAGGCCTGCTGTTGACAGAGCCGCACCCTGTCCCCGGTCCTCTGCTGAGGGCTCCAGACACATGGATGCAGTCAATCTTCCCAGCAACCCTGTGAGGTAGGTACTGTCATGTCTGGCTCCATTTCACAGATGGAAACCAAGGTACAGAGCAGGGGAGAAAGTCGCCAAACTCTCACAGGGAGCAGAGACTCACCGCCCTGCTGTCTGCTCTGGAGCTGGGCCCCGAGCCTTGCTCATGAAGAACCACAGACTGCCAGGAGCCCTCCCAAGCCCTGGACCTTTCGCTACACCAGGCTGCCTCCCTGTAAAGGGCCGGGGAGGCCAGGACACTTTGGAAGCTGCCTGGGCCCATTTGAGAGAGGGTACTGCCAGGGACGGGCCGCCAGGGGCTCTGGCCGCCGCAGGGGCAGGGCCAGCATCATCGGGCAGGGTGCCACATGCTCACATACCTATTATGTCAGGCCTTGCCAAGCCAGCAGTAGCTGTTTCTCCCCACTTCCCAAGTGAGGAGGCTGTCAGGGTGCGGCTGACCCCCAACCCCTCGCTGGGCGGCGGTCCTGCTCCCTGGGCCGCAGTGGTCTGACCCAGCGGTTTGGCCCCTCCCCTCTGCCCCAAGGCAGATCCATCCCAGGGGGCGGCCTGAAGAATTCGCCACTCAGGGGCAAGTCAGAACCGTCTTCACTGCGAGACCCTTGGCCCCCCACTCAGTTTCCCTGCCCGTGCAGTGGGGCTGAGATAACCCACGCGGGGTCGGTGACGTCTGAAGCCTTGACATGGTCTCCAGAACACAAGAGCCAGTCCTGAAACAACTGCTGGCCATGTGCCCGGCACCGTATCCCCCACTTCCTACGTGTGACCCGACTGCATCCCCTCCTCCATCCAGAGGCGGGGTCAACGTTCTGCTCAGAGCAGTGAGGGCAAGTGACCAGCTCCAGGCTGGGCGGCTGGGGAGCGGTCGAGGCAGGACCAGGCCGCAGGCCTGCCCACCTGGCCGGCCGGGGCTGAACCGCCCCCCCCCGTGCCCCCTGGGACTGGGCATGATGGAAAGAGCCTGTCCTCCAGCTCAGCCCTGAGGCCTCGGCTCCCACTGTGGTGCGGGAGGTGGGGGTGAGGGAGGCAGGGCAGCACCATGTCCCCAGACACGGCCCTCCTTCTCTCCCCAGGGAGATGCTGTGTGGTGACATCCCTGTGGACTGAATTGCACAGCCAGGTGTGGGGTCCGAGCAGTGGCTGGCTGTTCTCTCTCAGCGGAAACTGAAATTCAGCTGTAGAACCTCCTTGGGAATCCTGGGTGACCCTCCCACCATGCTGGTCGGTCCTGCTGCCTGGATGGCCCCCCTCTTTCTGTGCCCCGCTATCTGTCTTGCTAATACCACACACACGCGCGCGCACTCCCACATCCTCCAGAAAGACACATCTAACCCCCTGGTTCAGGCAAATGCCAGGTGATAATAAGGACGTGCAATTTCCCACCTATCTGGTAACAGTACTTATTTTACCTGGGGGGACTGTTTAGAGGGCAAGGTGCTGTTTATAGAGCAAGACCCCCGGGGGGCTCTCCAGGAGGCTGACGCGGTGGGCCTGGGTTTGGTTAGCAGGTGTACCTCGCGCCCGACAGGTGACAGGGAAGCCCAGCAATCCCGCAAAGGGAGTGGAGAACTTGGGGAGGGAAGGTCACGTGGGTCACAGCAGGTTGGCACTGGAGCGTGTGTGGACTGTGGGGCACTTCTGTCACTCTGCAGGAACACCAGGGCACCCCACAGCTAGGATGTCTATGCTCACTTTGAAGCAACCAGAGCAGGGGCTGTCCGAGCATAAACCTGAAACCCTCCTGGGGGCCCTGAGACTATTTCAGGGGTCCAAGCTGTGAAAGCTATTGTTCTCCTAATCCTGGGATGCTGTTAGCCTCTTTCACCTTTATTCCCTTACAATTTTCAGTGGAGTTTTTTGGGGAAATACGTGTGATATTGCAATAGATTAAATGTTGAAGCAAATGTGAGAATTCAGCTGGCTTCTGTTAAGCCAGGCATTAAAAAGACTCTGAAAAATGTAAAACAATGCCACTCTTTTTCACTAAGTACTTTCATTTTGGAAAATACAGTGATTTTCTTCAATAATGTGTTATTTGTGTTAACAATGTAATGGTTTTGCACTGTTATTTTTTAATGCATAATTAAATACTTTTTAAAAACTTAAATACTGATAAGTTAATCTACAGAAATAAATATTCTTTGTGGCCCCCAATAAGGTTCTTTGTTTTAAATAGAGAAGCTCCTGAGACGAAGAGGTTTGAAGAATGCTGGATGTGGAGCAAAAAGACTCCAGTGCGGTGTTCTGGAAAGAACCTGGGCTTTGGAATTAGGCAAGGGTGCGAATCTAGGCTTTGCTGACCTCACCCCCTCCTCTGCCCCCACCCCACCCCCATTGCAATCACTGCCGCCAGCTCCACCAGTCTCACCGCCAGCACCATCTCTCTTGGCTGAGCACAGACCGTGTACCAGGCACTGTGCGAGGTGCTTTACAGTTGTCTTCTCCAATCGCCATAGGACCCTGCGGGGTATTATTACCCATATGTACAGGTGAGGAGACTCAGGCTTCTAACGTTAAAAGCCACCTGGCAGAGCTGCCTGAACACCAGCCTGCTCGGCTCCATCCTCTTCTCTCTGGCCTTGGTAAGTCGCTCACTCTGCTTAGTCCCTATTTGTTAGTTGGAAATATCACTAGTGGAAATTGTGTCTATTACTACACAGCCAGCAAGCCCCAGGGACTGGGCTGGGTGCCTGTCAATGTTATCTTAATCCTTCAACTCACGTGGAGCAGGCGCTGATATGACACCCATCTGGGGCAGGTGAGTCACAATGTGCTGGCCCAGTGCCTGGCCACATCACATCTTGTAGGAGTACCGAGACTCCGGTGAGGTAGTAGATGGGGAACACACTTTCCTGTTTGAACCAACTTATCTTCTTCAATGTGGTGAGACAATACTTGTGACCTTTGAGGTCAGACGTGAGCTCCTTGAGGTCAGAGTCCACCTGCCCTCAGGCAGGTCTCCTGGTGCCTTGATCAGGGTAGGTGCTTCAGAGGTGAACAAGACTGTGAGCTCTCACGCACGTAGATGTGACGATCCTCGACAAACTATTAGCCAGTCAAACCCAGATACAGATCAACAGGATGATATATCATGACCAAGTGGGGTTTATCACAGGAATGCACGCAAGGCTGGTTCCACATTTGCTAATCCATCAGTGTAATTTGCCATAGTGACAGACCAGATAAGAAAAGCCATCTCGATGGATGCAGGAAAAGTAGCTGACACAATCTAATGTGCATTCATGGTAACAGCTCTTGCAAAGTTAGTATTAAAGGGCACCTATGAAAAACCCACAGCTACCATCATACTTAATCCACTTGTAAAACTAGATGTTTCCTTCCTCAGATTGGGAACAAGGCAAAAATGTGTCACTCTCTCCACTCCTTTTCAACAACTTTCTGATCCCAGCCAGTTCAAGAAGATAACAAAAGGAAATGAAAGGTATACAGCCTGGGGAGGAAGAAATAATTTTTTTTTTCAAAAGACACATTCATGTGTAGAAAATGTCAAAGAACAGATAAAAAAGCTACTAGCAAGTGACTTGAAAAAGGTATGAAGTTACCAGGTCAACATACAAAGATGAATTATATTTCTATGTATTAGCAATGAACACTTGGAAATAAAATAAATAAAAACCCAGGACTATTATGCTATTAAAATAACAGCAAAATACATAGCATACTCAAATTTAATATAAAAAATATGCAAAAAGCCTGTTTGCTGAAAATATAAAACACCAATGAAATAAATAAGACCAAAATAAGTGAAGAAACACACCATTTGAATTGGCTCATAATGGGAGCATTCAATATTGTTAAGATGTTAATTTGCCCCAAACTGATTAATAGGTTCAGTGCAATCTCAATCAAAATCCTAGCAGGATTTCTTTGGTATAAAAATTGATAAGCTGATTCTAAAATTTATATGGAAAGACAAAGTAACTAGAACAGCAAAAGCGATTTTGAAAAAGAATAAAATCAGAAGATTCATACTACTTGATTTTCAGATTTACATTAAAGTTTCAGAACTCAAGATCGTGTGGCATTGGCAGGAGAACAGACACAGTGACCAGTGGGACAGAACAGAGTACGGAAATAGACCCACACCTTTGTGGCCGATTATCTTTGACACAGGTGCAAGGGCAAATCTTTTCCACAAACGGTGTTGGAACAATTGGGTGTCTACGTGCAAAAAAACAGACCTACACACACATAAATAAACATCTAAGTCTTGACCATACCTTGTACCCTAAACAAAAATGAACTCAAAGTGGATCATAGACCTCGATGGAAAATGTGAAAACTATAAAACTTCTAGAAAAAACAGGAGAAAAATCTTTCTGACTTTGGGTTAGGCAGTGGTGTCCTGGATATAATACAGAAAGCATAGTTCATTCCAGAAAAAAAAATGATAAATTGGACTTCATCAAAATTTAACACTTCTCTTTCAAAGATGCTGTTAAGAGAATAAAAGGTAAGCTGCAGATTGGGAGAACATGTTGGCAAAACACATGTCTGATATAGGACTGGTGTCCAGAATACATAAAGAATTCTCAAAACTCAATAATAAGAAATAAAACAACTGTATAAGAAATGGGCAAAAGATCTGAGCAATCATTTGACCAAAGAAGATATGGCTGTGGCAAATGAGCCCATGGATAGATGCCCGACATCACCGGTCATTAGGATGTGGCAGAGGGAAACCACAGTGACGTACCCACTGGGATGGCCAATGACCACCAGTGCAGGCACGACGACCCCCAGTAAATGCCAGAGCTGGTGCAGCCACAGAACCCTCTCAGATGGCTGGAGGCAGGGATGCAAAATGGTTCAGCCAGTGAGTGGAAAACTATGCATTAATCAAAGGAACAAACTACAGATACACTGGACAATGTGGGAGAATCTCAAATACTTGGTAGAAGGAGCCAGACACAAACTATGTGAGTTATAGGATGTTCTGGAAAAAGCTAAAGTGGAGGGGTAGGAAAAAGGGGCCAGGGTCAGGGGCAGACAACAAGGAGACCCCAGGAGATCCTGGAGGTGTTAGAACTGTGTCTTATTTCAACTTGGAGGTGGTACACAACTGTATACATGAGTCAAACTCATACCAAACCCCGAAGGGGTGACCTTTACAGAATATAATTACACCTCAAAAAGCATATCAGCGCAACAATGAAAAAGACATAAGTGGTGAGCAACAGCTTGAAAGTAAGTAAATGCATCTGGGCAGGCCTGCAGGGACAAGTGGCAAAGCCCCAGAGATGCCCAGTGTGGGCACGGTAACCCCTGCCCTTCCCCACACATGGGTCCTGTCGCCAGGGCTGGGCTGGGGCACCTGAGCCACTGAAGGCTTGGCTCGTAGATGTGGGGTAGGGCCCATAGACAGTGGTCATTAGCCAGAGCCAGGGGCAGCCCCACTGGGCTGCTGGGGACAAGGTGCCTGTTGGTGCCACAGGCTGAGAGGGACTGTCCCAGGGACCCTGGAGGGCAGGACAGGGGCTGGCCAGGCACGGACACTGGACATTCTCTGAGTCTCTGCAAATCATACCTGGAAGCTGGAGAGAGAGCCTGGCTGGAAATGGCCACAGCCTCGCCCTGGGCTGAGGGCCCCCGGGCTGGCCCGCCCAGAGGAGTCTGGCAGGTGTTGGCGCAGTCCCTCAGACGCAGCTCCTGGCTGGGGCTGGGGTGTTGTTCCCAGGCGCCCGCGTGTGTGTGCGCAGCCCAGGCCCCACCAGCAGGCTCCACCCAGTCCTCGTTCTCCTGAGTGCCTGGGGGCAGGAGTGCCCTGGGCCCGGCCGGCGGAGCCGGGCTCTGCAGCTCACACCCTGTACTGCTGCCCAAAGAGGAAGGGGCATATGCTGCACCTGGGGATCATGGGAGGCTCAGTGTCAGAGGGGCAGGGGACAGCCACTGGAGGAAAAGGGGGTCCTCACTCAGTCACTTGCTGAGGGCAGAAGGACCACGGGGGGGCCCGTGGAGGATGGCTTTTACCAGGGAGAGCGGGGCCTGGGTCTCCTGCCCTGGCTGCACGCAGGGCTGGGCTGGGGCCCACGTTCCAGTCTGCCTTGATCTACTAGGGGCGGGAGGTGGACTCCAGAGAGGCCCTGCCTGGGTGCCCGAGCCACGCCCTCGCCCTCCCCGCTTCCTAATGGACACCAGTGTTCCTCCAGGCCCACACCCTCTGGCCCACAGAACCGTAACTCTGCCTTGCAACAACTGACCCTAATTGCCTTGGTTTCTATTTGAGGCCCTATTTTGTGAAAAGAATCTCAGCCCATTCAGATTTGGGATTTTTACATTTTCACTTTGGGCCTCTTGCAGCTTAAAAAATGTCTAGGACTGCACCACTTAACTGACCTTTCTGAAATGAAGGAGCTCCGATAAGCTATGCAGCCCAGCGTGGGAGCCACTGGCCACTCAGGGCTGCCAGGCACTTGGAATGCCGCTTAGTGGAACCGAGGAACTGAGTTTGAATGCATTTAGGTGTCAGTTTAAAGAGCCCGGTGTGGCTGGGGGCTGCGGCAGTGGACAGCACAGGTCTAGACTCTGAACAGTGGTTTGTCAGCTTTTCTGCAGGAAGCCGTCTCCCTCAGATACTGCACCTGGCTAGTAGGTGGATAGGGTCCAGGCTAAAAGCGAATTGCCCATTAAGATGTCGAAGAGATCTACAGATTCAAAGCACTCCCTAGTGAGATCCTAATGACTTTTTTGCAGAAATAGAAAAATCTGTTTAAAAACTCATGCTTCCTGATTCCAGCACTTACCGCAGAGCTACAGCGGTCAAGACGTGGTCCTGCCGTGAAGACAGACACAGCGGCCAGTGGAATAGAACAGAGGGCCCAGATGGAGACCCTTGACAGACGTGGTCCGATGGTCTCCAGCAGGAGCACTGGGACCATTCAGTGGGGGAAAGGATGTCCTTTAAACAACTGGTGTTGAGGCAACTGGAGATCCACAGGCGAAAGAGTGAAGTTGGACCTTAACTCACACCATATACGAAATTATCTCAAAACGGGTCAAAGACCCACAACTGCAAAACGCCTCCAAGAAAACAGAAGGACAAAGCTTCATGACACGGAATGGTGGGGGATTTCTTGGATATGACACCACAGGCAGCCGGAATACATAGGACTTCGCGAAAATCCAAAACTTCCGGCATCAGAAGACAATCTCAACCGAGTGAAAAGGCAACCCACAGAGGGAGTGAGTTCTTGAAAATCCTGTATCTGACAAGGGGTATGGATCCAGAATATATAAAGAATTCCTACAGCTCAACAAAAATAAACCCGATTCAGAAATGAACAAAGGGTTTGAACAGGCGTTTCTCCAAAGAAAATCTATCAATGGACAACAAACACGTGGAAAGACGCTCCGTGCCGCCGGTCATCAGGGAAATGCGGGTCAAGACCGCGGTGAGCTCCCGCGTCACACCCCTCAGCATGGCTACTCTCGGAGAAACGGTAGCGCGCTGTTCGAGGAGAAGGAACGAAACAACCCAAGGCACGTTGTTTAGCCTGGTGTGTGCCGGGCGTCCTCCCCACACAGGGACGTGCTGCTCCAGGCTGCACCGCATCTACCTGTGAGCCCGCTCCTCTTACAGCTCCCGCCTTGCCTCCTCCTGGAAGCCCTCCTGGATGCCTCCTTGGAGCTGAGTGCATGTGGGCATGAGCCCCGGGGGCGGCCCCTGTCTGTCTGGGTCTGTCTGTCAGGGTCTGGAAAGTACCAGGTGCTTAGCTGGGCCCAGTGTTCAGCAGGTGGGTCAGAGGGGACTCCAGTGTCCTTGGTCCCTGGGATTCCTCACCCTGCTGCTGCCTGTGGGCAGGTTGGCACGGGCCCCCAAGCGCAGGGAATCATGCAGGTGGGACTCCTGGCGAGCTTTGGCTGTGCGGCCTCCCTCCCAGACACTGCCTCCCCCGGTCTGCCCTCCTCTCCCAGGGTCCAGGCTCAGGTCTGTAGCTCGGCACTCGGGGGGGTCTCTGGCCCTTGAGCAAGGCGCCAACAGGAGGTAGGAGGGGGCAGGGTGGCGGCTGGCGCAGGGACTGGCCTGACTCCAGCTCCCTCCAACCTATATCCGCCTGATTTCCAAGCTGGGTCACCAGCCTCCTGGGCTCGAGGAGCCCCACCTCCTTCCACAAAGCCCCTCTCCTTCACACCTCATCCTCTTCTAGCAGCCCAGACCCCCAGGTGTGGAGGGGCGAGGGGGAGGGTCTCCTTTCTGCCCCCAGGGACTCCAGTTTAATCAGTGGGGCAGGTGGGGGCCAGGCCCCGGGAGTTGCCCATGCACCCCAGGTGACGCTAACGCAACCAGCAAGGACTTGCAAGGATGAACGGGGTACCTCGGGGCAGCCGCTGAACCTGTGCATGGAGGGCAGACTACACACGCCTCAGCTCGCGGAGGCTCACTAGCTGGGGCAGCCCAGCGGGCCCAGGGGACGGGGCCCGGGGCTCGGGTTCTGGGGTGAGGCTTGGCCGCCTCTCATGGATGGAGGAGTAGAAGGATCGGGCAGGGGGGGACGGCTCTGCTGGAGTCACCTGCTGTCCTCTCAGAAGGGGGCAGCCAGCAGGTGTGGGTACACAACCCCAACACGCACGGGTGCACACACACGTACACACGCCTCTATCTTATAAATAGGTCACTATGAGCACAGCCCTGCGCGTGGTGATCCCCCCACGCTGGGGGCTGCTGGGATTTCAGCTTCAGGCTGTGGGAGGGCATTCAAGGGAGGGGTAAGGGGACCCACCAGGGCTCTGTCACCCCAGAAAGTCACCAGACTTTGCCTTGACGGTTTGCAACCTGGAGCTCCATGGGGAACCTGGAGATGACTTGAACCCTTTGAGGGTGTGTTTGAGAGCTGGTCTTTGGGGTGAAGGGTGGTCTGCTCTCTGCCCTCCGCAAAGTGAGGGGGAGACCACCTGCCTGAGGGACTCGCCCTGGGACGCAGCTGGCAGGAATCCCGGGAAGCCAGTGGACGCGGGGGCTTGGCAGGGGCACAGCTGTGGTGACTGGGAGGGAAGCACCCCCCAGGCTGGCAGCCAGCTGCTCCCCATCCTGTGCAGCCCCCATTTGCTCTTTCTGGCATTTCTGGCTCTTTTGGGCAGATGTTTAGGGACCCCCGGTGAGACCCTTTCTGACAAACAGGAGGCTGAGGGAAGGGGCTGGCGAAGGCCTCCCCCAGGGCAGGCACCTCCACCCTCTTCCGGTGCAAGGCCTCTGGGTCTAGACAGGCCCCGGCTGGGCGGTGTGTCTGGGAGGCCCTGGCTTCTCCACAGCACCTTCCCTCCCGGCCCGACCCCTGGGTCTCCTCGTCTCTGCGCTGACACAGGGCCCGGCCCCCCAGAGACAGGAGCTTGAGGCGGACCCAGGGCCCAGCCCCGGCCCTGCCAGGTCCTTCCCGGCACCACGGGGGGCAGGGCTGAGGGCGGAGCGCCTCGCCCTGCAGGGCCAGCTGGGCTTTGCTGCCTCCGGGCTCTGTGGCAGGCTGCGCCCCCTCGCCCAGAGAGTGCCCTGGCATCCAGAATGAGGCTCTCCGCTGAAGCTTACTGGCCCCTGGACGCACAGGGCGCTGCCTCCCCGCCTGTGGGGTGGCCCCCAGCACCTCTTCCTGCCAATTCATCCTACGGCTGGGAGCAATTGTTGGTTTCTTATCTTGAGTCTCTCACTAAGAAGCTTTGCTTTCTTACCAGGAAACAAAACCTTAATCATTTTGATCCCAAAGAGGTGTATGATGATCATCTCCCTCCAAGGAAGGCTGTTGGGGTGGGAGGTGATGACTCATCAAAGATCTCCCTGAAACTTCAGGCTAGTTGTCAACTCAGGAGGCGGTTCGCCTTTCTGAGCCTCGGCCTCCGCCATCTGACACAAGAGCTTTTAACAGCAGCTCTGGTCAAGGTCTTCGGGAGGACTGAACCCCGGGAGAACGCCCGGCGGTGGCAGGGGCCTGGGCCTGGCATGCGGGAGGTGCTCCCTGACGCTCCCAGAATCCCAGTGGCCGGGACGGGTGAGCACCAGCGACGGCCCAGGCCCCTCACGGCGCTTCTCACTGCTCCCTGACCCGCGGGGCTGTGCCGCTCCCTGTGCGGGTGGCCACCTTGTGGACATGGCGGCCTCTGGCTCCAGCCGGCTCAGCCCGGGACCAGCTCTGTCCCGCTGCACCTCCCGCACCCACCTCTTTGCCGCAGCTTTAACCAGGAGAGGCTGCAAAACCGTCCGCCACCCATTCCGGAAGCCCTTACCCCACGGCGACGTCTGCTGGGAAGAAAGGAAGTTGCTCTGGTGGGGATGTGGGAGGAGCACCAATTCACAGGTGCCTCCGGGCAAGAACAAGCCAGGTGGCATCTGCCGGGCTGGGCAGGGCCACCACCTCCCGCTGTGACCAGCAGGAGTCTCCCTGTGGGTGTGGGGGCTGGGCTGGCGGCTGGCAGATCGAGGGGCAAGGAACTCCTGCTGGCTCAGCTCACCTGCGGGGAGCAGCAGGCCGGGGATGTAGCCGGGGGCACCTGGGCCAGGGGCTCCCTCCCAGCCCTGCACACAGCTGGATCTCGGACTTCCGCCTCTGAGAGTAACCGTCTGTAGTTTGAACCCCGTGAGGGGCGCTTGGTTGCAGCTGTCCCAGGAGCCTGACGCCCACGCGCCATGCAGGCGGAAGGTCGCAGCACCCCAGGGTTCTGAGGGAGGCGTCAGGTGGGCCTGTCAGTGAGTGGTAGGCAGAAGGCAGGTATCTGAAGGGCAGGCACTGGAATAACTCTGGGTTCTGATCCCCGGCCTGGGGTTGGCCAAACCGAAGGGGGCCTTTCTCCATCTTGGACATCCGCCTCAGGTGCCAGAGGGGAAGGGGCTGGCAGGAGCTCACCAGCCCGAGAGCTGGCCTGCCGTGGGGCTCAGGCCCTCCCCACCTCCTCCAGGGGGCCTCCTGGCAGCTTCAGGCAGCAGGGCCCTGGAGCCCTTGGACCCCCCTGGCCTGCTCACACCTGTTCGGTGTGGGCGTAGCTGTTGCCTGGCCACACCCTGCCAGGACAGGGCTTCCATGGAGCACGGGATGCTCTCTGACAGAGATGCCCTTTGTGCCCTGTGGCCTCTGGGCAGGACAGGGAGGAATGCACATGGGGAGGAGGCCCTGCCTGCTGGGGGTGGGGAGCCTGGGTAGGAGGCTGAGAGCTGCCACGGGGCCTCGCTGTCCCTGAGGGTGGGGGTCATGGGAGCTCAGCCCCCTGTGCAGCTGACCCGCAGGGGCCTGGCCCCACCCCTTCAGCTGGCTCTCCTCTGCCCTGGAGGGGCCCTGGGGGCGCAGTCTGCCTGGCAGGTGGACTGGGGGGTGGTCAGCCCCAGTGTGATCACTGGGCTCCCCTGGGCCAGGAGCCAGGGTGCACCTGGGGCCCTTCAGTGGGCAAAGTAGAGAGAGGCCCACTCCCAGGGGCCGTCTGGGAGGATGGATGGGGACATGCAGCAAAAGGCATCAGACCCAAGGCAGCGGCCCAGGACCCTCCCTCAGCAGCCTCTCCCCACTTGCTTCTGGGGCTCCCTCTCTCCATGGGTCTCTCTCCTGCTCAGCTCTGCTGACACCTCCCACAGGTCTGTTGGCCCCTGGTCCAGGCAGCCGCACGTTGGGTCTGGAGGTGGGTGGCAGCAGGAAGGCCCCGTGGGCCAGGCGATGCACCCCTGGTGAGGCCTGGCCCCCTCCCTGCTCTCTGGGCCCCCTCACCACTGCGACGCGGGCCCCAGGTTTCCCTCCGGGCCATGGAGCAGGTGCTCCACTGCTTGGGACTCCTACAGCTGGACCACCGGGGCTGGTGACTGCAGCTCTGCCACTTTCTAGCTGTTCAACCTTGAATGTCATTGAAACTCTGGGGTGGGCAGAATTCCAGGGTGACCCAGTGACCCCCTCCCCCCCGTGTAACATCCTCCCCTTGAGTGTGGGTGGCACTATGAATATGAGACATGTCGCTCCCTTGACGATCACATAACATGGCAACCAGATGCAACTGGGGCCCTTGATCAGTTGACCTGGGTTCATCGAAGGGAAATTAGCGGGGTGGGTCTGACTGCTGGGTCGAGAGGTCGGAGGTGGATGAGGGTGGAGGCACCCAGAAGGCCTCTCTCCCCAGGAAGACGACTCCCCAGGGCCGGCTACGTCGGTGGCGATTTGTCACGCAGCACTAGCTGACCGATACACCTGGTAGAATAACTAACATGACTGCCCCGTGCCTCAGTTTTCCCAGCTGTAAAAGGGGGTCGCTGCAGTCCTTATAGGTTGTTTCAGGGATCAGAGGAGCCCGAGCAGCACTCTCAGGAAGTAGGGGGTCGTCACAGCCCTGACTCAGCCCCGTGCACCCCGGCCCCAAGCACAGTCCACTGCTCCACTGACCACGGCTTGGAGTCTCTCTCCCCCGAGCTTGAGGCTGGGGCTGTCCAGCTCTTCACTGTATCTCCTGGGGCCCAGAAAGGTTTAGCCCAGAGCCGGTGCCTGTAAATGTTTGGTGGAAATCTTCCTGGCTGGACAGCTGAGCTATTGGTCAGGGAGCAGGTGTGGGTCCCACGCGGGGTCTCGCATGCCCCCTCCAAGGAAGCGTGGAGGAAGGCTGATGAGCGCCGATCTCTGGGACGGCGCCTGTGAGGCGGGAGCTCCTTCCCCTGGACCCCAGCCGAGCCCCTCCTGGGGGCCCTGACAGGCCTGGACACGGAGCCGGGAGACGCAGGGGCCCGAGCGTCCGGGGCCGGAGGGGGAGGGAGCGTGGTGCCGGGGGTTCCCAAGGTGAGCAGGGTCTGGAGGACAGGCACGCATGTGACGGATGGCCCGCCGAGGACTGCCACCTGGACAAGGCTGGCTCCTGACTCAGCCAGCTGGCGGAGATGGGAAATTCAAGCCCGGAAGGGCCCCAGGACACATCGTGGGTCACCCTGGCACCCGGCACCGGGCAGTCTCCTCTGGCCGGCAGGGTCTGGGGGCTCCTTGGTCCTGCCTCAGCCTCACCCAAGGGAGTGTGAGGAGGAGGGGGGATCCTTGAATACGGAGCCCCAGTCTGTTGGGGTGTGGGGAGAGGCAGGAGGCAGCGAGGGTCTGGTTGGAGGCCTGGGGGAGGAGGGCCCACGGGGAGTCCTTGGGAAGGGGCAGGAGCCCGGCCAGAAGGCCTGGTCTGGGGCTGCCCAGCCTCCGCTCCCCCTCCCACCCCCCAGCGAGCCCTGCGCCCCCTGCACACACCAGCCTAATGGCACCCCAGAGAATCTGAGACATGGTCATCTCCTTCCCCCGGCCCCCACGCCCACCCGGCACCGTGGTTTCCCTTTAGAAGAGAGCCGTCAGTGCAGCCTCCCCAGCGGGAGGCTTCCCCCAGAGTCTGAGGCAGGTCGCGTGGCCCCAGGGCCTTCCCCGCAGGGAGAGACACAGCAGGTGGGGGCTGGGCGCTGGGAGGAGCAGCAGGGCCCCGGGGACCTCCTACCTGCAGCCTGGGCTCAGCTCCCTCACCTCTAGGAGAGCGTGGGTACTGATGCTTTGATAGTTCGCTTGGCCCACCTTCACGTCCCCTGCCTTGGCTGAGGGGCTGGGAATCCAGCCTGGGGTGCAGCAGACAGCATCCCCTGGGAGGGTGCTGGCCCAGCCCACAGCTCCTTCAGGGCACAGGGATGCTGGGCAGAGCTGTGTCCCCTGGCCAGGGGTCTCAAGGAGCTCTGATGGGAAGGTCTGGCTGCTTCCCCTGCTAGCCTCCAATGCGGGGGGCTCTACCTGCTGGGGTGGGAGGCAGAGACCTGAGGCTGACTGCTGCAGCGTGCAGTGGTTCCACCCTGTGGGGTCGGCTGCCGTGGGGGCAGAGCCCAGACAGAGGCCGGGCATCCGCAGGGAGCCGTCTGTGCAGCGTTGGACTGGACGCTGCTGGGGCCCCTGGGCCCAGGGGATCTTTGCCACCTGGCGTGTGGGCACTGTATCTTGCACCTACAAGACTTTCAAGAGCTACCTAACTACCCAAGACTTAGATTTGTCAGCTCTCAAAGATGAGTAGAAAATGCAGCATCAAATGAAGGACTGTTGGATTAAGTATCTGGTAACAACATTCGGCACACATAAAGCATGGCACCCCCCCCCACGAGGGCTCCCTGACTTCACAGAGGTTGTGAGGTGTGTGGGGTTGTTATCCGTACCTCCATACGGATGGGGAAACTGAGGCAGAGGAAGAAGGCGGGCGCTTGTCCAGGGATACGCAGCTGGAAGCACCCTGATTTGAACACAGGCCCCTTGCCCATAACCTTCGCCCCACCAAGCAAGGCCCACTGGGCCGATGAGCCCCGTCTAACATGGCTCTTTGCTGGAGAGCTGAAAGCTCCACCCTCAGCCTCTCCCTGAGGGTCTCCCAAGGGTCCCAAGTGGGCCACTCGTGCCCTCACAGAGTCTGTCCCTGCTGAGTTCTGAAACAGTGAGCCCAGGGCTGACGGCTGCGTCACATGGACCCCGAGGGGGTAACGCAGCCCGGGGGGTCCCTCCTGGCCTAGGCCACTGCGGGCGAGCAACAGCACCTGTACAGGTTACCCTGTCAACTGCGCAGAGTCCCGAGGGCTCCGATTCCCATTTTCATTGGAAGAGACAGAGTTCAGGCAGGTGCGGAACTCCCCCTAAGGCGCAGAACGGGAAGGGCAGCCAGGATTCCCACCCACCCCGCGCCTTCCCACAGGGCTCCAGCATTGACTGGGAGCCGGGGTGGGGGCGAGTCCTCCTTGCCAGGAGCATCAGCCCAAAGAGCTGTCACTGTGCCCCTGCAATGCCAGGGACCCCAGACCTCAGGCCCGAGGGTCAGCTCCCTGCAAGATCTCAGGTCTGAGGCCACCTTCCCTCAAGGGCATCTGAGCCTGGCACTGGGTCCTGGAGGCCCAGCTCTTCATGAAGGCCCTGCCAGCCTTGGGGTCTGGGGAAGTGGGGCCCTGGGACCCTGCATTCTGCTCCAGGGTCCCTGTTGGCACCCAAAGGTCTGGCCAAGTTCTCCTTCAGCGTCCTGAGAACTTCTTGGCTGTGCCCCCACTTTTGCCAGTGCCATGTTAGATCAGAGATTTAGAAATATCCCTTTCAAGTCTGTTTTTTAAAAAAGACATTGCTGGGGGCAAAAGAAGCCATAGTCAAAGGCACTGACGAGGGCGCCAGCGAATTCAGACCGGAGGACAGGTTAACGTCTGCTCAGAAGTCCTGAAGCTCCTGCGCCCCTGGCCTCCCTGCCCCTCCCGCCGTCCCTGTCCCCGTCCCGGTCCCTGTGGTGGCGCTGGCCCCAGCAGCCCGGAGGGCGACGCGGGTGCAGCCACGTGGCTGCAATGCAGCACTGCGTCCACTGCCCTGGGACCTGCCGCCCACCCGCCTGCCCGCCTCCGAGACCAGAGTGCCAGCCCCCAGGGAACTCGCAAGAAGTCAGCAGAGGCCTGGTGCGCTCCCGCCGCCTGCCGCTCCCCGACCCCCTTCCCATGCGGTCCGGGCCCCCAAGCCTGCTGCCCACAGCTCCCTGGCCCACCGCCACCAGCCCTCAGCGTGGCCCTTTCTCGCTGTTCTGGGCAGGTGGCTGGAGGCTGCAGGGGTGGCACTCACCGCGCAGCAGGGCGCAAGGGCACAGGCTCCAGGCTGGGCCTGTGGACTCTTCCCAGCTCTGCTCCTGGGGGGCCCTGCAGGCTGAGGTGGCTGCTCAGCCAGCACCCGGGGCCCTCCGGCTCTGGAGCCCGCAGAGGTGCAAGGGGGTGTCCGGCCGGTGACTGGGGGTGGGGTCATGGGCAGGTGTTCCGGGGGCTGTGTGTGGAGGCCGGCCAGGGCCAGTGGCTCCCTGCAGAGGACGCCGGTCCGGGGCTGCAGAGGAGACAGGCGTTCCAGCTGTGCTCACAACTGCCCCCACGTGCACCTCCCTGAGCCTGCAGCCGTCTCCCTGTCCCAACCGCCACTCAGGGCCAGCCATGCAGCTGCCCCCTGTGGCCTGGCACGTCTGGTTGCAGGTGCCCCTGGGGTGCCACCTAATCTAGGGTTTACGGGGGAAACAGGCTCATCAGTAAACACCGGGAAGACCCTCCTGACTGGGCACCCCCATGCCTTCCCGTGAAAGACTAAGGCACAGAGAGGGTGGGTGCTCGCCAGGGTCACACAGCAAGTCAGGGGTCCAAGTATTTTAGTGTCAGTCTCCATCCACATGGGGACCCAGGACCACACCAGCCCAGCCCAGCCCAGTCCTGCCTAGCTCCGCTCCACCCACTGCCCCCCTGCCCGGCCCTGCTCATCTCAGCCAGCCCAGTTCTGTCCACCCAGCCCAGCTCTGCTCACCCCTCCAGGAGAATGCCTGCCATCGCTCATAAGTCTGTTTTCAGGAAGCTGAGTTCAGAGCGTGGCCCCCACATGCCGCTGGCTCTGTGCCTGGGGAGGAGGGCAGTGGGGCAGGCAGTCTTACCTGGAATGGCCAGCAGTGCCCTCTGGTCCTTGGAGGCGGGTCTCTGCCTCTGGGATGCCAGCCTTTCCTTAACTCTCAGCTCTGCCGCTGGCCAAGTGGCCCCATGGCTGCAGGATTCAGGGCTGCAGGGAATGGGCTCTGGGGGGCAGCCTGGGCACCTAGCTGCCCGCACCCTCCTCTGCCCTGCTTGGCCTTGTAAACATGATCTTGGACATCTCCTTTGCCCAAACTTATCACGTCGAGGTAGATGCAGAAAACCCCTGGAGTCCACGGCCTGGGCTTTACCAGCACCTGCCAGGCAGGTCCCTCTGTCTCTCCATGCCTCAGTTTACCTGACCGCATGCGGATGTCAGGGGTGTTCTCTGTAGGGAGGTGCAGCTGAGTTTGGGGCACATAGTCAGTGCTCAATAATCACACTGGGAAACATTCTTTCTCCCATTTGACCCTCCTGAGGATGCTTCCTGGCAGGGGTCACAGATGTGGACTCGGAGTCCCTGTGAGGCTCAGTGGCTTGTCCCTGAGAGGCTGGCTCAGGAGAAGGTGAGCCCCATCACACCCCAGAGGGGAGACGCAGCTGTGGCCAAAGGGGGCTCAGGGATCCCGCAGGGTGCAGGGGGTGGAGAGTGAGTGTGCGTGCACGTGTGCATGCCTGTGTGAGACCAGTGAGGAGGCCCGATCATGGAGCCATTTACAGACCGCTGGGGTCAAATCCGGGGAAGCTGGGCATCTGCCCAGTGGAGGAGGCTGCATGTGTGCGGGGGGCTGGGGGACGGCTGAGGTGCGTGGAAATGGGCGTAGGGCAAGCTGTGAGCTGAGATGTGGAGCGTGGTGGTGGTGTGGGCTGGGTCTCTGCCTCCCTCCTTCCTTCATCCTGGGCGGGCAGGTGGGGATTCCTTGATGATGAGGAAGATGGAAACTGGTGACAAGGGAAATGGGGAGAATGAAGATGGTGGTGGTGGGGATGGGGACGATGTGGGGAGGCACCTGGGGGTGGTGGCAGCATCGCTGGGCTCCCCTGGAGCCTAGTGGGCCCCCCCACTGTCTCTCAGCATGTCAGCTGGGGCCATCTTCAACCCTAAAAACCTGCACTTCCCCCTTCGTGGTTTCTGGCCAGCCCTGGGAGCCAGTGTCCACTCTGCCATTTCCCTGTCTAATTTGCCAAATCGTTTATCCCCTCTTACCCTCACAGTGTGATGCTCAAGGTGGTTTCAGACTCCGTGGGGACGGTGGAGGCTCTATTTTGGAACAGGGAGTAACTTGTCCTCCAATCCGCTCCAGAGAGGCTGCCCTATGAGGGGCCGGCCTGCTCACTGGGCACAGACGCTGCACAGCCTCCTAATGACATGCTAATGAGGAGAAGGCCCTGCCAGGCCGGCCATGCTGACTGCGGGGGGGGGGTTGTGGGGGGGCACCTCGCCGTCTGTCTGCTCTGGGCTCGCTAGTCTCTGGCAAGACAGGGCCTGGCTCCCCGCGGAAAGCCACCGAATGTCCTTCCTCGGCATCTCTGTGGCCAGCTGCCTTCATCCTGCAGGCCAGCTCTTCCAGGCCATTACCCCAGCCGCAGGCCACCTGCTGCCCCCGTGCTGGAGGGCCCACATGTTGTCTGCCTGGCAGGCGGGGTCATCTCTAACAAGCCTGAGCCGCCATGGCTCCTCTGGCCCTGCGCAGCTGGGGCACGAAGGTCCTCATCAGATGCCCCAGAGCACGTGGCATCCCAAGGTGGTCCACACATGTGTCAGCAAGGCCCGGTTCTGCGGCTGCTGAGCTGTGTGACCTGAGGCAGGCCCCGCTTCCCTCAGTGTGCCCCTCTGTGGAGTGCAGGGCTCTAGTCGGGGCCGGGTGAACCCTCACCTTGCAGGGGAATTCAGTGCCACACACATTTCATTGCATATGAAACATGAAGACAGGCCCACACATTCACAAGGAAATGAGCTCTCTCCTGTTTTCTTGAAACAGAGGTCTCCCCAGGTCTGTGTTTCCCAACTCCCCACCCCAAAATAGGAGCAAAACGACCCAGTTTCCTCTTTAACCTAGGAAAGCCCAGTGCCTTGCAGGCAGGATGTCAGGGCTCGTGGTGAGAGCAGAGAAGGGGCCCCAGGGCAGCGGGAGGCAGGACTGCACGCAGCCAGCCCCTCTGTTGTGGCTCGGTAGCCACGCTGTGAGGTTTGCCAGCCCCTGACTCAAAGAAGCCAGAAAGCTGGATTTTGATGTGAAATTCCCCAATCATTAAGTTCTGGCAGCTAATTTAAAAAGCTATAGTTCCTGCGAATGCCAGCAAAGCTGCCTAAAGGATGCCTGCCGAGGGCTGCCCGGGCGTCTGGTCAGCTCTGGGCTGCAGGGTCCCTGGTGCAAAGGTGCTGGGTGGTCTCAGTGTGAAGGCTCCTTGTCAGCAGCTGCAAACGGCCAGTTTGGGGGAGTGCGGTCTCTCAAAGCCCCTGCCCTGGTGCCCCGGGCACCCACTGGGGGTGATCAAATGCAGACAGATGAGTCCCAAGGAAGCTCTGGCTGGCAAAGGTCAGCTGGCAGAAGGGATGCCAGGGCACTGCTCCAGGGCAGGGGGTGGGGCGGCCCCTGCTGAAGTCTTCCCTGGGCCTCGGAGCAGTTCTCCTCTGGCTCCCATGTCGGCACCACCCTGCAGACGCCCAGCTCCTGCCTCGTGTCGGGCCTGTACTGGAAGCAGTACCCAGACCTGAGTGAGACAGACTCGGCCCCCGAGGCCACAGGAGCAGGTGCTTGGGGGGGCGATGACAGGCCCCCAAGCCCCTCCAGGTACCAGCCCACCAGCCTGCATTGGAGCCCCCGATTCACCTGTAAGTCAGAGGCCTGGGTCCCCCTTCGCATTCTTCTGAACGTAACTGCTACATGCAGAATTCATATATTGAAGCCCCACCCCACAAACTGATGGTATTTGGAGGCCATTAGGTCACGAGGGCAGAGCCCTCAGGATGGGGTCGGCACCCCAGGTAGGAAGAGGGGTGGAGGAGGGCTCTCCCTCTGCCCTGTGAGGACAGGGAGAAGGTGCTGTCTGCACACCAGGAAGCAAGCCCTCACCAAAGCCAGCCACACTGGCACTGTGACCTGAGACTTCCAGCGTCGAGGACTATGAGAATTAAATGCGTCTCGTTTAAGCCGTCCGGTCTGCGCACAGCCCTGTGAGGTTGGGGCGGGCCCCAAAGCCTTGGGGACATGTGTGTTCTGGAATTCAGAGTCATCGTGATTCTTTCCAGTTAGAAAAAGGGTGAGATGAGCTCTGTTTCTAGAATGATACCAGACTTATTCTCCTGCTACTCGATATCCATAAACTCGGGGTGGGGGAAAAGAAGCCACTGTTTGCAGACATGAAAGCAAATAAAAGCAAAGACACAGACTGTATCAGTTCCCAGTTTTGCCGCTGTAAAGCATGACCACAAATCTGGTGCCGTAAAGCAACACAGATTTATTACCTGAGAATTCTGGAGGCCGGACCCTCGAGGGGTGAGCTGAACTGTGGAGAGGACCCCTTTCCTGGCTGGCCCTTTCCAGCTCCTACGGGCTCCCGACATTCCTGGGCTCGGTGCCCGTCCTCCTTCTTCACAGTCATTGGGCGGCACCTTCGGTCTCAGACTGTGCACCATTGTCCCCGTCCTGCCTGCCTTCTTTCTCGGGTCTTCCTGCCTCCCTTTTATAAGGACCCTTGTGATTATATTGGGACCACCCAGGTAATCCAGGGTAATCTCCCCATCTCAAGATCCGTGATTTAATCACATCTGCAAAGTCCCTTTTGTCATATATGATAACATCCACAGATTGCATGGGTATTTTTTAGGGGGATATTTTTGGGCATCCCTCAAGCACGTGTTTATAGTCGTGTCTTTTTGATGGGTGGATCCTTTTATCATCAACAAATGTCTGGTAGATCTCTAGTAACAATGGTTTCCTTAAAGTCTATTTTGTCTGGAAATAGTATAGCCACTCCAGCTCTCTTTTGGTTATTGTTTGCATGCTACATGATTTTACATTCAACCTGTTTGTGCCACTTGTAGTGTGTCACTTGTAGGCAGCATTTCGTTGTATCATTAACCAAAATCCATTTTGCTCATCTATGCGTTCATATGGAGTGTTTACATCACAGAGGGGGTAGACATGTTTTGGGGGGATTATTCAGACCACCACATGATCCCAGGAGACGCATTAATTGAGTGCTACCTCTATCTAGCTCTTTTCCTGTGGTGCCCTGGAGAACGGAGCCCAAGTAGAAAGCATTTAGCCTCAGGCGGCTGGAAGACAGAGGTGGGAATTGGGGGACACCAGAGGGCCTGGAAGTGAAAGGAGAAAATTCCAGAATGGAGGGACACACAGAGAGGAGAGTCCCAAATTTGTGTACAAATGTCCCTCAGATCCTTGGCAGTTCCTGAACTGGGCACACTCAGGAAGAGACTGCAAGGAGACGGGGAATGGCTGCGGCGAGAGGTGACGTGGCCGGGCAAAGGTTTTTAGCCGCTGCCAAGTGCTGGGGACCCAGAGTTTAGAGTCCAACTCTGGCCAAGTTAGACAAGCTTTGCAAATGAATACCTCTGGCTTTCCACGGCCATCCCAGAAGGGCCACACGTGAGGAGTATAGGCCACACACCAGGAGGGTGAAGACCAAGGGTGAACCTACCTCAAGAAATCCTACAGCCAAGTTGCCATAGGATCAAGGTGATCTATTAGTAACTTAATTGTCTGCCAAAACAACTTAACATTTTTTAGAGGAAGATACCACAAATTCAGAGTATTTACAATGTATCATCCACAATAAAAATCACTACCCATAAAAAGAAGTAGATAAATGTAACCCATAATCAAGAGAAAAAAGCAGTTAATATTAGCAGACTCATGGATGACCCAGATATTGGAGAATCAGATAAAGACTTTTAAAGAACGATTATAAATATGTTTAAGGATTTACAGGGAAACTTGGACAGAATGGGTGAACAGACAGGAAATGTCAACAAAGAAATGGAAACTATAAAAAATCAGATAGAAATTCAAGTAGTGAAAATCACAATAGCATATTTCAACAGATGGGCTTAACAGTTTAATGGACACAGTAGAGGAAAGGATCAATGGATCTGAAGGTAGAGAAACACAGATCATCTAGTCTGAAGCACAGAAAGATTTAATAATTATATCACCCGGTATCATCCCTGAGCATGGTGCCATATCAGTGACCCAAAATGGGTGTAACTGGAGTCTCAGAAGGATAAGAGGGAGAGCATAGGACTGGAAAAAATATTTACAGAGAGAAGTGGTGAAAAGCTGACAATTGTTGACAGAGATGGACCTAGTCTGGGGAGGCTTAGTGAATCCTAAGTGGAACAATAATAAAAAAAAAACCTATCTAAGCATTTATTGTTGAACTGCTAAAATGCAGAGGTAAAATTTTCAAATGCACCCAAAGGAAAAAAGATACGCTACATTGAAGGAATCAATGATAAAATGAAATCTGACTTACTATCATCTGAAATGGTGGGAGCCAAATAACATGTAATGACACCTTTCAAATGCTGAAGTCAATTGATTTACAATGAAGGTGTCAATGTCTTTTCAGCAAATGTTTCTAGAATGACTGGATATCCATATGGGAAAAAGAGAGCCAAACTGATCAGACCTTGACCACTGTTTCACACGAGCCATGTTTAATTTGAGAGGAACCTCAGGAAAGGCAGACCTGGGAGGGAGGCCGCACGTGTGCCTTGTGTCCCTTGTCTCCCCCAGGTCTGGTGCATGCTGTCCCAGGGCCCAGCTGCCAGCAGCCTCCTGTGGGGATCCCCATCTCTCTCTTCTTCTCAGAGCAGGTGCCTGTGTCCTAGACCTTCCTTACTTTCCCCACAGTGGCAGCCCTCCCCTCCCACCACCACCTGTGCAAGGTCAGACAGGCACCCTCTCCTCCTGGAAGCCTCCCCTGCTTTCCAAGTAGGAATATGTGTCCCTCCTCCATGCTTCCCTAACACATAAACTGGGATATCAAGGGCAAATGGGAACAGTGACGCTCCCTAAGTCTGCAAACCTCTGTGCACACCCGGACACCCTGTCTTCCAGCTGCGTCACTGTGTCTGTCCCTTCTCCAGACACCAAGCTCCTCGGGGCCAGAGGCCACACCGTGGTGCGTCCACATCCCGGGCTCCCACCCAGTGCCCAGGATGGAGTTGGCTCTAATGATACCCGTTGGCTTAATGGGGAGAGTGTGGTCAAGGGAGGGCGAGGGGCCTGGGGTGGCTGCACTCTGCAGTGAGCAACCTGGGCCCTCCCGAATCTGACAGCCTTCCCAGGCTTCAGGTCGGGGGTCAGGACTCGGGCTGGCCCGGACGGTTCCAGGGCCCAGGAGCAGCCTGGTGTGATTTTGTGGTGTTGCACTCTGATTCGGCCATATCGCTGATTCGTTTGACCCCAGCATCCATGCAGTCCCCATCCACCCATCCGTTCAGCAAGTGCTTGTCAAGCCCCTGCTCCCGGCCCCTTGGTTCCTCAGCAGTGGGGAGGCAGTGGTGGGAGAGCCACCAGGCCCCTTGACCTCAAGGAGCTCCCCTTCTGGAGAGACATGGGCACGGACAGGCAAGCAGACAGGAATGTAAGAAATGAAGCCTGAGGAGGGGGCCCAGGCTGTTCTGGGCAGGTGGCCACCTTGGGTGCTCGGCCGAGGCGGCTCCACCAGAGGAGCTGACGCCACCGCGCGCCGCCAGGGAGCTGCCGGCTCACAGGACAGGCCGACGCAAGGGCAGACCCTGATGGCTGGGCAGGACCTGCCAAGGGTGAGAACGTCCGCAGCCAGCGCGGTGGGCGAGCCAAGGACACGGCTGCTGGGGACAGCTGGAGCTCTGCCCGGAAACGGAGATGGGAGAGGTGACGCATTTGGCCTTAAAGGTCAGGATGAGCGGGCAGAAACGGTCCACCCTCTTCTGTGGCCCGACTGCCTTGCCTTGGTCCCCCCTGGGATCCAGATGGAGAATTTCCTCCGCGCCTTATGCAGAAGGGTCTCTCGCAGCCAGGTGACTGCTGGAGGTCACCTGGCTAGGGCGGTGCCAGCAGGCTGAGAGACCAGCCTGGTGACAGCTCTGTCCCTTCAGCTGACCGCGTGCTTCTCCGGGACCCGGGACACTCGCCAGGTCTTTGGAGCTCAGGCTGGTGTCCCACACCCCAGCAGTGGGTTGTGGGGCCAGAGGTCTCCACACTCCCCACCTGTCTAGACCAGTATATTAATCCATTCCCCAGACACAGTCAGCCGCCCGGCTGCCATCTGTCCCCACCGGCACACAGATGGATGCCCTGCAGCAGCCATTTCCTGGGGCTGGGAGGATGGGACTGATGCTGGGGCACCCCACCTGGGTGACTGCTTCCCACCCTGATCTCATTTCCAGGCCTCCCAAGAAGGAAACCACACCCCTCCTTGGGGTCTGGCCAGAAGGGACACAGGAATGAACAGTCCCTCCTGCCCCCCAAATCCAAGCCTCCTCTACCTACCAGGGCTCGGGGTCCTTCCCCCTCCCGAGCTGGCCTTTGGCCTGAGGGGCCCTTGCCTCCCTCTGTTGGAATCATCCGGCGTAAGGGGGGCTTGTGGGGCCAGAACCCCGGGAGGGCAGGAAGCCTGTAAAGAAGGTGGTTGGGGTGGAGACAGGTGGGCTTTCCTTCTTGCTTCTGGGTGCTCCAAAGCTCCCGTAATGACAGCACAAAACTTTTCTAGTCAAAAAAAAAAAATCTCATGACTCTTAAAAGCGATTCTGTGATTGTAAAATGCTGTTGTCACGGGTTCCACACGGCACATTTAGAATGTCTCCATTTTTGGTAAAACTTGGAATGTCTGTGGGTCTCCATTAAGAACATAAACACGACAGGGACTTAGGCCCAGTCGTCTCCCTCCGGATCCAGAGTTTTGGTAATTTGTCTTTTCAGCATTTTCTGCAGGGCTGGGACGTCTTGACAGTGACCGGGAACTGGTTTTTTGATCATCAGAAACCACATAAGGTGACGTGTGCTCTGAAAGGTGAAGCATCTGGCTGGGGTTCCCGCCGTCCCCTCTCCCGCTTCCCTACGGGGGACAAACCTTGGCTGGGCAGGGTGTGCAGGGACGGGGCGGGTGGCAGGGAGCCACGGATTCCTGGGCGGAGGGGACGTTAGGGATGGGGTTGGGGGCGGGAGCGCCTTCCTGGCAGCAGGTGTCGGAGGGCGATGGGGCTGGAGGGGCAGGGAGGGCGCGTGGCACCAGCCTCCCCCGGAACCCCTTTTGGCAGCCAGCTTTTGGGGGCATTTGGTGAGGAAGTGGCGCCATCTGGTGGCCCGTGAGGAGACTGTTGGGAAGGCGGGGAGTGGGTGGTTACCCGGGGGTGTCCCTTCGGCTCCTTCGGGGACCAATCAGCAGTGCGGCCTTAGCCCTGTTTGGGCCTTGGGGGACCACAGCTGTCACTCTGTCCTCAGCCCTTGGGGCCCCAGGGCGAGTGCGCTGCGGGTAGGGGGGATGACAGAGTCCTGGCAGGGTCTGGCGAGGGGTGGGGTGGGGGCAGCCGCCCCTACATGAGGCCCATGGGCAGGGACGCGGCCCCCAGCGCGGCCTCCTCCCCGAGGGCCCTCTGGAGAACCGCGCGCAGCGGCTCCCGCTTCCCGGGCTGCCGGCCCACCGTGAAGTAGACGAGCGGCCTGGAGCTGCTGTGGACGCAGGCCAGGAAGGCGGCCAGCGGGGGGAACACGGGCAGCAGCAGGTTCAGGAGGGGCCGCAGGCTCCAGTAGAGGACGAAGGGCAGGCCGCAGAAGAGGAGCAGCAGCACAGAGCCCAGGACGATGCCGTAGAACTTGGGGCGCTGGCGCTGGGAACAGCAGGCCACCCAGACGAACAGGACGAGTCCGGCCACGCAGGCCGCGCAGACCAGGGACAGCAGCCACACGACGCTGGCCGAGTGGTACCGCAGGCAGGTCAGGGGGCGCGCGCTACTGCGCAGCAGGCCGCAGGCGTTGCTGGTCAGCAGCACGGCCGGCGGGCCCAGGGCCCAGACCAGGCCGCAGACGACGCCCGCTGTGTGTCTGGGGCGGCAGCGCTGGCAGCCGGAGGGGACGACTGCAGAGAGGCAGCGCTCGGCGCTGAAGGCCGCCAGCAGCCAGAGCCCCACGGAGAACCCGGCGAAGGCGACTGCGAAGTAGAGGGTGTCCTCGGCGCCCAGGGCGGCCTGCACGACGGAGAAGCCCACCTGGCAGGCGAGGAACAGGAAATCCGCGGCGGCCAGGTGGAGGATGTACACGGAGAAGGGGCCCTTCTTGATGTGCAAGCCGAGGTGCCAGAGGACGAGCCCGTTGCCCACCAGGCCTCCGAGGCCGACGGCCAGGGTGAGGTAGAAAACGACGCTGTTGAAGGTTCTCCAGAGCCCGAACATGCTGGCTGGCTCCCGGGCGGGCAGGAAGGGCCCTGGAAAGAGGCGACAGAGTCCGGCAGTGCACGGGTCCCCCAGTGCAGCCAGACGGGCCCCCAGGCGGCGTGGGGGCCTCCCTTCCCCGTGGATGGCCAAGCCCTGCGGCTCACCGCCTCTCCGTAAGAGGGGCGTTGGGAAGATAGTGATGGTTGACAGGGCGGGGCTGGGCGGGTCAAGGCCCTGCCCTCCTCCAGGCTGGATGGGCAGACTGGTGCTGGCACGGGCACTGATTCACAGGCCCTGCACGGTAAGGTGTGAGGTGGCAGAAGCCAGCAGTGGGCTCACGCGGGCAGGGGCTTCCTCCCCCCACCATCAGGGGCCCTGCTGGGGGCCTCCCGCCCAGAGGGCCTGGGCCACACTCCTACTAAATCCCCCACCCTAGGGGGCCTGCTGGGTGGTGTGCAGTGGTGGCCCTGAGGACACTGTCCTGTGCTGGCGGGGGGAGAAGGGAGGAGGGAAGATGTTTGGGGGCCACCCGGCAGCTGGGAGGGTGTGGGAAGGCAGGGGAGGCGCTGACCATGCCTGCAGGCTCTGGCCCAAGCAGAGGCTAAGCCCTGGGGCCCTGGCACAGGGGGGCCCGCACGGCTCTGCTCTGCAGCCTCAAAGCAGGCATGGGGTCTCTGGGGACAGGTCGCAGGGCCGGGGCCTCTGTGGAGGTCAGCTGCTTCTGAGAAGAGTCCTGCTCTGGTCCAGGCCTGTGCCCTCCGAGGGGAGGGAGAAATGGGCACTGGGAGCCCGGCCCAGTCATGGAAGGTCTCAGAGCATCCCCACCCCCATCCCGACCCACACAGGTCTGGGGGATGCAGCCAGGGAGCCCTTCGCACCCCGCTCTGTGTTAGTTGCTGTGGGGTGGGGGTGCCGTGGGGGGAGGAGAGACACACACAGAGAGAAATAGAGACAGAGAGAGATGAATACAGAGACAGAGATGGGCAGAGAGGGAGAGAGGGGGAGAGAAAGAGAGATGGAGGGAGACAGGGAGAGACAGGGACAGACAGACAGAGCTCCCAAGCCGCACCGCGTGCCCCTGCTACCACGCCTTTGCTGGGCTGTGCCCCTGCCAGGGACACCCAGAGCCCCACCCCACCCACCAGGCCCCATGCCTCTAAGGCCCCACCGTGCCCTGTGCCTGGGGCCTTCTGCAGCAGCCCTGAGCCTCCCTGCCCAGCACCCTCCTCTGTGGCTGTCCTTGTGCCCAGGGTGGGGAAGGGGTCTGGCCTCTGTCCCCGGGAGCCTTGCAGCCTCCTCACCTGCTGTCAGCACGGTCTCTGGGCCGGGCTGGGACAGCTGCACTCACCACCCCGGCCCTAAACCCTCCCACCCTCGGGGGGCGGGGTGGCTGGCCCTGCCCCTCCTCCTCAGCCCTCCCTGCACACGGACCCTGCTGCCTGGCGCTCAGAGTGGACTGGGCAGCCTGGGCCCCTGGTCCGGGGGACCATACCTTCTGGGCAGCTCCTGCTCACGAGCACAGCCGGACCCTTTCTGGCTGTGAGGCTTTGCGAGAATGACCTGACCCCTCCATGCTTCAGTTTCCCCTCTGCTCAGATGGACAATTCATGGTCAGCCTGGCAGCTGGCTTGGGGCTGGATCCGTGACAGGCCACCGGTGGGTGCTGCTCCGGGCGGTCTGCAGAGCTGGGGCCCCTTCCTAAGGGCCCACGCTTACCATCTGCCTGCTGGCCTCGGACTCTTTGGGGTTAAAATACTTTCAGTGAGCCCTGCACACTGAAATGTTCCCGACAAGGAATTACCTTCCCTGTGGACTGTTCAACAGTCAGAATCATGTCGTAAAGATGCTGTTTGTCCACAGACATGATGAATCTCCTCCCGCCACCTGCAGTGTGCTAGCACCCCGGACCCGCCTCGGCATCTCTGGAGGCCCATCCTCTCCTCAAAGGTCCCTTTTCTGGAGCTGTGCCTGGCCCTGGTGCTTCAGACCACCCCAGGCTGCCCAGCCGCCGCCCCTTTGCTGTTCACTCCACACTTGCCCATCTCCTGGGCCAGCTTGCGCTTTCTCTCTTGGCTGACTGTCTGCCCACCTCACCCAAGGGAATGTCGCCTCCTCTCGGCCCTCTGCTGCGAGTGGGGCCTCGTGTGGCAGGGCCCTTGGCACAAGCTGGAGCAGAATGTCGGCAGTAATGACAGCAGCACACACGGGCGTGGGGGGCATCACCCCCAAAAGCATGTCCGGGACCAGCCCCTGGAACTTGTGAATGTGCTCTTATGGGGGGGCGGGTCTTTGCAGAGGTAAGGGAGGGTTTTGAGATGAGGTCATGCTGGATGCCCCAGGGGGACCCTAAGTCCAATGACAAGTGTCCCTATAAGAGAAAGGAGAGGGCAGACACACAGGGAGGGGCCATGTGGCCACAGAGGCCAAGGCCAGGGGACGGGGCCACATGCTCAGGACCCTGGAGCCACAGAAGCTGCAGGAGGCAGGGAGGCCCCCCTGGGAGCCGAGGGAGTGCGGCCCAGATGCCTGGAGGGCACACGCTGGCCTCCAGACTGAGAGAGTGGGAGTCTGTTGTGTCAAGCGGCACCTCCCACCCGGTCTGTGCCATTTGCTCCGGCCGCCCCAGGACACTGACACAGTCATGCAGGCGCTGTGGAATTGCTCCCTAGGAAGCATCTCATTTACTCCACGGCTCTGCCGCTGAGCTCGCCGTGTCCTTGCCGCTACTTACAATGGGGAAACCGAGGCAGAGCGCACGCCACAGCTTGTCCAGGGCCGCACAGACCCTTGGCAGTGGGGGACTCGAGCTGGGCCGCCCATCTCTCCGATACTCTCCTGTCTCGCTGCCCGGAGCTCAGCTAGGCTGGAGCACCTGGGGCTGCCCTGACCCTCGCAGCCTTGAGCTGTCACCCGGACCACCGAGAGCCACTAACCCAGCGGGTCCTCTGGAGCTGGTCCGGCAGCGGGGTGCCCCGAGTCCCAGCCCTGGCCAGGCTTCCCGGGGAACAGGGCTGGCACCTCTTTGGCATGCGCAATGGGCGACTTCAGTCTGCCCTGGGCCCAGCTGCGGCCGTGGCTCCTCTCTGCCCTCGTGAACGAGCACACAGGCGTAGGGACGGATTTGTCACTAGTGGGTGTGTCATGGGCATTCCGAGAAGCACATGCTAGGGGAGCCGAGGAAAAGGGACCGGGGTGTGGGCGGGTTCCCCAGTGAACCTGCTGGCCCCACGGGTTCCACTGCCACCACCCCCCTGAGCCTCAGGACAAAATTGGCCCAACTCTGAGAGCTGGGGGGACATGAGGCAGCCTAGGTCCCCCAGGACCAGGAGGGGAGTGGGGGTGGAAGAGGGTCGCCCCACTCCCTGGCAGTGGGATGTCCCTGTGCCATGTGCAGGACGCTGGCCTGTCCGCAGGAGGGCTCGGTGCTGAGGGCACGTCTGCATGGTGGCACTGGCACTGTCAGGACTGGCAGCACCCGCATCAAGGGGCCGGTGTGTCTGAGTCCATGCGGTGTTGCTCAGGGGTCTCTGTAAGAGGGGGCAGGCTGCTGGGGGCCCTCGGGGAGACACCGGCCTCCTCCCGCCCCCGAGCCTAGGGAGGACCCTAGGCTGGGAGTGCTGACACGCCTGGAAGCTAGACCCCCTGGGCCGGCACTGAGCCCTGCTGCCCCCATGGGGGCCCGGCCTGGGGGCTCCGTCTCCCCAAGCGTCCCTTTCCCACAGCTAAACTGTGAAGTTTACATGGTGCCCTGCAGATTCCATGCCCAGTTCCACGCCCAGTGTGTAGTAGGGACTTGGCAGATGCCAGCTTTTATTATGTTTATCCATTAGCTGTAAAAGGAGTTTTAAAGAATTAGGCCTTTTCTCTAAAAATACCCCTCCCTCGGAGTAACCAGCTCGGCCCATGACTGCACCTAGAGGTGGGTGGGGAGCAAGATGGGCCAGTGGAAGCCCCACGGCCGGTGGAGCTGCCAGAACAAGTCCCCCCACGGGCCCCCAGCCCAGGCACTGGGGGGAGGGGGCGGGAGTGTGTCTGGGGGTGAAAGAGTCCAGGACTTCTGAGGAATTGAGCAATTTCATGACAAGAAGATAATTCTCAAATAGATTTCATGTTTTAGGTTGAGTATTTTTGTCGTGTTTTTCCAACTTCTGAGATAATTAAATAGCTGAGCGTTGAGCGCGGCCTCACACAGGGAAACATGATGAAAGCCTGCAGACTTCCACCCAAGTCGGGGTGGGCGGGGAATGGCGGGTGTCCTCCCCGCCCCTGGCCGCCAGGCTGCCTTATGGCTCTGAAAACACTGGGGGTGGGGGGTAGCCCAAGCAGGCCCCCAAGGCGGGACAGGGCCCCACACCCTTCCTGGGAATGACTGGCCGCCCGAGCAGTGGTGTGCTTGCTCCCGGGGACACCGTCCCTGCCAGAACAGCCCCAGGGGTCCCAGGGTCCTGGTGCTGGGTGCTCGGGTGGGCCCTGGCTCTGTCCGGGCAGGCCTCCTGGGACCCTGAGCTCCTCCCCTCCCGACCTGACTCGGACGTGGGCTGAGTCTGGGGAAGGGGCTTCTTTCTTAGAGCAGCACAGCCTCCGGATCGTTCAGGGTGAGGGCTGGGGGCTGAGGCTGGCCGGGGCTCTGCAGGTGGGACCCTTGTGGCTCTGGGGGCAGAAGGGGAGGTGCAGCAGGCCTGCGGTCAGGGGTGCGGCCAGGGCGTGGAGGTCAAGGTTGTCTTTGCCCGGTGGAGCCTGGAAGCTCTGCTGCCCGCTTGGCCCTCAGCTCCAGCTCCCAGGACAGGCCACCCAGCCCCAGGGTCCTGAGGTCTTCGCACCCACAGGATGGGGCTGCTGGGCAGGTGTCAGCCAGCCTAGAGAACACCTCACCTGCCACGTGGGCTCTCCAGCCACGCACCTGCGGCCACGCCCATGACAGGGGTGGGGTCGGGCCATTCCCATGGAGACCCCAGGGGATGCTGCATTTCTGGGGCTCCTTGGAGAGAATGCCCCCAGATCCATGGGCAATAAGGAGGAATTTAGAGCCCCCCAAATCCCTGGATATGGGGCGGGCTCTCTGGGAGGGAATGAGCACAGAGGGTTGCTGACCCGGGTCTGCTGCAGACAAGGCGAAGGGCCAGGACTGGGAGGGGGTCAGGGGCTGCTGGTGGGGCTGAGGGCACCTGGGCCAGCCCGGGGCCAGCGGGTGATGGGAGTTCCGTCTGGGGTGTCCCTTCGGGCTCCTCGGCCCTCCTGCCCCTCTTGGGGATGCCTCATGCCGGGGCTTGTGTAGGATGGGAGCCACTCCCACTCACTCAAGGGTCCCTGGGGGAAGTCGCAGTGAGGAGGGTGAGAAGGGCTTTGTGCCTCTTCTGTTCCCCGTGCTCGGGGGGAGTTTATATCTGGGGGCTGGAAGCAGAGCTGCAGGCTGCTTCCTCTTCTGGGTCTTGTTTCCCCAAACTGAGGAGTTGGGACCGAAGACCGTGTCCGGGAGGTGGAGATGAGCTGGCTGCCTGTAGCTCTGCTGGGGGGAGGACCGAGCAGGAGCTTTGAGGTGTCCTTGGACAGGCGGATCAGCCCCAGGGGCTCCCAGCCTCCCAGGATCCCTGGACCAAACCTGCCAGGTGGCTTGGGAGCCTGGGGTGACGGCGGCTGGGATGTGGGCCTGGCCCACATGGCATGATGGCCAGGGCAGTGGTGCCTCTGATTCCAGGAAGTCACCATCTGGGCAAGAGTCCAGAGCCTCAGCCCAGCTCAGGAGGGATGGTCCCACCACGCAGGGGCCAAACCCCTCCCTCTCCGAGGCCTGGGTCCCGGGTGTCAGGATTCCCTTCTCCTGCAGATTGGAGAAAACAGTCCTCAGACACCTTAGTCTGTGGGTTGGGACTCACCACTCATGTGGGGCACTGGGGGCATTAGCAGGTCGTCTACAAGATGCTGGGCATTACTCAGAGCATCTCACATGTTAACTTACTCAGCTCTGGGGGTGCTGTCCCGGGGGAGACCAGGCTGCAGGCCGGGGGGCTGGGAGGGGCAGGGCCCCCATCAGGGGCCTCTCCACCCACCCTCGGCACTGGGGACGCCAGTGGTGGTGGCTTTCTGTTCTTGGTGAGGCTTTCGTCGCCCAGGCCTGGGGCAGGAGACGTGCCAGTGAATCCACTTCACAGCCTTGAAAAACAGACAGGTTGAAACAGCAGCCCCGTGGACTTGAGGAAGCCCCCCTCTCGGCCCCCTGTTCTGCCCTCACCTTCTGTCCTCTACAAAGAAATAAACACGGGGAACCTCTGCATCCGTGCTGGGGGAGGGGCGCACTGTTTTGATCTACATGTGACCTTGTTCTGAGATATAATGAGGGGCCTTGTGGGGTCACCACATTTTCCTGCTCGAACTCCTGGGGTTGCGGGGGGTCAAGCAGGGGGCAGACTCAGTCTGTCTGCAGAGATAGCAGCAGGAACCTGGTGGGCACGGGCTAGTTGGCACAGCGCTGGGCACATTGATGCCACATCCATGCGGCTGGTCGTGGGGACTGTGGTTCTCGCAGCCTGACATCCTCCCAGCCCTGCAGTGATGAGTCTGTTGTCTGCGCAGAGGCTTCCTTCCAGCGGGTCCCTGGGCTTCTGGGCACACACCCTCCGAACCAGGGAATCCCTCTGCTCATGACCCTGGCAGGAGCCGGGCAGCAGGTGGGGTCTGGAGGGACGTCTTTCTGTGGCCCAGAGCATCTGGGTATGACCAGACTGGGGAGGGCCTGGGCTCCCACTCGCCCGGAGAGTAGCCTTGAACACTGGGCTTCCTGGCAGGGGCCAGGGGGCTACAACAGTGGTTCTCAGCATCCTGTGCATGACAAGCCCCTGGGGAGGCTTCCTCCAAATGCGTATTCTGGGGCCTCAGCTCCCAGGGTGGGCGTGCCCAGAGCCTGCTTAGCAAGCTCCCCAGCTGATCCCCACGCACAAGGAGAGAAATGGCACCTCTGGGGCACAAGACCGGGTCATGAGCAAGGCCACTCTGGGTCCCCGCTGACCCCAGCCTCTGATCCTGGCACCTCCCTGAGGTGGCCTGCCCCTTCTGGGTCACAGTCAGAACCAGCTGGCTGCCTCCCCCTGCCCATCCACAAGGCCTCAGCTGTCACTGACCTGAGGTCTCCCTCCTGGCACCAGCCAGCTTCTGCCTCCAGGGCCCCCGGGAGGACCAGGCTGAGGCGGATGTTGGGTGGAAGGGCAGGCGGCAGAGCTGGAAGTGAGCGTGTGCTGGTAGGTGCCGAAGGCGAGGCGCAGGTGAGGGGGAGGCTGGCCTGGCACACGGCGCACTAGGGACTCTGTGGCACCACTGTCACCAGTCAAGTGTCCTGTGCAGGCCGTGGGCAGGCTCCCCAGTGGCAGCAGAGGGCCCAGGGGAGGGCTGCACGCAGGGGCCCAGGAGGCTTGGGTCTGCGGCAGGAAGAGGGCAGCCTGGCACTGCTCCGGGCACACGGCGGTGGCAAACTCAGGCCCATGACGACAGCAGAGCCACCTAAGTGCGGCCAGGCTGGTCTGGATGGGGGGCGAGAGGGCGGTTGGCTGGGCAGCAGCCAAGGAAGAGGAGGCCGGCACGGGCCGCGCCCAGGAGGGGGTGTGGGGCTGGGCGGCCCGGCCCCTCTGCCCCAGCAGCCACCCGGCCGGGGACCTGGGGAGGGACAGAGGCCGGAGGAAGGCCCCACTCCCCTGGGTGCTGTCAGGGTCTGCACGCGGGCTGGGCCCTCCTGGCCCCCTCGAGCGTCAGGGCACGAGGTCGGGTGGGGGCCCGAGGGGCTCAGGGGACCATGAGCCCACATGACGCCTGGGCTCTGGGGCTCAGGGATCCGTGCCCCTGCCCCGCACCAACCCTGGGGAGAGAGCCTAGCTAAGGGTTGGAGGGCGGCCGCAGCAGGGCTGAGACCCTGTGGAAGGAGACCCCCATTCCCGACCCATCACCTACCCCCGCCTTCCTTCCCTTTGCAAGGCGCAGAGCAGCCAGGCTTCCCCAGGTGAGTGCCGTGGCCTCGGTGGAGGCGGGGGTGGGGGGACAGCCTGCGGTTGGCAGGCAGGTCACCCTACAGCCACAGCAGCTCTTATCCACACGTGGCCCAAACCAGGCCCCTGGGAAACCTCATCCGTCCCTTTGCCATGTCCCCCTGGGGCTTTGGGGAAGACTCTGTCCCCCTCACCTGTCCCCCTCCTTTGCGGGTGGAAGACGGCCTCGTCTGAAGGTGAGGCTGGCTGCCTCCTGCGTGCCGAGGAGCGGCGCCCATCCAGCCTGCCGGTGCACGACGGTGCTTGGCTCCAGGAGGCAGCACGCAGCCCAGTGGGCCCTGAGCCGGCGGCGTTTTCGTCCCAGCATTCCCAGTGGTGCAGGTGAATGACAGACCTCGGGAGCACCCGGGACGTGGAGCCACAGGCCCAGCGATTGTCTCTGCGGGGTCCCTCAGCCAGCATCCGGCCTACCCCTCCAGGAGGCGGAAATCCACAGACGTGTGCATGTTAATGAAACACCCCCGGATTCACGGGGACACCCTGGCCCTTCACAGGCCCGGCCCTGGGGAGCAGGGCTCGGCAGGTGAGAACACAGAACCACCTTGCTGCGCCCTGGAATGTGGGCTCCCTGGGGGCCCACCATTGTCTCTCTGGCCTGTCAGGGAGCAGCAGAGAGCCACGCCCCTCACCCCCACTGCTCCCCTAACTGCTGCCTGCCACTTGCAGCCACCTGGCCCCATTGTGTTCTCCTGGCACTTGGTGCCCACAGCTCCTCTTTGTGGGGCTGGGCGACTTGGGAGGGGGCCTAGCTTGGGGCAGGGGCTGAGGCGGGGTGTGCCCTTCCCATCTTGGTGACAGTCTGCTCTCTTGTCTGCTGGGAGGTGCTGGGGGCTGTGGAGTCGGGTGCAGATGGTGGAGGGTGCAGAATGGCGCTCCCTGCGCTGGTGGTGGTGGTGGCTTGCTCCCACCTCCCTCTCTGCCCTCTCCAGTGGTAGAAAGCTCTAGCAGCGAAGCAGGAGCCGCCGATGGCCAGAGTCTGGGCATGCGCCACGGAGGGCCAGGGTGTGGGCATGTGCCACGGAGGGCCAGGGTGCGGGGATGCATGGCCCCAGGAGGGGCTCTGTGCAGCAGCACCGCCACCCAGTGCGTCCTGCTCACTGTCTGCTCACACCCTCTGTTCTCTGACGTGTGGATGGCAAGCCTGGGGCTGCCTGCACCTTGAGGGTGGGCGTGAGGGCAGGCAGCTCACTCCAGGACGGTGTGTCCTGCCCACAGTCCAGCCTAGATCTCCCAGGCTGTGGGGTCCCCCAAGGCTTGGGGCCAAGGCCCCAGGGGAGAAAAGGGCTCTTCATCTTGGCCACGTGCTCTGGACGGCAGCACCTGAAGCCCCTGGGAGGCGGGGCTTGGGGACAGGGCTTGGGGACATGGGATTCTGGTCTGTGGTGCTGAGTCCCTGCGTCACCCTACAGCACACGGTCCCACCATGTTCCCAACAAGGCCAAAGAGCAGGGGGGCTGGGGTCCCTGCCTTTACAGGTGGGGACAGGGCACAGTGGCTCCTGCTCCGGGAGGCCGGGCTAGAGTCTGCAGCCCTCAGGTCTGGAGGGAGACAGAGCTGGACCCCCTCCCCGCCCTGCAGTCTGTGGATGAGCTGCCTCCAGGTCCACAGGGCAGCTCCGGCCGCAGGGGCAGGTGGGGCCTCTCCGGCCCTGCACCCCCACCAGCGGGCCAGGCCCAGGGAGGGACCTGGGAGGGAGGAGGGGAGGGGGCTGCAAGACCGAGGGAGGGGAGTAGGGGCAAAGGGTGGGAGAAGGGGCCTGGGGAGGGAAGTAGGGGAGATGAGCAGGGGGCCTAAGGGAGGGGAGCTGGGGGAGGGGAGGGGAGCAGGGGAAGGGGAGCAGGGGGAGCAGGGGGCCTAAGGGAGGGGAGCAGGGGGAGGGAGGGAGCAGGGAGAGGGGAGCAGGGGGCCTAAGGGAGGGGAGCAGGGGGAGGGAGGGAGCAGGGGGAGGGGAGCAGGGGGAGGGGAACAGGGGGAGGGAGGGAGCAGGGGGAGGGAGGGAGCAGGGGGAGGGAGGGAGCAGGGGAGGGAAGCAGGGGGAGGGAAGCAGGGGGAGGGAGGGGAGCTGGGGGAGGGGAGGGGAGCAGAGGGAGGGAGGGGAGCTGGGGGAGGGGAGCAGGGGGAGGGGAGGGGAGCAGGGGAAGGGGCACACTCACGCGGGTAAGGGCAGGGAGAAGGCTAGGCTCCGATACCCCTCTGGGGGTCCGGGGTGGGCAGGCTCAGCCAGGGGGCTTAAGCCCTCTCTCTGCTGCGACCCTGGTGCCCAGGTCTGCTGTGGGGGGCCACCTGCCCAGCTGGCGGCTTGAGGGAGGGGGAGCTCTGTCGGTGGGGCCCTGGGTCACCGCGTCCTGGGGGGCAGAGGGGCCCCGTTACCTATTAGACGATGAGAAGGGGGAGGGGAAGAAGGGGCCCAGGGAGGACGCGGAGCTGCAGGTCAAGGCCCGGAACAGGCTGCGGCTGGTATCACCTCCTAGGGGACTCCAGGAGCCGCAGGTGGGACGCAGGGTCTGCCCGCAGATGGCCCTGGCCCGGCCCTGGCTCTGCCCCGGGACAGGACAGACATCAGGTCATGACGGAGAAGCCCAAGTCCCCAGCCAGCAGTGCCTGGGCTCGGGGCCCCTGGGCTGGCTCAGTGTCCCTGAGAATCGGGCCCAGCGTTCTCCTCCCCCCAGCACAGTGCCCAGGGGAATGGAGCCGGAGCCCAGCACGGGGGAGGTGAGACAGAGCCACAGGGGGTGGTCGTCATCCAGCCCAGCGAGTGCCCCCTTCTGGACTCAGCCCAGAGCTGGCACAGGCCAGGTGGCTCAGTGAGCCGGGCAGCGACCTCACCGGCACTTCAACTCAAAGACGCCGACCCCCACGAGACCTTAAGAGACCACTTCTCCCCGCTGGAAGACTTAGACGGGGGCCTGTCCTTGCAGGGCGCTCCTGTGTCTCAGGAGAGGGGGGTTGCCGGCCCTGGGCTCCTCTAGGCAGCAGAATGAGGGCGCTGGGGCCCCCCAGGAAGAGGTGGAGCATGGTGCTGTCCTCTTACACAGAGGCACAGGGCGGCTGGTCAGAGGCTGCTGCTCGCGCTGGCAGAGGGGAGCCCAGCGCACAGGGTGGTGCCCTGCTCACTTAGACCTGTGACCCTCAAAGACACCTGTTTGTCTCCAAAGGGAAGTGCCCTGTGGGGAGGGAGGCCACAACTGGTGTGCAAAGAGAAAGAAATTAGCTCAATGTTTGGCTTTTGATCTTCCAAGAGCTCAGATCCTAGGAACTCTTTCTTCATCTTTGTACATTAAAAACTTTCCAAGCTGACCATCTTTGCTAGGCTCTGGCACTTGGCCTTTAAGACCTCGGCATGCGTCTCCAAGAGCACTGGCATCCTCCCTCGTAAGCAGTGGGCACACAGAAAATTGCCTATTGATGCCCCATGTTAGCCAGTATCTCAGCTGCAAATCCGTCCTTCCCACCGCTCTGGGGCTGGGACCCTGTGAACCACATCCGGGGGTTCCCTGGGAGGCTCTGCCAGCAGGGGGAATGGTGCGCGGTGGAGGCTGCTGGGTGGGAGTAGTGCCTACGTCTTCCAGTTTTCTTTCTAGTTCCTGATTCTGGTTTATTTCATTACCAGTGTTGCCTTGGCAACCTTCTGCACCCAGAAGAACTGGGTGAGTCCAGTTTGCAGGGTTCCCTGCACTGGAGGAGTAGCCACATGGTTCCCCATTTGAGACACGGGCTGCCAGCGAGCTGGGATGCCCCCACAGAGAGCTGAGCTGCACCGCCGGGGGCCCCCCAGCTTCTACATTTCAACAGCTTGCCTCTTCCCTTTGCTGCCCCAGCAGGTCTTGCAGGTGGGGGGTGGCCACTGCGTTCAGTGGTCACCTCCTTTTTTTGCCTTTTCAGTTCTTCAATACCTCATGAGTGACTTTATATTAAATTCTCCGTTTTGCTCCCTGACTGTGCCCCTGCTGGATCTGAAATTGGTCCCGGTGGGATCCCAGGAGAAAAGTGGTAATAATTCCATCCCTGCACGAACTCTTAGAAAATGAAAGAGGAGGGGACATCTCCCGGCTGGCATTGCCTTGATGCCCAAAGCCGACAAAGACAGCACAGGGAGAGAAAAACAAAGACCAATATTCCTCGTGTACAGGCTCAAAACAAGCTGTTTAGTTGCGATTTTATGGGATCATCAGCAGACTTTTGATGACGTGCTGTTTTCGTTGAATTTCCTGACTTTAAAAATGAACATGGGTATGCGAGGTGCGTCCCCTCTGGGAAATGTACAGCCTGACTGCACTTTACAGTTCATAAAGAGCGTGGGAGGTTTCCACTTCCAATTTATTTCATTATTTATGACAGCACATCCTTCCCAGTAGATGAAGAAGCTCAGAGAGGGGGAGCAACTTGCCCCAAACCACACAGGTTCTGGCCAGAGCTAGACTTTGATCCAGACCTGTCTGACTCCAAAGTCATGCTCATTCAGCAGAGTAAGGTTTTTACCTAAAACCTACCATCCTACTTGTTAGTGGAAGACTAACAGGTTTTGGGGATGAAGCAGGAATGTCTGCTCTCACCACTTCTACTCAACATTCTCCTGGAGATCCTTGCCAACACAATAAGGCAAGAAAAAGAAGTCAATAGCATACCTATTGGAAAGGAAGAGGTAAAATTGCCTTTATTCACAGAAAACATGATTATCTACATAGAAAACCCCAAAGAGGCTACCCAAAACCCACCAGTTAGCTTGCACGGTCCCAGGAGACAAAGTCAATACACAGCATCAGTTGTATTTCTATATACTAGCAATGAACAAGTGGAGATCAAAATAAAAACACTACTTAGAATAGCATCAAAACCACAGAACACTCAGGGATCCATGTAACAAAATATGTGCAACTTCTGTCCACTTAGAACTGCAAAATATTGCTGAGAGAAGTTAAAGATGAGATCACTGTAGAGATAGGCTCTAGTCACATATTGTAGGATTCAGTATTCTGAGGAGGTCAATTCTCCTATAGTTGTCCCATAGGTACAATGCATTTCCAACCAAAATTTCACCAGGCTTCTTTGGTATAAATTGCCAAAACAATTTTGAAAAAGAGCAAAGTTGGAGAACATATACAACCTGGTTATAAGACTGACTATGATGTTAAATCAGTGAAAGACGGACATATAGGTAATTGGAACACAACAGACAGCCCAGAAATATATCCACATATATATGCCAACTGGTTTTTGATCAAGGTGCCGTGGTGTGATTGAATAATTGAACGGCTATTAACAACTGAACCTCCACATGGGAAACCAGTTAAACCCTTACTTTAGAGACACAAAATCTAACTCAAAATGCATCCTAGGCCTTGTAAATAATACTTGTAGAAGAAAACACAGGACAATATCTGTGACACAAAAATCATGAATCATGAAAGAAAATGTAGGTTAAGTTGGATCTTATCAAAATTGAAATCTTTTGTTCCTTGAAAGATACAGCTGAGGAGGTGGAAAGGCAAATCGAGGAGATAAATATTCATCATGTGTATCCGACCAAGGGCTTGTATCCAGAATGTGCCAGGAACTCCTACAAATTGATAACAAGATGACAAAGAAATGGGCAAAAGATTAAACAGATACTTCTCAAAAGAAGACAGAAATCAGTACGCACACGACAACGTCCCCATCACCATGAAAGCCCAAAGCAAAACCCACAACAAGATGTTTCACACCCATAGCAAGGCTGAACTAAACAGACTGACAATACCAAGTGTTGGCGCAGATGCTCTCATGCTCTGCTTGGGGGGTGGGACACGGAGCGAGTTTCTGGAAATTAGACGGTTTCTTGTAAAATCAAATATACCCTTACTATTCAGCCCAGGACCCATGCCTCAGAATTTACCCAAAGTTAATAAACATTAATGTCAGATAAAGTCCTTACTTGAAGTTCATAGCAGCTAGGAGGAAACAATTTTAAAGAATTAGGCCTTTTCTCTAAAAATACCCCTCCGTCGGAGTAACCAGCTCGGCCCATGACTGCACCTAGAGGGGGGTGGGAGCAAGATGGGCCAGTGGAAGCCCCACGGCCGGTGGAGCTGCCAGAACAAGTCCCCCCACAGCCCCCAGCCCAGGCACTGGGGGGAGGGGGCGGGAGTGTGTCTGGGGGTGAAAGAGTCCAGGACTTCTGAGGAATTGAGCAATTTCATGACAAGAAGATAATTCTCAAATAGATTTCATGTTTTAGGTTGAGTATTTTTGTCGTGTTTTTCCAACTTCTGAGATAATTAAATAGCTGAGCGTTGAGCGCGGCCTCACACAGGGAAACATGATGAAAGCCTGCAGACTTCCACCCAAGTCAGGGTGGGCGGGGAATGGCGGGTGTCCTCCCCGGCCCCTGGCCGCCAGGCTGCCTTATGGCTCTGAAGACACTGGGGGTGGGGGGTGTCCGAGCAGGCCCCAGAGGCAGGACAGGGCCCCACACCCTTCCTGGGAATGTCTGGCCACCCGAGCAGTGGCGTGCTTGCTCCGGGGACACTGTCCCTGCCAGAACAGCCCCAGGGGTCCCGGGGTCCTGGTGCTGGGGGCGAAGGGCGGGCCCTGGCTCTGGCCAGGCAGGCCTCCTGGGACCCTGAGCTCCTCCCCTCCCGACCTGACTCAGACGTGGGCTGAGGTGTGGCTTTGCCTGCAGTCAGGCATGGGGGCAGGGCATGGTCAAGGCTGTCCTTGCCTGGTGGAGCCTGGGAGCTCTGCTGCCCGCTCGGCCCTCGGCTCCAGCTCCCAGGACAGGCCACCCAGCCCCAGGGTCCTCTAGAGTTAGAGGCCAGTGTCACCCTGTGCCCAGGGCCGGGTGGTCGGTGCCCCAGGGCAGGGGACAGGGCTCCCTCCTGGCTGCCCACAGGGAGGGCTTCAGGGAGGGAGGGTGGGCTGGGGAGAGGGAGAGTGACCGCCCCTGGCCAGAGATGTGCCCGGCTTGTCCCACCATGGACTGTGGCTCGGAAGGGTTGGCCAGAGAAGCCTGCCGGACCCCGGGGCAGTTCCCAGAGGAGAGCCGGGGTGCCCTGCAGGCCTTCCTGCCCCCAAGGCAGGGTGTGGCCCTGCTCAAGGGGAGTCTGGGAGAGGCCAAGGCTAGAGGCCTGGTGGCGAGGCTGGAGACCCACGCCTTGAAGACCCAGGAGCATTCGTGTCCCCACTTCTTAGCCTAAGTCCTGGGGTTCAGGCTGGCAGTTCCTGCCTCCCCAGCAGCACGGAAGTATTAATTATCTCAGAAGCTGGGCCCGAGCTCACGCACTGGGAAGGCCCTGGAGTCCTCTGCCCCACCCCTCTCTCTCCAGCACATGGGAGGCTGTCAGGAAGCCCACTGCCCCCAGACTTCTCTAGGTGGTGGGGACAGTGAGCCTGGAAGGGGGCACTCTGGTTTTCCACGCTGACCCCGAGGAGGCCCCGTTTGACTCCTGTGAGCCCATCAGCCTTGGGCAAGGCAGGTTCCTCCTTTTAGGGAACATGTAGAGGGTCAGTGAGGAGGGAAGCAGACAGGCCCAGGGGTCCATCCCCAGGGCAGCCGAGTGATGTCGCCAGGCCCCGACTCGCACCTCCCGAGGTCTCTGGGACCACAGGGCGGGGGGCTAGGCGGGGGGCAGGCAGGTCCTCTCAGGGCATCTGGCCACCCACCTGCTGTGTGACCTGCTCTCCCACCCACCACCAGTTTCCGTAGAGGCCCTGGAGGTTGCTGTACTTCTGGGGCTTCTCAGGGAGGGTGCCCCAGCTCCATGGCCTGATAAGGAGGAATTTAGAGAATACCCCGAACTCCCGAGCATGGGGTGGGCTCTCTGGGAGGGACCCTGCACAGAGGGTCGCTGACCTGGGTCTGCCCAGATGAGGCAAAGGGGTGGGGGCACGAGGGGGTCAGAGGGCAGTGGGGCTGAGGGCACCTGAGCCAGCCTGGCCCAGCGGGGTGGAGGGGGCCTGGTCTGGGAGCCACTGTCTGGCCCTGCCACTGTCGGCCTGCTGTGTCCTTAAGGCCCTGAGCCCCTGGGCCTCACCTGTCAAGTGGGAGTGTTCTGTTTTGCTGAGTCGTCCCCAAAGATTACATTAAAGCATGTGGCAAGTTGATTTGTCAAGATACTAATCTTTCTCCTTCTGGTCCTTGCTTCAGGGAAGGTGTTTTTGAAGGGCCAGAAGCAGAAGCACGGCCTCCGCCCACCTGGAGTGTTTCACCCTCAACTGTGGGACACCAGCCGTGGCCGGCTTTCCTGCCCCGGGGGAGGCTTGCGGTGCCCAGGCCCAGGGAAGAGCGTGCATGGGTGGGGGCCTGCGGGAGCCTGAGGCATGTCCGGGGCTCCTGCCAGGACCCGCAGTCTCAGCCTTGAACGACGGACCAGTTGTCATCAACAAACAGCACCTCGGGCCTGCGGGAGCCCGCCTCTCAGCTGCCTGTTCTGCCCTTCATTTCCTCCTCTACAAACACTAAACACGGGGCACTGTCAGCCTTTGTTCTGAGATGTAACGAGTGGGTTTGTGAGATCGCCATGCTTTCCTGCCCTGACCTCCGGAAGACAACATAATTAGCCCTGCACAAAGGTGGGGCGCGGTGGGAACGCCCCCCAACACTGCCCCACACGTCCGCGGGCGACCTCGCACGGACACCGAGAGGAGCTTCCTTACTCGGTTGGGGATGCAATTGTTAGTGAGTTATTTAGAAGTGTTGCTCTGATATAGGTGGGATTGACCCATTATTTTCTTCTTTTGTCCCATGGAGGCCCGGCTTGCCCTATAAAGCTGCCTCAGAAGTTTCTATTCGCATTCTGTGGTCCCCAGTGGTGTCGGAGCCCCTCTGGTGGAACTTCGGGGTGAGCCTCGTGCCCTTATAAGAAGGCACGGCTGAGCTGGCTTCCTCCCCGTCTGCGGTGTGGGGAACCGGGAAGCGGGGAGGCTTTCCCCGGGAGCCGAATGGGCCAGCTCCTCGGCCCTGGCCTTCCAGGCTGCAGAGCCATGAGAAATAAATGTCTGTTGTTCAGGCCACCCTGTCTGGCATGCTTTCATATGACAGCCGAGACCCACTCAGATGGTCTGCAGAGACTCTTTCCATTAAGGTTGTGTCTGCAGTTTCTGGAATGTGGACATATCTTTTGGGGGGCCACCCTTCAACCCACCAGACGGGAGATACAGTTTGTCCTGTTAGCGATCATTTCAAGGGCATGGATAACGGTGTGCAGGTTAACTGGGCAGCTCACCAGTAGGGTTTTATGGACATGCCCATGTCCGTACCCACTGCCTCCACAGGCCACTCTCTGTCACACAGCCAGCCCGCAGTCACCTCCAGGAGTGTGGTCCTGAAACTGCTCCCGCTACTGGCCATCTAAAGGCCAGCTTGTGAGACAAAACTTTGCAGGGTCTCCAGTGTGTCCTACACAACCTGTCTCTGAAACCAATGGGGAGCGCCTACCATGTGTTGCTGTAACAACCACCGCAAACTTAGAGGCATAAACTCCAGTTTACCATTATCTCTTCTGCTCAGTGGGTTGATTGGACTGGCCAGGTGGTTCTCACTTGGGACGGCAGGCAGACCGGCAGCTGGGGTCGGAGCAGTCTGAAGGCCCCGCCAGGCTCCTCGGGATGGCCCGCTCCTCCAGTGGACGCTGGCTGTGTCTCAGACAAGAGCTGTTTGGAGACCGGGGGAAGCCACAGGCTTCTCATCACTTAGTCTTGGATGTTCACAGTGTCTCTTCCACCGGGTTTTATTGGTCAGAGGCTAGCCCAGAGTTACATGGAGGGAAATTAGACCCCCAGAATCCCCAGCAAGAATCTGCACGTCCACTAAGTAGTGGGTGCTGGGCACCGGCTCCCTTCTGCCCCATTCCCATCTCTTTATCATTGCTAAGGTCATTGTCTCCCAGGACAATGCTGGGCACTGTTCTAAGTGGTTCACAGGGATCGACTCAACTGGCTTCTTAATGACCCCGTGAGGCAGGTGATGCGGTGACCCCTGTGTTTCAGGTGGGAAAAGACTCCTGGGGATGCTGAGAGCCTGCTGAGGTCAGGGACAGGGGCGGGATCTGCGCTCAGGAGGTCGCTTCATCCTCTGAGCCATGTGCCCTCTGCTGTGCAGTCAGCATTTCTGAGACTTGGGGCTCAATTAACCTCAAGCGGTGCCCTGACAACATCTGATTTGCCTCCCAGTAGTGGGAATTCATGCTTCCCAGTGGCCTTTCCTTGAAAATCTGTATGTTTTGTGTGTAAGTGGTAAAATGATGCTTAATCAAATTTTACACATTGCAAAAATCAAATTAGTATGATTTCCCGTTTGTGTTATATGTGCTAAATACACTGGGTGTAAACATGTCAATCAGAGTAGCCATTCTAGCTGGACAACAAATTCTAAGGGATCATAACTGGGCTAGCATATAAAATACTAGCATCTTGGGGTTAGCAAGACCTTGGCCCCAGGTCGGGCTGCCTAGCAGTTAGTTAACCATCCAATTCTGCTGCCCAGCCCCCATCGCCGTCCCTGACTTACACATCACATAAGTGGCACCTCCCCAGGTCTGGGATGTCTGTCCGGGGCTATGGATCCCAGACGTGCCCTGTCCGCTGCCCGGGGAGAGCTCGGATTTTAGCCTGAGACAGTAGTCTAGGAGACTCCTTTCTGCCAGTCGCTGTGACTCCCACTCACTTGCGGTCACGCACGCTTCCCTCCATTTGGTCCCGCTGTGCTGTCGGGTATTATTATTATTATTATTATTATTATTTTTTGGATGGTCGTGATGCCTGCACAACAATGTAAATGCATTTAATGCCACTAAACTTTACGCTTGAAAATTGCTAAAATGATATGTATTTTATGTATGTTATGTATTTTCTACCACAATAGAAAGCTTTTAAGAATTCAACAAGAAAAAAAGAAAGCAATATTTCAGACTCAAAAAGTGATGTTGTAATGTTGCTTTAAATGCTTGTTTTACAAAGTTAATGACAAAACTGAGTATACTAAATATGCGTTACCTATTTTGTTTCTATGTATGAATTGTGTATTTAAATTAGCTGGAAACCTTGAAACTATATTCTTATTGGGGAGATGGAATTTTTCTTCAGTGTGATATTGCCATATATTTGGGCATGGCAATTTTCAACCAAAAATCAATAGCCATCTAAATTAATATTTAATGAAGAGAAAAATAAAGATAGCTTTGGACAGGAAGTGATGCAAAAATTTTGCCATCTGTTGACCACCGAGTATCATCTGAGGAGTTACTACAGCAAATTGAGAGACATATCGAGGAAGAGAATGGCATGAGGAAAATTAAAGTGGTAAGAGAAAAAAAAGGACAGAAAGAGCCACATCCACAAAGATGATGGGTGCTACGTTATTTTTAATTGCAAATTAAACAGGGAGCAACTGAAAAGCCCAAAGAGAATGAGGAAACTAGCTCAATTATGGTTCTACTTAAGAGAATATTACGCAGCCATTAAAAATTATAAGCACAAAGATTTTTTATAGCAACATATAAATACGATTGCTTACTGTTAAATGAAAAAAACAGGATGCAAATTTTTATTCATGTTATGCTCATCGGCACTATAAACATATGTGTACATATGTATGCAGACTGAAATAAAACATGCAGAAGTTAAAGCCATAGTTATGATTGAATGAAAGAAGTGTGGGTGATTCCCCCGCTATTTTCCAAACTTTCGGTAATGCCATTTCATTGTTGTTTTAGTTTTATATTGTTATGAAACAGATTAACTGTCGCGTATTATTTTGTATAGGAGGAAACAGAAAGCTGGTGGCTTCCCTTTTGTGGTCACTAAATCATGAGACGTGGGATTTTGGTCTGATTAGATCTGAAAATCTGATTCATGTGCTCCTTTTTCTTGGAAGATTAAGGGATATGGACAATTTGCAATGGTCACTTCCCCTCTTTTCTATCATTTGCCCATCCCAGGGTACGGAAGGCAGCATGTCCATTGGATTCTACAAGGTAAGGTGTGCTCCTGGGAGAGGCACCTATGCATACTTCTCCTAATTTAGCTTCTTCCTTCTGGATAGAAAAAGCACCTTCTCAGTTATTCTAAGTGTCCAGTACTGATCAAAACAAGAGCCCCTGTGGAGGCACGGTGGTTCTAAAACACGCTGCAAGTTTTCCCCCACCTCTGTTGAGGGGTGGGGTGTGTAGTGCCTTCCGTTGAGTCTAGGAGGCTTTGGCGAAGTGCACGGGAGAAGCCATGCTGCGTGCCTCCGAGGCCAGGCCAGGAAAGGCCCTGTCACTTCCTCCTCGGTGGCTGCAACACCTGTGCTTGGAGCCCTGAGCTGCCAGGTGTGAGGGTGACTCCCCTGAGGTTTCCGGGCTGTGAGGAGCCCCGAGCCGGGCGGAGTGGCTACCTGTAGGCAGGCACACTAGGGTGACTGTCCCAGCTCAGCTAAGCCTTTCAGGTATCCCAGCCCAAGCACCAGGCAAGCGAGAGAAGAGGCTTCCAGATGATTCTGCCCCGCTCTGGAGTCTTTCCAGCTGAGGGCCCAGGCATTGCGGTCTATCCCTCCTGAACAGCAGGATTCATGAGTGCGACCAGAGGGCTCCTTTGCACAGGGCCATGGTTTCGGGGTGCTCATGGCACAGTAGCACAGTATCAAGACGCTGGACCTGGAGGGTTGGCCTTAACGCTGAAGTCTTGTCCCTGACCCCTGCGGTGGGCAGTGGACGTTAGAGGCAGAGGATATTTCTGTGCGCCTTCTAGGCATCAGTGGCAGTGCTATTCACACCCTGCTCATAAGGGGCTGCCCAGGATCCTCACTGGGGGCTTCATCTTGGCCTGCTGATCCAGAACCCATGGATCCTCCGGGGCTTGTTATTAGGCTGTATTAATCAAAAGTGTGGCTGCAGGGGAATAGAGAAAAACCGGAACCGGATAGCCTAGGGGCAGAGCCCCCACGTAAAGAGAGGTCATGTGATAGAGGTGGTGTGGACGATCAGAGGGCAAAGGAAGGGCTGGTCAAGGAGTGAGGGCAGAACTCTAGGTTATCCGCTGGGGAAAAGCCATCTCGATCTGCGCCTAACTCCATACATACTCCAGCTGCCTGGCAGACCGAAACGTGAAAGGGAAAACTTTAACATTTTTTAGGAGAAAATATACAAGAGACTATCCCTGTGGCCCCAGGATGAGGAAGAGAGATCTATTAGGCAACTTACAAAAAAAAATTAGCAAAGTATAGGAAATGATGGATCGTATCAGCCGCATTAAAAAAAAAACAACCCACACACTTCTGTTTATCAAGGCCACCAATAAAAACAATAGGTCAAAATAGGTCAAGCCACACAGTAGGAGAGGAGATGTACATAATACAATTAACAGAGGATCGCAAGTAGTCTTATATATCAATAAGGCAGAAGACAATTCAATGGAAAAATGGGTCAAGATATGCAGTATTCACGGAAAAGGAAACTAAATAGTCAATAAATCTGAAAAGGTCTCAGCTTCACTAGCAATCTGGTAACTAAAAATTATAAGTGAGGCAACCATTTCACACTTCGGTGTTTTGGAAACAAAATGTCAAGACCAAGCACCCGTGAAGCCAGGGAACAACGGGCGCCCTCGTGCGCTGGTGGCGGGGGTGCCCATGAGCGCGGCAGCTTAGGAGAGCCCTCCGGCCGCCCTGGTGAGCTGGGACACGCACGGCTCTGGGCGGGATCCGCTGGGGCCCAGGCAGGAAGGGGCGGGGCCGTGACTTCTGCGGCAGGGGGTCATCAGTACTTGAAAAGCAGCTCCCGGGTCCTCCTTTTCCCCGGTAGCAGGATGCAAGTGACATGTGCCAGGAGCTGCCCATTCGGAGCTGGAAATTGCTACTTTCTGCGTCATAGCGTCAGCCAGGCATGGCAGCAGGCCGTCCTCGGAGTGTTTGGGGCTAGGCATGAGAAGGTCGAATGGGTGCAGCAAGCTTCATGAACAGGTGGCTCAGACCTCCATGCCACCAGAGTGCCTATTTTAGCTCCCGCTCAGGGCATTAAGGGGGTTCCCCCGACCAGTCAATGGGGGAGGGAAAGGCCTGGATCTTTATGGATAGATCGACATGTTGGTCCAAGCATAAGATGAACGCCACACCCTAGTCCCACTCAGGGGCACCCCGAAAGGACCGTGGGGAGGCGAAACTCTCAGCCGGCAGAGCTGCGAGTCTCATCCACTCGTACGGAGGGAGAAGAGATGCCAGTAAGGATGAACGTGAGCTCGGAGGCCGGTGCGGAGGGCAGGCTGGTCGGGAGCAAGGTTGGAAGACAGCGGACGGGCAACTGCGGCCTTTGTGGCCCTGTAAGGGCGAAGGGCAGGGCCGCCTTCTCAGCCCGATGTGCTGCTGGCAGAGGGTGGGGGAGGCCTCGGGCGGGTGGTGGGCCAGGGACGTGGTGGAGGCTCCTCGTGGCTCCAGGAGCACCGGCCCCTGGGGTGAGGTCCTCTGGGGAGAGTCCAGCCACCCCGTGGAGGCTCAGTAGTGGGCTGGGCTTGAGTCAGGGCATGAGCGGCCTGAACAGCGCAAGGGGCACCCAGTACCGGGTGCCCCTGACCCTCACCTCGTATCTTCCTGGCTTCACATCTGATGCCAGGTGCAAACTGGCTGGGACCCCTTTGCGTCTACAGAGCTTCACATGTTTGGTTTTCTGCCCAGGGCGCCTCTGACACCGGGAGGCTGGGAGTTGGAAGGAGCCGGCGTGGCACACCTGGGTGGCCGCTGTCACCGGAGGGTCCACGCGCCCTGCAGCAGCTCTCACGCGGCGGACGACCGCATCAGTGCACAGGCACTGTCTGTGAGGCCTCAGGCGGACGGTTCTGGGGCTTTCTGCGTGCTCCCCTGGGGCTGGTGGGTCCGTCCCAGTTGCCACAGCAGCGTGTGGCTCAACGACTCTCCCCCGGGTTGGCCGTCTGGCCGCACTCCTCTCTGGCTCTACCCCTTCTTCCCAGGCCACCTTCCACATAAACCCCTCCCAGTCAGAGAATGTCGGGGTGAGTGGGGCCCTGGCCTCACCGCCAGCCTCAGTCCCATCACCGTCAGAACCTCAAGGGGACCTCAGGGGGATGGCTCGTAGATACGACCTAGGACGGGGGGTGGGAAGAGGCCCTGGCAGGTGCGTGCTTCCAGACTGGAGTCCACTCCTTCGCTGCTCCTGACACAGGACGCAAAAAGCGTCAGAAATACAAGGAGAGGATTTGTGAGTGGAGATTCAGGGAACTCTTGCTGAAATTTCCCGAAGTCTACAAAGACCCCGAGGTGGTGGACTTTCACTTCTGGAGAAAATGATCTAGGGGACCAGATATGTTGAACGGGCTTCTGGTTATAAAACAACAGGAAATTCTTGGTTAAAAAACAACAAACCTGCTTTTAAGTAGTGGTTGTACTTTCCTGTAACCTTGGGGGCATGTCGGGCGCTGAGAGGTAAAGAGGAAGCCTGCCGCCCAGGGGCAGCCGAGGGGCTCCAGCGCCTCCTCCAGGTCCAGGAACTCAGAGCTGCAGCTACGTCAGCGGGGGAGACACTGGAGGCCTCCCCACCCCGGGCGCCGGTTCTGTGTGTTGGTGGGACGGCCCTGAAGTGAGTGCCTGTTGGTCTGGGAGCTGGGGGGTAAGGGCCATGCCTGGGATTCTGCAGCCGGGAGCCGTTGCGCATGGCCCAGGGGCTTGGGCTTCACTTGTCACCCCTTCCAGGCTCTGCTGGGACTGGAGCCTTTGGGGGACCCCTTGTACCCAGGAACTCTGGGCTTCCCCTCTAGCCCTTACGGGGAAAACACCTGCCCACACGGGAAGGTCCATATCCGGTCTTCTCCCAGTTTCCAAATTTGAATTTGTCCTTTTAATAAGAACTTGCAATGCCCTGGGAGCCTGAGAAAGCAGACCCTTGTCCCTAACTTCTGAGCTGGCGGGGTGGCGAATGCCCTCCCCATTCCTCACGTTGTGTCACTCCCTGCCTCCTGGTCCCTGGGGCACTGGCCGCTGGCTCCTCGGGCTTGGCAGTCGCCCATCAACCTCACCTGCTTTTACTCCTGACACATTTTCAGTAACTTCAACCACTGCGTAGACAGGTCATCGGATAGATAACCCGCTGAATAGATAACTCATCGAATATTCTGGATGCTGGATTGTTTTGTGTGCACTCATCTCATTCAACAACTGAGCTATTCCTCTGATGGGTCCTTCAGCAGATGGTGGCAATCCTGGACACCCCTTACCCTGGCATCTCAGGCTCCTGCTCCAACCATCCACGCCTGCTATGACCCCAGTTCATTCATGCCAGTGCCTCAAGACAGTGACCCTTCATCCCATCAGCACCCATGAGTCTCCAATCCTGTCTGGTTTTCAGCATCCATCACCCTATATACCTGCTTCTGTGATGTGTCTGCCCACATTTTGTGTGTGTGCCCCTTTTCTAAATGAATTGTTTCCTTACTGTTGAATTTCCACTTCTTCAGCTATTCTGGATACACATCTTGTTGGATATGAAATATGCAAACATTCCTTTCTCAGTCTGTGGCTTGTCTTTCCATCCTCTTGACAGGGGTTTTGTTTGTCAGAACAAAGGCTTTTAATTTTGGTGTTAGGTCTAAGAACTCGTTATCTAATCCTAGTCCCAAGATTTCCTCTTCAGGTTTCTTTGGAAATGTTTATAATTTTGCTTTTCATATTTAGATTTACGATCCATTTTGAGTTGTATCTTGCCAAAGTGTGAGGTCTCCATCGAGGCTCATGTTTCTGTGCCTGCAGGTGTCTGTCTGTCCGGGCACGTTTGCTGAGAAGATTCCCCTTCCTCCGTTGTGCTGCTTTTGTGCTTTTGGAAAGCTGAATGGGATGACTGTGTTCATGAGGGTTTACTTCTGGGTTCCCTACTCTGTTCTATCAATTTACATATCTCTATTTTTGCTGATACCAGATTGCTTGGAGTAGCCTAGCTTTACGATAACCCTTGAAACTGGGTAATGTGTGTCCTCCAACTTAATTTTCTCGGAGTTGTTTTAGCCATTTAGTCCCTTTGTCTTCTCCCTCATACACTTTAGAATAATCTTGTATATGTCAGCAAAATGATCGTGCTGAGATTCTGATACAGATTGCATCCCATCTTTACCAAAGGGTTGATACTTGGGGGGAGATATATAGATAAATTTGGGGAGAATTGATTTTTTTAATGTTAGACCCTCCAATCCATGAACACGGGGTGTCTTCCCTTTATGAGCACCTTTGAGTTCTTCCACATTCCATTGTTTTCAGCACACAGGTCCTGGACCTGTGCTGTCAGGCTTATGCCTAAGTGTTTTATTGGGAGCTTTGGTACATGGTGTTGTGTCCTGAACTTATGTTTCTAATCATTCATTGCTAGTATGTAACAATATGTCTGATTTTCTGGTGTGTTGACTTTGTATGCTACAGCCTTGCTAACCTCACTTACTAGTTCTAGGAGCAGTTTTGTAGACTCTGTCTACATAGAATACGATGTTATCTGCAAATAGGGGCAGCTTTATTCTTTGTTTCCAATCTGTGTGACTTTTATTCCCTTTTCTCACTTCACTGCTTATTTTTTATTTTTGGAAGATTTTTTTTTTCCTGGGCAGAACAGAATTCTAGACTGGCTGTTATATTCTTTTAGCACTTGAAATGTTTTACCCGTTACCTTCCAGCTTCTACGGTTCTCATCAAGAATTGGGCTGTCAGCCTGGCCATTGACGATGTGAAGGTAATGGGCTGGCCTTAAAATGATCTCTTCCTCTCTGGTACTCAGCATGGGGTCATGATGTGCCTAGGCTGGTGTTGCTTGTTTTTATTCTGCTTGGAGTTCTCAGAACTCCTTGAACCTGTGATTTAACATGTTTTGTCAGTTTTGCAAAACTTTCAGCCAGTATCCCTTCCCAGAGGGGTTCATCTCTGTCCTTTCTTTGCCCTCTTTTTAGGACCCAGTGCTGTCTGTGTAAGACCTTTCTACCATGCCTCTGATATCTCTATGCTCTGCTTTAAATTTTGCATTCTTTTTTTTTTTTACTTGTAAGATCATGCTTTATAAAAGAATTATCTCATTTTAGTGAGGAAGGAAGTTATTATTTTTTTAACCTTATATATATATTTTTTATTTTGGTATCATTAATATAAAATCAAATGAGCAACATTGTGGTTACTAGAATCCCCCCATTATCAAGTCCCCCCCTACAAACCCCATTACAGTCACTGTCCCTCAGCATAGTAAGATGCTATACTGCCCTCCCCGTGCCCCCTCCCGACTACATTATGTCTGCTAATCCTAATGCCCCTTTTCCCCCCTTCTCCCTCCCTTCCCACCCACCCTCCTCAGCCCCTTTCCCTTTGGTAGCTGTTAGTCCATTCTCGGGTTCTGTGAGTCTGCTGCTATTTTGTTCTTTCAGTTTTTGCTTTGTTCTTATGCTCCACAGATAAGTGACATCATTTGGTACTTGTCTTTCTCCACCCGGCTTATTTCACTGAGCATAATACCCTCCAGCTCTGTCCTTGTTGTTGAATTTTGCATCCTTTTTATCTCCATGTCCCAGTATACAAATTCCCTGTATTTAATCTGCTATTAAGCACCTTTATTGAATTTTCAGTTATAACATATTTTTTAGTTCCTGAATTTCCTTTATTTTTTCCTCAACTTCTTATTCTGAAGTAACTGTGGATTTTCAGGAATTTGTACAGCTAGTAGATCTCTCATATACCCTCCACCTGGTGTCCCTGAGCGGTAGCACCTTATGCAGCTATGGCACAATAGCAAACCCAGGGAAGGAACTTTGGGGCAATCCACAGGCCTCACTGAGATTTCACTAGCTCTGCAGGCCCTCATTTGGGGTGTGTGTTGGGGGGAGATAGTGTAATTTTATGTTATTTTGTTCCCTGTGTGCATCAGTGTAGCCACCACCAGAATGAAGACACAGAACTTCCATTATTACAAAGATCCCCCTGCCCTGCCCCTGCTGCCCCAGCCCTAACCTCTGGCTGCCACTAATCAGTTTTCCCTTTAATTTTATTATTTTTAGACTGTTGCACAAGTGAATTCATATGGTAGGCAGTAAGTGCGTCTTCTCACTCAACACAATTCTTTGGAGATGCACCCAGTTGTTTGGTACCGGTAGCTCCTCTCTCTATTGTGAGCAGTGACCCGTGGTACAGTGGACCGCAGTTTGTGTGGCCTCTCATCCATGGGGGAGCACTTAGATTGTTTCTGATTTTTGGTGATTGCAAGCAAACATTCATGGACACGTTTTTATGTGTACCTAAGTTTTCATTTCTCTGGGGTAAATATCCAGGAGTTCAACCCCTGAGTTGTATGTATGTAAATGTAGGTTTAATTTTCTAAGAAACCATCCAACCCAAAGTATTTTCCGGGGTGGCTGCATTTTGCATTCTCACCAGCAGTGGAGGAGAATTCCAGTTTCTCCAAATTCTTTCCATTGTCAATGTTTTATTAAAAATTCACACTTTAAAAAAAAGCTGTTCTAATAGGCCTGTGGGGCGATTTTAACATGGTTTTAATTTACATTTCCCTAATGACTAAGTATGTTCAACATCTCTTCATGAGCTTATTTGACATGTGTATATCCTCTTTGAAAAAATGCCTGTTCATATCTTTTGTATATTTTCTAATTGCACTGTTTGTTTTTTATTGTTTATTTTTTACTATTTTTAATTGCACTGTTTGAGAGTTCTTAATATAGTCTGGATGAAAGAACTTGGTCAGATACATAATTTGCAAATATTTTGTCCCAGTTTGTTGTTTTTCATCTCCTAACAGAGTTTTCAAGGAGCAAAAGTTTTTCATTTCATTAAGTTCAATTTATCATTTTTTTTCTTTTATGATCATGCTTCTGATAGTCACCAATGTGACCCAATAGCATTTGCTGGTCCTGATCCTGGGTTTGATGAGCTGGTGACCTCTTAGGAGAGACAGAGCCAGAGAGAACAGAGAGTTATGGTGACCTTTGAAGACCAGTGTTTGCGGAGAGGAAGAGCAGACCTGCCAACCTGCGCCCAGGATCCCCCGAGTGATTTATAAGCGAGTCTGAATCCCTCGGAGTGAGTGGGCTTTCGTGGGTCGCCGGCTGCCTGCCTGTGATGATTCAGGGAAAGTGCAGGTGCGGCGAACCTCTTGGCTCTCATGGCCACTGCGCCTCGTCCTGCGGCTGGGCTGGGGTCCCTGCCCTGGCCGTCCAGCCATCTGCAGGACCCTGCAGATCCCCACTTCAGGGCGGGTGGGGGGCTGTCATGTTTTATTGCAGCATTTTGACTGTTCATGTTCTTGAGGAAGAACTCTCAGATTAGATTTTAAGAACTTTGATCAGATTAGATTTGGGAACTTAGATTAGATGTTAAGATACTGACAGACTTCTGCTAGTTGCCACACAAGTGTTCAGAATGTCAGGTTTTCAAAGTCAAGCCCTGCCCTAAGTGAGCCCAGTGAGGGCCACATGGGGGACAATGCAATTTTAATACTAGATGGGCGTGCTTTCCAAACTGCAGTGCATAACCCATTGGGGGGTCATGAAATCAATTTATTGGATCAAGAACATCATCAAAAACGAATAGAAAACAGGAGAATAACTGAGTGTAATACAGTAGGTGTGACTCTGTGATGAGCGACATAGGCAGGGCAGGGCAGGGAGGGAGACGTGCGCATTTTGGGTGAGATGTTCAACCTATTTAAGGTGGTTGGTGGTCAGACTTTAAGACTCAGTGCACAGCAGCAGACCCCAAGGGGGACACAGCATGGGCCACCCGGACCCCTGCCCAGGATGGAGGAATTGTCCCCACCCACGCGGGTGCCACCTACTGAAAGGCCCCAGAAGCCACCCCTTTAGAAAGACTCAGCAGGCCAGAGCGCCACCTCCAGGTCACGTCCCTCTCCAGGCAGCCTCCATGCTGCCCTGGGGGTAAAGGTCATGCCCTCTTGCTCCACTCAAAACGCTTCTGAAGGGTCCCCAGCTTTGGAGCTGCCCGCACTGTGGCCATTGCCGAGGCTGCAGGACGTCCCAGCGCCCCTCCTTCCTTCCTTCCCAGGGGCACCCCAGGAGCACCCCTGACGGATGTCGTGGGCACTGCCCACCAACACAGGCCTGCTCCCAGAGACCCTGATCTGCCACCGCTAACACCAAAGAGCAAATGCGGAGACGGGACTCTGTCCACGGTCACCGCTGCCTGGGCAGCACAGGGCGCAGAGGCCCTGCCCAGGCTGTCCGGTAGCGGGTGGGATCTTGGAGGGGACTGGGCATCTGAGAAATAGAGGGGGGGCAGACTCCATGCCCAGCGGGGCTGGGTGGTGTTTGTGTCCAGTCGGATGGAACAGAAGGCGGAGGATGGAGCCACAGGTAAGGCGTGTGGAGGCGGGGGCACCTTGGTGAGCGAAAGGCCCTCCCCTCCGCTGCTCTGGGCAGAGAAGCTGAGGTCCAGACCCAGCAGCTAAAGGCCAGCGACCCCGACATTAAATTCCCCACCCAGGCAGGTTTCAGAGTGTGGAATGTGATACATGTGAGTGGTAGAAAACCAGGGTATCCATTTGAACTGTAAACAGGGGCTAATGTGGCCACTTGCAGAAAACTGTGGAAGCCCTTCTGTACCTGAAAACCTCAGACCCTGGGTCTATATTTTCTTCTCACTGTTTACCCAGCTCAGCTAAAAATGGTGGCCTCTGCAGATTTAAACCCAAACATGGGAGAAGTACTAATTTCTTTCACATTTATATTACATCCTCTTGGTGTCCCTAGGATAAAACCCCTGGGAAATGAGCTTCCGGATCTAGCAACGTTTATGTGATCATAGATATTACAGATGTTTCATGATTATAGATACAACAGGAATTCCCCAGTTCCTAGGGAATTAGTACGTTTGTCTAGAATCCTAATGATTCTCCCCAGCATTTACAGCTCACTCAGCAAATCTAAAGATTACGTAAATCCTTCTTAGTTACGGTCACAGAGAAAAGCCCACGCCCACGCCAGGAAAGGCGGCTGGGCTGTAGCATTCAGCAGCAGAGCTGGCGGTTTACTGGCCTCACCAAAAACGGGGAGTTCGTGTCACCCCTGAGAGGCTGAGTGGAGGTTCGGCGAAAGGCTTCCCCTGCCTGGCACTCGGCTGCCTGCTCCAAAGCCCTGGCTGGTGACCTTTACGGATATCAGGCTTGGGAAGACCCCCCCATGAACCCGCCAGCCTAGGGAGGGGCTCGCGTGGCAGTGACCCAGCCCATCTTCCGCTTGCTCTGCTGTTACCACGATTGTTCCCACAACTTCTGGTGGCGATCCAGAGCCCTCGGGACACGGTCCCCAACTTTGCCGTCTGGGGGTTACCTTCCTGGCAGTCCCGTCTGTGGAAGGGCCCATCCCAGCATTTCCTGGCGGGTGAGCCTGAGGTCCAAGCAGTCCGGGCCATGCCCGTCGCACAGCAACGCGTCCTGGAAAGGGTAGGACTGGCGCCTGGATCCATCCGGTGGACCACCCGTCACGTCCTCTGTCTAATAACACACCTTGATTCCGTTTGTAAAACACGTGATGACTGGACACCCACCTCCCCGCGGGTCCTGCCTCTGGGTCCTTCCAGCATGGTCCACGCGGGCACAGTGCGAGGCGGGGGTGTCCCTGGAGGAGGAGCCGGGCAGGGCCCTGTGTGAACCGCGAGGAGAGCAGGAGAACGGGGTTTCCCGGTGGGGCGTCTGTTCCCACCTCACCCTGAGCATGTGAACCCACTGGCTCCCCCTGGGCCCCCGGGCGGCTCTGGGCCCTCGGGGGGATGGTAAGGATGTGACGGGGTGAAAAGTGGGAACAGGCTGCCGTTCGATTGACCTTCCAGGTTATGCTCTTCACAGCTCGAATCCTTGAAAGTTCTCACTCAATCTTCCACTGTGGGGCTTGGGCTCTGTTGATTCTCCCCTGATTTTTCACTGATCTCTCTTTGGTGGTTTCTCCACAGTTTCACACGATTTCCCCATTTTTGAACATCTAAATCTTTTAAGATTTGCTTATGTAAATGTCTCAAATTCTGAACAGTCTCTGACTGGGGATATTCATAGTTAGCCAACCATGCAATTACTAGAAATACTTTTATTCAGCACATTAAGTTCACAGTAGATGACGTATGTTTAAGTCCACGTGTTGTAGAACTTTTTTTAAGATAAAGGAATGTGCTCAGTTCTCAAAAGTTCTCATGCATTTGCTAGTCTCATAACCAACAGTTCAAACTAGTAGGATTTATTTTTGCCTGCTTACAAAATCACTGCACTTTCAGAGTCTGCAGGAATCACGTGAAAAACATGCTCAGCTGAATTTTGGAGGCAAATGTATGGTTCAAGCTGCACTGCATGGTTATTAAGGCCTCCGGCTCTAGTTTGACAGCACCTTGGGGAGGCCCCGACTCCATATCCTTGTTGACCTGTGAAGCCATTGCACCTGTGCCTCCAGCTGATCATCTCTACAATGACAAGAGGTCCTTAGAGTTCACCACACTTCCTTGAGTGTAATTAAATGTTTTTAAATAAATTTGGGAAGTTTTCTATGATTACTTCTCTGAATATTGTTTTCTATCCCGTTCTCTTCTCTTTCTGGTACCCCCACTGTGCATATATTGATGTACTTAACAGCACCCCACGTTTCTCTGAGACACATCTTTTTCTTCATACGTCTCTTTCTCTGTTCTTTGGATTATATGATTGTTATTGATCTAGTTTGAAGTTTCCTAGTTCTTTCTTCTGACAGTTCAGATCTACTGTGGAGCCCCTCTAGTGAATTTTCCATTTCAGCTGTTGTGCTTTTTAACTCAGAATTTCCAGTTGGTGGTGGTGGTTGTTTTTTCCTCTCTCTCTAATGATTTTCTCTATATGATGAGACATTGTAATCATACCTTTCTTTCCTTCTTAGGCACGGTTTCTTTTAGTTTTTGAAACATACTTGAAATTGTGAAGTCTGTTAAATTCAACATCCGGTCACTCTTACAGGCAGTTTCTGCTGTCTGCTCTCCCAACCCACCTTTATGGGCCATACTTTTGTGTTTATTTTGTGTATCTTGTGATTTTTTGTTGAAAACTGGACATTTTAGATAGCATATTATAGCAGCTTGGGTATTGGTCTGCCCTCCTACGCACTTCTGAGAATCTGTAGACTGTGCCTAAACTTTCATCATTTCTTTTAAATAAACACTGAAGGCATCTTTATTCTCACTCTGCTAACCACTGTACTTCAACTACTCACTTCACTTGCAGAGCTGACCTTGCTCAACGATGCCTGGATGATGTCAGTAAAAGAAATCCTGGCACTGCCCCCTTTCTAAGGGTACAATAACTCATGAAAGATTTAGCGTCGATGTAAGAATTGAGTTAACTTACTATCTTCACACACATTTGGACAAATCTACAGGTATCGCTGAAGTATTCATCTGGTATCAGCAGTAACTAATTATCGAAGAAGGTCACCTTTTGTATGAATGCCTGGCAGCAAACAAAAGGGTTGAAATATTAAAAATATTGAATAGTTTTTTTGAGTCTCATGGTTTCTTCTGGGATAAGTTTGTTGAGATTTACACTGATGAATGCAAAAGCAATGCCAGGTAAAAACCTCAGATCGAATCAAGGCAGCGGTAAAAATTACAATAGTGGTGTTGTATTTTGTAACATCATCATGGCTTCACAGTAATTTTTTAAAAAGCCATTTTTATTTAGGAATGCCCTTGATCCTAGATGAAGCAGTAAAAAATCTTAATTTTATGAAATATGGGGCCTTGAGCACATGACTTCTTTTTTTCTTTCATTTATTTTTTTAGTTTTTTTAAAATTTTGGTATCATTAATCTACAACATGACTTTTTAATATATTCCATGTGATTAAATAGGAAATATGTGTATTTACTTTTACTATATATCCAAGTACCATGATTTTCTCAAGCTAGAGCACCGTGCAGTCGAGTTGACAACCGAGCTAACTGTTTATTCCAGGGATCACCAGCTTTACTCGAAAGAGTAACTGGTTGACCACCTGTGGTTGTGCGGACCAGGCAACCTGGAGGAAATTTTCTCCACATGAACAAAGTGCGCTTGTCTTTTCAGAGAGAACTGGCAGTTTTTACTGCCGATGAGACCATTTTTGCTTTCAAGAAAAACTTAGAATTATGAAAAACATGTATTTGCTATATTGAGTGCAATCCTTTCTCAAGAGTTAAGGAGTTTTCTTCTGAGATCATGGTGATATTAACAAACATGATAAATAGACATGTGGATGGATAGACACGTATTAGTATATAATGACCTGCTTCAACATTTGAAAGATCTGCATAACTCAGTGAACCAGTATTTTGCAAATGACTCATGCATGATGTTATAAAATCACACACGAATAAAGACTCAATCAAAGTGCAATTTAGATCCATGGATTTTAACCTAACAGAGTATGAAAGGTTATTGATAAGGTTGCAGGTTCCACATTGCACCAACCTTTAAGAAATGACCACTTGTTAAATTTTGTGTAATTTGAGCTTCACAGAAAAGTATCTGAAAGAGTTGTCAAAATCCTCCTTCCTGTTTGTAACTAGTATCTTCCTGAGGACAGGTTTCCTTCACACACTTCAATTAGAATAAGACTTTGCAATAAACTGAATGCAGAAACAGACCAGAGAACCCAGCTGTCCTCCCCTTAAGTCAGACACTGAAAAGATTTGCATAATAAGTAAAGCAATGTCTCTCCTCACTCAAAGCCCTTTCGTTTTAGAAATCTGTTTGCTTTTTCATAGAAAATACGCTATTCATGTTAACACGCCATGGTTTTATCACTTCTATTTTTCAGCGACTTCACAAAGTAAATATATTTTTTAATTTCTCATTTTCTATTTCTAAGACGGTAAATATCAACGGATATAAGTCACATAAACAAATGCTCTTTGGTGTCTTAAGATGAAAATGTTTGGAGCCACTGTCACAGAGTTCCAAAAGGCTTGGAAAGAAGGAGAAGGGGCGCTTCACCTAGAGTAGGAGTCAGCCGAGAGGCCTGACTGACACGGGGACCCCGGGCAGCGGCCAGGCAGCTGTGACCTGGGCCGACACAGCGACACACTCTCCCACCGCCAGCGGGAGACATGCCCGTGTTCGCTTCTCTCCCTACTACTTGCTTGTGGGAGTCGCGTGCCTGGAAAGCCCACACAGGTGATCCTGGTCACTGGGAAGCATGTCATCAACTGAGAGCAAAGCTGGAGGCAGTGAGCAAGCACACCTGGTCGGGATTTGCGCAGCGTGGCTGAGCGCTCTTGGGATCTGTTTGATCCCTCGGAGTTTAGGAGCTTGGGTTAGATGGTGTGGACCCCACCAAGGCACAGAACCCCCAGAAGGTGTGCTTTCAGCCTTTATTGTTCCTTTCTGCCCTTCCTTTCTCCAGGGAGAGCTTGGCCAGAACTGCCCGTTCCCTCCAACTTCGTTGCTTTGCTGTCCCTCCCCAGGGGCTGGAGGCTGTCCACGCGCAGATGGTCATGGTATCCGAGAACCCAGGATGCAGCACCCCTGGTGTGCGGCTCACTTCTTGAGGTGTAGACTCAGCCCTTTCCCCCCAGGCCCCACCGAGGCCCCCGGAAGCCCTGACACAGAATTGGGAGGGCTCGGCGTCTGGAATGTCTGTGCGGCGTGTGCGAGAGGCTGGGCTTCGAAGCAGATGAAGGACAGTGTCTGGGGAAGTCAGGACAGAATTGAGGAGGACGATCCCAAGCGCAGGATGGTGGCCCTGGAAGGACATTTTACCAGGGCTGCCTTCAAGGGACATTTGAGGGCAGGGCCCTCAAATAAGGCTTAGCCTCCAAAATACCCCAGACGGTTCAAGCTCAAACATCACCTCGGAGGATGGATGCAAAAGGTCAGGCAGATTCCAGCACAGTGTAAACGTCTGAGAGAGAAAGTCATGGGAGGAGAATCATTCTGCAAACAGAGGCCAGAGAAGATGAAGCAACGCAGAGGAAACCCAGGACAGAGATGCCGAGATGCCCTCCCGAGACGGCGCTCAGTGGCTGGCGGCTCCTACGCAGGAACAAACGGGGGACCTGGACCACCCTGATGACATTCAGACCTCCATGTCCGAAGGGCCTGAGGGGGCCTTGGTGGGCCCCAGGGGCAGAGCAGGTCACCTCAAGACCAGACTCCCGGAGGAGGTCCTCCCGGCCCTCACAGAGCAGCCCGGACTGGCGTCAAGGTAGGAGTGGTTGACGGTCTCCTCGTCCGCACCGCGCCCCCCAGGGTATTGCACCCGAGGAGCCCCCACGCGCCCCCAGGCTCCTCTCACCTGCCGCTCCCGCCATCTCCTCCCAGCTCTGCCCCTGCTGTCACCTAACCAACCACGTCTCCTGCGGGTTGGGTTTTGGTCTGACATGCCAATGTGGAATATTGGTGCCTAAGTCATGCACCTTTTGGATAATTCTCCGGTGGGGTTTTCCCCAGTTTTAAAGAACACATTTGCTCTCTTCCCTGCCCACCTTACCCCACCCCAGAATTCTCTTCCCATTGTTTTATGGTGTGACCAGTGCCGTTTTGCATTAGGACAATGCCCTGTGGACAAGACACTGCCTGAAAGCACACAAGTGTGAAATGGAACGACTGCAGCCAGCGGTCACGTGGCTTCTCAGAGAGGCTGCCCAGGACTAAGGACAAGCAGACCCCAATGAAGAAGGGTCATCCTAACTTCGGAATGTCCTAACTATTCTCCAGCCACGGAACCAGCAGACCAGCGGCCAGCAGCAGGTTCCCACTGAGGACAGTACCCAGCATAGTCTGGTGAGCAGAGTAAGTTTTCTTTGATGACATCATTCTCCTAGTGATCTGTCCTCCATGTTGTTACTAGCATTTTACGGCTATATGCCCTAAAACAGTTTATAAAGTGTACTAAATCCTTCACGCTGTTCATTTATTGACTAGCTCAAACCTCCAGGGATTTGCTGGTGCACGTTCGGTCCCCTCTGCTTCGGAGCCGCGCCCCTGGCCCGGGCCCTCTCTCTCCTGTCTGCGGCTCTGCACCTACCTGTGAGTGTGCTTCTGCTGGGCCTCTCATGCCCACCCACTGGGTGGCATCCTGCAGCTCGTCCCCTCTCTCTGTGACAGCATTGTCTTCCGCAGTTCCAGCTGACACTGGACTGTGAGGTCGGCTAAACCCACCTCCAGACCATGGCTCTCTTCCAAAGTCCCCCTCGTTTGTCCCCCCTGGTGCCCTCCGGTGATTCCCTCATTCCAGACAGGGGGGACTGGATTTTGTGTGGTTATGTATTTGTAGAGGTAAGAACCCTGGAGCGGACAGCACAAGTTTGGGGGATGGTATTTCACCTGGTGTTATCGGTGGACGGTTAGGTAAGTGAGGCAGGAGCTCAAGAGAAATGGAGGCCAAAGACATGAAGCTGGGGGTTGAGCGACCAACAGGGGGCCCTGGGCACGGATGGGATCAGAAACCAGGGACATGGTTGTATGAGCAGAATGCCAAGAAGAGTGGCCTGGGAAACATCACCATTCGGGGGAACGAGGAAAGGAGAGGAGCTGAAGTCTGAGTGGAACACAAGGGCCGGCGGTCACGAGGAGACGGCGAAGCAGCGTGAGGCCCTGAAGGCAGACGTGGGTGCCCTCCAGCGACGGAGCGGACCGCTGCCAGGCGCTTCCTGCTGCTGCTTCCACAAATGTACCACCTTAAGGTTCTGGAGGCCCCGGACCCTGGTGGGCTTCAGTGGGCTCGAATCGGGGTGTCCTCAGGGCCACACTCCTCCTGGAGCTCTGGGGAGGCTCTGCCCCTTGCCTGTTCTCTGGCCTCTGGAGGCCGCCAGCCTTTCCCGCCCACGGCCCGCCCGCTGTCCTCACCACCGCAGACCAGGCCTCCGACTCGCACAAGGACCCTTGTGCCGGCCCCTCGGGCCCACCCGGATAGTTCAGGATACTCTCCCTATTTTAAGGTCAGCTGAGTAGCAACCCCAATTCCGTGTGTAACCGTAATTCCCTCTTGCCAACCTAACATATTCTCAGGTTCTGGGGATTAGGACACGAGCATGTTTGGCAGGAGCTACACGTCTGTCACCATAGCTACTAAGATACTGGAACTCAGAGCCCATGGGGCCCGCAAAGTGCCTTTGGGTCGCTGGCTTTCCTTCCTGGCGCGTTAGCACATGGAGTGGGTGACATCCCACAGGGACTCCGGCTCGGCTCACACTGCCGACACCAGGGCGCCTGCTGCTTCGGAGCTCACTGAACCCCTGGGCCTAAGAGAGGAGGTGGACCAGATGGCTGCAGCCCCGACCCCCGCCTCCCCAAACTGCTCGTCATGCACTGGCCATAGTAGAGTCCCAGCTTGGAGGGGACATGTCCCCCCAAGCCTCGGGCCCGCCTCGAGCTATTTCTCTGCATTGTGTATCATCTCCTTCCTGATAACTTCTACGAAGTCTTCTAGGGTCAACTCAGCTGGGTGCCTCTTCTCCCCCCAACCAAGGGCTGAGATCGGGTGCTGCCCTCTCCCCCTCCCCCACATCTGCTCAGAGCCTGACCTGCCTTTGCCCCCGCAGGAGTGCCCAGGACCCACAGACCAGAGGAACCTGCCCGAGCCGACCTGCGCTCGGCCCTCCCGTCATGGACCAGTTCTGCGAGGCGCTCAAAGACCCCGCCAATGGCCGGGGGCGGGCGACACCGGCCAGGCGCTCTTCCGCTCCGTCACGGTGGCCGTGGCGCTCTGCGGGCTGGCGGGAAACGGAATCGTCATTTGGCTTGTCCGTTTGTCCATCAGGAAAAACTCCTTCTCTGTCTACAGCCTCAATCTCGCCATTGCGGATCTCATGCACCTTTGTTTCCAGATCGTGTACTCTCTCCACCAGATCCTGAAGTTTTTCCTTAATTACTGCTTCTGCCTCCCGGGAATCGTCATGGTCCTAAGGTTGTTCTTCTATTTCACTGGCCTGGGTATCATGGCCGCCATCAGCTTTCAGCGTTGCCTGTCCGCCCAGTTCCCTATTCGGTATCGCTGTCACTGTCCCAAGCACCTGTCTGCCGTCCTGAGCGCCCTGCTCTGGATTCTGACCTTTCTGATGAATATACTGCGAGGCCACGCCTGCGGCCAGCTGCTGACCAACACCACCGAGTCCTGCTCGGCGCTCGCAGCCGTCGCCAGCACGTGGGCCTCTCTCCTGTTCTCCATCATGGGCTCGTCCAGCCTGCTGCTGCTCCGGCGTGTGCGGCAGAGCGTCCACGAGCATAAGCCCAGGAGGCTCTACCTGGTTGTCCTGCTCACCGTCCTGGTGTTCTTCCTCTGTGGCCTGCCCCTGAGCGTCATCAGGTTCCTCGTCCCTAAGATGGACGACCAGACTCTCAACGACATCTGTGTCCTCCTGTCCTCTGTCAACAGCGCTGCGAACCCTGCCATCTACTTCCTCATCGGGGGCGTCCGGAGGCAGCAGCCGAGGGAGCCGCTCAAGCTGATCCTTCAAAGAGCCCAGGGCGAAGCGACAGAGGATGATGAGGCCGGGAAGGGCCCGCAGTTGGCAGAACACGGAGGGACCCCTGCGGGCTGGGGAGTTCCCAGATGGATGTGTGCCACCCAGGCAGGACCCCATCGTCTTCCGGTGGCCACCACTGCTCACCGCCAGGGTGATGGGCCGCCCCCAGCCCAGGGACCCCCAGGCGAGCGCCCTGCACACCTCCTCTGTATAAAAACTGAGGACAAAGTGCTAGAAGCAGACTGTGTGTGTATGAAGTGAAATGAACATCTTTGAGCCTTTAGAAGTCCACTGTCACAGCATCTTTTGGGAAGTTCGTCAAGGGGCCTTACAACGTCACGCTCACCAACCACAAACAGCTAACGATTTTTAACATTTGCCTTGCTGTTAAAATTCTGCATATTTTCAGTTTTGCATGACTAGGGCTGCTAAATTCCAAGCTATAGGTTAACAGCTTGGGAACGGTGTGCCGCTGTCCTGTGCCTGTTTTTCTGGCTTATGCTAGTAGGGTCTTGCTAAGTTTTCTTTCTAGACTTCCAATGGACCGAGCTCATGGGATGCAATGTCCACTCTCTCCTTTTTGCCTTTAGAATCCCAGTGAGGTAAGTCTTTCTTGACTACGTATGTCCCAAAGGACAACACAAAGCTGCTCGTGGGTTTGGCTGCTTCAATTAACCCCTGGTACAATCAGCCTGCTTTTGTTGCCAAGTGAAATGCTGTAGCCAAAGCTGGTAGGGCCTTCCAGCAGTGAGGAGAAAGACTAGTGGCTCTTGGACCTCAGAAGCGTCCCCAGGACACAGAAGGTTCCTGAGATTCTGAGTCAGCTCTGTGCTTGACATGCGGCACCATTTGCTCTCTAGGAAGTAGGCTGGGTCTTGTCTGGGCGTCGGAGGACAGACCAGGATCCCTCAGCGACATGCTCCTGGCCGCAGAGGAACTGGCAGATGCTCATTAGCTGAGCTCTGGGGACTGTCCTGTAACTGGGGGACACTGCCCCATAACTGGATGGCCAGGGGCTAGGGTCACACCTGAGCATGATTCCCGGGACGAGGCTGCGCGGTGTCCCTTCGCACCCCATCTCCTCTCCCTGAGACAGAGGTTGCCTGCTCTGCTGTGACACATGCTGGGCGTGGGAGCCAGACTCCCAGAGACTGGGGGGTCCTGCTGGGTGGCCCATCAGGTGCTGGCAACACCCAAGCCATGGCTCCCCAAAGTGTGTGGAGCTGGGGGTGGGCTGAGGACATGCAGACATGAGGATGTCACACCAAGTGCCCATGCCCACCTGTGCCCCAGAGTCAGCAAGGTGCCCATCCTGCCCCGGAGACACCTGTTTTGTGACGACGTCCAAACTGAAGGGGCCTTTCACCCCGGGCGACACTCATCTCAGAAGGTGATGGCATAGTGTGAGCGTCCCACCTTCCCACTGCTGAACCTCACATCTCCTGGGGCTAATTCGTCACCACCCACGTGGGCCCAAAGTAGGGGACAATAGGGTCAAGGTCGCTAGCTGCTGAGTCCGCGCCTACCTGCTCACCAGCTATGCCAGGAGCCATCGGCCTCGGGAGACCCAGCTGGGCTGATGCCAGTTGGTTCAGGGATGGGTGTATGACCCAAATTAGCAAATCCACAGCTTTTACTGAGGGAACAGGGCAGATATGCATACAGAGTTCTTGTTGGATTTAAACCTGGAAGTTCACAGGCTGGATCCCCAGTGCCCCAGGGTGGAGGAGGAAGGGAGCCAGCAGAGAGATGAGCTGACAGGGCTGAGGGAGGAGAGAACCAAGTCCTAGCGGCACTGCACATACCCTGGATCCAGCCAGACCTGCAGCTGCTGCTGTCCCTGCACCACTCAGTGTATCAACCAATAAATTCCTTTTCTTGCTTACAAGTTTCTTTTCTTGGGAAAGACTTTTGGGCGTGGGGAGAGTGGCACAGACTCCAAGCTGACTACCCCTCCTCCCCAGAGCTGGGGGTGCTGCTAGACTGCGTGGCCAACCACATTTCAGCTTTAGCTGCACCTGGGAGGCTGTGACTCCCTGGGGCTCAGCCCTGGAGAGAGGATTTGGGAGCTTAGGGGAGGAAGGAGGCGGCTGCTCCTCACCCCCACCATACAGACAGACCTGGTCCCAGAAATCACGGTGAAGCCACAGCAGGAAAGAGGCACACCAGGCAGAAGCCGGAGCTGCTCCTGCAGAGGTCTGGCCCTCAGGGTGGAGAGGTGGCCCTGGAGCCGCCCAGAAGGACCCAGGCCACCCTGACCCAGCCCCACTCCTGGGTTAGGTGGGGCCTTCCCTCAGAACAAGGGAGGTAGTGCCCTGACTCCCAGAAAGAACCTTCCTCCTGGTACCTTCGGAACCCAGGACAGGAAGACGTGTGTGGGAGGGGGGTCTCCTCCCGTTTTCTGCTGATGCCCCCTCTGGGCTGGGAGCCACAGTCCTTCCTCCGGCTGCAGGGGTGCAATCTGGAGGCATCAACACTTCACTTCCAGCCGCCTGCCCAGGAAGGGACTGTGGGCGCGGGGGGTGGGGGGTGGGGGCAGTGCTGGCTCCAGAGGGAGAGTCAGGAATCAGTTCTCTTTATTCCACTTTGCTGGCAACTAGTAAGGGGAGATGCCTCTCCCGTGAAACACTGTTCAACAAGGCGTTGACGAGCTGCTCCAGGCCACCAGTGAGGCCACTGCGAGATGGGGGCCCTGGTGGGAGAGGAGCCCCCCACAGGACCTGACGTCAGTCCACATCGTCCAGGTCCTGCTGCGCTCTCCTCTCCAGCTGCAGAACCTAGAAGGAAAGCCACGTGAAACAGCGTCTACAGGCTGCAAGGACACTGGCCCACCCCACACCTAAGAGGGTCACAGTCACGGGCTGAAAGCAAAGTTACCAAATGGTATTTGCTGGGTGCCAGATGCAGAGCACATGCGCCAGGGGATCCAGGGAGGGCCTGCGTCAGCACATCGTGGTGCTCAGGGCGGGACCACAAGTCTGCAGGCGACTACGTTCTCCCATGTGTATCCTAAAGTTCCTATATTTGCTAACTTCTGGCCCGATCTGGGGGACCCATTACCTGTGGTGCCTTCTGGGGCATAAGCCCCGCCTCCCCAATTCTGTGGTGGGAGGTGGGTGTTCTGTGCATGGCAAGATGCTTAGCAGCACACCTGGACCCCAGCCAGGAGATAACCAAAGCGTCTGTCCCAGACATTGCCTGATGTCACGAGGGGGCACCAACCCTCCCGGGAACTATGGCCTTGGATGGGCAGAACTACATGGGGTCGGTCCCCTGCTGACTTCACCCCTCAGCTCCTTAGAGACGCTCCCCGATCACCAGATGGAGCGGGTTCCTTCTGGCCTCCCATTCTCTGGCCCAGCCCTGTGATCGCCCCACTTACCACTGTCGGTGCACTGTGTGTGCCAACTGGCCGGTACCCCTTGGGCAGCAGCTGCATCTGACCTCCTATCGAGGTTCTAGCGCTTTGCCTTGGAAAAGGGGAGGGGCAGGACCTGTCTGCTTTTTGACTGATTTTATTATTCCTTCCTTTATTCTCTGGTTAATTAATTAGCAAAAGAAAGGAAAACGGCGTTTTGGGAGATGTGGAGCCGCCTGAACACTTCAGCTGTCTGGAAATGACAGTGACTCTAGGACACAGGACGCGGGGATGTACACAAGGGCACACACGCCAGCTCAGCCCGACTCCAGGTGTGTCGGCCCCTTTGCAGAACAGGGACAGTAAACAACCCCAGTGTGTGCATACAGACGCTTTCAAACCCTCAACGGAGAGGAGCCGATGTTTCCACGGCAGATACTTAACACAGAGAAACCCACCGCTGCCCGGTTCACCTGATCTTCTATGCACCGAAACTGCCAAGACCAGCCCGTGTTGTAGAGAAAGGGCCGCAGGTCGAACCTGTTGTCGTCGGGGCTGTAGTTCTCAGCATGATAGGCGGGTGTGAGGGTGGTCATCTTGTGTCTGTTCATGGCATACCTTGAGAAAAATCGCTCCACTTTGTCGGCCACCTGGTAGGCAAGGAATACACAGGGCTTCACGGCTGGGAAGCTGGGGAGGCCGGAGGCCGGGGCGCGGCTGTGTCACACTGGGCTGTTTCAGCTCCTGGGCTCCGCTGCTGCACCTGGACTTCCCAAAGCAGGAGTGGACAAATGCCTGTGCTCGCGCTGGGGCAGCTGGCAGAGCTATAAAAATGGGGGTCCAGCACCCCAGGAGACCCCAGCAGGGATCCTAGGAAAATACATTTCATGACACTTGCGGGCGGTTCTGTGGGGACCCCGTGTTTGTGGGCTTCAGCCCTAATGGGCCTGATAACTAGCACAAAAACAGCAATATTCTGACCTCAACATTTACCTACTGCCCGCCATATGGGCAGGCGCTTGTGGGCAGCACAGTCATGCCCGCCTGGCCAAACTAGTTGGGGTGTGGGGAGAGCCCCAGCAGGGGCAGCTCAGTATGAGACGGAGTGTTACCTTGTGCTCCCGCGAGCCAGCTCCACTGCCAGGTGCGGGCACAGGCCAGCCTCCCCCGGGAATGTCATGCGCTGCTTACCTGCCGCGGTGTGTAGGTGTCGCCCCACCCGGTGAGGAGTCTGCAGAACATGCTGAAGGGACCGGCCTTGGCCGACTTCCTGAGCCTCCCGTAGACGGAGAGCTCTGCGTACGTCATCCCCATGTCCTCCTGGGGAGGAAGACACACGCGTCACGGAGTAACAGAAGGGCAGCAGAGCCTGAAGCTTCCTCTGGAGTCGGGGACCGAGACCCAGAGGAGGGGACGTTCTGAAGGGCCAGGAGCAGAGGCCCCGGCTGACTCCCAGCCGACAGGCCAGGACGGAGGCCACTGGATCGGGGCCCCCACGGAAAGTATGCCTACGCCCCAGAAGCTAGAAATCATGCACTTATTTTGAAAAAAGGTCTTTGTACATATAACTAAGGATCTCAAATGAGATGACCCTGGATTTAGGGCAGGCTCTCAATCCAATGACAGTTTCTTTATAAGAAACAGAACAGAGACAGAACAGAAATGGTCAGGTGACCACAGAGGGAGAGGCTGGAGGGACGTGGCTGCAAGCCCAGGATGCCTGGGGCCACAGAAGCTGGAGGAGGTAGGGGGGACCCTCTCCTGGGGGCCCTGGAGGGAGTGCACCTTGATTCCAGACTCTGCCCCCAGAACTAGGAGAGAACAGAGTTCTGTTGTTGAAGCCCCTGGGTCTGAGTGTTTTGTTTCAGCCATCCGAGGAATCCCAGGGAGCCTGCTCCCCCTAAGGCCCGGTGAGGCCCGCAGACAGGCCCTGAGCCCAGCCCCGGGGAGCCCACTCCCCTTAAGGCTCGGCGAGGGAGCCCAATGCAGAAAGGCGGGAGCAGAGTCACGGGAAGTGAGGCGAAAAAGCCTCCGCCATCACCTCGTCGGTCTGAGACACCTGCCCGTCGACCAAGGGCTCCAGCTCTGCGGTGGCCGGCGCTGCTAGGATGCTGTGACCGAGATACACACAGATCAGGATGCTACCGCATGTCAGGAGCCTGGGGACAGGTCCCCACGCCCACTGTCCCACAGGCACCGGCCAGTCTCAGCAGCGCCGCTGTCGACCCAGTGGCATCGGCAAAGCCAGGGGCGAGCTCCTGGGGAGAGGGGCGCGGAGCAGGGATGGGTGGCGGGAGCCGCAGCAGGGCTTCTCTACTGAGGCACCCCCCATGTGCTGGGCCAGGCACGCCTGGTTGTGGGGCAATGCTGTGCACTGTGGGACATGTAGGAGCTTCCTCCCACTGGATGCGGGGAGCACACCCTCTCATGCTAACCACAGAAGCGTCCAGGCATTGCCCAGCGTCCCGTGCTGGGGGGCCACGGCCAGAAAGGAAGGGGTTGGCCTAGTCACGGCACCCCAAGGGCCCACTGAAGGGCAGGACTGCTCTCGCCAGGTGGTGGGGAGCCGTGGAAGGTGGCTGAGCGGGGCTAGGGGCCCAGGGCGTGTACCTGGGGGCCTTGGGGTCACACTCACCGCTGCAGGGCGGGAAGCTGGAAGCGCTCCATGCAGAACTGGACGAAGGCTCTCAAGTCTGTCTTGCTGATCCCCCCGATGGGGTTGATGTCTGCGCTGGAGCAGTCGTACTTGGTCAGGTAGCCGACGAGGCTGCAGGGGCAAGGGTGCACATGGCTCCCATGTGGCAGAGCCAAAGGGCTGTTGGTCCCGCCACTTGGGGGCCTAGCCATTCAGTCCCCAGTCACCCAGTTTCACTTCTTCCTGGGGCCTGGGAGCCAGAGCTGGGCTAACTGGAGGGTCTGGCTGGGGCAGAGGCTGCAGGTGACTGAGGAGAGGTATTCGGCCTGCCGGAGAGGACACTGAGGCCAGGAAACCGGCCTGGGACGACCAGTTTCCAGCTGGGCAGCCCATTCAGTGAGGGAGGGTCAGCAGAGCATGGTGGTGGGAGGAGGGAAAGGCCCTCAGCACACGTGGATGCTGAGCACGCGCAACTCCCCCATGCCTGTCACCTCTGACTGCCAGACACCTCCTGAGGTGGGCAGAAGAGTGGCCCCAAAATGTCCACGTCCTATACTGGGACCTTCAAAAATGTGCCCTCACAGGGCACAGGGACTTCAGAGTGCAATCAAGTCAAGGGTTGTGAGATGAGGTTTTTGTCCTGGATTAGGTGAGATGGGCCCCAGACAGACACAGGGGTCCTTGCAGTGAAGGAGGGAGGGGGCCAGGCAGAGGGGCTGGGACCACAGAGCAAAGGTCAGATGCTGCCCAGCCGGCTCTGGGTGGAGGACGGCCATGAGCCGAGGACAGGGCGGCACCAGGGGCTGGAGGTCAGGAGCAGACTCTCCCTGGAGCCTCCATGGGAACGAGTCCTGTCCACACCAATCTCAGCCCGGTGAGCCCTGTGCAGGATTGCTACCCCAAGGGTGGTCAGCGAGCCCTGTGTTCTCAATGCTGCTGACTTTGGGGCCCCTTGTCCCCCCCAACCCCGCCACCACTCCGCAGCTCGCCACCGCATCCAGGGTGGTTCCTGACCACACTAGCCTGTGAGGACGTCCTCCAAAATGTTGGGTTTACAGGCCTCCCAGCTATTGCCTACCTCACCAAGCTCACACTAATGCCAGGACCAGGAAAGCCTGGCCCTGTAGGGTCCTCAGTCATCCCCGAGGGTGTCTGTCCTGTTGGGGGACAGCTGAGTTAAATGGTCTGTCGGCATGTACAGCATTTCCTGGCTGTAAGGCTGTCTCATCTCTGTCCGTGGCTCCTTCACCCCAACAACCCTCGAAGATGCACGTGCTCGGCAGAGTCAGGCACCTCCCCTGCACGTGTGGGACCTGGGGTCAGCCCTCGGGGCGGGGCGAACACCAGGGAGGTGGTCACCTGGGGCCGGGTCTGCACATTTGTTTGTGTGTTAAAAAGGACCCGAGATCTTTCTGCCCGAATTAAAACTGATTCCCGGACTGGTCGGACTGAAAGGACAACTTGGCTGAAGGTCATTGCTGAGGATCCTGTTCATGCCCCCAAAGTTCACGAGGTGAAGCTTCCAAGCCCCCACTGACTGTGTCTGGAGATGGGGTCTTCCGGGGGCAATTATGGTTAAATGAGGTCACAAGGGGGTCCTGAACCAGTAGGACCAGTGTCCTTGTAAGAAAGAGACGCAGACAGCTCTCTGCACCCCGTAAGGACTCAGCCGAGGTGGCTGGCTGCGAGCTGGGGGGCCTGCTCCCGCTGGGAACCGAGGCATCCGCGGACCTCCGGCCTCCAGGGCTGAGATGAACGTCTGCCCTTCAAGCTGCCTGGAGGGGGTGGTAAGGGGCCTGAGCTGACCAAGGCGGGCACGTGAGGGGCAGTTCCCAAATCTGAACGCGTCTGTGCTGCTCCCTTGTCCACACGGTGTCGGCTCTCCCCTCCTTTCTCACCTCCCTTAGTGAAAGCAATGCTCCTGGCTGCTCACCTTCAAGGCCTCTTGGCCCCATGTTCCCGTGCCCCCCAAACCGAGTTCCCTGGGGCTGTCTCCAGTGCCCCTCCCTTTCTCTCCTGAGCTGTCCCCTGGGGGCCCTCCAGCAAAGCTGCCCTCAAGGTCCACACCCATCTTCAGTCTGCAGAGCCCTGCGGCCACGACACCCACTGCATCTGGTCAGTGAGCGCCCGTACCCCCACCCTCAGCCTCTCGGCCTGGCTCTGGGTGCCACTCTCTCTGGGCTTCACTCCCACCTGCCTGGCTGTGTCTCCTCTTGTCCGGGGCCACCTCAGCTCCTCCAGCTTCCTAAACTCAAGGAGTATCAGGGCACAGCTCCTGGACCCGTTCCCTTCTCTATCTATAGATAGAAAGATGGATGGGTGGGCGGGTGGGTACATGGGTGGATGGCATGATGGGTGGACACAGCCATGTGTACGTGAAGAGAGGAATACATGACAGATGAGGTTCCTGGAATTCCTCAGTAAACGAGGAGCAGGGCTCCCTGGAAGGAGACAGGGGCTCACGCAGGGGAAGCCGAGGCTGGGGAAGGGCCCCCCAGCTGCTCAGCCTGAGTGCTGGCTGAAACGTCTCTGCAAAGCATTAGGCAAGCTTGTAATTTTTTTAAAGAAGGGAGCAATATGAGAGCGTTTGCGGCCCACACCGAAGATGAGCTACCCAGTTGGGGTGGACACCAGGTGGATGTGGTGGACGCGCTCAGGAGAGGGCAGCGTGGCCAAGGCGGCAGGAGGGCGGGGGCCGGAGGGCACAGTGTTGAGCCCTCCCCACGGCGGGGCCCTGCGGGGTGCCGGGGTGGTGCTGTCGCCAGGGGTGCCGACTGCGGCCTGGGACACGGGACCACATGACTCCCCCGCTCCTGCGTCTCACAGACACCACGGGCATTGGTGAGGCGCTGTGGAGGCCGCCTCTGTGGGTGCTCACCCTCAGACCGGGGTGCTCGGCAGCTGGGACCACACCCCCAGGCTGTACCCACCTCTCATCCACGTTGGCGGACCCGAGCACCAGAAGTCCACCCCGAGCACCCCGGGACCAGAGGCTCAGCTGAGCGAACAGATAAGCGATGACCATCCTCACCCGAGCCTGGAGGACCGAGGGGACACGTCAGCCTGCACAGGGCACAGGGCGCACGCTACCGCCCCAACAGAGGGCTCTCCCCACCTGCCTCGGGAAAACAGGAAGGTCAAGCAATTTGGGGGCTTTCTAGTGTTGGAGAAAGTCGCCCGAGTCCCGCTGTGCTCCTGCGGGGTTGGCCACCTCCATGGTGCTCATGTGCGCTGGGTGGTGGCCATGTCAACCACAGGAAGCCCCGCAGCTGGGAGAAATCTCGGCCCCCGCCATCTGCCCCCTGCACCACTGACATTTCTGGCCAGGAGGGAGGCCGCCATGTCCAGCAGGGACAGGGATCACCACCTCCCTCCACACAGCCAGCAGGCAGGGCGGTGTGTGATCTTCCCGCAGGGCAGAAGCACCCCCACTACACACCTCACACTGACACACCCAACCCCTTGCACTCACACATGCTCTTGCATTCACACACGTGCCTACATGCTAATGCATATTCACTCTCGTACAGTCATACTCATGCTACACATGCACACCTTTGCACTCATGCTAACACACACATGTGCACACTCATGCCAACGCACTCACACATGCACACAAATGCACCCCCACACCAGTGCCTTCATAGTAAGCACACTCACTCATGCTCCCTCAAACGTGCACATATGCTGTCCCCTGCGAAGCCCGCACTCACACAGGCAGACCCCTTGCCCACGAGGCTGTGATCAGGGCACGCGTGGGCGCCCCAGCACCGGCCGTGCCAGGACTCCCTGTGCCCCAGGCGATGGGCGGCCCGGGTCGGAGCGCACCTGCACGTTCTGCAGAGCCAGGTTTTCCCTGCTGCTCCCTCCGTGAGCCGCGGGGAGGGGGCTTTTGCCCGTCACCAGGCTGAAGATGCCCACCATGGCTTTCACGGCTGGGTCGATGCTGACACCCACGTGGTGGCTGGAAGAAGGGTGGGCGGGCATGGGTGTGTGCGCACATGGTGAGGCACACACACAAAACCACCGTTTTAGCCATTTTATAGTGCCTGGTCCAGGGGCCTTCAGTCACGTGGTGTGCGACCACCACCTCTAGTTCTTTCCAGAATTTCCCATCACCCCAGAGGGAAACCGTGTGCCATTAGCAGTTGCTTCCCATTCTGTCCTCTTCCAGTCCATCGACAGCGAATCCACGCCCTGGCTCTACAGACTTGCCTGTTTGAACATTTCATAGACATGGGATCATATGACGTGTGGTCCCTCTGTGACTGGCTTATCTCGCTCAAGAATGCCCCAAGGCCGCCCGCGTGGGAGGGCACTAGGCCTTCATTCCCTGCGAGGGCTGAGTAGCACTGCGGGCGTGGATGGGTCCCGTTCTGCCCAGGCGTCCACCGATGGACACCTGGGCTGCCTCCACCTTTGGCTGTTGGGAATCGCACTGCTGTGAACATGGTGTGCAAACATCTACTCGTGTGCCTGCTTTCACTTCCTCTGGGGGCAGATGGAGGGGCAGAATCACTGAGCGGAAGGAGGCAGCTTTTAGCTGAGCTCACACTCAGGACGGGCAGCTCCCAGGGCAGTGTAAGTGGAACCCTCTGTGGGGACCGAGTCTCCCTGCCTGGGAAGATGCCCTCTGTCCACTCCCTCAAGTGGAGCACGGCTGGGGGAAGGCAGTGGGGGGGTGGCACTGCCCACTCCCATGAGCTGCCCGGGGCTCCACTGGGGGGCATATCCACCCTGGTGGCCTGTGCCTGGGACACAGGGATGGGAAGGGGGTGCATTTAGACATGGCACAAGATTTGGGGTGGAACTGACGGTTTCCCTAAAACCTGGCCCAGACCGAGAGAGTAGAAACCTGCACGTTCAGCCACACGCCCCGCACAAGTTGGGTTTCAGGCAGCTTGGGTCCTCGTCACGGCCGCCCACCCATGCCCAACATGGCCAACTCTACCTTCCAATCTGCTGGGCCAGCTCTCGGGCCCTGCTGCACGTCTCCTGTGAGGAGTTCTCACTGGCCATGTAGCAGGTTGTCAGGATGCGTCCACAGAGGTCCCGGGGGTCCTGAGGGGTGTAGCTGGTCTGGTTCACGATGGTCTGGACGTCAGCCAGAACTTGCTGATCTGAAGCCGCCACACAGAAAGGTAGCAGCCACTTGCACATGCAAGGTGCATGCTTGGCTTAGCCCTTCCCCATTTGCCCTGGTAGGTAAGTGTACACGAAGTGTACCCGTTGGGTACACGAAGGGAGCGTTCAGTGTCACAGCACACAGAGGGGCAGTCGGACCCTGGGTTTGCCTGACCCAGAGCCGATGTCCTTTCCCCAGGCCACGGTGCCGACACACAGCAGCAGTGGCCTGACAGACACAGGCATTGGCCCAAAGCCCTGGGAAGGGGCTGTAATGCCTTGCTGTCCCCAGGCCCTGGGGCTCAGGCGTGGTGTCATGACATTCGTGCATGCCCACAGAGCCTCCTGCACCCATGATGCCTGGTAGCGGGCTTTCCCTCTGCCCAGCCCTGGGACCCAATGGGAGCCCAGCTCAGACTGACAGACGTCACCTACTTCCATTCTTCACAGCCTCGCAGACCTGGTGGCACATGGAGTAGACGAGGCAGGCAGTGGCTGCGCTGTCCACCCCGCCACTGAGGGGCAGGAAAAACCCCGCCTGCAATGGGCCAAGCAAACATGGTGTGAGCAGAGCCTCGGAGAAGTGACGTGCCGCAAACTTCACCCAGTTCCACCCACGAGCCTTGGTGCGCACCCACAGAAATGCCCGTTGGTGTCAAGCTCTCATTGGGAGAGGAGAAAAGATGGCCTGCACATTCCAGAGCGGACTCTCCAGAGGGAAAAGAGACCTTTCACTGGGAGTAAATCTAAGGCTGAGTCCCTGTTGGGCCAGAGACCTGTATGAGCACAGACAGTGGGAGACGGTCGCTCATAACTGAATGTCAGCAGACAAGGGCTCCAAGGCAGGAGCCAATCTCTGGGCACTCTGGCCTCTGGCTAGTGTGGGCTGAGCTCCTGGCTGAGTCAGAGTGAAGAAACAAAGAGAACAATCGCTAGCCTGCCATACAATCAAAGGCAAACCGACCAGCAGGACAAGCAGGGTGCGCAGGTGAGACCCTGCGAAGCTTACCTGTTGGCTGCGCCTTAAAAAATCCCAGAGCCAGCATGCAGGGCCAAGGCTGTGGAGCGAAGGGAAGCATAGGTCTGCGAACTGCTGGGCTGGTCCGCAGCTTACCCGGAGCAGCTGCAAGGCGGGGACGGCGCCAGGGAGAAAGCACCAGTGGTGCTGAGCTCTCGCAGCTCACCAGCCCGCGCTTTAAGCGCTTCACGTGAATTAGTGCATTTCCAGGCCAGCGTCTGCACTGCCAGCCCCTAGCAGGCGTGGCCTCCTCCTAACCATGTAGCTTATCCTGGGCAGGTTCTGAAAACTGGCCGCCCACGCCGCCCTGCACGGGGCAGATGCCATAGCAGGGGGAGGCAGCAGCCCACGGGAGGACAGGTCCCTCCCCGCACGCGAGGACCACCCACCTGATCTCCTCGCCAGGGCTGTGGTACTTCCACTCGATGGGCTCAGACAGCGGCTCCAGCAAGTCCTCACGGCAGGACAGGGCGAAGTCCACCTTCACTCGGGGGTAGGGGCTCGCCCTGCTGGCCTGTTGGTGGGTATTCACAGGATGACATCCCCTCAGCGCCAACCAAGAGCAGGACTGGCAGCTGGGAAATGCACATGGGAGCCACAGTGGGTGCCCTTTCACAGCCTTGGGATGGCTGGGGTCAGACAGGAGGCGGCAGGTGTAGGCGGGGTCGGGGAGACATCGGAGCCCTTGTACATTGCTGGGGGTGGTAAGATGGTGCGGCTGCCATGGAAATGCCAAGAGTGAAAACACGTCCACACTAAACCTGGGCCTATGCTCACAGCAGCGTTATTCATCATAGGCAAAAAGTGGAGACGTTCCAAATGGCCACCGAGGAAGAATGGATAAACACGTGTGATCTCTGCAGTCAACAAAATATCATCCGGCAACACAAAGGAGCATAGCGCTGACACCTGACACGCTGCAGCGTGGCTGAACCTCAGACAGACACGTCATGTTCAGCGCAAGATGCCAGACACACAGGATCGTGTGTTGTAGGATTTCATTTCTGTGAATGTCCAGAACTAGCAAGTCCGCAGAGATGGAAAGTTGCCCAGTGGCTGTCAGGGGCTGAGGACAATGAATGGGTCTGGGTTCTCTTGGGGCGGTGGAAGCATTCGCACACCGGCTGTGGTGATGGATGCATGCCTCCATGAACATACTAAACACCACTGAACCAAGTGCTCCAGGGAGTAAACTGTGTGGTGTGGGAATGACATCTCAACAAAGCTGTTATTTAAGAACAAGATTCTGGGTGTTTGACGAACCTCCCACACAGGTGCCAACTGAGGCGCTTACCGCCAGGTTTCGAGATGAAATCTCCGCCCTGTAGCTTCTGACATCCTCCAGATCCAAGGTGGCCGTGAGGACTTCCTGGAGGCGGGAGTATCACAGAGAAAGCATGGTTGCCTGTTTTGAGCACTCATGCGTGTAATTTGGCCATTTTCATAGGTGTGCCAAATTGCACATAGTTGAGTCATGTCTTTTAAGGTGGGGACTGGGGACCTGTGAATTCCTAGGGACCCAGGGAGAGGACACAGTGCTGTTGCAGGCCCTAAGCCCTTCTCTCTTGCCTCCAGAATCTCCACTGAATTCAGACATTTACCAGTGATCTTTAATTATGGCACAGGACACAATCCTATCAATAAATGCCTGCGGGCTTCTGAGACAGCTTCTCTCTTCTTAAGTCACATGAGAACAAGGGCATCTTTTCTGCTTTGAATGTGACTATGTGGAGATGGCTGGAGCTGCTGCAGCCATCCTGGGACCATGAGGAAAGGCAACCCAAGACTGAAGCCCACACAGAGCAAGGCTGGGCTGGAGAACGGCAGGGAGGTGGAGCCGGAGCCCTGGGAATCCGAGCCAAGGTCCAGGCCTGGACATGCTCCCTGTATTATGTATGTGCAGGTGACACTTCCCTGCCTTTGAACCCAGCTGATGTGGGGGGTTCTGCTACTTGGAGCATATAGTAGAAAAGAGGACATGTTAGCTCACAGATCTTACTCCTTTCTTTAGAAAAATTCCTAATCAATTTGCCTCTTGCTGCTTCTTAACCACTGGGCGACTCAGGATGCCTGTGGCCACCCTACTCCTGCCACGAGGCCCACAGACCCCTGCCTGTTAACACTTGGGCCTAATTCAAGATGGGAACATCCACAAAGAGAAGGAGAACAAGAAGCGTCATTTCCAAAGTGATGGGTCACCAGAGGCAAGGTGCCTGTCATGGGACAAAGCCAAGGACCATGAGAAGACCCAGGATGGTGTGAATCTCTGCGTGAGGAGGCCCCAGTCTACTTTTCCCAAAAACTCGGTCAGCTTCAACACTGACACCTGCTAGAGGCAACGTGCCAGGAAACCCTGAGAAGCCCCTGCCCCGGAAGGGGGCGGAGCAGAGGGGACAGAAGGGGGGGTCCCATGCGCCACGAAGCTTCTGGTCCTTTAGGCAGATCCAGAGGAAGAGGCCGGCCAGCACTGCCTCTGGCCTGAGGACAGCGACAGGCCCTCTATCCCTGAACACTCTGGGTTCAAAGTCACCTTGGGAAATGTGAGGTAACAGCCCTCAGATTTCAGGGTGCTTGCAAAAAAACGCACATTCCTGGGCATCCGACTTGGAGGGTCTGGTGTGGCCTGGAACCCTCAGGGACCCACACATCTGCTTATCCTGGTGCAGGTGACCCCCTCCCCCAAATGCCCCCGGCACTGCCAATCAATCCTACCGCCAAGCTGTCTGTGGCTGTGACGTACGTACGGCCAGGTGTCCTGGCCACAGCAGCCTGGATGAAGGCACTGAGCGTGCTCTTGGGACAGAGGGATGCTCGCTGTGGACAAGGCCCTGGTCTCTCCCTTCAAGCCCTCCATTTCTATAACAGTCAATAGGGGACACTGCCACTGGGAAAGCAGGGCCTGGGGGACAAGTAGGAGGCTGTCCCCGGAGAGTGGGAGGAGGGGGTGTTCCTGCAGCTGGAGCCGCAGCCACTCCTGCCTTCCCTCTGGGCAAGAGGTGCCCGGGTGCCTCCAGGGCCCCTGCGCTCAGTCCACTCTGAAACTGCAGTGTGGTTCATGACCACTTCCCGGTGACAACCCCGCCGGGGCTGCAGGAGGCATCGCAGATAACCCGGTGACCGAGCGCGCGGAAGTGAGGCAACGCGCTGCCGCCAGAGCTGCGGACGCTTTCCAGCCGCGCCCAGCCCGGCCCTGCAGCCTCTGCACACCGGCGCCCGTTCCCGAGACGGCACGAGCCCAAGGCAGCTGGGCCCACAGACACGATGGGCGAAGCCCCGTGGGCGGCACGCGGGCCCTGGCTGGGCACTGCGGCCAGGTGACTCTGGGCGGAGCTACGTGACTTTTCATCACCTCTGCACAGCTGGAACTCATGCCCACTGTTTCAATACAGCCACTTTCTTTCTGGCTTCAAGATAAATAACGAAAACCCGGGAAGTGGGTATGACACAATTCTCTATGAGGACTTTCTCATCTGTTGTCATTTCCTAGAAGGAAGTGAATGTCCAGTGTGATAATTAGTTACATGGATGACTTTGATGTTAAGATGCGTGTTGAGAAGCTGTGGGTGTGCGGCCTTCGTCAGTGTCTCACTGGAACAGTGGTTCGGTGAGGGGGTGACTCACGGCAAGGACCGTGCAGGTCTGAGCCCCAGCTTGCCTCCTGCTGCCCCGTCCACATCCCCACCCACGTCCCCACAAGCCCTCGGGACTATGGCGGCACCTCTGTGGTGCACATCACAGGCCTCTGGACAGACGTGGCCTGTCCCCCACCAGGCTGGCCACAAGCCCCACTGAGTGAGGCCGTCCTCCCAGACAAGCGTGGGGCACCCACTCCGGCTCCCTAGGGCTGGGGGGCAGGTGGCACAGGCCTAAGCTCACACATGCTGTCTGCCATCTGGGGAGGACTGAGAGGGTCTCCAGCAGCCCTGGTGCGAGCTCCCCTCCCTCGCCCTGCTCCCCTGGACAAGGTTCCCCAGCCAACGACCTCCAGAATTCGGGAGCAGGCATGGTGCGTTCTGAGCAGCAGTTTCGGTGCCCAGCCCCCAGTGGAAATGCCCAAACAAGCCCATCACATCCTCCCAGGCACTGGGGATCACCCGCCCTCATCACCACAAAGCCTGCCTGAGTGCCACCTCAGGGGGACTGTGGGAGGCGCAGTGTCTTCCTGGCGGTGGGCACATGACCTGTAGAGCTGTGGGGCTCGCCTGTCCATGCCAGGTGCCCACGTGGCATGCGGGCCACCTGTCACCAGGGGCTGGAAGTCCCTCACAAACGGGGTGCAGAGGGAGCGATCAAACCAGGCAGGACATCCCTGGGAGCCCGTATGAGACCCCTGGTCACAGGGGAGGATGAAGAAAGCGGCCCCTGAGCAGAAAACCATTGGAAAGATCCCCCTGCTGCCCCGGGTGCCCATGTGCCCGCCGTTACCACGTCATCCAGGGAGAACTGGGAGCCCTGAGCAAACACGCTGCCGTTCATGGCTATCATGGCACAGCCGTCGTAGTAGAGACGGTCCCCATCACAGCCCTTCTGATTGGCCAGCAGGTAGATCCCACCGTTCTGGAAAAGGCAGGGCAGACAGCAGGTGGTCACAGGATCCACTGCCTTCGTGTTCCACCAGCCCAAGTAGGGCACCTGGCTGGGCCGGCTCAGGCTGTCTTCAGACCCCCCCACAATGTCATAATTAGGGCCCCCAACAAAGAAAACGAACATACAGGGAATGCCAGGCAGCTACGGTTCACGTGGCCTCCAAGAGACCAGGCCCTAGGTAGCTGCCTACTTTAGCCCCCAGCAACCACAAGGCAGGTGCTGACCCCTCCTTAGGTTGGGGGGACAGGCTCAGAGAAGGCAAGCCCCCACCGCACAAGCTGAGACTCAAACCCAACCGAGCTGTCTCCACACCTGTCCCGTGAATGACCAGACAGCACGGCCCCTCACTGTGTCCACCACCAACAGGAGGGGCAAACTCCGGGCCTTCCCTGCACTCTGCCATGATGCTGACGGGCCAGCAGCCCATTCTGGGTCCTGGTCACTGAGTCACTTGCTCGGCAATGTGGGGTGGCAGCCCAGAGCTTGGGGGCTGGGCACTGGGGCATGAGCCCTGCTGCCACTTGACCTCCGAGTGTCCCCATCCCACTCCGGAGAGCAGGCAGGACAGCAGACCTGGCTCACAGGGTGGCTGCAAGAGCCACATGAAGTCGGGAAGTGGAGCTGGCGCTTGCTTGTTGGGCACCGGCCATCGCTACTGGCACCAGACATCCATCGAACCAGGCCATGCCCTGCGCTGGACACGGGACGCACGGGAATTGGCGAGGCAGACAAGGCACCCGGCCCGAGCTGCACACCCAGCACCCCAATGCCTACCTTGGTGGTGGCCATGGTCACCAGATCCACCCTGGCGTGGGCTTTGCGAAGCACGTGGTGGCTGCCTGAGGCGTTGGTGAAGATCTCCACACCATCCAGGCCCATGTCAACATGCGGGCTGGGAGCAGAAGCAGGAGAAAAGGGGGTGAGCTCCCCAACCCACCCTCCCAGCCCCGCCAGCTCCCAGGGCGTCTACACAGCCCAAGGCCACAAGCCCAGGGCGTCTGCAGATCCCTGTCCTCCCCGAGGGCTGAGGCTCAGCGGCGGGGCTGACCTGTGGGGGGTCCAGAGCTCCTCGCAGATCTCACTCCCGATGCAGGTGTCCCAGGTGGCCAGCACTGCATCTCCAAAGGGCACAGTTTCCTGTAGGGGGAGGGCAGGATGCACAAAACCCCCTGGCTGGCCCATCTGGGCTGCATCGTGGCCCAGCACTCCAATAGCCACTTTAAGACTTCCATGAAGGCCACGCTTCCGTTTCAAGCCCCCAGGGAGCCCTCCCTCACCTGGAGCTCCCAGCGCAGGGGGCCCATTGCCAGGCGGCCCTGCTCTGCGCCCACCACGACCGACCCGGGAGAGGCCGCAGCAGTCCCTCCTCCCCGGGAGCGGCCATGGGCACACGCTGCCTCCATCGTTGTTAGTACTAATGGCCCTCGTTTATTAAGGGCTCCATGTGCGTGTCTGACAGCCATGTTGCTAGGCAATAAACCCAGCCCTGTCACAGATGCTCAGTGGAGGCTCACAACGTGCACAAAACCCAACCAGAGCCCCCCAGCTCCTGACGTAGGGCCAGAGGACATGCAGGCGCGTCATCTCCGAGAGCCACACTCATAAACCACGCATGGTGGGAGCTTCCAGGGCAGGGCAGAGCCTCCCTACGACTGCGCGGGTCTGGCAAGGTGCCGAGATCACGAGCCCTGACTGGGCACATGGGCGGGGATGGAAATGCACTGAAACCAGGAACCCACGTTGGCTGGGGCGCGGCGTGGCCACCTGTTACATCTGTAACACCTGCGCCTCAGTTACCGGGCGCCTCAGTTACAGCTGTGAGGTCACTCTGCTTGGCCAGCAGCCCCCCGGGGACCGGAGCGCTCCCAGAACCCTGGGTCAGGCTCCCTGGAGGGTTTGAGTTCAACGCCCTCCATCACGGAGGGTGAGAACCGTGGTGCAGGCCTGGCCTTTGTCCTCGGTGCCTCATCCCGGACAAATATTCACTTGGGCTGCAAGGAAAGTCATCAGCACATGGCCCTATGCTGGCATGGGCATCACCCAACCCCCGGCACCTCACAAACCCAGCCACAGCGGCGGGCTGGGAGCCTGCCCCCATCCTGCCACGACAGGATCAGGCTTGGAGCACCACGGGTGGTCACGGAGCATCTAGGAGGGCTCAGGGACCCACGCCTGCCTGAGCCGTCCACCCGGGAGCATCACTTGGCTTTTTACCATTGAAAATGCCCCAACCTTTAGTCCACATTCACCCGGGGCCAGTTCCTGCAACTCACCCCTCACCAACCAGACCACAGCCCCACGCCAGCTCAGCAGGCCACCAGCATGCCTTCTAGGATGTGACAGGGTCATGATTCTAAAATGTGCTAAGTTCATTGTCAGAAAAGCTTCTGGGCCCCTTGGGAGGTGACCATACCTGGCTAGAGTCCCTTCCCCGATCCTGGCATGCCCATCTCTGCTTGTGGAAGGCACTAGCCCCAGCTGGGCCCTCAGGGAGCCTCTCTCAGGGATCAGAACTGGTACCAGACACAGTCTGGCTCCTGAACAGAGGCAAGTTCAGCCCAAGGGCTGGATGGCGCTGTTCTCCAGGGAGGCAGGGGCACCCCTGAAGGCAAAGAGGACAATGAAGAGGGGGCTTGGAGCCCCCCCACTCAGCTAGATCTGTGAAGTCCAGCTGTATCCTGCTGAGCCACAATCTCGTGCATTCAGAGCGCCCTTATGAGCTACCTTGAGTAATTGGGGGCACAGAGAATCTGGCTTGGGAAATAACCATCTCCTGCTCAAATTCCCGTGCTGGAGTCCTGAGCCCAGCACCTCGGAATGTGGCTGTATTTGTAGACGGGGTCTTTACAGAGGGGACTAAGGTAAATGAGGTCACAGGGTGGCTCTGACCCAATCGGACTGGGGTCCTTGTAACAGGAGGTCAGGACACAGACATGCAGAGAGACGGCCACGTGAGGACCCAGGGAGAGGATGGTGTCCACACGCGCAGGGGAGAGGCTCCGGGAGCTGGCCCTGCCCACCTCTGGGTCTCAGCCTCCAGCCCCAGGCCTGGGTGGTAATGAACACCTGCTGCTCAAGCTGTCTGGTCAGAGGTGCTGCGGCAGCCTAAGCAAAGGAATACACTTGGCATCCGGAAGGGCAGCTCAGGCAGGAGCCCCCACAGCACACCCCCTGTGCCCCGGCTCCCAACCAGCCGAGGGAAGTGGGGAGAACAGGGTCCCAGCTGTACCCCCCAGGAGGAAGAGGATAAGGATACGGCTGCAGGGTCAAAGCTCCACGGGCCCGACCAGCCAGGTTCCAAAGACAAGCCAAGGCAGGTTTCTGACACTGGGCTTTCAGAGAATGACAGGCGGCCAGTAAATGATTCCATGGGTTTGGGATGAGAACCCCCAAACTTGGCTTCTTGGGCAATCCCTGGGCCCAAGCCCAGCCTGCTAAGGCAGGTGCCCCTAAGCTCCCACCCTCGTTGGTGTTCCTGGGACCCCCTCCCCACTTGGCACAGAAATGTCCCCACCTTGCTCCTTACCTACACTAGCTAGGGTGGTTTCTGTGACTCTGGCCCAGAGGGTCCTGCCCCACAGAAGAAGAGCTTTGCCCTCAGGGCTCACCTGCTCCGTGAGGTCCTGTATCATCCGCGGGAGAAAATACTCCTCTGTTTGCCTGGAAAGGAGAACACCACAGATCTGAGGGGGACCATGTCCGGAATCACGCAGGACGGCATCCGACGTGACCACCTCAAGTCTTCTCTGCCTCCCGGGGCCCCAAGACCCTGTGAGCCCTGAAAGGCCGTGCTTAGATTTGGGGTCCACCTAAGGACATGGTGAACACGAGTAGATTCTCAACTCCCTGCAGTCAGGAACTGGGTCTTTCTTCTGTTTTCCTGAGAGGACCCGAAACGGCTCCTTGAGCCTGCCGTGTGCTCATCACTAAGCCATTTTATCGTCACCAGTTGGCCCAGCTCCCCGAGGGTGAAAATCTCTGTCTTTTTAGCTGTACCGAAACTAAGCCTCAATATCCAGATCCATCTCCAGCTCAATATCCACCACCCTTGCTACAGGCATATCTGGATGAGTATCAGCTGGGGGGATTCAGCACGACACCCACACAACACAAATGCAGAGAAAAAGGAGCAGATACGTCTAGTCTCCAAGAAATCAGAGACAACATAAACCGATGCGAGATCTCAAGGAAAAGGTGATGAGACAACAGGAGATAAAAAGTGAGCCTGCAAACCGTGAAGAGCATTTGAGACATTCAAAGCATCTGCAGATACGAAGGGTGCATCAGAAGCATCAGAATCGATCCTACTGCGGACACCGCACAGAGGATGAATTTAGGCGGATGAATCCACAAAGCAAATGAGGAGACAGCAGCTGTCAGACCGTGGACGACGGGTATGGAAGGCAGAGGGCAGGGATGGAAACACCAGTGACGGGGCTTCTGCAGAGCAGAACAGAGCACAAGGACAGGATCCTTCGAAAACAGAAGATAAGAAAACGTTCCTAAAATAAGACCTCAACGTAATGTCACGAAGACTTCCCATGGATCAAAAAGAGATCAATACTGAAGCTCTCTCCTTAGCAGTGGCGTTGAGCTTGCTTTGTTTGTATTTCTTTGCAGTTTTCCAGGGGCACATGCACGTACCCTTACACACGCTGCGGTCAGGTCTCTTGTTCTCAGATGGGACAAGCTCAAACCCCACTGCAGATACACTGCAGCTCGCTTTTGTTCGACACTGACGCTGGTTTATCCAGGCTCCGGCAGGGTTCACTCTCCCCCACTGGGTGGCACTGGCACACAACCCCTGGCACGCAGGGAACAGGTGGCTGGTGGGCAGTGGGGGCACCTCTCCCCTTCACGAGGTGACACCCAGCTGTTTCCAAAGGGCTCCTGCCGGCACTGGGCGGGTCCTCCTGTGTTGGGATCCCTTGCCAAGACTGGGAACCCCCAGCTCTTTGACCACCGATCCCGTGGGGCAAAAAGAAACCTCAGGGTGCTGTCGGTTTGCACTGTCCTGCATCTAACGGTGCTGAGTGCCCATTCCACATCTGTGGGTTCTAGGGATCACCTAGAACATTGCTCCAGAAATGCTGGGCAACAGTATTATAAAAATAAGCTGAGAGATGCCAACGTTGGAAAGGAGAAGTAATATTCATTGTACATTATGTAATTTTTACTGAAAAAAAAAATGAAGAAAACCTGTAAAATAATGACTAGACACAATGAAAGAATGCAGTGAGGTGGCCAATTACAAAAGCTACACAGAAAAATTCAAACTTGAGCTGCATAAAAATATTAACCACTTCAAGATACATTAGATGCCACTGACAGCAGCAGCCACAGTAAATGAGCAGTGGTGACCGTAGCAAGATGGGGCGGGTTTCTCAGCCAGCCGGGTTTTGCCCCAAGGGGACAGTTGGCAATGTCTGGAGACATTTTAAGAGGTCATACTGGACGTTATCTATGAGGAGATGGCCCGGGGTGGCTCTCCATGACTCTCCATGCATAGGACAGCCCCCCACGAAAGGACGATCCAGCCCCAGGGCAACCCTGGTATGTAGTATCAAGATATGAAATGACTGGTGACTGAGTTGTACGTGGTCTGTGATGAAATGGGCTATCATTTGATCCACAGCATCCGAACAGCCATATTGCAATGGACCCTGGAGGGCAGGGACTGTACCCCGAATTTTCCTGTGTCTGCCCCATGATCTGGACCACGGTTATGCAGAGATGATGCCTGATAAAACACCCAGTGAGCGGGCGCTGTGACTCACCGACTCTTGGACCACGGCGTAAACCAGCGCAGCTCACGGTAATTGCCTTCGTTTGCCAAGGCCATTTTGGGTCTGATGAGCAGGATCCTCCTATGGGCAGGGGACAAGACGGGTCTGGAGGTGGACACACCTGTGACAAGGGGCAGCCCGTACCCCCACCCACCTAAGCCAGTGGACAGGCCAGCACAGGGGAGGCTCAGCGCCCTACAGGCAGCTCACTCTTGTCTGGAGTCTACTGGGAAGATAAGACTGCCTGCCTGGCAACAGGGCCGTGCGTCCCCAAGCTGCACCCTGTGGTCTCTCCCCCTAGTTCCCAAAGGTGTCAGGGTGGCACGGACCATAAGAAGCATGGCCTCCCGGGTCTCCTGCCTGGTACACGCGCCCTCTCCGAGGACCAGTATTTCTAGAGGCCTCCTAGCCTGCGGCTCCCAGGGACCAAGCCACAGGGCACCCGCATGAATGCTCACAGCCCCCCAGAGCCTCGGGGAGGCATGCGGGTCCCTCCCCCTACCTGTTGAGAGGCTCCCGTGGCCACCTACCTGTTGAGAAATATCACCCTGCAGTTGTAGCGGACATTCCGGTGCATCACTGGCCTGCAGAGAGAGGGCACACGCCGGTCTGCAAACAGCAGAGGCCCCCATCTGGGCTGGCGGGGCGTCTCCTCTGCAGCTTTCTCAAGTAAAAGCTAAAAACCGACCCCAGCACTTCTGCCACGGCCTAGGCGCTGAAATGGGAGCATTCTCCTAAAGGGAGCACAAAGCCATTCTCCACGCAGGGCTCTGCCACTCTCGCTAGAATGTGTTCAGACCTCCCAGCGGCGGCCTCCCTCCCTTTGCTGGCATTCTGGCCGCCTGGCAACTCTCCATCCTTTCCTGGCCTCGGGCACTGGCCCCTGCGCCTCCCGATTCTCCCTCAGCACACCTCCCAACCTGCCCCTTCTGGAAGGCAGCTGCAGGGCGTGGGCCCGGGCACTGCTGGTTCCTGGAGCCAGGGGGCAGGGCGGGGTGCAGAGTGGGTCTGTCCATGGCTCAGGGTAGATCCTGCACTTCATGGCTCCTCCCTGGCTTCCTGGTGTCTGCCCCCTCTGCAGGGGAGGGCTCGCACTCCGCTGGCAGACACGGCAGGGCTGGCAGGGCCTCGCCTGGTGAAAGCCTGGAGCTCAGGGCCAAGCGGCCAGCCCCAGACACCTTCCAGGAGCACTGAGCGGAGGGAGGGTCAGGTGGGAGTGAATGAGGCGAGCCAGCAAATGCCAGGGAGAAGGGGAACAAAGCTCGGTGCAGGAAGAACGGACACAGGCCATTGCAGGTGTGGCTGTCAAGTCAGGGAGCCAGTTCCGATCCCAGCTTTGTCACTGGCTGAGTCAGGCTGACCTCGGAGACTAAAGGGCAGGATGCAATGGGGGCGCCCCTCCCCAGTCCTGGCCGGGGCGCGCGGACAGACCCCCATATGGCCTCACTCCTCCCCAGAGCCTAACCAAACGCGCTATGTCCACATTTGGACAAAACATGTACAGAGTGTGAGGGAGACACATATTTTAAAAAGAACAGCCCACAGTGAATATCTGGTTTCTAACTGGAGGGGGACTCTCAAACAAAAACAAGCAAATAATAAGCACAACAGAATTTTAAAGCTTAAAATAGAAACTATTAAATAGCAAACAACATGCAAGGAAAAGTATTTTTATCATAAACGGGAACGGGTGCGCACATGCGGAGGACCTTCTGGGAGAACAGAGTTGCCTCCCAGAGCCGCCTCCTCTGTGCAGCATTTGGTGTCTGCAGGGCTGGACGGGAAGAAAGCCCACCCTCCAGCACAAGGCCTTTGTATCTTTTGAGATGTGCAGTCCACACTCGTGGCGCGGGACAGGTCCTGTCTGGGCTTCCTTATCACGTCCGCTGGCACTTACATTCCCACGTCACAGATGATGTCCTGGGTGACTGGAGATTCCAAAAGGGCAGCCAGGACTTGGAGCGAATGCAGGAGGGTGTCCGACTCGTAATAATGATCCCAACATCCGTAGCCACTGCAGAGGGAGGAGCAGGCAGTTGAGCCTCAGAGACACCCGGGGGAGCCCGGGCAGGGGGGCAGGGGCCTGTGGGCTAACCGAGTGAGGCTGTGCGGGAGTGACGCTGAAGTGTAGGCACATTTTAAAGCCTCCCGGGTGCTTCTATTGTGCGACTAGAGTTAGAATCATTGCTACAAGAGACGATGCATTTTGCAGGAAATTAAGAAAAGTCGGGCCCCACCCCCTTCTCTTAGGTGTAACAATGATTAATTCTCACATCAAAAAGCATGTGCCCTTGGATTTTTGTTTTAAACCTTTAATATGGCCAAAATCACACTGATCTATGAAAAAGAATGCAAAATAAACAAAGCTGTACCCACGGAAAAACATTCTTTAGGCAAGAAAGATCTTTAATAACCATTCAAAATCCCACTCACACAGCTGCTGCTGAGTTTCTTGCTATAGAAGCTTGAAGTGGGCTAAATAGTGTCCCCGAAAAGGTATGTCCAGGTCCCAAGCTACAGAGCCTCTGGATGTGACCTTACTTGGGAAAAGGGTCTTTACAGATGTGATTAAGGGGCTGGAGATGAGACCACCCTGGATTATCTGGGCAGGTCCTAAAGCCAGTGACAAGTGCCCTGAGAAGAAAGGAGATGACGAGGCAGAGGCGGGAGGGGCACGGCCACGAGGGACTGGGCGCTGGAAGCTGGACAGAGGCAGGAAGGACCCTCCCCTAGCGCCTCTGCAGGGGGCAGGGCCCTGCCCACACCCTGATGTTGGACTTCTGGCCTCCTGCACCGTGAGAATCCACTTGTGTTGCTGTGAGCCCCCTGGTTTGTGACAATCCCTTACAGCAGCCCCAGAGAACCTAATGCGATGATCAGAGATGTCATAAAATGTGAAGGCTGGGTTGAGGGCCGTTTCTTGGTATAGACTAATAATAAAATGCAGAGTATTAGTAAACCAGTTCTAATCCTCAGAAAGTTTTCTTTCCTACCATGCAGCAGCTGGGAAGCAGCGTTTCAAATGCTGAGCAAACTTCGCCCACATGAACATGAACCTCCAAACAGGCATTTGCCATTTTCAGTGCCTGCAAAAGCATTCGTCTCAGCCTCTGGTTCTGAAGAGAGGGAAAGCCCTGGTTGCCAGGTGAAATCGGGGCTGAGGCCTGGGATGTCCTCTCTAAGGGACGGGCGCCTGTCTCATGGGTCCTCGCTCCCAGGGAGCTCCGGGCCACGTGTGACAGCAAACCACAGTGCAGCCAGACACCCTGGGCTGAAGTACAGCCACCGGCCTGCCTCTCACCCTCCGGCTGGCCAGCAGCGGGAGGGGCATTTTATAGCAGGGACCGATCACTTAGGACCCGCAGTCCACTTTGGGTGGCAGCCTTCCATATGCAAAGCCTGCCAAAGTGGCTCAAGGCACGCAGCTGGCCTTTCTGGCAGCCTGCCCGGTGGCACCAGCTGTTCACTCCCCTTCCAGGTGCCCCTTCTAGGGTGGGAACGGCATCCCCAACCGGCAGGGACAGGAAGAGCTGTGCTCAGCGATGCGACTTGGCTCCCCTCCCACCTCGGTTTCCTCTCTGCGAACTGTGCCTCATGATGACCCTGAACCTGCTCAGCACACGGTGAACGAGAGCCCAGCTCTGCCGGGTCCTTTCCCTGCTTGATACAAACACATCATCCTGGGGCCCTTTAGTGGAGAACCTCCCCCTTCTAAAATGACAGGTCCAGACTCGGGGGCTGAGGTGGGGAAACAGGACAAAGAAAGGGACGAGGGTCTCCCTGGAAGCACGTGGGCAGTGATCCCGCTGGGTGACCGGGCTGCTGACTGCAACCCCTCTGGGCGATGGAATGACAAAACGTGGAGATGAAGCCAGGAGCTCGAAGGAGAGGTCCCTAGAAGGTTCTGGCCTTGGCAACCCAGGATCCCAGGGCCTGGCAGTTAGATGAAGAACTTCTTCAAGACCAAATTCAATGAGGGTGTAAATGCTCTGGGATGTTATGGGAAACACAGCCTGAACTGAAGTCAGAATTCCAAGGATAGAAATCAACCTGAGGAAGACAATGACCTGGAAAGAACAGATGTGTCCCCAAGGGCAAATACAAAAAACACCTGAGAGAAGACGGTCCTGTTTATGCCAAGTCCTGAGGCAAGAATGAGCCAAGGCAGGGGACGCGACTGGCTGGGACCCGCAGAGACCGGTGTGGAACCAGGGCAGCAGAGAGGGCAGCTGTTACCCCAAGTCAGCAAAGCACAGCTTCTACAAATCCTACTGTGCAGCAACTAATTGCTTATCTTTGAATAAGGGCAGGTGCAAAGGGAATGAAGGAACCGGCTTTCCTGATCACTGCAAAAGGGCAGAGCAGAAGTGACCCTTCAACTCGCTTACAGCAAGATGCTGAGACCCTAACTGAAACCTGCTTACGGCCAGAGAGGGAAATCACGACCTGGGGAGGTGGGGGTGAATCAGAAGCAGCCCAGCTTTGAAATCAGCTGCCCCCTACCATAAAACCCTTTGCGACGGGCTTGCATTATCTGCAGGTCTCAGTATCAGCCCCTCTTCCTCTCCCTTTTGGCTGGGGGGACCGATGCCGATGCCCCTACCTGCCCACCCTGGGGTGTCTGCGCGTCTGCTCTCACCATATTTCCAGTTCTGGTCCAAGCCTGTATCTGGCTCCTTTGTGTTTGGCAATTTCAATACCTACAGGTACAGAGAAAGAGAGAAAGAGCAATTTCAGCTCCTACACACCATGTTCGAAAGCAGATAAAACACTGCTGCAGTAGGTGTGATGATAAAAAAACAAGCAACCAAACAAACAAAAGCTCTCCCAGATCTCCCTGCAGGAAATAAGAAACAGGGCCCGCAGGGCGGACCTTTAGGACCACAGAGGAGCAGCAGGGGGAACAGGAGGACGCCACACCCTGGTCATTCATAACAGCAGGTGCCGCAGACCCTGCGCAGGGAGAAGGCGGCGCTTCAAGGACCCCCACCGCAGCGGCACCCTGGCAGGCACCGGGGTCCGGGCAGCGGCTTCAACACCACTTCTCTTCACCCCAACTGGATTCGCTCTGAGCTCTGATAACATGAAAGCAGGAGGAAAGCTCGGCGGGGAGGGCGGCCATCCGAGGCACATGGCTAAGACGTGCCTTCCTGCTACCGCTCCTGGCCAGCCCTTTTGCAGGAAGCTGCTCAGCGCAAGGCGACCTGGCGGGGACCACATCTGCAGGGTCGCCCGGGTGCAGCCCCACTTTAGGTGTGGGTATGAACAGGGCAAACTTTCACCCTCAAAGGTGAGCTGGTACCAACCAACCACACCCTCGTCTCTAAGCTTGCAGGCCACCCCTCATTCCATTTCCCCCTTTGGGACGGCTTCTCCCTGTCCACCCACCAGGAAGGGACTCAGGCACCAGTGACCACCCAGCGCAGGGCACATCTTCACAACATCCTCCCTAGTGGCCGGGCAGCCTCTCCCCTCACCCAGCCACGGAAGCAAGTGTGAGTCTTCACTCAGGGGGTCAAAGGAGGCTGTGCAGGATGCCCCTTTCGGGTAAGCTGTTCTTAAGAGTCATGAAAACCGAGTTTCCAAAATGCCTCAGCAGGCTGTCCAGTGTGCCCGCGCTCTGCCTCACTGCATGAACGCTGCCCGGGGGGGCTCGGCTCTAGCTATGACACATGGGACCCCGAGATATCTGAGGGCAGGTAAGCCCAGCCCTCGCCTCTCCACCTCCACCAGCACACTTTGCTCCCCAGGCACTGTGAAGCCCGCCCCAGCCCACTTCCCGAGGAGGACCTGCGGCTTACACGGGGAGATCGTCCTTTACTATCTTGTCTGTTCCCGCGCCCAAGGCAGCGAGCGGCCGCAGCGACGCTGTGTGTGCGTCACGAGCGGGCGGGGGCTCGGCCACAGTGGACCTTCGGCCCCCCGGCCGCCCGAAGACTCACTCTTTAAAATCCTTTGCAAGTTGCCCTCAAAGTCCAAGGCCCACTGGTTGAGCGCGCAGGTGGCCACGGTCACCTTCCGGCCCATCCTGGACGCCGTCACCTGGGCAGGAAGCCGGCCGGACAGTGGTCGTTCTGTCCCAGCGAGACAGGCGGCCCCGACACCGGTACTTCCGGGTCGCCCTGCCGCGTCTTGACAGTCCGGGAGTGGACAGGACCGCAAGGAAGCCGCACCTGGGGCAGCCCGCCCTGCCCCGCCTGCCCCGCCTGCGGATAGCTCCGCCCCGCCATGCCTGACAGGGATTGGGCCAGGGACTTGACGACAGAGCCCGTGCGCCAGGCCCCGCCCCCATGTCGCCACGCCCCTCCGCTCCAGGCCGGACGGGGACTGGACTGCCGAAGAGCCGCGTCAAGCCCCGCCCACGGAGCTCACTGCCGCGCCTGCGCAGAAGGGAGGCCCGCCCCGCTTCTCCCGCGCAGGTGAAGGGGCAGGCCCGCTCCGCTGCCCCACCCCTCTGTTTTATACCACGCCTCCCCACAAACTACTCCAGAATGTGCTTCTGCAACTTGACTTTTTCCTTGTAATATTAGCTATGTTCTTTGCATTCTTTTTCTCCTTTGTGGGAAATAAAGCACAGTTTACCCATTCAGTAACGGGCGGCGTTTAAGTTATCAACAAGGTTGCGCCCACACAAACGCACTGCTGCCAGTTCCAAGCGTCACCTCTGGGGGCACTGGGTAAAATGCAGTATTTCCAGAATCTCTCGCCTGGCCTTAGGGCATCTCCATATCCCTAGGAGTTCCCCAGGGGTGGAGAGCTTGGTCCATCTCCATACAATAGTTAATTACATGGGAGCAAGAGGAAGGGGATGCCTGCTTGTATGCAATAGATGGGTTTCTCCCACTTTATTTCCCCTTTGGATGCCGGGGTTCTTGTTTGCCGAGTCGAAGAATGAACTTAGCAAACAGTCAAGGTAGGAGAGCCAGAGAGACTTACTGAGAGATACTGTGAGAGGAGAGACAGAGCTCCTGGTGTGAGACAGGAGGGGGACAAGAGAGCCCGGGGTGGTGCGCTGTCTAGGGGTTTTATAGGCAGTTGAGGATATTTGGGAACATGAAAAAAAGCTTGGGGGTGTGGACTTGCCAAGTGGTCCCTGAATATTTAGAATTAACATAAGGAATTTCCCTCCTTGATTCCTCTCTGGGATACAGGTGTCTTGGTCCGGGAACATATCAAAAGGGCTGTCTGCCCAGCTCCCAAGGTGGGCTGAGGTATTGTCTGTTTGCTAAAGAGTAAGATAAGAATCTTCTTAAAACTTGCTGGGTGTTAAAAAGCAATCTTATCTTTAAGGTGGAATCCTTCCTGCCTTTTACTATGTTGTTTACATCTGGGCCTGCAGCTAAATTAGTTGCCCAGTTTGCAAAATCACCTCATCAGATCTGAAGGAGGAAAGACAGCACATAGGCCTGGGCCTTTAGCATGCTAAGGTGAATCTTACACCTGATTACAAATGATTAGCATAATAAAAACATTGCTACTCTTCTTTATCTGGGGAATATTAACTGACCTCACTGAAGAATGACTCCAGAGCTTAATATTCAACACAAGAGTTTTCGTAGGGGGTTTCCTTACCTGTAGTTACATTGCTCTGACTGTAAATATCCTGTCTTGCTTTCTCCAGAGGCCCTCACCCTGCTCTAAGCCCATGGTCCCTGTCTCCCTTTGACTGATTTTGGTTTCAAAGGTATTTTTGCCCCAGGTTCTCCCCCCTGGAGTCACAGACACCTATGGTTTCTCTGTACCTAAACTCCTCCATGATTTACGCCTACCTGCAGCTTGGCTATTAGGATTTGCACATGTTCACCTTTACTAAATATTGCCGAATTTCTTCCTTTAGGTGGTTTTTCAGTTTTTCTTTCCACATGTCATTCTTTAGTCCATTTAGGGCAGGAATCCATTTTCCCCCCATATGAATAAGTATCTCACCATCACTCATTAAATACTCCATCTTTTTCTCCCTATTTGCAATTCTGTCATACATATACATGTAGTCACATTTAAAATAATGTTTTTCCTGTTTCTAAAATAATGCTTGTTCTGAAAGCATTTCCTCTGAGATCGGGAGCAAGACAGGGATGCCCACTCTCCCCACTGTTATTTAACATAGTACTGGAGGTCCTAGCCATGGCAATCAAACAAAACAAAGAAATACAAGGAATCCAGATTGGTAAAGAAGAAGTTAAACTATCACTATTTGCAGATGATATTATACTGTACATAAAAAACCCTAAAGACTCCACTCCAAAACTACTAGAACTGATATCGGAATACAGCAAAGTTGCAGGATACAAATTAACACACAGAAATCTGTAGCTTTCCTATACACTAACAATGAATCAATAGAAAGAGAAATCAGGAAAACAATTCCATTCACCATTGCATCAAAAAGAATAAAATACCTAGGAATAAACCTAACCAAAGAAGTGAAAGACTTATACTCTGAAAACTACAAGTCACTCTTAAGAGAAATTAAAGGGGACACTAATAAATGGAAACTCATCCCATGCTCATGGCTAGGAAGAATTAATATCATCAAAATGGCCATCCTGCCCAAAGCAATATACAGATTTGACGCAATCCCTCTCAAATTACCAGCAACATTCTTCAATGAATTGGAACAAATAATTCAAAAATTCATATGGAAACACCAAAGACCCCGAATAGCCAAAGAAATCCTGAAAAAGAAGAATAAAGTAGGGGGGATCTCACTCCCCAACTTCAAGCTCTACTACAAAGCCATAGTAATCAAGACAATTTGGTACTGGCACAAGAACAGAGCCACAGACCAGTGGAACAGATTAGAAACACCAGAAATTAACCCAAACAAATATGGTCAATTGATATTTGATAAAGGAGCCATGGACATACAATGGGGAAATGACAGTCTCTTCAACAGATGGTGTTGGCAAAACTGGACAGCTACATGTAGGAGAATGAAACTGGACCATTGTCTAACCCCATATACAAAGGTAAACTCAAAATGGATCAAAGACCTGAATGTAAGTCATGAAACCATTAAACTCTTGGAAAAAAACATAGGCAAAAACCTCTTAGACATAAACATGAGTGACCTCTTCTTGAACATATCTCCCCGGGCAAGGAAAACAACAGCAAAAATGAGCAAGTGGGACTACATTAAGCTGAAAAGCTTCTGTACAGCAAAAGACACCATCAATAGAACAAAAAGGAACCCTACAGTATGGGAGAATATATTTGAAAATGACAGATCTGATAAAGGCTTGACGTCCAGAATATATAAAGAGCTCACACACCTCAACAAACAAAAAACAAATGACCCAATTAAAAAATGGGCAGAGGAACTGAACAGACAGTTCTCCAAAAAAGAAATACAGATGGCCAAGAGACACATGAAAAGATGCTCCACATCGCTAATTATCAGAGAAATGCAAATTAAAACTACAATGAGGTATCACCTCACACCAGTAAGGATGGCCACCATCCAAAAGACAAACAACAACAAATGTTGGCGAGGTTGTGGAGAAAGGGGAACCCTCCTGCACTGCTCGTGGGAATGTAAATTAGTTCAACCATTGTGGAAAGCAGTATGGAGGTTCATCAAAATGCTCAAAACAGACCTAACATTTGACCCAGGAATTCCACTCCTAGGAATTTACCCTAAGAACGCAGCAATCAAGTTTGAGAAAGACAGATGCACCCCTATGTTTATCGCAGCACTATTTACAATAGCCAAGAATTGGAAGCAACCTAAATGTCCATCGGTAGATGAATGGATAAAGAAGATGTGGTACATATACACAATGGAATACTACTCAGCCATAAGAAGTGGAAAAATCCAACCATTTGCAGCAACATGGATGGAGCTGGAGAGTATTATGCTCAGTGAAATAAGCCAAGCGGAGAAAGAGAAATACCAAATGATTTCACTCATCTGAGGAGTATAAGAACAAAGGAAAAACTGAAGGAACAAAACAGCAGTGGAATTACAGAACCCAAAAATGGACTAACAGGTACCAAAGGGAAAGGAACTGGGGAGGATGGGTGGGCAGGGAGGGATAAGGGGGGGGAAGAAGAAGGGGGGTATTAAGATTAGCATGCATGGGGGGGAGGGAGAAAGGGGAGGGTGGGCTGCACAACACAGAGAGGACAAGTAGGGATTCTACAACATTTTGCTATGCTGATGGACAGTAACCGTAATGTGGTTGTTAGGGGGGACCTGATATAGGGAGAGCATAGTAAACATAGTACTCTTCATGTAAGTGTAGATTAAAGATTAAAAAAAAAAAAAGAAAGAAAGAAAGAAAGAAAAGGGGGATTACTCCTTGATAGGATAAAACTATTGGTAAATTAAAGATCAACACATGCTTTAAATATCCTTAATGTTGATCACTTAAAGGGTGTCAGATGATCAGGTATGGAGGTACTCTTTTCTGATAATATTCCTTTCTCTTAATAAAAAAAAAAAAAAAGGCAGTCCCTGTGTGCTGACCTCCAATGAGTTCTGCACAGTGGTATAGAGGGCATGTCAAAGAGTGGGCAAAGGGTCTGCTTGTTTCTACGCAGAAGATCAAGGCCTAGCTTGGATACCCAGAAAATGAACTAAGATACGATATGAGGAGGAGCTTCCGGCATCAGCACTCTCTGGAGGACTCGTGCCGGGGGATGATCATCAAAAAGCCTCCACAGGGATCCGGACGATGCTGCGGTTGTGGCTGCATCCAGCCCACCGTCTCCTGGACTTGCCACAGGAATGAGGAGGGAGATGTCTAGGCTGGCATGTGCATACAGTGAGACAACGAATTTGACCGGATCTGCACTGTTGGAACTCAACCAGGAGTTGGGAGGGGTGCAAGTTGTAGAACTCCAAAATCTCATGACTATAGACTATCTACGGTTAAAAGAACATATGGGATGTGAACAGATCCCAGAAATGGGCTGCTTTAATTTGTCTGATTTTTCTCAGACTGTTCATGTACAGTAGGACAACATCCATCATATCATAGACAAATTTTCACAAATGCCTAGGGTGCCTAAATGGTTTTCTTGGCTTCACTGGAGATGGATGGTAATTACAGATTTGTTTTGTTTATGTCACCGTATTCCTATTATGTTAATATGTGTGTGCAAATTAGTTAGTAGTTTAAAACCTATACATGCTTAAGTTACTCTACAAGAAGATATGTCAAAGAAATAATCAATCCTCCCATGTTTTCTTCCATATGCTACATCTATAGCTTTTCTTCTTCCTTCCTAATTACAACCCTTAAATAGAATTCGTGCCTCATATCGAATTTACCGAGTATCATAATTCCTCCAGGTGGTAAAGATACCTCGAGACAAGTGCTGGGCATAGAAGCCACAGGGCATAAATCTGCAAAGAAGTAAAAAGCTAAGCTTTTCAAACAATATGGCTTCTCTCTCACTTACCAACTTTACATTTCCCTGTATGGCCCCGGAAGATGGCTGGTTAGCCAGAGACGGGTAAGATTCCTCAAGGGAGGAACAACCTAAGACAGGCACAGTCGCAGGGGGGCCATCAGGTAAGAAATTGGGGATCAACAGAGGTGAGGCTCAGAACCTCACCCCCCTGCTTTGAGAGAAATCTGCATCCGTGGATGTTTTGCTGCCCTTGTCTAGCCTGGATTAATACTTAGTCCACAGGCACACACCTGATCATCTACATTTGCCCTCTTACAGCACTAAACCATGTTTTCTACCTTTATCTTGCATCTACCTACCACTTCAGCATTTTATTAAAATAATAATAATAATAATAATAAGGGAGAAATGTGGGATTCACATATAAATCAAGTATAAAAATCAAACGAATAATCATATCTGACCTGATTCTTATAGTTCATAATGCGTGATCAAAACTGAAAGTGTCTGTGATGACTGCCCTTGTACTGTTCACCATCTAAGAACTTATTCACTATGTAATAATTCGTTCACCATGTAAGAACTTGTTCGTTATGCTTCAGAAGATTGGAGACTGACGAGAATTAGGCTTGGGGTTGATTAATGATTGTGCATTGAGTCCCCTATACAGAATTTTATTGTTGTTAACAACCATTTGATCAATAAATATGAGAGATGCCCTCTCAAAAAAAAAAAAAAAAGGCCCCTACCAAAACTCTGTATTAAACAATTAAGCAAAGTCAGTCACATTAATTCTCTAAAGTAAAATATCAAACTAGGAATATAAGCATTCTTCAGTGAGATTAGTTAAAACTAAAAAGCCAGGAGTAACTTAGCTTGGAATGTATGAATATCCCTCAGATAAGAAAGTATCTCAGCATAGCCTGTTTTCACTGTGTCAATTAGATCATACCGTTGTAAGATTTACTTTAGCTTGCTAAAAAGCCCAGTTTATTTTCTTTAATTTTACCCAGATGCTGCTTTTCTTCCTCCAGCCCTAACTCAAGTAATTTGCAATGTAGGCAAGAAAAATGGCAAGCAAGCCCAGTCATAAACAACATAGTAAAAACAGGAAGGATTCCATCTTAAAAATAAGATTGCATTTTAAAACCCAAGAAGTCAAAAAGTAAGTTTCTTAACATAACAGACAATAACTCAGCCCACCTTGGGAGCAGGACACGCAGTCTTGATTGATATGCTCCCCAACCAAGAAGCTGCTATTCTGGGAAAGAATCAAAGCAGTACATTTCTTGTGTTAAGTTAACTTTGCAAAATAACCCAGAAGACTGATAAGAAACTTAGTGTCTCTTCAAAAATAAATATTTGGGGACCATTTAAAAAAATAATAATAATAATGCTTGTTCATGACAGACAATTTGGAAACTTGAGAAAAGCACAAGAATGCTTATATGTTAATTTGTTTAATCCTCACTTCAACCGTTAAGGGTAGTTCTCATTCCCAGAAATGCCTCGATTCTTCCTGGTCTCTGCTCAGGTATCTCCTGCCAACCAAGGCAGATCTTGGGCCTGGGGCAGGAAGAGAGGAACTTCCAACATCTGGTAGCAGCAGAAAATAAGGAAGGAAGTACTCAAAGAATGATGGGGAAATGCTTTTTCTTTCTTTTTCTTTTTTCAAGAAGTCACTTTGAAGGGGCTCCAACTGGCTAAATATGGGACAATTTGAGTATCCATAGGATGACTTTTTTTTAATGAGTTAAAAAGAGTAATGATTTTGTTAGGAAGCAAAGGACTTTGCTCCGTGTCGCAAGGAAGTCAGATATAGTGACACGAGAGACCAAAGTAAAGAACGCAAAGTAAGTTTTAATACACTGCAGAGAGTAACAGAGCAGCCCTGCCTAACATAAGACAGGCCTGGATGCTCATTCTTAGGCTTCCTCTATGTCATTTTTAGCAGGGCAGAGAGGTCCTTGATTGACAGCTGTCAGCTCTCTAGGTTTGTTCTGATTGGTGAAATGGGGACGGGCTGTGCCTGTGCTTCTGATGTTTCTTATCTCGGGGGACCCTGGATATTTCCTGAGTCACTCTTGGACCCTGTGGCTGTAAAGGAATGCAGGAAACACCCTAGAGCGAGAGCCACCCAGTTTCCATAGAAAATACTCGAGGCTAACATTCCTAAACCCTGCCCTAAGCTAGATGACTAGGAGTGGGCGACCCCCTGGGGACGAAACTCCTGATAAGTCATCAAGGAATGCTTGTGCAAAGGTCAGGCAACTGGCACATTCCATAAAAGGTTAAATTGTTTTCCATTGGTTAAAATATAGAATGTGTTTTAAAATTATTGGTTGCAGAAATGCGCGGGCTTCGGTGCAACGGCTGTGAAAATCCTATATAATCTATACCTAAAGTTGCTTGGGGGTCGGCAGCTCGGACTCTACCTGCGTGTCAGGGGAGGTGCTGTCGGCCCCAGCTAGCTGGCTGAAGAAAGACTTTGCTTGGATTTACATCTCCGTGCCCGTGTGGTTTGTTCTCTGGAGAGGCCTCGGAGTCCAGGACCCTAACAGTGGCTTCATCTGATGAACTCTCTGAGTCATTTCTGGGTGTGGGTAAAATTGTAATATTTCCAGAATATCTCGCCTGGCTTTAGTACATCTGCATATCAATAGGCATTCAGAGATGGAAAGAAGTGTGGCTTTAGTGCATTTGCATCATTCCTCAGGTGTGGAGAAGTTCATCTCCATATGAATGGGTAATTACCCGGGCAAGGAGGGCTTATCTGTACCCGAGAGGTGAGGGGAGGGCCGGTTTCTGCTTCTGCTGGAGCAGGAAAGAGAGAACTGCCTCCAGACTGCAGTTTGTGAGTAATAAATGGATTTTAAACTTCTCCCTTTGACTGATTTCAGTTTTTAGAGGTATTTTGCCCCGGGATTTCCTCTCCCCGGACTTACACTGGCTTTCTGGCTCTATTTGATCAACTCCCTGAGTCATCTTTGGGGGCCCTCTCTCCTTTTCATCCCACTCATTTCTGTCTTTCTGCCTAACAATTTCACTTATTTGTGGAATCTAAAACAAGACAAAAGAACATGAATTAAATAGCAGTAGATTCACAGACACTGAGAAGTGACTGGTGGTTACCATGGAGAGGGGTTGCGTGTGTAGGTGCAGCGGATGAAGGGGATAAAGGGGCACAAAAGTTCTCAATCACAATACAAGCTGGTCACTGGGATGGTACTTGTAACTCTGGGGAGGGGAAATCCCAGAGCAAAATACCTTTGAAACTGAAATCAGTCAAAGGGAGAAATAAAGTTTAAAACCCGTTTACTGCTTACAAGCAGTTGTCCCAAGTATCTCTCTCTCTCCTGCTGGGGCAGAAGTGAGCAAAAAGCTCCCTGTAAGGCTGGAGGCACCGGAGGGAGGGGTGAGCACCTCGGACGAGCTCAGCCCTCACCAAATACGGAAAGGGGGCAGCAAAGCCCCCAACCCCGGCCTAGTAAGGGACAGAGACCAAGAGATTCCGGCCTGATGCCGTGCCAAAATCCCCAGCTGCTGCCCCCTCCCAACCTGGACAAGGAGTATAACTTTCTAGTCCTTTGTCTACTGTAAAGGCCAATGACACGTGCCTTAGGCTAGCCAATCCTCGCGCCACTGTAGACCTATGCTCTCCCTCCCACTAACTTCTATATAAACTCACTGCCGGCCCTACTGGGCGCGACTTCTCCGGCCTGTGACCAACCAGACCTGCAAACATCGCCCAGGATTGCACACTATTAAACTTTTGGCTCTTTGGTTGCCTCCTCACCTGGACATTTTGGCTAGATTTTACCTTACACTCCCCAACCTCTCTGGTCCAGACAAGCACTCCCTCACCCATCTAAACACCTGTTGATGTGGAGATGCACTAAAGCCAGGCAAGAGATTCTGGAGATATTGAATACAGCCAATTGTTCTGTAACATCTTCCTGTGTTGACAGATCGTAACTCCATGAGTGGGGGTGAGGATTTAATAAAGTGGGTAGCTGTTGAACCACCGTGTTGTATACTTGAAACCAATGTAAGATTGTATTAAAATCTTACTTCAATTAAAAAGAGAATGACCCATCAAAAAAAAAAGTTAATGACAGTACAGGGTCATAGCTCAGTAGGTAAAAAAAGAAATGATTAATTTGACAAAAATTTAAGTGAGGGAAATACTGTACAAAAAAATGACAATAAAATGTTAAAGGAAAGATGAAATCAGAAAATCACCCCATTTGCACCAAGTGCTTCAGGCATCATTAGCTACTAGCTGACCAGCAGAAGGTTATTTGGGAGCAGCACATGTATGCAGTCTCAAAGTATCACCCCATTAGTTACTCATTGATCACCGAAGGGAAAATGGAGACTTCTGGCAGAAACCAGCTGAGCCCCATGACTGAATGTGTCACCAACAACGGGACAAAGTGACATCGTGTTGCCCCAATAGGATGCATGAAGACACACCACCATCTTTGTAGTACAGTATCCTGCCCCCAAATGCATAACCCCAACGCAAGGATGAGGAAAGCCACCAAGTCCAGATCAAGAGATGTGCTGCAGAAGGCCAGCCTTGACTCTTCAAAACTGTTTCAGCATTAAAGACCAAAAACATTTTTTTGAAAAGACAGGCTGGGATAGTGCCCTAGATCAAGGGAGACCAAGAGCCACGACGACAAGGGCACGGGGTGGCTTCCCATTGGATGCTGGGTTTCAACAAGAACTATAAAGGACGTAACTGGGACAACTGGGGGAAAACGAATGTGGACAATGTGTCAGATAACAGCACTGAATTGTTACATTTTCCAAATGAGGTCATTTTATATTGGTGATGTAGGGGAATGTCCTTGTGTTCAGGAGATGGATATTGACGTATTTGGGAGGAAGGTATCCTCTGCAGCTAAATTAATGGTTCAGCAAAAGAAAGGGGGAGAAAAAATGGAGGGAGGGAGGGAGACTGAATATAGGTACGTGAATGTTTCCTGTATATCCAACTGGCTTGTATGTTTGACATTTTTCAAAATAAAAAACTGCAGCAAAATAAAATAAGTGTCTCTGCGAGGGGCACAGAGATGGGCTGACCAGATCCCTATGCAAGCAAGGCCTTGGTCCCAGATGTCGCTAATGGGGCGGGCAGACACCTTCTGTTGCCCACCCCTCCAGGGGCCACCTGGGTTGCACAGCTGTTCTGCCCAAAGTCATGCCCTTGCAAGGGGGGCCCCTGTCCAGGGACTGATCTCTCGAGGCAGGAGTACATGGCTTGGCCATTTCTGCCCAGCTGGGGGCTCTCTTGTCACACGAGTTCCCCACGCTGCTGGCCCGAAGGCGTGGGCAGCAGGGAGCGGTGCGCTTGCTGCCCCACGTCTTCCTCTGCCCAACCCCGCTGCTTGCTTCCATCCCACCTCCACACGGGTGATCCGTACCCGAACCTCCAACTCCTTCACTTCCTGGGCAACCCGACCTCCCTGACACCCCGCGATGAAACACCTCTCTCCTACCTGCTCTGCCCTCCGTTCCGCTCTCACCACCCGACACCCAACACAGCTTCTTGGTCACGTGTTTACTAATTACCACTCCCACCACGGGAGCCCCGAGCGCAGGGATGCCTGTGGGCTGCCCTGGACCCCGACCTGCCGCTGGCACGCCGGCTGCTCAGGAAGGGTCTGCCCCGTTCGCAAAAGAGGAAATCAAAACGCTGGGGAAGCCTCTCGCCACGACAACCTGCAGCAACACCGCCGAGTGCCTCCGGGGTCAGCGTCCAGCCGTCCCTCTTCCGAGGGGCGGGCCCTCGGCCGTCAATCTCGCGCTCTGCCGGCGCTGAGTGGCTCGCGGAGTGGGCCGGAATCAGCTCAGGGGGCGGAGCGGGCCTCCGCGGCCAATCGCAGGGTGCAGGGCCTCAGACCGCGCCTCCGATTGGTCGTCTATAGCAACGGATCAGCCTGGGGGGCAGGGCGGCGGTGTCCACGGCAGGCGGGGACCTCGCGGCGGCGCAGGCGCCGAGCGGGACGTGCAAGTGAGTGGCGCGCAGGTGAGGGAGCCGCACGCAAGTGGGCGGATGAGTGGGGGGTTGGGGGGCCACACAGGTGGGGGGCGCGGGACAGGGAGGGTCCCTGCGCGGGGGATGGTTGCGGGGGAGCTGTGTGTGCAGGAGGCGGAGGCCTCTGCGCGGGCGAGGAGGGGGACCGTGCTGGCGGGCAGAGGGCGCGTGTACGCAAGTGAGGCGCCCGGGGGTTCGGGGGCCCTCGGGTGCCCCTCGGGAGCCGGTGCTGCCTTCCGTTGAGAACGTAACTGGAGTAGCGGCTCGCGCTCGGCCACAGGGTGGGAGCAGGTGGCAGAGGACGCCGAGCCGCCGTTGCAGGAACGGGTTAGGTGGGGCGCCCGCGAAGGGGGGTGGGGGTGCCCCCAAAGGGGCCTCCTTCCTTTACCAGCCAGTCCTGCCTACTTGAAATAGTGGTACGTTCCTTCCTGAACATTTTGTGATGTTGTTGAGAAGTCTTTAAGGGGAGGAATTGCAGTGGTACCATTTTCCACAGGAAAGGTGAGGAAAGGTGGAAGGGAGGAATGGTTTTTGCGGAAGCCTGTGAGACCCCTGCCACGTGCTGGGGTGCTGGGCGTCCCCCCCCAGACAGGCTCCGTTCTTGTGCTCGGAACAGCCTACGTCTTGGGCATCACCGAAGCTCACAGAGGAGGGGCCCGAGGCTCTTGAGAGGTGACCTGTGGTGAGCTGCAGAGCCAGGGTGGGGCCTGTGCCCGACTGTGTGTACCAGGCTGGGCGGTGAGACCGCCTGCCCTCCCCACCACACGCCCGTCTTACACTTCTGACCCTCAGCACCGAACCTGCACTTCCCTCTTGGTTCCCACGTTGAGCCCTGATTAACCCTGTGTGGGTGCTTACCTGCCTCCAGCCCTGAAGTGTCAGCCCCCTGAGCGGTTTTGTCGTGTTTGTGTCGCCTACAGGGCCCTGTTCAGCGGGTGGAGAAGCATCCAGCAGGCCTTGAGGACCCAAGACTGGAGATTTTAGAGGTTGGAGGTAAACATTCTCAGTGCTGTTCGTGGGCCTAAGCTGCAATTGGCACTTCGAGAAAGTAAAGACAACTGGCAAACCAGCTCCTGTCTGTAAGCCGTAGGAATGAAATAAAGCGCCCCCAGAGCGTCACCTCCCGTTTCCAGCCATCTGTTGCCAAAGATATTACATGTTTATTACAAGACTCAGTGCCTATAAAGCAGGTGTCTCGTGGGTGAATGAACTGTATAACCTCAAAATATTTACTTGGGCCCATTTTATTCCCTGGAACAGAAGCTTCTTCCTGTCGGCAGCCTTCTGTTTGGCTTTTCTACTTAGTTCTGATCCCGTACATTGCCGTTCCTTTTGAAGTTTTCCAGCATGTTTTATCAGAGGAACCGCCCCACACCAGGCTCTGTATTCTGAGTTTTGTGGCTGTAGAGATGGGCGGACCTGTCCACACAGAACTCTTCGCCCGCTGGAACATCACTGACCCGTAAACTACCTGTGTACATTAAGTGATGCGGCCACTGATCCCACATGACACATGAATATATCTTTCATCATTGGAAAGGTTTAAAATAAATGTGTATTTGTATTAAATTCATGTTCAGATTTTTTAAAAAATGGGCTTGAAGAGGCCTATATATAGAAACAATTCCCTGCCTCATCCTTAGTCTCACCAGAAGTAAATTTGCCCCTCATTCTTTCAGATGCTCTTGTATTATTGTTTTTACCACTCCCTGCCTCCTGCACATCCGGTGGTCAGTCAACGGCCAGGTTAACTGCTCTTCAGAGCAGAGGACACGGGACCCGAGAGAGCTGCTGAAAGAATGCCCAGGGGAAGGGCAGGGGAGGTCTCAGGGTGATCCCGCTGTGCACCAGGCAGGCATCAGCCCCCCCACCCACCCGCCCACCGTCCCAGTGGAATGGCTGTGCAGAGGGAGAATGGAAATGATACGTTTTGCTGGGCAGAGTGTGCAGGAAAACTGCTGTGTATGACAGCTTCTTTAGAGCTTTCAGGAAAAAGAAGTTAGTGACAGATGCACAGAAACCTTAGCAAATGGAAAATGTGAGACAACCATTAACTCCAGGAAAAATAAAGTCATACCGGGGTGGGGAGGGGCGTTTTATATGAGACCCGAACGAAGGGACATGCAAACATGTTCTAAGCAGAGAAGAAGCAGGTGTCAGGAATGAGATGAAGCATCTCTCAGGACAGTAAAGACCCTCCTGTGCCCGGAGCAGAGGATATGGGGGAGAGTGGGAAGGCAGAGAGGCAGGAGCAGGTCATGAGAGGGTTCTGGGCCACGGCCAGCCCTGCTCCCGTGGTGTGAAGGCCATTCTGCCACCATTTGCAGATGACTTGACATGAACAAGCACAGAGGTGGGGGAGCCGGGTGGGAGGTCACTGCGGGTTCCAGCAGCATGACTGAGGTGCAGCGGTCTGTCCCTGGTCTGAGTCTGCAGTCCTGGCCAAGGTCGGGAGTAGGCGTGCTGAGGGGCCGGCCCCCCAGAGCCGGAGAGAAGTGGCATCTGTGGCAGGAAGGTACAGTGGCTCTGCCCCACGGGACCACCTGAGTGGGCTGTCTCTCTTTCCTTCAGGTCCCAATGGCTGCAAAGTCCCAGCCCAACGCTCCCAAAACCAAGAGTCCAGGCAGCGTCACCAGTGGCAAGGCTGTGACTCAAGGGCAGTGGGGCCGCGCCTGGTAGGGTCTCACCCATCTTCCCAGCTAGAGAGTACAGTGGGGTCTTAGTGAGAGGGTGCCAGCCTTTGGGATTTTAAGGACCTATTAAAAAATTTTTTTTGTCGTTAAGACTAATGAAAAGTAAGCAGTTTCCCATTTTATAAAGGGACAAATGAGAAAAAGAAGAAGCTAAAACTGACTGCAGGACAGCTGGTACCTGCCCAGCTAGGCAGCTCATTGTCATAGTCCACCTTGGGCCCCAGCACATGGGGACGTGGGTGTGGGTGAGCGGCCCCCACCGCCCGGAATGGGGAAGCCTCCAGCCTTGTGATCTCCAGAAGGCCTCCCTGGGTTCCTGTCCGGGGCCCTGGGCGTTATGTGGCACAGCCTCACACGTTGAGTGGCTTCTCCAGGCCAGTGGGGGGGGCCTTTGCCTGAGAGCTAACAGCCTCGTCTGGTGAGGTACTGGCGGCTCGAGCAGTGGGACACGCACATGCACCCAGCAAGGCATGCTGTGTGCAAGCTCAGGAGGCGGGCCGGAGGGCTCACGTGACTGTCTCCCCGACTCCCGCAGGGAGGTGGACTGGTTTTCCTTGGTGGGCATCGTCTTCCTGCTGCTGTGTGCGCCCTTGACTGTGTACTACTTCATCATGGCCTGTGACCAGTATAACTGCTCTCTGACCGCTCCGGTGCTGGACGTCGCCACTGGCCAGGTGCATCTCACAGACCTCTGGGCCAAGACCCCGTCTGGGACGACAAAAGCGGCCCAGCTCTACGCCTCATGGGTCACGTTCCAGGTCAGCCCTTCCAGCCAGTGAGCCTGGGGTGCATAGGGCGCAGAACCTCCCTGCCTGCCGGGATAGTTCCGGCCTTCTGTCCGGGAAATGGGGTCCTGGCCCAGGTTGGCATTCTCGTTCCCAGGACCTGAGGGTCCCAGCGTTGAGGCTGTAGAGCCCCTCCCCTTTCAGGGCCCTTGGTCCCTTGGTACAGTGATTAGTGGCAGCAGGAGTCACCACTGTCGAAAAGCAGAACATCCGAGGATGAAGGGATAACCACAGCGTGGTCCATCTGCACAGCAGAATATTACTCAGCTGTAAAGAAGGAAGAAGGTCTGGCACCGGCCACAGCACAGGTGGACCTCGAGGACATGATGAGCAAGAGGAACCAGCTGCACAGGCCGCGTGGCATGCGATCCACTATGTGGAATGCCCAGGACAGGCAGACTTGTGGAGACAGAGTGGATTAGTGGCTGCCAGGCACTGGGGGGTGGGACAGGGAGAGACTGCTGATTAGGATGGGGGTCCCTTTGGGAAGATGGAGACGCCCTGGGTCCAGGCAGGAGTGATGGTTGCACACCCTCCTGAATGCACTAAATGCCACCAAGTCGTGCACTTTCAGGGGTGAATTGTATGGTGTCTGAGTCATCTCACTGTCTAAAGGTATGTGGGCAGGACTCATGGGTCCTGAGGGGAGCGAATGAGCCAGTGGGAGGGAGATGCCCCCATGCTTTAGATGGCAGTGCCCCCCCATGGGCTCCCCCGAGGGGTGCAGCCACAGCTCTGAGAGCCATAAGCACTTCTGGAAGAACAACAGGCCAGTGACCAGTCAGCTCATGGTCACGCCTGTCATCTCACTAAGAGCAAGGAAGGCTGTGTTGTAACAGCAGGGCCTCTAAGCCTCGGGTCACTGGGCTAAAACCTGTGTTTCAGGTGCTTTTGTACATGGTGCTTCCCGACCTCTGCCATAAGTTTCTGCCAGGCTACGTGGGTGGCGTTCAAGAGGGTGCTGTGACCCCTGCAGGTAACCTGAGCCCAGGACCTCCCCTCACTCACCCGCTTGCCCCCCCTGCCCAGTGCTGCTTCTGCCCCAGGCTGCTCACCAACAAACCAGAGGGACACGCACTTGGCTGGGGAATCGCCCGGCAGCCGGCCGCCTTGCCCTGAGGGCGGCCCAGCTAGTGGAGCAGCTCTCCACGGAGAACACCCCTCGTCCACCAGTGGTGTCGGGTGTGGGGGAGCTTTTGTTTAGGGGACCTCATGGTTGCCTGGTCCAGTCATGCACCATGATTGCTGAGAACCCCTGAGGAGCCCAGCAGGTGGACTCCCCCCAAGTCCTGCCCGCTGCCCGTGGGGGCCCCAAGGGGCATCTCCCTCTGCTCCTGCTCCAGCCCGGCCCCTGCAGGCCAGCCGCTCAGCCTGGTCAGTTATGGAGACTCCACACCTTTGTCCTCGTCCTCATCCCTAAATGTGAGGGGTGTGCCTGGTGTTTCAACCTGGGGCTGGCATTGGAGCAGCTGCTGGGCGCTCAGGCCTGGGGCCTAGGGGCCTACACCTGAGCGGCTGAGGCCCTGGCAGCAAGTACGGCCTAAGCCAGCTGCCTTCCAGCAGGGAAGACGCTCTGATCTCTGCATCTTCCCTGCACAGGGGTTGTCAACAAGTATGAAATTAATGGCCTGCAAGCGTGGCTCATCACACACCTCCTGTGGTTTGCAAACTCTCACCTCCTGTTCTGGTTCTCGCCCACCATCATCTTCGACAACTGGATACCACTGCTGTGGTGCGCCAACGTCCTCGGCTATGCCGTTTCCACCTTCGCCATGGTCAAGGGCTACTTCTTCCCCACCAATGCCCAAGACTGGTATGTTCCTCAGTAGCAGGCCAAGCCTGCAGTGGAAAGTGGGTGCTTCCACCCCTTGCCTTCCGCATTACCAGAAGGTGGGAGGTTGTAAAGCCTGAGGATTCAGAATCCTTGAGAAGGACCTTGGTAGGGCTTGCTTGTCTCTGGGAGCGTCCTTTCTAAACATCTCGGTAGCATGTCTGACCTCGGCTGAGTCACCCCTAGGGTGCCATGGGAGCAGGAGGCGGGGAAGGAAACTTGTGGCTAGGGACACAGGCAGCCCCTGCCTCTACTCTGGAAAGGCAGTGTGGCCTGAAAGGATCTTAGGAGTCTTGTTATCCCATTGGCTCTAATGTAACAGCTTTCCAGGGAGACCCCTGCTGATTGGTGCCCATTCTCATGGAAGCCCTGGGTTGGACAGTTGTCAGCCAGCCACTGGCCAGCCAGTTCTTCAACCTTCCACCCACCCCCTGACCTATCCACCCACCCATCCATCCACCCACCCACCAATCCACCCATCCACACACCCACCCCCCCTTCCACCCCCGTCATTCACCCCTGCCCCCCTCAATCCCTCCATTTATCCCTCGTGTCCTCCATCAACAGAAATCGCTGGGCTTTTCTTGTGGACAGGTGCACGCAGTGGGGCTTCACCAGTCTGCTGTTCTCGGGCTGCTTACGGTCCAGTCTGGGGACCCCAGTAAAGCCCAGTGCACTTCCCGTGACTGGCGTGGCTCTTGGGGACAGTCTGTGTGGTGATGAAACAGTGAGGCTGCCCTTCTGGGCCTCGTAGTCGTTTCCCTGCCTTATAATCATATCAGCTGCTGTAGGCTTTGTATATTTTCTTCTTTCTTCTATCCTGAGGGAAATGGACATAAAAATGTTTTCTAATTAGCACAGAAACCCCTGTATGCAGCAAGTTATACCTAACGAGGGTGCACATGGGTCATTCAGCTGAGCGCTAAGGGGCCAGGAACCAGGGCCACAGGCATTAAAACCTTGTCAGCGGGGGCGGGTGTTGGCCTGGGGCCTGGTTCCTGGCTCTGAGCATGGCGCTCTCTTTACTTTGGCATAATTTGCAAGGTCACTTGCCCACGGGAGGCCCAGATGCCCCGCGTCCACCTCGCGCTGTGTGCTTGGCTGCAGGATGGGATCTTTGTCCCACTGAGCCAGTTCTACAGCTCACTGTGCCAGGCCTCGGGGACCTAGAGGAGGGCGGGGGGCGCGTGGCCAGGCCTCCCTGTCCCCCGGGACGCGGTGAGCCTCCCCAGGGCTTCTCTCTGAGGGCGTCACTGCTGAGCTGGAGCCGACAGTCCCATGGCAGGAAATGAGGATGCAGGGAGATGAGGGGACTGTGTCATGAGATGCCTTATGTATGTTTTATTTCTCTTTCTAAGCAAATTCACAGGCAACTTCTTTTACAACTACATGATGGGCATTGAGTTTAACCCTCGGATTGGGAAGTGGTTTGACTTCAAGCTGTTCTTCAATGGGCGCCCTGGGATTGTCGCCTGGACCCTCATCAACCTGTCCTTTGCAGCCAAGCAGCAGGAACTCTACGGCCACGTCACCAACTCCATGGTCCTGGTCAACGTCCTGCAGGTAGCCTGTCTGCGCCACAGCACGGGAGCTCCGCCAGGTGCCAGTGCCGGGACAACCCGAGAGCTGTCGCTGCCCCAGGGGCCTTACCCCAGCGCCTCCCCGGGGGAGCGGCCCCGTCCCGCGCACGTCTGAGAGCGGGGTAGTGAGCGTGCGGTGACAGGCCCGCCCTTGCGTGAGGGTGCTGCGCTGGCCCTGGGGGCACCCCGCCCGGGCACCCCGCTAACAGGGAGCACCTGTTAGCGGCCTGAGCCATCAGTGGGCGTGGTGATGTGGTTCTGGCATCTGTGTCCGCTGTCCTGGCCACATTTACAATTAAAGGCAGCGTTTTTCGTACATGGGCACTGTGGGCCTGGCAACCCCCCCACCCCACCCCCTTGAGGTGGGGGCATGAGGAGCAGTGACCCATTTCCACCCACAGGGCCCAGCAGTCACGGTGCTGCAGGGGCAGAGGCCGGGGCACACCGAGTCACTCACCCTGTGGGTGCAGGGCCCCCATGCAGGCGTGGAGCCTGGTGTCGCTGCCACCTCCCCTGGGCCATCCAGAGCCCTTCCGTCCCGAGTGACCCTGCTCGGGGTCACCGGGGGCATGTCTGGTGCCCCACTTTCAGCTATCATCTGTGGGACCTCCTTGCCATCTCAGACTGAGACCCTCTGAGGCTCTGAGGACAAGGACTCCCCTCCCCGCCCGTCCTGCCCGGCGCCCTGGAGCGGCCAAGGGAGCATGTTGGCAAAGGAGCTCAGCGCCACCCCAGATGCCCCCGCCTCCTGCTTACGTGGTTTCCTGGGTGCCCCACCGCAGGCCATCTACGTGCTGGACTTCTTCTGGAATGAAGCCTGGTACCTGAAGACCATCGACATCTGCCACGACCACTTCGGGTGGTACCTGGGCTGGGGGGACTGCGTCTGGCTGCCGTACCTCTACACGCTGCAGGTGAGGCACAGGGCGGCCCCACAGGGTGTGGGCTGCGTTGGTGTGCCCGGGCCTCTGTGGTGGCCGCCACAGCCAGGGGCTCACACGGCAGCATTTCCTGTCCCCCAGGCCTTGGCCCAGAAGGCTGAGACCTCGGGTGGGCAGAGCTGGCTCCCCCCGAGCCTCTCCCCTGGGCATGTGGACGCCGTCCTCTCCGTGTCCTCACATTCCGTCCCTCCGTGCATGTCCGTGTCCTGATCTGTTCTTATGAGGACACAGTCCTGGGATCAGGGCCACCCTGTGACCTCATTTACCTTAATCCCCTCTGTAAGGACTCCAACTCCAAACACACTCACATTCTGAGGTCTTAGGACCCCAATATGTGAATTTAAGGGGGGACAGCTCAGGCCATAACACTTAGAGAAAAGGATAATATGAGCACAAAGGAAGAATTTGGCTGAACTGGGATGGCGGAGCATTTATATTCATAGTTCAAATCTTAATACTGAAAGGATGAGAGACCTTCTTCTTTCTTCACCTTATTTACTAAATATTCGTGAGGGTCTCTGTGGCTCTGGCATGTGCTGGAGGTTCCAGACAAGGCAGACATGGGCGGGCCCTTGGGGCTCACAGCTGTGGAATCATGAAGCTGGCAGCCTGGTGCGGGGGGTGCTCCTGGCAGGAGTAGGGTGCGGACCCCTGAGAGGGCTGGTGGAGGAGGCCCCAGCCTGCAGTTGGGGGTTGGCAGAAGCATCCAGAGATGATCACAGGCAGCTGAGAGCAGAACATTCCAGAAAGGTGAAATAGCAAGTGCTAAGTCCAAAGGCGAGAGGGTTCGGGATGAGAGGGCGACTGGGGTGTGGCTGAGGGCAGAGTCCTGTGCCAGGAACAGTGAGGCAGGCTGAGGTGGCCAGGGTCCTCTGTGGGGCTTTGGCATGCTTCCCAGAGTTGGGGTGTCCAAACGCTGGCCTGGGGAGCCAGAGGGACCTGAGTTTTCACTCCTTTAGGGCTACCAGCGGTGTGGGGTGGGGGACTTGATGTCCCCCTAGCTCTGCCACATGAGGGCTGGGCAGAGCCGCAGGGTGCGCTGGAGCGGTGATCTGCATTGGGCTGCGCTGCTTGGTCCTGCAGCCTGTCACGGGCTGCACACCGCACAGAGCTGTCCCACGCGGGCCGTGGGGGGCAGACGGGGCCTCGTCCTCAGGTTCCCCACACCCCTCCCAGCTCCCACGAGCACCCCTGCTTTGATCTGTGTGGCGTGCTAGGCTCCCGTGGGCAGCTTGGAAGGCCTGGCCAGACGTCACCTGCTTGTGTGCTTGGTCAGTGAGTGAAGAGGCCCAAGGATGGAGGGAGGAATGCGCCCCGGAGGGCTGGTCTGGCCGGCAGCCCGAGGCGCCCGCCTTCACAGGCCCTCCTCTGCGGTGTGGAGACGGTGAGCCGCGGGATGCACTGCACGCTGCGTGAATGGCTATGAGGGTGCTAAGGATGCGGCTGCTGTCGGCTGGCTGATACCCTGCACGGCCTCCTGAAGCCAGGGCCGTGGGAAGGCCGGAGTCACAGCGGAGCAGGCGCGGTCGGGGGGAGCAGCCCTGGGCTGGGGGCCGGAAGTCCTGGCGTCCCACCCGCGGCTGTTGGAAACTGCTGGTCCCCACGTGCTCTGTGTGGTCCGTCTGGAACTGCTTCTCCACCTGGCTGCTCATGGGCTCCTGCTTCCCTGCTTCCGTGAGCCATTTTCTAGGCCGGCAAAACAGTAATAGATCCCATGAGTGTGTGTGTCTGTCTGTGTATCTTATTATGTATTAGGCCTTGTTTTGGTCTCTGTATATATGTTAAGTACAAATATATGTATGTCTTTCATACTATATTTGTACTAGGGTTCTCCAGAGATAAAATCAATAGGACATATAGACTGTATATGTCTGTACGAGTGCATACGTGTGTGTGTGTATGCATGTATGTATATACATGTACATACACACAGATCAATTGGCTCTTGGGATTGTGGGGCCTGGCAACCCTAAAATCTCTAGGGCAGCTGGTGTCTGAGGGCTGTTTGCCTGCAGAATCCACTCTCATTCTGGGGAGGTCAGTCTTTCATCCGACTGACTGGGTGAGGCCCCCCCATGTAATGGTGAGTACCTGCTTTACTCCAAGTCTTACCAATTTACGTGTTAACTTTCTCTAAAACAGACCTTCATAACAACTAGCATTTGACCAAATATCTGGGTACCATGGCCTACCTACAGTGACGTAAAATGAACCAGCACAATAGTATACTCAAATTATTTTTTAAGTATTAGATATTCCATATGTATACTATATAGGACATGTCAGTGTGTATGTGTATATGACGTGGACGTAGGTGACAGGAAGGTAGGTAGCCAGGTGGGTATACCAATGGGCATATTGCTCAGTTGACCCCCTCAGCAGCCCCCAAGGCAGGGGCTTTGGTTTACAGGAGAGGAAACTGATGCCCGACATGGTTGGAACGAGCCACGCTCCACGGCCCAAGCCCCCGCCCACTGCCGGGACGTGGCTGCCCTGACCCTGCCCTCGCCCTGCAGGGTCTGTACCTGGTCTACCACCCTGTGCAGCTGTCTGCCCCGTACGCCGTGGGTGTCCTGTTGCTGGGCCTGCTGGGCTACTACATCTTCCGGATAGCTAACCACCAGAAGGACCTGTTCCGCCGCACGGACGGGCGCTGCCTGATCTGGGGCAGGAAGCCTGTGGTCATCGAGTGCACGTACACATCAGCAGATGGGCAGAAACACCACAGCAAGCTGCTGGCGTCGGGCTTCTGGGGCATGGCCCGCCACCTCAACTACACGGGCGACCTGATGGGCAGCCTGGCGTACTGCCTGGCCTGCGGCAGCGAGGGCCACCTGCTGCCCTACTTCTACATCATCTACATGGCCATCCTGCTGTCCCACCGCTGCCTGCGGGACGAGCACCGCTGTGCCAGCAAGTACGGCGGTGACTGGGCACGCTACACCGCCGCCGTGCCTTACCGCCTGCTGCCCGGGGTCTTCTGACTGACCCCCGGGGGGGCCCCAGTGCAGGAGAGGCTCTGCGGCTGGGCCCCAGGAGCCTCCATTTCCTCACCCATAAAACCGAGCTAGCCCATCCTGGGTGGGTGTCTCCGTCAGTGTGCTGTTCTGTCCCCTTGGCACGGGGGCTTCTGAGGGTCTGTGCCAGCAAAATGACCAGCTTCCTCTGTTCGGTGTTTGAGGGCAGGAGGGTGACCTGGTCCGCTTGCCAACTGTGAGGACAGTGTTTCTCTGTATTGGAGCCCCAGCTGCCGCGCTGCCCAGACCCGACTGAACGCTCTTGGGCTGCCATCCCAGGCCAGACCACATTCTGCTAAGGGCATGGAAGGAGGTGGATGGAGAAGATCACATCAGCCACAGGTCCACCTTCGTCACCTGCTCTGCCATAATGAGCTGGACCTGTCAAAAGTGCCTCCTTTGGGCGCGGGACATTGCATTTGTCTTAGTGGGCGCAGGGTGCAGCACAGGGAGGGGCCTTCTGCTTCAGGAGGGGACAGCCAGCGGCCAGGCCCGCAGCCTGCATACCCTACGGCCGGGCCTCCCAGGCTCCGCTCCCCCCGGGCGTCCAGCAGCCGGTGCACCCTGCTGGTGCCGAGTCCAACAAGTCTGAGTCCCACTCTTGGGTGGGGTCCCTTTGAAGTGTTCTTACCGTGGGCACTTTCCCTCAACCCTAGGATTTTCTTGAAAGCTCTCTTTGAATGTCACTGCCCTGGAAGGGTTTGTGGTTCTTTCTATTAAACATTCCTGTGCAAACTTCATGTGGCCTTAGTCTCCGGATCGGGTCTCGCACGTAAGGCCTGGTGTCTGGTACGAGAGGGGATGTGCTGGAAACGTTTGCCCAGGTGCTCGGGCGCGCCGTGTGGGTCCCCACACCGGGATTCGCGTGGGACCACCCTGCCCCAGCCACAGGTCCGTCCGCATCCAGGCTACCCCTGCACCAGTGCAGAGTCCATTCCCTTTGCCAAAGGAAGAAACCCCAGCTTGGCCACCTGCCCCTGGCAAGTGGGTGGAGATGCCAGGATGCAGGTGCCGGGCTTCCTGTATGCCCAGAGAAACCAAGACTGGCAGAGGCGGTGAGCCCAGTGCCCAAACCCTGGCAGGGAGGGTTGTGCGGTGCACCTGCTCTGTGTCAGGTGAGTAGGGCTGAACCAAGAGGTGGCCTGAGCAGCCCTGGCGGGGATCGCAGGGTGGGCCCCGCCACCCTACCTGACTTCAGATCCTGTGCCCAAGCCTGGTGCCTCATGCTGCCCGTGCCAGCTCCCGGGCCGCTTTGTCACAAGCCACATGAGTGATCTGAATGCCAGCCAACCCTGGGGAACCACTGCCCGGCATCCCTCCTCTTCCCCTTGGACACTGAGCAGCTCTGTTTGACAGAAGCTGGGACGTGCTGGTTGTAAGCTCGGACTCTGGCTCTACCATTAATTGCTGTGTGACCTTTATCAGGTGATTCACCTTCTCTGTGCCTCACCTTCCTCATTGGAGAAGTGAGAGTAACCATTGTCTGCCTGTGTTGCCTTGAGGAGGCTTCTCAGCTTAAATTTGTAGGAGAGCTCACAGATCTGTCTCGCATCTGCCTCTGTCAGCAGCTGGGTGCTGGTTGGCACCTGCTGGCTGGGCTGCAGGGTGATCTCTACAGGGCGCTCAGCAGGCTCAAGGCCAGGCTGTGCTCCCTATTGCTCACCCTATGTTGTGTGGATGGGGCAAGGATGGGGTGCTGCAGGAGCCCCACTTTGTGTACAGAGAGATGAGGACATGCCAGCCTCTGAGCCACTGGTTGTGAAGCGTGTCAGGTTCCCGGGGAAGCCATGGCCCCTGGACCTCTGGGCACATGGCCTGGAACTTCTCTTCCCTCCCCAAGGGAAGGGCTGCTTGGACCTTCGCTGCCAGGGCAGCTGGACCTGCTCCAGGGGCTGGTACAGAGAGGTGCCGAAGGCTTGTTGGGTGGAGAGCAGGGAGGCGGTGCCACTCGGGAAGGGCTCAGTCTGCCCCTTAGTGTCCCTCGGGCCTCACCAGCTGGCAGCAGCCCCCAGGACCGGCCTGGCTCAGGAACCCAGGTGGGCTCATTCAGAGGGACTGTTGCTGTGCGGACACTAAAGCATGGCACACCCACACCCACTGGGCCTTGGAGAACAAAGGTTTTTCTCCCAGAATCCGCCCCATGGGCTCTGGCGATAGGCCGCCAAGTGTTGCTCCAGCCTGCGCTTGGTCCCCAGCCAGGGAGCGACGCTGTTCTGGGCCCTGACCACTGCCCCCGAGGGGCTGGCAGGTACAGCCCCGCCTCCAAGATGGCTGATGGTGCCAGCCAACAGACTCAGGATCTGAAGCAACTTGTCCCCAGTGACAACCAGCGGGTGGTAGAGGCCACATTCAAAGGGTTTTTAGCTTCCAGTCCCATTGTGACCAGGGACCACATACTTAGGGGCTGAAAGCAAAACAGATTTCTTTTCTTACAGTCTGGCGGTCTGAGCTCAAAGCGAGTGTCACAGGACTAAAATCAGAGTGTTGGCGGGCAGGGCTGCTGCCCCGAGCTCTAGGGGAGGCCCCTCCTCTGCCCTCCCGGCTCTGGGGGCTCCTGGCCACCCTGGCTGTGGCCCCGTCCTCCAGCCTCTACCTTCTCTGCTCCCTATCAGATGGCCCTCCACTCCTGCTTAACTGGACATCCGTGGTGACATGGGCCCACCTGGATCATCTCCCATCACAAGGTTATTGGTCGCGTCTGCCAAGTCCACTTTGCCACGTAAGGCAACATTCCCGGCCCTGGGGTTGAGGATGCGGACATCTGGGGTCATTACTCAGCCCCCTCCACGTCCACCCACTGTACCCTCCCCGCTCTCCCCTTTGTTCACTATGGGTAAAGGAAGCCCCATGAGCCGCATTAAAACGCAGACTGCAGAGGGACACGTGTGTCTGTCCTGTACTTGTCAGACAAAGGCTGTAATACACAAAATCAGCAAGACGTTCTCTGAGACAAAACCGAGCAAGCCTCAGGGGTGGGCAGTTAATAAAAACAAACAGCTGATGCTTTGAAAAGTTGTTCAATATCTGTAGTAATTCGGGGAATAAAAGTCAACGTCACGGGATTCTTTGCCTCTTGTCGCTGTGGCAGGCTTCACCCTGCAGGGCCGCAGTGCAGGGGTGAGAAGAGGCCCCAGCCGGGTGGACAGTGCAGGCCTCCAGGGGCCGGGGCCGGTGCCTGCACCAAACTGCCAGCGAGACCCCCCGATGCCCTCATCAGCTCGGGTTGCCTCGTCCACTCCTGACAGTTCCGTTGAATTTTCTGTCTCCGTGAGGTTCTCCCAGAGTTCATTCTCTCTGTTCTCTGGTTGGGGACGCATCTGTATTTCCATGACTGAGCTCATTGCCAGGTGGATTGCGTATCTCCATTTTGTCTGGTCCTTTTCCTGAGGTTTTGTCCTGCTCTTTCCATGGAACATAGTCCTCTGTCCCTCACCTTGACCGTTCCAGTGATCAGGCAGGCCACCCGCGGCTCCTGGTCTTGAAGGCACTGGCCTTGTGTGGAGGGGCCCGTGGTGCAGGCCCTTGCCCGCCGAAGCCAGGTGCGGTGGGGATGCCCTGTGGTGGCTGCTGCAGGCACTGGGGGCGCAGGGCTGCAGAGTCCGTTCTTTGGAGGGGCGCCGGTCCTGGCTCGGTTTCCTATGGCCCTCTGGCTCCCCAGAGATCAGCGGCTGATTTTCAAAGCCAGATGTCTGGGGGCTTGTTTTCCAGGGCAGGTCCCTAGGGCAGGGATGTCTGGTGTGGGGCCCTGTGCCCTCGCAGGGCAGACCCCTGGGCCATGCTGTCCCTCTCGTTTATGGGTCGCCATGCGGGATTTGGTGCCCACTGCTTCTCTGCTGCTCCTGCCTATGTTGGTGTGGCTTTTCCCATCCTGCTGGCCTTCAGGTCGTTTCCAGGGAGAGCTGCTCTGTGCAGCTGCAGCCCTGGTGTGCCCATCAGAAGAGGTGAGTGTGGTCTCCTGCTCTACCTTCACATTCAGTCCAGGAACTGCAACTATGATGAATAATAGTTTCTATTTTTTTTATTCTTTATTTATTTCTTTTAATTTTTTTAAATTTTTAAATTTTTTAATTTTTTTGAGAGGGCATCTCTCATATTTATTGATCAAATGGTTGTTAACAACAATAAAATTCTGTATAGAGGACTCATTGCACAATCATTAATCCACCCCAAGCCTAATTCTCAACAGTCTCCAATCTTCTGAAGCATAACGAACAAGTTCTTACATGGAGAACAAGTTCTTACATAGTTAATAAGTTCTTACATGGTGAACAGTACAGGGCAGTCATCACAGAAACTTTCGGTTTTGATCACGCATTATGACCTATAAACAATCAGGTCAATTATGATTATTCGTTTGATTTTTATTCTTGATTTATATGTGAATCCCACATTTCTCCCTTATTATTATTATTATTATTATTTTGTTTTTATTTTTTAAAATGAATTGCTGAAGTGGTAGGTAGATGCAAGATAAAGGTAGAAAACATAGTTTAGTGCTGTAAGAGGGCAAATGTAGATGATCAGGTGTGTGCCTGTAGACTATGTGTTAATCCAAGCTAGACAAGGGCAATAAAACATCCACGGATGCAGAAGATTTCTCTCAAAACAGGGGGGGTGAGGTTCTGAGCCTCACCTCTGTTGATCCCCAGTTTCTCACCTGATGGCCCCCCTGCGACTGTGCCTGTCTTAGGTTGTTCCTCCCTTGAGGAATCTTACCCGTCTCTGGCTAACCAGTCATCTTCCGGGGCCATACAGGGAGATGTAAAGTTGGTAAGTGAGAGAGAAGCCATATTGTTTGAAAAGGTTAGCTTTTTACTTCATTGCAGATTTATGCCCTGTGGCTTCTATGCCCAGCACTTGTCTCGAGGTATCTTTACCACCTGGAGGAATTATGATACTCGGTAAATTCGATATGAGGCACGAATTCTATTTAAGGGTTGTAATTAGGAAGGAAGAAGAAAAGCTATAGAAGTAGCAGATGGAAGAAAACATGGGAGGATTGATTATTTCTTTGACATAACTTCTTGTAGAGTAACATAAGCATGTATAGGTTTTAAATTACTAATTAAATTGCACACACACATTAACATAATAGGAATACAGTTACATGACCAAAGCAGACCTACAATTACCAGCCATCTCCAGTGAAACCAAGAAAACCAGTTAGGCACCCTAGGCATTTGTGAAAATTTGTCTATGATATGATGGATATTGTCCAACTGTACTTGAACAGTCTGAGAGAAATCAGACAAATTAAAACAACCCATTCCTGGGAACTGTTCACATCCCATATGTTCTTTTAACAGTAGATAGTCTGTAGTCGTAAGATTTTGGAGCGCTGCAACTTGCACTTCTCCTAATTCTTGGTTGAGTTCCGACAGTATAGATCCAGTCAAATTTGTTGTTTTACTGTATGCACAGGCCAGCTTAGATATCTCCTTCCTCATTCCAATGGCAAGTCCAGGAACCGGTGGGATGAATGCAGCTACAACTGCAGCATTGCCTGGATCTTTGTGGAGGTTTTTTGATGCTCATCTTCTGGTATGACTCTTCCAGAGAGTGCTGATGTTGGAAGTTCTTCTTCATATCATATCTTAGTTTGTTTTCTGGGTAGCCAAATTAGGCTTTCATCCTCTGTATAAACACAAAGAGACCCTTTGCCCACACTTTGATATGCCCTTTATACCATTGTGAAGAACTTATTGGAGGTCAGCACACAGGAACTGCTTTTTTTTATTTTTATTTTTTTAAGAGAAAGGAATATTATCAGAAAGATGTACTTCCATATCTGATCATCTGACACCCTTTACATGATCAAAATTAAGAATATTTAAAGCATGCATTAATCATTGATTTACAGTTAGTTTTATCCTATCAGGGAGTAATCCCCCTTTCCTTTCTTTTTTTTTTTGTTATCATTAATCTACAATTACATGAAGAATATTATGTTTACTAGGCTCTCCCCTATACCAGGTCCCCCCTATAAACACCTTTACAGTCAATGTCCATCAGCATAGCTAAATGTTGTAGAATCACTACTTGTCTTCTCTGTGTTGTACAGCCCACCCTCCCCTTTCTCCCTCCCCCCCATGCATGCTAATCTTAATATCCCCCTTCTTCTTCCCCCCCTTATCCCTCCCTACCCACCCATCCTCCCCAGTCCCTTTCCCTTTGGTACCTGTTAGTCCATTCTTGAGTTCTGTGATTCTGCTGCTGTTTTGTTCCTTCAGTTTTTCCTTTGTCCTTATACTCCACAGATGAGTGAAATCATTTGGTACTTGTCTTTCTCTGTCTGGCTTATTTCCCTGAGCATAATACCCTCTAGCTCCATCCATGTTGTTGCAAATGGTGGGATTTGTTTTCTTCTTATGGCTGAATAATACTCCACTGTGTATATGTATCATATATTCTTTATCCATTCATCTACTGATGGACACTTAGGTTGCTTCCAATTCTTGGCTATTGTAAATAGTGCTGCAATAAACATAGGGGTGCATCTGTCTTTTTCAAACTTGAGTGCTGCGTTCTTAGGGTAAATTCCTAGGAGTGGAATTCCTGGGTCAAATGGTATTTCTATTTTGAGCATTCTGAGGAACCTCCATACTGCTTTCCACAATGGTTGAACTAATTTACATTCCCACCAGCAGTGTAGGAGGGTTCCCCTTTCTCCACAGCCTCGCCAACATTTGTTGTTGTTTGTCTTTTGGATGGTGGCCATCCTTACTGGTGTGAGGTGATATCTCATTGTGGTTTTAATTTGCATTTCTCTGATAATTAGCGATGTGGGACATCTTTTCATGTGTCTCTTGGCCATCTGTATTTCTTTTTTGGAGAACTGTCTGTTTAGTTCCTCTGCCCATTTTTTAATTGGATTATTTGTTTTTTTTGTTTGTTGAGGTGTGTGAGCTCTTTATATATTTTGAACGTCAAGCCTTTATCGGATCTGTCATTTACAAATATATTCTCCCATACTGTAGGGTTCCTTTTTGTTCTATTGTTGGTGTCTTTTGCTGTACAGAAGCTTTTCAGCTTGATATAGTCCCACTTGTTCATTTTTGCTGTTGTTTTCCTTGCCCGGGGAGATATGTTCAAGAAGAGGTCACTCATGTTTATGTCTAAGAGGTTTTTGCCTATGTTTTTTTCTAAGAGTTTTATGGTTTCATGACTTACATTCAGGTCTTTGATCCATTTTGAATTTACTTTTGTATATGGGTTTAGACAATGGTCCAGTTTCATTCTCCTACATGTAGCTGTCCAGCTTTGCCAGCACCATCTGTTGAAGAGACTGTCATTTCCCCACTGTATGTCCATGGCTCCTTTATCAAATATTAATTGACCATATATGTTTGGGTTAATGTCTGGAGTCTCTAATCTGTTCCACTGGTCTGTGGCTCTGTTCTTGTGCCAGTACCAAATTGTCTTGATTACTGTGGCTTTGTAGTAGAGCTTGAAGTTGGGGAGTAATAGTTTCCAAAGAACATGAATGCAGGGATGAAGTCTGTCCACTCAGCACCAGCACTCGTGGTGGGATGGTTTCTATGGCTTGTTTTTCTGCCTTTTTATTGAATACTATTTTGCAATAACTCCTCTGAGGAGTTGCATTATAGATTAGGAATGCTGGGTGTGGCTGGGACAGAACGAGAGGCATTTGTTTTTAATAAAGTAGACCTTCCATCCTAAGGAGACCTGAGAGAAGAGGGAATTCTGGCCAGGGAGATGTTTTCTGTGCCGGGATATGCTGCAGCCGCCTCCCTGCTGTGGGGCCCAGGAGACCTATTCCAGGAGGGGCAAAGGCTGGGTGTGGGTTCACCTGGCCCTCAGGTCTCCCTTTTGTGGTCTACTAGAGGACTTTGTTGGAAGTGGGACCCAGCCAGGTTCTCTGGCTAAAAGATACAGTGTAGAACATTACATGCAAACAAAGATGTCAGTTGGCGCTGCATGTTTATTTTCCAGAAAGGGCAGAGTATTCTCACCCTGCAGAACCACACACTGCTCCTTCCTGAATTCAAATTTTCAAATATATTAGGAGTCATTTAGAAAGCATGCCCCGGTGTTGCATGCGAAGGCCGCCATGAGGGGAGACGGGGATGAGCTGGGTTTGGCTTCTAGGAATGCAAAGCCCTGCATCTGGCTGTTCACCAGTGGCCTGCAGAGAGACCTGCAGGCATCAGCCAGCTCCTGGTCATCCAGGAGGGGCTGGGGTCAGCGTGATCACCTGGTCAAACGGGTTCTCCAGGAGGGCTCTCAGTGAGGGGCAGGTAACCAGGTAGCCTCAGCTAAGTACCAGGCCCCCCACTGGCACCTCTCTGGCCTGGATTTTGCAACAGCAGCCCCAACCCTGGCCTTTTTGCCTCCTGCCTCACTGTCCCATCATGTCCTGGTAGAACATGAGTCAGATTGTGTCACTGGCCTGCCCAGGACTGTCCAAGGGCTTCTCATGTGACAGAATAAAAGCCAAGGTCATTTCAAGGGCACACATAGACTAAGCCATGCCAGCTGCCCTGCTGGTCCTCCAAGGCCCCAGGCACTCTGCAACCTCAGGGCCTTTGCATGACCATTCCCCTGCCTTGGAACCCCCTTCCCCTTGACATCCATGTGGCTCCCTGAAGGACCTTCAAGACTGTGCTCAAACATCACCTTCAAGTGATGTCTTCCTGAAAAGCTCCTCCCAAGACTTTCTGCCTTATCTTAATTCCTAGAACTTACAGGCAAGTCAGAATATAAATTACCAATGCATTTTGCTTATCTGTGTCCCCCCACTGGAATTAGAGCTCAGAGAGGGTAAATTTCCAATTATTTTTGCTTTCCATGTATTCCCATTTTGTTATCATCCTCATTTTATAGGTGGGGAAACTGAGGCACAGATCAATAGTGGTACTTGCCCAAGGCTCCCGGCTGACAAGCTGCAGGGCTGGGAGTCAGGCTCCGTCTGGCACCGTCTGGCACCAGTGTGCCCATCACCACCTCTCCCTAGATCGGGGTCTGGTGGTGCTCGGTGACTGCTGCTTAAATGGTGGGAAAGTAGATGCAGAGAGGGGCCAAATGAAGAGCTTCCCAGCCACGGATTGCAGCCCATTGCAGCCCATTCGTGGGGCATAAAGTCACCCCCTGAAGGGCATACTTGCATTTTACCTCCTGCTGTTAAAAGTTCCCCCAAGTTGAATGACTTAAACCAACAGTAAACATTAGGCCACAGTTTCAGGAACAGCTTTGTGGGGAGGAGGAGGCATTCTGGCTCAGGGCCCATCTCGAGGCCGCAGTCACGATGTCGGCGGGGCTGCGTCATCTGGAGGCTGGACGGGGCAGGAGGATTTGCTTCCAAGGGGCTCCTCCTGTGCTTGGTGAAGTGATGCTGGATGTTGGTGGGAGGCCTTGGTTCCTGCCTGGGGACCTCGCCACAGGGCTGAGTGCCCTCACAACAGGGCAGCCGGCCCCCCAGGGTGGACGAGCCCGGAGACCTGAGGCAGAGCGTGATGTCCTTTCTGCTGTGCCCTGGGGTTATGCTCCACCATGTCCCTTGGTGATCCAGGTCAGCACCGCTCGGCGGGAAGAGAGGTCCCCGGCCAGGGACAGCAGGGCGGCAGCGGCAGCTGGATCAAGACCCAGTGGAGAGGGGCAGTGGAGAGGGGCTAGAAGTAGGGTGGGGGTGGGGTTGCAGGAGGAGGCAGGAGTGGGGGCCTGGTCACCACACTGGGGAGCAGCTCCCAGGGGCTTGTGTGTGGTAGCTCCCGCTGGCTTCTGCCCTCTGGCCTGGCACCTAGATGGTTCCCAGTGCATGAACTACAGAAGGAGAAATGGCGTGTGGATAGGAAAGTGAACCTTGATTTTGCTTTATGTCCTTTGATTGTTATCTGCTGGCCCTGGGAGCCTCCTGGTGCTTCTTGGAGCCTGAGGGTGGTCTTAGGGACCCCCTGACACAATTGCATATGTAGGAAATCCAAAGGAGTCTAGGAACAGCTACTAAAACTACCAAGTGAATTCGGCCAGATTGCAGGGCACCAGGTCAATATGCAGAAACCTATTGTGTTCCTATCCTAGCAAAAAAAAAAAATCAGAAAATAGTTTTTTAATGCCGTTTACTAAGGCATCCAGAACCACAAAACACTTAGAATAAAATTTAATTTAAAAAAAGTGCAAGGCATGATGTATACAGAAAACTACAAAATGTTTCTGAAGAAATTAAAGAACCTACATAATGAAGGGCTGGATCACGTATAGGGCCACTCAGTCGGGTGACACAGCACCTCACACTCCAGAGGGGAACAAGGCTCTTTCCAATTTAAAACGTTTTGGGCAAAAAAAATAAATACAGAGGTTTGGATCATGTGAATACCCAAATGGAGAAAGGTGAATTTTGACTCCAATTCATGTCATACAAAAAAACTGAGATGTAACATGTAAACCAGTGAAATCTTTAAGAAAAATAAGATAACTTGGGTAGGCAGAGATTTCTTCAGCCAGACAATGAAAACTCTAACCACATACAAAACAGAAAAGAAATCCAACTTCAATGGAATCAAGAATTTCTTTTTATTGAGAGAAAACATTTCGAGTGAAAAGGCAGCCCCCTAGGAGGGGGAGGATGTCTGCAGCGATGCCCCCGACCAGAGGGTTCACTCCGGAAGCCACAGGGGACACTCACCCACCGTCAGGAAGACAACTGGCAGGCTGCTTTTTAAAAATGAGGAGAGCTGAACACAGTGAGCGATACACACATGAAAATGTGGTCCACGTCACTAGCCATCAGGAAAACGCAAATCAGAGCTGGCAGAGCTGGTCTCCTCCACGGGAAGCAAAGACTCAGGGTGAGGGGCTTGCTTGCAGGTGAAGATGAGGGGCAGCTGGCCCTCACGTGAGCATCGCCACCTGTGACGGGTGCCCCATGGCAACCCCTTGCAGAGCGAGCTGGGCAGCATCTTAGAGCCCAGTGTCCCTGTGCCCTCGGAGCCGGCACTGACTCTGGGCTGCAGTCCGGGGGTAGGACGTTCCTGCTCATGGAAAGACACGCACAGTGGCATTTTTCATAAATTGCAAAATTAAATTGCAAACAATCTGAATGTCCATCAACAGAAGAGTGGGTAAATGGCAGAGCCTTCCGTGGGGGTCCACAGAGCAGCCGAGAGGATCCAACGAGCCCAGTGTGGCCCCACCGCCCTGCCGGGCACAGTGCTGAATGAAGGAAGCCGGGCCCAGGGGGCTGAGTTCCAAGGACAGGCAAGACGACTGCACTAGAGGCCAGGGAGGCCACCTCCAGGGGTCAGGGCAGAACCTTCCGGGAACACGAGATACTTCATCTGTTGACCTGGTCACCCAGGGGCAGCAGGCTGCACGCTTACCACACATGCACTCTGTCACCCGAACCCTGCATCTTTTTATGGAGCAAGCAAAGAGCCAGGCCGCTCATCCAGATGGACTGACTGAGGCCGGGGCTGGGTGGGGAGTCCCAGCTGGTGCGAAGGCGATGCTGTGCAAAAAGTGTGGGGCTGGGCGGCTGCCACAGCAGCCTTTGGGAGGGACCCTCTGGGTGTAGCAGGACAGAGTCCCTGAGCAGACCAACACCAGGGGAGCCACCGCTGTGGACGGTGACAGTGCCCTCGCGCAGTGACCTTAGGACAGGCCCTCTTCTGAGATCTTTCCTCACGTTGACTCACTCCCCACCCCCACCCCCACCCTGGGAGGTGGGTCTGCTGCTCAAGATCCGTCCCACCTGCCTGGGAGGAACCCAGGTCGTCTCCTCCTGGCTGCAGGACTTGGAAGGGCGCTCACCCTGGCCCCAGACCCCTCCGCTTCCCCACCAAGCCGGCACTGTCTCCTCCAGCTTCTTGTTTATAGCCTCCTGTCTCCTTATACATGGAATTCTGTTTCCAAACCTTTAGCTCTTAGAGCAGCAAATTTGGAGGAAAATGGATTCCCATTGGGTCCTGGTCCACAGTGGTGAGTCAGCATCCCGGGGGCCGTTCCAGGTGTGCACGGAGACGGCACCAGGAATGGGTCCCTGACATGTGGAAGCAAGGCTGTTATGACTGACTCCCCATCGTGGCACATGGCATGGCAGAACAACGCCTCAGTGCCCCTAAGGAAGCCCAGGCTCCGGAAGCCCCAGTTACCCCTGTTTTGTGGACAGCACCTGTCACCATGGGGTTTGAGCGGCATCTCCACCTGAGCCACCCCTGCTCCCTTCCATGCCTGATGGGCACCTCCTTCCAGCTCAGGTGCTGGGATGTCCTGCGCCAGGGGGGCTGGGCACATGGGCCCTCCTCCAGTGAATGGCCTTCCCTGCCAGGGCTGAGGGGGACTGTACCCCATAGCTAAGCTCTCTCCCCAGCTGCCAGCTTCTCCATCCTAGATGAAGGCTTCAGGGAGGTGGCGCTGGGTGCTGGGGTCGCATTTGTCCTGTGGCAGGACAGATCCCTGGAGGGTCACAGGCTCCCTAACTATCCTAAGAGTGGATATAGCAAAGCAGAGAGGTGAATATGAAAACTGAAGTGACTGACGTGCGGGGCCATCGGGCTGGGGCTGATGCGCAAGGCCCCTGAGGTCCTGCTGTGTCACAGCCCAGCACAGTTGTGCATGATAATGTCCTCAGGCTACCAAGGGAAGGGAACCTTACCCCAGCACCCTGCTCAGGGGGGCACAGGGGTGTTGTTTCCCTCGGGAGATGCGAGTGTGTTCACATCGGCGGGTCTATGAGGTTTCAGCTAACTGGGTAACTTGGGTGTGCGGGACGCTCTGGTCCCCAGCAAGGAGGGTGGGGAGGTCGGTAGGGCCGCCCTGTCGGTGGCTTTCCCAGTTCTTTGTTTCAGTAGCTCTGTTTGGCCTAGATGCTTGAATTGAGGTCTTTTGGAATCTTTTTTAAGCAGGAAGAGAAAATGTCACTGAGCAGGACCAGTTGCTGAATAAACGTGACCCCCCTTGAGAATCAGACCCACGTGTTCCGTATCCCCTCGCAGGGAACATGAGGTAAAGGAGAAAGGCTGCTTCCGGGCTGGGTCAAGGGCTGTATGTGGGATGATTGATGGCTTTATGTTCCCTCTTGATGCCTTTACCTTGTTTCTCCAGCTATTGAAGACTTCCTTCTGGGCGGGGATTCCCAACTCCCTGGGTGGCCCTGTTCAGCTCTGAAGTTGGCTGGAGTCTGATCGTCTCCTTGGGGGTGTGCACCCCTCCCAGGTCCCCAGATCAGGGCTCCTGGCAGGACACTTAAGAAAGACTGAGTCTCTGTGAAACGCTTCTATGCACAGATCAGTAAGTCTGCATTTAAGCTCAGGTTCTCCTAAGAAGGCTCCACCTTGCCTGCTTTTGGCCCCTGGAAAAGGAAACTGTTGGCGTTTTTTCCTAAATGTGTATTTGAACTTCACAAGCATTTGTACTTTTCACCAGCAACACAGGCCAGGTAACCCTTCCAGAAGTGGGGAAATCTCTGACCAAGGTCTAAGGCTCAGTGGGGCAGGGGCTTGGTTGCACAACAGGACTGAGACCTGCCCAGACTTCGCCAGTATGCTCTTCCCTCACCCTGCCTACTGGGATGACCGGGCGGAGCTGGCACTGGTCGGCCGCTGGGCTCATCAGAGATGCCCTCGGCTCCAACATGACCAGGGGACACAGGTGGAGGTGGAGACGGGAGCCCCGGTGAATGTCAGTCAGCAGACAGGGGACCTCTGTGCCGGAGTGGTGAGCCTGAGGTCTGGATGGTGGGCTCTGGCCTCCGTGCCAGAAGCCAAAGAAGTGAGTGAGAGGCTGTTTTGGGCGGAAAATGCTGGGAACTGGCATGACTATTGTGTAACCTGAAAGAACTAGAGCTCTGCAAGCTTGAATATGTTGGGAAATAACATTGGCCAGAAACAATGTGTGGCACTTAGTAGGTCTGCAAAAATTTTTTTGAATGAATGAATTGATGGAAAATCAAATCCACATAGGAAACTTCACAGGCCAAAAATAGCTCATTGTTTGTGTCTCCAGAGACCCACTCGGCCAGGAGCAGGCAAACGTTTTCTGAAAAGACCAGCTAATAATATTTAAGGCTTTGCAGGCTACAGGGTCTCTGCCATAACTCCTCAGCTCTGCCGTGGTAGTGAGAAAGTGGCCACAGATGACATGTAACAAATGTGCAGGGCTATGTTCCAATAAAACTTTATTTACTAAAACAGACCGAGGGCCGGGTTGGGCCCATGGGCCACGGGCATTGGCCCTCCACCGGACAGACTCTTCCCCTCTATGGGACAGAGACTGCATCTTTGTGCCATCTCAGGACCCAGAACTAGGTTCTAGTTAAGGGCAAATGTACTGAAACTGCCTCTGCCTTTCACTGTTGTACTTAAAAAATATATTTTAATGTCATCAACCTACTATGCTTTGTGTTAGGGGTAAGTTGAAAGGCTGAAAAACCAGCTTTGCTTCAGAAGGAAGAAGATGTGCAACTATTTCTTTTCTGGAACTTGGATTTGAGAGCCAGACCCACGGGACCTGTGGTCTGGTGAACAGCTGCCAGGAGACCCCAGGGCACGCGGGAAATCAAGCTGCCTTGAAGGTATGTAACGCCCAGGCTGTGCTGTGTGCATGCCTGGGGTGCAGGAGCTGGAGTCCTGGGTGGAAAAGACTGGGGCTGCCTCCTCACGCCAGTCTCTTCAGGAGGTTTTGTGTCGCTGACGTGTATTCCTCCGGCCAGTGGATACTGAATTTTAAATATGTAAGTGTGATGCCCTGTGGACCAAACCAAGAACTGTGGCATCCTAGGAGAACAAGCTGATGTCCCTTTGGGCCACATTATTTAAATCATTGATCAACATTTGTTTCGAGGAGAGGCTGAGCGCTCTGAGGGGCACATGGCAAGTCTGAGCCTCCCCTGAACCACCCCTGGGTCCAGCTGGGTCTGCCTTGTCACGGGACAGTTTGTCAGGCATGTGTTGTCATGCAAACACATCCCTTGGCACCAATGAACATATATATATCCACATGGTGGCATATGGAGTACCATGCAGCTGTGAAAAATGAACCATCACTGCATGTGTCAGTGTGGGAAAATCGCCAATAACTGAAAAAAATAAGCAAGATGCAATGTCCAGGGTGATGATTTCACTTGCCTAAACTTCAAAAGCAGCAAAACCAAAGATGACCCTTAGGGAGCGATTCAGGTGTGGTCATGCTGTCAAGGAAATGAGGATTATGAACACAGGCTTCAGGGCACGGTGTCTCTGGGAAGGGGCACAGTGGGAGGGGTGCACAGAGGTGTGGACCATATCAGCACCTGGGTGGGGGGGTTATAACTTAGTTACTGAAACAGGTAGTCATCTCTAAAATGTACATACACGATACATATATCTCATAGAAAACACCATCATAAAATAGCACGAAACAGAAATATAGAGTCCCTTGGCTGTTTGTATCTTGGGGTGCAGTGTGCGGGGGGTAGGGACAGCAGCACAGAGCTGGGGAATCTCTCTTTCTGACCAGTAGGATTGGCAGTCTGGTTTCCTAGTGGCTTCCCCACTGGGTGGTGACCGCCTTGTGCTTATCTGACCACTGACTGCAGGCTCCCTGGGCCTGCGTCCCACCAGACAGCCCTTCCCCACACCCGAGCTTAGCGCGGTGAATGCTCACTGACCGGGTCAGTTGCTGTACGACTCGCACATACTGGACTTTTCTCAGGAAAGCCTGGCCTTTGAAATCCCACACAGAAAGGGACCAACAACTGTCCAGTTTGCCCAGGACCGAGGGGTTTCCAGGGATGCGGCTCTTTCCACATCAAAACAGGAAGCCCAGACCAACTGGGATGAGTTGGTTATTTTGCTCAGATTGTGTTACTCAAACAAAAGGGCTCGGTTTTGTTCTGACTGACTTCGTACCATAGAAGCACTTCAGACATCTTGCATGCCTTCTGCAAATGATTATTCTGGAGGGGTCCAGGGGAGCTTTGTGTCGGGCCTGAGGGCTTCAGCCCCGGCAAGTTCACTCAGGATTCAGTGAAACTGAAAAATGAATGTTGTGGGTAAAAGGGTTTATGCTCAGCTGTATTCCTGAAGTGGCAGGCCAAGCGCTAGAATCCTGCCCACCTCAGGCAAGTCGGTGCGCAGCAAGCCGGCTGTTGGCTCCAGGCCCCTCCGCCCCCGCAGCCGCAGGGCCCTGGCTGGAGCCCCTTGGGCAGAGTCATCACAGCCCATTGCCCACGGCTGTGCCCAGCCTGAGCCTGCACGCACTGCACGTGCGCGGTGGGCAAGCCGACTGGGCGCAGGGGAGGATCCTGGCTGTAGAACTTCCGTTTTCTCTACAGTTTGACTTCCTTCTCTGCAGCCATGGAGCACCTGCAACACCGTGGCCGACCGTGGCCCGAGCCACCGGGCCCGACCGTGGCTCCGGGGACTGTAAGTGTTTTGTTGAGTGACTCTGAGCTGGTCTTGAATCTTGCTGAGGGCAGATTACGTTAGTAAAATAAGGCTTTTGGTCAATGACTGCTACCCGAAAGGCTGGGAGTGAGAATGAAAGAAAATGCTGTTTAAACCGGGAATCGACTGTCACGCCAGCTTTCTGTAAGCAGCGGCCGTCGGCGCCCCCTGGAGGGCTTCTTAGGAGGAGGCGCTGCTGGTTCGAAGCAGACGTGGGGAGGCCCGAGAGCTGCATTGCTAAGCGGTCGGTTCTGCCGCTCTGCGGGCCACACCCGGGGAACCCTTGTCCCAGGGCTGCAGGATTAGGTCTGGGGCAGTGCTGTCAACCTTCCTCTACAAGGGATCACACAGTGAGTATTTCAGGCTTTGTGGCCACCTGGTCTCAGCTACTCAGCGTTGCCATGCATGGTGGCCCCAGAAGCAGCCATAGGCAATATGTGCATGAGTGAGAGCGTTCCGATAAAACTTTACTTACAAAAACAGCCTGTGGCACTTACAGTTTGCCAACCCCTGTGTGACTTTCTTATGATATCCTTGGCTTCTCTGTGTTCTCCGTGTCTCCTGTACTGGAGGGCAGGTTGCTCGCAGCCAGCTGACAGCAGGCCGTGGAGGCCATGGGGAGGACTGATTGATTTAGAGGACAGCGGGGGGGTAGCGGAGTGTATGAGCTTCTGCCGCCTTACCACCAAGCCAGAACTCGGTGGCTCACAGCAGCGACCATCTTAGTGCCCGCTACTTACAGGCCGGCCGGGTGGTCATTCTGGTCTGGGCTGGTTTGGTCTCTGCTGGGCTTTCTTGTGCACTGGAGGCCACTTAGCAGATGGCCTGGCATGGGGTGACTGAAGATGGCCGGGCGCCTCAGTTCTCCGACAAGTGGCCTCTCCTCCGAGAGGCTGGCTCAGGCTCCTTCACGTGATGGCCTTAGCATAGCACGAGGGGTTCGCTGGCCCTCCTGCTGGCCGACCGCATGTGGTGCCCGCACAATCACGTGTTGTCGTCATGGGAATCACGTGGCCAGCCCAGGGTTAAGAGTTGGGAGGTAGGCTCCTTTGTAACGGGAGAGGCTGCCAAGGACGTATGGCTGTTTGCACTTTACTGCTCGGACTGAGAGGTGGGCTAGAAAACCAAGTGGCCTGGGATCGAGTTCTTGCTGCCGCTGCCCAGCTGAACATCTTTATTCCCTTGCTGACCCCCAGCCCCACAGGGTTGCTGGGCTGGGAAGCTTCAGTGAGTCCACCTTGAACTGTGTCTGCCACGAGGAAGTCCCCTGTGCGTGGAGGCTGTTACGAATCTCAGTGAATCCCACAGATGTAACAGCAGTGGGGGCAAGGCAGTGAAGGACCCCCCCGGCCCCCCGGAATGTGCCTTCCACGTGCTTCTCCAGGACTGCCCACCACCTTGGACACTGGGCCTTCCCGTGCCTGCTCCCCTGTCTGGAATCTGTCCGAGTCCTCCAGGGCCAACTCACAAGGTCGCCTTCTCTATCTAGCCCTTATCACATTGAATTTAAAGTGATTTTTAAAAAACAAACATGCTCCTATAAGCTGGGGGCCCCTTGAGAGCAGAGCCAGTGCCTTGTGCGGAGCACCCAGTGTTGATTTTGAGAACCTCTCATTACAGCCTCTTTAAGTCATTTGGGGCAGGTTTCTCCCCACTTCTTATTGGCAACATTGAAAGCCAGCCAGGCTAATTTCCCACTGAGGGAGGACTTTTAACAGGCACTGTGTAAACACCGCCTGTTCTGTTCCCTTACGGCTATATGTGGTCTCTTCTGGGACACTGCCACAAGGAGCTTGGTGTAATTTCCTTAAGAAAAACAAACAGTAGCCACATTCTGTCAACCCTACCTGCTTCCCAGGAGAAGAACGAACCCCATCCTGAGACATGGGGTGATCTGGCCCGACAGGTGGCAGGGGTGGGGGAAGGTGGGCTCCCCACACGCTCTCTCTGCATTCAGGAGGTCCGGAAGCCGGCTGGGGTAATACAGTGAGTCAGGATTCCATACATGCTTGTGGTATTGAACTGCTCTATTATAAAAGGGAGCCAAGATTGTAGACATTTTGCAGGGGCAGCAGACAGATACATCATTTTTTTTCCTATAAGGACCGTTTTTAGATGGATTCCTTTTTTTTTTTTTTTTTAAGTATCACTGATAGATAATCTTATGTTGGTTTCAAATATATATTGCAGTGGTTCAACAGTTACCCATATTATTGAATCCTCACCCCCTCTAGTGCGGTTACTATCTATCAATGTAGTAAGGTGTTACAGAATCATTAACTGTATTCTCCTTGTTGCACGACCATCCTTGTGAACAACCTATATTGTGCCCCTTTATGCCCCTCCTCCCCCTTGGTGACCACTAGTCCCTTCTCAGTATTTGAGTCTGCTGCTGTTTTGTTCCTTCTGTTTTGCTTTGTTGTTATACTCCACAGAGGAGTAAAATCTTTTGGTATTTGTCTTTCTCTGCCTGGTTTATTTCACTGAGCATAATATCCCCTAGAGCCATCCATGTTGTTGCAAATGGTAGGATTTCTTTTTTTAATGGCTGAATAATATTCCATTGTGTATATGTACCACATCTTCTTTATCCATTCATCTCCTGATGGACACTTGGGCTGACTGAGATGGATTCCTTTTTAACAAATAGACTAGGTGAAGACATGGTTGTCTGAACTTGAAAGGTGAGAGATACAAGGATAAAAGCAGTTATGTACATGTCTAACTATTCATCTATTTACCTATTTATCATCTACCTGTCTGTCATATATCTGCCCATCCATTATCTATCCACCCACCCATCCATCCATTCATCCATCCATCCATCCATCCATCCATTCTGGGCTCACATAACTCTTTACCAATACTTCAGCCTACTGACTAACCTTCCAAATCTATGCCACTCCAACACCCTCTTAACACACATGCACACACCTATGCCGACCTCTGTCCATTTGAGATGCCCCAATTCCTCCAAATATCATAGTGATGAACCCTTGATGTTGTGATCGTGATTGTTCCTTAGATATGTATGGTACTTTACAGTTTACAAAACATGCGCCTTTACATGAATGCCCTTCTGTGCAGCCCCATCACTCAGGCAGACACGGGACCCAGCAGGCACACCCTGTTGCGGGTGTGAGGGGGCTGTCAGGCACGATGCCCCTCGTGGCGCAACGGAACAGGATGGTGTATGGGGACGACCTGCATGTGTTGGCCATTCTGATCTTTGACCTTATGATGGCATGGTTTAGAAGAAAGCACTTTTGCATAAAAATGAGTGAAGCCATAACAGTATCGGATCCACTGTGATGGTTTCCCTGGTGAAGAAGTTATTTCAGGGATCTGGGAGATCTGGTTCTCACTGCTTCACTCCTTGGAATTGTCTTCCCGCCAGCTTTGGCAGGTCTGGGCACGAAGGCCCTTCCCTCTGTGCCAGTGGTTCTCAGCCACAACTATTTTGTATGCTGCCCTTTCCCCAGGCACATTGGCGATGTCTGGAGACATTTTTGGTTGTCCTAACTGGGAGAACGCTACTGGTATCTAGTGGGTAGAAGCCAGGATGCACTACATGTCCCCCAGCATGCAGGACGTGCCCACGGCTAAAAGCCACCCAGACCATGGTGCCAGTCATGCCGAGGCTGAGGAGCCCGGCCCCACATGCTCACCCAGGCAGAGCCGACAGGCCCACCTGACAGGCTGGCGGAGAAGAGCTTCTGGCATACTCCCTCTGTCTGCATGGCAGTGTTACTTACTGCAGTGCATTTATGCCACAGTCAGAGCTCACGGTCCCGGGCAGGGCAAGTGACTGTCCTGAGAGGGTCCCCGGCAGCCCAGTTCAGTTCCTCTGCAGACCTCCTATGCGAGGGCACTAAAAGATACAGCATTGATTCCAGCAAGGACGCTGGCTTGGAGGAGCCCAGGCCCAGACGGGAAGCAGGCAGAGAATCCCAGGGGAGAGGATGCAAGGACCAGAGGTCAGGGAGTAGGCTGCGCTCTGACTGAGCCAGACTGTGCGGGTTCTGGACAACACTCCACAGCAGAGCCGCGGGCTGGGCCCAGGACCGCAGGTGTGAGGTGCCTGACTTCCCCTTCCCATCATTAGGCGCCAGCCAGGAACCCCCCAGCACCCATTTCTGAAGCACTGCTACCATGTGATCTGCCGGGAGCGCTATCGGCAGGGTGAGCTCCCAGCGTGCGCTGCGCTGGGAAACGCAGGCTATGGAAGCGATGCTGCTGTTGCGAGTGAACACACAACTCAGATGTTCCAGGGCTGCCTCGTCAACCAGCCTGTGCATCTTTATGTTCGGGAGCTTTGTTCCGTGCAGTGTATCAAAGAAACACCCTCCTGCCAGGCGGAGAGGTGGGGCACTGAAGGCGTGTGTGGGGTACCACTTACCCAGCGTCAACAATCCCACCCTTGACTCGGATAATCAGGTTGGACCCACCAGGGGGAAGGTCTCTGAACGCCAGTACCAGGGTGTGAGAGGACTGTCCTGCTCAGCCTGTTGCAAAGAGGACAGAGGGCCACGTTCTGTTTACACGCCAACCTCATACACGACACACTGGTTGGTGAGGCTCCCGTTTCCTCATTCCTGAGCCGCCAGTGATGGTCCCTGAACACAGAGGTCTCCACCTTATGCCCCTGCGGGGGCCACGCAGCCACCATATGTGGACACAGCAGCGGCTGGCCGGCTGAAGAACTGACTCATGGGCCGTCCAGTGGGGGCGGCCTCCGTGCAGCTGCAGCCCTGGGCCACCATGGGACAGTGATGCCTTTGCTGCCCCTCCTAAGTTCACCCAGACACCTGTTTCTTTCATTTTTTTGTTAATGAAAAATCTCGGATGTTAGAATGTTGAGCAACCAAGCCAATCTGTTCAAGCCAAAAAAATGGAGTTTATGTACAAGCTTCCAGGTTGTCTTCTCTGTCCTCGAGGGATCTTCTGGTCCAGGGGTATTCCTCTCCAGGTCCTGGGGGCTTTTCACTCTGCCTTGTTCTATATGGACCAGATCCATCCCAGGAGGTTCATTGACTGATTCAGACTCCAAATTGCTGATCACAGAGTGTTGAGCATTAGACCATAACCATTCAAAGAGCTGCCTTCGAGGATAAAGTCACACTGACCTCCATGCCCATCCCCCACCACCTGCCCTTAATGGTCAGTGCATCGCCTGCTTGTGCTGGGATTCTGACCTCTCCGTGTCAGGGCTCCTTGACCCCAGGCGCTGGGCTCTCCTGGTGAGGCTCAGAGTCAGGAGATGTTAAATCTCCTTTGGCGGCAAGAGTCACTTCCTCCTGGTAGTTCGAGATGAAAGTGAATCCCGTTGAACAACTCCACACCCTTCTGGTGCGATGGTGGTAAACGTGCCCGTGGGAAGCTGGCTGGTGGGGGTCATAGAAGCTCAATGCGCCATAGCTTGTAGGTGACATTTTATTTCCACACCACAGTTCATTAAATAATAACTGTGTTGGCTGAACAACTCCTGTTAGCAGGCCTGGGGCTGGCTTGACCCTCCTGTAAACGGGATGAGGCGCTGGCCACGGAGAAGCAGTGTGCTGGGCATACGTTTGTTTGCTCAGCAGCCCTTTGCTGGGACAGCCGTCTCCTGCGGTCCACGGTACCACCCCTCCCGCCACACGCATGCACGTAGGACCCAAACTTGAGTAATCGGATTTCCAGGATGTGAAGGCTGGAGGGATGCACAAAGGGACGGGAAGATTGGAACAAGGCCGTTTGATGGCAAAGCCAGGGGGAGGTGTGCCCGACCTCCCTGAGAGGCCCCGCCTCCTTGCTCGCTGGTGCCAGGCTCTTCGCTTCTCCCTTCGGTTCAGCTGGTCCCTTGGTGCGTCCTTTGCAACACCAGCTACGGGTGGGCCTGCAGCCAAAGGGCCCCAGATGAGGCCTGCTGGTGCCACCAAGCACCCGCCTGGGGCTCTGAGTTCATCTCAGGCTGAGACGAGGAACGGGACTGAAGGCTGCCGCCTGCACTCAGGCATGCCGCACACTGGCTAACGGCTCAGAGCATGTGCTGGTGGGGTCCCCCGAGGTCATCAGCTCTCTGAGGGATCCTGGGGGACTGCCCACTGCTTCCATAGGTCGAAACGAGGACTCTAATGGGGACAGTGGCTGCTGCAGCTGACGGCTTTGAACAACTTAGAAGAAGGGAACAGTTTTCATTCAATAATTAAATTTTAAAAACTTAAATTCACTTAACCTGACATTTTAAAATGTTGACTCAATACACAGAACAAAACTCAGAGTTTTTCTGCGACCCTCCCACTGACTGTGTGCCTACAGGGTCCCGACGCGGGCAGGTGGCAGTGGCGGGCAGCCTCCGGATGCAGACGTGGTCTGCGTGATAGGCCGGAGTGCGGGGCATCATCACGCCTCAACGTCGGTCTGACCCGCTGTCCCTGGCTGTGGCTGGTCAGGGCCCGTGGGGATGGCCCCATGTCACGTCCCCTGAGATCTTACCTTACTTATACGACAGAGAACAATCACATCTGGTGAAGAGAGACTCGTTCGCTCAGGCTGAGACCAGAGTCCTTGAATGAGTGGGAAGCCAGTCTGCAGAGGCGATCTTGGGGACGGTGGCCCTTGTGCGTGCGCTCTGGAGTCCTCCCCTCGCTTCCCTGCAGGGCCCCGCGGCTGGGTGTCTGGGTGACTGGCCCCAGGGAGGGGCGAATACTCAAATGCTGACCCAGATCAACTTTTGACCCGGATTTATCTCCCCGCATCCTGATGTAGGTCCCGCACGGGCTGACCTCTGTAGCCTTTGTCACAACTGAAAAGCCGTTAATTCCCATAATTTTTTAAATGAAATATTCTGTTATAATCTCTGGTTCACGAGGGGAGAAACTTGTCTGCTGTTTCCTCACTTTATTCCAATTTAAACAGTGCCTGACCCCAGGAGGTACTTGGTACATATTTGCTGAGTGAATGCCAGTCACCCCTGACTCAGAATTAAACATCCCGACCCTAATGTACCTTTAATTGACTCTGTGAGAGCATTTTGGGAGGATAATCCTATTTGTTTAATTTGCTGTGATTTTCTGGGCACTAGAACCAGGGGGGCTGAGATTGGGGGGACAAAGGGTGTCCCCCAGTTTCTGAAAGCTCACATTCTGCCACTTCACTGTCACAAAGCCCCGGCATTAGTTTGGTAACGGCTTTCTTCATAAAAGCAGAAATCCACTTCAGATTCTTTCCGTTGGCAAAACCAGGCCCCGGCGCCTCCTCCTGCCGTTTCAGCCCAGGAGGGGGCTCACAGGGACGCTCTGCCGCCGGAGAGCGGGTAAACCTGGGTACCGGTCACAACTCTCTTGGTTGCAAGTGACCGGCACCCACTCAGCTCCGTTCAGAGGACTTTGTCGGCTCCTGGGCTGAGCAGTGTGGGGGAGACGACATATGTACCCGAGGCCACTGCGAGGATTCCATGCTCCGGCCTCGCCTCTGCTCTCCTGTGGCTGGGCTTCCCCCTCAGGCAGGGGCAGCTCCCGGACACAGGAGTCCAGTGGACCAGACAGACTATCTTTCCTGATCGCTCTGGCTGGGGTCCCAGGAGGGGGCCTTGGCTTGCGTCACACGCCCGCCTCCTGACCAAGGCCCAGGGGCTGCTGTAACAACCCGCCACAAACCCAATGACGTACAGCAGTACCGTTCTGTTATGGTACAGTTCTGGCCCACATCACAGTGTTGGCAGGGCCACACTCCCGCTGGAACCTCCAGGGGAGAACCTGCTTCCTCTCCTGTGCAGCTTTGCAAGGCTGTCTGCCCGTGGCCCCCTCCCCCAGCCTCCCAGCCAGGACGGCAGCATCTTCAAGTCTCTCTCAGACTCTGACCTTCCCGCCTCCCTCCTTCCCTCCTGAGGACCCTCGTGATTCACTGGGCCCAGCGGGCAGTCCCTGGCAATCTCCCATCTCAGGATCCTCAGCCTAGTCCCACCTGCAGAGTTCCTTTTGTAAGGTCGCACATTCACATGTCTGGGCTTGAGCATGCAGCCAGGACTGAGCTGACCGCTAGCCCAGGTTTGGAAGACCTCACTGGCTGGCATGGGTCATGCAGCCACTTCCTCTAAACCCAGAGGACGAGGACGCAACGGGAACAGAGAAGCAGAGGCCCCACAGGGCCAGTGGCAAACGTGGAGAAGCCCCAACTGGGGCAAGGGGTGCCCCCTCTGCTCAGCAGGTCGCCATGGCTTTGTGCGGAAGTGGCGACGTGGGGGGACACCAGTGGGCTGCAGAAGGGCCCCACCTCTCCTTCTCTGGACCGTTTCATCTTCTTACTGGCACTCTTTCTGTGCTTGGTACAGTTCCTGGGATTCGGGAGCAGTTCAGTCCTTCCCTTTGAGCATCAGTCGTAGGTCACTTTCTCCTCTTGATCAGTGGGACATTTCCCTTCCAATTTCCTTCACACCTTTCCTTACGCTTTTATTTCTGTGTGTTGATCCTAAATATGTAGACTCACATGCAAGTCCCAGATCCACGAGGATTTGGAGTAAAGTAGGAAAGCGCTCCTTGATCCAATGTGCCCTCCTTTCCAGCTTGGGGGAAAATGCCCGCCCTGCTCTGAGCTGGTTTTTTCCACTCCAGACCCCCCAGATGGAAACGTCCCAGCAGGGAGAGCGGTGCGATTACTCATGGCCTGATTTTCCTCCTTTTACTAAAGACACAGAAATGGAAGCCAGCGTCTGATGATCTGGAACAAAACGAAGGAGAAACTGCATGTTTGTCACTCAGCTCAAAAGCTCCTGCAGCAAAGCAACGTTGGAAACTGCGTGACCAGCCCCAGAATGGATTCATTTCTGCGCTCTGCAGGCACCGAGCTGTGGGTGGGAGAGCTCAGCTCCCGTTGGGTTCCCCCTTCCAGGTCTGCTGCTGGCCAGTCGGGGGCTTGGGGCCCATCCTTGCATCTAAAGAGGATCAATCATTGTAATAATCATAATGATAATGGTGAGCGCATGATGCTCACACACCACCTCACCTCAGCAGGAGGCAGATAAGCAAGTTCACACAAATGTCCTACAAATCTCCAACTTTACTGCAGCTGGCCCAGCAACCTCCAGCCGAGGTCCTGCCGTCCAGTGGCAGCACGTGGCTGAAGATACGCGGCCAGCGCACTCACAGGACACCACAAAAATCCCAAAGCAGGAGATTAGGAAGGCCAGACCAGAACTACAAAGAGAGTTGGCAACCCTGGCCACGGGGCTCTCGGAGAGGGCCGTGGACTCTGGCTGCAGAAGCTGGGGTGGCCTGCTGGGGGGACGGGCTTGTGGAAAGCACGGAGCACTGTGTGACACGTGCCTACACGTAGCTGCTGTGAAGAGACCACCAGCATTTCTGGACAATAATTCGGCAAAATGTTTATGGAGCCTCCAAGAATTCCTGGTCACTCAGCCAGGCACGCTGAGGATGCATGCAGGGCAGGGAGCTCGCCCAGAATGCAGGATGAAGGCAGGTAACAGGACTGTCAGCAAACACCGGAGTGGCTGGGTCTAAGCGCCGCAACTGGGGCAGGTGAGCGGATCGTAGCCGCCTGTCGTGGTGGGAGTCTGAGCAGGAGAGCGTGTTTCCAGTAGGACCAGACCACACGGGGATGTTCACGACATTCAGAGAAAAGGTCTAATACAAAACCGTAGGTGTCACGTGTTACGGGTAATATAGGAATGTGGGTACACAGCACACGTAGAGCTGGACTGCTCTCTGCTGCCCCTGTCCAGAGCGTCGGATAGAAAGCGGCCCCTGAGTGGGTTGTACGACCAGAAAGATAAACACCCAATGTTAACAGGGCTGTCTGCGATCGGCAGTATCTCGGGAGGTTTCATTTTTCCTCCGAGCTCTCTTTATTTTCTGTAATGAACATATAGACTTAATCTGAAAAAGAATTAAAATCACTTTTAATGTGAAGAACACTTCTGTCATGGTAAAGATTTAGTTAAAATGGAATATTCGCAAAAGAAAATGGATTCATTTATTTTGAGGGCAATTTAAAAAAAAACATGCATAAATTTGAAGCAAATATTAACATACAACAGGGCAACTGTAGGCGGTAGGATTGTGGGTGACTACAGTTTCCTTCTTTATATTTTCTGTCTTAAAGGAGGGAGGGAATGGTTTTGACCTGGGGCCCGGAGGCCAGGGAGGTCTCCCAGGAGAGGCGGGATGGGAGCTGTGGATGAGGGGGACCCTGGCAGTGACCACCAGGTGCAGCCCCTGGGGTCACAGGCCCATGCTGGGCCACGTGGCAGTGGAAGCCTTTATCTGGGGACTACACCCCAGGCCCCCCTCCCCAGTGCAGCCACAAGGAAATGGTCAACTAAGAGCCCACCCATTCCAGCAAACTGCCAGCGGGGCCCAGCTCTGGACACACCCCTGGCTCTGAGTGCAAGCTGAGCCCTCCATGCAGCACCTGCCCCCGGGTGTGCATCTGGCCTCCAGCACAAGTAACCCTGTTGTGTCTCCTGCAGCCTGTCCAGGTCACACCCAGGTCACACGCAGCAGGATGAACTACCCCTCATTTGCGTCTAAGGCTCGGGCTTCAGCAAGGTGGGCTTCTCAGGGAAGAAAGCCCCCCTGGCCATGTTCCCCACTGTGCTCGGGATGTGAGTGATGGGGGTGTCCTTCCTGGGGGCGGCCTCGGGGCCCAACAGCCCCCTCCCCTGACAGGCCTGGCTGAGCCCAGTCCTCGGGGCAGGGGCAGGAGTTGGCCCAGGTGAATGGACCTCAGAATCACAGGGGCGCTTGGCCTGGCAAAATGCAGGGTGCCGGGCCCACCCCTGGACTTCCTGCTGCAGCGGGTCTGGACTGGGGCCAGGAATCTGTATTTCAAACCACTTCGCATCTGATGCTTATGCTGCTGGCCCAGGAGCCACGTCTGAGGGCCTCTGACTCAGACGGAGCAGCCCCGAGGCATCAGTCAGTGAAGCAGGTGGTCATACAAATAAACTATGCTATCCATTTACCGTCCGATTTTCCCGCCTTTAAGAGTGGTGTGGGTGCTGAGAAGTAGTTCTCTATCTTTAAGATAACGGTAGTCCGCCAGTACTAGGTGGCAACTGACATGCAGCTTCCATGACAGGAGGACAGTAGGGAGGGGAGGGGCCTGGCGCAAAGGCCCTGCCGAATAGGGTGTCCCCTGCTCCCGTCTGCTGCTGTTGCCATGCACGGAAGTGGACCCAGTGTCGCCAGGTCTTCCTGCCTTTCAAGAGAAATGCCCTGGCTGCAGTAAAGCCCTCCAGGCTGCCTCCAAGCTGAGCCCACTCCAGCCTGGTTGGGGGCACTCAAAGTGGGGAGACTCTCACCCGAATCTCAAATGCAGCCCCAGTGTCCCCTCCTTCAGTCGTTCATACTCCAGGCCAAGACAGGCCCTACAGGGGGGCTGAGAACTGGGCTGACACTTCTCCTCATCACTGTAGCAGGCCAAGCGGTGTCCCCAGAGGTGTGTCCACCTGGACCCGTGGACATGACCTTATTTGGAAAAAGGGTCTGGCAGGTATAATTAAGGATCTCGAGATGAGGTCATCCCAGATTACCCAGGTGGGTCCTGAACCCAGTGGCACGTATCTTTCTTTGTAAGAGAGGTGAGGGAGATTGGAAGCAAAGAAGGGAAAAGATTTTTTTCTCCAATCACAAAAATGTGAAAACTATTCTTGGTTCACAGGCCTCACGTAACAGATGACAGGCCAGATATAGCTCCTGGGCAGTCGTTTGATCACCTCTCTAAGATTCAGAGGGTCCTGAACCAGGTCCTTGGTTTTGAGAAGCCCCACCAAAGAGGGCTTGGCCTCTGCCGCCCACAAATCTCTTCCTTTGCTTTGTATGAGGTCCCTAGGGCGGCTCTTAACACCACAGCAGGGGTGGATTAAACCACAGATGTTTCCTCTCCCAGGCCTGGGGCTGGAGGCTGAGACCCCAGCGTGGGCAGGGCCGGCTCCCCCAAGCCTCTCTCCTGGGCATGTGGACGTGGTCCCTTCCCTGTGTCCCCACGTGGCCGTCCCTCTGCGTGTGTCTGTGTCCTGACCGCCTCTTCTTATAAGGACGCAGTCACCTTAGATCAGGTGGGCCCATTTTGTCAGAGCTTCAACATAGGAATTTCGAGGACATGGCTCGGTTGATGACGTGCTTTAAGCACTAACAGAAGGCAGGCTCCCTTTGGAGACAAGGCATTGATTGTCTTGCCCTGTCTGAACCGGGGCCCCTGATGAGGGCTTTTCCCTCGGACGCGGCTGCTCCCTGGCTACCCTGCCAGCACTGAGCCAAGTGGGCCCGAAGGCAGGGCTGAGGGCTGGGGAGAGTGGGCGTCGGGATGGGTCCTGCCACACCCGGGGGAACCAGTTTGGTGTGTTAGCAGTTTCAGTTGAAACTTGAGCCATGGGGCTGCTCAGAAGAGCTGCCCCAAACTCTGAAACTAAAGCCTCTGCTGCCAGTGTCTGGTCCCAGGGAGGCTTCCGAGTCTGATGGACGCTGGCAATAAGGGGAGCCTCAGCCGAGGGAGGCGGCGTGCTCTGCCCCAGGTACTCTGCCGTCCCTCAGAGCCTCCCAGCCCATTGCTTGTAGACTCACAGGCCCATGAAGACAGCGTCAAGCCAGTGCCATCAAAGGACAGCGGAGCGTTCTGTCAGCCACCCACCATTCCCCAGAGGCGGCTGCCGCCCCCAGCGCTGTCCTCCCAGTTCCTGTGCAAAGGCATTTGCTCCTCCCATGACTAAACTCTTCCCCAAACCTGCTTCTCTCCCTGGATACTCCTGGTCCCACACTGCAGCCGCTCTCCAGCCCCCGGGCCACCCAGCAGCTCCCCGCGGGGCCCCTGCTCCCTTCTGCAGGGCCTCCTTGAGCTCCTTGTTTGAGACCCCCACGGCCCTGTGGGTCCCCAGCCCGAGTGGCTGGTCTGGGACTCTCCGGGCTACCTCCGCGTCCCCTTCGCTCTTTCAAACGCTCAGCGCTGTGTGACTGACTCCCTGTGTTCAGTCCCTCTGTTTGAAATCTTTGGTGTGGCGTCTCTTGTCCTGACAGGTGTAATAATGTGCTCTGCAGTGTCAGTACTTAACGTTGCACCATGGCCAGTATCCCACAGCCCCAGGGAGGAAAAAGCACCTGTTAACTACACAAAAAGTGGCTCAATAGGAAGGAGAAGTGTGTATAAAACAGGTCACAAACATGGTGAAGCGTAAGATCCCAGCAAGAAAAATCAAATTCCTCCCCAAAATAGAAACAAGTGACCAAGATGAACCATCAGAGGAGCAAACGGCCCACCTGGACCCCTGCAGACGGGCTTTCTGGTCTGCTTCCTGTGGGCCACCTCGGCCGCCATCCTCTGGGCTTCCAGGCCGGCCCCGCTCAGCAGGAGGAACGCTTCCGTCTCCAGAGGGGACGCACCCAACAGGACGCTCTGCGTGGGCCCACATTTTGTTCCAGATTGAAGCACCATGACCCCCACCTCCACCCCGTGCACTTCAGTCTAGCAGGGAGATGGCAGGGAGCCCCTCACGGGAGGCCCTGTGGCCGTGAAGGGGCAGGACAGAGGGTCTGCCCAGAGTCCTCGGTCCCTTGTGACTAGCACAGTGGCTCAGACCCGAGCACCATCCATCTCAGGACTGCAAACCAGGTTGCTGCTGCTCCTTCCCCACCCTTGTGGGCATCCGTTGTCCCTCGCACATTAAGATTTGACCAGCATGGACTGTCCTTGACCCCAAGGTGTCCTTTCTGTTTATGAAATGCATTCCTGTCGGCATTCGTTGACCTGATCTCCTGCCAGCGCTGTGGCCAGGAATGGGGCGTGGACGTCAGTGTTCCGTCTGGCAGGGAAGGAGGTGGAGGCTCGGGGAAGGCGGACACTTGCCTGGGGCCTCACGGCTAGTGCGTCTTCCCTGAGCCCAGACCCCTTCTGCCTAAAGGACAGATCGCCGAAATGCTAGAGCTCTCTGCCGATGAGCTGTGGTGGCCGCAGGAGCACACCTTTTTCTGAAGCCCCCTGCGCCGTGCAGCCCGGCTGCCCTGGCCCACCGCCCCACTGCGCTCCTGCACCAGGCCGCCAAGGCCCTGCTGCCTCAGGCTGCTCCTACCCAACAGCTGAGCATGGCCGGGGACTCCAAGGCAGGCCTGTTCCTGGGAGGCCCGGGACTCCTCTGATGAATGACTCTGGCTCAAGATACCCCGTGGCCTTGCCGACCTCACGGTGTGCCAGGCCCCTCTCCTGGACCCAGGCTCGTCTTGGACAGGAGCCAGATGTCCTCCTTGCCCTGCCCAGCACCTCCCCATTTTCTCCTGTGGGCCTGTCCCCTGGTGGAATCCCCATGCTTTACTCCCACCTTTCTGTCGGCTTCCCAGTGGACCCAGAGTAACGCACAAACGGGCTGCCAGATCCCCTCTGAATGACAGAATGAATGGGCTGACCTGTCAGGAAAGTGGCTAGGTTCACCTTGCAAAAACTAGCAGATCCAACCTTTCCCCTGCCACCTCTGCAGAGTGAATGTGGAAGCCTGTGCCCCTGCCCGCAGTGGCCCTTCCCTACTGCCCTCCGCGTCTTCGTCCACAGCAGCGACAGGAGTATCTTCAGGTACTCTGCTAGCTTGTGGGGCATCTGCTGAGACCTATTTGTGGCACTTTAAAACAGTGTACAGGTTTGAGAAGGCCATCGATGCCAGCGCTGTGACCCGAGCCCACCCCCGACCGCTCATCGCAGCCCCCGGCCAATTCTTGTTGTGCATTGACCATGAACACCGAGTGGAGGTGAATCACCCTGTCCTGGCCTGTGTTTTTCAGAATCTGTTGGTGGGAACAGATAAGGAAGACTGGTTCATCGGAGATGAAGTTCAGAAAAAAACGGGGCACATTCAACCCGCAGTACCCCATCTCTCAGGCAGCTATCGCTAACTGGAACAACGTGGAAAAGGTGGGCCGCAGCTCTGGTGGGGTGGGACCAGCTCACAGGGCCCCCTACCCCCTGCCCATGCTGGGTGGGGTGCCTGCTGCCCTGGCACTTGGGAAGGGAGGTGCCTCCCGCATACAGAGATCTCTGGCGTCTCCCAGCACCCGGTGCCTGTAGATGCTGCATCAGGGAACTGACTGACCACAGAGGTTGTGGAGCCTGAGTCCTGCCCCTGCTGCTTATTATCTGTGCCCTTTGGGACACAAGTAGCTGGCCTCTCTGGCCCTCAGTTTCCTTATCTGTAAGAAAAGGGTATGATTTTCCCTACCACATAGCACTACTTAGAGGATTAAAAGGGATGATAGACAAAAAGTTCTTAATCCACTTCATACTTGTTAGGACAGCTATTATAAAAGCAACAGAAAATCACAAGTGTTGGCCAGGGTGAGAAATTGTAACCTTGTGCTCCACTGGTGGGAATGTAAAATGGTGCAGTACAGCAGGTCCACAAAAACTGAGCTAGAATTGCCATATGACCCAGCACGTACCCCTCAGGGTATAAAGTGAGGGCAGGAAGATGCCTTTGTATCCCACATTCACAGCAGCATCAGTCACAAGAGCTAAAATGTGGAAGCAACCCAGGTGCCCACTACCCCTGGCTGCATGAACAAAAAGTGGGCTGTTGGCGTGGGTAAGCGAACAATGGAATAGCATCCAGCCTTAAAAAGGGACGAACTCCTGACACCCCTGCCTGACAATGTGCATGAGCCCTCAGGACACCATGCTGAGTGAAATGGGCCAGACACAGAAGGAGATGCTGTGTGAGTCCACTTTCAGGGGGACCTGACGTCATTGGGTCACAGAGACAGAAAATAGGATGGTGGGCATCTGGGGCTGGGAAGGGCTGTGCAGGGTTGGTGTCAATGGGACAGAGTTTTTTATTTGAAGATGATGGGAAGTTCTGGAGAAGGTGATGGGGTCCCTGGTACCACAATGTCAGTGAGCCTATTGCCACTGAGCTGTACACTTAAAAAGGTTAAAATAGCAAATTCCTTGTATGTATATTTTACCACAATAAAAATTTCCTTAGTCCAGCATAGAAAGGACGTAATAAATTGGCTAATTGGAACCACTCTGTCTCGGGAGCTGAAGGTTCTCATCAGCACCTCCAAATCGGGTTGACCAGGTCGTGTGCTGCCTTAGAAGATGGACTGATTATATAAGCTGCATAAAAGATCACCCCCAAGGTGGAGCCAAGATGGCAGAAGACTTAATATCATCAAAATGGCCATCCTGCCCAAAGCAATATACAGATTCGATGCAATCCCTATCAAATTACCAGCAACATTCTTCAATGAACTGGAACAAATAATTAAAAAATTCATATGGAAACACCAAAGACCCCGAATAGCCAAAGCAATCCTGAGAAAGAAGAATAAAGTTGGGGGGATCTCACTCCCCAACTTCAAGCTCTACTACAAAGCCATAGTAATCAAGACAATTTGGTACTGGCACAAGAACAGAGCCACAGACCAGTGGAACAGATTAGAGACTCCAGACATTAACCCAAACATATATGGTCAATTAATATTTGATAAAGGAGCCATGGACATACAATGGGGAAATGACAGTCTCTTCAACAGATGGTGCTGGCAAAACTGGACAGCTACATGTAGGAGAATGAAACTGGACCATTGTCTAAACCCATACACAAAAGTAAATTCAAAATGGATCAAAGACCTGAATGTAAGTCATGAAACCATAAAACTCTTAGAAAAAAACATGGGCAAAAACCTTTTAGACATAAACATGAGTGACCTCTTCTTGAACATATCTCCCCAGGCAAGGAAAACAACAGCAAAAATGAACAAGTGGGACTATATTAAGCTGAAAAGCTTCTGTACAGCAAAAGACACCATCAATAGAACAAAAAGGAACCCTACAGTATGGGAGAATATATTTGTAAATGACAGATCTGATAAAGGCTTGATGTCCAAAATATATGAAGAGCTCACACGCCTCAACAAACAAAAAACAAATAATCCAATTAAAAAATGGGCAGAGGAACTGAACACAGTTCTCCAAAAAAGAAATACAGATAGCCAACAGACACATGAAAAGATGCTCCACATCGCTAATTATCAGAGAAATGCAAATTAAAACTACAGTGAGAATTAAATTAATGAATTAATTTAAGTTAAATTAAATTAAATGAAAATGCAAATTAAAACTAAAAATCACACCAGTAAGGATGGCTACCATCCAAAAGACAAACAACAACAAATGTTGGCGAGGCTGGGGAGAAACGGGAACCCTCCTGCACTGCTGGTGGGAATGTAAGTTAGTTCAACCATTGTGGAAAGCAGTATGGAGGTTCATCAAAATGCTCAAAATAAACTTACCATTTGACCCAGGAATTCCACTCCTAGGAATTTACCCTAAGAACGCAGCACTCAAGTTTGAAAAAGACAGATGCACCCCTATGTTTATTGCAGCACTATTTACAATAGCCAAGAATTGGAAGCAACCTAAGTGTCCATCAGTAGATGATTGGATAAAGAAGAGGTGGTACATATACACAATGGAACATTACTCAGCCTAAAAAGAAGACAAATCCTACCATTTGCAACAACATGGATGGAGCTGGAGGGTATTATGCTCAGTGAAATAAGCCAAGCGGAGAAAGAGAAATACCAAATGATTTCACTCATCTGTGGAGTATAAGAACAAAGGAAAAACTGAAGGAACAAAACAGCAGCAGAATCACAGAACCCAAGAATGGACTAACAGCAGTTCCTGTGTGGTGACCTCCAATAAGTTCTTCACAATGGTATAAAGGGCATATCGAAGTGTGGGCAAAGGGTTTGTTTGTGTTTATACAGAGGATCAAAGCCTATTTGGCTACCCAGAAAATGAATTAAGATACAATATGAAGAAGAACTTCCAACATCAGCACTCTCTGGAAGACTCATACCAGAAGATGATCATCAAAAAACCCCAACAAAGATCCTGGCACTGCTGCAGTTGTAGCTGCATCCATCCCACCGGTTCCTGGACTTGCCATTGGAATGAAGAAGGAGATATCTAAGCAGGCCTGTGCACACAGTAAAACAACAAATTTGACTGGATCTATACTGTTGGAACTCAACCAAGAATTAGGAGAAGTGCAAGTTGCAGCGCTCCAAAATCTTACGACTACAGACTATCTACTGTTAAAAGAACATATGGGATGGGAACAGTTCCCAGGAATGGGTTGTTTTAAATTGTCTGATTTTTCTCAAACTATTCAAATTCAGTTGGACAATATCCATCATATCATAGATAAGTTTTTACAAATGCCTAGGGTGCCTAACTGGTTTTCTTGGTTTCACTGGAGATGGCTCGTAATTGTAGGTCTGCTTTGGTTATGTAACTGTATTCCTATTATGTTAATGTGTGTATGCAATTTAATTAGTAGTTTAAAACCTATACATGCTTAAGTTACTCTACAAGAAGATATGTCAAAGAAATAACCAATCTTCCCATGTTTTCTTCCATCTGCTACTTCTATAGCTTTTCTTCTTCCTTCCTAATTACAACCCTTAAATAGAATTCGTGCCTCATATCAAATTTACCAAGTATCATAATTCTTCCAAGTGGTAAAGATACCTCAAGACAAATACTGGGCATAAAAGCCAGAGGGCATAAACCTGCAAAGAAGTAAAAAGCTAACCTTTTCAAACAATAAGGCTTCTCTCTCACTTACCAACTTTACATCTCCCTGTATGGCCCCGGAAGATGACTGGTTAGCCAGAGACGGGTAAGATTCCTCAAGGGAGGAACAACCTAAGACAGGCACAGTCGCAGGGGGGCCATCAGGTGAGAAATTGGGGATCAACAGAGGTGAGGCTTAGAACCTCAGCCCCCCGTTTTGAGAGAAATCTTCTGCATCCGTGGATGTCTTGCTGCCCTTGTCTAGCTTGGATTAATACTTAGTCCATAGGCACACACCTGATCATATACATTTGCCCTCTTACAGCACTAAACTATGTTGTCCACCTTTATCTTGCATCTACCTACCACTTCAGCATTTCATTAAAAATAAAAATAATAATAATAATAATAAAGGGAGAAATGTGGGATCCACATATAAATCAAGTATAAAAATCAAATGAATCTTCATATTTGACCTGATTGTTTATAGTTCACAATGCGTGATCAAAACCGAAAGTTTCCATGATGACTGCCCTGTACTGTTCACCATGTAACTTATTCACTATGTAAGAACTTGTTCGTTATGCTTCAGAAGATTGGAGACTGACAAGAATTAGGCTTGGGGTGGATTAATGATTGTGCATTGAGTCCCCTATACAGAATTTTATTGTTGTTAACAACCATTTGATCAATAAATATGAGAGATGCCCTCTCAAAAAAAAAAAAAAGTACAGACTTCCAATTGTAAAATAAATAAGTAACCAGGATGTAATGTATAGCATAAGGAATACAGTCAAAATATTGTAGCAACTTTGTATGGTGATAGCTGGTAGCTAGAATCATCATGTATATAAATGTTGAATCACTGTGTTGTACACCTGAAACTAATGCAATACTGTGTGTCAACTACCCTTCAATAAAAAATAATTTAAAAAAACAAAACAAAAAAAACACAAAAAGAAACAAACAAAACAAACAAACAAACAAAAAATTCCTAAAAAATTGGCTGAAGGGAGTATCAGCGTTGGTGAACCATCCACATACCAGAAGGGTGGTGAACCCCAACTCCACAGGATGGAGGTTCTTGTGCTTGAGACCCTTCCGGACCTTGCCTATGTACCTTGTGATCTGGTTCATTTGTATTCTTTATAATAAACTCGTAAATTAAAAAAAAAAAAGATCACCCCCAAAACTTAGAGGCTTAAAACAGTGATGCTCACCTGTTGTCTCAGTCTCCTGGGTCTAGGGTTTGGGGAGTGGCCCAGGTGGGGCTCCTGGCTCGGGATCCCTCCGGAGGCTGCAGTCGGATGTCAGCGGGGGCACGGCTTCGGGAGGCTCGGCCAGGCCAGGCCGGGAGGAGCCGTCTCGGAGGCGGCGCTCTCCTCTGGCTCCCTCCTCACCGCGGGCCAGCTCTCTGCAGGGCCGCTGGGAGGGCCTCTCAGCCTCCTGCTGACTTCCCGCAGAGAGAGAAATCAATCACGTCAGGGTGGAGGCGACATTGCCTTTGTGATGTAGCCTTGGAAGTCGCACACGGTCACTTTTGCCATATTCTGCAGGTCACCCGAGGCAGTCCTGCTTCGAGTGGGAGAGGTCTGCAGGGGCCATGGGAGCTGGGTGCTGTGGGTCACTGGGGCCACTGGGAGGGTGTCTTGTCGGGGGCAGCACCACCCACAGATATCTTCCTGCCTACACAGCTGAGGTGTTGACCCTGGTCCTGGCGGTAGTTCCCAGCGTGTGTGTGGCAGAGACTAAGTGCAGACCTGTCTCTGGACTGCACTGGCCACGGCACCGGTGCTCCCCGGGCCGCGGCTTCCATCTCCTCCCCTCTCCTTGGTGGGGCTCATGCCGCCTGCCTGAGCCCCAGCGCTGCTGATTTCTTGTGTGTCTTCAGTTTGTTCCAGCTCTTGGTTTCGGGGTCTTGCTGAATGCCACGACTGCCTGCCAGGGGCTCTTCTGCTCGTGTCTGATGATGTCTCTTCCTTGCTCCAGCCCGTCTGTGACCAGCCACCTGGGCACCAGCACCCTGTCCAGCTTTGGCTGTTTCATGGGCACCACGTAGCCTGCCTTGTGCCCTCGCACATGCTGTTCCCCCTTCCCCGAGGCCCTTCCTCCACAGACCCCCAGGGAGCATGTCCTTCCCTCCCGTCTCCCGTTCCCCAGGGAGCCTTCCTCCCGGAGCAGGCATGAGCCTTGACGGTGGTGAGTAACTGCTGCTTGCTGAGCACGTGTGCACCAAGCACTCTGTCAAGTGCTATGGCCAGAACTGTGTCCCCAGACCCACATGTCAGAGCTCTGACCCCAGCACCTCAGAATGTGGGTGTGTTTGGAAATAAGGTACAGTGGGGCCATAGGGGGTCCTCATCCCAGGACGGGCACCCTTATCAGAGGTCAGGACACACACGCACACAGGGACGGCCACAGGAGGACACAGGGAGGGGACGGCATCCGCATGCCCAGGAGGCTCAGTGGAGCTGGCCCTGCCCGCCTATGGGCTTCAGCCTTCCAGCCCCAGGACCAGGAGAGGAGACGTCCGGTGTTTAAGCCCCGTCTGCGATGTGTGTTACGACCACCCCAGGAAACGAGTACCGTAGGATTCCTACAAATGTCACAGCACCTAATACTCCGTGAGTCAGGGAGCGTTTCCACCCTGCAGGTCCGCCGGCAGGCTCTTAAAGGTCGAGTCGCTGATCTGGACACACAGCTGGTGCGTGGGAGGCTGGGGTCCCCTGTGAGGCCTGCAGCCTGTGCCCTGTGCCCTTCACCAAGCCTCCCTTCCTCCTGCGTATCGCGGGCTCACCCTGCCGTCGGGGGCTCCTGTCCGACCCCAGCCAGACCAGGAGGTCCTCCAGGCGGGCTGTGCCTCCGGCGTCGTGCTCCCTCTCCCAGCCCCAGGCCCTGTACACAGGTATGTTCTGGGTCTTGTCCAAAGCCACCCTCTCTCCTGCTGTGAGTTGCGATCACCTTTGTGCCAAAGAAGCTGCTCTGTGGTGTAGACAGGTCCTCTGCCGCTGCGGAAGGCCTGCTACGGCCCCTGGAACCTCCCTGTGCCCCGTCTCCCCTCAGGTTTGGCATCACTCCTACGTGGTGCTCCGCGTCGCCCCGGAGCGGCATCCTCTGATGGTGACCGAGCCACCTGTGACTTGAGGTCCAACAGAGAGAGAGCATCACAGGTAAGAGGGCAGGCGCTGGGCTGGGATCGGGGAGCAGGCCCCAGGGCGGGCAGCCCCGGCCTCCTCCCAAGCCTTGTGCCTCGGGGACCCCTTGGGGTGCCGTCTCTTTATTCAACGAGACAGACACCAGTAAAAGCTGCCCCCTGTGGCGTTAGTGGCAAGCATTCTGGCGACCCCGGGAGAGCTCGCCAAGCAGGCGGGTGTGGGTAAGGCATTTGATGGGAGCTGTAGACCTGAGAGCCACTCTGCAGGCGGGGCAACGATCAGCCCCTTTGCACAAATGACACTGGGGCGTCCAGGAGCAGTGGCTTGGCTAAGGTCACAGGGCAAGCAGTTGGTAGGCAGGCCTGGCCCCCGGTGGTCTTAGCCTGCGGCCCCTTCTCAGCACAGCTGTGGGGTGTGTCCTGCTGGGAGACCTAACCGTGACTGACCCGGGACCTCTTCCTTCTGAGCCCCACCCTGGGCAAGCCCCCAGGAAGGAGTTGGTGGTGAGTGCTGACGGGACTGAACCGGATTAAACTGGATCTCAGAGCCCGTGAAGGGCGCAGGCTGGTGAGAATGGTGGTTGACGGGGGGCAGCCCCCTGTACAGACTGCAGGGCCCTCCGTAAGGCTGGAGTGGGGTCACGGGGGCGGGCTGTAGGGGCTGCCCCTGGCCACCCGGGTCTGTCACATCTGTAGGCCTGAGGAGGCCACTGAGGAGCTGATGGAGCAAGTAGCGAGGCCCCCCATGAGCGCAGAGTCCCTGGGGCCCCGCGGGGCCTCCTGCAGGGGGCGGTGACCCAGGAGGCAGGCCTGGCAGCTCGCTGCATCACCAGCACATGGGGGAGCCTGCCGGCGTGGCCCCGGAGCACAGCAGCATCGATCACAGCGCAGGTGTGAGCTGCCGCCTCAGGTAACACAAAGCCCTGTTGGGGCTGATGAGTCCCCTGCACACGGGCAGGTAGGGCAGAGGTGGGCCACAGCTGGGCTCTGTGCGGACAGGGGCACAGAGCCCACAGCGGTGCGACAGCAGGTGCTCAGCGGGGCCTACGGGCTGCAAAGATAAGAGAGGCGGCTGTCCCTTAGCCGGAGGGAACGTGCTGCTCCCAGACTGTCCTGGCCCGGCCTCTCCAGAGACACAGGACCGTAGGAGATACAGATACACAGAGACTTAATATGTGGACTCAGCTCCCATGATTATGGAGTGGACCAGTCCCAGCATCCGAAGGGCGGCTTGGCAGGCTGGGTCCCCAGGAGAGCTGATGGGAGAAGGTCCAGGACAGACGCAGGAAAACCAGTGTCCCGGTCCAGAGGCCATCAGGCAGGTGCATTTTCCTCTTACTTGGGGAGGGTCAGGCCTTCTGTCCTATTCAGGCCTTCAGCTGACTGGATGAGGCTCACCCACCCTGGGGAGCGGTACCTGCTTTACCCAGTCTGTGGATTTAAATGCTAATCTCATCCAAAAGTACCCTCACAGACACACCCAGAATAATAGGAATGTCTGGGCCCCAGTGGCCCCGTCAAGATGACACGTAAAATGAGGCCTCACACAAACCATGGTGCAGCCACGCAGCCTGTCCCCGGCACTTCCCGCCCCTCCTGGGCACTCAGCCTGCCCTGGCTTTCTCTCTACTCACCCTTAATAGTACCAGGGTCCAAGCAGGAAACTGAAGGAACCCCCACATGGGGTCATTTTGGTGAGACTTTCCTGGAGAGATTCATACAGATGGGAGCTTAAGTTTCAGAAAAACAACACGTGGTGTACAGAGCTCCGGCCAGTAATGGGAGCCGCTACCCAAACCAGAAGGAGAACACGGCCACCAGGGCCCAGAGAGGGCCACCGGCAGGCGCGGAGGCCCGGGAGGGACCACCAGGGACGGAGCGGGCCGCCAGAACTCCATCTCCTTCTCCCGCCTCCCTCTGAGCTCCGTCTGGGCTGCTCGTGGGCAGGACCGGTGGGTCCCTCAGGGAAAGGGGATCTGTGGCTACTGCCTAGCCAGGGAATGGTGGAGAAAAGCAGAAACTTCTTCAGGAAATGGAAGGCAGCATGGAAGGAATGCCTCCTCACGGTGGGAAGGTGGACTTCTCCGCATCAGAGGCTCTGCTGTGACCCCCCATCATGCCCTGGCCCCATCCCTGCCAGCGCCCCTCGGTCCAGGTGCCAACCTGCAGGGCTCCTCCAGGGTGGAACAGACAGGGAAGGGCAGAGCAGCCCAGTGTACAGGGAACAGCCCGGCTTTCCCAGCACGTGTGACCCCAGGTGGATGACCTGCCCCTGCACAGTTTTGTTTTTCTCATCAGAAGGATGATCCCTGTATCACCCTGGGGGTCATCATGGAAACAAAATGCGTTAATGCCTAAAGTGCTTGTCACAGGGCCCAGCAGGTGCTGGCATTCAGCAGGTCTCTGCTTTCCCATCTGTGAAGTGGGAGTTTGATAACAGGAACCCCGGAGACCCTTCCAAGCTCTGTGACTCTGGCCACACGCCAGGCCAGGGGGGCTGGGGTTGGATTTTGTCTCTGTTTTTAGGGGGAGGGGTCTGTAGTCGGATCACAGGGCTGGCCTGCCACCTAGAGTCTGGGCCCTGCCTCCTCCAATCCCTGCCATGCCAATCCCTATGTCCTTCATGATGGCGCCTGCTTCCACAGGTCCCACTGCGGGGCCCTTCCCCACAAAAGCACATGTGGGGGGCTTCCTGTTTGGGGTCTGTGACTAAGGCCGCTGTGCATAGGCATGACCCTGTCTCTGTGTGGACGTGCGCTCTCACTTTTCTGGGGGAACCCTAGCTCTCACTGACAGCTACCCCCAGTCACACCTAGTCACCCTCTGGTGACTGACATGCTCACTGGTGTCCCCCAGCCATGTGTGATACCCTGTTTTTTACAGACCCTGTCTCAGCCCAGTGTTGAGGTCTTTGCCAGAAGCCGGTCAGTCCTTTTCTTGAGCAACTGCCAAGCTCACACCCCAGCTTCCCCTCTATTGCCTGTCATGCTCCAGGGCCACCATACACTTGTCCTAACTGACCCCAAGCCGGGCACTGGACAATGGGAGAGCCCCTATGCCCAGGAGCCTGAGAAATCAGTCACAAAAACCCAGTCCACAGGGATCCCTTGAAACCTTGCTAGCCACCCCCCTGGCCATCCACAGCCTAACCCGAGACAGCTGCAGCTCACTGTCCCCTGTCCCCAGGTGCACCCCATGGCCTTGCCCAGTGGCCTTCTCTGGTGTGGAGCTGTACCTGACAGCATGAGCCTTTCATCTACTCAAGTGACCCTGTGTTGGGTCCCACCATCAAAATAACACTGAATCTGTCCTGTAAGGGTCTGCCCCATAAGGTCCTGCCCCATAAGGTCCTGTCCAGGAAGGTTCTGTCCGAACCAGTCCTTGGGGTGTAGTGTCATTCTTGGCTTGCTCAACTCCCAGCCCTCAATTTGTAAAGCAAAGGCTACTTGGCCATCATCCAAGTTCTAAAAGTATGTTTAGGGACATTTGCTGGGTTGGTGATGACAATGAAGATGATGGTGGTGGTGATAGTGACAATGATGGTAGTGGTGGTGAGCTCAGTATTTACAGAGTACTTACCCTGTGCAAGCCATTGGGCTAAGTAAACGTGTCACATGTCTCTCATTGCTTCATGCTCCGGCACCTGAGAGGGAACAGTTATCTCCACTGCAAGAAGAATTGGCTTAGGAAGGTTAGGGGACTTCCACATCCCATACTAGTAAGTGTAGCAACTGCCATGTGAGCTCAGGGACTCCAGACAAGGACATGCCCGTCCCACTTTTCAGCCCCTTCCTGGACTAAGTTCCCCGCCTGTATAACCCGCATGACACCCATTCCCCACAAACCTGTAACCCCCTGCATTGTGCTTTCTGGTCTTCCCAAGCAAGAGGTCTGTGTCCAAAGCCACATGAAGTATGAATAGCAGCAGAGGAAAGCAGGGAAAGTGAGGTCAGGCGGAACAAAAGCAGGCATTTTATTGACACCTGACACTCAGCAAGATCTGTCTGTGCATATTTTGTCTCATTCTTACAACAACCCTCTGTGTGGGGTTAATTCCATTCCTGAAGATGAGGAAAGGTCAGGCTGAAGAGAGAATGAACTTGCCTAAAGCCAGGCGTTTGGTCAACGGCAGAGGTGTGGTTTGGGCCTAGAGTTGTCTCGCCAAAGCCCAGCCTGGGTGAGGAAGGGGAAAATATCAGAGATGCAGCTTCCTAGAAGCCAAGGAAAGAGAAGGGAATGGGTAACAGCATCAGCTGCTGGAGAGAAAGAAGTCAGAAAAAGTCTGAAGCGTGCGGCAGGGTTCGGAACGAGGGAGCCATGATTAACCCAGGCAAGAGCAGGTGGGGGGAGTGGCAGATGGTGGGAGTCGACGTCAGGGGACTTAGGGACCAGAGGAATTCCAGGCGAGCGAGTGCAGGGAGCTCTGACCCAAACTCAAACATAACATAGGTGAACGTAAAACCGTGACGCCAAAGGACATGGCTGGGTCTTACCGCCTACTGTCAGGCACCCTGAAGATGGAAGGGATGTGACCTTCCAGGTATGTCCAGGAGGCGGGTCCGGCCTGGGCAATTCTCCAGGGGAGGGGGCAGCCATGAGCTGTTTGTAGCCGACACTTAGAGCAGGTGGGGGTGGGGGGCCCAACAGCACCTCCTATTTTAAGAGAGAATAAAATTGAATTTGATTTTCCAGTCCCCTAGAAACACACATCATTTATATAAAGGTATCAACTCATAAAATGCAGACATTTTTCAAATGTTTGTGTTTTAGTCCAGGATACCCCCTATCCCACCCTCTGGAACCTGGCCCAGCACTCACTACAGAGGAAGAGGTCCTGGCAGGTGAGGTGAAGCCGAAGGGGCAGCTCCTTGACGCTGCCTCGGCCCCACTTCAAGGAGCTGCCCCTTCAGAAAGATGATGTTAGAGAATGAAACGCTTCTGTGAGCTCAGGTCACACCCGAGCTCTCTTCTGTCTGGCCCTTTTCCTTTCTCCCACAGCTGACCGGGGGTGCCTCCGGGACATGAAAGAGAAACGCTGCTCGGTGGCTGTGGATTTGAACAAGGAGAAAGAGGAAGCTGACTTGCCTTCCTATGCCCAGAAATATCGGCTGCCTGATGGCCAGGAGATCAACGTTGGGCAGAAGAGATTCCTCTGCCCTGAAGGGCTTTTCCAGACAAACCTGATCGGTGAGCCCTGCAAAGGGAACAGAGGTGAGCCCAGACCTTAGGCGGCTGTGCACGCGGTGAGGGGGAAGGAGGAAGGAGCTGGGGCCGCCAGCAGGAGATTCTGTTTTAAGAAACAAATTGGCACCTTGTTTCAAAAGTGCCTGATACCAACTACCAACAGCCCCTACTATGTGCCTGTCATGTTGCTGACCATTCATTGTACATGGGTTGTACCTTTAATCCTCCTTTCATCTCCCCCATTTTTCCATGAGGAGACCTCCTGGGTGGGGGGTGTGAATCATTTGTTCAATAGGATTAAGCACTACCCGGGGCTGCAAGCCTTCTCTTTCACAATGTCTTATTTATTCTCCACCTACTTGACAAAATAATTGAAATATACCAATCAAGATAAGTAAAGCAGAGAAGCAAAATCTGTAATTTGGAGGGAACTTCATACATCTGGCCTAGAGATTTTAAAAGAGCACCGAGTTGACTAAGCTCTTGGCAGGCAGAACAGGAAAAATGATGGATCAGAAAATTCCCATTGATTGAGAAAATCCATCAGTGGAAGTCATGAAAACCAATTATTTCTTGGTAGCAGTTTTAAAATAACTGGTCACATTCATAAGGGGACAGAAGGGAATAAAAGAGAACTAGCCACTTTCCCAGGACGCGTGCCTGGTGAGCCATGGCATGTACGTCAGTGTAAGCGAGCTGGGGTGTCTGCTTTCCCCGTTAGACTGCTCAGGGCTGAAGGCTTCCAACATGGCCCGTGCCCCCCAGGCATTAAGTGGACAAATGAAGAAGTCCTTGACTGAAGTCCTTTACCCACGTGTTAAAGTTCTCCCCTGGGCCTGGTGGATGGCAGGGAGTGCCAGCACAGCCACGGTCACGCCGAGAGGGGCAGTTCGCTGCATACCCTCACGGGGCCAGGCGTGTCCTGACGATGCCTGCCAATGAGCCTTTGTTTCGAGGTTGTGCAGTGGGTGCTCCCGCAGAGGGGGGGCGTGAGGTTCCAGCAGCGCCACCCCGCCCTCCAGAAGCCCACACTATTGCACATGCAGTAATATGACTCACCTGTCTTTCAAGGGCTGTGCTCATCATGTTTGTATTTATTTATATGGACAAGTGATGAGTCAAGAGAAGATGTTACCTAGATCTGCTGTGGTCATTTCACAGTATAGACAAATACTGATTCATCCTACTGGGTGACTGAAACTGACATGTTGTGCATCAATTACACCTCAGTAAAAAATAAGTACCAACTTCAGAAAGAAAGGAACAATCAGTGTAATCTTCTGAAGGTTACCTGAGCAAGGGCGCTGCCTTTACAGAGACCCTTGCATAAAGTCGTGGATACCAAAGTGTGACAAATCAGTAGCTGTCAATAGCACTTGAATAGAAATTCTCTTGGATGAGAGAGGAGAACTACTATTTGCTTGTCAGTCGTTAGCGGTTGTGCCTGGGCAGTTCACATACATGTCTTTCCCAAACCTGCAGGGCCTTGTGGCCTGTGGTGCCATTTGCCCCCGCCGCACTCAGAGCTGCCTGAGACTTGGGCACCCCAAGTGCCTTCAGCAGGAAGGGGGAGCCCCGGTGTGCACAGCCAGCCCAGCCTCTGGCCCCAGAGCTCCCTTTCCTCCTCTGCCCACCCTGACAGGGAGGACCAGCCTAGGCACCCACATGACAGCCCTCCAGAGCACGGGCCGAGCAACCCTGCTCTCCGGGAGAGTCTCTTCGGCCACATTGTGTTGTCTGGCGGGTACTGGTTCCTGTTCCGGCTTGCAGTTCCGGATGCAGAAAGAAATATCTGCCCTGGTTTCCCCTACAATTAATGTGAAGGTATGGCCCTCCCAACCCACCCTTTGGGGGCTTCCCAAGTTTGCTCCTTAGGTATTTCTGGAATGCCTCTGACGTGCGTGGTGCTTGGGGACCAGAAAACGAAAGTGACAAAAACCCCCGGAGCTTGCGTTCTGGGGTGGGCGGTGGAAGTCCGTGTGTTAGAGGGGCCGTCAGACACCCCACCTGGGGGAAGCAGCGAGGGAAGGTGGGGGGGAGTGGTCTGGGCGGTCTCCTCGGGCAGGTGGCACTCGAGAAAATGCAGGAAAGACGAGGCACGGTGCTGGGTGGGTGTGTGGGGAAGAGGCCATTTCTCTGTTGGTACTTCTGCTTTCTCCCAACTGCATAAATCATCCCAGTTTCGTGCACATTTTTGTTTAGTGTGTTTGGATGAGATGTGGTTGGGGTAGGCGACTCGGGGGTAGGTGACACCTGTTGCTGGAAGGAAAGAGCGTGGAGGGCCCCGCGCACTGGAATCGGCTCTTTTCCTGCCTGACCTTGAATGTACTTTTTGTTCCCCTTTCTGACTCTTTTCCTTGTCTTTTTTATCCTTAAAATGACAGCATTATTTCTTCTTTTAAGCAATACCGTCAAATGGCTCCCCCACCACGCCTCGTTCTGTGGGGCAACAGTCAGGGAGCGTCCGACCTGGGGGTGCTGACCCTCCTCCAGCGCCCCCGGCCGGGGGTCTCCAGGCCCTCCTCCTCCTGCTGGCCCTGCAGACCCCTGCAGCGGTGCGGCTGCCTTCCTGGTCTAGGGTAATGGGCATGTGCTGTTATGATAGGGAAACCAGCGAACCACGCAGATGACGACCGTCTGACCCCTGCGGGTGTAGTTGTCCCTGAGCCTCAGTGACCCGTGTGGCACACGGGTGTGGAGCTGGTGCCCTCCTCCCAGCCCAGAGGGCACCTGACCTGGATAAGAAACCTGCTCTCTTACCAGTGAAGTGGATTGAAAGTGAAGGAGGTCCGTGTAAGAGGGGGAGCGAGAGAATGTCTGGAGACTGTGTAGAGGGCGCGGAGCGCTTTCGCTGGGCTGTCCGATGACTTGGGGGGCTTTTCCTTACTTGTGTTTTCCTTCCACATAGACTTGGTGTAAGTGTAAAACATGTCATCTTTTTAGAGCGAATCTAAGAGCCGAGGGCAAGTCCTCTTTGCTCCCGCCCCTTTCTCCCTATCGTTTAAAACCATGGGCAGTAAGACATGGGCCTTAAGTGTCTTCAAAGGTGAGAGGAAATTGTATTTTCTGGGGAAAGAAATGAGTGTGCCTGAAGCTCATGCTGGGGTTGGCACTCTGCGTCCCCTCCGTAGAGCAGCAGCTCGATGCTGGCTTCTTTCTCTTCCCCTGCCTCCCTCCCCACTCCCCGCCCCGCTCTCCTCCGCTCTGCCTCCTCCACCCCATCCAGGTGTCCACCAGTCCCTGTGCCACGTACGGTGCCTGGGTGGGTGGCTCCATCCTGTGCTCACTCTCTACCTTCAAGGACATGTGGGTCACCAGCAAAGAGTGTAAGGACTTCGGTTCCTCCATCGTCACCAGGAGAAATTTCTGACTTGTGGCTTCCTGGACGCCATCACCTCCATTGCCTGTCCCGTCAGTGCCGATTCGAGACTGAGCCTCAGAGCTCAGAACCAGTTCAAACTTGAGGGTGGCCCTTCCCACCCAGACTTCAATAAAAAGGGTCAATAAAGAGCAGGCACTCTTTGCCTGGACAAGGCTTGCAGCATCCTGGGATGTGCCCCTAGGGCACTTACTACATTAATGCAGGGTAAGGAAGGCAGGGAATCTCTGGTGACCTCTGTGTACCAGCCAGCATGGCTAAGCTTTGCTGCAGTAACAAACATCCCCAGAATCTCAGTCCCATGAAACAAGAGTCTATTTCTCACTTGTGCTGCGTGTCCACTGGAGGTCAGTGGGGGCCCTCTCCTGCATCACCCTCACTGCAGAAGCCAGCTGACGGAGCAGACAGCATCTGGAACATCGGCACTCATTGTGGATGAGCATAAAAGCGCCTCAGTGGGCCTTTCATTGGCACTGGAGCACTCCAGCCCAAAAGGGACCCCCAGGACGTCCACCCACAGTTATTGCCCAGAGCAAGTCCCATGGTCCCAAATCACCGCAGCGGGCCAGGGGATGTCATCCTGCCAGAGACCTGACACCCCACCGGGGGAGAGCGGTGCCAAGGCTCTGGTTCTGTGAGGGCACAGTTAGGATGGTGTTCAGAGAGCACAACGCGAGGGTGAGTCACGCCCTTCAACAAATGTGATCCTCATGACGTCACCGTGCGATTCCTTTTACGGAAGCTAGCTTCGTAATGCAGACACTAAAGCTGAGAGAAGCTAATAAACATGACCGAGGCTGTGTAGACAGTGGCAGGGGGGTGATCCCCAGGTAACACCCCATAGAGGCCGGAGGCTGTGTGCAGAGGGAGCCAGGCAAGAAGGTCGCCCCAGACGGGGGAGGGTGGTAGTGATGGGGTGTGACAGGATGATGTGAGGTTCGTCTGGAAGGGAAGATGCACAAAGTATCAAGAAACCACCCCAGCGAGCTCCTCCTGTAGGTGCCCAGGGCAGCCCCCTTTCCTGGCAGCCAGTAGCACAGCCAGGTCACTGCCCAGCCACACCCCTTCCCAGATGCCCCTCAGAGAGCCACTTTCCAGCGTGGCCCAAGGTCATTGTCCCTGCAGGTCAAGGACTTTAAAATCTGGGTACAGCGTGTCTGGACGGGAGCCACACCTTTTTGCTCAGCACTTTCTCCCTTCTGGAAATTCCTTTGGGATTGGTTTGGATGAGGCTTGTGCCCACACTCCCTGCCAGCTGTGGGCATGTGACCAAAGCCTGGCCGGAAAGCCCCAGGGGAGGATCCGCGGGCCAGGCCGGCGAGACTCGGTTCCAGGACAGTGCCGTTGGGCAGCAGCTTGTTCCGGGAGGGAGGTAACTGCTCGGACAAGAGTCCTGAGCTGCCGGCAACATTCCAGGGGACCGGAGCCTGCTTGAGAATGAAGCCGTCACAGAAGAACTCAGGCATGGGGAAGGGCAGAGAGGGGAAGAGAGAGAAACTGAGACGCCTCACAGCCCAGACTGAGCCAACCAAGCCTGAGCTTCTCCTGCGGACTCACTAGCTGAGAAGCCACTAAGTCCCACTTTCACTTAATCTAGTTTGTATTTGAAGGTGATTCTTTAAAGCCAAGTCTGGGACACCATTCCAGGGTTTGTTGCAGGGTCTTTCCCCTTCTCCTCTGTCAGGGCCTTTGAGCCCTAGTTTTGCCCTTGGATTTAGCTTCGCATGTTCTTTTCCAGACACCAGGCTTTCAAACAGGCACCCTCCTGGGGGACTGTGTTCTCTCCTTCGCCCAGAAAGCCTCACTCTATTCGGGGCTCCTGGGATGGGGAGGGCTGAAGTCAGCAGGACCATGTTTGAGTCCTGACTCTGGTGCTCTCTAGTCAGGAGGCCTTGAACCGTTTCCAGAGGAACCTTTTATGCTATGATCTGAAATAAGGACAGTACCGAGATCTCATTCATATATTTCATTTCTGTTAAAGTCATTGCTAAGACTGGGTAATTTTTTTAAAACAAAGCACTGTGCCACCTTAAGCTAAAAAGATCTTAGGTCAGACTGGTTTAACATATTAAAGGGATTTCTAAATACCAAAAACTAATTGATTTCCTGAGTTTTAGTGAACAAAACAACTCTGGGTTTCTGTGTCTTCCAACAGAGCCAGACCCAAATGGTCTTCCAAGATGCCTTCCAACCCCGGCCAAAGTCAGTGCATATGCGTGTCTTTCAATCATCATGCTTATTTATAGAGGATGCTGGGATATGTGGCTATGCATGCCCAGGACGAAAGGGACATGGCTTAAGAGGAAAATGGATCATTTAAAAATAAAAACTACACAATGTAGTAATTGAACAAGTATTATTGAAGACTTCAAGTTTGCTGTCTGCCTGCCCTGGGGGTAGTAGCTCAGTAGCCAGGAGATGGGGAAAGATGAGCAGTGAAGCGCTGGTCTGCTCCGGGCTGGAGGTGGGGCTCAGGGACACGCGTTCATCACAGTCAGGGGAGACGCTGCAATTGCAGGTTTATGGCAGCCACTTTGCTGCACTCCAGACGGGATGGAAGCCTGAGCTTTAATGAAAGAGTCTGTATAATACAGCTGGGAAGCCATTGGCTTCTCCTTCCAAACAAGTTCTCTCTTCCTGAAGGAGGATGGAATAATGGGGGAAGGGAACTTGTAGTCCTGGCTCAGCCAGGTACCTTGTGACCTCAGGCAGTTGCATCACCTCTCTGAGCCTCCCTTTAGAGATATCTAGCCTAATTTCCCTCCTTATCTCTATCTATCCCTCACCTCTGTCTCTGATTTCACACTGACTTTTAACTCTTCAGAATGATGGTATCTTAAAGTTGTTGACTTGGGCTGTTGTAAAGATTACCAGACATAGTCTAAACAGTAAAGCTCTCTGCTGGCACAGGGGATCGGCACAAACCAGTGGTTATTGAACTTAAATGTGCTCAGATCCACACTGAGGGCTTCTTAAAATGCATATTTCTCCCTGATACCCAGCATTTGGAATCAACAAGAACTCTGTTCTGACTGAAGGTCCCAGGGCAGTGCAGTGGGTCTGTGGATCAAGCTTTGCAAACCACCTTTCTTGCCGGTGTGCAGGTCGGTCTTTACAGGGCACGCTCAGAAAGGCAAACACTTCCTATTTGCCTCCACTGCAAAGGAGGAAATATTTTGTAAAAATTTAGGGACTTTTATTCCTCAAGGGAGGAACAACCTAAGACAGGCACAGTCGCAGGGGGGCCATCAGGTGAGAATTTGGGGATCAACAGAGGTGAGGCTCAGAACCTCACCCCCCCTGCTTTGAGAGAAATCTTCTGCATCTGTGGATGTTTTGCTGCCCTTGTCTAGCCTGGATTAATACTTAGTCCATAGGCACACACCTGATCATCTGATCATCTACATTTGCCTTCTTACAGCACTAAACTATGTTTTCTACCTTTATCTTGCATCTACCTACCACTTCAGCATTTTATTAAAAATAAAAATAATAATAATAATAGGAGAAATGTGGGATCAACATATAAATCAAGTACAAAAATCAAACGAATATTCATATTTGACCTGATTGTTTATAGGTCATAATGCGTGATCAAAACCGAAAGTTTCTGTGATGAATGCCCTTGTACTGTTCACCATGTAAGAATTTATTCACCATGTAAGAATTCATTCACCATGTAAGAACTTGTTCGTTATGCTTCAGAAGATTGGAGACTGACGAGAATTAGGCTTGAGATGGATTAATGATTGTACATTGAGCATTGACCCCCCTATACTGAATTTTATTGTTGTTAACAACCATTTGATCAATAAATATGAGAGATGCCTTCTCAAAAAAAAAAAAATTTAGGGACTTTTTTAAAAAGTGTGTTTATGAATCATCATCATTATGCTATGAAAACCAAGTGCTGCTGTATTTATTCAATAGATGGACTTAATAGGTTGACTAAAATCTTTAAGGTGCTCAGAGACAGGGTAGAAAGTTCTAGAACTGCAGTCCACTGCTTGCCCCTTCCCCAAAACTGGCCCAGACCAGGGGCCTCTTCAACATCATGCTCCACCCAAGTTTCACAGAGAATCCTTGTCTGTGACCAGCTGCAAGCCTAAGCCAGTCCCCATCTGCAAAAGTCCTGTGTCTGCACCTGATAGCATCCCTGTCATGGTGGCTTCCCTTTCCCCCACCCCCTGGATACAGTAGGCAACTGACCTTGTATGCCAACCCCCAAGGTCTTTAGGAGGCTGTGAGCAGGGGGCTGGGTGTCCAGGGGGAGCACTGCACAGAGAGTGGGTAACCAGGACTCGTTTCTCAAAAAACAACAAACGGACTCCACTCTCTTTCCTGCCCTACCGAATCAGACCCACTTACCACCTTTGCCCTCCTGCCGACTTTGCCCGAAGGGAAGATTTCACACTTTTTAACCCCTAAGAATGATGGTATCTTAGATCTGTTGACTTGGGCTCTGTCTGCTCCAGTGGGTCCATGAGGAGCCTACTTGGCTGAGAATGGTGGGAGAGGGGGCAGGCAGAGAGGAGGGCAGGGCACCCTCCACTCTCACCTCCTTTGTGTGGGTCTGCATCTACCAGAACCCCCTGCAGCAAGCAGCCCGGTCACAGTCCGGGCGCTAACGGATACGCTTGCATCTCAGTGAAGGTGCATGTGTGGCAGGGGCCCTGCCATCGCTGACGTTCCTGTGGGGTGGCCTCTGGGAGCTGTCACCTGGCTTTTGGGTGCCAGTGGTGGCGGCCTGGCTCTCAGGTGGCCTCTGAACTCCTTTGCTGGCCCAGTTTCACTTGTAGAGTTGCTCCCGAATCTGTGCTCAGTACCTGTTTCCTGGGCCTTGCTGCTGCTTCCAGCCGCCCCACGGATTCCTTTCTATGTAGACTCGCTGGAGTGGGTCCTGTTCTCTGCAGCTCAGCCCTGATGGCTACAAGGTGGGTGCACATTTTCTGGGAGACTTTCCTTCAATTTCATCAGCTCTCACTGGGGCTGTGACCCAAGGAAGCGTGCAGGCTCCCCCCGTTGTCATCCCCAGGGGTTGTTCTGGGTCAGGGCAGGTGTCCCAGAAGGTCTGAGGGGAGTCAAATCACGCTGAACTTGTGGTTTAAAGGAATGCTTCTAAAACGCTCTACTAATTTGTATTCTGCCCATCTGGCGTTTCAGATCCTGGGTCTAATTAGCACACTGTTCACCTGCAGCCATTTTCGCCCTTAATTCAATTAAAAAATTCAGTGACTTGTTTAATAAACTGTCAGTGGGTAAGCATTCACCAGATCCTATGCTAGGAGCTGGAGGGGCAGGTGCACTTGCCAAACCCCTGCCTGGGGGGCTCAGCCACTGCATGAGGAAGCAGACCATTGCTACACGGGGCTGTCATGGCTGCAAGGTGCACGTTCACCCGCTGGCGAGAGCGTACAGAGCACAGGAGACAAACATCCCAGAAAGCACCCTGGGAACGCCTACTGTGGCGGACTGCAAAAATGGCCACAAACTCTCCCAGTCTGTCAGGAGGCCGAGGCTATTTCTCCATCCCCTGGACGTGGGTTGGGGTAGGGGATGCATGACCAGGATCCTCACCGGACCCTGGCTGCTTGCCCACTGCGCACGTGCAATGCTCTCAGACGCGGACTGGCACACGTGTGAGCAATCCATTATTATTGACTCTGTATAAAGAGCTCCACCCAGGGCTCGGGCCTCGAGGCAGTGGAGAGGCCCGGAGGTGGAGACCTGCTTGCTGCACGCACACGCAGACTTGCCCAGAGGCACACGGAATTCTAGTGCTTGACCTGCTACCTCGAGGACAAAGCCAGGTATAAACCCTTTTACCCCAAGAACATTCCATTGTTGTTTTCTGGTCTCACTGAATCCAGAGTGAACTTGCCTGGGGCTGAAACCCTCAAGAAGGACTGGAACGATGGCAAACGTGACAGGCAGGGGCTTGACAAGCACTTGTCCTTGGAAATAGTGCAGCCGGCACTGGCACCAAGAGAACTGGTGGGCACGGCTGAGGTGGGGGACACAAGGCCTGGTAGCCCCCGTGAGCCCCGGCTGGCCAACAGCCAAATGCCAAACACGGGCATGACCCACCTGCCACCAGCCGACCACAGACAGTGCATGACCCTGGCAGAGACCCGCAGGACCACCCCGTGGACCTAGACCATGTGGCTGGGGCACTCAGTCGCAAGCTAATAAGTGACAGTTACTTTAGGCCACCAAGTTGTGGGGCCACTGCACGTGCTCTGGGCCCAGATATCTATGTGGTCTCCAAGCAGAGCTACAGAAAAGATGGAATAGTCTCAGCTTCCAGGCAGCCAGACATCCCACTTGAAGCTGGCATTTGGAGTAGGGACCTAACCACATGGTGTTAGTTTTCTGGAACCTTCTCAGCATACAAGAGGCCAACAGTGGTGACAGCCCGAGCACTGTGTGGATGTGGCCATTTGCTGTAAAGAGCCCATCCGGGGCAGGCTGAAGGCAGCATGTCCGTCGTGGGCAAGGACCGGCTGCTGGAGAGGAGGTGGGGTGCTGGCGACAAGGGTCCCCCTTTGTCTCTCGGGTCGGTGGAGCCTGGAGGTGGGTAGATCTGAAGGACAGTGACTCCTCAGGAGGTGGACCCAGGTTTGAATTCCAGCCCTGCGCTCAGGACAAGTCCCACCACCTGTCAGAGCCTCTGTTTCCTTGCTGGCTACTCAGGCTGACGGCACAGCAGCCAGGTCATCAGGAGGTGGAGGCGAGGGCTGGGTGCACACGTGCCGGTCTCCGCTCGCAGGCACGCCTGTCTGAGGAAGGCACGTGGGAAACGAGCAGAGGGTGCCTTGGTAACAGCCACGGGCAGCACATGGATGGGCCTGGGGGACGCTGGAGCCAGACACGGAGGGCAAATACTGACAGTTTCACTTACACGTGGGATCGAGAAAAAGTCAATACCCAGGTAAGCGGAGAGCAGAATGGTGGTGGGATGGCAGGGGGACGTGGGGACACAGTGGTCAAAAGGCCCGAGTTTCAGGAGTGCAGGATCTAATGGACAGTGTGCGGACTGTATCAGCAATACTGTGTTGCATCCTCGAATGGCACAGGGCATGAACCTGTCCCCCTGGGATCTTTAAAACCTCATGTCTTCTCTTTAAAATGTGTGCAAACTAGCACGGCTCCATAACGCAGGTGTTTGCTTTTAGGCAGAACACTTGAAATTAATTACCAATTAAATCACCCAGCTCTTCCTCAAGAGGAGCTGGAGGAAAACGGACAATCTGGGAATCTGCACCCCATTGTCTTGTGAATTGAGGTCTCCTGGCCTCTGTGAGTCCCCCAGGGTAAACCTTCAGCCATCTATGCAGCAAAGACAGTGCCCCTGCATGGCCCAGCGAGCTCTGGCATCTGTAACGGTGTCTAATGAGCGTTCCTCCAGTGCTTTCTAAACACAGAATTGGGCAGTTTTCGTGTAGGTGCAGGTGCCAGAGGCAGACTGGGCAATGGCGTTTGGAATTGCAAGGGTTTTTGTTTGAGAGTCTGGGGGCAGCAGCACAGCCTGGAATTTCGGGGTCCTGGTGTCTTGCCAATGGGTTTCAGCCCCAGGCAAGTTCACTATGGATTTAATGTGACTAAAGAAATTGACAGCAAAACGTTCTTGGGGTGAAACTTTATTTCTAGGTGGCAGGTCAGTCACTAGAATCCCATTCACTCAGCGAGTCTGCAGGCAGCAAGCCGGTCTCTGCCTCTGGGCCCCTGTCTGCACAGCCGTCCTCTGGGCCTCTGTCCTCGGCGCTGCCACCACTCCAGCCTCTGCTCTGCTCTCCTGCAGCCCTGCCACCGTGTCACCCAGAGCACTGGGCGGAGCTCTTTATATAGAGTCAACAGCCATGTAGTGCCCACAGGTGTGCAGTGAGCTAGTCAGCCACGGCCAGGTGGGAATCCTGGCCACAGGAACTCTCATTTTATCCACACCTGGTGTTAAGCCCGAACCTGACCGGCCTAGGGATGGCAGCTCCCACCCTCATTGTTGGAGGAAGTGGGGAGGCAGTGAACCCTTGAGTCACGCTTTCGGAGACCTGCGATCACTCGGCCTGGAGCAGCAGCTCCCCTCAGAAAGACAAAGGCCTCTCCGAGGCTGTGTGCGGTGCTACGGTGAGGGCCAGCTGGCGCCCATGCAGGGCTCAGCGCCCGGGCGGGCGAGGTGGAGGCAGGTTCCTCTGGCAAGGTGCTGAATAGGGCCTGAGCTGGGAGCAGCGACCTCCTGGAGAGGCCTGTTTGCCACCAGCTGTGTTTGATAAACAGTTAATTGCGGGCCTCTACTCGCTGCCACCCCCTGCACTGTCCCACAGCCTTCCAGGACAGACTCCCGCCCTCCCCCGGGGCTGTGCGGGCGAGGCAGGCACTTGTAGGTCCTCTGAGTGGACTTGGAGAGTCGGTGAGGAGAGTAGGGGAGCCCCGAGTGTCATCTGTGGGGCAGGGCTCGCCCCTCTCCACCCCCCTCGGGTGCCTGTGACGCTCTGAGGCCAGGCCTGCCACTCCGCCTGGCAGCCCGGGGTCGGTTTCACCTGGCTGTCCTTGGTCTGAGCCCACCTGAAGATGAGCAGCATCTCTGAGGGAGCCCTGGGCCCGTCTGCAGCCGCCCCTGTGGAGATGGGGGCGCTCAGCCCTGGGCTGGTTCTGTTGAGGCCATGCAGTGCACAGCTCTGGGGGCCCTTCCAGTCTGTGGCGCTGCTGGGCAACCCCCTCTCACCACGTTGACTGCAGAGAGCCAGTGTGCCAGGGTCCTGCCAGCTCTTGGTCACAGGATGTGTGATGGGATGACATCACCCCCAAACTTAGAAGCCTAAGACAAATATTTACTAGTCCAATGCTTTAGACTCGGTGTGCATGTCTACAGTAAGGCCCCCCCAAATTCATACGTTGACACCCCCCAGGTGATGATGGCATTTGGAGAGGGCCCTCTGAGAGGTGGTCAGGGTTGGGTGAGGTCATGAAGGTGGGGCCCCATGATGGGGTCAGTCCCCAGGTGGGAGACCAGGGCCCCCCTCTCTCCTCTCCACCTGGTGGTGGGTGGGGACACAGCAGGAAGAGGGCCTCACCAGGGCCCCACCACACCTGCACCCTGGTCTCGGACCCCCAGCCTCCCAAGCTGCTGCTTAAGTGCCCGGGCTGTTTTTTTGGGCTGTAACAGCTGAGCTGAGACCTTCACAGGTCACATGATCAGGAACTGGGAACAGGTGAGCCATGGTTCCAGCCCAGGGCCCTGAACTTTGGAGGGAGCTCCTGATGGACGGAGCCCCCGGAAGGCAGGCGGTTAACAACCTGAGCAGATGCGACAGAAACACCTCTGAGGTGTGGCCCTCAGGGGTTGCTTGTTCCAGCAGCCCACCTGCCCCCCTCAAGCCCCGCCTACAGGAGGCCCCGGGAGAGGGGGTGGGGACCTCCCTGTCCCTTGTACTCTGTGTGGCAGGCCCAGCTGGGGACCTCGTGCTGCCCTTTGGGAGGCAGCAGGGGTGTAGACAGGAAACAGTACCTGGCCAGGAGTCTGAAGTCCTGGGTTCAAGTCCTGACCCCGTCTCAGGCTCGTGCTCCGAGCCCCAGGTTGTCATCCGCAGGAGTGTGACAGTCCAGGCCCACGTGTCCTGAGGGCCCAGGGGATGGTGGACATGACAAGTGGGTCAGTGCCTGCACAGCACCGGGGCCTCGGGCGTGAGGTGCGGGGTCCACACCTGGCCCTCACCTCTGGTGCTTCTGACCTCGTCCACGTGTCCTTCGGCTCCTGCGCCCTTGCAGGGGATTTGACCCCACAGCCGTGAGCTCCTGAGCGGCATCCGCTCTCAGAGCTGGGCCCTGCTGCTCGGAAGAAGATGCGCGAGGAGTCTAGTCATCCCGCACCTCTCAGGGTCCCCCTGTCTCTCCTGTCCACCTGGCGGGGGGTGGGGACACAGCAGGAAGAGGCCTCCTGCCCGCCATGCCCCACTCGGAGCCCCCACTTCCTGCCTGTGGGCCCAGCAAGGATGAATCCAGCTTCTCCCAAACCAGTCCCCGAACGGCAAGCCAGGCCCTGAGGCCTCGCCGGCAGGGGTCGCCCTGACACAAGGCTGGTGGGGCCTGCAGCCTGGCCGCCAAGCAGGGAGCAGGACGGAGCAGGCAGAGGGCGGCCCCCGCGCAGGGTGGCTGCACCTCGGGGCCGGCCTGACCCCAGGAGAGGAGATGCCCGTGAGTGCGAGTGCTCCTAAGGAGCCAGCAGGCTGCACAAGCGAGTCCCCAACAGACGTCCTGAGGGCAGAGCCCCCGGGGAGGCCCAGCCAGCGTCCCCACCCCACGGGGGAGGCCCGGCCTGGCCTGGCTCAACTCAGTGTCCTCAGCTCTCACAGAGGACGGCAGCCCCATCACAGTGCAGGATGGGGACTGGCTGAGGAGAGTGTGTGAGAGCCTGGGGCCTGTCCCTCGTGGACGTCACTCTGGTCACTCTTGGTGGTGGCATGCGGCTGCCCACTGGGCCACCTTGAGTGCCCGTCGCTGCCAGGCGCTGCAGCCTCAGGGGCGGGAGGGAGATGTGCTCCTGTCTGCAGCTGCGTCTGCCCGGAGCGCGGGCGAGGGGATGGAGCCCTTCTGCCCCAGGGGCCCAGGTGCCAGCTGCAGCCGCTCCCTGGCATGGGACCAATGCCCCTTGGTGGGGTGCCCCAGCCCTTGTTTCCATCTCCCAGCCTGGACCTCTCTAGCCGACCCTTCTGTCAAAGCCCCCACACACAATCTGGGAAATTTCCTGGAGGACCCCGACCGACACAACAGGTGAAATGGTCAGACCCATTCCAGAACAGCCCTCTAGGCAGCAGCCCCATGGAGCATGGGCTCGGGAGAGAGACCGCAGCAGGGGAGTGGCCAGAGACGGAGGCCCGCAGCGGCTGTGAGTGGCCATGGGCGGGTTCGTGCTGCCCGGAGGGCCCTGTGAGCATGCTGAGGATGCAGGAGGGACACAGAACAAGCCCAGCCGAGGCTGCGGCCTGGAACTGCCCCTCATCCCAGCTGGCGGCCATGGACACTCACAGGCCGCCTCTGAAAAGACCCCCATGCCTGCCATGCGGTGATGGCGGAAAAGCTGGCCGACATCGCCGCTGCCCTACCTGCTGTCTGCTTGGAAGGGGACGGGCACCTCGGCTAGGGCAGGGGCAGAGAGCTCTCCCCACCTGCTGGTGCTGAGCCCACCGGTGACCCAGCACCCCAGCAGGGGCACCGAGCTGCACCCCCAGCCCCCACCCACCCCAGGGCCCCTCCTTGCTGCCTTTTCTGTGGACTCGGACGTTCTCACTGCTTCCCCCAGTGCAAAGATTCCCTTTATAATGTGATGACGAGCATGGTGGGCACTAATAGTGGGGTGACTGCCCACTGATGAAGCACCTCGTCCTACCCTGGGCGCAGGGCGAGCAGAGCCCAGCAAGTAAGTCCCACCGCCGAGAAGCCTCCACCGCCCCGCCCAGGGCCTGGGCTGACCGGGGCCCCAGTCAGGTAGCTGCCATCTGGGCAGTACCAACTCCGGGGGTCCCGGCCCTACTGCCGACCAGCTGTGTGCCCTGGGGCCAGTGTCCCGACCTCCCTGAGCTGAAGCCCTCCTATCCGACACCCACTCTGCTCCCACATTAGTGATGGTCCCAAGGCCAATTACAAGAACCGGGACAGGATGGTGGCGATGATGACATCGACAGTTGTGTGACCTCCCGTTTGTTGATCGCGCATGTTGGGGAGCTGCTGCACAGAGAGCTCGCTGTGCGTCGTGTCGTTTTACCCTGACAGCCCCAGTGCAGGTGGGAGCAGCCAGGTGGATTCGGGGACGTGGGCGGGAGCGTCAGGGCTGGAAGTCCTTCTGGTCCCCAGCCCAGCTCTGATCACTGGGCCCGTCTCTCCCCCTTCCCAACTGCCCCGGGTCCCCAAAGCATCCTGAGATGGGCTGCAGGGTTCCCAGTCCCAGAAAGGCCCCTCCCCTTCCAGCCAAGCCTGCCAGGTGCTGCCCATCCCACCACCGCAAACTCTGCCTCTCCCCGGAGGAGTGGGGTGCCGGCTGCAGGTGCGGGACCCCCTGTGCCCTGTGCGTGACTTCAGAGCTTCCCCAGTGTCTCGGGGGCCCTGGCTCTGCTCTACTCACAGCCGAGACTCCTCGTCAAGGGAGGCTGGTCCATCTCTCGGGCCTACCTCCCAGTCCCAGATGTGGGGGGGCTCAGAGCTCTGTGTGGGTGAAGGTTGGGCAGCCAAGCCTCACATAGGGGTGGTCCCACTGGGATGGGACAGGCACAGGGCTACAGTTGGGTGTGGGGCCGGCTCAGGAAGCAGACAGACCTGTGGGCCAGTGGGTGGAGGCAGAGACAGTCCCCAGAGCGATGACTGTCCGTGGCCAGCTGGCCTTGCTGGAGGAGGGGCAGGACTTCCCAGCCCTCACAGGGAGCTTGGTCCTGATCCATGCCAGAGCGGCTTTCCCCTTAGTCCAACGTTCCCAGAGCCTGAGGTGGGAAGGCCTCCCTCACTGCAGTGAGCACCTGTGTCAGGCGCCACTTGGACACGCTGCCTGTCATGCCCCCTGGAGGGCTTGGTACTCCCACCACCCAGCCGGCTGCCGCACTGCACCCTGGTCAGGCTGGCCCCTGGGCTGCTGCTCACCGCTTGGGGTCAGTGGCTCAGGGACCAGACCAGCTAAGGGCCGCTTTGAGATGGACAGGTGGGCACAGGCCCCGAGGTGGCGGCTGGGAGTGCGGGCACTTGGCCTGGCACTGTTCCCGGTGGCCCTCCAGGTAGTTTCTGCTCCATGCGGCCTTAGCTTCATGACCCAGGCTATGCCTCACCCGGCAGGCACCTCTGGGTGTCTCTTGAGAAGGCCAGCCTCCATCTGGATCCCGTGTGCTTGCTTTGGACATCTCCTCTGTCCTCTTTCCAGGTCCAGAAGGTGCCATCCCTGTCAGTCTGGACAGCCTGGGGACACCCTGGCTTTCCTGGGTCAGTCCCCCATTTTGATCCCCAAAGGCCAGTGGGCACCAGGAGAGAATCCCTGTCCTTCCATCAGCAGCCTTAGGATCTGCCTTTGAGTAGGGAGCAGAATGACTGTCCCAAGGGTCAAGGCCCAGGTCTGGCCAGTTTGATCTGGAGTCTCCCCAGGACGCCCCCATTAGGCAAGGCCATCAGGAACAAGCCTGGAAGACTCCCGGCCTCTCAGGTCCACCAGGTCCACCTGCTCCAAGGTGGGGGAAGGCGAGACACTGAGAGAGCTCACCATGATGAATCGGTGGCCCAGGTTGCCCCAGAATTGGAGAAGAACTGTCACTCTCAGAGGACCAGGGCGAGAGCGTGCACAGGTCACCTTAGTCTGCACGTGTCACCAGCCAATGGGGAGAAACTTCCAGAAGGTGTTGGGAAGCAAGTGACTTTGAGTGAGAGTCAGCCTAAAACCCCAGGATGGTGGCAGATGGCAGGTGGAACTGCCAGGTGTGATTAGAGCTGGCATCAGAAATGAAGTTAGAATCTTCTGCTTTGTTCACTCTGCCCAAGGCATGCACATCTTGGATAAGATTTGAGTTAGCCTGTGTATGTTTGTAGATTTAAATACATGTAGAAAGAGAGATTCACATATATATGTGGACTCAAAAAATATTTTAAATAAACACTTGTATGAGGCCCTTGAGCCATTGCCAGACAACATGGAAGAGCAGAGTTCAGGCTCCGGGTCTGTCTCTTGAAAGGGACGTAAACCCACCTAAACCAGGCCAGAGCAGGTTTCCTGTTCTTGGGTAACTGAAAAACCCAGACATTAATCTCGTGTATCAGTTAACTTTTGCTGTGTAACAGATCATCTCAAAACTTACTGACTTAAAATGACCACCATTGTGTTACCGCCCAAGAGGCTGAGTCAGCTGGGCAGTTTGGCCATTAGCTGGGGCCACTAGACTGGACACCAGGGCTCCAGAACGTCCTGAGTCAGCTCTGGCTGTCCGGACTGGGGTCAGTTGTGTGATGGGGACAGCTGGGCCACGTGTCTGTCACCCTCCAGCAGGCCGGACCAAAGGCAGGTGTATGCACAAGCATTTCCCAGCCTCTGCTCAGGCCCCATTTGCTACTATTGCATTGGCCACAGCAAGTCATGTAGCCAAGCCCAGATTCAAGCAGGTGGAGAAATGGGCTCAATCCCTTGATTCAGAGGTGTGAAGTCATCATGCAAAGATGCATGCTGACAGAGATGGGAAGAATGTGCGGCTGATTTTGCAATCTACCACCCTGGGCTTCAGGCTAGGCTGGATCCAGGGATTCAGGCAACATCTTCAGAACTCGGTCTTGCTCCCCTACTTGGCTCACTTCTTTGTCAGGCTGGCTCTCCCTGCAGCATAGCGAGCTGGTTGCCAGCTGCTCTGAGACTATAACTTCCCAGCTCAGGTCCCGTGGGATGAAAGGCTGTCTCGCCAAGGTGCTCAAGAAAGTGCTGGAATCGCCTCTCCCTGGCTCTGACTCGGTCATGTGCCCATCTCTGAGCAGACCTTGCATTACAGGAACATGGAGCTCTGGTGGCTTCCCACAGGGCCAGGAGGGGGAGTGAGTTCCATCCAACCACATGGACGGAGCAGGAGAGGGATGGTTGGCTGAGAAAACCAGGTGCCAAAACCAGAAGCCGGAGGATGCTCGGTAAACAATTGAAACAAACATCCACGGAGCACAGATGGCCATGTGAAGTGTCTATTCGTATATTTTGCCCATTTTTAGTGGTGGGGGGCGACTTGTTTGTCTTTTGATTATTGAATTGTAGGAGCTGTTTACATATTTTGGACATAAGCCTATTGTTAGATACGTACTTTGTAAATACCTTTTCCCAGTCTGTGGCCCTCCTTTCATGTTCTTAATGGTGTCTTTTGATCTGATGAAGAGTTTTCAACTTTAAAAAAGTATAATAATTTAACTTCTTTGTTATTGCTTTCTATGTCCTGTCCAAGAAACATTTTGCCTGTCTCAAAGTCACAAAGATAATCTCCAGTGTTTCTTCCAACAGGTGTTTAGTTTTTATTTGTACATTTAGATCTATGATTTATCTTGAATTAATTTTTGTGTATAATGGGCAGTAAAGTTTGAATTTCATTTCTTCAAAATGGAGAGACACCCCATTGGTCCAGCACAGCACCTTCCGGGGCCACGTGGGATTAAATCAAATAACTGGGGAACATCTAGGAAAAACAAGCATTCCAAAGTTAAGTGACGCATTTCTGAATAACCCACAGGTCAAAGAAGAAATGACGTGGGAAATTAGAAAAATGAAGAGATCACCTTCCTCGCTAACCGCGCTGCAGCGTCAGCCAGGCCAAAGCTGGGACCTCAGTGCTTCTGGTGTCCGTCTCTCCATCCACAACCTCCACGGACTCTCCTGGAGTCTCCCTGACGACGAGGTGAGCCGCAAGCCTTCCCGAAATCACGGCAAAGAGGTAAGTCAAACAACGGCGCCGTAATGGAGTGGCTGACCTCTTAGAGAAGCATCTGAACTTAAACTTCATTTTCTACTCCTTATTTTTTCCTAAATTCCGATCATTCACGCACCCATCCATTTAATAAATGCCTGTGGAGAGCTTCCCTGGGGCCCTTGGAGAGCAAAACTCTCAGAGTCCTTTGTCCGGTGGAGCTTCCCACTGAGGGGCACACACAAATAAATCACCAGATAAATAAAATAATTACAAACATGCTGGGTCTTTAAAGGGAACAGGGACCTCCTAAGGTTGCCAGGGAACAAGGGGAAAAAAAGAGAAAAGCATTTTATATTTTTCTGAGCATGTGTACAAATTTATCTGAAATTCTGCATGTTCTGTGTCATTCAATGGACACCTCAAGAGAGCCAGCCAGTCTCTTTCTTCCAAGATCCTGGCACGAGTCTTTACCCTGAGTCTGGCCCCATGGGGTCTGGTGGATGCTGAGGGTCTCCGGGGCCCCTTGCGTGGACCTGAGCAAAGCGTTGAGTTGAGTTGAAAGTCATGGCAGGTGCCGTCTCAGACCCGAGGACCCAGGTGGGTGATCTGGGCCAGCAAGTCTGCTTGCACACCACCTATTTTGAGAAATGGGGACATCAAAAATAGAAAGGCCCTAATTCCATAGCCTGAAACTCTCATCTAGAGAGCTGGTAATAAGCTAAAACAATAACTCCCAATCCTGTGACATTTTCACAATAGAATCTTTTTTTTAAGTTTTTCAAAGTCTTTGAGGGGAAAAAAAAATTGGCTAAATTGTCTTTAAAGACAGAACAGAAGTTACCAGCAGTTTGGAGGCAGAACAATCTGGCAAAGTCATGAAGAAGGGTCGTGTTTACCCTTCGGAGTGTGAGGCTGGCGTTTATCGGTCCACGGGAGCCTTGTGCCCTGATTTGACACGACAGCCTATAAAACTGGTAGCAGGAAAAGGAGGTTGTTTGGGAAAATTCTGGTAGAAACAACTGAAATTAAATAGTTTTCTCCTAGGGTTTGGTCAATAACGCCCCAAACCCAGGCAGAATCTTTTGCTTAAGACAATCAATAAATATCCAACAAACGGAAGGCTGACCAGGTCTAGAATTCAGGGTGTTTTAGCACTTATTTTTCCACAGCCCAGGCATTTCCTGGGAGACCTGGTTCTGGCCAGGCTAAAGTACACAGAGTTAACACCAAATGGAAGGTGTCTGCCAAGATCTATGACTGAAACAAGCGTCCTCTTTCTCTGTGCCCCCCTCTTTCCCAAGAGCACCGTCTAGGTAGACACTGGCTTTGAAGATTCCTCACATGACATGCTAGAAGGATAACAGTCATTATCCATGAAATATTTATCAAAAACAGGCTTTGGGCAAAGAATAGTGATGCTGCCCGGGTTTTCAACAGCTCACATTCCAGGAGGGGAAAAGATTGTTTGCAAGTACAACTCTAGCAAGCTAGAAAAATAACAAGGGAGGCCACAGCTCAAAAGAAAGCAAGTCCTGAGACAGAAAAGAGGCAGAGGCTGACTTCTGCAATGAGGGGGACTCAAGATTTCAGTGGCAGGGGGACACTCCATACAGGGGCGCAGCATGGGCGGAGGAGGGATGAGAAGATGGCCTGCGTGTGTGCCGAGGGGCGAGAAGGCGTCAGGAGCAGGGGTCGTGGGAAGCATGTCATTCCCTGGAGTCACTTAGATACTTACCTGGCCAGAGATGAACCCGATCTGTGGATAAAAAAGTTTTGCAAATTCAAAAGAACATGGCAGGGTGATATGCTGAAAGGAGTGCCCGTAGGGTCTGCCTAGTAAATGGGGACACCTGCCCCACCAGACAGTCACCCCTGCACAGTCCACAGGCATAGGTCCCAGGTCTAGAGAGGGAAGATGCGGATCCAAGCAACTAGATGGAAGGGTCCTCGGGGAAGGGCTGCAGGGACAATGGAGTAAGTGTGACCGCATGGGCTTGACCCTTGGAGGGAACTGTGCGGAGGTTGCTGGAGGCATAGGAGACTTAGCCACAGTGGATACGGTTAAAAAAGACCCCCAAAACAAAAAATTAAGCAACTTAGGGGAAAAAAGACAAGTATTGATTCCAGGAAAAACAAAAGGTTACTTAAGAAAAAAGAAAAGGAAAACTTAATCACATTTGACTCAAAAGCAACCAGTATTTACCTAGTTGCAACAATTCAAATCCTGAAAAATGATTTGTCCAAAATTTGGGATGCAACTATTTTGAGAGGATGGAAGAGGGATTGCTGACTTAAAGGGAAGTAAATGTTTAACAGTTCTGCAGATATTACCTAAAACTGATGATTTGAGAGACGCAACAAAAGCAGTGTTTGTTTAAAAGTATAGATGACGCAAATACTTAAAGACTCAAGAGTTCGTTGTGGACGCCTTTGAGGAGTCGGGGAGGGGCAGGAGCGGGGACTCGTTCGTCCGCGTGCACTTTAACACTGTCTGGCTTCTATATGATCTTATATGTATGGATGTACACGCACAGGTCATACACAGACACGTGCAGGTCCTGCTTCGATTTATAAAGAGATAAAAGGAAGAAGGAAAAAGAATAAGCCCTTGTTTTCCCAAGGGGTGTGAGATGAAGGGTGATGGAGTTTGACAGGGAGATAAGCTGCTCGCAAGGTTACCTCTGGAAAAGCCCAGATCTCTTCCTCAACAGGGGAACATGCCATTTTGAATCCTCATTTTTCCTTTGAACTTGCCATGACCTTGAAGAAAGGGGCCCTGAGACCCAAGGCCATGGGAGATCTGGGCTCACATTTTGCTCTATGTGCTGTCATCTGAGCTGGGAAGCCAGCGTCCAGCCCCTTTGTCTGTGGACACCCTGCACCACCCGCTGCCCCTGTGGGCTGGTCGTCACCATCCCAAGCAGGCAGGGAGGGTGCATTTGGTCATTCGGCTGGGCATTGCAGTCCCATCCGGAGGCTCACCGAGGCAGGGAGCGAGGCCCACCCAGCCTCCCCTGGCCTCCGGCTCCAACATCAGCCCTCTTCACTGGCCACTATGAAAGGCAATAACTTGGGGTCCCCCACCCACATCACACAAGGGCGACTCAGGGTCCCCAGGTAGGAGAAAGAGGGAACTCACGGCGATTCATTCTCTGCTGGCAAACGCCTGTGTGTGCTTGGCGTCCGGCTGCTCCCCACCCTGCCAGGGCTCCCTGCTCCGGCCCGGGGCCCATCATCCCAAGTGCCCACCTCCTCGGATGAGCCTGCTGGTGGGGGCGCTGCTGCGTGACGGGCCCTGTTTCTGGTCAGCCTGCAGACTCCATGTTTATGACTTGGGAGAGAGCGGCGGTGTCCCAGGCCAGCTGGGTGCAGCTGGGACCCTCTGTGGCAGGAACCAGGAACCCTGAGCCCCAGGCGGATTTGGGGCCCGACAAGGGGGACCACAGCCTCTGTTGGCAGCTACACGCTGAGTACTGTCCTTGCTCAAACATAGGTGCTGGCCTGGGGTCCCCGCTGCAGGGTATTTATAGGGGACACAGCCCCTGGCTGGGGCTGTTCATTCTTTTTTACAAAAAACAACAACTTGCCTCTAGTTTCACTTTCCTGAAAAGCCACCCCCACCTTCTGGCTCAAGGCAATGCCCCAGCACCCCCAGAGCCCCGCAGGCCCCCTCGGGAGGCTGGGAAGAACCCCGGCCCCACCCCGCCACCTGCACTCAATTTGCAGGCTGCTCTCAGCCTTGCACTTTCTCTCACATGTTCTCCTGGCCTCTTTTTCCCCTCGAAGGTAATTCTCGACGTGATAGCTTATTCTCGGTGGTAAATGCAGACAAAATCACACATTTACGAAACACCGTGTTTCCCCTGGCGGATCCACAGAGGTGTTTTCTAACACGTTTTCCTCTTGGCAGAAGCGCGGCAGCACAAAGCACTAGAACAGCTAAGGCCCTGGAGCCGAGACTGCAGGGGGGTTCCTGCTTTGCCTCTTAATAGCCTTGATCCTGGGGTGACTTGTTCTGAGCCCGCAGAGCAGACTCAACAGCTTGGGCGGGGAAAGGGGGCAAGGCAGGCAGGGGGTGTGGGCCTGGAGGCAGAGGCAGGGGGCTTGGCAGGAGAGAACTGGCCTAAGGCATGGCTCACGGCGTGGGCAGCAATACCGCGGCTGCGGAGGGTGCCTGCGGGGGCCGCGGGGCAGTGTGCCCGCTACCCGCACTGGCCTCTGTGATGAGGCTTCTGTTTTAGTGCCGGTTTTGTTGCCGAGCAGTCCGGTTCAGGGAGGGCTCCCCGTGTACTTGGTCACACCCCAACCGGGCGAAGGGTTCTTGACTCTGACTGAGAAAGATTTTGTGAAGAGGTTGCACGAGTGTAGGTAAGGGAGGAATTCATTAAAGCAAGAACATCAGGGGATGGCAGCAGCCGTGCAGGCAGCAGAGGGCGAGGAGGAGCGGAGCGAGGGAAGGGACGCCCAGTAAACTCCTGCTGGGCACAGGGTGGGCCCCTCGCCAACTCCTGAAGCCGGGGTCACCTGGCGTCCAGTGTCCGCTTGGATCTGCATGGCGTGGGGACTAAGCCCCGACCACCCCAGAGTGTGGGGGAGCCGCAGAGCCCTGGGTGGAGTGAGCTTATGTTCTGGGAACTTCCAAAGCAAAGATTTTCGGGCAGGCTGCTGAAGAGCATGGTCACACAGCTGCAGTCCTGCCCGGGTCACCAGGCGACGGGGCCTTGCAGGCCCGAATCAGAGCTCTCAGGACCCCTTCCCTTCTTGTCTGAAGTAGAAGAGAGAGGGGAAGACTGTGCTTAAGTCTAGAAAAGTCAATTAGCAAAGTGACAGACATTTACCACCGGAGGTGGAGGTTGGCATGTTCTTGTCTTTATCATGCAAAAGACTTCAGAGATGAAGTGCAACAGGCTTATGCAAAAAAGTTTATTTGATAAGACAGTGCACACCCGGGTGGGAGTGTGGGTGGCCCGAGAGAGGGGGTGTGCTTAAAGGCTTAGAGTTCATGTCTTGCACGGATTTCAAGAATGGGGTAAAGGGCTCAGGGGGCTTAGGCTTGACATGTGCTCTCATGATGTCCTTCTCCGGGGAGACATGATGTCACCAACCACAGTCAGTCCTTTAGATAATTCTGTAAGGTAAACTTAACACAAGGAATTTATTGATCCTCTTCTCCAAGATAGTGGTCACCCTCAAGCAGTGGGAACAAATCATTTAGGACTGCCCGCCCTGCCTTAAGACAGGGTCAGTTGTTGGTTAATCCCCATAAAATATTTTAGGATTCTCACTTCCTAACTCCCTGGTTTTTAAAACGGAATCTTAGCCTCAAGATGGAGCCCCTCCTGTTCTTACCATACTGTGTGTATCTCGGCATTTTTCATCACAGGCAGGAAAAATCAATCATGGTGCTTGTCCCACGTCCCCGCCCTACCCCAGTCTCTCTGGCCCCCCACACCCCCCCACCCCCTCCGGGCTGCCCGGCTTTACTGCGGGTCACGTCGTGGCCTCCGAGCTCAGCGCTCCTGGTGAGCGGGTCCAGCCTGCCGGCTGGGCGGCAACAAGCTTGGACCCCCTCTGCCAGTCCACCCTCCACCGCGGGCCACAGACCCGTCAGTCCAGCCCTCACCGGGGCCGTCTGGCCCCCCGAGAGACCCGTCCAGGGGAACACGTCCACACCTATGTGTGGCTCACACCCCCACACCCTCCGGCCTGTTCTTCCCCCGACATGGTTTCTGCTCAAGTCCTAAATCGTGGAGTCACCTTGAATGCCTCTTCTTCTCTCATACCCTACATTTTATTCATATTTCAAGTAATCCTGCAGGCTTTACCTTGAAATACATCTCTTAGCAGCACCCTGGCTGCCGCCGCCCTGGTCCCAGCCAGCACCGGCTCTGCGCTGGACACCAGAAGGCTTTCCAGTGGTCCTGCCATGTCTGCTATCGCCATCCCCAGCCCAAGGGCCAGAGCGACCTTTTCGGCCCCACCTGCCTCCCCTCCTCCCTTCCCACCCCTCCCCTGCACCCACCGCACCCACTGCACCCACTGCACCCACTGCACCCGCCGCTCCCAGGCACACTGGCCTGCTTGTTCCTTCTCTGCTCAGGCCTCTCCTTGCCTCTTCCCAGATGTCTGTGTGTGAACTCACTTTGTTGAGAAGTCACTCAAATGTCCCCCACTCAAAGACATCCCTTCACCTTCCCTCAAACACAGCATCCCCGGGCACACTTCAGCCTGTTCCCTGATTAACTTTTCTTCATGGCTCACATTCTATGACATCTTTTAACTTTCTGTCGCCATCTTGTCTGCCAGAATGTAAATTCTTTTGTCCGTTCATCCCTGTGCATCCAGAACCTAAAGTGTGTGGCACAAAGTAGGTTCTCAATAAATACTTACTGGATGGTCAATGACTTTCCCTACGAGAGAAACGGCTCCCTCACAGGTGGATACAGGCCTAGGAGGCGCAGATGGGGACTCCAGAAATGAAATGAAATATGGCAAGCCGAGGAGGGGGTAGGTGGGCAAGAAAAGTCTGCCATCAGGGGTACTTGTCTGTAAGTCCGCACCCCCATTTCAGCTCAGTTCAACAGGTCTCTCTTGAGGGTGGGTGACGCACTAGGTACTGTTCTGGAGCTGAGATGGCAAGATGGGTAAGGCCTGGTCGCAGCCCCTTGAGACACTCAGTGTGGTGAGAGCATCTTGGTATGTAGACAGCTGACCACCATGCAGCCATTGCTCTGACAAGCCCCAGGCCAGGCAGAGAGGAGACCCACGATTAGCCCAACCTGTGATGATCAAGAGGGGCTTCCCAGGGAGGAACAACCTGCCTACTGAAGCATGAACAAGAGATTGACAGGCAGACCATGAGCAGGATGTAATTTGTTTTTTAAAAAAAAGGGAACTGTTGCATTTGTTGAGAAGAATCTCATCCGTCAGGATAATTAAGGTCATGTAAGGTCATGCTGCAGAACAAACATTCCTCCAGGCCCGGTGGTTTCACGCAACACCAGGTTATTTCTCACTCAAGTTATATATCCCATGTCGGCAGGGATCAGGGCCATCAAGCACAGAGGCTTGGGGAGCAGCCGTGGCCCCAGCCCCAGCCAGGTAGAGGGAGAGAGAGGCCTGCAGTCTCAAGTCTTGACCTACTGCTACCCACAACTCACTGGCCAGAACTTGGGCTGCAGTGCCCACTCCCCACAGAGAAGACACATCAGCAATCCTGCCATGTAAGGAGACAGGAAAGGGCACTAGGGGGTATGGCACACGGGGCATGGCAGACTCTGATGGGGCCTGCCTGGTACCTTTCTTTCCTTCTGTCTATGCCAGGATCCCCTTGGGTGCGGGCTGGCCTTCAGCCCAGCCAAGAAGCATGCTTCCCAGCTCCCGCCCTGGCCAGGCAGGGCATGTGACAGGGGCCATGGGTACAAGCACGTGTGCAGATGGAGCTTCTGGGACAGCGACTGTGAGGGACAGACCCAGTGGTGGTGTTCCCTTTCCTCCTGCCTGCAACCCTACCAGGGTTGGAAGGGGGCACTCATGAAAACTCAGGGTGGTGAGCACAAGGGCGGAACCTGCCTGCTCAGAGGCTGAGGAGGTGGCAGAACACCGCGGGTCCCCTGCCCGGGACTGACTGCCTCGCCACGGGAGGAGGGCAGCCCCCTCTACGGGCAATAACTTCAGTGCATGTAAGGCTCTCCAGGAAAGCTTTCCAAGCCCGGATTCCTGGACCCGACATCCGGAGATTCTGACTCATGGGTTCTGGGTTTGCTCCATGGGTTTTCTTCCCTACTCAGCTCCCAAGTGGTGCTGCAGACTGGGGGCCGCACTGAGTGTCACACTGACGTGGGGGGTGTTGATGAACCTGAAGGCAGGGGGCGAAGGTGGAGGCCAGGCCCGGTGCCCTGGGGAAGGTGAGTGTGTAAGCCAGGTGGCCCTGAGCCCCTTCTCCCCCGCAGCCCCTTCTCCACCCCGTGTTCCAGTCTGTCCGAATACCTGTGTCCACAGAGTGATACCACGCACCGTGTGCACCTGCGAGCCCACGAGGGCTGGGCATGGCATTCGGGCGGCTCCAGGGGAGGCTGTGCTTCTGGTCCTCGGACCGCATCTGGTGTATAGGGGCTGGGCACGTGCGAACAGGTGGGAGCCCCTCCAACACAGCAGGCCCGGGACCCACCTGGGACGCCCCGCCGCCCAGCCCCGCTCCCAGGGTAACACAGGCAGCATTCGTCCATTGTGCTGTGATGACACAGCAGTTTCTGGAGGTAGTTCTCAAAGCAAGCAGCTCAGTGCCGCGCGTGCCCTTTGTGTGTACCCTGATCAGGAGGCTGCGGAGGAGGGTGGCCATCCCCACGTGGGCAGATTCAGTCTGTGTTTTAAGAGAGGTTTAGAAGACCTTTCTGAGGCTGATTGAATGTGGCAAGAGGTGAGGATGCACGGAAGGCTCTGGGGTTTGGGCCTGAGCAGCTGTGAGGATGCAGGCAGGGCCGGTGCTGGGAGGCCGGGCTCCTCTGTGCCCTGTAGAGTCAGGGGTGCCCCTCAGTGCCCCTGGCATACGCTCTTGTTCAAAGAAGGCTCGTACTATAGCTGGAGCTGTAACCTCCTGTCTGCTGGGCGCTTCTCCACCAGAAGGCCGAGGGCAGCACGTGGTCCCTGTCTGCCCCCCCTCAGTCAGCACCGCAGCCCCAGCCCAGCACCAGCACAGGAGGCTCACATTTGGGGCAACTTTAAAATCAGCCACGGTTGGCACTCACTTTTGGAAGGCCCGTCTGCATGTTTTGTGACTTACTCTGAGATTCCAACATCCCAGAGCCCAGGAGCAACGACAGTCACTAGCTGAAGCCGTGCTGGGGCAGCCATAGTCCCCAGCAGGCTCTTCTAAGACGTTGCTGCCGCCCCCTGCACCCCACAGCAAAGCGCACAAGATGCGTCCCAGAAGCCCGAGGAAGAGGCCACGGGCCCCTCTGAGCGCCCAGTGTATGCTCGGCCAATGTCTTAAGTCCCAGCTGGGAATCCTCACACGAGGTGCAGGCCCTCAGCCTCAGGAGAAAGCACGCAGGCGGGGGCCGTTTCTGGCTCACAGACTTCTAGGCTGTGGCTGTCTACTGGGCTGCAGGCCACCTGCCTGGCAGCCGCCAGGTTCTGTCCACTTGGCGACCCATTCTGAGGCGGCCCAATTCAGGAAGTGGTCTCCTCCCCTCTCTGGGCAACGCCTTAGACCTAAGAAGCATCCTGTCCGTCTGAGGGGGAAACCAGGGTGTCGAGGCTGGCTAAGAAGATGTAATTCCTCTTTGGAAAATGACGGCTCTGCGGCAGCCACCTGCTCCGACAGAGCTGGGCACATAATGGGCCTGGGCTGAGTGGGGGCGTGAGCGTCCCAGACTCCGAGAAACAGGCTCTTTGGACATGAAAATGAAACATAAAGACCCAGAAGGGTGCTTCTGCCTGGCGCTGCGCTCCCGGCGGGGGCGTGCGTGAGAATGCTTGCACTTTGCCCATCAGCCCGCACCGATTCTGGAACACGGCCGTGTGCGCGCGCTCCTCATCGCTGTAGAAATGGCTCGTCTTAATGAGCTCTGAGGCAGTGGCAATAGGCTTTCCGGGATGCAGCGCACAGAGCCACTTGGCTGTCAGCAGAGCCACCCGGGAGCGAAGCAAAGGCAGGGCTCGGAGATTCAGGAGGCGGGTCCCAGAGGAGGCCGAGGTGCCGAGTGGCAGACGGAAGCACAGGATCTCAGATGAATGACCAATAATTTTTTAGTATGAGTAAGTCCCGAATAGCGCATGGAGCATACTTATGCTTTTCACAAGAAGGGTGTTTATCTGAGAGGCCAGTGTATTTGGGTGGCCTGTATTTCACCCGGCAACTCTACCTGGGAGCTAAGCTCCTCATGGGGAAGCTTAAATGCTTTTGACATGTTGCTGAAGGTTGACTATTTCTGAAAATTTTAACCTCTTGACAGAAAGGCAGAAACTAGTTTAATAAGCAGACTAACAAGTGACTGGTTAGTGTGGTAGCTTCCGTCCACACTGCACCCACAGCTGCTCCAGGGTGTGTGGGTCACCCAGTGTCATGCATACAGCACACGTGCTGACCAAGCCCTGGGGAGAGGGGGGTCTTGTCCCATTTGAAAGAGGACCGTGTAAGACTCAGAGAATGGCCAGAATGACCCAAACTCACACCATGAATAAGCAAGGCTTTTTAGCTGTAAAAAGAGAAAAACAGATGTGACTACTATCAGCAGAATAAAATGTATTAGAACCCTAAAGGGCAGCGCACAGCATTGCCAGGCGGAGGGGAAGCGCTGCTCCAAAGCTGTGCAGCTGGGGAAGGCGGTTGCACCAGGACCCCTGAGGGTCAGATGTCCCAGCCAAGACCCCTGCAGGCTGCCCCAGACCAGGGCAGGCACACCTGGTTAGCCAAGTAATTCAGGGCAGCACATTTGATTGGCTGGGAAGTTCACAGGAGACACATCAGACTGGCTAAAAAATTCAGGACACTCATGTCTGATTGGCCAAGTCAGTCTGGACAGGTGCATCTGATTGGCCACGTAGTTCAGGGCAAGAACACCTGATTGGCTGGATCAGGCCACGTTCCCATGCCGGCTCCCAGGAATGCTGGGAAGCCCAGGACTTGGTGTCTCCAGCCCCATAGCGGAAAGGCAGGTTCTCCTCACCAAGACTCCCGACGGCAGGAGTGGAGAAAAATTACACACCAATAAATGTCTTCAGTGCTCAGCTGGTGAGCTGAGGGGGGGGAGAACTGAAGGGAACCCAGGCTGGCCTGCGTCTGAAGCCCCCATTCTGCCCATTGCTCCTGCCACCCCTCGGCAAACCTGGCTCCTGGGTGGGCCTGCAATCCCTGGGCTGTCCTCCTGCTGACCGCCCCCAAGGCCGCACAGCCAGAGCTCAAACTGCAGAGCGTGCCCCCAGAGGCTGTTGCCTATGGGGTGAATAAATCAGCCGCCAAGCTGGTGTCACCCCCTAGGAGGACCGCGTAGGGACCCACTGATCCCGCTGCTCCAAAGAGCACCACCCTCTCGTCTAATATGTCATCACCCCTGTGGTGGGCCGATTGCCCAGGTAAGGGCGGCAGCCGTATGTTCTAGTGGTCTGGGACAATCCCCGCCTTACACCTGTTACCCCAGCGTAAACAGCACCACCCACACGCCCAGAACTGTCCAGGCTGGGTGACATGGTCAGTGCACACATGAGGGAGCTTCTGTTGAGTTCCTGCTGCCCTTTCCCCATTGCGCCCCCACTGATTCTGGATCACGGCCGTGTGTGCGCGCTCCTCGCCCCTGTAGAAATGGCTCGTCTTACTGAGCTCTCATCCGCTCAGGTCTACATCCACTATTTCCTTTGTTAGTTTTCCCAGAAACATGTATAGTGATGAATGAGGAGGCTGCTTTGGACTCTGGCTCACATGAGCACATCTTCTGAGCTGCGTCCTTCTATCTCAGCACAAGTCCAGGATTTATCTGCAGGGTTCCATCTACAAGGACACTTTCCTGTCACCTGCTTTTGGTGCATGCACCAGGATGCAGCTGCACCTGTGCAATGGCTAGTGGCAGTGTTTCCCCGGAGCTCTCCTCCAGTGGTCTGTGACAGTCCCAGAGCGAAGGTTCCAGGCCTGTCCCCCCAGCTTCCTGGTTCTGTTTAGGGCCTTCAATAGTGAGGCTTTGCAGTATCTGTTCCCTGCCTCCCAGGGGGCTGGGTTTGCAGCTTAGCAGAGGAGCAGTCAGGCCGCTCACATGCCCGTGCCCAGAGGGCAGCCATAAAGCCTGTTGCAGCCCTCACCTGCCTCAGCCCCCCTCCTTCTCAGTCAGGCTGGAAGCCCCTGCTCCCCTGAGCTCTGCCCAAGTGAAGCGGGAGAGCCGGCTGACCAGGGAGAGGGCAGGGCCAGCCAGAGGCCCACAGCTTGCAGCCACACAGCCCGGAGGGCAGCTCAGAGAAGCCAGAGCTGGCACAGTGACCTGCATCCGTCCCACTGTGGGCACCAAGTCATCACCTCTGTGCGTGACTGCCTGCAAGCTCTGGGCTGTCATCACAGCATGAGGATACCTTTAACCTGGGCTGCATTAACAGGAATATTATGTCTAGGACAAGAGAGGTGAGAACCCAGCTGGGCTCCAGGCTTAGAGCCCCAGACACTGTGGAATACAGTGTTGGCCTCCCAGCACCAAACTCGGGAAGGAGATGGAGTATTAGGAGTGGACCCAGATAAAGTGGTCCAGGAGCAAGGAAAAGCGGGGACCTTTGAGCCTGGAGAAGGATAGTCTCAGGGGAGCATCAAAGCCAGATTCTCCTATGGAAGGTGGTCCTGAGAGAGTGGACAGGCCTGTCCTGCAAAGCCTGGTAGGCCAACATGTGGATCGGAGATTCAGCTCAAGGTCCCAGCGTGCGCATCAGGGGCCCAGCTCTGGGAGGACCAGGGCATGCACCTGTCTTCTGAAGGCTGGTGGCCTCCCCGCACTGTCGGCTGTCTCTCCCGGGAGCGGGGAGTCTCTGGAACCTGTCCGTGTCATGCAGGACCTGGCTCAGGCCCTGCTCAGAACCACCGATGCCTCTGTGTGAAGACCCTTCGAGCCCTGAGGGGGCCTGTGACTCGTTCAGGCAGCTGACGGGTCTACACCACTCACCCGCCTTGTGTCCATAGTTAGAGTCCCTGAGGGGACCAAGGAGATGGCCGAGGGGACCAGCCCTGTCTCTGCTCAGTGGAGCTCCCGGTTGGCCACAGCATGAGGGGTCTGGAGAAGGAGTGAGCACCCTGCTGGTGGGGATTCCCCTGCCAGGGCAGGTGATGGGGATGAGGCACAGGGATTCCTGCCCCTGCTGGGCCTCGGGGCAGGCAGCTTCTCAGAGCCACCTCCACAGGGGGGCCCTCTGAGAAGCTTCTGGAGAATCGCACAGAGCCCTCACCCCTGCCAAGGAGAGGCCCCCACGTGGGAGCTCAGCCCCACTGACCCTCTGTGAGACCTGCCTGCATTTATCCTGCAGGGCAGTGAAGGTGAGATGCAGAGGAGGACAGGACCCTGAGGCAGGGCTGGCCAATGGGCAGGGCACAGAGACCAGTGGCCAATGGGAGGGGGCTCCTGGGGTGGTGGCCCAGCCTGGAGGCAGGAGGCGATTAGCATCTGGCTCTGCTCGGTGGGTGCAGCCTCTGGGACTGGACGTGGCATCCTCCCACTCGGACCAGCTGGCAAGGATGGATGGGCTGCCCCAGGGGGCACAAGGCTCTCCGCCCCCCAGCTGGGTGTGCAGGCGGTCCTGCTGGGAAGGCTTTTAGCTGTGGACCTCGCGGCTCACAGGTGGGGAGGGACGGGCGAGAAGCTTCTTCCAGGACAACTCTGAAAAGGCCAAACCCCAGGTCTCCTAATCGGGGACCAGCCCTCCGTCCAGTGCCACACTGACCCCAGGCCCCCTTTCCCTCCCTGCACCATCGCTCGTTTACTGAGTGAGCACCGCGTGCCGGGTTCTGGGCCAGGCGCCCTCAGCCTCGTCTCCTGTTCTCCCCGCAAACGGCTCTCCGTGTGCAGGCTCCTCACCCAGCTCCCTCAGAGCGGAGGGCCTGAGGTTTGGAGAATTCCCTGCACCTGGCGGCAGAGCCAGGGAAGGTGGGGTCAGATGTGAGCCCTGGTCAGACTGCAGAGCCCAGCTGCCCCTTTGCCCTGCCCAGGGCTGCTCCCACACTGTTCAGACTGCAGAAGCTGGAGCGAGTGGGATTGCATCAGCCCCTCCGTGGTCCGGCAGTGCCCTGAGCAGTGGGGGTGGTCCCCTGGTGAGTTGGCACTCGGCTGTCCCAGCTGCTGTCTGGGGACTTGTCAGTGGGTGGCTGTGCAGGCAGCAGCTCAGCTGAAGGTCCTAGGAATCGGCACTTCCAAGGGCAGCCTTCTGATCCGTCACCTCCCTGGCTATGCACTCTCGCCCTCTGGACGGCCTTTCCTGGAGGGCCCCAAATCCCTTGTTTTAAAACATAAATCTGGAGTGGTATTTATTTCCTGCAACTAAACTTCACTGAGGACCCTGGTAATTTTCATAGCAGCCTGAGAGGCAGGCAGGCAGCACCTGCTGAAATCATGCCCATTTTACAGATTCAGGTGCTGAGATACCTAGAGAATAATCTACCCAGATTATTGTGGTGCAGGGATGGCTCGCCCGGCTCTTAACTCCAGGCAAGAAATGCATGGGGTGCAGACAAGGGTAAGACATGCTGCAAGGTGTGGACCCCCGCCCCCCTAAAGTTCCAAATGTTCCCCCTTCCCAAAGGAGCTTTGATGTCTGGCTGTCGGTATAATCTCCCATTGTAGAGCCTCCAGGTAATGCAATGCATGTCATTTGTAGGAAATGAATAAAAAATACAGTGTGACAGAAACCAATTGTTTTGAGTTGATTATGCAGCTTATGATTCATCGTAATAAAGCTTATGACACGCGGATCTATGCGCACACTTCCGAGTGTGAAGTTGCCCAGTCTCACACCTTAACCCGGCTGAATCTCTGGCAAAATGCAGTGTATGTACCCGGGTGTTTGGACGCCCCACTGAGTTCGAATAAGGAGATTAGAGAACAGGGAGCCGCCGGCCTGTCTTCTTCCATCCCCTGGCCGAGGTTCCAGGGCTCTATCTTTGGGATCAAGCCACATCGCCTTCAATGCCCTTAATGCCCACTAAGCATCTAGAAAAGCGCTAATGGCCCCATTTGCTGTGGTGCCTCGGCTCTGCTGCAACGGCTGCTGACCAGGGTGCCCATCAGCCTGACTCCTGCACAGGCCCCCAGGGCAGCGAGGGAGCCCCTGGCGAAGGGGAGCCTCTTTCCATTGCCAGTGGACCTCCAGTTTGAGGGGTAAAGAGCGTTAGGGCTGCAGGGGAGCCCCAGCATTCACACCGAGTCCAGCTCTCTGCTCCCATCCCGGCGAAGCCTCAGTCAGCGGCAGGAGAACTAGGGTCTGTCCTCTGCTGTCAGGCCAGCCACAGGGCTGGGCCCCCAGGTCTGAGAGGGCAGCCCTGGAGCCCCCCGACGCCTCCTTGATGAAAGGGCTTCCACGTGAGGCCCAAGGACTCCTTTCAAGACTTGGAGTGGCCGTGAGAGGCCGGCCCTCCTTCTACAGGTGGGGGGCCAGGCCCCTGGCTCTGGAGTCCGGCCCTGTGCTGACCGCTGCCACCCCACCTGCTCCTTCACAGAGTCTGTCCACCCCCTTCCCCCTGCCCTGCACCTCTGGTGCTGTGCTACGCCCCAGCCCACCTCCCTGCAGCCCGTGGCTGGTCTTGGCTGGCTTGCTGATGCCCTTCGCTTCCACCCCCTCGGCCTGCCCTTTCCTAGCCACCCCTCCAGGCACTGAGGAGGAAGGCCAGCAGGGCCCCCATGGTCCTAGGCCGAGTCAGGGGTGCTCTCTAGCCACCCCAGGCTGGCCCTGCTCAGCCCCAGGTATCAGCAGGCCTGTTTCCTCGCCGTCAGCGCAGGGAGACGAGTCCCTGCATCCAGGAGGGGATGCCAGAGGGCCCAGGCAAAGGGCCCAGAGCCCCGGGTCTGCCGGACCGGGTCCCAGAGAGCTGCCGTCTGGCCCAGAGTCACCAGTTCTGTACATGTACTGCCTGTGCATGCTCAGCGCTAAGTGCTAAGGCGCTCAGCACAAAACAACAGCAATGGCAATAATAATAATAAGTGGGGGGATTTTGGGGGCTTATGGCCTAGATTGCAGTGATGGGGTGTGTATATATCTCCAAACTCAGCCGTTGTAACGTTAATGTACAGCTTTCTGTGTGTCAAAAGTTTTTTTATAAAACTATGCACTTAGGGAAATCCCATAGCTCCCTCCTGGCACATGGCAGATGTTCATGAAATGTCAGGAACAGCTTCTCTCCAGTTACATCAGGGGGGGACCTCTGAGGGGCCCCGGGGACCCTGGAGGATCCCAGGAGAAAGGATGTGATCAGCATAAAGATTAGGCCCAACCTCAGAGGTCCTTGGTCTTTGCTGGGGGGTGAGAGCCCAGACGGCTCCCCAGGGCGCCTCCAGGCCACGCCGTGTGCAGCCCAGCAGCTCTGAGCCCCCGCCGGCCCAGGACGGAGGCGGGAGCCGCAGCTGGTGGAGGAGGGAGCTCCAGAGAGCGAGCGCGCGGCAAGGGCCCACCGTCCGGCCCACCTGCCCCGCTCCCGCTCAGGTGAGCGTCCCACCTGGCTCCCCGCGGGGCTCACCGGGGCCTCTGGGCAGCCAGGAGGCCAGCCCCACCTCAGAGGGAGGGCAGCGTGTGTGTGGAAAGGGAGTCCAGCAGGCGCTCTGCAGAAGTTGCGTCCACACTGCACGCCGTCTGAGCAGCCCAATTCTCATAAAGCGCCCAGACCTCCGTGTGCTCAGACGTCCTGACAGTGACCGGAGGTGCCCTGCCCTGTACTTCCAGCTACCTCCCGGCTGTGGTACTCAGCATCACCATCAGACATGGTGTTTCTACAAGTGGGATGTTCCTTTGGCCATTTCTGGCTGGTTTGAAAATTAGATTTCTCATTAGCATTTTCACTGCTTAAAAAGCTCCCTATTTGGAAGTCAAAGTCCGTATGGAGTCTAACGTACATGCACGGTGATGAGGCGCTGGTGACAGTGGCCTGTCCTTCTGGGCCACCACTTCTGTCTTGCCGCCCCCTCCTGCTTATGGGGGTTCCCCGCATCGTGCTGCTTGTGGGGTGGTGCGGGGTAAACCAAGGCAGCACCGACCAGCTGCGCTAGCCGAAGAGAAGGGACTGGGGACATGCCCCCCTGTGGAACCTGGTGCCCATCTTCCTGGCCACCAGCTCAGGTGGCTGGTCCTCATCAGGCCTCCGGCAGGTGGAAGGCTACACACCTTGTCATGTGTGAGCTCCGCTTTCACTCAACAAATATTTATCATCCCTGCCCTGTGTCCTGCACCTTCCTGGGCACTGGGAGCGCACCAGGACTCAAAGGGACTAAGATCCCCTCCTAACAAGAAGCCTGATGGGCGGGTAGCCAGTTACCTAGGAGCAGAAGCGGTAACCATGGGAAAGAAATGTGCTGCGGACTGCATGCGTGTCCCCGCCACGTCCATGCGTTGAGACCCCCTCCGGATGGGCGGGCATCGAGAGGTGGGCCTTTGGGAGGCACTTAGGGTGGATGAGGTGTGAGGGTGGGGCCCAGGGACGGGGTCAGTGTCCTTGTAAGACTTAGAGGGCTTGCTCCCGTCTCTGTTCTCTGCCGTGTGAGGACACAGCAAGAAGGCAGCCATCTGCAACCAGGACAGTGGCCCCCAAACTCGGCTGTGCTGGCGCCCCGATCTCACCTCCCAGCTGCCGGAGCTGTGAGCAGTACCGCTCTGTCGTTTGTAAGCCGTGCGTGGTGCTTTGTTTTGCCAGCCTGAGCCGATGAAGACAGCAGGAGAGCAGGGTTCGGGGGGACTGGACGTGTAGGTGGCGCATGTCCGTGGGGTGGCCAGGGAAGGCCTCACGGAGCGCGGATCACGAGGTGGTGTGTGGAACAGCCTTCCAGCAGAAGAGGTGGGGCAGATGCCTGCTTGGGGGGCTTGGGGAAGGCCAGGAGTTCTTTGGGGCTAGGGCGCGCAAGCCGGGGGGGAAGGGCCTGAGGTCAGGGAGGGAACTCCTGGGAGGGGGCTTTGTGGATCACGTGGGACCCGGCAGGCCTTGGTCTGTGTGTTGGTTTTTACTCAGAAGTCGGGGCCCCTATGGGGTTTTGAGCAGTGTCACATTAAAGGGTCACACCTGCAGCCATGTCCCCAAGAGCCTGTAAGGGTGCAGGAGTGGGGACAGCTCAGCCCAGAGGGGTGGCAGCAGGGGCTTGAGGAGTGTTCCACTGGGGATTTGTCTTGAAGGCAGAATTAATAAATAGAATCATGGACAAATTTGACGTGGGTGCGAGACCGTGAGAGAGCGACTGGAAGTGTGGGGACGGCGCAGCCCCGGAGGGAGCCGGGTGGGGGTCCTGCTGTGCTGGGGAGCCTGAGGGTGTCCACATGGAAGGGGGCAGGGGGCTCACGTGTCTGCGGGTTGGGAGGAAAGTCTGGGCTGGACGTGGCACTGGGAGTCGTCGGGGCATGGACGGCGCTGGAAGTCAGGGCTGGAGAGACCCCCAAGGACGTGATGTGGACAGAGAAAGGGACAGCACCGGGTGGGCTGGGAGCTGGGCCAGCCAAGTGGGGCCCAGGGGCAGGCGGCGGGCCAGCCCTGTCTGAGTGGGGAGGAGGGAGGAGAGCCCGGGCTGGGGGATGCCAGCTGAGGGGGACGCGGCGTCCGCCAGACCTCAGTGCTGGTTCCCGGGCCCCATGACCCAGGTCCACCGCCTGCTGTCCTCCAGGCCCAGGTCTGGAATCAAGGTGCCGCAGGCCCTGGTGACAGCGGGCGATCCCTGGCGCCCTTGGCTTCTAGCCACAGGCTACGATCTCTGCTCGGGCCCCCACACAGCCCTGTCTTCTCAGAAGGACATGGCCATACTGAACTAGAGCCCACCCTAACGACCCCATCTTCACTTGGTCACATCTGCACAAAGAAGGCCACTCTGACAGGTACTGGGGGTTAGGACTCCGACATTTCTTTTTGGGGGAACACTATTCAACCCATAACAGCCCCTACAGCTGTCCTTACCAACCTGGGTGTTTGCCTTTCCATGAGGAGTGAAAACAAGGTGAGGGGCAGGGGGCTGTCCTGATGCCCGCTTCGGGGTGGGCAATGTGACTGACACTCCACGGAGGAAGGAAGCAGACCGGGCCAAAGTTGGGGCGTGCAGCCATTTAGGGCCGACAGACACCAGTCAGTAGGGAGGGAGGCTGATGGCTCCAGAGCCCTGAGTGGGGGGCAGAGAGGCCACTCCTAAACTGGAGCCCCAGAGGTGTCTGAGTGTCCCCCAGTCCCGTGTGAGGTCTGAAGTTCTGAGAGGCAGCCCCATGCCCCACCCCATGCACCTGCCTGCTCTCCAGGGCGAGAAGTGGTGATTGCAGTAAGCTCTGAACTGGAGTGGGCACTGTGTGAAGGGGGGCTGGCACCCAGGCGGAAGACCTGCTTAGCATGGACAACGTGGAGAAAGGCCTCCCCCGCACAGCTGAGTGAGGTGAGCGTTACCCTCGCAAACCCGCTGCCGGTGCGGCGCCTGCTCAGAGCCCCACCCGTCACCCTCCCTGTGTGATTGGTTCTAGCTGCCCCGGGCAGGATGGTATCCAGGAGAGCAGGGGCTCTGTCCCCATGGGGCGTCCCTTGCAGCTGGGGCAGTGTCCCATGCCCAGTGGGGGTTCATGAACATTTGAACACTGGGTTCCCAGCTGTATCTGGGTTTTAGAAGCAAGCCTGGCCACCATGCACAGTGAGATTTGGGCCATGTTCTAAGAGCCGCAAGAAGCTTCTTGAAGATTTGGCTCAGGAATGAACTGAGTCTGACTCATGGGTTCAGGTGGTTCAGGTGTTTTCTGTAGAGGACAGGCTGCAGGAGCCAGTGAGGCCGGGGGCCTGCTGGGAGGCAAGGGTGGGTGGTGAGGCCGTGGGCAGCCTGTTGGGAGGTGGGCAGGAGGGGGTCCAGCTCCACTGGGCAACACTGGGAGGGAGCCTGCGAGACTGGTGCAGGAAGGCATCAAATGGGAAATGAGGCAGGCATGGGGGCGGGTAGATGAGGCGAGACTGTGATGGGCACCTTCTCACCTCCAGATGGCGCCTCACAGTGGGAAAAGCAGAGGGGCCAGGAGCCTGCCCGCGGGAGCCGGCAGCATTAGGGGCAGAGGAGGGGCCCCGGGAACGTGAGACAGGGGCTGAGGGGCACAGCCTGAGCCCAGGACACCTGGGGCCCCAGAGGTGGGAGGAGGCGGGAAGGACCCTCCGCTGGAGCCCACAGAGGGGGCCCTGTGCTCTGAGAGCTCAGACACTGGCCCCAGACCGTGAGGGCCCGGATTCCTGTGGTCTGAGGCCACCGATCACCCTCACTGCTGTGGCTGCCCTGCGGCATTCACGCCGGTCACCCTGGCTCTGCAGGCCCCTCTGTGGCCCCACAGCCCAGGCCCAGAACTGGGTGTAGCAGCGCCAAGTGCCTTCTCAGGCTCCCCCCTCTGCGCCCAGGAAGGAGCCTGGCCCTGCCCTGCACCTGTGGCCCGTGAGGGAGGCATGCAGCACAGGGTGCCCCGTGGGAGGTGACTGTGCACAGCCGCCCTGGAGCCCAGGACCCTAAATCAGCTGTGCCGGCATCTACTGCTCGTCCAGGCCCTGCATGTTCACTCTTGGCCTCTGCCAGTCTCTTCCTGCAGGGTCATTTGGGGCTGGGGAGATCGATCTACATTCCAGGCTCCTCAGCCCTCCCCCGCACCCAGCCTCCTCCCTGGGGCGCCATCCGGTGCCCTGTGGATGGTCCATGGCTCCTGACAAATCGGCGACCCTGGCTGTAGCTTCAGATGCAGCCCCCTTGCTGGGCATCGTGCAGGCCGGGCACAGCACTGCCCCCTGTCCTCCCCAAACGGGCCTCTCCCGGCCCGGCCCCAGGCTCAGCTCTGTGCCGCCAGTATCCACCTCCCTCCGTCTGGACGCTGCTGCGTGTGTGGGTCAGGTGAGCGCCGCCACCTGTTCAGGACATTTGTGGATGCAAAGGCGCAGCGTCTGAGACTGGGCTGGGGTGACGGTTCCCGAGGAACATCCTGTGCTGTTACCAGCGGGGCGGGTAGAGGGTGGCAGCCAGAGAAACAGCAGCTGCTGGCTGGGTGTTCCTGCGGGCCCGCCGCCCAGACGCTGCTCCTTCCTGTTCCTCCGCCCCGGCTGCCCGGCGGCCAGACTCCCCTGCAGCTCCCAGCTCAGGGCAGGAGGCAGAAAGCTCTGGGGTCAGTGGGAAGCTGTTTTTGAGATATTAAGATAAGGCAGGGCGTCCTCTGCAAGGGAGGGGGCAGAGGGAAGGGCAGTGCCCCCCAGGTGGGGAAGGAGTGGGGGGATCAGGTGTGGGAGCCTCCATTCTGGGCTCCCCAGAGCCCTGCCGCGTCTGCACAACGGGGAGGTGGTGCAGGTGGGGGCGCAGGAGGGGAGAAGGTGCCCCAGCAGGGGCAGAGCGCTCTGCCCCCACCCCTGGACAGGACAGGACAGCAGGCTTGAGGAGTCCGTTTAGACTCAGTGAACTTCCATCTTCTGGGCTAAGATGCCCATCTGCCGTAGGTGCTCAGAGAGCCAGTGCAAACCACGGGCTGTGTGTCTGCTCCTCAGCCTGCCCAGACAGGGTCCCACAGACACTGCTCCGGCCACCACAGTGGGAAGTCCTTGCAAACACCCAATGGGGGAGCCAGGTCTGCGCTCCACTCGCGGAGCTCTGCGCCCGGGGGCTTCCCAGGAGGCCGCAGCTTTGGATGGTCCTGTGGTCCTGAGGCACCGCACATCGAGCAGGCATGGCGGGGGGACCCAGGCCTCTGTGGCTGGCTGCGGTGGGCCAAGGGGTGGGAGCAGAGCCAGCTCTCCAAGAATGAGCCCAGTGCCCCCACCTCCATCCCAGCCCAAGAACAGCTCCAGGCAGGCTGAGCAGCACAGCCAATCACACCCAGGGGCGGACCATCGCCCCACGTGGGTTGTCCCAGAGCCTTGCCGGCAGCAGTCGCGTATGCCAGGTGTGTCTGGTCCTTGTGGCCTGGCTTCCATGGCAACGCTGGGAGCTTGGTGGCCGTGAGGCTGCGTTGCTGCCAGCCCTGCCGCTGTGATGCGTTTGCCTTTTAGACGCGTGATCTCTTCTGAGCAGGACTAATCCGCCACGGCGGCCCGTGGGTGCAGGGGGACCTCCCTTCTGCTCACCAGGGTTGTCGGCACAGGGGTGAGGACGGCCAGGTCGCCCCAACAGGGGTTCTGCTGACCACTGAATCGAGAGCCACGCGCCCATCCGGCACTGCCCCTGGTCCTCAGGCAGCCTGCACTCTGCTCAGGAAGCTCAGCCCACAGCCCCGGGCTCTTGTGACCAGTGATCTCTGCCCTGGAGATAGGGAACGGGGGCCCAGAGGAGGGTGACTCCCTACGTGGGGCGAGAGTTCAGGGTTCTGGGTACAAAGCCCGTCTCCTCGTGTGACCCCACACTTTGACCTCTGCTGGGACAGTCCCCCACCCCCGACTTGCCTGTTAGCGCACGAGAGCCACTGAGCACACACTCTTTATTAGGGGCTGTGGACAGACTGTTTGTGTCCCCCAAATCCATGCGTTGGAGCCTTAACCCCCAGTGTGGCTATTTTGGGGTAAGGAAGGAAATAAGGTTAAATGAGATTGTGAGAGTGGACCCTGATGTGACACGATGATTATCCTCATAAGGACAGACCCCAGAGGTCTCTCTCTCTCCGTCTCTATTGGTGTCTGTCTGTCTGTCTGTCTCTGTGCATGCTCAGAGGAAAGGCCACCCGGGCCAAAGCAAGAATCCGTCTGCAAGCCAGGAAGGGGTTCTCACCAGAAGCTCAATCAACTGGTTCCTTAATTTGGGACTTTCAGCCTCCAGAACCATAAGGATAAATGTCCACTGCCCGGCCCCCAGCCTGTGGCATTTCGCTAGGGCCCCGGGGCTGACAGCAGCCGTTAGCATCCTTCTAAGCAAAGGGTCACTGGAGTGAGAGGCTGTGTTTGCAGCACTGGGGTGCCTTGGGCTGCAAGAAGGAAGGTGCAGGCACAGGGAGCCCCGAACTCCCCAGATCCTGCTTCCAGCATTTCTGCCCCAGCAAGACTGTGCGTACACTGGGCCTAAGGATCCGGATGATTCTGTGGCTCTCCTCACCTATTTTGCTTTGTAACCACTTCTCATGGAATAAGAAAGGGCAGTGCTGGAGAAACCACGGTGAACAGAAGCATGGACTGTCCCTGCCCCGGGGACTGTCCCCGCCCTGGTGACCATCCCTCCCACCGTGGACCTCTGAGCGCAGGAGGAGACGGGGCCAGATACCAGCTTAACGTGCATTCAGGATCACTGCTGGGGCTGGCTTGAACTGAGCACCCAATCTTATAATTAACAGTATTATCATAGCATTTGTTGCATACTTGTTAACATATGATGAGGCACATTTTTTGAATATTAGTGTTAATCCAAAATTTACATGCACGGAAGCAGGCTCCAGGAATTTTTAAATTATTATTAACGTATCATTGATATACAATCTTATGAAGGTTTCACATGAGCAACATTGTGATTACTACAATTCCCCTTACTATCAAGTCCCCACCACACACCCCATTACAGTCACTGTCCATCAGCGTAGTAAGATGCTATAGAGTCACTACTTGTCCTCTCTGTGCGATACTGCCTTCCCCGTGCCCCCCATATTACGTGTGCTAATCATACTCCTTAATCCCCTTCTCCCTCCCTTCCCACCCACCCCCTCCCCAGTCCCTTTCCCTTTGGCAACCACTAGTCGCTTCTTGGGTTCTGAGTCTGCTGCTGTTTTGTTCCTTCCGTTTTTGCTTTGTTGTTATACTCCACAAATGAGGGAAATCATTTGGTACTTGTCTGTCTCCGCCTGGCTTATTTCACTGAGCATAATACCCTCCAGCTCCATCCATGTTGTTGCAAATGGTAGGATTTGTTTTCTTCTCATGGCTGAATAATATTCCATTGTGTATATGTACCCCATCTTCCTTATCCATTCATCTACTGATGGACACTTAGGTTGCTTCCATTTCTTGGCTATTGTAAATAAGGCTGCGATAAACATAGGGGTGCATATGTCTTTTGAATCTGTGATCTTGTTTTCTTCGAGTAAATTCCTACGAGTGGATTCCTGGGTCAAATGGTATTTCTATTTGTAGTTTTTTGAGGAACCTCTATACTACTTTCCACAATGGTTGAACTAGTTTACATTCCCACCAGCAGTGTAGGAGGGTTCCCCTTTCTCCACAACCTCGCCAACATTTGTTGTTTCTTGTCTTTTGGATGTTGGCCATTCTAACCGGTATGAGGTGATATCTCATTGTGGTTTTAATTTGCATTTCCCTGATAATTAGTGATGAGGAGCATCTTTTCATGTGTCTGTTGGCCATCTGAATTTTTTCTTTGGAGAACTGTCTGTTCAGCTCCTCTGCCCATTTTTAATCAGGTTATTTACTTTTTGGGTGTTGAGTTCTTTATACATTTTGGATGTTAACCCCTTGTCAGATCTGTCATTTACGAATATATTCTCCCATACTGTAGGATGCCTTTTGTTCTGCTGATGGTGTCCTTTGCTGTACAGAAGCTTTTTAGTTTGATGTAGTCCAATTTGTTCATTTTTGCCTCTGTTTCCCTTGCCCAAGCAGATGTGTTCACAAAAAAAGTTGCTCGTGTTTATAGTTGAGAGATTTTTGCATATGTTTTCTTCTAAGAGTTTTATGGTTTCATGACTTACATTCAGGTCTTTGATCCATTTTGAGTTTACTTCTGTGAATGGAGTTAGACAGTGATCCAGTTTCATTCTCTTGCATGTAGCTGTCCAGTTTTGCCAACACCAGTTGTTGAAGAGGCTGTCATTTCCCAATTGTACATCCATGGCTCCTTTATTGTATATTAATTAACCATATATGCATGGGTTTATATCTGGGCTCTCTGTTCTGTCCCATTGGTCTATGGGTCTGTTCTTGTGCCAGTACCAAATTGTCTTGATTACTGTGGCTTTGTAGTAGAGCTTGAAGTTGGGGAGTGTAATCCCCCTGCTTTATTCTTCCTTCTCAGGATTGCTTTGGCTATTTGGGGTCTTTTGTGGTTCCATAAGAATTTTAGAACTATTTGCTCTAGTTTGTTGAAGAATGCTGCTGGTATTTTGATAGGGATTGCATTGAATCTGTAGATTGCTTTAGGCAGGACGGCCATTTGACAATGTTAATTCTTCCTTTCCTTGAGCATGGGATGTATTTCCATTTATTGGGGTCTTCTTTAATTTCTCTCATGAGTGTCTTGTAGTTTTCAGGGTATAGATCTTTCACCTCCTTAGTTAGGTTTATTCCTGGGTATTTTATTCTTTTTGATACAATTGTGAATGGAATTGTTTTCCTGATTTCTCTTTCTGCTAGCTCATTGTTAGTGTATAGAAATGCAGCAGATTTCTGTGTATTAATTTTGTATCCTGCAACTTTGCTGAATTCAGCTATTAGTTCTAGTAGTTTTGGAGCAGATTCTATAGGGTTTTTTATGTACAATATCATGTCATCTGCAAACAGGGACAGTTTGACTTCTTCCTTGCCAATCTGGGTGCCTTTTATTTCTTTGTTTTGTCTGATTGCCGTGGCCAGGACCTCCAGTACTATGTTGAAAAGAAGTGGGGAGAGTGGGCATCCCTGTCTTGTTCCTGATCTTAAAGGAAAAGCTTTCAGCTTTTGGCTGTTAAGTATAATGTTGGCTATGGGTTTGTCATATATGGTCTTTATTACATTGAGGTACTTGCTCTCAATACCCATTTTGTTAAGAGTTTTTATCATGAATGGATGTTGAATTTTGTTGAATGCTTTTTCAGCATCTCTGGAGATGATCATGTGGTTTTTGTCTTTTTGTTGATGTGGTGGATGATGTTGATGGATTTTCAAATATTGTACCATCCTTGCATCCCTGGAATAAATCCTGCTTGATCATGATGGATGATCTTTTTGATGTATTTTTGAATTCAGTTTGCTAATATTTTGTTGAGTATTTTTGCATCTATGTTCATTAGGGATATTGGTCTGTAATTTTCTTTTTTTGTGATGATTTTGCCTGGTTATGGTTTTAGAGTGATGCTGGCCTCATAGAATGAATTTGGGAGTATTCCCTCCTCTTCTACTTTTTGGAAAACTTTAAGGAGGATGGGTATTAGGTCTTCACTAAATGTTTGTTGAAATTCAGCGGTGAAGCCATCTGGCCCAGGGTTTTGTTCTTAGGTAGGTTTTTGATTATCAGTTCAATTTCATTGCTGGTAACTGGTCTGTTCAGATTTTCTGTTTCTTCCTGGGTCATCCTTGGAAGGTTGTATTTTTCTAGAAAGATGGCCATTTCTTCTAGGTTATCCAATTTGTTAGCATATAATTTTTCATAGTATTCTATAATAATTCTTTGTATTTCTGCAGTATCCATCGTGATTTTTCCTTTCTCATTTTTGATTCTGTTTATGTGTGTAGACTCTCTTTTTTTCTTGATAAATCTGGCTAGGGGTTTATCTGTTTTGTTAATTTTCTTGAAGAACCAGCTCCTGCTTTCATCGATTCTTTCTATTATTTTATTCTTCTCAATTTTATTTATTTCTGTTCTAATCTTTATTATGTCCCTTCTTCTACTGACTTTGGGCCTTATTTGTTCTTTTCCTAGTTTCATTAATTGTGAATTTAGACTATTCATATGGGATTGTTCTTTCCTGAGGTAGGCCTGTACTGCAATATACTTCCCTCTTAGCACAGCCTTTGCTGCATCCCACAGATTTTGTGGTGTTGAATCATTGTTGTCATTTGTTTCCACATATTGCTTGATCTCTGTTTTTATTTGGTCATTGATCCATTGGTTATTTAGGAGCATGCTGTTAAGCCTCCATGTGTTTGCAGGACTTTTTTGTTTTCTTTGCCTAATTTATTTCTAGTTTCATACCTTTGTGGTCTGAGAAGCTGGTTTGTACAATTTCAATCCTTCTGAATTTACTGAGGCTCTTTTTGTGAGATCTAGTATATGGTCTGTTCTTGAAAATGTCCCATGTGCACTTGAGAAGAATGTGTATCCTGCTGCTTTTGGGTGTAGAGTTCTGTAGATGTCTGTTAGGTCCATATGTTCTAAAGTGTTGTTCAGTGCCTCTGTCTCCTTACTTATTTTCTGTCTGGTTGATGTGTCCTTTGGGGTGAGTGGTGTGTTGAAGTCTCCTAAAATGAATGCATTGCATTCTATTTTCCCCTTTAATTCTGTTAGTATTTGTTTCACATATGTAGGTGCTCCTGTGTTGGGAGCATAGATATTTATAATGGTTATGTCCTCTTGTTGGACTGAGCCCTTTATCATTATGTAATGTCCTTCTTTGTCTCTTGTGACTTTCTTTGTTTTAAAGTCTATTTTGTCTGGTACCAGTACTGCATCCCCTGCTTTTCTCTCCCTATTGTTTGCATGAAATATCTTTTTCCATCCCTTTACTTTCAGTCTGTGTATGTCCTTGGGTTTGAAGTGAGTCTCTTGTAGGCAGCATATCTGCTCTAATCTTTATTCTGTTCCTTGTTCTACTGACTTTGGGCCTCAAAGTCAGATTAGAGCAGAGTCTTCCTTTTTTATCCCTTCTGTTACTCTATGTCTTTTGATTGTACATTCAGTTCATTTACATCTAGGGTAATTATTGATAGATATGTACTTATTGCCATTGTAGGCTTCGGATTTGTCATTACCAAAGGTTCAAGAGCAGCTTCTTTATTATCTAACAGTCTAACTTAACTCACTTATTATGCTATTACAAACACAACCTACAGATTCTTTTTTTTCCCCTTCTTTTTCTTTCTCCTCCTCTCTTTATATGTTAGGTGTCATATTCTGTACTCTTTGTGTATCCCTTGACTGACTTTGGGGGTAGTCGATTTAATTCTGCATTTGTTTAGTAATTAATTGGTCTACTTTCTTTACTGTGGTTTTATTTTCTCTGGTGACAGCTATTTAGCCTTAGGAACACTTCCATCTAGAGCAGTCCCTCCAACATACACTGTAGAGACAGTTTGTGGGAGGTAAATTCTCTCAGCTTTTGTTCATCTGGAAATTGTTTAATCCCTCCTTCAAATTTAAATGATAATCTTGCTGGGTAGAGTACTCTTGGTTCGAGGCCCTTCTGTTCCATTGCATTATGAAATGAAAACTCCCTTCTGGCCTGTAAGGTTTCTGCTGAGAAGTCTGATGACAGCCTGATGGGTTTTCCTTTGTATGTGATCTTTTTTTTTGTCTCTGGCTGCTTTTAATACTCTGTCCTTTCCTCGATCTTTGCCATTTTCATTATTAGGTAGCTTGGTGTTGTCCTCCTTGTGTCCCTTGTGTTGGGAGATCTGTACCCCCACGGCCTGAGAGGTTATCTCCTTCCCCCAGGCTCTGGGAATTTAACAGAAGGACTGTCTTCCTGGGCTGGGAGAGCGGCTGCAGGCACGGTGTGACTCAGGTCGGGAAGCCCCACTGGGTTCCTCACTTGATGGCGGAGCAGAGGTAAAGCATGAGGAAAGGGGGAGGCGATGGTTCAGCCAGATCAAGGGCTGCAGAAACCTCAGCCGCATTTCCTTCTCCAGGTAGGGGAGGGCTCGGGCCGGCCCCGCCTCACCCCTCTCTGTAGCACGTCAACAGTTGCTTCAGGTGACCTGTGCTTGAGCTTCAGTTTAGGTGACATGGGACAAAGGTTGTACTGGGATCGCCATGAGAGGTAGAGGGGCCAGTGCAGGTGCCTGGCATGCAGGTAGCCCTTTCTGCACATTCGATGCCATCCATGGTTCTGTTTGGCTTTGCTGGACATAGAAGAATGACGTCAAGCCCATTGTCTTAAGGCAGAAGGAGCTGGGGATTTTTATTTGTTTGTTTTCATATTTACCGGGGAAAAGACCCCAGAAAGTTTCCATGTCAGCACTGTATTGAGTCAGGGGTCTTGACTGGGCTCCCTGACATGTAATGAGAAGGTGCCAGGCAGGTGTGGGCTGGCACACTGGGTCTCTGAAGGCAAAGAGCAGAGTTGCAGCACCGGCCAAGAAGCAGGAAAAAACAGTCTCAAAAGACAAGGCAATCGTCAGAGTAAGACAGCTGCGACAGAAATGCCCGATGGGGTATTTAAAATAAGTATGATTAATACATTGAGGGCTCTAATGGAAAAACCAGACCACATGTAAAAACAGATGGGTCTTGTCAACAGAGAGATGGAAACTCTAAGAACCAATCAAAAGAAATGCTGGAAATTAAAACCACAGCAATAAAAAATAAACGATGTCTTTGGTGGGCTCATCAGTAGATGTAACACAGCCCAGGAAAGAAGCTGAATTGAAGACAGGGCAGTGGAGGCTCCCCTGAGTGAAACGCAAGGAGAAGGGATGTACAAAACTACGTAACTGGACTAGTAGGGAAAGAAGAACAGAGCAGAGAAATACATCAGTAATAATGACAAAAAACTTTCCACAATTAATGAGAGGACACCTCACACACTTGCAGAAAGCTCAGGGAACACCTGACAGGATAAATACCCATCATACTCCTTGGTATTTAGCCAACGGAATTAAAAACTGTCATCCACACAAAAACCTGCACATGCATGTTCATAGCAGATTTGTCCATAACTGCCAGAACCTGGACGCAACCAAGATGACCGCCAGTAGGTGGAGGGATGAACTAGTCCATCCAGACAATGGAATAGTGTTCAGTGATGAGAAGGAACGCGCTCTCAGGCCTTGGAAAGTTCAGGGAAAACCTAAATGCATGTTGCTCAGTGAAAGAAGCCAGTTTGAAAAGGCCACACACTGTATAGTTCCATCTGTATGACTCTCTGGAAAAAGGCAAAACTACAGAGACAGTCAAGGGAACAGTGGGGGACGCTGGGGGAGGGGGAGCAGGTGGAGCACAGAGGACTTTAAGGGCACGGAGGCCACTCTGTATGATGCTGTAATGATGGGTATCTGTCATCGCAGCTTTGCCCAAACTCACAGGGCGTCCACTAAGAGTGAGCCCCAAAGTGACCTGGGGACTCCCGGCGATTATGATGTGTCCAGGTGGCTTCATCCTCAGTAAAGCATGACCCATTCTGGTGAGGGCTGGAGGTCATGGGGAAGGTCGTATCTGTGTGGGAGTAGGAGACGTGTGGGAAATCTCTGTCCCTTCCTCTCGATTTTGTTGTAAGCCTAGAACTCTTCTAAAAAATAAAAATAAAAGAAGAAAAAAGAAAAACTGCTTGCTGGAAAAAAGTGAATGAGTCATAAATATTTTCTTGGGGAAAAAAACCCTGAGGGCCTTCGTCACCCAACCATCCTGCAGGAAATGTTTTGGGAAGTTCTTTGGGCAGAAAGAAAACGGCGTAGGTCAGAAACGGGTCTCCGTGAGGAAGGGATATGTGAAGGGGACAGGAAAACTTTTATTTTTCTTATCCTTAATTGTCCTAAAAGATAACTTTGTTTAAAGCGACGGTAGTGCCAGCGTGTTGGGTGATCACAGCTTACAGCTAAGTGAAATGAATCACAGCAAACAGGACCGGAGGGAGGAACTGAGGGTGCTTTTATAACCTGCCTCCGCAGCACGTGAAGCACTGCGGTGCATTTGAAGGTGAACTGAGATCAGTTTAAAATGAATGTTATGAACCCAGGGCAACCCCTAAAATAATTTATAAAAGAAGTATGATTGGAAAACCAGAAAGTGCAGGAAGGTGGGGGAAAGAAACAAAAAACAAATGAAACAAATAAAAAACAAATACAAACAGGGTAGATATGAACCCAAATCTATCGATGATCACTTAAATGTCAATGGTCTAAATATACCATTATATTTAAATAAATTAAATTAAACAGTGTCAGAGTGGATAGAAAAAAAGACACATCTACAGGTCGTCCACAAGAAACACAATTTAAATAGAAAGACCAGATTGGAAAAAAAATAAAGGAATAGAGAAAGAAATACCAGGCTGACACCCATCAAAGGAAGCTGGAACAGCTCTATTAATTTCCGACAAAGCAGGCCCTGGAGCACAGACGCTGCTCAGGGATACAGGGGGGCATCATGTAATGGTAAGGGGATCAATTTTCCAAGAAATGTGGCAGTGCTGGCTGTGTATATACCTAACAAGAGCTTAAAAAAGGCAAAAAACTGAGCACTGAAAGAAAAAATAGATAAACCTCCCATGACACCTGGAGACTTCAGCATCCCTCCGTCAGTGACTGACAGATGAAGCAGGCAGGGGATCAGTATGGGCATCTCTGACCTGAACAGTACCATCCGTCAGCACGATCCAGCAATAGCAGAATGCACATTCTTCTCAAGTTCACATGGAATATGCACCGAGATAGACCACATTCGGGGCTCTAAATGAACATATCTAAGACAATAGAAATCACCTCGTGCATGCTTTCAGACTACAGTGGACTTAATCTAGCTACCAAAAACAAAAATATAGGTGAAAAACTCAATTCTCAAATAGTAATGAAACAACACACTTATAAATAACCTGTGGGACAAAAAAAGATTCAAGGGCTACTAAAAATATTTTGAACTAAATGAAAATTTAAAAAAAAATTATCGAAACTTGTGGATGCAAGAAAGCGGTGCTTAGAGGGGAATTAAGTACATATTAATATATGCATTTAATTTCTTTTTAATAAAAGAAGAAAGATCAAAAACCAATAACCTTGGCTCCCACCTGATTAAGCTAGAGGGAAAAGAGCAAATTAAGCTTAAAGCAGACTTATTCATAAAACTCTTATAAAAATTAGAGCAGAATCATGAATTGAAAACAGGAAACTAACAGAAAAATCAATGAAACAAAAATCTGGTTCTTTAAAAATATCAGTAAAATTGATGAACCCCTAACCAGGCTAACCAAGAAAAAAAGAGAGAAAATAAAATTGCTGGTATCAGAAACGAAAAAGGCATCATTACTATCCATCTTTCTCTTCCTCTTTCTCATCAGGGCACTAATCCCACCACAGGGCCCCACCCTCACGACCTCACCCAGCACTGACCACCGCCCAAAGGCCCCACCTGCATACACCACCCCACTGTGGGTGGGGCTGCAACACAGTGAATTTTTGGAAAACACAAACATTCAGTCCATAACAAAGCACACAAAAAGATGCGCATTATCATTTGTGTCAGGGAAATGCCAGTGAAAACAGTGAGGCCCCGGTGCACACCTGTTAGAGTGGCTGAAATCCAGAAATAACCACCCAAAGCTGGGGAGGACGTGGAGCGACAGGACTTTCATTCTTAACTGGTGGGAAAGCAAAATGGTGCAGCTGCTTTGGGAGGGCGTTTGGCTGTTTCTTATAAAGCTGCGGGAGGTCTTACCTTGCGATCCTACGGTGTCCCTCTCTGTCTTCACTCAAATGATCAAAAAGCTTACGTCCACACAAAATGCCACAAGTGACTGTTTATAGCAGCTTTACTCATAATCACCCCAAACTGGAAGCAACCAAGAAGGTCTTCATAGCCAAATGGATAAGCTGACATACATCAATTCAAAAAGATGCTGTCCAGCAATTAACAGGGAAAATCTATCAAGCCAGCTAAAGACAAAGATGATCTTAACTGCATGTTGCTGAGTAAAAGACAAAACCATGAAGATGGAAGAAAATGCCTTCTGCACAACAAAGGGAACTGTCAGAAACTGCCTGCGGGGTGGGGGAGAAGATTGCCAAACCATACATCTGATGAGAACTTAATATCCCAAATACATAAGGAACTCCTGCCACTCGACAGCAAAAAAACAAATAACCAGGTTAAAAAATGGGTATAGAACCTGAGGGGACCTTTCTCCAAAGACATACAGATAGCCAACAGGCACAGGAAAAGATGCCCACCACCACTCACCATCAGGGACAATGCATGTCCAAACCTCAGTGAGATACCACCTCACACCTGTTAGGATGGCCACTATCAAAAAAATGAGAGGTAAGTGTGTCAGGATGGTGAGGAAATATCAGGGCCTTTGTGCACAGTTTGTGGGCATTTGAAATGGTATAGCCATGGCAGAAAACTGTGGAGTTTCCACAAAAAGTTAAAAACAAACTTACCATGTGATCCAGCAATCCCACTTCTGGATATTTATACAAAAAATTACAGTCAGGATCTTGAAGAGCTATCTGTACCCCTACGCTCAAAGCAGCCTTATTTGAAATTGCTGAGATGTGGCAACAACCCGAATATCTTCAACAGACAAGTGGACAAAGAAAAGATGGTGTGCACAATGGAATATTACTCAGCCACAAAAAAGAAGGCTGAGAGGAAAATCCTGCCATTTTGACACATGAATGCACCTTGAGAACGTTACAGTAAGTGAAATTGGTTAGTCACAGAAGCACAGATACTGTATTGTTCTCCTTATGTGAATTGTCTAAAACCGTCAGATCCACAGAGGCAAAGTAGGCTGGTGTTACCAGGGGCTGGGAAGAAGGGGAGTGGGCAGCTGTTGTTCAATCGACACGAAGTTTCAGTTGAACAGGGTGAGTAAGCCCTGGAGATCTGTCCAACCTGTGCCTCTAGTTAGCAATACTGGATTGTGCATTAAAATCCAGTTAAGAGGAGTGCTTTCATGCCATCGCTGAAGAAAAAAAAAAGAAGAAAATACCCATCATGTATCAGTGCGGTGGGTTGCTTTTTTTTTTTTATGAAATCTTAAATCTCTACCATTTTATCACCTTTCCTGACCGAGCCACAGTGTGAATAACTGGAGACGTGGACTCCCAGTGTCCCACGGGTCCTAGAGTGGCGGGGGGACATTTAAGACAACCGTGGCTGCAGTCCAACGCCGTCCTGACTGGCTTGGCCAGAGGGCTTCTGCCCGTTGGGGGTGCCGCTTGGGTAGCGGCCAGTTCCCAGGACGACTTTGGCTATTTGCTCTGAGAGCGGCTCCCAGCCAGCCCACAGCATTCCGGAAGCATCTTCTCAAAATGCAAATCGAGGGCAAGTTTAGGGAGGGGTCCCCAGGCAGCCCGAGGATTGGAGGAACTGCCAGGCCAGGGGGTTGGTGGGGCTGTATCAACTTCTCTTCTGTCCCTTTCATGTCCCATGGCGGGAGAAAGGGACACGATAAATCCCACTGACTGGAGGCGGGGCCAGGCCCCTGGAAGGACCAGCGAGTCCCCTTTCAGCAAGAGGGCCATGAACGCAGGACGCACCTCTGTGTGCCTTGCCCGCAGCAAGGTGCAGGGGACTTGACGTGCACACACAGGCCCTGCTCTGGGAAAGACAAAATCAAAGTGGGTGGAGCCATTTGCTCAGTACCTACTTTCCTCCTGATGGCCTTTTACTACAGTGCCTGTGACTATCACAATAACCCCATTGAGTATTCATGTTCCCATTAGGGAAGCCCAAGGCTTGGAATGTTCTGGAACATGCGCAAGGCCCCAGGGCTGGTCAGTGGTGGTCCTTCCTTCAGACCTGGGATGGCAGGCTGTTTCCACCATTCCCTGTGCAGCCAGGGGATCTCAGCTGGGGGGTGACTCTGCCCCCAACCTCGGGGACATTTGGCAAAATCTGGAGACACTGAAGATTGCCACAACTGGGAGGTGCTTCTGGCGTCCAGTGGGCCAAGGCCAGGGAACTGCTGAGCACCCCCAAGCCCAGAGGACGACCCAGCCCCATGTGCCAGCAGTGCTGAGCTGAGAAACCGCCTTGCAGCTTCGTATCTGCTTAGGCGTCTCTAAAAGCTGGGAGAGCAACATTCTCAAAGGAAGCGAGAGAAGAGCCTTCCTAAGGGTGGGCAGCCATTCTGGGGAGGCGTGTCCCCTCAGTGTTACCCAGTGCCGCCCTGCAGGCAGACTCAGGCAGCTGCTCCTGCCATTGCCCAAAAGCCCTTGCTTTATGGCCATAAAGACCAGCTGCTGGGCCCGGGGTCAGGGGCTGGGGAGCAGAGGTGAGTCCTCGTAGGGCCTCTGCCTCGTCAGAGTCACAGTCTGAGACAGGCGAATGGGTCCCCCTCAGAAGCTGGGTCCACGTCCCGACCCCTGGAACCCATGAGTGTGACCTTAACGGGGGAAAACGTCTTATGGAATTACAGGCAGGCCTTTGAAGTGAGGTGATCCTGCATCGCCTGGGTGGGCCCTAAATCCAGTGACCAATGTCCATATGAGAGACAGAAGAGGGGGAGGCACACACATCACAGCAGCAGAAACTGGGGGAGCCTGCAGCCCCGGAGCTGGAGGAGGTGGGTGTGCCCTCCCCGGGGCCCACGGCTCCCCACGGATACCTTGATTTCAGACTCTGGTCTCCAGACTGTGAGACAATAAATGTCTGTAATTTGAAGCCGCCCAGCTTGTGGTGAGTCAGGACAAAAGTAAGACAATGGTTTTTGCCTTTTGCTTCCATGTCCGTGAAGGAAACCACCCCTGGCCGCAAGCCAGATGCATTAATGAGCCTGTGAATCTGGGGTACCAGGTCCCAAGCCCCCAGCCATTGGCTGGAAGAAACCCGGTCTCTGCCCTGCGCACCAGAGGAATAGATGTGTCTTTACTAACAAGCTGACGGTAGAGACTGTCGGCAGAAAGCACTCGGATCAGAGAGCGACATAAAAACATGAGTTAGTTTTGCTTTGTAAGAACAAAGCATAAGTGTGAGCTACACAAAAGAATTGCAGGATTTCTGTGACTCGTCACATGAGTTCAATGCTCTTATATTTAAAACTGGCATCATACAATTACAAAGGTGAATGGTGAAATTCATCCTGACACCTGAAATAAAAATTTTTTCTTTGCATACAATGACATGCAATTGCAAATTAAAAATACCAGGACAAGTCAACAGAGAGAGGCTGTGGAAATAAGGAAAAGCTTTCTATGTTAGTGTCTTTAATGGCACTTTATTCCTGCCTTTGGACAAGTGGTCCTGCATCGTCACTTTGGACTGGGCAAAACTAAGCAGCAGGGTCTCCCAGCTGTGGCACAAAGCCCTGTCCCCACGGCGACTGGCTCCCCTCCAGAGGTGGCTGCAGCAGAGGGGGGCCTCGGTGCTGACGGGCTTCCGGTGGGTCACATGCCCTCCACTGTCCCGTCTCAGTGGTGAGCCCCATGAAAGCCCACCCCAGCTGGGGGCACAGTCAGTCCCCCCAGCCCAGGCCTGCCCCATAGAGGGGTGGTTCCTGAAGAAGATCTGGGTGCAGTGTGGACCTGGGAAATAGATGCTGGGCGGCAGCCGGTGAATGTCCACACGTGCTCTGCTCAGACCTTCGGGTTGCCTTGGAGAATCCGCCATGTTAATTAATTATACATCCAACCCTTTGGTTACCATCCATCTCCCTGGTGAGCTCTGAGAGCGCAGAGACATGCCTTCCTGGGCCGCTGCGGAGCGCACGGGCGCGGAGTGGTGCCTGGGGAGCAGGAGGCCTCTGTCACTGCCTTTGGAGCACAGAATGAATGATGGAGGTCAGGATGCTCAATCAAGGTCACGAGAAGGGCGGACACCCAGGTCTCCTAACCAGCAGTCTACCATATTTTCTCTCTGTGCGGCTTTATTCAACTCTGCTTTGCCCTTGTCGATGATTCTACCAGCGCCCATTTTCATTCCTCATAAGCATGTCTGTCCATGCTAATGGCATCAATTTGTCTGACTTGGCTGGAGGTGGGAGGGCGTATACACAGAGGCTGGACTGTCACTTCTCCAGTAGCTGCCTTGCAGGCCTGTTAAACTTGACTCTGTAGCAGAGAGTCACCCTGGAGCTGTGGTCAAATATCAGGCAAATAGATGGGAGAAGCACGGAGTAATTAAGCCCTCTTAATGTTGCTTCAGAAATTAGTCAATAACAATCACAAATTACTCATTTGCCAGCTAATGTGACACGCAACGGGAGAGGGGAGCTGATTTCCAGCGTATTGCTCATTACCCATGAAAGGCGGGGGTGTGAAGTCGCTCAATTTCTGGCCAGGATTACCATCTGCAGGCGCACGAAGGTCCCGCTCTGGTTCCCAGCATCCTCTGGTCACTGCGAGGGGCCCCGAGTGAGCCACTGTCACTGGCTGGGGCAGGAAGGGGAGAGATAGCCCCCCACCTGCTTGAGCTCTACTTGTGGGCTGCCTGGGGATGTTCCCACTGGCTCATGGAGCCCCGACACAGGGGAATGGCTGGGCCTGACTGTGCTTCCCAGCACCCAGACGCAGCCCTGCAGAGATGTGCCAGGGCAGCTACTGGCAGGGGGTGAAGACGGCTTCTGGCCGTTCTGCACTCAGAGCCGATGACCTGGTTTGGTGATGTAAACACCCAAACATGAAGGAAGCTCTGAGATGTGCAGGCCCCGCCCTCGGGAAACATGGGGCCATCGCAAAGCTGTGGAAGATTCTGGCAGTGTCGCGGTAGGGGTACAATGATGGACTCCAGGCAGAGAGAACTGGGTTTGAATCCAGACTGCTGCCTGCCAGCTCATCCCACCGCTCAGACAAGGGGACTAAGGTTCAGTGACCAGTCACAGGACAACACCTCAAAGGGCTCTCCTTTTCCACAAGCCTATTTTCTGAATATTTTCTGTGATCTCTGCAGCCTGCAAGGCCCGAGCCAATCCACTCACTTCCTTCCACCCAACCCAGAAGAAAGGGGCAGTGGCTTCACACGTGTGCAAATTCGCCAGTACTCTGCCATCAGGAGTGGGAACCTGATTCCCGTCCCCTGAAGAGCGGTTGTCTCGGTGACTTGCTTCTAACGTGCAGAACATGGCAAACATGGCGTGGAGCTGCCGGAAGCTGCGGGGCGCCTGGGCTGCATGGAGAAGACACAGGACGGAGGTCTGGCCAGCAGCCAGCATCAGCCACCAGCCACGTGAGGAGGGGGACGCTGATGAATCCCCAGCAGGGCTGCCTGCTGGCTGCAGCCACACGAAGGGCCCCCTGGCTGAGTCCAGTCACCCACTGTGACCCCAGAAAGAGAAAAAATAAATGATATTTTGAGCCACCGCTTTCTGGGGTGGCTGCTTGCCCAGTAACAGATCGCTACAACACAGAACACGGTTCTAACGTGAGGTCCCAGACCTGGCAGCCCTTGGAGCTGGAGGGGGCAGACGCACAAAGAGGGGCCACCATTGACGGTGTGCAGCTGCCACAGTGCGGCCGCTGCTGCCAACCAGGGGCCACACGAAGGCGCCCTCTGCCCGCGGAGCCGCTCTCCAGAGCCCGTGTCAGCACGTGGCCTTCAAAGTTTTGTGCGAAGGTCATGTTGCAAACAAGTGTTTGCCTCCCCACTGGGTGTGGCAGGGGCTGTGGGGCGGTGGCCTCCCTGCAACGCATTCTCTACCATCCTTTACAGTCATACCTGTAAGCTGAGGCCGGGCCTTTCCTCAGGTGCCAGCTCGCCACGCTGCCCAAACGCGGCACACGAGTGCAGATTGTGGGATTGCTGCCTCTCCTTGCTTCTGGAGGAATCGAGTCTGGAGAGAGGCTATTAAGCTGTCTGGTTAGCTCCCCTCTCTGGAACACAGGCGGCCCCTTCTCCTCGGGATGGTGCCTGACTGCTCACGGAGGACTTCCTGCTGCCCCCAGTCCCTGGGAACCCCGGCGTGCCCATTTACATGGTGGCCCGTCTGTTCACCCACGACTTGTCGTTGCGATTTTCTTTTAGTTTCCTGACCCCCCCTGATCCTTTGCTGAAGAACAGAGTCCAGGAGATTCTCAGCACCGCTCTCCTGTGCTGAGGCTGTGGTCATTCACTCCGAGTCACCTGGTGGGCGAAGAGGTCCGTTCCCGCTCTGACCCCCGACGTCGTGGTCTGGGAAGGCGTCCCTCCCGCCTGCTGAATCGACCCCGAAAATCTTCCTATGGGACGCAGACATTGCCGGGGCCCCACTGGTGGGCACAGAGTTTCTCAGCCCAAACTGGGGCCCCCACAGACCTGAGCTCCCCCTGCCGGGAGGAGGGTCCAGCTTGGCTCTCCTGACTGGTGCAGGTCAGCCCCCACCAAGGAGAACTGCCCTGGACATAGTCACGGGCGGCGAGTACTTCCCAGGGCTCCCCCCGCCCTCTGATTCATATGCCTTCCCAGCCCTCTGCCCCTCACCTCCCTCTGCTGCCCGGCAGACTGTAAGGCCACAGCAAGATGCCAGCCTGGCTGTGCTCTTTTCAGAAGCTCCGGGGCAGGAAACTTGCAGTTTCTGGTGGCGGCCGGCAGTCCCTGGTGCTCCTGGGCTTGTAGATACATGGCTCCAACCTCTGCCTCTGTGTCCACACTGAGTGTGACTTGCGGTCAGAACTAAGAGAATCCATCTCTGGTGTTTTGAGCTGGTTTGTGCGGACTTGCCAGTGTGCTGTCAGACAAGATTTTCATGGCACAACAGGGGACCCTTCTAGGGGCCACCAGGCAGCAGAGGGCTGGGAAGGCATGTGAATCAGAGGGGGCAGGGACCCCAGGGAAGTACTCGCCACTCGTCACTATGTCCAGGGCAGTTCTCCTTGGTGGGGGCTGACCTGCACCAGTCAGGAAAGCCAAGCTGGACCCCCTCCGGGCAGGGGGAGACTGGGTCTGCGGGGGCCCCAGTTTGGGCTGAGAAACTCTGTGCCCATCATTGGGGCCCTGGCAATGTCTGCCTCCCGGAGGAAGAATTTTCAGGCCGATTCAGCAGGCGTGGTCAGAGCAGAAGCAGCATGAATGGACGTGTCTCCCCGTCTTTCCTGGTTCTTTGGAGGACACCCACCGTTGGATTCAGGGCCCTCACTAAAACCAGGATGATCCAGCTCATCGTGAGATCCTAAACTTAACCACATCTGCAAAGATCCTATTTTAAATAAGTCAACCTCACAGGTTCTGGGGTGAGGATGTGGACACACATTTGGGGGAACACTGTCTAGCCTACTATGTGCACTTCCCATAATCCCTCCTTCCTTCCCAGTCTACTTTGTGATAGATACTGTGTGAACCAATTCCTAACAGGATGAATTCTTGCTCAGCAAAAGGGGTGTTGACGTGCTGATGCTTTATCAAAGAAACTCGATCGGACAGACCCGCATACATTAGTCTTGGGTAGGCTGGTGCCTGGGCACGTGGGTCTGATCGGGGCGGCCCTGCAGGTGGTGTAGATGCATGCACTGCTGCATTTGTATGAAGGCACCACCTGTATTTATGGGGTGTCCTGCTTGGGGATTCACACAAGAAGAATGGAGAGAAAGATGCAACATTTCTGGCTATAAGATGGAGGAGGGGCCCATGAGCCAAGAAACGGGGCACCTCTAGAAGCTGGGAAAGGCACGGGGGTCAGGTTTTCCGGAGCCTCCCAAAGGAACATGGCCCTCCGATTCAGCCCAGGACAACTTCTGTGGGACTTCTGGGCTCCAAAACTGCAAGACACAAATCCGTCTGGTTTGAGGCCACTAATTGTGCGTGTGTTTGCTCCTGCAGCCGCAGGGACCCAGTACAGGCCGTGCCAGGATTCAGGGAATGCTTGGAGTAGCCGTGAGGGGCAGGGTGACCACCTCCCAGGGAGGGTGGAAATTCCAGGTGGGCTCCTCGTTTGGGGAGGGGAGGGGGTGAGAAGCTCTTCTGTGTGCGGATACCAGGCAGAAACACAAAGCTGTCGCTCCTGCAGGGGGGCTCAGACAAGAGGAAACGCAAGCGTGCAGAGGCTGCGCCTTCAGGACCGTGCCGGGGATGAGGCAGAGGCCGGGGTCTGGTAGGAGCTGGGGGGCTGCTGCTCTCTCTGCACATTCCCGGGCTCTGGCCTCTCCCCTTCCGGCAGCTGCTGCCCCCTCGCCGCCTCAGAGTTCTCGCTGGGCCTTCAGAAACGGGTAGAAGTAATCTGCCCAGCCAGCACTCTTTTCAGTTCTTCATGAAAATAACCACGTGGCTTCTGTTTCCCGACTGGACCCTGGGCTGCATCATCATAAGGGCCACAGATTGCCCGTTCGGGGAGGCTACCAGGAAGGGGTTCATTCCATTGGGCCCCTGGGGAAGACGCCAGTCCTTCCTGGCATCCTGTGATGCCTAACACGTGTGTCCGTCAGACCAGCCCTGCCCTCCTCCACAAGCCTGCACTGGACATTTCCCAGCCGGACTCACTGCAGAGGCCATGCTGTGCCCTGAAGCTGCTGAGCCCACAGCATGGCCAGCAATGAAGGAGGCAGCTGCACAAACTCAGGCGTCCAGGCATGGGGGGCCTTCACTGCCAGTGCTCCCAGCACCAGCCCTGTGTCCCCTCAACAGGGACGCTTGCGAAGAGCGGAGCCCTGGGGACACGGTCCGATGCTGGCTGGCAGATGTGGAGCAAAGCTCTCATTTTAGCCAGTGCAGTCGTTCTGCAAGGCTGAGGACAGAGGCCTGACATGTCCTTAGGAATATTCTCTAGGTCCCTGGGGAAAATGCACACAGTTTCCAAGAAGGCCAGCCTCCCCAAAAGGCTGCTGGGGCAGGGAAGCCCCAAATCTTTGCTCGTGCCCTGTCTGCATTTTCTCTAGAACCTTCATGGGGTGGCACTGTCAGGACTCATGTCTTTCAGCTCCTGGGGCATCTGGGCCTGTCCCTCCGAGGTCGTCAGGAGCCCCTGCCTCCCTCCTGGGTTAGTGGACAGCACTTGGTTGCTAGGGTCTCTCAGATGCCACGTGGAGACCCGGGGCCGCCTGCTTAGCCAGCCAAAGAGACTGAGATGTTGCTTTTCTGCTTTTCTCTGGTCCCTAGAAACCTGAGCTCATGCAACGTGTTCTTTTCGGGTGAAAAAAAGAAAAATCTTCATTCATCATTGAGTCTGTGTGGCAGAGCAGGCAAAATGGTGAAAGATAACATTTTTCCTGTTTTTTATCTGTGCTGTGTGGCCACTTCTCCCTCCTTGTTGTTTGGTTTTCCCGTGTGAGAAGCGACGCACACATCTTATTCCGTGGCCTCCCCTCCAGAGGGTCACAGCAGAGGGTGGCTTGTCTGGCAGCCCTGCTGTGCGCACATTTACACTCTTACTTCCTTTTTCTTTGCACAGCCTGTGTTAGTGTCCTGGGGCGGCCGTATCAAACGACCACTAATTCAGTGACTCAAAACAGCAGAAATTGATTCTCTCACACTGGAGGCTGGAAGTTACAAATCAAGGTGCGGGCAGGGCTAGGTCCTCCGGAGTCTGGGAGGGAGCATCCCTTCTGGGACCCTCTTTGGATTCGTAGACAGCTGGCGATCCCCGGCATCTCTTGGCTGATACACGCATCCCTCCAGTCTCGGCTCCACCTTCTCCTCTGTGATTGATGCCTCTCCTCTATTCTCTGAGGACGCTGGTCCCTGGATTTAGGGCCCACCCTAATCTGCCCACCATACCTGCCATTATAAATCTATCCAAACCCGCAGAATGTACAACACCGAGAGAACCCTAAGGTGCACTGCAGCCTCTGTGTGGTGGTGACTTGGGGACCCAGGCTCACGGACCGTAACACGCGCCCCACGCTGTGGGGTACACACTGGGGAGGCTGTGTGGGTATGTTGTGGGGACAGAGGGTACATGGGATATAGGGATTTGTTCTTTTCAGTTCATTTTTGCTGTGAACCTATAATTGTTTTCTAAAAAAGGGTGACTTATAGATAAAAAATTTTTTAAATATGGGATGCATGGTCAAATGTGAATTTCAGATAAGCAAAGAAGAATTCCTTTCTATACCGCGTGCCCTCCTTGGATTCTCGTGCTACAGAGTATTTATTCACGGGCAAGCTTACTTTGTAGAGAGACGGGAGGGGAAGAGCAGACTTGGGGGTGAGTAGTTTCTCGTTGGACCAGAGGCCAAGGGCTGGGGCCAGGGCTTCCCCTCTCCAGGAAGGGGTGTCGCCACCTCCTTGCCACCTGCTTCGTCCCCCAGACGGAAGTTCAGACCTCTGTCCATAAAAGGGCGAGGCCAGAGCCCTGGGCCTCGGCTTCACACACTCTCCGGGTGAGCAAGGCTGCTCTGTGTCCTCCTGGATGTGACGGCGTCCCTTGGCACAGTGAAGGGGACAGCCCTGTGGGACAGGTTTCATGGATCAACTGCCCCAAATTATAGCATTTCACCAGCACTCTGGCACCTGACGTGTTCTTGGGGGATTCCTCTCCTGGCAGTGAGATTCTGGCCTTGAGCATCGTGCCGACGATTGGAATCCCCCGATCCAGTTGCATTCAGATCGGTCCTTCAACAATCCTGCGTTGCATCCCTCAGTCTCGCGAGCCAGGCTGTGGGCTCCAGACATGCCTGGCGGCCCTGACAGCGTCCAGCCTGCCGGCCGAGTGTCAGCACCCGCTTGGTCATCACTGGATGAAGGAGCAGCTGAGTAGTGTAAGGAGCACGTGAAGTCTAAGGTTGCAGATCTGCCTGGACAGCTGGTGTGGGCACCTGGCTGGAGACGGCTGCGTTCCCTCTCCAGTGCACCCAGCATCCAAGGCCCGTCCTCGACTGCACCTGAAGGCCAGGGTTCCAGCTTGCCGCACCCTGCAGCAGGGACAGGAGAGAGAGGACCCAGGAAGACTGCAGGCCTGCCCTTCATGGGCACGTGGGGTGCTCCCGCTATCTCAACTCTGCTTTTAATTAAAAGTCACCTGTTTTCCTCCTGTTTCAGTGACAGATGGAGGGGCTGGCACTTTAAGGCAGACTCGTAAAGGGAAAAAGGCAAGCCAGATCGACAGTTAACAGAAGGGAAGATGCAATGATGCACACATCCATGAAGAGCCTCTCGACTCCACCAGTAACCAGAGGAATGCACATTAAATCCTGGGGATTCCCTCTACACCCATCAGAGCTGCAAAAGTCAGAGGATTTGGCTAAGGCCAAGCACGGGCAAGACAGCGGCCAGGCAGGAGCCTACAAGACTGAGGTGGGGGGCAGATCTGGAATGAGCCAGTCTGGAAAAAGATTTGCAGGGCCGTGAGGGTCTGCAGTCCAGTGATCAGGCTCACGAAGGCCCATGAGAAACCCTCCCTCCATCCTCCCCAGCAGGACACGTGCTCAGGATGAGCCCAGCACTGAAGTGAGGGTCTGGGGCAGCCAGCATCCGGCAGGCAGAGGCTGGGTTGTAAAACGTTGTGGAACATTTACATTTTACTAACATAGGTCGACCACATAGGAGTCTCACTCCGTGGAGCAGGTGTGCACACAGCAACGCAGAGACAGCTCAAAACAACAGTGAGTACACCCAGTCCTTGAGGACAGCCACTGTCATAAAGGCAGGAAGTGACAAGTGCTGACCAGGATGTGCAGAAATTGGAAACTTATGCACGGTTGGTGGGAATGTAAAATGGTGCAGCCACAAAAGAGAACAGCGTGGCAGTGCCTCAAGAAATTAAACACAGAGCTACCATATGATCCAGGGTATACACTCAGAAGAACTGAAAGCAGAGTCTCAAAAAGATATTTGCACACTCATGTGTACACCAGCATTGTTCATAGTAGCTAGAACGTGGAAGCAACCTACGTGTCCACCACTGATGAGTGAATAAACAAAACACAGTCCAGCCACACAGCAGAATATTATTCAGCCTTGGAAAGGAGGGATAATCTGACATGTGCTACAGCATGGATGAACCCTGAGGACATTATGCTGAGTAAAATAAGCCAGTCACAAAAGGACAAACTTATTTGCAGTCCCTGGAGTCATCAGATTCAGGTGTAGGATGAGGGGTGCCTGGGGCTGGGGGGATAAGTGAGGCCTTTAAAGCTAAATGAGGTTAAAAAGGTGGCTGCTTATCCAGTAGGACTGCTGGCCTTGCGGGAAGAGGAGAAGAGAGAGATCTCTGTCTGCACACACGAGGATTCAGTGAGTTGGTGGCCATCTGGCAGCCAAGAAGACAACCCTCATCATAAATCAGAGGGCACCTTGATCCTGGACTTTGTAGCCTCCAGAACTACACGAAACAAGTTTCTCTGGTGTAAGCCGTCCCGTCTGCCCTATCTTGCTGTGGCAGCACCAGGCTGACTCAGAGGAACTGAAACGAAGACCCCGACATCCTGGGAGTTTACGGCAGCACGGGCCCACGTCTCACTCTGGTCCGTGTCCAGTGTGTATCGGCTGGAGCTCTGCACACGTCTGCTTCATTTTCGGTGTGAGGAGCAGCCTGTGTCTGCCGGTCTTGGGACACAGGGATCTCATGGCAATGAGAAGACGGTGACGGCAGGACCCTCTGCTCACATTTCCCCACCAGGGCCCATCACGGTCAGGCCTAATGCCGGTGGGGCAGAGGGACACTCCAGGGGCACGGGCCAGCGGGAGGGCGACAGACATGCTCACGCGTGTACAGTCTGTCCTACGCGAACCCTCTCTGTTGGCAGCCAGCTGATCAGAGCAGACGAGGCTGATACTGGAGCTCCTCAGAAGGAAGTAAGAGACAGAAAGGCACAGCCCGACTCCCGATAAATCTGGATTTTCCTGATTCGTGAATCATTAAATTACTCTTTTTTCTTACTAAGCCAATCAAGGTGAGTTCTCTGCCCCCAGAAACGTAGGAATTAAAAGGGTGCTAATATAAAGGGCTCCATAGACCTTTCTCCCGAAGCAAGGGCACAGTGTTTTTCAATTTTTAAAAATTGTGTGGGTGGTTGAGTCCAGTTCAGCTCAGCCGGGTTCACAGGTGGAAGCCCAGAGAGGAGCCACGTGGCCTCCCTTGGCCTGGCAAGGTGGCAGCAGGGATGCTGCCGGGTGCCCTGGTAAATGTGTCCCAGCTGCAAATCGGGTGGCATTTGTGGGAGGGAGGAGGGTTTCTGGCACTCGCTGCTTCCCTTGGTGTAAATGCTCCCATGACGGGCAGTTTCAGGAACCATGGTGTTCTGGGGCTTTCCAGGGAAACAGAGCCGATAGGGTATATATCCTATACGTACATATGATTAATTACCAGGAACTGGCTCATGGGCACGCTGGCTCCCACGGCCCGGCCAGGCTGACTCGGGAGATCGGCCATCACGCGGGGTGACATCACTGATGGCAGAGCCGGGGAGAAGTGGGCAGTGGCCGCTCTGGAGCACAGCCAGCCTCGGGGGCACGCCGCGCCCCGCTGATCCGGGTCATCACACCGGAGCTTGTTCCGCTGTGCTTCCCAGGCTCTGCACATTCTTGCACAGACCTCTGGGTCCAGCGGGGCTTTCTCACGGACGCCGTCCGCGTCTCTGAACAATCCGGCCCTGTTCTATTGTTTATTGGGTAAACAAGCTGGGTTATGAAGAAGCACCCCCTCCTTCCTGACTCTTGTGCCGCACAACCAGCCCGACCAGCCAGGCCTGTTCTGAGCCAGGCGGCCGGCGGCGTCCCATCCGCTTTGACGCCAAGGAGCCTGGGACACTGGCAAGTGGGCCTCTGAGGAGCCGGAGCCCTCCCGCTCCACGATCGGCAGCGCCCTTTCTGCTCGATGAGATCAGGAAGTCCCTTAAGAAAGCCAGTTTCACGCAACCCTTACTGAACGTGTTTATTCAACACAGAGCAACTGAGGACTTTGCCATGCCCGGCCCTGGACCTGGTGGCGGGGACACGGCCCCTTCGTCAGTCTGGGTGGGGAGAGGCACCCCAGCCGGTAAGGCCAGCCCCACAGTCAACTGAGCGATGGGAGCAACGAGGGATGCGTGGTGCCCTGGCCCTGGAACAAGGAGATCTGCCTGGAGGGGACACCGTCCCAGGGGAGGCTTGAGGTTGCACAGCACTGGAATTGCCCAGGAGACATGGGAATGACAGACAGGACGCTCCAGGGTGTCTGTGGGCCCCCAGGGCACTGAGTGTCAGCCTGAAGGGGCCCGCTGACCTTTCTCCCCCGCCCCCTGCACTGGGGATTGGTGCTGCAGCAGTGAGGGCTCCGGGGCAGGCATGGGGTGCTGTTGGAAGTGAGAGGTCTCACGTTGCTCCAATGGACCCAAAATGGCTCTGGGTCCCAGAAGGCCACAGTTCAGGGGGCCCTGGAGTTCCCGGATCCATTCCCGTAGGGTGTGTCTCCTTAGGGAGGTGCTCAGACGCTGCTGTGTCCTGTAGGGGCAGCCCAGCATCCCGTGGACCTGTGCGCTCCACCCAGCGCCCCCAGAAGACAGACCCTCTGGGCGTGCCCTGGAACTGGGGGCTGCCTGAGGACCCTGCAGCTACCGCTGCGACAGTAACCCCACCCCGCCCACCCCTGGATTCTGCAAGGCCCTGGACTGGACTGTGTGCAGGACAAAGGAGGTGTGTCCAGGTGGCCTCACTCCCTCCCGGTACCTGCCTTCCCTGTGAACAAAGAGGCCATTGAGGATTCCCGCTTCCGGAGCCGCTGGCCTGTTTATCTTCCTCAAGGTGCAATCGGATCGAAGTGAGGGAGGCTCAGCAGGGGTAATGCCATGATTACTGTAGGGCTCCAGCAAAATTGCAAAAATGTACCCCTTGAGTAATCCCCAAACAGCCTCACCAGGCAGGGAGCCCAGACTCCAGGGCAGCCCGGAAGCGCCCATTTAATTTTCCTGAGTGTTTTTGTGGCTGAAGCCCAGCGAATGATAACCTTTGCCAAAAATTTAAAATGAAATTATTGTGGGTGTTTCTAATGTAAATCATATCAGAGTCATCGTTCACGTTGGGGTCAGACTGAGAGCCAGACCTCAAGGTCATCCTGGGGTCCTCGCCACCTAACAGTGAAGTGACTGCCGGGTCTCCGCCTGACCCACCCCTGCAACTCCCCCTGCCCTGTGGGCCTGGGACCATTACCTAAAATTTCAGGCCGTTTTCACTTGGTCCGCTGGCTTTCCAGGGACTCGAGCCCCATCTTTTCCAGGGATGGTTTATCAAGCTTCCTGCCTGACAGCTGCAGCCAGTTCCGTATGCCCAAGACATGGAACAGCTCCCACCTCAGGATCTCACTTCATACTAAACAGAACTCAGACTCAGATGTTATGATTCCCCATATTTTCAGAATGGAAACAGGCTCAGAGACGCAGTGAGATACTGAACATCACACAGCTGGCAGGTGGCGGGGCTGGGATTTCATCATTTTATAACTTTATTGATGTAGAAGTGCTGTGCAATACATGACCCATATTTAAATGTACAGTTTGTTAAGAGTTGACGTATCTACACACCAAGGTTTCAGCCTCAGGGCTCTTGGCCTTGAGGCTGGAGGATTCTTTGATCTGGGAAGGTGGGTGGCTGTCCTGTGTGTGACAGGATGTTTACTGGCAGCCCTGGTGGCCTCTGCCATGAGCCCCCAGTAGCAGCCCCCAGGTGTGGTGGCTAAAGTGTAGGCAGTGTCACCTGAGGGGCAAACCGCCCCCCTCTGGCCCATGGGGTACATGCATGCCACATAAGCACTGACTCATCCTGCATCCCCAGGTTCCTTTGTGGCCCTTGACAGGCCTCCTTCCCACATGACCCTGGTGCCAGGCCACTGCCTGCTCCCTGTCACTGTATTTTTCTGGACCTTTATACAAATGGAATCATACATTATGGACTTTTGAAAAATATCTGTCTTTCGCTCAGCATCATCATTTTCGATTGACCCAGATTGTCGGGGCTGCATCCACAGCTGCTCCTCTGCACCCAAGTGGCCTCTGTGGCGTGGACGCACCACACTTTGCTTACCTGTCACCTGCTGCCGGACGTCTGGGGTGGTTCCAGGGTTTGGCTGTTACAGAGCAAGCTGTTAGTGGACACGTGCTTTCATTTCCCTTGTGTGGGCACCAGGCCGTGGGGTTCTGGGGCTTAAGGCAGGGCTGTGCTTAGCCTTGTGAAGAAACTGCCACGCAGTTTTCCAAAGTGGCCACGGCTCTGACCCGTTTCCCCTCTTTTGTTCTCTTTGTACCCCACCCACTGGCTTCCCAGGTCAGGAGGGCAGACCCAAGTGGGTGGGATTCCTGGGTATGGGAAGACCAGCAGGATTATGGGCCACCTAGGACCTGCCAAGAGGAGACAGAAGGGCACGATGTCAGGGGGCTGAAGACTTCGCCTCCTCCACGGGGCGGTGCCGGTGCCAACCAGGACTTGGCAGCCCCACTGGACACCCACACTTCATTCCCCCTGGATGGTAAAGCTGCCTTGTGGGAGCCTGGGGCCTCCCCTCCCCAGGACAGGTCACAGTCCATGGACAAATTAGCCAATTTCAATGACTGAAGTCTTTCAAACCAGGAAAGATGCTCCCGTATTTTCTTGGAGACCTACCTCTTGGGTGTCAATTTTCACATGGCTGTTCCACACATTGATTTAGTGTCAAATTCTATTTATCTTTTTTCCTCTTGGCTGCAGCCATGAATATTATATTTGGATCATAGAAATGCATACACAAGAAACTTCCAGAAAACATCATATGACCACTTATTTGTTTTCCATTTGCATGGCTTCACGTCTTAACTGCAAGTTCCACTAAAATGGAGAATTTTTCATCTACAGGATAGACCTAGAAGGGCTGGAGAATTGACCAGGTCTTTATAAAATGTTTTCCTTTCTTTACAATCCTTTAATAAAGATTTTTAAATTGATCTAATGACACAATGGATAATCCTGAATTCTTGCATTAAGTGAGATTTCTTTTTTCAAAGCTAAATATGATCTTTTTGAATAGGTAAACAAAGAAGGGTACAAAGACTTAATTTTTCTTATTTCTAAAAATATGGAGATTAAAATTTAATCCATAATTTTAATGAGAAACAGATTAGTTCTGTGTAATATATTAAGAATTAGTCCTGGATATATTAGTATTTTAGGTCACTATGTCTGCTCACTCAGAGACTGGTTAAACTTCAGTTTTTTGGCTTGTGGGTGAATCAAGGTCATTTGAAAACATGTTACTGGGAAATTTTTCTGAAATGACATCAAGAAACTATTATCTTTGATAAGTGAGGCCAGGGGTCAGAGAAGGAGAAAGACTTACTTTTTTCCATTGAATATCCCTTTTATAATGTTTGGAATTTTTTTATCATCTGTGTAATAATTTTATAATTTAAAAAGAATGTATGAACAGATGGACCTAACAGACATCTATAGAACTCTACATCCAAAAGCAACAGGATACACATTCTTCTCAAGTGCACATGGAACATTCTCCAGAACAGACCACATACTAGGCCACGAAAAGAGCCTCAGTAAATTCCAAAAGATTGAAATTCTACCAACCAACTTTTCAGATCACAAAGGTATAAAACTAGAACTAAATTGTACAAAGAAAGCGAAAAGGCTCACAAACACATGGAGGCTTAACAACATGCTCCTAAATAATCAATGGATCAATGACCAAATCAAAATGGAGATCCAGCAATATATGGAAACAAATGACAACAACACAAAGCCCCAACTTCTGTGGGACGCAGCGAAAGCAGTCTTAAGAGGAAAGTATATAGCGATCCAGGCACACTTGAAGAAGGAAGAACAATCCCAAATGAATAGTCTAACATCACAATTATCAAGACTGGAAAAAGAAGAACAAATGAGGCCTAAAGTTAGCAGAAGGAGGGACATAATAAAGATCAGAGAAGAAATAAATAAAATTGAGAATAAAACAGTAGAAAAAAATCAATGAAACCAAGAGCTGGTTCTTTGAGAAAATAAACAAAACAGATAAGCCTCTAGCCAGACTTACTAAGAGAAAAAGAGAATCAACACACATAAACAGAATCAGAAATAAGAAAGGAAAAATCACAACAGACCCCACAGAAATACAAACAATTATTAGAGAATACTATGAAAACCTATATGCTAACAAGCTGGAAAACCTAGAAGAAATGGACAACTTCCTAGAAAAATACAACCTTCCAAGACTGACTAAGGAAGAAACACAAAATCTAAACAAACCAATTACCGGCAAAGAAATTGAAGTGGTAATCAAAAAACTACCCAAGAACAAAACCCCCAGGCCAGATGGATTTACCTCGGAATTTTATCAGACATACAGAGAAGACATAATACCCATTCTCCTTAAAGTTTTCCAAAAAATAGAAGAGGAGGGAATACTCCCAAACTCATTCTATGAAGCCAACATCACCCTAATACCAAAACCAGGCAAAGACCCCACCAAAAAAGAAAATTACAGACCAATATCCCTGATGAATGTAGATGCAAAAATACTCAACAAAATATTAGCAAACCCAATTCAAAAATACATCAAAAGGATCAGACACCATGACCAAGTGGGATTCATCCCAGGGATGTAAGGATAGTACAACGTTTGAAAATCCATCAACATCATCCACCACATCAACAAAAAGAAGGACAAAAACCACAGGATCATCTCCATAGATGCTGAAAAAGCATTTGACAAAATTCAACATCCACTCATGATAAAAACACTCAACAAAATGGGTATAGAGAGCAAGTACCTCAACATAATAAAGGCCATATATGACATATATGATAAACCCACAGCCAGCATTATACTGAACAGCGAGAATCTGAAAGCTTTTCCTCTGAGATCGGGAACAAGACAGGGATGCCCACTCTCCCCACTGTTATTCAACATAGTACTGGAGGTCCTAGCCACGGCAATTAGACAAAACAAAGAAATACAAGGAATCCAAATGGCTAAAGAATAAGTTAAACTGTCACTATTTGCAGATGACATGATATTGTACATAAAAAACCCTAAAGACTCCACTCCAAAACTACTAGAACTGATATTGGAATACAGCAAAGTTGCAGGATACAAAATTAACACACAGAAATCTGTGGCTTTCCTATACACTAACAATGAACTAATAGAAAGAGAAATCAGGAAAACAACTCCATTCACAATTGCATCAAAAAGAATAAAATACTTACAAATAAACCTAACCAAGGAAGTGAAAGACCTATACCCTGAAAACTACAAGACACTCTTAAGAGAAATTAAAGGGGACACTAACAAATGGAAACTCATCCCATGCTCATGGCTAGGAAGAATTAATATCGTCAAAATGACCATCCTACCCAAAGCAATATACAGATTTGATGCAATCCCTATTAAATTACCAACAGCATCCTTCAACAAACTGGAACAAATAGTTCAAAAATTCATATGGAAACACCAAAGACCCCGAATAGCCAAAGTAATCCTGAGAAGGAAGAATAAAGTGGGGGGAATCTCACTCCCCAACTTCAAGCTCTACTACAAAGCCACAGTAATCAAGACAATTTGGTACTGGCACAAGAACAGAGCCACAGAGCAGTGGAACAGAAAAGAGAGTCCAGACATTAACCCAAACATATAGGGTCAGTTAATATTTGATAAAGGAGCCATGGACATACAGTGGGGAAATGACAGTCTCTTCAACAGATGGTGCTGGCCAAACTGGACAGCTACATGTAGGAGAATGAAACTGGATCACTGTCTAACCCCATACACAAAAGTAACTCAAAATGGATCAAAGACCTGAATGTAAGTCATGAAATCATAAAACTCTTAGAAAGAAACATAGGCAAAAATCTCTTGGACATAAACATGAGCAACTTCTTCATGAACATATCTCCCCGGGCAAGGGAAACAAAAGCAAAATGAACAAGTGGGACTAAATCAAGCTGAAAAGCTTCTGTACAGCAAAGGACACCATCAGTAGAACAAAAAGACATCCTACAGTATGGGAGAATATATTCATAAATGACAGATCCGATAAAGGGTTGGCATCCAAAATATATAAAGAGCTCACACACCTCAACAAACAAAAAGCAAATAATCCAATTAAAAAATGGGCAGAGGAGCTGAACAGATAGTTCTCCAAAGAAGAAATGCAGATGGCCAACAGACACATGAAAAGATGCTCCACATCGCTAGTCATCAGAGAATGTAAATTAAAACCACATGATATATCACCTCACACCAGTTAGGATGGCCACCATCCAAAAGCAAATGTTTGTGAGGATGTGGAGAAAGGGGAACCCTCCTACACTGCTGGTGGGAATGTAAATTAGTTCAACCATTGTGGAAAGCAGTATGGAGGTTCCTCAAAATGCTCAAAATAGAAATACCATTTGACCCAGGAATTCCACTTCTAGGAATTTACCCTAAGAATGCAGCACTCCAGTTTGAACAAGACAGATGCACCCGTATGTTTATTGCAGCACAATTTACAATAGCCAAGAAATGGAAGCAACCTAAGTGTCCACCAGTAGATGAATGGATAAAGAAGATGTGGTACATATACATAATGGAATATTTTTCAGCCAAAGAAGAAAGCAAATCCTACCATTTGCAACAACATGGATGGAGCTAGAGGGTATTATGCTCAGTGAAATAAGCCAGGTGGAGAAAGACAAGTACCAAATGATTTCACTCATCTGTGGAGTATAAGAACAAAGAAAAACTGAAGGAACAAAACAGCAGCACAATCACAGAACCCAAGAATGGACTAACAGTTACCAAAGGGAAAGGGACTGGGGAGGATGGGTGGGAAGGGAGGGATAAGGGCGGGGAAGAAGAAAGGGGGCATAACGATTAGCATGTGTAATGTGGGAAGGGGCACGGGGAGGGCTGTGCAACACAGAGAAGACAAGTAATGATTCTACAGCATCTTAATATGCTGATGGACAGTGACTGTAATGGGGTGTGGGGGGGGGACTTGGTGATGGGGGGAGCCTAGTAAACATAATGTTCTTCCTGTAATTGTAGATTAATGATAACAAAATAAAATTTAATTATTTGATTAATTAATAAAAAAAAGAATGTAAAGCATGATTGGTGAAAATCACCCATAATTCTCAATCTCAAGAGGCAAATATTGACAACCTCTTGGTACATATTCTCACAAGTGAGTTCATATGTATTTGTGCATGCATGCTTGTAAAGTTATAAATAAATAGAAAATAATGGTAAAAATGTTTTCAAAGTAGCCATATTTTGGACTACATCATATTGGAGGCATTGTTCTGCATTAACAAATATGCATCTTAATGCTAAAGTCGAACAGATGTTTGTGATCAGGCCTATTCAACATTCTAAATGCATCAGTCAGCTTATGTCGCAGTAACGAACGACCCCACAGCATTAGTGGCTTTCCCATTCCGGGCTCACTCACAGGGCTGCAGGTCGGCTGTGGCCCTGTCAGCTCCCCGCTGGGCTCCCCTGGGCCGGGTGTGGGGCTGTGGGCTGGCTAAGCTTCAGGTCAGCTCTGCTCCATGCGTCTTTCACTCTGGGACTGAGGCTAGAGGAGCGCTGGCATCTGGGATTGGCTTTCTCCTGGTGGACATGAGGTGTGTGGGGGCGCAGCACCTATGCTATGCTCCCACGGCCAGCTCTGGACGGTGGGGCCCACCCAGAGTCCATGGGACAAAGCAAGCCATACCAATGGGGTGGGAAGTGCACCCCACCCATGGAGGGGTGACAGGGTGGGCGAGTAGAACAGCTATTTACTGAACAACAAATGCTGTGGTGCACATTATGGGAAGAAAGAAAAAGGAAGTTGGGTTTCGTTGAGCAAGCCAGTAACAGGAGCACTGGGAACCGAGCGCCTGAACTGATTGGCATCTTGGTGTGGGACTGCAGTCCTTTCAGCCTCACTCCATATCGTTTCTCAGACTTGCATGTGTGTTGGTGACTAGAATGTAATTTATGGCCTTAATACTGACCATGTTAATAAGTAATACACTTACTATGAGCATGTAACTTAGAGGGCCACATTGAATTCTTGCCACAACTGGATGAGAGTTATCACCATTACCCCATTTGATAAACGAGAGAGCTGAAGTCTAGAAGATACATTCCTTGTCCAAATTCACTTAACGGGCAGACTCAGATGTAGGTCTGTGTGACGTCAAGTTCATGTACACATAGACTTTCCTGCCACTCCTTTAGGAGGGAGTGTGTGTCTGTGCGTGCACATGGATGTGATTTTAACATTCTCCTTCTCATTGACATAGGAGGGGAGTAGGTTGTGTGCCCCCAAGGAGAGGAAGTTGCTGATATCAGATTAACCCACCCAACAGTGGGAGCCAAAAAGGAAGGCTTGGTCACTGGGAAAGTGGCGTCTGCATTTCCATATAACACATCTCCGCAGTGCTAGCCTGCGGAGGCTGGCCGGTCCTGTTTCCGGGTGTCCAACCCTTCCTGACCACAGAAGGAATGTCACATTTCCCTTTTGAGGTTAGATGTGGCCACGCGACATCCCCTGGCCAATGGGCATGAGGGAAAGCAGAATGTAGAAGCCTTTAAGAGCTGGGGAGGGTTCTCTTCTCTCTCTCTTCTTTACCCTGACAATTTTGGAGGCATGTGGAGGATGGCTGTTCAGGAGTGCCACCCAGGTCCATGGTGGTGAGTGAGAAACAGAGCATTCCTGCACTCAGCTAGCTGGCACTGGGGGATGTTTGTTATCATCAATAACCGGCTCCACTAGCAAATCCCTTCCAAGTCCAGCACCAGCTCCAGCCCCTTTTGAAGGTTTACTCCCCAGCCAGCCCTTTTAAAGGAATATGTCATTTATCATGTTACGAAAGAAAATATGTGCCTCACCTGGAATATTCTTCACTCTGTGATCTGTGACCAGCCTCCCTCTGTGTTGGCAGCCCAGGTATCCTCCTCCCTGGCTATAAGATGGGTCCCCATTGTAAGAAACACAGTGGGAGCCCTGATAACATTGCCATCTCCGCACAGGGCCGACAGCCGCCTGACAGCCCGTCTGCCCGGCAGGTGGGCCTCTTTGGGTGGCTGGCCAGTTCCAGACTTGCGCTTGTGGCCACAGCTTTAGAGCCGTGTGGCCGTGCCTTGACTTCACTGGGCTGCCACCAGATGCATCTGTCAAGTGCTATGATCCAATTAGCTCCCTCAGCAATTACCATCAGTACTTCTCCCACAATTTGCCTGGCAGGCAGTTTTATAGCTGTTTTAATAGTTATTAATCCCAAGACTCAGAGAGGTCATGGTAGCAATTGAGCGACCAAAGTTCTGAAATGAAATCTTCTGGAGCAAGGTGGAGTCCCACATGGGATGTTTCGGTCCTGACTGTATGCTGCCGCCAGCGGGCACCCCCCCCTCTCCTTTGTAGGCACACAGCCTGATCCAGCTCGGACCGGGGCCCCCGCCTCCGATCTCCCCTAAGGCTGGGCCTGCAGACCCCAGAGCCAGACTCCTGCCTTAATTCCGTTAACTATGCCTACTGTTTAATCTGCTATTTTTAAACACACATGCAGCAACACAAACATACCTGCGCGAGCCTGTGAAGCCATCCCAGCTCGCATTATTGGACCAGAAAAATTCAGGTGTGGAAGTAACCTATATTTAGCTGCTACTAAAATAATCAATTACATATTCCCCAACTGTCTTTGCATCTTTATTCCATCTTTGGTAAGGCTCGATTCCCCCTTTCTCCTGGTGCAGCGAAATATGGTCAGACTCTTAGCCGTGATGCTCTCAATGCAGACCGTGCAGCCGTAGCGTTAAAAGGCACCCGGGGACTCCATGCAGAGATGCCGGGAAGGAACCATTAAGTGAAAGACGCTGTTTATCATTCTCTGTAATGTGCATTCACAATCAGGTTATTACTGGGCCAATTAACCTTTAATGCCAGGGTCTGGAACACGAATGAAGACCTGTTTAGCAGGAGTGTTAATCATTGCTAATGAAGGAGGCTTGGAGGATCTCTGAGCTGAAACCCTTTTTTGTCCCAGGCACCCACTAGTAGGGTCAGGGAGGCCACTAGCCCCTCCCGCACACCCCTCCAGCCAACGTGGGAATCCCCACAGAGGCTCCGGCCCAGCCATCCCATGTCACCTCTCCCTGGACATGTCCTACAGCCCAAAGAGCAACAGTCCAGTGCTTCCTGCGTGAGCCTGATGGGCTCCCAGGGGGGGTGCCCAGGTGGGCCACAGGCAGCCCCACACCTCCACCGAGGCACCACAGCAATGTGCCGTGTGTCCAGCAAATAGGGAAATGAAATCAGCTGCAACAGTGGCGTGTTAAGGGTGCCGGTCTCCAGGCAGAGTCCGCGTGTGTGGAGCACAGGCACCGCTTGCTGGGGGTCAGAGGGACGCGTGCAGCATGGTCATCAAGCAGGCAGAGAAAGACCACAGTTCCGAGAATGTGACCGCGGCGGTGTCCCGAGCACACAGGACACCTGGTCAAGGCTGGAGCAGCTGCATCTGGCAAAGGCTCCAGCGAGAAGTGTAGGGAGACATTTTACTACCACAAAACAATTAAGTAATTTTAACTTTAAAATCAACTAATTTAACTATTGTAAAAAAAAGATGTATCCTCAGAATTCTGAAACATGCTTTGGAATCCGTCCGCAGTGTTCTGCTTGTACCTGCTCTGATTCCTTGAATTCCAAAGTGTGCCCTGAATGCAGCGCAGCTGGCAGCTGTTGACCTTGTGTCGCTCAGAGTTCTTTGTTCTGAACCCAGATCACCTCCTGAAGTTCTGCAGGCAGTAGTTTTGCCAACAGGAGCGGGACAAAGTCTAATGCAACTTCCGTATTTCCATATGCCATTTCCTCAGTGATCTGATGGCAACTGCGGTACCAACTCAAGCCTTCCATTTCTAGATTAAATATCTCCGGTTCTCTCAACCAGTCTTCATAATGTCAATGGCTCACATTCACGGAGCATTGCTCACGGGGCGGGCTCTGTGCTAAGCCACTTTCTATGCATGATTCATTTACCCTCATGAAACCCAATGAAAAGCATACTATTATCATCCCTATTTGACAAGCCAGGAATGGGGGGCTCCTTGTGCCTAAGCCCCCCACACCACACGGCTGGCACAGATGGAACCAGGGTCACGTGCCAGGCCACACAGCAGGTGCCTGCTCAGAGCTGACCGCCCACCAGGCTGGCCCCCTGTCTTGGGGTGGCTTCTGTTCTCCATGTCCCAGACTTTAGAAATGCTTCCACTAACCTGTCTTGCCAGACACCCAACACCACAATTTCATGTTTGCTTTGTTGAGAGGGCGTGGTGGGCTGGTTTTGAGGTCCCCAGACTTGCAGGGGCCCAGTGAGCATCAGCTGACGTTGTCCAAACCACAGATCAGAAATGCGGGAATCCAGGGAGCTTGGCTCAGCCCCCCTCCCTCCCTCCCTGACTTCCTCCCAAGCTCAGGCCTCCCCCACCTCGGAGATGTGCCTGGAATAAAGGTGGACCCAGAGGTGGGAGGGGGGTGCATACTGACAAGAAAGAGGTAGTTTTCCCCGCCAGGGGGTGCTTGTTTTTTATCTTTATCATCTGTCTGGACAAAATTTGTTATTCTTTTACTGTATTCTTATAATAGTAAGACTGTAACAGTGTTAATAACAAAGTAACAAAAACAATCATAAATAATGATACAATTGTAGTAATAATTACATGGTCATTAATGAAAATTAAGAGTCTGTACAGCTTTCTATTTTCAATATTCTGTATTATTTCCAGCACTCCCACCTTCCCCCTGGAACATTGGGTCGATGCTGGACTGTGCAGTGGGACAAGGCGGGGATACGTGGTGATGGGGGGCACAGACCCTCTCATGCCCCCTGCACTCACCAAGCTTCTGCTACCATGGAAACCACTAATGGCCCATTCCCACGTTGGAGGTCAGTTTGCTGGAGAAATTCAACAAATGAAGAAATGGGGTGTCAGAGAGTCCCAGAGTGTGGCCCCAGTGGAGTGCGCCAGCTGGTTCTCGGGGAGGGGGGGCCCAACCAGCTGGGTAATACCACAGACTGCCAAGGGAGGCAGGGGCAGGCGGGGCAGAGTGGAACATGGTTTACCCATTCCAGCAGGTCTCTAGGGCTGGGTCTGCCTGGGAGGGGGGGATAGACCTGCCCCTTGGCTGGGATTCTGGGGCTCCCCCTGACTCCTGCCTGTATAGCCCTGAAGTGGCTGCCTGTCTTAGGCCCCGCTTAGGTTTGCACCACTGTCTAAAGAAAGAAATGTGAAATCACCTCAAACAGAGGGATGGCTGCCACGCTGCACGTTTGTCCTGAGGGTAAGCTCCTGTCTGGATTAGCCGGGAAGGCATTCGGTCTCTCGTTGGAGAAGAGCCAAATGATTCATCGCCCGACAGTTTCTCTGGACTTTTATATCACCTATTCCTCCAGAATTAATTGCCTTAACTCTGACCTACGGGAGGGCTAATGAAGAGGCCCTTTCAAAAGTGGGATGCCTACCAAGGGGCTCTGTCTTCTCCGCAGACAGTGGCAGTAGACCAGCTTTATGGCTGTATCAATCATTTTCTTATTTAAAAGCTTTAAATTTTATGCTTTCTTCAGAGCAGTGGACTCCTGGAAGTCGATTCTTCCAAATCTACTCTGCGGGTTGGTATACATGAAAATCACAACCCTGCATATGTGATGTCAGCCAGAGCCTCTCCCTCGGGGGCCCCACGCTGTGACCCACCTGCACGCTGAGCGCTGTCCTCCTTGCATGGCCTCCTTCTGGGTGTGACGCTGAGATGCCCCCACCAGGACAGGCCTGATTCGTCCCCGGGTTCCCCGCAGTGCCCAGCACACTGGGGTCCCTTCTGTGCCGCTCAGCCATGTGTCTGATCATAAATCAGTCCAGAGGCCTGGTGTTGGAGGTCACTGAAAGGATGTGACTGCCAGCTGACCCTCGAGCTTGCACAGATGAGCAGAGAACCTTCCCCCCTCCCTATCCTTGGGGCGTGCCCTCTGCCCCTGCCCCCATTCCCATCGCGACCATCTTCACAGCCATGGCCTTGAGAGAGCCGGGTGGGGCTTAGACCACCTGGGTAGCCTCAGGTCTGGGACACACCAGGGAGGGATGCCCCTTACTTGTTAGGCCTGCTGCCTGCCCCTGGGGAGTGGCCTGCGTTGTTCTGCTCCCTGGGCATTGACCACAGTGCCAGGGGACGGGTGTCCAGTCCAGGGGAAGAGGGTGACCCCGGGACCCCCAGCCCAGTGCAGGGAGGGCAACAGTGGGACCGCAGCAGGTGGGACAGGAAGGGTCTCGGAGGGATGGACTTTTGAGGGGGGGTGAGGACAAAGGCAGGGGCCTGTGGGGTGTGAACGGGCACCAGGGCCCAGGGCCAGGGGAGAGCAGCACCAGCATGGCCAGGGGACCCCGCCATGTGTCCGTGGGGACAGGTGGAGGTGGGGACGGGGCAGGAGTCCTGCCACCTCCAGCTGCCCGCCCAGAGCACCAAAGCTGCTACACACATTTGCGCAGGTTTTAACGTGAACTGAAGTAGTTCATTTCTTCTGGGTAAGTACGTACCTGGGTGGGGTAGATTCCCTATGGCCTTCATTCCACGAGGAATCACCACACTGTTCCCCAGAGCACGGTGTCCTTTCACACTGTCGTGGCGACGTGCACAAGCCCGTCACTCCCCATCCCCGTCAGCACTTGTGTTTGTCACTATCTTGACAGGTGTGTGGGTTTATTCTGCGTTTCTCTAACGATGAACGATGTTGAGCATGTTTTCATGGGCTTACTTGCCATCTGTGTATCATCTTTGAAGATGAGTCTGTGTTCTTATCGGGTTGTTTGTCTGATTATTGCTGAGTTTTGAGAATTCTTACTTTGAACATTCTGGACCCAAGTCCTTTGCCAGATACGTGATTTGCAAGAATTTTCTCCCAGCCCGTGCTTGTCTCCTCATGGCCTTTCTAGTTTGTCTTTCAGAGAGCAAGTTTTAAACTTTGAGGAAGTCCAAGTTTTCCAATTTCTTTTCTCTTATGGATTATGCTCTTGCTGTCAGAAGAACTCTCTGCCTAACCCCAGACCGAAAATATTTTCTCTTATGTGTTCTCTAAAGGTGTATAGTTTTTATCACTTATATTGATCTACGACCTACATAGAAGCAATTTTTTATAAGGTGTGAGGTTCATTTTTTCCCATGTGGATGTTCACTTCAGCACCATCTGTTGGAAAGACTTCCCACTTTTGAATATTTTACAGTAATTTTTCCTTTTCTGTCATTTGTCCATTTTCTTTTCAGTTATGGTTTTTGATGACTTCTATTGCTTTCTAAATAGATATTTACTTTGTGGTGATCTTTTTATATTTAGAATATGCGTCAGCTTCTCAGGATGCAGATTTAAATACGATCCATGGCTGCCTACCTTTCACGTTGCTTGGTTTCATTTTTGGGGCTGTTGTCATAGGATAGGTCCTGGATCCCACGGGGTCCGACTTCACCTTGTCCCTTAGAGTACAGGACGTGTGCAGTAACGGCCCTCCAGCCTTCCCCACCTTGGGATCAGGAGAAGCAGCATACGCGGCTTTCTTTTCTCTAATGTTGTATTATTTTGCCTTTAATGGTTAAATCTTCAATCCACCTATAATTTAGTTTGCAATGAGTGGTTAAGAGATTCAGCTATATTGTTGAGAAATCACAAGGCCTTTTATTACACCTCTTACTGAACAGTCTTTCTCGTTTTTGTACATTTTTAAAAGCAAATTTCTGATTGAATTCCCTCCTCAGCTCCCTCCCTTCCTCCCTTTCTCGTCTAAAAGCATTAGCGAGCAGGTGCCAGGTGCCAGGTGCCAGGTGCCAGGTTTGAGAGCTGTGGGTCAAGGTGAGCAAGGAAACATTGACACTTCAGTCATGGGAGGGGAATAGCCCTGGATGTTAGCTTCCACGTAAGCCACGAGGAGTAGCCAAAGAGGTGTGGTAGGAGTGAAAAATACGGAGGAAAGAGAACATTTTGTCTTAAAAACTTGAAAGAAGATCATTGCAGATGGATCGTGGTATTGGGACTGTGTAGGTTTGATTTTACTTCTGTAGGGGTTGACCGCTCTATCAGTCCATTCCTGTGCCCATGACACACGTGGTAATGACTGAAGCTTTTCCGTATATTTAATTTTGGGCTCCTTCACCTGTCTTCTTTCTGAAGGTTCTCCTTGCTACCCGAAAGTCCATTTTTACTGAACTCTAGCATATCTATAGAAAATGCATATCGTATGTGCACAGCTCTGTGGGTTTTCCTAAATGAATGCGTGCAGGTAGCAGGACCCAGATCAAGAAAAAGTATCCCTGGCATCCAGAAGTTTCCCTCACGCTCCCTCCAAGTCCCCACTTTCAACATCATAGATCGCTTTTTCCTATTTCAACCTTATATAAGTGGAATAATACAGTGTGTGCTTCCTTCTCCTGGCGTGGTAATTATGAGATTAGTGTGTGCTTTGCATGTGGCAGTAGTTCATTTATTTTTATTGCTGACAGGTTTTCCATTGCATGAATGTGGCACGATTTATTCATCTCCACCTCGGCTGAGTGAGCACCCTTCCCCGTGACTCTTGGTGCACAGATGCCCTCATTCCCCTTGGGAGGGCTCCTCAGAGTAGAGTGGCTCAGAATGGATATTGCCAAACAATTTTCCAAAGTGGTTGTGTCAACATATGATTCCCCCAGCAGTGCGGAAGGGTGTTTGGGCTTCACATCATATTTAGCATTTGGTTTGGTCTGCCTTTCTTCTTTTGGCAGATTGGGCATGATCACATTGTGGGTATATTTCGCATGTCTCTTGATTAATAGAATTGGGCACCTTTTCATATGCTTACAGGTCATTTGGGAGCCCGTCCTGTGAGGTCTGTTCAAACCTCATTGCTCATTCTCTTACTGGTTTGTGATGTAATGTAACAACAAAAAAGGTCTAGTTACAGGTATATATTTTTTGCATGTTTATTCGTCCAGATAAACTGTATGCCAACTTCAAAAAAAATCCTATCTTGGTTTTGTTTGGAATTGCATGGAATTTAGTGATCGTTTGAGGGAGAATTGCATTTTTATGGTATTGAGAGTCCCTGTTTAAGAACAGTCATCAGTACTTGGGGCAATAAGCTGTGCTTACTGCTTGCAAGGTGTGCTTCTGAGTCAATTATATAGGTTCACTCATGAAACCTCAGCGACACGATGTGGCTTCTATCCCATGTGACATGTATGGAAACTGCAAGACTGGAAATTGAGAAGGGGAGAGGATAGGAAACCTGTCTAAGTTTAACCAGGTAAAAATCATAATGCATCCTCAACTGGGAGGTTTGTCTTCTGTTAAAAAATGCTTCCCTTTTTTATTTAATTATCTTATTCAATTACATTAGCTAGAACTTCCAGAGAAATATTAAGTATTGGTAATGTTCTCAGGCTCCCGTACCTTGTTCCTGAATTGCATGGGCGTGGCTTAGTGTTTCATATTGAGCATAATACTGGTTGGCTTTGGCTTGATATTTACAACTGAATATTATTGAAATATTCTCAAAAATTTCTTTTCTTTTTTTTGCTGAGAAGTTGTGCTTGGGCAAACATATCTCCTAATAGATTTACTAATACTGAAACATTCTAGCACTATTGGAATGAACCTCACTTACGCATGGTGGGTTTTTCAAAGCCCTGCGGTATTCTGTTGATAATCATAAAGGTTTTGCTTACGTGTTTGCTTGCCCAGCACACCCCGAGAATCTCTGAGCCGGTCACTGTGGGGTGCGCTGGTATGTCTCATTCCCAGGGGACTGTCAGGTTGGCGGACTCCTACACCAGCCGGCCTCCGGCCTCCTCAGCACGGCTTCACTCCAGCCTTGGTTTATGTCATCTCGGCCGCCCCTGATTCGGGGCTTCATCTTCATGCACATCACACAGAGTCACAAGACAAAGGTGACACTATTTCGGGTTCCCCCAGAGCGCTTTGCCTGAAACAAGGTCTTGGACCCAGTTTATTGTATTTGAGAGCTGACCCCAGGAAGGAGGAGTGGGGGACCACAGAGGAGGAAACCCTAAAATAACGGTGTTGTGCAAGATCCCTGCTCTGAGCAAGGGGGCACCGTCGGCACTGGTTAGACGCCAGAACTTCCCGCAGCCCCGCTGGGTGGGGCTGGGCATCCCCACGGTCTGCGGTCCCCAGGCTGTGCTGCCCAGCAGGAGGAGCCGAGTGGGCTTGTTTGGGGCAGGCGCAGCCCCTCTGCCGGAGGCTCTCCTGCCCGCCGCTCCTGAGCTCTGGTCTGGCAGAGTCCTGGGGGAGCAAACTCTCCCTCCACCCTCCCTGTCAGCAGCCCCGACGCTAGTTCAGACTTAAGTCCCAGGAGGCCCTTCAAAACAAATCCATGGAAACTAAATCCGTGGAAAATTAATGGAGACTAATAAAACTCCCAGTTAAGGCACAGAGGGGCACTTGAGAGGTCCATCTGCAGAGGAGTTGAGGGATTTGTCAAGTTTGAGAATATTTAAGGGATTATGTGGCTGAGCTAGAAGTTGTCATGAAATTATGGAGGAATGAATTGTCCAATTTGATGTGTGGTGAATGTGAGGAAAGTAGACTGTTTGCTGTAGTGGAAAACATGTAGAAAATAATTGCAAAAGTGTGGGAGATCGGGCAGGGACGGGAGGATGGGGCACACTTGCTGGCTGAAGCACCTAACTTTACCTGCCTGCACCTGGCTGCTCCTGTGCACACCTGCCTGCACCTGGCTCTGACCTCTTGGCCCTGGGCAAGTTCCTTCTCTCCTTGCGCCCCAGTGTCCCACCTGTAGGTTGAAGGGTCAGGTCAGGTCATCCCCACCTGGACAGTGTAAAAGCCTTTGCCTGAAGAAGTGCTGGCTTCCACAATCCCAACCCGGGAGCCCCTCCAGAGGGCCAGGCGTGGATGGCCGCCGAGTGCAGCAAGCATCTGGTTAATCTAAGCCACAAAGTATTCATGTTTTTCCCAGGACAGAGAGGTTGGTTATGTTTCACATCTCTCAACAGTAGGATGTCCTAGTTTCTAATTCTCTGTAAGATATTCTTCCTGGGAAGTCCTGAGGTGCTCTGTGCTCAGGGGGTAACCATAACCGGAGTGACTGATGGCTAAATGCTTCAGGGTTTACAGGACAAAAGGACAGCTCATTCAATGTGGGCTGTGACATCTTTCCGCAAGTTCATTCAAGCATCATCGGGCATGCTGGGGGTGCAGGAAAAGGCAGCTTATGTAGACAGAACCAGTTTTAAAACCAAGCCAAGCGGGTTACTTCCCTTTCCCTGAGCAGAAACGAACACAAGGTGCTCTGTGTCATGTACGGCTCTGGGCCCACCAGGAGCAGGACTGCTGAGAAGCCTGGCTTCAAGGGCACAGTGTTTGAAGGCCCAAGGCACCGACTCGGACAGGTGATGGGGGTGGGGGTGGGGAAGGTGCTCCCCCAAAGCTGGGATACCTTCTTAGGGCCTTGAGTGAGGCCTGGCTCTGCTGCGTTGTGCTGGGGTTCTGAGCTTTTCACAAGAGGTTTTTAAAGACTTGAAAGATGTTGCCGCCTAGTCATTACAACACTGAACTGGATATCTCTAAACGGACACAAAAAAACTGGGACATAAGCAGGATACTGTCCTTAAAATGCCAAAGGGTGGTGCTCTCACAGAAAGCTGTTGCTGGGCAACAGCAGATCGGAGTGCCTGGAGGGGTGGCGGAGGGATGTCCACTTGGGTGGACAGGCCAGTGGAGGCCTAAGGTCCCCAGGCAACTATTTCTTTTCCCTTTAAATTGAAGTATAGTTGATACACAATATTTTATTATATTAGTTTCAGGTGTGCCACATAGTGACTTTGACAGTTTTATACATTCCAGCATGCTCACCATGACAAATGTAGCTACCATCTGTCTCCATGCCAAGTTATTACAATACTGACCATATTCCCACGCTGTGGGGAAGTATTTCTTGAAGACAGAATGGCGTTGGCGCTTGAGCCCTCAGTGGGGACAGCAGAAATGTGCTCACAGCTGAGTTCTGGCCAGCTGTCTCCTCGGCTATGCACAGGGTGCTTCTAGAATTCCGGGAAGGGGCTTTTGAGGGGTGGGAATCTGGTTGGAAGGGGCGGTATCCTGGGGACTTGTCTTTGAGTTGGGTTATAGGACAAACGCACCACTTTAGAATGGATGATACACTTTACTGGGGCTCATGGGGACTGATGTGAGCCACGGGGCGGTAAGGCCATCCCCACCCCCTGTACGCCCCATCTCGGACCTGCCTCTGAGAGATCAAAGAATGTCGGAGTATTCTGACCACCTGTTCCCTCTGCAGGATCCTCTGCTCCTGAGTCAAAGAAGTCAGGCCTGCACAGTCCTGCCAGGACTCCATTCTTCCTGCTTTAAGGATTATTATTTGATTGATTGCCTCCTTTATTCATTCAACAAATATTTTATTAAGTCTGCTGCTTAGGGACTCAGAGGAGAGAAGCCGTTTGCATCTGGCAGGTGCCCTCAAGGAGTTAGAGTATTTACTCCATGGGTGTTCTGAAATATTTAGGCCCCAAACACAACTTTTTTTCTTTTTTTTAAACCTAAGGGCTTTCAAATACTTCTTTGAAATGTGGGGCAATTATGCAAGCAGGAAAAAAAAAAGTATCTAGAGCAAATATTTAACTTTGCCTTTGGTATGTTGAAGTCACTGGCCCGTACAAATCTTTCAGGCATGTCCTGTGAGGTTGACTATATATAATATATAATTTTTTTTTCCAGGGGGAGACACAAATTGGGGTTTTGTGCAGTGGAAGGTTCCAAGTACTGGAAGCTGTTGTCCTACATCGCAGCCCGGAAGCTGGTTTTGCTCCTCTAAGCCTGGGACTGGGGCTTGTGGTCAGGAAATGCTCTTCCCCCCAGAATTCTGGAACACTCCAGAGCCCGCTTGCAGACACACAGCTCATACAGAGTAGTAACCTGTGAATTATCAGGGTCTTGGGGAAGGTTAGTAACTGATTGCTCATGCATCAGGGTGGGAGGGGTAAATCGACAGCGTCCCAGCTCCCGTGGGAGCCCGGGGCCAGGGGATCCTGGCATCCCCCTTGGGTTCTGGTGAACTAGCCATCCCGGAGTCCTAGATAGTAGGACTCCCGGGCGTCCGGAGGGTGCCTTTTCGCCTCTGGGCTTTGTCTGAGCGGCTGGCTTTTACTCCCCGACCCCGGAATCTGAACTTGGCTGGACAGTGCTCTGAGCGCCCCAGGATGGGGGGAGGCCGGGGAAGCAGATGGCGGCGGGTCTGCGGCGCGAAGTTTGCCTGCGCTCTGCACTCGCTCTGCTGTGCGGTCGGCCTCTGTATTTCCGAATTCTATTAACGTAACACACTCCGGGCCGGGAGCCGGCTGTGCTCGGGATAATCGCGCGGAGTGAGCCGGCCTTCAGAAAATTAAGGGACTTTCTGGTCCGCTGGCTGCCGGGGAAAGTGGGGCGGCGGGCCCCGCCGCCGGGGCGGGGCGGGGCGCGGCGGGAGGCGGCCCTGGGCGCCCGCCGTCTCCCGGGGTTGCCACAACAGAGCGAGCGGCCGCCGCGCGGGAGCGGCCGGGGCAGGTGCGGGCTGCGGGAGGCGCGCGGGGAGCGGGGAGGGTCGTGCACGCGGGCCGGGCGGCACGGGGCCCCTCCCCCTCCCTCCGCTCGCCAGCCCCCGCCGCCCGCGCCCGGCGGAGGGGAGGGGCCCGGCGGCCGGCGCGAAGCCCCCAGCCCGGCCGAGGCGCGGGGCGGGGCCGCGGCGTCCCCTCCCCGCAGGCACCTGGGCGGTGGCGGCTCCCGCGCTCCGGCGGGGCTGGGTGCGGCGCCGCTCGGGTCCCCGTCGCGGAGCCAGGTGCGCGCGGACGCCGGCCGTCCCTGGGGGGGCTCCGGCGCGCCCTGACTCGCCGAGCGGCCGCCGGAGCAGGTAAGGCGGGGGGACGCGGGGCGCTGCGGGCGCCGGGCAGGGGTGGTTGGGCACCCCGCGCGGGCCGGCAAGGACAGTAGGGGGGGGGTCGCCGGGTGCTGATCCTGCTCACCAGCTGCATTTTGGGTGCGTCTGCATTCCAGGAGCCCCAACCGTGCAAGCGCCGTCCAGAACCCGTCAGTGTCTGGGTACGGGGGTTGGGAGAGGGTTCCGCGCGACCGGGTGGGGGTCGCTTCAACATGGAGACCCCCTACCCCGGGACTCTGGAGTAGGGGCTGTTTTAAACGGTTTGGGAGCGGCGTGGGCGCAGAGTGCAGGAGCAGCACCCCATGTGTCCCCTACGCCCACGAAGCCCCTCACCCTCAGCGCGCGGAGCGCCCCCCTCCTGGGGCAACGCGGGCGGACCTGCCTCCATCCCCCGCCGGGGTCCCTTTCTCTAGGTCGGGGGCCTCCAGCCTGGGGACTTGGGCTCACATGCCCGGCGGAGGAACCGGCGTGCGGCCGCCAGGGGGCGCGCGGGAGGCGGGACCCAAGCTGAGGTCGCAGGGTCCCCGGAGGCCCCGCTGTGGTCACCGGACCCCGCACCGGTGCCCAAAGACCCCATTCGTAGGCGCGCGGCTGGAGCAGCGGGCTCGGGAGGCCGGGGCCGGCGCAGTCGGTGCAGGCCCGGGGGGTCGCGGGTTGGGCCCCCCGACCCCGGGGTCGCGCAGAGCACTCTCCAGGTGCCGGGCCTCTGCCCGCAACGCGCGGCGGCCTGGGTTGGGGGGCCCGGCTGGTGCAGGTAAGCGGCCCCCGCACCCCGCCGCCGCTGCCCGTGAATTATGCAGGAGGCTGGCACTGGCGCGCTCGAGTTGCTCAAGTTTCCCTGGCAACTTTCGCCTGGGCATCGCTCCTCCCGGCGGCCGGGCAGCTCCGCCCGCGCAGCCGGTGGCCCGGGCGCCTCCGCAGGGTGGTCAGGACTGGAGCACCTGGAGGCGCCAACCGCGCACTCTCCACCTGAGCTGGGTCCACCGATTGCGCGACAGGTGAGACCTCCGCCCAGCGTGGAGGGGGCGGGGGCCGTGGTGGACCTCCGTGGGGGAGGGTGTGCTCCGTGGGAGAGCCTCGCCGCCGGGTTCGGAGGGTGCGGGAGCCGGGGTAGACCTCGCGGCCCAGGAGGTTGGCGGGTGCAGGCCCGCGGCGTGCCGCCCTTCCCGCGGGCCTGCTTGCGGGCGAGGTGGTGTTTCCATAGAGCCGGGGGCGCCAAAGGGAGCGAGGCGGGTGCTCCTGACCGTGGGCTTTCGCGGCGCAGCTTCTAAAGCGTCCGTGGGTGGCTGGGCCGAGAAGGCGCCTGGGCAGCTCAGGTGCGAGCCGGGGCCGCGGTTCTGGGTGGGGGTGGGGGGCCTCGGGGCCGGCAGCGGTGGGAGTGCTCAGAGGCCGTCCGAAAAAAAAGTGGTTTCCACGTGGAAATCCGAGGTAGTAAATTAGGTAGTTAAGTGACCTCTTTTTGTTTGAAACTCAAGTTGGAATTAATGAGGTCAATCCGCTAATTAAATTAAGCCCCAGGAAGCGGGGAGGTAATTTGGGAAGTCTTCCGTTGGGGATGGCCCTGTGGCCTGTGCCTGGGGCTGGGCTGGCCCGGCTGCGAGGAGTCAACGGCGCCCTGCCCCTAAATCACCAGTGGTGACGACCTGCGCCTTGCTGGGCACCTGGGCGGGGCACCCCGGGGGTTTGGGGATGTCCAGAACAGACCCTGGAGGCAGCTGCTTTGGGGGAACCCGACTTTTCAAACCACTCCCAGGTGCTACCAAGGCTGCGTTTGGCTGTGCCCACTGAGGGTGCTCAGCACAGAGTGAGGGGCGGTCGATGTGGCCGCGCTAAGCAGGGGTTAATAAAGGTTCTCTGTGGATTTTCGCCTAGGAGGTCACCATGGCCTCTAGGAGGCTTGAGGGAGATCCTTGTTGAAACAGCAATTGGGCTGTTGAATAGTGGCTAGTGTAAAAACCGTAGGGGAACAATGTTCTAAAGGAGGGGGCCCCATTGTTATGCTGAGGACTAATGGTTTCCCAAGAAGGAGGAATGGGTGAAAGAGAGGGGGTCTTGCACCCCTTTGGAGGAAGGTACCACCGTCATTCAGACACAGAAAGGAGCCCTTTCTGACTGAGGCGATGCCACCTGTACTGGTGGTCCCAGGGGGCACCGTCCACAGCACGTTGCAGCTTCCATCTGGGGCTGGGGGGCTATTTCTGCCTGATGTCTCCCATTTACTTTAGAAACCCATTCATCCTCTGTGAGTCTCCCACAGGCTTTGAGGGCTCAGCGAGTGCTTGGGGTTGTGTGCAGGGCCCCCCCAGCTGACGTGGGAGGGATCACCATTCCATGTGACTCGGTCCAGGGCCCTGTCTAGGAGCCCGGACCATTGAGGGTCGGAGGTCAGGTGGTAGGAATGCTGGCAGGAGGACTGTCAAGTTCTGAGACGGCGCTGCGTTGGATTTTTCACCAGCGATGGGGAAAAAATGGGAGAGCTTGAAATGGAAAGACATGCCAGGAGTTGACCAACGTACAGGAAAACACTAGTAAACAGAGTTTTTTAAATAGAAAAATAATTCTTTATATCACTTCTTTATATCTAAATGCATAGTAGAGCAGTATTCTGATGTCATCTTAGCCAAGAAAGGGGGGCTCTTCCAAAGCAGGACTCAGTTGGGAGTTGCCGGGGAGGCCAAGGTGGTACCTCACCTACCGAAATCTGGAGGCGAGGCTCCAGTTTGGATTCCAGCTCCTGACCCCTGAACTTGCATTTCTCTGGAATTCCAGCCTCCTGGAGCTTTGTAAACTCATGGCCCAGCCTCACCCAAGGCTGTCTGATCTGGAGCCTGAGAACTCCCCTCCCCCTGGCACCCCCACTGAGGGGTGGTGGGGGGTCATGCCTTAACAGCCTCCTCGGGACGTGCAGTTGTCCTGAGCCTAAGGGAGAGAATGTTTAGGATCTTTCGCCATCAAAGTGATCTTTGGAAAATGTATGGAATCCTCTGCTTTGACAGAGGGGTGCTGGCCGAGAGGTGGGGAGGAAAGCCTCCCAAAACAAAGGCCAGTCTTTTTCATCTTTGGAGCTCCCAGACCCTCACCTGGGCACTGGTTGAAAGACTGTGGCCTGATTGGGTGACAGGCTCAGACCTGGAGCCGGGGCCAGGTGACCCCATGACCTGGCCAGGGCCTCTGGCCTGCCCACCTGAATGTGGTGATGTAGGGGATTATGATTTTCACTTCATTTGCATAAAATGGGCTGAACAAATAGTCACCAGTGGGCCAGAGAACTTCCAGGCTAGTGGGAGAAGAGAAGGGACAGTGGGACGTGTCATGGTAGAGGTGACTCTTGGGGCTGCAGGGCACAGAGAGCTTCCCCAGCCCAGTCTGGGGGACAAGAGGTGAGCCATGTAAGAACCTGTGAAGAGGCCTGGGCTGTCTGGTGATTTCTTTGCCTGCATTGCCCTGGGACCTGGGCAGAAATGGTCTATTTGTCCTTCCCAGGGTGGGGCCATCCTGACAGCCAGCAGCTGCCACAGTGACAGCCACTGTTCCTCCTTGCTGAGTGCCTCCTGCCGGGCAGCCGTTGCCCTCTTGCTATGGAGGAGCTCATTCAGGTCTCCCAAAACTCCATGCGGTGAGTGGTGTAGCTGATGATTGAACGCTCTCCTGGTGCAGATGAGGCCACCTGCCACAGGCCTGGCAGGGAGGGCTAGGGAGCCCGGCAGCCTCAGGGAGAGCCAGCCTTAACCGCCCCCACCCCCATGGCTAACACGCCCACCACCTAGGGAGAAAATTCACCCTATAGAAAATTTCTTCCCGGTACTGCCAGAAGGAGCTACCGTCAACACACCAAAGATCAGCCTTGATGTGAAGGGTCTTTGTTTCTTTGAAAGTGGATTCAATAAATGTTTTGAATTGACTAACGAATGTTAATGTCGGTTCCAGGGGTAGTATTGAGGTCCGCCTTTGGGGACCAGGAATCTGGCAAGTTTCCTGCTTCATTTCTGTGTGCAAAATTCAGCTCCCCAGCCACCCTAGAACAATCCCCCGCTGAATGCCTTTCTTCCCTCCCCAGGTTCTGACCACCGTTTACTAGACTTGCTGTGCATTTTTAAGCCAGCACCTAAAATTGTCCTTCATAGGTTTAAATATTGGCAGAAGACGTAGTCTCTCATCTGAGAGGTCACTGTTGACATTTTTAAGTAACTGCTCCCCAGCCCTGCCTGGGCCCTCCCAGTAAAGCCACGGTGACTGGACACCCACCTTCCCTTGACAGATGCTGAAGGAGCTCTCCAGAATGTTCCTTGTCCTCTTCGCTTCTTGAATTTGTGCCGCCTCTTCCTTCAGAGAACTTCATCCTAAGACAATAAATAGACTTCCATGCTTGTAAGTCTTTTATTAATCCATCTAGCATATATCTCTGCAAGGAAAATATACATCATGTGACTTCTAAAAACATTTCCTGTGATCTCAAGTCGATTAAGTATTCAGAAACCACTTCAGGATTGAGAAAGCGGCCTGCTCAAATCCTAACTACGGTTCTGATGGTTGGAAATGGAGAAAGGCCAGTGTTAGGGAAATGCATCCTAGCTGCAGGCAGGGCTGTTTGGTGTTTTAATTAAAGCCCTTGTTGTTTGGCTTTGTTTGGTGTGGGGAGTTCTGTCCGGTGGGGGGGCCACCCCGCCCCTCACCTTGAGGCTGAGAGGGGACAGGAAGGCCTTTCTTATGTAAAAGTAGGAGGGGCTGCCCAGAAGTCTGCCCGAAGGCCTTAGTGCCCAAGAAGACTGGAGCTAGGGGCTCCCCTTAGGCAGCGCCCCTGGAAAGGGTCCACATCCCAGCTTGAAGCCCCCTGTGGAGGAGAAGAGAGAAATGGGTAAGATTCTGCCCCGCCTTCAAGGTCCTCCTGGGGGGGGGGTTCTGACCTGGGGACAGTGTGGACACCTAGGTGACAGTAGAGACAGATGATGCCACCTGCGTGCGCCCCAGAGGTCAGGCCCTGCAGACTGGGGTGCCTACCCCGGACTGTCCCCCTCGGGGTTCTGGCCAGTGAGTCCCACTTTCTGGCTGGCCAGGTGCTTTCCAGGGGCTTTGAGAGCCCCCTGGGAGGTCTGACCTTGCTGAGAGGAAGGGAGCAGCTGCCAGGGGGCTGGGTCCCCGGAGGCCCGGGGCGCAGGGAGAGGGTCGCACATCCTGAGCAGAGCAGAAGGCCCGTCTGGGCGGAGGGCATGGGGCCCCCGCCCAGGGGGAGGGTGGCGTGTTGGTGGGGCGCCTCGGCTGTGCCCTGGTGCTGGGGCTGAGTTTGGTCCTGTAGTTTTTGTTCCTGCTGCGGCCAAGAATTGAAGGGTAGAGGCGCAGTAGTGAGGTGAGCAAAAGTTTCATTTGAATACACTCCCTAAGGGAGGGGCGGGAGGGTCAGGATCTACAGGGGCAGCTTTACTTGGACGAAGCCGAGCAAGGGGAAGCTCACTGACCGGAACCTGCAGGCCCAAGTCAGGAGCTCTCGGCTGCCCCTCCCTGCTTATCTGAAGTAGGACAGAGAGAAGGCTTCAAAAACTACACGCTCCAAGAAAGGGGGGTGCGGGCAGCCTCGGAGAGGGGGCGCCCTTCCCTTCGGGGCTTAGGATTCTGTCTTTTAAGGCTTTCAGGAATGGGGCGAAGGGCAGGGTGGGGGTTTTTGGGCGTAGGCTTGACTTGTCTCATGATGTCTCTTCTGAGAGACATTATGTCACCGTCCACAGTCCCCGCTGATAATCTGTAAGACAGACTGCCTGTTCTTCCCCAGGACGGTGGTTCCCCTGCAGCGCTGGGAACGGCGCAGTTAGAACTGCCTGCCCTGCCTGAAGACCGGGTGGGTTATTGTCTGGTCACCAGAGACTATGTTACAGGGCTCTTGCCTCTTGACTCCTTGGTTTTTTTAAAAAGGAATCTTGGCCTCAAAATGGAGCCCCTCCTGTTCTTACCATACTGTGTGTATCTCGGCATCTTTCATCACAGGCGGGAAGAGTTAATCACCATGCCGCCCAGTGTCCCTGCCCCACCTCACCTGCATCAGGTAGAGCAGGTCTCAAGGTCAGCCCAGGTTCAGGGCGTGTGGAATGGCCTCATACCGAAGAGGTGGCAACTCTGAGCCCTTCGACTCTGAGCCCTTCCTGGCTCGTCGGCCTTACCTGATCGGCTCCCTGGGTTCTAGGTTGGGTCCCAGCCTCTTTCATCCTGCTGCTGATGCCTGTCTTTCTGCCTGACAGTCATCCCCCCCAAGGCCCTGGGCACAGCCACTCCTGTCTGGGGTTTTCTGCCCGCCCCTGCCCCCCCAGATCATGTTCTTTCGCGGCTTTGATGAAGTGTTCTGTGTTGGGGGCCCGGCAAACTGCAGGCACCTGTCCCACGGGGCGCAGGTCCCAGGAAAGGACCTGGTCTTGCTACTTTGTATCTCAGGATCCTAAAGGGGCACCAGGAGTGGGGTGTGGCCCCGGTCGGCCCTTGGGGATGTTTGTTGACTAGAACATATTGGCCAGGCCAGTGGTGAAATAGCAGACTTTTCCCTCCAAATGTGTATTCAACTCCACGAAGTCCCAAAACCAGTCAGGTCACTCTGAGGTTTTCACTTGGGCCCTGCCTGGGGCTGCCTTCAGCCTCGGCAGCTCTGCCGCAGACCTTGGGGATGTCATGTCCCTGGGCAGGTGGCACGGGAACATCCGTCCGCCACGATTGCACCCTTGCTGTTTACTGAAGCTGGGCTTGTGGCGACGGGGCGGGGGCAGCAAACGGCTGTGATTAAATAGTGATTTTTGTCCAGCACGGAGTTCAGAGAGCTGGGAATGGCATTCCTGCAGACGGTTCCGGCGAGGCCTGGTGCATGCTGTTAATAATTCCCCAAACACCCGGAGAACACATTTTTGCTTTCCTAGAGCAACTGCATGGTCCAAAAGTATGTGGAATTAGGAGGCACGGCCAGTGGCTGGAGGAAAGGAAACAGGGCCTGTCTGACCTGTGGCTGCCTGGCTTTTTTGTGTTTGAATTGTTTGGGCTCCCCTCTGGGGATGGCCCAGGCCAGAGTGACCGGCGGGGTGAGTGACCGGCAGGGGTTTTTGTCCTGAGTCTGGCAGGATTCCTCCTGGAATGATGCTCATCTCTGTTGATCTGCCTTATTTGGACTGTGGGGGATGGACACCCTCTCAAACCAGGTTAAGGGGGTGTGTCTCGGGGACATGGTGGGGGTAGCTCATATCATTACCCCCATTTTCCAGGCGAGCAAACCGACACAGAGGGAGTTTACCTAGCTGCTGGAAGTCACGTGGTCAAGCCAGGCCCCCTGTCCCCGGCAGCCACCCACTCCACTGTGCACAATTCCACCAGTCCCCCCTCAAGTCGGCTCCTGGGGGATGTACACGTTAGTCTCATGCTCACCTTTATGAGGAGTGGGTCAGGTAGCACTGGGCTCTCAGACTCTCCCTCTAAGGACTCCTTTACCATCTTCAAAGAGTTTTTAAGGCTCCCAGAGAGCTTTTTGCGTATATGCATCGTATTTATTAATATTTATCCTGTTAGAAATTAATTTAAACATACTTAGTTATTAATGTATTTTAAAATGACAATAATAAACCCATTACATGTCAATGTAAATAACTTGTTTTTATGGAAAACAGCTCTTTTGCAGAGTAAGAAAAGCCTTAGAAGTGTGGTTTTGAGACACATTGTTGCAAAGTCTCTTTACTGTGAGGTTTAGGGGAAGATTGCTGGAGTCTTGTATCTGCTCTGCATTCAGCCTGTTGGAATATCACATGTTTTGTGGCTTCTGGAAAACTCCATCATACGCTTGGGAGAGGGGGAGAGTGAACAAACAGCTAATATCTTAGTATTATTATGGAGATGGCTTGACTTCACAGACCCCCTGAATGGACAGGGGGCTCCCCCAGGGTTCCTTGGCCATTGGGAACTGCCGGAGGAAGCATGGGACCAGCGACATGGACAGGGTGGGGTTTGAAGATGGCCTTGCCCTGTAGTCGGGTGGATGGTTCCAACAACGTGTCCCTTTTCTTGTCGTTCCAGATGCATCTGTGACGTTTAGCCAGGAGCTCCACAGGGTCATCAGGTGGCAGGCCTGCTGGTGGCAGAGGCCGAGGGTGTGGGCTGTGGGCTGTGGGCTCAGGGAACGCAGGCAGCTGGTTCCATCCACAGCTGGGGTTTGAAGGGATGAGGCCAATTAACTATTTAAGATGTAACTTGTGTATCCGATGTCACCAAAAGCTGCATTGTGCAGTGATGACAGCTGGGGAGCCATGCAGCTCCTTTGACAGCTTTGGAAAGACAAGAAGGCTGTTTTCAGTGAGGTGCCTGCATGTGGAAGGCACCTGCAGAAGGGGGTGGCATCAGTGGGGACAGCCACCTGGGAGGAGAGCATGCACGGCTCTGGAAGCCACAACGGAGTGGGTGTCCCTGCAGAGATGGGGCTGTGGGTGCAAAGGGGGGCCGCAGATAGACAGCCCTTCTGAGCCTTGGCCCCCCAGGCCCAGGCAGGGAGCACGCAGCTGCCATCACTCAGCCGTTGGCCATCTGGGCCGTGCTGGCTTGGGTCTGTCTGTCTGGGCATTCTGCCGGGTCGGGCTGAACCGGGGTGAGAATCGTCCCCGGGAGCCAGAGGGGAGAGGAGTGTGGGGGAAAGAGTCCAGAGAATCCTAGACTGGCCGCTGTCCCCAGCGCGTCTGGTACCCACTGAGGTGAGAATATCCGCCGGCACTGGCCTGGCCCCTCCCTGCCCTGCACTCCCTCTGGGCTCCTCGGTAGAGGAGGCCGCCTGGGCTCTGGGAATCAGAAGAAGTTGGTTGCTCAGCTGCCCGGGTGCTTGGGGGAGACCCAGGCACAGGGCACCGAGCCGCCCTGGGCGTTGGTTGATAAGGGCCATCCACCCCGGCTTGGAGGAGGGGCCTGAGGTGTGGCTTAGTGGCTGAGCTCTGTCATCTCTGCAGGGTGTGGTGGGGACAGCAAAGGCAGCCTTTCAGAATGAGACAATGCTTTGCAGACAAGGACTGTGCCGGTCCCTGCCCCCACGCTGTCCCCAAGCCTGGACAGATGTTTGTGGAATGAGTAAGTCACAGAAGTAGGCCTTGGTCACCAAGTGCATAACGGGCACCACCTCCGTATTTTGCCCTGCACCAGCGCCAGCCCCTGTTGGCAGCAGGCAGTCTGAGCTCCCTGCCGGGTTAATGACATTGGAGCAGCGGAACGGCGAGCAGGCTCGTGGTTGTTGGTGTGTTGGTTCAGGTGTGGTGTAAGGTCAGCCTTCGGGTTTGCGTTTGTTCCAGGTTAGCTTTGTGGCTGAACAGTTCTTGGCCCTCATGACTTCCTTCCAGACTTGAGTGACTTCTTGTCTCCACTCTAAATAACAGGCAGACTTTTCAGCCGAGCTCATAATGGTGTCAGGGCATCTCCAACATTCAGGAAGAGCTGAGCTCACCCCCGGCCCTGGGGTGTCTTCTGTTCACTTCCTCCCCAGCTGGGAGGGGAGGTTGGGTGGAGGCTGAGAAGGGACTCAATCCAGTTGATTATTTGTTTTTCGGGGTGTTGATTTCTTGAGTAACATGAATATGCAAGGTCCCCAAATGGGAGTACAAGGTTGATGCACCCACAGTCCCCCTACTTGCCCCTGGGGAGAATCAGGGTCCTGCAGGCCCCTGCTAGAGGCAGAGGCCTTCTCCGAGGGAGGGGTGGTGTTCTTACCTTCCAGCAGGCCTGTTCCCTGCGGCCCCCATGGGAAGGGGACACGGGGATGGAGGGGACCAGACCCCAGACAGCTGCCCCTCCTTGGTTCTCTGTCATGTACTCAGACCTGAATGTCACATGTGTTGGTTTTGGCATGTGTCACCTGCCTCCTTCCACTGGAAGAAGGTCAGGAGGGCAGGCCCCTTGTCCATCCCTCCTGGTCATCAGTGCATCCCGAGGCCTGGGACAGTGCTTGGCATGCTCCATGGTCACGTACCACCCTGCTGGCACTGCCCTTGACTTGCTAAAAAACATAAACCAGTCTGGTGGAGACACAATTTACATGCCATACAACCCCCTGCTCATGGTGGGCAGTTCAGTGGGATTCGTGCACTCAGAGTTGTGCAGCCATCACCCCCACACTCACGTTCACCACGTTCTCATCACCCCCGCGAGAAGCCTCCGTCCTCATCCCTGGCCCTGGCCACCACTCATCCACTTTCTGCCTCAATGGCTTGGCCTGTTCAGGACATTGCACATACGGAGTCATACACCTAACAGCCGTTTGTGACCGCTTCATTCACGAGAATACTGTTGCATGTCCATGGATGCTCTGGCACACGCCAGTGCTTCATTTTTACGGTTGAATAAATACTCTGTGTATGGAAACATGCCATTTCATTCAGCCATACTTCAGTTGGTGGACATATTGGTCTCCACATATTGGCTGTTAGGAATCAGGCTGCTGTGAATATTCATGTTCAGGTTTTTATGTGGACATGTGTACGTGGGTAATTCACCTGGAGTGGAATTGCTGGGTCACGTGGTGACCTTTTGAGGCACTACCACACTGTGTTCCAAAGTGGCTGACCACCGTGCATCCCGACCAGCAGTGTTCAAGGGGCTGATTGCTACACCTCCTCACCACCCCCTGTTGTTATCTGTCTTTTTGGCTATGGTCGTCCTGGTGGGTGTGAAGTGGCATCTTATTTTTTATAATCTGCCTGCTCTCATGGGTAATGATGTGAGGACTTTATCATGTGCTTGTTGGCCATTTTTATGTCTTCCTTGGACACATATCTGTTCAGATCCTTTGCTCATTTTTAAACTGGGGTTTTGTCCTTTTATTATTAACTTGTAAGAACTCTTCAGATAGAAATCCCTTATCAGATACATTTGATGAGAATCTCACCCATCCTGTGGGTTATCTTCTCCACCTTGTGATAGTGTCCATTCAAGTATGAAAATGATACATTTTGATGGAGACTCTCTTTGTGTTGGTGCTTGTGCTTTTGGTGTCACATCTAAGAAGGGTTTGTCTATGCTGAGGTCATGGCACTTTATGCCTGTGTCGTCTTCTGAGAGTTTTAATACTATCAGCTCTTAGGTTTAGGTCTCTGATCCATTTTGAGTAATTTTTGTGTTTGGTGTGAGGAAGGGACCCAACTTCATTGTTTTGTCTGTAGATGTCCAGTTGTTCCAGCACCAGTGGTTGAAAGGATGATACTTTCCAGTTGAATTGTCATGACACTGTTGTTAGAAATCAGTTGACTGTGGAAACATGGGTTATTTCTGGACTTTCAAGTCTATTCTTTTGATCTGTATGTCCATTTTTAATGCTGACGGCATTGTGTTGCTTTCTGTTGTTTTGTAGTAAGTTTTGAAATCAAGAAGGGTGAGTCCTCTTTTTTCAACACTGTTTCGGCTATTCTGGAGTTTCCATTTGAATTTTGCGGTCAGTTCATCAACGTCTGCAGAGAAGCCATCTGGGAGTTGACAGTGATGTTTTTAAATCTAGCTCATTTTGGAAAATACTGTCATCATAACAATATTAAGTCTTGTGATCCATGAACAGAAGATTTTTTCTCATTTTGTTAGGTCTTTTGTTTCTTTCAAAAATGTTTTCTAGTTTTCAGATGATAAGTGTCCCATTTCTTTTGTTAGAGTTATACCTAAAAATTAAATTATCCTTCTTATTATTCTAAATGAAGTTGGTTTCTTCATTTCACTTATAAATTGTTCATTGCTAGTGTGTAGAGATACGATTCATTTCTGTGTGTTGATCTTATGTCCTATAATCTTGAGGAACCTTTTGGTTCCTATACTTATTTAGTGGATTCTGTAGGATTTTCTACATACAAGATCATGTCATCTTCTAATGGGGGTCATTTTACGTCTTCCTGTCCAGTCCGGATGCCTTTATGTCGTTGTCTTTCCTCGGTGCCCTGGCTAGGACCTTCCGGACAATGTTGAGTAGAAGTGGAGAGAAAGGAGGTCTGTGCCTTGTTTCTGATTTCAGGGGGAAGCACCCGGTTTTTCACCATTAATTGTGATGTCAGTTGTGGGTTTCTTTGTCCACATCTTTTATTGGGTTGAGAAGGGTCATATGTACTTTTAGTTTGTTGTGTGTTTTTATCAAGAAGGGGTGCTGGGTTTTGTCAAGTCTATTGACACGATAAGCTACTTTTCGTCCTGTACTGATAAGAGTGTGTTACATTCATTGATTTTTGAAATTACATTCATTCTTGAAATAAATACCGCTTAAGCATGGCTTATAATTTTATATGCTGCTGGCTTCAGTTTGCTAATATCGATCTTTTTGCATGTATGTGCATAAGAGATCATCTGTAGTTTTCTTGTGATGGTATCGCATTAATAGGGGCTTCATAAAATGAGTTGGGAAGTATTCTTTGCTGTTTTTTTGGAAAAGATTGTAATGAATTAGTATTTAATTCTTTAAATGTTGGTAGGCTTCACCAGTGAAGCCATCTGGGATTGGGACTTCTTTTATGTGTGTTTGAAGTTTTACATTATTAATTTAGTCTCTACTTGTATAGGTATATTCAGATCTTTTATTTCTTCCCAAGTCATGTTTGTTACTTTGTGTCCTTTTCATCTCAGCTGATTTGTGGGCGAGTCATTGTTCATAGCGCTCCCTTACAATCCTTTTTATCTCTGTGAGGTTGGTAGAAATGTCTTCTCTTTCATTTCTGAGTTTGGTAATGAGCGTCTTTCCCTTTGTCGGTCAGACTAGCTAAAAGTTTGTCAATTTGATCAATCTTTTCAAAGAACCAACTTTTGGTTTCACTGATTTTTTTTCTCTGTTGTTTTTCTCTTTTTTCCATTCATTTTATCCTGACCTTTATTATTCCCTTCATTCTCCTAAGTTTTAGTTTGTTGTTCTTTTTCTAGTTTCCTAGGGTGGTGAGGTAGCGCCGGGAACTGGGACGAGGGTCAGGCCGTTGTGAAATCTACTTACCCTGGGAAAAAGGCCCAGCTTATTATTTAACGTAATCTGTAGGCTGTTCCCCCTCTTCTTCCCTCCACTTAATCAGTTAAGTAACTTTGTAACCAGGACAGGAGACGGGCCTCCAAAGTGTAAACCAACGTGTGTGGATAAGAATGTGTGTGGATAAAGAATGCTGAGAAGGGACCAACACAGTCACCTAATAACTGTGTTCTTAAGACAGAACTTCAAAGGAATTGTGAATTACCTGTGTAGATCATGCCTTACGCTGACCCCTAGCCAAAAGGACCTGTAACACCCCAAACCCTTAAGCCCTTAAGTGCGCCCCCTTTCCGAGGCTGACCGCACCCCCCCTTCTTGGAGCGTGTAGTTTTTAAAGCCTTCCCACTGCCCAACTTGTTACGTTTTGTCTCTGCGCTCTTCCAGGGGTGTCTCTGTCACTTTGCTATTTCGTTCTATTTTCCAGACTTCAAGTACCACCTTCACAGTAGGGAGGGGCTGCTGAGAGCTCTGATCTGGGCCCCCAAGTTCCCATCGCCTGGGTGGCCTGGGCAGGACTGCAGCTGTAGGATCCTGCTCTTTAGTAGCCTGCCCCCAAATCTCCTTTCTTTGCCCTTGGGAAGTCCCCACTCCATCCAGTGCTCTGTGGCTCCCCCATATCCTGGGGTGGTCGGGGCTTAGTCCCCATGCCGTGCAGATCCAAGCGGACACTGGACGCCAGGGGACCACGGCTTTAGGAGTTGGCAGGGGACCTGCCCTGTGCCGAGCAGGAGCTCAGTGGGCTTCCCTTCCCTCCCTTGGCTCCTCCTCGCCCTCTGCGGCCTGCACGGCTGCGGCCGTTCCCTCCCCGGCTGCTCTGGCTTTCATGAATCCCTTTCTTCCCTGCCCTCGTTGGACCTGCTAGAGAATTCTTCCTTGTCAGAATCGAGAACCTCCCCGGTCCAGGTGGAGGTTTCTCCTAATGTGCAGGCAGAGACCTCCCCAGACACAGCTGCCTGGCAGTAGTGGGAGGACAGTTTATTGATTCGAGGTCTTTTTATTATAGACACCTATAGCTATATATCATCTGCTTTAGTTGTATATCATGTTTTTATATATTTTGTCTACTTTTTACTCATTTCAGAATGGTTTCTAATTTCCATGTGATTTATTCTCTGACCTGTTGATCGTTTAGGCATAAGTGTTTAACTTGCACAATTTGTGAATTTCTAAAATTCCTTTCTTTTATCAATTTCTAATTCTATTTCATTGTGATTGGAGAACATCCTTTGTATGATTTCAATCCTTTTATATTTACTGAGGCTTTTTTATGGCTTAGCATGTGGTCTGCCCTGGAGAATGTTCCAAGGGCTTTCTGCTGTGCTTGTGCGGAATATCCTCTAAACGTCTGTTTAGTTGCTCTGGATTCTTGGGATTCAGCAATAAATCAGACAGACAAGTATTCCTACCCTTTTGGGATGGCATTCTAGCCAGGGGATGAGTAAGAGAGAGAATAAAGGCGAAGAGGAGAGAGAGCTTGGCTAGCGAGTGTGGGGGTCAGGGGTGGTTGCGGTTTGAAATAGGGTGTCTGGGTGAGCCTCATTGAGAAGTTGGCATTTGAGCCAAAGACTTGAGGTGAGGGAAGCAGTAAATGATAAGTGAAGAATTTAATAGAAAATGATGTAAAAATGCTTTTGCACTTAACTTTTTCTAAAGCAGTAAAATATATATAACACAAAGTCTACCATCTTAACCATTTTGAAGTGCATACTCAGTGTGGCATTAAGCATCTTCACATTGTTGTGTTTTCCATGTCCCCAAACTGGACCTCCGTCCCCACTAAGCACTGACTTCCCCTCCCCCTCCCCCAGTCCTGGGCGCCCACCGTCCTTTCTGTCTCTGATCTGACGCCTCGAGGGACATCATCTGAGTGAAATCAGACAGAAGTTGTCTTTCTTGTGACTGGTGTGTTCTGCTGAGCATAACGTCTTCAGGGTACATCCAAGTTGCAGCAGGTGTCCGAATTCCCTTCCTTTTTAAAGCTGAGGAATGTTCCACCGTATGTATAGACTGTATGCATAGACTTATCTGCTGGTGGGCACTGGGGTGGCTTCCTCCTCTGGGCTCTGTGACATAAGGGCGTGCCCCTGCTTTCAGAAAGCGCGTTTTCTAGCAGGGACCAGCCCATCGGGTCTGGGATCCCAACCCTGAGTCTGTCCTACCCACTCACCTCGCCCAGGCTGCCTTATCACAGGACAAGGCCTACCTTTCTTTCTGGGTCGGGGCAAACAGGGGTGACCCCGTATGTTGGCGAGATCGTGAAGCATGGCTCCTCCCTGTGCCAGGGCCCCCCCTGCCTGCTGAGGAGGCTGGGGGCTCCTTCTCGGGAGCCTGGTGTCTCCCCTTCATGGGCTCAGCCCAGGCCTAGAGGGGTGCTGGCCAGGGAGCACAGCAGGGAGCCGTGCGTCCTGCAGGGCACGCCCACTAACTTGCTGGTGCTTTCTGTCGCCTCAATCACAAGCATGGCACGGTTGAGGAATGTTGCTCTGGGAGGTCAGAGGTCCCGGCCCAGCCCTTCCAGCGAACACTAGGCCTCAGGAAAGCAGAGGGCCTTGGCCAGGGTACCAGTGGGTCTCATGTTGGCCTCCAGGCCCTGCAGGCTTGCTCCATACGCACTGGCCAGTGTGGGTTGGTGTAGACTCAACCCAGAGTGAAATAATTTCTGGGGCTTACTTTCCTAAAAAGTGAGATGCTTACCTGCGGTATCCAGGAATAGTATTATTATTATTTAACAAGGTTGCTTCACCTGGACGTACAGCATTTGGGCCCCACTGGGGTGTCTGCGCTGTCCCCAGGCTGTCTGGGTGAGCGGCCACCTGAAACGCCTGGCAGAGTCCCCCGCCAGTGTAACCCGGGCCTGGCCTGGGAGTGCCCTCCCAGGAGAGAAGAAATACCTCCAAGGTAGCAGACCGTCTGGCCAGACAGACCACGCTCCACATCTCTCCACATTTGGAGGCAAAAATGATTTCTTTATAAGGATTACTTACTTAATTGTGTCATAATAAGTAAACTCTTGTTAAATATTTTCTATTAACAAGGCCCTCACGTTAACTCTATCTTTGTAGGTAGCTTGACAAGTTATTTTTTTGCTATGTATTATACCCACCCATATTTTCTCATATCTGGGAGTTTGTCCCTTTTGACTTCTTTACCATTTCACCCACTCCACCTTTCTGTATTATGAGGTCAGAGTTTTTTCTTAAATTTCACATATAAATGAAATCATATGGTATTTGTCATTCTCTGGCATCTTTCACTGAGCACACTGTCCTCTAGGTCCATCCATGTTGTCACTAATGGCAGGATTTGTTCCTTTTTTATGGCTGAGTAATATTCCATCATGTACATGTACCTCCTCTCATCCACCCATCCGTCGACAGACACTAGGTTGCTTCCATATCTTGGCTGTTGTAAATAATGCTGCCATGAACATAGGGTTTGTTTGTTTGTTTTTTAATTAATTAATTAATTAATTAATCAATCTATTTATTCATTCATTCATTTATTTGTTTGCTCATTTATTCATTCATTCATTTGTTTGTCTATTTATTTATGTATGTATGTATGTATCATTAATCTACAATTACATGAAGGACATTATGTTTACTAGGCTCCCCCCTTCACCAAGTCACCCCCACATCCCCGTTCACAGTCACTGTCCATCAACATAGTAAGATGCTGTAGAATCACTACTAGTCACCCAGTTCACAGTCTCTGTCCTTCAACATAGTAAGATGCTGTAGAATCACTACTTGTCTTCTCTGTGTTGCACAGCCCTCCCCATGCCCCCCCAACACTATACATGCTAATTGTAATGCCCCCTTTCTTTTCTTCCCGCCCTTATCCCTCCCTTCCCACCCATCCTCCCCAGTCCCTTTCCCTTTGGTAACTGTTAGTCCATTCTTGGGTTCTGTGAGTCTGCTGCTGTTTTGCTCCTTCAGTTTTCTTTGTTCTTATGCTCCACAGATGAGTGAAATCATTTGGTACTTGTCTTTCTCCACCCGGCTTATTTCACTGAGCATAATACCCTCTAGCTCCATCCAAAACATAGGGTTTTTTTGGCTTGTCAGTTTTTGAGATAGTATTTTCATTTTCTTTAGATTAATACCTAGAAGTGGGATTGCTGGGTATTTCTATTTTTAATTTTTTGAGGAGCCTCCATACTGTTTTGCATAGTGGCTGCAACACATTTTGAGACAAAAATGATTTCTTTACTAGGCTTACTTTCTTAATTATATCATAATAAAGTCATGTTAAATATTTTCTATTAACAAGGTCATCACATGAAATAACAAAACCAGCTGTACCTTTGTAGATAGCTTGACTAATTCTTACTATTATTATTTGTGTATTATCTCTAGACTTTGCTGGAATTCATTTTTGCCCCTGCCCATGACCCCCTGGAGTCTGCACAGCCTCTCTTTGGAGGAAGTATAATTTTGCCCATTTTACAGAAAGGGATACTGAGGCCCAGAGAAATGCACTGACTGGGGTTTTGAGCTCAACTGGTGCCTTATACGTTCTAGGCAGGCCAGTCCTGGAGCCGGGAGAGACGTGAGCATTGGCCCCGCCTTCCTACCAGTGGGACCATCGCTCCTGGCGTACCCAGGGACCCTGCTGGCCATCTGCAGACGGTCCCTCCCAGCAGGTGACAGTCAGTTGGTGCGCCCCCACTAACAGAACCTGTTTGCTGCCATGCTATGATTGGATAGGCCCTCTCCTTGGACTTCAGGAGGGGTGAGCAGGGTGCAGGTGGGTTCAGCTTTCCAGATGTGCTTCTGACCGACTCAGGCGAGCCCGGAACCTGAACAGTGCAGGCAGAGGTGCGTGTGTGCGGTGTCTCAGGGTGTTCTTCTCCAGGGCTATGCTGGTGGGGCCCTGGAGGGTGTGAGCCGTGTGGGGCTAACAGCCACCGGGGCAGGCCGGGCAGTGCTGTTGCACCTCTCTGCTCTTGCCCCAGGATCTTTGGGACTTTGGGGGGTCTTTGGGGTCTCCCGGGTGTGTGCTCATATCCTCTAAGTAGGTGGTGTGTTGGGTGCCCAGAGTCACTGCACTTGCCCACCTCTGCCATGTACCTGCTGTGTGGCCTTAGGCAAGCCAGTTGACCTCTCTGGGCCTTTGTTTTTCTCGTCCTTAAAATGAGGTAATAACATATCTGAGGCAGCTCTGAGCATTAAATAAGATAATGTACTTAAAGTGGAGCTGCAGTAAACATGTGGCCTGTGAACTGCCCCCGTTATTGTCGATTGTGATGTCACGTCCTGTGCCACGTGTAGGTGTTTGTGTCTGGAGCTCCCATCGTCTGTGCCGCTCCTTTTTAGGTGCAGGCGCCATTGTGAGTTCACATCCCGGCTGTTGGTCTGCGGAGCCTCTGGCCTGGGCAGTGTGAGTGTGTGTCTTGCCAATGGGTTTCAGTCCCGGGCAAGTTCGCTGTGGATTCAGTGTGACCAAAGGAATCAACAGCAGAACGTTCTTGGGGTGAAAGGGTTTATTACCCGGCTTGTTCTCCCAGCGGCAGGTCGAGCACTAGCGTCTCTGCCTCCGCCCAGAGCACTGGGCCGAGCTCTCTATATAGTACAATAGCTTATTGCCTGCAGGTGTGGAAGTGGCGGCCCAGCAACAGGCCAGTTACGTCATCAGGTGGTTTAAGTTCAGTGAGGATCCCGGCCACAGGAGCCCCAACTTCCCCACAGTGTGGCAGGATCACGTGGGGCTCAGGATGGTGGGGGGACCAGGCAGAACCCCTCAGGACACCTGTTGTCCCTCATGGGGAGCAGGGATGGAGGGGGCAGAGTGCATCACGGGGCGGGTCTGGGGGGGTGTTTCCAGCCGACAGACGCCCCCACTTGCCTCCCACAGGAGCTCCAGATGCCTGGGTAGGGGCAGTGGGGTGTGCTGTTCGTGTGGGCCTCCTGGGCCTCGGGGGCATTTTCCTGACAGGGACGTGCTTCTGCCCACCTCAAACTGTCCTGACCTCTGCTGTCGGTCCTGAGAGGAGATAGAATCACTGGATAAAGTGAGAGCTCCTGTGGCCTGGACTCTCCCCTGGCCCTGGTTGGCTAGCTCCCTGCACACCTGTGGGCAATACGTGGCTGTTGACTCTGTATAAGGAGCTCCACCCAGTGCTCTGGGCAACACGGTGGCAGGGCTGCAAGGCTGCGGGAGAGCAGAGCAGAGGCTGGAGTGGTGGCAGCGCCGAGGACAGAGGCCCAGAGGACGGCTCTGCAGGGTGACTGACTGTGTAGAGAGGCCCAGAGGCAGAGACGCGGCTTGCTGCATGCGGACTCGCTCCGAGTGGACAAGATTTTAGGGATTAACCTGCCACTGTGGAAATAATAAAATTGGGCATAACCCTTTCACCCCAAGAACATTCTACTGTCATTTTTTTGGTCACATTGAATCCATAGTGAACTTGCCAGGGGCTGAAACCCATTCGCAAGACAATCACTAAGTTAGTGTTTCTCTGGATTCTGCACGTGGACCATTGAGCAGGGCTCAGCTGGACGTGTTTTTTGTGGTCTGCTGGGGTCGTCTGTGGTCAGCAGGTGCTCAGGCCTCACTGCCATGTCTGGAGCCATTCCTGTACCACCCGCCGTGGGTGTCGCTGGAGACCACCCCGCCGAGCCCGGTGGAGCCCCCGTGTGAGGCCCCTCCCAGCTGCTCTGGTTTGCATCCAGAGTGGGTCATGCGTGCAGTGGAGGCGCCAGGTGGGGTTTCCTGCCTGTACTGGTCGCCGTGCTCTGTGGTTCCGTGATTTGGCAGCAGTGGGTGTAATTATAACTTCGTTTCTGAATAACTTCACCTGGTGACTGTCATGAAGCCAATTTCAGTCTGCCCTGTTCTTTCCGGGAACTGAGCTGGAGGCAGGTGTTTTGGGGACGTGGAGGAGCCCAGCTGTGAGCGCTCCCCCTGCCCTGCATGCCTTTCCGAGGAGGAGCCCTGTCCCTGGAGGGAGCCGAGAGGCAGGGCAGAAAGGGGCAGACACGGCCGCGTGCGGACAGCGTGGTGGGGATGCGGTGACTGCCAGGGGCAGAGCGTTTTCTGGGTGGCGCTCCGCCGCGCCCTGCGGGCTGCGATGGCAGGAGCTTTCCTTCCGCCCTCGTGCCTGAAAATGCCCACCTGCTCCTGTTTTCAGCTTCTCCCCTTCGCTCCCTCGAGTGGATTCTGCAGCTTTGTGAGCTGTTTAGAATCAGGTTCTTTATATTACTGGAAGTGAAATTCACATAGCATAGGATTAGCCGTCTAGAGGCATTGAGTGCGTCTGGCACTGTGCAGCCACCTCCTCCGTCGGTTCCAAAGTTCTAGCTTTTATCACCCAAAAGGTGACCTGATGCCCCTCCTCCCAGCCCCTGGCAGCCACCGGTGTGTGTGTCCACCGCCCTCTCCCCATGCCTGTCGTGGGCAGTCCTGTGGGTTGCCGCATCGTCCATGGCTGGCAGTGGTAGCCTGGTCGCCGCGTTGTGCCTTGGATGGTGAGGCACACCTGGGTGGCTGTGCCGCGTTTTGCCGATGTGACCACCGGGTGCCGGACCTCTGGGAGTTGCGCGGTGCTGCCGTGCACACTCACACACCAGCTTTGGTTTGCACGCTGCTTTTCACTTCGGGAGAGTCAGGACTAACTCCGGGAAGGGCCTGTGGAGTGGGTGGGAGGAGGGTGTGGGCTTTCCTCTGCTGGACCTGGGGACGGAGCGGGGCACAGCCCGCCTGTGCTCACTCATTCAGTCCCCGCGGCTGCAGGGGTGGCACCGTCCCCCTTTCTCCCCCATTCCCCTGTCGCAGCATTGGCTGGAACGCCGACAGCAGGCGGTGGACCAGGGGGGGAATCAGGCAGACTGACCCCAGAAACCTTGCCCTTACCTGGGTGCACTTCTAGAAAAGGGCCTGGGGCGGCCCTCCGGCCCTGCCCTGGACAGCTGGCTCTGTGCCCGGCGCTTCCTTGGCTTCTAGCAGCTCCACAAGCTTCACAGTTCAGATTCTGTCTCCGTGGGAATGATGGCCACTTCTAAAAATAAAACGCAGAGAGCTGAAGGCTAACATTTTTAAATAGTTCCATAATTGACTTATTCTCTTGGGAGGGTGTGGGGGGGGTACGTATAAAATAGATGCTTTTAAAATTTTCTAGAATCCAGTCCCTATTTTCTCTATTTCAACCATTTATTGAGATGTATTTCACATACCATAAATCTACCTGTGTAAAGTGTACAATACTGTTTTTTAGTAAAATCACAGGACTGTGGAACCACCACCACAATCAATTTGGAAACCTTTTCATCCCCCCGCACCCCGAAACAAATCCCACACCCACTAGCGGCCACTCCCTGTTCCCGTTTCTGCCATGGCAACCACTGACCCCCTTTCTGTCTCCGGATTTGCCTATTCTGCAAGTTTTTGTGTTCATGGAATCGGATGATATCGGGTCACTTGTGTCTGGCTTCGTTCACCGAACATACTGTTTCCAGGGCTCATCTAGTGCCTTGCTCCTTTTTTTTTTTAATTTTGTTATCATTAATCTACAATTACATGAAAGACATTATGTTTACTAGGCTCCCCCCTTCACCAAGTCCCCCCCCCACACCCCATTACAGTCACTGTCCATCAGCGTAGTAAGATGCTATAGAACCACTACTTGTCTTCTCTGTGTTGCACAGCCCTCCCCGTACCCCCCACGCACTATACATGCTAATCGTAAGGTCCCCTTTCTTCTTCCCCCCCTTCTCCCTCCCTGCCCACCCATCCTCCCCAGTCCCTTTCCCTTTGGTAACTGTTAGTCCATTCTTGGGTTCTGTGATTCTGCTGCTGTTTTGTTCCTTCAGTTTTTTCTTTGTTCTTATGCTCCACAGATGAGTGAAATCATTTGGTACTTGTCTTTCTCCACCTGGCTTATTTCACTGAGCATAATACCCTCCAGCTCCATCCATGTTGTTGCAAATGGTAGGATTTGTTTTCTTCTTATGGCTGAGTAATATTCCATTGTGTATATGTACCACATCTTCCTTATCCATTCGTCTACTGATGGACACTTAGGTTGCTTCCGTTTCTTGGCTATTGTAAATAGTGCTGCGATAAACATAGGGGTGCATCTGTCTTTTTCAAACTGGGCTGCTGCATTCTTAGCGTAAATTCCTAGAAGTGGAATTCCTGGGTCAAATGGTATTTCTATTTTGAGCTTTTTGAGGAACCTCCATACTGCTTTCCACATGGTTGAACTAATTTACATTCCCACCAGCAGTGCAGGAGGGTTCCCCTTTCTCCACAGCCTCGCCAGCATTTTATTGTTGTTTGTCTTTTGGATGGTGGTGATCCTTACTGGTGTGAGGTGATATCTCATTGTGGTTTTAATTTGCATTTCTCTGATGACTAGTGATGTGGAGCATCTTTTCATGTGCCTGTTGGCCATCTGAATTTCTTCTTTGGAGAACTGTCTGTTCAGCTCCTCTGCCCATTTTTTAATTGGATTATTTGCTTTTTGTTTGTTGAGGTGTGTGAGCTCTTCATATATTCTCCCATACTGTAGGGTACTTTTGTTCTATTGATGGTGTCCTTTGCTGTACAGAGGCTTTTCAGCTTAATGTAGTCCCACTTGTTCATTTTTGCTTTTGTTTCCCTTGCCCGGGGAGATACGTTCATGAAGAAGTCACTCATGTTTATGTCCAAGAGATTTTTGCCTATGTTTTTTTCTAAGAGTTTTATGGTTTCATGACTTACGTTCAAGTCTTTGATCAATTTTGGATTTACTTTTGTGTATGGGGTTAGACAGTGATCCAGTTTCATTCTCTTACACGTAGCTGTCCAGTTTTGCCAGCACCATCTGTTGAAGAGACTGTCATTTCCCCACTGTATGTCCATGGCCCCTTTATCGAATATTGGTTGACCAAATATGTTTGGGTTAATGTTTGGAGTCTCTATTCTATTCCATTGGTCTGTGGCTCTGTTCTTCTGCCACTACCAAATTGTCTTGATTACTGTGGCTTTGTAGTAGAGCTTGAAGTTGGGGAGTGAGATTCCCCCCACTTTATTCTTCTCAGGATTGCTTTGGCTATTTGGGGTCTTTGGTGTTTCCATATGAATTTTTGAACTATTTGTTCCAGTTCATTCAAGAATGCTGTTGGTAATTTGATGGGGATTGCATCAAATTTGTATATTGTTTTGGGCAGGATGGCCATTTTGACGATATTAATTCTTCCTAGCCTCGCTCCTTTTTATGGCTGAATAATATTCCACCTCCTGGGTGGACCACATTTTACTTATCCACTCACCAGTTGGTGGGCATTTAGCTTACCTCCACCTTTTGGCCCTTAAGAATAGTGCTGGTGTGAATAGGGTATGCAGGTTTTTGTGTGGACATGTGCTTTTCATCAGTTTCAGGCATATGCCTGGGAGTGAGGCATGTGTCCTGGGTCACAGGGAAGCTCTGTTCACTTTTGTTTCATGTTTTGCTCTCCACAATGTACTTAAAAAAATTGCAGTTGTAAGGAATATGCCAGAGCTCTGCCCTGTACCCTCTTCCCAGGTTGCTCCAGTATAATCGTTTGCAGAACTGTACGACATCATTACCCCGGACCCCGGCAGTGATGCAGTCAGGATGCAAATGTGCCCAACGTAAGGAGCCTCCTGCAGCCTTTTCTGGCTCCTGACCCCCAGGTCCTCAACCGCTAATCTGTTGTCCATCTCAGTAGTTTTGTGTTTTCAGTAATTATGCAGACAGGGAATCGTGCAGTGAGCAACCTTTGGGACTGACTTTTTTCTCTCTCAGCGTGACTCTGCAGACCGGAGCATGTGTGCAGGGTCCCTTCCTTCCTGAGCAGGATTCCACGGCATGTGTGGTTCAGTTTCATCCCATTCATCCTTTGAGGGACATCTGGGTTGTTTGCATTTTTGGCTGTTATGAATAAAGCTTCTATGAACATTAGTGTATGGGTTTTTATGTGGACATAAATCTTCATTTCTTTAGGAAAACTGCCCATGAGTGTAAGTTTCTGGGTCATATGGTTGTTGTGTGTTTAGATTTTTAAGAACCTGCTACACTGTTTTCCTGAGTGGCTGCAGCCTTTTTTTATTCCTACCACCAATGTATGAGCAGGTCTGTCTCATTTCCTCACCAGCACTTGGTGTCTCTGATGTTTGTCAGCCCTCTGACGGGCCTGCAGTAATACTCGTGGTGGTTTTCATTAGCATTACTTTAATACTAATGGTGTGGAGCGCCTGTTCCTGGGCTTATTTGCCAGGCAGCTATCTTCCTTGGTAAAATATTTCTTCAGGTCTTTTGTCCCTGTTTTAATTGGATTTCTTATTTTTGACTGTTCATTGTCCAGAGTCCTTTGTATTGTGGACACTCGTCCTTCGCTAAACATGCGGTTTGCTAACATCGTCTCCCAGGCTACTGTGTGTTTCCATCCTCTTAACGGGTCATTTACATTTTGATTTTTCTGTGTGTGGACTGTGCTTCTGGCATCAAGTCTAAGGACCTGTCGCCTAACCCTGGGTGCTAAAGATTTGCTCCTATGAGAAAATGTTTTTTTCCCAGAAGTTTAATAGTTTCTCATTTCACGGTTAAGCCCATGACCTGCTTTGAGGCAATTTTTGTATAAGGCTTTGGTGATGGTCATTATCTTGTCGATCGACATCCAGTGAGTCACTCCAGCATCATGTGTTCAAAAGGCAGTTCTTCCTCCATTGAATTGCTTGTGCACTTCTGTCAAGTGCAGATGGATGTGTTTGTGGGTCTGTTTCTGGGCTTCTGTTGAGTTCTAGTTCTGATTTTGTGCCTGTCTCTCCACCAGAACCACATAGCCTTGATTTCTGTAGCTAGTTGATAAGTGGTGAAATTGGGAGGACTTGATTCCTCTTAGTTCATTTTCAGATTTGCTTTATTCTAGAGACTTTGCCTTTCCACAGACATTTTAGAAAATACTGTCTGGATGTACAGAACAGTCTTGCTGGGACTTCAGCTAGAGTTTGTGTTCAACCTACATGTCGGTTTGGGAAGAGCTGACCTCCTGGTTGCGTTGAATCTTCCAAGCCACGAGCAGTGTCGTCTTACCACTCCTTCAGATCTTTGATTTCTTTCACCAGTATTGTGTAGGTTTCAGCATGTAAGTCTTGTATATGTTTTGTTAGATTTATACTTAAGCATTTCTTCTTTTTTTTAAGCAATTGTAAGTGGTACTGTATTTCATATCTTGGTGTCCTTGAGTTCGTTACTAGTATGTGGGGATACAGTTGACTTTTATATGTTGATTTTATATCTGGTGACCTTGTTCAATTCATTCATTATTTCTAAGAGTTCTTTTTTTGTAGATTCCTTAGGATTTCCTACAATCATGACATTTGGGGGACAGTTTTGTTTCTTCCTGGTCTGTATGCTTTTTATTTCCTTTTCCAGTCTTACTGCCCTTGCTAGAACATGTCCCACTATGTTGAATAAGAGTGGAGAGAGGAAACATCCTTGCCTTGAACCTGATCGTAGAGCGAAAGCATCTAGTCTTCCCTTATTTGGAATAATGTGAGCTGATGGGTTTTTGTAGATGGACGCTCTTTATCAAGTTGAAGAAATTTCCTTCTTCCTATTTTTAGGATAGTTTTTGTCATAGATGGATGTTGAATGTTGTCATATGCTTTTTCTTCATTGTTTGATAACATTGTATGATTTTTCTTTTTTAGCCTGTTGATATAGTGTATGACATAGATTTTTAAAAACTATTGAAGTAGTCTTGCATTCCTGACATAAATCCCACTTGGTCATGGTGAAAAGTCTTTTCATGTATTGCTGAATTCTATTTGATAATATTTTGTTAAGGATTTTTACATCTGTATCCATGAGGGGTATTGACCTGTGGTTTTCTTTTTATTACTTGGTTTTTAGTATCACGGTAATACTTGTTCCATGAAATGAATTGGGAAGTATTCCCTCCCATTCTGTTTTCTGGAAGGCATTGTGTAGAATGGGTATTAATTCTTCAGATGTTTTGCAGAATTCTCCAGTGAAACCACTTGGGTCTGGACATTTCTTTTTTCTTACAAAACTGGGGGTTTTAAAATTATGAATTGAACTTCCTAAATGGTTATAGGGCTACTCAAATTACCTATTTCATATTGGATGTGTTGGGATAGTTTGTGTTTCTTGAAGAATTGACTTATTTCATCTATATTGTCATATTTATATGTGTAAAGCTTTATATAGTACTCCTTTATTGTCCTTTTGATATCTTCAGGGTCCATAATGATGTCCTTTGTTTCATACCTGGTGTTGATAATTTGTATCTTTTTTTTTCTTTGTCAGTCTTGCTAGAGTTTCGTCAGTTTTATCGACTTTTACAAAGAACAGCTTGTTTCACTGATTTTTCTCTATTAATTTTCTGTTTTCAGTTTCATTTTTTCCACGATTTTGATCATTATTTCCATCTTCTGCTTGCTCCGGTTTATTTTCCTCTCCTTTTGCTAGCTTCTTGAGATGAGAATTAAAATTTGATTTGAGATTATCCTTTTCTTCTAATGTCTATCTTCAGCACTTCACATTTCTGTCTCAGCTCTGCTTGTGTCCCATAAAGTTTGATGTGTCTTATTTTTCCTTTTCATTCAGTTCCATGTATTAACATTTCTTTTTTCATTTGAAACTTTTTCTTTGACCCATGGATTATTTAGAAGTGTGTTGTTTTAGCTTAAAATTATTTAGAGATTTCTGTTACCTTTTGTTTATAATTTCTACCGTGAATCTCTATTAACCAGAGAATATGCTCCGTATGGTTTCGCTTCTTTTAATTTGTTGAGATTTGCTTTGTGGCCCTGGAGGTGTTCCATGAGCACTTGAAAAGAATGTGCATTCTGTGGTGGTTGGGGGGAATGTTCTATAAATACCACTTGGATCCTGTTGGTTGGTGACGTGGTTGAGTCCTTCCATACCCTTGCTGAGGTTTTCTGTCTGGTTATTCTATCAGTTGTTGAGACGGGGTGTTGAAGTCTCCAAGTCTGCTTGTGAATTTGCCTTTTTCCTTTCAGGTTTTGGTTCTTAGGTTTTGCTCCCCTGTTTGGTGCATATGTATTTAGGGTTGCCGTATCTTTCTGGTGGATTGCCCTTTTGTAATTATATAATGTCCTCTGGTAGTTTTCTTTGTTCTGAAGTCTACTTTTTCTAATATTAATACAGCCGTGTCTACTTTCCTTTGGCTACTGTTTGCATACCTTTTTTAAACCTTTTACTCTCATCCTGCCTATGTTATTGTATTTGAAGTTAATTTCTATAGAGCTCATGTAATTGGGTTGTCTTAAATATTAAAAAAAATAACTGCTCTGGCAATCTCGGGCCTTTAATGGGTGTTTATTGACCATTTACATTTAATGCAATTATTGACATGTTAGGGATTAAATTTGCCTTTTTGTTTTATGTTCTCTGTTTTCTCATTTCTCAACTTTTTCCTTCCTTTTTGTGGGTTATTTTTAGACTTCCATTTTGATTTATTTGTGATTTTCTTGAGTTTTGTACAGCTTTCTAAGTGACCGCTCTAGGCATTATATTATGTACACATACCTTTGTCACTCATTTATTGTGATACCAACTTGAGTGAAATATGCAAACCTTTTATGTCTCTTACCTTCCCCTATTTATAATGAAAATGTCTTAATGTTTTCTCTACATACACTTAGAACCAAATCAGATCGTTTTTCATTTTTGCTTCAACTGTTAAATGTAATTTAGAAAATTTGAGAGAAGGAAACCTCTTGTATCTGTCCATATTTTTTGTTTATTATGTTCTTTTTTCCTTCCTGACATTCCATGATTCCTCTTTCATTGTTTCCTTTCCGTTGGAAGAGTTTCTTTAGCCATTCTTTTAGGATCGGTCTGGTTATAGAAAACTATTAATTTTCCTTCATCGGGTTATTCTTGATTATTCCTCATTCTCACAGGGTATTTTTGCTGGATATGGAAGTCTAGGTTGATAGCTTTGTTCTTTCATCACTAGAAAAATATGCTGCTTCTTTTTGGCCTCCATCGTTCCTAATGAGAAATAACAATTTTCCAGTTGTTCCCTCTGCCCCTGACCTGGGTGTCATCATTTTTCTCTGCCTACTCTCAAGATTTTTCTTTGTCATTGGTTTTCAGGAGCTTAATTATGATGGGTCTCAGTATGAATTTCCTTGGGTTTATCCTTTTTGGGATCTGTTGAGCTTCTTGAATCTGTAGATTTATATCTTGCCAAATTTGGGAAGTATTCAGCTTTACTTATTTATTTTTCAGTACTTTCTCAGGCCTGCCTCCCTCTTCTCTCCTTCTAAGACTCTGATGGATCAAACATCGGATCTTTTGTTGCAAACCCATAGGTCCCTGAGTTTCTGGGGGAATTTTTGGTGGTGGTTTGTTCAGTTCAGGAATTTCTATTGTTCTGTCTTCCTGTTCACTTACTATTTCCATTCTGCTGTTGAGTCCATCCCCTGAGCTTCTGATTTCAGTTTTTTTTGGTTCTCACATTTCTACGTGGTTCTTTATATTTCTGTTTGTTGAGGCTTTCTGTTTTTTTCTCCATGTGTTTCCAGCATGTTCATAATCGCTTATTGAAACATTTTCATTGTGACCGCTTTAACTCTTGGTCAGATAATTCTGACATGTCTCTGTCACCTCACCGTTGGCATCCATTGGTTGTCCTTTTTCCATATGAGGTCTTCCTGGTTCTTGGGATGATGAATACTTTTCAAGGGAAATGCATGCCTTTTCATATCATGTTGTGAAACTGTGGGTCTTACTCAAACCTTCTGTCGAGCTGGTTTTGGCCGCACCCTGACAGGAGGAAGGGTACACTGCCTCGTTACTGCTGGGTGGGGGTACGGATCCAGGTTGCCCGATTGGCCTCTGCTGGTGCTCAGATTAGGAGGCTCCTTGTTACTGCTGGTGGGGTTGGGGGCTCCTGCTCCCCACATGGTACTGTGGTGAGGGTGGCCTCATCATTGAAGTCCTGACTCCATTGCCCTCTTCTGACACCCCTCCAGCAGGGCGCGGGAGGGGTGCTTTGTTACTGTCACCTAGTGGGGAACAAAGCCCAAGCTCCCTACTTCGGCTTATTTGATGCCTCTCCGGGGGGTGGAGGGGCTTGGGTGCCTCATCATAGCCACATAAGGGGGAAGTCCGGCCTTCCCACTTGGGCTCTGTGGCTGTGTGTCACAGGGGCACCAAGGTTTTCTGTGGTGTCTGGCTGGAGTCGAGCAGTTGTCATCTCAACATACTGTCGTGGCAGGCTGCCGCTTTCCTGGTCTTCTGTCTGAGAGAACTGTCATTTCCTCTGACTTCTTTGTCTGCTTTTCCTGGCGTTTCTGGGTTCTTTAGCCCCATGTCTGAGATACGTGAGGCACAAAGGCAACCCAGAGAAGTGGCCCACGCCGTCCCTCGGGGCCTCTAGTCCCTGGCCAGTCCACCGCCTCCTCTTTCTCTCTGAGTCCAGATTTATTTTCCATATAACATCCTGGGTTTTTAGTTGCTCTTTGCTGGGGGAATATGGAAAAGCATATTTACTCTATCTTTCCAGAAGTCGAAGTGCACCCCTGGTTTCTAGCTCAGAGAGATCCAGATCCGCTTGATGTTTTAATGTCCTGCCTCTTGACAGCCTTCCTCTGACCAGGTCCTGGTCTCGGTCTGTCCCAGCTTTGGAAACCTCTCTGGTCTCTGTGCCTTGGTCCCCTGGAGCGCAGACAGTTTGACAGTTCCTGCTCTAAAAAGCATTTCTGTGGGGCCTCACCTGCCAGTGCCTCCGGTGAGTCAGAGCATTTCTCCTTGTCCTTGTCACCTGCAGGTCAGTCACCACTGTGACGGTGTGGCCTACCTCACCCCTTTTGTGCCGTGGCCAGAAGATGGGCAGCTCTGTGTTGCTGGTCCCCCAGCTTTGTGTTAGGTTGGGGAGAGGGTGGATGGAATTGTGTTTAGTCCTGGGGAACCAAAGCTGCCCCTTGGTGCCCAGCTAATGTGAGCTTGAGGGAACTTAATGGGACTGAGGCCCTGGCTTCTCGTTTCTGCTCTGAGGTGTCCAGGTGCCGTGACAGTGATGGACTCAGGCAGTGGGGTGGTGTGGCTGAGGGCAGACGGCACAAGATGTACTGCAGGTGTCCCCCCACTATTTTTGCATGGATTGGGGGACACCTGTTTGTGCCTGGGCACAAGGACTGGTGGAGGGAGGCCTGGGACCTGTGGTTCCTGAGAATCAAGACACACCCTAAGCTCATTGTCTTGTGAACCCCGCCACAGACATGTTTTGTTGAGCACCTCTTATGTGGTGCTGACATGATTTCATCTGTAATATGTGTTTGGAAATCAGCATTTGCTGAATGTCACCTGGATGTTGACCTTCACCGTGACTGATTTCGTGAGGAAAGTGAAATTCTTGCCCTTTTCAGGTGAGGAAACAGGCTCCCAGTGGTTAGATATCTTGCACGCGGCCGGTTGGGTATTGAGTGGCCACATCCAGTCCTGGCTGAACGCGTGCCGGGTTCTTTTCGATGTGATACCCTGCTGCCTGCCCCGGCCCTGCCTGTTGGGGACCCTAGAAGGAGGACATGTGAGACCCAGACCCTTCTGGACAGTGCTTCTCTGTCCTTTTTTTTTTTTTTTTTTTTTTCTCCTTTTAAATCAACAACAACAAAAATATTACAATACAACCAGTCAGGCATGCATTTCTCTTTTATAACGTAAGTTACCAACAAGGAAGGTCCTAACCGACTCAAAAATTAAATCTCAGACTCTAAGACCAATTAACAACTGAACTGCACACATATTTTGATCAAGAAACTAGTAATGGAATGTTACCCAAATAAGAAAAGCAAGCACAATGCTCAATTTTCACATTCCATATTTCAGAGAAGAGACATTAAGGATTCATGCCGTAAGTTTATTTACAGACACATCTAGTATTTTGAACTCAAGAGTTTGATCCGTTTTCAAAGAGACTGCGCCTCTTAAAATGCTCCCCTGCATATCTGCTTCATGAATTAAATAAAATATCCTTATTTCTTAAGCAGCTGGTGTCTTACTATAAAGAAAGGTGCAGCAAATTCAGACCCAAGGTACAGATATACTTATATATAAAAACCCCTTATTTTCCACCGAAAATGGCAAATCCTTCCCTGGGCCCCCCTCATAGCGGCTCCTAGGGACCACGAGGTTGTGAACCTCCAGATGCTCTGTCCCAGCACAGCGCTGTTGGGAGTTCTGCAAAAGGTGCAGAGACCAAAGGTGGAAGAAATGCCGGCACCGCACCAAGCCCTCCGATTTTCACGACCTTGTTTCCTGAAGTGCCTACCTTTTTTTTAAATTGCCTGTCCAAGAAGATGTTTTAGACATTTGTTCCCTAATTGTCCATCCCAGTGAAGTTTTAATACTGTAGAAATGTTGTGTGTCTGTCCGTGCTGTTTATGCATCTGTGCTTTCTGCTTAAAAACCCTAAGCCTCATTTCACCGTCCATGAGCCTGAGGAATGACTGTCCTGGAGGCGTGAATAGAGCGGGCAAGCGCAGCGTCGGAGCCCCCGCCCCACCCTGGTCTCGGTCACTGCCGCCTCCTGATGGGTCCCCGGCCCCCAGCCCCCTCCCCAGTCCTGCCGGAGATCAGGGCCACCCCTCCCATGTGGCCCTCATGTGCCGTGAGCTGCTTCCCTCCCTCGCCTCTGCTGCGGCCCTCCCTCCCCCGGGCACGGGCAGGCGTTCTCTGGGTGGGGTGGTGGTGATGCGGCTCCATGGAGGGCCTGCCAGCTCAGCTGTCCCAGCCTAGCGGGCAGGGCCTGCATCCCACTTGCCCTCTGTCTCCAGCCGATGCCGGGTGCCGTCCCCTTATCAGGAACCGCTGGCTTTGCACCCTAGCATGCACCCAGCACCTGATCATCCACGGTGCCAAGCGGATGCCCACGAGAATGCATGGCCAGTGGAGAATGTGATCCGAGGCAGGAGCAGGCTGAGGGGAGACGTGTCCAGGCTCAGCCAGGAAGGTTCAGGCACCGGGTGGAACCGCCTGTTGCCAGGAATGAATGGCTTTGATTTCCTGGGGCTTGGGGCTCGGGACTTGCATCATGGGCAGCAGCCGGAGGCAGAGAAGGTGGGTCTGCCTGTGGATGGGGGCTTTGGCTCACCACCATTCTGGGGTCTGTGATGGTCTACTGCCCCATGGAGATTTCTCTGGAAATCCTTTGTCAGAGCTGTTCTTAGGGAAAGTACCATTGGTTCCCAATTGTGGGGAGCACCTGGTTTCAGGGTCTCCATCCCTACAGGTCATTGTTACACAAGGAGAAGGGAGAAAGGGGAAAGCCCTCGGGCAGCCCATGAAGGCTCGGAGGCCCCGAGGTGATGTTGGCTGCAGCTGGCCCCGTGGGACTGGGTGGGGTGTGGCTGGCAGCTGTGGTTTGGAAGATTAGCCTAAAAAGGGCTTCCCAGGGCCTCTCAGCTGGAGCAAGGATGGTGGCCCTTAAGTCATGGATGGAAGGGGTTCCCCTCTCTTGGGTCGTGGTCTTCTGTGGGCCTGGGCAGGGCCGCGCCAGCCTGCCCATCGGGCCGAGGTTTATCAGGCAGTTTTCCTCCCTCCTGGTGGCCTCTCCTATGTCTTCAGGTGCCCTGTTTCTGCCCCAGTGGGAGCCACGGAGGGACCCTGCTCGTCAGTGGCCTCCCGATGTCCTGAGGGCCCCATTCTTCCAGGTGTCCCTTTGGGAGGCCTCCCACCCCCACGCCCAGCCGCAATGCCATCTCATAGCAGAAGCAGTCACTGCGTGTGGATTCCGGGTTTCAGACCTTTTGTGTGGTCACCTCCCACTGCCACTCAGAAGAAATGGAAAATTGTCCTTGAGGGGATGTGGCATAATTAGTGGCAGGAGGGTTCCACTTCAGAGGAGCGATTGATTTACAGTGTTGAGATTTCTCATGGATACTTAAAGACTTAAAAGATTGAAAGGATTCAAGGGTTTGGTTTTCCAAGTGTTCCTTGTTAGTATTTTCCCCTGTGGGTATAATCAGCCACCCCTGGTGGTTAATTAGGTGGCACGAGAGGACTTGTGAGAGTCCAGGTGACCTTCCTGGGTTGAAGTGAGACTTGAGATGGAATTGGCCAAAGCAGGGCTTGGACGGGAACCGTCTCCCATGGTGACACTCAGGTAATTAATTCTCTCCAAAACTGGGTGCGTGGTGTGTGGCTCTAAATCGGACTGGCAAACAGTGGCTCACAGGCTAAATCCTGCCCATTATCTCTGCTTTTCTAAATTGTTTGTTTCTTATTGTGGCAAACACATAACATACAGTTCACCCTCTTGACCGTCTTTACATGCTTGGCTCAGTGGCATTGAGCACATTCATAATGTCGAGCAACCATGCCCATCACCGTCTCCGACACTTTCCAGCTCCTCGAACTGAAGCTCTGTCCCCATTAAACATTAGCCCAGGATGCCCACCACCCAGTCTCCCTGGCCATGGCTCTGATGACTCCAGGTCCTCACGGGAGTGGAATCCTGCAGTGTTTGCATGTGACTTTTGTGACTGGCTCACTTAGTCAGCACAGCGCCCTGAAGTTCCCTCCGGGCTGTAGCAGGTGTCAGAATGTCCCTCGGCCTCAAGGCTGAGCAAAGTGGCAGGGATGGACGGCGTGTGGCTCATCCGCTCAACGCTCAGTGGACACTTGGGCTGCTTCCTTCCACCTTTAGGCTGTTGTGAATCTGACTGCTGGGGAAACGGGTGTGTAAATACCGGCTTAGCCCTGGCTTTGAATTCCTCTGGGGATATATACCCAGAAGTGTCGGTGCTGCATCTCATGGTAGCACTGCACATTTTACACCCCCACCAGTAATGCCCAAGAGGCCTAATTTCTCCACATCCTCACCAACATTTGCTTTTTTTGTTTTTTTTGTAAGGCCATCCTAGTGGGTATGAAGTGATGTCGCACTGAGGTTTCGATCTGCGTTTCTCTGGTGACTGCTAGTGCCGAGCATTGTTTCCAGGACTTACTGTCCACTCATATGTATCTTCTTTTGGGAAATGCCTGTTTAAGTCCTTTGCGACTTTTGAATTAGCCTGTTAGATTTTTGTTGCTGAGTTAGAGGAGTTCTTTATATACTCTGGGTATTAATCGCTTGCCAGGTATGTCATTTATAAGTCTTTTTTTTCCCCAGTCTGTGGGTTGCTTTTTATAAGTGAAGTTTTATTGTCACACAGCCACACCTGTTCCTTCCTGTACCGTCTCTGACCCCTGTCATATCCTAGCCACATAGTTAGGTAGATGTGGTAGAGACTGTGTTCTGAGGGCTGAAAATATTTACTAGCTGGCCCTTAATGGAAAAGTTTGCTGACCCCAGTTCCAAATGATCCTGGCCCATTTAGTCCTGAGAACCAGCAGCTTTTCTCTAATCCGATGCTGAGGAATGCCCCCTCTCCGCAGATCCCAGGGCCTGGTGTGCCCAGCATGAGTGGCGTGTGGCGTCCTGGTCTGCAGCCCAAGGAGTGCTGGTCATCTCTTGGATACTGGGTCTCTTTCGTGACGTCTGTGTAGGGCGTCAGCCCCAGATGGGGCCCCCTTCCTGCTCGGGTGCTGGAGAGAGAGGCACTTAGGCAGAGTCGTCCATGATGCCAGACGAACGAGCTGCATGATGTCGGTTGGGTGTGAAACAGCCGGTTGGGACTTTCCTCCCGGGCGGTTAAGTCCAGCGTGCTGTGCCCGGCCTGTAACTCCCACCCTGTCCGTCTGATTCCAGCTGTCCTGGTGGGTCTCTCATCGTGGTTTTGACAGATCCCATTTGATCACAGCTGGGTGCCCAGTGCAGTGTTGCTGGGTGGGGCAGGGGAGGGCAGTGTCATGGTCTCTCCCCAGGTCTGTAAGACCCCAAGGTGCCAAAACATCGTAAGATGCAGAAAATAAAAGACACGATGGATACTGACTGTCAGTTTGGGAAGCTGCTCCCATGTCTGACAGGGGTGGCAGGTGCACAGGAACCAGAAAGGGGGACCACAGATGTGTCCAGGTGAACAGAGAGGCCTCTCCTCACGCCACAAGTGTCCCGAGTGTGGGTAACATCCAAGCGGAGACTCTTAACTTTGCAGAAATGCTCTGTAGGTCTGATGCCCCCGGTGGCCTGTGAGATGATTAAAAAACTCCACAGCAAAGAGTCAGCACTTCCTTGGCCTATGAAGTTTGCTGAAATCTGTTTAACAAGAAAACGGTCACCTTCTCTGATCACTCTGTCCCTAAGGGTAGCCCCGAGGGGCAGGGTGTCTCTTCTCACAATCTTCACGTTCTTTGGCATGAACAGAATCGCACCCGCAGATCCCCTCTCCACCCCAGCGCCTCAGCCTGGGTCTGGTCTGCAGTTGGGAAAACAGGGAGGTAACTGTCCCTCCCCAGGGGCAGTGCAGGCCCAGGGAGGGTGTTGGGGCCCAGAGTCCTGCTCTCCTGAGCTTGTGTGGAGGGTCACCCTCAGCTGCTGTACCCCCCTGAGCCCAGGAATTCCCAGGAGAAGCGCAGGCAGCTGTGCAGAGCCGGTTGGAAGTGACTCCATAGGTCCTAAAGCCCCGGAACCCGAGTGTCACCTGAAGCTGGTGAAGCTTTGCGGCTGTGATTAAGTTAAGGATGTTTGATGGTGATTATCTCGTGCGGCTTCTCATACCGTCACCAAGTCTGTATGGGAGGAAGGTGGAGAGAGATCTGAGTGTGGGAGAGGGGAGGCAGAGGCTGGAGGGACAAGCCCAGGGACACCTGGAGCCCCAGAAGGGGCAGGAAGGGTCCCCCCCTCGAGCCTCAAGGAGGGATGCAGGCCTGAGACACCCTGATTCAGTCCAGAGGAACTGACTTCAGCCTCCTGGCCCCCAGGACAGTAACGTGCATGCATTTCTGCTGCTTTAAGCCACCGAGTATGTGGTCATTTGTTAGGGGCCCCAGCACGCTCACACGTTGTGTCAATGTGGATCTCACCCTGGTCAGGGAACAGGGGCACTTTTCAAGCCTTTGCCAATGAGAAAGAAGCAAAGGGGGGAGCTGAGGAGGTGGGAACTTACGAGGCCACCTGCTTATAAGCGTCAGCTCGCAGGCTCCACGGACGTCCTGTGATGCGCTCCAGGCCCCAAACTTGTGGTGCCTGCCTTTGCCCTGTGCACGGCCCTTCCCCGTTCCCGGGCCCTCGGCTGCCAGGCATCCTGCCCTCCCACAAGAGTTCCCCGGCCCCACCTCTGCATGTCCCTGTGAAGCAGCGCGGTGGCCGAGCTCCGGGGCCTGTGGCCGCAGCTGCCGCCTTGGGCGTCCCAGTGCCCTTGTGGGAACTAGCCCAGTGTAGCCCTGGGTCTCCCTGCCTCACCTCTCCCCTGCCTCCTTCCGCCGGTGTAGACCTGGTCACCCAGCGAGGCAAGTGAGGAAGGAAACATCCCCTCTCTCCTTTGGTGTGTGTGCTGGAGGGGACGGGGGCCCGGGAGCGCCGGTGCCGGGAAGTCCTCGGGCTGCGCAGAGCCCCCAGTGGGTGTTGCTGAGGGGGCGGCTTGGCGCTGCGGTGGACTGGGTTGTTCGCGGGAGCCGCGGACGCCGTTTGAGGACTCTGATTGCGTTCGTGAGGTCCGCGGGAAGGGGTGGTGCTGTGCTCATCAGGTAAAGCCTTCCGAACACCTCTGCCAACGCCGGTGTCGTCATCTTGGGGCACTAATGGCCTCTCCATGCCGACCCTGCCGGCCGCTGCGTTTATTGCAGCCCCTAAAAGCAGCATCCAGGATGCTCACAGGTGCTCCTCCTAAGGAGGAAATGGTGAGGGAAGAGGAAGAACTAGATTCGTTTCTCCAAAAAGGTCTCCTTCCCAGGAAAGGGCTGGGTTGAGTCCCACCTGAGTTACAAGAATCTTGGGCTTCTTGCAGATTCCAAGACCTCATCCATAAGAAGTCCAGTTCAGTAGGCGTCTGTCTTTATAGCCTGCTTCCCAGATGATTCTGCTGTCATGTGGTAACTCTGCTTTAACCCTTGGGGGTCTCTTAAGACTACACCTGTGACATGTGGGCTTTATCTCTGAGCCTCCTGGCAGCCAGGGTGAAAAGGGAAAGATGGGATAACAGAGATCCCTGTTCATCTGGAGAGTAGGTTTTCCTCGGCACCCTAGTCTAAGAGGAGTGCTTTTCATGTGACATGTGTTTTCAGTTGGGGTTTTGCAAAAAAAACCAACAATATAGCTTTCAAGTCCTGTTTGGCTCCAGTGAAAGCTGGGGATGTACAGAAGCGGCTTTGAGGTGGACCTAAGCTGGGCAGTTCAGGTGCCCTGCGTATTTGGAAGTGATTCAGATGAGGAACTTGCAGAACTGTGGGTAGAGGTAACTTTGGGCAAAGCTTTTCTCAACATACAATCGAAGGAGAAAAAAGAAAGAACTGCCCACAGCTTGTGTGATTCTGTTTCTGTGAAATGCCACCAACAGGCACGTCCGTGAGGACAGAAAGCAGACGGGTGGCCGTTGCGGCCGGAAGGGGTGGCTCAGACGTGCGGTTTCTTCCTGAGTAACTAAGACGGTTTGAAGTGGGCAGAGGTGATGGCCTACCCACCTGTACGGGTGCGTTAAAGCCCATGGAATCGCACACTTCGTGTGGGCGTGTTGTGTGGCGGGTGAAATGCAGCTCAACAAGCCGTCTTTAGAGAGAGGGATGAGCTGCTGTGGCCGCTGCACTGGGTCCGAGAAGGGTGTGGGGCAGCCGAAGGACACCGCGTGGTGGAAGTTTGGGCTCAGATACTGGGCGGCTTGGCAGTGGCCCTGAGCAGGGTGGGGGAGGGGGGAGGGGGTCTGTGAGTCCCTGGCAGCATGACCCCCAGACCTGGAGTGGCAGAGTGGGTCTGGGCTGGATGCGGTTACGTGTCCGGGATCCCCGGGTGAGGGAGGAAAGGGTGCTGAATCACATGCTCCCCGAGATACGTTTACTGCCTCAGCCCTGGGGTGCTGAGTGCCTTCTTGGAGCAGGGGGAGCCCCTTCCGGATGTGGAATGCGGTTCCTCTGGCCCGGCAGGCTGCGTCCTCTGCAGTGTCAGCAGAAGCTGGGTCTGTGGAGCCCGCGCCTGGTGGGTGGAGTAAGTAACTACCAGGTCTCCCTGTGTGGCTGGGTGTACTGGGGCGCGGGGGTGCAGCCTGCCTGCGAGACGGAAGTCCAAGGAGGGGGTGTGTGTGCTAAGGTGAACCCAAATATGTGGGTATCTATTTCAGACAGGAACATGTAGCCAAACCAGGGATTTTCTCAGAGTTGAGTCTGGGGCTAACCACAGTTTACCAAGGGGTGGTTTTCCATGAAGAGCCCCTTGGGGACACCCCACGACTGAGGTTTGCAATTGAAAGTCCCCAGGAAATTATCTAAGGCAGCTGTTTCACATTTGGGGTCCCAGACTCATCTGGGAATCTGATAAAAGTCTGGTGAGATCGCGAATGCACCCCCACGTCCTGTGCACACTCTCGGCAGGATTCCCCCTCCCCACAAAGAGCCCTCACTGAGTCAGGCTTCTCCCCCAGGATCTCATACAGAGGGGCACCCTCAGGATGCCTCCCTGAGCCACTGGGGCTGGGAGCCCTGTGGAGGGACCCCGATTAGGAACCTTGCATCTGGAGCGTGCTGCTGTTTGACAGTCCAGGGACTCATCCAGCAGGCGTGGTGCTGGACTACAATCTGTGGTTTGTTCTGCCCCACCGAACAGCTGCTGCGTGGCTCTGTGGCTCTGCAAGGAGCTGTGAGTTCCGGGAATTTGTACGCAGGGTTCAGGGTCCAGGCCTGCGTAAGCAAGAGTGTTGGGTAACGGGGCTCTGTCGCCGTTACCCATCCTGAGAGGCATGACCGGTAGAGGCCAAGCCCGCAGGTGCTGCTGTGTCTCGGGAAGCCTGACACTGTGCTCCGCTTGGCTGAGTCCCCAAGCTGCAGCACCTGCTCCACGTCACATCACAGCTTGTCAGCACCTGGGGCAGCTGCGCACACGCACCTTGGGTTTTCTTGGGGGCAGGAGGCGAGATGGGTGTGTTCTGTTCAGCCTGGCCGGGCCGCTCCCTGTACCTGCCTCTGGGTGGCCTCTTGATTGGAATGGTCCCCACGGTCCTCCCTGTGTCTTACGGTTTACCAGGTCCTCCGTCAGCACCTTGGAGAGGTGTTTCCGGCGCCCTGAAGATTGGCCTGGCCTGGGCTTCTCCTCCAGCCTGTGTCTGCCGGTTCCTCACCGGCTCCCCCGCTGTGCGGAGAAACGCAGACTCAGGACCTGAGAGTTTTCCTGAAGCAGGTGGATTTGATCTGAAAAATGGGCTGCATTCTGTTAGGTTCCCCTGATAGTGGGGGCCAGTGTCCTGTTAGGGAATGGGTGGTGGTGGTACATCTCGTTTCTTAAAATACCTTTACCTGGGAAAATAAAATGGTGGGCACCCTGATTGCATCATGAGATTTATTTTTCTTACATTTCCTGGCCGATGGGGTGCCAAAATTTAGTAAACTCTGGTCTAAATGACGAGGGGCATGTGTGTGCGTATGTACACGCATTTTGGGCTCCAGTTGTTTCTGTTATTGTGTTTATAGATGCCACTTGTTGAGCACTTGTGTTTTGGATTTGTGCTGAGTATCTTATTAGACTAATTCATTAAGCCTCTTGCCCGCCTTTCTAAGTGGGGGGGAATTAAGCCCATGTGACAGATTGGGAAATGGAGGCTTGAGATTAGGTGTCTTTGAAGGTCAGGTGCAGGGAGGGGCGGAGTCAGCCTTTGGCATCCCTAGGATTGTCCTTTGGCTCCTATGCTGCACCGACCTCTCTGTCCCGTGGGCTGCTTCAAGGCAGGGCTGTTTCATACCCGTCTCATGTCTGTAGCCCCTGTCCAGGATGCTGCGGGGCTGGTGGAGGAAACGCCCCACTGCACAGGCGGCTGAATGTCCCCCGGAGCTGTTGGCATCTGGAAAGCAGCGTGGAGCAGGGGTTCCAGGGGCAGGGACCCCATTCCTGTCCTTGGACTTTAGCCTTGTGCAGTCCGTCTGCACCTGCCCTCTCTGCCCTGCATCTCTGCCAGGACTTCCAACCTCCTAGGATGGCTGCTTCTTGCCCTGGCACTTCCCACCTGCCTAGTGACACCTGCCTTAAGCCCTGGTCCCCCCATACCTGGAATTGCCGAGCGCCACCCTGTTTGCTCACTTGAAATACAGTGATCCCGAACAGGGCAGCTTTCTTCACTCATGGATTTGAGGCCTTTTAAGGCCTCTACAAGTTTTTCTGGGGAGTCTTCGGACTGCCAAACCCAGCACGTGCCTAGGACTCTGATCTCCCTCTTAAATTTATTGATGGAATTTAGAATTCCAGGTGGGGGGAGCTCAGAAGCACAGAGGAATGGATACAGAGGAGCGGCCCATCCATCAGTCCGCCCTCGGATCTGGAGATGAGCCATTCCAATGTGGCGCCCTCCCTGGGGTTTACCCTCCCGGGGCCGCTCTGCCGGCTTTGAGGGGAGGTGCCGCACTGAGGGTCCCTGGGAGCCACCCAGGTTTGGGAACAGGGCCTGGTTGAGGGACAGGAATTGGGCTCCCATGGGGCGGTTGGTTCTGGCCTCTGTTACCAAACGTCTCTGTACTTCACCTTTGCTTCCTGGATAAGAACTTCAGCCACATTTCAGCGAAGCAGTGAAAGTAGATTAGAAACGTGCTGTTTCTTGGAAGGAACAGGGGCGAATCAGAAAATGTAATTCGCCAAAACAAGTCAGTCTGACCCGAGATTTTGCCCATCTCAGTATGTTGGAAATAAAATTCTGGGTGTTTGGTGGAATCCCTTTCTTTCTTTCTTTTTAAAATACTGTTGCTGTTTTTATTATATTGCAAATTATCACCTGTTTGCCTAGGAAGCAAGCTGATCTTGGGAAACATGAGAATAACCGTTTAATTTTGCTGTGGCTCCACAGCTGTGGGTGTGAAAATACGTGGTAATGTGCCTGTCAGAGGCATAGGTGGCTGTGCGGGGGGCGGTGCTGGCTCCCAGTTCCCCGTAGCAATAATGCTTCTGTTCCTCATTTGTACCTATTCCTTCCATCCGAGGGGCGGTTACACACTCGCCTTCTAGAGCGCTTTCTCCCTAGATGTTTTCAGTGGGAGCAGTTAGCTAATAAGAGCTGTTTAACCAGCATGACACAGATTCAAAGTATTATTTAGTTAAGCACACGGAGGACATGCCAGTCACCTCTGTGCTGAAATGTGGTTTGGGCCCATCAGAGTGTTGTCTGCAGTGAGATGTTCCAAAGATTTGAACAGAAATGGGAGGAAGTCTGTGAAGGAACCTGCTGGGGTGTTAAGGAAAACAGAAAACTCTGCAGTGACCCCCGTGCGTCAGTGCAGGTGGCTGGCGAGCTGGTCTTTGGGTAATTTTCCTTCGTGTTCACGGACTGATCGCTTCAGGCGCCCCCCCCCGCCCCCCGCCCAGGCTGGCTCAGGCACAGGACAGAAGCTGGACGTGGGCTCCCTGGGGTGGGGGCACAGGGCTGGAGACCCACGTGCTGATGGAACCCCTGCTTCCCCTGCTGCCACCCGGGGCAGCTCCCCCTGGGCCTTCCTTGTCTCCCTTTGCTCGAGTCCCAGCAGCCACTGAAAGTGACTCCATGTGGCTCTGTGGACAGCCGTGCCCCCGGGTGGCCCTGCAGACTGCGCCACCGCCCCGCCAGCAACGAGCTAATGAGTTGCCATCCCTAGTCCCCAGTTCTAGATATGCTCTAGGGGTGACATGCAGGCTGGGGGAGGGAGCACTTGGGGATCTGCCCCTTCCCAGAACTTCCCTTGTGGGATTCGGAGATATTCCCAAGATTTCCCATTCCCATCGTGGGACCTTTGGGCCGCTGACTTGGGTTTCTTTAAATTTAATTCTGACCAACAGTGAGGGACAGCGGGAGATGTCCTCTCTAGGGAGTGCAGGCCAGGCCTTTGCCAGTGGGTGGCCACGCGGTGGGATGGGAGGCTGGGGCCGTGCTGGGGATCTGGGGGCACCTCAGCCAGCGCTACCTCCTGCCCTGGGTCTCCACATGCCGCCTCCCATGGGACTCGCTGCCTTTGCTGGGTCCCAGCCAGAGAGACTAAACAGGTTGGGAGATGGAGATCCCGGCAGGAGTGTGGCCGAGGTGTAGGCAGGGCTATGTTGGGGTGTTGCTGGGTGGGGGTCAGGGAGGCTGGCCTGACAGAAGCTGTGACTGCCCCTAAGCTGGTGATACGATGATACAAGCCGGGGTCTCCAAGGTCAGGAGAGGGCCTGGCAGCTGAGGCCATGCCAGTGAGGGGCCACGACCTGGTTCCCGGGCACCAGGGTCCCAGCAGGGGCATGTGGCCCCTGGAAGCCCTGGACCCTTCAAGCGTTCCCTCCACTGGCTTCATGGCTTTGGTGCCCACTGGGGCTCCCCTTGTGGGAAGGGGACAGGGAGGGGTGCGGAGGTCAGCCCGCATCACTGGAGGCCGGCTGGCAGCCCCTGGATGGGCTGTGGGGAGGTGGTATTTCTAGGGCGTCTGCACCCACTCTGCGCCTGTCCCCAGGACTCTGGCTCAGCATGGCTCCAGGGCGGCACTGTGGGCAGTGCTGAAGGAGAGCAAGCTGGCCTGGTGGGGCGTGGAGCGTTCCCTCGGCCTCTCCCGTCTCTGGCCAGGCGTGCGTGGAGCCATCTCGGGAGGAGACTGTGTCCAGAGAGGAGCTGCTGGGGCCCTGCTTTCCCCTATGAGGGCCGGGTGGCCGGCGGGGAGCAGAGGCCTGGAGCGTCCGTGGAAAGTGCGCCGGCCTCAGGAGCCTTCAGGAGCCTCCAGCGTCTTCACGGCAGAGCCCATCACTCAGGCATCTGTGGGGCCTGCCCGGCAGCCTCGCCTTACAGCTGTTGGGGGCGGCGCAGACGGAGACGGGGCGGATCCACAAGTCCTGCAGCAGCCCCAGCCCTCTGGCCACGTTGGCAAGTGTTCTCCCATCTCATCTGCATATTTTTTTACTATTTTTTTGGATTTGCCCTTTCAACTGTTATAAAAAAGCAGTTTACTTTCTTGTAAATTAATCCAGACGTTGACTCCCCCACACCTGCCAGCCATGCTGCTCTGCTCCTTGGAATTACAGCCACTTACAGGGCAGGGATGTTCAGGGCCCCCGCGCCCACCCCCGGGCTCACGGATTCCCTAGAAGGACCCCCGGTGCAGGTTGAGCACCTGTAGGCTGACCTTAGTGTGCGGCCCCCCAGAGGTCACGCTGAGGCCACGCGGCCATGCCTCCCCACAGCTAAGCCATTAGCACCAACTACCTGATGTGGCCCAAGGTGTTGGGGAGACAAAGGCACTCCTACCAGGCAGGACATGCTGAGGGCACAGAGGCCCCTCCCAGGAGCCAGGCAAGGGCCAGACCTCGTTGGGCCGGCAGGGCCTCCGAGGCCCGCCAAGTCTGCCCTGTGCTGTGGTGTTTAAAGAGCACGGCTCTGGTCCAAGCCGAGCAGGACCTGATCTTGGCTCTACCATCCACTGGCTCTGGTTTGGTAGTTTTTATATCTCTTTGGGCTTCTCTTTCCTTATGGGTAACGTAAGGGTGCTTAGAGGTCCCTCCCCAGGGGGGTGTCGGGAGACTGCGTTCCAAGGCTCCCAGGCCCTAGGAGAGGTTCTGGCTCATCGCCGTTACCTCCCTACGCCTGCACACACGCCAACAGCCTGGGCCCCTCATCGTCTGGGGTTGCCATGGGGCGGGAAGGACCCACTGTGGGGTGATGGGCTTGGCTCCCTCTGTCCTTCCTCACCCTCAAGAGTGGGTGTTCCCCTGGGCTGCCCTGCCCAACCCCCAGCACGCAGCTTGGCCACGGGCAGGGGTTTAGACGCCTACCAGGGCTCACTAAATGCCTACCAGGTGCCCTTTCGGGGATGGAGACCAAGTCTGACATGGGCAGGGCCCCTGGCATCGGGGTTCACAGTACATCCCATGGAGCAGGTAAGGTTTGTCCAGGGTTTGGTCGTGTGCGGAAGCTGTCTCGGCCTGCACGGTGGTGCTTGGAATTTTGGAATCTTGGAGGCTGCCTCCACCCTCCCTCCCACCTGGGAAGGTCCAGCGCTTTGCTCGGGCGAGTGAGGTGCTTCTGTGGGCTCCAGCACACAGTGCTGGACAGGACTGACTCACGGAGCTAAGGGGGTGGCCTCCGTTCCATGCCAGTAGATCCCAGTAGAACGGAAGCTCTGCAGGGCAGGGTTTTCGTCCGCGTCACGGATGAATGCCAGCACCTGGCGGGGGTGGGGGCTCGGCATGCTGTTGGTGCTCCGTGAACACTTACTTGAAAGGGTGGAAGGAGGGACCCTTCTGGGTCACTGACGGGAGAATCCTGGTTTGCTGCCGGGGGATCGTTAAGAGTCAGGGGTGGGCTGAGCATCTTGGCTAGCGAGCCCTGAGCTGGGAGGTGAAGCCTGCACAGCGCTCTCCGTGGCTGGTTTTCCTTTGTGGCGAGCGGCCTGCCGATGGGGCTCTTACTGTTCCCCCAGCAAAGCTTTCTTACCCAGCAAGGAGAACTTTAGCTACTCATGATTTTAGACTTACTGTTTATTAAGGATACAAATCCCAAAACTTACCTTTCTTAAATCTCATGAATTTGATTTACAACTGTTATTCTATTTATGAATCTAGGTGATTTTATAATCCCTTCAGAGTGGGCCTTTGATAACAGTGGGATGTCACAAACTTGAGACTTGAATTCCCTGAAATTCTAATGAAAATTCAGTTTTAAGAATGTAATTCTTAGCCATCTAATCGTACTGAAAACAGAAGGAATTTTATGTTCTCTGAAACATTCTAGAAGTGTTTTCAACTTAAAAAAAATGATCTTCTACTTTCTGTGTAAAATCTTACATCGAAACCTATCTTTCAGTTCCATATTTTGGCTGGGATTGAATCCCAAGATTAATGTGGGAGAATGGGGTTACCCCTGTTCTTTTCAATACTGCAGTGCTTAAAGATGAAACCGCATTTCTGGATTTAACATGCAAGACTGGTTATTTGTCTTTGATTTCTTCCGTCGCATCTGCCCTTGGGTTGACCCCTTCTCGGAGTTACAGCGCCTCTAGTCAGGAAGGAAATGGACCTGCTCGGCGGTCTGGACCTTCGATCTCAGACGGGTTGACCGTCAGCCGGGAGGCTACATGGCTGGGGCAGGTTTCGGTTTCTTGCACGTGCTGCTCTCTGTAGCGTTAGCCAGTCTCCTGACGCACAGAGGCCTGGCTCTGCTCACGTGACAGGGGCCTGCATTGTCCTTGAGGCTTCGCACCTGCAGCCATAGTCGGTAAGGACTGTTTGTTTGGCCGACTTCCTCCAGTGCCTGGTTCCGTCTTGCATTTTTGTGGCTCTCCTAAGACTTTCAAACAGCTCCCAGGTGGCTCTGAAGCCTCTGCAGGGCCATCTCCTCCCGGGGCGTGCTGCTTGCAGCGTTCCTGGCCCGGGCTTCTGCATCTCTGGCTGGGCCTCGCCTGGAAGTCACCGTGTCTCTCCGTCGGCCCTTGGGTCCAGCCGTTAGGTCATGCTCACTGGCTTGACTCTGGCTTTTCTTTTTAAATAAAATTCAAGTTTAAAAGCATGAGGTGATTTAAAGCAGACAAGCAGGTGAGTGACCTTGAGGCATAGGATGGCGTCAGCTAAGGTGGTTGGTGAGCAGCTGGAGGTAGAGAGTTGGGAGCTGAAGCAGGTGCCCCGCAGGGCCCCGTGTCTCAGCCCTGACCCTGACCCAGGGCCATGCTGACCCCAGGAAGTGCCTGCCGGGTTGCTGTGCCTGATGCCCGGCAGACAGATGTGGCCTCAGTGGCCACCTGGAATAAAGGTTTTCCCTCGAGTGTCTGGACACCTGCCTGTTCACCCCATCCTGGTGGTGATATGCTTGGCATGGGCAGGGCGTTCTCTCTGTGCCACTATTTCCCTGTAACATGGAATGGTGGTGCCCTTGGCCCAGCACAGCACAGCATGGTCCTGGGCTGAGCTGTGTCCCCCAAATTCATGTGTTTGCATAACCCCCAATGCCTCAGAATGTGATGGTGTTTGAAGAGTCACCTCTTCAAACCTTAAAATAGGTAATTAAGGTAAAATGAGTTCATTAGGATGGGCCCTAATCGAGGGCGACTGTGTCCTTTCAAAAAGGGGGCATTTGGAGACAGACACGCAGGCAGAGAAGGTCGTGTGAAGGTGCCAGTGCTGTCTGCCAGCCAGGGAGAGGCCGAGCAGAGCTAAGGAGCCCCCACTTCCACACATCCATTTGGGATTCCAGCCTCCACAGCTGAGAGACAATAACTGTCTGTTGCGCCCTGTCTGGACAGCCTTGTGACGGCAGCCCAGCAATGATGCAGGTGCCAAGAGGCTGCCCAGGGGCGGAGCCCTGAAGGCAGAGGGCTCTAGGGAGGCAGGGCCCCAGGGAAGGCTGACAGGCGGGGACTGTCTTGGCCTTTCTGCTACACCCGTGCCCGCAGGTCTTGGAGGAAAGGTGGCCCTTTGCAAGGCTCCACCTTTGCCTGTGTGGTGATGCCAGTGCCTCATGTGTGTGGGGTCAGGAGAGGTTGGGGTTACTTGCTTTAGGTCCAGCAGGGTCTGGACGAGCTCTGCTGACTGTAGGGGAACCCAGGAAACAGTGTCTCTTTCTGGCAAAACGCAGTGCCCCTTGACTTGGAATCGCAGCGGGGCTGGGGGGCGCGCTGGGAAGCCCCCCGTCCTGTCCCTGCAGCTTGCCTGCGCCGGCTGTAACTGGACAGGGAGCCTGGCTCTGGCACAGCCTCGGTTCGATTGATACACCTGGAAGCTTTGGCCTCTCTTCTTCGTCTAAGCCAACAGCAGCAAGAAGAACTTTATCCCCTTTTTCTAGTACTTTCCAGGTAACTGGGTTCCAGTCTCCAGACCTCTTTGCAGTAGTAAGGGAGAGTGAGCTTTCTTTTGAATCGATGTTTACCTTTGACAAGAAGTACTTCACAGAAGGCACGTGGGTGCCCACATGTGACTTAATCAAGCAGGCCTGATTGCATTCTCTGGGTCTTGCTTTTTCCTGTCACCTTTATGAGCTGATAGGCTCCTGATGGCTTGATAAAAACCCTAGGAGAAAGAAAGCCTTAATGAATATAGATTTTCTCGCGATTTGCATTCGTGAGTGAACATTCTAGTAATGACTGAAAGCCGAAAGTACAAAATTGGATTGATTAAGTCATTTTCCTGAAAAGGCAAGACTTCCACTCGGGGTGGTGTGCCCCTTCTCACCAACCCACACCTTGCTTTCCTTTTCATTTAAGATTTTCTTTGTGAAGGTTCGGGTTCCAGCCTGCCCGTTCCAGTGGGGATACCTTGGCAGGTCGCAGTGTCATCTTGTTCCATTCAGAGTGACTGGAACACAGCTGGTTTTGTGGTTCACACCTCATGGGTGTGAGCTGTGACATGACGACAGCATTCGTGTGATGACACATTAGCGGACTCCTAGCTGCAGCCTGTGGCTCACAGGGGACGCCGCTGTCATAGGTCCAGGACAGAGAACCAGAGGAGAGCTTCGTGACGGGGTGACGTGAGTCCCTGAAATCCAGATATTGAAGTCTGACTCCCAGCCCCTCAGATGGGGCTGTGTTTGGAGGTGGGCTCTTTCCAGAGGTGTTGAAGGTAAGCGAGGTCACAGGGTGGCCCTGATCCTTGGGACTGGCGTCCTCATCAGAAGAGGAGGTCAGGACATGGACACACGCAAAGGGACAGCCACGTGAGGACCCAGGGAGGGGACGGCGCCCACAGGCCCAGGGGAGGCTCAGGGGGAGCCAGCCCTGCCCCTCCTGGGTCTCGGCCTCCAGCTCCAGGCCTGGGAGTCCGTGTCTGTGGTTTAAGTTTCCCCGTGTGTGGTGTGTGTGACGGCTGTCTGAGCAGACTGACCCCCACCCCCGACTCCGTGAGGCTGACATGGAGCTCCCCATTCCCCCACCAAGTGTTTCCTGCCTTCCTGTCGGCACTTTGTCTCATAACCACCGGCTGCCCCCTGGTTCCAGTGTTGCAGCTTGCAGGCAGCGGCTACCCTTTGTCCCTTCCTCTGAGAGGTGGCATGGACTTCCTTTTATCCCCGTGAACATTGGGGTGCACTGGTGCCTCACGGGGTTCCTGGCCCTGGGGTCCGAGGAGTGTCTTCCCTCCCCGAGTGCTGACCCCGCCGTCTTCTGGGCCCATCGTCGATCCAGTGCAGGGAGGACAGACCCTGGGAGTTGACAGAGCATCGCCCCGCTGCTGGGAAGGGCCCGGCCCGGCGCCAGCAAGAGCGTCGATGGTGGGGCATCCCTGCCCACGCAGCTGGGTGGTGGGAACTCTGCTTTGCTGCTTCTGTCCCATTTCATCCGTGGGCAGGTGGCCCCCAGGTGGGCCTCACTTGGATGCACCTGATGTCCCTTAGCTTACATGTCAGCAACTTGAACCAGCTTTGCAAATGTGGTCTGTGCCGGGCTGAGAGAGAAAGCCACCCTCCTGGGCAGGCCTGGCTGCCCACCATCCCTGCGGGGGGCTGGCCCTCGCCTTGAGTCCCGATCGCTCAGCTCTCTGCTGCTCCCTCAGATCATCAGCAGGCAGCCAGTCCCTCCCCCGCGCTGGGCTTTGAAATCTGGGTGGCGGAGGAGCCCCAGGCCTGAGCTTTGGGCCTTGCGTGCCTTCCGTGCCTCCCCAGAGAGGCAGTGGGCCCAGCAGTCAAGGCTTCAGAAGACGGATCTGGATTCAGGGTCTGCCTCTAAGACCCTCAGCTGTGTGCCACTGGACACACAATTCGCCCTCTCTGGGGTCAGCAGGCACATGTGAAAAGGTGGGGTGTATGGGATTCATCAGTTAGACGCGCACTGCTGATTACCCATGAGCCTCCAGGATACTGAACTGGGAACGGGCCACTGTCATGGAGCCGAGGCAGGTGGACGGCGCTGGGAAAGCCTGGGAGAGCCGAGGGCATCTGCTGGTGCCTGGGGTTGGGGGTGCAGCCAAAGCGTGTTCAAGACAGGCTGGGAGCAAGAGCTTAGACTAGGGAGACAGGGTTGCTGGTTTCAGGCAGAATGTGGGCGGTGTCCCTCACAGGAGCGTCTCGTCAGTGGGACCACGCTCCGTTCTCGCTCCGTCTGTGGTCGCTGGCCCTTGCTGCTGGCAGTCCTGCTGTCCTGGGCTGCAGCTGCCAGGGGCTCAGACCTTGTCTGGGCAGGGCTGTGCCCTGAGAGCCCCAGGGTCTGCTCCCACCTGCCCAGATCTATCACCTGACTGAGTGGAGTGACCCCCGCCCCACCAGAGCACAGGGGAGGGTCCTGTACCACGGGGCTCAAGCTGCACCGGAGGTCCTGTCCCTCGCCTCTGGGAACCCAGTGGCCGGCACAGCACAGAGCACCCTGGGCCCTCAGCCGCTGAGGGGGTGTGTGCGGGGAAGCGGGGCCCAGAGCCCCAGTGTGCTGTGGTCACCCCCACCCTCAGTTTCATCTTCACTTTCAAGTGCAGTTAATTTCATCGTTTCCACTGTGCTACCTGGTTGCCAAGGCAATTCCTGTGGCCTCAGTTATTTCCGTCTTGGAATTATCCACATACCTGCACCTTCTTGTCCATCAGCTATAAATATTACCTCTGTTTCCCTGCTCCCTTGCCCGGAAGGCCCCTCCCCAGAGGAAGGACCCTTGCACGTCCTGGCCGGAAGCCCTCAGCCTGCAGAGGGATGCATGGTCTGGGCAGCGGAGAGGCACGTGGGCGTTTCTGCCCTTCGGGCTGATTTAGGACCAGGAGGGTGTGCAAGGACCCTGGTGGAGGCTGCTTTGTTCTCCGAGGGCACATTGGTTGGAGGACATGCTCTGTGCCCAGCGCTGTCAGCAGTGAGCAGAGACCCCTGCCCTTCTGTCTTGGAGCCAAGAAGCAGATCTCGAAGATCTGGTCATCTGCCAGAGCTTAAGAAAGCACACCGGAAACCAGGGACTTTGACAGTCATTTCACTCCCTTGTGGTTCTGTGTGTGGGGCGTGCAGGCGGGGATTGCCGGCATCCTTCACGGCACTCCCGGATTCTGGGTGGGGTTTCCCATGTGCCTCTCTCTCCATGTGCACATGGGGCTTCCTCACCGCATGCCAGGCTCGGTGTTGCTGGACTTCTTGCCTGGGAGCTGGCTCGGGGAGGTGGGGCGTTCCAAGTAAGGAAGGTGGGGCCACAGCTCCCTGAAGGCTCAGTGAGAGGAGCTTCAGAGTTCCATTTCTGCCACATTTTGTTGGTCGGAACCAGCCCGGTTCAAGGAAAGGGGAAGTAAGGTTCCACCTCTGGATGGAAGGAATTTTCAGTCTGTGGCTGCCTGGAACGCACGTACACCTACCCCAAGGTCTGTCTCCACAAACTGGTAAGTGGGAGGCCGCTGTAGGGTTGCAGTTCAGTCTGGTGGTTGCTGATGTCGGCTAATGTGTTCGAGTCCTGCCGCCATCAGCCAGTGGCTGTGTGACCTTGGGGAGCTTGCCGTGTGTTTACTTTCGTGGGAGGTCTGTATGGTGGGACGCTGACTGGTGCCTCACGTTTGGATTACATGAGGTGACACGTGTAATGAGTGAGGCCCTCACTTGAGTGTCAGGCATCTATCCCTTTGATGCAGAGATGGCATCTGCTGAAGGTGCAGAGCTGCGGACCTAGCCCCACTCGGTGGTGTCCCCGGAGGCGGCTGCTGTGCTGCAGTCTGGAGCCTGGTGTCCAGCCTGGTCAGATGTGTGCTGGGGAGGGGACTCAGTGGCTGCAGACGGGACGGTGAGCAGACTGCTGGCAACAGCAAGGGCGAGACAGAGTCGGTGGGATCTGAGAGCCACTGACGGTGTGAAGCAGCCATGTTCAGGGAGCTGGGACAGGGGCCCTGAAATGTCAAGGGCGGTGCCTTCATTTTTGGCCGGGGCAAGTGGCTGGTGTTGAGAAGAGAACTAACTGTAAAGGGCACGAGATCTTCCCCTATGGTCAGCCCGCCGCGTGTGGCAAGCTGGGAGAAGACACGAGAGCCCCGGGTCAGAGAGGAAGGCCGGCTTATTACTCACAGTAGTAGAGAGGTAGGGTGAACACCCGCGTTTGCGCTGGTTCCCTCATGCCAGATCCCCACACGGTGGGATGTAGCACTGCCCCCACACCTGGCCACATCATGGGGGGAGCACCAAGCTGGGGACACCGAGCCCTTCATGCTGGACAGGAAGCATGGCTGCCCTTGTCTCCTGAGGGAAATGCTGTATCTTCCATTCTGGGCTGAATTGAGTTGCCCCAAGACGTGCTGCAGATTTAACCCTGGGTACCAGTGGACTTGGCCTTACTTGGAAATGGGGTCTTTGTAGGTGATCAAGTCAACATGAGGCCATAGGGTGGGCCCTAATCCAGTGTGATTGGGGTGCTTACGAAAAGGACATTTCAGCACGGACAGAGGAGGATAAGGGGCACCCGAGGCCACATGCCAGCAGCTGGGAGCAGGCCTGGGACGGACGCTCAGAGGGAGCTGGCCCATCCCCTGACCTTGGACTTCCGGCCTCTAGAACTGGGAGAGGGAACACCTGCTGCCTTGAACCACCCACTTCATGGTGCTGTGTCCCGGCAGCCCAGGAAACCAGGCTGTCTCACTGCGTGAACAGTCGGGAGTGGGGAGCGGCAGCCTCCCCGCCGGGTGGGCAGCGGTGGGGCAGGCTCCGAGCCCCTCTCCCAGCTGGATAGCGGGGCTCCTGTGGGTGCGGGGAGCCGGGCAGGACTGGGTGGGGAGGGCTTGTCTCCTTTGCCTGAAGGGAGTTTGTCTTGGAAGAAGCGGCCTCCCCTCCAGCCAGGCTGCGGACCAGCATGAGACCCGGGAATAGCTGGGAAGCAGACTTCTTTCCTCTGCCAAAGAAGAAAGCCTTTCACCACCACAGGCTTTCCCTGTAAGGGAGAGAAAGCGGCAGGTAGGGGACCCCCGGCAGGGATGTTGGAGGCGTCCCTGCCCCTAGTGGGGGTGGGACTGCGCCCCTGATGGCAGCCTCAGAGGCCGGTCACAGCCTTTGAGGGTAGATTTCTTTCTAAAATACCGATTCTTCACCCGCACTCCACCAGATTCTGATTCAGCAGAAGCTGGACCTTTACAGCTCTTCAGGGGGGTCTGACAGGCCGGGTTTGAGCCCCAGGGGTGCACATCCACGCAGCGCTGATTGAGTTACTGCATAAGGTGGTGCAAGGTGCTTAGCGCACCCAGCGTGTCCCCTCTACTGTGCGTCTCGCCTGGACACCGTTCCTCGATCTCACGCAACAGCCCCCAGCGTTTCCTCTGCTGTGGCCACTGAGTCTACGCCGACCTGCTCTTCCTTTTGGTGGCTGATCCGTGGCGCTGCAGGGCTCCCTGTCACTGTCATCCCGATGAGCTCGTGTGCAGCAGCTGTCACTCTGAAAGGCCACACGCTGTTCCCTAGGGACGGCTTCTCTGCCCACGCAGGTCGTGCCCCACTGAGGTGGGTGCTCTGTCATCTTCTGTGAGAACCTGGGCGAGTGAACGCAGCCATTTCCCAAATGCAGGGCAGGCAGGGGGAGGAGTAAGCACCCCCCTAACGACCGCCAAACCTGACCCGTCCCAGGGAGCAAGACAGAGAGAGTCCCCAGGGCCGGGCCTGCCTCCCTCTGTCGGTCCTCAGCACAGAGGGGTCCAAAGGGGTGGCCTGAGCAGGTGCCCCGCCCCCTCCTCCTCCCACGCTCTCCCCCCAGCACTCCCCATCAGGGCATCCTGGTAGGCGCTCGGTGGACCACACTTCGAAATATCCCAGCACCGTGTTTAAAATGATTTAGAATCTTTGCTAACAGTTCAGGCCAAAGCCCCATGTCACGGTTAGTGTAACTTTCCTCATGGCATCTAAAATGCCCATCGATAGATCTTTCCATCCATTTTCTGTTCTTTTCTAGATCTTACTTTAATTATGCTTTAAAAGTTCTTAGGCGAATCCTGCTAATGTTGTTACCTCTTCTGTGCTGTCTCCATCTCTGCCTTTTCCTGATTTCTGGAAGGTTCCAACTTTATCTCCCTGGCCTTCTGGGGTCACACTTGCAGTTTGCGTGGTGTCTGGCAATCTTCGGCTGGTCTTCTGTTGAAGATGGGCCATTGGCAACATGACCAGGTGGGCAGGGTTTGGGCTTGCAGACCACCGGGCATCCCACAGGGGATCAGGGGGTTTGGCTGTTTCACCGGGGACCCCGGGTGCCCGGATCTGCGCATCTTTTCTCGTGGGTTCGTCAAGTTCCCTGGAGACGTCTTGAGTCCCAGGATCCACGGAAGAGGAGGGGCCGGGCTGGCGCAGAACCTGCGTGAGGACCCCTGCTCAGCCTCCTTGTAACCTGAGTGGTCCCCCATCCCCACGTGCAGGGTCTCATTCCAGGATGTTGACTTCCCTCTTTTATCTGATGGGGACAAGGACAGCCTCCTCGCCACCATGTGGGAGGACTGGGCCTGGGAACCCAACTGCCACCCAGATGACCTGAGCCAGCCCCCCTCCTTTGACCCACAGTTCAGAACCTGAGCCTTTCTGGAATTCTCTGCTGCAAATTGGCCGGCGCCAGGGGTCCGCCCTCGAGGTGTTCGCACTCACCAGCCTCCTGCCGTCTCTCCTTTGCTCTCCGGCTTCTCCTTTTCCTGTTTTTCCTTGAGTTCATATGTGTTAGAAATAAAATCCCTTTGCTGTCTTTTTTTGGGATTTCAAGAGGGAGTGGGGATGTGGCCTGCCTGCCTTGGAGAAGTGGAATTGCTTTGTAATGAAAATTACACTGGACCCAGCCGTGTGGGACTGTGCCCGGGGCTCCCCTAGAGGGAGGGAGCTGCCCAGCGTTCTGGCGTTGCCCCATGGTGGTTCCATTCCTCTGCAGTGGTCTGCTTTCCTGTTCTAGGTGGTGGCTGCGTATGGCGCCAACCCCATGGGTTATGGTTCCAGAATTTTCTAGAGGCTTGAGTTCCTGTGCTTAATTTGATCCATGTTGGCATGTGGGCTAGTGTGGTGTGGTTTATTTATGTGGATTGACAAGCTTTTTCGAATATGCCATCTGTAGGTGTTTTCTAGGAGCCTGCATCTATTTTAATAAGGAACCAAATGTTGGTTTTTTTGTCTTTGCAACCTGAACTTGAGCTGTGGACTTCTCATACAAAGCATTGTTAGGTGGGCTTAGGTAAGGAACTTTGTGTTTTCTCAGTTTTTTTCTCTCACGCTGATAGAAAAAGCTATTTTAGTTGGCCAGATCATACATTAGCAAAGCTTGCCACCACCTCCACATTTTCGTGTGGAAACCGCTTCCTCTGTTCTCTTTACTTCCATTCTGTACCTATTGATAAAGAGCTCCAGCAGCTATAGTCCATTAAAATGAAGAAAAGCACACACTCTGTGCCCTATGCCTTATTCTTACAAATACTAATTGTTGGTGGGGTGGGAGGAGACCTGGTCATGAGTACGTGTGGAAAAGGGATGCCCGGAGCTGTTTGCTTCCGGGTAACATTTTTCTGCAAGTGCAAAATAAAAATCATAGCACTTTTTCCTGGAAAAGTCAACAGAACCCCTTGTCCTTCCCATGTAAAGGCAGCTCGCAGTGCAGATGGGGGTTGTCAGCTCTGGGGACGTCCTGTGCTGCTGGGTCTCTCATTGGCCAGCAGAGGTTTGCAGGAATGTGACTTCTGGGGCTCCCATTTATTGAGATCTTTAATTTCTGTCAGTGATAGCTTGTCATTTCCAATGTGTAGGTCTTTAACATCTTTTGCTAGATTTTCCGCTAAGCATATCCTATTTGTTGTTAGTACTGTAAATGGAACTGTTTTTAAATTTCAATTTCCGTTTGTTCACTGCAACCACATAGAGGCAGAACGGATTGTTTTACATTCATCTTGCACACTCCAATCTCGCCAAAGTCACTTAGAGTTCTAAAGTCACTAAAGTTCTAGTAGCTTTCTTTGAGGAGTCCAGTGAGTTTTCTGCATGGACAATCATGTCCTCTGCAAATAAAGACGGTTTGATTTCTTCCCTTCCAGTCAGGATGTGTTTCGCTTATTTTTGTTTTCTTATTGAACAGAAACCATGAGAATGGACCCCCCCTGTCTTTTCCTTGATCTTGAGGGGGATGTTTTCAGACTTTCACTGTTAAGTGTGATGTCAGCTGTGGGCTTTTCAGAGATTCCCTTCATCAGACTGCTTGGCTGAGAGGAGCTTTTCTGCAGCTATTAAGATCATCACATGGTTTTTATTTTTAATTTGTTCATACGATGAACTACAGGGATTGGTGTTCAAATGTTGAGTCAACCTTACAATCCCAGTACAAATCACAAAGTACTATACACTGTTAGGTTTTAGTTGCTAAAGTTTTATTTAGAATTTTTACATCTGTGTTCATGAAGGACATTGATCGGTTTTCTTTGTAGTATGATAACAAATAATGTTTGTCTCAGAGAGTGAATGGGGAAGGAAAAATTTCATGTAACTACTCCAGCTTTCTTTTGACTAGTACCAATGTGGGGTGCCTTTTCCTACCCTACTTTCCATCTACTTTTGTCTTTGTTTTTCATGTGCATTTCTTACAGACAGCTTAGAGTTAGGTCATATTTAATGTGAAAATGGTGAAAGCTTGGTTTAAATCTGTCATCTTACTGTCTTTTTTTTTGCGTGCCTACCTGTTGTTTATTCTCCCTTTTTTCTGCCATCATTTAGATGATGGAAGAATTTTATGAGTCCCTTTTCTCTCCTTTGATGGCTTATTAACCACAACCCTCTGTTTTGTTATTTTCCTGATTGCTTTAGGATTTATAGTATGCATCATTGTCTTATTACAGTCAGTATTTGTGTACTAGACCGTGGGTGCTTATGGGTAGGATCAGAACCTGATGGAGATGTGCTTCCATTTTCCCTTTCAGCTCTTGTGATTTTGTTGTCATAGTTTTCTATGTACTTAATGAACCCCTTGCTACATTTTTTGTTTAAACAATTGTCTCTTAAAAGGGTTGAAGAAAAAACTCATATATTAACCCACGTGATTACCATGTCCAGTTGTCTTATTCTTTTGTTTAGTTTCGTATTTTTATCCAGTGTCATTTCCTTCTGTCTTGAAGTCTCCCTAATATTTCTCATTAGGGAAGGCTTGCTGGTCATGAATTCTTTCAGCTTCTGCAGGTCTGAAAAGTCTTCATTTTTGAAAGATGTTTTCTCTGGTTAGGTAATTCCAGTGTGCCTTTCAGTACTTTAAAGATGTTGTTCCACTGTCGGCTGGCTTGCATTGTTTCCAACCCCAGATTGGCTGTCATTAGGTTTGTTTTTTAGATCTAACATGTCCTTGCTTTTTCTCACTTTGCTTTAAATTTTTTTCTCTTTGGTTTCGTTTGTTACGATGTGCCTTGGTGTAGTTTTATTTATGATTCTTCACTGAGCTGCTTGAGTCTGTGGATTTAGCGTTTTCATCAAATTTATATTACATTCAGGCAAATTTTCAAATTATTCTTCTGTACCCCTTTTTTTTGTTAGAGACTCTGAGCACGTATGCATCAGGCTGCCTGGAGTAGTTCCACAGCTTAGTTATGATTTGCACTGTTATTATAAGTTGTTATTTTCTCTGGGTGCGTCATTTTGCTGTATCTTCAATTTCCCTGGACTTTTAGCTGATGTCTCATTTGCCATTCATCCTATTCACTGTATGTTTCATTTTGAATTTTATACTTTCCATCTCTGGAAGGTTTTTTTTCTTTCATTCTTTCATATGCAATCAGAATATGGTTAATGTAATTTTAATGCCTTGTCTGCTAATTCTGACATCTGCTATCAGTCTTTGATTAGTTTTGGTTGATTCTGTTCTTCATTATAGATTGCATTTTCCTGCTTCTTTGCTGGTAATTTTGTATTGTCTTATCAACTTATTAATCTTTTCATCACTAAGCCTTGTGAGTTATGAGTTTCATCATGAGTGTGTATCTTTGAATCTGGGTGAGTATTCCTGTATTTTGTTCTGGGACTCAGTTAACTTAAAGCCTGTTTGATCCTTTCAGGTCTTGCATTAAGTATTTGCTCAGTGGGGTCATAACAGCATGCAGTCCAGACCTGAATATTTCCCACTAGTGAGTCGTTCTGTGCATTCACTGCTCCCTGGTTGTGTGGTTTTCCAGATCAGCTGGTGGGGGCAGGACTATTCCAGGACCTGTGTGATGGATGTGTGTCATTACCTCTCATCTTTGGGTGCTTCTTTCCCTGGTCCCTGGCAGCTTTGTCACATGCATGTGCTGATCATGTGTGCAGAATGCTCACAGGGATCCTCTGCGGCTCTCTAGTGGTCTCTGTCTTTCCTCTGCTGGCCCCTGTCCTGCAGATGGGTGCCATGCCCATCTCAGGGCCTCCACTTGGGAAACTCACCCAGTGTTACCTGGTGGTCCATTCTTACACCTTGGCCTGGAAACTGTTAAGGCAGTAAGTTGGGAGAAAATCATAGAGCTTGCCTGCCTTGCTTTCCTCTCTCATGCCTCACTGTTGTGCATTTTGAAGACCAGTTTTTGATGTATTTTGAGCCTATTTTCGAGGCTCCAGGCAGGAGACTAAACCCAGTGGCTGTCACTCTACCCCACCCAGAGGCAGAGGCCTCCACTCTGCTCTCTCTCTCGCCTCCTTGCTGTCTCTTCAGACTCCCTCTCACCGCTCCCTTGGCTACGTGACTACCCGTGGCAGCCGCGGCTTCCCGATCACACCACCTCATCACGTTCACACCTTCTGCGGACGACGGTCTTGCCCCAGCTGTGCTGACGTGTGCTCCCCATGGTCCAGTAACCTGTGACTGCTTGTTTGTTATTCTTCACACCTCTCCTCAGTCAGACTAGGTGCCTAGGAAGCCACAGCACATGTAACGTATTGTTCAGGCTCTCCTGGGAGTGACATAAACAATGACAGGCACACCGATGTGACCCAAACCAAGGTGGCGACCGCAGCCCAGGACGCGCGCACTCTGCGTTTTGTCTGGGAAGGCGTTTCTGCGGGACAGGAAGGGGGACGACGGGAATTCTGGGCCAAGGGAACAGGGAGTGCAGAGGTGGTGCTCCAACTCTGCCCACTGCCTCCAGCGCCTCCAGCTCTGAAACCGCATTCTGTGTGACTCCCGCTAAGACCTGCCTCCTTTCCGCCTGTCCCCTCTCCCCGGTCTCTGCCACCTTGTGCCCTTTGTATGAATGTCAGTTATAAGTATCAGTGGTGGTGGCTTAGTACTAGGATGGCTCCCTTACTCGGAGAGGATGTCAAGATGAGACTTGGGGGTGCATGTGGCCCAGAGAGAAATGAGTTTGAACAGCTTCGAATGGCGTTGCTCCCTTGCGTGCAAACCCTGCTGCATTGGTTCCCTGAGGCTGCCATTGTGAACTACCATAAGCTGGTGGCATAAAGCAACACAGAACTATTCTCTCACAGCTCTGGAGGCTAAACATCCAAAATCAAGGGGTCGGCGGGGTGGTGCTCTCCCTGAAAGCCCCGGGGGAGGACACATCCTGACCTCATACAGCTTCTGGACTGTATGAGACAGAAGCTGTGACAACCTGGACATTTCTTGGCTTATAGATGCTTCACTCCAACCTCTCTCTCTTCCCTCGCATGTCCGTCTTGTCATCTGTGTCCTTACATGGCTTTCTTGTAAGGACACCTGCCTTTGGATTAGGACCCACCCTAACCCAGTATGACCTCATCTTAACTAATTATATCTACAAAGACCCTGTATCCAAATCGGGTCAGATTCTGAAGTTCTGGGTAGACATGAATTTTGTTGAGGGGCTCTATTCAATCCGGAGCCTTTGGGGATGTTGTCACATGCATGTACTTAGCATTTGTATCGTTTACTTTTCTGGAGGAGAAAACTCTTTGGGCAGAAGTTAACTGTGTTTCAGCAGAAGGCCCCTTAGCTTGTGGATGTGAAGGAACATTTCTTCAGGGAAGGTTTGCTTGGCTGGTCAGGAAGAACATTCTGCACAGTATTACCTCTTCATGTCAGCAGCTGAGTCATTTCAGGGGGGTGAACTCACTCCTCCGAGTGGTGCAAATTGAGGCCAGCCCAGTGGTCGGCCTGCGTGGGGCACATGGGAGTGTTGTCCTTCACCCCTGCTCAGAAGCAGGAGCGTGGCAGGCCAGTGGGCCCTGCTGGGGAAACCTGTTCGGGGGTCAATTGCTCTCTCCTTTTCAGATTTCCTCCATGAGAAAGGTTTTCCCTTTATTGTTAGTGAAGTCTGCAAAAGTCCAGTTGCTTGAAAAATAAATGTAGGAGACTTATAAAACACAGCGAGACAAGTGTTTAAGCCCCTGCTGCTCAGAAATGACCGGGAGTTTGGGTGGAGGACAGGTGCTCACTTTCCACGTCGACTCCTCAGCCTTTGGCAGCAGGTGGCCGCGGTACTTGGAGATACAGCCCTTAGGCGGATGCATTTTTTGTGTCCCTTTGTATGGGTCGTGGGGCTCCGGAAGACATGTGGGAGGGTACCGAGTGCCTGCCACCTCCTGCCTGGGATGTGGGTGTAGAACCTGCACCTGCAGAGGTGTGCATTGCCCTGGTGTAAATTGTGCAGCCTTCATAGGAGCCACCCTGGTGGCAAGATGCCTAAAGGGCTGTTTCTTTTCAATAAAATTCCAGGAGAAACCATGCCTTCCTACCCGTGGCCCCTCTGCCCGTGTGCCTGGTGTTGAAGCCTTTGGGGACACCCTTCCTCTTGTGTGAGGTCAGGGAAGGAGCTAGTGGGATGGCGACGTGGTGGTGCCAGCAGCTGCCGACCTGTTTGGAGGGGACTGTGGCAGTGTTGGGATTCCAGACACCATTTGCTCCTGTGTCTGACATGCTCAACACATCACAAGGCGGTGCCAGGTGTGTGGTGCCCCTTGTCTCATTGGAGCCTCAGGCGCCCACAGCTGTATCTCTGGACCAGGCTTAGAAGCCCAGGGCTCTGGTGTGCCCTAGGGATTCTGAAAGTAGGGGCAGGCCATCCTTGGATGCCGTGGACTGAATGTTTCTGTCCCCCACATTCCTCTGTGGAAGCCCTAACCCCCAGCATGCTGTTTTTGAAGTCGGGGGCCTTGAGGAGGTGGTAAGGTTAAATGAGGTCGTAAGGGGGGCCTGCTCCTGTAAGATAGCATCCTTAGAAGAGACATTCAGTACTCCCTTGCTCTCCATGTGAGAAGGCACCGTCTGCAGCCAGAAGAAGGTCCTCACCAGGAACTGGCCCTGCGGTGCCCTGATCTTGGACATCCAGCCTCCAGACTATGAGAGAGAATTGTCTGCTGTTCAAGCCCCTGGTATTTTGCTCTGCCACCTGATGAGACTAAGACACCGGGCCTCACCCCACACCAGTTGTAGCAGGATCGCTGGGCAGGTGCTGGGGTCCATTCTCCTGCAGGTGCCCACCCAACGACTGTGCTTCACGAGGTCCAGTGATGGTCCTGGAGGAAACAGCTGCCCCCTCCTGGCATTCCCAGGCATCCCGGGGCTCAAGCGCCTCTTTAGAAGGCCTTGAACGGTGGCTCTGCTGAGCCCTCTGTGTGCAGAGAGGCCAGCACATCCCTCTAGGCAGGCCCGTCCTAATGTTCGGGGCTGGGCGGGAGCACGAACGAGGGCCACGAGCCATGTACTTCCTGTTTAAAAATTGGAAGTCAAGCTGGCACGCTGTCAGATGAAATGTTTTCTCCTGCTTTCATAAAGACAAACTTATACAAGTGTCGAGATTTGTCATTTTATATGACTGAAAGCTGGCAATATACCAAATATGACTGACTTCAATTATCATATTGTGCACTTGGCTAGGGCATCACTGCCCAATATTTTGGTGAGTAATAAAGATAAACGTCATTTGTTAATTATCATATATTCCACAAAATACATTTGTCTCTGTTTAGCAAACTACTGCACCTGCTGTTATGATCCAGCTTTTCACATAATTTATGTTCCACGGAGGGTAATAATCTAAATAATTAACAATTTACCAGATCCAAAGTATACAGAATCCTGATGGGAATGTAAAATTAAAATAAATTTAAACAGTTTTCCTGAGATTCTGAAAATGAAAGCTCCTAAAATATTTCAAATTATCCGTTAAAGGGCAAAATGCAAGTTTGATGAACATCGTCATTTCAAAACACCATAATTTAAATGAAATGGAAATGTTTAAATTTAGTTCTCTGAAAATTTAATCTCATCGAATATTTTTATGCACATAAAATGCATCAGTTCTTGGATGTCGGCACGGAGTCGGGACTCATACGTGTCATATGTGGGCTGTGGACCCACATTTCAGAGCCTCGTGGATGCTTTAAAATCGTCAGGTGTTGCTCAGACCCCCTGCCACTGCTGGGATGGCAAGTGCCTCTGGGACTGGGATTGGCAGATAAAGCCACGCCCCCTAGTACCAGGCCTGTGTGTGGTTTTGCAGTGACGTACAGCGTTCGTGCAGTCGAAAGAACCTAGTTGGCCTGCCTCCTACCTAAGCTCCTCCCCTGCTCACATCCTCTGCACGGGGCAGGTGTCCCTCCTGTCCATCTGTCCATCTGTGCAGCACTGAAGGAAGGAGGGAGAGTTGTCACCCAGCTGAGGCTGGCAGAGGGTGGATGGTCATGGGATACTCTGTATGGGGCCATGGCTGGGTCCTGAGAACTTGGGGATGTTGGGTTGGTAGGTCACCAGAGGAAGGCATTCTGGGGGGCTGCTCAGGGCTAAGAGACCTCAGCTCCCGAGGAGAAGCCGGATGACAGTGAAAGAGCTGTCACCAGTTCCCAGACCTGGCAGAGCTTCTGTACCACCTGGTGGCCTTTGAAGGTGAGCAGCTCCTGGATCCCAGGGCAGCCCCCTTACTCAAATCTCAGGTGGCTGGGGTACCCCTGTACTCCTGGGACAGGAGCTCCAAGGAGGATTTCTGGGCTGGGCGGTCCCACTGTGAGTTTGACCCGGCTATGCCAAAGTGAGTTGGAACCGGCTTCCAGGCTTGGTGTTGGCACGTTATTCTCCACGCTGAGAAGCACTGATGGTCGTCAGGCTGAGCTGTGGGCAGTGAGGCATCCTAGGAGTGGGATGCGGGATGGACAGTCCCCTCACATGGGGCATCCCTGGGCGCCTGCACGTTGGGAGGCTGGCTTGTAGTTTTAAACTTCCCAGAGGGGAAAGGTGTTTCTTTGAGGTCTTAGGAAAAAGAGAGAAATTGAAGTCATGATTGCAGAGGGCAGCCAGGTTCCTGTTGGGATAATAGGAATTAAAGGAAACCCGTTCCCAGCTGAAGCACTGTCGTCATGGATGGTGGCCCAGGAGCGGTCAGGGCTGTCTCCGAGTGTGTGACCGCAGTGCTTCCTTTGGACTGGGGACCTGCCCCTGGGCAGGGGGCAGCCCCGGAAGCTGGGAAGAGCCCCACGCAGGATTTTAAAAGTGTTTTCATGACAGACACGTCTTAGCTTTAAGATCTTGGTGACATTTTGTCTCTCCCAGACATCTCTAAACTCTCTAATTTTGTGTGCCGTGTGCTGAGTCCCTAATTGGCCTGAGCTGCTGGTCACCCCTGGCTTAAACGGTGCCCAGAAGACTGCGCCGTCAAGCCAGAGCTGCATTAGGTAGACGCCCTCAGTGTAGGAACCTGGCCTGTGGCCGAGAGTAGGGCCCAGGCCATGCCCCCCCACTCCACAGGGGACGGGGCTGCTGGGTCTGTTGACTACCACAGCGCTGGGCCAGACACTGCTGACCTCCAGGATAGGCTGACCTTCAGTATTGGAAGGAAGCCCCCTTCCTCCACCTCTGTGACCTGGTTCCAAGAGCTTGCGTGCTGTTGGGGGCATTTCCTCTGGGCAGGGTCCCCTCCTGGTGGCTGCCTACCCACCCACCGTGCAGCTGTATCCCCACAGCTGTGCAGTGTGGGGGCCGGGGTTGCGGCCTGGACCCCACACCCCTCGCCTTCACTCACAGCCCTTTGGCCAGCACTCAGCAGAGGGACCAAACTAATTGGGGGCTGGGAAGCACCCCAATATCCAGAGCGTGCTAACCACCAGCCGTGGGGCGTGTTTTGGTTTCACACCTTGCTGTGGATCCGTCAGGTTTATGGGAGTTACCAGCGTGTTTTCTAGCTGAGCGGGCCAGGGGTCGGGGTGGGGACAGTGTGGAGGACGTGCTGTACTATCAACTCAGTTTTCTGTAAACCTAGAACTGCTTTAAAAAATGAGGTCTAATTTGTGAATAGTGAATACATGCACATGTGTATCGATGTTTTGCATTATGCCTATTGTCCTGAGGAGGAGGGTGACTGACCCGCAGGACAGGCCACTGACCCGAATTTCCCGTCCCAGTACCCCCACCCCTCGGGCTGATTCACGTGGAGCTCCTCTTTGCGAGGGGCTGCCGTCCTTTGGACACGTTCTGCAGTCCGTTCTGCTGCTCAGGAACCTGTCCCGTCCCCTGTGACGCAGCTGTGTTGCGCCCCCGGGAGAGGCCTGAAGGGCTGGTGGGCCAGGGCTCTCTGACTCGCTGCCCCTTATCACTTAAGTCGGGAGCAAGAGTAACGCCTCCTTCACGGTCTTGTGAAAACTCGAGGTGGGTGATACATGGGGCGCCCCTCGGCCACACCTGCGTCCTTCCAGAATGACGACCAGGGATGTGGCTTACCAGGGGCTTGCACTGGAAAGACCATGTCTAGAGTGTAGTCATTTGATGTTTTTGGTTTTTTTTGTAATCAAAAACATTGTACACAAAGATAGAAAAACAATGACAGCTACGTGCCCATGTCAGATCCCGATCTGGACCTTACTTGGGAAAGCAGTCTTTGCAGAGGTGAGAGAGTGAAGACCCTGAGGTGACGTGTTATGCTAACATTTTAGCACAATCACAGGCAGACTGCACCCAGTTGAGGGGGTCGGGGTTAGGGTAGGTGCTTAGACACGTGGGAGCCCCAGAGGAGAGCACAGCTGAAGAGACAGCAGGAGTGTCCTGCTCGGAGGGAGGAGAGACTGTGTCGGTGGCCTGCGTGGCCTGTGCCTGCCATGGCCCTGTTTCGCCAGTGAGCTGTCACATTTGGCCTGTGGTTGTGTGGAAGGTTGGTTCTGCCCCTCTGCCTGGGTGCTGCGACGAGGCTCCAGAGCCTGGGAGGCCCACAGACCTCCTCTCTCACGGTCCTGGAGGCCGGAAGTCCGAGCTAAGGCGCTGGCTGCTCCGGCTCCCTCTGAGTGCCTGCACCCTGCCCCAGCGGCCACGTGGCAGAGAGACCGAGCTCTGGCGTCTCTCTCTCTCCTTATAAGGCCCCGGCCCTGTGGGATCACTGCCCTACCCTAAAGACCTCTCTTAACTTGAGTCCCTCCAGGAAGGCCCCACCTCCAGATACATCCACACCAGTGCTTAGGGCTTCGGCACCTTGTGGGGGGGCACAGTCCGCAGCCGTGGTGCCCTAAGGCTGCACTTGTGGCACGATGGCACAGCCGCCTGGGAGCCCCTCGGGACGCTGCCTTCACGCTGCCCCGCTGCACTGGAGGGCTTTCGGGTGGACAGAGAGAGCCGGTCGTGTCTGATGGAGTTTTAACTTTAACACTGAGGAATTTGTCTTTTCCTTTATGCCTTGTGCTTAGCACCTTGTTGAAAGAAAGGCCTTTTCCCCCCATTTCTTCAACAGGTAATTTAACATATTTGTGGCAGACTGATTAATAGCCCCCAAAGATGTCCAGGTTCTAATCCCTAAAACCTATTGCAAGGTGGCTTTGTGGATGTGATGCACGGAAGGATCTCGAGATGGGAAGGTTATTGTGGGGGACTTGGGGTGGCCCTGGGTGTGATCACAGGGTCCCCCTTAGAGGGAGCCCCCATTACAGGGGGGTTTGACAGACAGAAGGGCGTAAGGCCACGTGACGATGGGGGCAGAGACTGGAGTGGCGCACCTTGACAGCAGAGGAAGGGGCCACAAGCAGGAATATAGGTTGCAGAGAAGGATATTATCTAAAAATGATTATGTTTTTCCCCTTTTAATCCTTAAGCATGTATTTACTTATCTATTTGCTTATTGATTTGTACAGGTACTGTGTTCCAGTTAAGGAAATTCTCTTCTATTTTCAGTTTTCCAGTTAGGTGTGTTTCTGGTCCCTTGGTGTCCACCTTGGAGCTGTCCAGGGTCTGGGCCGCTGGTGCCTGATGGATGCGTGAGCCTGTTGAACACAGAGAAGCCTTAGGAAAGGGCAATATCCCCAGAGAGGAAATTTTGACCTGCAGGCCCTATTTTGATTTGTGTCTCTCAAGTTGTCTCCACAGAGGCTTTTCCCGTGAGTGAATCATTTCTTAGTTCCTGCAAACATGTTGGATGAATGGGCCGAGTGTGTCGTGAAGTCGCTGATTCGGGTGCCCACGGGTTGGTGAGAACCTCTTGTGTTATGCTCTAAGCAAACTAAAACATGAATCTCCCATAACACCAGGGCTTCTGTAGAACTCGTGTGGCCCTGTTTACAGAAGCCTGGACAGTGGCTCCCTGTGGCCCAATTCTAAACCCAGCTGCTCCTGCAGAAGCCGCGGGAGGCAGAGATGGGGGCTGGCTTGTGTCTGGACAATGGAAGATGGTGGAGACCCATTCCGGCTGCACAGCGAGTGCGCACACCGCCCAGTGAGTTCCGCAGTGTGGGAGGCAGACGCATGCCTTCTTACCGTTCTCCTGCTTTACCCAGAACCCTTCTCGTGACCTTGACACTCCAGTATCCAAGGGGAAATACCAGGAAGGCACCGTGACTCTTCTTGTAGGCAGTGATCTTAAATGCAAATACCTTAAATCAGGCATCTGGTTTATCAGCAGCTTGCCTTCTGACTCGGGGATGTTGACTTTGGCGTAAAGAGAAGATAGTGAGTGGCTGCAGTATCCCTGGGGTCCTTTTCTTCTGGGTGCAGGATCGTTTCAGATTTCTTGCCATTCATGTCTTTGCCCAGTAATCACCCCGGGGATTGCGTCTGGCGGGGGCTGGCCTCGGCTGCATGCACGCTGCAGCTGTGTGACCTGGCTCCTGTCTTGGTTCTAGCCTGTGGTCCGGGATGAGCCTTGTCATCTCCCAGGTGGGGAATATGGGGGGAGGCGGGTGCATTTGGGAGACGGTGCGTTTGCCGCTCCCCTTGAGAGAGGGCCAGAGCGGTCCTCTGCTGAATTCTGCAGTAGAGTAACTGGGCATTCTTGTTTAATCTAGTTATGTTTCCCAAACCTACTTGATCAGGGGAGGCTTGGAGAGGGAGGGAGAGAGGGGGTGAGAGAAAGTCAACTGTAATTTCAAACAGGTATCCTATCTATTTAGTTGGAAGCAAGATTGTGTGGCTCCTCGTTTGTTTTTTGCATTCAAATGTATCAGATTTGCACATCCTCAGAACAGCAAGACCCCCGGGAAGGCAGCACCAGGACTTGGAAATTCAGGGTCAAGGCCGTGGCCAAGGACTGAGTCCCTCCGTGGGTCAGAGCAGCGCACAGTGTGTGTGCGATGGGTTCATTCTCGGGACACTGGACGGGAGGTGGCAGCCGGGAGATCTGGGCGTTCATGGGTAAGCGTGGCCTGTGGGCAGGGAAGGAGGTCTCACAGGGCGTGGGCCTCGGGTCTGAGCTGGACTGGAAGGGGGGTCGATGATACCAGGGCAGTGGAAGTGGGGGCATGTGAGGACGTCTTATTCTGTGAGTTCATCAAAGGTGCCAGTGGGGTGGAAGTGATGGTGTTTGAGATGGTGGATGCCGAGAATGCCAAGATAGAGGTGATCTTCCCCAGATGTGGCTCCTGTACCCGTTTACCTGGCACATCAGGAGGGTCTCACCCCATGGGAGTGTCCCAGGGCAGTTGTGATAAAGCACCGTAGAGCTGGGGGCTTGAACCACACACATTCATTGTTGCCCAGGCCTGGGGCTGGAGGCCGAGACCCAGGGGAGGGCAGGGCGGGCTCCCCCGAGCCTCCTGGGTGTGTGGACGCCGTCCTCTCCCTGGGTCCTCACTTGGCCGTCCCTCTGCGTGTCTGTGTCCTGACCTCCTCTTATAAGGATGCCATTCCTATTGGATCAGGGCCACCCTGTGACCCCATTTACCTTAATTACCTCTTCAAAGACACCATCCCCAAATACAGCCACATTCTGAGGGCCTGGGCTCAGGCTCTGAATTAGGTGAGGAACAGTCCAGCACGCTGGTGGCACTTACAGCCTGTGGCCTGGTAGAGGACCCAGCCCCAACAGCTGGTCTGCGGCTGTGGTCACTCTGCCTGGGGTGGGCGGGGAGGGGCCGCTGGCTTCTGCCCCCTGGAAGGGTGGGTGCTCACCCAGGTCCTGGTATCTCCTGGCACCCTGCGGTGTGGCTGGTCCCCAGAGCCCCCTACCAGATTCTGATGCAGCTCCTCGGCGGCTGGAGCCTTTCTCCCAGGCAGGGTGGGTGTTTGGGGCCTTGTGTTGGAAGGACTGGTGTTGCAGAAGCTTCCAGAGCACTTCCCCCATAGTGCCCCACCCCTTCCGGTTCCTTCTTGGGACAAGCTGTGCGGGTTCTGGGAGGGGAAAGACAGATTCAGCACCCAGGAACGAGGTGCGCTTTCTCTCCCCTTCCTGGGCTGCCCCCAGCTTTCCGGAACCTACCTCCGGACCACACCCGTCACTCAGCCCTTTGTTGGCTGTGGTTTCTTAGCGATTTGGGGCAGTCCAGTTCTGCCGGTTTCCACGGAGCTGCTATCAGTCCTTGGTCATGACCTTGACCCTGATTTCCCCGTCTGTGCGGCCTCCTTGGGATGAGCAAATTTGATAGATTTGAATGCACAGAATAAGCCACAGAATCTGGCTTCCAATGTGTTACATATATAGGGTGTTTGAGATGCCAGTTGACCTAAAAGCTTTTTGCAAAAAAATCTTAAACGTATATGTTGTAAACCAGGCCAGTGGCACGTCTGTCTTTTTCAGGTGATCCTCATAGGCCTTACAACCTTAACCTCGATAAAGCCAGCTTCAGGGATTTTTGTTTTTATGGTGCATCTTCTGCCCTGGTGAGAAGTGCCCTGCACTCTAGTTGAAAAAGCGGCCAGTAGGAAAATCTGTGTGCCTGTCCATCAGAGGTGTGAAAGGACTGATGAGCCAGTTTAAGATGTTTTGTCTCCTTGGAACAGTTTTCTGTTACCTGGGAGCCCATTAGCAGCACATGAGGAGTCTTCAATAAAACCACTTTTATGGCCATTGTTTTCTTCTTTATTAATAAGCTGTGCCCCAGCCAGGTGATGAGAGGAACATGTCCTAAGAGTCATCGCACTTTATCGACCTGTGTTTTTTTATAGCTTGGTATTTTCCCCAGAGGTCAGTTGCACTACGGACTGTGCTGGTGTGGTGAGGAGCCTCCCCCGCCCCATACCTGACACCAGCTCTGACCGTGTTCCTCCCTGCGGTGCCTCCCCTGCCCTGCGGCACCACGGGGATGAGAATGGACCCAGCCTCTCCGTCCCCCAAGGGGTCACCGATACACGCGGGGAGCTTGGTTATGCTTGAAATTCAGACGAACAATGGATCATTTTTTAGTGTGTGTCTCAGGCAGTATTGGGGAAATACTTAAAATGTATCTGTTGCTTATCTGATATGCAAATGTGACCATGTGTCCCCTGTACTGCTTGGCGGTCCTGCTAGGAAGTTAATAATTAAATTATTATCCCGGGTGTTTGCTTTTCCCATGGACCTGCTGACGTTACTCAAGCCCCTTATTAAGGTCTAGTCTCTCCACTCAGGCCTTCGGCCTTGAGCTCCTGGGACCCCTGGAGGAACAGAGATGCAGGTAGTCAGCCCCCTTTCCCCTGCAGACCCATCTGGGGGGGCCTTGTGCACCAAGCTCTGGTGACAGACATGCTGGCTGTGGCCATCACCCCCAAGCTGATGTGAGGCACAGTGGCAGGTACCCTCCTGGTGGGGGCCAAGCGAGGAGGCACGTGGGTAGCAGGAGGAGTGGGGGCTAGAGGACCCCCTTCTTTAGGTTGACAGGTTTGATCCTGGACTTTTGAGTTGATTTTAGCCTGGCATAAATATCCCCAGACCACCTCCACCCTGTTCATTTCTGGAGAGAAGGCCCTGGGGGTTGTGCACACTTTACAGTTCAGACCTGCATGTCCACAGTAGGTCGCCAGCCCAGGGGGTCCTGCTGTAGACATGTTCTGTGTGGCCTGCAAGGTGACCGAAAGCCATGAGTGCCCAGCCCAAGGGTTTGCTTAGAATCTCAGTCTGCAGACCTGGTAATGCTGGCCGCACTCCTGTGCACCAGCGGCAGCCAGAGTTCAAACCCGCTGCCTGGCCGACTTGGGGCACCTGCTTTGGCCCCGTCTGCTGATGCCCACCTGTCCGCTTCTCCGTGTCTGGCTGGCTCTCCTGGGCTCGTGCGTTTGGGACCCTGGGCTCCTGCTTGGTGCCTGTTTGTTGAGTGTCCCCAGTGCTGGGGACCGCAGTGCATGAACGAAGTCCCTGTGTGCTTGGACACTGACAGATGGCACAGACAAGATGGTCATGTGAACCAGCACATGGCAGAAGCTAGGAGGGCTTGAGAGAAAATGAGCCTTTGTGGAAGTAGAGGTGGGGATGCCATTTGGGAGGCCAGACCGGGATCGCACGTGAGGGAGGTTTCCTGTGTGTGCCCCCCACAGAAGTAAACTGGGACTCAGGAGCGTCTTGCCTGCTGGTTCCACGGTGGGCCCTCCAGACGCCCATTATTCTGCAGACGCTGAGGCCCATGAGCTTTGTGGGGCCAGCGTGGGATGAGCGGTGGGTGGGGTGGGCCTGGGGTCATGTCATTAGCAGGTGCCCTGGCTTCCCATCCGCCTGCCCTCCGGCGGCAGCAGCGCCGTGGGAGATGAGGCGGGGAAGAGGCAGCCGTCTGCTGGAGCAGAGCTACCCTGAGCTCAGGCCTGTCGGGGCAGAGGGACACCAGCCCCGTGTCTGTCCTGCCTGCCAGGCCCCCGCCCACCCCCAGTGGCTGCTTTGCTTCTCCGCCTGCCTTTGGGCGGCTGTGGTGCGGCTCTCGGAGGGGCTGGGGTCTCGCTGCCACCCCACCCCCGAGCTCTGAGAGACAGCCTCAGCATGCGGCCTCGCAGAGCAGGTCGGTCAGGATTTCGGGCACCCGTGTTCTTGTAAAGCTCCCCATCCCCCACTGCCCTGAGCAGCCAGCATGAAGAGCCACCGTTCTCATCGGAACCTGGGCCACCGTGGGAAATAATGATCCGTGCATATGCAATTATATATTCATGCAATTTATGTTTATGCCAAGTTCTGTGATAATTACTATGATTATAATATAGCATATAACTGTTGCTCCTATAACGGTGTCCCGCATCACACACGTATCCCGACCGGTGCCTTGTTGTCACGCCAGGTGCCGCTGCTCGTGCGTAGTGAGTGAGCACGTCTGCCCTTGCGGCCAGGCCGGCCTGGGCCTCACGCGGTGAGGTGGGGAGACTCAGAGCCGGTCCCTGGCCACGGCCCTGCCCTTGGATACTTGCCAGCTGTTTCATGTCAGTGGTCGGGAAGCATTAAGCTGGAGTTACTAAGGCTGTTAGCGGTGAACACAGGAAGAGCCGTGTGCTCTCAAGTTTCAATTCAGCATCTCACCAGGGTGAACTTTGGAATTTTCAGTTAAAATCTGGGTGATTAGGCTGACCTGCTGCTTGACGCGTTTAAGCAGACCCGTGACCTCTCACTGGGTGGGCTACAGGAGAGCCGAGGAGGCAGAGGAGGGGGCTAGCAGGAATGGATGGACAGAAGGTTCAGTCGGGCCTCAACAAACTCAGGCCCGAAGGCTGGGAAGGCCACGAGGGCCACGCCAATGAATGGGGGGCCTGTAGGTGGTTCTGGGAAGGCCTGGGGAGGACAGGCCAGGCCAGCCACCCTGTGGAGGTCCCCAGAATCGCTGGTTCTCCTGATGGTCACGATAAGTCAGAAATCTGGGTTTTTGTTTAAAATCTCTAGGTCAGCAAAATTTAAAACCTTGTGCAGGCCAAACAAACAGTGTTTCTGGGCCAGGCAGTCTTAACCCCTCCCCCACGTGGATCCTCTTGGTGTTAAGCGTGCCCCTAACCCCAGCCGCGGTCTTGCCGTTCCCTGGGGGAGAAGGTGCATTTCTAGTGGCCCCTCTGCTGGGCTTCGCGTGCGCAGGGTGTCGGGTCCGCTCCCTCTGGAAGTCCAGGTGGAGGCTGGAAGCGCCCCGGTGGCTGCGTCCCACAGCTGACGCCACAGGCCGAGCGGCCGCACCCTTCCAGGGGAGTGTGCTCTCGTTAGGTGAGCTTGAGAGAAATGCTGGGCATCGGCTTTCCCAGATGGGGCACGGGAGGGCACTTGGTGACCATGTCCTACCCCCCATGCTGCTTCCGGAAACGCGAGCGCAGGGGCCTCCGCTCTCTACCCTTGCCCTGTCTGCCTGCGTAGGTGGGCAGGGCATTCCTCCTCCTCCCTCCCGCCATCTCTGCTCTGTCGCCCAGTGTTATGTCCTGCGGTCTCTGTGTGTAGGGGTCTGTTCATCCTCACGGAAGGGCGGTGCATGGCTGCGAGGGACCCCAGCTCAGTGTCAGGGTGGCCTTTGTCTCCCGTTGCCCAGGACAGCCCCGTTGTGGCACAGGGAACAACCGTGTAGTCTTCCATTGTGTGTGTGGCCTTGACTTCCTGAACAGAGTTCACGTAGAACTGGAATTGCTGGTTTGGCACAGCACGCCCTCCACAAGCTCCCGGGCACCCCCGGTCCACGCCGGCTTTGACCCTACCCTTTCCAGATCTCCGCCCGCAGAGATGGGGCTGTCAAAGCGGGCAGCCTGTTCCTAGAGTTACGTCTGTCCTCCGTGCTCGCTGACAGTGTGGTCCAGGGGCGCACTGGGCACCCTGACCTTTCACTGCATCTGGTGGTGACAAGCTGCTCTCCCAGCTGCCAGAGTCCCGGGGACCCCCAAGGCTCCGGGCGCCAGGCTCCCCATGATCTGTGTTGGGCTGCCCTCCTGCGTCCGGTCCTGCTGTTTGTCCTGTTTCTGCCCGGTGCCTGTCACTGCTGTGTTTGAGGCAGAGGGCTTATTACCGCACGAGTTTGGAACGGTTCTCACCTGGAGCCTGCATTTCTTCCAGGTCTTAGAAAAGCAAACGCTGGCCTTTTTTCTTATCTTGCTCAGTTCCAATGGCCCCCGCAGGCCTTTGGCTGCTCCCCGTGGGCCATGGTCATGGCCGCAGCTAGTCGGGGCTCCATTTCAATGCTGGCTTTCCCAGCCCCGGGGCCGAGCCCATGTGGCCCCCACCAGGGTCTGGCTCGGGCCGTGGAGGAGGTGCGGTGCCTCGTTACCCACCGAACCAGGACCACAGAACCGAACCTGTGCTCATTCAGGTGCCAGTCCCCATGGCACCCCTAGGTTTTCTTTGTGAATTTTCATGTTTCCGCATTTTCCTTGTCCCCCTCCTTACAGACGTAGGGCACCATGCCGCGCAGCCCGACGTCCAGTGAGGACGAGATGGCCCAGAGCTTCTCTGACTACTCGCTGGGGTCGGAGTCAGACAGCTCCAAAGAGGAGACCATCTATGACACCATCCGGGCCACGGCGGAGAAGCCCAGCACTGCCAGGACGGAGGAGAGCCAGGGCAACATGCTGGTGATCCGCATCCTGATCCCGGACCTGCAGCAGACGGTGAGCCCGCGTCCACTCATCATCAGGCGCCGCTGGCAGGGCTGGGCAGGTGCCCAGTGCAGGAGGTCTCCTGCCTGTCCAGATCACAAGCCCTTTCTGCCGCAGGCCCGTGTTGGGTGGGCTCCCTTAGCGGGTGGGACTGGGGGTGCCTGGCAAGCCCCTGGTCACCTGTCATCTGTGGCCTCTGTTGGTCATGGTGTGGAGGGCAGACCACCTCACCTTAGGTCTGGATTAAAGGGAGGGGCAGGCAGGGCCGGGACAGTGACGTGACTGAGGATGGACGGCCTCCAGAGCCCTAGGGGGTGGGCTGAATCCACGCCCACCCTTTGTACCGAAGGCAGAGACTGGGAAGGGGACTGGGGACCGGAGGAAAGGCCATCTGGTCCTGGGATGTTACTTGGCTGTGTCACCCACTTTGCACACATCCAGGGCTTCGTCCCTACTACAGTGGGAGTCTGAAGAGTTGGGTCAGAACCCTGATGGCTGGGTGCCCCTCTCCTGGTGTGAGTGGCTCCAGCCCCCAGGCCCTGCTCTCTCTGGGGAGGCTGACAGCTGTCATCCAGGAGCGAGGTCTGCCAGGTGGGAAGGCTCCGGGTGACCCGATGCCCTGGAGCCGATCTGGCAGCTTGGCAGCCCCAGGTCCACCCGTTGGCACGGCCATGGCTTCTCAGGAGGGCAGGCATGGTGTGACCGTGTTCTCTGCTGCGTCCTTAACCTCTCTGAAAATGTGAGGTGTTACAAAGACTCTGGTCATACGGGGAAGCAGGTGGCAGCCCCCGAAGTGGCTGTGGTTAGAGTCTGGTGAACATTCTAGACGTGTCTCCAAAGGATGGCAGCGCATATGGGTGGGAATACGTGGGTGAATGTAGGCTCGGGCTGCACATGCTGCTGAAACACCCCATCATTAGGAGAGTTTATTTGGATATAAAAGGAGCAAAAATTACCTTAGTAATTTTTTTGCTCCAAGATGACTATTTCCAAAGCTGTAAAGTAAACAGACAGTTCGGGACACTGGAAGCTGGAATCTTTTGCTTTCATTTTGATTGCAGTTTTTTTCTCTCCTTTCTTCCTGCTGTGGGGAACTTAGCACTTGCTGCTGGTATCCTGGGGACAGATTAAGCTAATTGTGGTAATGAAAGGCCGCGAGCCTCAGCACTGAACACAGATGCTCATCTCTCCCTGTCATCTCGGTCTCCGGGGATGGCAGGGATGGAGCGGGTTTCTGCTCCTGCAGTCACTCAGGGGTCCAGGTTCCTTCCACCTGGGATCTCTGGCATCCTGTAGTCACCCAGGGGGTGAGGGGAAGGGAGAGAACTCGTGGACCCCTTCCCCCCATTTCCCTCCATTCTTCTGGAGGCTGCACCTGACTGCCAAGGAGGCTGAGAAAGAGGGTTTAGCTCAGCCCTGAACAGTGTGAACAAGAAGCTGGTTGCACGTGTGCACACACGTTCATGCACACATATGCCCCCCTCTCCTCCCCCACCCCGGGTCTTCTTGTTGTGGCCCTCTTGGCATATGCTGACCACCCATTCCACCTCCGTCCTGCTTCGCAGCACAACGGTTGCAGTCGCCCCGTGCATGCCCACGCTGGGCAGACGGCGCCTTTCTTTTCATGTGCCACCTCTCACTGGTCTGGGGCTGGTGGTGCAGTGGTTTTCCAGGAAGCGCTGAGCCCTCCTTCCTCAGTGACGCTGCAGTTGCTTCTTGGTATTTGCTGTCGTTTTGACCTGTAATGTCACCTCCACTGGTGAGTAATGAGCGGTTACCTACAGGGGACGTGCAGGGAAGGGTCCTGCGAGCCTCTGGTTACATTTCCCTCAATGATCAATATGTAACCTTGTTTTGTGTGTGTTTCTGTGCAAAGACATGTTGTGTAATACACACGGTTGATCACTAATGTGGAACTCACGCCGGATGCTTCTCAGTGAACACAGGTGCTTTTTCCACTGGGCGCATGGCAGCCTTTTTGTGCTTAGGATCACTAGACAGAACCTCCCCATTGTGCCAGGGGGCTGTTCTTAAACAGCAAAATCACCCATAAAGGCACAGATAGGCAGAAATGGGGCACCACCTAGACTGCGGTACGGACACTTGTTTATAGCCTGAGTGGAAACAGGAAGGCAGTGTGTTGCTTTGTCTGACCCCAGCCGGGAAGGCGGATGTTGGGCGACTCGAACGCTTTGTCGCTCTTGGGTTTGTCCGTACCACAAACGTGCCTTGAGTATTGGCTTTGGGGCCACAAAGAGATGTGAGTGAGTAGGCAGCTCCCAGCGCAGAGTCCACGGAGAATGAGACTTTGCCGTGTGCTGGAACGTCTGCTTATTCCCTTGGCTGGCACGTCCTTTCCTCTGTGTGCTATTTTTGCGTCAGAATTCCTACTCTACGTCGCCCCACACCCGCGGGGATGCTGTTTGACTGTCTTCTTTTTTTTTTTTTTTAATTTTATTTTGGTATCATTAATCTATAATTACATGAAGGACATTATGTTCATTAGGCTCCCCCCTTCACCAAGTCCCCCCCACGTACCCCTTCACAGTCACTGTATCAGCGTAGTAAGATGCTGTAGAATCACTACTTGTCTTCTCTGTGTCGCACAGCCCTCCCTGTGCCCCCCACACTATACATGCTAATCGTAAGGCCCCCTTTCTTTTTCCCCACCCTTGTCCCTCCCTTCCCACCCGTCCTCCCCAGTCCCCTTCCCTTTGGTAACTGTTAGTCCATTCTTGGGTCTGTGAGTCTGCTGCTGTTTTGTTCCTTCAGTTTTCTTTTGTTCTTATACTCCACAGATGAGTGAAATCATTTGGTACTTGAATGTGTTTGACCGTTTTCTTGCCCTGAACATTGCCTTGATGGCTTTGCATACGTCTTGTTGGTGCCATAATCTTTTTTATTGGTTTCCTAAAGAACCGGCTCCAGTTACAACACTAGGAAGTGTGTGGTGTTAGCCGTTCTGTGTTTCTGGCCTGCAGATCATGTTGGCCCCCCCCTTTCAAGGGTTTCTTCTGTTCTCTTGCTTTTCCGGTGTTCCTGCCGGCACCTCTGTTTCAGGAACAGCAATGACCCTGGTGCTGCCGCTGCTTCTCCGTATCTGCTATCTTTTCTCTAATTGCTTTAATCCCTTGGTGGTTTCCCTCTTTGTTTTCTGCTCTTTTCTTGAGCCTTTCTGTATTGTATTGTTCACTCGGATCCATTCTGTGCTGCTTATTGTGGTTGTATTATTTTGGCTTTCCATGTGTTTTTGTCGCCCTGTGCTTGCTCTTTTTGAAAATTATTGTTTTGAGTTGTTTATTCATTTACTCGGTTTAATGGCTTCTTATTTTCCTGCCTAGCATAAACAGCACTCTGGGAGATCTTTCTTCTTTTAATTGGGGTGTATTTTCACCCAGAATCGGTGAGTCTGGTTCCTGCATGCCGTCTCGCACCCTTTCTCTCATTTCTTTTCCTGCGGTTTGTCTTTGTTATTTGCCTCCCGTTCTTCCCGACTTGTTCCGGCTGTTTGCTAGCACCTTGGCATCTTTCTGTTTGCCCTGACTGCACACAAGGGCGTTTTCCTTGGCTCCCTCGTAAAGGTCCCCGTGGTGGTCTGCCCACCGTTTGGATGCAGAGGCCCAGGGGCAGGGAGGGTCCAGTCTCCACAAGGCCTGGCCTCCCTCCTCCTTTGGAGATGTTCTTGAATGTTCTGCTCTGGAGCATGGTGCAGGGAGCATGTCCTGTTCTCGTGGAGGGGCACCCCCAGACCCTGGGCACACCCCCCATTCAGCAGGGAGGGTCTGTGCTGGACAGTCAGCCCTGGATGTGTCCTTTGTGTCCCCCACCCCTTCCCAGCCAGAAGAGAGAAGGACCCTGTGTTCACATCTGTCCATATTTGAGTGTGTTGGTGCAAACGGCATTGGGATTTCGCCCCACCTGAGTGTCCACTTTCCCTGGGCTGTCCAAGAGGTGTGCTCTGGCATTAGGTCATGCCTGTTTCATACTTTTGGGGGTGACTTTCACTATTTGGGGTCACTCGGCCTGACCTGGCTTCAGACCTTCCCAGCCGCTGGAGGCTGCCCGACTTGTTGAAAGCCCGTCTGTGGTGGGGGCCCCAGTGGCCCCTGACCACAAGTGCGGACTCCTGTGTGGCTCATCCTCGTGCTGCAGGGTCGTGACCACGCCACCCCTTACCGCCTGTTGTTGTTAGAGTCAGGAGGGGCTTGGGGGCCTGGGCAGGCACTCCTCTGGGACTTCCAGCCCCAGCCCTGAATTGGGAAGTGCGTGGGGAGGCAGAGCTCTGGAGATCTATGCCCCCACCCCCCCATTCTCACTCACCACCCCGAGGCACCCGCTCAGCCCCGGAGGCACCATGGCCTCCGCTGCACCCATCCTGATGAGCCCGTGTCCTGTAACCACCCCAATACATTCTGAACATGTACCACATGCCAGCCACCATATTAACCTTGTGGGCACCGTGTCACTCAGTTCTTGCAAAGGCCCCCAGGAGGCCGGTGTCTCTCAGCATCTTTACTGTGGGATGACACGTCCATAGCTGCATGCACACAAGGCATGGTGTCAGATGAAGAGACAGGCGTTGCCCGTGCCCACAGGCCTCAGCAGCACCCTCTCAGCCATGAGTAGGTTTGTGATTGTCCCTGTTAGCAGACGGGTGGCCTGTGACATGCCGTCTTGAGCCTCCAGGCTGCTGGCACTGATGTGTGATGCGCAGTCACTGCCCCACACCTGGGCCTGATTTGCTTCTGCGGCTCGTAGTCCCTTAGGATGGTGGCCGCTGGGCAGCCTGGAGAGGACGCAGCACGGGTGGGGCTCATCCGGGATGGCTCAGGGTCATATTGCCCACACTGTGTGCTTTGGGTGCAGCCCTGAAGGTCTCTGCATGGGGACGCCTGCAGATGTAAAGAGAGCCCGTGCAGGCTGGGCATGCAGCGGGGACCAGCGCGTGCCCAGTAGCTGTGTTACCTCCCCCCATCTCTTTGGTCAAAGCCAGTTGGTAGCACTGTCCACACCCGGGGCTGCTCATCAGTCACCATGGAGAAGGGTCAGTCATCTTTGCCATGTTCCTGAGATGCTCTTTGGAAAGCCCGGGTGAGGGTGTGGGCATGGGGACAGGTGGACATGGTGCCGGACTTGGAGGTCACAGTGTTGCGGGAGCTGTGCCTGCTGACCTCCTGACAGGCGGCTCAGGCCTCAGTCAGTGTCTGTCCACTTGCATAGCTGCTTTGGGAGCCTGTTGAGAGTTCTAGGGGAGAGACACCTGCTTTTCAGGCCCAGAATTAGGATTCTTCCTGAAAGGAAGGTCTGCCGGGCTTCTGGTCTCAACTCCCAGGAGCATAATTGTTTCTGGAACCTTCTGAAGACTACTTCTTGTTACTTTGTTCAAGACAGACAAAGGCCCTGGAGGCTGAGACCAGAAACCCCGGGGGCTGAGCTCTTAGCAACAAAGCAGCTGTTGCTCCCAGTGAGGCCTTTGCTGGGCTGATCCTGAGGCCGGGGACGCAAGACAGACCTGGAGTCCCGCCCAGAAGAGCCGTGGGGACTGCTGAGCAGGTTTGTCACCCCAGGCCCACCCGCCGCCTCAGAGAGATGGTGCCCGGAGAAGCTCCTCTGCCCAGGGAGGTCTCACCGCGGGGCAGCCCCTCACCAAGGAGGCACAGACAGCTTCTCGCCGAGTGACGCCAGTTCCAGGGTGGGGGTGTTTTGGATGCTGACGAGAGCCCCCAGCCATGCTTGCCAGCCTTCCCGGAACGCGTCTCCAGGGCCACCCCGCTCGTTGGAAGCCCTGATGAGCAGTCCCAGTGGCTGGGTGCACAGGCACGTGGTGGTGCACGTGGCGGGGTGGCCCTGGCGTGTGGCGACCATCCCTTCTCTGGATCACCGCAGATGCACAGAGCGCTAACTGGCATCGAGCACTGCAACCATTAGCAATCCTGGCCTTTTAAGCAAGTGGCATGTGACAACATCAACACAACATACAGTTCCTCTGTTACTCATGTTGGAGGGAAATGGACGAGGAGGGGGGACAAAGTTGGTGCCAGTGCGTGCGGTGGCCCGGTGTCCAGGCCACACTGAGTGTCACATACACGGCACAGCGCAGAAGAAAATACGGCGGGACTGTGACGCTCTTTCAGGCTCTTCTTGGGCGTGTACCACCCCGACATGTGCCCGGGGGTTGGCACCTAGTGGCTGAAGGTTTGCCTGCCCCCGGTTTTCCTGCCGTGCCTGCTGTTTCTATCCGAGGGTCCTGTGTTCTGACTACTTCGCATGTCCTGCCAGCCCTTGAGCCCATCTCCCGTTCAGTCGCTGAGGATCCAGACGCCGCTGCTGGCCCCTCATCTTGCACAGACCATGAGGTGGTCCTTCACCACGAGAGAGGGTTCTGGGGGGCTGCCCAGGAAGGGCTGGGAGCCTGGGAAAGCCCCACTTCAGCCCACTGCCGGGCACATGTCTGACTCATTCCTCCGGGCTCCTTGGGAGATGGGAGCTGGGTGTCTTCTCCCAGAGGTAAAGGACATGTGTCCAGCCTTCTGGAAATGCGTGACTCGAGGGTCAGCCTCTTAATTCCACTTCTGGAACGTTTGTCCTTGATTTGCTAGGATGCATCCTTCCCGACAGGAAGCCGTGGGTCGGGTGTACCTCGTGCCACATCCTCTGTGGCGTCCCAGCCCAGGGTGAACCAGGAGTGAGGGGGCTCAGCCTGAGCCGCGCCGGGTCCCCATGGCCAGGGCCTGCAGGCTCGGCTCACATTCAGACGGGAGCCCTTTTTCCGGAGCCCCTCCACTCCCTCTCAGGGTGAGGCTGGGAGGCCTCCCCGAAGCTCCAGCCAGCAGGAGGCCCCAGGCTCACTCCAGACTCTGCCCACACGCAGGGCCTCCGTCACCACGTCCCTGGGCGCAGCCCCAGCTCTCACCTCCTGCCCGGACCCAGACCTCGCTTCTCCCTTGACACCTTGCCGGCTGGACACACAAGGGCCCCTCTGCGCACATTCACGAGATGAATGCCTCCTCCCTCCCTGGTGCTGACCCTCTGTACCCGGCCCCGCTGGTGTTCCCTCTCAGCAGGGGTCACCCTTAAAGCAACGTTGTTGGGGTAGAATTTATGAACTAGAAGATCCACTCATGTTGAATGCACCATTCAGTGCTTTTCAGTAAACACGCTGAGTTGTGTGACCGTCACCCCATCTTCCTGTCACCCCCTTACACCTGCCTGCAGTTCATCCTGGTCACCACCTCCAGCCCCCAACAGGAACGGGCCAGCGTCTGCCTCCATAGATTTCCTATTCCGGACATCCCACGTGAATGGGGCCACACGCAAGGCCTTGTGTCCGTCCATCTGCTCTCACTCAGCACAAGTCTGAGGTCCATCCACACGGTGGCATCTCTCGGTCTTCATTCCTTGGCATGGACCACGTTCTAATCCAGGCTTCAGTCGATGGCCGGCTGGGCTGTTGCATTTTGGCTGTACACCTGCTCTGACTGTCCAGGCTGGAGCTGTCCTAAGCTGTCCCTGTCCCCCGCCATAACCAGCCCTCCCAAGCCCTGTCCTCTGACCTCCAGATTGCCCTGAACCTGGGTCATTCCTCCCACCTTTGTCACCACTTCTGGCCCCATTTCTGCCATCTTTCTGGACTGGGTTGGCTTATGGGAAGTTTCCTACATGTTGCCTTAAGGTGATGCCTTTAATGTAAGTACACTTGTCACCGTGACCTGTGAAACTCCCTGATGGGTCTTACGTTCCTGGGAGAAAGATCGAATGGTTACGTGGCCCTCCGGCAGCAGGTCCACACGATGTCCTCGTGGCCCCTCGCCTGCCCTGCACTTGCCCCACCGCTGTGACCCACAGGTCAGCTCTCGGGTGACCGCTTGGTCAGTGTCTCCACGAGGGGGTCCTGTAGCTGTTTGGCCCGTCCTGGACCCCCGTGGCCAGTACACCTGAATGAACAACTAATGTCTCCTGGGAAAGAGACTGAATCCATCCAAACCCTCGCCCTCTGCTTCCTGGCCCACAACGCACTCCCTCCCACCTGCTCCTTTGCTGACCAAAGGAATTTTGTTTGGGATTCTAGACGTAATTAGAAAAGGAGTTGTACAGGACCTGACTTGAGCACATTTTCTGCCTTAAAAGACACGTCAAGAGGATTTGATGGGTGGAAGAGGACACGGTGATGTGCCCGTCGTTCAGGAACCTTGAGATTGTGGAGCGTGGCCCAGGGCTGACCCCAGGGCCTGAGGACGGCCTCAGGTCTTTGTCTGATGCTGCTTTTCTTAATATAGAGAAAATTAAGAATAGAGAAAAATACAAAGAGTAAGATCATAAATCCCAGTGTATGTTTTTTGCCGAATTGACATGTTAACATTTTGTCACTTTTTCATCATGGATGAAAATTTCACTGATAAAGTCAAAGTCTCCCTTGTCCTCATGCCCAGTGCCCTGTGCTAAGGGACACACACCGTCATGAATTCCGTGTGAACCCCTCTTGTCTCCTGTTTTCGTTATGCGCACCGGTGGTGACTATATGTGTTGTGTTTGTTGCATAATAAGAAATAGGTACCCGGTGTCATATTGGGTGTATCACTCGTAACTTTCCCCACTTGGCGTTGTGCGTTTGAACATTGTTTGCTTTCATGTTATCCACCCATCCCTTCATCCCTTGATCCCTCCGTCTTTCCACCCCCCTTCCCTCCACTTACCCATCCACCCATCCATCCATCCGTCCACCTGTCCATCTGTCCACCATCCACCCATCATCCTTTGATATCACAGAAATACATGGATTGGGTCTTTGATCTCTGCCTGTTGTGACATGCTGTCCTTCATCGTACACACGTGGATCACCTTTTGGGGGGTGAAGGGCATGGACTCTGGTGTTCTTTGTGGCCTCATTAATTGGTTGCTGGGGCCAACAAGAGCCTCCTTGCCCAGCCTCTGACTCCCCGCTGCCTCCATTCCCTCTGGGATGTGGCAGTGATAATCAGCTCCCCATCCTTGAGTGGAGTGGTTTGACAATTTTAATCAGCAGGTTGGTGAGTCACAAGTTGCTTGAACAAGCGGGCAGGCTCTGGGGCCTCCAGTGAATGGCACTGGAGAAAGTCCACCCTTGACCACGGTGGGCCTTACTCACCTCACACAAAGGCTGAGAGGGGCTGTATTTTTATTTCTATCATTAAAAACCATGAAGACCCTACTTCAGTAGCATCAGGTTTGTGTCTTGGAAGGATTCTGTGCTGCATCTTGCGGTTAAGCGTTAGGTTAATGTTTTATATCTGAGAGAGGCTGGCTCAGCCCGCCAGGTGTCTGTGGCCCGTGTGACAGATGTTGGACCCATCTGCTCTCCAGCTTCGCTTCACCTGATTCCCACTTACATCTCTTTGAGAAAATAATGTTCACGGGAAGTGACCTTGATCTGGACTTACACCGCATTCTGTGGAAAAGCTTTGTGAGTCCCGCACTGTGGCAAGAACCCTGTGGTTCCCAGTCCACGCCTCTGCCCCTTGTGTCCCAGGCCCGTGATAATTTCCCAGAGGGTGGTGGCCCTGGCCCGGACCATCGGCCTTTAGTCTGCATCCGTCCAAGGGCACGGCGCTCCGCCAGCACCTTCCCCGTGTGGTTGTGTTTCCGTGACCCTCACATCTGGCCTGACTCCTGACCCTCACTCATTTGGCCTTTCTCTTCACAAACCTGCCCTCTGGCCAGCTGCAGGCTCTTGGGACACAGATCGGTGCCACCTCCCTCACCGCCTGGTTGCTGCCACCCCACTGGCCTCCTGCTCCCCTCTAACCATGTGTGGCCCCTGCCTGGCTCGTCTTCCTGATTCTTGCCTCCACGTGGGTCAGGAGCGGCTTGGCCAGTGGGTCTCCCCCGATCCTGGTCAGCCTCTCACAGCTGTGCAGCCTGGGGAGGGGTCCTCTGGGCGTGGGGCACTGATCCTGCCCTCCAGGACTCCTGAGCCATCCACGGGCACCTGGGCTCTGCTCCGTGTCTGCAGTCGGGACTGTTGAGTCGCTGCCCTTCACTCCACCCCGTCTGCTGCGCCTACACAGACCCGTCTGGCCAGCATCAGGTCCTCTGTTCACGGGGAACCCGAGCTAGCTCCCCTCGAAGAGGGCATGCATCATGGACCGCCTGAGCTGGTGCCTGCCATTCCCTGTCACCTTGGCGATGGCAGAGCACCATTCATTCGCCCCCAAAAGTCACGGGTCTGTGCACAGCTTCCCACAGCATCCCGTGGCTGCTGTTGGGTTCTGGTGTTTGAAAAATGTTACTCTGATTGCAAAACGATCCCTGCCACTCTGTCCTCTATTAATGTTTAAATGTTCAGGAGCATCCCCTTGACCCCTGGACAACAGCTTCTGCCAGTCAGGGTCACCTGGCCCTTCCCTATTTCCTTACAAATCCATTGTTTGAAGGGTCGTGTGTTACCTGTGACAGCGTTTCAGTGTCTGCTGCCAGGGTCTTTGTCCGCAGCCAAAAGCAAGATTTCATCTGGACAATTACATGTGCAAACACCTTCATCATGGTTGAAGTCACCCTTGATGCTGCCCATGTTTTGGAGGTGTGCGTACACTGTGGGATGGCTCTCCTTATCATGGGTCGGTCTCCTGAGATGCGTTGTGAATGCGCTGATGATGACCTGGACCGTGACTGCGGAGGAAGTTCTAAATGTACAGTGCATCTCTGCAAAGGCGTGGCGTGCTCAGACTCGGGCTTCTTTCCGTGTGGCCTCAGCCCTTGCTGAATGCTGCTCATCGGCTTGCCCTGAGCGGGGATGTGTGTTCCCACTCGGGTCTGTTTCCAGCCCCGCATCCTGAGCGGGTGATGCAGGGAACGTCCCTCGGCACATTACCCACAAAGGCATCGGCAGCTCTCCCCTCCACCCCACTTCCCCTGCTTTTTCTGGCTGGAAGTCAGGAGCGAGGTGGATTAAGTCTCACCTGGGGAGCATGAATGGCCGGTGCACCGCGGTGGTGGACATGTCCGTGGTCCACGCCTGTGGTGCTGATTGGTTGCTCAGCCTTCACACAGCCCACTGTGACAATCATACGGTACTTACTGTTCTTTGGGGTTTTGTCTAGACGCTTCTCTACCTTTGTAAAAGCTTATAAAACCTTGTCATTGTCTCTGTTTACAGGGCTCAAAACGCATTTGGAAAGCAATTTACTCTCACACATAAGATTCTTTTGCCACGTTGCTGGAAATCAAAACAGCACTGCCCAGCCTCTGCTTCAGCAGCCCAGCCACCCTGGCTCTGGCGGGCACAGGGCTCATGATCCTGCATGGATCATGTGAGGGGCCTGAAAGCACTGACCTGGCCCGCCACGGCCACATGGCCCTCAGTGTGCTATAGACGTGGCTGTGGCCACAGCGTGATGGCTGGGTTGTCCCCCCATCCACGGTCCTGTGTTGATGTCCTACCCTAGTATGTCTCAGGACGTGGCTATATTTGGAGGCGGAGTCTTTAAAGAGATGAAGGTAAAAGGAGGTCATAGGGTGGCCCTGATATCATAGGACTGCTGTCCTATCTCAGAGGAGGAGGAGGTCAGGACACAGACATGCACAGAGGGACGACCACATGAGGACACAGGGAGAGGATGGTGTCCACACGCGCAGGGGACAGGCTCCAGGGCAGCCAGGCCTGCCCACCCTGGGTCTCAGCCTTCCAGCCTCAGGCCCTTGAAAGAGGAAACGTCTGTGGTTTAAGTGTCCCCAGTCTGCGATATTTTGCTATGACCCCTCAAAAAACTAGTAGCCACAGTGTTTGTGGCAGACCCAGGCTGGGCGTCTTCTGTCTCATGGCACCATGTCTGGGTGTGCCAGTTGTTAGTCTCACATCTTGCAGAATGGCGATAGCTCACTGTGACCGAATAGGAGAGTCGGTTTCTCTCCCTTCTTGTAGATTTGAGTTTGACCACAAGCTGCACCGGCAGAAGGGCTGGGGTGCTGTGCAGGTTAACCCCATGGCTGACCTCAGCCCTCCCCTCCGCCTGGGGTGGTGTAGCCGCCCTGTCTGGATTTTTCTGTAATTAGATAGCGTGTGCACAGTGCCCTCGTGATGGCAGCTCCCCGTCCTCACGGTGACCAGGACCAGACCTCACCTGCTGTTACCACTGGGTCATGTCACCCAGGGACTCTGAGCTCAGTGTTGTCCAAGTTCGTCGGTAGCTGCCGAGCTTCAGGGGTGCTTATGCCAAGAAAAAGGCATAAAGCCTGGTCCCCGCGAGCAGCTCATACCCAGAGAAGATAGGGGCTCTGATCAGCTGAGTGCTGGAGGGGTGCCAGAGGTGGCTGGGGGCATTGGGGGATACGTCTGGAAGGACACGTCTGGAAGGACAGGCAGATGGCTCCCCTGGGCGTGAAGGCTCCCCACCCCCACCCCCCACCCCGGTCTCATGGTGGAGCAGGGCCACTCCAAGAGGCTGACGCTGGCCTGCAGGGGTCCAGGCAGCGCTCCCACCTTGGCCTGCTGTGCAACAGCACTGAGTCAAGGCTGAGGGTGGCCACCAGCCCTCCTCTCACTGTTAGAGTCTGCAGCGCTCTGCCATGTCAGCGCCCCATCCTGTCCCTGAGGCAACCGGATGCCAGGATGCTGTGCCGCTTGTCAGGAGACGCGGGAGAGGCCGCTGTGATTTGGGTCTTGGAGGTACCGTTACATCCACTCGCAAAGGTTTCTGTGTCTTCACCCCCCAGGTGGGTCTGGAGGGTCGGCATTTGGGGTTTAGCACCAGAAGGTCAATGAGCCACAGTCACAGGCTCTAACCTGTCCTGCCTGCCCCTTAGGGAGATGACGAGAAATGTCCTCAGGCAGAAAGCACACTGGGCCCGTCCTCCCCCAGCAAGGAGTGCAGAGGGAGAAGCCGGGCCTGCGGTCCGGCCAGCAGGGGCTGGGGCGACCCCATGGGCTTGGACTGCGCTCCGTGGGCGGTCAGACCAGCTCCCTGGGCCCAGCCTGTGGAGGGGGCCGAGGGGGCGAGTCCTGGGCCCTTTTGGGAAGTGTGAGTGCGATTTCAGTGGCAAACGACGTAGAGGGGATGATGGGCTGGAGGCACAAGTGCACAGGGTACACGCAGCTTGGCATTCCAGAGGATTCCAGATTGTTGCCAGGGACTGGCTTGGCATTGCTGGAGTGTGTGTGTGTGTGTGTGTGTGTGTATGGGGCTATGGCAAGGGGTCAGGGGCAGGTACTGACAGGCAGGACTTGTCCTGAGAAGGAGGCAGGGCCAGACCACACTCAGCCCTTCCCTGTGTCCCCTGCAGCAAGGCGCCGGCCCTGAGCCCCAGGCACCGGAGTTGTCATAAGGAGCAGGGACCCAAGAGCCCGGCCTGGAGTGAAGCCACGTGGGTCCGAGAGGCATGTGAGCTCCATGCAGGGCTGTTGGAGTAACCCCGGTGGGGAGGGATGGGGGCCCTCGGGCAGTGGGTTGGGACACATGAGGACTCCAGCTATAGATTATTCTAGACTGAGCTAGAAGGTGCAGGACGGGGAGGAGTCAAGGGCGTCTGGATCCTGGAATGGGAGGCGGTGCTGCCACTGAGATTGGGAGGGGGGCCCCGAGGGAAGCAGGCGGAGGTGGACGGGCGGGGGTCGGGCTGGGAGGGGCTGAGTTGTTAGATGGGGTGTCAGCGACAAGCAGGCCACACCAAGTGACTCCTTAGTTCAGTTCCCTGTGTATTTACCTGCTCTGTGTACTCAAGCTTGTTAACCTTAAAATTAAAAGTTATTTTACCAGCAAAAACAGGCTTATTTGGAAACAGCAGAGAATTGCAATCTGGGACACGTGAGCTACAGGAGAGCTGCGGGCAAGTCTGGAGAACCAAGGAGAGGGGCGCCCTTCTGCAGAGGAAGGGTCCAAGGTGGGAGGGGCAGTTTCCCAGCAAAAAGTCCGCTGGAGGAAACGGGGTCCCACGCGTTGCGGCTGCTATTGGCTGAGCTGTGACCGCCTCTCATTGGTGGGCCTCCTGCTGGGTGGTGAGGCGTCAGATCCCTGTGGTGTCCGTCTCGTCCGACGGCGTCTGAGGTTTGCGAGGAGTGGTGGGCACGAGAGCTGCTCCTGCAGGCCTCCCGACCCCGGTGAGGTTCCCCTTAACCAGTTTTCACAGGTTCAAGGGCAGCACGTTCCCTCTATTGAACAACTACAAGAGTAACCACCCCACATTGTCAGGCTGAGGACCTGGTCCCAAGTTTGTGTTTATTTATTCCCGTGAATTCAAACGGGAAAGTCTTTGTTTGCACTGCCCTGCTGTTCCTCCAAAGGTTTTCTTCTTTGCATCTCTCCCCCTGCCCACAAGCCCAGCCCTGAGGTGGAAGGACCCACGCTCACGCCTCAGACGCAGCCGTGGGGGCCTCCGCCCCGCGGGCACCCCAGAGGCTACACCTTTACCTCTTCGAAAAAAGTTATTGAGACTCTCCCACAATGGAGATAAAACAGTTTCTCCCTTGTAATTAGCAACGACAACACTGGGATAAACTGACAAATAATTGGAAAATCTCAACTCCCTGACCCACGGCGGAAGTGAACACAAATGTGTCTTCTGTTTTCTCAGAGAGTGTCAAATGTTTTATGCCTTCCTGCACTGCAGGCAGCGTGTCAGTGACACAGCGGGGACCTGGGAGCCAGGCCCACCTGGGCCCAGACCGAACCTCCACCTCTTCTAGACATGTGGTCTTGGGAGGCTTACTTGAGTCTCTGAGGCTGTTTCTTCATCTGCATATGGCAATAATAATGATGATGATTTATAATTATTTTATCATGATTGTATCATAGTAATATAATATTACTACTACTACAAATGTCCACTCATGGTTGTGGTGAAGGTAAACACCATTAGCTCAGTCTCTGGCATTTTAGGATTCTAAATGTTAACCACAAGCGCGCCACCGTCACCACCACTGCCATCTCTCGCTGGGCCCTGAGATCCTTAGGGGGCGAGATCCCCGTCTCAGTCGTGTCCCCGCCCTTCTGGGCCCTGTGGTGATGCAGCGAAGGTCAGGACCTTCCTGCTGAAGGTGGACAGCAGGCAGACGGGCAGCGTCTCCTCAGGCAGCCCTAGGTGGGAGGGCCGGGCCCTGGGGTTCCCAGTGGCTTGTCTGCACCCCTCCCCGTGCTTGAGAGCCTCAGCCCCAGAGGGCACCAGGGACAGGTGGGCCACAGGGCGGCTGCGGGAACTGGCCGGGATTCCCCAGGCGGGCCTCACGGCATCAGGCTGCACACCCGGAGCACTGGGACGGGGCGGCCCTTACACAGCTTCTGCCCAGGGCTCCATGGCCCCCTTCCCCCGCCCCCAGATGCCCCTGTCGTTCCCTGTGCTCAGCCCTCTCCCTGAAATCCCACCCCAAACACTCATGCTCCTTTCCGTTCCTGGGCTCTGCCCATGGTGTGCGTGGCCTCCCACAGGGCTGTTCGAGCTTTTATCTCTGCCTTTTCCATAGCGATCAAAGCTGAGTCTGTCGCCACGAGCCACAGGGCCTGGGGCTGCCTTGTCACGGATCTCGTGCACCGGCCGTAACTCACTCATTCGTCCAGCAAGGGTGGTCACCTGTGCCGGGTGAGGACTGTCCTTGCAGCCGGGGTGGCTGGAAGGGGTGCTTGGTGAGCAACGGCACACTTCAGTGGGGAGTCAGTGAGAGGTGGGTGTAGCTAAGTCTGCCCAGTGTCTTCTGAACGGGATGCACCAGGGCCTGCCTTGAGCTGGTGTGAACACATAGGCAGCACCCATCAGGTGTGAAAGGAAAAGACTTACCATGGGGCGTGGTGCTCGGCGCCCTGAGCTATTGTCTGGGGACAAGAGCGGTGGTTGCTTTGCACAGGTGTTAGTTACCGGGGCCGCTGTAACCAGGCCTACAGCCTGGGTGGCTTAATAAATTAATAAATTGAATAAATTTACTGTCTCCCAGTCTGGAGGCTGCGAGTCAAGATCGAGGTGTTGGCAGGGTGAGCCCCTTTCTGAGGCCGTGAGGGAGCATCTGGTCCAGGTCTCTCCCCGGCTTCTGGGGCTTCGCTGGCCATCTGTGGGGCTCCTTGGCTTGTGGAAACATCACCCCGATCTCTGCCTCCACCTTCACACGGGCTTTCCTGTGTGTGACCTGGGGGCCAGATTTCCCTTTTCTGTAAGGACATAGTCCTCGTGAGCTGGGGGCCACCCTGCTCCACTGTGACCTCATCTTAGCCTGATTGCACCTGCCCACACCCAGTTTCCAGACCAGCCACATTCCCAGGGAAGGGGAAGGACTTCAGCATCTTTGGGGGACACACTCAGCCTGTAGTGGCGCCCCGTCTTCCTGATCCTTGCGGCAGCCCTGCCAGCTCTGCAGCCCCCTGACTCCATCACAGAGACAAGGCCATGGGGTTGGTAGCTCAGCCTGGGACCATAAGGTCAGCGTGGGCAGCCGGGCTGCAGACCCGAGGCTTTCTGACCTGAGCTGCCGCTCCTCGAGGTCTCTCGGGGGCCCTCTGGGGCAGGACATTTATTCATTTTGCAGGGCTGGGTGCTCATGACAAAGGCAGCCTCCCTGGCCCACCCATGGAGTGGCAGCAGACACATCTCTGTGGTCACCTGCGGTGCCGCCCGGGTCCCCTGGGCAGTGATTTCCAGCCTTGGCCCACCCAGCACACACCTGCTGGCGGGTCTCACCTGCCGGGTCCAGCGTGGGAGCTCCGGCCTGCCGCGGGTGCAGATATCTAAGGGAACTGGAGTCTGTGTTTTGGAACCAGGGGCCTACAACAATCCCCCAAACAGGAATCGTGAGTCATCTGCAGCCCCATGGGGTCGCGTGATAGAGCTTGTCCATATTTCCAGTGTCCACCTTCTCATTCAGCCGAGGATGGGCCAGGGGTGCAGCTGAAGTCACTGGCATGTCGCTGAGGCGAATAGCCAGCCCCGCCCAGCCTCGTAGCCCGTTGTGGAGCTCTGAGCGTTACCCCGAGTTCGGCCTTTGACATTGGAGAGGGTCGGACAGAGCGCTCATGACCCCGGGTCAGGTGTCCTGGGCGGTGGGATTCTGGGCTGCCTGCTGAAACAGCCTCATTGTCAGCACTACTGGGTGAGGAGGAGCCTACCCGAGACCCGTGGCTCAGAAAGGGGACCTCTAATCCTTGGGTGCTCGGAACCCCCTGCAGAGAGCTGGATCCAGCCTCATCTTCAGTCAGACCTCGTTCTTTCTGAACGCTTTTACAGCGATACGGCAAATTCCTGAGCCCCTGCTGGTGGCTATATGGAATGCTGATGGCAGTATTGAATTTTAATTCAATAAAAATGAGATGTCACAGTTAGAAGGGGAGTTGGCCTGGCCCTTGTTTGTCCCGGCTTGCCGGTGAGTCTCCGAGAAGGGCGCTGGGAGTGCGGCCAAGCTGCGCCATTTGGTTCTTGGCGGCAATGTTCTGTTTCGGAACAGTATTCTTGATTGCGTTGCAGGCACTGTCTACACCATGCAGCTTTTAAAAAATGAGCTCTCATGGCATCTGATACGATTTCTCAGTCAAAGCACTCTTCATCAGTGCCTGCCTTTGTGGTCCGGGAGGGTGGTGTCCGTCCTTTGGAAGCTGTTGGGTTTGGGGCCAGAGTGGGCGGCGCACAGGCGCTGGGCCATGGGCTTTCCCAATGGGGAGGTTGGGGGCTGAGGTGCCTGCTGTGTCTGGGACGCGAAAGAGCAGTGGATGTCATATTTAAGTCATGCTACGGTTTGCTCGAGTCATGGTCCTCAAAGTGTGTTCCCCAGACCAAGTGGAACAGCGTCACCTTGAAACTTGTGAGAAATGCAGATTCTGGGGCCTGAACTTGTTGGTGGAGGAGAGGGCCAGGTTTTAAGGAGTACTGAAGGCGGAGAAGCTCCATACACGTGAGGGAACCTCTCCGGCAATAGGCGGTATCGATTACGGGAAATGCACGCCACGGCCAGGGGAGAGTTGGGTCACTAGTTAGTGTCCAGGCCACAGACCAGCCACTCAACCTTAACTTCTCACCTTTTGTATTCACAAAAGTCATCCCTCCCAGTGACTCAGGTCTTACGTTTCATGCGGAAGAGCCAGGGGCCTGCAGCTCAGACACTGTTAGGATGCAGGGGTGACAGCATGGCCTCTGCCCCGTGCTGCGCCCTCCCCACCCCGGCCTTCTGCACCTAATCAGATGGCTTTCCTTCCCCACAGAAATGCATCCGGTTTAACCCAGATGCCACCGTGTGGATTGCGAAGCAGCGGATTCTGTGCTCGCTGAACCAGAGCCTGAGGGACGCCCTGAACTACGGGCTGTTCCAGCCGGCCAGCGGTGGGCGCGACGGCAAGTTCCTGGACGAGGAGCGGCTGCTGCGGGAGTACCCGCAGCCTGCGGGCAAGGGCGTGCCCTCCTTGGAGGTACGCACTGCACCCGGGCTGGGGCTGCTCCTTCTCCAAACTCCAGATTATGTTGGACTGGGGGGTGAGCCCCAGATTTAAGAGTCAGTTTGGGGTCTTGAGGGTGCACCTAATTTTGTGAATTACAGATGGTTGTGTGATTTTAATCAATTTGTTTCTGACGGTAGAGCGGAGGAGTGTGTTAGGGCAGAGTCTTGATAGGAGCGAACCACGGCTCTCTGTCAGGCTCAGGAGCAGGCCTGTGAGTCGTGGGGTGCAGACCTACAGTCGGGTGCCTCCCTGAGTCAGCCTTCCTGCCGCTGGGCATATGGTGGGCCAGGGGCCATCCGGCTGCGATCAGCTTCCTCTCTGCCTCTTGCAGGAATGACCCCGGGAGTGACTAAGCTTTGAACTGCTATAGCCAACCTTCTGTCGGGCCTGCCTTGTGAACGGGCTGATGCGCATGCACGTCAGACAGCCTAGCACGTTCCCACAGGAAGTGAGCCTGGTCCTGCCTCTCTGACGCCCGGCAGGCTGCTCCTGAGTGTGTGTACAGCAGTTCCACATGAAGTGTCAGGACAGGCACACAAGCAGCTGGAAATGTCATTTCTACCTTGTACAAACGGCGATGTGTCGCTACCTGATGGTATTCATTCCAGCGAGGTCTCGTGGCAGGAGGCTGAGTGTGGAATTGTACTGGCGTTGGAGCCACTGACGTGGGTCCCGCAATATTCTCAGCAGTTGGAGGGCACTCTGAAGCCAGGTGGCATGGACAAACCTCATCTGCCCATGTCTAGGTCCGGTAGTGACTTGGAGGCTGTGGTTATAGGTCCCCATTTAGGTGGAACGTGTCCGGCCAGGGGAACATGGGAGCCACATGGCAGCTGTGTGGTTCACTGGTCCGGCCTCAGTTGGCTCATCTGTAAAATGGGTATCCATTGAAAAATCTCTTGCTGGGAGCCTAAGTACCAGTCCCTTTCTAGGCATGTCTCACATGCATGAGTCAAAGTTCTGTCTAATGGCGCTTACACTCCAGTGGGACAGTAAATAACCAGTTCATTTTAGGGGCTGGTAATTTCTATAGCAGCAGTGAAATGGGGCAGGAGACCAGAAGTCCTGGGAACAGCCCATCCTTACTCCTGAGAGCCGAACAAGGGCAGGCATGGGAAAGGACAGGGCTGGGCTGTAGCGTTCAGAGCAGTGGGTGGGCGTGTCCTCCTCCCCATGTCCTATCCAGGGACTCACGGGAGCTGAGGGAGCTGAGATGCCCCTGTGCCCATCGCCCCTCGTGGATATGTGGGCTGCAGTGTCAGACACCCTTGGTCTCATTCTTGGTAGCTGTGTGACCTTGAGTGCACCACCTAGCCTCTCTGGGCCCAAATGACCAGCTTGGAAATTGGGGAAACATTAGTACCACCTTCTTGGGTGGCTGTGAGGTTCAAACGAGATACTTCACAGAGCAGGACTCAGCGTAAGGCCTGGGGGTCAGCAAACACCCCGAGTCGGTGCTGTCATCTGCCTCTTTGGCAAGAGAGAGCTGTTTGTACTTACATTCATCCCCTTGGGCCACCGTCCTGCCAGGCAACCCACCGTGCGGAGCTGGGAAGGGCCTGGTGGGGGACACTTAGGGGAAGGCAAGGATCTGAGCTCCTTGCCTTGGATAATTTGAGTAAAGTGTGGCTGACTTCTTAGGAAACTCTGACAAACTAGCAGGAAGGGAGTTTGTAGTTCTGGGCCGCATTCCTCTGGGGCAGGGGCGGTGAATGCGTGTGGCTCTGCAGAGTCTGTCCTCAGTATGTCCCTCCTGCCTGGACATGTTCTCAGTCCTGGGGTACTTTTTTTATGACCAGTAAAAGTGCCCACTGACCTGAATTCCTGCAGACTTGTCAAGTTAGTGACAAGTCACACCGTCTGTTACCCCCCTGCTGTCCCCCTCTGGCTTCTGAAGTCTCAGAGGTGTTGTGAGAAGGCCAGGAGAGTTTCATCTTGGTCCTGGGGTGCAGGGCACGTGGAACGAACTGCCCTGGTGGGCTCTGGGGTCGGGGCGGAGGCCCTGGAGCAGGCCTGGATCTCCACCTGCCAGTTCGGTTCGGGAAGGCGGACCTGCAGTTTGAGATCAGCACTCGTCAGCCAGAAACTGTGCACAGCTGGAGCCAGGAGTAGAACTCTGATTTCACAACGAGTTTATTTTGGCACTTAAAAAAAAAAGTCACCTTTTGGTCTGTGTGACAAAGCAATCTGGCCGGTTTGCAGCTCTCTTTGCAGCAATGGGGAAGGAGGATAAGGCTGCGGCTTTGGGAACTTTATATGGGATTAGACGCTCGGTTTCGGGATTAGTTCTCCCACTGCCCTGCACCTCCGTTTCACAAAGGGTGTTTTCACTCGTGGGCTTGTTTAAATTCCTCGGGGTATGATGCAGTCAGGCGAGTGGGGGAGGAGGGGTGAAGCAGCACTCGTCCAGCCCCGGCACTGGGCCCGGGAGCTTGCATCCAGTCCCTGGGCCACCCTGGGAGTTCTGTGCTGTTATCTCCCTGCCGCAGATAAGGAGACAGGGTCTGAGATGGGGAAAACGGCCAGCGCGGAAACCTCAGCTCAGGATCCTCATGACTGTCGGCATCCCTCCCAAGCCTTGTGTAGTGTCTCCAGCAGTTTGTTGCAAAGGGTCCGGGCCCTGGTGGGGGGAGGCACCAGAGAAGGGTGCTAGGGTGGTGCAGCAGACACACTGGGGCATTCTCGGGCACAGCTGCTGCATGGGGGCAGGATGCACTCGGTTCCTACTGTGTTTTCCAGCTCAGGAGACACTGCCGTCTGGGTACGAAGCCCCAGGCAGAGGCTGCAGGTGTAAGAGGAGACGGCTTCCCGGGGCTGGGGCTTGTACACATGGACTAGGCCACAGAGTCCCGCCGCTTGAAGCCGTGCCCTGGTGTATTGGCAGTGCCGCACTAACGGTGGTCAGACCGTGGTCACTAATAATGCGGAGGACAGCTGCGCACTGCAGACGGCTGCTCCTCTACCCCAGGACCTTGACCCTTCCATCCCTTTGAGTCGCTCTTGTCAGGGCTTTTTTAGCCAGATCGCTGCAGAATTCCTCTTCGATGTTGTGGGCTCTGCGGCTCAAATACCAGTAGTTTATTTTAAACACCCGGAGGGTTTGCTCTGGAGCCCCACCTGCGGTGAGATAGCCAAATGTTGGTTTGCCCCTTGAACAGCCATGTGCTATATTAACCCTTCTTTTTCCTGTTTCTGCATCTGTGCCAGTTTCGATACAAGAAGCGGGTGTATAAACAATCCAGTCTGGACGAGAAACAGTTGGCCAAGCTGCACACAAAGGTAAGTGGGCTGGGCTGTCACTCACGCTCTGGGCGTCCTTTGATTTTGCGTTATCTTTGGGGGTCGGGAGCTCTTTGGGCAGAGGGCTCCTTCTCCTGGGAGTTGGTGCTGGGGCACCTGCTGCATTCCTGTCACGAGAGGCAGGGCAGGATGTGCAGGTAGCCTGGGTTTGCGGGGCTGCCCAGGGGGCGGTGGGGTTGCTCCGTGAAGCCCCGGGGGAGGAGGCCTCAGGCAGGGGAGCAGACCCCACTGGGTGGTCCAGAAGACCTCCTCCAAGGCAGGGCCCTCCTGTTACCACCATCACCTCATCCTGGGTAATGAAAACACATTAGACGACAACTTGTAAATGAAAAACTATCCTTGTGGAACCTGCCGTATGCGCTCCTTTTTCTGGTGTTCCTGGGAGGAGGGGTAACTCTTGACTCTGAGCCGTCGCTGCTGAAATACAAGACAGTGTGGGGGTGGTTTTCCTCTGCCGCCCCTCAAGTACAGAGCCGATTAAGAGCTGTGTACATAAACCACACAGAGGGAAGACACGCAGGCGGGCAGCCGGGCCTTGAGCCTGGTAGGGCAGAGTGCCCTGGGCTGCGTTCCGCAGAGCGCTCAGCCCCTGGCTGCGCACACAGCAGGCACTCCTGCCCAGGGTCTCTGTGCAGCCAGGCCAGTATGCCGTGGGTGCACCTGCTCTTTCTCAGCATACTGTGGGTGTCCGGGGGGAGCTGGGGCCCAAGTGTGTGGTGGGGACCTCCCTTAATGCCAGGGGGACGCTCTCCCCAGCCATCCTGAGGGCACAGCTGAAGCCAGGGTTGGGACGCTGCCTGGACGCCTTCCCTCAGCCTGATGCTGCCCAGGGCAGCTCACCGAGCTCTGAGCTCACAGAGGGCGCTCTCAGCCAGCAGGGCCCCCTTGATTTTGTTTCATCCCCCGTTTGTATCAGGATGGATGCCTGGATTTCTGTTGTGCTCCTGGGATGCACATTTTTTTTGCATTTATTGTTACTCATTTTTGTGCTCAGAGTGTCTGGGTGCAGCTGGTGGCTGCCCTTTGCTGGGCTCCGCTCTCCGGCATGTCCCACCGCCCTTTGAGTGCTGACAAGGTTCTGACACAAGACGCTGGGGCCCCTCCTGCACTGTCCGTGTCCAGCCCTCGAATCTGCCTGGATGGAGGTGTTCAGACCCCACGATCTGGGCACTTCTGTTTTTTTTTATTACCTCTGATGTGTAGTTAAAAATGTGTGTGTGAATTTAAAAAAAATGTCAATTACTAAATAGAAATGAAAGTGTTAAGTGAAACTAAGTGTATCTTGTGTCTTTGTGCATTTGCTAATTCTTAGCCCCAGAATGTCTGGAAGGCACTTGGATGGAGATCCGGCCTCCAGAGGGCTGAAGGCTTCAGCCTGGAAGCCGCCGTTGCCCCCTGCCCTGTGTGTTTGGGGAGAGGTGTGGAGTAGGGATGGAGAGTGAGGGAGTGGCCAGTTAGATTCATCAGGTGGAGGCGTCGGATCCCGGGACGGCGATCAGAGAGCCCAGGCTGTCCGCTTGATGGACAGGAAATCATACATCTTCTTACAGATGAACCTGGTCAGAGCTGGGGAAGTGTCCCCGCACCGAGGTCGACTCTCTGATCCTTTTCGTCTCATGGGAGCGCATGTCTCCCCTTCAGCTGGAGTCACCTGGTGGCCGGTGCCCCGTTCCTGCCCACGTGGGCGTGGGGTTAACCAAAGAGTGGATTAACCTGAGTGAGCGGCTGCCCTGTTTGACCTCCACCGCTGCTGCCCCCTAGAGGTTAGAAAACATCAGTACCAGTCCTTGGACATCACTGGCCAGACTGTCGGGGGTGGATTCTGGAACTAGTTTTTCAGCGCAGTTCCACGTGGCCTCCTTCGAAACAGGGATGTCCATGGCCTTCAGCAAGGACGGTGGGCAGTGAGCGGTTTCTGAGATCCACCCAGGACAGGGTGACTGCGCCCACTGCGTGTGGGCTCTGCTCGCCCTGGGCCTCCAGGTGCTTGGTGAGCCGTGGGGCGGACAGAGGCCCCGTGGAGGCTCGGCTCCCTCTCGGTGGAGGAGGCCGGTCTGCGCTCTGTGAGGCCCCTTCTTGCGGCTGCCAGATGTTTCTCTTGAAGACATTTCTGTTTCATCATTTTTTTGCAGACCAATCTGAAGAAATGCATGGATCACATACAGCACTGCTCAGTGGAGAAGATCGTCAAGATGCTGGAGCGAGGCCTGGACCCGAACTTCCACGACCTGGAGACGGGAGGTAGGGCCCGGGCATGGGGCACGCTGCGCAAGTGCGGGTTAGTTGGAGAAAGCGGTTCTCTTAAGTCACACGCATGTGCAGCACTGACTCCTTACCTGGTCTTTAGAAGCACTTTCTCGCTCCCCTGGGAGCTCTGGGTGAAAAAGGGTGGAGCCAGTGTGCCCCCGGGTGCCCCCCACGGCCAGCGTGTATCAAGTAAATAAATGAACAATGAACGGGATGAAGGAAGGGACGGCCGCGCGCGGGGCTCTGTGCCCGCCTCGGAGACACGAGACGCGCTGTGTTCGTGCGCCCTCTGCTGGAAGCTGACTTCCGCCTGCGTGTGGGCCTCTAGTCGTTTGTGGGACAAAATGACACGGTTCTGTCTCAGCACTTCTGACATTTGGGGCTGGACATTTCTTTTTTTTTAATTCCACGATTCTGCACAAGCATTAACTTTTACTTAATCTTACCTTTTCCCTTTTTCCCCTCAGTTTTATTGAGATATGACGGATGACATTGCATTAGTTTCAGATTCACGAATCGACTTGATACAGTATCTTGTTGTAAATGATCTGATCATCACAGTAAGCGTAGGTGCCACCCACCACCACGCTCAGTTACAAACCTTATTTTCTTGTAATGAGAACTTTAATGATCTATGGGTTTTTATTGGCTTTCAAATATGCAACACGGTGTTGTTAACTATCGTCGGCATGTTGTACATGACTTCCCTAGGACTCATCTATCTTATGGTAACCAGAAATTTATACCTTTTGGCCTCTGTGCCCCCTATCCTGCCTCTGGCAACTACCACCCCATTTCTGTGCACTAGGCAGGAGGCTGAGCGCATCGGGGAATGTGCTGGAGTGGCTGAACACGAGTGGGGAGCCAGCCCAGGTGGGGGCTCTGTGAGTTAGGGAAGCGGGGTCTGTGTGCGGAATGGCAAGCTGGGCTCTCGCTGGAGGCTCAGGCAGTCCCAGTCGGGTGGTGTGGCGCAGAGACCCCGGGGGTCCCCTGCCGGTGGGGACATCCAGCAGGGAAGGAGCAGCGTGGTGCCTGCAGGGGCCCTGACGTTGCAAGGTCAGGGAGTGGTGGGTGGTGATGGGCTCTGCCGCGTGTCTGGGCAGAGCGGACAGCTGCAGGGGTGCTCTTCTGGAAGCAGGTGGGACAGGTGCGGGGTAGGTGGGGCAGGTGGAAGCAGCGGGTGGAGGATGTTCAGCTGAGCTGAGGGGGAGCAAAGGGTTCGGGTGCCGGGGGTGGGCAGGCAGTGAGCCCGCATGGCTGTGCCTCTGGTACCACGCTGAGCTGCTCTTTTTCTGTCTTGTCACCCAGACTGGCTCCCTGCCCACAAGGGCGGGTCCCCTCTGCTCGTCCTGTGATGTAGCTCCCAGTACTTAAGCTCTACCTGTGAATGGACCGGTGGACTCCCGGGCATGTCCTTGAGCCCTCAGCCAGGCCTGGGTGTTGTGGGTCCCTGACCTGGATTCTCTCCTTGGGCCCTGGGCCTGGCCCACTCCGTGGCTGTTTCCGGATGGTTCCCGGGGCCCAGGCCCACCTGTCTCGCCTGCCCGGGCCGGCTGTAGGGGGAGGTTGGCGTGTTCCCTGCGGGCTGCGCTTCTTGTTCTAGTTGGCTCCTTCCCTCCCCGACCAGTGCCTCTGCCGCTTCCTCCCCAGATCCGGTGTCTTCTGGATTCTATGGGTTTGAAATGCCTGTTATTCCAGGGCAAAACCCTAACTTTTTTTCTAAATACCTAGCATAGACCTCGAATATTTCAGAATAGAGGTCCACAGCCATTTCTCTTGGCCATGCCTGGAGTTAAACATTATCAGACAAACATTAGCAGAGAAGAATCAGAACCCCGGTGGCCCCGCGGATCCACACAAAGCAGCCCCGACAAAGAGTCCAGCGCGGGGCAGGCGGCCCAGCACTACAGCGGAGGCTGAGGCCAGCGGGCCCGGGAGAGAGGGCGCCTGCCGCCCGGGCATGGGGGCTCTGCGGGCCTTTGCCCACGTCACTGCATTGTGCTTTAGTTGGGGCTTTTTGGGGTTTTTGGCCTGGACAGGTGAATTAGAAATTATTTATTTTCAATTTGAACGTTTAAAACAATTATTGAACAGTTCTCATGGTGGTTGTTGCCAAATGGCAGTTTTCTACATCACACTGCTTCTCCTCACAGTTTATGTTCCTCTATAAGGCAAAGCTTTCCCTTTATGGCACCCCCCTGCCCCCCAGTTTTTGGAATTAGTAAACTCTTTTAGTTAGAGCAGTTTCAGGTTTATAGAAAATTGAGCAGAAAAACAGGAAGCTCCTAAACCTCCCCCCACCCTGCTACCAGTTTCCTCCTTAAAAGGAATTCTTGAGCCAATTATTACTAACTAGAGTCCACAGCTCCCCCAGGCTCACTCTGGGTGGCGTCACTCTGTGGGTCTGGACAGATGCTCATGTCCTGTGCTCCCCATGTAGTCCTGTCACTGCCCTACAAACCCTCCGTGTGCCGCTGCCCATCCCCTCCCCCAGCCCCTGGCCACCACAGTCCATCACTGTCTCCACAGCTTTGCCTTTTCCAGAATGTCCTGGGGTTGGGATCACACAGTGTGTGGCCCTTCCAGGCCGGCTCCGTCTGCTTTGTCCTGTGACCAACGGTCCCTCCAGGAGACCAATGGTGTCTCCTGGCCCCAATGGTGCGTTTCTCTTTAGTGCCAAATAATACCCATCGTGGGGCTGGCCCACAGTCCGTCCGTCACCCGTGAAGGACACCTTGGTTGCTTCCAGGTTCGGATAAATCTGCTGTAAACATCCAGGCATGGACTAAGTGATCAAACATGGTGGGGTTTTTTTCTCTTTTAAGGCAAAACTAGAATGTTGACAGCAGGACAGAAGAGAAGGGATGCGTCCAGACAGGTCTGACCAGAGGCCAGTGCAGCCCCAGGTCCACTGCCAGCCACACGGTCTCACACTCACTTGACCCAGCTCCCAGCTTGGGAATTTTCCCTCATGTCCACAGACTGGGAGAGAAGAAGCCGCACTGATAGGGGCTGGGGGCGCGGGGACCGAGGGCGATGCCTGAAAGGAGGAAGCCCACACGGGGCCGAGGTTCTGCCGACAAGCCAGCTGTGGGTGATTCCCGGACAGTGGCCGGGTGCAGAGTGAGTGTGAGGGAGAATACCACGTCAGCACAGGCTCTGTGAGAGGCCCGCGCAGGCGCCGTCCTGAGGAAGGCACCCGTTTGCACCCGCCTGTGTCCGAGGTAGCGTGTCTGGGGCCACATCACACTCCCGCCTCAGACAAGCACGCTGAGACCCCGGCGACACATATGAAACCACAGTCCGTATGGGATGATGACCCTGAGAGGTGAGCCCTGCCAGGTTGCAGCCCTGGGAGCTGGCCTTGGGGACCCTGGGGAGACCACATTTCACCCCACGTGTCCGAGGCTACCTGTGCGAAGCGTGGTTGAATGAACCCCGCTGAACCCATTTCTTCATCTCCTCAGCCCGATGACAGTACCTCCCGAGAGGGAGCGTCGGAGTGCCAGAGGGGCAGCGTGTATGGCGGGTTTCAGGTGTGGAGTGCCATCCATGGTAGGGCCTCCGGAAAGTTCTGCCATCCAGCACCACAGGGGCACAAGAGGTGTTCTCCCCTTGTATTGGGCCCAGAGGGCAAACAGAGGCCAGGCTCTGGGACACCGCCTCCAGGCAGCAGGCAGTGGACTGACTTGTCCTGATTCCCCAGGAGAGCCTGACTGTGGCACTGGAAGTCCCACATCCAGAAAGCCCCTGGTCCCAGGTGAGCTGGCACGATCCGTCAGCCTAGAAGTGGCCAGGGCACTGGGTAACTACAGCTGCAGTTACATGAGGCCTGTTGGGGCCCAGCGACGTGTCAAGGGCATGAGGAGCCTCCGGTCTCTCAGTCCTCACACATTTCACGAAGCAGCCCCCTTTGTGGGGCGGGCGTCCGTGGAGGAGCTGGTGGCCCTGAGAGCGGAGGGTGGTCGCCAGGGCACCGGCGAGGCAGGAGGCAGGGCCTGCGGGCTGGCTGGCTCTTGGATCCCAGGGTCCGTGCTCCCCCCACCTACCCAGATGGACAGGAGTTGGGGCCGTGGGTGGGCTCTCTCCGCGCATATGCCCATCTGAGCGGGCACTGGCTTGGGCAGAGTCCAGGACTAGAGGGCCTGTGGCCACTGAGCAAGCGTAGCTCCTGATCCCGATGGACTCTCAGCTGCAGCACCGGGTGGTCGAGGTGGGATGGGGGCTCACGTCCCCTTTTATTACACCTGCTGTGCTGTCATCCTCAATGGCTCTGATAGTGTAGCACTTTTCGTGTGTTTTAGTGGCTCTGCACCAAGTTTGGTGACTTCTTCAAAGCGACCCCTCATGGAGCAGGATCCGACTGAAAAGCGGACACCTTTACCTGCCGTGCAGAGAGTTGAAAGCAGCCGGCTTACAAGTGCAGGAAACATGATGCTCAGACCTGACCGTGTCCCTGCACCGCATGGTTCTCAGGCGCTGCTGGGCTGCGTGCAGGGACCCGAGTGGAGGAAAAAAGCCCTTCCAGATTGAGGGATGCGCCGAAGAGAATTAAATCCCAGTGGAATGACCTGCCAGTTAAAAGCAGCCTCTGTGATTGCACCCGACTGTCTGGTACCTGTTATAATGGAAATTTATTTAGTCACACTCAAAGCAGTGTAGAGAAATAAAGGCTCGTCCACCAGGGCCTCGGGGCTGGTCCCTGCTTTGGTTGAACGCTGTGAGATGACACGAATGGTGTTTTGAGCCCCAGAAAGGAAACCTGAGTGGAAATTAGTACACTGTGTTTATTTCACACTGTGTTCTCGAACTTGGAGGTGACCCTGTCACCACAAGGCAGGGGTATTTGTGAAGCTGGAAATGTCTTTCAAACCGTGAAATGTCTTGAGGGATAAAATACAGAAATTTTCATTGAGTGGATTTCACAGAAGATGTGTCTGGACCCCGTTTGTGAGATGCAATTACTAAATTAGTTTCCAGGGCAGCAGCAGAAACTCCTCAGCTTGTCACCGGTGCTGTTGGTCATCTGTGCCGCGATGGGTCAGGTTCTGCCACATGTCACTGCAGCCCAGCTCCAGGGAGTGCCTTCCCTGCCCCCACGTGGCACAGTTAGAAGGTTTTGTGGCCACTCCAGGTCCCTGGGCACCGAGCAGGGCTTCCACTGCGCTCTGGCTATGAGAAGAATAGGGCTTGTTTTGTGCATGAGGACGGATGGTCCGTATCTGGTGCCTCGTGGTAGATTCCTAATGAATCCCGTGAGACATTCTACAGAAACGGTAGCAGCAGGGAATGGGTGGTGATTTGAGGGGATGTGGTTCTGGGACCCTGTACACATTGGTCTGCGGAGGGTCAGGGCCACATGAGTTACCCAGTGTGAAGAGGTCACCTTGAAGACTGCAGGGTCTACACCTCCCTGCCCCTATGTCTCGCTGCCTTAGGCTTGTTGGGCACAGTCCCTGGCACAAAGAGACTTGCTTGTGCACGAGGGCTCCAGTGGGACATCCGGTCGCAGAATTCTTCACCCATGTGCCCACCACGTGTCAGGAAGGATTCCTGGGACATGGGGTAGGACAAGGTGCCGCATGTTCAGGAAGAGAGGAGCCACGGTGTGAGGGGTGTGGATGCGGGGACAGGGGCTGGAGTGAGCCTCTGGGACGCCCGCCAGAGCGGGCCAAGGGAGAGGCCAGTCTGGGACCTCCTCACAGTGACCCGTGTCATGCGCACAGCTCTGGGCGAAGGGTCTGTGTCTCCCTGGCAGCCGCGTGGTGATAGCCAGACACAACATTTCCACGTTAACCATAACCTGTAGTGTGAGCCCTGAGCCTGTTTTTTTGATACATTAAAAAAAACAAAAATAGCAGTTTTCAATCTGCAGAATTATTATCAAGATCGTAACAAATGCCCCCATACCCCACACCCACTTCCCCATCACTACCATCTTAACACGAGTAGGGAACAGTTTTATAATTAACAAACTGGTATTAATATTAATAAAGCCCATCCTCACTTCTGATTTCATTAGTAGTTACTTAAAGTCCTTCGGTTCCAGGATCCCTGGTGACAAGTGTCATGTCTCCGGAGGCCCCTCTGGGCTGTGACGGTTTCTGGGGCCTCCCTGCTTTGCTGGCCATGGCAGTGGTGAGGGGAACCCCTCTGGGGGGTTTCTGATGTTTAGTCACACAGTTAGCCTGGTGTGTGTGCCCGGGAGGACGACACAGGAGCCTGCTCCTCCTGTCGCACCAGAGTCCCACTGCCTACACAGCCTCTCCCTGTGACGTCAGCCATGCTCACCTGGTGCAGGTATGCTCGCCAGGTGTCCAACTCTACAGTTTATTCTCTTTTCCCCTTTAGGGGCTGTCCTCTTTGGAGGGAAGGCACTAAGCCCAGTCCACGCTTGCAGTGGGGAGTTCTGCTCCACCTCCTTGGGGGCAGTGCGTCTGCGTACAGATTTGTCCCTTCGTCCTCATCATTCACTTATTTGTTCAATCAGCTGTTTGTATCAGTATGAACACACGGACATTCAGTTTATAGTTTGGGTTATAACCCAATCCCACCTGTATTTTGTTGCTCAAATTGTCCCACCTTTGGCCACTGGGCGCTCTTCTGCCAGCTCCTGTGTCTCTTTGACACGCTCCTATCCAGGTGGGTTATTATTACCACTTTTGGGCCACTCTCTTAGGTTCTGGCACTAGAAGGTGCTCCAGGCCCATCTTGTCTAAAATTAGCCATTCTATCCAGGAGCCCTGGTTTCTTTCGATGGAGAATGGTCTTAGAAACCAATATCTGGGTGACGGGTGTGCTCGGTGCTGTGGGATGTCCTTGCTCTGGGCCCTGTCAGCTGACAGAGCAACAGATATAAGTGTGTGTGCTAACCCGTGAATATATACACACCTATAAGTATTTTTAAATGTAACCATCCATATCTATATTAAGCTCAACATGAGTTCACCCTGACATCTCCACCTCTGATCTATTGCCACGTTGATCATTCTAGTCTCCTCCCTTGTTTACCCATAATCTCTCTCACTGGCTACCACATTCTGTGTTCCTTTATTTAATTGTTCTGTTCTAGTATCCATGTTTAGTGGCTACCTGCACTCCACAGTGGAATGCAACTTGATCAACTAGAGAACAGGACATAGTTTATTTCAGAATGGCTTCTTTCATTTAGTAATATGCATTTATGGTTTAGCTGTATCTTTTCATGGCTTAACAGCACTTTTCTTTTTATCATTAAATAAGAATCCATGGTATGGATGTCCTAGTTTTGTTTATCTGTCCTCCGTTGAAGGGTATGTTGGTTGCTTCTGGTTTGGGGTTTATTATGAATAAAGCTGCTGCAAATATTTGTGTGTAGGGTGTGATGTGGACATAAGTTTTCAAAAGAGTTGGGTGAATACCAAATAATTCACTGTTGGGTCACATGGTAAACCATTTTTCCTTTTTGTAAGAAACTGCCCGACTGCACCACTTTGCATCCCCACTGACAGTGGCAGAGCCTCTGTGTTGCTCCATGTCTTTGTCAGAAGTTTGTGTTGTCGGTGTTTTCGATTTTATCCATTCTCATAGTGCACGGTGGGATCTCATTTTGATGCTTGAGTTTTTGCTTGCTCGAAATGTCCTATACTTTCCAAACTCCTGGTCAAGGAGGTCCCATTTGTCTGCTTTAAACCACTTTAGTACCTGTGTGGAGGTGTGTGTTTTATTGTCCAAGGCTTTAGGTGTGAGAGAATCATGGGCCACAGACCAATTCTTGGACGCTGTCTTCCTTGATTTTGCTACTGGAAAGACTAAAAACACAACCCCTTCCCTGTGCCTTCCCCCCGAATTTGGTTGAAACAGGCCCATAGTCCATCCCCCACACGGTCCTTGTCAGTGGAAGCAGCACCCTCCAGGATGCCTGTGTGGGAGCGAGAACCAGACCAACTGCTTGACCTAGAAGCGATCGCGGGGTGCCCACTGCCTTCCCGGGCCCCTGTGAATGGCGTGGTTCTATCGGGAACAAAGCTCCCCCTGGCACTCTTGAAATTCTGCCTGTGTGCTTCCAGCGAGGCCAGATGCCATGATGCTCTGTGAAACCAGCCAAACCGCCTTTGGTAACAGATTTTTACCTGGAATCTGAGGCCCCAGTTCTTTTTCACCAAAATCTTTCACGTTGCGTTCGTCCTGTTGGTTCCCCAGTGGCAGATTTCCCTACAGAAAAGTCACCTGTGCCAATTTCCTCGTATCAGTTTCTGATCACCGATCAGCACGGCCAGTGCCCGTTTGGGGCGGCTTCCTCTTCAGCCCACCTGAGTTCACGGAAGTCAGAGGTGGGGAGCACGTGAGGAGAGGGGTGATGGCTCCATTTGGAGCAAACGGTGGGAAACACCAGGGATGCCAACCCCCCACTTGTGGGCTAGTGTGAGAAGCAGGTTCCAGAATGCTCAGCAGCACAGTTTGGGGAAGACCCGCCATCGCCCTCTGTACTTGCTCGATGGCATTGAAGGCCCACGGGTCTTTTGGACGAGCCTCGGGTGCTCGCCTGGGAACTCTGCACGGGCAACTGTCCTCTTCGAGGGCCGTGACTGTGCGTCTTATTCTCATTCGTGGCCGGGATGGGGATTAACCAAATATTCTAGTGGATAGTGAGTCCTTATTTTAACTTCTGGAGTTAGATTTCGTAGGATCGGATCCTGTGATTGTGAACAGATAGCCCAGGCTGTCTGTTTCATGGACAGGAAATCATCATTTTACACACAGACGAACCCGGGCCAAGCTGTGGAAGTCCTGGGAATCTTGTTAATGTCGATTCTGATGCTGTAAATCTGGGGTGGGACCATTGCTGGCATTTCTAACCAGTTCTCACGTCATGCCCGTGCTGCCACTCCGTGGAGCTCGTTGCAGTTAGCACGTGTTTAGAGCAATGGTTCTCAAGTCCTGCTGCAGATTAAAAACTGTAGGGGATCTTTCCCAAACCTAATACTTGGGTCATACTCCACACTGGGGAAGTTAGGAACTGGGGGTGGGGCCTGGTGATGTCACTTTGCAGTCAAGTTTGTGAAGCCACATTCTCTAGGGAAGCGTGCCCCTTGGTCCACCAGGGCCACTGGGAAGCCTGTTACAGGTACAGATTCTCAGCCACTCCAGTCCTGTTGAATCATTTCTGGGAATGGAGCCAATATCCTTCACAGTCATCATCTCTTTGGGTGATTCTTAATGCCAGCGTCTGAGAACCACTGACCTTGGTAATGAGGAAGGACTCCCTGAGTCCCACATTGCCTCTTGCTGGTCCTGGGTAGCTCTGAGGTGTGATTGAGGTCACCAGATTTGTCACAGAAATGTGGACATCACACCGTGGGATGGCAGGTAGGCTCCTTGCTATGGAGGCTGTGATGTTTGGTGACATGTCACATTTCTGTGACACGGAGATAAGGGCAGAAGGGCAAGGAGTGTAACCCCACCTCTCTTAAGTTTGCTTGTTGGAAACATCTCGGGTCTCCTACTGCAAGGAGACCATTTTGTGGACTTCTAGAATATTCGGGCTGGAGGCCACGTCTCCTATAGAGGTTTGGCAACCACAGTCACAAATGTCTTTATTTCTGAAACTCCCAGTCAGGAAGGATTCTTGGGTCATTGTCCACAGTTTCACATTTTGATGGCAAATTGTCAGTCTGACTTAAAGGGATGTATCCTGTTTTAGAGACGCACATTTGCATAAAGTGGATTGTTTTAGGAAGTAAGATCATGCACATGTGAGCACAGGCTGAGCCCTGATTCCGCTGTGATGTTCTCCCTTCTCAGAGTCTTCTGGGGATCCATTTGCGGTGAGCTGGTGCAGTGGGTCATACCTGCACTGTGGATCGGGAGGGTTTGGGGACCTTCAGGAACCTGCCGTGTGTATGAAATGGCCCTGGATATATAAGGGCTGGTAGTTCCCATTTGTACGTAAGACACACCAGCATTAGCAGGCTGTCTGGTTCTCGCCACCATCTGTTTACCCAGTGGCACATATGCTCCCAGCACCACCCACCAGGGCGTGGCTCAGCCCAAGGGGGCTATAGTTTGGAGCTGGAGGTGGTGATCCCAGCCTCCTGGTTTTTCCATTTGCCCGCCATCTCTTCCTGAGAGTGGTTCTTATTATAATGCGTATTTGCATTATAAGGTGTCGTTGAGATAGTCAGCTATGAAACTAGTGTGGAATGAACTGTTAACCTTAAAAATAAAACTGTCAGTTATTTTGTCAGCAAAAAGGGGTTTATTTGGAAACATCAGAGAATTGCAGCTTGGGACATAAGCTACAGCCCAGCCACCGGCAAGTCCGGAGAGCAAAGCACAGGACGCTGTTTTACAGACGGAGGGGGTTGGGGACTCTAATAAGCAGGAAGCCCATTGGAGGAAACTGGGGGTGTCATGGCTTCTCATTGGCTGAGTCGTGACACTCTTTCATTGGCTGGACTGTTGCTGGGGTAGGTGGAAACTTTTTCCCGCTGGGAGTAAAGTAGCCAAAATAAGAGTTTCAGGGTGTCCCTTCCTAGGGGGGCGTCTGCAGTTGGCCTGGAGCGTAGGTGTGGTGCCCCCCCCCCCCCCTGCAGGCCTCCTGGCACGCTGTCAGTGAGGTTTCCCTTCACTTATTTTCACAAAACTTAAAATCTCCTTTGGACCACCTAGCTTCTGCATTGGCGGTGTGCGGACGGCCAGATAGGGAAAAAGCGTCCTAATTGGAAGGTTGGCCCGGCCCCGACGGGCGCTGCTCCTCAAGGGGCACTGACATTGAGCGTGAGGAGGCCCGCTTCCTTCGCTGTAAGAGGTTTGCTTGGAAGCTTGCTGCTGATGGCCCCCGAGGCCTTGACCTTTCACTCCCCTGAAGGAGCACCTTCACCCACCCCCTGGTCCTTTCACTCCAGGGACCCAAGGTCTTGCCAGTGCCTCTGGGTACCTGTGGCCGGGCACTGCTGGGGACGAGGCACGGACGGCCCGACATCCCGTCCCCTCCTCCCAGCTGGGCAGGGGTCTCTCCCAAGTCCGTGACATGTGGAGCTCCAGCTGTGCCCCAAGCCAGTTGTGAGGCCCAAACCCTCTGTGTGTGTCCTGCCTTCCTTGCTTCGTTGCTGTTTTTTGTGCAGAAAACATCCCTGTTGTCACCACAGCCCATTATTATCCCATAAATCTCCTATTAAAAAAAAACTCCCTGCATGAGAAGGTCCCTAGAGAAGGTGCACAGCAGAGATGTTGGGGTGCATCCGTGAGCTGTTTGTGACTGGGGAGGATGGGAGGTGTAGCCTTCCCATCAGGAGAGAACGTACAAACCGCACATCACGCACGTGCACTGGCATCTGCAAACCGCATACTGGTTACAAGGAGTCGGGTGAGCTGTGCCCTGTGCCTCGGAGACTCACAGTGCAGAGTGGGTCCTGCAGCGAGTTTGACCAGCCCCGAGAACTTACGGATAAATAAGCATAGGAACTAAAAATAGATAGGGTGGGAGCAGTTGATCTAAATTCATGATGAAGTGGCCTTTTCTGGGGAGAGAATGTGACTGAGATGGGTGGTCAGAAGGGAATTCAGCACCGGGTAAGCTGCCCCAGTTCTTTTATTGTCAGGATGTGAAGCCGGAGCGGCCCACTACCAACTCACTGGGTTTCTGGGTCACGGGAACCTGCATGTAGCCGTATCACTTACTGCAGTTTTCTGTAATGTAAAAGCCTCCCAAATTAACCACATCAGAATAATGCACCTTGCTCAACAGGGTGAAGGTGGGTGCACGAGGGAGATTCCTGGAAGGAAAGGTGTCTCCTCAGCGGCAGCCAGCCAACTGGTCAGGGCCATGTGCACAGGACAGGGGCACCCTTCATAACCCCCGTCCCATCGGCAGCCCCGTATCCCGGTTCCTGGCATCTACCACGACATGCATAAATGCCGTGAACCTGAGCTGAAGAAAGGTGGGCATCTGCCTTCCAAATCTTTCAACTCAGCACTCACCAGTCTCTCCTCCCATAAGGGGGCATCTGGGAGGCCCTGCAGGCTTCTGTGTACTGAGGGTGAAGGCAGCACGCGGTTTCTTAGACCTGTAGCGCATAAAGGGATAATGCGAAACCCTGCCTCTGTCCTCATATTGTGCCTTGCACATGACCCCGAGCCATGCTTTGTGGACTGCAGGGTTCACAGGTGGGAGTGGGCCGTGCTTGCTCTGAGGGTCTGTTCAAACACACGGTCGGACGTTTGGACTTGACCGAGTGAGCCGTGGGCTGGGCCGCTGTGCCCAAGCGCTCTTTCTAAAGGGCGTGTGTTTGGGTCCCTTAGAAGCTCCCCTGACCTTGGCCGCTCAGCTGGACGACCCTGTGGAGGTGATCAAAGCTCTCAGGAATGGCGGGGCCCACCTGGACTTCCGCGCCAGAGACGGGATGACAGCCCTGCACAGAGCCGCCCGAGCCAGGAACCAGGTGGCCCTGCAGGTGCGCTCTGGAGCCCGCCGCACGCAGGGGGGTCCCCTTCCCGATTGGCCCCCGAGCCCACCCCCAGCTTTCCCCATCCAGCAGCCCCCAGAGGTGCCCCACATTGGGTTCCGACTTGGAGGTGTGGCCTGCCCGCCCACCCTCTTCTTCGTGGAATTTAGCGTTTGCATGGAACAGCGTCTGCCACTGTCAGAGGGCCTGCGCTTTTGTCCAGGAAGGTCCGTGCTGGAACCTTCAAGCCCAGTCTGGGAGCATGGAGCCGACGTTGCTGCCGCCCCCGGGGTGTTTGGGAGCCGATGCAGGGGGTGGGTTCCGCTCCTCAGCTCCCTCCCACGCGGTCCTGAGCACCTTGCTCCCTGGCACTGTGTGTGCAGAGCGTCCGGGCGGCAGGGCCGCTGCCCCACGCCCACTCTGCTGGAACCTGGCAGGGAGGAGGAGGCGGTGGCCCACTCTGGGGGCCAACCCCAGGATGGTGCATCTCTCTGAAGTCGTGGTTTCCACAGCTTCCTGTCAGCGGCTCCTTGTCGGCTGGCTTCCTCACAAATCCCATGTTCCTGACCCACCCTGACCAGTTTCACCACCCTCAGGGTGCACCTGAGACCATTCTATGCTGCATTTTTAGGTTACATGATACACTTTTTCTTTTTTGGCAAATACTGCCTTCACCTTACTGTCCTCCACTGGCATGGAGGGGTTAGCAGGCCACGGGCAGCTGCCACATGCCGCGGGCCCCCATCTGCAGTGTCTCCCCCACCTCCCCACGCACAGGCACACCCTGCGTACCCGGGCACCATGTGCTCTTTCAGGGCCAGAAACTTGATTGTTGTAAGGTGGGGCCTCCTGATTCTGGGAGGGCCCAGAGAAACCCCGGGAACCAAGGGCCTGGTCAGCCTTGGCTGGGAGGCGAATGACCCCCACCCATGCTGCTTTCTTGATGGATAGACCCTGCAAAAGGGGTCGTGACCAGTCACCACAGTGTTTGGTGTTTTTCCTAGACCCTGTTGGAGCTTGGAGCATCTCCGGATTATAAAGACAGTTACGGCCTCACACCCTTATACCACACTGCAATCGTGGGGGGCGACCCCTACTGCTGTGAGCTCCTCCTCCACGAGCATGCCTCTGTGTGCTGCAAAGATGAGAATGGCTGGCACGAGATCCACCAGGTACGTGCATCTTTTTCTCCGCCCTGTTCTCTGCGATAGGCCACCCTCTATCCTTTCATGCCCTAGACAGGGCAGGGCAGACCCAGCCTCCCTCGAAGTACACATTTCTGACTTCCCTGGAGTGATTGGAAGATTAGGCAAGCCTGCTGCATTTCTGCACCGTAACAGTCCCCTGGAGTTGTTGGGTGAATGTCCCCCTTTGCAGGAGCCATGAGCCTTCCAGGTGCCCACCATCCTGGGTACCCCAGTAGTCACCAGCTGCTTTGTGAGCATGGGTGACCCATTGCGATACCTGATTTCCAGGCACAGCCTCCTCTCAGATCCCGTCAGGCAGCAGGGGGCTCAAGGGGTATTAGCTGCAGTCTTGGTGAGAAACAATCCCCCTGGTGGCTCAGGTGAAAGTCTTTAACGAACCAAGGGTGAGGAGAGGGAACTGTGTTCCTGGACCCTGGGAGCCCCGGGGCTGGCCTCTGGGGAGGAGGGAGTCCAGCAGGAGCTGTGTCCTGAGGATACGCAGGAAGAACCACCCCGGCCTCTGCCTTCTCCTGCCCTCCTATTGGCTGAGCCTTGCCAGAGCCAGCCAGCCAGGGAGCCCAGTGGGTGGGCGTCGAGGTCAGGGTCTCTGGGTGGAGGAAGATGGAAGTGGGCCCTGGAGACCTGTGAGCACAGGGGTGGTTTGGGGGGCAGGAACAGGAGGATGCTCTGAGCCACTCTCTTCATCAGCAAAGACTTGCCTTGCTTCTCAGGTTACGTGTCCATTTCCCTCATCCAGCACTGCCTTGCATGCCTGCCCCATCTGGGTGGGTCTGGGCCCAGTGGTGCTGAGGTGTGGCAGGTGGGCCATGGGGCACAGACAGGCCCACGCCTTGGCCTTTCTCGTGCTTGGTCAGCTCTGGTTCATCAGTACCTGCGGCCTGTAGAGGCACCCAGCTCTCTCCTGTGGGGTGAGCAGGGGCTCTGCGAAGCTGCTGAGGGCAGCCCCGGCCCACACCAGGGGCCCCTCGGGGTGAGTGGTGATGGCTGCCCTCTGGTCTCAGTCCTCCCAGCTGCTGCCACCACGTCCTGGCACATGCGGAGCATTGGACTGTGGAGCCCTGAACTCCCGGGGTCCTGTGTCCTGCGTTCTGCTCACCCACCGGGGTCGTCAGCCACCCTTTGGTCTCTTGCCTTTTCACACAAGTCTGGGGAAGCCACTCCCCTGCTCTGGGCTCTCCTTGTCCAGTGACAGAGGCAAGTCCCTGTCTCCTGGCCTTGCTGCCTGTATCTGCTGTGACCTTTGAGGTGGTGGCCGTGCAGGGTGCTTGGCAAAGAATGGGAGACAGTGCTGTCCTCCTGACTTACAGCCTCCCCGTCAAGAGTGCAAACCCTGTCCTCATCCCCTTTATCTGCACCATCGTACAGACCCTCAAGCATAAACCTGCATTTCTCCAGTTGGTTTGCAGGCGCAGGGAGGGTGAGGAAGTCACCCAGGGCTGCCGGGTGGCTAGTGGCCTCCTCACGTGGAAGCCTGCTTTTTGGCCCTGCCTCTAGGCTTTCACACACAAGCGCTTGGTGGCAGGAGGAAGTACAGGGCGGGCAGGTTTCGTGTGCAGCCAGCCGGGCCATTCTGGCTCTGCCTGCCCAGGAGCAGCGCCCCCGCTGTGGGGCTTCCTGGCTCTGCATTTACAATCTGCCCTTATGTTGCACTTGGAATGCGGAAGCTCCTTTGCAGCCGCCTGGCTCCCCATTTTTCTAGGCATCCTGAGCGCCCCAGCCGGGCTGGCTGGCAGATCGCAGGAGGGTTGGGTCTGCTTTCCTGGTGTCGCAGGGCCAGGTGTTTCATTGCAAAGGGATCCAGCCCCTCAGGCCTTGCGAGCGATCCGGGATGCCCGCCCCCTGCAGGCCAACTTGGGAATAGCACTGTTTTGAAATGTCTGCAGGCTGCCTTTAAACTTAACTCAGATTCCTTACCCAGCTCTGCACAGAGATAGTTGAAAATACAAAGAATCATAGAGAAGAAAGTGAAAAAACACCCAAATGCATTCCTACAACCCAAGAGCATTGTGGGCCAGGTTAGAGGGGATTTGGTGAAGTTTTAATTGCAGGGTACATCCTGCCCGCCTGTGCACCTTCCCTGCTCCCTGGCTCCAGTCTCAGGCGTGATGGGTTTGGCCTTCTCGGGACTCCAGGATATTCCTGGGGAAGTCAAAGACCAGCAGGAGGACAGCTGCTTGGTAAAGGAACCGGGTCCCCATTTCCATGTGCCCTCGTGGGCAGCTGTGCCCGGGTGTGGCCCCATGTGGGTCTCCCTGCCTGCTTCCCTGGGTGCCTGACTGTGTCTGGGGCGAGTGAGAGCCCCTGCTCATGAAGCGGTCGGAGCGTGTTCTGGTCTTGGTGTTAGCAGCCAGGTCCACGTTGCCTGGCGCCAGTGACTTAGCCCTGAGCTCTCCTCGTCCCCAGCACTGGCCGAGTAAAGGGTGCATACAGCGCATGAGACAGTAACTGCAGGTACTCATGTGAAGCATTTACTCCAGCACCTGGCATCTAGGAAGGGCTCAATAAATGCTGGCCACGCCCCATCACTGTCATGGGAGTCACCAGGCCACGCCCATCACTGTCATGGGAGTCACCAGGCCATGCCCATCATTGTCATGGGAGTCACCAGGCCACGCCCCATCACTCATTAGAGTCACAGGCCACGCCCCATCACTGTCATGGGAGTCACCAGGCCACACCCATCATTGTCATGGGAGTCACCTGGCCACGCCCCATCACTGTCATGGGAGTCACCAGGCCATGCCCCATCACTGTCATGGGAGTCACCTGGCCACGCCCCATCACTGTCATGGGAGTCACCTGGCCACGCCCCATCACTCATGGGAGTCACCAGGCCATGCCCCATCACTGTCATGGGAGTCACCAGGCCATGCCCCATCACTGTCATGGGAGTCACCAGGCCATGCCCCATCACTGTCATGGGAGTCACCTGGCCACGCCCCATCACTCATGGGAGTCACCAGGCCATGCCCCATCACTGTCATGGGAGTCACCAGGCCACGCCCCATCACTGTCATGGGAGTCACTGGCCACACCCCATCACTGTCATGGGAGTCACCTGGTCACACCCCATCACTGTCATGGGAGTCACCTGGCCACACCCCATCACTATCATCAGAGTCACTGGCCACACCCTGTCACTGTCATGTGAGTCACTGGCCACACCCCATCACTGTCATCAGAGTCACTGGCCACACCCCATCACTGTCATGGGAGTCACCAGGCCACGCCCCATCACTGTCATGGGAGTCACTTGGCCACACCCCATCACTGTCATCAGAGTCACTGGCCACACCCCATCACTGTCATGGGAGTCACCTGGTCACACCCCATCACTGTCATGGGAGTCACCTGGCCACTACCATTACTGTCATGGGAGTCACAGGCCATGCCCTGTCAGTGTCATGGGAGTCACAGGCCACGCCACATCACTCATGGAGTCAATGGCCACTTCCCCCATCGCTGTCATTGCTGTTATCCAGTGGCCATGCCTGGTATTGTCACTAAGAAGTAATAGGTGCCAGTGGTTAACCAGGTGGCTCACAGGCCCTCATGCATTTGATCTGCGCCTGGATTCCATGAAAGACATTTTGTCACTCTCTAATTTCTTTATTGGTTACTGTTTGTAACTGTAACCAATTTTAAATCAGGAGATAAAGCTGTTTTTGGCTACACCCCTCCCTTCGTTCTTCCCCACCAGAGTCCTTGGCCTGGGCCCTCGGCTCCTAGTCCTTGGCGGGTTCCGCCAGCCCCTCAGTGAGGGGGTGCCCCCGAGGGCGCTCACCGTCAGCTGGTGTGGCCCTGGTCTCTGCCCTACATGGCATACGTGCTTCTGAGCACCGGCTGCCTGAATGAGCAAGCCTGGATGGTGCCGGCTCCGGCCTTCTTCATCACACTGGGGTTCTCCTAGTGCACTCGGACTGTCCCACACTGAGGGAGCCCCTGGGGCTCTGAGAGCCCCCACAGGGGGTGGCCAGTGCTAGCCAAGCAGGCGGGTGGGCTTTGTGTGGAGCTGGGCGCCAGAGTCTTCTGCAGTGCTGGGCAGGCATCCTGTCAGGCCAGGGAAGGTGGCTTTGCTGGCCTCCCAGGGTGGCAGCCTCAGGATGAGCCTGGTGATGGCACTTCCATGGCACCCGTGTGGGCTCAGCACTACAGTCTCAGCCATTGGCATGGGGACCTCAGAACCTCAGCCAAGCCTCGTGGAGGGTGTGAGGCATGTTCCCAGCCATCCGTTCCTTTACGGATGAGAGCCCCAGGCCCTGAGAGCCAGGTCCCCTGGCCACTGGGTGGATGGCCTGGAGCCTGGGAGCTCCCGTCCCTGGCCTTTGCCGCCGCTCTGGCTCCCAGCCCCACAGCAAGCTGCCCAGCCCCCAGGGCCCCAGCGGCGGCAGCCGCAGGAAGGTGCCCACCCTGCCTTGGGGGTCGACTCCCTACTGACCTGAGAGGTCAGATCCATATGGTGCCCCTCCCACCCCCTGCCAGATGGGTGAGGCTCCCTTTGGAGAACTAAACTAGGTGTCCTTTCCGAGGGCCTCCAGAGCGGTCGAGGACCACCAAGTCACCGTCTCCGATGAGCCTGACTTGAGGCTGTGGGGAGAAAAGGCTCCCGGAGGGGAGGGGGCGGCGGAGACACCAGGACCGAGGCGGCATAGACGCCACTTTCTGCTCCTCGTCGGGCCCATGTCCTGCTGTGATAGTGGCAGTGAAGTCTCGGAGAAACCTCTCGTTTTCAGAGTTCACGCTGTAGAAGCGATGGGCTCCGCAGGGCAGGTGGCAGGTACCATAGCGTTAGATGTCAGAATACGGCTGTCTTTCCTTTTGGAATGCTTAGCGTGACATCCTGTGTTTATCATCACTTCGGGCTGAAACTCACAAAGCGGTTGACCCAGACTGATCACGATGGTCTGTTAGGGCTGCCGTAACAGAGTCCCGCACACCGGGGGCTTACACACCAGGATTTCTCATCTCCCAGTCCTGGGGGCTGGAAGAGGGAGACCCAGCCGTGGGCAGGGCCGGCTCCCCTCCCTGGGCCCTCCCGAGGCCGTCCGTCTGTGCGTGTCGGTGCCCTGACCTCTTCTTCCTTTAAGGATGCCAGCCCTGTGGGGTTAGGACCCTCTCTCTCCAGTGCCCTCCTTTTACCTTAATCACCTCCATCGCCAAAAACAGTCACATTCGGGGGTTCCAGGCCCGTCTCGCCTCCTACATATGACTTTGGGAGGATGCAGCTGAGCCTGTAACACCGATCAAAACAGAACGAGCCACTTTCTGGTTTGCACTGCTGTCCGCACGCTCATCCACACGTCTCCCCTGTGCCTCGTTGGGCCAGCAGCAGGACCACAACTGGCCTTTGAGAACATGGAGTTGCAGGGCCCTGGGGCAGCCAGGGGCTTGGGTCGAGTAAGGCGTGTGTGCATGTGTTTGGCCAAGAGAGAGTCTCTGGACCAACGGGCAACTCACTTCCCAGCCCAGTCAGAGCTGAAATGACGTGAATATTGCTTTCTAGCTGTTCGGCTGTGCCATCCCCAGCTCACATTATAACCACACGCTGTAGGAGAAACGCCGAAGCATGGAGTGGATTTAAATCAGTGTGTCTGGGGCACAAAACCAAGTGGATGCCCTTGCTGTCCATCTGCAGTGCAGTGGACTCCGCACTGCTCGGCTGCACTGCACAACTCCAGGGGGTGCTGTCCCATGTGCTGTGAATTTAGGCTTGTAGATTTGTCACAGCAGGTGTCCAGCAGGTGGCAGTAAAGTGTTTGAAGAGAGGAATGCCCTTTTCTCTATAATTTACACCAAATTATGGGGTGATAAAAGCTGGGCCCTAACTGGGGTGAACCCCATATTTTGTGGGGTGACTTCTTCAAATACACATGGCCAGGAGAATCACAGGCAGTGGATGGACAGTGGAGCCTCACGCATGTGCATTTTCCAAAAAGCAACTCAGGAAAATGCTTAAGATACTTGAGTTTGTGGGGTGCTGTTTTTTCTTAAATTTCAGTTATTCTGTGACCCCTGTCAACCCTTTTAAGCTGCCAGAAATCACAACACGCTTTTCATAAAAAGGAAAAAGGGTTAGTATGGCCTATGAGGGAGAGAATCATTCTTACCTTGGTGAGCTTTGAGGTCTTTGTGTCAAGCAAGTACTAATTTCTTTTTTTAATTGTCAATGACTGTTTCAATTTCACGCTTACAGAGGGTGGCAAGAATCCACAAAGAACTCCCACACGCTTGTTCCTCAGAGGCCACTTTGCATTTTGCCAATTGTCCTGATAATGTCCGTCATAGTAAAGGATCCAATCTGGGATCCCACGTCAAAGCCTTCCACCTGGGAGAGGTCCCCAGCCTTCCCTCGGTCCGCGTGGTCTCTTTAGGAAAGGACAGGGTTGTCATTTCTGGAGGTTGTCTCTCAAGTCGGCCTTGTTCGTGTTTCCCCATGATGAGATCCGTGATGTGCATTTTGGCATGACTATCACAGAAACGATGCTGTCTTCCTGGCATGGCATCCCGTCCGACGGCATGTTGCTGGTGATTCTAACTGAGCAGCTGATCAGGTGGAGGGCACAGGTTTCTCCACTGTAGTTTCTCCTTCTGTAGTTAGTAAATATTTTGTGGGATCTTTGAGACTGTGGCAAATCCCTTTCCTTAGGCCGCGTCTACCTGCTCATTGCAGCGTCCTTTGGTCCTTGGCGCCTGAGCGGCCGTCACTACTGCTCTTGCTGAACAGGGAGGGACTTGGCACTCCCATCCTCACTCCTACCCTTGCTGGGTGGCTCCGTGTCATCAGGGAGAGCATTCTCCTCTTATTTGTTCACCGGTGTATTTGTGGCACTGCGGCCTCATGGAGCTCCGTGTACCCAGCAGGTAGTCCTCCGTCCCTGGTGTCCCTCTGGCCAACGGCAGCCCCTTCAGGAGGGCTCCTTTGTCCTTTGGAGATGTCCCCTTTGTCTTTGCTCACGTCCTTTCCTTCTAGCTCGACAGGTATCCAGGATCATCTTGTTCTTTTCCTGTCTTGGCCCTGGAATCAGCCATTTCTCCAAGGAGCCCTGGCTCTTTTTGAGTATAGAGTGGGATTTAGACCCCAAAATCGGGGTATCAGGTGTGCTCACTGCTGATGAGCTGTTGCTGGTCCCAGGCCCTCCTAGGAGGGAGAGTTAGGGGTGTGCGTGCACAGGTATGTGCGTACACACACACATTTTCATCTTCACTTCTCTGTATACTGGAAACCGTGTGTTCACACTGAGACCTTCCAATCCCGTCCAGTGCCAGCCCTTCCGCTGCACCACGCAGTGACTGCCTTCTTTGGCAGTGAGAAGCTGAATCCCATTGTCCTTCATTTACTTACTTGTTGCTCAGCCCCCTGAGTGCAGCCTGTCTGCGGACCCATCGGCCCCCACTGGTTCCCCCTCCGCCCACCAGGCTGCCCGTCCCTTAGCAAGCTGTGGCCTCCATTACGCAACAACCAGCCGTTTAAGAGAAAAGACCAGCAGAGAGATGATCCTTTAAAAAAAAGTGAATGGTAGAATTTAAGATTGTAGGATGGTGGGAGATTTTATTTTTTGTTTTAGCATTTATACAGATTTTCTAGTCTTGTTTGTGTTAACACAATAGGCACACAGAAGGAAGGATAGAATGGGAACAAAGCCCTTACGGTGATTCTTTCTCAAACGCTCTGCCCAGAGCTAAGGGCCCTGTTTCATCTCTCAGGGTTGATTGTATTTTGATCTTTGGTGAGGAGAGAGTGATGCCATCCTACTGAGGGAACTGAAAGCCTCGAACTCTCAGGTTTACCGGGGCAGGGGCATAATGAGTCTGGACCGATTGTCAAATGCTTTTCTGCTACTCAGGCTCTCTTTATTGCCTGTAGAGCGATTACATTAAACCATAACAGAGTCCTGCCTCCTGGACGTCCTTTAGGAGAGCTGATCAGCCAGGGCTCCTGCAATTTAAGGAACCGAAGTTCCAACTCTGACTGGTTTAAGGGGAAAATGAAAATTATGTATAGACTTGACGTCCTGAAAAGTCCAGGCCAAGACGTAGCTCAGAAGGGCTGCAGTGATGCTGCTTGGCTCTGTGAGGTTTTTGCCCCCGCCTCTGGCCCTCTCCTGTTCTCTCTCTCCAGCCTGCCTTCTTTTTGCCCCCCGTGACTCTTTCATCTGCATGGGTGGGCCCCAGCAGCTGTGGGGTCCTGTAGTTTTTTCTGTGGTAGGAGAGAACTTTGTTTTCCCAGTATTTCTGACAAATGTTGCAGTGTTGGGCCCTCAGCTGTCACCTGGGCGTCCCCACCCATGATGAGAGATGGAATATGCTGATTGCTCGGGCCTGTGTCCTGGACCCACTGCAGGTGGAGTGGGGTAGGCCACCCCCTGACCTCTGAGAGTGGGGTCAGGGTGACCTCAGAAGGAAAACGCAGGTACCCTTGCCCAAGAGGAGGATATGGGAGATGGGCAGCGACAGTAGCCACACCTGCAATGACAGTGTACTTCATCAATGAGGTCATTTTGCAGGAGACACAGCAATTGTGAGTGGTGTTTCCAAGGGTTTTTTTAAAGCTCATCCAATTAATAGTCTTGATATCTTTCCCGTCACCTTTCCTTCTGTGAATTGGTGGAGGGCTGTGCTTTCGCACGGACTGTGCGAAGATGGAGTCCCCTCTGTCCATGTCACTTAGCAGGAACACACGCTGAGTGACAGCTCCTGACTGCCCCACAGTGCCTGCCCTGGCGGCTGGCCTTTCCCCTCCCTCTGGCTGCCTCCCACCCACGGTGTGAGAAGTGTGGGGTCAGGACCACCATCTCCTGGCCTTTTGGGTCTCCTTGTCCAGGTTGTTACACATCACGGGGCAGCTGGCCATTCAGCGGCCTTTCCCAAGGTGCCCAGGAAGTATGGGCGGGTGGGGGTGTGTCAGAACTGATTTCTGCCTGGGGAAGAGGGCCGGCCCAGTGCGGAGCAGTGTGCACCAGACCCCGGGGGGCTTCCCCGTGAGCAGCTGTGGGGAGGCGCCAGCCTGTGCCATGCATCCTTGGGGCGTAGAGGGGCCCCTCATCCACATGATCACCCAGGAACTACGCGAGGAACTGGGTTTGTGGTTCCATGTGGGTACATAGGCTCAGAGGTGAAAGTTCTGGAAGATGGAAGGTCTGGGGGGCAGGTCCACATCTGTTTGACCCTGGAGCCCTCTTGGCTACTGCATCATACACAGCTCTCCTGGAAGGGCTCAGTGGGGTGGGTCCCACTCCAGGGCTGCCCACCACCTGCCTCCTGCAGCCTCCTAAGGGTGGGTTGCATTTTAAAGCCATAGCTGGGGGTCCCCTGGGAGGAGGACAGGCAGGGCGCACGTCCCTCTCCACAGCGGGGTCTGTACGCGCCCTGCCTGGCTCTTCTCACGCCTCCTCCTGGGGCTCGGGGAGCCGCCGGCTGTGCATGCTGTGGGGCGGGCTGCTGAGGCCAGGGGGAGGACGTCCCACGTGGCTCTGGGCTCCAAGGCCCCGGGTCTGAATGGAAGGACCCTCAGGACCCCTTTGCCGACCCCCTGTCGGCAGCGCAGCCCAAGTCCTCAGGCCGGTCGTGAGCATCCTCCTGCCTGGCCCCCAGCCAGGGCACTGCAGGGTTGATGTGGTGGGGCCCCTGGTCTGGCATTGGGGCGGGCTGTGGTCGGGCTTGGGTGTCCCCCGTGGGCCCTGATTCACAGCATGGACTCTGCTTCAGGCCTGCAGGTATGGACACGTGCAGCACCTGGAGCACCTGCTCTTCTATGGGGCCGACATGGGGGCCCAGAACGCCTCGGGGAACACGGCCCTGCACATCTGTGCCCTCTACAACCAGGTCAGCGGGGGCAGCGGGGCAGGGTGTGTGTCTGGGCCGCCTCGGGCTGCAGTGACAGTTCCCACAGCCGGGGCCCTAAAAAGCAGGCATTTACTGTCACAGCCCTTGGAGGCTGGAAGGCAGAGGTTAGGGGGCTGGTCCCACTTGCCATCCCCCCTCCTGGCTTGCACACTGCTGCCTGCTCGCCATCTCTCTTCCTGCCTTGCGCACAGCCTCCTGCTCACCGTGTGCCCGTGTGGCAGAGAGTGAGGGAGCTCTGGTGTTCTTTTTATAAGGCCCCCCATCCCTTCCTGTGGGGTCAGCCTCATGACGCACTTAACCTCAGTCCTCCCCGGGCCCCACCTCCTTTCGCCCTGGAGTTGGGGCTCTGGCGTGGGACTCTGGGGGCACACAGTTCAGTCCAGAGCTGTGGGTGACCTTCATCTGCCTCTTTGAGAACGATTATCCCTATTAGAGAAAAGAAGAAACCAAGTCAAGGGGAGAAAAGAGGGTGGCCCCAAGGCACAGCTGCTACAGGCCCCAGGTGGACTTGGGATGCGGGTCTGTTCAACAAGGCCATTGTCTCACAGTCCCCTTTCTGGGAAAGACACAGAAGGGGCGGTTGGAGCTGTAGCACGTGGACGGTGTGGCCGACGGAGCCCCCTGCATAGTTCAGGTGCCGTCAGACCTCGGTGGGGCCACCGTGCAGCCTGCACCTGAGTCTGTTCCTGACCCCATCTGTGGACATCCCAGCCCGAGCCCCTCCGGCCACTCTGAAGTCCCCCTTTGTTTTCAGCTGTGAAACCCTCCTGAGTTCTTTGCCCTGGAAAACTGTGCGTCCTTCCAGACCCAACTCAGACATCCAGCCCTCCATGAAGCCTTGCCTCCAGGGGCCCTGACAGTTGTATTTTTTGCTGACAGCCTTTGTTAACCAAACAACTTCTGCAACACAGCCCTGGTCACCCACCCACGGCCAGGCCATTAGTATGCCCTCCCTGGTGGCCCTCTTTCCCTCTGCCTTGGGGACCCACCTCCGCAGGGGTGTAAACCCCCATCTTGCAGGGTCTCCCCTGTGCCTGGCATAGGAGAGCAGCTCAGCCTGGTAGGTTTGGGGTAGTGTTTCAGCCGCGCCTCCCAGAGTACTCTGCAAAGCTGGCTTCCTCCTTCCTGACAGCGACCCTGTGGGGTCTGCTTGCAGCTGGAGCCCTGCGCCTTCCACTGTGCTGGGCCCCGGGGCGGCTGTGTGAGCCTGGAGGTACCATGCTCAGCTGCGTTAGAAAAACATCACGAGGCCTGGCTTGGGCTGGGAAGGCATCTGTGCCGACATGTGCTTCTTAATGACTGCTTCAGAGGGGAAAGGCATTCCTTAGTTCTCCCCAGTAGATTTCAAGCATATTTTTATCATTGAAAAACAAAAATGCAAAAACAGGAAAAACATGTTTTTTGTCACTTGAAATAATTGTGGGCAGGATAGTCTTTGAAAGCGTTGGTGTTTTTCTATTAGAAAAGGTTGGAACATTTTGGAGGTGTGTATTCTGAGTGTGTAATGAGGCTGGGTCTGGCTGGTGTCACTGTGCATGCGCGCCTCTGTCCCCACCCCGCGGCCAGACCCCGAGCTGGGTCTCAGGAGCCCCTGCTGCCTTGTGCCTTTGGAGGACTTTTCCTGAGCATTTTCTCCTAAGTTTTTCTTAGCAGCAAGCTTTGTCTGTAAGGGGCCACTTGGGAAATGTTTTTGGCTTCACAGGCCACGTGGACTTTATCGCAGCTACTCAACTCTGCCACAAAAGATGCACAGATGTGTGGCTGTGCCAGTGAAACTCTACCCAGGCAGTGGGTCGGTTTAGGCTGTGGGCCGTAGTTTGCTAAGCTTGGGCATGGAAAGCTACACCCACACCCTCCCTGGACTTCCTGTGGACAGACTCCCCTGCTCCAGGGCTGAGTGACTTCCTCCTGGCAAGCAGGGAGCCCCTGTGGGTGGTGCCCCCCTCCAGGGCCCTGGGATCCCTAAGGCTGCCCTGCTCCAGCCCCACCCCCACCCCCAGTCCCCACACAGCCCTTGGCAGCATGGGTAGAAGTGTGCAGGTGGCCCCACCTGTTTGGAGTACCTGTCTTGCATTACTTCTTGGGCCATTGTTGAGGCACAGGCTTGGGGGCCCCAGGGTCCCTGCACGCCTGGGATGGAGCCTCGTGAACCCCTCGCAGTCCCCCCTGGGATGCTGCGCAGTCTTCAGGCCTCCCCGGCACCGTCGGAGTGTCGAGCTCACGCAGTGAGCGGAGCCTGTCCAGATGGCACCCCAGTGCGGGCCTGAGCACAGCTGCACACACGGCCCCTGGGTGCTTGCCTGAGCCGTCCGTGAGGCGTGAGGTGCCCAGCCTTCATCCAGCCTGCGCCGTGTGCTGCACTTGATCCCTAGCACCCCCGTCCTGCCGTGTCACCCACATTCCAGGCGCCTCCTGTCTGTGCCAGTCCCCACTTCCTGCACGTGTGATGCATGTGGCCCATTGGGCCTGCTCAGTGCAGATGCAAGAACCGACTCTGCGCCTCTAGGCAGAAGAGGGTGGCGTGCAGGGCACACATCCAGGGCAGGGAATAATGGGGAGGGGGAGACTGTTCCAGGGTGTGGACGCAGGGTCTTTGAGTCAGGGCAGGATTCAGCGAAGGAATAAGATGCGGCCTCAGTGGCCTCAGGGCAGTGACATTGTGCCGGGAGCTGTGGCGGTCTGGGTTCCATTTGGTCCAAACCATTACCGTGCTGGTTTCTTGGGCAAATTCCTCCTCTGTAATGTGCGGATAATTATACCCAACTCTCAGGGTTGCTAAGAGGCTTAGAATAGAAAGCAGACATATGGTATGCCTGGCACACAGTAGATGCTCAGCAAAGAGTGGCTTTGACGATGATGACGGTGGTAGTGGCGATGAGGTCGTCATGTGATGCGACGATGAAGGGGATGGTCACGGGGGTGGCGACGGTGGGGGTGAAGGCGGTCGTGGTAATGGCGCTGCTGTTCATCCGCCTTGCCAGGCCTCTTTATTAAATTTAAAAGCACCCAGGTTTGTAGATTGATGTGTGTGTTTTATCAATTTCAGGCAGGCCTCATCTGCACACTCCTAATTTAAACACACTGTGATCAGAATATTCTCTCTTCTCTTATGAAATCAACTAATTAGGGCTTTGATTGTAAGCAGCGAATTGTGTCTAATCTGCCAACTCCCTCAGCCGCCTGCCGGCTTTCCAGGAGCCCCAGAGAGGGGGTGCAGCCTAGTGTTTGATTTTCTGCCTGGATAATAAAGGGAGGGAGGGAGTTTTAGGTATCAAGGGTTACCAGGCCAGGCCGATTTGTCTGGAAGATAAAAAATACGCCCTGCCTCTCTGGAGCAGGCCTCTCGGTTCTAGTGAGGGCTGATGGGAGGGGTGGGCTGTGCTCTGTGTCCCGCACCCTGTGCTCGGCGTCATCAGCACCGCGGGGCCATCCCGGGGCAAATGTGCTCCTGAGCATCGAGGTGTGCGTCCTGCTCGGCGTCCACACGGTCTTGTCCCTTACGTCTCCTTGGGGGTCTTTGGTGGCTCCTGTCGGTTGTCATCCTGGATCTGGGTCAGGAAGTCAGGGTTTGGGCCAAAATAGCTAGCAAACAGCAAAGCCGGGTTTGTTTCCCTGCCCTGTATTCCTTCCCCACCAGGCAGCAGTGATGTGGTCCAGAGGGGGGCGGGGATGGGCTCCCCAGTGTGCAAGTCAGAGAAGGGTGCGCGTGTGCCCCAGCATGTGTGGGCCGTGGTCTCGGGGGTGTTCGGTGCGTGCAGCCAGGCTTCCAGCCCCATTCCGGTGCCATCAGCGTCCCAACTCTTTCGACCTTACCTTTTCCCAATCTCACTCATTTCAGCTCTTCCTCGATTTCTGTCTGCCCAGACAGGCTCGTTTCCAAGGATATGCAAACTGGGACTGAGCCTCTGCGTTGCAGTGTGGAGGACTTAGTGAGTCACGTCTGTGACATTTAAGTGGGGACTGCCTGAGCGCGGCGGGGATGAAAGGCCTGGGCGGGAACTGGGAATCCGGCGTTAAGTCCCCTTGGATGTTGACGGCAGTGTTGGGCACACCTGTCATCAGCGCATGTCTGACGCCCTCTCTGCTCCCGTGGCCAAGCCTGTCTGCGCGGACGGAGCCCACTGCCGCCTCCTCTGGGAGCGCCGTCCACGGCACACGCCCCCCACACCTCCTGCGGCCCTCAGCCGTCCCTCTCCTAACCTGTGCCGGCCCCGTGGCAGCACACTTCTGACTGTGGCTCCCAAAGCAAGGCTGCCCTCCTGACCCTCACCGTCCCTCTGTCCCAGGTCTTCTCCCCTCCCTGCTGTCCCCTTCCCACTCATCCTTGCCCAGGCCACTGGCATCTCCCCTTGATGGCTGCTTTGGGGAGGGAGCCGAGGGAGCAGACCCCACAACCTCTCCTCCTCCTGGACTTTCTTCCCCCTAAGCCACGTCCTGCAGGCCCTGGGCTTTGTGCCTGCAGTTAGTTCGTGTCCCTGTGATGGGAACCCCGTCCACGCAGAAGCGAAGGCCCTCAGCCCCTGGCCAGCTCACCCTCTGCCCCTCGGCCTGGCTTCCTGAGCCCAGCCCTGAGGCCCCTGAACTTGCCTTGCTGGTTGTCACATGGCGCTTTTCTTGACTTTTAGGTCTCAGCTGAGAGACTGCCTCCCCCGAGGGGCCTCCCCTGACCACCTGCCCTCGCTCTCTGTCACATGGCCCTTTCTCATCACTGGCTCAGTGCCCTGTGTCCCCAGGGGCCAGCACGACCCCTGGCATGGCAGAGCTCAGTGTCCTTGTGTGCCCGAATGACCATCTCTGGGTCTGCCTCCTCACGAGGAAATGAAACTGTTGGCATTTGTGCCTCAGGAGGTGGTGCGTGGAGAGGGTGAGCCTCAGAGGTGCCTGGCGAGCAGAGGAGGGCACGTCTGTTCAGGGAAGTGTCTCTGAAAAGCCATGCCAAGAAGGCAACAGGCAGTGGAAACATACTCTGCCCCATGCTTTGCGCTCAAAGAAGATGCTGGCCGCTGCTCTGGCTGTACTCCGCAGACTGGTGTGGAGGGGCGAGGACGCACCTCAGTGTGTCGCACCAGATGCACTTGGAAGGGCACCGGGCAGCTGGTGGCCACGCGAGCAGCGCTGATGCTCCCCCAGCGATCGCACACCTTCTCCCTTGTCTCCGTTACCGAAGCTGCGGCTTTCACACCCCTTCCGGGCCTCTGCTGCCGTGTCTGTGCAGTGGGCCTGCTCTTAGCCTCCAGCAGGGATGCAGCACTGCAGAGCGCATGTGTGCACACTCACGCCAACACACGTGTGCATGCTAGCACAATGCACCTACACACATGCCAGCTCACATATTCCTGTGCACACACATGCATGTGCCTGTGCATCCTGTGCACATGCACGCACACGGTGTAACTGTTACTAAACCCAAAGATTGCCCTCTGATGCTGAGTAGCTGTCGGGATGTGGTCTCGCTTGAAGGTCTGGGACTATCACAGTGAGGATCGTGTCCCCAGGGGTGGGTTAGTATGACTCAAGGCCATCCCTCTGTGAGCGCGTGAAGGATTCTCCTGGGGTCCTGGCTGGGTTCTGCCTGGGAGGGTGTGCAGGGCAGTGCCCAGTGGGGGTTCACTCTCAGCCTTTGCATAGGTGAACATCCTTCTTGATGGCAATTTAGTTGGACGTTGGGGGCCCCAGGACTGCCCCAACAGGGCCTTGTTTCTGGGTTTGGATGGGCCAGGAAACTGCCAGCAGGATGGTCCCCCCAGGCTGCTCACTCAGGGCCCCATCCAGTTCAGTTCAGGGGTGACCCTGGGGCAGCCTTCAGGTCCTGGAGCCTCCGGTGGGGTCCCCTGCTTGCTGCCCTGGGGGTTTTGCTCTCTTACCTGTCCACTGCCCCATACACACCCCAAAAATGGTAGCCTGCTGAAATTCCCCCCCGGCTGCCCACCCTGTCTCCTGTGGGCTCTAATAGCCTCCTTCCCACCACCAACGCGTCCCTCACTGTGGCATCATAATGCTGCTGTGATTAACTTACTCTGCGTTGTCAGTAACAGAACCCAGCTAGGGGTAGTTCAGGGAGGAGGGAGGGTGCTGGGGTGGCCTCTAGGAGCAGGGCAGGGGCAGGGAGGGCAGCACACAAGAAATGAATGCCAGTTGCCTTTTAGAAACATTAAGCAATGTAAGTATAGAAAATAATAACAGGAGATTCCTCCCGCTCACTTTGTGGGCGTTTCCTTCCTGGGACAGTAAATCCTGGTAACTGGTACCTACCTTTCCAGACATATTCTTTACTCTCCTACAATAAAGACTTCAAGTCTTAAAACATAATAGAAATTAAGCCTGTGTGTTGTTCCAAGACTTATTTCCTACTTAGAAGTTCCTGGATATATTTCTTGTCAGTTTTTATCGATCTGCTCTGTTTTTTTCTACAACCACCAAGGCAAAGAAAGTTCTAGAATACATACTCACTTTCTCTTATTTTAGGAGATTTATGCCATCTCCAGGTTTTCTCTTCCTGTATTTTTTTTTTTGCATTTTTTACTTATGGTATTTCACTTATATTTATACACATGTGCGCAAGATCTCCTGTAGAATAGTCTTAAAAAGTGGAGTTGTTTGACCATGGGGTGTGCATATTTTAAATTTTTATGGAGTCTGCCCAGTTGCTGTGCAAAGTGTATGCAGCAGTTGGTCATCAACCGATAGTGTACAAGGCTGTTTTCCTTCATCCTTGCCACCCTGATGAATGAAAAATACCCTCTCTTTTCACTTTGCATTTATATTTCCCCAGTTTCTTGTGAGCTGAGCCTCTGGAGAAGATTTGGACCCTTTACGTGCCCCTGTGTTACAAACAGATTTCTTGTGTTCCATTTACAGGACAGCTGTGCACGGGTCCTGCTGTTTCGAGGTGGAAATAAGGAATTGAAAAACTACAACAGCCAGACCCCATTTCAGGTAAAGGGAGGAGATGTCAAAAACAGGGGACACCTGTGTGTGCATTGTTGCTAGGTGGTGCTGTTTCTGTAGCTCAAGTCTATGTGCTCGACGTGAGGTTGGCACGTCTCACTGGGATGGTGTCTGTGTGTGGAGGCTGTGTCCCTGGACCTCCATCTCTCAGTGCTGGAGCTGCCAACATATTTCAGTTCCCTGCTCACCGCTGGCTTCCTCCCGTGGACCGAAGCATGAATAATGCAGCGACTCATCTATGTGGAGTGCTCAAGACGGCGGCCTCGGAAAGGCTGCCATCGTGCAGCTGGTGGAATGTGCTGGCTCCCTGCCCTTCCTGGAAGCAAGGAGCTTTATGAGATTCTCATGGGGAGGTGGCTCGTCACCCATCTGGCACCCCCACTGGGCCTGCTGTCCCAGCACAGAGGGAGAGCAGCCCCTACCCAGCTTGGTCATGGTCTTCCACAGTGGAGTGCATGGTAAAATAGGTGTCCCACAAAATTCATTCACTATTTTGACAGGTTCAAAGTGTGCCATTCAGTGGCATTAAGTATATTCATGATGTGGGGCGACATCACCACTGTGTCGTTAAGAATGTGTTTTGTCACCCAAAAGAAAAACCTGTGCCCAGTGGGCTGTCCCTCCGTCCCTCTGCTCTGCCCCTGGACAGCCACTTATTTGCTTTCTGTCTCCATGGCTGTGCCTGTTCTGGACATAAATGGCATCAACACAAAAGGTGGCCTTTCATGTCTGGCTTCTTGCACTTGGCTTAGTGTCGTCCAGGCTCCTCCACGTGGTGGCTTGCGGCACTGCCTCACTCCTCAGGCCACTGTTCCCTTGTGTGGGTCAGGGGCTCACCTGGTTTTGATACAGCTGAGCAGGTGGTTCAGGGAGAAAAGCCTGTTCTTTGGTTAAATGTTCTAATATCATACAGATGCTTTTTGATCCTCAGCATAGTCAGAAATCTCCACTTGACTGAAAATTGACCATGATTTTTCTTTAGAAATAATTTTTACGTCTCACTGAGCTGAGAGAGGCCTTTGATTTAGAGCCACTTCCATGGCTGATTTTACTAACTTCTCAGACACTGCTGATGTATCTGGGCTTGATGTGGAAGATGAGCCGCTTCAACCCAGAAACTGGGCTTGACGTTCATGGCTACCATTCAGAAGGTTCCAGGTTCATTAACAGCAGAGGGCCTGTATTTCGGTCCTGAATCTTGCGGCTTGCAGATGTCTAAGGGATTGTAGAAGTGAGTTCTTGGTTTGCTGGTAAAGTTACTGCCTGAGAAACGTGCTCTTCCCGGTGGTGATCAAGAGGGAACTGTGGGCTCCTTGCATTTCACCATGAGCTGCCTCTGTTCCTTTGCGCTTAGCTACGGGTTGGTGATCTTGGTTTAAAGAGTTTTTTTGCCATTAGATAATATATTTCCTTGGTCCTTTTTTTTTTAAGTCATAACTTTGTTCAGATTGCTTAGGAACTAGCAGCTAATGGTCTTTGGTTCGTGGTAAGCAAGCACCCAGATAATGAAACAAGCTGTTCCTGACTTGGCTGTGTTGTGCTTTGTAACTGCCAGGCGGTGCTCCAGGGCTCCAGGTCCCTGTTGGTGGCCTCCCTGCCACCATGGGCAGTGGCCACGTGGAATGGGGAACCCATTCTTGTGGGAGTCCTGGCAGGATGCTTGGTGCACCCTCCCATCAGCAATACTGTACCAGCTGAAACCCAAGCCCGTCTGCCTCTATTTTGCTAACAGTAATCAATCAAGTGCCGTGACGGTTCTGGAAGACAAGTTGCAGAACACCCTTGAGTGATACAACTCTGCACCCTGCAGGCGTTGCTCACCTAACCCGTGGAATCAGTGCCTGGTCGCTTGCTCCGCATGCCCAGGTCAGGCTCTGCGCACGCATCGGGGGTCTGGTCTCCCCACTCCCCCCTCTTGTCCCAGCAATACAGAGAGTGAATTCAGTCTACGGATCCTTGCCTGTGACGTGCCCCCGGCTTCCCTTTCTATTCACTGCTCTTCCCCTCCCAGTTATGAGCACTGAACCACTGGCTGCTGAGCTCACAGGGGGATGGTGGCTGTGCTGCGTCATTTAACAGGGATCAAACGTGCTCACCTGGAAAACGATGCGATACCCAGCTGCTGTTGTGAACGCGGGCTTTTCTCAGAAATCCTGGTGTATTTGACAGCACTCATCTGGCCAGGCTTTTGCTTAATGATCTAATGCAAATGTCAGACCAGCAGCGTCAGCAAGGCTTAGGAACTTGAGAGAAATGCAAAATCTCAGGTTCCCCCCATTGTCACTGAATCAGAGCCTTTGGGGCCAACGTACGGTTCTCCATGTTCAAGTCAAGGCCTCTAGACACTCTGATGCCTGGGTTTGAGAATCTGAAGAGGGACGGGTGACTTTTTTTTTGCCCAAGGAGAAGAAGAAAGAAGAGGGGCAGCGCTTAGAACGTTACTTGGGTGGGCATCCCAGTGACGACGGCAGCTGCCCTGGTCGGCGTGGGCCACCGCGGCAGCGCACAGCCCGTGGGCTGAGCAACGGGCATCTGTTTCCCACAGTTCTAGAGGCGGGAGGTCCGAGGCGGAGGGGCAGCAGGTCTAGTTTCTGGTGGAGGCTTTCCTCCTGGCTCATGGGTGGTCCCTGTCTCACTGCCTCTCCTCTGCGTCTGTGGACAGCGAGGGGGCTTTCTGGGGTCTCTAATTCTCTAGTAGGAACAGTTCTTTCTGGGTAGGGGCCCCATACTCTAGCCTCATTTAACCCTAATTACCTCCCTAAAGGCTCTGTCTCTGAGTACAAACACACTGGGGTTTAGGTTTCAATGTAGGGATGATAAAGGAACAAAATTCAGTCTATAATGGAGATGGTGATGATGGGGTGACAGTGATGATGGGGTGATGGTGATGGGGTGGTAATGGGTGGTTTGGTGGTGATGAAACTTCCCAGTTGCACTAATGCGTCTCTAAATGTTATTTAATGTTCATCAACCCAGTGAGGTGGGCATTTTTATCCCTGCTTATAGGGGAAGTGGGATGACAGAGAGGTGGACACCTGGGATTCCAAGCTGAGTGCCGCCGAGTCTGTGGTCTCCGGGCCTCCTGGCTTTCGGTCCAGGGCTCTGGTGTCTGGGGTGAGGAAGACACATCCCTCTGGCGCGTGACTTACCGCGCATCCCGGCAGGGCACGAACAGCAGGGATCTTAAGCTTTTTAGGTAGCTCAGTCCAAGGGACCAAAAATATAAAAAATCTTCTGATTCTGAAGATAAAGAGACATACAAGGGAAAGAAGCCCGAAGAGGTGGGAGGTCTAACTGAAGGGCAGCTTGCAGCGAGGGAGAGGTGGGAACGACTGCTGCGTGTGCCCTGCAAGGCGCCGGTACCCCGTCACCCAGTGATGCACTGCGGGCTGAAGGCATTTTGTACATGTGGTTTGTGTCCATCATGAGTTCACTATAAGCAAAGCGCATGGCCCGCCACGCGGTGGGTGGGCTTCACCTGATCAGCTGGAGACCTTCAGATCAAAACCTGAAGCTTCCCAGGGAAGGAATCCTCCCTCAGGACTCTGACACCCTGCCTGAGGCTCCAGCCTGCGGGCCTCGGGGCAGCGCTCAGCTCCTGAACGTGACCTTACTGCTGTCCTGAAAGGTCAGGTCCTGGCGCTCATCCTTCAGACCCCATGGGCATCTTGTTTACTTTTGCCTGGGGCTCCAAACTGAGTTCCCTCCTGGCGTGATTAGAAGGAGGGCAACGAACAAGTCCTCCCGAGCCAGGCACGCTGCCCGACGGGGAGGCGAGCACCTCGCAGACGGCCGTGTGCTCCGTGACCTCGCTGGGCTCCTGCTCAAAGAGCTGCCCTCTGAGTTTGTGGACGGGCCAGTGACAAAGGCAGCCTGACATTTTAGGGACGTCTGCTTCGGGGTGTTGCACGTTCCCTAGGCCCCCGATGACATCTGCTCACCAGGAACTTCTGTTCCGTGTTCCCTACAGGCACCTTTCTAAATTTCTCGCCTCATTTAGCGCCTCAGGGGCGAAGCCCTTTGGTGATGCCTCCTTCCCTTGAAAGCCCCTAGAGCAGGGCCGAGGCGGTTTTGTTTGCTGCTGGGACCTTACAGTCTGTGTTACTGTTGTGAGCAGTCCCAGCATCTCTCCCGTTGTGCTGTCTTCTGTTACAAATGGTTTCCGTTGACAGTGGGAAATTGCAAAGTTAATGTAAGATTGTGCATTAAACACGTCTGTGAACACACCCGCAGACCCATGCCCACCCATGCACACACGCCCATCCATGCGCAGATGCACACTGCTTCTCTGAAAGAACTTACCTAACGTAGGGTTTGCCTGCACACACACCCACGCAGGCATCTGTGCCGCGTTGGCCCCCCGGGCACACCGTGACTCCTTCCCCTCTTTCCCGGAGGGACGGTCACAGGGCCTCCTTACCACCTCTCTTGCTCAGGGAGACCTGCCCATCAGACCCCTGTGCCACTGCCCATTATGGACCCTCACTCAGAAGATCACAGCTCGCCCTTCAGCTCACCTGGACACGTCACACCTGAGCTAGGGGGATGACTGTGTCTTGGTGGGCGGGGCAGCCGAAGAGGATGGGTGGGAACTGCGCTGAGGCCGGAGTGGTTAGACCCAAGAGGGGGCCGCGTCCTGCTAGTGGGCAGGAGCAGAGCCAAGATCCGGCCCCCAGGAAGCTGGCTGTGAGCAAGGAGGCAGCCCCCTGCTGTCTGGGTGCAGGCAGTGCACATGGCCGCCGCCAAGTGAAAAGGTGCACCGTGCAGGTGACCAGGATAGCAAGGAAGGCAGAGAGAGAAAGAGGCCAGGGGGCCTGGCGTGAGGCTCTGACGCACCCACGGGGCCTGGTGTGAGGCAGTGGGCACAGCACTCTGGGGGGAGGGTCCGCGAGCAAAGACCTGAGGTCTGGAGAGAACGGATGTGTTCAGGGAGGGAGGCAGCCCCGTAGGGGCATGGGTCAGAGCCTGTGTTTGGGCCCCTCCTGGCAGGGCCAGGGAGGAGTGTGATGGAGGGGCGTCAGGCTAACAGATGTCCCCCCAAGGACGCAGCCTCCAGCCCTCAGAACCCAGGAATGTGACCGTATGTGGCGAGGACTCTGCAGAATGCCAGAGGGTGTGATCACAGGGTCCTATAAAAGGACACCCGCGGGAGGCCCCGTGGAGACCAAGGCAGAGGCTACAGGGACGTGTCCACAGCCCGGGGTGCCTGGGGTCCCCATCAGCTGGGAGAGGCAGGAAGGACCCTCCCCTGGTGCCTCTGGAGGGAGCCCGGGCCTGCTCGCATGTTGGTTTCAGCCCAGGGTTACTGGCTTGGGGCTTCTGGCATCCAGGATTGGGAGAGGGTAAAGTCCCATCACCTGAAGCCTCCCAGCTTGTGGTCGTTTGTAGCAGCCCCATGACACCCCCACCAGAGCCCAGTGGTGGTCCACTGGATCACAGAGGCCTCTGCTTGGGTCCCTGGGGCCACCCTCCCAGCCCACCCTGTGCCAGGCTCGCTCCTGGGGTACGTAAAGAACATTCTCAGTGCCCGGGGTGGCACCAGGCCTCGCAGTCACTTGGCCATGGCGCCCTGCACTTACACGGTGTGTTCTAGCCGCTGCCCACCTCCGAACACCATCCGTCGGGGGCAGGGCTTTAACAGGTGAATTTGGGGGAGGGGTCGCGGGCATTCCATTGTAACAGTGTGGTTTGCTAAAGACACATTTCTCTGAGCACCGCAGCTGAGTAACGGACGGCTTGCACGCACCCACTTGGAAGGAGTCTGTGAGCCAGCCTTCCCCCAGCACAGCCCCGGGAGGTGTTTGTGTCGCCGCCAAAGCCCTTTCTGGAAACGAGGCAGAAATGCTGTCCGGGATTCTCATCCTGGCCTCCCATCACCTACGGAGATGGCTCACGGGGGGCGGGTTTCCTGAGATGCAAGGCCCGAGGGGCTGGCCCAGATGTGCCCAGAGGCCCCGCAGGAGTGACTGGCACCCACTCTGCACCGCAGGGCCTAAGTCCTGCCTTCTTGCTCCTCCTGGGCTGTGGGACCCTGAGCAGGCCACTGGGATTTACCTGGAAGTCCCTGAATGCCTCTGTTCTGGGTTGAATAGTGTCTCCCAATATCATGTCCACCCACGACCTGTGAATGGGACCCTCTTTGGAAAGAGGGTCTTTGTAGATGAACTGAGGGTAAGATGAGGTCACACTGGAGTGGGGTGGACTGGTTCTTAATGAGAGGATGGACATGTGGAAACGGGCAGGCGTGTGATAACTGAGGCAGAGATTGCAGAGATGTGGCCTCAGCCCTGGGACGTCTGGAGCCCCCGGGAAGGGCCGGCCTGGAGCCGCTAGGGGGGAATGGGCCCCGCCTGGAGTGTGGCCTCCAGACTAGGAGGAAATCGGTGTGTATGGGTTTAGGCCTCCCAGTTTGTGGTCATTTGTTACAGTGGCTCCAGCCCCTTCCTGCCCCCCTTGAAATGGGGGTAATGACAGTGAGGAAGCCCCCTAACACTGGCTGCTGTCATCAGTCACCCAGCACGGGAGTGGGCTGCTGGCCTCAGGACCCCGGGGTGCAGGCCAGGGCTGCCCCGGGGGAGACACGGTGCCTCCTGGTAGACAGCCACTTGTGGGGACGTCAAGTATACGAGGCTTTCTTTCCACTCTGAGCTCTGACGTGTGTGAGAACGCAGCCTGCTGAGGTGGGGCTGGGAGCCGCTCATACCTGCTCAGGTCCCGTGACCCCTGACCTTCCCAAGGGCAGGTAGCATGCCGCAGGGTGGGGCACCCAGCCCCCACTTACTCCGGTGCTGGAATAAGCCGCAGCCTGCCATTGAGCACCTGCCATCCAGAGGGTGCATCTGCCCCCAAGAGTTAGATTTAGAGCATGGCCAGCCTAGGTTTTAAAAAATCATGTCTTTGCCAACTTTTAAATATACAGGAATTTCATATGAAAATTCAGTTTCTAGCTTCTCTTGAAAAATTAGGCAAGGTGGTCACACCCAGGCAGCCTGTGTGTGCTGGCCTCTGCCCGGCGGGGAGCGCTGCCCCTCTGGGAAGGTTGTGCCCGTGCCAGCTGGCCACTGTCCCCACCACCCCTCCCGCTCGGTGCCCCTGGGCCACCCACTCCACCTTGCAGCCTGGCAGGTCCCGGTAAGCACCTCAGCCTCTGAGTCCTGTGCGGGCCCAGCTTCAGAGAAGCCATTCATTTACACGCAGCTGCTTTTAAAAGTTCTGTCGGTCTTAATTCAGGATTCAGACTATGTTCCCATGGAGATGGGAAGTCGAAGTCGCTTTTCTAGATCAGGGCATAGAAACCTGGCCAACCCAAAATGTTTGGCTGAAATACTGTGTATATTCTTGATGGAAGTAATCAGGTTTGGAATACATTACTTCAGCCAGCACAGATCCTGATTCCAATAAGAGCCACACCCTCTCCCAGGTGCTGGGGAATAGGTCGTGAGCAGAGGATGGCCCCGCTGTGCCGGAGCGCCCATCAGACTGAGGCTTAACTAGTCAGCCGATCAGCATACAGCACAGAGGGTGATGGGGGAGAGGACCCGGGTGGGGCTGTGGAGGGGAGGCCCGTTGGTGGTGAGAACCTAGTGGGGCCTCAGACCTCTGAGCAGGCACCAGGGAGGGGGGAGAGCCACGCAGACACCCGGGAAAGCACCAGGGGTAGGTAGGCACAGTGCAAAGGCACTGGGGTCAGGGTGTGCCTGGTGTGTTAGAGAAGCGCTGAGGAGGCCCCACAGGCTGGGGAGGCAGGGGTGGGCGGAGGCCAGACAGCTGCAGACCCTGAATGGCAGGATGTTTGGATTTCACTCTGGTAAGTTGTGTGGTTCAGATGGGACAGAAGAAAACCCCCAAAGGGAAACCAGGCCACCCGTCTGCCAGCCGCCGTCCAGTATGCAAGGTGGATGTCGCTGTGGGAGGGCGAGCGAGGCAGGTGGAATCCCGCGGCGACTGTGAGCACCTTCTGGATCCAGCAGAAGGCCCCAGGGCTGTGCCCAGAGTCTGGTGGCCCCGGGGCGCACGTGGCTACTTGGCCTTAGTTTTAATTAACAGTGTAAAAGTTCAGCTCTCAGTAATGTCACCTGTGCTGTGAGTCCTCAGTCCCCGTCCTGGCGGGCAGTGCTGCTCCCTGACGGCCCCTCACAGCAGAAGGCCAGCGTCCTCTGCCCACGCACCCTGTAAATGGTGAGAGGGGCGAGTCTGCAGGAAGGGGTGCTGTGTTGACCAAACCAGGGCTCCAGACAGGGAGCTTTTCCTAATTAATTAAATCAAGCATGACTGGGGGGGAGGGGCCCCAACTTGGAGGGCAGGGCTGTGAGGGACTGGCTTGAGGTCAGAGTCGTAGAACCCCGAGGACTGAAGGCCCCACAGAGCACAGGTTGGGCATCCGGGGGGTGGGGAAGGGGCTCTTCCCCTGTGCCCCACCTCAGGGTGTGCCAACCTCCTGCACCCGAGCTTAGGACCAAAGCTTAACACGTGTAGTTATTCAGTGTGTCCTCCTAGGCAAAAACAGGCAGCCAGCCCTGGGACTGGCCCCGGCCCCCACCCCGGGGCTTGTGGGCCCAGAGGTCTGTTGGCAGGCGCCGTTGTCCACGCTCCTGTCAGGCATGCTCGTTCCCCAGCCTGATGTGCGTAAAGATCAGGCGGGGCCGTGAGCACTGTACCCCGTGAGGTAAACATGAAGGCGAGGTGGCCGCCAGGAAGCAGAGAAGAAAGAACCCAGAAAGCAGGTGGACACATAACGGCCCGAGAGCCCGGAGAAAATCAGCCCCCTGCCTGCCATCAGTGGGAAGAGCTGGGAGCGGCCAGGTCTCAAGTCAGGACCCCAAAAGCCAGGCTCTCTCGGGATGCAGGCAGGGCTGGGAACAGGAGTGTTTGTTGAGCACACCAGCGTGAGCAGGCTCCTGGGGACCCCACTGGCCTCTCACCTCCCGACTCCCCTTGCTTGCTTGCTCTGCTCCGACGCCCGGGCCGCCTGCTTTTCCTCAAGCTCAGGGAGAACACTCTTGCCCCAGGGCCTTTGCCTCTGTGAATAAAACCTCCCCCAAAGAAAGCACCCGTGGCGGTCCTCCTGGCGACAAGGCAGCCTGCATCCGGGGTCTCCATTCTGTGCAGGGACTCCAGACCCAAAACGGACCGGTCAGCTGGGAAGGACCAGGTGCTATGGGGAAACTGCAATGTGAAAGGCAGATGTTCAGCAGAGATGATAAAGCCAGAGAAACCAACTCATTTGGAGAACAGAGAGGGAACTTCAAAATCACAAACCCTGTATCCTCTGCGTGATAAGCAGGTAGAGCAGGTGCAAATGGGGCATCCAAGGGCCGCTGAACATGAGCAATGACAGCAAAGGGTGCCGGCAGCGGCGCACATGAGGACCCCAGGAGATGGGCCGGAGAACTGGATGCAAGGCTCCGAGGAGGCGGCAGGCGTGCAACGTCTGCATTACAGGTTTCCAGGGGGAGCAGGAAAAAGGTACCGAGCTCAGTCTCAGGACACAAGGTTCCCTGCGGAAAAGGCCCCCGAATTTCCAGCATAACATGGGAGCAGGTGCCCATGGCAAGGGCGGGTGCCTGTGAGCTCAGTACTTGGGGAACAAAAATAAAAACTCTGAAGTTTCAGAGAAAAACTGATATCCATGTGGAAGACAGTGGACAAGCATTTCAGCAGTGGTGCAGGAAGCTTCTCCACCGCAAACTCAGTCCTTCCTTTGAAACTGAGCTCAGGGCCCCCTGAGCCGGCATTGTAGTAAATCAGCGCAGAGGTGTCCGAAGGCATCCCAGACGTGCACGTTACCAGGCAGCCCCTGGCAGTGGTGGGCACCAGCCTGCTGGGTGCAGGAGGGTGGGCGGAAACGAAGCAGTGAGGTCACCGACGCATTTGACCCTGGGGAGCAGGCCTGCGCTGTACCGCTTGCACCTCTGTCAGAACCTCTGTCAGAACGTGGCAGTGAGTTGATTACAGTAAGCGGTAAAGCAGGCTTTAAAATGTGACTATCATTCACTCCAAGGAAGTACAGTCGTAGCCCACTGGCTCTCGGCTGCAGACACGGTGTGGATTGTTTAGCCATAGTGACCGTTTAACCGAAGCCTGGGATGCGGCCATGTTGGGTGGTGTGATAAGCAGGCCGAACCCTTGCCGTGGCCAGGCGGCAGTAACTAATATTTACAAACAAAAGAAATCTGATCACCAGGAGTGTGCTATTTGGAAACAGGAGGTAAAGACCTGAGAAAGCAGCTAAGCCTGGCATGGGGTTGGGGGCGGGTGGGGGGTGGGGAGTGACAGCTGCAGGTTAGAACCTGAGTTGGGGGTTTGACTTCTCAACCTGCCCACCCCGATGTATAGCATCAAAAATAAAATTTGATCTAATTTTTTTAAAGAAAATCTTTAATATTACCCCCTCCCCTTCCCCACCAGGATCTCATCTTTGTCTGGTGAACTCCTATTCACCCTTCAGAACCTGAGCCCTTCCTTGAAGGACGCTTTCCCGACCAGCTTGGGTTCCACGCTCCTTGATCCGCACTTACGTGTGGTATAATGGATGGCTTCTGCATCAGCCCCCCGCTCCTGCAGCTAAACCGTGAAGCTCCTTGCAGGAAAAGGTGCTCTGTTTCCTGCATCTCTGTAGCCCGAGTGCCCAGCACCAGACCTGCAACGCTCATAACAGGTTGAAATGAGCCGTGGCTGGGCAGAGGCCCTTGGCCACGTGATTTCACATAAACCTTATAATTACTCGTTCCGCCCCCGGCAGTATTAGCATGGGACAACCTGGGTAAGGTGTGTAGAAGGGCATGAAGCCAGCACGCTGGTAGTTGATGTAAGATATTCAATCACAAATGTGCTGTTTGGGAGAATATCTGTCCCTGAATGTAAGTGAAGTAGCAGCAGCCTGTGCCAGCTGCTCGGGCTGTGTGATGGAGCAGCAGAGACCGGGTGGCTTGGCCTTTATTCCTGGCAGCTTGGAGGCTGGACGTCTGAGGTCAAGATGCTGGTCCGCTCAGTTCCTGGCAAGGGCTATCCTCCTGGCCCCCAGGCTGCTGCCTGCTCACTGCCCTCACGTGCCCCCCGCCCCCAGTGTGTGCATGGGGAGCCAGCCTGGTCTCTTCCCCTTCTGAGGAGGACCCTGGTGCCGTCACAGGGCACACCCCCATGACCTCATTTGTCCTCCTGCCTCTAAGAGGCCCACCTTTAAATACCATCCCACTGGGGCTTAGACTTCGGCACAGGAATTGGGGGTGTGGGGGGCACACAAACATTCTGTCCTTAACAGACCCGAGCCCAGGTTCAGCTGTCTCAGATTGCTGGGACGCGCATTACCTGTGGTTTCCCGACACTTGCCTTCTGTGGACGCCGCTGTCGTTCGTCAGACCTGACTCTGGGAGCGGCCATACGCACACGCGTGTGTCAGGCGCTGGGCTCCTGCAGCGCATCTGCTTGTCATCTATGTGGTTCACCAGGAAACTTCCTAAAAAGAGGGACTAGGATGGAGACAGCTAGCACTCCCTGCGTGCCCTCCATGGGCCGTGGGAGGGCCTCAGTGCCTCTCGGTCTGATACTGAAATACGAGTCCGTTTCACAGACCAGCCACTAAGGCAGAGTGGAAATTGGGGACCACAGGACAGCAAATGTGCATCCCGTCTCGGCCCCCCTGCTTCCCGGGACGAGCTGAGAACACCATTAGCGGGTCTCCCTGCCGGAATGGACACAGCTCTGTGGGGACAGAGGTCCCGCTGCTGCTGGGGACGGACAACGTGCCTCCGTGGGCCCTGCTTGGCGCCCGTCCGTCTGCACAGGCGGCCCCACCCTCCCTGCCTCCCCGCCTCCCCGTGGACTTCCAGCACCCTGGGTGCCCTGTTCATCCTTTTGGGGGCTGTCTGCATGGCTGTGCTTTATGCATAAGAAGAGTAAAATATGCTCACCCACCAAGAACCGGTTTTCATCCTTTTTAGGGGTGACATTGCCCCTTTGCAAATGGCTTACGTGTTTGAGCTTTCTGTTTTTGAGAAAATGCCAGTTTTTGTGTGATTGAGTCAGCTCCAGTGGGGGTCATCAGGGAGGAAAACCGAAAATAGAAGAACAGAAAAGAGGAGCTTCCTGGGGCCGCGGCAGCAGATTGCCAGTGCGTCGGTGACAGCGCAGGTGTGTTCTCTCGCTGGAGGAGGCCGGAGCGTGCACCCAGAGGGCAGGGCTGGGCTCCCTCGCTGACCCCGGGAGGCCCTTCCTGCCTCCTCCAGCCTCGGGGGCCCCCAGGCGTCCTGGGCTTGTGGCCACGTCCCTCGGCTTCGTCTTCCCGTGGCCGGTCCTCTTCTGTATGCAAATGTCGCTCTGCCTTTCTCTACAAGGACCTGGGATAACATTTCGGGCCACCCAGGTGATCTCGGACACTGTCCCCATCCCTGGGTCCGTACCTGCATCCCAGCTGCAAAGGCCCTGTTTTGCCAGGTCAGGGGAGTTTCCCCGTGTCCTCAGGACTGGCCCGAGTCCCCGTGAGCCAGCCGCGCCCAGAGTTCTGTGAGGGCTCTCGGGGCCTCTGTCCTCCTGGCCTTTCGTCCCCGTCACCCCTTGAGTTACTCGAGTGTTAGTTTAGGAAAATGCCCTTCCCGGTGGTGGGGGATCTGCATTCCCACGAAGTCCCAGCGCGTGAGCCCAGTGGGGAATGTTCACGGCCCTGCCTGCCTCCCCTCAGTGCCAGTCAGTCCTCAGAATGGCCCTTCCAGGTGTGCGGGGGTCGACGACAGGCCTGCTCCGCACCCCCCCTGGGAGTCCCCTGGGAGCCCTAGGGTCCCGTCCTGACTGGCCCACAGGCGGTTGCCTTGCCCGTCCTCAGCCTGCTGAGCTGCTGGACCAACCAGCTTGTATCCCCAGGAGGCGGGGGCTGGCGACCCAGTGGGTCACAGAGGATCCCCTGGCGGCCCAGACCCAGGGGAGGGGGTGGGGGTCTGGGGGGACACATCGAATGGAGGACAGCAGAGCGAGGAGGTAACGAGGCTCGGGAGAGAGAGAGGGACAGACACATGCACACGGGCTCATGCGCGAAGGCGTGCACGTGCCCAGGAGGAGAGTGTGGGCATTCCTCAGATGTCGGCCACGCCCGAGCTGACCAGGGCGACGCCACGACACGACCGGGGCCTGCTCTCTCCCAGCCCTGCCTGCCCTCCGCCACACCCACCAGCCTCCGGGCCGCGCGTCTGGACCGCTCACAGGCAGCTGCCCACACCAGCCTCTGCCTGTGCCGGGCTCACTGAGCGCATCTGGTCACGTTTGGTCACCGCCAGTGAAAGGAGAAAGGCTGTCCCCATTCACGGAAAAGGAAGTGAAACTCCGGTTATGGGACAGGGACTCCCCCACACCAGCTGCAGTGCCAGGCCCATGCGGCCACTAGGAAGCTCCTTCCAAGAACGTGCTAACGCCTGGGTCATCCACGACACGCAGGACTGACCCTGCGCCCCAGGGCCTGAAGAGGTTGTAGGGCCTGGGGATACCAAGTGACTGACAAGGACGTGGCCATGGCCCCGTGGAAGCTCGTCTCGGTGGGGACTCCATTCAGGCGCTGGGGCACCGAGCAGGGTCTGCCCAGTGGGTCCGTCCTCGGTAGAGCCGATCAGCACATCTCAGCGAAAGGCCTGGAAGTTTCTGTTTGGTTTGTTTTGGGGGACATTTTCCTGACACAGCGACATGACTCTGGGACTTTTATAAGATGTCTGTGTTCTCTATCCAGGGATGTTTCTCCTCAAGGGACATTTTCTTCCATCTCCTCCCAGTTTGAAAGGGTCTGAGAATCTGCTGTTGGGTGACCTTAAACTTTTCTTCCAGACATAAGCAACATTGATCCTCCCTATTACTTAGAGCCCAGAGCCCTTCGGCAGGGTGCCACGGCTGATCTGGGGCTGCCGAGTGTCCTGTTCTAAGGCCAGGTAGAGAGCAGGGTTTTGCAGGCCAGAAGTGCCTAATGCTACAAATCCCAGGTTTCCAGGTTAAGAGCTGTGGCAGCCTCCGGGAAAGGTCAGGGCAAGTGAGAGATCCCAGGGGAGGAAAGGGGCACCGAGGGGCTGCTTCCCAGAAAGAACAATGTTTGTGCGGGGAAGTTCAGCGGCGATGAAGTCTGTCCAGGACCCACGGTGGGTAGCATTGTGATTCCCCCACCACTTGGGTTTCACTTGCCCCTCCCAGTCTCTAGCCTCACTTCTTTAGGGGGTGCTGCTGGGAAATGTGGGGGGCAGCTGCCCCGGGAACGTGAGGGTGGAGGCTGCCCTGCCACCGCTCTCCCGGTGAGCCGGTTCTCACGGGGGAGAACCGTGTCTGCTGCGGCTTCTATCCGCTACTGTGGTCATCAGGGACCCGAAGGATTGCCCTCAAAACAGAGACTGAAGGGCAGAGACAGAGCTGCGGTCGCCCCCGCCTGTGGCTCTCAGTGTGGCCGTGAGTTCACAAGTTGGGTCTAGTCCCGGGGTTTCTCTTCATCGCTTCTTTGATGGCTTCAGAATCAGCTCCAGAGAGCTGGTATTTAAGGAATAATTATTCGTTCAGGAGAGTGTCAGCCAGCTGTGACATTAATAAGGCCAAAGCGATCTCAATTAGTGTCGACTTCAGCTGCCGGGATTCAGGCGTGGCTCCCACTCGTGGTGCAGCTGGCGCTGTTGGGAGGGGGCCGGGAGCTGGAGTCAGGCCCTGTTGGAAGCAGACCCCAAGCTGGCTTGGGATGGATGCTTTTGGGTCTGTGCTCTATTAGGAACAAGTCACAGCACAGGGTCCAGCTGAAGGCGTCTGTTAGCATTGCAGAGAGAGAACTCCGTACAAAGATTCCCCTGCTTTCCAGAACTTGGACCTTGAAAGGCATTCTCAAGCTGCCTTTTCTTGGAGGGCTTTTCCGTCTCAGTATGGCAGGCTTTCGGGTAGAGTCTGCATTGATGCCTTAGTTCAAGCCAAGTACTCAGCTCAGGGCCCACTCGGAGTAGGTGTGTTTGTGGACTAAATAAATGAATAAAAAGTAAGTTAGCATTCTTGTGCCCAGATAGACCGGAATCCGTTGTGCCTTTAGATTCAGGGTGTTGGAAAGATCAGCATGACCCGCAGTGGCCTCCTGAGATGGATCCTGGATGGCTCGGCGCCGTCATTCCGTCCGTGGGCCTGGCTCCCATTCTGGCTTAGCCCTCAGCTCACCTCGTAACCGGGGCTAGTTACTAATTTAAGACGCAGCTCCTCTGTCTGCAAAAATGAGACTGGTAAGCACAGCCATTCATGGAGAAGGTGCAGGGTAAGGGTCATGGTGGCTAGCACAGGCCATGCCACCCTCCTCACATGCCACCCCATATCTCATTGCTCAGTCCCGGCAAGATGCAGACAGCTTAAGAAAGGAAAGCTCTAGAAGTTAAGCCCAGTTATTAAATGACTGGTCCTGGTAAGCCGGACCAGCTTGTCTCCTTAATAACTTCTGTCTGAGCTTTGGTGTTTAGGTGTAATAATCGCCTCGGCCCATGGCTGGGGGAATACTTTTGGGCCCCCACATTCTCCCTGTTCTCTAAGGCCAGCATTGCACACACCCCCAGTGGTTGTCTGGAATGCTCAGGTGCTCACCTCTGCAAGAAGACTTCCTGCAAACGTGCTGGGTCCCGGGGCAGGAGGCCCCACTTTGAGAAGCTTGGGGGACCAACCCTTTACCTGGGGGTACACCTGCGGGGTTCCACCTTCTGGCCTGCCAGCCCTCTGGCAGTCAAATCCTTCCTGGAACCTTCTGTGTGTCTGTGAGTCCAGAGAACGGGATGCACAGCGTCCTGGCCCTGCTCCCAGCAAGTGCCCGTGCCGGGCACCGTCAGAGGGTCACTCCTCAGCTTTGTGCCTCCCACATCACTTTACCATCAGGGGCATCTGAAAGGTTTATCGGCCGCCGCCTCCTGTTCATCAGGTGCATAAAGTAACGAGCATCATGCCCTCAGCGGTGTCTTACATTTGATGAAACGGGGTCGTCACAGTGATGATGAATGGCAGGAGAGGATATTTAGAGGTGACAGCCTGGGACCCAGCAGGCTTCCCTGGGGAGCAGTGTTTCATCTGACATCCGAAAGCCAAGTAACTCAGCTTGGAAGCGGGGAGTGGGTGGAGCAGGGCTGCCTCTGGAGCTGAATCTACGGCGCGCAGGTGCTGCGCGGGTGGGGAACGGCAGAGGCCGGTGCCTGCAGGGCCGCGAGACGGGAGGCCGTGAGGGCCGTGCGTGGAGTCTAGGTTTGGAGTCAGGCGTGAACACCTGGCTTTAACGTGTTACATGTTTGCTGCTAAGTTTTCTTTTTTTAAATTGTGGTTAAATACACTGATCCACTGTTGCTAGCTCTTCCAGTTCTTCAAGAGTATTTAGAAATTCAGATTCGTTAAATCATGGTAAAATATATATAATGTAGAAGTTGCCAATTTAACCATTTTTAGGTGCACACTCGGCCGCATGAAGCTGTTGTGCAGCCATCTGCAACACCACGTCCAGAACTTTCCGTCTCCCGGAACTGAAGCTCTACCTGCCCTAAACACCACCCTACCTCCCCTTCCCCAGCCCGGGCGCCCATCCTCCGCCTTCTGTGTCTACAGACCTGATGCCTCCAGGTCCTCGGGGTCCCTCCACGCAGCAGCAGGTGTTGGGATTCCCTTCTTTTGAAGGCTGAGTAATAGTCCATCATATGGATGGGCCACATTGCATTTTCCGTACGTCTGTGGGTGGACGCTCGGCTGCTTACCCCCACCAGCTGTTTACATAGCAGCCGCCCTACTTGCTGTGACCTGGTGTGCTGTGTGCTTTTAAATAGTCTGTTTCTGTGGCAGCCACCAGGACAGTGTTGGAAGGAGGGCGTGAGCCTGAGCAGGGGGGGGCGGCTAGGAGGCCCCACCCCTCCGTGTGATGTCCTTGAGGGCCTGGGGAGCTCTCGGCTGCCGCTGGCCCTGGCAGGCTCTGGAGTAACGGAAGACTGGCATGCACGAGAGGACGCCTACTCACAGCCGGGGAGGTGTGGCTCTAAGCCATGGAAGACAAAGCTGGTTTCCTGGGAATTGCCCCAAAGCCAGCGAGGCAGGTCCCGCCTGCTCTGCAGCCGATTTCTGTGCAGCCCCTGCCCCCGTGGCTAGGACAGCAGAGGTGTGGGTCCCAGCAGAGCTTTGTCACCTCTGCTGCCCGTATGTTTGAGAGTCCCTGTTCACCTCATTCTTGAAATGTGTACGGCAAGGCCTTGCTTTGTATAGGCCGGGGTGTAAGATAAAAACCAGTGCACCTGAAAATAGGTGTTTCCTGTGGCTCTTGTGACAACCAGTGGCTTTGTTTCCTCAAAGGAACTTTGTTTTCATCACTAAGGTTCCCGCAGCCAAGCGGGAACAGCACTTTTGTCCCAAACCAGTGTCCCCAACATGTTCCCTTTTCTTCCAAGAACGCTACAGTTGCAGCTTGGAAAAGGCAGTCCCAGCAGAAGGTACGGAGTCACAGAGCGTATGGTAATCGTAAGGGGTTTAGAGTAGGCTTACGGAAATGGGTGATAAATACTGCATATAGAGACTCAGAGGTTTTTTTTAAGAAAATATTTGTTATACTAATTTTAAATTGCCAGAATTTCTGCAGGCTTGAAAATGGATGATGTTTTTTATTTTTTTAAAATGTCAGGAGATGGTTTTCAGTTTGGAAAGATAATCAGGGTGGTTGAGAGAATGTGTCTGTACGAAGGAGGGGGGCCCGTGAAGCAGGCAGCGGCTTTCACACCACAGGGGCTGGGGCAGTGTGAGGTCACCTGGTGCCTGCCGTCACCCTGTGGGCCAGCACGTGACCTTTGACTCAGAGGCATGGCGGGACACCTTCTCTTCTTCCTTTGAAAGGGATAGGCGAGGCCTTAAAGATGACCCAGAAAATACCGACCCTGGTGACCGGATGGCGGTGTCACCACCCGGAAAAGGCCCACAAAGCCAGATGATCGCTCAGCACCTTCAGCTCCCCCCATAGCCAAGCCAGCCGGTCTGATTGGGGTCCGAGGGCCCTTAATGCTCCCTCCTGAGGAGTGGGGGGCTGAGGGGGGTCAGTGATCTCTCTCTTTGCCTTCCCAGCACTCGCTGCTTAATTAGATTTTGAAAGACAACTTCATTGAGATGGAATTTGCACGCCCTCCGATCACCCACTGAGTGAGGGTGATGCGGTCCTTAGTCCGCCCGCAGGTGCACCCAGCCTTCGCCACGGGAGACGCCAGAGCGCTCCCAGCGGGCCCCAAAGTAGCCCTTCGATTCGCATTCCCTGCCGCCAGCTCCCAGCCCCAGAGCCCCTCAGCCACGTTCTGTCCCCGTTTTGGGGACATTGCACATAAATGGCGTCACACAGCATGGCCCTCTTGGTCGGCCCCTCTCACTCATGGAATGCTTCCGCGGTTCGTCCACACTGGGGTGTGTGTCGGGGCTTCAGCCCTTTTTGGGGCCGAGTGGTACTCTGCTGTGTGGATAGACCACAGTTGGTACATCCATTCTTCAGCTGATGGCTTCTGTGCTTTCTTGCCAGTACAAAATGCCCTTGACTTTGCAAGCTCAGGCCCCAGGGCCAGTTGCCCCTTCCAGACCTGGCGGTGACTCGCGAGCGGTTCTGGCTCAGCACCCCACACTGGTCGAGTGGGTGACTGAAGAGCGAGCCAGAGTCCCATGGAATCAGTGAAGAGGGTGGTGATGTCTAGCCCTCGCTGTTTGCATGGGTCAGCTTAGACTTGGTGATAGGCAGTAACAAACATCCCCAAGTTCTCAGTGGCTTCTGTCCGTTTGGTGACTGTGTTCTGTCTGTGTCCCTGGATCCCGGCTGGGGGAGACATTGCTGCTCTCTGGGCAGAGCAAGTGAGTGGGGGGCGCTTTACTTCCACACGGGCCCCTGCTGGTCACACCACATCAGGGGCTGGTAAACTAGGACCACATCTGACCATTGCCTTATCTTTTTTTTTTTTTGAAAGGCTGTTAAAAAAAATTCTTCTTTAATAGCAAATATTTTAGTTTTCCAAGTTATCATGAATATTAATCTATCATGAATATTCAATTCTGCTCTTGTACTGATAAAACAGCCACAGACATTTGTAAACAAATGAATGTGGCTGTGTTCCAGTATGACTTTGCAGACACTGAAATTTGAATCTCATATAATTTTCACATGTCATGAAATATTCTTTTTTTTTGGAGGGGGGCTTTTGTTTTTTTTTTGTTGTTGTTGTTTTTTTTGAGAGGGCATCTCTCATATTTATTGATCAAATGGTTGTTAACAGCAATAAAATTCTGTATAGGGGGGTCAATGCTCAATGCACAATCATTAATCCATCTCAAGCCTAATTCTCGTCAGTCTCCAATCTTCTGAAGCATAACGAACAAGTTCTTACATGGTGAACAAGTTCTTACATGGTGAACAGTACAAGGGCAGTTATCACAGAAACTTTCGGTTTTGATCACGCATTATGAACTATAAACAATCAGGTCAAATATGAATATTTGTTTGATTTTTATGGATCCCACATTTCTCCCTTTATAATTATTATTATTATTTTTTTTAATAAAATGCTGAAGTGGTAGGTAGATGCAAGATAAAGGTAGAAAATATAGTTTAGTGTTGTAGGAGAGCAATTGTAGATGATCAGGTGTGTGCCTGTAGACTATGTGCTAATCCAAGCTAGACAGGGGCATTAAAACATCCACGGATGCAGAAGATTTCTCTCAGAACAGGGGGGGTGAGGTTCTGAGCCTCACCTCTGTTGATCCCCAATTTCTCACCTGATGGCCTCCCTGCGACTGTGCCTGTCTTAGGTTGTTCCTCCCTTGAGGAATCTTACCCGTCTCTGGCTAACCAGTTATCTTCCGGGGTCCACTGCCTTATCTTTATAAATAAAGTTTTATAGGAACACAAGCATAGCCGTTTGTTTACATGGCATCTGTGGCTGCCTTCCCACTATGACAGAGACCTCCTGGCCCACAGAGCTGAGAGTATTTCCTCCCTGGTGCTCTCCTCTGCCCTCCATCCTCAGTACTGGCACCCTCACAGTGCCTGCCTGGGGCACAGACAGCTCACGTTTCTGTAGCCAGCCAGGGTCCCGCTGCTTTGTACTCTGGTCAGCTGAGCAGTGGCCCCCGATGAGTCTACGCCCTGATCCCCTGCATGGGTGAGGGACGTCACAGAGGCGAGGGAGTTGAGCATCTGGACTCTCTGGGGGGCCCAGGGTGGTTGTAAGGGCCCTTAAAAGAGAGAGGTGGGGGGTCAGATGAGAGAAGGTGACACGAGGACAGAAACCTAGATGAGAGAGAAAAGGGACGTGAAGATGCGTCCCCGCTGGCCTTGTGGAGGGAGGAGTGGCCAGGGTCAGCCCGCAGGCGGCCTCCCCAAGCCGGAAGAGGCGAGCCGCCTGCTTCAGCCATTGAGCTTTCCAAGGATCCGGCCTCGAGCACACCAACTGGTAGAGTAACAGTCCTGATTTTAGGATTTCTGCCTCAGAACCGTAAGGTAACTGAGTGTGTGGTCATTTGCTATGGCAGCCAGAAGACACTCATGCACCTGTCCAGGGATCCCTGCGGCAGCCCTTTGAGGCAGGCCCTGTGGTCGCCCCATGAGCTGCCGGTCACAAACATACTCACCACCGATCAGCACGCGCCTGACTTTATCTGCGTTTCCATTTGAAGACGCCTGATTCACTAACACCGATGCCTCACCAATGGCACCCTAACTCCCGCCTGACGAAGCTTATCTGACACATGTATGTTCTCCGTGAGGCATGTCACAGCCTTCCTGTGCTTAGGATGCCAGACAGCCCTTCAGCACCACGCCTGGGGGCCGTTTAAGCAGTGAAATCACTGACAAAAAGCACAAAAATGTGAAAACACAGCAAGTTTTCATTTTGGAGTTATAAGTAAATTTTAGAGAGCAGGCAGGTTTGCACATAGAGCATCTGAAAGAGTGAGACAGGCTGCGGAGAGGTTTCCAGAGTCCCTGGTCTGACCCATTCTACCCAGAGGTGGCATCAGTCCTTATTTTCTCCCTCTGTACCCTGGTCGGCTCCTCCCCAGATGCTGGAAACAAAAGCACAAGCTGGTGATGAGAATCGTGGGCGGCCTTGTACGGCGGGAAAGCGGAACCCCAGGCAGGCACACGGTACATGCTTTTCAGGGTATCTCAATATGTTAGTTTCTTTGTTTAAGAAAAGGAAGGGCCCACACTAAGAAATAGATTCACAAGAAACACATGGAGACAGGTGATTCTCTGCATCTATTTTATAAACAGCAATAATTCCCATAGTGTTGAAATGACTAAGACTCCCTCAGCACTGACTCTGAGTTCCATTCAAATATGCATGAGGATTGTGAACTCTATCTCCAGAAAAGACTTCTCGGTGAGGTACTCCGGTTGCTCTGTGCCCCGGGTCATTCTGCTGCCTGGCGATACTAGCGGAGGAGCTGAGGGCACTGGGCTTGTGCTGCAGGACTGACGGATTTGGGCCGATGTGGGAGTGTCAGTGGGAGTGTGCGAATCAGTGTAAGGAAGAGAACCCAGGCCGCTCCGGGAAGTGGTGAGTCCCCTGTCCCTGAAGGGGTTCAAGCAGGGAAGGCAAGACCTTAAGAACATGATCATCGCCATTAAGTTGCAGGCGGACCCCAGGCGGCCTTTGAGAGCGCGCGGCTCCGTGAATCACGCACACCCGGATTCTCAGATGAATGGGGGTGTTAGCAGTCTCTTCCCACCCGTGGAGGTGGCCCGGCATCCACAGCTCCTTAGTCCCTAGTAGAGACTTCAGCAATCATGAGCCCTTTCCATGCTGTGCTGCAAAGATGTCCAGAAAGGAAGGCTCGCCCACTGGAAGGAAGGGCGGTGAGGCCAGAGGTGTGAGACAGCTGGTCCACCAGCAGGGAAGCCTAGGTCAACCCAGCTCTTGGGGGGACGGACCAGACCTTGATCGGGGCCCACCCTGGGGAAGTGTAAGGTGCGTGTGGGGATGGGAAGCAGAGCGCAGTTGCCGGGCGACCTCCCCCCAGGAAGGACCTTGCTGGGCGACCATGCTGCGGGGTCTCCTGCTGCCTCAGCTGGAGCATGAGATGGGACCCCAGGGGTCCCCTCGGAGCACCTGTAATCTGTCAGGGTTCCAGTGACCACCGCAGATAATGAGAACCAGCTGGGGCGGCCAGAGGATGGCACTGCCTTTGCTGGGTAGGCAGGGAGAGCCAGGTGCCCCCAGGTTCATGCTTATATCATCCCATAGGCCTGCCTGGGGGTCTGGTCCAGTGTGTGCCCACTTGACTAGACCTGCTGGCATGTAGGGAGGTTTGCCTTACCATCTAAACCCTAGCACAGGCATGAAGCTCTGGGGGAGGAGTGAGGTGTCAGGGAGTGTGGGTCTGGCAGGGGCACACTTCATGGTTTCTGCTTTGTGAGTGTTGCAGGTTCACGGGGGCAGGCCTCCTCCTGGGAGAGACAAAAGGGCACATCTGTGGACACGCTCTTTCCTGATCAAGCAGCCAGGAGAGTTCCAGGTTGTACCTACCACAATCCGCACCTCATCTGTAAGCAGGAAGAGGGTTTTCTTTACCTTGGCAGACCGTCTGTAATGAAATGCACGTGTTTCTTAGCTCAGAGCCATCGTAGCTGGGTACCTTTGAAAGCTTAAGGCTGCTGGATTGTGCAGGTGAGTAGCGGCCCACTGCGAGACCCCGCACGCCTTCCCTCTCCATTGCAGACCGTCGTACTGTATGTAGCTGGCCTTGGGCGTTTCCTTACCGACTGGGAGAGTGACCGTCTGGAGCAGACAAGGGTGTGCATTCTGTTTGCTGAGAATCTGCACCTTATGCCAGAATGGTGGTGGAGGTCCCACTGAACTTGTGGGACAGGGGTGGGTGACGGCCGGAGAACAGACACCAAAGAGCACACTGCCTATGACCTTGGAGTGTTGAGTTTTGGGGGAGACATAGCCGGACTCTAGAACTGCTTGTTAATGAGTGCCACTTTCCCAAGGAGACAGTGGCCTGCCCGCATGGCACTCCTGCATGAAGGCTCATGCTCGGAAGAAGAGAGGAGTTCAAACGAGGGGGGCTGTCCAGCCTACAGGCCAGAACCTCAAGTGAGGAAGAGGTGGCCTTATAGAATCATGAGCCATCTGTGCTGACATCTGCCTGGCTTGGCTTCCCGCTGAAGCCACTCAATGCATAGAAAATGCTTCAGGCGTGAATTGAAGTCAGGGGTCTTAGCCGTGTCCTGCTCCAGGGGTGAGGGTGGGAGGGATGCTAACCACCCCGGCACAGTTCGCGGCAGCACCCCGGGCCTGGTGTTCCCTCTCGGTGATGACGTTGGCATGGACTGTTAGCCAGCCGTGTGTCTCCTGACCGGCCGTGGGTGGGTGCAGGGTACGTCACCATGCCTCATGGCGCTGGGCGGTGACAGCGGGTCTGCCTTCTCATGGGTTCTGTGCCAAGGGCTGAAGGGAAGAGTAGCTGCTGAGTTAAGCTGGTCAGGCTTCAAACTGAATGATTCCAAAGCTCAGGGATGCAGGGAGAGCCGAGGACCTGGGCGGTCGTCTGTGGAGAAAACCACTTCCCTACCTGTCCCGTCCTCTGCCGGACACACAGCCACTGTCCAGGAACACCAGGGGCCTTGTCTCAGTGCTGCCTGCCACTTGATGTGGAAGTTTTCCTTCCTCCCAGTGTTTAGTGGTTCATACCATCCATTTGGTACCTGTTGACTCCCTGGTAAGAAAATTGTCGTTTTGAGTCTGGGGCCTTATAATAATACAGTTGGTTTCATAACTCTTACCAGCTCTAGGTTACAGACTCTTTCTTTTTCAAGTTCATCCTTTCTTTCAGCTTTGCTTATAGTTTTTTAAAACAGAGAAAATTTTGTTTTCTATTTATTTTTATGGCACCAAGTCAGCTTTCTGCTTTCTGTCTCCCTACTCGGATGACATATTTGGAAATTTACTGCTCACGTATTCAGTACTCTTTATCACGTCCTTTTCTTTTTTCCATTTCTTTCTCTTTCCTCCCTGGATTTCCATGTTTTTTGTGTGTGATCATTTTTCTTTTTTCCAGAAGAAGTCCCTTTCAGATTTCATGCTGGTGATAAATTCTCTGCTTTGACTTTCCTGAAGGCAGTATAGTTCAACATCATTGGTAGGAGGATATTTTTGTTAGGTACGGATTCTAGATTGGCCAGTTACCTCCTTGTAGCGTTTCCTTGTCACGTGAGCGCCTCTAGTTTTCTTTGCCTCCGTCAGTGTAATTGCAGAAAACGGCCATTTGCTATGGCTGCTTCACAGATGTTCCCTTTGTGCCCAGTGTTCAGCGTTTGTGTGCCTATATGAGGTTTTTCCTCACTTGAGATTCATATGTAGTGTGTCGCTTGAATTTCATACCACTCTGAAGCTTTGGATTCGTGTGTTTTGTGAGTTTGGGCTTAATGTAAACTTCTGCTCTGTTATCCATCCCCTCCCCTTGGTGCCCAGTCACACATACATCAGAGCTTTTCAACATGTTTTTTATTTCCTTTCTCTATTTTCCATTCCTTCTTCTCTCTGTGGTTTGGTTTGTGAATTTTCTGTTGACCGATTTTCTAATTTTCCTATCCATCATCTGTGAGTAATCTGACCCTAAACCCACCTTTGAGGTCCTTAGTTGCAGATACTGTATTTTCATGTCTGAAGTTTATAGTTGATATGTTTTTAATGGATCCCAAGTCTCTGGTGAAATTATCCACCTTTTCAACCATTTTCTCCAGTTTTTCCTTCATTTTCTGGAAGATGTTAACTACTTAAAAGTTCTGGGCTGCTCACACTAGTGACTGGATGGCCTGTGGGTCTGTTTCTATTGACTGGTTTTCCTCTTTGTCTTCTAACAGGTGGTACTGTCTCTGGGAATGACTAGTAATTGTTTACAGAATGCTGAGCATTGCGTATGTTTTTAGAAGTTACAGAGACGACAGGTGATGTTATTTTCTTTCAGGGGGTGTCATCCTTTCTTGTACTGCACAGATACAGGGAGGGCTTTTCCCCTTCCTCTGGCCGGCGGCTGAGCTGGGCCAAGGCTGGGTTGAGGTTCTGTGAGGACTCATTCTGCCCCAGCCTGTCCTTTCCTCTGAAGCGTGGTCCTAAGAGGCCTGCAAGCAGAGCCTTATGTGCTTGCCGTGTCCCTCACCCTGGTGGGCGTGCACTCCGGTTCAGGCCCAGCCCTTTTAGTCTTCCCCTCTGCCCAGTTTCACTAAAGCCTTGAAAGGCAAAGCAGCCGGGTGTCCCATGTTCCTCTCCTCCTTTCCCCCCGGACTTTGGCCCTGTGGGTCTGCAGTTGTCACTGCCCATTAGCCCTGCTTGACTGTGGAAAACTGGGCTGATGTCTCTGCCCCCAGCCAGGACAGGCTGTCTGATTCTCAGCCCTTTCCCTGAGGGTGGAACGTGCAGACGGTCTCCGGGGCAAAGCAGCTGCAGAGAGCTAGCACACCTCTTCATGCGGCCCTGCTCAGAACCTGGGCCCCTCTGGTCTCTCTCTGATCTTTGAAGAGACGGCCTCTGTGCTGTGCTTGTTTATTCTGCTCTGTTCCTGGAGCATTCCCCTGCCTCCAGCTGCTTTGTCACACCCATCTGTGCTCTGCAGGGGGAGGCGTATTCGGATCCCTGTTGCATGCGATTATGTCCTGCCTCTCTCTGACATGGCCTCCCAGTCTCGGTCACAGATAGCTTCCTTCCTTTCTGGCAGGACGGGATGTTTTGTGTTCCCCTTGTAAATATCTTGTCTCAGACATGGAATCAGCTATTTGTCCAGGGAAGCCTTGTTTCTTTTACTGCCAGTTGGTATTTAGGGGTGACCTTCCTGCCCACATTCTAAGTGTGTGGGAGTGCTTATTTTAAAGAAGACGCATACTATGTTGCCTGTCATAGTTCAGGGCAAGGGTTTTGCTTAACTTCCTTGATCCTATGACTGGGTCTTCTTTCATTTATTCTAAAAGCCTCAAATTTTAATGAGCAACACCACCCCTCTGGTGTATGCCACCGTGCACACACAAAATTCTCCCAGTCGTGATGCCAGCACTTCCACCAACAATACGATGCTCAGATGGCTTCAGATTTTCATGTGCAGTTTTGCTGCCATCAGAGTAGATCCCGTCAGGGATGTGCAATTACTGGGTGAGAAAGTCATTTAGAGTAATTCTTCTCCATTTGTTTATGCCACCAGCTATATACATATCTAGGTTCATTTGTTTCATTTTTAATGATTGCTCTTCACACTGAAATTTTTTTAGAGTTCTGTGAAATATTTGCATCACTCTAAAATCAGATCTTTGAAACAAGGTCAATATAAAGCAGTGTAGCATTTCTCTGTCTCCCTTATATTCTATTATTTCTTCCCCTTAAGTAGTAATTTTTAAAGACATATTCTTCCAATGTTTATAGAGAGTGCTTTTAAAAAAATTAGTATTATGGTACCTGCCGTATGTTGAGCACTTGATGTGTCGGGGCTGCTAAGTATTCCATGTGTTCCATCTCACTTTGATTGACAAGACTGCTGTGAGGCAGGGTCTGGAATCACAGACCCTCCTGTTTACAGATGAGGGACACCGAGGCTCAGAGATGTGAAGGGACATAGCCAGAGCCACGCAGTGAGCACCTGTGTCCTGGGACTGGAAGCCAGTCTTCTCCCAGGATGGCCACTGAGCTGTGCTCCCCAATACCAAGTGCTGGTTGGCAGTTTTTCCCCTGATTGCTCTCCCGCTGGTGGAACCGCGGGAGCTGTGCCCAGTGCGGGTGATGCGTGAGGAGTTGGGTGGTGGCCCTGGGATTCTGGGCCGTGATTGTGTCAGTGGAACCGGCACCCTTGGCTTCGCTCCACGGAGAGGACTGGCCGGCTTACGTCCTCGTAGCTGACTTGGGAGCCCGTTAGGAGATCCGAGGGGTCCTTTCTGCCCGGAAGCGCCCCTCCTCGCCACCAGCGCCCCACACTGCTGCATAGGCTGTGGGCAGGTGGAGAGTCATTCCTCCTGGTGGACGTGGCTCTTGTCACGGGAGGTGAGTGGGTGCCTGGATTCCAGCAGCTGCTTTTCTTTCCTGCTCCTCACAGTGGGACAGTGTAAAACGTGGGCTTGGGATGCCCACCTGGCCACTTGCTGCTGATACTCAGGTGTACCTCTAACTCCGTCTCATTTGCAACAGGCCAGAGACATCAAGTGCTCCCCCCTCTTCGAAGCAGCCGCTGCCATGCTGAGTGGCGGCTTTCCTTGGCCACGCTGCCCTTTGTCACCTTGCTTTCCCGTTTTCTGTTTCCTAATAAAAACTAAGGGAAAGCAACCAAATTCACTCAGTCCTGGCCTCATGGACCTCCCTGCTGTGCCGGGGCCTCAGCACCATGGAGATTTAGAAGCACGTTTGCCTGATGTGGGGGAGACCAGTGTCCAGGCACTGCAGCCTGCTGACCTGCCATTCCCCAGGCTACTGGCCCCGGGCATACACACCTGCACACGTTGAGGAGAGAAACGCTCAGTGGGATTTATGGTTTTAGGTCTGTTCAGATGGCAGGGAGACGCCGCGGTGTGCTCGCTGTGGGGAGGGCGGTGGCACGTCTTGCCATTTAAATGACACAGGTGGATAATTATGTCATCGTCCTCTTTCCAGTGAATCATGCTCCATTAGAATTCTGGAAACAATTTCTGCAGCTTGCTGCGCACCCTCATGGAAGCTGGCAGGGAGGGACAGGGCGGCTGTGTGCCTGCGTGTGTGCGCATGTGCATGTGTGTGTGTGTGTGTGTGCACGCGCATGCGGCTGATGTGGGATTTAGCATTTCTGGTCCCATCTGGCTGCACTTTCAGCAAGCACCAAGGGGTTTTCTCCCTCCACCCACTCTGAGCACATAAAGGTCATCTGGGTGGCTGTGTAGGGGCTCCCCTGTCCCCTAACTCCCCCCACCCCACCACTGTCCCAGGTCATCGCACGGCCTCTGACCTCTCCCAGAGGAGCAGCTCGTGAGTGTGCCCTGGCAGGCTGTGGTCCGGGCTCTGGTCCACCCTCTGCCCTGGGGAGTCAGGATTCAGGGCGAGACATTACGTCTGCTTTCAGTGGCTCTGGGCAAACCCTTGCCCAAGGACGTCATCCTCGTCAGCTCCTTTTCAACCTTTTCTGCTGCAAATAGGGCACCCTCCCTAGCAGGTCTGGCTCCAGGAAGGAAGGGGGGTACTGCCTGGTGGAGAATGTGGCTTTGAGGCCCAAGTGAACCCACAGAAACACACTGTGGACTTGATTTTTAAAAGCTAATATTTGCTTGAATATAATTGTCAGGTAGCCAAGAATGCCTTTAAGCATGACCTTGATTTTACAACTGAAAAGGCCTCTTTCTGTGTGGCCCTGAGGGGCTTCTTGCTCTGGGCCCGCCCCTTGCTGTTCCCCTGAGCAGAAAGGGGGGTGCAGTCCTCTGAGTGAGCACTTTGTGTTCTGTGTCCTTCCCTGGACCCTGAGGCTGGTGTGAGTGTCCTCAGAGATCTGAGAACACGGCCGGGGACAGTGATGTCACAGAGTGGGCTCAGCCCCAAGACCTACTGATCCGATCTGCTGAGTCCTGTCAGAGCCACGGGGTGGGGGGTGAGGCGGCCCTGGTGTGGCACATGGGCTGCCACTAGCTGGGACTCACCGAGCTGCAGCTCTGCTGAACAAATGCCCAAGAGCTATTCTTGGGTTATTGTCTCTCATTATCTGTCCGCAGACGGCATCATGAATCATAACTGAAAGAATTGAAATGTTAGACACCAGGATGCAGTTGCTAAGGGATTCGGGGGGTGGTGTGTACAGTCTGCTAACACGTGCTGGCAGATTTTGGAACAGCAGCCCGGCGCATCTGAGATGAGAGTCGCAGTGGCAGCGAGGCGTCTTGAAGGGACCAAGTTTTATGTTTAAAAGAAGCTGCCAGCACGTTGATCCATAACATCAAGACCAAGGACGAACTTGTCGTGCAAGCAGGCCATCCCCAGAAATCCTCAGAAAGGTAATCGTGTCTAAGCCAGAAACAGAGAGCAGTGATGAGGTTAAGGGAACAGCAGCCGAAGCACAGCTTGCAAATAAAGGACATTTCAAGAGGGAACAGTGCTGCGCCCCAGAAGCTTCCTCATGCTCAGTTAAATGAGTCTAACAACAGACTTGTCTTCCTTTTCGTATACTAGGCGGCTTGTATTTGCTTGTAAGATGGGTGTTGTTCTGAAGGGTCTTCCTGTGCCTGCTTGGACTTTTCCATCTTCCCCTGGGTTCCCCAAAGGCTCTGGGAGGGCAGGTGGCTGTGGGAGGATCTCCCTGTAGCCCCGGGGCTGGGGGATCACCAGGCTCCAGCAGCTGGGAGTTGCATTCGCCTGATGCCAGGTGGGTTGTGTCTAAAAGGGGCAGAGTCAGGGAGGATCAGCCTCTGAGTGGCAGGCATCACATCCTGGTTCCTGTGGCTCCACGAAGCCCCCGGGGCGGCTGTCGGAAGCGGGCTGTTGAATGCTGCTGAGCACGTATGCCTTCTCAAGGTCCCCAAAAAGAGGCTGCAGCGGAGCATGCTCAGGCAGGGTTCTGACGCTCACTCCGAGGGCCGACAGCCCCCAGCATAAATCTCTGCTGCCAGGGTTTCCTCTATTGGCCGTACCACTGTGAATATGCTAAATCAAAAAGTGGGTTAATTTAAAAGCAATAAGCATTCACGTAGGCGCTCTAATGGTAACATCCCCATGCCAGCTATTCTCCCTAATGAAGTGTGGTAGGCATTACCTGAACCATCAGATGACCGGGCAGCCCTGGCAGAATGGAAATGGAAAGGACAGCTCCCATTCAGCCACGGATGCAGCAGACCCGGGCCAGCCAGCAATTACGCCGGGCCCGAAGCATGTAAAATTCTATTTCCCGGGGAAAAGGTCCCTTTTCAGGTGTGTTTAGGCCTGAGGTCTTGGGCAGGTTTTAGAGCCAAGGTAAAATGCAGAATTGTCTCTTCTTTCCCTAAAGGTAGTAAAATGCAATTTTATGTTATTCAATCTAGTGTTAAATTTAATTTGCATACATCGCATACATTTTTACAGATAGAATCCACTGGGTATTCAGTATATTCCCTGAGTGGTCAAAGTTACAATAATAGGATCTGTAATTTAGGATGGAAATTTTTTGCGAGGAAAAGAAGGGAGAAAAGCGTTTTCATGTAATAAGGTTCTTCTGTAGCACTGGGATTAATTATAAGGTGGATGTCTTTTTTTTCTAAAGGACATGACCTAGCCTGGATATATTTATAAACACAATAGGAGGGTGGTGAGGGGCGGGAGGGAGCGAGGAGAACGGGGAGAGAGGGTTCTCACAGTCGCCCTCCTGGCCTGTGCTGAGAAGTCAGGGAGGCGTGAGTGAGCCCGGCGCTGGCATAGGCTTCGTGGCCTGATCCAAGGTTGCAGAGTGACCGCCCCCAGCAGCCAGAGAGATCTTAAAGTCCTCCCCCTGGGTGACATGTGGCTGGAATTTTAAAGAAATTATTTATTTAGTTTCTTGTGGAAGCCAATCAAATTCTTTATAAACACCAACGTATCTCATTTAAAAAAAAATAGTTTTATGACACCCCAAAGCATGGTTTTAGCTTACGTGATTTGTTACACTTGCTACACGTCACTGAATAAAGTAACCATTTTTATGTGTAGGCAAGGAGAACTTGTATTACCACCGCCGTCATAAACTGATTGCTCCCACTGCCATTGGCTCTTGCATTTGGGTTTAGAAATGCAGCTTCTGGGTGCACAGTAGCCGCTGTTCCCTGCGCTCCACGGCCCTGTAGACGCTGCACTGCGGGATTCAGTTCATTTCCAGCGGCTTCAGCGATGCTCATATTTTCAGTTTTCGGTCTCAGTCATAGAGTCACTACTTTTCCAAACTTCTGGGAAAATGGGAAGTTAGTTATATTTTAAAGATAGCCATGATGAGCTTAGAAAAAGGAGGAGGGAACCCATGTATTAAACGTCCCATTTTACACACACCAGAATCGCCGAAACTAAAAAGACGACAATCCCAAATACTGGTGAGAATGTGGAGTACCTTGAACCCTCCTGTGCTGTGGTGGGAGCATGACACGGTCCCCAGTTTGGAGGGAAGGCAGTTTCCTGTGAAGTTAAATAATTCCTAGTCTGCGTTGCGCACCGAGGGAGGTAGCCGAGAGGGAAAAAACACAGCCACGGAAGAGCACGTACGGGAATGTTCAGAGCAGCCTTATTCACCGTGGCCAAAAAGGGGAACCCGCCCCGGCGTCCAGACAGTGGCTGAGTCAGTGGGGTGCGTGCTTACGACGGGCTGTTACTCCGCAGAAATGCACACTGACACCTGGAACTGTGAATCAGATATCGAGTAAAAGAAGGAGAGGACGTAACATGTGATTTCGTGTATGTGATGTTAGGAAACAGACATGATTTATGGGGAGAGAGTCCAGGGCATCTGTGGTCCAGGCTGGCCGGAGAAGGGCAATGCGGAGGAGGGCGTCATTTCCGGGTGATGCGGGTGTCTGCTTTCTGATGGGAGGTGGTTACGTGGGTGCAAATGGCCCTCAAATCGTGCACGTCCATCCGTGCATTTCACCTATGCACTTTTCCCTCAACAACAACAATATAAAAATCAGGGGAAGGAGGTATTCAGAGAGCTGTAAGCGCGGCGTGGGTGCGAGGGGATTTTGAACGTGTGGCGTTAAGTTAGAGGGATGCACTTTTTTCCTCAGAGCTGGGGTATTTAGAGGGGGAAGTGCCACAGTGGTTTAGCAGAAGAGGTCACATGCCACGCCAAGCCATAGGTAAAAGGCTCTGGGGCTTCCGTGGGTGGCGTGTTCATTTTCCACGCTCTGCTCTTTCCACTTCTTGGTGTGTGAGGTTATTCATGACCAAGCCCTGGAGACAGAGGGAATAAAGCCTCCGTGTACAGGTGAGACAAGGAAGCAGTTTCCATTCATGACGATTTACAGTAGCCCCCAGTGCCCACCTCATGAGCTCTGGAGCCAGCACATTGAGGGGAGAAATCCTCAAGCCGTTGTGTGCGTCTGGGTGTTTGCTGGGAGGACGTGTCTACCTGTGAGGAAGGTAGACCGTCTGCCTGCTCTTGTGCTGAGCAAAAATCTTAGGGGCTGAGCCGGGTCCCCAAAATTCATGTTATAATTCTACCTCCCAGCACAGAATTTGGAGGTGGAGTCTTTCAAGAGGGCATTAAGGTAAATGATTAGGTCACAGGGTGGCCCTAATCCCCCAGGACTGTGTCCCTGTAGGAGGAGGCCAGGACAGACGCCCAGAGGGACGGCCCCATGGGGACACAGGGGGAGGACGGTGTCTATACTCCCAGGAGAGAGGCTCGGGGGAGCCGGCCCTGCCCACCCCTGGGTCTCAGCCCCCAGCCTCTGGGAGACAGTAAACTCCTGTCGCTGGAGCCACCAGAGCGGGATTTCGTTAGAATGGCCTGAGCGAGCTTGTGCACCAGACTGTGGTGGTCTCAGCCGTCATTTCTTTCTTTGGTTACTGACCTGCAAGAAAATGGTGCTGAATTTCTGCTTCTGATGAAATCTCATTAATCTCTCACACCTCTTCAAACAAGGGGGCTGTGCTCAACGGATGTGTGAGAGGCTTTTCTGTGGTTAGAGCCAGGTGAGGCCCTGGATGCAGCACCTGCGTACAAGCCACAGGCTGCGGGATCAGACAGACAAAGCTGACCTTCGTGGAAGGTAGAAATCGAGCTTCCTGGAGCTCTCGTAGTCTGTCTCCTCATCTGTGAGCCAGGGGTCACCGTCGTTCTGGCTCCGAGATGTGCATGAGGGTTGAATCAGACACCGTGCTTAGGTGCCCGGATGAGCACACGGGCTCAGTAACGTGCGCTGTCCTCGTGGCCATTAGCTTGCTCACTGTGCTCCCCGTTACTGCATGTTCGTCGTGCTGACCTCTGAACACCATGCTCCCTGAGACCTCGATTCTCCCCGCACGATGGTCTCATGCATTCTGCCCTCGGAGTCGGGACCCAGGGGCCGACTGGGAAAATGTTAGTGCCCCCACGCTTCCTGCCTCTCTGCTGAAGGTCCTAACATGAGCTGCTCTCTTGAAGACTGTCTCTCTGCAAACACTGAAGAACAGTGTGCCCTCTACTGAGATTTCAGGGCACAAACCGTGTCCTTCAAAGCCATTGCAAAGGAGAAATTGCATTTTATCAGCAAATCCACGTGGGAGGGGCTAGTGCATCTGGTGTGCATAAAACAATTCCTCCCCGTTCTTTCTTGTGGTTGGTAAACTTTTTTGCCCCTTCAGTGTTTCCGTGGCTTTTCCCCCTTAACTGCCAAAAAAACTGCAGAGGACTAGATAATATGGAGCCTAGGGTCTCTTCCACAGGAGGGGTGAGGAGCTGTGGCCCCTCCAGACGTCTCCACTGCCAAGAGGGGGCCCCTCCAGGCAGCCCCGTCAAGGTGGGTGTGGGGCACCTAGCCAGCGAGGGCCTCCCGGTGACACATCGGTTTGCAAAGGCTCCCAGGCCCCTGTGGGGTTTGACAAAGCCTCGGGCTGCTGGCCTTTGGAGTCTCCCGAAACGCCCACCGCCCTTGGGCTTCCATGTAGAGACGACAGAGGTTCCCTTGCAGTTTGTCCTGTGGGGTTCAGCGATCTCCACCCCCCCGGGGCAGGCGCCCAGTCCCACTCCCCTCACACAGGATGCTCGTAATCAAAACGTCCCTCCGGGCCCCCAGGTCTTCGGGGTCAGCCGCATCCTGATTTGCCGTAGGAGTCTGAGCAGGTGGCGTGGTGCCATCTGGAGGCAGCACTGAAGTCGGGGAGGTGCCAGGCCCTTGGTTTCCCTCGCTGTCTTTGTGCGGAGCTGTTCTCCAGTTCTGGTGAGGACGTGTCAGCATCGCAGAGCAGCCTATAAATAGCTCTCTCTGTTGGGAAGCGCATTTTGCTTCGCTGAGGGGAGGATGCTGCCTCCGGGCGGGGGAGGGGGCTTCCTCTGCATTCTGGCTGCAGGTCCCAGGAGATGACTGTTTAGCCAGTAACGAAAAGAGAGGCAGCTTCACTGCCACAGGTCCAACTCCGCAGCTGGGCAGGTTGCACCTGGCACCGCCGCAGGGGGGCAGCACCTCCAGGGTCCTAACTGCCCACAGCCGTCGGGGGCTGAGGGGAACCCACAGCAGACGGCCCAGCTCCTTGGTATCCTTAGCTCTGCAGAAAGCATCCACTTGCGGTGCCCCCACCACCACCCCGCTGGCCCTGCGCAGGAGGGCAGGAGTTGTTGGTCCAGCGTTAGACCGGGTGGCCGGGGGAAAGGATGGAGTGGGCTCACGTAGAGTCATTTCTTCACCTGGAATGCACGCTGACACACACTGGGGACGGCTTCAAGATGGCCCCAAGCGCTAAGTGGTACAGGGCATGGCACGTGGTGCCGTGATTGGGTGGGTCATCCCGCCCCGTGACCGAGGAAGCAGGGGGCACAGTGTTTGAGGACATGGTGTTGGGTAGCAGCCAGCTGGTTACGGGACACCCATGAGGCCAGGCTGGGATTTTGCCGGATCCCCGGTGCCTGTAGGTGTGCAGTAGGGTGGCCTCCCTTGCTGACCTGGGGAAGGACAGTGAGCCGGTGCCTGCTATGGATTGGGGGTGACCTCTCACACTCAGGGGACCCCGAGCAGAGGGCGCCCTGCCGCTCAGTGCATACAGCCCACCACTCCTGACCTGCCCCAGAACCCCAACGCACTGCTCCCCTTTTCTTGTCCAGCACAGCCTCCAGCATAAGACTTGGGCGGTTTCTAACAACCATGATGTCGGCGCCATGAACCCGACCCGGCTGACCCAGTGAGAAGCGGACTCCAGGGTCTGTGGGTTCCCTCCGCCACGGTCCTGAGTCTCACTGGGGAGGTGGTTGCAGGATGGGGGAGCCTGCCTGATGCAGGTGCCAGTTTGAGGGCAGAATGAGCATGGAAGCAAGGGGCGGCACCAGCCACAGTGAGCCCCCCACAGAGGGTCGGAGTGCTGTGGGCAGACCGGGCCAGGCTCAGCAGGGCGCAGCTTCCAGAAGGACAAGCCCCTCACACCTCTGCTGGCTCCAAAGGAGCGCTGGGATGCACTGTGTGGCCATGCTGGGGCGCACCTGGGAGGAGAGGGCTCCAGGAGCAGAGGCGTCAGGTCGTGGGTTGTGCATGGTGGCCAGGCAGGAGGCTTGGCCACCCTTGGACCCCGGACCCCAGCCTCTCATGACAGGTAGCCTCTGTTACCACCATCCCCAGTGGTGCTAAGTCCTGCCCTCTGGCATGTCATGTGTGGAGACCCCAAACCCTGTCTTTCTACAGTGTGACTCCTCAAAGGCTATCATGGTCGTGTCATGGGATTTTTAAAAAGTGCTTTGAAGAGCATGAGACCAGTCAGTGTTAGGTGTGAGCGTCTGAGGTGTGCGAGCAAGACAGGCTGTCGACGTCGGAGTCAAAGACAGATGAAAAGCCCTTCCCTCACCGGCGGAGAGGAAGCCTGTGGTCCCAGGCTTGGCCGCTGGACACGCTGCCCTGTGGAGTGGAGTGGTGTCCAGGGCGCTTCCCCCTGTCCCGGGTGCTGCTGTTGGGGGAGAGGATGGGGGGCCCCCTTGTCACCGTTCCTGCATCCTCGGGGTTCCCCATGGCCTGTTCACAAGGCAGAGCCCCTGGGAGCCCCGGGGCAGCGGGGGCCACCTGCTCTCCTTCCCCATGTGGTGGTCTCTGTGGCAGTCTCTCGGGAGGGGCCTTTGGAGCATCTGCAGTAGGTCGGGGTCTCAGACCTCACGACTCCCCCTTGCCCCGCCCTCATCCATCAACGCTTGAACCGTGGGTACTGCCCGGACTGTCTGACGTCTGCAGAGCATCGCGTCCACATGAGGCTTTCTCACAGGCTTTATAAAATGAGCAGCGCTAAGGCGTTGCCTCTGTCTTGGGGCAGGAACTACAGGGTCCCCAAGCAGGACAGCCCATCCGAAGGCGGGCAGGTGAGGGGGGGTGGAGGCTGGAACACGCGCCCCAAGTCCTGGAGAGAGGCCGACCCCAGCAGAGGCTGGAGGAGCTCCTGCTCTTTCCCTGGAGGCCTCGGCCTCCACTCCTCTTCCTTTGAGACACAGAGAAATGATGGCTTAAGAAAGGAGGCAGGACAAGCGTCTGAGCCCCAGAGGAGCGCCTTGCTGCTCCGGCTTTCGCTAAACCCAGGCATGTTCCCTTGAGCCGGATGCCTGCGCCTCATTATGGTGGCGCCTGAAGGCCAGCCTGGGTCTCCGTTCGTTCCTGAAACGAGGGAACAGTGACATTGAGTGAATGGTGACAGGTGAGCTGTGAAGACCTCAGTTCTCATTTCTTCATTCTCTCCAATTTTTTAGGGCCCCTGAGAACTTGCATAGGGTAGCGCCCATCCTCACAGGAAGCGCATTTGCACTCGCAGAACATCTTATTACAGAAGATCCCCCATCAAGCATTTGCCAGGGGGCAGAGATGGGCCAAGCATGGGGGGCCAAGGGGAGGTCGTGAGGGGGCAGGACGGGCAGGTGGCTGCCCCCCACAGGAGAGAGCCTCTGTGGCCTTGAAATCAAGCAAGGACCAGCCGGGCGGTTAGCACAAGGAAACCTTTGTATTGTCCTCACGTGCATCTTGGGCTCGGCTGTCTGCATGCGGCCTGGCTGCTGCCGGGTAACTCGGTTTATAACCCTCACAGCTTTTCTTTGGAAGCTGAAGCTTGGACTTGTTGCTAGTCTATATTTTAGTTCTTTTCAGCCTCTGCCCTGGAAGTATGTTGGCGCACAGACGCACGGGTGTGCACTCGTATTTATCTCATTGTGTATTTGGTGGTGGGGACGGTAGGGGCTGGAGGACCTTTGTAACGAGCCGCCTACCGCTCACCCATAAGCACCCAGTAAAAATGATGCCAACCACGGGGGTAACAGCACATGTTTTTAGGGCTCACCATGTGTCAGGTGCTGCTCTAAACCTTCACATACATGATCTCATCAAATCCCCACATAAAACCTAACTTGCAGGTGAGAAAATTGAGGTCCATGGATTAACTGTTATACCCAGAGTCACAGTACAGGTCTGGTGGCCTGAGTCCTTCACGTACAACCTGTCGGCCAGTTTCATGTTGGGCATCTGTGCAGCAGGGTGTCCCTTAGGGAGAAGGGCGTCTCGGGCCTCCATCTCCCTGATACAAGTGCACAGGGATGGCTTCCCCCCAAAGGTCTCCTCCCTACCTCTTCCCCGGCAGAGGCAGAACTCGGGGGGCAGGACTGATGTTACCTGGAAGCCGTAGTGGAGTGGGGCCGGCCTGCTGACTCGGCGAGCCGTCCCCCTCATGTGAGCGCTGGCTGAGGCCTCCTTCCCCCACCTCCTTGGGTCTAATCCATCCTGGTGCCCCGCGCCTCGTGGGGGGATGGCTACCCCAGAGCTCAGTCATCCCCCTAACAACTGCCGGACTGTCCTGGGTGTATTGTGTCCCGTGTTGTGTATTCGCCCTCTCCCGCAGGTCCACACAGGCCAGCTTTTGCCTTTTTTTTAGAACTGGTAAAATACATATACCATAAATTTTACCGTCTTAACCATTTTTGGCCATACGGCTCAGTGGCATTAATAGATTGTTCTGAAGCCAGGCCCACCACCATCTCCAGAACTCTTCACACCTACAAAACAGAAGTTCTGTCCCCATTAAACACTAACCTCCTCTCCTCCCCCAGCCCCTGGTGCCCACCACCCACCTTCTGTCTCTATGAATTTGGTGTCTCTAGGGACCTCCTGTGCATAGAATCATATATTTGTCCTTTTGTGTCCAGCTCATTTCCCTTGTCATGGTATCCTCGAGGAGGCTTATGCATGTTGTGGCGTGTGACAGAATCTCCTTTTTAAAGCTGCGTAATATTCCGTCGTGTGGTGGACCACGTTTGGCTCATCCACTCACCTGTCGATGGACACCTGGGTCGCTTACACCTTTTGGCTGTTACGCATAATGCTGTGGGTGTCCAGATGAACACGGGCACACAGATACCTCTTCGAGCTCCTGCTGTCTTTAGCCGCTCGGGCTGCTGTAACAAAATGCCACATACTGGGGGCTTACACACACTGTCACAGTCCCGGAGGCCGGAAGTCTGAGGCTGGCATGCCAGCGGAGGCAGGCTCTGGCGAGCACTCTCTTCCTGGCATGCAGACAGCCGACGTCTCACCGTGTCCTTGCACGGTGGGGAGAGAGCAGGCTCTCTGGTGTCTTCTTCTCGGATGCTGCTGTGTGTTCTTTTCCTACGTGTAACAACAATAATAGTATTATCCACAGCAGTAATAGTAGTATAGTGCCATTCGGGTTCCTGGACCCGATTCCAGTGTGTGTAAGGGTGTGGGGGGCGAGGTGGGGGAATCTTCCCACACATAGTTACACCAAGCAATTCTCAAGTGCCAGCAGGTTGTGTGAGAACTCAGTTCTGACGCTGTCTGCCCAGGGACAGCACCAGATTCCCAGGCTAAGGGCTCTGTCCTACAAGACTGCCCTCCACCCCCACTCCAGACGCAGGTCACGAGCCCCAGAGTTCCCTGTGCTCCTGACCTACCGGCTACAGATCGGAGGTTCCCACGACCTCCCCCTTAGGTTCGATTAATTTGCTGGAGTGGCTCACAGAACTCAGGAAAACACTTACTTTACCTGTGTAATAAAGGACACCGTAAAGGATACAAGAGACACAGGGCAAGGTCCCAAATACAGGAGCTTCTGCCCCCGTGGAGCAGGGGGCCGGGCTCAGTGGCACGTGGGGGCGTCCTGGTTCCCCGGGCATAGACGCTGTCTGACCAAGAAGCAGGGTGCAGGTGAGTGGAGCGGAGCGTGATAAGCTGTTCCCAGGGGTTTTGTGAGGGCTCCGTTGCATAGTCATGATTGACTAATTTATTGGCCATCAACTGATTCAGCCCCCAGCCCCTACCCCAGGGTGGGGGTCCAAAAATCTCATTAACATGACAGGACATCCATTTCACCTTTAAGACTCTGCAGTGTTTTCAGAACTGTGGATGAAGACCAGATATACCTGGGAAATATATATTTGGTCAGATGAATGACCAAATACGTATTTCTCATGACTCGTATTGCAGAATCAGATGCTGCCATGGGGCCCACTTCCAGACACCATCACCCTGGGGGTTAGGGCTTCAACCTGTGAATTTGGGGGGACAGACATTTGGTCTGTAACACCCTACCCCCGACTCCCAGATTCTGTCTCTCTTGAGTGGAAAATGCATCCATTCCCCTGCAGTGCCTGAAAAGCCTTACCTCATTCCAGCCCCCAAGCCCGGAGCCCGCAGTGCTGGGTAAATACGGGCGACAGGTGTTCCCAAAGGGCGAAGTGAGAAGAGGGGTGATAGGCCCCAGGCAAGTCAGTACCCAGCAGGGCAAACTCATGGGATCCCAGGACGTGAGAAGAATCCCCTCTGGTAGGCCCTCGGGGGCAGTGGGGTGCTCCCCTCAAGGCCTCAGGGGTTCTCCCGGACCTGTTGAAACCGAGGCGGCAACCTAATACTCTCGGAATGGCCTTTGGGGCTCTTCCCGTCTCTTCTGGAAGAAAGACACGTGTTTGCAGCTGAATAGCTCTACTGTCTGGTCCTGTTGATCTCAAGAAACCCCACAGCCTTCCAACGTCTCACCCCGGCTCCCTGCCGTCCGTTCAAACCAGCGGTGTCTCTGCTCCTCAAGGCCTGTGAGCCCGTGTCCGTGCTGCCCAGCCACACCACTGGCCCCTCGGGACACGTTCCCAATGCCACGACAGGGACAGGCCGGGGACTTCCCAGGCCTTCCTGTTCTGGTTCCTCTTTGCTCGGATTCCCCCTTCCGTCCATTTCCGTCTCCTTGCCTTTCACCTGAAGCCCCTGAGAGGAGCCGGCCGCCCTTCCACATGCCCAGAAGCGGCCTCAGCCAAGCACCCGGTGTCATTGCTCACATTCCACCTTCACAGTCACCCTGGGCGCAAACAGTTGGCCCAGGGGAACGAGCCCGCCAGCCTCCAGGTGTCCCTAGCGCCTCTTTGTCCCCATCCAAGACTCATCAGGTAGCCCTTAGCACTGTGTTACCAGCTGCTCCCACCACCCCTCCCCAAACTGCTTCCGCGTGTCAGCGTTTGTCACAGAAGCCCCCAGTTCCAGTGCCCCTGTTAGTCGGTTGCCCAGAGAAACAGGCCAGGCGGATGTACACACGCGCACACATATCCATCTGTGTGAAGCTGTTTGTTATCGTGGAGGCTGAGAGGTCCAAGAGCTGAGGTCTTGACAGGCTGGGGACCCAGGAGGGCCGAAGCCCCAGCCGGAGTCTGAAGGCTGGAAGGGACTCATTCCTGGCTCAGAAGGTTGGAGGGGCTCCCCCGCATTCGGCATTTGTGTTCTGGTCAGACCTTCAACTAGACTGGCTGAGGCCCACCGCCCTGAGGAGGCGGTCAGCTGCACTCGGCTGTGGGCTCCAATGGGGCTCTGGCCCAGAAACACCCTCCCTGACACCCCCAGATTCATGTTTAGCCAAATGTGTGGGCCCCATGGCCCAGTGCATTTGATACACGCAATTAACCATCCTACCTGCTTTTAATGCCCTTGGGTATATGCCCAGAAGTAGAATTGCTGGGTCACATGGTAATTCTATATTTAGTTTTTTGAGGAAACACAGCACTGTCCCCACGGTGGCTGCACCATTCTGTATTCCCACCAGCAGTGCCAAGGGCTCCTGTGTCTCCACGTCCTCACCAGCACCTGCTGCTCCCTTGGTGTTGCTAGTGGCCATCCTGGTGGGTGTGAGGGAGTTTTGCCTTTGAGGGTTTGGCTAAAAGACAAGGAATGACCCTGACCCACAGCCGTGAGACCTGGTACACGTTACATGTAACCCCATAGCCCACCCTTTTACGCTCCATTGCAAATGCCAGCAGACTAAGTTGCCAGCTTCTCGGGGTCTGTGTAGACCTCCCACCTGGGCTCCTCATCTCTGTCCCTATTTTATTTGCAGGTCTGCAGTCTGAAGCCTGGGTCCCTGGCGGGCGGTCACCCTGCATGAGGCCGATGTAGCTCATTCCCCCTCATGGTTCAACCCTGCCTCTCTATCTGTAGAAACAGGGGCCAGGCCCTGAGATGGTCTTTGCCTCCCGCCCCGTACCTCCCTGGTGGAGATGGGCTGCCATAGTCCATCATGACTGGTAAGCCAGAGAGGGCTGGAGTTCAGTGCGGGCTGCTTCTGGAGGCACGGAGTGTTAGGGGGTGCCCAAGAGTGGAAGTCAACGTAGACAGGGGCCTGGGGCCGGTGGGTCTCTAGCATCACAGCCGTTAGCTTCCAGGCAGACCCGTCCCAGTCAGGGTTCCCCAGGGAAACAGAACGGCTTAGAGGGCTTTGTGTTGAAGACATTTCTTGTAAGGAGTTGGCTCCCATGATTGTGGGGATTGGCAGGCCCAAAACTCGGGCAGGAGTTGATGCCACCGTCTTGAGGCAGAATTTCTTCCTCTCCAGGAACGCTCAGGTTTTGCTCTGAAGGCCTCCAAATGGTTGGATAAGGCCCACCCACATCATCACCGAAAGTGAACTGACTAGGTGTGCATCTGCAGGCTGGCGCCTGAGCGCCTGGCCCGCTGGTTGGTGAGGACTGCCACCTCCAAGCCTAGGCCTCCCTTCTGCCGTGCTCTGCCGTGAGCCGTGCCCCCGCGGGCTCTGGTTCAGGCCTCCCGGGCCTCCCCAGGGCCTTTGGCTTCCCCGCCTGGCTGCCTCAGCATGCCAGGGATCACGTGGCTTTTTCATTTAGCCAACAGCTCTGCTCGAGTTGGAATCAACTCCTGGAGGTGTTGGTTTTAACACCCCACCACCTGGCCACATGCACCCATAGGTGGGATTTTTTCCTATGCACTGAAATCTGGCAGACGGCCCAAGGCTGCTTTGAGGGCACCCCTCTCCAGCTGCAGGGACTGGCTCAGGCCCAATCAGAGTGGAACCTGCAGGCGGGTGTGTCAGAACCAGCTGGACCTGGTGGGAGCGCAGGACACAGTCAGTCCGTGGGGGCTCCCAGGCTGGGGCCTCGTCGGCTCTCTGCTGCCGTACGGGTACTTCCTGCCGTGGGCCTTCCGGACGGAGGCTCTCTCCCATGTAGATTCTCACGGAATGAGGGTCTCATCAAAGTAAAATGGCCAGTGCCTCTCAGCGGGGAGAGGGTGGCATTTGGCAATGTGGGAAGACGTGACTCCGTGCGGCTCTGAGGGCCCGTGGGTGTGGGGCTGCTGTTCTAGGAGACATGACTGACCCTGCCATCGGCAGCAGGAATGGACCGTGACGGTGTAATGCCCGGTGAAATAAGTCAGAGAAAGACATACTTACGCCCTCACTTATGTGTGGAATCTAAAAGAGCTCAGAACTAGGGATCAGGTTGGTGGTTACCGGAGGCCTAGGGTGGGGGTGGGGAATGAAGGCCAAAAGGTGTGGCCCCCCAGTTATAAGGTGACTAAGCCCTAGGGGCGCCGTGCTCTGCCTGGCGACCGCCATTACTCACGTGGTATATTTGGAAGTAGCTGAGAAAGCAGGTCCTGAAGGTTCTCATCACCGGGAAAATAATTTTTTCTAATTATAGGAGGAGACGGGCCTTAACCCCCATTGTAATCCCTTTGCGAGGTGGGCATGTGAAGTCATGCTGCACGCCTCCACTGGCCTGGGGGGTCATCACAGCTCAACGAAACAGGAAAAGGCTTATCTCTTATCGAAGTAGGGCTGGGACTGGACTCATTTTGCTTTCAGGCCATCGGCAGTGGGGAGGGCGCGTCACTGTTCCGCATTTGACACCTTCACGTGATTTCTGCTCTTGCAGGTGGCGATCATAGCGGGCAACTTTGAACTGGCAGAATACATCAAGACCCACAAGGAGACAGACGTCGGTAAGTAGGCGCGCAGTGAGCCGCGGCGGGGCTCTGGTTGGCCGAGGACACACAGCTGGCTGTTTAAAATCCTCGTTAGATCCGTTCAGAGTCCGTTTTAGCAAAACTAAACAGAAAGCATAGTCCCAGCGACTTTTCCATCTCTGTTCTTGCATTTCCTCGACTCACAGCTGGGTTGAGGCTGAGGATGCCTTAGAAGTCAGGCAAGGAAACTGGCTACGCCGACCACCGTGGGGGGCACTGCTGCCCAGCTAGGGCACCGGGTTAATTTGCAGCGACTTCAGGTGGGCGTGCTAGAATTCTGTGACATACGCACTTCCATTTAAACTCAGGGATGACGACTCCTTGAGGCAAAAGAGAGGCCAGGCAACCCCACCCCTTTCTTCTGCACCCGATCTGCTGATGATGACCATTCCCCTTTCTAGTACCCCTTGTGCCAGCCAGGAGGACCATCTATGGGGCTCCTCCTCTCTCCCATCGCCCTGCCGGTGGCTGGGCACAGTCCTGCATCTTGGAAGAGCCTGCTGGCCTGTGTCCCCCAGCCCCAGGCTTGCGCAGGACCAGCAGCGGGGAGCAGTCCCACTGGAGCAGCGGCGGTGAGCGTTTGAACATGGTGCTGTCCCATCCAGGGGGGGAGGTAGGGGGCTCTGAAGCGCCTGGAGGAGGAACCAGATGGTGGATGGCATCTGTGTCTGGCTGCCTGTGCCCTCACCCCATATTGGTTTGGGGGTGCGTGAAACCATGCATTTGTCTGTCGAGTCTTCACTGTGTCAAATGTGTGGCTGGTACTCAGCCTGCGTCTGAGATTTGCACAAAGATGCAAAGCCGGATGCTTGGCTTGCATCGTCCAGCACCTGTGCTGAGCATCGGGGCCTCCCGAGGGCTGTGCCCGATGCAGGCAGTGTGCCCACTGTGAGCTAGGGCAAATCACTTCATTGCTCTGAGACGCAGGCCACGTTGGTACCTCCGTGAGCACATTGTAGAGATTGATGACTGGATGTCTGCAGCGTGATTTAGAAAATGAACTCCTCGTGCCGGGAGTGCCAGCAGCGCTGTGCCCACCGCCTCCCTGACGAGACAGCACAGCACAATAGGTAGGGCTGGCTTGAGGTCTAAAAATACCGGCCGTGAAGGGCATCCGGACTCTGTGAAGCAGGGCACAGCACGGAAGAGGTGAGGAGGCCCCAGCCCACGGCGGTGGGGATTGTTAGTGGCCCTGGAGCCCCTCGGATTTCTGAGTTGTCTGTGATGGTGACAGGTTGGGACTACCCTCGTTATCCTACCTGACCATCGGCCCTGACGGGGTGCCCACACAGCCTGGAGGGAGGTGGGCAGTGGCTTCCTTGCCCCGGCTCTTGGGAGTGGTGCTGAGACCATGGGTGCTCCAGCCCCGCCCCCCAAGCCTTGGCCCCGTCCACCGAGAACGGGGGGACCAACCACTAAACCGTCCTACTCAAAAGCTGCCGTGGTCCTGGAAGCACTGAGTTGGTTTGGAAACCCAGGTTGGGGGAGGTTTCTGTCTACTGTTTTGCATCTTGAGACATAATTAGCTTTCCTAGCTGGGACGCAAACACCTTTACAAACAGAGATGATTTTTCTTACCATCAAAGTGATATTGTTTGTTGGCTGAATATGCTTTAATCACGGCTCACCCCGTCTGAGCAGTGATTTATTTAAACTACAAAGAGCATATCCCGCTGAGATGTGGGCGCGCACCGTGCCTCGTGCGATCCGTAGTCCGCGGAGCTGGGACTGAGGTCCGAAGCCTTTCTTTCTGTGCTTTTGTAAACCCCCTGGGACTCAGTGAAGAGCAGGCTGGCTTTTACGGTCACCTGAGGTGGGGATTTGGTGTCTCCCATTCCCACAATGTGGGCTGCCCTGTTGTGCACCCCAAAGGGAAAGGATGTTACAGAACCCTTCCCCCGGGTCCTTTCAGCAGCTCCAGAGAAAGGGAAGAAGAGACTTTTCTTTCCTCTGAGTTGTCTAAGGATCTGTGGTTGCGAACTGGGCCACTTAAAATGACTCTGTTGAAGGTTTCCCAGAAGGGAGGGCATGGCCGCTGTGGGGCTTTGTGGGACCACACATCACTCGATGCATTGATTCATCGAAGCAGGGTAAATCCACTATAAAATCCCCATCCAGTGCCATGGGAACCAATAAACCTCTGGATTCGAGCCTAGTCACTGCTGTCTGCTCTGTGGCTGCCCCAGCCTTGTAACTGGCGGGGGCCCGATGCGGGCTGCCTGGTGGGGAGAGTCCGATCCTGTCCCTTCCCTTAGCGGTGCATTGATTGGCCTGCGTGGGTCTTGCCCATCATCTGAGAGAGCCCCCCGACTTCTTGGAGAACAAATAAGCACAGTGAGACAGCGAATGTGTGCCCCACATGCCTTCACCCCCTGTCCCAGCCCTGATGTGGTTATCGTCCCTTTTGCTGAGGAAGAACCTGATGCAGGACGTGGTGTCCGGGGGTGTCCCCCCAGAAGCAAACCTTGAGGCAGGGAGCCTGGGGCAGAGGGTTCGCTGTGGAGCGGATGCCGGGGAGGCCCAGCGGGAGGGCGGTGCAGGAAGTGGGGAGGACAGCCCGCCGGCTCAGGCGCACCAGCGCTCAGGCGGCAGTGCGGCTCCCGAGGCCCAGCCCCACGGGGGGCCTCTGCGGGGCTGTGGGAGCACGCCTTGGTGTCATCCCACCCACGCGCCAGGCGGTCTGTGCGTTTATCCACCGGTCAAGCTCCTCCATAGGGAAGGCCTGCTCTGTACAAGCTGCTTCCTGGGCCAAGAAAAACCCGCCTCGGGGAGGGACTGGTGCCTGGGGGGGCAAGCGGCATGCGTGCGCAGGAGCACGGAGAGCCAAGGGCATGCGGCAGGGCACCCATGGTGTCTCCTATGCGGGATGCCCCCAGATCGTGTACCAGGGCAGTTGGCTGAGCGAGGCCCTGAACCCGGTTCATCGAGCCTGCAGCACTCTGTCGCCTCGACCGCCGTGCTCCGCCGCCTCTGCCGTGAGGTGAGAGAGGCATGCCACCACTCGGGCACTCTGCGGGCACCCGTGCAGGCTGCCAGGGAGGCCGGGGCCTGGAGGGAAGGAGGGGGTGCTGACCCCTGACAGGGTGGCCCCTCCCCGCAGAGGGGGGCTTGCTCCTCTCCGCCTCCTGGTCCAGGCTCCATCACCCAGTGGCCCCCAGTTAAGCATTTCCCCAGCAGGGGCCAGCTCAGCTCCCCAGATGGCTTGGGGATGAGGGGCTGTGGTGGGTGTAGCTGCACCCGTAGCCATGGAGGCCAAGCGCCAACAGACCAAGGGCTACGGTGTGGGGCCCACAGGCAGCAGCCCTGCCCGGCCAGAAGGCAGTCAGTCCCCGGAGAAGGGAGGGTGCTTGGCAGCGCCCGGGCCTCTCATCAGCCGTGTGTCAGCTGCTTGTCCTCCATTCAGGAGGGTTGGGTATCAGCCTGCAGCTCCTTCCAGCCCTACCCGCGTCCTCACCTGTGGAGCCCGGAGTTTTCTCTCTTGGACTGACTCCCCCATGACTTCCACATTCAGTCTCAACATTTCAGAGAGAAACATCTTCCCTGGCTCGTGTCAGCCACTGTGAACTGTTCAAGGCATTGGCATGATCCTTCCCTGCAGGGCGTCTGGGAGGACAGGAGGATGGGGGTGCAGCCTGGTGGGCAGGCGGGAGAGAGGCGGACAGGCTTCCCAGGTGCAGAGCCTCCTCCGTGGGGTCACCAAGGAGGAGAGGCCCGACTGAGACCCGTGAGGTTGTCAGAACCCCAGCAGAACTGCCCCTGGCTGCCAGGCTCAAGGAGAACTCGTACACCCTGACAAGAGCGTCTGCTGCTTGCCTCTGGGGGCTGGGGGATGATCTTTCTCCCTCTAGGCTTAAAACCCCATGCTGCGCTTGAGCATCCGCAGAAAGCCGCCAGGGGCACCTCAACCAGCGGGTGCCTGAGATGCCAGCACGTCACCCCCACGGTCACTGTCTTTCCACCAGGACTCCTCACCTAGCACCTTCTCCCAGGGGCCCCATGTGCATCTGGGGACTTGGGACCATTGGTCTGTCCCAGGCCGGGCCCCTTAGGAGGCAGTGACCACAGAGGCTAGTGTCCTCCTTGTCTCCCTGACCTGGGTTTGGGAGTGGTGTTAAAAGGACTGTAGATCCTTGCACCTCCCAGATCAGGGCGGCTCCTAATCCATCACTGTGTCTTGGGAGAGTGGAACGTGACTTTTGGAAAAATAGACTCTTCTGTGTGCGTCGCCTCTTTGATTGTTGCTGCCCACCTCCCCCATTCTGGCCCCTAGTCACCCCGCTGCTGCTTCAGCCCTCCTTCCCACGCCCTAGGGAGTCTCTTGTGTTGCTGGCAGTTGATCATGACAGAGACCCGTCCTGTCCTGCACCTGACTATTCTTGACTTGCAGGTGGGGATCCTCCAGGGTGCCCTGGTGAGCGCCAGGCTTGGGGTGTGCCTGGGGGGGCTTGCATAGAGCAGAGATGCCCAGCGCCACCACCTCCGAGGGCGTCATCCCCCAGAGGGCCTGACCTGGTCGGCTCGGGGTGATTGCTGTTGTATATTCCTCCGGCGTCCTGACACCAGACACCCAAGCCCAGCCCCACCTCTGCTCACTAGCAGAGTCTGTTTGCCAGGCAGCCAGCGGGGCAGGGACACCGTTTCGGAGAGCCCAGCCCCACCTGTCAGGATTCTGAGCACAGAGGGAATGAAGGTGAGGCTCATCTCTGCCAAGACGCACTGGGTTGCATTGCCAAGCACAGATGCGGAGGGAGGACCCCCAGCTTCCACGTTGGGGGTGGGCGTGGGCGTCAGTTTTGATGCTCTAGAATGGGTAAGCTGAAGCACTGACCATTTCCCTGGTTTTTCACGTGCGGCCGTGATGGTGGGATACCTTCCTAAAGTCCCTTTAAAAGCTCAGATAGCCTCTCTCTCGGCGGGATGGACCTCTGTTTTCCAGACAAGGAAGCACACCACCAAGGAACCGGGGTGCTTAAGAAGCCCCGATGGTCTTTGTGGGGAGCAGTAAACACGCCGAGGCACAGCAGAGTGATAGGGGCCCTCGGAGACAGGGAGCATCTGCAGGGACGCCTGGCATGCCGTGCAGACACACTTCTGTGCCTTTAAAGGGAAGATTCCATCTTGTCGTGAAATGTTCTGTTCACAACGTGGTCAGTGTGGGTGTAGCTGCTAAGGGAGACGCTGTGCTTTTTTTTTTTTTTTTCTGATAGCTCCCTTTCTCTTTAAAATATTAAATGTGACCTCCATTTGGCTATTTTATGGGCCATCTCAGAGAAAGCGATGGTTTAAAAGCGCCCTTGAATACCCAAGTTAATCCTCGTTGTCATCCAGTATTTAGCTGTGGCTGAGTACACAAGCCCAGAGGGTCTTAAAAGCTTTTACTGTAGGGCGATCACAATGGTTTCTGTAGGGTGGAGGTCCCCCAAATCACAGTTGTCAGGGGGCTGGGGAGCTCGCGTCCGAAGTGGTCATGCAAACATTAAGCATGTTGCAAGCTGACACGCTTCGGACTGGGATAACCTGTTTTTTGCGGTCTTTGTTATTTTTGGCTTTGCCTGGCTTTGTGGGGAGATGCCTGGTGCTGTCAGATGGATTAAATGATATGGGTTGTTCCTCTTCAGCTGAACAAGGTTTGTTTTTATACATCTTGTCCTTCTGCAGCTATGGGGAGAGAAGCGAGGGGCTTTTGTCTTTGAAAATGAAGCACATTGAGTGGATGTGTGACTTTGGGTGTCTGATTAGCGGACGAAGGATACTTGGATACCGTTGCTAGGTTTCCAGACCCAGTGCGGTATAATTATGCTGTAGATATGTATAGATGGGTAGAGGGTTGTGTTTTCAAACAGATTCCTTAATGCAATATTTTGGGGGTGGGTGTGTGTTTATGTGTGAGAATGTAAAGTCCATGCTGATATTGAGTGATGATTCTTCTTTTAAAAAATACCTGTTAGGTAGATATCACCTGCTGTGAAATAAAATAGACCTGATTTGAAAGAATTATTCAGCTCTCCTGGCATTTTGACTGTAAAATATGCCACTTACCATGAAACAGAGACGATGGTATTAAATCAACACGGTATCCTTTGTGTTTGCAAGCAGAGCGGGCAGGTCCTGGGGAAAACCCAGTACGCTAACCTGTGTCATTTCATCAGACTGCATCGATCGGGGTCGCAGTGCCGCGTCCCCCCTTGATGAGCTTTAAGAATGAACCTCTAAGGAAAGCCAGGCTAGTATTTTACCTAGAATTATGGAGCAATCACGCAGCTGTTGTCTGGATTCCCAGAGACTGTTTTCGCAGCAAGCTGCTGAGGGAGGGAGACATCATGATACCCCAGCAGACACAGCAGCCGGAGCGGATGCGCGTGCCCCACTGCCGTCCCCATCTCTCCTGCCTCCTGGGGCCGAGTGAGCTGCGCAGCGTGTGCGGCCGTGCGTGCCAGTCCCCGCGTGTGCGTGCATGGCTCCCCAGTGCCGGTGAGCTGCTGGCCTGCCGCCCGGGGTCTCGGTTGCCCACCTCTCCACGTCTGCTGGAGGGCTGGTTGTTTGCTGGCTCTGTGGTCCCCCACCCCCTCCCCTCTGCTTATCGGCCTGGAAGTTTTACCCTCACGTTGTGCAGCAGAGCTGACGTGCCAGGATGTGAGCCGAGGTGGTGCCTGTTTGCGATGGCCACGACCTGCACGTGTGTTCTGTCAGGAAGGAGTTTTAATGAGTGGCCGGCATCACACTGATGTCCAGGCAGTACCGCTGTGGGACTCCACCGTGGTCCTGTTCCTCCCAGATGCCGTGCCTGCTATGCTCCCAGGCACGTGTCTCTGTGCTGGCAGCTGTGACCGGCGGCCTTGGCCCCGTTGCACACGTGTTGCCTTGTCTTCAGGGCTGTGTTTGGTCCTGGGGCTCACTTGCCGTGCAGGCCATGGGGCCTCGAATCGCCGCCCAGGGGAGGCTGGGCTGGCGACACGTCCTGCCGTGACTGCTCGTCACTGAGTCCCTGGCTGCGCTGCCCCCACATGGCCCGGCCACGTGTGGCTGCCAGAGCATGCGTCCCACGAGAGGTGTGCCGGGCCTCTTCCCACCTGCCCGCACATCCCTCCTAACTGGGCCACAAACCTGGGCCTTTCTCAGCCATTTGCCTCCCTATCCCAGGCAGTTCGGGCCCCAGGAAAGAGCCCTGCCCCACTGCATCCCAGGTAGAAGGCTGAGGGCCTCTGGGACCGCCTCCCCCAGACCCTCCACCACGCGTTCTCTGCAGAGTGCGTTTCTGGGGAGGCACGTGCTTGTCCCGTGGCTCCTGGCCCAGCATCCTCTGCCCCATGACACGTGCAACCTGCCATCACCTTAAGGGCTTACTTGAAAGTCACAGGTAACAAAACCCAGCATACATGGAATACTTGAAAGCTGATGTCACGGGATAGGAAACAGGAGGCAGTGACCATGCAGGACCTGTGCTTCACTGAGGGCACAGCCCCGGGACAGGGCAGTGTGATGCCCACCGTTCCGGGCACATCCCGCCAGTGTCAAGTGCGCCTCAGGCAGCTGCAACACTGCATGCTCAGTGTGGGGTTACCCAAGATGGGACCCACTTACATACGTGGTGGGTGCATTCCAGGGAAATCTGGAGAATGTCAAAACCAAGCCAAGGTGTTTGTGTTTGTAAGTCAGACGGTGAGCAGGTTCTGCGTCGGCAGCAGTGTCCGGCGGGGCACTCACAATCATCCGGACTGCCCCGTGCATTGCTGGACCTTCGGCCTGTCTGGCCCCTGGCCACATGTGAGCAGGACACCCACCCAGAAGTACTGGAACCACCCCATGGCCCCCTCTGCCGGGTGCACACTGCCCATGTGGGAGCCGCTGACTCTGGCGCTAGTTGGGGTTGCGCCTGAGGTTTGGTCAGAGGCCAGGCTGCACCCCGCTGCTCTCCCCTCCGCCGAGGTCTCCGAGGAGGCTCCTCTCCCTGCCCTGAGCTTCAGTGGCCGCCGCTGGCTCTGCGGCATGCCTCTGCGCCCACCCTCTCTAGCTTGTCATTCTTGGCCCCAAGGCTTTGCTTCCCGTTCCCTGTCTCTGATCCCGTGACCCGGCGCCCCCAACCTGGCCCTCTGTGTATGAAGAAGACGACCGGGGCCCAGGCAGCAGGCTAGATGGGCGGAGACCCCCTTCCCGAGGGCGAGGCGCCGGGCAGGTGCCCCTTCTGCTCTGGGCTGGGGTGCAGTTCCTGTCTTTACCCGAGTTCGCCCTCCTCTCGCCTGCTCTGCCCTCCTGTGCCTCCCAGTCCCCTCCGACCCCCTCCGTTCCCCAGGCACGTGTCTCAGCTGGGTGGTTCCTGTGGCCCTCCCCCCTCTGTCCGCCACTGTGCTGAGAGGGTGGGAAGTGTGCCCGCGGGCCCCTGGCTGTGCGGCTCCATCCTTCTTCCCTCAGCCCTTCTCAGCCTCCTCCCCTCTCTCCTGGTCCCCTTGCCCTCTCTGCCCAGGTTCTGGCTTTTCCACCTGGCACCACCCTTCTCCCGGGGAGACCATCTTTCTGGTGGGCAGTGGTCCTTGTGTCCTAGCTGACGGGCAGGCTTGCAGCCAAGGGTTCCCTGCAGATCGAGAACATCCATGCCTGTGGGAGGGAGAGGGATGATGCTAAAGTCAGCACCAGGGGCTCTAAATCCCAGTGGGCTGTAGAGCCAGGATGGCTTCCCGGAGGAGGCAGCAACCATCTGTCTTGATCAGGATAATAAAAGCAGCTGTGCAGTTTTGATGTCCTTCTATGCCCACTGGCACTTGGTGCCGCATTCCATCACAGCAACAGCCCTGCCAGGGCGGTGACCCTGTCACCGTCCCCATTTTACAGCTGAACACGAGGCTTCTATTACCCAGGAACATGTCACATGGTCACAGGGAGCTGGGGTCCCTGGCTGCCGAGCCCCCATCAGCTGCTTACGGTGTGGTCCCTGACCATTGTGTCTCTGAGCACCTTTAGGTCCTGGACCCTCCCTCCCTGCCGAGGCCCGCTCGACAAGCCTGTCTCCTCGCTGCCCCCTCTCCCTGCAGCTCGGCCTCCCGGGGGTCCGGCAGGCAGCTCCCATCTTGTGCTCCCCAGGCAGTCGGCACAGGGGAGGCCTTCCCCTTCAGGTTCTGGGGGTGCCTATTCTCTCCACTGCCCCCCACCCGCAGCATTCTGGGCTGAATTATGAGCAAGTCCTGTCCTGGGTTCTGCCTGCCGAGCCCAAACCTCTGCACCCACAGGCCCGCTTGTCCTGGCCTGGCCCCCACCTGCCTCCCATGGGCGCCCCGGCCCCCATCTGTTTCCTGTGGACACCAGGTCGTGGCTCCGTCTCAGAGTCTGCAACGGTGGCCACAGACGCGGTCGCTTCCATCTCTGGCTGTTCTCTGAGTCATTTTATCTGTGAAAACCAGTTCCCCGCTGCTCTGAGCTGGGCATTAATTGCTACCCGGAGGACAGGGAGCAGGAGAGGCCACCGCCGGGGCCACTCGGCCTCCTCCCCAGGGCCCCCTCCCTCCCCAGAAAGCAGCCCTCCGCCTCTTCCGTGCCGGCTGACCTGCCCCTTGACTCTGGACCTCAGTACATCCCTCCGCGGTGCGGGAAGGGTCCAGTATGAGGTTTATAAACTTCTTTTTAGCAAAGGCGAATTGAGGGCATTTTTATGGTGACAAGGATCCAGTGTAGACAAAGGCGATCTGGAGTTCTGGGTCTCAGCACTCTTTAATTCTCACCCCTGGGGAGATAGTCTAGTGGGACCTCCTGAAAAGAGAGCAGCCTGGGCTCCTTGGAGGTCAGCTGCTATTGTGAGATCTGTCCTCCCATAACCCCAGTCTGCGTGCTGGAAAGCTGTAGAATCTCAAGGTGTTTTCTGAAGTAATTGTCTTGGGGGTGGGGAGGGTGTCATCAGTTGGTGGACCCAGGGAAAGTGGGACTCAGAATGTGAGGGAGCCGACAGACCCTTACAGACCCTGCCAAAAACCCATGTCACCTGGGGAGGCCCCATCCCAGCCTGAGCACCACGGGATGCTCAGGACGTGGCAGGACCCGCCGTCAGCCCCCAGGTGCCGGAAAGTCTGTGGTTCCCAGGGCCTATGGCTCTCACAAGGCTGCTCTGGTCCATGGGCCTGGGCACCATGTCTTCCTACCCTGTGGGGGCAAAGAACCAAGCCCAGACTAGAGTCACCCTCCGTGCTCAGTCAGGCACGTGCCCCCAGGCCAAGTAAGAAGAATACACACCTCCAGGTGACCTGCTGTCCCGTCCACTTAGGGCATTTGTTCGTGTCCCTTGTTATCCTGCACCATTGCCCACCTCCCCCTGGGTCCACCGTTCATTAGAGACCCTTGCAAACCTTCTACCTGATTCCCATTCCCACCCACAGCTGCCCCCTAGCCTGACTCCCGTTTGCAGGACGGACCTCTCCACATCCAGACAGTGGCTTATTTCACAGGACTCAGGGGCTTGGCACCCCCTGGGCTGCAGAGGACCTCTGGATGTGTCCCTGTCCCCAGCACCCACTGCCTCTGCTCCAGGACCTTGCTTGGCAAATCATTACTGAATGAACAACAGAACAGATGGAACGCAGGGCCAGCAGGCTCACGGGCGGCAGCTCGCAAACATGGGGCTCCTCTCGCGTTCTGGGGACAGTGCTGGGGTCCATCCGGGCTCAGCTCCGCCCTTCCCGCTCACCCGGGGCCTCCCGTGGCAGAGTCCCTGGATCGCAGACAAGGCCCCGATCAGGGCCAATGTCCTGACGCCAGGCGAGAGGGTCTCTGCCCTGGTGTCTTGCTGTCAGGACACATCAGCCCTCACAAGCCTGGCAAAGCCACATGTGGTCTTTACAGACAGACACTCACCCTGGAATTTCGGGACTTCTTGTGTAGAACCACTCAGCTTTCACACTGGAGTCTGGAAATAATTGCAGAAATCTTAGTTTTCATTAAGATGGAAGCAAACGCAGCTGGATGGTGGAATCTAGAATAGAACAGGAGCCGGAGGTCACGGGTACCAATCTGGAATCTTCCATGTGATTCTGGCCCAGCCTAGCACCTCTCCGAGCCTCGGCAGCCACTACAGACCGGACCGGAGTCGTCCCCCCACTGCAGCTGCATTTAGAGTTCTTTTTCGATTAGGGCTGAGCCCAAATTCAAGTGGACCTGAGAGTCCTTTCTTGAAGTTGTTCATGGGATTTGAGTATTTGCATAGAACCCCTTCGTGGGCTTAGGGCTTGGAAGACCAGGGAGGGGGAGTTCAGCTGAAGGCAGAAGAGGTTTCTATTCTGGTTTCTAAATGAGCATAAGCGGAAAGACATTAAGGTTTAGAAAAAGAAGAATCCATACACACGCACACATAAGCGCTGCCCGTTTTAGCCGAGCCAGAAGGGACCAGCGGAGGCGCTAATGAAGCCACAGGCAGTTGTCAGAAACAAAGCAGAGGGAGAGAAAATCGCCCCATCTCGGTTCGTGGGATGATGAGTCCCAGGTTCTCAGCCAGCTGGGTCCAGGCACAAACGCGCATGTCAGTACACACTCTCTCTCTCGTCACTGAGGCCATTGCCGCGTGGGCTGCTGTGACCCACGAGGCCGCCGAGAGGCACGTGTCTCTGGGAGCAAGATAGTAAATAACCCCAAAAAACATTTTCCTTCTCCTAGACCCCATAACCCCTGGAGGTCCACTGGCATTTTCCAAGGGGGAGCTAGAAAGGTAAAGGTGGGCAAATAATAGGGTCTGGAGGGCGGAATCGTGCCAGAGCTGGGGCTGGCGGCAGGGACCCTGGCGCCCCCCTTTAAATCACGTTGCCGTCACTTAGTTGCCAGCCAGCGGCCAGTGCTAGGCCGTGAGGTCATCCGTAGGGAAGGAATGGAAGAAAAGCAGGAGGGAAATGCCGGCAAACACAGCAGGCGGTCACTGTGGACGCTCGGCTCAGAAAGCTTGGCGACTTGTCCCAGGTCGCATTCCGCTCATCTGTGAGGTCAGGGTTCACGCCCAGGCCCCCCCGACTTTGCCCCTTGCCCATCGCGTCCTCTGCTTTCTTACTGAGTCACCAGGTTTGACGTGCACGTTCTCCAGAAGGGAAAACATTTTAAGAACACCATGTTTTGCTCCTTTCGTTATAAATCATCAGTATTCTTTTCGGCCCCAGAACAGAATTAAAAATAAGACAAAGATAAGACAAAGATAAAAAAAAGATAAGACAAAATCGTGTGTCTGGGGGCAGGCAGTATATTTGCTCGTGTCTCGCTGGGGCCAGACTCGGGTTCCGTATTAGCATCTCACTGCGTCCCTGCTGCTCGGCTGGCTGGACAGCTCCCAGCTCCCAGACCGACAGTTTCCCTCCCTGCACCAAGACCCGGGCAGGTGTGAGTCGTCTGGAATTCTCCCAGGCCTGGGTGGTGAGGGTCTTGGTCAGCATCCAGATGGACCAGGCTAAGAGGTGTCAGGGCAGTGGGGTGGCCATGCCTGTGACCACCAAGAGAGGACGTCCTGCCTCCGGCCACCGGATTACCTCAGCTAGAATCTCACCACCAGTGCTCAGACTGGGGGTGCCTGTGGTTGGAAGTGAGGTGGTGGGTGTGAAACGCCTGGGTGCCTGGCATAGAGTGGGCATCCGGCAAATGGTGTGGGGGAGATGGAGGCGCATACAGCCCTCATTCTGCAAGAGCATGCTTTGTGTTGAAGGCCCTCCTCTCCCCACCCCCCACCCCCAGGCCATGCCGTCTCTGGTCCCGCACGTCCTGGCACTGACCACCCGGTGTCACCGAGGACGGTTTACCAGCGTGCTGGTGGCAGGTGGCTGGTGCTGGGACCAAACCTGATTTGGGCTTCTCGTCAGAGTCACCATTTATTTCCTAATCCTGCGAAATAGTCGTAAGCAAGTTGTTTGTGAACTGGCAGCGTTGCGGAAAACGGAGAGGTGGGCGCGTCCTCCACAGACAGCGAGAGGGCTGGCTCTGCGGCTGCAGAAGTGCTGCCGTGTGTCGGGCTCTTTGCAGTGATGCTGAAGAAGGGAAACGTCCCCGTTGGTCCTGCCTTGTCTCCCTTGTGAAAGAGCCCCGGACGTTGCTGCCCCTTCCACCTGCCCTGAGCCGTGGGCTGAAGGGTTAGGGATCCTGTGCACCTGTGGCCTGACCTCTGCCATTTCCAGTTCCTTATTTTGCTCATTGAAAGTGTCTGGCCATTGCGTCCTCTTGTCTCGCCAGCAGATACTGTTTCCTGGGGACTTTGAGGTGTCAGCCATTGGAACGCTTCCCTCCTTCTGACGCTCACCAGTTTTGTCAGAGAATGTTAACATTTTCAAAGCAAATCCTATCAGATTCTCTTAGAAGTAAAGCTGGCGGCTTAGTGTCTCGGAAGAGCCATCGAGTTCTAGGATGCTGTAGTTGTCATGACAATGGATCTTTCTTTTGAGAACCGTAGCATTTTATAAATGCCATCCCCCCAAATGGCAGGTTTCAGCTCCCTTAGGGCTGCTACCCAGCAAGACGGGGTCCTTGTGGACTGTGGCTCCTGTACTGTCTTCAGTCTTTTTGATGCTTGGGGCTGAGTGGGGGCCATGGAATCTGTGTGTAGGTGGAGAGGCTAAGCAGTAGAAATGGGCTGGTTCTACCCTGAGGAGTGGGCTTCCTCAGGGGGGCACGGGCTGCCTTCCTTTTGGCTAGCCAAGAGACCCCAAACTCCGCCAGCCTCAAGTGTGTCCCCAGACCTCAGCAGCAAGCAGAGGAGCCCGTGGCTATTAAGACAAGGAAAGATGAAATTGCTACTCATCAGGTTTTAATTGGCCAGCCTGGGAATGAAAAGGGGTCATCAGTAGGTCAGGCATGGGGGAGACACATCAACGAGTCCGTGTGAACGTGTCCTCGGGATGGCTCACCCCTTCCGCGTGGCCTGGGGCCCCTGTGCACCATGACTGTGGCCCATGGAGGGCACCTGTGCGAGCAGGCGTCTGTCCTGTCTCCATCCAGCCACTTGATCCTTCTCACCTGCGTGCCCACCAGGTCTTTCCACTTCTTCCTCACCAAGCACCCCCCTCCGCCTCCCCTGTCTGTCTTCCCTTCATTTCCACAGTGCATCTCGGGTCCTCTGCGGACAGCAGCGGAGGGCGCACTGTCTTCAGTCCCAGGCCCCATTCTCCAAGCAGCGCATCAGCCCAAGGACGGCCATCAAACAAATGCAGGAGCCACGCCCTTTATTCAAACACAGATCTTAAAAGCAAAGCTTTCTTATAGTTCACTGGCAGTTAGACCTGACCAGAACTGGTCTGAGGCTATTTATAGCCTTTACGTATTCTATTTGGTGTGATTATTCACCCATCTCCTGCAGGAACCCTCGGGTGGCTGATGGTGGGACTCAGTCCAGACCCACCAGTTGTGTGGCGCCACACGCGGTGCTTATGCTGCATCCTGTTACGGAGCCAGGCAACTCGAAGATACCGGGACACCTCTGGGCGCTCGGTTTTCAGAGATGGTGTCGCGGGTCTGTGTTTGCTGAATGAGCAGAAAAGCTCTTAATCCAAAAATAACCCTGGGTCTGCCTTTAAGTATTTCAAAGGGCCCTTTCAAGATGACGTTGCCACAGAGGATGGGACGTGTCTTTGCTGTCAGTATCAGTGGGAATCTTACATGGAAATCCCAGATGCCTGCAGAGAATCTCCCAGTCAAGTTCAGACAATGACTTTACCTCTTTCCCTGCACATCAGCCCCCATGTGCCCCCACACGCCCCCAGTTTCCTGTAAAACCCCTCCGGGGCATGGGGGTACCCTGTGTCTTCCCTTGCCACCTTCCCATCCAGACACCGCCATTTGCTGTAGACTTGTTTGCTTTCTTTCCCTGCCTGGCTTGTCCAGCACAGGTGCTGGGGGATCCGCTGGGTCTGGGCACAGGGTGAGGGTCTAAGGGCTCACAGTTTCCGTGAGAGACAGACATGGCCTCAGCGTGGGGAGGGTGCCCTCCAAGGCTGTGTGGGACACCTCGGCGAGAGGCGTGTGTCCCCCCGAGGCCCTGCTGCTCCCCCTGCTCCCTGGCCCCGGGGACCCTCTGTGCTGGCGGCTCTCAGCTCGCCCTTGAGCTCTGCTCCAAGCTTCAGACCCTCAGACCCTCAGACCTGCCTCCTGCAGGATCCACCCAAGTGCGTACACAGACCTTTCAGTCCCAGGTTGCCGTCTGTTGTGGGCTGAGTTGTGTCCCCCAAAATTTATATGTTGGAATCCTAATCTCCAGTACCTCAGAATGTGACCTTATTTGGAAACGGGGTCTTCACAGAGGTAGTCCAGTTAGGTCATTAGCGTCATTCCTCATCCAATGTGACTGATGCCCTCGTACAAAGGGGATATTTGGAGACACGTGTACATGGGGAGAATGGCACATGAGGAAGAGATCGGGGTGAGGCTTTTATAATCCAAGGAGCCCCACAGATGGCAAACAGATCCTCAGAAGCTGGATCAAAGGCAGGGAACAGATCCTCTCGCCGAGGTGTCCCGCACAGCCTTGGAGGGCACCCTCCCCACGCTGAGGCCATGTCTGTCTCTCATGGAGACTGTGGGCCCTTAGACCCTCACCCTGTGCCCAGACCCAGCAGATCCCCCAGCACCTGTGCTGGACAAGCCTCCCAGCCCCGAGAGGACCCAGCCCTGCCGGGCCCCTCCCCTGGGCTGCCAGCCTCTGGGACTGGGAGACCAGTCAAGGTCGAGGTCGCCCAGGCTGTGGGGCTTTGTCACGGCAGCCCTTGGAAATGGATACCCTGTCTTCCCGGGCCAGCAGCTGTCCTTTCCGGGCATCCCCCTGTGAGGGATGCTCGGGGGCCAGAAACCACGGCATCCCTCGTTTCCTCCTGGACCTTGCCTGCATCCTTCCATCCAAGCCTCCTGCCATCCCCAGGAAATGTGCCCCGAATCTGGCCCCTTGCTCGCCCTGGTTGGGGCCGTCATCTGGCCCCGCCCGGACCACAGCAGCAGATGGAGACGGGTCTGCCCCGGTTCTGTCTGCCTCGGACCCTCGTGCTCTGCAGCGTGTGAGGTTCGGTTACTCGCAGGCGCTGTTCCACTCCTCCTAAGCACGCTTCCACGCGGCCCCAGGCGTCCTCCCCTAGGGACCCAAGTCATCAGATCGGAGCCCACCCTACTCCGGTGCAACCTCATCTTAACCTTTTTTCCAAATGAGGCCCCACTCGCAGGTTCCAGATGGACACGAATTGGGGGTACACTGTAGAGTGAATGAGGGCCACCTGGAGGGGGTTCCTAGAGGAAGGGGCCCTGGGGTGTTCCGGGCAGAGGGAAGGGGTGCAGGCAGCTCGAGGCAGAGCCCCACACACTGACCTGGGGGCTGGGTGGCTGGGGCTGTGTCAGGTGCTCTGCACGGGCCTGTGGGTTCCCGCCAGTCCCGGTGGTGGGGGCCTGCGGTATGTCATCAGCTCAGGCTGCCACCCCACAGATGGGGGCTTAAACCCACAGACATTCTCTCTCTTTCAGGCCTGGGGGCAGGAAGGCTGAGAGCCGGGGTGGGCAGGGCCGGCTGCCCTGGAGCCTCCCTCCTGGGTGTGTAGACGTCGTCCACTCCCTGTGTCCCCACGGGGCCGTCCCTCTGTGCATGTCTGTGTCCTGGCCTCTTCTGATAAGGACGCCAGTCCTACTGGGTCAGGGCCACCCTGTGACCTCTTTAAAGACCCATCTCCAAATACAGTCAACATTCGTGGGTACCAGGAATTAGGACTTCAACAGATGACCTTCAGAGGGGCGTGCGTCACCCATGGCGTGTGGAGCCCGCCTGGTCTCAGCCTCTGCCTCTGACCCCCTCCCACCATCTTTGGACCCTGGCGCCTGCATAAGGGTTGGGGCAGCTTTGCAGAAGGGGCCTGCCACAGATGGGAAGGAAGGGAGACATTTCCAGGCTTCCTGCTGGGGCGCTGCTCTAACTTGATGGCTGAGGTCTCGGGCAGGCAGTGTCTGTGAGGCAGTCCTTGTCCTTGGGGAGTGTTAACTGATCCTTTCCGCACAGCTGGGTGTGGGCACAAAACACATGGACCACAAGCATGGACTCTGGGGCCCGTTGCCTCGGTTTGCATCTAGGTTCTGCCATTTGTGGGCTGTGTGGCTTTGGATAAGTTACTCACCCTCTCTGTGCTGTAGTTGCTGCCTCCATCTCACAGGGATGAATGCACTCAGATGCTTCATTCTGTTCCTATGAGGATTGGTTGTCTGAGCCATGCCTGGCTCGAACAACAGTGATAGAAGGACCCGTTATTGTCATTATAATTATTGTCGTCATCACCACCATCACCATAGTGGTATAATCCCCGCCTGACAGGCGGAGACACTGAGTCCTGGGAGCTTATTTAAATCAGCCTGACTTATCCTAGAGGGCACAGGGTAGGATCCCCAGTTCGTCTGAGAGCAGGTCACGCAGCTCCTGGTCCTTGGGTGCCTGTCTGCCTGACCCTGGGCGGGTGGGCACCTTCTCTAGGCGAGCCACCCGCTCACCTGCAAGCTCATGGCCACACAGGAAGTGAGAAACAGGGCGCCTTCCCTGGGGAAAGGAAATGCGTCCCCGGTGCTTCTGTCTTCAGTTGTGCCATTGAGTGCCAAGGCGTGGAGATGCCCGCGCGGGACCCTGCATGATTTGCATAATCCGCAGGCCAGGCAGCTGGTAATCCCACCTCACTGACTTCCCAGGATCGGCACTGACTGGGGTCCAGGGAGGTGGCTGATAATGGACTCAGTGGTGACAAACACACCCCAGCACGTGACGTCCAGATGGCGGGCTGGAGGAGTGGTGTGGGCCGCTGCCGGGGCGTTTGTGGTTAGTGCTCAGAGCCCTTCCCGGAAGTGTCACGGAGCATAGGCAAGAAGGGTCAGGGCTGTGGGGCAGGAGGGTGACTGCCGGGTGAGGAGGCGTTCAGCGGGTGAGGTGTGGGGGGCCAGCTGGCTCTGACTCAGTCCTCCAGAGGCCCTGGGCCAGGCCCACCCCCCAGCAGGGGCCAGTGGCCTAGAGAGGCATTTCTGACCTGCAGACAGGGCTGCAGCCCGGCGGCTGTGTGTGGCTGCCTGCCTCTCAGCCTGCCCGCACCCCACATCACAGCAGGGGCTCGCAGCCGTTCGCAGCCACGTGAGCTGCTGCCCTTCCCGTCCCTGTTGGATTCCTGGCCTTCATCCTCCGGCCCTGCACTCGCCCTGCCGCTCGTGCGGATGGACCCTGGCGGCCCCCCCTCACCTCGCTCCCCACCTGCTCTGGACTCTTCCCGGGTCTCTGGTGGCAGTCCTCTCGCAGGCACCACCCCACCCCCCAGCAAGCACTTCCCGTCTGGGCAGCATATGAACACTTATTGGCACCCAGTGTAGGATAGAAACATCTCTTCAGGGTTTGGAAGCATCCAGGTAGGGACTCCCTTCAGCAGGGAAAGCGCCCCTGGTCCCATGCGAAGCCCTCTCAGCTGGGATCTCCTTGTCCCTCTGTGTTCACACAAGGTGTTCATTGGGGGTCTGGCTCCCCAAATGCCTGCTTCCCACTCATGCACCTTTTAGGGTGAGCCACAGTGAAGGGGTGAAAGGATATCCACTGTGGTCGCCGGAAGGCCCTCCTCTTACCTATGGGCGTCCCTGGGGCTCTCCCTGGCCTGAGCAGGTCCTGCGCTGTGCCTGGCCGTGCAGCAGAGGGTGGCTGCCTGCAGAGCCCCTATGAAAACAATCCCCTGGGGATGCGCCGCCCCCAAGGGCCCGGGGCCCGCCTTGGAGCTCTGTTCCCACGGTGCTGGGACACCGCCCTTTCTGCACAAGCTGTGCACCCGCACTTGGGTTGCTCCTGGCAACGGGGATGCAGTGTGCTGGTGCAAAGGAGAACGCTAGCAAAAATGGAATGACTCAAAGCTCCTGTTTGTTCGCTGCTGGCTGTTTCTGGCTCCGTTCACAAACTGATGAGAAGAGTCATTCTTGCTGAAATTCGACTTCTGATTTTATCCGCCCTCCTTGTCTATCACTGTCGTCAGATCACGGGGCCGCACACGGCTAACCGTGGGTGCGTGAGCTCCACGTACGCAGCAGATTGTAATTGTGAGTTTCTGGAAAGGCAGCACAGAGGAACCCTGGGAAACCCTTTGTAACTGAACGGTTCATCCTGACTGTCGCTCAGTCTTATCTGCTCCCTGGTTCCCATTTCCTGACTTGTTCCGGCCGACGCCATCTCCCAGCCTCAGCCTTGGAATGTTGATTCCCAGCTCTTCAGAAAGTGGATTTGCACTCCTGCCTTCTCTTCTTTTGTGTCTTAAACCCCCCAAAACCACATCCCCCTGTCTGGTGCCAAAAGGAAGTAATGGGACCATGCTCCTGTTTTCCAGGTGGCAGGGGAGCAACCCGGCTGTGTTCGGGAGTTGGCGTCTGTCTTTTGCCAAAAGCGTGTGGACGTGATGCTTTGAGCATCTAAACCCATGCATCAAAGAGATGGGAGGCCCCCCCAGGCCTTTTGGACAGGGCAGAGATTTCGTCACAAATGTGCTGATGGCTGTGGGAGCCTGAGGGACAGTGGAGCGCCCTGTAACTGAGTGATAGGGGTGGGGACAGGGACGGGGCAGGAGGGTGGTGCTGGAGCCTGGGCTGAAGCAGCCTCAGAGGGAACCACACCTGGGATGGGACCGCCGAGGAGGCTCCCCAACCGCTGCCCGCCCAACATTATCTGGTAACTGAGGTCGGTGAGGCCAGAAACGTGGCCTTCATCACTGCTGCTGGACCCTCGGGCTGAGACGGCGCCTGGCCCAGGGTGGGCACTCAGGTCCACCGGCGAACCAGTGGGTGGGTCGGTGCTGGGAGGAGGAGAACGCCCCTGAGCAGCCGGTGGGGAGGTGGGTGAGGCTGTCTCTAAGAGGTGAGGGGGATTTTGAGGACCCACCGTTTCCGCCTTTGAGCCCGCCTCACCCCCACCCAGGTGCGCCCACCTGTGGCTGCCCAGGTAAAGCCATGGACGGCAGGCGTCCAGGGAGGCCCAGGCTTGGGCATGCTGGGTCACTTAACAGGATCACCTCTGTATTCTAATAACATATGAATCTGGAAAATGTCATAACTTCCCACAAGTCAAAATTTAGCAGAACCTTAAAGCCAGAAGATAGGCCAGAGGAGAGGCGGGCCTAGAGCCCCAGGGAGGTAACTTTCGGACGGTTCCTTCCACCCTGATGTTACTAAGTGGGTTCCAAGTCACTTGCTACTGCTTTTATTGGTTACTCTTTTATTTGGGGAATAATAAAATAATCTTAGTGAATTTAAGCCTGCTTAAGTTACTTAACTAAATAATTAAAGTTATTTTCATCAAATTTAAAAATAAAAAGGCTTATAGATGAGGAGACCGATGCAGTTTCTACATTTTTGGAAAGAAACCTTGGACCGGGAGAGCAGCTTGCTTGGTAGAAATAGCAGATGATGGGAAAGGTGTGGATTCCACTCAGGACCCCATTCCGGCTGGATAACCAGGGGCTAACTCTTCCTAAAAATGTTAGAAATGCAAACAGTACAGGGCGTTTGGGGAATGAGGCAGCCAGTCTCGTCAGCTGGGGCAGCGGAGGCTCGGGTAGTCCAGGTATCCTGGTGTTCCTGGGGAGCGAGGGGGTGAGCGGGGCAGACCTGGAGGCTGGGAGCCCGAGGCCGGGGTGCCGGCACCGGAGGACCCTCTTCCTGGCTGCAGACTGCCCATGGCTTGTGCCCTCGCAAGGCAGGAGGCCGACCGAGGTGCCTGGCTTCCTCTCCTGAGGGCACCAACCCCATTCATAGGCTCCACCCTCCTGACCTAATCACCTCCCCAGGCCCCACCTCCAAATGCCATCCCACTGGGATCAGGGTTCAGTGTAAGGATTTGGGGGGATACAGTCAGTCCATGGCAAGGATAGAGCCCTCCCCCAAGCCAGCTGGTGGAGTCCCCAGATCCCCGGGTCTTGCCCAGGGCACTGTTCTTTGGGCCCCCGTTTCTGCACGTGGCAGGAAGGGGCCTGGGCTGGCATCGGGCCGGAGCCGCCAGCACTTCATGGCGCACGTAGGTGAGCGCACGGCGGACTTACTGGGAGCCCCCCAGCAGGCTGCCCCAAGCAGTCTGGAGCTCGGATCCTTCTGGACCCCGTCCGCTTTCTCCCTTTTGCCCCAGCACTGCTGCCTTCCTCACCGCCCCCCACCGCACAGCCACCCCTTCGACTTCCAAATGCGCGAACAGAAGGAAGCCCAGTAGGACTGCCCCGGCCCTTGACAGCACCTCTTCCCCTTGCTCCTCCGGGATGGGAGCCTGGGGAGGGAGGTGGGTGCCCCGGGAGGGGGCGGGGGCGGGTCGCAAGGAGCCAGGACAGGTGCCCACACCTGTCCGTTTGTTAGGGCGGCTGTAACAGTACCTCTGACATTTCAATCAGCAGGAACTGATTGATTCCCAGACCTGGGGCTGGAGGCCGAGACCCAGGGGTGGCCGGCTCCCCCAAGCCTCTCCTGGGCGTGTGGACGCCGTCCTCTCCCTGGGTCCTCACATTCCGTCCCTCTGTGCACGTCTGTGTCCTGACCTCTTATGGGGACACCAGTCACACTGCATTGGGACCACCCTATGACCTCACATATCTTAATCACCTCTGGAAAGACCCTACTCCCAAATAGGTCACATCCTGAGGCTCTGGGGGATCAGGGTTCTAGGATGTGAATTTGGGGGTGCACACAATTCAATCCATAATACTCCTGATATTTGGGACCAAGAGTCCAAAATAGGGTGCTTGGTGCCTCTTTCCCTCCTCGTGGCTCCAGCCCAGGTGCCAGAGAGAGAACACCAGGTGTCTGTAGGGCCCAGGGCAGGCACAGGTGTGCTTCCAGCAGCCCGAGTCACTGCAGGCTCCAAGCACCCCTTCACTGGGGTCCTGGAAGCGAAGCTTTGGTGTCAGAGCAGGTGGACGATCCCAGTTCTTGGGGCCAAGAACTCACGTTTTCACAGCATGTGCCCCTGGGAGATGGAGCAGAGGGTGCTTGCGGCTGGTCTGGGACCTTTTGGCATTCGATCAGCCGGGTTGAAGAGCCAGGCTGTGCCTATGGCATCGGCTCATAGTCGGGTCTTTCAGCTGAGCCTGCCACGGGGATGCCAGCAGCAGTGCAGGCAGAGCTCACTGGGGGGGCCTCCTCCTCCTGTCCCAGGCCTCTTACCTACCGTCTGGCCCAGAGATCGGCCTCCCCTTGTGCTGTGCTCCTGTCAGTGGGTCCCTGGAGTGTGTGGCATGCAGGGTTCTTGTGGGATTTCCTCAGGTTGAAGGCTCCCCACTCCAGCCCCTCCATCTAATGCAGACGTCCCCCCCCATAAGTTCCATGCCCATCTGTGGGTGCAGCGCCTCACCTGGAACTGGCCCCCGGCCCCGTCTTTCTCGGCTGTGTGCACGCTGCCTTCCAGATTCTTACCTCCAGCTCCCTGGATTCTAGACTCGGGATCCAGCTGCCCTATTGGCAACCCCCATGGGGTCCACAGGCCTCCTCTGGTGCAGTGCGTCCCACACCAAACTCCCCCGACCCCGCACCTGGGTTCCTCCCTTTCTGCACAGTCCACCAGTGTCCCAGCCACAACCCTGGGCACCATCCCAGTTGCTGCTGTCCTGCTGCCCCGTGTCCCCTTCTGTCTCCAAAGCCCAGCTGACATACCCCACTTCCCTCCATGCCCACTGTCTCCACACAGGCCCACATTCCGTCACCTTGTACACAGACCAGTGCAGTAGCCTCCCAGCCAGCGTCTCTGCTTCCACTCCTTCCACCTGCAGCCCAGTCTCCACTCCAGCAGCTGGAAGGGGTGTCTTCCCAAAACACCCTCAGTCAGACCGTGTCGCCCACACCTCCCTCACCCCAACACTGATCAAAATACGCTGTCCTCATGGTGGGCTCAGCACCAGCTCTTGATTCCTTCTGGCCTGGGTGGCCCCGTGTGAGCAGCTCCGCCCCAGCTTTCCATTCATATAGTGCCACCCCCCCGGCCCGCTGAATTTCAGCCCATGTCCCTTCTGCCGGACACTCCTTCCGCCGGGCTCTGCCCTACCCTTCATGGTGACACTGCCTGCTGACCGCATGGCTCTCCAGATTAGACAGTTCATTCACTCATGTGCTTGTTGACTATTTGACCCAAAGGTCGGGGACTGTATCCGGCTTGTCCCCTGCCACACCTCTGTGCCTGGCACGCAGTAGGCCTTCAGCTGAGTTCCTGGGTGGATGAATGGGTGTGCGGCTGCCACCTGGGGACTCTTTTGGCCTTGGGTGGGCATCTGCTGGATCATCACAGGGGCAGCCCCACCGCCTACAGCAGTGACAGTGGCATGCAGACACCGGCTGGAAGATGCAGTGCCTTAGCCCCTTGCCCCGAGCTCAGAGTTAACTGCCATTTAGAAAAGCAATTACACCTGGGATGGGTATTTGCCCAGGTTTTTTAAATGCCAGTTTTAATGTAAAAAGCCTGCTTTCCACCAGATAAGACCTTTGATGAGAATTTTGATTGAAGTCATAGGTTTTCATGCCCATTCAGGTGCAGGTTGGGATGGGAATGTTTTTTCAGTCCGAGGCACAGTAATTTCACCTCTTGTTTCAGAGCTGTTTTCCAAGCTGTCTGATGTAGGAAAACAGAAATTTCCATATTAACATACTTGGAGGCCTCAGAGCTTTCCAGACCTCGTCGTCGGTATTCTAAAAGCATTTGTCCTTCACGACCCATCATAAAAGGACAGTTGGGGGAGTAAAACCGTTAGTAGATTTGGGACTTACTTATTTTCAGGTGGAAACAAAGGCTTCCTAGCAGGGCTTGCTGTCAGCCATGATGTGCCAGCTGCAGGGCTAAAATGTTCAAATGGGTGGGCGGCAGGATTCATTAACCTGGGGCCTCATTGAAATGCCTGCAGTCTTTGCCCCCTTAGCCTGGTGGTGCCTCCAGATGTAGCATATCAATGCTTTCCCCAGCGCACGCGGGGCCCTGGAGGACCGGCACTGCCCACCGTGCCGCCGCAGGTTCAGGGACAGGCAGAGGGCAGCGTCTGAGTGCACAGTGGGCCTCGGAAGAAATGGGATCTTTGAACAAAGGGTCCTGTGGTGTGATTCCTACCTGTTCCCCTTCCCCTACCGCAGGACGAGCTTCTCAGAGGCTGTTTTGTTCATGACTTTAACCCCAGGGCCTGGCATGCAGGACACGCTCACCCACTGTTGGATGAAGGAAGGAAAGGGTAGATGGGTGGGTGGGTGGATGGAGAGATGGTGGGTGGAAGGAAGAGAAGAGGGACAGATGCATGGGTGGGGGGGGGGGGGGATGGATGGAGGGAGGGGTGGGTGGGTGGGTGGATGGATGGATGGACGGGTGGATGGATGGATGGGTGGGTGGGTGGATGGATGGGTGGATAGATGGACGGATGGATGGATGGGTGGATGGATGGGTGGGTGGGTGGACGGATGGAAGGACAGATGGATGGGTGGGTGGGTGGATGGATGGATGGATGGATGGATGGATGGATGGATGGATGGATGGATGGATGGGTGGATGGGTGGATGGGTGGATGGATGGATGGATGGATGGATGGATGGGTGGGTGGATGGATGGATGGACGGGTGGATGGATGGATGGGTGGATGGATGGATGGGTAGATGGACGGATGGATGGATGGGTGGATGGATGGATGGATGGGTGGATGGACGGATGGATGGATGGATGGATGGGTGGGTGGGTGGGTGGGTGGTGGGAGAGCCGGAGGGAAGGAGCGAGGAAAGAAGGAAGTGCTATGGAAGGTTTAGCCCGGGACAGTTTGGCTGGAGCACAGCATCTGCCCAGAGTTATGATGAGGGAAAGGAGAGGAGAGAGAAGTTAGAGCAATTCAAGGACTTGGAGAAGCACTCCCACTGTGTGTGCACGCCCCCCGCCCACACACAGTGTGTGCACTTACTCATTGTCACGCAACAGAATCGAGCAGCCAGTCCTGTCTCGATGCAGAACTCTGTATATCTTTCTGAAACTATGATACATTCTTTCATATCCGTTTTCCATTTTTAGCTTGACTCTCTGTTGTGGGTAATGATATCCAGGCACACCCACCCATCCACTCACCTACCCATCCACCTACCACCCATCCACCATCCACTCATTCACCTACCCAGCCAGCCAGCCAGCCATCCACAACAATATTTACTGAGCTTTTTCAGACCCTCTGCTAGGCACTAGCACTGCTAGTGGACAGGACGCTGAAGCTACAGGGGCGATGGACTGCCCCCCTTTCTCAAGGAAGCGATACTGAGTGTGGCATTTGGGCTGCAATCTGTATGGGGGGGGTGGGGATTCTGCCATGCAGAGATGTGCCAGTGGCACATCCCTGGCAACAGCTTGTGTCAACAGCTAAAGCTTGTGGTGGAGAAAGCTTGCTTGAGCCACCAGGAGCCTGGGTAGCTGGGTATGGTGGCGGGAGCGGGTGGGAGGGGCCGAGTCCTGAAGAAGTGGTAGGAAGGTCAGGCTGGAGCCAAGGGCCGGGTCCCCAGGGTCTCGTGGCGCAACGTCAGCAGCCTGGATTTCGTTCTGAATGTCATGAAAACCCTTGGAGGGGTTTCAGCAAAAGAGTCACCATGCTCTGTATCTTTAAGAAGAATCCGTTGACCGCTGCATGGACAGCTGCCTGTAGGGAGGCTGGGGAAGCTTGGTAAGCTGCTGGTTCCGGGAGCCGGAGGAATGGGCACAGGGGTGGAGAGCTGGGTAGGCTGGGGACTGGCCGACAGGGCGGCGTTTGGCCAGCTGGGTGGGGGATGGAGACGGGAAGAAGCGGCCACCCCACGGGCAGCTCCAGGCATGCATAGCAGCTGCCCCCGCCCGCCTGGTGTGGCTGAGTGAAGGGCTCAGTGAAGAGGCGGCCTGGCCGCACAGAGCTTTGCGCATCTGGGGGCCGTCGCTGCCGTTCCTCCGTGTGAATGCAGCGGTGAATTTCGACGGCTCCGTTTAAAACACATTATGAGCAGACGATGGGAAGCAGATGCTCTGGGGCGGCTTCTGAGTGGAGCCCCACTCTTTCTTGACAGAGCACAGGCCGGGGACAAGCACTGCCCTGATTTTAGCCCACGGCACATTTGGGCTGGGATGAAAGCTGAGAAGCGCAGGTCATGGGCGCTGTGATCTGAATGACTCCCTCTCAAGGTGTCTGGCAACTTACTGTGGGTCCCGAGAATTTGTACTGCAGAGCACAGGTTCCCGGGTGGGCTGGCGGGGGCACCAGCAGGCCCCGCGGGGCACGGGCCAGGCCAGCCCGGCTCCCTGGGCCCAGCCCTATGAGGTGAGAGGTGTCACACAGCACCTGGCCCTCCCAAGTGCTAAATTCCCATTACCCGGCTGTTACCACCTTTAGTCACCCTTCAGTAGAACTAACAGGACCTCCGAGCCCTTTGTGAAATTACGTCTTTTGGGGAAAGCATGAAATATAAGTCATCTCTCCTGCCATGTGCTAAAGCTTCTGTGCACCCCTCATGGCCCTCGCAGCTCCTTCTGGGGGGTCCCAAACCTCAGGGACTCAGGACTCCCCACCCTGCTCTGTGGCACCCTGAGCGGCGCGCACTGGGCCCCAGCACGGACTAGAATTTGGTGATGACACACTGGGCCACAGGTCCCATTAGCCAACCGAGGGTGACGAGGGGGCTGTCCAGAGCTCCTGTGATGCTGGTGGGGGGTGCTGGGGGTGGGGGTGGGGGGCAGGCAGAGACATTCTGGGCACCGACAGACAGGCAGGCAGGTGCAGCTGTCTGAACCCAGCTCCGCCACCAGCTCACTGGGAGAGAGCTTGTAAGCTCCTTGAAACCCACAAAGCGGGAATGAGGTGCCTCCTTGTGGGGTTGTGGTCAGTGAAATAGCACCTCAGGAAGGGCTGCAGACTCCCACTGTGCGGAGGCACTGAAGTGGGGGCAGCCGGCCAGGCAGGGGGCAGCGTGGCCTTTAAAAATACACCTCGTTTGTCTTTCTTGTTCCCTCTTCTAAGAGAGACATGGAAAAAGAAATCTTTCCCTTTCTTCCTCATCTTACAAACTGCAGGGGGCCTGTGAGGGCCTGGGGAGCTCCCCTTCTCAGGGCCACTGGGCTCCGGCCAGCAGGGGCCGTGCAGGAGTGTGGGCAGGGCGCCGCCAGACCCTCTCCGCACACAGTGTGGCCAACAGTGTGGGCTTCAGACACAGAATATCTCCACTGGCCTGTATTACTGACTGGTTAAAATTACTCTTTGATTCGGCCTCAGGCCACCTGTTGCCTGGCTCTCCTCATTTTCCATGTCCTCACCTACCCTCCCACCCACCAGTCTAGCCGTCCATCTGTCCTCTCACCTACCCATTCATCCACCCACCCATCCTCATCTCCACCCACCCACCCATCCGCTCACCCAGGTACCCTCCCGTCCACTCATGCACTCATCTCCCCATCCTTCCACCCACCCATCTATCCACCTCCCCATTTACTTTTCCATCCACGCATCCACGTACCCACCCAGGTACCCTCCCATCCACCTATCAACCATCTGTGCACCCTTCCATGCCCCCCCACCCCCCGCATGCCCCCATCCACTCCATGACTGTTGGGAGCTGCCCACATGCCAGGCCCTGTGTTCAGTGCTTCCATGTGAAAGCAGTTTTCCTTCCTTCGTGTTTTCTCCCCTGCTGGTTCTTCTCACCCACCGTCTCCCATGAGGTCCAGGTCCAAGAGTTGAACCAGGAATTCCTTCACTCTTTTTTCTTACCCATGTGCCACAGCTGGGGGTTGCCGGGGGGCAACATGATAAGCCCTGGGTGCAGGTCGGAGGCTGGGCCGAGGACCAGAGCCCCTTGCCGCGGCCCCTGCTCTCTGCGTGCAGCCGGGCCTTCTCACGTGTGCCTAGGCAGCCTTTGATGTGGCCCACAAAGGAGGTGCGGAGCGCATGGTGTCCCAGAGCCCCCCAGCTTCTGAGACGTTCCTAGTGATCGGAGCCTCCTGTTCATCCTGCCACCAAATCACACGTGTGACCCGTGTGTGGTCTACTTGGGTGCCACAGGGAGATAGAGGGGCCAGCGGGCGAGGGAGCTCAGGCTTGTGTGGGTCCGTCCCACCGGCTCGGACCTGAAGGCTGGCACGGTGCCCAGTGCGTGTTCCGTCCCCATCCTCTCAGGGGCGCCAGGTGAAGGGCCCCTGAGCCTCTGTACGTGGAGGGGACGTGGAAGAATTCCGCCCCAGGAGGGACCAAGTGCCGGTGGTAGAGCGCGCGCTGGGGGGCACTTCCTGTCTGAAATGTAGCAGCAACAGCTCCGGTGCCAGAGGCCCCTCGAGGGCCCATGCTGCTCGGCTGCCAGGAACATGCCTGAGCCCACGCAGAGCTCAGCACAGGCACTGCTCCGGTCGCCGTCATCAGGCTGGACTGCGGTCTGACTGTCTGCAGCTGTGCGCAGAGCTCAGCACGGGCACCGCTCCGGTCGCCGTCATCAGGCTGAACTGCGGTCTGACTGTCTGCAGCTGTGCGCAGAGCTCAGCACGGGCACCGCTCTGGTCGCCGTCATCAGGCCAGACTGCGGTCTGACTGTCCGCAGCTGGAGGGGGAGGACGTCCTGGTGGGTGGCTGTCCCTGTGTGTCTGGGACACGTGGGGGATGGGCGGCATGCGGAGGCGGGGTGGCAGGGCTTTGGGGCCTCTCTGGGCAGTGGGAGCTGTAGAAGGTTTCCAGTGGACACCTTGATGGGCTGCATTTTGGGGCTCTGGCCTCAGTTGGATGAGGGAAGCAGAGACGGGCTGAAGGGACACTTGTCTGGAGGTGTCGGAACTGTTAAGAGGACAAACCCTGAGTGTGACCAGGTTGGACTGGGAGGAGGAGAGAGCAGAGCAGTGAACTTGGTGACAACAGCTGAGCCTGCTGTGCAGACATCCAGGGCCACGAGGGCACCTGTCGGCACCTGGCTGAATGGCCGTCCGTTTGCCATAAGGTCTCCGAAAGCACCCGGGTTTCTGGGACAGCAGGCACGTCTCTGGATGGACGAGCATGAGAAACCGGGGGCTGGGGAGCTGCTATTCATGGCGGAGGTGCTTCTGAACGGAGCGTAGCCTGGGCTGCTGTGCCCTCCCGCCGTGGGCTGCAGCCTGGCGGCCACGCGCAGGAGCACAGAGTCCCATCGCTTCCCAGGACGGATTCCCCAAGGAGGGGGCGGTGCGTCCCCTGTGGCTTGGCTGCCCGTGGAGCCAGCTTCCCACTGGAGAACAGAGTGGACTTTCTCAGCCTTTCTGGGGTTACCGCGTGTGCCCCGGCCTTTGGGAGCGGGAGTCATTCGGCTTTGTGCCGGGCATCCTTCTGCAGTTTCCAGAAGGGCCCTTCCTTGCTCCGCCTGAACAGGGAGTGTGTGGGCTGCCCCTGGGGTGCACGCCCCTGCCTCATGAGCTTGCCCACCTGGATCACACGCTCCAAGGCTGGACTTCCCCCGAGAGCTGAGTCCGAGCTGCCAGCCGGCTCCGCCTGCTTGCTCATCATCGCCCCACAGCTCCCCACTTCCCGTTGACGGGGCTCGTTGGGGTGGCAGTGGCTCCACAGTCACAAGGGGCACCCTCTCCTGAGCCGTGAGCTGGTCGCCTGCTCCAGGCAGACGCACACTGGATTCATTCAGCATCCCTGGGGGTGGGAGCTTCCTTCTTGTGATGGTTCACCAGGACCTTTGGGACTTGAAATCATTTTACTCTTTATTGAGAATATTTATTCATTACTCTGTGTTTCTAATAGAGGTAATATTTGGTCTTCATGGAAATACACAGAAGCAATTGGTAAATACAGGTACACGTGAAAGCTGTCCAGAGCCCATCCCCTTGAGGTGCTCAGTGCTAATGCTAAGATGCCCCTTCTCAGGAGGTTCCAACGGGCCGAGCGGTGTCCCCCCAGTACCCCCAAATGGGTTTGTGCGGATGCGCACAGGGAGGAAGGCCGCGGGGAGACCGAGACAGAGGCTGGGGGACATGGCTGAGAGCCCAGGGACACTGGGGGCCCCCGAAGCTCGGGGAGGCAGAGGACTCTCCCCCAGAGGGTCCCCCCCTGTGACCCCTGCACGGAGCTCTTCTGGCCCCCAGAGCAGGGAGCACGTTTCTGCTGATGAAGCCGCCCAGTCTGCGGGGACACTGGCAGCCCAGGACACTATCAGAGGTCACACCTGTGTTTTAATTTCACCTCCTTCCCTTTAACTGGGAGTTGGAGCTGATGCCAGGAAACAGACCACACTGCAAACTGGGTTGACAGGTGCCATTTGGATAAACACCCGCCCTCGTCATGCCCACCAGGTGGCAACCGTGTGGGACCCCTTTGGCCATAGACAGTGGGAGAGATGCTCCTCCCGGGCCTGAAACACCAGCTTTGCTTTCCACTCCTGCCTTTTGCCCCTGCATCCTGTGGACACTGGCCAGGACCCTCAGCCTGGCCCAAGCCTCGGGGTCTCACCCGCCTGCGGGGTGCGGAGTGTTCCCTGGGGCTGGGCAAGCTCTCCAGCCCCTGTTCTTCCCCCTCCCCTCCCGGGAGGTGATGCTCGAGCACCAGGCCTGTGGGGGGCACTGGGGCCCTGGTCGGCCACTCCCACAGTCCGGCTCCGTCGCAGGAGCCCAGGGGGTTCGTTCCCCACACTGTGGACCTTGCAGTGCTGTGGCAGGCCTACCCAGGCTCTCAGCACGGCAGCCCAGTGCCAGGCATGGGAGCAGCCTCAGCAGGGGACCCCAGGACCCCGCCCCTCCAGTGTGCCGGGAGTCATGGCCCCCTACAAGCGCCTGCACCCTCCGGGTCGGGGCATGAGCTTCGTCTTGTTGACAGTGACATGGAGACTGTGGGTGACCCTTGAAGCCTTCCCAAGGGAACTGGCACCATGGGTCCCACGTTGGGCCCTTTCCTAAAAGCAAAGCTATGCTGGGTCTGAAGGAAAACATGGTCCCATAATTCCTCTGTCTGTTCTAGACACACCTTCTGAATGCTTTGGAAAAGCTGGACAACTGGCTTCATGCTGTGACCCTGATCCATGTTTCATGTCTGAGACAGAGTCCTGTGACCTGTGTAAGCCCTGCACCTGCCAGGCCTCCCCCACAGTCAGCGGCCCCTGGGAGATTCCTGCGGCCCTACACCCCTGCACCCTGGTGGGGCGGAAAATCCAGAGACCTAGGAGTGGTCCAGAGCGAGACCCTGGCATTTCTCCCTGGGGCTGACAGTCTCCAGAGAGCTGGGACCATGTCCCTCAGAGAGCCACAGCCACACCTGTGGGTCACCTTATGGCACAGAAGCTGCAGTTTGTGTTGCCTTTCCGTATTGCTGTGGCAGGCCTGGGTGGTGGCTCTGTGCCCCTTTTATAGATGGAGAATGTGCTTGGGCCTGGAAGCCCTGCGCCAAGCCGGGCTGAGGGGCTGGACTCACAGGGTCCTCCTCCTCCAACCTGTCCCCAGTCATGGGGGGCCCGCCACCATCCTGGGTGGTGCCCCCGGTCCTAGGTTACTATCTCCATTTCTCCTGGTGCCCAGGCGGGGACTCAGAGCCTGGGACCTGCAGAATTCCCGGCTCTGTCAAGAGTGGCAGGGCACTAGCAGACGGGAAGGCTAAGGAATGATGTCCATGCTGCTCAGAGAGCTTCCTCGGGCGCTGTCCAAGGTGGGCCTGCTGCCTGTGCGGACAGGCTTCTCACCGAGGAAAATCCGTCAAAAACCCGTGCCTCTACCTGCTTCTCCGTGGCAGTTGGAGAGGGCCTGGGGTGGGGGCTTCTTTGGAGGCAGACATCTCCAGGGTCAGGTCCCAGATCGGGCTGTGCAACCTGGATACTTGCTACCGTCTCTGAGCCTGTCTGGCCATCTGAGTATCGACCACCTAAGGTTGGTGTGATTCTAGGGGCTAAGGGAGGAAATTCTGACCCCCCTACACGAGCAGACCTTGAGGACAATGAGCTCGGTGAAGTGCGCTGGTCACAAGAGGACAGGGACTGTGGCTGCGCTTGTCTGAGGGCCTGGAGTCGTCAGATCCGTAGTCACAGAAAGGATGGTGGGCGCCGGGGGCTGGGAGGCGGGGTGGGGACTTAGTGTTTAATAGAGGCAAGTGTGGGCAGATGGAAAGTTCTGGCAGCGGTGAGGATGGCTGCACAGCGGTGTGAGTGCATTCAATGCCACTGAGCTGCACACTTAGAAATGGCAAAATGGTAAATGTATGTTTATGTGTGTTTGACCACAATTTAAAGTGTTTTTTAAGGGAGGTAACAGATAAACATTTATCCCCGTCTTCGGCCAGAGGATTTGTTAAATGGCAGCTGTCAGTCAGTTTGATGTGATGGCCTCTTTGCATCTTCTGCTTTGGTTTCCTTCTTAGGGCATGAATGCCTTAATACGAGCAATTGCAAATAGCTAACATGTGCTTCAGCACATTTAATCTGTGTCTCCATGCGATGGAGGCAGAGCTGAGGCCCGGAGGGGAGGCCGCCTGCTCAGGGTTATACTCCAGGGGCTGCTGGGGTCCACCCCAGTCCAGGCCCCATACCCCTTGGCAGCCCATCCCGGCCTCTTGTCCTGGGGAGAGAACGAGCTCCCTGTTCTATCCAGTCTGATCACGAGGGTGTGGTCGGGGGCCTGCCCACCATCTGGAGTGCGTGGCCCCGGCCATTTGCAGCATTAGTGGGACCGGTGGTTCTACAGCCACCCCGTGTAGCTAGGGCCTCCGGGGGGTGTTTCCTCGGTATAAAGCCTTCACTGCAGTGGGGCAAGACAGGCTCTGATTCTGAGCAGGAGACAGCACCCCGAGGGGCCCCTTCGCATGGCCTGTATCGCGATGGCGTGCGGGCACACGTCCCTGCCCTCCACCTCTGGGCGCTGTGCCCTCGCGTGGCCCACGCAGACATGCTGGGTTCCGGTGGGCTCCACGGCTGCTCTGCAACACGCAGGCCTAGGTCTGGGGTAGAATCCTATTGGAAATGCCTCCAACTTTATCCCCTTCCTGGACCCTCAGGATGCATTTTAGAACATTAAAGTCCCTGTTAAGTCCTGCAGTAAAGAGTCCCTCACTTGGACCTGGCATTTCCCAAACTCAGCTATGGAAACTGTTTTGCACCATCTGCCTCCAGGGCCCACGGAACTCACTTTGGGAAAGCGACACTGAGTCACCACTTAGGGCTGCTGCGTGGCCGCAGGGTCTGGGGGCCAGTGGTTCCTGCTGCCCCCTGCAGGGGCGCTCGGAGAGCGAGCTGGCTGCCTTCCAGAACTCCAGCCCCCGGATTCCTGGCAGCTCCTGGGCAGGTTCTTTGCCCACACTGGAAGACACATTTGGATAAAATAGTAACTAGTCACCAGCATTTAAAATCAGGAGATTTCATGTAGAAATTCAGAGTTCTGGCTTCTTTTTTAGGAAGTGGTAATAATATTGCCGTAGCTAAGAGACTCGGGGAAAAACACCGTCCTGGGAGAGGCCCCCTCCTCCCGTTCCGTGGGCCGGAAATGAAGAGCCGTAGACCTCACACTCCTCAGCAGCTAAAACTGGGTGCACAGCACCCCCGCCCGCGGCCCTGCTGGGCCTTCTAGCACCGGAAAGAAGCCGCCTGCTGCTGGCTGGCTCCTCCCAACTCGCCTCCCCGCCTCCGTCCCCCTCAGGCTCTGGGTGGCCACAGTCTCTGAGTCCCGCCCCCCAACCTGGAGCCCCCCTGGGAGGCTCTGAGTTCAGTGGGTGGGTGACCTCAAGGCAGAGCCAGGGTGGTTCATCCTCAGGTGTAGATGCCCCGTTGTGCATTGGGGCCTGGAGCTGAACTGACTGGGAGGTGAGGCTGGGCCCTGGGAATCTGGGGGAGGAAGACCAGGTGCCTGGGTGGGGGTGTCTGCTAAGGGCAGGAGCTGGGCCCTTTTCCAGAGCAATTTAAAATGTCTCTCTCAAGGTGGGGCAGAGGGCAGCCCCTCCTGGGCAGGTGACCTGGAAGCCAGGCAGTGCCCCCATTTTCACACTGACAGCAGGTTCCGGGATGGGTGGCTGCCGCCCCTGCCATGGCTTCTTGCCTGAAAACACGGAGCAGAGGCCCTCGCTGCTCTCGAGACGAGGCCGTGTTTGGGGGACCCTGCCTTCGGGATGCTGACGGCAGAGGCACAGGCATTGCCGAGCTGAGGCGCCAGGAGGCATGGTCTCCCGAGGGCACCCGGACTCAGCAGGATGGTGCAGCTGAGGCCCGAAGCAAAGGCCTGGGTCTCGGTCTCCCCAGGGCCCCCCAGGACCCTGCACTGGGGGCCTTCCGTGGGGGCCTGCACCCCCTCATCTAGAAAATGAAGGGCTCAGCCATCTCATGAGGGCTCCTGCTGACCCAGCTGAGGTCACGCCCCCTCCAGAGCAGAGAAGGGAGACCCAGCCCACAGCAGGGGCTTCTCTTGGCAACACAGATGAATTCCCAAGTGCTGTCATGCACAGAGAGGGTGTCCTGTGCGCCGGGGAGCTCACCAGAGGCTCGGGGTTCAGACTCCCCCATTCAGTGCTCACAGCATCCCCGGGGGCAGGTTAGATCACGGACTCCCAAGCCTCAGCTCAGCGGCCAGCTCTGTGGCCTGGGGAGGGTTCCTGAGCCTCTCTGGGCTGAAGTCACCCCCTGGTTCCTGGGGTGATCGTGGACGCATCAGCACTCTTGTGCTGGAGCAGAGCCAGGACCTCAGGACCTCCAGTTCCTTTTTGTTCAATTCACTTTCCAAAAGGCATGAACCGCAGTCCTGGTCTCAGGGTCACTCTGCACCCAGCTGCCGTGGCCACGCTTTCCCAGGGCGGACGGGATGCCTGCGGGGCCTCCCCTGGCACAGGCGCCCCCTCCTCCCCGCTGCGAGCTGCCTGTTGTCTGATTGCAGGAGGCAGGAGACAGATACCAGCGAGTTCTGCACGGTAGCTCCAGGTCTATTTTCAGCCTGAGCTGCACACCAGTCGGAACGCGCCACCCGTCCCCTTTGTTCCACTCCCCTTTCCTCCGTCTCTGTAATTATGTGAAGTGTTTGTTCATTCATGAAGGGCCGTCCGTTTAATTCTGAATTTCGTGGGCTTCTCTGTTCCACCGGGCAAGCCCTGTTTCCTATGGAATCTAGTAGCCCAGTTTCCCCCGCAGTTCTGCCCAGATCTTGGGGAACAGCCTTTCTGGATGATTCAGGGGCGTTATAAACCGCATCACCAGGTGTTCCGCCTCACCCTTGGGCCCTAAGATGGCCTCCTGCACTGAGTACCCAGCCCATCAGCCCCAGTGGGAGTCTTGTCTCTCACAGGTGCCAGCCTCATGGCGGGTGAACACCCCCCGATCTAAGTTCAGGAAGCCGGGTGGCAGGAATTCCATGGACTGCCTCGGAGACCTGGAAGGGGCTGCTGCGGCCACATCTGTTTCTCCGCCCCCCTCCTAGAAGGGGAAAGCATTCTCCTTGTGGCGAACCCTTCAGAGGCCCCGTGGCCCCTCCGACAGCCCACCAGTGGACAAGACTCCTACCAGCATGCCGGTGTTCTTGCTTGTCTATGTCTTGTTCCCTGGTTGAAACACACTTTTTCAATTTCTCATTCCAGAAAAGAGTGTTTTTCTTGTATGAGAAAACTTGGTCCTAATTGTCTGGTCATAGAAATTGGTAAAACTTGGGGAAAGCAACTTGCCAGAAGTGTGAATGTCCAGACCTGCCGGTCACACCTGGGGGTGTCGTCTGAGGAATGATTCGGAAGGAGAAATAAATGCATCACACGTGGGAAGATGTCCACGGCTGGGTTATGTGTAAAGGCGAGAAGCTGAGAGCCATGCCAGCTGCCCGTAAGGATGTGTGACCAAAGGAGCAGCGCGTCACTCCACGGTCACGTAGAGCGGGGTCACTCAGAGCGCTGTGGCAGTGGGGCGAATGCAAAGCCGAGCCCACACACCCAGACTTCTGAGTGTGTCCCTGAGTCCTGCCAAGTGGGCGAGTTTGTGCCCTGGCCTTGGAAACTGTTGCGTCGCTGAACACATTGGCTGCGGGGGGCTAGGCTCAGAGCTCAGGGAAGTGGAAAAGTCCATGACGGTTTCAGGTAGAGGCCGAACAGCTTGGAGGTAACTGAACAGCTGACGTTCTATTCAAGGAGGTGCTCTGCTGGCCCAGTTAGTAAATGGGGCGTTGGTTGAATTTTTTAAGCAGAGCATTAATGAGTTGAATTGGTGCTATGGAGGCACCTTCAGTCAGGAGGACAGCGTGCTGGAAGGTTCTTTCTATCAAGAGACATGAATGGAGGCCAGTGGGTGCTGGGCACACAGTCAATGGTGAGCAGCTCCGGCTTCTCTCCCCCTGTGCAGACCCTGATGGGTCACTGGGTGGATGCAGAGGCCCCGAGCCCCATCCCAGGGAAGGTGGAGAGGTCATTGGGAAGGGTTTGTGGAGGCTGAACCCCCAAGCCAAGGAGGAGGATGAAGATGGTACAGCCCCTCATCCAAGGAGATGGAATTTATGGACAGGTTAAAATGCCCAGAAAATATGTGAACTCCCAGGCACAAACAGCAAATGGCAATGTCCAGAGAAGTCCTACCTTAGGAGGCTCTGAACCACGGGGCTGCCATCACAAGGTCCCCCAGAAGGGGCCTTAAACCACAGATGACATCGTCTCCAGGTCCTGGGGCTGGAGGCTGAAACCCCGGGGTGGGCAGGGCCGGCTCCCCCAAGCCTCTCCCCTGGACGTGTGGACGCTGTCCTCTCCCTGTGTGCCCCCACAGCTGCCCTTCTGTGCATGTCTGTGTGCTGACCTCCTCTTCTGGTAAGGGCGTCAGTCCTGTAAGATCAGGGCCACCCTGTGACCTCATTTACCTTGATCACCTCTGCAAAGACCACGCCTCCGAACACAGCCGCATTGTGAGGCCAGTACCGCAACACACGAACTCAGTCCATAACTCCACCCTCCATAAATCTGCAGAGGCTCCTCCGGCGCCCCTTTCTCCCCCAGCCCCCTCCCAGCCATCTGGCCCGTGAATGCTTCCCATGCCCCAGATTCTCCTGAGCCCACCCCAGCCTTGCCCCCTGCACGCAGCCCCGGAACCCCTTGCCATAAACCTCACGCACCGCAGCCCCACTTGAGTTCAGCCCCAGCCCTTCATGCCCGGGGCTGCGCAGGCTCCGCCCAGTCCACACAGGGAGTCTGGGGCTCAGGACGCGATGCCAACCGTGCCCATCTGTGCAGGTGGAGCCATGACCTCGTTAAATCATAAAACCACTGGGGAGAGGCCCGAGCCTGTGTGGCAGAGGCTCATGCCGGCTGCGGGGAAGCAACCGCCGCATCCAGGACGGCCACGGGCCGCCCGCCATGGGGCTCTTGGTCAGCTTTTGCGCGAGTGCTGGGTCAGAGGGAGACAGAGTGGCCATCCAATTCTGGGTGGCGACTGTGCCTCTGGATGCCGGGGCTTTCCTGACCCTCACTGCCCCAAACACAGATGACCAAGGCCCCGCAGCTGGGTGAGGTCCCGCAGTTGTGGGTTTGGGCCGCTGACCTCAGAGCAGTCGGATCCTCTCGCAGGCTGACATGGGCTGTCCCCCAGCCCAGCAGCCCCCGTAGATGTCCCCAGCGGGAGAGCACTCTCCTGGTGTGCGCTTGAAAGTGTCGCCTGGTGGCACCTGCCTTTCTTGGGCTCCAGGACCAACTGCTGTTATCCATGTGCCTTCCTCCTGTCTTCTTGCCCGGTGCCCACACCCTGGTCGGGGGCTTGTTCCCGGGCCAGGGACTGAGAGCGAGGCCCAGTGGGCATGGCGTGGAGGGACACTGGCCCTCTGGGCACTGGAGCCCAGCTTGCTGTCCCCTGAGCCTCACAGTGGCACTTCCTGCACTTTGGGACAAGTCTTGGCTTCTTCCCTGGCACAAAACAGGCCCTTAGTTGCCCAGGAGCTAGGGGCTGTAAGACAGGCCAGTGTGCCTTTGTGTCTGGACGTGGCTTGGCAAGGTGTGCAGGGGCGCCAGGAGAGAGCTGGGGGCCCAGGGCTTACCCTTGCTCCAGAACGGGTACTCTCTGGCCAGCCTGCAGACTCCTCCCCTCCTGCCTGCTTCCCTCCAGCTGAAGGGGCTCCTGAAAGGGCCATGGGCAGAGGGGGTCAGCAGAGCCCCATCGGCAGGCTCAGAGGTCATCCAGCCTGTCTGGGGTGGCAAGCTAAACCTCAGCACGGATTGCAAGGTCTTTGGGTGGCCGCCATGGCCTCCGTGCCCTGAGGCTCCATGTTGGCCACTTGGGCATCACCCACAGTGTCTTGGAAGTCCTGGTAGCCAGCCAGGGATGCCCCAACATGGGAATGTGCTTTTTCTCCAGAATGGCTTTCTTCCCAGCTTGTGTTTAGACCCCAAGTCAAAGCAAAACTATCTTCTAATTTCATTATAAAGGAATGAGAGAAATTTTAAGTATTTTCAAAACATGATGAGAATTTGGGTGTGTGCACATGCTTTGTGGGTCATCAGGGCTTGCTCGAGCGTCACCCACATTGGCCTGTCCCGTTGTGATTTGAGCACGTCGCAGGTGACAGCAGCCAGGGCCCTGCCAGGCTGCGGGCCCAGGGGTAAGAGGCGAACAAGGACCCACCCCTCCTGCAGGAGCCCTGGGTGAACAGGGAGACACACAGAGGGTGGTTGAGTTCCCCGGAGCTGCCCCTGGGGCTGGTGTCGTGCCAGTAACAGCACTGGGAGCGCACGAGGGCAGGGTCCCCTTTGCGGGTAAAAGATGGTTTGGGGGTGGGGCAGGCCTCAGGGATCACTGCCTGGGTGTGACAGCAGCCAGAGCTTGACCAGACAGCCCTGGGGTCAGGCTGAGGCATGGAAAGGTGTGCAAGAAATCATGCCACCCCTGAGCCAGGCTCCGCGGAGGAGCCAAGGAAACGGGGCGGGAGAGATTCCTGACCCCCCAGGAGCTGGCTCACGTCTGGGTGAGGAGGGCATAGAGAGGGGCCGGTGCAGGTCAGGGCTGGAATTCCAGGCCCTTCTGGGACATCGGATGCAGTCCTTGGGGCTTAGCATCAACTGCTGGGTCAGTCACGGGGCCAAGGCAGACCCTACGGCTTCAAAGCCAGCCCACCACAGGCAGAGGGGGGACCCCAGGCAAGTCCCTGAACTGCTCTGGGCCTCAAGTCCTGCAGCTCGTAATGAAGGAGGGAGTCCCCCCCAACCCCCGCGTGGTTACGGAGACAGGGCGGAGATGGAGGACACACGTGGCCCATGTGGCCTGTGGCCTCCTTTGGTGTTGAGGTCACTGGTGTGTCATCTCCAGCTGACGCCTCTTTGCCACATCCCTGAGGTAGATGACAGCAAGTCAACGTGTCTCTGAGGGACGTGACATACAGTCAAGTCCCTCTGACCTGCGGCAGTCTGACTGCCCTCTCGGAAGTGCTCTGGGGCCTGGGTGGCCAAGGGAGACCCCACAGCCCTGTCCTCTACCTGCCCAGGAGGGTGGCCCTGGGTCCGCAGGCTCCAGCCTCCGCCTGCTGCCCTCTGCCTGGAATGGCCGAAGTCCCAGGGCCTCTGGTCATTCACCCACCACAGAAGGGGGCTCCCCTTCTGTGCCCTTAACTGTGGGGCTGTATAGAGGAGACACCTGACCTCTTTGGTCCCCACCTGTCATACCAGTAATGTCAGTGCCCCGAAATCCTTGGGGACCCCTCTGCTTCTCGCAGACAAGGGTGCTGTTCAGATGGGACAGGGTCCTCAGGTTTCCTGCCCAGAAGGACTTTTAGAGGGCATTCCACTCGGCTCCCTGTTTGCCATATGGGGAAACTGAGGCCCGGGGGAGACAGGGACTCACAGCCAAGCAGAGGTAGGATCAGGACGCATGCTGACGAGTCTGTCCAGTCCAGCATCCCCTGCCCCCTGCTGTGCAATGTGCTGGAGCTCCAGTGAGACACCTCCCTCTACCTAGACAGGGCCCTCCTGTCTAGGGTTCTGGGCACCTCTGCTTGCTTTGATGGTGTGGAGGTGAAAGTTAGGCCAGCACTGCCCCGGTGAAGAGCATGGGGTTGAATGAGGCCTGGGACCTCTCCGAGCCTCAGTCTTCATGTCTGTAAAGTGCGTGTGAATATACCCACTTCCCGGGGCTGAAGATACAATGAAGTGTGTACCAGGCCAGCAATAGCCTGTGCTGGGTGGGGGTTCAACAGCAGGAAGCCGCAGCAATGACACCAGGGTGAGCCTTACAGCAGCAGTCACTCTGCAGCAGCCCTCGGTGCCCCTCACTCTGCCCACCCAGATTGCTCCTGCCTCAGCTCTGTGCCAGCAGGCAGCCCGCGGACCTGAGCCTCCCTGCCTGCCTGCAGTCCGGGGTTCCCTTCTCCCTGTTCCCCTGCCCTTCAGGGGTGGGTTCCTCCTGGATTTGGGGTTTTCCTGACTGTGGTGCCTAAGAGGCGAACTAAGCTGCCAGCTCAGCCCTGGAAGGAATTCATTTGAAGGTTAAATCAGTCACCAGGCTTAATTAGTTCCTAAAATACAAATCTGCATTAGGACCTGCTAACGAGGTAATGAACCCAGGTGGGGAGCAGCCCAGCGCTCACTCAGCATTGTGAGCACTTCGTTTCCTGGGGCGTCCTGGCACCTGTACAAGTTCTGGTCAGCTAACACCCTGATCTGGAAAGCAGGGGCCTGCCCTGGCACCTGCCCTCACCTCCAGCCTCCTGGGGGGTCGGGGTGGCAGTCCTGGAACTTTGCAGAGGTTGGAGTCTTGTGTTGAAAAGTATTTCCTCAGTGCCTACAGTCCTTCCTAGCCAGGCTGCAGGGACATCCATGGTGCCAGGAGCAGCTGTTTGCCCAGGCCCCTTCTGCTCACAATGTCAGCGGCAACGGCACACCTAGGCCTCCTCGCCCCACGGCTCTCTGCTTTTCTCTGCTTTGGCACAGTCACCATCCCTCTGCTGGGCATGCCTGCTGCCCCTGTACGTGGAGCTTAGGCACTCGCTGCTGGGCACTGCATGTGCACACGGTGGGGGGGAGGCGCACTTCTTTGCTTAATAGCTGACTATGAACCCTGGCTTCTGTCTCCCAAAAAAAGGCAGAGTTGCTCATTTCAGACGGCTTTCCTGATGACGACAAACTCTCGGAAAAGCATATAAAAATAACAACACCTACTTACAGGCTTTGGCAGGAAACAAAAACCAGACATAACCAGAGGGGCTGAGACCCTGGATGGAAGGGGAGTCCATCAGATGGGACCCCCATTAATGAGAGGTACCCTTGATAGAAAGTGAGTGTCACTGGGTCAAGGACTCAGCAGTTGTAGGTCTGGGTCAGAGCTGCCTGAATGGCTGGAAACAGAGGGGGGAGATCCTGGAAGAGAGCCCCCAAATCTGCACACAAACTCCCCTCAAAGTCTGGACTGACTTCTGAACTACTACCATGTGCAAGATAGGAGTCCAGGGTTCCTAGTGGAACCCAGCAGCTGAAAGTTCAGTGACCTGAGGGGAGACTCCAGTCCGTTCCCCACGGGGGAGATGTTACCGAGTCTTGCCTCACCAAAGGGGTTTGCAAACACTTTTCATTTTCTGTGAGAGTCCCAGAAGGACCCTAGAGTCAGGATGTCATCCCAGGGCCAACCAACAGAGATTCACACACACAAAAACAAGACCTAAAGCCTTCACAGGACAGGCTGTTCTTCAGATAATTTTACTCCCTGTTAGAAAAACTCAACACTCTTCAGAAAAAGATAACAGAATCCAGAGGCTCTGCAACACATCAAAGACAGTGGCTGACATAAAACCAAACATTACTAGACATGCAGAGAAGCAGGAAAATGTGATGTGCAATCACAGGAAACCATGACCAACAGGGGTAGACTCACAGACCACCGAGATGTTTAAATGAGCAGACAAGGACCTAATTAACTAGAGCATGTATTTATAAGCCCCTATATTGTGCCAGGTCTGGTATTGTATCCTGAAGATAGGAAAGTGTGTGACCCCTTCTGCTGCCCCATGCCTTCTGGAAGGTTCTGGTAGTGGGGAGGAGGTGCTCATGGTTTAAGGAGTTCCAGAAACAAGACATTTCAGGCAGGGAGAGATGGTAAGCACCAGCCTAGTCAATGCTGACCCAGTCCTGAGAGTGTCACCTGGCAAGTGCAGGCATGGGTTGCTATGTGGCACCTGGGAAGGCTGCCATGGGGGCTGAGGGTGTATCGCTTGAGCAGAGGGGGCTGGGTGGACCCAACGCCGAGTGACTGTGCTCTGAGCCTCAGTTTCCCCAGTGGGCTGTCACTTGGCTCTCAGAAGGGCCGCCCAGGGCGTTCATGCTTCCCTGAAGCTGCAGCCCTGCCCGCTGGCCCCTGCCCTCCGGCCTGGGCGGTTTGCTGGGCCCTTGGTGTCTGCAGGACTCTGGCAGAGGCTGAAGCTGTGTGGAGGGAGAAAGACAAGGGCAGTGTCTGTGGTCTGTGATCCTCCCAGGATGCATCTTGGGGACTCTCGCCCTCTTTATGGTCACCCCCGTTCAGCCCTCCAACCCCTCTCCCTGCCCCCACTCCAACCTTGGTCTTGGACCCAAAGCCTGATTTGCTGTGGCAGGAAGCTGGCGACTGGTACCTGCCAGAGTTCCAGACCATGGCCATCGTCAGCACTGAGCCCAGTGCAGCCGAGTGGGGGGACCCCGACCCCGTGGGGTTCCCGGGGTGCCCGGCACTACCGTTATCCACGAACCTCGATGGACCCTCCAGGGGCAAAGCTTCCCTCAGTGGCCCCGGCTGACGGGAATGTCACAAACGCTGCAGACACCTACATCTTTGTTCAAAGATAACCCCGCATTATTGCCGAGATGCTTTTTTATATCCCATGTTATTTATAAAAGTATGATTCATTTAACAATTATTGTGAGATGGAGAAATGTTGCCTACTAATATTTAAGTTGCAGTTGTCTAAGGCTATGCGGAAAGGAGGCAAGGCCTCCTATTTTGGGTCGGAGGGGGGTGGACAGGCAGAATCCGGTCTAGCCCACACCCGCCCCGGACCCGCCACCTCCCTGCTCCTGGCTCGGCCGAGCTGGACAGCGCGGGCACGCATGCGGCTGCTTTCTCAGCGTTTGGTTTTCGCTTCTGTGAGATAAAGTGGAAGGTATAGCTGGTGGCCCACCGAGACCCTCTCAGCTGTGTTTCCCCCATGGGCCTCCCATCTGATGGGAGGCTGGAGCTGCCTCCAGGGGTTTGTGTTAAGGCAGAAATAGACTCAGGTGTTTCCTCTGTTGATCAGCCCCGTCTCCATCCGGCCACCTCTCCTTGTCTCCCACCGCTAGAAGGTGGGGCCTGAGTCTATCCCTGGGCCACGTGAAAAGAGAGCGGGGGACAGCCATCCTCTGGAATTTCAGGGGCTCAGACACAGTCGCGCCTGGGCCAGCCGGGTTCCATCAGCCGGGGCCTTGGCGGCAAGCAGGAGTCCACTCTGGCTTGTTGGCGCAGGAAAGGATGGTCCTAAAGGGTTCAGGTGGTGCATGGCACACCCAGGGGCCTGAGAGCCAGGCCTGGGAACCGGCAGGCCAGCCTGCTACCCAGCCGCACGTGGGCTGCTCCTTGGAGCTGGCACAGCCCTGACGAGAACTGGACACTCTTCTGGAGCGGTGTCCACACTCACCGGCTCCGATATGTTGCCCCTCCTGGTTTGAAGCATGGCGCCGGGCATCTGTAGCCTGGAGCCCCAGTTGCAGGAAAGCTGAAGGAATGAGTCCTGGGCCTCCTTGCCCACCTGAGCAGGCAGGACTCAGGGTGGGGACTCTGTAGGCACAGCAAGGACTGAGGACACTGCCTGCCTGATGTCCAGAGCACCTGCTTGTGGGGTGTTGTCAGTTTGGCCCCAGAGCCCTGCAGCCAGTCCAGGGCAGCAGGGCCTGGGGCGGAAGTGGGGAAGTTGGCAGGGTGGGGTAGAGAAGTGAGGGGGCTTCCGGCTCCAAGAGGCTTCAGCACAGCCAAGGGGCCAGCCCAGTGTCCCTGGGAAAGTGCCCGAGGCACTCAGAGCCAGAGAGAAGTGAGGCCTTGTCCCTCGCTCTTCATTGGTTGACTCATTCATTCACTCATTCACATCCAGAGCTTTGGGGAGTACCTCCAGTTTTCAGGGTGATGGGTAACTGGGTAGTAAACCTGCCTTCAAGGAGCTGGAAGTTTCCTGTGACCAGGAAATGCCCTGAGGGTTGATCCTGCCATGAGAGCCTGATGAGGGGTCTCTCCAACGATTGGATCAGTCAGGGAGACTTCCTGGAAGAGGCGACACCTTAAAAGATAATGTAAGCACATTCTGAGGGACCTAGAGGGCTTATTACAGATGTGGAGGGCAGGTTGGTGCAGGGAGATTGCCTGGCTGTCTGCTTACAGATTTTTTTTTAAGTTAAATGTATTTAGTGATTGTTACCACTCCAGGTATTGTTACTAATATTGAATGGCTTAATCTTCCCCACCTCCTATGAGGTGGCACCCATTTGACAGCTGAGGAAACCGAGGCCTGGAGAGATGTCATGACTTTGCGGTGGCTGGTCACAGAGCTGGGAAGTGCTGGAGCAGAGACTCAGCCCTGCAAAGTCAGCCCCCGACCCCTTTGTGCTTCAAACATGAGCTCTGGGGACGCAGCCAATGCTGGGAAGGTGTTATTCCCACCTTACATACAGGGAGACTGAGGCCTGGGTGGCTGACCCGCGCATAGCCGCCCAGGGAGGGAAACGTAGACCAGCCCCTAAATCAGACGGCTGGGCCTCATGTCCAGCTCTCTCCCTCGCCGGCATGGCGACAGTGGCTCCGGCGGGTGTGCTTGGTGTCCAGTGTTCCTGAGACCCACCAGTGTGGCAGACTCTCACCAGGCATGTTCATAACACCTGGCGCATCTTCCCTGCCAGGATTTCAGAGCATCTTGAAATGTTCTGACGTGCCAACAGCTTTTTTATATACAAGGAATGAATTATTTTCAGCCTGTTGTCAGGCGGTTGTCAAAAGACGGGGCAAATAAAGAGCTGAGATACAAGCGTTTGGGAGGGCAGGTCAGAGCGAGAGGGTGTCTGGGGGGCGCAGAGGCCAAGGCAGGCCCTGGGGAGCGGAGAAGGGGAGGACTGGCTTCCAGTTGTTCGTTATTCACTGGTGATTTCTGCACTCACTGCTCCTCACCAAGGGGCTGGCACTGTACTTGGGCTGGACGTCACTGAGGCGGTGGCCTAAAGGGCCAGGCTAGGAGGCTGGCAGTATGGGGGTCATTTCGGGGCGACCCTCCTTCTTCCTGGAAACTACTACCTGATTCAGGGGCTCCATCTGATCTTCATTCCTGAATTCTCACCTGTCCATGGACCTCAAACATTCCCAACTCAAAAGATGCTCCCTCGTCCTTCAGGGTGGCTGAGCAGGTGATGAGTCACCGTGTAGCATCCTGACCCCCGTGCCCTGCCACCTGCCTGCCCCGAGCCCAGCTCAGATCAGAAGCTCATCTGATGAAATCCACTTGCAATCCAGCCCCGTCTGTACTCAGCAGGAGTGTGGCCAGCACAGCCTCTGGTGGGGACCGTCAGGCCCTATGCAGGACACTGCACGGGGGCAAAGGGTCTAGGAGTTCCTGGGAGGAACGCACACCCGTCTACAGGCAGCTGGGGCTCTGACATCTCCAGGCCCATGGCCTTACCCGTCCCGTCCACGGACCTGGCACGAGAGCCTAAGTGGGTGCAGCCTGAGGCCCGTCACAGAATAAGCTGTTCCTCAAGTAAGGTGTCTGGGCGCCTGGGGAGAGGTGGACTTTCAAGTTTCCTCTTACATCTTTGCCATAATTTCTATTTTGGACCCATAGCTCTTGGTTTCCTCAACACCCTCGTTTTGGAGACAGTGCTGGTAATTCCTGGGGTTGTGCAGGACACCCACAGTGTGTCTTCTCTCCACCTCTCCAGGCACAGGTCCACACCGGAGCTGTGGTTTGACGTAGAGGGACAGATGTCTGTCACTCCCCAGGGGGCAGAGAGGTGCAGAGAAGCGCAGTGCTCAGTGGCGTGTGGGCTGTGCTCTCTCCTCCCAGAGCCCCGGTGCAGGGGACTGAGGCAGGGGCCCACACCTGGCATTCTCCCACTGAACATGCGTTCTTGCGAACGCCTCTCCTGTCCAGGCAGCCAGGCAGGCCAGCAGGCAGGCCTCAGGCAGAGGGCATGTTCGTAAAACACAATGAGGCAGATAAATACAGGCTGACGTACCAGACGACCGCTGCCCCTGGGTCTCAGGAAAGCACAGGTAGGAACACAGAATGCAAAGTGGCCCCGAGGACCCGGAGGGCTTTGTGTTTATCAGGATAAAGTGTGCCTTTAGTGCCGCAGCTTCTCCACCAAGGTAGTCGAGGCAGGCACGGGCCTGTCCACGGGAAGGGAAGGAAATGCACACACGGGCCCAGAGCCGGTGTCACCTCGCTGTGGGGATGCTGCAGCCTGTGGCTAGTGGTGCAGACCTCTGTGCTCAGGCAGTGAGCTCTCTGCCGTGTGGAGTGTTCCGGGAGAGCGTGCGAGCCAGGGGCGGGAGGCCTTGGATGCATGAGGGAGCGCGGGTTGGAAAAGTGGCCTGCTTATCTGAAGAATTAAAGGTGCCCTGAAAGGAGTACTTTGGCCAAGGTGTGTGTCCGGGGCTCCTCAGGTCCGGTTACGCCCGAAGTCTGGCCTCATTGCCCAGCCCTGCCCCCTGTGCAGTCCGCGAGGGACGCCAGGGATAGTTTCTGCCCTGTTCGCCACTGTGTCCTGTGGGCCTGTGCAGAGCCCGCAGACCACAGGCGGAATGGAGGGCGGGGCCTGGCAGTCTGCCTGGGCGGGTGAGCCCGTTTCCCTGGTCATGGGGCCCCGGGCCTCATCTTGTAAGGCTCCCTTCCCAGACGGGCAGCCAGAGCCCCGTGTTTCCCACTCAGTTCCTGCTTGTGACAGATGCTACGTGTGCGAAGCAGCAGGGACTCAGTGCTGTTTGGGGGTCCCTGGGTCTCCCCAGCACGGGGGAAGGGCTGCCTTCTCAAGTTAGAGGAGAGGCTGGATGTCCACGGTGGTACACAGGGCAGCACTTCTTCCCCGCGGCCCTGCTTCCCCATGCCGGTCATGGTGGGGGCAACACTGGCCCCTGGCGAGGTCACCGCCCCGTCGACCTGGAGGGCACACAGTCTGTTCCACCCCTGACAGCAGGGCAGCAGAGCCAGAGCATAGACTGGCGCGGGAGCCCGGCTGGGGCTGCGGTACCCGTCACGGACAGATGGGGGACTGGGCACCGCCGAGCCTCCCCCGCTCCTGGAGGGTCCCCTGAGCTTCGGCGAGCTCCCTGGGCTCACATGGCAGGGCCCCAGCCTCTGGGGGAGGGGGGGGCTCCTGTGGCTCACCGTCCCTGTGGCATCCTATCCCAACGAGGGCAGGCGGCAGGGCCTTGGCCAGCACAACCCCATGAAGCAGACACAGCCATTCTGAAGACTCCTGTTGAGTCTTCCAGGGGACACAGCCTCAACCTCCCCTAGTGGGAGCAGCGGTGTCCTTGCTCAGGACACAGCGTCTGTGGGAGATGCGTGTGGAAGCTATTGACCTTGCTGCAAATGTCCGAGGACATTAAAGTCTGCCAGCATCGCCAGCCCAGGGACGGGAGCTGTGGCAGACAAGTCGGGTCTTTGATGGCCAGCTGTGCCTGCAGCAGCGTCATGTCCTGGGGCGCATCTCAGAGGGGGCTGGGCCCCGCTCTGCGGGGGCCATCGGGCCATCCAGTGACCAGTGCTGAGCTGACACAGGGCACACGCCGGATGGATGTGCCGTAGTCTCCATACTCACTTCCCTGAGCCCCTGCCGCATGAGGTGTCCAGCCGGCCGTGTGCTCCACGAAGCCCCCCAGGGTCCCCTGCGCCACCTTTTCTGTGGACACAAGCGTGCCGACCACATGGAATTCAACTGCATTGTTCCCCTTCATTTCCTCATACTCGTACGTTTCTCCCACCCCAACACCTTTTTGTGTGTGTGTGTGTGTGTGTGTGTGTGAAATTTCGGAAGCGGTTCTCTTAGCAACCGGAAAAACGCACACTTAATTGGAGCCATGGCAGCAGATGCGCTGGGTGGCAGAGCCCGCTCCCTGGGGCGCTCCAGGAAGACCTCTCCCTCCCTGTGGACACAGCCCCGCTGCACCTGCCGCGGAGTGCCCCTGCTCCCGGCCCTCCTCTGTGGGTGCTCTCCAGACAGAACTTTCTGCATTGGTTTTCCCAGACTTCTGTCGGGGTGGAAATGCTAAAGAAATGTGTGAAGTCACTCTGAAGATGCTCATTTTTGCCAGCTGCATGGAATTGGGGCAAGCCGTAGCTGGGTGGAAATTTAATTCTTTTATCTCTCTTTAAAAAAAAAAAAAAGGATTGGTGGGGGGGGGGTCCTGTTTTCTCCAGGGTATTTACCGTGATGCGCGTGAGCCAGGGAAGTAACTGCTATTTGTGTCTGATTCTTTCAAACGGAAATCTGGGTCATGTGCAGAAACTCCAGGATGCTCTCGCCCAGCTAACGTGGGTCTGGCATGAGGCTTACACAGAACGGGGGTGCCTTATCCCTTTGACTCGCTCACCGCATCTGCTGGCAGACAAACAGCTTTAGAGAAAACTTGGCTTTTTCTTTAAAAATAAAATGAGGAAAGCACGGTGCCTCCTATTTCACCCGAGGCACATTTGAGCAGAGGGGGCTGGAGTACCAGCCCTGAGTTTCCATGAATAACTGGGGCTCAGGCTCGCAAATGCCTCCCCAGCGTCTGCCGGCACCAGGAAGCTTGATTCCCGTTAACCGCCTCCCAGACGCTCTGATCACAAAAGGAGAATAGCGCTGCTCACATGACGGGCACGGGCAGAGGCAGCCGGGTCTGAGAGCGCCCCGGTCTGCGCGCAGTTGGTGCCCAGCTGACAGACGGAATATGGGGTGGGCTTTGTCGCCGGCGTGCCGGGTCTGGCATGCCCAGCTATGCTTGGAGGCATGCAGTGCCCAGATGCCTGCCACTGCTCCCCGGGTCCGAGCCGCCCCAGCGCCGCGGGGCCGGGCAGCGCCCCCCGCCTGCCTCCCACCCGAGAAGGTTATATAATGAGCGGACTGCTGCCAAAGTCGGAGGGAAAATGAAGTCTTTGTTAAATGCCTTCACCAAGAAGGAAGGTAAGGAGACAGCTTAGGGACATGTGCATGGAGACGCGCGGTTTCTTCCTAGCTCTCCAGGGAGAGGAGGGCGCCAGTGCCTCCTGAAATTGCTGGTTGTTCATTCCCGTCGTGAAGGGAATAATTACTTCTGGTGTGTGAGGGGGTTTGTTGTGCTTGGTCTGGAATTTTAACCCACTCGAAGGTGCTGTTTTAATTTATTTTTTAAGTCTTGAGTGCCTGGTGGCTGAATTGCATTCTGCAGTGTGCATCCGTGGTGGCTCTGGGGGGCACGTTAGAAACTAAGTCCTATGGGAAAGAAAGCAACTTTTGACCGTAGTCGTCCACTACCTGGAGGCTGCCGAGCGCTTGCTCAGGAATGAGGGCGGCCAGGACCCACTGCTAGCCACACCGGCGGGGTGGACGCTCTCACGACCACTTCTCGGCTCTCCTGGGCTGTCCCCAGGTTGCAGCTTCGTGGAATGGATGAGAAATGCAGTGTGGCAGACTTTAAAAGTGCATATGCTTTCTGTCATAGCTTGTGTGATTTTTATTGTGGGAAAAAACGTATAAATAAATGCATGTAAGACAGCTAAGAAAATATCCACCCACTTGGAGTTTGCAGATTTGCCCAAGAGAAGGAAACAGTTGGGTGGAATATTAATCATTTTCCAACAGGAAAAGTTATTTTAAATCTTTAGGAGTTATTCTGCGCCCCCCTTCCTCCCCCACCTAAAATCGCCATGTCCACAGTGGCTCCAGTTGGTTTTGTCAGACGGAGAGCTCTCGTTTTATGAAATCAGGTTTATGAAGATGTTAGTTTGGAGGACTTCGGGAGACGATTCCCTGCCAAAGCCATAAAACAAACACGGGGAAAAGATTTCCAATTAAATCGCACAGGAAACTAATTTAATGTGAGCCTTGGTAATTTAGCGAGATAATTTTCATTAGATGTTCACCCTAACGTCACCTGTGCGATTCCATGTGCGCGGCTCGCTTGGGCCTTGGGGCGCAGTGTGTGTGGAGCCCTCCCAGCTCTGGTGTCCCTTAACCTTCCTAAGGCAACTGCCCACGGGAATGTCTGCCCCTCTCCAGTCGCCCACGCAGAGAGCCCTCCCCTGCCTGAGTCTTCGGAATTCATATCAAACACAGCCTTGTCTGTGGTCGTTTGCTTAATGTTTTTAGCCCAAATCCACCCTCTGGTAGTTTGACCTTTGTCATCCATGCTCGCCTGCACATTTCCGTTGGGGGTGTGGAGTCAGGGCGCCCGCGTACTGCCCGCCCTTGATGTCCCCTCTCAGCCCTGGGCAGGGCTCCACCCAAATTCCGTCACTTACGGTCGAGGGCACTCCTAACTCACCCAGATACAGGTCAGCAAAACAGAACCGGCTGCCTCGTCGGGAAGCTGGGAGGCCCGGCGTGGATCCGTGTAGATGAGCATGGGCACGTCCTGGTCTGGGGGCACCCCTCAGAGCTGGGGTTCTCCTCCCTGCAGTTCACATGGGCCCTGGCCTGCCCCCGGTGGGGCAGTGAGGGTGCTCCGGGAGGCTGCTGAGGATGACCCGGCGCCGAGGGGTTCTGTCTGTGGCTGCCCCTCCAGCCGGCCATCTCTGAGTGGGGATGACTCTCTGAGACTGCTGCCGGCCCTTCCCAGGGCTCCGCTTTGTCAGGGGGCCTCAGATCACCCCAACACCGACAGCCCTAAATGATGAGCGTTCTCATTGTGGAGTCTCTGTGGCCTCTTGTCTACTCAGTGGGTGAATGGGTATGTTCTCCCTCGTAACCAGTAAAAAACACAAACTCAGACTTTTCCCCAAAATGAGAATCTTCTAGTGGGTGGGTGAGGCTGTGACTGATTCCCCAGTGGGCTGAGCCCCTCAATTGGCAGCCCCTCTTGCTCTAGAAACAGGTCCGCGCAGGCCCCCAGCCTCCGTCCCGTGGCAGAGCGTGGCCATGTGCCACCCCGACAGGGCGGCTTCCCAGAGGGAACGGGTTGGAGCCGGGGCACACTGCTGCCTCGGAAAGCGTGCTCCCCTCCCCAGCTGTCCTGCCCCCAGCCGGGATTCCAAGTGCATGTCCTCAAGCAGCCTCGTGCCATTTCCGGGCGGCTTCCTGCCATCTCTGCCTTCCCAGGACAGCCCTGCATCCTAGGGAGGCAGTGAAGCAGTGCACTGGGCCACTGCTGTCCCCATGAGCCCTGTCAATGCCACCTCAGTCCCCATGAGCCCTGCCAGTGCCTCCTCGGTCCCCATGAGCCCTGCCAGTGCCACCTCTGTCCCCATGAGCCCTGCCAGCACCACCTGTGCCCCCGTGAGCCCTGCCAGTGCCACCTCTGTCCCCAGTGAGCCCTGCCAGCACCACCTCTGTCCCCATGAGCCCTGCCAGTGCCACTTCTGTCCCCATGAGCCCTGCCAGCACCACCTGTGCCCCTGTGAGCCCTGCCAGTGCCACCTCTGTCCCTAGTGAGCCCTGCCAGCACCACCTCTGTCCCCACAGCCCTGCCAGTGCCACCTCTGTCCCCTGTGAACTCTGCTGTCCAGCAGGGGCGTGGGCCGGTAGCAGGGGGTTGGGGCCATGCCCAGCACCTGTCCTCAGCTTCTGTAAAGTACTTCTCCACAGCCTCTGATCTTGGGCACCCGGGGGCAGTAGATTGCCCAGGACTTTGTCCTGAGCCACCTGTGACGTCTCTTTGGGATGCAGAGATGCCCGTCTCCTAATCGGCTCCCAGAGGCTCTGCGTGGCTCCAGCCTGTGGGCTGACAACCCTGGCCTCAGACAGCACACGCCTGAGAGCTGGGCTGGCTCAGTGCAGAGCGCGCGCACCGTACTGCTGCTGGGATAGCTGTTGGCTGCCACAGGCCCAGAGGCGGCACGCGTCCCTTGCTGCCAGGCGTCCTCAGCAGCTTCCTTCCCTGCAGCTTTGGGGGCTGCTTTTCAAAAGCCTCTTCTTGGAAAGGACACTTTCTGGCTCTGGCTCTGGCCTCGGAGCAGCCCGGGACTGCAGTGTGGATTCCTGGCCTCACGGCCCCCATGGGCAGTGTCCTCGTGCTGAGTCCCTGGGCATGCTGAGCTCGGCAGAGCAAGGCCTTGCCTGTGGTCTGGACCTGGAGAGAAGCCAGGGAGGCATGCCCACCTGCCCCCGTTGCACGCCGCAGGGTCCTGGTTTGGGGAGGGAGGGAGGGGTGTGGTTGGGGCTGAGGCAGACTAATTCTGACCAGACTTGGAGGCCCTGTGAGTGTCCGGGGCAGTTGTGACTAGTCCTACAGAGCTGGGGGCTCACACAGCAGACGTTTATTATCTCCATGTCCTGGAGGCTGGAGGCGGAGACCCAGGGGTGGGCAGGGCCGGCTCCCCTGAGCCTTTCCTGGGCATGTGGATGCAGTCCTCTCCCTGGGTCCTCAGGTGGCCATCCCTGTGTGCGTGTCTGTGTCCTGACCTCTTCTGATGAGGACGCCAGGGCCTCCCTGTGACCTCATTTACCATAATCACCTCTGTAAAGACCCCCACCTCCAAATACAGTCACATTCTGAGGTGCCAGCACATGAACTCCACGGGGACGCATGCAGCCCATGGCAGGGGCCAAGCTCAGGTCGTGGTGAAGTGGACCTGCCTCACTGTGGCTGCCTCAGTGTCCTGACTGTGCTGTGAGATGGGGTGGCTATGCTCACACGTGTCTCCTGGCTGCAGAGGGAGTGGGCGCTGGCCTGGATGGAAAGCAGACCCCGAGTCCCTTCCATCTCAAGCATTAGCTTGAACCCCTTAAAGTGGAGATGTTCTCAGTCTCCACCCACCTGCTTCTGTGTTGGGGTGCATCTGCACACTGCGGGGTCCTGTGTGGGTTTGGCACAGAACTCACACCTGGCCGCGTGGGGTGGTGGTGCACGCGGGCCTGTGTCCTGCCCGGCATGGACAGGGCAAGCACACACTCACCTCCTCTCCCATTCTCTCCAACCCAGTGCCCTTCCGAGAGGCCCCCGTGTACTCCAACCGCAGGCGGCGGCCTCCCAACACACTGGCCGCTCCCCGGGTCCTGCTGCGCTCCAACAGTGACAATAACCTCAATGTCAGCGCTCCCGACTGGGCCACCTGCCCCGCCACCTCCCACCGCAGCCTCTCACCCCAGCTGCTGCAGCAGATGCCCAGCAAGCCCGATGGGGCCATCAGGACCATCGGGAGCTACGTGCCTGGGCCCCGCAGCCGGTCCCCGTCGCTCAACAGGCTGGGTGGCACCGGCGAGGATGGCAAGAGGTCCCAGCAGTCCTGGCACATCGGGTAAGGAGCTACTGGGCGTGGGGGTGCTCCCGTGGGGACCAGTCGTGGGAAGCCCTCCGTGCACGGGGCTCGTGGTTCCTAAAACCCTGGCCTTGCCCTTGGCTGAGCAGAATGCCTTTTTTACTCCCGTCTGGATGCTTTAAAACCAGAGTTCTGCCCCCTGCCTGCTCCGACTGTCCTGAGAGTAGTGAGGGCCCAGGGCCGTTGCCTAAGCACTGTGGCCCAGATGTCTGCTCAGGGCAGGTGCAGGAGGCCGGCTGAGCTTCTTAGGGTGGCTTGAGGCTGCTGCTGGCATTTGGGGACACGTGTCCTTTCCTTGTGGGTCCTAAACTTACTTGAAAGGTGAACACAGGGGGCTATGCCACCAGCCTGCCCCGTGCTGAGTTCTTCCAAATGCCACGTTTCACACAAAGGCACCTTATCTGAAGGTGATGCGCACACACAGAGCAGTGAGAAACCCTGGACCAGACGGGAAAAGCAAGGCTCGGTGCCCAGCCAGGGCACAGAGACCGAGGAGCCCAGCAGCCGAGGAATGGCCTCAGCCGCCCCCGTCGTATCGCCCACAGCTGGTGCACGGAAGGCGTCTTGAGTCTGTGCAGCAGCCCCAGGTGGCAGAACCCCATCCTCCCCCTTTTCTAGATGAGGAGATAAGGCCAGTGTAGCTCAGACTAAGCGTGGACCCCCTCCGTGGGCATCTGACGGTGGGGTCTTGGCCTTCCTGCCCTCCATCTGCTCAGGACACTGTCCCCCTCGTCTCGCTGCGCTTAGACTTTTTCAGGCACAGCTGGGGTTCCCTGGGGGTGGGCTCACTGCCAGGGCCTCCGGGGGTGGGTTTGGAGCTGGGTGGAACCATTGGACCCTCTCAGTTGCCGCTGCGCTCCAGCCCCCTGCGCACTCACGCGGGGCTGTTCGCGTGTCGGCTCACCTTGCCCCTGTCCTGTGAGGCGGGCCCAGTATCCTCCCATTTCACAGATGGCAGGACTGAGCCCTGGGCTCATGATGCCAGCGTGTCGCTGGGGCGGGGCTCTGACCAGGCTCCTGGTCCCCGAATCCTCAACATGGGACTCCCGGGGCTTGTCCTCTCCTGAGGCGGGAGGGCCTCCACGGAGGGCTGCGGACCTGTGTCTTCCTGGCTGGCACTGGTCTGGGGTCAGGTTTGAGTGTCCCCGCTGGTCCACATGTCACCAGATCCCCATCCCACCCCCATCCGTGTTTCCTCCCAGGGCTCGGAACTTGGGTCCCCCAAGCCTGCTGCGGCCCCAGCTAGGATCTGGGGTGGTGGGGAGTGGGAGGGGTCTGCCACGTCCCCACGGCCTGAGGGCTCTGTCCTGCCCGTGCAAGCTTGGGGTGTGTTTGGGCTCGGGCTACAGGCAGAGAGCCCGGTGGGGGGGTCATGCTTCACGTGGCCACAGACGTGGGCTGAGTGCTGTGACCAGCCGCCGCGCCCAAGAGTGCGGGGAGAAGGTGCCGGGGTGACCCGCCCCCCCCCAGCCCGCCTCGGAGCCTCGCCTGCAGACACTTCCCGCTGCGCCTGTTCCTCCACCGGAAGGGATCCGGCTCCTGGCTGTGGTCTAGATTCTCCCTCTGAGTCACCCCCAGGGAGAAGTCCGAGGCGCTAAGAACGGTTTAAAGCTGAATTAAAGAATTCCCCTGAGGCAGCAAATTCCACTTCACACCGTTCACTAGAATTATGACCATAATTTTAAAAAGAGCATGTCCCGGGCTCCCAGCATGAAGTCTAATAAGATACCAAAGGCGTTGTGGCCAGGGACTTGCAGAAGCTGCCAGCAAAATCTTGCTTGTGGAGAGAGAGCGCCGGGGTGCGTGGCACGGCCCCTGCCTGACTGCCCTGGGCTCCTGAGCGGCGGGGTTTCCGGAGCCTGCGGTTGTGTTGGTGAGGTAACTGCAGCCTCCAGTCTGCCCTGAATGCCGGCAGTCAGGACTTCTGGGTGCAGGTGCTCGCCTCCACTGGGTGGGAACACTTACTGAGCACTTTGTGCCTAATCTCTGGTGACTATGAAATGAGGGTCACGGGAAAACCAGCCCCCTTGGGTTGTTCTCGGAATGAATGAGTTCATGGCAGCACCTGGTACACAGCATGTGCACAGTCCAGGGTGGCCCTTAGATGAAGCTGGGATTAGATGATTGCTGGCACTTGGCTGGGCCTGTTCCCTTCGTCACCCAGAACTGTGGGCAGGGTAGCCAACCACCCAGGTTTCCTGGGACCGAGGGGTGCCCCAATGCTGGGCTCTGGGGCAGCCAGCACCCACCCTTGCCAAGTGGCACCCTGACTGCCGGTCCTGCCTCTCTGCCATGGTCCTGGCCTCCTCCCTGCCCATCCGTCCAGAGCCTGCCTGTCCATGCCCATCTGCTTAGGAGCCGCCTCCCCGGCCTATGACAGTGGCTGCACCAGGACAGGAGCCCTTGTCACTGCTTGGGGCATTACCCTAAGGCTCTGGATCCCTGCTGGGGCCTGCCAGGCACCCCAGCTTCCCCCAGGGCACAAGGATAGTGGTGGGCACTTGAGTTGCACGGTAGGCTGTCTGCTTCCCAACTGGGAAATCACAGTCTGGCCTTTCACACCATGCCCGGGCATGGAAATGGCTATACAGGCCACTGGTGCTGGGGGTGCCAGCATGCAGGGACCCTAGCACAGCCCTGGGCCTTTGGGGGCTCAGGAGGTGGCTGAACCCCTCCACTCCGTCTTTGTGTTCACAGCCCAGAGCCCAGCCCCATCTGGGGGCACCCAGCCCCATCTGGGGGCACACAGACCCTGGCCAGCACTATGCCTGGGGAACTCACAAGGAGAATGCGGGCTCCCAGCCTCGGGGTGGCCCAGGGTGCCCCTGGAGCCCGGGAGGTGTGATGAGGACACCCCCCGTGTTATGGGGGGAAAGCCACATGCCCACACATGCCCCCTTCACCAGAGCCCGTCTCCCATCGCCCAAGCAGACCCTATCCATACTGCTTCCAGCTCTGCTTCCGACCCGCTGTGTGACTTTGTACAAACCACTCGACCATTCTGTGCTTTAATCTTCTCATGTAAAACGGCACTAATAGCTTGTGATGAGGATGAACTGGAATGCAATACCTGTCAGGGGTGAGACAGAGTCTGGCTCATAGTCAGCTCCTCAGAGGTGCCTGCTTTTCTCAGCTGTCACTGTCACGGACTTTCTAGAAGGATCCTCTGGCTGCTGCCAGGCAGGCACTGGAAGGGATGGGTGCCGGCATCGGAAAAAAGTCTGGCCTGGGCTAAGTGGCAAGGGAAGTGGAGAGAGACAGAGCGTGCTGGGCACAGAGGGGATTTGCCCCCCAGCTCCCACCCCCACCTTGTCCCGCCTTACCCCCCCTCCCCCCACTGGCCCTAGTGAAGGCCGGCCACTCCATCTCCCCTCTCTCTGGCAGAGCCCATTTCCTAAACTCCTACGTGAGACCCCAGAAACCTGTGAGGGGTGCATCACTGCGGCCAGAACCAGCCTGGGGCCAAACCCTCGGGTGCAGATGGAGAGGGGCCGTGCCTCCCCAGCTAACCAAGTCCCTGCCCGGGTTCCTGCTGCCGCTGGCTCCCCGGCTCCCTCCCCGACCTGGGCCCCCAGGGAGCCCCTGCTCACTAGAGGGCTGGCCCTAGTGCAGGCGGAGAAAGGGGGTCCAGGTACCACAGCGCCATCGCGCCCTGCCTCGGGTATAAAGCTCTGCGCGCGCCTGGGATGGCGCCCTCTAGTGGCGGCCACTGGCATGACTGGCACGTGTTCCTAAGACCCTGCCTAGGAAGGGCTTTTTCTGTGTCCACCTGCCCCATCGCCCACCATCGTGTGGAGAGGAGACGCTGGGGTCCTACCAGGACCCCTCCCAGCGACCCAGGGGGCTGACTGGCTCTCGCCTTGTTTAGACCAGCTCTTGGTATATTTCTGCAAGTCCGGGCAGCGGGCCCTGAGGTCTGCCCTAGCCTCACTGGCACGAGGGAGCCCTGAGTCCCCCACCATCCCATGAGCGTTTCTGGGGTGGATTCAGCTCAGCCAGTGGAAGGCTTCATGCTCTCGAGTTCAGGCAGAGATTAGATGCAACCATCCCAGGAGGGTCCTGGTGCTGGGCGAGCCGAGCCAGCTTCGAGCCTGTGCCCCCGGCCCCTGAGCAGACACTTCAGTTCCTGAGTGTCCCGGGAAGGACCCCCCAGCCCAGAGAAAGCACCTCAAGTCCAGGAGCAGGCTGGGTCAGACAGCAGAACCTTTAGATGGAGCCACGAACTTCAGAACCAACCCCGGCCCCTTCTGTGGAGCGGAAACAGGTTCCAGAGGCCCTAGGGCAGGGGATATCCACCTTGTGCTGCACACCCCTTCTGGGGCTAAGCCCCCACCACGCCAGCCTGTGGGGTGGGTGCTCAGGCTTCTGTCCCCTTCTGCGAGTCTTCTCCCTGCCTCCTGGGATGTGGGGACCAGGTCCCCAAAGCTTTTCTCCCCCCCCCAGCTGTGGAGCAGAGACCCGGTTTCCTCAGTGAGAACCATGTGCAGAGGGCAGCTGTCCTGTGCCTGTCCTGACCCAGAGACGGGGAGGGACCCCAGCTGGCAGGGTGGGGGCAGAGCAGGGACTGCCAGGGTCAGGGACAAAGTCGGGGAGTCCCCTGCACCTGCCTGCCCCCCCACCCACCTGCTGTCAGCACGTCTCAGGCCAGAAGTGGACTCCCAGGTATATGTCTCCCACCTGGCAGGAAGGGAGGGCTGGGCAAAGGGGGCCCACCTGGCAGGCTGCCGAGGAAGTGGGGGCCAGGCACCAGCAGGCTGCCCCCCCGCCTGTCTCCTTCTCTCCTTCCACATTTGGGGACATTCATTCTTTGCTCCGTCAGCTGGTTGCATGCTAGGCGCTCAGCCTACAGAGGTGAACGCCATGCCCCCACCCCAGAAAGGAGTGGGGAGACATGTCAGAACTCACAGTTGATGTAGTTGAGGACATGGGGGTGCAGAAGCCCCTAACAGGCCCCAGGAGTGAGAGCTTATGCTAGTCAGCGTTCAGACTCCTGTGGGGAAGGTGAGGGGCTTGGTGGAGGCGGGCAGATCCGAGTGGAGCAGGGGCAGGCCTGCTGGGCCTCAGGGAGGGGCCAGGGTCCCACGTGACTGGGAAGGCAGTGGGAAGGGATGGGGAGAGGTGCGAAAGGCTCCCCAGTATGCACTGGTTGTCCTCATGCCAGAACATCCTGATGAGGGTCCCCCGCCCACAGCACCCCTGGTAGGGCCTCGCAGGGAGGGAGTGGAGTGTGGGGCTCTCCTGCCAGAGCGACAGAGGCAGGGCGGAACCGTGAAGGGCTGTGGGGCCCAGGGCTGCAGCAGCCTCAGGGCTCTTGCATTTCCTCCTGGCCCTGGTCAGGGGTGACTGCAGGGTCTGGGCTTTTACACTGAAGACACGCAGCTGCCAGTGGATGGACGGCCGGGGTGTGGGGCCTGCTGTGCGTCCTCTTCTCCAGAGCCCCAGGCCAGCAACTCCGGAGCAATGCCCCCCACCCCGGTCACTGTGAGCCGGGGACCTGGGGGACACCCGACTTCTAGTAGCCCCCAGGTCTGCCAGGTCCCTGCCCACCCAGGATAGCTGGGAAATGGCTCGGTTCGGTCATCTGTGTCACCGCACAGCCGGCCAACAATTTTCTGATGTTGAGAATTCAGCAGTTTAGCCCTTATACAAAAATAACGAGGTTGGAACTCCATCTGGCTGCTCCCAGTTGGAATGCAAGGAAAATGTTGACAGCTTGGGGTGCGGGAAACTGCACACCCCTCCTCTTTGTGCAGGCAGAGTGAGAGGGCCCCGGCCTGGCCTCCCCAAGCCTCCTCTCCTGAGAGGTCCGCACTCCCGCCCCTGAGCTGTGGAGGGCAGTGGCTCCTGATGTCTGGGCTGCCTAGGAGGCCGGAGGAGGGCACAGGTCATACATGGGGCATTGTGAAGAGACAGTCCTCCTGTCCCCGGGCAGAGTCCATCACTATATGGAGCAGGGAGCCTGCAGCGAGCCCCGGGCTGGGGTCAGGAAGCCGGAATGGGAGGCGAGCTCTGCATCTGTGCACCGAGGCCACTGCTTATGTCCTGACCTGTAAAATGGGCTTTGTGACGCTCAGGTTAACATGGTCCGAGAGGATCTCCAGCACTTGTTTGGGACCAAGCGTCGTGGCTGACGCCCAGAGCCACCATGTGCTCTGGTCTGCAAGGACTCATTCCTGCCTGTCCTGAGACAGAGGCTTGGGCAGGGTTAGGGGGCCACCTGCAAAGTGGCTCACGTTGCAGAGCTGCCCAGGTTGGAGCTGTGACACTTTGACACCTCGGCCCAGTGGCACACGCTGTGGCACCTCTGGCGCCAGCTGGCTGCCACATGCACCTTGTTGCCTGCTCTCCAGCTGAAGCGAGGACTGGTCGGGGCGCCGATGTCTGCATGCACCTGCGCAGAGCGGCTCCTGCCGCCTCATGTCCGGGCCACTCCTGATCATACCCGCTTAGCACGTGGGGAAACTGAGGCTTCCAGACTTGAACTGGTTTGTCCAGCGTCTGATAGTGGTCGCTAGGCTTCTGACAGGGTCATTTTGGAATTTGGGTAGATGAGCGAATAGGTGATGTTTAGATAAGTGGTAAGATGGATGGGTGGACTTCTCTGAGGCTCAGCTTTCTAGGCTGAGCTCAGCCTCCTCACTGACAGTCGTTGAATATGCACAGTGGGCTCCTGGGGCTCCTGGGGCAGCTCCCGGGGGGACCTCTGAGAAGGTGGGCTCCTCATTGGGTCCCTACGCTTTGGGCCTCGCCGCTCCTTCTACTAGCTAAGTGCCGCATGAGCAGGTCTGGCGACGACAGCCTCCTGCTTGGCCCTCTGCCTGTGGGAGAAGCCCCGCTGCCCACCCGGCTCCCCTCATCTGCTCTCCTAGAGCTGGGCCCTGACCCAGGGGCCGGAGGGCCTGCCTGTCCTCTCCCCACCAGGGTTACGGTGAGATGCGGAGACGACAGTGCCATCAGAGCTGCAGTGACGGCCAGCTGGGAGCGGGCTCCTCCCCTCTGCCCCCTCCTCGCCTTCCCTGCAGCCCCACGTGAGGGTCCCGCCCACCACCACTCAGTGCCCGCGCGGCAGGTGCGTCAAGAGTAAGTCAAGCGCTGTTTAAAGGAGGTGGAGGCAGAAGGGGAGTTCGGGCCCCGGTGCGTGACATCCTGCCCTCTGCTGACCCCAAACCTCTTCTGAGCCCCAGGGATCTGGGTGAAGTGGCCCCAGGGGACACTTTCCCTAGCGCAGAGGAATCGGGTCCCCTCACCCAGGACTCGCCTCCCCTGCACTGGGCTCTCCTCTGGTCCTGGGCCACACCAGCGCTGCGTCAGGCTGCATGAGTGAACTTCACGTCAGGCACCTGCAGGCACCCCAGCAGGCTGGCAGGAGGGACCCCTCAGCTAGAGCTAGAGCTGCCCTGGCCTCCCTGCCTCCCTTTCCATCGCAGGCACCTGGCCCCTCTCCAAGTCAGCTGGCTTGGCTGCTCCCCTTGGGCCAGAGGTGGTCACACGTGTGGCTCCTGCGGGAGTCACTGCCCTGAGAGCTCCTGGGGCATCCCGGATAAGTGACATCCATGGAGAGGAAGCATCTGCTCGTTGGGGGAGTCCCAGGGTGGGTGTCCTGTCTGTGCGCATGCACCTGTGGCTGGTCAGGCCGGGAGGGACCCAGTGAGAGGTGATGTGAGGCCACTGGGTGTGCCAGAGTTCACAGGGGCGCCTGTGCCCCCGGGCCTCTGTGCCCTCCATCTGTAGCCTCAGCCTGTTAAGAGAAGGCTCTGCAGGGAGAATGACACCCCTGAGGACAGGGAATGAGGCTTCCCGCCTCCTTCAGTGTCCTCGGAGTCCAGCAGGCGTCCAGGGGAGCTTACGTGGCCAGCCCTGTCCTGTACACCTTGCCAGTCTAGGCTGGGGCACAGACTGAGCCTGGCAGGGCCTCCGGCTTCACACCTGCAGACACGAGCCCGTGTGGGTAGCTCTCAGTCCACACGGTGAGTGAAAAATAGTGCCTGGCCACACCCCTGTGAATTTTTACCAGCGCAGAGCAAACCACGTGGCCCTCCTCGGGCACAGACATGGGCGAGGCACAGAAGGGACGGGGCGGGCTCCCATTAAATCCCAGAAGTGAGTGGTGACATCAGCTCCCAGCACCTCCCTGCAGGCCCGCCTCTCTGGTCCCTGAGCCCACAGCGCCTCCGTGGGCTCCCGGCCTCGGCCTCTGTGGTCTGAGAGGACGGCCACAGGTGGGGACCCCGTTGTTCATGGTCACGAATTTGTGACAGGAGCCTGCCCCCTCCAGGGCCTCAGATGTGGCTCCCTGACTGGGAATCCAGCCCCTGGCTGGTTAACATTCCTCTCATCCCCCCGTGGCAGGGTGGTCTCTCGCTTTCCGACCAGGATGCCAGCCAGCCTGTCCGAAATCCCTGCCCGGATTCATCTGCGTGTCTGTGTTTTCTCTAAAGATCCCATCACGGGAAGAGAACGAGACACGGCCGTTCACAGCTGTTGCTGACGAGATCAAGGGTGGGCGTGCCGTCTTCCCAGCCTCCCGTTGCTGGGATGTGGGGCGTTGCAGGAAACCCCTTTGCACGTGTCTCTGGAACACGCCTCTCCTGCCACCATGTCCCCACCCAGCCCAGTTGGGGGTCACTCACAGTCAGCCTGGAAGTTGGCCGGGGAGCATTTGCTCTTTGTGAAGTGATGTAAAGTGAGAAAGGACTGAGGCACCACGTATGAAATGCCTCCAGGGCCCCCTGGGGAGGGGGGGGCCACCTGCATGGCGATAAAGCTTTTGGCAGAAGGTTCTGGGTGTTCCCTCCCCTGGAGAGGCTGGTGCTCTCGGTGAAACTGATAAAATGTTGGAGACCTGGGGCCTGCCGGAAGGGCTGCCTCTCTGGGGGTCCTTTCGTTTATACTCTATTTTGTTAATTGTGGGAAATTACGTAAGATTTACCATCTCAGCCATTTGTAAGTGCACAGCTCAGTGACGTTAAGCGCATTCACACTGCTGCGCAGCCTTCTGCACCCTCACCCCCAGACCATTCCATCTCCCCAAACTGAAGCTTTACCCCCGCTAAACTCACCCCCGCCAGGCCTGGCACCCACCCTCCTCCTTAGGAACCTGGAGACCTCTGGGGCCTGCTGTGGATGGAGTCCCGCAGGGGCTGGCCTTTGTGTCCAGCTTATTTCACCGCGCTCTGTAGTGTGTCACAATGTCCCCCCATGTGGCCGTGGTGTATCCCGTCCCCTGGCTGGGCCGCATTCTGTTCACCCATTCGTGTGCCGATGGGCCGTTGGGCTCTCCGTCCTGGGGCCATCGTGAACAGGGCGCACACACCCGTTTGAGCGCCCACTCTACCCTCCGGTGCCCCCACAAGTGCAGCAGCCGGAATCCTGAGGGCTTTACCCGTGAACACCATCCCTGGGCCGTTCCACGCCCTCGGCCACGTCCTGACGTGGAGCTCCAGGGCGATCGCTCACAGTGAGGCGTGTGTGGTGAGTGGCCGGGGGTGCAGCCCACCCGGCCTCGGCCTCGGACTGACGCCCACTCTCCGCCCCCCTCAGGCCAGCCTTCCCGCCTGGCGCCAGGGACGCACTGCCCGCCCACGAGCACCTGGAGCCCAAGAGGAAGCTCTACAGCGCGGTGCCCGGCAGGCTCTTCGTCGTCGTCAGGCCGTACCAGCCCCTGGTCGATGGCGAGATCCCCCTCCACCGCGGCGACAGGGTCAAAGGTCAGTGCCCTCCCCACTGCCGGGCCCTCTGCATGTGGGCGTCTAAGGCGTTGCTTCTGTGGGGACCCCTGTGGGAAATGTGGAGCCCTGGCTGCAGAGTGGCCCTCATGTCCACTAGGGACAATGACATGTGCGCATTGAGCGGAAAGAACGGGAGAGGGGCTGACGAGGCTATCGACGGGCAGAGCTCCTTTCCACTAGGAGAACCCGAGAGCCTCAGGGAGAAGTGGCACTGGGGCAGAACCTGTCACAGGTGGGATCTGGGGGTCAGGGGGTGTCCAGTTGGATGGCCCAGCATCCTGTAGGCCTGCAACGTTCCAGGGAAGGATGTCTGCCAGGCTGGAGGGAAGAATTCCCAAAGCAGAATCCTGGCAAGTGTGGTTGAAAACCACTGAGGCCACTATGAATGCCAGGCTGAGGAGTTAGACTGTCCCCACGGGTCCTGAGAGTCGGGGATGGTTTCTGAGCAGGGGATCAGGTAGGTGGGGGCAGCCGAGCCCTGTGGTGCTGAAGGCCACAGGAGGGAGACAGAGGAGTGGCGGGGGTGGGCTGCCAGCCACGTGGGGGCAGCTGGACTGGTGGGCAGTGCCACATTGTGGCACACCACACATGCCCAGCCCCACCTGGGCCTGTCTCTGGAGGACAGGCTTTCAGAAGACACACGGAAGGGCACTGAAAGCATGCCCCTTAGAGGGCAGTAGGCCAGCTTCAAATCCCGCCTTCCACACTGTCAGCCCTTGGCCCCGAGCTGGTGATGAGCTCGGTTCCCTGCTCCACGCTGTGCGGTGATCTGGCCGACGTCCACCAGCTCCCAGATCTCTAGTGGCAGGTGCTGCCCCAGCCCCGCCCTGGCACCTGGCCATCCAGCTGCAATACATCGGACCATCTGGAGCACCAGCAGGTCCCAAGGGCTCTTTCGATTTCTATCGCTTTTCTTCACCTTAGAGCATTTCTAGTTTCATACTCAGTAGTTTCCCCCTCAGTGACGTAAACCGGGGGCTCTATAATGTCCCTTAAGGTGTCTCGTTCCCCTTGTGAATTTCTTAATTTCAGAAATTGTGTATTTAAGCTCTAGCATTCCCATGTGTGCTTTTATCATTTATTTTTATTTGCCAAGACTTCCTATTACTCTGTTGAGATTTTTCACTCACTGAAAGCACGTGCTGTCTTATGACGCTGTGAACTGGTGTCATCGCTTTGAACCCTGTGTGTTAGTCCCGCCCCCAGGGTCACCCCCTCGCTGCAGGAGTGCGGGGTGAGCGAGAGCCCGCCTGTCTCCCTGGGGACAGAAATCACAGACCTTATTCCAAAGCTCGCCCCTCAAAGGATCGGCAGCTCCTGGTGAGGAGCAGAGACCCTCTCGTCAGGAATTCTCTCCCCCGCCTCAAGGGGCTGCCACAGAGGCAGGGGAGCTGGCTGCCTGGGAGGATCCTGGCAGCAGGGGGGGACCGGGGTCCTGGGGATAGCCTCACACCTCCCGAGCTGGGCCGCCAGATCGTTTCATTCAGATCCGTCCTGCACGGCCCAAAGGGCAGGCCTTAATGCTCCCAGGAGGCAGCTGGGCCCCTTGTACCCAGAAGCACCTCCCAACCTATGTCTCCTAAGATGAGGGCGCCCAGGATCAGGGGCGCGCCTGCTTGGACTGCCCCAGGGATGCATGTGTTCAGGGAAGCCCAGGATGGCTTGACATTCAAATGGCCTAGATGTGCCTTCCCACTGGGGATTCAGGGCAGAATCAGGGAAACCTGGGACTCAGGTTCTTCCAAACTGTGGGCTCACTCCCCTGTCTCAGATAGGTCCTTCCTCAGTGGCCCAGGAGGGGTGGGGTGGTTGAGGGCACGGTGGGTACCCACATAGTGGCAGCACTGGCCAAGCCCGCCGAGTTTCCAAGCCAGCCTGGGGCGGCTGGATGTAACCGCTGTCCACGTTGCAGGGGACGGCGGTGTGTCCCTGGAGGGGCCCGGATGGTAACTTAGGAGGAGGACAGCTAGACGGGGCGCCCTGTTGACCAGTTTCCTTCAGCTGTGGTCTCAGCGCCTGTTGGGCTTGTGAGGACGGGAGGGTAAATAGTTGGTTCTCCGGGTGTGAAATGCTCACTTTTCAATGACTTAAATCAACAGCTTATAGCGAGCCCAGCCCAGTCCCTCTTGGCCCCCGGAAGAAGCGAAGTGGCCTTTCATAGCCACGAGGAGGGCGCTGGCCTGCACCGCCTGTGGGCAGGGCCCTTCCCCGCCCGGGGCGGTGTGCTGAGAGCGCGCCGGGCCAGGTGCCTGTGCACCTAGTCGGCTGCTGGGCTGCGCGGTGGGGAAGGAGCCAGCTCCCCGGTGTGTGGAGGAGGTGCCGCCAGCACTCGTCAGCTGGGAGGGCGCGTGTCTGCTTCACTTCGGCCATTTCTTCCCATTATTAGGCAAACCCATAAAAAGTTGGTAGTTTCTGTTCTTTGGACCTCCAAGTGTCATGGGTCCCCTTGCTCTCCCCGTGGCCTTTGAGATCAGAAGGATAGGGGACACGTCTGTCGCCCAGGCCCCTTGCTCTGCAGTTCTGATGCCTTCGGACCCTGAGTAATTTAAAGATCAAGATGTGCAGAGATTGTATTCCTTCCCTGTTGTGCAGCCACATTCGGAGGGACCCAGGTGCTGGGGGCACCCCCAGCCCAGCAGCAAAGGCCTGGGCTATAGACACCTTCTCTTGGCTCACTGCTGCAGGCTGGGCTCCCACAACCAATGTGTCTGCCCAGGTGGTGCCTGCAGGGCCCTTGGGTCCTTGTGAAGTCCCCCTGCCCTGTGTCCATAGCTTGTGCCACTCAGCCATGCTCAGTGTCACTGAAGTTTAAGAACAAACGTGCCTCATTCTCCCAGTGGGTGTTTACGAGGGCCCTTCATGAGTTTCGGCCGACTGGGAGCACCCAAGCCCGGCCCAGCACCTGCCCTGCAGGCTGGGTGGCCATGTCCATGTGCCTGCGCTTCTCTTCCCCTCTGTGCTGTGCAGAGCGGCCCCTTCTCTCTCGGGGGATCGGCAAACCCCTGCCCCTCGCCAGCATCCCTGTGACCAGTGGGTTCTTGATGAACTAGCCCTCTTGCCGCAGGCCAGGACGCCCACCGCAGCACTGGCAGGGCACGCCCTGCATTTGGCCCTTTGCGCTTGGAGCCCAGGCAGTGCCCCACAGGCGTCAGGATCTCCACTGCTTCCCGTCTGCTGATGTGAATTCCCTCTCCTCCAACTGGCTTAAAGGTCCGGCAGACCTAGATGTTTTGCCCCCTCCCCAGCTTGAGAGGGTCATACGTGACCTTACTGTCCCCCGTCCCCATTCAGGTGGCCTGTCCCTCCAACTTTCACACCTGAGATAGTTGATGGCAGGGACCCAGCTGGGACACAGGGAGATGGGACAAAGGAGCCATGTGGTGTGTGGTGTAAGGCAGATGCCAGGTCGTCCGGCACCCTCCCCCACTGTCAGCAGCAGAGGGGACCTGGGGACAGCAGAGGCTCTGCCCGCAGCACTTTCCTCCTCGGGGGACACTGACCAGGTCCCCTCGTCCATAGCAGAAGGAAGTGTGGAGCGCTGACCCCCTCCCTCTGCTACCCCCCCTTGCTCACCCCCAGACCGTCGAACTGCCCGCTAACGCCTCCCTCTTTCCTTCCTTCCAGTTCTGAGCATCGGGGAAGGAGGCTTCTGGGAGGGCAGCGCCCGCGGCCACATCGGCTGGTTCCCGGCCGAGTGTGTGGAGGAGGTCCAGTGCAAGCCCAGGGATAGCCAGGCAGGTAAGGAGGGTGCCACTCGGCCGCCCAGCCTGTTCTCTCCGCCTCTCTCGGGCCTGGGGCCGGCAGCGTCATTATGTCAGGGTGTTCGGCAAAGTCCAGCTGCTGTGGTGTTTGGAAAGCAGGGTTCCAGAACCAGAACTTCTGTGTGTCACTGAACTGGGCTAACTCGGGGCCACTCGGCTTTGTCCAGACCAGAAATCAGCGTGGAAGCTTTTAAAAGGTTCCTGGTCCTTGTTCCGGATCTCGGATCGCGCGTTTTAGCTGTCAGAAAAGGGCTTTTGTAGGCTGGTTCATGCTTGAAGTCAGGTGATCGATCTTTCGTGCTGATGTCATGAGCAGGCGGTGCTGCGTGTACCGGGCCGCCCTGTGTGCCCCCCAGAGTCCAGTGAGACGTCTCGAGCACACTGCTCACGGAGGTCAGGGTTCGTGGGGAAGGTCACTCCAGGTCTCTCCAAACTCCCAACTGCAGCCCTGAAAACGTTGTAGAGTTGGTTGCCAAAAAATTGAGTTCATCAGAATGTTAAGAGGAGACCGCTTTATAAAACGGTGTGGAGAAAAAGCCACAAGAATTGGAGAAAAGCACAGCACCGGGACGTATGTGCCCTTCCGGCCTGTGGTAGAACCCACCTCAAAACGCACGCGTCAGAGGCGGCCTCGTTCGCTGTGGCCTTGCTGCGTCTCCCAGTGCAGAAGGATCGCCCCTGTCCCATCAGGGCTCCCGGCCTGACGCCCCCCAGGGAGCCCCCTGCCCTGTGTCGGTCGCCTGGGCTAACGCGGCCGGGAAGTGAGGTGCTCTAGGACACATGGTCGGGGAAGGGCCCGGACCTGGCCGGCTCTGAGAGTCTCCCTCGGGGACACTGAGCTGGGTTAAGGGAGCATCGTGTGTGCTAAGCTTCCCATCCAGACAGGTTCAAGCCCAGGGGGAACCGTAACACTGGCCATGTTGTGGGGTGCTGAGGTAAGAGATGCCCCAAGTGTAACCCCGGAAGGGAAGGCTGAGCTGCGCACCACAAGGGGGTGGCTGGCAGCCGGAGGTCACAGGTGGATGGGAGCATGTTTCCCTGAGTGTGGGGATGGGTGCGCTCAGCCCCTGGGTGGGCCGGACCTCCCTCTGCCCGGCCTGTCCGGTCTGGGAAGGGCAAGGGCCATGGCCTGTGAGCCTGACTCACCTTCCAGTTGTAGGCGCCTCCACCCCCACCACCTCCTTCCTCCAATGGGAGGAGAATCCAGCCCTCCTTCCTCTCTGGTGCATAGCTGCAGCCCTGCCCTCCCCCGGGCCCCCTGCCCCCACTATGCCCTTGGGGAGCCTCAGCGCGTCAGCCCCAGTATTGCTGGTGAAGCCACACAGCCCAGGATGACCAGGCTGAGGTGCCACCTGGGGAAGGGGCTGCCCCGGGGCCGGGGCTTATTGGTGTTCATGGGGAACCTGTCGGGGGTGACAGACCCCTGGAGGGCTGCTCTCACTCCTGTGCATGTGCCACAGGACAGAATTGTTGATCCAACGGTGTTGTCCTCCTGGGTGATGCCTGGCAAGGGTTTAACACTCCTTTGGGGGCTGCCCATGTATCCCAGGCAGTGTGAGAACATGAAAGCAGGTCCCTGACTCCAAGCAGCTGAGCTGTGCCACACAACACAGGTGGCCCTGTGCATTCGTGCTGTGCGCGTATCCCGAGATCCCCGGGCATCTTGCAGGGCTGAGGTGGAGACAGATACACTATAGGTCGCGTTGCCCTCAGGGTCTGAGGAGCTGGAACAAATCGCCAGTTGGTGTCTTTGAACATCACTGTCTATTGTCTTGCAGTCCTGGAGGTCAGAGGTCGGGCGTGGGTCCAACAGGGTCGTCGTGGCATTGGCAGGGCCGTGTCCCTCCCGGAAGTTCTGGGGGAGAATGGGTTTCCTGGCTGTCCCAGGCTCTGGGGTTCCTAGGCTCATGGCCGCTTCCCCCAGTGTCAAAGGCGGCTCTGCGGGCCGTGTCCTCTCCACGTCACCTGTCTCTGATCCTCCCTTCTGCTTCCTCGTCCACGTTTTAGGATTTGTGTGATCAGACTGGGCCTACCTGTGAGTCCAGGTCAGGGCAGACTGATTGGCAGCCTTCATTCCCGTGCCACATGAGGTCACGTACTCACTGGTACTGGGGATGGACGCGGGCGTCTTTGGGGGACTGTCGTCCATCTCCTAGGTAAAATATGAGCACAGGAACACCCCTGTGATGGGGCCTTGGGCCAGAGGAGGGGCAGCCCTGCACCATGGGGCAGAGGGGAGGGCCCGGAGGGCAGCACAAAGGAGATGGAATTTGAGCTGGATTCTCGGGTGGGGACAATCCCGGACTGGGTCACATTGGGTTCTGTTTGCCTCAGATTTTCTGAGATTATGACTTACCACTATCTTTTTAAAAAATTTCTTTCGTAGAGGTATGATTTACGTGCAGTCAAATGCACTCATTCCCAGAATAGTTCAATGCATTTTGACAGATGTGTACACCTGTGTCTCGACCACGGTTAGGATATATTTCCATCACCCCAGAAAGTTCTGTCAGGGTGCTTCCAGGCATTCCCCGAGCCCCGAATCAGAGGTAACCACAGTTGTGACTTCTATCACCAAAGATGGTTGGATTTCCCAGAGATGGAACCCCACAGCGCGTACCCCCGAGGTCGGCCTCTTTCGAGCAGGCGGATGCTACAACGTTCAGGAATCCGTCTGTGTATTCTTATTGCTGTGGTATTTCCGTTATATGTTTATACTGCAGAATGTTTTATTCTCCTGGTGATGGACATGGATTGCTTCTCAACTTGGGCTCAAACGAAGGGAATAAAACGAAGCTGCTGTGAACATTTTTGTGCAGGTCTTTGAGCAGACATGTTTTCATTTCTCTTGGGGATATTCCTACGTGTAGCGCTTCTGGGTCACCAAGATAGTGTGTTTAGCTTTATAAGAAACGGCCAAACCGCTCTCCAAATGGCAGTGCCATTTTGTGCTCCTAATAGCCAGTGCGAGAGTTCCAGTGGCTCCACTTTCTCACCGACATTTGGCAACATCGATCCCACCCGTGTTAGTGGGTGTGGAGAGCAGCTTATTGTGGGTGGCATCTGCATTTTTCTGATGACCCTTGTCAGTAAGCACCTTTTGGTATGTTTACTTACCATAGGTAGAGCTGCTCTTGTGAAGTATCTGTTCAAGTCCATTTTCTACTGGATTGTTTCACTTGCCATTATTGGTTTGTGGGCACTCTTTATATATTCTGTCTGCCGCTTCTATGTGAGATACATGTTGCAAATATTTTTCCCAGTCTGTGATTTGCCTTTTTGTTTTCTGAATCTTTTAATGAGTAAAAGGTTTTCCTAAATTTTAAATGAAGTCCAGCTCACCTTTTTCTTTCACAATCAGCACTTTTATGACACTCTCTCTTTTTGTTAATGTTGAAAATTAGCAGACCCTGACTATTCTTAGGACCCAGGTGCTGGTACAAAGTCCTTTTGAACACTTCGGTGTAGTGAGGTGCTTCCACACACAGCCAGCCTAGTCCAAGCCCTCAGAACTGTTACTGGTCGTAAAGTGGCTATTTAGCTGGCAAATCCCACTCGTGTGCATTAACTGAAGTAAAAGCCAGTAGTTCAGGGAGCAAACAGCATGGTGCCATCAGCCGCCTGGGGTCCCCGATGCCTGTGGGCATGACCAGTGGATTTCTCCTCGTTTGTCTAAGGACAAACATGAGAGGCCCAGGTGGCCACCAGGATGAAGTGGGGGCTCTGGGTCAGCAGCTGGTGCAGATACGAGTCTGGCTTGGTTCCGTGGACAGTCTGGGAGTCAGCTCTGCCCTGTGAAGAACGTCACCTCGCTTCTCATCTCAGGACCGTGTGTGTTCCTGGCACTTCCTCGTTTCTGACGGGCTTTCCTGTGGTATCTCATCCCACCTGGGGAGTAAGCCAGGCAGGAACCGTCCTCCTGATTTAGACACGAACACCCACGTCTCCACACCCAGGAGCTCATAGGAAGGAGGTCACCAGGCTGGGCTGTGGCCTGTTTCAAATTCCTGATGCCCTATGCTTCGACCTGTACCCACATCTGAGCAGCCTTCCTCATGCAGTGGTGGGCATGGGGGTCCTGGGGTTGGACCACCGCCGATTAACCTCGTGCACGTCAGCCAGGAGCTATGGGGAAACTGAGGCAGGTCCCCTTCTCAGTCCAGCTGCCTCCCAGCTGGCTTCACACACACAGGTTGTCTAACCACTCTGAGTAGACTTCACCTGGGCATGGCGTGGCAATGTGGGGGTTCGCAGTGATGGTACATGCAAGGTCAGGGGGAAAGGGTGATTGTCAGGTTTTTGTTTCTATGCACAAAAGACAGAGTGTACCCCAATTTATAAAACTCACTCCTTTGCATGCATCAGCCCAGGAGACCGGCAGCAAGGTGCTGCCTGTGGTGATGGCATTGTGCACAGAGGGCGGCACTAGGGAGGGAATGCCAGCTGATCATGTGTGCCTATCCCCTCCCCCATGCTCCCAGCATCCGGGCTCCTTGGCACAGGGACAGCTCCTCTCGCTTGCATGCCCTGCACAGCTTTTAATGCAGAACAGAATGTGTCCACGGTCCACTGTGCTCATGGCTAGGAGGCCATGTGTTGCTCTGGACCCAGGACCACAGGGCCGGCATCGTCTCACTGTGAAACTTCGCGTGTGTTCCAGGTGCAGCAAAGTCAGCCTCTGTAACAAGCACATCCACCATGTAACCGGGCAGTGTGGCTTCTGGTCAGCAGATGAGCTGCTTTTCCCCGCATGTGGTGAAGGGTCCAGTCCCCTGCATTGTGTGGCCTTGCCCTTCCCAAGTGCCCAGGAGCCTCTGCCTGCAGCTGGCACATACAAGAAGACCATGTGCCCACCTGGGAGATGCTCTGGCTCAGAAGGGACACACACCACAGCCTCTCAGTTCCCACTGGGTGCCCCAGGTGCTCGGCCATGTGGTCCCCGCCAGGCAGGGTTCTCCAGAGAAACAGAGCCAGTAGAATATAGATGTAGAGATGCGGGTGTGGAATTAGACGCAGATGCACGTAATGAGTGTCACTTTAAGGAACTGGCTCACACGGTTGGGGGGCCTGAAACGCTGAAATCCCAGGGCGGCCAGGGACTCTGCCCGGGCTGATGCGTTGTCTTGGGGTGCAATTTCTTCTTCACCAAGGAGGCCTCAGCTTTGCTCTTAACTGATTAAGAGGGCCTTTAGCAGATTGGAGAAGGCCTGCTCACATTACCTCCTTTACTTGAAGTCAACAGAACGTAAATGTCATTGACACGTCTACAGGACCTCCTCACGGCGATGCCTACGCTTGACTGAGTAACCGGCTGCTGTCGCCTGGCCAGGGCCCCATAAAGCTGACCATCACTGAGGCGGATGCACCCGTGGATGGAGGCAGGGACAGTCCCACCTCTGCTGCCCAGTGGCCTGGGCGGCCCCTCCGTTTTCCACTGGTTTCCTCTTCTGCAAGCCCAGGCTGCTGGGTTAGACCATGGCCTGGTCCCTTTTCCTTGGAATTCTACAAATTTTACTGCAAAAAGGGATGCTCCTAATGATGGATCTTGGTTAAGAAACGAAAAAAAACGTTTCCGAGATGACCTGGAGCCCATGAAGAGTCCAGTTAGGAAGCGCTGCCGCTCGTACGTCCCGTTTGCCGTGGCGATGCTGATGGGTGGGCGGAAACCGGAACCCGGCTCCCGCCGTCCCTGAGAAAATGACAAAGCCAGGTCACCCCCACACAAGCTGTACTGTAGCTGCTGAAACAAAGGGACAGACGGGTGGTCACTGTTCGCTTAGCATGAGAAGAGAAGGTGGCGTGACTAGTAACCCCTGCCCGGCTCTGTCCCCGCCTCCCGAGTCAGCCCAGGTTGGTCACCCAAAGGCTGCTGAGGCAGGCATGGTGACCTAAGGACCGTGAAGTTCATGCCCTCCTGCAGGACGCCACAGTCCTAACTCCGGCCTCACTCCTGAGACGCACCCACGTGAGCTGCCCCAGTGCCAGTTGGGGTGTCACATGCCATACACAGTGCCGGAGCCCCAGAAAGGGACTTTGTGGGGTTCCTGTGGAACAGCTTCCAGATCCCGTGGCTGAGCCCCCGGTGCAGGTCCGTGACCCGGTGAAGGACGGGAGTGCGGGAGGACTCACTGGGCCTTGCCTTGGTTGGCTGTTCTGGAAAGTGAGATAAATCCGTACTTAGGAATTAGTCCCTGCAGCTCCCTAGAAGCTTCTAGAAGTTATCTTTTGGAACAAGGTCTAGATCCTAATAGAGCCAAAATGTGGTGTGTATCACATCCTTGTCTGCCTCCCAGGAGTCTGCAGGAGAGAGAAGAGATTCTCTCAGCCATCCTCGTACCCTCCTTGGGAAGGTGCCCTTATGGTGCCTGTTTTCATTTATCAGAAAACACCACGCGCTCTCTGTGGTCCAAGCTGGGACATGCAGCTGTGCGTCTGGACTTCCCGGCTCTGTCTGCACACGGAGCCGGTCCATTCCCAGTCCCTGCTGGGACACTCCTGCTAACCGCTCTCTGGTCTACCAGAGAGGTGGCCCCTCTGCAGGGACATGTACTCAGCTCAGCATTTCCATGTACGTCAGGAGCTGTTTCCTGCGGACCTCGGGCACCCTCCGCCGGGATCGTACCCCTAGATCTCGGCTCAGACCAGGGGTGTGTGATGAGGGCGCTGAGGAGCAGGCTCACCCCTCCCAGGTGTCAGCCCTGAGCGCGGCACACCGCACTGCCCTCCGGCTCCACTGCAGGTCTGAGGCCACATCTGAATGGGCCTGGGACCGGCCTCCTTCCTCCTGGACGACACGGCCCTGTGGCATTGTCAGGATCTCAGTGAACACCGGGAGTCTAAAGCCCCGCCCTCTGGTCAGGCTGAGTGGAACCCTGAGTGTTTGTGACTGGTCACTAGCAGCCGCCTGCCTGGAGATGTCTTGTCTGTGCCTGTTGATAAAACAGAGAGATAACAAGGGGGGCCATGCCTCCCCGCAGTGCCCTGGGCTGGCCCTTTGGGGTGCACCCTCGGCCAGCGCTAGTCCACCTGGCTGGCCCTCTTCAGCTTGTTTATTGTCAGGTGCCCGCCCCGTGCTGCAGGGCCCTGTGATGTTGTCCCAGCCTGTCCCCATCGTAACCTCCCCTCACCTCAGGTTAGTTTTTAAAGATAACACATGATCTTCACAGTACACTTGGGGGCTGGGAACACAGTGATGAGGGTCAGAGACAGTAAGTGACTTGCCCAGAGCAGCATATTTAACAGGCGGCTGAGCCAGGACCCAGACATCCAGCTGACAGTCGGGTCCCCCACCGGGCTGGGGTGTGTCCAGCCGCCCTCGGCCGTGTGAAGACTTGGTGGCCGTGGAGTCAGCAGGGGTGGCGCCAGAGCTAGTAGCTGTGGCTGTCATGGAAGCGACGCCAGTAGGGTGGTGCTGGTGGCGGTTGTCATGGTGAGGATGGGGTCACAGCGGTGACAGCCTTGTGATAGTGGTGGTATTGGTGATGATGACGATGCCACGGATGATGGCAGTGATAAGGCTCAGGAGGTGATGAAGGAATGGATGTCGTCGAAGCTGACGCCCTGGCCGGGTGCACATTGCTCTGCAACCGTGGCAGAGTGGGCCCACCCGCCCCGCCTCCCTTCCTTCCTGGGAAGCTCCTGGATTGCCCCTTCCCTTCTTGAGACGTCACTTCCTTCCTCCGGTTCTCCTCTTGGGGAACAGGCATCAGCGGGGGGGCCCTTAGGAAAAATCATTTGGACTTCGTATGCGTCAGTTTTCTCATCTGTAACTGCGTCGACAGTTGCTGGTGTGCATCCTACGGAGTTGTTGCAAGTGTTTGTTGGGATGAATGCAAAAGCCCACGTCTTCATGACCATCCAGTGTCCGTGGCACCAGCACAGCCAGAACCGGGGCCCTGGTAACGAGGCAGGACAGCTCACAGGTGGAGTAAAGGTTCACAGGTGTAGGGAGGCCCGTGGCCCCGCGCCCCCTGGACTGAATGGTGCTCAGGAGGGGCCTGGTCCTGGCTTTGCTCTGCCGCACCCACACCTTTATCGGGCACAGGCCCTGACACCAGCACCCCCAAGGCTCCCGCATGCCCCCTCCCAGCCAGAACTCCCCTCCCCATTGCTGCCCCCCACTCTGGCTTGAATGCCATTTATTTCCTTGTTTTTAATATTCTACTTATGCATCCCTGAACAAGGTAGTTTGGTTTTTCCCACGCTTGAACCACACGTAATGGAATCAAACAGCACGTGTGCCCAGCGTGTGCGGCTCCTCTCCGGACGCCTGTCCCAGACGTCTGGGTGCACACGTGGCTCTGGGTGTCCGCTTCACAGTCAGGTCACTGGCTTGATGCTGCTCATCTGTCCCGTGGTAGATGGCCGTCTGGGTGTCTCCAGGGGTGGTCGTGGGCAGCATGGCAGTGGCCCTTGCCTCCGGGCATAAACGTGTGTGTGCTCATTCCCCAGGTGTGCCCTTGGTCAGGGCCAGGTATGTCCTCCATTTCTCTGGGTCCTTCTGCCCTGTCCTAAGTGGGTGCCGCAGTCAGCTCGTGCACCATAACAAACACTGCAGATGGAGCCGCTTATACGGCATTTCTTCTCACAGCCTGGGGGCAGCGAGTCTGAGATCAAGGGGCCGGCTGATTCTGCTGCTGGTGTGGACTCATCCCGACTGCACAGCGCCTGCTCATTGCATGCTCACTGGGGGGAGCAATCCCTAGTCTCACCCATCTTTGTAGGGTGCTGATCCCATCATGGGACCCCCACCTTCATGACTTCATCTAATCCTAACCACCTCCCAAAGGTCCCTGCCTCCCAAAGGCCATCACACTGGGAATTTGGGCTTCAACATATGCCTTTGGGGATCACGAACTTTTCAGTCCCTAGTGGGTGTGCCCAGCCCTTGCCAGCCTTCGCTAATGGCAGCTCTTCCCTCTGTCAGTCTGGTGCCTGTGCGGCAACGATGTCAGAGTTCAGTTTGCATTTCCCTTATTGCTTCCAGGCCTGAGCACTTTTTTTGCATGTTAATTGCCTATTTGTTTACATTTCTCCTTTTGTTAAGTACCAGTTGAAGTCTTTTGCCTATTTTCCTGTAGGGTTGGTTGTTTCTTGTTGATTTGTGGTTGCTCTTTATATATTCTACAAAGAGCCCACTTGTCATTGATACACATTTGCAAACACCTGTTTGCAGACAGACGCTGGTCATTTCCTGATGACCCTTCACATGGCTCGTGTGGTGGCCAGTCCTCTCCTTAATTAACATGCGAAGGGCAGGTGTGGGCACAGGGCCTCCTGTAGACAGCAGGGCCTTCACAACTAATCCCACGGCCTCCTTTCCCCTTTGTTAAATGTGAACACTCCCGTCTATGGCAGGGATGCTGGCTTCCCATTTAAAATGAGACTCAAGGAGCTTCTTGTAGAAATAAATGTATAGGAAATTCTGCATTTGGGAGGCCCTGCCCTGCTGCTTCCAGGTAACTCAGTGATGGCTCCTTTTCCAGACAGTCCCCTTTTAACCTAGTTAAGCTGCACTCACCTAGTTAAGAAGTTGCTCTACTTAAAAAGCCCAGGTCATCTGAAGGCCTGCAAGATGAGTGGGTAGGGGACTTCAGACACGTGCTGGGGCAGCACTGTAGGGCAGGCTCATCCCAGAATGCCATGGCGCTGCTCCTGTACCAGTTCCTGACCAGGGCATTGCACATTCCTGTCGTCTCCAAAACAATCCCACAGGCTAAGTATCCTCATTCCTGCTTTGCTCGTAAGGACAAGAGGCCCAAAGGTTTAAGCAGCCTCCTCAGAGCCTCACTGCCTGTGAGCTGCAGCCACAGGGTTTGACTGTCACCCAACCCCAGGAACCCCTGGGTTCTAGAGCCCAGCACACAGCACCACCCAGAGAGGGTGAGAACCCCTCGGTCAGGCTGGGCCCTCCTTTAGTGACCACAGACCTCTCTGAAGAGGAAAGAGTCCCACACGAAATAAACGTCCTGCTGTAAGAACTGAACTTCTCTCTATGAAAACGTAAAATCACCACGGGAAAATGGCTTGTCCTTAAAAACAAGTGCCAGATCATTTGTTTAGGTTATCACTGGGTGAAAGTACAGAATAAACAGTTCCTGTAAGACCTGACTTGCCCCTGGGAAGATGTGGGGCTCCACACCCCATTTGAGAAAACTCTGACCCAGGGTTCAGCCTCTGTTTTCCAGAGAAGGAATTCTGGCTCACCGTTGCTGAGGATCAAACACCTGGCTTGCGGCAGAGCCGGGATGGGAACCTGATCTTGACTGCCTGGCCCAGGGCTTCCCCTGCCCGTCCAGCTCAGGGGCTGTTCTGTTTGTTATCACTCTTTTAATTGGAGGTGACCATTCCTCAGGGCTCCCTCTAAAGCCCTGACCCCAAAAAGTTAATTATTAGCTTATGTAATTGAAAAGCCTGCAGTCTAAGCTTCAGGCACAGCTGGACCCAGGTGCTCAAATGATGTCCCCAGGGAGGTTTCTTCCCATCTCTAAGCTCTGATTCCTCCGTGGCAGCTTTATATTCTGGCCAGCTCATTTCTCAGGGTGGTTCCTGGCAGCCCTGGGCTTATGTCTTCCTGGGCCTAAGTCCAGCATAGAGAGAAACGGTTCTTTCCTGCCTGCTTAGCAACTGTCCTAGGATTGGCCCTGTTGGGTTGACTTGAGTCATGTATAGGCCCACCCCGAACCAGTCCCTACAGCTTGGGGATGGGTGTGCTTAAGAGATGTGACTGGCCAGGCCTGGGTCAGTCAGGGGTGCAGGGGTGCAGGACAGCAGAAGGAGGGGCCAGCGGAGCCTCTGCAAGCTGCCACCACAGACATCCCTTCAGCAGGGATACCTGAGCATCTGGGCTCTTTGAGCAGGAGAGGAGGCCACCGCCATAACCCGCTTCCATCCAGCTGGGAGCACTTCCTGGGAGGCAAAGAAGGGGTGGGCGCTGGCACCCACATCTGGGCAGCTCTGGGCCAATGGGGCAGGGGCTGGCAGAGTCCCACTAATAATTCCGTGAGTCACAGTGCACACGAACCCTCCGCAAGGCATCGCAGTAGGCATGGTTGGCTCTTCCAAAATAGAATGTTTTTGTTATCTTTAGAACACTTAAAAATACAGGCAATTGACTCTATTAGCACAACGGTAATCTAAAATATTAATAAGCAACAAAAGAGACAGCTTCCAAAGAAGTTACTAGCTGCTCCCTAACGAACATAAAATAAATATGAGGACTCATCGTCCTGGCTGCTAATGATTATGTTTTTGTTAAACAACCGTGGCAGAACCATAAGCACCCCTCTCCTCCACGATTGTTTCTTTTATGCCATTTTATTAAAATACACTTGGAACCTTGTGCTTTGGTGTGTGCGCACCGTTCTCTAAGCAGCTGCCTCTGTGTCATAAATGCCGATTCTCAGGCTCCGGCTCAGCGCTGGAATAGAGTTCTGCCAGGTCTATCTGTCGTTTCTGGTTCCATTGGGAGGATTCTCTTTGGTGTCACCCTGGGACCCAGCCTCCTCCCCTCCCAGCAGAGGTGGCGCCTGCCCTGGGTTACCATGGCAACCCCGTGATGCAGGTACCGCCCCCACCTCCTGCGGCTGCAGGATGTGGTGTCTGCAGCTCCGGCAGGAAAGTCACCTTGCGCAGTAGCAGTTGGTTGCTGTGGGCTGGGTTCAGGGCTGGGGGATGTGCTTCCCCCATCACTGAGCCACCTGTGTGGGTGGCAGTGGGCATGAAAGGGCGTTAGGTTGGTGTGCCAAAGCTTTGTGACAGAATATGCTGGCCTGGGCCTTAAACAGCAGACTGTTCCTCCCAGCCCCGGAGGCTGGAGGCCACATGGAGGTGTCGGCAGGGCTGCTTCCTGGGGAGGCCTCCTTCCCCGGCTTGCGGGCAGCCGTCTTCTTGCTGTGTCCACATATTGCCTCCCTCCACGCATGTCTCTGGCATCTTTTTCTCTTCTTATGAGGACACCAGGCCTATGGGATCAGGGCCACCCTATGACCTCACTTAACCCAAATTACCTCTCCAGGGCCCCATCTCCAAATACAGTCATATTGGGGTGGGGCTTCAATACGACCTCAGGGCAGTGGGGCACATCAGTCCAGAACAGCATGGAGAGTGGCAGCTATGAAGTGAATGCTCATCTACCCGGTGCGCCCTACAGACGCCTCTCCCTTCACATCCTTCCCACCACACAGCCCACCCCCAGGGGGCCCTTTGTTGTCTGCATTGAGGGCAGTGACTCTCCTGTCTGTCCTGAGACTGTTGTCTGGCCCGGCTGCTCGCTGATGCTGCAGCGTCTGGAAGCCTCAGGGGTCCACCACAGGGCCCATCATCTGGAGACAGAGCCCAGAGCTCAAGTCCATAGAACAGACATTGAAGTCCACGGCTCTGGTTTAAGGCCACAGGCCTGCAGCCAGAGCCTCCCCATCCCATCACCTTGCTGTGTGACCTTGAGCAGGTCACTCAGCCTCTCTGACCCTGCTCTGTGACCCGGCAGTGTCAGGTAGTGTGTTCTCTACAGGGCTGCAGTGAGGCTGGGCTGGATGACCGTGGAGACACCTGGGGCAGGCTGGCTCTCAGATGTGCCACAGAGCATTGCTCTTGGGTTGTTACCATCCTGTATCCCACATCTGCAGGTACCCACAGAATGTGGCCCTAAACCCAGCCTATTGGAAAGTAACAGGGCCCCCCACCTCTACCCAGGAAAGCCAGGTGGTCTGGGTGGGACCTGGGAATCTGTATGTTTAAGTGATTTTCCAGGTGAGGCATTTGATGAGCTGGCAGCTGTAATCTTGAGTTGGAGCAGGTTTAAGTGGTGCAAACAGCCTGAGCCAAGGGCCCAAAGGCGAGGGCCTGTGAGTAGTTTGTGAACAGCTACTTGAGAAGGGAATCGGTCCACACACATCGCCCTCCAGGGGGGCAGAGAACCAGATTCAACTGCTCACATCTGTGTTCCCCTGTGCCTCACATGGTGCCTGCCTGGAAGGGAGGAGGTGCCAAGAAGGTACTTCCAGAATGTGTGGGTGGCTGGCTTCACTGAACGGCTGGCTGGCTGGCTGGTGGTGGTTGGGTAAATAGGTGGGTGGGTAGGTAGGTGGATGGGTGGTTGGATGAATAGGTGAGTGGGTGGGTGGGTGGGGGGGTGGGTAGGTAGGTGGGTAGGTGGTTGGATGAATAGGTGAGTGAGTGGGTGGGTGGGTGGGTAGGTGGTTGGATGGATAGGTGAGTGGGTGGGTGGGTAGGTGGTTGGATGGATAGGTGAGTGGGTGGGTGGGTAGGTGGTTGGATGAATAGGTGAGTGAGTAGGTGGGTGGGTGGGTAGGTGGTTGGATGGATAGGTGAGTGGGTGGGTGGGTAGATGGTTGGATGAATAGGTGAGTGAGTGGGTGGGTGGGTAGGTGGTTGGATGAATAGGTGAGTGAGTGGGTGGGTAGGTGGTTGGATGAATAGGTGAGTGAGTGGATGGGTGGATGGATAGGTGAGTGGGTGGGTGGGTGGGTGGGTAGGTGGTTGGATGAATAGGTGAGTGGGTGGGTGGGTAGGTGGTTGGATGAATAGGTGAGTGAGTGGGTGGGTGGATGGATAGGTGAGTGGGTCGGTGGGTGGGTGGGTAGGTGGTTGGATGAATAGGTGAGTGGGTGGGTGGGTAGGTGGTTAGATGAATAGGTGAGTGCGTAGGTGGGTGGGTGGGTAGGTAGGTGGATGGGTGGTTGGATGAATAGGTGAGTGGGTGGGTGGGTGAGTGAGGGATAGACGGACAGATGGCAAGACCACGCGTGGGGGTTCGCAGGGCCTGTTATCTCTCCTACACAGCTCACCTTAATCTCAGGGTGACCCGTCCGACTCTCTACCTCTGCAACACGACTTGATGAGATTTCCTTAAAACTAGAGTCTGTGAATGGCAGGGAAGGCAGTGGTGTATCATGAGACTTGAGAAAATACCAGTCTTGCTGGCATCTAGGCTAGTGTTTCTTTGGGTCGTTGGCCCCTAGAGATGGTTCGTGAGGCAGCTCCTTCAGCCAGCCTGGTGCGACGTGGCCTCGGACTCTGTCTGCCTGCCCTGTCCCCTGACCCCAGCGAGCAGGCCTCCCCACTACCCCTGCTGCGCTAGCAGGATGGCGCCAGGGCTTGGGCACCCTGCTTAGGAAAGGTGCTGAGTCCCCTCCTTGCCCGCAGCTTGAGTGACTCAGCCTCTTCAGGGCTACAGAAAACCGACGGTGTCCTGCCCTGTAGGAGGCGGGATGAATGAGCTGCTCCGGATATGCAGGGGGCTGCTGGCTGTGCATCTGTCAGTCCAGGGGACAGACCTGGGGTCTCTCCCTTGGCACCTGGGCACCTGGCTGGGGCACAGATGGAGCACAGGGCCGCCCCCCAGAGTATACCGTGGCTCATTCTGGAAAATGAAAGCCATCATATGGTGCTCTGTTCCTGAGTTAAGATGTTGTTTTTGGCGCCTCTGAAATAGACGATAGGAAACAGATCCAGGGATAATGAATAAACATTGGCTTATGGGGGCCGCATGCTGGGGACGATGAAATCTCACACTAGCAGATTAAATTTAAGACATGCATATGTAAAGTGGGCATGTAAGGGCCAGGCTCCTGCCCAGCAAATCACATAGCCAAGGAGAGCGTCTGGGAGGGCGCTCTGGGTGTGTGTCCCCTGTCCCCAGCCAGTCGGGGCTCGGGAGAACCTGGGTGAGGAGGGGCCCAGGTTCCTAGGAGACCTGGCACGGGAGCCAAGGAGACCGAGCAGGGAGTGGCAGCCTGCACATCCATCGCCCACAGGCGTGGATGGAGAGTCAGCGTTCACGCTGAGCAACTGCCGCTTCCAGCAGCTTCCAAGTGGTTAATGCAATCGGTTCTAAGATCAGTTTTTGACAGCAAACCCTCTCCTGTCTCATTTTACAGTACTCTGTGATCTGAGGGACTCCAGACACGGCACCCTCCTTTCTATTTTCTTAAATCGAGGTGGAATGTGCCCTTTTAAAGTGTGCAGTTCAGTGGTTTTTAGTATATTCACAAGGCTGTGTAGACATTACATTGTGATTCGGGAACATTTTCGTCACCCCAAAAAGAGACCCTGTACCCATTAGCCGTCGTTCCCATCCCCCTTCCTGTCCCGGCCCCTGGCAGCCACTGGTCTATTTCTGTCTATGGAGTTGCCTACGCCGGACGTTTCGTATGAATGGAATCCTACAGTGTGTGGTGTTGGCAGCTGGCTTCTTTCTTTTAGCATTATGTTTTCAGGGTTCGTCCACGGTGTAGCGTGTGTCAGAATTTCATCTCTTTAAGGCTGAATGATGCTCTGTTGAAAATATAGACCACATTTTGTTTATCTATTGATCAGTTGATGGACATTAGGGTTTTCACTTCCTGGCTCTTGTTAATAGCACTGCTGTGAGCATCTGTGTACAAGATGCTGTTTGAACCTGTGTTCAGTTCTTTTGGGCACGTACCCAGGAGTGGACTTGCTGGGTCCCGTGGAACTCTGTCTTTAGCCTTTTAAGGAACTGCTATGCTATTTTACATTTTCTATGAGAATTTTGATTTCTCAGTTCCTCACCAATGCTTCCTGTATTTTTTTATTATGGCCATCTTAGTGCATATGAGGTGGTTGGTACCTTACTGTGGGTCCGCGGATAACTGATCCCTGATAACTAATGTTGAGCATCTTTTCATGTGTTTATTGGCCATTGCATATCGTCTTTGGGGAGGCATTCACTTTTTAATTAATGTGTTATACACCTGTCTGGTCCTGTAATGAATTTGGAAAAATACAGAAAGATTTAAACAAAAAAATAAAATCTTTCACCATCCTACCCCATGCTGATGGTCACCACTGAGATTTTGTTCCTTCTTTGAATGTAAATGTATGATAAACAATACTGAGTGCATCCTTTTAAGTCACAGATCCTGCTTTTTTTCTTTCCCAAGTGACAAAAGACATCATGTCATGGATTGAAAATATTCTTCCAAGACACTGTTTCCAATGGGTGTACGAATTGTCGCTGATGATTCATCGATGTGACACTGTCCATCATTGATGGCATTGGCGTGACATTGTCCATCTGGTTACCCCTTTCTGTTTTAGGACGTTGCTAGTAGTGCCATGAATCGGCTAGCGCACACAGCACTTGAGTGAACAGCCTTGCCATTTAAAAGCTCCATGTGAGTCTGCTTGGTATGTGTAACTATAATCTACCCCCCAGATCTGCACAGCCCGAGGCCACCTCTTCTCCATCCTCAGCCTGGGGCAGAAGGCTGGCTGCCCCCCTTCTGCCCCCTTCTAAGAGCTGCAGAGGCTCTGTCCCAGGGTGCAGCTCTCTGAAGCTCCTTAAAGATAGGACCTGCCCGCAGCCCTCGGGGTCAGGGACTTGGGAACAGGAGACGTACTTTTTCTCAGATGAGTAGGGATTGATTGGCTGGCTTCTTGGGCCAGCAACACCCATTGCTGTGCAGGGCCCTGAACTTTCATGCTCTGAGGTCATGGGCCTGGAATTCTGGGTCATTTTTTAACAGAGGGCCCCCCGTTTCCATTTGACACTGGGTCCTGAAACTTGCCTAGCAGACTCCGCCTACTGAGGTGCCCTGTGGGCCCCCACCTGGCGCGTGAGGCCATGTGTTTTGGGCCCACACTTGGAGACCTTCACCTTCTAGAGTGCTGCCATCCACACAAAGGCAACGTGCCTGACGACTCCGGGGGGCAGGTGTTAGTCATGCAGCCCCCAGACCCAAGGTCGGGGCTCTGAACTTTCCTTCCCGGGCTGTGCTGACCTCGCTGGGCCAGGAAGACCAGCACCCCAGCCGCCTGCTGGCTCTGGCCTCACTGCTGGCTCCAATGCCGCCTTGTGGTAGAAGCCCCTCCTCCGGGTTGTTGAGATTAGAAATTTGTTTTAAGAAATAATTGCTGAATGCAGCCAGATCCCCCGGGAGTGTGATCCAGCTTGGCACAGCTGCTCGCTGCTGCCAGGATGCCCCCAGCCGCCCCTGCTTAGTTAGCTGAGATGCAAATGTGCCCTTCGCTCGAATCGGGGAGGTTCTAACCTTGCACCGCGTGTGTGCTGCTCCTCCAGGTGCCCGTGGAGCCAGCTGCGCTCACCTCCTCAGCGCTGGCCACTGGGGGATGGGGTGCGGGGCACCCCAGCCCTCCGCGTCTGAACGCTGCCCTCTGTGGCCTGACCGCATCCGTCCCTCCTCTCCCATTGAGGGCCATTAGCGGCTGGTGGAATGTCGTGGAAGCCTGTTAGCCCTTGGAGCCTGGGTGGGAGGGCAGGGCAGGGCTCCGGGCAGCCTGTGGGAGTCCTTTTCTAAGAAGACCAAAGGCCATGTTCCCAGTGGTTCCAGGAAACCGAAATCAGACTCGCTCAGTCGCGGCCCAGCTCTTCATTTGCAAATCATTAAAGTTTCTCCAAGGGCTGGTCCGTTTTCCCGGTGTCGTCTTTGGGATAAACAGGCCCAGCATCCCACCTGAGGGCTCATGTGATACGTACGTAAGGGCCCTGGGGGTGAAGTGACTTCCCACAGTCACACTGGGACCTGGGCTCCCTGGCCCTCTCATGCAGCGACATCCGTCCGAATGGGCTTTTCAGGGACTCAGAGGGAATGCAGCTGAGCAGCCACCCCGGCAGTGCCTGACCATGACCTTGGTGGGTTCCAAAAGTTCACACCCGAGCAGGTCAGCAGACGCGTAGGGAGCATGGAGCCGTGGCCCCTGGCCTCCCCGCGCCAGCAGTGTGTGCCACCAGATGCTGCTACCAGAGATGACACTGAGCAGGTGGCTCTCTCCCAGGGAGAAAGGAGAGGTGGCCAAGCTCACGGCCCACTTCGGCATAATGGGATGGGGATCAGTACTTCCTCTCCCCTCGACCAGAGCTTTTTATCCAACCCAGACGCCTGACGGAAGGGCCTTCCCCTTCCGCTGTGCACCAGCCGTCAAGGAGGCCCTGGGTCATGGCGCTCCGCAGTGTGGCACCACATGGGCCGTCCAGAGGCCAGGCACTCACAGCTGGGACCCCTCCATGGCCCAGCACAGATAGGAGGAGGGGAGGGATCCACCCCACTGTGTACCTCCAGTCCCCTCGTGCACAGGACCCCGCATGCGCGGACGCCTCTCAGAGCACTTCAGAGGTCATGGACCTCATTAGGGACCAGATGGAAGCTGCACAGGCACACATTTATGCACATGTGCGCACACCTGCCTGAACTCGTGTAGACACACACGCACTGCACACGTGTCTGCAGTCCCGCACATTGTGCACACACATGCAATATGTGTGCATGCACATCACACATGCTGCCCACGTGCTTGCACACACCCACACATGCACACGGCTCGGTGTGCTCTGTCAGAGGCCGCAGGAGCCCACCGTGTGCCCAGGTGTGCAGTGTGTACGCTGGCAGGGGCTCAGGAAGCATGCTGCTCCAGCGTCCCTCTCGGGTGTGCTCTGTCCTTGAGTCCTGGCACAGACACAGACCCAGTGAGGATCTGACCTATTTCTTGTTCCTGAAGCTCCCAGCTCCTCTCGCGGACAGTCCTAGAAAGAGTCTGATGCAGGGCAACCGCATCATTTATCATCCAAATTAGGACACTTCTGAGAGCAAAGGAGGCCATCAGCGTCGCTGGCCGGGCTGCGGGGCCCAGGGCTGCCCTCCTTACTGCCACAACAGAGGCCTGGTGTTGGAACGTGCTTGTGCCCATCAAGCGGACAGAGCTGGAGCATCGCGATGGTTATTCACTTGCTCCGGTGATTCATTCAACCCACCGCCCATTCCTGGAAGACAGCTGGGGTGGTGGCCCTGGGTTCCACAGAGGAGAGCCATCACCGAGTCACAGGCGGCAAGAGAAAGGGCTTATCTCAGTGGTAACAAGGCCCCCTGGAAGCAAGCCCCGCTGCCAACGGTCGCTGCTTGAGAAGCTTCAGGTGCCCCAGCGAAGCGGCCTGGGGAGGGCAGAGACAGAGCTTCGTCTGTGAGTGGGCCTCACCGGCAGCACCTTGCACGCCCACCCTGCGCGCCCACCCCACACACCCACCCCAGACATTGCCTCAAGGGCCCGCCCATCCTTCTCTTTGGATCAGGAAACCGCTTGCCTGTTGGGATGGTCTGTGCCCTGCGTGGCAGCAGGGACGTCCGCCCTGGCCCCGCTTTGTCACCACCTGGGGTCCGACGTGGATCCCTGCTTGCTGGGTGTCTGCTCCCTGAATGAGCCCCTCCGCTGGGCGTGGTGATGCAAGACAGTGACCTGCGGGCTGAGGCATGAAGGCGGGCAGTGGGGAGGCCTGTTTGGTGCCCCAGGCAGAATGTTCCGGAATCATTTGGCGTTTTTTACAATTCTTTTTATATTGAGGTGAAATTCACATAACATAAAATTAACCGTTTTAAAGTGAACAGTTCTGTGGCATTTGGAACGCCAAGTTGTGCAGCTGTCACCTCATACAGAGACCCTGTCCCCACGAGCAGCCACTCTGCCCCGGCACGTGGCAGCCGCTCATGCCCTTCCTGCCTCCACAGGTGCCCCTCTTCTGCATTTTTCATGCACGTGGAATTATACGATATGTGGTCCTGGGTCTGGCTTCTTTCATTCAGTAGAATGTCTTTGAGGTTCGTCCGTGTAGCGTGTGTCAGGGCTTCATCCCTTTTTAGGGCCGGAGAGTAGTCCCCGGTGTGGACAGGTCCCATATTGTTTCTCCGCTCACCCATCGGCGGTCACTTGTGTCCCCTTGCCTGCGGTGGCCGCTCGTGTGCAGCGGGGTACTTGTTCTCAGTTCTGGGCGTACACCTAGGAGAGGAATTGCTGGGGGGCATTCTGTTTCACTTTTTAGGAACTGCCAGGCTTTCCCACAGTGTAGAGTGTTGACCCTGCAGAGTGCGGTCAATGGGACCCACTGTGTCCCATTGCCAGGGCACAAGCGGGGGCTGGAAAGTGACAGCAACACCCTTGGCACCCGCTGTGCAGCCAGCGTTCTGCATGGAGCCCAGGTCCTGGGGGGCACCTGCCTGTCACTTCCGGGCACCTGTCCCCGTCCCCCGACGACCCTGCCTCCCGTGGCCCAGCCCAGCCCACAGGAGGCCGGCTACATCGGAGCCCGAGGGATGGCATCGCTTTGAGACAGCTTGTTATCTTCTAACAAGCGGTAACCAGCCCGAAACGGATTTAGAATTCAGTGTGGTTAGAAATCATCGAGTCTTATGCCATTTAAAAATTGCTTGTCATTTTGTATGCCGAGAACGCTTCCAGCAGCCTACTTTTCCAAAATGATCACTGATTGGAACAAAAACACTGCCACTAAAATTAGAGTGACAAAATGGAGTTGTTACGAAACAAAAAGAAAATCGACAGGTACATTTTAACACGTGGGGAGCAACCCCACCCCCACCCCTGGGAGCAGCACGAAGCTTTGTTTCTCCGTGTGTTCCGAGGGACATTGATTTCCATATGTGGGATCCTATTGTTTGATTAAATTCTTGATGAGAACCCATCAGAGAGAGTGGTTGCTTAGGAGTGGAAACTATTTAAGGGATCTAATCTGGGCCCTGGAAATGCACAAGAGAAATGTTCACGGAAAACTCTAATAAATAAGATTCTTTCAAATTTGTGTAAAAATCCAGACATTCCTATCTTGAAAAAGGAATCCGTCCTCCCCTTTGCCATCTCCCTCCACCCAGGCTGGGGCATCTGAGACCTGCTGTTTGTTTCTCCCCAATGTCCGTGTCAGCACAGGTTCATTCCGACCACAGAAGACGGGAAAGCACGAAACAGCTGGGGCTTAAATGAGGTAAAGGTTTGGGTTCTCTCCTGTTCAAGGAGAAAGAGGAACACGGTCCAGTACTGGGGTGGGCGCTCCGGGCTCTCGGGGATTTTCTCCTTTCTTGCTGCTCCACCATCCTTAACAGGCTGCTGCATGGCCCAGGGTAGCTGCTTAGATTCCACCCATCGTCTGGAACTTACATGCTCCCTCATTTTAAGAACATGCAAATGGTCCACTGTGCTTCTAAGTCTTGACCATAAACGTAATCTCGAGGAAGGCGAGAGCTGGAGCCATTACTCCAGGAAACCTGCCATTGAGGAAAAAATGGAGATCAGATGTTGGAGTGGCAGCTGGCCACTCCACTACAATACCTCCTAGGTAACAGCCTTTCTCCTGTTTCCATAGCATGCACCCCATCTACAAGCCCCCACATCTCCTCCAGAGCAGCTCTGGATGGAAGGGGTGAGATGTCATTGGGTAAAGCATTGAATGCTTTCAGCAAGAAAACTAAATGTATTCCGTACAGGGGGAAACTGAAGCCCGTAGAGGACTCACCCAAGGAGAGGTGATGCCTGCACGCTCTTAGACCGACCATCAGGGGGTGTCAGGCGGGTTCCAGAGTCCCATCAGAGTTCTCACCCTCTTCCAAGCTCTTGGACCTCTTACAAGGTCACAGTTTGTGTTCTGAAGCAAGGAATATACTGCTAGTATCAGTCAGGCCTCAGTTACAAATGATAAAAATCAAAATCAACCTGGCTGAAGCCAGTGGGGGAATGTAGTGGCTTCAGGCATGGCTGGATCCAGGTGCTCTGTGGACATTAGGAAGTGCTCTTTCATTCTCTCTCCTCTGGTTTCCTCTGTGTGAACCCTGTTCTCCATGCCCCAGGGAGATGGCCACCAGCAGTGCCAAGTTAAGGCCTGACTATTTTAGCAATTATTAAAGGAACAGAGTGCCTGTTCTCCATATTAGAAAACTCAGAATTGAATCTCATTGGACTACTTCATGTGCCCATTCTTGACCCAATCAGAGTGACCAAGGGGGGAGGATGGACCCTTGGGTGCTTCCCCAGAGGCAAGAAATGGACTCTAGGCAGGCTCAGTGCGCACTTCCCTTCCACCCCTGCTCCAGCACGTCGTGGTTCCTGCCCTGAATCCTCCCCTCCCAAACCAGAACAGACCTGTCACGGTCTCTTTCCCTGGGGTCCTTGTTCACTGCCAGTCTTCTTGTAGTCACTTGCTAGTCTGTTTTTGTAGGTCTCTTTTTCCCAGAGCCTGAGGATCTGTTAGGAGAAAGGCTGTAATGCCCTCTCTGTATCCTCAGCGTCTGCCCAGCACAGAACTTGGTACAGAATAGGTGCCAGTGAGTGGATGGTGGCTAGTTGGATAGGAGGAAGGATGCGTGGCTGGGTGAGTGGGCAGTGGATAGATGTATGGATAGTGGACAGATGGGCGGGTAGGTGATATGTGGGTGGGTGGGTGGAGGTGTGTGTGCAGAGTAGAGAGACGGATGGATGGATGAATGGAAGGAGGATGGTGGGTGGTGGGTGTGTTCCTGGATAGCTTGATAACCAGATGGCTCCCTGAAGGAAGAGGGATTTGCTGCGGGTCACACAGCCCCCAGTACTACATGCAGTTCAATGTGGTGACATTGTTTCATGCCAGAATTTAACTTCCATACAGCCACCCCTTCACAGAGCAGCTGAATGGTTTTAATAGTGTGGATGGCACTAGGTCACTCCCACTAGGGGAGTGTGGCAGGAGGCCCAGGCCAGCCATGCGGCCGTCCTGGGGAAGCTTGGATTGGGGCTGTGCTTTCCCTGGCCCCTCGGCTTTGCCATGGGCTGTGATTCTGGTGGGAAACACTGTCTGTCCAGGTGCCTTCTGTCCGTGTGATCTTTAGTGTGTGAAGCCCGTGTTAACTGTTCGTGATATACACATGTGGCCCAGCAGGTGAATGCTCAGATCCAGTCATGCCACACCATCTGGGTTGCGGGGTACTGTGCGTGCTGTCAGGGTGACCTTGCTGACCACCGAGGCACAGAAGGGCAGTGGGCTGGGGCAGGTGACCTTGCACTGACCACTGTGAGCCGCGGGTCCTGCATGGCCCAGATCACCAGGGGACACATGGAGGCTAGACTCTTACATCTGGGATCCTGCCGAGCCCCTTACCTGTGTCACCTCGCCCAGCCTGCCGGGCCCCATGCTGGCCCCTCCTCCTGGCCTTCTGTGCCCCGTAAGACAATCGTCCCATCACACAACTGTGTTTACAGGATATTAGACGACTCTGGTGGTAAAATTCCCTCAGCCCCTGCACACAGTAGGTGCTTGGTAAATGGTGTCATTAGGACGTATCATTTTGCTTGCAATTGCTGTGACTTAGCTCCATCCTCAAAGGTCACAGGGTTTCTGCCTATTCTTTGCATGAGAAAACCGAGGCTCAGAGAGGTTGGGTGACTTGTTCTAGGTCACACAGCCAGTGTGGGGGTGGGGCTTGAGTCCAAGGTGTCCTTCCACCACCCCTGCTCCTGCAGGTCCTGCTCCCAGGAGAGAAGAGGTGGGGGGTTGGGTGGCTGGAAGGAAGTGTTTCATCCCTGTTTTCTACAGCTTTGGCTGGGGCAGTATGCACCCAGGGACTCACGCCTGACCCGGACTGGGCCCCCCATTTCAGGGGAGCTCGGGGAGGGCCTCCTGGACGTGTGCTAGTAGCAGTGGCCTGGCCAGCGGTGGGCTGTGACTTTGGAAAGATACTCCATTTCTCGGGCCGCCTTCGGAGCTTCTCAAACAAGGCCACCACCTGTCTGTTCTTCCTTCCTTCTGGGCAGAGTGAGAGGGCACGGTCAGCTGGGGGCTGTGCTGGGCCAGGGTGACCTCGGCTGCCCTTCTTGCCTGCTCAGGTGAGGGAGGCTTCCCTGGAGGTGCGAGGCCCAGGCCGTCCGGGATAGCATGAGCCGAGAGTCGCCGTCTGCCGCCCGTGGGGCCCAGGGGCCGGGGCCTGTGCGGGGCACCTCTGTGGTGGACCACCGGCCTTTGTGCATAGTGACTGTGCTCAGACTACCGTGGGGGTGGCCTGCACATGCCCCCCACTCATGGGCATTCTCCTCAGCTCCGTAGCCCTGCCCAGAGCCCCTGCTTCGCGTGCCCAGCACCGCCGCCGTGAGCCCATGACGCACTTAGAGGCCTTCATCGGATGCCGTGCCTCTAATTTCTGGCACGCGGCTCACCCAGGGGCCCCCGACAGTAGTAGTGCTTGCAGAGCTCCCGCCTCTGCCCCAGGCCCTCGGGGGGATGGGGGCTGACGTGGGCCGGCCTCTCCCTCATCTTAGGAATAAGCCGGTCTCAGCCGTACCTGTAAAACTGCATCGTTTTGATACCTAATGTGAGGCCTTGGGCCTGACTTTGTCAGAGCCGAGCTCTGTTCTGCCTGCCGAACAACGGTGAAAAACGCATGAGACCAGGACCGACGGGCAAGAGGCGGAGGAGGCAGGAGCCCAGTCCTGGGTCTCCAGAAACCCTTCCCTGGACTCAGAGAGCCCACGCCAGGACCAGAGGGATGTCGGAAGCTCCCAGAGGTTCTCCAGACGTGCCGTCTGGGAGCTTGTCAGAAATGCAGGTGCTCGGGGCCCAGATCGGGAGCGCTGTTCTCACTGCCCCCGGGATGCACAGGCAGCTAGTGTCTGAGAATCTCGCACTCGGCTTGTCGAAGTCAAGGGCCGTCTGTGAAGGCCTGCTACCCACAGTGTGGTCCCCAGACCAGCAGCGTCGGTGTGGCCACCTGGACGCCTTTAGGAGTGCTGAGTCCCAGGCGCCCCCAGGACCTACTGGATGGCCTATGTGTTGACAGAGTCCTGGGGAATTGTGGACGCAGGGAAGTGAGGGACACGTTGCCTTCAGGAGGGTTTGAGCATCTTTGGAGTGGGAGGGAGATGCTGGTGGCCCCAGGGCTGCCCAGGGAGACCGGCCGCCCAGTCAGCTCGCCTTCCCTGGCTGACTGCTTGCCCCTGGGCCTGCAGCTCACAGCCGGCTCTTCCTCAGCCCCACCCCGCCCAGGTGAGATCCTTACCTGCTCCCCATGCACTTCACACCGCATGCTCCTGGACCACGGCCACGTCCAGGTCCCCGGTGACAGGCAACAGTGCTCAAGGAGCAGGGGTGGGGGCCCACCCAAGCCTGCTCGCGTGCCACGCCCTGCTCTCAGCACTGCCCCCCTGTGGACCCACGGCATCCCTCATCCACGGTGAGGACCCTCCTTCCAGAGGTACCTTGACTTCAGACTTCCGGCCTCCAGGCCAGGAGAGCCTACACTCCTGTTGTTTACGCCCCATGTTGGTCATTTGTGATGACGGCCACAGGGCACGCACACAGGGCCCGTAGGGTGCCCACCCCACCCCCACACGGTGATTGTCCTGTAGACCTGTCCTCGCACTAAGCAGCCAGGGAAGCCCTGGGCCGGGCCTGGAGGAGTCCGTGTGCAGGCCTCTGAGGCTCTCCACCTCCCATGGGGGGACACAGCACACTGTCCCCTGCGAGAAAGAATGCAGCCACACACGCAGATCGTTTCTGTGCTGGGACGGGAGCCCACCAGAGCTTAAGCACCAGGGTCTGTCGGGTGCTGTCAGTCACCTGCACCCGGCGTGAGCCACGGCCCGGCTCCCCGGAGAGCAGATCGTGTCCCACACAAGCCACACCGTTTGCAGACAGACGTGCTGGTGGCACACGCTGTAGTTCTGTACGCGACCCAGGTGGCTAGGCCGATGTGATTGTTATTCCCTTTATACAGTTGAGGAAACTGCAGCTGGGGGATGGAAGGGGCTCAAGGGCCTAAGTTGCAAAGCTGGGTTCAGACGGGGGCATCGGGCTCCCAACTCTGCTCTTAGCCCTGGGGTTCCCCGCCTCTTCCACAAGGAGAGTCTCGTTCGGTAGTTGTGGGGTGAAGGGCTGGTGGAGGGAAAAAATAAGAGTAGTCATATGTACTCAGCAAGACACCAACCCTCCCTCATGGCACAGACCCTCTTACTAACCCTTGCCAGACATCCCAGAGCTGGGCATCACTGGGGTCTTCCTTCTGCCAATGAGGGCGCCAGGGCCTGAGAGGGCACAGAGCCTGCTCAGGATGCACAGCTTGGGGGTTTGTGGCGCAGATCTGAGCTCAGGCCCTCTGGGCCCAGGTTCTGCTTTGCGCCTCTTGTGTGCATGCCGTGCCGATCCATGTAGGAGAGATGTGCGCAGCCCTGGCCCTGCCCCCCGCAGCTCTGAGCCTCCGTGACCACTCCTCCTCCCCCGACCACTAGCGGCAGAAAGCAGGGTCCAGTGTGACCCTGTGACCTGCCCCGTGGAGTCTCCCCGGACCCCAGGGAGCTACTAGGGGACAGGAGACAGGTCGAGAGGCAGCTGTGGCAGGCTGCCCCTGTGCTGGAGAGAGGGTGTGTGCGGGCAGTGGGTTCAAATGGTCTGCTTCTGAGGAAGGTCAACAGAGATGATAGAGGCCCCTGGACAGTGGGCGTGCTTCAGGCCAGGGCCCCAGGGAGGCCCGCACCTGCTCTCAGGACTCCCCCTTCTCTCTGGTTCACCGCTGTCCCGGGCCCAGCACAGTGCCTGGCCCCTGCGAGGGCTCCGGGTGTGTTTGGCAATGTCCATCCGTGTCCTTTGCACCCTCCTTATCCCTGATTCACCAAATGGGCTTTTGCGGCCCAGAGAACCCACAGCAGCTCTGGAGCATTGCCAGCTAGGGAATCTTTATGATCGGGGTCTGGGTACTCAGGAAGGGACTGTCCCCTGGCCTGAGGAGGGAAGGGAGATGCCCAGCCAGGGGTCTGAAGGGTTCTCAGCCCTGTCCCTGAACCAGCTTCCGGGGGAACCAAGGGTGTGTGCAGGGAGAAACTGGGAGCTCAGAGAAGTCAGGCCACTTCCCCACAACCACACGGACGCTTGGCCCCACGGAGTCCGCTGGGGCAGCGGCCGCCGAGCCACTGGGTACTTTGTCTGCCTGTACCCACAGGGGGATGGGGTGGCGTCAGGGGGCGGCGGTCTGGTTACTCAAACTCCGGACAACCAAAAACCACTTTATAATGGAAATAAGCATCAGGTTCCAAGAATCGGCCCCAGGACAGTTGTCCTGCTGCACCCCGCCCCTGGGCCCTCCCCACCGCCCCCCCAGGAGCCCTCCCAACACAGGGGCCGCACTGCCCCGCCTTTGGGGAAGTGTTCCGCCCTTGTTCCCTTTCTCGGCCGCTAGATGGCAGCCACTGGGCACAGAAGCCAAGGAGAGAGGGTGCACGGTGGCATCCAGAATCCATCTCCAGGGAGATTCTGGCTGGGAGAATGTCCCCCAGGAAATCAGACGGCCCTCCTGGAGGAAGCCTGGCAGGGGATGTGTTCTCAGTGTTACATTCTGAACGGAGTCCCCTGAGCCCTGAATCCAGGCCTGGAGTCACATGGTGGCCTCCACGGGGCCAGCAGGGCTACAGACACGGTGGGAGAGCCAGCCACCGACCCTGCCTTGGGGCCCCCAGGGCGCCCAGGAGGGCAGTCGGTCCCTGTGCATTGGAGAGCACGGGGCTTGGGAGGGACAGTGGCCGCTCTGCACACTCGCCCCTGGGAAGCTGCAGGAGGAGGGACGGCGCGGGTGGATGTTCCGATCATTCGAGACTCCCCTGTGATCCCAGGCAGTGCCAGTGGCACCCAGCGTACCTGACCTCGGGGCTTCTTCATAGGAGGCAGCGTGGGGCCGGGCAGCCCAGCCCCAGAGCTTGCATTCAGACCCCAGCCTCGCCCCCTAGCCACACCGTGTCACGTGGGCCGGTCATATAGCCCCTCTTTGACTCAGTTTCTTCGTATGTAAAACAGGGAGGGCGTTAGATTTCACCCCACTAGGTTGGATCAACTGACTTAAAAAATGGTAAAGCAGTCAGCACAGTGCTTGGCACAGTGGGCAGCTAACAGTATTATTCTGCTATTATATTATTAATTGTTGTTAATTAATGATCTATTGTGATGATTTGTTGTGTTTATGTAAAACAGATTCCGTTCTAGGCTCCAATAATTGTAAACATGGTTTTCACACACAGGGAATTGCATACAACATTTCAAAGTACCTAGATACTTTGCTGTTATTATTAATTATTATAATTGCCTATTATTGTTTCTTAACAGTAATTGCTGTTATCTTCGCTGTTGTTGGCATTCTGTGGACACCCCGTATCGGCGTCTCTCCGTGTCCAGGACCATCTGAAATGCAAACATCTGAAGCAGCCCTGGCCATCCCTCTTTGGTCGGCACAGTGCTCGGCGCTGCGCTGGGACCTTACTGGTCTAATCTTTGTCTTTCCTCTCCTGCCAGTGAGGCCCCTTTGCTAACCTTCCGTGATCCGTGCTATTCAAGTAACAGCAGGGCCCATGGGGAGCCAGAAAACTTTCTTTTCCACCTGTCCCCCCTCAGCCTTCCCCAAGCTGCTTAGAGCCAAACTTGGGGGGGTGGGAACGTGGTCCTAGGCCTGGCTGCGCTTGTACCCTGTGTGGGGCCTGCAGGGTGGCCCACCCATCTCCTCGGACGTATGTTGAATTCTGTCGAGAGCTTTCTCTGCATCAGTTGATGAGATTCTCATTTTTCTTCTCATTCATGTGGCCATTGATGTCCATTGGCTTCTCAAATATTGAGCCAGCCTTGCATTCCCACGGTAGCATTAGACTCGGTCGCAATATGTCTCTGGATTCACGTTCCTACCATTTGGTTGAGACATCGTGAGGGATATTGGTCTAGTTTTCTCATGCTGTCTTTTTCTGGCTTGGATTTCAGGATATTGCTGCCCTCACGAATTAATTTGGTAAGTGTTCCCCCCATTAATTTTTACTGGGAAAGATTACGTGGAATTGGTATTGTTTCTTCTTGAAATGATTGGTAAAATTCACCAGTGACACTGTTCGAGTCTGAAGATGGCTTTTTCAAAATTTTTTTTAACTATTCAGTATCTTTAATACATGTAAGATAACTTAGGTTATCCATTTCTTCTTGGGTGAGTTCGGGTAGTTGGCGCTTTCACAGAATTAGTCCATGTTGAATTGTTGAATCTGTCTGAGTGGAGTTGTTCCTGGAGTCCCTCCTTATCTCCTTGATGTCCGTTCTGTAGTGAAAGCACCCCTTCCATCCCTGGGATTGGGAAGTTGGGTCTTGTCTCCTCTTCCCTTTGTCAGTCTGGCTAAAATGTGACCAATTCTAGTAATATTTTCAGAAAAAGAGCTTTTAGTTTCGTTGATTTTTCTCTGCTTTTCTAGTTCATCGATTTCTGTTGTTTTTATTCTTTACTTCCTTCTACACGCTCTGAGCGTCTTTTGTTCTTTTTCTAGTTTTATGACTCAAGATACGGTCTGTCCTGTTGAATATTCTGTGTGCGTTGAGAGGAATGTGTATTCTGCTGCTGAGTGGGGAGTTCAATAGATGTCACGTAGACCCTTGGCGGTTTCCTGTGAATGTTCACCTTTGCCGGCGTGCTCTCTACAAGCTCTATTGATCACTACGAGTGGGATGTTGGTGTTTCCCAGTACAAATGTGCACTTGCCCGTTTTTTCCTGGCAGCTCTGTCAGGGTTTACTTCACGTGTTTTGTAGTCCTGGTGTTAGGTGCAAATTAACTCAAGACTGTTGCGTCTTGGTGAATTGATCTTCTTTAATTTAATGTTGCTGTTTAGCCCTGGTAGTTAATGTTTACATCGTATATTTTTTCCATTCTTTTACTTTTAGCCGACCTATGTTATCATAGATGAAGCTAATTCCTCATAGCCCACATATCACTGGATGGTGTTTTTAAAAAAATCCATTCTGACAATCTCTTTTGTGTTTAGACTGTTTACATTTGATATAATTATTGTGTCTGTAGCTACCATTTTTATTTCTGGTCTTCGATTTGTTCTCTCTTGTTCTTTTTTTCTTGATTTTTTTTTGATTATTTGAACATCTTGCTTTTTCATTTTAATTGGCCTATTGAAGTTTTGACTATTTGTACAGTTTTTTGTGCATGCATGGCTGCTCTGGGATCCCAGTACACATATTTAAGTTTCCGCAGTTCTGAAACTTAATATTTTGCCACTATAAGTAGGAAGGGGAAACCTCACCACTGTGTGGGTTCCTTCATTCTCCCTTTATGTCCTAGTTGTCATATGTTTTCAATTTGCATACATGGAAAACTTTATCATAGAACAAAATTTTATTCAACCATCTGAAGTATCTTAAAGAATATAAGAGGTGAGGAATATTCTATTATATACATATTTACCATTTTGTTTGTTTGTTTTTATTAAGGTATCGTTGATATACACTCTTATGAAGGTTTCTCAAGAAAAATAATGTGGTTGCTACATTCACCCATATTATAGAGTCCCCCCCACACCCCATTGCAGTCACTGTCCATCAGTATAGTAAGAAGCCACGGAGTCACTACTTGTCTTCTCTGTGCTACACTGTCTTCCCCATTATTCCCCCCACACCATGTATACTAATCATGATACCCCTCAGTCCCCTTCTCCCTCCCTCCCCACCCGCCCTGCCCACCCCTCCCCTTTGGTAACACATATTTACCATTTTTGTTGCACATCCTATAACTGATTTTCAGAGTTGCCCTCTGGCATCATTTCCGTTGCATTAAAAGAACTTGCGTTAGCATTTCTTTTAGAGACGGTTTGCTGGTGACGAATCCTCTTGGTTTTCCTTCATCTGAGGATGTCTTGATCGAGCTTTGTTCCCGCAGTCTGGACACAGACTTAGGGGTTAACAGCACTTTTAAATTTTGCTTTCCGGTTTCTGATGAGGGATCTGCAGTCCTTCAAATGGTTGTTCTTCTGTAGGGCGTGGGTCCTTGTCCTGTAGCTGTGGGTAGGTTATTTTCCTTGTTTTTCTTTTCAGCATCTTGGCGTGGATTTCTTGGGTTGATCCCCTTGGGCTGTGCTAGACCTCTTGAATCTGTACGGTTCTGTGATTCTCTGTTAGTCAGACGGAATGATTTTTATTGCTCTATCTTCAAGTTCAAGCTCACTGGTCCTTTCCTGTCTTCTGTTTTTGAGCCCATCCAATAAGATTTTTTCATTTCCATCACCTCCCTTAAGAGTTGGCATTTTTCTAGTGTCTGTGCTAAGTCAGTTCAGCTCGTATCCTGGACATTTTTAACATTTCATTACGAGACGCCGGATCTATTTACATCTTACGGAAAAGAGGGTCTTAGGCAATGACTTGGTTGGGGTCAGGCCCCAGGTTCCAACCAGCCTTTCACGGGTCGTGGCTCCAGCGTCATTTTAGCCGTCAGGGCCTTTGCTTGCTGCTCGGACCCATCCCGCACAGGCGCCAGCGGCAACCAGCCTCGGAGATGGCGGTGGCTCATCTCCTACGTGCACTCTCAACATCCTCACCTGCTGTTGAGGTCTGACCCACGCATGCACAGCATGGAGTTGAGCCCCAAGCCCACTCTATGCTCACCCCTCTGCTCATCCTCACCGCAGCCTCCCTGACCCGTCCCAGGCCTCTGGGGCCTTCATTTCCCGGCTTTGCCATGAACTGACTGCAAATGCATCTTCACCCACGACCAAGTGGCAGGAGAACAGAGAGAAGAGGAAAGCAATGGGGATTCGTCACATGTTCTTAGAACCACAGCCGCCAGGGCCAGAGAGGTTTCTCCTCTTTCCGAGTTTCAGCGTCCTCCCCGTGGTCGCTGCCACCGCGGGATCCATTGGGAAAAAATGCAATAAAAAACACAAGGGAGGATTTGCCCTGTGCGCTCTGACACGAGGATTCCCTTGAGTCAGAAAACAAAGGCTTGCGATTTTTACCTGTGCTTGATGGACACTCGTGGCCTTCAGGCTGCCTTGAAGTCCAGCCAGGTCACACCACTGACCGCGGGTGACGTGAAGTCCGGTCTGCCCAGTTGCCCGCTGCCGTTTCTTACTCCTCAGATAGTCGCCTGACCCACCCACGATTTACAGCCACGTTCACGGGGGGAGATGTGGTGGAGTGGGCCGATGACTCCGCCTTTCCAGGAGCTGGGCCCTCTCGCTGGCCTTCTTGAATCTGTACATTTATTTCTTTCATCAAATTTGGGGAGTTTACATCCATTATTTTTTACTTTTCTTATTGAGGCGTAATTGGCATATAACATTAGTTTCAGGTGTACAACACAATGATTCAATATTTGTATTGTGAAACAATCACCGCAGTAAGTCTAGTTAATATCCGTCACCACATATAGTTACGAAAACATATTTTTCTTGTAATGGGGACATTGTTTCTTAAAGTATTTACATTTCTGCCTTACTCTCTGGGACTCTGATTACCCAAGTCTCATATCTTTGTATTGTCCTTTGGAGCCCAATACACTCTTAATATTTTTCAGACATCATTCTCTCTTCCTCAGATTGGAGAAGTTCTCACTATCCGCCTCCAAGCCGGCTCTTTTCTCTCATCTCCATTCTACTACTGAGACTATCCATTGAATTTTTTTCAGGTACTCTATTTTCCTGTTCTAAAACTTCCATTTAGCTCTTGCTGTTGAAAAGTCGGCCACATCTCCCGCCTCAGTGGAGCGGTTCTAACGACAGCAGGAATGCCGGGGTGCACTCACCCCAGCATCTGTGCCGTCCCCGCTTTGGCACCCGTGGGCCGTCTTTTCTCTTTAGAAGGGATCCTGTTTTCCTGACCTCTCTGGATTGTTCACTTGACAGTGGGGGGCTGTCGTGTTGTGGGCTCTGGATTCCGTACCATTCCTCTGAAGGGTCTTTGTTTTGTTTCACCCAACAGTTACTCTGGTTAGACCCCGGCTGTAAGCTACATGTCGCCTTCGGCAATTCAAGGCTTAGTTCCGTAATTTAATCTTTTGCTGCAGGTATTTGAGCGTGTGCGCGGGCGCACAAACACACACACACACGATTCAAGCGTGAAACTTTTGCAGACACACCCGGAATTAGGGACTCACTTCCTCTAGCTTTCTTCCCTGCAGACTCCCGCCGGCCTCCCCAGTAGCAGCTGCATCTGCCTGAGCCTCCTTCCCTGGTTCCCCCAGCCAGAAGGGGAGGCTTTCTTTTGGGGTTTTCTCTGCACCCACTGCTTTTTGTCTGCTGCGTGCCCTCAAGGCAAAGCCCCACAAAATGGAGACCCTCCCCCGGGCCACTCTGACGGCTCTTGTTTATTCTCCCGAATCCTCCGGCCACTGTTGGAGGGCGAAGGGGCTGGTGTTCTGATGGTGCTGGGCAGCATCATGGTTCCCCGTGGGAGGGCCGTTCTGGAGCGGTTGTACCCCACCACGCTGGGAGCAGAACTCTACTGAGCTGGCTCTTAATTTGGAACTTTACCAGGAGTTTGTCTCCACTTCAGTGCTGACAGCAGCGGGGCTGGTGGGACGGAGTCACCTGCTAATTCCGCCTTTGTGGCTTTACCATTCACGGTGACTATATATAGGTCTAAGCACTTCATACTGAAATGCAGATCATCTTATTGTGAACCACTTCCTTCTAATTTGCCTGCAGCTTAGCATTTGGAGATAATATATTGGGATTAGGTATACAGGAAAGCTGTGTCAACTATGAATTTCATTTCAGGAGCGTATAAGGGTAGCATTACGGAACATTTACATAGAGGTGGTCTTTCAGATCCGAGAACCTTAGGGGCTGATGGGTCGGGTGCAGACGATGGTGCTTTAAGCCCCAGCCCTCTCTGATTCTAAGCTGTGTACTCCTGCCCCCAACAGCCACCCCTCCAGGCCACAGAGACAGTGGCAGCCATCCAGCCATGGCTGTGGGGACAGGAAGTAAGCAGCCTCCTTTTCTGGGGGATGGATGCTTGCTCTTGATTGGCTCACACTCCCCAAAGGGACCTCGGGCTCCAGGGAGTCCCCAGGGCAGGGGCCTCACTTCTCCAGCGAAGTGAGGGCCTGTGTTTGCCTTGGGGACTGATGTCTGGGTGGGCTGCTCTGAACGTGGCTGCGTCTGCTGGTGGGCATCCTGGAGTGGCTTGGAGTTCTGCCCCAGGCCTTGCTTCTTGGCCTCTCTCACCCTCCCCTCCCATGGGTGCAGCCTGATGGGGGCCTCGGGGTCCCATCGGGGACTTTGCTATAGTCCTGTCAGAAAGGAGGGAAAGAGATAAGATAGGAGAATACATTTTGGCACCAGAATCCACAGGATTCGGTGCCCAGATGCAGGAGCTGGGAGATGCTGGCCAGGGTCTGAGCTTCCTGCCTGGAGGAGGTGGGCTGGTGCAGTGAGGGTCTTTCCAGGGGCCCCCTGCCCTCTCCTGCCAGGCACGAGCGGCTGTCTGCCTGGGGAGTCTCTTGCCCGTTCGATCCTGCTGATCTCAAAGAGCAAACGTTTGATGAAGTGCTGAGCGTTATCACAACTCCTGCATCAGTCACCTGGGGTGGCCGTGACAGCGCTTCAGACCAGGGCTTAGACTGCAATTTGTTTTCACGGTTCTGGAGGCTGGACGGGAAGGTCCTCGCTGGTGTGGCTCCTGATGAGAGGCTTCCCAGGGTGGGTTGGAAGAGAGGAAGCAAGCTCTCTCCTGTTTCTCCTGATAAGGACACTGATCCCACCATGGGGGGCTCCACCCTCACAACCTGATCACCTCCCAGAGGCTCCCCCCCAGATGCCAAGCACTGGGGAGTAGGGTTTCCACATAGGAATGGGGGGCGGGCACCCACACGCCGGCCCCTGCCCGCACTGGCAGCCTCCTGCGGTTCATCTCCGGAAGCCCCTCGCCCCACCTGTGCAGCCGTCATGGCTCAGGGAGCCGCCCTCCCGCTGGCCGCCCCACCCTGGGTATCTGCACACGGCAGCCCGGGCTGGGGTACCCCAGTTCTAGGGCCTCCTCCTCACCCCCCAGGCCCTGATTCCCTTTGATCTGATCAGCTCTTTAGCCATGTGTGCACATTCAGGCAGATGTCCCTGAAACTTCTGGGGAGTCGCAGGTGCCCAAAGTCCGTGGACTCCAGGCCAAAAACCGGGCTTGTAAAATACATGCACATCGTCAGAGGCACTACTGTCCGCTTCCAGCCCATGGCAAACTTCCTTCTTGTCTCTCTTATCAGTGCTGGTCTCAGCTATGCAGGGACCCTTCAGAATGCACTGGCCGCCCGCCTGCCAGGGACAGAGCAGTCGAGAGCCGAGTGTTCTGCAGGCCGGTTCCCTTCACTCCTTGCCTCTGCGGGCCCGGTGGGGTGGCCGTGGCTGGGCCACTCTGGGTCTGTGTCCTTTTGAGCTGAACAGATGAGTGTTGACATTCATTCCTCACCCCAGCCTGCCTCTCTGTCATGCTGGGGTTCTGGAATATGGGATGACAAAGCCAGTTGGTGGCCTGTAATGGAGTGTGATTGCTGAAATTAGGGTCCCAGACTCCCTTTGTATTTTGTCTCAAGCAGTTGGTAGTAAAAGAAATAAGCCAAGAATGGTCCCAGACCTGAGCAGCAAAACAATATTCCTCCCTTAGAAAAAGCACCCGAAGTTTGCACTTTGTTAGTAGCTTAAGAGGCAGGAACCCCTTGACCCTCTCCTACAACCCTGTGGGCTCAAGGCCAGACTGTGGACACCAGGAGAGAATAGGCCTGGAGAGCTGTGACCTCCCAGGTGGGTGACACATGACCTGCGTTTTGAAGGATAAGTAGGAGATCTCTACGAGTAGAGGGAAGGGCTCTGTGGCAGACAGAACTGAGACTTCTGCCCCCTGGCACATGAGTCCATGAAGGGTGTGCCATAGGGACAGAGCCATGGGCTCTGGCGGTTGAGAGTTGTCAGAATCTGCAGCTGCCCACGTGCATGGCTGAAGTGCCAGCAGGGACTGCTTGCTCCCAGCAGATGGCATCACTTACAGAGGGGGCATCCCTTAGCAGGGACCGTGGGAAGCAGGGTGGGAACCTGGATCTCCAGACAGCTCTCCTTGAGACTCTAATTTAGAGTCCACCACCATCGGGGCCACCAGGGGTCAGAAATCCCGGATCCAGAACCTGGTCCTTCTGGTCCTCGCTCTAGTCCTTGACAGTGGTCTCTGGGGGGCACAGAGCCCCCGTGGGCTTCGGTGATCATGGTGGAAAAGGCCAGTGGCCAGGCCCCACTGATGGTATCTGTCCTGCTGGTTTCCTTCTTTCTCTGAGGCGTGCGTACCAGCCACTCAGGTTATGATGAGGAGTGGGGTAAAGAGGAGGCCAGAAATCTGAGAGGGACAAGGGGGTGGTCAGGCCACAGAGAGCACCCCAGCAGCGGGGGGGCAGTGAATAGGCACCGCTCTTAGGAAGTGAGCGGGCCTAAGGGTAGGAGAAAGTACCAGATAGGTGCTCGGTGAGCAGTAGGTGCACGTCTGGGAGGGTAGATGGGTGGGTGGGTGGATGAATGGATGGCTAAGAGAGATGGGATGCTGGGATGGATGGATGAATGAGCAGACAGCACTTGTGGGAAGCTGAGTGGGTCTGAAGGTGGGAGAAGCTACCTGGCGGATGCACAATGGGTGAATGTACGGGATGGATGGGTGGGTGGGTGGATAGGTGACTGGATGGGTGGACATATGGATGGATGGATGTTTAAATGGGTAGATGGTAGATGGATGGGTGGATGGATGGACAGCATGAGTGGGCAGAGAATGGCTGAACAAATAAACTTCATCCCCTACACCTTACTGCCCATCAAAATAGTCTTCGGCTGTGACGTGTCCCTGACCAACACACATGAGCCTCACCTGGCCTGGGCTGAGGGTCCCCAAGGAGCCTCAGTGGGTGAACGTGGCTCTCTCCCAGCTGCCTGATGGCACCAGACAGGCTTTGGCTGCCCGGAGCACCCCCAGGGAAGGGACTGGCTCTGGGGACGGGCGCCCTCGGTCTGCCGCCGCCGGGGTGTGCCAGCTGGCGTTCCCCCTGCCGTGGGAGCGCTGCAGCTCCCAATTAAACTGTTCAAGTGACAAAGGACCCTGGCTAATCTTGTGATTAAAAATAACTCAGGCTGGCTGACGCTGTTGCCTGAGCCTATCAAAGCAGGCTGGGGGTGAGGGGGAGGAGAAGGAGGTCTTCAGTACCAGGCCCTCTGACGCCATCGCCCCTGGGGTTGGGGGGAGGTGCTGCTTGCTTCTACTGTTCCATTGACAACTGCAGGATGTGTGAGACCCAGAAGAGACCACTGAGGCTTTGAGGAACGGAGTACAGGGTGGGGGGGTCCCAGCATGGGACAGTCTCAGGCCACAGTGACACAGAGATCAGAATAAGTGAGCCAGCATTTATGGAGCCCCTGCCGTCTGTTCCCATCCCCGGGTGGGGCCCTTCCTGGTGAGTCATCCAAAGAGCCCAGTGCAGAGGATTTTAGAGTCTTCATACAACAGGTGCTCGTGGGGCACCTGCTCCGTGCCAGGCACTGTGCAAGGTACTGGGAAGGGACTACCAAGGTGTTCTTCCAGCTTTGATTTATTAAGGTGCTTGTTCTTATTATAAAAGTATGTTCATTGTAGAAAATCTAGCACATGTCTTAAAAAATAAAGATCCCCTGTTACTCCACCACTAAGGAACACACACGGTTAACATTGTGTATTTCTTTCCCAACTTTTTATTTTCTGAAAGCATCCCTAGAACACCTCATCTAAAGTGATTTCCACACCTTTCCCACATTCTAGGCCCTTGATAAAATACGGCAACTCAAAGGCAAGATGATATTCCAGCTGCAGTTTGTCTGGGGCTGAGGGAAAGGCGACTTTTTTTTCATTGACAAATAAAATTGTAAGATAAAAGTGTGTCCAGTGTGGTCACTTACACACACACATGAGAGGCTTCCCCCCACTGAGTTAATCAGCATGGCTGTCACCTCACATACTCATTGTGTGTGTGTGTGTGTGTGAGAACATTTACATTCTACTCTTAGCAAATTCTGATTGCACACTAGTTGTTATCAACTATAGTCACCATGTTGTACATTAGATCCTCAGACCTTAGTCATCTGACCACTGCAGGTTTGTCCCCTCGGCCCAACCTCTCCCTACTGCCCATCTGTCCAGCTCCTCACAACCCCGTTGCTATTCTGTTTCTGTGAGATCCACATTTTTTTTTTAATTCCACCTATAAGTGACACCATTCGGTGTTTGTGTCTCTCCGCCTGGCTTATTTCACTGAGCATAATTCCCTCCAGGTCCTTCGTGTTCGTGCAAAGGGCAAGATTTCCTTCTCTTTTAAAGCTGAATAGTATCCTGTCGTATGCACACGTCACATCTGCTTTATCCACTTGTCCGTCGGCAGACCCCTGGGCTGGTCCCGTTCCTTGGCTGTTGTGAAAAATACTGCAGGTTGTATGGGGTGCAGATACCTCTTTGAGGTGATGAATTTGTGGCCATCGGGTGTGTTCCCAGAAGTGGGATCACTGAATTGTCTGGTATTTCTATTTTCAATTCCTTGAGGAACCTTCATTCTGTTTCCATAGTGGCTACAGCAGTTTGAATTCCCACCGCCAGGGCACAGGGGCAGAAGGGGGCTTTGGGAGGAGCCGGGGAAGTGCCGCGTGAAGCCAAGGGCTGGGAGCCGCTGTGCTAGGACAGATCTGCTCTGCGGGCTCTGAGAACCGGTTCTCTGCCTATAAACGGGGACACTCGTGCCCCTTTGAAAGACTATCAGAGGCATAAAGGACTGTGCGCTTGCCACGTGATATGTGCAAATAAACAATTGTAATAACAATTTAAAAATACATAAATGGGCTTCAAGACATGGAGCAGCTTCACCCGGAGAGCTGGGTGCGGGCATGTGAGTGAGGTTCTGTGTCACTCAGCTCTGGTGGCCAAACAAAGTCGCACAACCTGGCAGTTTAAATAATAGACACATAATCTCTCCCAGGCCTGGGGCTGGTGCCCGAGACCCAGGGGTGGGCAGGGCCGGCTCCTCTGAGCCTCCTGGGCGTGTGGACGCCGTCCTCTCCTGGGTCCTCACGTGGCCGTCCCTCTGCGTGGGTCTGTGTCCTGACCTCCTCTAGAAGGACCCAGTCCTGGGATCAGGGCCACCCTGTGACCTCATTTACCTTAATCCCCTCCATAAAGACCCCATCTCCAAATATAGCCACATTCTGGGGTATTGGGGGTTGGGGTTTAACATACGAATCCAGGGGACACACTTGGCCCACGGCAGCCTCTTTGGGACTCAGAGAGGCTTAGTATCTGAACCAAAACAAAACAACACGCACCCTGTCCACATGGGCACAGATGGACCTCAGAGGCTGAGAGGTCCCTTGAAGGGGGCAGCCTGGGGCAGGCTTGGGTCTGTGCCCCTGCCCCCAGGGGCAGCCCTCCCCCAAGTGACGGTGACAGCCCTTAGAGGGAGAAGGCCCTTCTGGGGTGGGAGCGAGAAAGGAGGGGAAGGTGTGGGTCTGGGGTGGGAATGCCCCACCTGCCCTGAGGCTCGGTCACCGCTCAGCCAGTTCCCTGGTGGACGTGGCCAGGCCCGCTGCACTAAGTCATTGGCTCACAAGCCAAGTGGGACATCCCACCACCTACAGAACCGCAGGGGCAGGGAAGCCAACACCTGCTTTGGAGAAACTCCACAGCCGTGCCCATCAGAGCGCCAAGACCACCTGGGCACCACTTTCCTCCAGCCTTTAAAGAGCTCGGGGCTCAGTGGTCCTGCACCTCAAGAGCTCATGACTTCATTTTGCATGAAGATAGAGCTCTTCCCTGTGGCTGGGGAGGAATGAGGCCCCCAGGGGAGTCCAGGACTTGAGCTCCCTCCTCAGACTCAGCCATTCCTCCAGACCAGACACCAGGGCTCTGCTGCTTCATCCTGCATCCGGCTGTGAGATGCAAAAGGGAGCCGGACCAACAGCTCTGAGCGTCAGCCCTGCGGAAGATTCTAGAAACGCAGCAGCTCAAACCTCGACTGGCAGCTTTGTGACCTTGGGCAGGTCAGACCCCCTCTCTGGGCCTCAGGGTCTGTCCCATCAGATGAGGCCATGCTGTCCTCGTAGGGGTCTGTACAGGGAAGGGAGCAGGTGCCAGTATTGTGTGGAGCCCTGGCGTCCGACACGTGGTGTGGTGCGGAGAGGCCTGCCCCATCTGCCCCTGTGGGCTTGTCTCACCTAGAGGCCAGCCGGACACTCAGCTCACCGTGGGCCGCTGCGCACCCTCGTCATCTCATCACGCACATTCACCACGGAGCCTTGTTAACAAATGTATTTTGTGTTTTTGTTAATGTGCCAACTTTCGTCACTGACGAGGAGCAAATGACAGGCCTTCTCACCATATGTGTGCAGGAAAAACCGGCCTCGCGGTCCTTGTATTCTAAAATCAGCCGTCCTCGGAATGTCTGGGAGGGGCTCTGGGGGTAGGGTGGCTGCGCCTCATGGACATGGGCTGAGCCCCACCTTGGCTGGCTGGCCGTGGGCCCACCGTCGGCACCAGGCTGCCTCCTGCCCAGTTAGCAGGAGGAAGCGTTTGCAGACGGTCTCCTTGGAATGAGGACGTCCCTTGGTCCCGGCCAGCCCAGCCCCTTCCCCAGAGGTGCAGCGCGGGCGTGTGGAAGGTGGGAAGTAAGCCGGGCCAGGGCCGGTGTTGGGCTGAGTGGATGGTTTTGTGGCTGGGGTCACTGAGGTCTGAAGCAAGGATAGGATGGTGTGAAATAAAACCGGCTGAGGCTTCCGTCCCCTTCTGGAAGGTGGGGCAGTGCGGCAGCCCAGACCGTTCCTCTGAGACCCGCCGTGGGGTGCCCACCGCACCTGCCCAGGTGGCACCTCCCGCCAATGGGCAACATCATCTGATAACCCCCCTCCCATCCCCAGGGGCTCTCTGTGCACAGGGGTCTTCTGTGCACCCAGGCGCCACACAGCCGTCTCACCCATGGGCACGTCAGGTCCCCTTCCTGGGGGCGGGGCCGTGGCCCTGGACCCCGAGTCCTCAGGGCCTCCACCTATAGAATGGGCTCCATGGCAGGGATGCCTGCTGTGCTCAGGGCGCCGTGGCCATCCAGCGAGGCCTTCCCTAAAGTGCTCGGAGTGCGTGGCACCATGGAAGTCCTTCAGCGTCACTGTGTTACTGTCGTGGGGCGGCTGCAGCCAAGGGCCACACACTGGGTGCCTCAAAACCACAGAAATGTATTCTCTTCTTGTTCTGGGGGCCAGAAGTCTGGAATTGGGATGCCGGCAGGGCCGAACACTCTGCGGCAGCTCCAGGGGAGGGTCCTTCCTCCCTCCTCCAGCTTCTGGGGCTGCAGGTGTCCCCGGGCGTGTGGCCACGTCCCTCCAGCCTCACCCTCATGCTCCCGTGACCCGTCCTCTGAGTGTCTGTGTGTCCTCTTCCTTCTCTTAACAGGGACTCTTTTCACTAGATTTAGGGCCCACCTGGGTGGCTGAGGTGATGCCAGGACCCTCAGTCTAATTATGTCTGCCAAGACCCCTTTTCTAAATGAGGTCACATCTCACCTGCCCCAGGGGTTGGCATGGGCGTCTCTCTGTGGGGCCACCGTCCAGCCCACTAGTCACCACCCCCTTCTTGGAGAATCACTCGGTAACTTCGCTGGGTCAGTGAACGAACTTTCAACAGGCTGGTAGCGTGGGCCCTGAGTGTGGACGCGGGTGAGTAGGTTCAGAGCCCACCTGACCTGGCCAGGGCCCCAGTCCTTCCTCTGCCACGAGGTTCGGCTGACTCCTTAGCCACGAGCCTCAGACCTGGGCCAGGCATGGGTCTTGCCCGACCCCCACCCCGGAGTAGCCATGGCTACTTCCACCTGCCCACTCTGACCCCCTCAGTGGAGGGGTCCTGCCGGCCCCTCCAGGCCTTAATTTGAACAGGCCTCTTGCTGAGTGCAGAGGTGCCACGGCCGAAGCCTGCATCCGCCCCATCTCCAGGGCAACGCAGAATTCCCCCATGCGCTGCTTAAAATATCCTGCCGTTCCCAGCCACACGGCGTGCGCTCTGTTCTTGGCAGGCCTGCCTCCCCCGCCGAGCCTGAGGGGAGAACGGTGGCAGGGAGACCTTCCTCAGGGCCCTCCTCTCCCGGGCGGTCACTGGGAAGGCCCCGGGGCCAGCAGCTCATGTCTGACACAGCTGGTCCCCAGGCTGCCCTCTGGCCCCTGGAAGGCAGGGCTGGCGGCTGCCTGTTGGCCTCTGAGACACAGACCACAGCCCCACAGCCTGTGGCCGGTAGGAGGCTTGGTGGTGCCCCAGCCCCTGCGTGCTCCGCAAGGACACCGCTGGTGCCCAGTGTCCTCAGGGCCCCTGGGCTTGGCCAGGTCGGTGAAGCCCGCCACATGTTGCTGCCCCAGCCAGGCGGGGTGGCCCTGGGCCAGGAGGCGGGCTCTCCTTCTTGCCCCCTGTCCCTCTTCACGAGATGGGCTTCGAGGCACCTCTTTTAAGCACGACCTTCAACACACATTCTTTTAACATCCCTCAGATTTTAATTATCCTGGTCCTTCAACACCTGCTCAGAAGAATTAGGCAAAACATTCACAAGCCGATGAGCGCAGATACCTTTTCACTCAGAAACACTCCGTTCACGGTGCTTGTGGGGCCAGGCCTCCGCACCTTTGCCCCGCTGTCTGCTCGTCCAGGCCCGCCTGCACCCCACTTCCTGCGCCTCTCCAGCTGCCGGTGCCCTCCCAGCCCCGGGCCACGGCCCACACACCCCTCGCGCCTGGCGCTGTGAGCGTGTCCGCTCAGTCGCCTCTGTTTCCCCACCCCCACTCTGGCCAGATGCAGGCCGGGCCCTGAGGCCTCAAAAGCGAGTTTGGGGAGCCACCACCCTCCCTCTTCCCAGCCCCACACTAGGCCCACTTTCCTGGGCCCCACTCCCCGTGGGCACCACCACCCCCAACTTACCCATCAGCCTCCTCTCCGTTTCCAGGCCAGGGCTCCACACACTGTACGTGAGGACGGGAGTCGGTGTTTGTCTTCGCAGGCCGCACGCTCCGAGGCAGCGACTCCGCTGCACTGAGACACACGCAGCAAGTCGGCGGAGGGGGACGGCTGTGGCCTGACAAGGCCCTATTGACAAAGCGGGCAGCAGCCCTGGTCTGCAGACCTCTTCCCACTCCCCAGGAGCCCATGGTGACCAGGAGTTCAGGCCCTGGGCCCCAATCCAAGCTCTGCTCTGCATCGTTGTGAAGGTTCTAGAAAGGGACGGGTCCTCTCAAAGCCTCCATTTCCCCGTCTTTAAAATGAAGCAGTCATTATACCCAGCACGCAGGGCTGGCGTGAGCACCAACACACTCCATGTTAAGCATTAATCAAAAGTACCAGCCCCTCTACTCCTTGCCTCTGTGAAAACCAAGTATTTTTACACCTGTCTGCTCGTGCTGTTCCTCTTGCCTGGATGCCCTTCCCTCACTTGTCCACCTGCCAAACTCCTACTCATCCGGCAAGACCCAAGTGGGTTGGCCCCTCCTCTCTGCACTTCCAGCAAAGCCCTTGCTCCCTGCGCTTGGAGTTGCTTCCATAGCTCCTGACGCGTCTCCCTGTCACAGATGATCCCACTCTGTTGTGATGATCTGTTCCGTGTCTGTCTCCCCCACCAGCCTGTGCCCTCAGCTTAGGCAGCTTAGTCATCTCTCCATCCACGGCGTCTGACATGCAGAAGATGCTCAGATCCATTCATTCGGCAGCGATGTGCCAGCGCAGGCTGTGTGTGCCAGACACGGTCCCAGGAGCCGGGGTTGCAGCGGGGGGCGGGGGCAGCCCTTGTGGGGTCGGTGCACCTGTGCCGGGCAGGGGCGGGGGTCCGGCTGTGTGATCTGTGCCGCCTTCACCTTGCCACCCACACTCAAGGCCAGGCCCATCCATCTCACACCCTGAGGGTCGCTTTTCTGAGTCCCTTGTGGATATTTTTAGCTGCAGCCCTCCTTACATGACCAGAGGGTTTGCAGAGGGAGGTGTATAATCATAAGTGTTTGGGACTTGTTTTTCCTTAAAGAAAGCCTGGACGTGGGGTGGCCTAGTAGTTCCAGCGTGGCACCGTGGACAAGAGAGGGCCTCACGTCATGTGTGTGCTGTGAACGTGCACTCGCTGTGGCCTTGTTTATTCCCAGGCAGATATCTCGATTAAGTGGAAATGAATTTTCTCTGCCTGTCAATCTTTGTGCTGTTCTGCGCAGGCCACCTGGAGCTGTGGCTTCCACTCTGGGCTCCTTGGGGCCCTGGGAGTTGGCTCTACTTTTGCTAACAACATGTCCCAGGTCTGCATGGCAAATAGGCAAGAGGCTGCTTCCAGACGGCCGCGAGGTAGCTGGCCATCGGGAGGGGTTGCCCTTCCCCAAATGAATCAGGTGACCGCTCAGAACGGTGTGTGGACCCACGGGCTGAGTCAGGCTGCTGTTCTCTCCATCACAGAGGGTGGCCGAGTGATGTTCTGTGGATCCTGTGAAGTCCTCTGCACTGGTGCAAGGGCACCACACTCCCAGGTCGTCAGGGAGGAGATGGAGCATGCTGGCATCGCTGGGTGCCGAGCAGGGAGCGCCTTCCCTGTGTTAGTGACTCGGTGCTGCCCTCTCTGCAGTCAGTCTAATGCCTGACTCGGTCTCCATGGTGACGGTAAACAGGAGCAGGGAGGCACTGGGAGGGCTCTGCATAGGTCTGCCTGTACTTGCCCTGCCAGGAACGCTTCCGTGTGCACTATTCTCCTTATTGAAAGTGTTTGCAGCACAGAATGGTAAACACAGTAAATGTCTTTGTCGAGCCCTGTAAATAACTTCTGAAAAATGTCAGCTCACAAAATGGTCAGAAACCTCGCTGCCTTCTTTCCCACTTGAGGAGAACTGCTTTGTAGATTTCCTTCTGTTAATGTAAATGTTTGTGCAGAGAAGCGCGGGCCAGGGCCCGGCCCCCCAAGGATGTGGTGGTGGAAGAGCAGCTGGTTTCTCCCGAGCTACCAGCTGACTGCCGACGGGCACCGCCGATCTCGCTGGGACCTCGACAGGTAATCCATCTGGATTCACAGCTCAGGGTGGTCCCGAAGATCCATCTAGTTCGCCTCATTTCCACCTTAGGCCTGCCGCACGTGGGGGGCAGAGCTGGGATGGCAACGTCCATTTTAGGAGCAAGGAACCAGCTCATGACGAGGAACGGTCCTTCCCCAGTGCGCGAACTCCCCAGAGGCTGGGAATTGGCTGCAGAGCTGGAATTCCAACCCCTGCCTACAGCTCCAGCTCCTGAGATGCTCGGACGCTAATCCATGGTGCCTCTTACCTCCAAAGCATACGACCTGCCACCTTAGCAACAAGAAAGCCTTGGAAACTACACAGAAGTCAGACTCAGCACCCACAGTGAACCAGCTGTTCACACATGACACATGGGCCGGCCGCCCAGCCCGCATCTCCCAGACTCTCCCACTGATGCGGATATTTCTGCCCCCGGTTGGCCCTGCATTTTTACAGAGCTGTCCATGTGACTCTTAAAACTGCCCCATGGAAGGGGCAGCACTGGCCTTCCCTGTTTCACATCTGGTGAAGCGTGGCTGGGGACTTGTGCATAGTTAGGTAGTTAATGTAACAGTAAACAGTTGCTGCCCGGCAAACAACCCCAAAACTTTCCACCTGGGAAGGCACTGGGTTACCAACACAAAAACTTAGTGACTTGACACAGTAACCATGTATCTCAGGATGGTGTCACTTAGCAGATTCGGCTGGGCTCTGCTGGGAGCATCTTGTGTCTCCAGTGGCAGTTGGTAAACAGCCGGCAAGGTGGCCGCATGACTGGGGCACGTGGACCTCATCGCCCAGCAGGCTATGCCGGGCTCACTGACGCGGCAGCTGTGCAGCAATCGGAAGCAAACAGAAACATGGAAGTCGTCCTCTTGAAGTCCCCACTGAGCACAGGCACGGTGTCACTCACATGTCCTATTGGTCAGCATCACAGGGCCAGCCAGGTTCAAGAGTTGGGCAGGGGACTGCCTCTCGATGGGTGGAGTTCACAGTCACTTTGCAAGTGGGCATGGATACGGCCAGGGAATAATTGCAGCTGCTTTTGACCACAGTCAACCACAGCCAGCTGCTACCAGCTCCCCATGTAAGCTGTGGATAAAATGAGAGTTAGTGTGGCCAGGATTCTCACCTGGCCCTGGTTGGGTAGCTCACTACACGCATGTGAGCAATGCGTCCTTGCTAATGACTCTGTATAAAGAGCTCTGCCCAGTGCTCTGGGCCACACGGTGGCATGGCTGCAAGGCTGCAGGAGGGCAGAGATGAGACTGGAGTGGTGGCAGCACCGAGGACAGAGGCCCAGAGGACGGCTGTGCGGACGGCTGTGCAGAGAGGCCCAGAGGCAGAGCCCGGCTTGCCGCACACAGACGCACTCTGAGTGAACGAGATTTCAGTGACTGACCTGCCACCATGGAAAAAAGTTGGGTATAACCCTTTCACCCCAAGAACGTTCTACTGTCATTCCTTTGGTCATATTGAATCCATAGTGAACTTGCCAAGGGCTGAAACCCACTGGCAAGACAAGCTCCATTCCCCTTCCCCAAACACCTCTCGGGAGCTTCATGGACAGAAACACGCGCTGCCTGTGGCTCCCTCCGGTTTTGTTCATGCCTCTGTGCCAGCCGGGATCCCAGAGGAGTCTAATTTCATCTGCCTCCCTGACCAGGTGGGAGCTGCCCATGGCCTGGCACCCCGGGCTCCATGAAGCTCTGGTGCACCCACAAGATGTGCCTCCCGAGGCGTCTGAGCCTCCCCCCTAGCTTCTGCCACCCGGCCCCAGGAGCCTGGGCCCCTCCAAGACCAGGAAGGTGATGGGCAGGGCCTCTGAGTCCACCTGCCACCTGTGTTAGAATCTGGGTCCAGTTTCACTGAGAAGGGCCACCCATGGCTACTGGCAGGAGAAGAGGTGGAAAGTCCTCTAGGGGCTTGAAAGACATGCAACCCTGGGGAGCCAGGCTGAGTGTGGAGAGAACGGCGTGGAGCTCAGCACAGTCCAGGGCTCGGAGGCGGGGCCCAGCCCTGCCACTGCCAGGCGACATCACACACCCCCGCGTGGGCATGCAGCCCAGGGAGGCGGCCCTGTGGACTGTCAGATGGGCCGGTTATGAGAACGTGCCTGCAGAGGTGACCAGGGCGATGCCGCTTAGCTGAGGCCTGCATTCTTCCCCCAACTTCCTTAAGTCCTTTCCCTCAGTTTTCTGTAAAGGGCCGGTGGGGAAGATCGAGTGTGAAAGGCAGAGGGCCTGGACGTGCAGGCAGAGAGGGGCCCCCCGCTGCGGCACTGGTGATCCCTCCGTCCAGGCCCTTGGGGGCCACCGGCCTGCCTGGGGCTGGGGTTGTGGGGCTGATAGCCAGACGTCTGAGAGCTCCAGTCCGCTGGGAGCCTTGTCAGGCATCGGGCCCTCTCGGACCCCGCTAGCCCGGTGCTCCAGCCAGCAGGCGGCAGCTGAGACGAGGCAGCCAGTGGAGGCCTTTGAGGGGGCTCACCTGGGCCACACTGCGCTGGCCAGCCCCCCACACTCGGCCTTCCCGCCCTGATATCTGAGGAAATTCCTCCAGCCGCATTCAGCTTTTAAGAGTCCCCAAATGTTGCAAAATGATTCACTTTAAATATGACACAGAACCAGCTGCAAATAAGTTAAATGTTGCTGGTTTGGGATGTTAGTGGCATTTATGACTATTGTAGGAAAACATTTACTCACTAAAATTCCACACAGTACAAAAACCCACTCTCTTCAGCACGGTCTACAGTACTTATTTCTGCCTGCGGTATTTAGGCTAATGACAGTCTTATAATGGTCTCAGCTTAAGGATTTTCCCCCAGAGTCAAGCTTTGAAGTGCTGGGTTTTTTTCTTTTTGTAATTTATGAAAGCTCATGATCCATGGTGGGCATTCAGCAAAGGTTGGCTTCCTTCCTTTTGGACTGAAATTCGGGTTGGGTTGGGTTTTTACTTTATTATAGATTTTCCTTTAACTCGCTGTCAAATGCCTGCTCCCCTGTAGGGGTACGTGGGCATTAAATACACAAGGCAGCTCCCTCTAACTGACGTGCGCTGCCTAGTCCGTTTGTTAGATCTTGGGAGGAGGGTTGGTGCCCGACACTGGGCATGTGGCATGCTCTGAGCAGAGTTAGAGTGGATGCCTGCACGGAGCTGCCCAGGGTTGGCCCGACCACAGGTGTGCAGGACCAGCTCTGTGCAACATGTGGGCAGTGGCACTGTCTGGTTGCTGTGATTTCTCAGAAAAATTCTGGGCCTCTTACATCCCCTGAATTACATGTTGTCTGATATTAAAGGACAACATGTTATGGGATCAGACGAGGAGATGGACCAGCAAAGACCCAAAGATTTCTGGGAAAGATGCTCAGTCACAGGAGCATTTTGGCAGCAATTCTTGCAAAGGCAGCTACACATATTTGCACACACGCACACGCACACGCACTCCAAGCCTGTATCATGATTGGTTCTTTACTGCCCAGTGTGAGAATGAACTTCGGGGCCACCAGGACACAACTCTTGACGAGGAGCCGCTGTTTTAATGTTGGTTCGGGTTTCTTTCCACCTGTCCCCAGTGGGGCGGGAGTTAAGCCATGGGTGGCACCACCTGCTGTGCATGTCCCTGTGTGCTCAGAGCAGCACCTGCCAGCCCATCCGGGCTGCCGGGTCAGCAAGATGTGCACACCTGCCCTCTGTCTCTGGCTTCATTTCCCTCCTGGGTGTTGTTTGTCTGCAAGCTCCTCACTGCCGCACATGCTGAGTCTAGAAGAAGGATCCTCAGCGTGGAATATTCGTTACGCCAACTGAGGACACTTGGTATGGCTCTTACATCTGAGGAGTCCTGGACTTGCTCTGTGACCTGCAGCGTGACAGCACCGCCACCAGCCGAGTGGCTTGACTTGGGTGCTTCTGGCCTTGGTTTCTTGGAGTAGCACGTTTATCCAGGGCTCCTGCAGGGCAGTGTTTGGTGCGGCAGCCGAACTCTGTCTTATCTGGACACTCGATCGGGGAAGGATCGCTTCCAGGCTGTGTCCAGTTATTGGTAGAATGTAGTGCCCCGCGTTTGTAGGACAGAGGGCTTCGGTTTCTTGCTGGCTGGAGGCTGCAGGCAGGCAGAGAGACTGCCGCAGTTTCTCCCAGGTGCAGTTCCCCAGGGTCACCTGTGTCATCAGGCCAGCAAGAGAGAGAGAGAGACTCCAGCAAGAAAGGCCCCCGGTCTTACATATGACCTGACCGTGTAATCGCATACCTCCTGTCCCCTTTGCATGTTCTGCTGGTTAGAGGCAAGTTACAGTCCCACGCTCACGCGGGGCCCCGGGGGGCCACCCTAAGGGTCGGACTACCGCAAGGACCATTAGCATACCTTTTAACTCAAAGGAGGTCTGAGGGTGTTTAATAAAAAGCCCTATAAAGATCAGGAAAGGAGGGCCTAGGCAGAAAAGCGGAAGCTCGCCCCTCAGTGTCAGTAGTGGGGTTTTTATCTAATTACTTAGCTTCTTTTGAGAGCTTTTGGTTATTCTGAAACTTCCTTGTCAGGAGGCTTAGAATCTGCCGGCGCCCGCTCTGTCCTCCTACAGCTCCTGGTAAGGCAGAGGTCCGGCTTTTGAGCTAAGAGATGCCTTTAATGACTCTCCGTGCTAAACCGCACGCAAACGGCAGGGTGGGAGGTGGGGGTTCTGGCTTCTGTTTCCTGCTCTGTCACCTTCAGCCTTTTAAGAAGCCATCTCTCACTGTAGCTCTGTGGTCCTCATTTCCAAGAGACCCACTGCCCCCATTTTTCTAAGCAGTTATGTTTAGGATCCCTTATTATGTTGAAGAGAATCCTTGCATTAAAAATCTACAATACACTTAACATCTAAAAATTGACATCATGCCCATTGTCAGCAATGCCCAGTTAGAAAACAGCAGACGCCTTTGTAAGGCATTTCCGACGGAGGGGATGGCATCCGGGAAATCGGTACAGGAACAGAAAAGGGTCGGTGATGTCATCCAGGGATTGGTCAGTGCAGGAAGCCACCACTGCCTTAAGTGCCAGCAGTAATAGGGGCAGAGAGGTGTCCCGGGAAGTGCGCGGGGAGTGCACACCCTGCCAGGGCACACAGAACAGTGGCACCTCCGGCCGCCTCAGCTGGGCCTGCACAAACGTCTCCCCTCGCCAGGACCCGCTGCTGCCCCTGGCAGGGGAGTCTGGGAAGTGCAGGCTCCACACCACCCTCTGAGCCCAGAGGGTGGGAGTGGGGCTGCGTGCAGATGGCACATGCCCCAACCGCCATGGCGGCAGAGAGCTAAGGGCAGGATTATTTTGGTGGGTATCGTGCTTGGGGGCCACCGGGCTGGGAAAAGCCATAGTTAGGTGCCATTCCTGTTGTGGGGGCTGCTGTGTTTGCCCCAAATGCCAGCTAATACACCCACAGCCCCGGGGGCCCGGCCGCCTCTGGCATGGTTTGGGATGGCTGAGCAGGTATCTGAAGGCGCCAAGTGGACAGAGGGTGTTCTCCCCGTGGTGTGGAAGGGGTTGGCATTTCTGGAGAGTTCAGTGCATTTTCCATCCACGCCAAAAACACCCGGTGCCTTGCCAGACAAGAATGTAGGATCCACATGCAGGTAGTTATAACAAGTTTCGTCCACCTAGAGTTGGATGGGGACCTGTGGAAGCGTGTGGCGCAGGGGACCCGTGCAGCCGGCCCACACCCCAGCCCAGCCTGCAGGGTGCTCACGGTGCTCACGGTGCCCTCATGGCACTGGGACAGTGCCGCAAACCTGCAGACCACCCCTCGGAGTCAGAGCTGGCCCACTGCGACCTCCGCGGGAGCCCTCGCCATGCCACCCGAAGCACCAGCTGGACCCCTGCACCTGCCTTTGGGAAGAACAGCTGTCCTCGAACGTTGGGTTTGCATGACCGTAGGATTCAGCTGACCCCAGGCCCCACCACTGCCCATCGCATTACACCTGCCCTTCTACACGCCGCCTGCCTGGGGTTGCGTCAGTCTATGACTCCTGTGTGTGACTGGTTCATTTGTTAAATCGGGAGACAGACATTCACTGAGAACTGACTTTGAGATGTGCCCGTGCTCGATGCTGGGGAGCACTAGTCAGAGGCGGGTAAGAGGGGGTGTGCCCATAAGCGGCTCAGGCCTGGAGGGAAGCCCCGCATCACTGTGCTCACTCACGCCTGTTGGCCAGGATGCCTGAGAAACGGAGCTCGGGAGACGGACTCGGCCCTCCTATGAGGGAAGCACGCCTGGGACACCCTTGTCTCCGCGCTGCCGGCAAAGGGTGGAATCAGAGTGCTACCTGGGGCAGAGCAGGTGGCGGCCGAGGGAGCACACGCCGGTGGGGCTCACCCAGCCACGGCCCTGCCTGTGCCAGGTGGAAACCCGGCCTGGAGCATCAGGCAGCAGGGACACTGCTCCTTTGGGCCCTGCAAGGAAAGAAGATTTGAGTTTGGGGTCTTTTTCCCCAAAGAGGAGAGTTCTGAATCCCCAGCCCGCCCCACCCCCAGATGCAGGCAGTCTGCCTCAGGGACACACCACTGCCAGCCCCACCAGCTCTCCACGTGCTGGGCCAGGACAGAAAACGCCTCTCACCTGTGGTGGCCTTCCCCTGGGGGTGCTCTGCATAGGCGCACAGTATGGCCGCCGTTCTGCTGCTGAGAAAACCATCAGTGCCCAGCCCGCACCCTGCACATCACCCTCCCGGCCCTGGGAGTCAGCACTGCGTCCGTGCACATTCTAGCTCAGCCACCGTAACAGGCCAGGGGTGGACATTCCTCTCACAGTCTGGAGGTGCAGGTCCGAGCCCAAGCCGCCAGGGTGGTTCCTGGTAAGGCCTGCCTGCCGAGCTTGCAGTCAGCCGCCTTCTGTCTGCGGCCTCTCCTGGTGGAGATGGGCCTTTCTGTCTGGGCACTGACCCCACCCGGGGCCCCACCCTTGAGACTTCACTCTGAAGACCTTGTCCGACCGTGACCACCTCCCAGAGGCCCCGCCTCAAAATGCCTCACATGGGGGTTAGGCCTCCAGCACAGGAATTTAGGGGGTGCACCGTTCAGCCCATAGCACCCTGAAGAGCTTCAGTAGCACCCCTGAAGTCCTGTGGGGAGCGGACATGAGGAGGATGCAAGCCCGGGCCATCACGGCCATAAGGCATGGAGCTGTTCTTCACCCTTCTGTGGCGGCATCAAGAGAAAGGAAAAGGTCCCTGCGTGCATCTGGCGTGCCCTTGGGTCATGGCCACCTGTGTGATGAACCAGTTTGAGGGGCAGTGCCCCCCACACAGTGGCATGTGCACAGGGCTTTACAGTTTATGTGGTGTGTTTGTGTCTTGGTGGGTATAGAGGGGCATCTACAGGCGCAGGCCTGGGAACGCAGTGGCACCCAGGTCAGACCCACCTCTGCCCACGAGGAGCCACTGCCCAGCATTCCCGCTGTTCCTGTGAGCCTGCCCCCAGGACGCGTGCTTCCTGCCCTTGCCCCCTGATGGAAGCTGAATCTCAGCGTGGGGGGACACCTGCCCCAGGTCACAAAGGAGGAAGCGCAAGCTCTCCACAAGGGCGGCGATCGTCTGCTGCCGGCTTCCCTGCTCGGCCTGCTGGTGGGCTCCACGACAGGAGGGAGGTGGGGACCCCCCTCCTGTGCAGCCACGAGTCCTTGCCCTCCAGGAGAGACAGGTGCTGCAGAGGACGGGAGCCTCTGAGACGCCGGGCATGGGGCCTGCGGCTGCGCAGGCTCGTATGCGCCATGTCGGGTGCTGGAGAAGGGCCGGTGCTGCTGGGGAAAACCCGCACCGTTTTTACCCACCTCTCCGCCTCTGCCTCGCACTGAAGTCCCTCCCTGTGAGTGTGGAGGCAGCCCGGGCCTCTCGCAGGTCAGGCTCAGGCCTGCCCAGAGCACAGTGAGACCAAGGGTGGAGGGAGGAGGCTCCAGAAAGCAGGGGTCCAATTAGGCCTGAGGGTCTTCGCCTCCCACTGGGCCTCAGGGGGCAGGGTTGGGGGATTTGCCAGGACACCCAGTTAGAGAGCCACGCTTTACTTCCTAGCCATGAGCCCGTGTCTCACGTGTGCACAGCCCTACCTCAGCGTGCATCCCCGCCGGCCAGCTGAGAGCCACACTCAGCACCGCAGCACCCCTCACCCAGGAGCGCCGTGGCAGGAGAGTGGGTGGGCCCAGAGCTGGGTGGAGAGACTGGTTCCCTCGCGGTCTGCCTTTACCAGGCTGTGTGACCTTGGGTCGGTCACGTAACTTCTCTGGGCCATCTCCTCAGGTTTGCCGCTCCTTGGGGCATGTGTTCCAGCCTGGTTGGGTCATTTATGCCACGATCCACACACAACCCCCCAGGAGGCGTGGTCTCAGCCTCGCCACAGTGGGGGTACAGGTGGCAGTGGATATAGGATCCGTGACCACCTCACAGCAGCTGTGACACCCCATTTACAGATGATCCTCTGTTATCCTGTTGGACACATAGAGGGAAGGGAGACAGGCCCGGGTCCTGCAGCCAGTGCGCGGCAAGGCTGGCATCTGGCTCCAGACAGGCACCTGCCCCACAGCCTGCCTCTGGGTGGATGCGATGAGCATTCACTGAGAGTCCCCAGCTCTCCGGACCCATTTCCTAACTGCCAGGGGGCCTGCAGCCCAGAGAGGTGAGGGGTCTTGTCTGAGGCCACACAGTGTGCTCATGGCAGTCTTTTGAGGAAAGAAACGGGGCAGAAAGCCAAGAATGAGGAGGACCTCGTTTGGAAGGAGGCAGGCTCAGCCCCCACCCACAGCCCTGGCTGCATCCTGCTGCAGACCGCTCACCACCAGCCTGCAAACGGAGTGTGCCATGTCTCCCGAATGTCCCCCCAAGTCCCTCCGTGCCTCCTGAAGTCCCACACCGCCTGACAGGAATGCAGGGTCCTGCGGAGGCGTAGGGGCCTCCTTGGCCAGGACCAAGCTTGTTGAGATGCACTTCCTCCCCTTAGGCGTTGGCTCCGTGAGTCGTGTGGCCAGATGGACTCCACTGCCCACTGTCCACTTCGCAGAACGCCGGGCACTGAAGCTACCAAGACTGAGAAAAACCCGAGCGTTACCAAATGAGAAAGCAATTAATTACTCAGGACGAGGACGCCGACAGCCTCTAGTGTTACCTCGGCCGCATGCTAATAGCCGGGTTGAATCATTTTCCTCTCCCCGCTAATGGCATGCGTAATTGCACGGGTGTTTCAGGCGTCCTTCACCCGTACTTATTTAGACTAGTGACTGATGCATTACCATGGAAACCGGCACTAGGAACAAGAACCTTCCCTGCTACAGTGGGGAGTAGAAGGACGCAGGCTCCAACCCGGAGCTTACAACTTGTGTCAAAGAACTGAATTTTTCAGCCGATTCCAACGTACAGTCTCCAAAAGTCAAATTTGTGAACCTGCCCGTGGATTAAACACTCTGGAGCCATCTTTCTTCTTCTGATCTTCTAGCTCTTTTTCTTCCATGATCCTGTTCCCAGAGGGCTGCAACTTTTTTCCTCTTGGATTAACAGACGATAGTAGGTGAGGCCAGCCTCGTGGACCCTGTCTCCGCATGGACCTGGGGGAGCAGCGGGGCAAGCCTGAGTGAGATGGTCACGCCCAGGTTAGCGATGATGGCTGAGAGCTCCCGGTTCAAGAAGAAAGTTCATTTCGGAGGTACGGAGCCGCCTCCCGGGCAGCCTTGGGTCGGTGTGCTGAGTCTTTGTTCTTAACCGGCGCGCCGGGAACTGCAGAATCGCGGGGTGCCGGCAGCCCTTGCTCGGTGAGACGCGGCAGCTCGCCGTGTAGGCAATCGCTCTGCACCCTGTGTTTAGAATGATTGTGTTTCTGGTGGTTGTGTTTCACCATAAAAGACTGTTGTTTCCGTACCGGCTTTCTCCTGCCTCTGTGGAAGCTGGGGAATCAAGGGAACCATCAAATCTTCCCAGAGGACGCAGGCAGCTCGGTTGCTGTTAGACTGCCCTTGGCCTCTGTGTTCTCAAGAGGCCCTTTGAGTGGCCAGGGGTTTTTAAGAGCAGCTGTAGCATCGATTCCTAGATGTTCCACTCACAGGGAGGGTGATTGTGTTGTGAGTTGCTGTGATTTAAATCCATAGGTTGTCCAGGCCTCCTGTGGTTCTTTCTGACCTGACAAAACTGTGTGGAAAGTGCCCCCAAACTGGTACTGGGCAGTGTGCCTCCTAAGCAGCCCAGCCTGTCCTCCTGCAGAGAGAGCATGGCGGGTTTGGTTTTTAGTTTTGTTTCTTGAAATCATATGCACCATGTACTTCGTAACAGCGGAGACGAGGCAGCGCTGTTTGTGTCTTCAGATCCAACTTCTGCAGCCGGCAGTTCCCCGCTCCCTGCGTCGCGCAACAGCAGAGGACGGCCCGCTTGCGAGGGCTCCGGCCGGGGAGCTCAGCCACCTGGGTAGTTAAGACTCCTCTCCCTAATGTGGCTTTGACAAAGTGGGCAAAGAAACTGAACCACGAATTGCCGAGACTCTGGGGACCCCCTCGTGGTGCCGCCCACTGGTCCTCACCTTCCTTCCAACCCTGGTGACCGTCAGTGATGTGCAGCCTCTTTGGGGAGGCCCGGCCGGTCTGCAGGTTCAGGGAATGAGTACCTGAGGGGCCCGGCTACCGTCTATAAGGTCATTGCCAGAGTGGGTCTTTCTGTGATCTGTTAGCACCCGTGGGATCCACCTAACCCTCCCCACGACCCACTCAGACCCTCCTAGGGATGAAGCCAGTAGTTCTGTGATCTTGAACCATGGTTAGTCCCCTTGATGGCCTGGACGCCAAGCTGTGAGGGCTCAGCTGTCTTCCCACATGATCCGGGTGGATTCTGTGAGCTCAACAGGTCTTTTTTCTCTGTGTCCTATTTCCTCAGCTGCCAGTGTCCCTAAAAAAGATTTTACAAGGCTAAAAAGAATCCTCCCACCCCCAATCCATTCCTGGGTTTAAATCTAGATTCGCTGCTCACACCAAGTGCCCCTGGGCATTTCACTTCACCTTTCTGGGTACACATCTCCGGGAAGAACAACCCTGTGTGTGTGTGCGCGTGTGTGTGCGCGTGTGTGTTGGGGGGCGGGGGTGGTGTAAGGACAGAGGAAGGTGCTCCAGGCAGCTGCTTCACAGATGATGGCTCTGATTCTTACCGAGTTTGTGAGAGGTGCTGGGACTGACCGTGGAAAGAGGGCGGCCACAAAGCAGGGCCCAGGACAGGCCGTTCCGTGGAGTCAGGTCCTAGGTGTTGAAGGGCAGACATGGGGGTGGGCAGTGTGCTGGGGAAGCACAGACGATGGGTCCGGGTATCCTGGCACAACAGAGATGAGGGCTCTGCGCCCTGTGGCCCTGCTGGTAGATTCAGAGCTGGAAAATCTTCTCCAGATCCTTGCGTGTTTTCAGACACCCTTCCCCTCGGCCGTGGTCACTTCAGCCCTGGGCTGCTGGGACTGGAGGCCAGCCCTGTGCCCAGCCACCCTGGCCCCCGGAGGCTCCCTCTGGACAGGGAGGCGGGAGCGGTGTTTCCTGCGGCGGGACCAGGGCCCCTTGGTGTGGACCTGGGCCGAGCTCAGCCACAACCTGTGTTCCTGGCACTCCATCCTCCATGAACTATAATTTCTGCCTGAACTGCCTGTCTGGCCCTGTGTCGTGGTATAAATGCTTCCTCTTAGCCTCCTGGGCTGATTTTTTTTTTAATCTTCTAATTACTGTAGAGTAGAAACCAGTTCAGTGACAGGCAGCAGCTTTATTCGCTGTCCAACCGCTTGGGGAGGAGGGGATCGGTGGCCAGTGCCAGGACCCTAGTAAGCCCCCCGTCCAGCTGTGGCCCAATAGCAAGATGGGAGAGGGGGGAAAATCGGGACTGAGGGACCCCCACCATGAGCCAGTGCCAGGGCGGGAGGTGTCCATGGAGCCCACAAACACAGGGGAGGGGCCTGGTGGGCGGGGAGCAGGAAGCCGGCCGAGGGCCTGCAGGTGGGTCCCTTACGTATGGCCTTGGGCAAGTCCCTGCTTGTCATCCAACGGAGGTCCTTAACCCAAAGCCCGTGATTTCAGGTTCTTCTGCATCCCTGAGTAATTCTCAAGCCTAGTGTCATAAAAAGCAGCGTCTGTAGGGAACTATTCATCCCTAAGGTCTGTCCTTTAAGACGCCACATGTCCAGTGGCACACCCTTGAGTCAGGGAGCGGGTCTGGGTCCCCGCTCCACCGGCTCACCCGGTTTTCCCCAGGGCAGAGCAAGACTTGCCTTGCGCCACTGCTCTGCGGTGTGGCCGAAGCGCTAAGGGACCAACCTACAAGCCGGCCCCGTGCCTCACCAGCCGTGCACCCTGGGACACCATTTAACATTTCCCCACCTCAGGGTCCCCCTCTCGTCAGCAGTGGGACCCGTCTGATGGGGCTGTTGGCCCCTGAACCAGACAAGATGTTGCTTTGCAGTTCGGATGGCACAGGGTTGGCTTCCAGAAAAGGCACCCTTCCTGTTCAGGCTTCACGTGTCTTTCCCTGCAAGCTAGGGGGACCAGCCCCAGCCCCTTCCTCCTGCCTTCCCCCGCCCCCGCCTCAGCCCTGCCACCGTGGCCTTGTGGCCGCTGACAGTTGCACCTGGGGAAGGGGAGGCCTGCTTTGGGAAGGGAAGCTCCTCCCTGCAGATGCCTGCTGCCATCTCATTGGCCAAGACCCAGTCAGCTGGCTGTTCCTGGAATGACGCCGGGAAGGTGTTCTGGGCCGCCCGGCCCCCAGGAGAGCCGGTGCCCGACCCGGCTGCTGAGTGAGCCGGGGTTGAGTGTCAGGAGGACCGCGCCCAGCCCAGGGCAGACTGAGCCCTCCCCACCCGACATGTGAGGCCACGGTCAGGAGCACCAGCTCTGGAGCTGCCCACGGCCCTCAGCCCTCGTTTGCTCCGCAGCGCAGTGGCAGAAAACACTACTTACCGTGGGGGGCTGCAGGGGGCTGCGCTACGGAGCTCGAGCATTTTGCACTTAGAGCCTGCACAGTACACGGTCATAGGTGACCGAGTGTTACGTGTGATGGCCACATCGGGCCGTGGGCCAGCCTTCCCACCGAGGTGCTGGTGGGCGTGTTGTACCAGCGCCTGGGTGGTCCCCCCCACTGTCCTCTTCCTCCAGCCCTGCCTCAGGCTGGCCGCTCTCCCTTGGGGCCCCCCTGCATTCTCACCATTGCGAGCCTCCCAGCTGGGCCACAGCCCCGGTGCCCAGGTGCCCCATGGCTCCCTGCGGTGTGCGCTCGTCTCCCCTGCAGCCGAAGGGCGAAGCCGGGGCCATGGGCCTCAGCTGGTCAGCGGCCACAGGGGCTCCCCTGGAGCAGGGGCCCGGGTGTTCCCAGCTGCGCCTGGCGAGAAGACCGCTTCGTACAGCTATGATTCCAAGAGCAGCTTTCTGCTCATTCAGAATGCAACCTCTGTTCATCTTGGAGGAGTTCCCTGTCACCTTACCACACTGCCGGCCACTACCTGCAATGACAATGACAGGACAAAACAGCTGTGTTGGGAGGGCCTGACTGAGTGGCGTCTGTTCACTGGGGAAGGGAGGTCAGCCCCCGAGCCGGCACCCTCTTCCTCCGCCTTCGGGTTTTGGCGGCCATAGGTCAGGTCATTGCCTGGTGCCAGAGAGTGTGGGACCCACTGACGTGTGCCCGGAGGGTCAGCAGTGGCTGGCACCCCCCATGCCCACGCACATCCAGGCCAACTGGAAGGGAATGCAAAGCACGGGATCATTCTAGGAAACCTAAGGTGGCACCTTGCCACCGGTTCCTCACCCGGGTGTGTGGGCATGGGGCTGGTTTTCCCAGCACAGGGCGGGGAGGGGGAAGGACATCTGACCCCACCACACACAGGTGTGCACACCGGGAGCTGGCAGGACGCAGAAGCCAGTGATTCTGTCGCTTGGTGCCCCTGCTGGCTGTATAGATGGCTTCAGCTACAGGACTCAGGTGCTCAGGGAAGAGAGGGTGGCGCCCAGGCAGGTGGGCCTGCAGACCCCCAGGGGAGGGCTCTCACTGGGCAGAGCCCAGGTCTGTCATCAAGCAGGGGGCTGCCACGCACAGAGCAGACCGCCGCAGGCCCGCAAGAAGGACCGTTGGCCCCTTTGCACCGAGGAGACGGAGGGGGAGGGAGATGAGCACCCACCCCGGGCGGTGCTGTCCTTCCGCAGAGTCAGAGTTGGCACAACCCTTTGTTTTATTCCTGCAAACAAGGAAATGCATCTCCTGGAAAATGGCTTCTCTCCTGCTAGGGCACTTTCTGACCTGAAAGCAAGATTCCGACTTTGTTCACTGACATGGTTTAACTATTCTGAGCAAGTCTTGCCCAACTGAGCTGTCCTACAAGTGTGGTCTCTTCACGGTGGTGGTGGGCAGAATGTGGGCCCCCAAAGATGCCCATGTGCTGGCCCCCAGCACCTGTAGCTCTCTTACCCCAAGTGGCAGAGGGCAGGGAGGCTGGCAGTTGCTGACCCCTGCCCTTCCGGTAGGGTGGTGACCCTGGATCACCCAGGAGGCCTAGTGTGACCCCAGGGACCTTCAGTGGGTGAGGGAGGCACAGAGGTGAGTGTCAGTGGTGGCATTTGGGGACTGCCAGCTGCTGGCTTTGTGGGAGAAGGACGGGCCATGAGCCACAGGGAGCGGCTGCCTTGAGAGGCTGGAAGAGGCCAGGGACGGACTCTGATCTCACGCTGAACTTCTGCCACGCCCGCACCTGATCTCAGCCCTCGTTAGGTTTGTAACCTGCAGAAATGCAGGAAAACACGACTCTGTGGTTTGTTACTCCAGCCACGGGACACTAACACCCCTCGGTCATCAGGCTGGTGCGGCATGAAGTCTGCACGTTTGGAGGACAGGGTCCTTGTCTTCCCTCCCCCTCAAGGCCGATGCCGGGTGCCCAGAAGGTGCTTGATCGATGACCGGCAGCTGGGTTGATGAACCAAGCCAGCTGCCAATATTCATGTGAAGAGTGTGTCTTTTCAAACCCGAGTTCTGTGTCCTCGTGAGTTCTCAGCAGCAAGGCCCCTGACCTTCTCCAGGCAGTGGGGTGGTGCACCTGTCAGCAGAGAACCGTGATCTGGACTGGGGGGACCAAGCCAGGACCTGGTTGTGCTGGCTCCAAGCTCAGTTCTTCATGCCTTCCGCCCCCTCCTGTACCCTCTCTGCCTTCATGCCATCTGCCCCCTTCCATGCCCTCTGCCCCCTCCTGTACCCTCTGCCCCTTTCATGCCCGGCTCTGGCCCCAGGGGGCCTCCATACTGTGCCCTCTTTCTGCCAACTGGGGTCTGGCCTGGGTGGGAGGTGATGGTGAGCTCAGAGCCCATACCCCCCTGCCAGTGCAGCCCCACAAACCAGGCCCAGCCAGCCTATCTGTGTGCCCATTGCTAGCTTTCCCCCATGGTCCTGTCTGCATGTTTCTCCACTTCGCAGAGGAGCCCATCGGCATCTTGGTTTTAAAAAAGAAAAGTTATTTCTGTCTTCATCCCCATTGCTAATCTCTTCCCTCCTTGTGGTTCCGAGCCTGCATTTGGCTCAGCAGCCCGGGTGCAGCCTGAGTGGTGTCTGATTTGAGACCCGCTGGAGATCACAGGAGCCTGGGTGGGAGGGAAGCATGTGGGTGCAGCGCACGGGGGAGGAACTGGGTGGCCCAGCGACACTGCGCAGCCTCCGGGTGGCCCTATGCCGTGGACACAGCAGGGGGGAGGCCCCCTTGCAGGGCCGGCTTGGGCGCATCCATCTCAGGGCAGGCACGGATGAGGCCCCCGGGGCTGCGACGGAGGGGGTCGGGGGCTCCCTGCTCGGTGTCCAGCTCTGTGACTGTTGTCTCCTGACTGAGGGGCCAGGAATGGGAGCCAAGAGGAGGCATGAGTCCAAGGGGAGAGTGGCAGAGGGCACAGGAAGGGGTCATCGAGGGGCCTCATTTTCCCATTTCCCTCTGTCTGTGTGACTCCTTCTCTGGGTCTCTGTCTTTCTGTCTCTCCTTTTGGTGGGATTGAAGCTGCATCTTCAGAGAAGCAGGCAGACCCCTGAAGACCCCTGCGGCCCGGCCCTGTTCTCTCTGTGGGGCAGTGGCCCGGAGCTGAGCAGCCCACGCCCCCACCCATGTGTTAGCTCATACTCTGTGCGTCGGCAGCATCTGGCGGGCCTCAAGTCGGTGGAGTTTGGGGGAAGAATCCGCGCCAGCACGAGTGGTTGGTGGGATTCACTTCCCAGGGGCTGAGGGACTGGGGACCTGTTCCCCTGCTGACTGTTGGCTGGGGGCCGCTCTCTGCTCTGTGGGGCCACCCACATTCCTGCTCATGTGGCATGTCCATCCCCAAACCAGTAAGTGCACCCCAGACTTTCTCAGACTCCGAGGCCTGTCCGCTGCCCCTTCTACCACCATGTAGAACGGTTTTCTTTCCAGAGGGCTCGTGTAATTAAGTGGGTTGTGCCCAGATCTTCCCCCTTGTGCCGTTTCCCTAGAGGTAATGTGGGGGGTGGTCGTGGGCCCAGCCTGCACTCCGCCTGCCTCGTGTGCCCCTGGCATCACCCACTCTCAGCCAGCTCGCTCGCCCTTGTCAGGCTTTAATCTCCTCCCCGTTCCAGCCCACGGCAGAGAGGACAGAGGAATGCAAGCCTCCAAAATCACCAGCCCCTCCTGGTTCTGGAGCCCCGGGTGGCTGTCACTTCCCCTCGCCTTCAGAGCTCAGTCTAGAAAGTCAGAAGCCACAGTCTGCCCAGGATCCTGGCCCGTTTCCACTCAGGGCTTGAGCTGCGTTTACTGACCTAATCTGCCTGCCTAATCTGGTAATGGCAGAGGGGAGGTGGGGGCAGGCCCTGAGGTTTCTTGCTGGGATCTCTGGAGGACCCCGGGGACCCGGAGGGGACGGTCCCGCCTGCCCCTGAACTAACCTGTTCAGAACTGACGCAAGGGACCTGTACATCCACATTCCTTTATCTCCTCTTCCGGACGCAAGGCCTGGTCCTACAGCTCTTGCATGGTGTTGTCATTAAACAAGGTAAATGGGAGGCACAGCGCTTGGGGGAAAACAACAGAAGCCGGGGACATTACACGTGATCCCCCGTCACGGTGGACCAGCCGAGGCAGTGCGACCCGGAAGGGTTTCGTCGTCTCTGCAGTTAGCATCCTCCCCGTGGCCAGTCCCAGGGTCTTCATGGAGGAGGAGGGGAGGCAGAACCCCCTGCGTGTCCAGTGCCCTCCATCTGGTCGTGGTAACTGCTCTTTGACTCAGGGTAACTGGGGACGAAGGCATGGTGGGGCCTGGTTCTCACTGGGGGCGCACTGCCCCACAGGGGTGTTTGGGACTGTGCAGGCCGTTTGTTGATTGCACAACAAATACCAGTAATTAGGAATCAGAGGTAAGGCCACCCGAAGTCCCGCGGTGTCCAGGACCACCCTGGCTAGCAGCCCGTCACAGTGGACAGATCACCAGGCCAGGCCCTGGGGTGAAATCCAGAGATGCTGTCATCGTCCCCTTTGGTAACCGTGGTTTCTGACCAGAGCAGCAGAATAACCAGAAGACAGGGCTCTTTGGGTGCAAGAGGCCTGAAACCGAGTGAGCCGGGTTATGTGAAACACACCCCATTCTAAGGACACGGGGGCCTTTCCTGGACTCCAAGGGCAGAACACATGGCCTGGCCCCCCTGGCCCTGGAAGCAGGACGGGGCTTTGTCGTGGACCGAGGCAGCTTGGCTGTCCCCCTCCAGGGCCTCTCACGCTCCGCCACCGCCCCCGGCCCCTTGCCTGTCTCCCTCCCTGCTCGCCCCCACCTAGTTTCCCCACAGTGGCAGCCTCAGTGCCGGAGCTGAGATGCGCTCGGTGCAGGAGCAGCTGAGGCCGCCGTACTCCAGTGCCACGTCCCCAGGAGAGGGCCTGGCGGGCAGCTCTAACGAGGACCGGGGTGCCGTGTGTGGCTGGGGGCCTTCCTGCATCCTGGGGGCATCTGGAAGGGTGTTTCCAGAGAGGGGTGCAGACAGAAAGACCGAGGTGGGTTCCTAGAAAGCAGCCGCAGCCCACCTCCCTCATCAGCCTCCTGAGCCGGGCTCTGCAAAAAGGATTTATGTAGAGGTGTGCTTGCCTTTCATCCTCACTGTGTTGCCGTAAGGTTGTTTGGGCCACGGGTCCCATGCGACAGATGGGAAGACTGAGGCTGGGAGAGGCTGTTTCCTGCCTGGAGCCGTGCAGCTGGCAGGGGACCTCAGCTCACATCGACTCCCCGTCATTCCTTCCCCACATCTTGTGAGCGAGGGGACGGTCCCACCTGCAGCCTGGCTTGGGAGAAGGGGCCGGCATGTTCGCTGTGGCCGCAGCCCACTCGGCCGTCTCACCCGCTCTCCGGGGCTGTCTCCTGACCCTGCAGACCCCCCACCCCACACACGCACACACTGACCTTTGAATTACTTGGGGCCTTTCAGGGCCTTGATACATTTCTTCGAGGAAACTCCTTTTCCTGTTTCCTTTCCCAGAAACAGTGTCACTCGAGGATCAGAGGCCATTAGGATTCCCCGGATGCCCATCCCGGCTTCCTTGACAAGCTATACGGGATCCTCCTCCCGGCAGCTCTGCGTAAAGGGTGATTTTAAATGCTGACAGGCTGAAGCTTGTCATGCAATCTGTCACTCCCTTTCACGAGTCGCAAGAGGCACACGGAATAGAATTTCTGGAGTTGTATTTTTTCTTTCAATGTGGATTTTTCTAGGCCATACTCAGAGCTTTCTGGGGAGGCGCCTGGTTGCCCGGCCGTCTCCTGGGGAGGGTGCGCTGTGCTGAGAAGTCCGAGCGCCTCTGGGGTGATTCCATCCAGCCACTGTGTTTGTGGTTGGGAAGGTGAGCGTCCAGAGGCGCAGAGTGAGGGGGGCACCCATGCCAAGGTCGGGCTAGAATTCAGGTTGTCGGTCTGTAGACGGGCTGCCCCCATACCTTCAGCAACCCCGGGAGGAGGTAAATTCACGTCCTACGCTACATCCTCAACTTGTCCCAGTCAGACCCGAGGAGATGAAACTGCCAGCCTCAAATGGGGCAAAGGTTAAGGGCATGAGGCTTTTATCCATTCAGCCATTCCACAGTTACCAAGCACCTTCTGTGCACCAGGCTGTGTGTGGATGAGGGGAAGGGCAGGTGCGGAAACAGGAAGGCAGGAGGCTACTGTGCCAGTTCAGGCAAGAGTGATGGCCGCTCAGACTAGGGTGAGGGTGACTGCCGGCCTCCAAGCTGTGTAGGACTGCAGACATTTCTGAGTGTCTTCTGTATGGAGTACTAAGCAGGCGCTGGCCAAGGAGATGGGCCTCGTTGTGAACAACTTGGTTGCCTTCAAGAAGCTTCTACATGGTTAAGGAAACAAACAGTTCCCTCTGGGCTGGTGACTTTATCTGCCTCCTTTATCATAAGCAGAGAGGCCTCATCTGAGACCCATAAAGGCATGAGCTGCAGGGCCATGCAGTGTCCGTGTTCAAGGGAATATGTTCCTTTTGCCGACCGAATGGTTTTCCACTTCCTTCTAGAAAGCATGGGCATTCTCCTACATAAGGACCGTCTGCCTTGGCCTCAATTTTACCTGGTCTTCCTGTCCATACTTGCCAGGACTCTTCCGGTGGCTGGTGACAGGAAGCCCAGCTCTTCCAGGCTTGAATAGAACATGGCACGCCCTAGCTCGTGTGAGAGGGGGGCCATGCGTGGTCCGCGTCAACCACTGAGGCTAGGTGAGGCTGCAGTGACAGACAGGCCCCTGACGTCAATGGCCTGAGACCACAGTGTTTTATGTCTCATTCATGCCACATGTCTGACGTGTGTCCTGGGGGCTCACTTGGCCACCCAGACGGGTGGAACAGCCACAATCCCAAATGTTCTGGTCACCGTACCCAAGGTGGTCTTGCATTGGGAATTAATGCTCCATCCATCCAGGAAGGGACATAAGTCACTTATCAAAACTCATCGGCCAAAACTAATTTCAAGGATCCATCCAACCATAGACCCAGAGGGAGGAAAACCGGACTATTTGACAAACAGCCACATGACCTCCACCAGCCAAGATCCAGGGATGCTCAGCATCAAGCCCTTCTGTGTCTCTCTGTCCTCCCTCCTGGCCTGGCCTCCTTCCTGTGCTGGCTGCATCGTAGGCTGGCTCTCCCTGACTGTGCTGTCTTGGCCACTAGTGGCCCACAGCCCCTGCCCATGGACCTCATGCCCCGTAAGGGGACCAAGGTCACCTTCCTCGGCATGCAGATCCCTTCAGTTCCTCAGTACCAAAAGCTGTACTCACCGCAGGGCTGGGGCTGGGGAAGGGCTGGACCCCGAAGCACGGCCCCCGCAGAAGGGGACTGTCTTCCCCACAGCCTGAAGCGTGTGGCCGGTCATTACGCAAGTGGAGAACGGAGTGAGACGGTGTAGGATAGAGAGGAGGTAGGGGCAGGCCCTGAGGTTTCTTGCTGGGATCTCTGGAGGACCCCGGGGACCTCCGAGGGCACCCAGGAACCTGAGGTGGGACACGCTGGGTGTGTAAGCAACAAGGTCTAGTCTATTCATTTATTTAAGGAAATAAAAAGAGAACTTATCAGAGCAACAGTGATGGTGATCAGGATCGGGATGGTGGGGATGGTGGGGATGGTGGTGGTAATGGCAATGGGGTGGGGGTGGTGAGGACTGTGTCCCTCAGGTCCCCTTCCCCCTGGGACTGTAGCCCAGAGCGGAAGCGGGCTGTGTCTAGGAGCCAGAGGGCAGTAGGAGTTCTTCACAAGGCAGTCAGATAATATCCTTCTAAAGGTTCTCTTTCTCATAAAGTAATTGTGGTAGCAGAGGGGAATTTACTGTTTCTGTGTCCTTACTGAGCCAGATTACAAATGTATAAATGTTCTTTGGTCTTCATTCTTCCCTCCTTTGTTTAAAGTTTCATTGGTCCATGAAACCCCAAAGTCTGAGGACCACTCGTTAACTGACTTAGCCTAGAACGGTTCCCTTTCGGAAGCGCATTTTCCCTCTGGTAAACATATGCACGTGTACACACACACACACACTCTCTGCTCCTGGAGCCCAGGACCTCCGACCTCAGCCAGGGGCCTGCACCAGGCAGCTCGGGCTCCCTAGACAGCCGGCACAGAGCTGCCACCTGGGGCTTAAGCAACAGAGGCGGTCAGGAGTGACCATAGCAATTAACAGCCTGTCCCCACGGTTGTCCAGCCGCCTCGTGAGCTGCTTCCCACACCCCCACACTAAGGCTCAAATCCCGTTCGTCTCTCGAGGGCCTGGCCACTTGCGTTGCCTGGCCCCTGTGCTCCCCCACTCGATTATCTGGTGGTACCCCTAGCCCAGCCCTCGGGAGGTCAGTGTCCTCGGGCTCTGTCATCGCCCCTCCCCCGTGATCCTGAGCCCCAGGTTGCAGAGCAGAGGCCCCGCTGCCTTAGGGTCTCCTGATCCCTGGATTTGGGGCACAGGGTCTGGTTCCCAGGTGGGCTTGGGTGTGTGATGAGTAGAAGTGAGCGTGTGTGTGGTGCCGGATGCCAGGGCGGGGGAGGAAGAGGACAGGAAACATCTGGGCACGTTTGGTCCAGGTGCCGAGGTCAGAGGAGGTCTGTGCAGCTCGCTGGACCAGTACCCACCCCAGTGGGGGCCGTACACTAAGCACACTGATGGTGCGTGCTGTGTTTTTATTTGCTAGTTGTGCAGTGGGCCACTTAGGTCAGCAAGCATTTACACTGAGTACTTCCGGGAGTTACAGGGGTGGAGGGTGGGTACAGAGAGAAGTAAGGCTCTCCCTGCCCTTGACCACTACGAGAGCACGGACACTCGGACCCCCACAGGGGTCAGTGGTGTGGGCTGCAGTCCCGAGCTGGGGTGCCGTGGGCCGTCAGGCGGCTCCCGGCCCTGCTGCTGGGTGTGTATGTGACCTGGCTTCAGCAGCCATAAAGTGGGTCCAGGCATCCCACCTCCCTCCCTGGGGTGCTGGGACCAGCAAGTGGATGAGCCCAGATAGCCACAGGTCTGGTGCAGTGGGGGGACCGGTACACATCGGGGACGCAGCCTGTGATGACACAGCAGGGACGCACCAGGCAGCGGCAGAGTGGCCGACGCCACGGGGCCTCCCAAGGGCCTGAGCAGGAAGTGAAGGGTGGCCTGAAGGGCGCAGAAAACAGAGGGGCTGCCTGGCTGGACCGGTGGAGCCCACAGAGGGGTGCGCACACCCCCTTTGAGAGAGTGAGTCCAGGAGCCGCCTTAGAGCAGGGCCTGGAGCCGAAGCGCTCAGCTGGCGTCAGCGCCGACGCCGGTGATGAGGATGGTGTCCGAGGATTTTGTGCAGTGGGAGCCTCGGGGGAGCAACGGGAAAGGGGCGGAGAGGCGAGCGCGAGGACCCCGCCGCCCGCCGGTGAGGCAGCGTTTGCTGCTGTAACAAGTCAATCCCTAGAGCGTAGCTGATGCCCTACGCGTTTAACGGCTCACTTCAGCTGTTCCACGCAGAGACCCAGGCATCTGCCAGGAATCCAGGAATCCTAGAGGACTCCGCGATCCTGTACGGCCTGGGAGTTCTTGCTTTGAGTTGGGAGAAACTTCAAGACAGGGTGGGGAGAGCATGCTGGCTTCCATAGAAGCCAAGCTTGGGCGGGGGCGGGTCCCCTCTTCCAATAGCATGTGCGGCTGGGAACAGTCACGTGGCCGCACCTGGGCGCGAGGGCAGCTGGGAAGTGTAGTCCCGGCTTGACCTCCGCGCCTCCCCACCCGCAATGGCTGCTCGCTTCTGCGCCTTTGCTGAGCCAGCTGCAGTCCTCAATCAGTGCCCGTACGCGTGCTCACCTGAGCTGAAAATGTGCTTGGGGCTTTGAGTAAAATCACGTGCACCTTGCAGTGTGGGATCGGGGGCTGACAACAGGGTTACGGGGGTTTAAATGGGACGCTGAGCCATTTTTCTGAAGCTGATCGCATGCTTGCTCTGTTTTTCCCAAGGTCTAGAAAGCAGATTGTCCGGAAGAATTTATTTGGGTGGGGGGAGTACAGAAAGAATAAATCATGAGCCCCCACGTTTCTCCTATTTGTGGTGGTATGCGTTTCTTTCCCTCCAGCCCTGAGCTATCTATTAAATCTAATTACATTGTTCATATCATTTCCCATGAAATTTCATCTGAATCTGCTGAGTAAGGGAAGCAAGCAGAGGACTTAATTAGGAACGTTAATCATGTTTTTCGTTTCTTTTTTTTTTTTTTTTTTAAGGAAAAGCAGCTATAATGAGGAAAATAACAGTAAACATTCCTTTTTCCCCAAAGGCGGCTGTCCGCTGGCCCTCAGCTTTGCTAACCTGAGAATGCTGTTGCAGCGGACGCTGTGCGCCAACCGGGCTGCTGCCCTTCCAGCTTGAACTTGCATGGCCCTGCCTGTCTTCTTTGCAGACTGCTCCCTCCTGAGTCCTCCAGGAGCCGAGGACCCCAGGGCTCTGCCTGCGTTTTGGAATGGAGCTCCTGACTCTTCGGGAGTCAGTCTGGGGGTTCGTCGGTGTTCCCCAAGATTCACAGATTTAGGGTCCAGATCGAGGCCTCCTCTTCTTCCCAGATCTTTCCTCAGGAGAGTGGGTCTCACACTTCATAGGTCAGATAAACAAGGCCCGGCCGGCCTGGGTTCAGCCCTTGGGGACCGTGAGTTTTCTAAACAATGTTTTTCTTCCCTCTGTACAGAAACACGTGCGGACCGCAGCAAGAAACTCTTCAGGCACTACACGGTCGGCTCCTACGACAGCTTCGATGCTTCCAGGTAAGACGTAGTTATTTCTCTGCCAGGCCCCCTCTGGTCAAAGATGCTCGGATGTGCCGTGTAAGCGCCGGACCGTCTTGCGTGGTACACTCAGATCTCCCAGGCTGTTCCCGTCGCGTGTGTGCGCTGTGAACGTAGCTAAGATCATGGAAGCCACCATGTGCCAGAGAAACAGCCAGAGAGGCAGTCTCTGCACTGCCTGCGGTTGGGGTCGGGCTGGAGCACAGCTGCAGGGTGGCCCAGGGGAGAGGACCGCCTTTCCCGGAGGAGGAAATCCTGGCGCCGGTGGCGGGGAAGCAGTCTAAACTTAAAGGTGACAACAGTTGGCCACGGAGCCATGAGGCAGCAGCACCCCCGGGGGTCTGGGGGGATACTGTGGGGGCTCCGGGTCTCCACCTCAGCCGGTTCCGGGTTCGTGCTGCTTCTGAGCGGAGGTTTGCACGAGGAAGGCTCATCCCCCTTCACAGGCATGGTGCCTCACGGGCAGAGCCTTTGGCCCTGGCAGCTGTTCAAAAGGGGCTTGTGTGGTTCTAGCAGAGAGCCTCAGAGCCTGGGTGATGCGGCGCGAGGCGCAGGTGTGACTTTACATGTAGAAACCACATGCGTGCGGCACAGGCCATGGAGGACGTGTCCTCGGACTCTGTGTGCTCGTTCCCTTTGGCCCCAGGGAGGCCGAGGCACTGGGGAGGCTGAGGCGGGCGGCGGGCGGTCTGCTGGGCAAGGGTGGTGCCCGTCTCAGCAGCAGCTCCAGGCGCCGCCGGGAAGTGGGCGGTGTTTCCCTGAGCGTGATGCCCTCTGGGCTCATCCTGTTGTTAGCAGGTGTGGGAACTCCCTTCCTTATTCAGGCTGAAGAACATTCCGTCGTTTCCGTGTGCCACATTTTGTTCGTCCGTTCTTCACAGAGGGACACTTGGGTGGCTGCCCCTCCTGGCTGCTGTGTGTGGTGCTCCCGAGGATGTTCTTGTACATGTGTCTGTTTGAGTGCCCGCCTCTGGTTCTTCAGGGCCTGTTCCGGGAGTGGAATGCTGACCTGCCCCAACCCCCTCTCATAAACAAGATGCTTAGAACAGGAGCAACCACACCCAGCAGATGACCCCGTCCTCCTCCCAGGGGGCTTTGCAGATGCTCCAGCCCTTACTAGGATTATCCGCTTTTTGACCTAGAAAGCTCACATTGCGAGCCAGGTGGCTTCCAGGAAGCTATGACTGGCCCCAGCTTCTCCAGGCAAGTCTTTGTTGGGGTCAGATGAATCATTTCTGCAACAGCAGGAGGCCACCTGTCAAAATGGGTCCTGGATACATGGATACAGGCAGCATGCCTGTCATTCTTCACTTCCGCTCTGGCAAGGGTGGTGCCCGTGGCTCAGAGAGCCCTGAGCACATCACCATGGCTACCTCGAGGGCTGTCCAGCCTGGGAGCGGGCCTTCCGGTGGACAGAGCCTCTGGAGGCAAGCAGCTGGGCAGTGGCTCCCCCACGGGCCAAGGCATTTGCAGAGCCCTCTCCCCCAAAGGCTCGTTGGCAGGGAGGAGGTGTGTGCACACACTCGGCATTTGAAACAGGCACCTCCACAGTTGGCTGCTTCCCACAGGGGAGCCTTTGAAGGATTTAACTTGATTGCAGTGGGAAGAGGGACGCCCCAGGGCCTGGCTGGCTGGGTCACACGTCAGGTGGCTGACAGCAGGGCCAGATGCACGGGACCCACACTGAGCGTGGCCAGCAGAAGACAGGTGGAGCCGTCATAGCTGTTCAGGGATAAAACAAGGCTTCTGAGGAGGTGTGAGCTCCTGGCCTTTGTCATCCCAGATCGGCCCACATGACCTCCAAGATCCCTGCCAACCCCGCTTCCCTGGGTTTCATGCCCAGAGGAGGGCTTTGTTTTGCATGTGTGCTGACCACCTGCTTCGGTGTCCAACCACACCGAGGCCAACCGTTGGCTTCTAAGCAAGTGGTAGAAGCCCTGGACTTGACCAGAGTGTGGGTATCTGCCCTGACTTCCCCATGGCAAAGGGGTCAGGCAGGCTGGAGGTCTCGTGGGACAAGATGTGAATGGGCCAAGCGTAACAGCAGCATTTATTGCCCTCCACCACGGGCTGGCCACCTTGCACCCGTCACCCCACTGCTGACTGCTGACCGTGTAGATCCACTTCATAGGAAGCAGAGAGGGGAAGGCCCTGTTGACAGGTGCCTGAGCCCACGTGTAAGGCCCGGCTAGCTGGGACACAGACCTGTTCCCATGGCCCCCTCTTCCCCAAGGTGAAGACATTACTGCCCAAGGCTGGCAAAGAAATTGGCCTGGAATTGAGAGAAACTGGTGAGGTGGAGAGCCAAGATTTCCTCTCGAGATCGAACCGTTACCTCAAGAGATGTGCTGGGAGGACAGAACAATGGTATTGCCCTGGCTAGCACAGGACTTCCACAGAGGGTGTTGAGCTGGGCCTAGGGGAGCCAACTGCACCCCACAGTGACCTTGTACAACTGTGACCTTGGCAGGGGTGATGGAGGGCGGACACCGAGGGAGCGTGTGGATGTCACATGCCACCACAACCAGGTGCCTGGGGCAGGTGGCTCTTGGGCAAGTGTGAGAGTGGGAGGCTGACCCCAACTCCTCTGAGTGAGCAAGCAGAAAACGTCCGAGGGGCGTGCCTGCTGCAGTGCGGGTGCGGAGCTGCCAGCACAGCTCATTAAATCACTTAGAATTCACGCTAGACATGGCCCAGTGAGCCAAGGAGATCTGGGTGCTGCGCCAGACCCCTGGACCAATTACCCACTGTGGGCGGCAGGGTTACGGTCTGGGCAGGCGGCTGTGGCTGAGGCCACCCCACTGCAGATGCAAATGTAATTAAAGAAAATGCAATAGGAAGCAAGACTCAATGGAGTCAGTTTCTAAATCATTCAGGAAGTTTCTCCCCTTCCCACCCCCTCTTATGTCAAAAACTTTGCTCAGGGACGCAGAGCTGAAGAGCAAAATGGTAAAAACACACCTGCTCATTGCTGAATGTGTCCAGTGACTCCAGCTGGTTCCTGCGTGGGATTCCCACCCACCTACCGAGCAGTCACATGATAGAAGTGTCTAGGAATGTGGGCACGTGATTGAGGTCCAAAAGCAGAGAACCTGGGGCCATTTCTACATGGGACCTTACAGATATTTTTAAAAACATTCTCAACACAAGGGATGGGAGTCTAAAGTTCCCATTCCTCTTAAGTCAGATCCAACCTCGTGAGCATGGGGCATCTGGGGAGGGTCTATTTGGGAGAGAAAGGGGAGACCTCAGGGTGTCACTTTAGCTGAATAGACCCCAGCCAGTCACCTACTCATCCATCCTTCCACCCATCCATCCACCCATATCTGTGCACCCACATCCACCCACCCATTCTTCCTACAGTCCACTCACTTATCCATCCACCTACCCACTCTACTCATCAATCTATTCATTTATCTATTCATTTAACCAATATTCATCAAAATCTGACTATTCAGAGAGCTAAGGCAAACAGTTTCTGACCTCATGTAGACTGAAGTCCAATTAGGGAAAATAATGAATTAAAAAGTAAGCAAATCAGAGAACCCGCTCTGTGGCGCATGCCGTGGAGCAGGTTAGCAACACCACCAGCCTCAGGTGGGCTGGGCGCACCAGCTTTTTCCAGGGAGCCAGAGAAGGGCTCTCTGAGGATCTGACTTTTGATTTGCAGCCTGACAGTTCAGGAGGAATCAGCGCTCTGTGGAATGCCCCCCAAGTGCGCAGGCACTGAGGTGACGAGGGAACAGGCGGTAGGCATTGCAGGGACCGGGATGGGAGCAGAGAAGGGGTGTTGGGGAAAGACCTGTGCAGGAGAAGTTCGGATCCTTGCATACTTGCAGTGGGGAAACAGGAGGGCCTTGAGCAGAAGGGTGACACGATCTGATTAGCTTTGCTGGAGGCAGAAGGCAGGGGGGGAGCCCTTTAGGAGACCACTGCCATCGGCCTGGCCAGGCAGCGATGGGATTTGGGCTGGTGGAGGGGGCAGGGACACGCCTGGCTGGCGGATGGATTCATGGTGTAGGTGAAGTTGGAACAGACAGGACCTGCCAAGGCACTGGGCTGGGGGTGAGGGAGGTTAGGAGGGCTCTCCACCTACTTTGGGGTTTTACAGGGAGGGGCACCCACAAGTGGGTGCTCATTGGACCCAAGCCCGGTTGGCAGCAGATCCCTCGGAAGGCCTCGTGCCCCACATCAGAGCTGCACAGGCACCCTCTTGCGTGCTGGAAAGAGCGCATTCGTAACCACCGTGCACAGAAGACCCGAGAAGGTGCCGAGCCCTCCCAACTCCTCTCCCTGAGCGAGGCATTGTTCTCCTGGAAATTGGATTAGAAGGGTGGCAAATTATACCTGTTTGCCATTTGAATATCCACTATCCATAGCTGCCCGCTTTCATGGCTTTCAAACATCAGAGTCCGATCCTTATAATCTTTTAAACTGGTAATCAGAAATATATGCACATGCATAAAAAATTCAGAATGTGCAGCAAATGTGTGAAGAGCAGCCTTCCAGCCCTGGTTCCTCTCCCCAGAGAGAGCCTGTTACTGGCTTCCTGAGGATCTTCTCGGAGATGGACCTTGAAGACAGAAGCGTATCTGCTTGTTATCCGAAGCCTTTTAAAGCCCTTGAAAGCATGGCGTCCTGACTTTCCAACGACGTCCCTGTGTGACCTCAGGCAACTTGCATCCCCTCTCTGTGTGTCAGTCCTACCTCCAAACCTGTTTACAAAGTGGAAGGCATACTTCCGACCCGTGCCACGTCCCCAGTGGTGCTCGCGTAGGAATGAATGAGAAAATCTGCTTAGTGTTTGCAGCCCCTTCGAGGCACGCCCTGTATAAACCCAGACGGATGCTGAGTGGTGAACAGCATGTGTGGGTAGCCAGCTTTCCTCTGAAACCTCACTTTGTGTTCTAGAAGACTCCCTCGATGTGTAGGTAGTAGGAACTGAATGGCAAGAAACATTGATTTCCCCCCTTCTCCCTCCACCATTATTGTATTTATTTATATTGTTCAATGTTCCTTAGACTTGAAAGAGAAAGGATCCATCTCTGAGTATGTTCACTGGCTGGATTCGTAAGGAAACATACTGTGTTTCTTCCTCCCTCTTAATCCGTGGCTGGGCCCAGCCATTAATAATAAAGCCCTTGGGGCAGCTCCTTGGGTAGCAGAGGTGACTTCAGTTTGTAGCCCGTACAGATGTGGGTTTTTATTTTTACAGGTGTATGTTGCTTTGGTAATTTTTTGAGACCGGGAAAGAGAGGGCTGGGTCTCTGGCAGTATGTGAGAGCACCTCACTGCCCATCCCCGCCCTCCCGTCCTGCTCGCTACCATGACCGCATGCATGCGTGCGGCGTCTGGGAGCCAGGGCTTTGTCTGGGGGCCGCAGGGAATGGTACCCAAGCTGAACCTGTTATGGTTTCCCCCAAAAATGTTCTTCTCCGCCGTGTCCATCATGATGCACAGCACACCCAGAGACCCAGCGGGAGCCCCGGGGCCCTCCCCCTCCCCTCTCCTTCCCCTCTCTCCTTCCCTCCCCTGGGCTCTGAGGAGCCCTGCCCTCTGCCTGCTGCTTCCCCAGGCCGGCACTTCCACTCTGCCCACTTCATCTGCCTGCCCCAGGGGACCTGCCTCTCATCTGTTCTCAGCATTACATTTTTCCTTCCTTGACCAATTTTGTTCCAAGTGCAGCATGCACATAATAAAGTAAGTAATTGATGAATGTAACCAAGCCACACAAACAGGACTAGGAAGGCAAAGAGGAGGTTGTCTTGCCCCCTCCCCACCACACCCACATGGCAGAGGAGCCTGTCCACTCGCTTGGCTGCCTTCTGGTAGCTGCTCCCTAACTGTGTGACCACCCCTTTGCTCTCTCATTTATTTTGTTATTGAGCTATAATTGGCCTATAACACTGTGTTTGCTTCAGGCATACGACATAGTGGTCTGACATTTGTGTATACTGGGAAATGATCACAGTGAGTCTAGTTAACATCTGTCTCCAAACATAGTTATACATTTGTTTTTCTTGTGATGGGAATTTTTAAGCTCTACCCTCTTAGCAGTACAGCATTAACTGGAGTCACCATGCTATGCATTCCATCCCAAGGGCTTAAGGATTTCATAACTGGGAGTTTGAAACTTTTGGCCCCCTTCCCCCGTTCACCACCCCCCCACCTCTGACAACCGCTAGCCTGTTCTCTATCTGTGAGCATGTTTTGTTTTTTAGATTGCATACCTGAGCGATCATAACAGTATTTGTCTTTCTCTGTTTGACTTGACTTAGCACAATGCGCCCAAGGTCCATTTGTGTTGTCATCAATGGCAAGAAGTCATTCTTTTTTATGGCTGAATAATATTTGTGTGTGTGTGTGTCTGGGTGTGTGTGTGTGCACACACATGTGCCATTTACCCATTCATCTACCTAATGGACACGTGTGTTGCCTCCGTGTCTTTGCTACTGTGAATAATGCTGCACTGAATGTGGGGGTGCAGATATCCTTATGAGGTGGTGTTTTTGTTTCCTTTGGATAGATTCCCAGAAGCAGACTTGCTGGATCATACGGCAGTTCCATTTCTAGTTTTCTGAGGACCCTCCATACTGTTCTCCACTGTGGCTTCAGCAGTTTACATTCCCACCAGCAGTGCACAAGGGGTCCCTTTTCTCCACATCCTTGACAGTGACTTAATATGTCTTGTCTGTTTGACATCAGCCACGTGACGTCATAACTTTCGTGCTTCGTTCTTCTGGTGGTCGCCTCCCTAACTCTGTCTCTACTGACGCATTTCTTAACAATGTAAAGCGTCGCAGATTTTTTGCTCTACAAGCTGAGGCTTTCACAGTTCTGCCATTCCTCTGTCCCACCCACAGTGTTGAGTAGTTACTGCTGAACTGCTAACTTTTATATAAACTCTAAATAACCTCCTCCAACTTCTCTCTTGTTTAATAAATTTTAGATAGTATCACTTGACCCTTTATTATATTTATATCCATATTTATGTTTTCTAGGTTTGGTCTACAAGTTGAATTCAAAAGTTAAAAACTAGCAGAAAGCGTGACATCATGAGGATAATATAAATGTTGACATCAGCCCTGAGGATAGGGCTAGGACCCCGATCCTCCGCACAGGCCCGATTGCATCAGTTTTTCAAAATAACACCACATTTTTTAGCTTATTATTAGGATCATTATTTTCTCATGAGGCTTTTGTTTTTCCTGGAGTTCCTGGTTGCCTTTCTTTTCTTTTGTGGAAGAATTATGTCTTCTTTAACATAACACTAAGCTCTCACATCCTGTTTCTTGTATCACTAGAGCCCGTCCCGTTCTTACTGAGGCTCCCTGCTCCCGTTTGAGCCCCAGGTCCCGGTGTACAGCTACCCTTCTGAGACGTCCCTTCATTGAACTTCTGGATAAGAGGATTGTTTCTTTAGCCTTGTTCTGCTGAGACACACTCAAGTAACAACCTCAACAAGAGGTACCTGGGGTGTCAACTTTCATGTCAGAAAAGTTTCTAGTTTTGACATGTGTTCAATGTTGCAGAATTCTAGATTCAAACAGTTTTGCTTCTGAACCGTCCTGAACTGGTAAGGCATCGCTCCGTTGATGTCTTGCCTCTGTTTACTGCTGCTGCTGAAGGGCTGTGCCGCTCCATCCTCATTCCAGGGTGGGCGATCCTTTGTTTTCCTCTCCGGAACTTTGCGGGAACATTATAGCGTCTATTTTCCTTGATGTTCTGAGATGTCACGATGATGGGTCCGGGTGTAAGTCTCTCCTTTAATTGTGCTCACTGTCCTGGAGGCTGCTTCAGACTGAATCGGTTTTGGCTTTCAGAATGTGTCTTTACTGTTCCTCAAAATCCCCTCACTTTCTCTGTCTCACTTCAGTCTTTCTGGGGTTCTTGTGGGATCGTTCGAGTTCATCCCACTTGCCCCCCCACCCCGTTCTTTCTCATGTCTTCTGTCTCTTTGCCTTTTTGCTCTGTATTTGGGGAAATGCTCTCAATTTCCAGCCTGTCACTGTAGTTGTTATTGTGACAATCACGTTGTTATGTTCCAGGACCTTATCCCTTCAGCGATGGGTAAGGAAGTTTGAGAGAAGTGGTTCCTAGAAATCTTCGGGAATCAACCAGGCAGCCGCGGAATGGCAGGTGTCCTCACGGGGCTGCTCTCAAGGCAGAGCCTTGATTGCATATTCCTTCAAGTCACACACTTGGAAGAGAAAAGCCCAGAAGCCAGTTCCTCACCCCGCTTTCCCCAGGAGCTCAAAGGCAGACAGACATGGGTTCTTCTGCGTATGCATGGGACAAGTGGTAGGTTCCAAACTGAAAGTGGGGGGCTTGGTGTGTTTTGTTTTGCAGTGAGCAAGCATGGATTGCCAGGTGGTGGGAGGAACAGGTCCTCGAGTGCCAGGTCCAAGCTGAGCAGAGAAAGGGGAGGGTGCTCTCTGGTCAGGGAACGGCACACGGTACTGAGGGCCTGGACCCTGGAGCTGCATGGATCTCTGTTCCCTCCCGGCCTCACCCCTTAGCAGCCCTGTGACCTCGGACAAGATCATTCTCTCTCTCTTCTACCTGGTGTCATCTGCAGATAGGCAGCTGTAATTCTGCCTCTGTCACAGAGCCTTAAGATTCAGATTTAATAGATAATTACGCAGGGAAGTGAACACAGTCCTAGCACTCCCTACACGTCCTGGATACGTTCTGGTCCTGGGCCCCTCAGGAAGGCCGGGGCCGCTGGCTGGGCTGGGCCAGGCAGGGGCTTCTTCTCCTCCAGTGACAGGACATGGAGTGTACTCTCATGTCCGCCCCAGCCAGTGTCCCCAGCACTCTCATAGTGTAAAGTGCCTCAAGTGCGGGCGTAGGGCCTTCCTGTTGCCCCCAGACCCAGGTGAGGGTAGGTGCTGCCAGCTGGTGATATACTGCGACCCTCTAAAATGTCAGGGGCCTCTGATGGGGGTCCCCTGGGGATCTAGCTCACAAAGCCCTGCCTGGGGAGGGGAACCTCAGCCTTCTGGGTTGGGGCAGGGGAGCTCGTTCCTGGAGCTACCGAGCCTAGTGCAGAGGCGCCCTGAGACCACCATGCTCTAGGGCAGAGAAGCCAGAGGCCCGGGACACCCTTCTGGTAAGGCCAGGCAGGGCCCTGGCACCTTGCTCCTAGACCAGGTGGCCTCTGCTTGGGGACCGGGAGCCAAGCCCCTCATCACCAGGGAGGCCCCCAGCCCAGAGCACCCTCAGGCCACACTTAGTACACTCTCAGGTGGCGGGTCAGTGTGTGAGGTGGGGGCCGCCCAGGTGGAAGGCTGGGAACAAGGGATAAACAGCCAAGGAGCTGGGGGATGTTGGGGTTCAGGGTGCACCTCCAGGCTCGGACCTGGCTGAGCCTCCCTGCGGGTCCCCCCTGCTCACTAGAGAGGCACCCTAAACACCCAGCCACTCCAGCAGCCGGAGGACTGGGTTCACACTGGCTGTTCCTGAAGTTGGCCCTGATCCCGGCCCCCAGAAGCAGCCTCTGCCCCACACCCCCTGCGCTGTCCTGACTGCTCTCAGCCCATCTTATCTCCACCCTGGTTTGTAGCCTTTGACCATGTCCACAGTGTGAAGATTCCCACCATGGCTGATTTCAAGCTGCCGACATGAAGTCACTGCCCACAGCCGGCCCTGCGAGCTGGTAGGAGCCAGCCTGAGCCCCCCGCAACCCCTGGCCAATGTCTATGGCCCCTCACTGCCTTCTCCTCCAAGCCTCACGGCTCTGGGACACTCTGGCACAGGGCCAGACCTCAAATGCATCAAGTGTACTGACCGGAAGCCGTGGGGCCGGCTTCAAGCCTGCTGAGGCCCAGGCTCAGATGGCAGGGTCCTGGCCCCAGTTCTGATGCTAGCTGCCTGTCTAGGACTCTTCTGGGTATAGATGCTGTACATTCTTCTAGAAACCTCCATCCCGACCAGCCGAGGGCTACCTGTGAAAGAACATGCTTCGGACAAAACTGCAGACCCTGAGATTCAGGGTTCCAACATGGGCTGCCAGTTGGGGTGCCAAGGTTTCAGGGAAAAAGAGAAGAGCCCAGTTCCGGAAATGACCCCAAGGCTGTGCCTTAGCACCCAGTAGGCTCTTAGAAGGCGCTCATGCTCATTCTCTACCTCTGGCCAAAGGCCTGGGCCTCGCAGCCCTCCAGGAGACAGGAGGGTCTTTGATGACTGATCTGGGGTGAGCAGAGGGAGACTCAGGGAGACCCCACTGACTCAGTGTTCCTTGGGCCACACGGGCAGCTGGGGGGCAGTTCTGCCTTTCTCCTTCCACCCCTGAATCTGTCTCCTCCAGGATAAACCAGGGCTGACTCTGAATCTGTCTCCTTTCCCTGACATCTGGGGCCTGGGAAGTGCTCAACCCTCAGAGAATGTGGGATATGGGAGTTCTGGGGGTGCGGGGAGTGGCTAGGCGGAGGGAGGATGGATGGTTTGACAGAGGGGTGGACGATGGATGGACAGATGGATGATTGCAAGAGTGAGCCTGTGGGTGGGTGAGGACAGATAGACAGGAGGGAGGGAGGGAGGGTGGAATGAGGCAGGCCAGGGCTCTGGCCTCCTGCGGGTCATCGGCATTTCCCCAGCAGGCACAGCCAGGCATTGACGCCATCCACTAGCCTCCCTGGTAGTCCTGTCCGTCCCTCCTGCCCCTTCTCCTGGCTACACCTCCTTCCCCATCTCTGCACCAGGGCCATATTCAGAAGCTGCCCCAACGTCTCCCCTGGCCTAGGCCTCAGCCCCAACTCGCCTCCTGGCTGCCAGCAGCATTGTCCCCCTCCCAGCCATCCTGCTCAAGCGGCATTTCTGGAATCCGAATGTGCATAACCTGCCCTGGAGTCCTGCCGTCCAGGCCTGTGTGTGGGGTGTGTGCCTCCGCCCTGCCTCACCTTTCAGTCCCAGGTCCCTGTGTCCCTGTCACGAGGCTCGCACCCAGTGCCTCTGCCCATGCAGGTCTGCTTCCTGGCACACCCCCTCTGCAGACCTGGCCCCAGCCCCTGTCCAGGGTCAACCTCCATGGGTGCCCCACCTGGCCCCAGCCCCAGCCAGCTCACCGCAGTCCAGCCCAGGAGGGGCTCAGGAAGACAGCAAGAAGACAGCTGCATGTCCCGAGAGGCGCTTCTGGGCTGTCATGTGTCCTTGCTTCTGGCCCTCCCACACCTCACACATCACATGGCCCATTTCACAGATGTGGGACCCGAGGCCTAGGAATCCATCATGCTGACCCTAGTCCACACCACCCATCCCTCCTCCCAGCCTGACCAGGAGGTGTCTTCCGCTTCACGGACAAGGAGGGTCAGGAGTTGAAGCCAGGCCAGGGGCTTTCAGCCAGGGGCTCACTAGGACTCGACGGCCTTTTCTGGTTTAGAATCATTTTACGACCAGTTTTGACATACTGAGTTCAGTGAGGGCCATTCTTCCCCTGTGTCTTCAAGAACCCCACTGGGGTGTGCCCACCAGCAGGTGCAGTGTGTCCTTTGGGGGTGATGAGAACGTTCTGGAACTCAGTAGAGAAGGTTGCACAGCATTGTGAATGCCACTGGAGTGTTCACTTGAAAATGGTTAACTTTATGCCGATTGCACCTCGATTTCTTTTTTGAATAACTCTACCTTTTTCTGAAGTTGATTGGCCCCGAAAGTTGATTGGCCCCGAGAAGTTGGTAGGTAGGAATGGCCCTGGAAGGTGGAGAGAAAAGGCAGGAGCCGAGGGCAGTGGCACTGGGCGAGGAAAGAGGCGGCCCCTGCCACTGCCTCCAGGGCAGGACATGCCAGGCACTGGCCTGGTCCTCGGGAAGGTGCTGCTAGAAAGCCCTGCTGCCTTCCCCTCCTGCCGTGGGAGGATGGGTTGCATTCAGCAGCTCCGGACCTCCTGGGTCCACTCCGGGCGGCTGCCACCAAGCAGGCAGGGCTTCACTCCTCGGGGCACATGCTGGTTCTAGCCTGACTCCACTGGGCAAGGTCAAGGCGGAGGCCAGCACAGTGCCCGGGAGCCTGGCCTGGCAGATGGTGCCCTGTGTCTCCAGGCACCTGGCTGGAGTTAGCTCCACGGGGCATGGGCCCTGGGGTGGGCAATGGTGGGGGGCCTCGGTGGGCAGAGCTCTGCTCTGGGATGGGCAGGAGGCAGAAGATCCGAAGAAGGCTGGCAGAGGGCTTCCACACCAGGGGGCAGCTGGAGCTCAGGGGCTGTTTTGCCCAAGTCTGGGCTCCCGTATGGGGGTCAGGGCCCCCTGGCAGCACCACCCAGGGGCGTGGCTAGGATTGAGGGCAGGGGTCTGAGTTGGGGCTTTGTCTCCGCACCACGGTGTCACTGCCCGTGATGTGCACTGACACCCTGCCTCCCCCACCCCAACTTCTCATTCATGCACTTAGAGCTGCTTGTTACTGGGGACACTGAGGCAGAGAGGCCCGGGATCTGCTGGAAGGGTCACGACCAGTCAGTCCTCCTCCACCAGGACAGTGTAGGGGCACTAGACGCTGCTGCTCGGCACCGAGAGGTGGGCAGGGGGGCATCTGTCTTCCGCCTGGCCCTTCCCACCGCGGCCCGCACCTCCGGGTGAGGAGAGCAAGAGATGGCTTGGGGTTCGCTCAGGGAACCGGGGGGCAGATGTGAGCATGCCTGGCTCCGGGCTCTGAGCCATTTCCCTCATTTCAGGGTGCTGAGCGGGTGGGGGGAAAAGGCGCTGAGGACCCTGGGAGGGGTCTGTGGGTACCATGGGACAGGGACACGGACAGGGACCCCAGCACCTTGTCCATTCCTCTCAGGCCTTCATTCAGAAAGTATCAAGTGTGCAGAGATTCCAAGAGCTTGGCATGTACGGGCGGCTGAGTAATGGCTCACAACAGGTGCCCACATCAAATCCCTGTAACCTGTGAGTGTCACCTTCTATGGCAAAATGAGGTCTTTGTAGAAATGATTAAATCACAGGTCTTGAGATGGGGAACTTGTCTCGGATATCTGTGTGGGCCCTGAATGCCATCGTGAATGTTCTTGTAAGAAGGAGGCTGAAGGAGATCATGTAAACCGGTGGGGGCGGGGGACCACAGGGGCAGAGGCTGGGGGGACACAGCCACAAGCCCAGCATGCCAGGAGCCGCAGAAGCTGGAGGAGGTGGGAAGGACCCTGCCCCGGGTCCCTAGAGGGAGCCAGCTGCCATCGCCTGGACTTTGGCCCCGGGGAGCCCATAAAGGAGTGCTGGCCTCCAGACCTGTGAGGAAGTTGCCTTCCGCTGCATGAAGTCACCGGGCATGCGGGCATTTGTCAGGCAGCTGTAAACTCTGCAGCATCCCCAGCAGAGATCCGGGCACACACAGGAACCCCCATGATGGACAGGGCGACGAGGGTGAGGGTGGCAGGGACGGTGGGCTGGGGGGATGGGAGCGGGGCAAGTCACTGTGTGAGGTGCAGACATCAGCTGGACCCTCCGGGAAGGTGGGAGTGGACCAAAGGCACGGGGAAGGGCGGGAAGGTCAGGCGTGACGGAGAAGAGTCCGCAGGAGGGCACAGCGGTGGTCCAACGCCGGAGCCCAGAGGCCCAGCGGTGGCGCTCACCCTGCCTTCCGAGTCCTGGCTTTGCACCACCTAAGGTGGTTTCCCTACCTGCGGGGTGGCCCCTGACCCCTAGGCCGAGGGGAGGAGCCAAAGCGCCCGGCAGACCCACCCTTCGGGGTGACCTGTGCGCAGCACTGTCGTCCAGTGACTTCACAGCCCTCCTCCAGCTTCTCCTGGTCCTTCGAACGGGAGTCCAGGCTGCTCCCCGCCTGCAGGAACAAGGGCTCTGGCTTCTGCTCCCGCGGGCAGCGGGCAGCCCCCCAAGTCCATGTCATCGGCTTTTTAGAAAACAATCTTGCCCACTTACCCATCTCAAGTCATTCAAGCAACACAGAAAACATGAGAGCGCGCCCTCCGCCACCGCAGCCCAGGTGTGGCCCCGTGGTGGCTGAGCCCCGGGCTTGCAGCCGTGCTCCACCACAGACGGGTGTGCGGCCACAGCGCGCTGCATGCCTGCCGTCCTGCCGTTTGCTTCCGCACTTGCTGTGTGGCGCCCAGCTCCCACGCCGGCGTGTGGACACGTCCTCCTTCCCTGTCGCCCCAGCCAGCCTCCTCCCACAGCAGCTCTGTGCCTCCAGTTTGGGTGATTACCCCATGTCCGCATCCCGGGACGCACCTTGCTGTCCCGCTGAAGGTGGCTTTCTGTCACATCAGGCCCTCCCTGCAGTGCCTGGGGCACACGCGGCAGCCCAGTCACCCTCCGCTTGCTGGTCTCCTGCACAGGTTATTGAGCTCCCAGTTTTCCCTGTTTCTGCCTCTTGCGTGGGGGAAGGCCTGCCGCATCCTAGCCCCTGCGCTTGTGCACCTAGCGTGCCCAGATCCTGTGTTTACGACACTGAGCAGTTTGGCCACCAGCACTCATCCTGCAGCCCGCACAGACTCCCATGTGTTCAAGCCCCGTAAGGCGGGTTTCTACTACCAAATCCAGGAGCCTGGACCCACAGACCACGAGAAGAGGTTTCCCCAGGGGTACGTGTCTCCCTGCTTTCTCTCCCTGCCCTGGTCCCTGAGTTAGAGGACTGAGCTTGAGCCATTTCTTAAGCCAAAAAGGACAGCACAGGGAGGAATCTGAATGACCTGGGGAACCTGAGATGCCCCCGAGGTCCCTCCATGCTCCCTGGCAGATGAGGTGTGCCTCTGCTGGGAGGCTCCCTGGCGCAGTGGGAGCCCGAGACGCTGCTGCCCAGGGCCGCCGGGGCAGCAGGGCCGGCAGACCCAATGTCCCGGCGTGGCCAGGGTGGCCGTGCGGGGATGTGCACCCTCGGCCCCCACGTAGATTGTTCCCCTGGGCTCCGCGCTTCATCTTCACCTAAGTAGCTCCTGCGCTGGGAATCTGATGGACTTCCTAGCCTTACAAGATGAGGTCACTGCCACCCCGGCTGACATCTGCCAGCATCACATGCCAGCTTTGGGTTGGGCCTTACAAAGAGGTTTTTTCTGAATTCTCCACTGGAAACCCTAAAACACTGAGAGACACCTCCGGGCTGGAGCCATGTGCTCGGCACTTGCCTCGGCCCCTTTGCTGAGGGTAAAGGGGGTCCCATGAGAGCGGGGAACACACAAGGGGAGCCTGTGCCAGCTCCGGGGGGCAGGCGGGAGACCAGGGTGCCCGAGCAGCCGACGTCAGCACTCAGTCTGTGTCCGTCCGGGGTGCCTGGGAGCAGAGCCACTAGCCTGTCAGCTTTGCCATTGCAGTGGGTAATGCATGTGACCCAGTCATTGACTGGGCTTTGTTCCTCCACTCCTGCGGAGCAGGGGACTTATGGGGAAGAATTGCGCGAATGTTTCTGCTGCCTGGTACCCATGCCAACGTGCCTGCCATCCTGGCCAATGTCTCCACAAGGCAGCAAGTGCCTGGGATGCAATGAATCACCCCCATAGCTGGTGAGATTGCATGGAACACCCCCAGCCTGTATTACAACCTCATCTGTCCCACCCTCTCACCAGAGGAGGGGAGGGGCAGCTTGGGGGTGTGGTGGGCCAAATAATGGCCCCCAGGAGACACCAGCAAGACATGGCGAAGGGGAATTGCCATTGCAGATGGACCTTGTCAGCAAATCAGTGATCTTAAGATTAGAAAGTGATCCTGGAGTTCCAGGTGGACCCATGGTGATGGCAAGGGTCCTTAGTAGAAGGACAAAGGTGGGTCAGAAGCAGAGGAGGAGGAGATAAGACAACTAAGCAGACGTTGGAGTGACGGAGGATGGGCCCAGGAGGAGGGCAAGCAGCCTCTGGAAATGGGAAACGCCAGGAACACATTCCCCGCGGAGCCTCCCAGAGCAGCCAGCCCTGCCACCCCCGGACCCCAGCCCAGGGAGACACCAGGCCTCCAGAACCAAGAGCCTCACTGAAGCCGCTCAGCAGGTGTGGAGTTGTTACAGGGACGGAAACTAGCACAGCTCGTGGGCATGAGCACGCTGGGCCTGCATGTGGTGAGAGCAGACCCTGGGGGAGGTGCCTTCCGTCAGCATTAGCCTGGGTCCATTGCTCCCCGAGACCGCACGGCAGCCTGCTGACAGAGGGAGAAACCGAGCCTGCAGGCACCACAGCACTTGCCCTGTGCCCAGAGGTGTGGCGAGATTGGGCTCTGGACTTGGCTCCACCCCAGACCTGGCTACCCTACCGCTTGCTTGCCCCACACACGGGCCTCCGCGGGCCCCCATCGTCTCCAGACGCTTGTGGGACAGGAGATGAGGTCTGGGATCACGTGCCGGCTGGGAGACCCATCGTATGCCGTGGCTGCGAGGCTCTGGGAGGCCAGGACAGGGTAAGCGTTTGCTGCTGCCCAGGCCCCCAGCCCAAGCCCGCCGGGCGTCCCGGAACAGTGCACTGGCTGGGGATGGTGCACATGGGGGCTCAGCCCAGACCGCACCAGGAGCGAGGCCACCCTGGGCCGACGTGATGTCAGGATGGTGCCCCACCTGCCCCACACTCAGGAAGGTGCACCCCTCGCTGGTGCCCCGTGCTGGAGCCGGCTGCACCGTCCCAGGCTGCTGGCTGACCCATGGGCCTCTGAGGACCTGTGGAATTCTCATAGACGTGGTCCCTGGTTCCCTGAGGCCCATCCCCTGTGAGATGGATGGGGCCCTGGGTGACCCATCGCCCCAGCACCTGCCCAGGGGTTTGTGCCAATGGAGCTCAGGGGCCTGGCACCCCTCTCTGTGGCCTATGCAGGGGGCACAGCCTTACCCCCTCTGGTTACCCCTGACGAGTGTCCTGGGCTGCCCTGTACATGTCTGCACCCTGGGCCTAGAACAACACAAATTGTACCCCCAGCCCTGGAGAGCAGAGTCTAAAATCAAGGTGTGGGTGGGACCCCTCTCCCCCTGCAGGCTCTGGGGAGGGTCCTTCCTGCCTCTTAGCTTCTGGAGGCTCCAGGCAGCCTGGGTCGTGGCTGCCTCCCAGCAGCCTCTGCCGTGTCCTCGCATCACTTTCTCCTTCTCTCTGTGTCTCTCATATTCTGTCTCTTATTAGGACACTTGTCATTGGATTTAAGGCCCCCCCAAATCCAGAATGATCTCGCCTCAATCCTTACCTTGATTGCTTCTGCAGAGACCCCATTTCCAAGTGAGCCACATCCCGAGTTTTGGGGTGGACATGGGTTTGGGGAGAATGATCTCCAGCCACTACACCCCCACGTGCGTCTTCACTCGTGCACACATGTGCCCAGAACTAGACCTATCTGCCACCCTCCCGCCCCTCCAGTCTGTGGGCCGCAGACTAGGCCTGGATCGCCATTATCACATGGCCCCAGGTGGGGGCTGCACACCCCCGGAGGCAGAACTCACACCCTGAGCCCTGCAGATTTGGGAACGAATCAGCATGCACGTTGGCAGGTGGACTTCCAGGGGCCTGAGGGAGGGGCATCTTTCCTAATTTACCCAAGGTGCCAGTGTGGGGTGGCGGGCCACCGCAGCCCTGTCCACGGTGGAGGAAAAGTCTGGAGCCAAGCCTGGGCTTGGACAGGACCCGGCTGAGGTCACAAATGGGATTCCTGTGTTCCCACTGGTGCTGGCACCATTCCAGGCACTGGGGTGGCCGGGGTTGGACAGTTAGGAAGGCGGCCAGGGTACAGACAGCACCCCGACCTCCCAAGGCTCCCGATCCAGTGGGGCCCTCCAGGGACATGTGGGAAAACAAGGGAAGTCATTTCAGACAGGCTGATGGCAAGGGGCGGGCGGCCTGCACAGGCAGGGGGACATTTCAGGGGAGGGAACATTGAGGCTGGCCCTGTGGGGTGACTGCAGACTCCCACGCCCAGCTCTGGCCTGCCTCCTCCAGGCCCAGCAGCCCATTGTTGTAACTGTGGGGAGACACGACGACCCCAGGCCTCCAAGTACTGCAGGGCACGGGGGTGCTGCCCGGCAGAGCTTGTCCCGGAAGAGGTGCTAAAAGCCCAGATGGGACCCCTGGGGCCTCCGTCCTCCGACAGAGAGCAGAGCTGTACAGCCGAGTGCCTCGGTGGGGCACCCCACTCCACACAAGCTGGCTGTGTGACCGTGAGCTAGTCACTGAACCTCTGTGATGCCCAGTTTCGTCCTCTGTGAAGTGGGACATGTGCTGTGTGAGAGAGGGTGGCACTGAAGCTTCACGCAGTGCCCGGCATGTGAACATGGGACTTGCCACCATCGATGCTGTTAGTGCGTGTTGTCTGCACTCAGTGGTGAATCTGTGCAGTCCCCTGCAGCTGGACCTTCATCCACTCTTCTCGGTGATGTGGGAGGGACCGGCAGAGGGAGGGAGGGAGGTTCTCGTGAGTGTATTTCAGCTGAACTCTGTCTTGATAAACTCAGACATCCTAAGGTCCTCTGACCAATGAGCGTGAGTATCCATGAGTCTGGGGGTAGCAGGGTCCATAGGGGATGGCTGTCTTTCTGAAGATAAGTGGGCATTAGGAAAGGCAGACCTAGGTGCTGGCTGGGCTTGTAGGCAGGCGCCTGGGACCAGACAGATTGCAGTTAGAACAACCTCTGTTTGGGAAAACTAGAAGCAAGCAGGTCATCGTCAGAGCCACGAGGAGCAAGCCGGCTGCCCAGTGCTGGGAAAGGCAAGCCCGATGGCCCAGAACAGGTGGCCGTGTGGTGGGACTCCGGCTTTAATAAAGAATAGTGAGGAAAACAAGGGGAGAATCAGGCAATCTTGAGGAACAGAGGGAAGCTAAGGAAAGAAATTGGCTGGGGCCGAGACCCTGGGAGATTCCGTCCATCTGCGACCTAGCAGCTGGGCTGGCGTGCCTCTGAAAAGTGAACCAGCGTGCTGCCCTGACAGCTCCATCTGGGTTCTGCGGGAGGCGGCGCTGATAACGCAGCTGGAGAGGTGGACGGAGCAGATGCGGTGGGACATCCTGCATAGAAAAGGGACACATGGCCAGGAAGGGGCAGGCAGCCAGAGCTAGAGGGAAGTGCATGCCAGCAACACCCCAGCTTACGGGGGACAAGCCAGGTGCTTCCCCAACAGGAGCAGCAGCTCAGAAGACACCTGACTCTGGCACCCTGTCTGTGCCAGCCCGTGAAGGTCAGAGAGCATGCGGGCTGGATTTCAGCAAGGTGGATTCCCCAGCTGAGTGTGGTGGTCGAGGTTCTAGGCCACTGGCAGGAGGGAGAAGGCCCAGCATCTGGCTGATGTCAAGAGGAGAAATGCCGCCACTCCGCTGGACAAGCTGAAACAAAAAGACGGTTGTCTGCACTTTTCCAGAACGCAAACCCTATCTGTTGAGGAGCTCGGGCACAGAGGCCGCAGAAGGCATCAGAAGATGCAGTCCTGGCCCCGCCATCAGCTGACAGGTCCGGAACTCGGGCCCCAGCTTCCCCTTCCATAGATGAGGGGGCTGGTCCATACTATCTCGAGTCCCCGTCTGTATCTAAAATCTAATATTCTTTACGTTGGTTGACTTGTTAGAAATCCCAGAGCTCTGCTGTGTCTTTTGTCCCTGAGCACATAACAAACTAGTTTGTGCCACTGTGAATTAGCCGGGGTGCTTAGGGAGACCGAGTTTTCGGGAGCAGGAACTTAGTCCTGGCTAAGTCCAAGAAAACCACTTCCGTTTAGCTCTCAACTTTCTGAAATGAGTTGGTGTGACATAAGGGGCTCTAATGACATCTTCCTCCAGTCTGTGTCACCAGGACTCCTGGGTCCTCGCTGCCAGCCAGCAGTCACTGGAGAAGCGGGGGTCTGGATGGATCTTCCTGTGCCCAGAACGTGACGTGAAGGCTGCCTGATTTATCAGAAAGTCTCTGCATTGTGACTTCTGGTCATTGGCCCGTAACTTCTCATTTAACCAACCTCTCTCTTCTCCCTGCCCCAGCCTCCAGAGGTCCCTAGGAAGTGTTTGGCTGTGAATGATAAAGACCCCACTCACTGTGCTGAGGCCATGGTGGTGAGCCAGGAGGAGGGTGCATGCCGTGTTTGTTCCATGGTAGCCTCTCTGCAAGACGGTGGCCACGGCTCCAAGCAACAGGTCCTCGGAGCAAATCCTATGCAGGAATATATGGAGAGAAAGGGCGCGAGGAAGCATTCCCCTGAGCCTGTCTCCCCGAGGGAAATCTTCCCCAGAGGGCCCCCGGAGACTTGCCCTCTGGTCTCAGGGGCCAAAACTATGTTGTGAGGCTACCCGTCACTGCAGGGGAGGCTGGAAGAGCGAGTATCCGGCTTCTCCAGCCTCGGTAGTAGGAAGCAGGCAGGGAAGGCCCAGGAGCTGGAGGAAGGACCGTGTGAGTGGGACAAGGCTCAGTGCCATGCCTCCAAGCACGTGTCACCACGGGAGGGACAGCAGCAAGGGCCCTCCCCAAAGTGGTGGCCGTTGAAGAGGGCTTTGAAGAATGAGTAGGAGTTCGCACAGAGAGAGCAAGCACCCAGAGCGTGTTCTAGCTAGAAGTGAGTGTGGGCACAGGGACGGCACCACACGCCTCTGCCGTGCCCCGGGGGGACCTCAGGCCGCTGGCCCGTTCACTGGAACATGGCCTCATGAAGCCCAGCACACACATGACTGAACAAACCATTCCCGTGGTGAACGTTTACACGGATGCTCCCGCAGTGATTTTCAGGTGTGGGGCCTCCCTTGGCTGTGGCTCTGCCGGCCGCACTGTGTCCTTCCTTCCTGGCCAAAACCAGCGCAGTACGTGGCCCAGCGTTCCCGCTCTGGGTGTGTGCGCGTGGAACAGGACCTACTAGCAGAGTCCTCCGGCGCGTCTGCCCAGATGCTCTCTGGGCAGCTCAGCTAGGGACAGGAAGCCAGCGGTGGGTTCTCTGGGATGGGCACCAACTCTGTCACTGTCCAGGACGGGGAGGAGCAGGAGCAGCTCGGGGCCCACTCCCCACCCAGCTCTGCCTCCGGCTGTGGGCTCTTGAGCAAATCTCTCAACTGCCCCGTGCCTCGGCTTCTTCCTCCGGACAGTGGGGTAATACCGCCGCCCACCTTACGGTCATCACGAGGACTCAGTGAATGTAACCCCCAGACACTCGGGACGGGCCTGGTGCGCCAAGAGCGCTCAAGGCCCGTGAGCCTCACGATTATAACGGTCACTGTTGTTACTGGCCCGTTCTTACAAATTAGGCCAGAACTCGGATCTGCCCCCGCACGGAGCCAGCCCTGCGTGAGCACCTGGGATAGCGAGGCAGTGTGATGCTGGGCATGCACAGTGCCCTCCACATGATCCTTCTGAACTTTTCTAGGGCATCTCGCAGATGACCCCATTTCTAAAAAAGGGTTTTCCCTGTGTCTTTTCTGAGGCTCAGACGTTGTATCAAACCAGGCACCCTTATAGGATCCTGTGAGTGTTGCTTGTGTAAGACTAGGACTTTTCTTAGCTCCTATTGTATGTAGTTACAGGTGAGTTGCTCTGAGACACGTGTATTATTTGTGTCAACTCAAGACCATTTAGAACATGTCTTTAGGTCTATGGCCCAAGGGCCAAATCTGGCCCACTGCCTGCTTTTGCACATAAAGTTTTATTGGAACAGAGCCCCACCCATTCATTTGCACAGTGTCGTGGCTGCCTCTGAGCCTCAAGTAGCCGAGGGAGTAGTTGCCTCTGGGACCATATAGCCCCCAGAGCCTGAAATATTTACTCTCTAGCCCTTTACAGGAAGAGTGACAGCCCCAATCTAGAACATTCGCAGAGCCCTTTGAAAGGGCTTATCAAGGCGCTTCCCTTGAAAATGTCTTCTTCATGCTTTTGAGTGACTTTTAGAACTGCCCCCTTTCCACCTCTTATCTAGGCATCAGTCTTGGAACAGAAACACATATTCCGTGGAGGGAGATTGGTGGTCTGGGGGTGGGCAGGGGTGGGTGTGCCCTCCCCTCCCATCCCCCCACTCCAGCTTGGGCCTGGCCTGGGATTCTCATGACCTCTCACCTGACAGGCCAGGGCCTCTGAGTTGGGGTGGGCCTTGTGGGTGGACTGCGGGCTCCAGTTGACTCCCCCAGCCTGGACTCAGCCTCCTCCCCGAGGCCCGGGTTGCCAGGCGACGCCTGCACTCAGTCTGATTCCCGTGGACCACTTCTGGTTTTATAGCTGTGGACATGGCCACTTCCCCCTCAAGGGCTTTGGGAACTGCAGGCCTGTTCAGCGTGGTCTTTTCAGGAGACTTCTGAGACCCACAGCTGAGGTGGGCCTGGTCTGTCATTTTAATTACCAAAGGAAAAAAGATCTCAAACAGCCCATTCCTGCACCTCCGGTGAAATGCCGGGCAGGTGTACTGTTACCCTGATTTTTTGGTTTGTTTTTTTGTTTTTGTTCTTTTTTTTTTACAGAGTATTTATTTCTGGGTCAAAGGCAGAGGTTTGTAAGTTGCCTTGCCGCTGGCTGAGCCACGTGGACACAACCTATCCCTGTGGCTTCGTGGCCCCTCGCGTGAGTGGGATCCCCTCCCGGAGGGCTGTGAGTTGCAGACAGAAGGAGAACCGGGGAAAGGTTTCAGTCGCGCTGTGGGCGTCACGACCTCACCTGCAGATGGTGGGGTGGAAGGGGCCTGGCTTGCCCAGGATAGGCCTGGTTTTAAAACTGACACCCCATGTCTCAGGAAACCCCTCCATCCCGGGCAGCCCATCACAGACAGCCAAGACAAGCCCCTGGCTTCAGTGTCATTCCTTGAGTCAGGAAATATTGATTAGCATCTATCGGAATATTCCCATCTTCTATCTTGCAGGCAGGAGAACGTAAGCCAGAGTTGGGAGGCCCCATCCAAGGTCTCCCTGCCGGCTCTTGCCAGAGCCGGGACTGGAGAGTAGGCCTTCTCCATCTAGAAGCATGGAGGACAGGGCCAGGCCCTGCCCTGGGGACCCCCACAGGCTCCAGGCAGGGTCAGACAGTAGAATAAACAAATCACGATCTCAAGTAAAGTGACAAGAGGAAAATAAGGCAGGGGGAAGAACCGAGAATCGGAACACAGAGGGGGTGTCTGGGCAGTAGGGAAGATCCTCTGCAAATGACCTTGGGGACCTGAGCGATGATAGCAGTCTAGCCCCTAGAGACCGGGAGCCGCATTCCAGGGAAGGCTCAGCAGTGCAAAGGCACTGAGGTGGGGGTGAGGTTGGCCTGCGGAGGAACAGGGAGAATTAGGAGGCAGGGCATGGGCCAGATCACAAGGGGTCTTAGCCGTGGTGGGGAATTTGGATTTTTATCGCCAATTCTGATGAGAAGTTGTTGGAGTACTTTAACTGGGAGAGAGATGATGTCACTGAGGATCTCTGTAATGAAGTGTGGATTCAGGGGAGACTCATCAACAAAGTTTGTGGTCCTCAGGTAGAAGACGTAAGGCCTCAGAGTTGCGGACAGCTGTGCAGATGCCCGCTCTGCCTTGGCCCTGAGGATGGTGGCTCTTGCAGTCAGGCTGGGGAGGACAAACTGAGCTCTTAGGACAGGTCCGCGGGCTGGGGCTGGCGCCTGGGGACTCTGCCTCCCATTTGCATGAGCGCCACGGCTTCCTCGGTTCCTGGAGCTCAGAACACCTTTCCCAGGGCGCTCTGGGGCCCCTCTGCAAGGCCGCGCTCCCTGCTCCCCCGTGACACACCTTCAACCGCTGCTCAGGAAGACAGGGCCGGCGTCCTCCCCTTGGGCCTTCTGCCCTTGGCCCGGCTGCTTACGGCTTTCGTACTGGGCTTCGGCTGCGTGGGACGCAGAGCAAGGGCGGCCTGGTTTTCCAACGTCACGCAGGTGTGTCCTAATCCAAGTAAACACACACGTAGGACATACCTTCGTAAGGAGGAAACCTGGAGGCGCTCTTCTCCTTTCACCAGGAGACTCATAAGGAAAACCTAAGAATATTTCCATGTACACATAACACTTCCAGAACGAACTTGTCAGGCACATTGTCGCTAGCTGACAGGTCTTCCAGCCCAAGCTGTGTGCCACCCCCTGTGCTGGGGGCCTTTTAAAGCCTTCCCACATCTCAGGATGGCGTGTCAAGGCTGCAGGCGACGCCCATGTGTTGCAGGTGAGGATTCGGAAGCCCAAGGTCACAGAGCCGGGTTGGTGAAGCCTGGGCTCCCCACCCCTCCCGGGCCATCCGGGTTCCAAGGAGCCTGTTTCCCTTTCAGACCACATTTCCGTCCATCTCCACAGGGAGCCATGATCACCTCCCATCATTATCTTGAACGCATTTAAGCTGCATGTTCATCTTCTATGCCAGCCGTTCGTGGCAGGTGACATGCATGGCGCTACTTAGGAAATGCTTTGGGGTGATTTATTACAAAGTAATGAGACAATTTAATTTGAATCAACTTCTTTGCACTTTAGTGCTTCTATTAGGAAAAACTTGTACTGCTTATCATGTTAGCGATGAAGAGGAAAAGGGCGTGATAACCACCGGGCAGGGCGTTTTCATAGTTGCCCATCTGAGAAACAGCCCCCGTGAGGGTGCACGTCTGAGGACTGGGTGCATGGGCCCCATGGGGCTGGGGCCTGCGGCGCTCGCCGGTACAGCCTGAAGTGATGCCGCCCCCTCTCGCGGACCAAGGTGGACTCTCAGGCGCCCGGAACCGTGTCATTTGTGAATGAATTGCCCACATTCATCCTGTCCCGCGAGAGCAGCCTCCTGTATATTGTCTCAGCACACCGAGGTGGCACTGGACGGAGGGCTTCAGTTCCCTGGGATTGTGGCAGCCCCCCTGCTTGTATGGCATTGGGAGGACAAGAGGGCAAGTGCTACCTGACCAGGAAGCGGCAGCCGAGAAGTGCCCTCTCGGAGGCGGTGGCGCGAGGACAGATGGCTCAGGGAATGGCTTCTGCTCCCTCGCAGCCCGCAAGGCTTTCCCAGGGATGAGGCCTGGCCCTGGCCCTGCCCGCCCGTGGAGCAGTCCTCCGCAGCCAGCACTGCTGCGGTGATCTAGGCCACCTGCCCATGCCTAGCATCTCTGCCCAGCGGGGACACCTGTTGAGGCCCCGGCACCCGCCTCAGGAGAGCTGACAGGCCCTCTGGTTAGCCTTATCCTACTTGATTGGCAGAGCCTGGAAGTTTCTAGGGCAGCCACTGCCGTTCCTGGTCCCTGGAGGTCCCTCTTTCTAATAGTGTCCCAGTTCCTGCGGCATCGGCTCTGTCACTAAAAGGCGTGTCCATGAGGAGTGACGTAGACGCAGTTTCTCTCAGGCTTCTGCTTCCCTGCCCTGGAGAAGGGGGACCCCAGCAGCTGCTCTGGGCAGGGGCTTTCAGGGGCCACACACCTCTCCTGCGGGAGTCCCCCGCCGCCCCGACTCTGGTCCGCACAGCCGTACTCTGTAGACTTCCCGCCGTAGAAAACTCCTGACATGGTTTTGATGACTCTGCCTTTGAACCCGTTTGCCTGTGAGTGGCTCACGGCATCATTCCCCCCAGTGGTTGCTGTGATTTCTCCTCCGCCGTCTGCATACCCAAGAATTCTTTCAGAGTGAGCAGATCTGACTTACAAGTGGTTTTTCATCAGCCCTGGTGTTTATGGATACGAAACCTAACATCCAATGAAGCCGACCCCACGCTAGATTTCAGCCCCACTTAATTAAGCACAGACTCCCTTCCACGTTGTTGTTTGCTCTTTGGATTTTGGCACCAGTGGGTTTTGTTTTCCAGGTCATAAACAAACCTCTGGAAGCTGTAGGGCCTGACTGTGGGAACAGTCCCGCTGCCTCCTGGCCACCCCGTGCCGCCCCTCCTGCAAACCGGAGGAGGTCAGCGCTGACTCGGGGCACCATGGCCAGCGTTACTGTGCCTTCCTGCCAACCCTCCTGCGCCATCACATGTTGTGTGCCTGCTCCCCTGACACCAGCTCCTGCACGGGGCTAGTTAGTCTCCTTAGCTTCATGCAGCTGGCTTGGGAGAACTGTTTTACCACCAGCGATAGCAGGCATTTGTGGGTGGATCTTAAAGGGGGAAATGTGGTCATTAGACAGAGTTCCTGCCTCACATGCATGTCCACTCTGAGTCCTTCCCACGGGATTCAGGCCAGGCCAGGGGAAGACAGAAGGGGAATGATCACTCTTCTATGATTTTAGCGTCCTTGGGTGACACGGGGGAAAGCAGGGGCTCACAGGCCTGGCTGAGGCTGCACTGCGTCCCCTCACGACCCAGCTGCGTCCCCGGGCCTTGCCCTAGCTGTGCAGGCAGCGGATGCCGGTGGCCCTGTGAGACTGGCCCTTCCCACCTGCCGGGTGTGGCTCAGAACCGTTACCCACGGGGTTCCACCTCCATCTGTGGTGATCTCCTCTCCCTCTTCCCTTCTCCAGCCTCCCAGCCCATTCAGTCCTACTCAGGCACCCATCTTCCTCCTACAGGAAGTCCTCCAGCCCCCTTCTGGTTCTCACAGCACCATATCCTGCACATTTGCGTGACTACTAGGTTAATATTTGTCTTCCCAGTTGCCCGGTATATGAGTTTCCCAGGGCTATTGGAACAAATTACTGCAGACTGGGTGGCTTCGAACCACAAAAAAGGATTCCCTCCTACTTCTGGAGGCCAGACGTCTGAGACTGAGGTGTGGGCAGGGCCCTGCTCCCTCCCTGGGCTCCAGGCGAGGTTCCCCTCTGCCTCCTCCAGCATCTAGTGTTTGCCAGCAAAGCCTGGTGTTCCTGGGCTCGTGGCTGCATCCCTCCCGCCTCTGCCTCTGTCTTCATGTGGCTTCCTCTCCTCTGTGCCTCTGTGTCACAGATCACCTCCTCTTTTCTCTTATAAGGACCAGTCATTGGATTTTAGGATCCTCACTAAATACAGAATGATCTCATCTGGACATCTTTAATCTCACCTGCAAATTATTTCCAAATAAGGTCAAATCCCAAGTACAGCGGGGTTTGAACTTGAACATATCTTTTTGGGGGGCCACCATTTGACCCCCTAACACCCGGTATCTCCCTAAGGGTCAGACTGGGCCTGGTCTGTTCCCTCCACGATGCCAAATATGCGGTGCGTCACCTGGCACTTAGGAAGTAATGGGTAGTGGCCGTGCTCATTTACTAATCACCATGGTAGGTCAACCGTGGCCCCCACTGCTTCTGGACTTTAGTCCCGGCGGAGCAGGGAAGAAATGAAGCTGTTTGAACTGACAGGGTCACATCCCAGCCAGGATCCCGAGACCTCCGAGGAAAGCCATCTGGTCTACCCAACAGTCCTTGAGCTCAAAATGAAAATTCCATGATGACCGTCCCATGTGGGACAGGGCAGACAGTGCCCCTGGGGCCCCACGTGCTCACACGTCCCAGCCTCTCTAGGCTCCCTGTTCACACCTCCCCCAGGATCAGCTGCTACCGCCAAGGTACTCATTCAGTGGACTGGCGAATCCTAAGCACCAGCTGTCATCGCTGGCACCTGCTCCCTCCTGGACCCAGTGAAGTGTGGCCTTGGGGCCCTGCTGGGAGAGAATGAACCTGGGGCCCCCTGTGGTCCTGCAGGCCTGAAGCCACGCCTGCATCTGCCTCGCCAGTGCAATGGGGACCCCGGGACCCTCTGCGTGGTGCACCCTGGCTTCTGTGACCTTCCTGTCCTGCCCCGGGTGTGTTCAGGATGCCATTTACCGGGTGTGCACTGTGGCTGTCAGGGGAGTGAGGGTGTTAGTTCTCCACCATGAGGCCTCGGGGCGCTTTCACGTGGAGCTGTGTGCCCTGGTGTTGATGTGGTTCTGTATGGATGCTTCCTGCTTTCCATGGCAGCCTGTGAGCCACACCCCGGGTAGAAGTGTGTGTATGTGGACACCTCCTGCATTCTCCAAGGCAGCCAATGGCTTGTACTCCATCTTCATATAAGCTAGAAAAAGGTGCCTGCCCACTTGTCAAGGCACTTCCATCCATGCCGAAATACCCACAGTAAATGGGTGACTCTATGATGGCCATCTGTAGTTGCACAGTATACAACCTGAGCAGCTGTACTTGGCGAACCTGGATGCCTGCCTCTTGGTCTTCCACAGCTCTTGCCACAGGAAGCTGGCAAACGGAGCTGCATTTGGGGCACATCAAAGTGCCCTCCAACCCCATTCAGAAAACACTTTTGAGGACTGTGGCTGGACTACATTTTTTGTTTAACCAACCAACACAGGTAGAATGTGGCCAGAAGGAGGCATTGTGCCCTGCAAGGAGATTCAGGGGGACGAGGCATGATGCGTGCACCCAAGGAGCCCACAACCACAGGGTGAGCAGGTGGCAGGCACCCCATCAGATGCCCGGGCAAGGCTTGAAGGGCCCCTCAGGGAGAGACTATGTGGCGTCACCCTCCACTGGGAGGGTTTGGGACAGTGTCCACCCAGGTCTGAGGGCCTGTGTGTTCACGGTTTGGGCAGTAAGTGGGGGAGGCAGCAGGTACGGGGAACGTGGTGCACACAGCAGTGAGGTATACAGAGGCCCGGTGTGCACGGAGTTGGGTAAATTACAAGGCCAGGTTTAGGGCATTTCAGGGGCGTGGCGATGAGCCAGAGGAGACTCCGCAGGAGGGCCTGGCTGTGGTCAGCGTCCCAGGGAAGGGGAAGGCGCAGAGCAGGGCCATGGCCTGACCCCTCTGGCATCGGGCTGTTGGACCAGGGTGTCGCGGGGCCCAGAGGGTGTTGGTTCTGAGCCCTCCCCAGGGTCGGCAGCAAGCGGCAGGGTGGGTGGTGTGGTGCCAAGGTCCTGCCCAGTGAAGTTTGGGCTGCTTCTGGATTGCAGACCAGCTCGTGTTGGCCGGGGCTGCTGGGGCTGAGGTTCAGGCAGCATCTGCTTAGGGGGGCTTCAGTGTGCTCCAGGGCAGTACATGTAAGCCACGTCTCGGTGCCCCAGCTTCCAGACGTGGCCGTGGCTGTCATCCCGAGACAGTCTTTACATTCATGAACAGCAGAGAGCCCTCCGAGGGTACCTCCTCTCCATGAAGTTCCCTCCCTGAGGTCCAGGGCGTGGGGTTCCGGTGTGATGCCATGGGGGCGTGGAGGGAGTGGCGCCACGGCCGGGCCAGGGGACCGAGCTAGACTTCAGTGCCGGCCTGTCTCGCTGAGTCTCCCTTTCAGGCTTCCGGCGCTCTCCCCGGATTGCTGCGAGGACCGAATGGTTCTGACAGCCCGGACGGCCCTTCTGCCTCTGCCTCGGGCTTCCTGGGTCAGGCCTGCTGCGTGCAGTGCGCCCCACAATGCCGAGCTACTACCGCCCTCACAGTACAGCTGAGGGTCCGCCGGTTGTCCTGAGGCCTTCTTCCCTTGAAACCACCTCCACTGATTGCCCTGTTCTCCATGCTTGACTTCCGACTTACGTTCACACTCATTTCTCTCCATTCCACAACATTAAGGGGTGTGCAGCCCCACACTGGGGTTGTGAGTACCTGGAGTGATCCGCAAGGTGAGGTCACTGCCTTTCAGGAGCCCACATCTTCTGGGGAATATGGCACTAGATGCACTTGGGGACTCTGATGCAGGCCGCTTCCCCTGCTGCAGGGGCATTTGGGGGGCCCCATCTCTCTTGTTCCTCAGTGTCCCCACAAGGCAAATAGTATTGCCTGCACTTTGTAGGTGGGGAAACAGGTTCTGAGTCACTAAGCTGGCAAATGCCTGAGTTGGGATTCCAACCCAGGTCTGTCTGTGAATAAAGTAAGACAGGTCATGATGGGCAGATGGCTGGAGCTGTTTAGACCCTGCTGCAGGAAAGAGACAGCAGAGGCAGACCTCCTTCATATCAGAATTAAGGAGTTTGGCATTTACTCAGCAAGCAGGACTTTGCTACAGTGATGGTGGCAGTTCCAAGTGTGACTCAGGAAGTTCCTGGCGGAATAGGAGCCGCTGAGAGGCTTCAGGAGGCGGGCTTAGCCTGGGAGGGGTCCTGGAGGAGGACGGTTGACACATGCATGCACCCCTGCTCAGGATGGTGGCTTATGCATGCTCTGGGGACCTGGCCTGGGGTGGCTTGTTTTATCAGCCCCTCCTCTAAGGCGCATGAGGCGTGCATTGCTGTTTGGCAGAGCAGGACCCTGAGGCGCTGAAGGTGAAAGTGGCCCTGGGGTCAGAGCAAAGCTGAGCTTTGAGCTGAGTTCTGTGTGGTGCCAGCGCCTCCTTTGCCCAGCACACAAAACGCCCCTGCCGCCATGCAGTCAGCAGGGAGGTAGCTAAGAAGTGCCCGGTCAGCCACACTGCCCTGACAAGCTCCCTGCCACTGGGTGCAGCCAGTAGGAAGTGTGTGGGTCTGTGAGGCTCATGGAGCCCAAGGCAGTTTGGGCCTGTGGGTAGAGTTGGTCCAGAGTAGGGCTGTGTGCCCAGAGTACATGGCAGGTTCCCCTTGCAGCGGAGCCGAGACGGGCACTGAGGGCCAACGTGTCCCCAGGGCAGACACAGCCCAGGACCCCCGGAGCCCGCACCATCTTTCTGGGGCAGCAGCTACTCCTGCAGACAGAAACACGGAAGCGGCAGGCCTCCGCTTCGGGGACCAGGGCCCTCAGAGAGCCTCTCCCTGTGGAGGAGAGCAGGACTGGGTTGTGGGCTTTGCACCTTCCTGCCACCTGAGTGAGCCACGGGGCCAGGCGGCCTCCCCTTTGAGACATTCAGAGGGGCCGGAGGTGGAGGGGGGGGAAGGGCTGTATTCCAGGAGATGAAAGGTAGACAGGCCCAGTAGAGAGGCTGCTCCCCACAGAGCCTCCCCCCGCTACTCCTGTGGTTCCTCAGGCCTGGCCAGCCGCCAGACCTGCTGCCATTCCTGTTGGTGGTTAAAGAGATGGCTCCCCAGGGCCCTCTGGCCCACAGCACCACCGTGGTTATCAGCCCATCTGACCTCTCAGTAATCCTGGGGGGCCTGTGGCTTGTTGTCAGGACCTTGTAATGTGAGAGAGACGGAAGTGTAGAGAGCCCATCACTTACTAAAGGCCAGGCCAGCCACGGACCCTGCCCACAAGCTCCCAGGGCGCTGGACTCCTGGCCATGCTTCAGCCCTCCTATGGGGCGCTGAGCCGGGGGGCTCCCTGCCACAGCCAAGCTCTCAGAGCTGGGGCTCCCTGCACTCTGCAGGCTGTCCTGGGGCAGGAGACAGCCCAGGGACTAAACCACCTTCCCAAGTTCTTAGGCCACCCTGGACTGGTCATCCCGGATTGCATGGTCTGCCATCTCTGTGTCCCCGCTGTGCTGGCCGTTCCTGGGAGACAGGGCCACCCTGCCGAGTTCCTCCGCGCTGCTGTCTGGTGCAAGGGGTGGCAGCTCAGGAGTGGGTCAGGACACGTGTGCGGTCTCCGGCTGTGTCCCCCCAACCTTGCTGAAGCTCCCCTACTTCATCTGCACAAGCTGCTGCCCATCCCCTGGTATGGGCACCCTGTCCCTCCTCCTCCCCGGCTGCCCATTCAGGTTGGCTGTGCCGCTCCCAGTTGGCTGCATGCTAGGGCCGCGTGCTCCCTGCGGGCAATGAATCCAGCGCCGGGCAGAGCTGACCTTCAGCTGTCTGGGACTTGGAGCTGTCAGCGTGTTGTTCCCACCAGGCTGGAGCACCTGCCCACTAGAACGGCACCCCACACACTCAGCCACTCCAGCAGCTGAAGGAGTGGGCTCACGGCAGCTCTCCTGAAAGGGGGCCCTGATCCCGGCCGCCCCTCTGCCCCACACCCCCAGTGCTGCGGCCCACCTCTCTCAGCCCGCCTATCTCTGCCCTGGTTTGTAGCCCTTGACAGTGTCCACAGCGTGAAGATCCCCACCGAGGCCCCCTCGCGCCCAGCGCTCCCACACCGGCCTCTTGGGACCCTGGAGGAAGCCTGCCCCCCTGCCTCCTGCCACTCCTGCCTCCCTCCCCGCGCCCGACTTCCTTCCTTCCGGGGCAGCCCGGCATCCTGGAGGGGTGCGTCCCCGGAAGGTGGGGGCGGGCCACGCGTCGGCCAAGGGCCACAGTGACCACAGAAGACCCGCTGGTGTCCCGCGGCCCCGGTGCCTCCAGGGCGGCCGTCAGGTGGCAGAGCGACCTCGCTGTAAACGGTGGGGGGGCTTTGGCAGCTGAAGCGGGGTTGGAGCGTTTGGGTTTCTTCCCGTTAGAAAAGCGCCGCGCCGAGAGGCGGCCGGCGTGGCTCCGGACCCTGTCCCCGAGGGGCCGGCCCGGGGCCGCCGGAGCAGCGCAGCCCCTCGCGCAGGCGGCGCCCGCCGCCCCCGCCGCCCGCCTCGCTCGCCCGGCGCGGGATGAGACGCAGCCGCGGCCGCCGGCGGCGCTGGGGGCTCCTCGGGCGGCCGCGGGGACCCCGCGTCCCCACGGACGGACGGAGCGGGGGGCCGGCCCGCGCAGGGGGCAGATAGGACCCGGTCTCTGGAGGCCCGTCAAGGAGGAGGGGGCCAACCGCAGGCTCGTCCCTCCCCCGGCCGACCGCGCTGGGCTCCCGGAAGACGCCCCCGGCGCCGCCACCGCGCGGGCCGCGGGGCCACGGGCGCTCCCGGCGCGGCCGAGCGGCGCGGAGCCGCGGCCTCCCCGCCATGCCCGCCGCCCCCCCACCCCGCCCGCCGCTCGCGCTCCGCCGCGGCCCGGCCCCCCCCGGAGCCCCGTGGTGCCGCGCCCGCCCCTCGCGCCCGCCGGCCCCCCGGCTGCCGTCGCTCCTCCCGCGCCCTGTGCTGCTCAGTCGCCTCCGTGCTGCCCGGGCCCGGCGAGCCGGGTGACTAATTGGCCGCACGATGGACGTGCCCGGCGGAGCAGCGGCCGCGGTGATGATGACGGGGTACAATAATGGTCGCTATCCCCGGAATTCTCCCTGCAGTGACTGCGTTGTCGAGGAGAAGGCGGTGGCCCTGCAGAAGAAAGACAACGAGGGTTTCGGATTCGTGCTCCGGGGGGCGAAAGGTAAGAGCAGCGGCGGGGAGCGTTCGCGGGTGTGTGTGTGTGTGTGTCTGTGTGTGTGTGCGCGCGCGCCTGTAGGAAAAATGTTCCCCAGCCCAGAAAGAAGCCTTTTTCCTGGGGGCTCTTGGTTGCTAGACAACCGTATTCTTTCACATTCTCAGAAAACGCTGGGGCTCCCTTTAGGAAGATTTTTGATTTTCTGTGGACAGTGTTGTTCTGAAGGAGCTGGCCTGCTCTCCTTCCCTCCCTCCCCCCACCCTTATTTTTAAAAATCATGGTTTTAATCTGTATTTTGTGGCTTAGTTCAGCCCAGCTGCGGCTGGATTCGGAGCTCCTGGTCTCAGGTACCAAGAATTACCCAGTGCCGAGCTTCAGGTATCGGGAAGCTGCCCCGTTCTGGGAGTGGGCTTCAGCTCCAAGTGCTGCAGGCGTCCGTGTGCCTGCCTCTAAGGTGACTTTGCAAAGAAAACGTGGCAAGATGGTCCCCTCTGCCATGGCCCGAGCCAGCAGCACACACGTCACATGGCCTGTGGTGGGGGGCTCCGGGGGTGCGTTCCACAGCAGTGCACCCACCACCAGCCCTCAACTCGGGGCTTCCCTTCCAAAAAAAAACAAAATGGCATCGCCTCCCCATGAGGAGACAGCTGTCACCGTGTATGGGTAAGCCATGTGGAAGTTTTATTTCAGAGCCCCTGCTCTATGCCAGGGGTCCCGCACCTGTGCTGGGGTAGGCCCCCTGCCATGGGTGACACCCCCACCTGCCCTCAGCTCAGGCTGCCCTGACAGCGATCTTTCCCGAGTGACACGGAAGATGGATCTGCCCGTGTGTGTGTGTGTGTGTGTGTGTGTGTGTGTGTGTGTGTGTGTCCCTGACTGTGTGTGATGTCCTCTCTCCCTCCCCTGCTGAGGCCATCCCCATCTTCCCACCCATCCCCCCCAGACCCTCATGACCACCTAGGAAAGTCTGTCTCTTCCCCTGGAGTTTTGCTCAGAGCTGTGTGGCCCGGAAGCCAGGGCTCACTCCGCTAGGGAGCAGGGGCCCCGCGCTTCCAGGATGCTGGCCACAGAGGGGCCACAGAGAGCCGGCTCCCCGCAGAGCGGGTTCAGAGGCAGGTTCTATGTCTGCAGCCACCCACTGGGCCAGTGCCCTGCTCTGTCCAAGCTCCAAGTTGAATTCCCTTGGTTTCACGTCTACGTAGATGTAAATTTGGCAAGTGGTTCCATGCGGTGTTTCTGTAGCACCGTGTGGCTATGGGGGGAGCTTTTCCATTTTTAGAACTGAAAATGTTTAGTCATTGATGCTTTTAAAGAAAATGACAGGCGTGTACATATAGGCATGTAAGCGGAGCACATTATTCAATGTTTTTAACAGAGGCCAAGAGATATGGAGGCACCAACGTGCAGTTGGCCGCCTACCTGAGCTGGTGTTGACCCGGGGCTGAATGTCAAGCCCCTCCCAGGGAGGAGCTGGCCCGTTCTGCCCACTGCCAACAGGAGACATGTGGGCCTTCTTCTCAGGACCCCCTGGGGGCACAGGCAGCCAACCTGGGCACATCTCCCAGGCTTGTAACGAGGTATCCTTTCTTCCCAGCGGATACACCCATTGAGGAATTCACGCCCACACCAGCATTCCCAGCCCTGCAGTACCTGGAGTCTGTGGATGAAGGTGGGGTGGCGTGGCAAGCCGGACTGAGGACTGGGGACTTCCTGATTGAGGTAGGAACACGGGTGTTTGTGTCTTTCTGCTTGGGGAGAGCGCCGCCTCTCCTAGCGTCGGAGCCCACAGTCTTCGCGGTGTGGCCATTGGGCCAGGTCTGGGGGTGCTCACGGAGGCTGTCCTGGACTCGTGTTGTCCGGTTATTTCCACCCACTGTGGTGCCATTTCCTGTGGACATGTCTTTGAGGCCTTGGCCATAACTCTTTGGAGCGTGTAAGGTATGTGGAGTTTGGCCATTGATCTTGAAGTGGAAGGTGGAAGAGAAGCGTGGTTGGTTGACATCAGGTACCTGCTTGGACCCGTGGTGGCTTGGTTGTGGCTATATGAACAGACACCAAGAGGGTCCCCTGCCCGTTCGCATGTGCTTGTATGAGGTCTCCGACGTTGGTGGCTGAAGAGTTTGTTGATTTGCAAGTTGTGGTAACTGGCCTGTCAGATGTATGTTGGCCTTCAAGTCCAGGGCACATGGGCAAGAGATTGCTAGAGATGGTGGCCCAAAAAGGAGGCTTTAGATTCTTTGGAGACCGGCTTTGTGTAGCAGGTAAAGGAGGGCGCATTTTCCTCATTGAAAGAATCCTGCTGGATCCCAGCGCCGTGTGTTCCCAGCCTTACCTGGGGCCACCACGTTGGTATGTGACGTGTCCTAGTCACCCGCACATCTGAGCTCCCTGACTCTTTTGGGCTTAGGTGTTACTTTCCGTCTTTCTGCAAAGGAATGTGTTACTCGTCAGAAGTTGTAAAAATAAAAGATTACTCGTACCTTGGAAACATTGTTTTTCAAAGGTTCAGTAGGCTCAAAAAGCCCTCGTGGGGGTTTGCATTTCCTGGAAAACACTCCTCAAGGCTCCCCTGAGCCCCGTCCCCTCTGCATGGGAAGCCCACACAGAGAGAAGGAATGTGCACGTGGGATCCAGCCAGCCACGCGGGAGCCCTGCCATTGGGCCTGCTGGACACTTGCTGGTTGTATAAAGGAGACCCAGGTCCTGGCGAGACGGCCACCTGACACCACTTCTCTCCATGATGCCTGAGCTCCCAAGGTTACTTCTGAGCTGCAATTTTGCTCACAGTTTCCTTCGTGTCTCTCAAGACTGTTAGCGTGGTGGAAATCCAGAAGGAAGGGTCCTATCAGAGGAGAGAAAGCAAAAACAGAGAAGGCACTGTAACCCAGTCCAGGTGTCCTGTGTTGGTCTCATTTTATTCACTGAAAGATTTATTCAAGTTGTTACCAACCCGTCAGAGGATGAATGCGCTCATTGGGTTCTTGTCCCTTTAAACCATGGGATGCGTATCCAGGACGCCCCCCCACTGTGGTTTCATGGGTTAACTCGATTCGTAACCTCATAAAAATGCAGAGACTGTGTTGAATCATCTTCTGTAGGATGCAGTTGTGATGTAAGTCCCCATCCCCCATCTCCCCCGCCAGAGTGTGTGTGTGTGTGTGTGTGTGTGTGGTGGGGGGGGATTGGGGGGTGCTCCAGTAGGTTGACATAGCTATTGCTGGTTTTTACTTTTAAATAATAAATGAGGGCTGCAGATACAAGAGCATTTCCGTTGTTATCTCTTCAGATTGTTTCCTCGATAAACTGGTCAACAGCAGAAGCCTGTGGCAGCTGCGGGGGGTTGCTGGGACCATCCCCTTCCCAGGGAAGAGAGGTGCGCCGGGCTGGCAGTGTGTCTGCAGCACATGCCCGGGCCAGGCAGATCGAAGCCTCTGTGGAAACTGGAACATTAAAGAGTTTCTGCACTTGGGTTTTCAAAGCACCTCCTTTGACATTGCTTTTCACCTCTGATATGCAAATGTATTTGCCAGTTTGGAGCAGGTTTGCTATTCTGGGTGGCCGCTGAATTCCAGAATTCTAGGAATGACTGGCCCTAATGAGCTCAGGTTCCGTTGGTGTTACTGTCACAGATGACCTGAAGGAGGAGTGGACCCTTCACTGCCACAGTCCCCACAAGGCTGCTCATACCTGGGGGGCTCATGCTTGGGGGGGTCGGAGGGTTGGACCTGTGGAACCGTGCTCCCCAAGCCCATTTCCTAGGATACCTCTTGGGGCTCAGAAATTCTCCTTTAGGTGCTTGTATTAGACAGACAGAATCTCCACAGAGCTGTTTTCCTGGCTACCGGATTCGTTTATAGCCTTATAATATGTGTCTTCCAGTAGACAATTTTTCTGTGTTATCAGTGAAAAGCTTTCAACTTTGGAGGAATTGTTTTAAATGGACTCACATGTCCCAGGTGACGCTGCTCTGCAGTTGTGGGGCTTTCTGAGCTCTTTGCCAAGTGCAGGGTCCCTGCGTGGAAAGGCCCCAAGTGCAGGCAGATTGTCCTCACCCACCTTCATTCCCCTCTGCCTTCTCTCTGCTCTTGGGAAGGACCTCCATGCGTGTCAGGTGTTTGTTTTCTCTTTAAAAACCCAGGCTGCAGTTTGAACCGTGGGACCCAGGGACGACTTTGGGGGTGAACACTTGTCTGCGTGCTAGCCCTGGCTCCTGCCGTGGGCCCACCTTTCCTGGGCACTTGCCCTCTGGAATTCATGTCCCTCCTGCCCACTGTTGAGCAGGAATTTGCTCTTTTGCTGTTGGTATCCTCTTTGCTGCCCACACCCCCCACCCTACACCCACTCCTGCCAAAAAAGCAGAAGCTCTGGGTAAAGTTCCATGTAAAAGGTACCTTCAGATCAGGAATCTACGATGGGATGGTCTTAGTGGGCTGGTGGGGTTGTCATAAAAACGCATCTCAGGGAGGAGAAGTGGGTGCCCCATGGAGGGGTGTGTCTGAATTTGGTAGCTCCATGGCCCATGTGTATTTACCATTTTGGGGTCAGCCTGATGTGCCGGAACCTCTGGACGGCCTGTGGCACTGGAACTTTCCCAGAAAGCTTTCAGAGACCCGGGAGCAGGCAGGGGCAGTGGGTGCCGAGCAGCCCTGTGGGCACCTTCGGGAGAGAGCAGGCAGTGGTGCAGGGCAGTGGCCTGGGGTCAGCGACAAGCCAGGGAGAGAAGCAAGCGGGGGTGTCAGGACAAGTTTCTCTCCCTGTGCAGGTCCCCGCTGGCCAGGAATGGAAGAGGCCCACGTCCCTTTTGGTTACAACCAGAGACCCAGTTCAAACTGTTTTTAATAGTGGTAAGAGCTTGTTTAGTTAAGGGGTGAATGAGCCTTCCAGCTGAATGGTTAAAGGTGTATCTGCTGTTTCTTTGAGATTATCTTGGTTAAGTCTTCTCACCCCCAGAGATGGGGCAGGAGAGGTCGCTCACGAGGAGTCATAGGAGGCTACAGATGGCTTGTGGATGGCCAAGAAGACATGTTGGTTAGGATGTGACTTTGGTGTCCTGCAGGGTGTCACCAAACTGGACGGCCCATCAGCCTGGTCCAGTGCAATGTGGCTGGTCACCAGAGTGCCCCATGGGCCTGTGAGAAACACCGAGCTGGGGCTGCCAGCCCACACCTGCACAGGCAGCGTCACGAGGTGCCTGGGCGCTGGCTTCGTTAGGACACTGCGGGGACGTGCCAGGAGTTCCGAGGGTCAAGCAAGATGACGATTGGCTGGCCCGATTGTGCTGGCATGTCAAGCCCCTTAATTTGGCATTTAACTAATGAATAGAAGCAGGTGCTCCGCCCATCTTGTCTTAAGACCAGGACCGTCTTTCTTCAACCAGCTCCTGTTTTGGAAATCTCAGGTTTGTTCCTTGCCTTACTTGCATCACCTAAAACATCCTGGATCTTAAGAAGTGGTCATAATACAAGTAACCGGCATAACTGGCAAGTGTGTGCAACACACACGACCGAAGACCCAGAAAGTCCTTATTAAAGTAATTTCAGGTGTAGCTGCCTGGTACTCACAATAATCCAAAAAAATAGCATCTGTTGTTATCCCCACTTTACAGATGAGGAACTGAGGGTAAATCACTCGCCTGCAGCTGTGCAGCAGGTGAGTGGAGAAGCTGACATTCTTGCCTAGGCTGTTGACCCAATAACATCAGAGCTCAGGGACCCGTGGGTGACACACGGATATGCTTGACGTGTAACTGGGCAAAGGGTAAGAAGACAAACACGATGAGGTGCCAATTTTTATTTTCGAATTAGCAAACGCTTTTTTTTTTATTACTATGCCCGTCGCTGGTGACAGCACTCATATGCCACTATGTGAAAGAATAAATTGCCATAAATGGTTTAGAAATCAATGTGACAGTATGTAATAAGCACCGTAAAGCTGAATCAAGAATTTTACATCTAGGAATCCTTCCTGAGGGAAGGATCTAAATGAAAAACAAGCAGAGATTCACAGTGCGGTGGGAAAAAAAAATCATGTGGGGGTAGGGCTATGGGGGAAGGGCTAGGGTCATCACACACCTGTGTGGATTCGCGGGACAGCATGAAAAATTGTGCTTGGATGGAGGGCCTAATACCGATGGGAAATGGGTACCTTATATTAGGTGGAAAGGGCAGAGTCAGAATCATCTGCACAATATCAGTGAATTACACCACACCCATCCCCAAAATAGACATAGAAAAAAAGGAAATATTAGCCCCTGGGTGATGGGATCATGTGTGATCAGTTCTCTTTTTCCAGACATTTCTCAACTCCCCAAATTGTCTAGAACGATGTCATTAATTTTTTGACAGGTCTTAATTTCCTAAGTAGAAAACCATTCCCTAGAAGAAGCTGCCTGGCACAGTTGAGTGGTGCCCAGCCTCCGTGCCCGAGGTGTTGCTGTTCGCGTTCTGGACGCGAACCGTTTCCTGGGGCCGTTGCTCACCAACTTGATGCCATGCTGGGGGCTCCTATGGCTTCTGTGATTGTTTTCTTAGCCCTGAAGTGGCCCATCTCGTTTTTTGTGATAATTTCCCCAAATAGGTTTTCCCTTGCAATTAAAGCAGGCAACAATATCCTTCATCCTTGAAAAGTGATGCTTGAGCCTAATTACTTTCCCTCGTGTTAAATACTTGTGCTGGAGATGGCCTGCAACTGTTCTGTAATCTCAGATCATACTGACGTGAGGACACTGAGAGGGATGCCCTGGTGTTTTCCTCAGAGACCATTTCAGTATCTTAGATACTGAGATGTTGCTGAGGCTGGTACTTGAGAACAGGACTTGGAAAACGTAATGTGGGCTCTAGTGCACATTTGCCTAAACCATTACTTTTAACCAAACTGGAGCTATGAACAGTTGTTACAACCAGGGAGTGGGGGTGGGGGTGGGGGGGTAATGGTAACTTCAAAATTAAATGTTACATGGAGGCGAGGAAATGAAGCAGGCTACTCCTGCTTGGTCTTTATGCACATGATTAATCAGCCCATGCTTGGGTCTCAGTGTCCCCATCAGCAAAATGGGTGGTTGGGAGAATTAAGTCACTCGAGACACATATGCATGGCAGAGCCCTGGGCACGTGGGCAGCTGTCAGCATCGACCTGGTTATGTGGGAGAAGGCAGAGGGCCAGCGGGCTGGACGCAGAGTCAGCATGCCGTCAGCAATTGCTGCCAATCACCTCTTATCGTTAACGATGCCTGACTCAGAAGAGGAAACCAATGACTATTAGTTGAACAAATAATAGAAAGTCCTAATAAGTTACGATAATGACAGGTGGTTGGTACCACTTTCGCTCCAGCTTGGAGCAGTTACAGAGCCTGCCTGCCACGTGCTGAGCACGTGCATTCGGACACTTCCAGCCAGCCCTGCCCTGGCCATTGCTTCTTGGCGCCCCTCTGAGGAGGGCGTATCAGCGGGTCCGGGCACCTGCCCTGCCCAGCCCTATATACCCTGGCAGGCACGCCTCCAGCTTTGGCTTGACTCTCTGCTCCCAGTGCTCGGGGCCTTGCTCAAGTCCATACTGGCGGGGGTCTGGCTCTTAGGAAGACTTGGACTTTCTCCTCGTGATCCCCATTTTTCCCTGTAGCCAGAAACCCCAGGGCCGAGGCCAGAGCCCGACTGTGGTTTCCTTGGTACCAGCGTTCTTTTGTCCCTGTGTTCAGCCACCCCACACGGCTCACGTCTCTCTGTGTTGCACTCCAGGACAGCACGAGAGCCTTCCTCACACGCCCTGCTGATGGCCCACGTGGGCAGTCTAGGAGCTCCATCTGCCCCACCCCCGAAAAAATTCTTAATATCTTAAATCATTTTAAATGGGTATTTAATTCAGTAACTAAGTTGGAGACCAAATGCCAGCTGACATTAGCAGGAAGCCAGGGCGACCGGTGAATTCCTGGTCTTGACTCATGTTGATACTCTGCTTGTCAAGTTCTGTTAGTCTCACATCAAGACAGGCAGGGCCCCGTGGCTTTCGCGGGTCCCCCTGGGCTCGAGCGTTTCTGCTCTGAATCGCCGTGGCTTCTCACCGTGCTGGTTTTGGAAAAGGCCTGGGCCCCCTGTGCTGCCAGCTTCCCCCTGCATCTCCCCTGCTCCTAGACTGCCGGCCCCTGGGTCAGCACAGGAGGGGAGGTTGTGGCCATCTCAACCGGCCTCTCCCTCCCCCTGCCCAGCCTTTGCTGAGGTCTAAGCTCCAGGCCAATTTCTCAGTGGGGGTTGAAAAACATTCCTCTGGCAGCAGGTACGGCAGCACACAGGAGCTCGGTGCTTTTGTGTTAGGCCTTCAGATGATGCCAGTGCCCAGGGCAAACTGCCGTCGTTATAGTCTTGGCCCTCCTGGGCTCCTAGCGCTGGGGCCTTTGCTTTCTGGGGCTCACAGTACTGGGGTCTTGGCTGTCAGGGTCTCAGAGCATGAAATCTTCGCTTTCCAAGGCTCTAAAGAGGCCACTGCTCTGGGGGGAGCCCTTGGAAGGCTGGACCCCTTTCCTGCATGTAGCCATAGCCCCTCCTGCACTGAGGGCCTCGTTCACTTTGTCCTCTCTCTTGACTGGGAACAGGTGGTCCGGGCTGAGGAGCAGCGCAGCGTCCTGCTGAGAAGGTGGATACAGGCGGCTTAGCTATTGCAGATCTGAAGTCTTGGCTCATTCATTTTGGGGTTCTAATTTGAAGCATCAGTGATTTCAATTTCAATCTAAAAAAAGATTCAGAATCACTTCAGGGGACCATGGCTGCTGTGCTCCAGGCTCCATGGTACTGGCAGATGGCAGTGCACTGGGTTAGAGACAGAAATGAGCCACGGTCAAGGGCACAGGCTGTACAGTGATCTGGGTTTGAATCCAGCCTCTGTCACTTCTTCACTGTGTGAAGTGAACTTGGCCAAATTCCTCATCTCTTGGCCTCAGTTTCTTAAACTGTAAGTAAAGTAGTGTGTGGAGCACATTGCACTTCCTGGCAGTGAGCTCTTAACAATCGGCAGCAATTGTACGAATCACTTCTGCAGTGTCATTCATTCATTATTGCGCATGACATTGGGTGCCCACCCAGTGGCTAGGCTGCTGTGTGTTGTGGGGAGAAAGAACATGACTCCAGACACAGCTCCTTGAGGAATTCACAGTCTGGAAGGGGGAATAAAAGCAGAGTGTATGGTGAGGGGCCCAGGATAAATCAGGAAAGGGGCTCCATAAAAGAGATGGTATTGCCACCATCTCTTTGATAAATAAGTGGGGTTTTCTGCAGGCAGAGCTCTGCAGGAAGGGCTACAGGGGAAGCTTAGGGTGTTGGGAACTCCCAGGCTGGATTTGGGGCGTGGCCGGATGTTATAGAGCTGGGGGTTCCTGGGGCTGGTCCAGGGAGGGCCGGAAATGTCTGTTCAAGCCTGCTGGACTGTACGTGGCTGGTCCAGGGCAGGGAGCCACAGAGGGAAGGGTGTGGGTGGCGGGACCTCTCCATGGTGCTGAATCTTTCTGGGGTGCTGGGCCTCTCCCTGGTGCTGAAACTCTCCAGGGCGCTGGAACTGAGAGCTGGGAGGGTGGAGCCTGGTGGCCACCTTAGCACGTCCTCTGCCTCGTTCCCTTCACCCGCCATCCCTGTGTCCTGTGTCCTTGGCCCGCCTGGGCACAGCAGCTTGTTACTCAGTGAGTGTGCTTGTCTGCTTGGCCAGGAAGTCCCTTCTGTGAGAAGGGTGAGGGACCCATGTGGTTGAGCATCTCTGGTGTCCTGCGCTCCGAGCCAGCCTCACGTCCCCACTGAGGTTTCAGCTTATGCGTCACTTCTCAGAGAGGCCCCCTCAGGCCCCCTGTGTTGCCCCTGGCTCTGCCACTCACACGCCTGAGCTTCCTGCGCCATCAGAGTCATCTCCTGTATTGCATGGCTGCCTTTGTGTCCATCTCCCTCATGAGAACGCCTGCTCCCTGGGAGCTGGAGGGTTCTTCGGCCTGGTCCCTGCTGTGTGTCAGCGCCCAGCACAGTGCCTGACAGAACCGAGGCTCCAACACATGTTCAGTGATGGCCACTCCTGGGAAGCATATGTTTCTTGCCCATTTTGCAGGTGTGAAACTGAAAAATCTGCATGTCAGAGTCCCACAGGGAGAGCTGCATCTAGGCTGACTCCAAAGCTCAGGTCTGGCTGATGCCCCAGGTCACTGAGTCACTGAGCTGTAACCCTGTACCCACCTTTCTCGACCCAAAAAGGATGCTTCAGTCCCAGCCCCAGTCTTCCGTAGCGAGGTCCTTGGGAGGCACTGGGAGCCCCTGGCTGAGGGCTCTCTGCTGCGCCCCATGGCTCCCTGAAAGGAGCCCGCCTGGGGCCTCCGCACCTGCCCTCCCTCCCTGCTCTCCTCCCACTCACCCACCTCCCCGTGTGCTCTGCAGGCCCTCGTTAGCATTGATTTGTCTCTGTCTGCGGCACCCTTTTGTGGGGAGTTTCACGGAACAAGCAGTCAGTTTGGCAAATGAACTGAAGGAAGGCCTGTGCTCAGAGCCCTGCAGGATCTTTTAACTGACGAAGTCTGTCAGTCCTGGGAATTTGGGGGCGTGCATGCCGACAGTAAGTGGAGTTGGAATGAGAGGGGTTGGGGGTAGGGGACGCAGAGGACCATGGTTACTGTCTGATGCTGTAAGGTCCTGAGAATGGTTTCCTTGCTTTGGTGCCGGGAGCCCAACCGCCCACCAGAAAGTTTCCCATCCCCTTCCACCCAGGGCCTTTGGTTTCCTGTGACACCTCTTCAGCACACCCACTCTGTGCTCAGTCCTCCGTGGGCAGGGCTGGAGGTTCACGGAGACAAAGGGAAGCTGGGGAGGGAGGCCCGTGGCCTCTGTGGGGACCCCGGGGCTGGGCAGAGAGGAAGGAACCGCTTGTTCAGATGGCTGAGGGAGACGGCACATCATGCCTGGTCCGGAGCGACGGGGGGGCCCTGACCCTGGCCCTCCGCCCCTGGTCTCCTGGATGCCACACTGCCCCCCTGCCACTGCACTTGCCTTCTTGCTCACGTTCTCTTTGTCTTGCGCCCCATTTCCCCACCCCCTTCCTCCCTACTCCCCCTCTCCCATCTCCACCTCATCTACCTGTTAACTGCTCACCCTCATCTCTCTGCTTGCAGAGCCCCCTCAGAAAAGCCTTCCAATGGTCCCCCGAGACACCACTCCCAGGGCCTGTCACTGCCCCTGCCGGTCCCTAAAGTTCCGTGAGCTGGAAGCCAGCTGGGGCCAAGCACGGGACGGGCACTGAGGCAGGCCCTGTTCAGTGAGAGAAGGCACTGCAGGGGGAGGGCACGGCCTGGACAGAGGCTTGGAGACAGGGACCCATGGGAATGTGCAGGCTACGTCAGGCCCAGGGAGGATGAAGAGGACGGGACCCTGCCTCAGGGGTGCTGGGGGACCTTGAATGCCGAGCTGTCCTGGGGTCTCACTCTGTTGCAGAGGCAAGCTGCCTCCGAAATTTTAGCAGGGACTTCTGTGGCCTGCCTGTCGCCAGGCTAGAGCCTTGCTGGAGAGGGGAGTCGAGGCAGAGGGACCAGATTGGAGGCCACTGCCCTTGAGAAGCAGGTTAGAGCAGGGCTTTAAAGCACAGTCCTGGGGGCAGCCTGCCTGGCCCCAAATCCATCTCCTCTACCTACGTACTGTGTGCCTTTGGGCGAGTTATACAACCCCTCTGTCCCTCGATTTCCTCGTCTGGAAAGCGGGAATAAGAACAGCACCTGTCTCGCAGAGCCTTGTGGAGGTGAAGCGAGTCAGGATGTGTGAGGCCGGTAGACAAAGCCGACAAGAACGTGCAAAAGGAGCCGTTACTATTACTGCCGGTGTGGCCATGGGAGGGATGCGGAGCCTTCCCAGCCCCCAGCCAGGACCTGCTCCCCCGAGGCAGGGCCCCACCACCTGGGAACCTGCCCCCGGTGGGCTCCGCATGGTGAGGTCGGATGTGGGCCCTGTGCGGCTGCCAGCTGGGCTCTGCGCGCTCAGCACGGGCCCCGGGGAGGAGCGTGGATGGGAGAAGGTGGGAGGGCGACCATCTGCCCACTAGCCAACCAGAACGTCGCTGCCATCCGTGAGGGACCAGGAGATGCTCCCGGCCCAAGCAGGGAGTGCCAGGACAGGCTGGGGCCCAGTGGCCTGGCTCCTGATGCCCAGTGCGTCCAGCGCCCACTCCAGTCCCACAGGCTTTAGAGGGGCTATACGTGTCTCTGCTCTCGGGAAATTTGAGGGACTTAACATCAACTCTGCCCCATATGTGCTTTTGCTGCGGTGTTATTGCATCGGTGTTATTCCTTTATGGCTGGTACAAGGCATGTCCACCCAGATAGGATGGGAAATACAGTGGCCGGAGGAAGAGGTCACGTGATGCCGTCAGGAGGTGGGGTCACTAGGACGCGGTTTATCTTCTCGAACTTTATGTATGTCTGTTAGAGATAGTTTGTCACATGTGTGTACACATGTACTTTTTTCATTGTGTATTATCTTTTTTGTTGTAAAATACACATAACCACAAAACTTACCATTTTAACCCTTTTAAAACATACAACCAGGGGCAGTTCGTAGTCCACGGTGTTGTGCAGCCATCACCTTGTTCTGGTTACAGAATGTTTTATCATCCCCAAAAGACGCTGTGCCCCCCTGAGCTGTCGCCCCCATACCCCCAACTCCTCTCAGCCTCAGGCAAGCACTGGTCCACTTTCTGTTTCTGTGGATCTGCCGCCCGTCTGGGCATTTCATATACGTGGGATCCCAGAGCGGGCGGCCTTCTGTGCCCAGCTCCTTTCACGTAGCACACTGTTTTCAAGGCTCAGCCGTGGTGCGGCGTGTCAGGGCTTCATTCCTTCTGTGGCCAAATAGCCACCGTCCGGAGAAGGCGCCTGCTGTGTGTCCAGTCGGCCGTCGATGGACCCTGTGGTTGTTTCCACCTCCTGACTCTCACGAATTAAACTGCTATGAACATGAGTGAACACGTACTTGCTGGAGCCCCTGTTTTCAGTTCTTTGGGGTGTGTACCTAGGAGCAACTTGCTGGGTCATATGGTGATTCTCTGTGTACCTAAACTGCTGGCTCAGCCTTGGCTTGAACCGCGAGGTGTTCAGGAGCACTTTGTACATGCCCGTCTCACGCTCAGCCCGGTGGGAGAAGCAGGAGAGATGACGAGGGGAGCTAGCCGGGGCCCCCAGAGACAGGACTCCAAGCCACCAGCAAGTTCGCTCCGAGGCAACCTGTGCCGACCACAGACAACATGAACAGCAGCGCCGACGCAGCCGTGGGACACGCTCATGTTGCTGAGCGCGTCCCGCGTGCTCCCTCCACTGTCAGGGCTTCACGTGCGTGGACTGGTGTAGTGCTCAGTTTGGTTTGCATGGTGCCGTCAGCTCCTGAGGCTGTGGCACACAGAAGAGTCTCATGTGTCCACAGACACACAGCGAGTGAGTGACCCAGGCAGGCGCTGCTTCAGAGAAGTTGTGAACTTCTCTGCCATACTTCCTGGAATAAGGGACAGAGTAAAGAGCTGGCCAGGGAGGGACCGGGTGGGCCAGAGGGTTGGGGGAGGCTTCCTGGTCTGGGGGACACCAACAGAGTCCACCTCCCAGTGCCAATGTGAGCGTGAATGAGATGGCCACCTAACGCATCTTGCCCCACATCCAGCATGCAGCCAACCAAGTGGCAGGGCCTTGAGAGGTGGGGGTGGGGGTGGGGACATCTCCAAGGGCTGTGACATTGCCTGAGCCTGCCCAGGGGAGGCAGGACATGCCTCAAGGGCTGCACCTTCCTGTGGGTGGACAGATGTGCATCTGCCATGAGAATCCATCATCGTGATTACAGACCGGGAGCCACCCCCGCTGCGGCTGCTGCAGGTGGCCAGCATGAGCCAGACACCAGGCAGGCCGCTTCGTGTGGGCATCTCATTTCTCACCCTGCCAGCACGGGGAGGTCAGCTCTGTAGATATTCCCATTTTGCAGAGGAGGAAAGTGAGACCCAGGAAGACCACAGGACCTGCTCAGGCTCACACAGGTCTCCCCATGGGGTTGGGTCTTGACCCTGGGGCTGGACTCGAGGGCTGCAGTGTCCCCTGCACCTTGGGGTCAGGTCTTGACCCTGGGCTTGGACTTGAGGGCTACACTGTCCCCTGTGGTGTCTTTTAGAGGTGGGTCTGATCGCCCATCCAGAGGCCCAGCTGGAGACACTGAAGTTAGTGCAGGGCTGGAGGAGAGGCACTGACCAAGCAGACGGAAAGTCCATGAAAGGTGAAGGTCATAACTGGTTGGAGGATCCCTGTGGGTGGGGGGGCTTCCTGGAGGAGGTGAGGGGTCAGGGTCTTTCAACATAAAGGGGAGTTGGTTATGGATGGAAACAAAGCAAAGGTGTCCCATTTCCTCAGTGTTCCCCAACTGTGTTATTCCAGAACTCTCTGTACAACTTAGCAAACTCAGTTCAAACTGGCTCAGCATGCAAAGCGATTTCATTGGTTCGAGTAACTGAAAGATCCCAAAGATGTTTGGCTTCAGGCCCGGCTGGATCTAGGTGCTCAGTGATGTCCCCAGGATCTCCCTCCCTCCCTCCGCTCTGGCTTTCTATGTGTCAGCTTTGTTCTTGAGCAGGTTCTCCTCACAAAGGTGGCAGATACAGCCTCCAGCTGCTCCAGGTTCTCACCCAGTCGGTTGAGGAACCCCAGCAGAAAGAGAGCATCTCAGTGGCCTGGCTTGGGTCACGTGTCCACCCCGGAGCCAGTGGCTGACTCAACCAGAGAAAGTGCTGACCAGCCAGGCTGGGATATGTGCCCTCCCCCGAGGTAATAGGATGGTCAGGGGGCATGTGGGCTGGCTCCCAAAGGAAGGTTGAGTTTCAGGGATGGAGGAAAACAAATTGCCGGCAGGCAGATTCAGCCGACAGCCAGTCCCTGTGCAGCCCAGCAAGGTGGCCTGTGATGGAGTTCTGCCTGTCCAAGCTCACCGTACACGATCCTCTCCACAGGCCCGCTGAGCCCTGGCGCTCATACAGGACTCGGGGTTCTCTGCGGGAACACAGGTCCTCTGAGTCCCACAAGCCAGTGACACAGACCCTGTGACACGCTGGGGCCAAGGGGACCTGCATTTATATTCCACAGATCTGGTCCCCAGGACAGGCGAGGGCGTGTGGTCATCCAGCACCTTGTAAGATCTGCCAGGTCCCTTCGCCCGCCCCCCAGGTTCAGCCGGGGTTCCAGGGCTGAGTACTTGAGTCATCTGGCCTTGGAAGCCTTCTGCCAGCAGCTTCTTTTCAGAGCGTGATCGTTGAAGTCTTGACTCAGCTGGCAGAGGTCCTGTTCCTGGATCACTCTGGTGCTGAGGTCCAGTGTGCCTGTGTGTCTTCTGTCTGGACCTTAAAGGCTCCCTTGCAGTTTAGCAGAAAATAGTGGAGTGTCTAGAAATCCAGATGGTGGCTCTGAGTTCTCCAGGTTGCAGTTGTCAAGGGCAAAGAGTGAGGCGCTTTTCTGGTGAAGAGTAGAGGTAATGCATTTGTCTGTGTGGCATCCTTTCATCCATCCGTTCATCCATCCATTCGATCATTCATCCGTCCATCCTTTCATCCATCCATTCATTCATCCGTCCATCCTTTCATCCATCCATTCATTCATCCCTTCATCCATCCATATCCATTCATCTGTCCATCCATCCACTCATCCATCCATTCATTCATCTGTCCATTCATCCATCTGCCCATCCATCCATTCATTCATCCATCCATCCATTCATTCATCCACGGGTTGGAGAGGCGACCTGTCGCTTCCTGCCCTCCCTCCAGCCACTCCCCTATTTCACCTGCCAAAGAGGAGAAGCTTTGCCCAGTTTGATGTTTTTGCGACGCAGATCCTAGCAGAAGGAGAGAGAGTGAGGCCCAGAGAAACTGAGGAAAGGAGGAGGTCTGGGCAGAGCTGGTCCAAAAACAGGAATAGGCGTGCAGAGGCCCTGAGCTCACGTTCACACACAGGTTGTGAAAGGTGGGGCTCCTGAAAGATGCTGCGCGGTGCTCCAGGCCGCATTCCCTTTAGTGGTTGGAGGAGTCCCAGTGAAGACAGGAAATCCCACTTACTCTCTATTTAGTGTCTGGTCTGTGATTTTTTGAAGATCATTTTAGGCATGGGCTGGACCACTTGGGCTCCTGGTGTGTGGGGGTCGCACACGTGCAGACCTATTTTGAGCAGCCATTACATGGGGCTGGGCCTTGAGCTAGTGGCTGGAGAAAACACAGATGGTCAGACCCCTTTCTTCTTCCCAGAGAGCAGAGAGCATTGTCCCCTCCCCAGTCAGTGACAGGTGTGCCCGCGCAGAGGCACCACCTCCCCCAGCGCCTTCAAAGGGACGGAAGGAGTGAGGATGGGAACTGGGAGCCCTGGGGGACTGGAGCTCCCGGCTGACCCAGGCAGGGCCAGGAGGGGCAGCCCCGGGCCCCACGTGTACTGGGATGTTAGCTACACCATGTCATTAATGTGGGACAGGGGGCCCAAACTTGGGAGAACTCAGGCTCCTCTGACAAATTGTCAGAGTCAGGGGGGCATCCACAAGGGACATTCGTTTGTCATAGGTCTGAGGCCAGGGGCACCAGCCAGTTCTCTCCTTGGTTTGCAGGCAGCTATGCCCTCGGGTGGTGGCAAGAGCCAGCTCTGGTCCCTTCCTCTCATAAGGGCACCATCCCCTCACAGGGACTCCACCCTCACGGCCTCCTCCAACCCAAACTGCCTCCTGACGTCCCATCTCCAAATGCCATCGCATTCGGGATGGGACTTCAATGTAGGAATGTGGGGATAGCACAGACATTCGGTCCATAACTTGTGCTTGGGAAACACGCTTCCTGGACCTCTGGCCCTCGGAGCTGCGAGCACGTGTGAAACAGCCTGAAGGACTCAGCCTCTCCAGCCAGTGGGGAAACCATCTTTCCAGCTGAGAAGCACTCAGTTACTGAGTGGCCAGTTCAGGGGGGCATGCGGGGGCTGGGAGCCACACAGCATTGAGAATACCAATGACAGCATGCCCCACCCCTGGCTGAGCACCTAATGGGTGCCAGGACCTCTTTCCACCCCACCAGTCTTCCAAGGGAGTAGCAGTGTGCCCTTTGGCACCCTAGGCAGTTGAGGGTCCTTGCAAGGGAGCAGTGGGGCAGGACTTGAACCTCAGTCCAGCTGACAGCCCAGGGCTCTTGAACATTGTGCATCCTGCTGCTGGCACCGAGGAGGTGGCCCTGAGGGCTGGCGGGGGCCGGGCACCTGGGGCAGGGCCCCAGCTGGGCCTGCGCTCCCCGCACCCACGCCCCAGGGCCCGGTGGCAGGCCCCCACCGTCCCGCCCCTGCAGCACCCTTGCGGGGTCAGCAGCAACTGGCCTCCACTCCCGCGTGCCAGCCTCATCTGTTGCAGGCAGAAATTGTGTTTGTTGTCAGTTAATTTTCCAGGACTATCATCTAATGGGCCTCCTGGACGGAATGGCCTGATTCGGCTTGTTTTGTTTTTGTTTCTGTTTTTGTTCTGAGAGCAGGCTATGCGCCCAGCAGCCCCACCCCAGCCCGTGACCCCTCCTAGCCCTCCAACACTGGAATTGTGGCGTCCACCCCGTCCACCCCTGCAGGGTGCTGTCACCGAGACCTTTGACCACCTGCTTGTCTGTTGTCCCCACTTGGCTGGGGTCACCGTAGTTGGAGAGTTACCTGCACCTCATTTGTTTATCCAGCTGCAGCTGCAGGTGCTGGCGCAGAGCATGGCTGGTGTTTGGTGGCTGGAAGGAATTAATGGAACGGTCGTAGCGAACTAGGACTCGGTGACTGTGTGGAGTTTGGCCGGCGGGTCTGGGCATGGATTCTGAGTGCCGTCCTTTGTCCAGCTTTGCTTAGATTCAGCCCGTCTCTGGGAGACCCCCTAGAAAGGTGCGCCCTCAGCAATCACCTTTCTTTTACCTAGAGCACGAATGGGAATCACCACCTTGCTCAGAGCAGGAGCTGACCTGGGGAGGGGCCTCTCCGTCCTCGCCGCTGCCCCCGAGGTGTCCAGGCTGGAAGCATCGGGAAATAGAGGGGCAGGTCCCAGGAGTGTCAAAGTTGGAGGGAAAGAAGTGGAACACTGTGTGATTCCAGTTGTGTGAGGCCCCTGGAGCCGTCAGGTCCGCAGAGACAGAGGTTGGGGGTTGGGGCGCCCAGGCTGCAGAGGGCGTGGGGGTTAGCTTCAGTTTGGGTAGATGGAAAGTTCTGGAGATGATGGTGGGGTTGGTGGCACAACAAAGTCAATGTGCCTAATGCCACTGATCGTACGCTTGGAAATGGTTAAAATGGTGAATTTTGTATTCTATGTACTTTGCCACAATTCAAAAAGATTTTATTTTTTAAAGGAAAGCAATGTTCTTGACTTTAAAAAAAAACTTTTTGAACAGTAAGACTTTACCATCAGCCTTTGAGCTGGTCCCAGCCTCTTTCTTTAGCTCTGAAACGGGAGAGACAATGCGCCTGCCCACGGCACATGGTCCGTGGGGAGCCGAGGCTGGGGGCAGAAGTGCTCGCGCACGGCGACCTGTTCCACAGGGACACACTGGCCACACCGGCACACTCTCCACAGCCATCTCTGAAATGGAGAAGAGTTGGGAAAGGGCCTAATGGCCTGGCAGCAGGGGTGAGTGGGGCCTGCAGGCCTCCCTCGCATCATGCCTGCCCTCCCCGGCCGGGCGCTGATCGGCTTCCTGTGTATTTATAGCCCTCCCAGCACAGAGCCTGTGGGCGCATTCTGTCATCACTCAGTCTTCCCCCCACAGGACCTTAAGCTCTAAGAGACCAGAAGATTTGTCTTTCTTACTCACCTGCAACAGAAGGGACCTGGCACACATAGCCAGGTGCTCAATAACTCCTTGTCAGACAAACAAAAACTTTGCAGAGGTTACAAAGAAAGAGGGGAGGATGTACTGCAGACACAAAGTGATCCCCAAAATGCGTTCCGAAATACAAGCATGGGTTGTAGAACAATCGTTGTAATATGATTGTACTTATGCTTTTTAAAAAAAATATGCAAAACTGTCTTTACTGTCCGTGCTCTGAATTTTCCCATAAAGTTGTGTAGGAGTTCTGGGAGGCTGCCCACCCGTGTGCCCATGGGGTGGCCTGGGAAGAGCCACTGGGCTTGGGCAGGGTGTTGATGGGCAGTAGGCTCCTTTGGAATGTAACTTTCTAAAAACTTTATTGTTGCCTAATTAAATGGGATAAATGGCATGATGTCAAAGCTGAGGGATTACCTCTGCATTATTCCTGGCCTCCCAAAGGGCCTGTGTAATTCTTAGACACCTTCAGCAGATGAGAGCCCTGATATAAATCTCCAGGAAATGCCTGCCCTGTTTGTGCCATATGCTGTTTCCCGGAGGATGAGGGCAGGTGTCAAGGAAGGTGAAGGCGGCAGCCTCCGCTCCCAGCAGATGAGGGGGCGGGAGACGGGCCTCGGCCGCAGTCCAAGGGCCAGGGCCACTGCCCCATGAATCACACAGAGCTGGAACTCCCCTAGAAAGAGCGGTTTGCACAGGACGGCCCAGCGTGTCACCTTCTGCGTGGACTTCCTGCCAAGTGCTCCTGCTTCATTCACTGTCTCCATCCTGGGCGTCTCTCCGGGAAGACCTCTCTCCCCAGTGCTGCAATTAGGTATCTCAATTCGAATCAAATGGACAACCAAAGCTGTAGGCCCATGCCATTTCCAGCTGAGAAAATCCGCCTGGGTGCCAGCCTGGGTGCCAGCTGCTCCGCAGAGTGGTCTGTGGTCAGGTGTGATACAGGGTGCCTGGGGTGGGTTCGTCTGCTTTCCCTTCAGACACCTGACGGCAAAACCTTGTCAATCTACCCAACTGGGAAAGCACGGAAAACGTGGCCCCCTGAGGAATACTGGCGACACACAGCAGCCCTGTCCTTCTGATCCGCCCCGCACTGGTGTCCCAGCACCAGGAACTTCCAGCAAACAGGCCAGACTCAGTCACCCGGAAGAGTCCGCGACCCGAGATGACCCCTGGCACTGGACCCCACGCAGACAGATCTGCCCTCTTGGCGAGCCGAGGAGCAAAGCCGTGCCAGGGCTGGGCTCTCACACCTGCTCGGCAGCCCACCGGCTGGCGCACGTGGCACCCTTGGCAGAACTTGAACCATGTTAGAGTCCGTGACAGTGGCTGTAATGCTAGACGCAGTAACAGGCCCGGAATGAGTAGTGGCTGTGATTTGGACCCCAGGAGTCTCCCTCTTGCCCCTCAGTCCCCAGCAGCGTTCCTGATAGGCAGGCGGCTTTCCTCCATGCTGTGACCCAGAGGCCCAGGCCCTCCCCATCTCTTGGCTACCTGTCCTCAACACACCGGGCATCTGGTACAGAAGGGAAAGGGCAGAGAGCGGCGCACGTCACTTCCTCCCCTGTTCCGTCGACAAGAATCGAGTCTCGTGGCCATTCCTCACTGCAGGGGCGGTGGGGCCTGAGGTCTTACTGGGTGTCTGGAAGGAGAGCAAATGGTCAGTTTCTGCCATTGACCTACAAGGGCCTTAAAACAGATCCTAGAGGGCGGCTGTGTGGAAGCTGGAGGGGTGAGGCAGGCTGAGAGGATGGTACTCTGAGGACACAGCAGTGTGGGCAAGACTTGGGTGTGCACCCTGTGCCCCTGCCCTGCCCGCAGCGGCCCCTGGCTCCGTCACACTTCTGTCAGCACTCCGGCCTCAGCTCTGTGCGGTCCTCAGACGGAAAGGGGCTTCTTCTCTAAGGGCACTGACCCCATTCACAGGGTTCCATCTTCGTGGCCTGGTCACCTCCCAACAGTCCCATTGCTTTGGGGGGATAGATTTCGGCATGTGTGTCTGGCAGGAACACATTCAGTTTATAGCCACCAAAATCAAGATTTTTCTCGAAATCTTCCCATTACATATGTTGGCAGTTATTCAGATTTTGTATTATTATTATATAAGAAATCAAGCCAATCAAACAAAATGGGCCACCTCAGCCACCTCTGATGTGATGGCGCATCTCCAGGCAGAGTGAATGGTTGTCCCTCTGTTCTGAGCCGCACGGACTCCCCCTTTGCTTCAGTAAAAAGGAGGCAGGGCTGGGGTGGAGAGGGTCAGGCTGGCTCCCCTTGGGTCCTGGCTCACCAGAGATGGTCAGAGGCAGACGCCGGGCCCATCGCCGCTCCAGCGTCAGTGTGCGGTCAGTGGGGCCCTCGGGCGTGCAGGTGAGGCGTTCATTCAGTGAGGGCGGGGCAGCAGGCGCAGTGCACAGCCAGGTCCTCCGTCGGGAGCGGTTTCTACTTGCCTTTGGGAGTTTCCCTTCCCGGCAGCACGTTCTTCAGGCTGGCAGCCAGCAGGCTCGTCCTGTGTCCGCCCATTCCCCCTGGACTTGGGAACGCGCTCTGTCTCAGAGCAGCGCCGCGATGATTAGTGTATTTACCAGATTATGGGATCAACTTCTTTGCAGGAGAAGATTAGCCCCAAATTGCCATGTGCCTCCCAGCCCACTGGGGCTGCCGGCTGGCCTGAAGCTCTTCTAGCTTCCTCTAGCTGGCCAGGGAGACGTTACCTGCCGGAGGGCTGGCCCGCACAGGCTGGTGGCTCACGGACCCGAGGCAGGACTAGGCCTGTCCCACAGTAGCCTCCTGGGCCCCCTTGAGGCTGCCCTAGAGTTTGGGTGTGCAGGGTAGGAGGGTCTGGGGTCACGGGGTGCTGGGTCTGGGGTGCAGGCCCCCTCACTAAGGCTCTGGCGTGCCCACAGTGCCGTCTTCCTCTGCCTGGCTGTGAGAGCATCTACTTGGGAGCAGTTCTCTGCAGAGACCCTGCCCTTCACGAGTTCTCTCTCTGCTGCCGCTCTTTTATTCCTGGATTCTCCTCCAGGAAGTGTTGTTATGCTGGCCAGGCAGGGACAGGAAAAGATCGCCCAGCCCAGGCCCCACCTGTTCCCCATGTGTGAATAACAAAGCGGGTGCAAGAGGTCCTTGCCTTGTGGGCGCCCCAGAATCTAGTCAGGCTGACTGTGAGTGTTTATCTGAAAGAACTAGATTCTTGCTACTGGGCTCGAGTGCAGATCCATCATTTGCAAAGCCTGTGTTAGGCATCAATTTGGGGAGCCCAGGGAAGCCCCAACAGGGAATGAGAGCCCTGTCCGCTGGAGCCTGTGTGCTGTAAGCAAGTCGACAGTCACCCCGCTGGGAAATTGTGGGGATGGTGTGAAGGGAAACAGGTACACACTCTGGCACACACTGTGTGGTGGGCCAAATGACCGCTCAAAAATATCCTCAGCCCTGGGACTGAATGAACGCCTCATGGGTTGTCTTTTCACCTTCTACGGAAGAAAAGGGTCTTTGCAGACATGATTAAGTTAAGGATCTTGACATGGGATGAAATCCTGGATTATCCAGATGGACCCTAAAAAGCCATCACAAGTGTCCTCACGAGAGGGGCAGGGGGAGGCCCGACACACATAGAGGAGGCCGTGTGAGGTCAGAGGCTGGACTGGAGGGGCCACAGCCCCGAGCCCAGGAATGCTGTGCTGACTGGACATTTGTGTGTCATCTGGGAGAAATGTCTGTTCAAGTCCTTTGCCTGTTTTTTAACTGAATTGTCTGTTTTTATTGTTGAGTTGTAGGTGTTCTTCGTATATTCTGGATATTAATCCCTTATCAGGTGTATGACTTGCAAATATTTAGTGCCACTCTCTGGGTTGTCTTTTCACTGTTGGTTGGAACCCTTTGCATGCACAGACATTTTACATTTTGGAATAGTCTAACTTATCTATTTTTCCTGTATGTTGCATGTGCTTTTGGTGTCATATCCAGTTAAGTCATCACCATCCGTCTATCCCTTTTTTCTCTGGTTTTTCTCAGCAAATCCATTCACCACATCACCTCCCCTCTAACACTCAGTGCCTGTCTCTCAAAAGCCTGGCGTCCCTATCAGGAGGGAATGTCACCATCCCACCTGAGCATTCGGCGCACTCCCCCTGTGGAATCTGAGACCCACCCATCATCGCATTTCCTCGTCTCAGAGATGAGCAGTGACTGTGACTCGGGACCCAGCCTGGCATTTGGCAGATCTGTCCCCAGGTCTCTTTCAAGGGCATCCATCTGCCCTCTTCTTCCTGCCGTGGAGGTGTTAAGGGTCGGGGTCAGTTGGCCAGGGGCTGCCGCACACCGTGCGTGGGTGGGTGTCTGCCCCCTGGTGGTGCCATTCACCTGCCCTCCGTCTCTCCTGCTCCTGTGCACGGAGGTGAGCCTCGCAGCCCTGTACACGGGGTCCTGACTCATCTCACCTTGGGGCATGGGGACCTGGTTCCCCCGTGGAGTGACAGAAGCTGGGCCGGCAGGATCGGGTGGTGGCCGCTGACGCCATGGTGAAGCTGCCAGCCCTCTCCCAGGTCCCTCTCCAGGGTGGGCCCTGCCGGCATGGATGGGTTCTTCAGGGCTGGCAGACGGTGATTTCCTAATCCTGCCAGTCCCTCCACAGTTATCAGCTAGGATTCTCCAATCACCGGAATATTCCCTTCCCAAATAAAATATTGGTTAAGCCAAACACTATCTGTACAAGAGACAATAGATGCCTAATTCTTTCCTTTTCCTTATCGAGTTTCTCCATAAGGACTGGGTGCTTCAGTGGCCTCCGCTGTGTCCAGGGAGTCAGTGCCATACTGCCTTGTTGGGGCACAGGTCTTTCTCTCTCTCTCTGACCTGTCATTCTGGACTCTCAGGATTTTGCATGTTCAGTGTGTCTAAGTCAGTTGCAGACATTATTCTCTTTGATGCCCAGATTGTCCCAACCTGGCCTGGGGCAGCCCCCTCCTGCTGCTGCCTGGGTCCGGGGGCCCCAGGGCCTCTCTGCCCACCATGCCCCGGGGGCTCGCTCCAGCCCTCAGTGCAGTGACCTTGGACTGAAGGAGCCCGTGTGTAATAAACTGTGCTCAGAGACCCAGCTTCCCGCGTCCCGTAGAGCTGAACTGTGTCCCTGTCCTCTGCCCTGTCTGCCCCTCCCAGGGGCCCTCATGTCAATACTACCTTACTTCAAAACAAAAAAAAAATAATGGTTTTCTGGAGCTCCGCTGTACGCTTACCCTTTTTCTTCTTTCTGTAGACTGACCATCATAGTCACTGTGGGCACTGAGGGGTGGCCATGTGCAGGATTGGTGCCAGGCCCGGGGCATGTGTTCACCCCCTACCCCCAGACAAGGGTCTCCAGGTGGCATCAGGTGTGAATGGAGTATTTTGTTGTAAAAGGAGGTTCTATAAAATAATCAAGGTTTAGATATTTCTCAAGTAAAGGACCCTCTGGTTGAAGCGAGAATGTGGGTCTGACTAAAGGTGCTTCCCAGCCTGCCTCGCACACCTGTGGCCGTTGACAGCTTGGGCAGCACCTGGGGCCCCTGGCCCGCCTGAAATCCAGTATGTTCCAGTCTTCTGGGCTTGAGGAACGAATCATATTCACATGTTTAGCATCTAAATGGAGCATTTCTTGGAAAAGAGTGAACATTTTCATTGTACTTTGAAAACATTAAGTCTTCAGAGTCATAAATTTTTTCTTTCAAAAATAAACAGAATCTAATCAGTCGACTTCCACATGTGATTCTGAGAAACATCATCCGGAGAATTGCCTTCGGAAATGGGCTTTTTTCTGAGACGATGGGCTGCAGACAGACCAAGCCAGGCGTGATCCGATTACACCACAGATTTCAGCCCCTGAGACTCAAGCGTGGGAGGCCTGGCGTCCACGGGGGCCTTAGAGAGAGGCTGATCAGATCAGGGGTCCCCACTCCCTCCTCTGGGGACATGGGTATTTACAACCCCTCTACCCACCCAGGAGGCAGCCTCCACACCCTGCTCCCAGGTGAGGACAGATGCCCGACCGCGCCCCCACCACTCGCCCTGTCCCCGCCACCCCCACAGGCACCGCCTCCGTTACCCGCCCTTGCACAGAGCTCACGTGTGCCTGGCTCCCGGGGCTCAGTGAGTCCACGGCCACCCAGCGACTTTGTTGAGGCCAGGAGCCAAGGCCCCAACCGCCATCCCTGTGATGGAGAAGCCCATTCTGGTTTGGAGAGGAAGGGGGAGGGGTGTGCCCGTGTGTGCACAGGGGCTGGGAGCGTCCCCACAGCACCACCCACGGGCTCCCCTCCCTCCACCCAGACATGCACTTGCACCATCTAAGAGCCTGGAAAGCCACGGACTGCTTTCCCTCCTTGCTGGCAACTGGGCCTTACTTAGTCTAGAAATTCCTCGTCTTTCCAAAGGCCGTGGCAGAACTCCTTGTGGTTGGCTGCAGCAGCCAGGTCAGCTTGCTCAGAGCTAGGAAGCCCTTTGCAGCTGCTCTCATTCATTCCTGCGTGTCCGTGGCGGCTTCTTTGCTCAGACAGAGCCCCTGGGGTCACGTTCCAGAATGGAAACTTCCCCGTCTCCCTGTGCTGCCACACCCACTGTTTCCAGTCCCCTGGGTGCCAGTCCTCTTAGACACTGGCCAGTCAATCTCAGAAGCTTCACAGGTGCCCAGCATAAGGACCAAACAATGCATGGACACAAGTCACCAGCTGCTCCTCTGGGGCAGCTTCCCACGGCTGCCAGAACAAAATACCCACCTGACAGGGGCTGGGGGCCAGAAGCCCCCAGTCAAGGTGTCACGGGGCCACACTCCCTCTCCAAAGGCTAGAGAAGGGTCCTTCCTGCCCCTTCCAGCTTCTGGGGCTCCGGGTGTTCCTGGCTCGTGGCCGTGTCCCTCCTGCCTCCATCTCTGTGGTCATGTGGCCCCCTCCTTTGCGGCCCCCCTCTTCTCTTACGGGGACACCAGCCATTGAACTGGGGCCACTATCTTAACCAATCACCTCTGCAGAGCCCTTATTTCCAAATAAGGGCACATCTGAGTTAGAGGGTAGACATGGATTTTAGGGGACACCTTTCAACCCGCTACATCCTCTTTGCTGGCATAACACACAATTTCCAGTATTTTTCCCTGAGGAGCCGGTGCAGTTTTTACTAAATCCAAGGACGTGAAATCTTTACGCTGCGCACTGGAGGACAGGGCCACCGGGGGCAGGAGCCCGTCAGGGGGCAGCAGGGAGTGACGGGCAGAGGACACACCTGCTGTGGGGCCTCGAGACCCGGGCATCCACTGGGCTGTTGCTCTTCCTGCTGAGGCTGCACAGCCCTAGATGAGCCCCCCACAGGCCCCCAGGGAGCCGGGGTGTGCTGACTGTGGGCCGAGCACCGTGCAGTCATCTCTGGGCTCAGGGAGCACCCAGTGTGGTCCGGTTTGTCGTTTCAGGGCCCATCGCTGCCTTTGGCCCAGCCACGGACTGGAGATGGGCCCCTGCTGGGTCCCACAGGAAGGACGTCCCAGCACCCTGGCGCCGGCAGCGGGCGCGTGCACCCGCCCCCCACCCGCATGAGGTGTCGGAGCTGCTCCCCCCCACTGCCCGCAAACCCCCAGTCCCTGGGGAGGCCCCCACCGCCCCCTCCCCCACAGCACCCTGGGGCTAGTGTTTCAGTTCTCACTGCGGACGGGGCCGGCAGAGCCAGACAGGGAGGCCGGAGGCCCTGTTCCTTACTTTTGCATGAATGTGAGGGTTTTTTTGCTTTTAAATACTTTTTTTATTGAGGTACATAAAACAAACAAATCTCGGTGTACAGCCTGATGAATTGTGACGCGTGTGTACACTCTCGTAACCATCCCCCAGATCAAGACATCAGACGTCCTGGCTGATTTTTTACTTCTCCTGCACCACCTGTGTCACCCATCCCCTCACGCCCCTCCCCCGTGGCAACCGCCAGCCTGTTCTCTGTGTTTACAAGTCTGTTTCTGTCTCGTTTGTTTTTTATGTTCCACATATAAGTGAAATCATATGGTATTTGTCTTTCTCTGCCTGACCCTGCCACTTAATACAATACTCCCTAGGTCCGTCCCTGTTGTCACGAATGGCAGGATGTCATTCTTTTTTAGGGCTAATAGTCCGTTGTCATATGTGCCACATCTTCTCTCTCCATTCGTCTATCAAAGGACACTTAGGTTGCTTCCCTATCTTGGCTGTTACAAATAATGGTCCAATAAGCATAGGGATACGTAGATCTTCAGTTAATGATTTTGTTTTCTTTGGGTAGATTCCAGAAGTGGAATTGCTGGGTCGTATGGTATTTCCATTTTTCGTTTTTTGAGAGACTTCCGTGCTGCCTTCCGTAGTGGCTGCACCAGTCTGCAGTCCCACCGCCTGTGTAGGAGGACTGCATGTTCCCCGCAGTCTCACCGACACTTACCACATCGTGTCTTGTGGATAATGGCTGGTGAGAGGGGACATCTCGTTGTGGTTTGAATTTGCATTTCCTGATGATTAACAATGTGGAGCATCTTTTCATGTGCCTGTTGGCCATCTGTATATCTTCTCTGAAAAAATGTCTATTCAGTTCCTCTGCCCATTTTTTAATTGGGATATTTGGTTTTTTGGTGTTGAGTCATATGAGTTCTGTATGTATTTTGGATGTTAGCCCCTTATTTGATATATCTTTTGCAAATATATTTTCCCATTCTGTAGGTTGCCTTTTCATTTTGTTGATGGTGTCCTTTGCTGTGCAAAAGCTTTTTAGTTTGGTGTCACCGCGCTTGTTTATTTTTGCTTTTGTTTCTCTGGCCTGGGGAGACACATCCTGAAAGAAGTTACCAATTCCAATGATCAAGAGCTTTACTGCCTATGTTTTCTTCTAGTTTTATGGTTTCAGGTCTTACACAGAGGTCTTTAATCCCAGAAATAAACCCACGCTTACATGGTCAATTAATATACAGCAGAGGAGGCGAGAGTGTACAATGGGGAGAAGACAGTCTCTTCAATAAATGGTGCTGGGAAAACTGGACAGCTACGTGCAGGAGAATGGAAGCGGATCGGTCTCACACCACACCCAGGAGGCCCTGTTTTTAAAGCATCTCACAATGTGGTGTAACCCTCACTACTACCTAGTTCTAAAAGATTTCCATCACCCCAAAAAGGAACCCCGTATCCCCTGGGGGTCACACCCCACCCACTGCCCTGCAGCCCCTGTGCCCACCGGCCCACCTTCTGTCCCTGCGAGGATGCCTGTTGTGGGCATTTCATGTAAATGGATTCATACCCGTGGTCTTTAGTGTCCATTGTCTTTGCCCCCTGCCCAAATCAGGGTGATGTACTCACCATTAAGCCCCATCTGTAGAATGGACACTGTCATAAGATTGGCTGCAGGTTGCCACTGAGATGAGACAATTACAGGCACCATGCCCAGAGCAGCCCCTGCCCCTGGGCCAGTTGTGCTTACACGGAGCCTGTGTTTCTTAGGCTGGGAACAGACCGCAGAGGCTTAGTCTGAATAGGATTGTGCGCGTCGCACGGACCCAGAACTCCAGGGGCGATTCCGCAGCTCTGTGATGCCCCCGAGGGCCAGGCGCCTTCAGGCTGTCAGCATGGCCGTCCTCAGCACGGGTCACCTCGGGGTCCAGGATGCCCCTTCCACCCCAACAGGTCAGGGCAGTGCTGGGCAGCAAGAAGGGGAAGGGCCAGGAGCACAAGGGGTACAGGCCGGACCCCCTCAGAGAGAGCTATCTGAAGCCTCTGGGCCGCTCCCTCCCGGCTTGTTAGCAAGCACCATAGCTCACGGCCACTTGTAGCAGGAGGGCGGGCTGGAAAGGGGCTTCCAGAGCCGAGCCACTGCCCCCTGCCGCCAGGGCGCAGACAGGGTCCCGCAGTGAGGAAGGAGAGAGCAGAAGGGTGTTGGCCAACTGAGTGTGCCGCAGAACTGACCCCTCCACCCCCCGAACCAGCCTTTTATACATCTGGGGAAACTGAAGACCAGAGATGGGGTCGGGACAGTGGGAAGGCCTGTTCACTGCAGGTCTCTCTCAGCTGCATCCTGTCACCAAGCTCAGGGTGGAGTGACAGGAGTGGTCTGCGTCTGGGGCTTTCTGCTGCAAAGGAGGTTTCTGCTGGGCCTGCAGCCCTGGCCCTGGCCCTTTGCACCTGGTGGGCAGCAGCCTGAGGCAATATTTTAAGGGGCGGGAGCAAACATTTAGGCAGGGAGAGTCTAGAGAGAGACTGTGGCTCAGAGGAAAGCATGTCCAGGACCTTGGAGCACCGCGCAGGGGCCTCTTTGGGTGCTGGTGGGGGCGGGCTTGGAACACTCCAGGGGAAGGGCCCGCAGGGGGCTGTGCGTCCCCAGGCAGGCCCACTGGGCCGCGTTTCCCGGCCAAATTCAGGCTGCAGTGGGCATGTGAGCAACCGTGCATGCCTGAAACCACCCTCTCCCCGCCCTGGCGCTTCCCTCCCGGGCTGGAATCAACTCCAGGATTAAAATTAATTTCCCTTCCGCTTCACAACAGTTGTGCAGCCTCTCCCAAGCACATCCTGTCTTTGATCGCACAGAACGCCCTCTGCTATGTCGTGCTGGGGCCCGGAGCCCCAGGACCAGGATGGTTCACCCAGCTGGAGCCGCACACGCTCCCCCCTCCACACCTGTCCGCTCATTGCTGAGGGGCCCTCCCCAGCCCCTGTCCTGGGGGTGCAGGGGTGGATGGCGCTGCCGCAGTCTCTCCCCTCCCTGAGGCTGCGTCCATGGCCAGCTGGAAGGCAGAGCTCAGCGGCCTCGGAATGGGAGGACTGACTGCAGCTCCATGCTGGATGCGGCCTGAGCCCTGCCGGGCTGGGCTGGGCTGGGCTGGGCTGGGCGACCTCCCACAGGCCCAGCCTCCATTTCCTCATCTGCAGAATAAGGAGCTAGATACTCAGCTCTGGGGTTTGCTGCAGGGCAGACCGAGGTCCCGGGGAAAAGCACTGTTTATATATTCAGGCGCTGCTCCGGTATTGTGTGCACCGTGCCTGCAGCACAGAGAGCCCTCCCAGCCTCCTCGCCGGGCCTGCTTTGAAACAGAGAAACTGAGGCCCTGAGAAGAATGGCAGGGAGGGGCCTGGGTGGGGGAGAGAAGGAGGGGGCATGTGCCTCTGTAACCCAACCCACCTGCCTCTGGCAGTGGCTGACACCGGTCCCCCTCCCCGAGCCTGCATGGACCGGCCACTCCCTGCTCTCCTCATGCAGCTTCCTCAGGAACGCCCCCCCTGACCCCTGCTAACATTGAGCTCACCTGTGGGGCCCACCCTGCACACGTGGGCTTAACTGCTCAGAGCTTCAGGTTTAAGAAATCTCCCCCTTGCTGAGGATGCTGGTATTTTAAAGGGAGCCCTTGAGGTGTGACACCCACCCAGCCTGCAGCAGTCAGGGCAGCCCAGGCCAGCAGAGACTCGCTTCCCGCCTGCTCTCTGCGCTCTGTCTCGCGTCCTCACCACCCGGATGGGTGGGATCCCCGCCCTGGGACTGTCAGCAGTCCCCAGGGCCCGGGCAGGTTGAAGCGGCTGCAGGGAATGGCGTGCTGGCTCTCTGAGCTCTGCCCCTAGTGCCAGCCTCACTTCTCCACCCTCACTGGCCATGTCCAGCCTTGGGAGTACGAAGTGTGACCCTGACGTGCCCACAGGAAAGCCGGGGTTCTGGCGAACATCCAGCATTTACTGCAGGGCCCAAAAGCAAGAGCCTTCCTGCTGCATTTCCTGACCACCTGGATGCCTCCCCGGCCACGCCCCATCCCAACTTCCCGGCATCCGTGGGGCCCAGGTGGCTGTGCCAGGGCCACCCAGTGGGCCTCCCAGGGACCCTGGGCTGGGGTCCCGCAAAGTCAAGTCCTGCTGACACGCATCCCAGCCCTTCTGTCAGGGCTCACCCCTCCTCCTGCCGCCCGCTCCGGGCCTGTGGGGTGCCATGACCCGGCTCGGGGCGTGATACTGCTCCACGCAGCAGCAGAGACCCTCCCTGCCTTCTCTAAGGTGGGAGCCATCCGCCTCTCTGCTTTGCTGTGAATCTGCTGGGCCTTGGGCTCACTGGTGCGAAGCCAGCCACCTAGGGCTGTGGGACTTGAGCACATGAGACAAGGTCCTAAACCAGCCGAGGGCACCGGGCTGCCTGTGGTAAGAAGCGGATCTCTGCCCACAGGGTCCCCTGCCTCCTGGTCCCGAGCTTTGGGCGTCATCAGGACAGGTACAGTGGCTACTATGTTCGCTTCATAACAACGCCTGAACACAGTGCATGCCACGTGATCTCCAGAAACCATGGAAAGAAAACACTTGAAATGCTTGTAAAGAGGCCGAGGCATCGAGTGGACCTAAAAACATGCGTCTAAGCGGGCCCAGCAAACTGTGTGCTGGGGCTGTCTTCCAGCTGACTGGTGACGCTCGGCAACAGTCTCCTAGCAACCACGGGTGCGGGTACCGAGCTCAGCCAGGAGAGGAGGCTGGGACGAGGCTGCCGGCAGCAACACTGAGGCGGAGCTGGAGGAGGGGAGGCCCCGGAAGCCTGAAGCCCTCCGCTCTGCCAGCAGGCAGGGGTCCGCTAAGACCCCAGGCCTCCCACCACCCCTAGGGTCTCCACGGGGTGAATGGTGGTGATTTCTTTTCTTCCGCACATTAATACACAAGCACGTCCTGCTTCTCCGGCTTCACACAAAGGTCTTTGATCCCACCTCCTGGTTTTGTTTGCACACGGCTGGACTGGCGTCTCGCCCCTAGTGCAGGCATGATCCAGAAGGGGTGGGGCTTGGGGCGTTGAGGGTCCTGGGTGAAGGGGCAGAGGGGCTGAGCCCACCAGAGCCCACCTCCCCGCCCATCAGGCGGGTTTCCTGATGTCCGGGCCTCGGTTTCCTGTCTGTGAAATGGATGTGAACTCTTGCAGTGAAGAAGTTTCCTGATCCCGAAGAGGTCAGGTGTTGGCCCTGGGCTCCTGGAAAGGGATCTCAGGGCCCCTGGAACGTCTCGCCTGAGGGCAATGTTCTTGTTTGCCTGGGGCTTCAGCCACCAGACAGCCTAGCGATGTGGTTTATGACGGAGGTTTGGGGCCACACCGTTTCAGCTTTGGCTTCTAACAGGTGAAGGGGTGGTGGCTCCATTTGAGGAGCAGGGGAAGCCTGGGACCCGACTTCCGTCCTGGTATGTCGCATTTGGGCAGGCGGTGGGTGGAGAGCAGGTTACAGGGGACCAGCGGGAGAGGCCACCAGTCAGGAGGTGAGTGTGGGGACGCAGGGGACCGGGAGAGGACGGGTCGGGAAGGCGCTGGAGGCAGAGCAGCAGGACTTGCTAATGACTCTGAACTCGGGGGCCCGGCCTTGAGCAGCAGGGCAGACGGTGTGGCTTGCTGAAGTGTGCAGGCAGGCCAGGGCAGGTGGGGGACCGGGGCCAGCTGCGTTCTCGGGCCGGGGGGGTTAAGGTGGGCATCAAGGCAGTGGAAGGGTGACAAGTGGAGTGTTTGGGGCCGGGGAGCCATGGGATAAGCCAACCAGGGCTGTGTGAGGAGCAGGGTCAGAGGCAGCAGCAGGTGAGGGGCCCCGGGAGACCCAAGACGTCGCCAGTCTGGTAGGAATGTGAGGGGACCATGCTTTGGAGTCTGTCCTTGTGAGAGAGGCGGCCAGCTCCTGGGAAGGGGGTGGAACCGGGCCCCTCCACACAAGGTCATACACTGCGGGCGCTGAGTGGCAGCCCTGGCCGCCACCACCTGCTAGACACCAGTGGCACTTTTCCGGTTGCAACAACCACAGGTGTCCCCTGGGGCAGGTAGGGGCCGCCCCGGCTGCAGACCGCTGCAGTAAGGGAGGATGGCCGGGCACTGTCTTGCTTCCCACAGGCTTGCTGGCCAAAGGAGGCAGGAAGGGGCGGTGGAGGTGGAGTGGGGAGCAAGTCCCAGCAAAGGCCGCGAGACCCATGCTGCCCCTGGAGGGAGCAGAGTCTGCAGACCCACTGCCACTCACCCTTGGGTGGGGGAGGCCTGCAGGCGCGTGGCTCCACCCTCATCCGTCCACAGCCCCATGGGGAGGCGAATGGGGTGTGCACCTACCCCACTGAGACCGCAGGCTGCCCCCCGCCCTCCCACAGCAGCCGCGTCTGTTCTCCGTAAGCAGTGTGGGCTGTACGCCCTGCCCCGCAGCAAGCACCCCACCTCACCCCTCCTGAGGCCTGGAAGACTCCTGGAGGGGCACCTGCAGCTCCCCGGAGGCTTGGGGTGAGCTGGGCTGGCCCTCCTGCCCTCACCCCCAGGGCACACCAGACTCCCGCCCTGAGGGAACCACACGTGAAACCACCCTCCACACAAAGGGGTCAGGGGACCTGGTGGCTCCCACCTCTGAGGAGGTCTTGCCCGCTCTTGGTGGCAGGTCCTGCAGCCCGCCCCTGAGGACTGAGGCTGGAGACTGCCCTCCTGTGTCCCAGTACAGCCCGCCTGTTCTCCCACACCCAGTCTGGCTCCCGCCTGCCTGTGAGGGACCAGCAGGCGTGAGAGAGACCCGGGGCCCCTCATAACACCACCAGCCTCTCATTCCCCCCAATTTGTTGGTGTGGGGCAGTGCCATATGGTAGAACCTTCCAGAAATGTACCATCTGCCTAATATGATACCACTGGCTGCACATAGCTATTGGCTGCTTGAAATGTGGCCATGTGACTGGAACTGAATTTTTAATTTTATTTAATTTTAAGTAGTTTAAATGTAAGAACACAGGTGGCTGGGCTGCTGTACTGGATCCCCCATTCAGGGAGGTCATGGTCCCCTTAGGAAACCACCTCTCTCCTGCTTTCCCCCAACCCCAGTCAGTCCCCTGCGCAGCCCCGCACCTGCCTCAGCTGTGTCCACACCTGGCCTGCCTGGGGGAGCCCCTGGGCGAGTGGAGGCCAGCCGTAAAGAACAAACAGGTCCAGGAGCAGGGGAGGCGCCTGAGGCAGGCCCAGACCCCAAGGATGTGGTGAGAATTCAGAGTGTACGTCCAGGGGATGTGCTTTGCAGTGTGGTCTGGCTTCCTGGGGGAGATTGCGTTGCAGGGAGAGCAGGACAGTGTCCCCCCAAAACTCACGTCTGCCAGGAGCCTCATCTGGAAAGAGGGTCTCTGTGGATGTAACTAGTTCAGGATTTGAGATGAGAGCATCCCAGCTGAGGGTGGGCCCTGTACCTGGACGCAGGGAGTGGAGAGGGGAGTGGCGCAGATCCGACACGGCCTCCACAGGCTGGCAGCCCAGGCTGCAGGCAGCTCCAGGCCCAGGGCAGAGTCAGGCCACGGGGCCCTTCTGCCTCCAGAAGGCTCGGCCTCCCACTGCTAACCCCTGAACTGTGAGAGAACAGATTTCTGCTGCTCCAAGCCACCCAGTTTGTGGCACTTGGTTATGGCAGCCCGGGACACTCATGCAGAGGGGCAGGAAGGTCCGTAGGAGACCATTTCCAAGCGCACTTGTCAGGGTGGAGAGGGAGTCGGACCAGGGATCTGTTCTGAGTGCGGGGAGGGGGCTTCCTGGTTTCCTTCGTATCCACTGGGCCGCCGTGGGGCCCTTTGCAGAGACCTGGGCCGGGCACTTAGGGGTTTCTGATGGGAGAGGGAGAGCCCCACTGCATCCCCTCAGGTTGAGGTGCCCTGTAGGACACCCTGCCAGGTCCCAGTGGTGCCAGAAGGTGCCAAGGAGCCATTGGCCAGCTGTCTTAGCTGAAGTTAGACACCTTCACCCAGACACGCCTCGAAACATGCAGCCAGGTGGGCCCAGGCCCCTCCCGGAACCAGGCTCAGCTCTGGAAGCCCCTGGCACGGCGTGGACAGCCCTGGGGAGTCCCTTTTAGCTCAGAGAAACCAGAGCCCAGATGTCCTCCTCTCATGCTGAGGGACGGGCAGCAGATGGCCTTGGGCATGGCATTCCCCCCCCCCCGCAATCCTCTCCTGTTCCCGGGGGGGGGGGGAAGTAGGGGACCTGCAGACCCCGCGTGGCTCGGCGGGCAGAAGGGCTCAGCAGGGGACATGCAAGCCTCCCCCTGGGGTATCTGTGGGTCACACTTTATCGCATCCTGCTGTGTAGCCATAAACCACACGTGTCTCGGGTATTTTACAGATGCCACTGGGAAGGATTCCAAGCAGTGGCCCTCATCCATCTCGAGCACTCCCCTTGTATCCTCTCATCTACGTGCTTGTGTGATACTCACTGGCCTGGGTCGTTTTGGGGACCCCGGCTGGAGCCGGGTCTCCGGAGCTGAAGGGCCTGTGTGCAAACTGCTCCTCCATTATCCCTGCTGTGACCCCAGGCTCGTTCCATGGCAGCTCCTGTTTCAGTTTCCTCCTCTGTATGGGCTTCGGGGCTGAGGGGATAGACACCTCCATGTGAGCAGGGCATCTGGGGCTCCTTTTGGACAGCATAGCCCCCAAAAGGGGGTCACAGCAGGTGGGGTGCGCTCTCTGCCCACCCCTGTAACCCTGTGAACACACGGGGGTGAAACCGGGATGCTTGATCCCCCCACGGCCCTCCGGTGGGAAGGCAGGCCCCCCGACGGAGGTTTCCGGGTGAGGGTAGTGCGCAGGAGGGCTGTCAGCTGCCCTAGGACACGCAGCTCCCCGAGGGCCCGGCAATCCTGACGGGGTCACCTGTTCTGCCTCATGAAGTTCCTCATTGACAGCCACCAAGGTCCGCACTTCTCCCGACCCAGCAGAGGCTCCTGAAGGCAGAACGGTTCCAGTTTCGTTGTATTGAGGCTCCGGCAGGGTGATGATGCTTGCGCCCTGTGAACCGGCGGGTTTGCGCAGAGGCCCGCCTGTCTCTCAGTGAGGCTGGCCCATGCTTGTTTGGGGGACTTGTGCTTCGGGCTTCTGGGGTACCAAGCACCATGGCAGGGGCTCAGCCTGCATCCTGAAATCCCGCAACCATGCCCATTTCACAAGTGGGGAAACCGAGGCACAGGCCAGGGTGCAATGGGTGCACCTGTAGCCCTACAGCTGGTGCCGGTGCCAGAGCTGTGGCCTCTGCCCACCCATCCGTGGAGACCACGGCACAAGGCAGGGAAGGCAGATGTGTGATCTGGAACACCCCGGGGCACATGCAGTGGGGAACACGGCACCACAGGCCGCTGCCACACTGTCGAGAAGTGGACACAAAAGCATCCTTCCCTTGCCATATTGGGGGATGAGTGATGATGGGGGTGGGGGGCACAGGGTCCTGAAGCCAAACCTGATTCTAACCATGCAGAAGGGGGCCCGTGGTCCCTGGTGAGGTCGGTCCTGGAAACCCAGATGCATCAGTGGCTCCCTTTGCCCCCAGACCCCAGTCCCCCAGCTCCCAATCCCCACACCCATCTCCATTTTAACCACGGTATCACTCCCATTTCTGAGACTCGGAGTTGCCCATGATGGAGCAGTGCCCAGGGGGGCTCGGCAGGTGAACAAGCCAGGTGTTTCTGAAGTTCCTCGAGCAGGTGCACGGACTGACCACCCAGTTGCTGGAGGCTCGGACACGGCTGAGCTGTCTGTGGCTCACTGACCCCCGGCATCTTTAGAGAGCAGCCTTCCTGGGAAAGAGATGGGGCCGTGCCCCATGCTGACAGCTGGGGGAGAAGGGCAGGCAGCCCTCCGCTGCCTCAGTGTTGGGACAAACCCTTGTTTGGGGCTGTACCATTTTCAGCTCCGCTAACTGAGGCCTGGGAGATCAGAGGAAGAGGTTATCACAGAGCCACAAAGTGACCGGGAGCTTTCAAGGAGAGTGTTTGGGGGCTGCATTACACTGGAGAGCTGTGTCTGAAAGGTGACAAGGGAAGAGGTGGAAGGAAGGGCCCCCGGCTCTGACTGGGCCAACCCTGGGGGCGCCTGGCTGTGGCCTCCCCTCCAAGCCCAGCCTCCTGAGTGGACAGTAGCATTTCCCACAGCGAGCTGGATGATGGTCCCTAACACACCCACATCCTGACCCCCAAACCTGTGAAATGGTGCAAGTGTCCATACAAGAGGGAGGCAGAGGGAGAAGTGAACTCAGAAGAGGGGCAGGCGGATGGTGGGATGCGGTGCCAGGACCAGGATGCCTGAGCCAGAGTGGGGGGTCCTCCCCTTGAGCCTGGCCCTGCCCACACCCTAATTTGAGCCCAGTGAGACCCAGGTGGAGCCTACAGCACTGTAAGATGGTGCATTTGTGGTAAGCTGTTTCAGCTGCAATAAGAATTTAATGTATTTGCATTTGAGTTGTAAAGCTGAAGTGGTTAATAAAAGGACATGCTGGGAATGTCCTGGGGCTGGGAGCTGCCTCCGCTGGGGCGTGGCCCTGGGTGGAAGCCGGAGATCCTTGCAGGAATCCTGGGCAGCGGCAAGCACATGGAGGCCCGGTGATGCACAGGCGCAGCCGCAGTGATTCAGCCCTCGTCCAGCTGCTGGCTGTGTGCTGGGGCAGCCCTGCTGAGGTGTCCCCAGACCCCGCGAAGCTCACACCCTTGACAGCTCTCAGGATTGGGGCATCCATTCCATTTCAACTTGCAGGTCCTAGAGAGCCACCCTCAGGGACATTCCTCGGCCTTTCAGAGAGTTTCTCTGCCCCCCAGGCCTGAGTTTATTTTCACCACATGCAATGAAAAACATTCTGTGTGGAATCAGCCTTCCCATCTGGGCTAATTTAGCCCAGAAGTTAAGAGCCGGTGTTAATTAATCTGGATTACTGTGTTCATAAGCCACATGCCTTGTGATTCTCTAAGCAGCCAGCCTTGTGTTCCATGACTTAATCACCGAGTCCGGCCCTCCACGTCACCTGCAGGCCGGGCCAGGGCCCTACGCTCACTGGATACTAGTGGCAGGATTGCCCAGGAACCCCATGCCTCTGTCCTTGTAGAGCTGGGCAGGATGCAAATGTGGCCACTGGGGATTCGGTCCTAAGGTCCAGGAACCTTCCCTCTCCGAGCGGGTTCATCTGTACCTTCTGAAATGCCTCCTCTGAGCCTTACGCTGTTAACACCGGGTTAAAACCACCCCAACCACCAGTCAGCTCAAACTTCAAATCCCTGACGTGGTGTGTTATTCGGTGAAACCTGTTTCTCGAAGCTCATGAGAGTGGTAGATCCCGCATGACGGTGAACCAACCCCTCTGCTCTCACGCCCTATCCTCGGCAGCCGCCCTGAACTCGGGTTTGCTCAGGCAGGAGGCCCGGGAAACCTGGGAGGGTGCTGGCTTTCCTGTGGTTTTGGCTGCAGTGTCCTGCTCTTCACTGGGCCCCGGGGAAGCCCAGAACCAGTTTGAGTCTTAACCAGAGTCGATGTGTAGTCTGTCCTGACAGCAGCTGGCCTGACAATCCTCTCTGATTTAGGGCAACCTAGCGCCTGGCTTTTTAACATTTCCTTTCCTGGCAGGGTTCTGGCGAACCATGGCCAAATCTGAGCCACCAACTGCCTCGGTGGCATCCTATAGGCTCAGAAAGGTTTTTAAAGGATTTGAGCACTTGTGTGCATGCGTGCGCGTGCACACACACACACACACACACACGGGAGAATGTGACCCCCACCGTAAAATAGCTAATCTCTGGCCTTTGCAGGTGATGTCAGCTGTCCCTCATTCCTGGTGGCACCTGTGGCATTGAGTCCCCTGCAGATGGACCTCGGGCGGCCAGCTGCTCAGCTGTGGGCCGCATTAGGTAGCCAGCTTAGTGGAAGGCCTGTGTGTGCAGGATACAGCAAGGTTCTGGGCCTCCCAGGGCCTGGAAGTGCATCCCAGCTTCCATCCCAGTGGCCTTGGCCCTCCCTCCCCCCGGCCACACCCTCCCCCTCAGGTGTAATGTCTTTGCCTGGAAGGATTTGCTCAGAGTCCAGGGCTGGGCACTGGGGACCCAGTTCTGGGCCTGCAGGAAACAGTCCGCTGGCACCGCCCTGGTGGCCTGGTCCCACCTCCTGTCCCCTCCCTCAGCAACGCATCCTCGGCCTGTCAGCAGTATCTCTGCCTCCTGGGCCCACCAGCGTCTCACCCTGGACACACGCTAATGCTAGAGCATTAATCCTCTGCTTGGTCCCCCCATCCCTGGCTGGGTGTGCTGCTCTGGGAGTACCCCGAGCCAGCATCTGCACCTCCCACAGCACTTGGCCCAGTGTGGGGTCCCCGGGCTCTGCCAGCAGGGCAGGGTGGGGCCTCCTGCCAGCTAGGGCCTCCAGGGGGCCACGATAAATACTCTTTAGACAAAAGCAGTCGCTCGAGGGGTCCGTTAGGTTGAACTCCATCAAACTGCCAATATTTAACCATTTTGACCCACAGAAATGGCACTTTATTGTAGCTTCACCCAGTGAGAGGTCACAGGACTTGAATCTGGGCAGGGAGCAGGGGGCCCCAGGGGAAGGCATCGGGAGTGGGGGTCAGAGCTCAGTCCTGGCACAGACTCTGCTCCCCGCTCTCAAGCCCTGTCCTGAATTTGTGAGCAGCCCTCGGGGGCATGCTGGGGCTTGAGGGACTCCCGCGAATGCTTTGCCCACCCTCACCTCATCTCAAGCTGACGAGGCAGACCAAGGGAGGCAGCGGCAGGAGCCTACACAGCAGTGCGGCCCAGGTAGCTTACGCCTGTGGGCACGTGGACTGCCTTCAGTCCTGAGCCCCAGACCTGGAGCGACTGGCCAGGCAGCTGTGGCCAAAGCAGCTGGTCCTCCCCAGGGAGCCCATGGGGAGCCACAGGGGCGCTGCCAAAGGCAGAGCTGCTCAGCCTCAGTTTCCCTTCCAGGCCCACCCAGCAGTGAGCCACACCTCCCCGGCCAGCTCCAGGCCCAGAGGCCCAGAACCTTAAGCTCACGGGGGCCCTCAGCCACCTGACGCGGTGCGGGTGGCTTCTGGTGCCACGCGCGCCCAGAGCAAACGCGAGCAGCATGTCTTTCTTTCCCTCCTCCCGTCCCCAAGCCTCTGGGCCACAGTCTGCCAGCTGGGAGCAGCTGCCCACTTCTTTCCCCTCTCGGGAGCCTCAGACCCAGGGGCGAGAAATAGAATCGTCCAGCTTTCCTTCTGTGAGCAGCTAAGGAGGCCTGGGTTCAGGGAGCCGCTGCTCATCTCACACTTGGGGTACGTGCAGACCCTCGGGGCCTGTGGAGGGTATGGTCATCCCTGCCCTCCCACTGAGGGACCAAAGACCTGTTTGGTCACCAAGACCAGGGCCAAGGCTGGGGGAGGGCCTCGAATACTGCTTGTGTTAGTTTCTTAGGGCTGCTCTGACACAGGCCCACAAACCAGAGGGCTTGAACAACAGAATGTATTGTCTCTTATTTCCAAATGCTGAAAGTCGAGACCAAGGTCTCAGCGGGGCCGTGTCTCCTCTGAGGCTCTGGGGGGACCTGCCGCCGCGTCCTCCAGCTTCCAGTGGGCGTTGCTGAGCCTCGGTGACCCGGCTTGCAGCTGCGTCCCTCCAGTATCTGCTGTGTTGTCACAGGCTGTGTCCGTCCACGTGTGTCTGCGTCCAGATTCCCCTTGAGAGCACAGCACTTTGGGTCCGGGTCCCGCCCTAACCCCATGTGGCCTGTCCTAGCTTACATCTTCATTCCCTCTGCAGTGACCCTGTGTCCACATAAGGTCACAGTCACAAATGCTTGGGGGTTAGGGCTCCAACATAACCTCTTGGGGGACACACATTGCAACCCATACCTGGCACACAAACAGCCAAGCCTGTCAGAGCCTTCCCAGCTTTCTACATACTGTTTTAAGAAAGGAAAAAAATGCATGAAAAAGACCCCAGACCACAACCCCCTCGGGAAGCAGTTGTCATTGCCGGCTGAGACTGAAGACACCCCAACTCGGAGAGCCAGTTCACTCTGTACGCACCCCCGGCTGAGTGACCCACACACGCGCGCAGGCAGGTTCCAAGCACCGTTCAGGAAGGTAGCAAGTACCTATTAACAAGAGAAAGGACCGGGAGATTGGACAGTGTTCCTATGGAATATCCAGGAGAGGAAAAAGGCGTGACTGGCAGCCACACACGGCAGCAGGGGAAGGGAACCGGCTGGGGAGGGGCAGCTGGGGGCTCAGCAGGCTTTTTCTTAAGCGGATTTTCCTTTTACCTTGTGCATATATAGTATATACTCCTGGGATGGATGCTTCACTGAAAGTACGCATTGATCTAAATATATTTATAATCATAGGAAGAAAGAGAAAGACACACCCGCCCCCAGAGTACATGTGCGTGTGTGTGTATGTACACGAAAAGAAAAAATTTCAGTGGCCACTGATGGCCTCTGCAGGGGTCAGAACAAAGACCAGGCCAGCCTTCCCCCTGCTACGTGGGGACTGAATGGATGGCTTGTCCCTGGTGGTGGGGAGGCCAGCAGGGTCTGAGGAGCTGTTCTCTTTAGCATGTTCGCTTTGCACTGTCCCCTTGGACTTTGCCTGGGTTTTATGTCCAAGAAAGGCTGCACTTTGGGAGTTCAGCGGTTGCAGCTGACCTGTTTGTGCCTTTATCCATGTCACTGTAGGACCTGCTCAGGCCTTGTCCTCAGAGAGGCCCCCCGGGCCTGGGCCTGCCTTGTGGGCTTCCTACAAGGAGAGGCCTCCAGCCCAGGAGACAGGGACTTGGGGTTCTGCGGAGGGCAGCCTAGGGAGCATGCCTGGGGGTGAGCTGAGCCAGGGGACCGCATGGGAAACGTGAAGTGAGGCACCCAGGTGCTCTGTGCATGGGCAGCTCTGGCACCAGCTGCCTGGGCAGCTCTCAGCAGTGCCCTGCAGCCTGCTGGGCTTCCCCTGCTCCAAGCCTTGGCTGGCTCTCAATGAGAAGGTGCATCTCCAAACCCTCATCCTTGCCTGAGGCCCTACCTGGAGACACAGCCACCGTTAGCTGGATGCAAGGTGCTTTGTCATCCTGCAGCAGTCTTGACTTGTAGCCCTGAAGTCAGAGGGGGCGCATTGAGGGGGGACTGCCTCAACTCTGTGTGTTCCTGTCAACCCAGCCTTATGGATTCTCGCACTCAGAGCCCAGGAGTCCCTGCAGCCGGCAGCAGGGCACCTCCACAGCCTATCAAAGGGCTCTCCATGAATAAACACACCCGCAAGGTGACGCTCCCAGCTCCCCGACCCCAGAACTGAGGTCCCACAGAGTGCAGGTGGCTCCCGAACCCTGCGTCCACGTCAAGCCCAGCTGCCTCGTTCTCAGGGAGCAGGACCCTCCCCCACCTGCAGTGCATTCTTAGGGTTTGGGTCCGCAGCAGGTGCATTTGAAGGCTTTTCATTCCCTTTCAGAACCTAGTTTCACACTCCTAAGTGCCTTGGGGAAGAACTGAAAACTTCCCTTTTTCTCCATTTTCAGTAGAAATGAAGACAGTTTTCTAAACTACAGCCTTCACCCGACCCGTGAAGGCCCATCTTGAGTGCCCAGCTGTCTGGAAACTCTCCCTAGATGGCTAAAGGAATGGAGGGGTCCAGGTGACACCTCCCCAGGATGCCCTCCTGATTGCACCTGCACAGCGGGTCCCCTCCCAGTGTGTTTTTAGCCCCTCCAAAACAATGTAGGACTAAAATAAAGCATGGGAAATAACTGCAGAAATGGCCGCTGACACTCTGGCCTGGGATACAGCCCAGGGGCCAAGGGGTCCGCCAAGGATGAGAAACAGTCATGGGGTGGTGACAGTGCCCAGAGCAGCTGTGGGAATAGCGCAGGTGGGAGCGGCCGGACCTTCTAGGGGGCCCTTGATTTGCCAGTGGCGACGCTGGTCTGGCCTCACCCTCCCCTTGAAGAGCAGGACCAGCGCCCACCACTCCTTGCAAACCTGCCCTGCAAAGCTTGTGTCAGCCTTGCATCAGGGATTTCTGTCCGTGAGCCCCTTCCTGCGCTGTCCTAGCACCAGCCCTGGGAAGTGGCACTTCCGCTTTAATTTGAGAGCCTCAGAGCTTGTTTTTAAAGGTTGCAGCTTCTATCAATTTCAGAGCATTTGTAGGAAAGCAGGTTTGGGTTGTAGAAATCTAGAAACCCTGTGTGTGCCTATTAATCACTATGCTGACAGGTTCAGCATCCTCACCAGGGCTTGAAAGCAGCGTTTATCTCTAAAGGACCATTTATTTTCAAAACCAGGGAGCTTTAAGTTGAGAACGATTTCAGCAGTACTTGGCATGAGTCCTGTGGGTCCCCTCCCATGAGGTCTCTGGGATCAGAGAGATGCTTTAAATATTCAGAAAACCTAAAGGAGCTGGAAGGGTTGCCTTGGTATCCTGTGCGTGCGCAGTTTACGCTCTGAGCTAGAATCAGTAACTGGGGCGAACTTGAGATTCTCCGGACCTGTTCCGTTCGCCGGGGCCGATCAGCAGCTCTGACCGGCAGTTTCATTTGTCTTCAATTAATATGAAATGGAAAATGGATTATTGTTTCCCACATACAGCCTGCTTAGAAAACCACTGTCCTTGGAACTGGAAACAGAAGAACAAAGGGGCCACCGGAACCTGTTTCCAGTCTCTGCATTTGTGTTTGAGAAGCCTGAAGGTCCAGACGCGCAGGGGCTGGTCTTGGGCCACAGGGCAGGACTTCAGCCAAAGGACAGACCCCCGGGCCTCCCCAGCGGGCTGGGTGCAGAGGGGCTCCATAAAATCAGACTGGGGCCTGAATGCATTCTCTGCAAGTCGGGCTGCAGGAGGGGCCTCGCAGTGAGGCAAACACGTCCGTTGTCCAAAGCTAAGTACAGGCCTGCTGGTGGCCCTGCGGAGCCCAGGGGCCCCTGTCTAAGGCCTCTGTGGGTCTCACCCGATTTTTTTTAATTGTGGTAGAATACATTTTAACAGTTTGAAAACGAACAGTTCGGTGGTATTATATTTACCATGTTGGGCAACATCACCACTTTTAGCTCCAGAACCTTCTCATCGCCCCAGAGGAAACCCCCGACCAGTCAGCAGTCACTCCTGTCCCCCTTCCAGGGCCCCTGGCATCTGCTCTCTGTCTCTGCAGGTGTAACTATTCTGAACATTTCCCATGAATGGAGTCACACCTGTGTGACCTTTGGGTCTGGTTTCTTTCCCTGAGCAGGATGCTCAAGGTGGATCCGTGTAGCACGACTTCATCCCTTTTTATGGCCGGGAGACAGTCCGCTGCACAGGCCACATTTTTGCTTGTCCGTCTTCTGTTGATGGGCATTTGGGCAACTGCCACCTTTTAGCTGCTGTGAAAACTGCATCCATGAACATGCGTGTAATGCATTTGGACACCTGTCTGCAGTTCTTCAGGGCCTACGCCCCCAGAGTGAAATTGCTGGGCCACATGGTAACTCCAATTAACTGATCAATGAGTCACCAGATTGCTCGGAGGCCTGGCAGGCTCCTCAGCAGCCTCTCCCTTGGGGCGCCGACTTGAGTGGATGGAGCAGCCTTCTGGGAGCTCGCACCTGCCCTCTGCAGCTCTGTTCCCAGGTCTCTTCTCCATCAGGAAGATAACTGCCTTCAAAGTAGTCCTGGTGTCACTTAATTTCTTTTTCTTCTGTTTGGGAAGAACTCTCTGGGCCAAGCCTCTGCCCTGTGCCATCTGAGCTGGGGGCAAAGAGCTGAGTGGCCAGCCCCTCGGGCCACTCAGGTGCACACACATATGCACCCCCTGGCATTTCCTCAGCCTGGCGAGGCCCTTACCCTGACGGGGTCTCATTTCCCCCGACAAGCCTCCTGCTGTCTTCTCCAGCTTTTCTCAGTCAAGTCCCACTGACCACGGTGGTGTTCCCTCTGAGCAGTGAAATTAATTAGCATCAGGTTGTGTCTCCATTATCTTGTTATTCCAAACCTTGCCGCATCCTTCCGGGCAGTTCCTGGGGACCACACTGAGCTGAGAGCCCTGTGATTTGAGATCAAGTTCTATTATTTGCTGTAGACAGACAAGACTAAATAGGCTCAACTTTCCACTGTGAACGGTCTCGGTGAGCATAGGGCCTGTGCCCAGGTGGGCAGTGTGGGGAGCTGAGTCCTGGCCGTAGAGGCAGGGCCCGGCCATGACCTCGCTGACCCCGTGGAGGCCCAGCCCAGAGGAGGGAGCAGCCCTCCCTGGCTCCCTGCTGAGCCACCCTCCCGCAGGGCCCTTCCGTTACCCCATTTACAGACAAAGATGCCGATCTCAGGAAGGACTGGGTGACTTGCCCAGAATCCCCTGCTCAGAGGTACAAAGCTGTGCTTGAACCCCACCTGCCTCCCAGGCCACACGTGGGTCCCCACCCTGGGTGCTGTGGTTTTTCTGAGCATCAGCCACCTCCCCATGGCTTGAAAGGTGGCTGTCCAGCTAAGTAACTCCTCATGCAGCCCCATCAGTGGCTGAAAAACCAGCTCTTTCTACAAAGAGTGGAAAAAAGACCTAGGCATAGTAAGGTGAGATCGCCAACAAAAAACATCTGGGGAAGTTTATCTATGTTTCTGTGGAAAACGTGGTGGGATGTAGGAGGAGACCTGGTGCTGCCTTCCCTGTGTGACCCTGGGCAAGTCACCCAGCCACTCTGGTTGGAGTCTAGGAGAGAACAAACAGCTGCCCACCCTGTCCCACAAGGACAGAACTAGAGATTCTTTCTACCTGGGGGCAGGTGGAAGGGTTAAAAAGCTGTCGTGGGGAAAGAGCATGCACACCTCCTGCTGGCCACCCAGCAGGCTGGAGCCGCTCACCCTTCGGACCGTTCGCCTGGCCCTCACCCTCCGGATGGCACACTGGCCGCCCTGGTGGCAGGGTGGTGGTGGCAGGTCCTCGAGGGCCATGGTACAGGGAGCCCGTGGTTCCCATTTTCTGCCTAAGCCAGGAGTGTGCGGGACACCAGCCCTGCCCTCCAGGCTGACCCACTCAGTCCCCTGGTGGCTGCAGGCTTTTTCTGAGAAGTCCTTGGACCGGTGGGCCCAGAGAACAAATGCTGGCCACCAGGTCCTAGATGCCAGTTCAGGGGGCCGGACACCAGATGGGAGCACCAGGGGTGGGTGGGGGAGTCCAGAGGCCACCTCTGACCTTGCAGGGAGGTCTGGCCCAGAGCTTTGCCCAGAAACCAGTTCATCCATCGACATCTCCCCGGGGCCTGTGGTGTGACCTGGACAAGACCTTCGCTGGTCTGAGAAGGGCGCACATCCCTGCTGGTGCTGGGGGATGAGGCTGGATGCTTCCCGGCAAATGGCCTCCCTCTGAAGGGCTACAGATGCCAGTGTGGACCAGGGCTCCTCACCACCTCCAATCTGCAAGGAGAGGCCGTCAGCCCCCGGGGGCCTCGTCTGGAAGCTGCAGTGCAGACATCCAGCCCCCGGGGCGCTGGGAACAGATGAGGTCTGCTCCACTGGACTGGGCGGCCCTGGGGCGCCTCCTCACCCTGGGCTGGGTCCTGGGGGTCATAGAGATGTCCAGGACCCGGGCCCAGCCCTCAAGTATGTGGGGGTCCAGGGGAGGGGTCGGTTGACAGGACAGCCCCAGTGCGGTGTGGCCCATGCTGCCTGAGGGTGTCTGCAGGCAGGTCAGTGAGGGTTGGAGTAGCCGGGGCTCTGGAACCTCAGACTCCAGGCATCATTGCCCAGGAGCTGTGGGGAATAACAAGGCGCGGCCCCACCCAGCACCTGCTAACTCAGACTCTGAATTCTAACGAGATTCCAGGCAGTATGCTTGCACACTAAGGTTGTAAATGCAAGCTAGGACTTTTAGAAAGTGAGTACGAGTCCCAGATGGAAAGGGTGAGGAAGGATGTTCAGAGGAGTCAGAACAGCACACGCAAAGGCACTGAGGCAGGAAGGAGCCGGGCTTCCTAAGCCTGCTTCTGCGGGACCCTCAGTCCCAGTGGAGAGTGAGAACAGTGGGGGGCGGTTGGGCTGACTTTCTGGTATGGGGGTAGCTCAGTGCATCCCTCCAGCCTCCCTCGGCCAAGCATAGTCCCTGACACTGGGGCTCTGGGAAGCAGCCCCAACTCATCCTGGCCCCTTGGGGACCCCCCGGCCTTGGGTGGTTTTTTGCCAGAGTTCCCAAGTGATGATATCCCACAGCATCTTTTCTTGCAGAGAGGGAAAGAATAATAGATTTTTTAGAGGGGTCATTTAAATTTTGCATTTCCTCCTGATGGCTTCCTGCTTCCTGCAGAGGAGGTGGGGAGGGGGCAGTCACTGAAACAGCTACATTTCCCCTTATATACAGTTCCAAGTAGGACTGTGGCTCTGGTGCCAGGTCTCCAGCTGGGCTGCCTCGGTGAGGGGGGCGGGAGCCAGCCTGCCTCCTTCCCTTTGTTCTGGCTCCAGGAGAAAAAGCCCCAAGAAGCATGCTGGAAATTTGCGTCTGTAACTCAGTTTTGTGCACTAAATCCAGGAGGCCTCCGTCCGCCTCTTTGGAAGAGTGTGAGAGGGGACAGCTCCCCATACGACTGTGCTCTGACTGAGCAGTAATCGTAGTGGAAATTGCTAAAAATAAGGTCACTGGAGGCCACGGGCCATTAAGAACTCCGGGAGCTGGTCTGGCAAGGCTCCATGGTCCCGAAGTGCTGGCCCGCTAATAGCCTAAAGGTGAGAGACCCGCTACGTTAGGAAAAGTCAAGTGAGGGGCGCCTGACCTAAAACTGAGTGATCCTAAGGAAGCCGGGAAGGGGCCCTTTCTGGGCTGAACGTGAGCAAGCAGGGCAGGCGCACAGACCGCCCTCTGGGTGTGCCGAGCTCGGGGCACCCCTGAGGGTTTGCTTCTCACCGGGGGTGTGCCCAGCCCCAAGTCACACACCGTGTGGTCTCAGAGCAAGAGCAGGAGCGCCTTCCGGGAGAGTCGCTGTTACTCTAGGGGTTGGAGTAGCCAGGAGGGCATGTCTGTGAACAAAGAGATGTGGCTTGCTGGGAAGTGTGTCCAAAGCTGGAAGGCATTCTTAACTGAGTTCTTCAATGTCTGCTTCTCGGAGAGCTGCTGCAGGCTGAGCCCCTGCCGCCGTCCCCATCCCCAAGGCCCGTCCAGGCTCCAGCGGAAGGCTGGTCCTGGAGGGTTTGCACAACTGAGCCCCCCAAACCTCCAGGCCCGCCCTGGAGCCTCCCACATGCGTGTGCGAGTGTGCATGTGTACACACACTCCGTAGGTCCTCCGCCCATGTGGGGCAGGACCAGACCTCTGGGTTTGAATCCCACCTGCACCTATCCAGCAGGCCCCTTAGCCTCTCTGCCTCACTGTACAACAGGGATGGTGGTGGCCTGACCCACCTCAGGGGTGTGGTGAGCGCAGGCTCTGGTCACGCGGGGCACACGGCCGCCTGGTCTGCTGGTAGCTTGTCATACTGTGCGTCTGCACACACGAACTACACTTCCGTGCATCCTGTACAAGGGGACGCTCTGCTGCCATTGGCCTCCCGGCCCATCCCCCAGGCCCACACCTTCCCTGACTTGAATGTCCAAACCATTCAGAGGGTCCAGAGGGCCCCCAAGGAGCTGTGCACATCAGGGACTCCCATGGAGCCGAGGCGTGGGTGGGCAGGGGCTCGTGGGTCAGCAGATGATCTTCAGGAAGCCAGGAATGCTGTCCCCACACCAGGTCTCATGGGGTCCTATGTAGCTCTGAGCTCTCAGCGTAGCTGTCGCCCTTGGGGCAGGCCAGGCAGCCCCCCGTGATCACCGAGAACACGACGCTTCTCTCCGTGAGGGTCAGGGCAGCCAAGGCCACACTAAGGCGCTTGCCTGGCCCGCTGGCTGTAGTGGCAGGTCTGCGCCCTGCCCATGGGTGGAGAGCCTGTGCTGGGGCTCCTGCAGGAGGCAAAGAAAGGGGACCAGGGGCAGAAGCGGTCGGTCTGTGTGTGAGCACCGGCGCCGAGCCCACGCCCACCAGGTACCCGGGGCTTGGGAGCCGGAGGCCCCACTTCTGTCTGCGGGGTGGCGGGCTGCACTCTGCCCCTCCCAGGCCCTGGCTGGATGCTGGCGGCCACAGTAATGCTGACAGCCAGGGCTCAGTGCCCAGCAGAGAGGGTCCAGGAACAGAAGGCCCCAGTGGAATTGCTTATGCCTCTGGGTTTCTGTGAAAGCCCCAAAGCGTGGGGGTAGGGGTGGGGAGCAGCGCTGGCCCAGGAGAGGGCTGCACAGCATGGAGGAGACATCTTCCCGGGGCCGCAGTTCTGTACCTTATTAGCTGTGTGGCCTTAAGCAAGTTACTCAACCTCTCTGTCCCTTGGTGTCATTATCATTATTAGTGGTTCATCTGCTTCTTACTGAGTAAAGGCTTCCCTGAACTCTGAGTTTACAACAGGGAGAAAAAATGGAGCGATAAGTTACTTGTCATTGAAGGAGGCAGAAAACAAATAAAACTTTTTACAAATTGTGCAAATGCCAGGAAGACAGCTGACGGGGCCTAGTGAATGTAATGTGTGGGATCCTAGAGGACTTCCTGGAGGAGGCAGCCTTGGCTGTAGCTTGGGAAAGGGCAAGCCAGGTGGCACCTGGAGACGAGCATTGCAGGCAGGAAGGCGGGGGTGCCTGGGCCGCAGTGCGTGGGCTGATGGTCAGACCACTCAGCTGCCCTGGGGAGAGCAGGGTGGAAGGAGGGTGGAAGGAGGTTTTGGAAGGGCAACCAGACCAGCGTGGCTCAGTGGCGATCTCCTGGGGTTCACCTGGGGGTTGAGTTTGGCATCCGCTTGCTGTCCAGGTCTAGACTAGCCCAGTGGGCACTGCCCGTAGGTGACGGGTTCTGTCCTTTGTATCAGGGAGGCCCTGGCCGGAGCCGAGGGGCACTCGGGGGACAGCAGGGCCCTTGGCTGTGAGTTCTCCCGCCGTGCTTCCCTGGGGTCTGCCTTGTGGCTTTACCACTGCGTCTATGTCACTGACCAAGTGGCCTTTGCCCGCTTCCCACCATCAGGGTCTCTGGGGGCTCGCTTCTCGGCTCATCGTCATCGAGGCACGCTCACAGATGCGTGTGCTGTGTGCACATCCCCGGCTGTCCATCATGGAACCAGACAGGTCCACGATCCCATACACGGAGCCACGGGGCCAGGTGCGTTTCAAAACAAAGATGATACATGCGTATATTTATTTTATAAAGTAAATTTATAAAACTTAAAACCCTACATATTTGTACAGTCCCAGCCAAGTAGCACCATGTAATCAAGCGCATTGATTTCTCTGTATCGGACTCTCCAGATATCCCCACTGAGTGGGGCAAACAGAGATGACGAATGCCCTTGCATCTGGGTGGGACCAGGATTTTCACCACCAATCAGATTACCAAAAAAAGGGGGAAAGAAATGCATTCTGTTTTCAGACAAACATGCATGGTGGGCCTCTGCCATCATGTAGGTGCCCCACTGAGGGACACTGGGCCTTGTGGGGTTTGTGGCTGTAAACAGGTGGCTCCGGGCACTCTGGTGCCCTTCTGCCAGCGTCCACGTACAGACGTCGGGAGAGCAGTTGCTGGATCTCGGAGACGCTGGACGCTCAGCTTTCCCAGGTGGTGGCAGCGAGCTTTCTCCAGCAGCCACCCCAGTTGCCCTCCTCCCCCGTGGCCACCTCACATTTCTACGCCGTCTGGGGGTGTTGAGCGGTTTCTGTCGCCTGGTCACCAACAGGCCAGAGTGCCCTTGGGCCATCACAGTCCCCTCTTGCTTGTCTACCTTTGCCCAGTCTCCTGTGGGGTCATCTTCTGCTCCCGGTTTGTGTTCCTTTCTGGAGTCTACTTGCTATTTCTTAGCTTTCCTCTTCACTCCTGTTAGGGCAAGCCGTTCTGAATGCCTCTATCAGATGTTTCCTTTAGGGGAACATATACTTTTTGGTGTCTTGTTTAAGAAATTCTCTTCTACCAAGAAGTCATAAAGATATTTTCCAATCTTACTTTCTAGAAATGTAACAAGCTTGCCTTTCACGTTGAAGCCTTTAATCCAGGAATTCATTTTCTTCGATGTGCATGGTGTGAGGTAGGGAGCCAGCTTCATTTTTCCCCCGGCAGGATAACCCGCTCTTCCAGCATCGTTTGTGGAATAACACCTTTATTGGAATGGGATCCTCAGTGCTGGCCCAGTCACGACCAGGGTGTCGGTGGGGATGCAGCTCTGTCCTGGGCTGTCAGCCACTGGTGCCTCTGTTTACCCCCGCACGGTCCTGATTACATCTGAGCAAGCCCCACCCCCCTTTGTTCTTGGGGATTATTTTAGCTGTTCTTGGCTCTTTACTCTTCCATATACACCTTTCAACTAACTTACCAAGTTGTACCAAAAACAAACAAAAACCCTTGCTGGGAATTTTATTAGAATTGCATTGACCCAAAATAGACCAATTTGGGAAGAACTGACACCTTTGCACTATTGTCTTCCTGTCCAAGAATATGACCTATTTCTCCATTTATTTGGGTCATCTTTCATATCTTTCAAACAGATCTTATAGTTGTCTCCATGAAGAGCATATGCAACATTTTTAGATTAATGCCTGCATAGTTTAGTGCCTGTCATTTCGTGGTATATTTCTCAGAATTACACTTGCTGATTGTTGCTGGGATGTGGAAGTGTAGCTGACTTTGCCTTATTGATTTTTTTTTTTTCATTCAGCCACCTTGCTAGATTCTCTGATTAATTCTCATCTTCCATCTGTTGGTTATATCTTTTGTTCTTTTGCTCTCTGCTGGTCGGGACCCACAGCACGATGTTGACTAAAAATGCTGGCAGGCGTATTTGTCTTGTTCCTAATGTTTAAGGAAATGCTTTCAAAATACTTGTTGCCTGTAGGGTTTTTTGGACCTGCCGTTTATCAGGTTGAAGTGTTTCAGTCTCTTCCCAGTGTGCACAGAGTTTCTGGTTTAATTGCAAATGGATATTCAATTTTATCAACAGCTTTTGTGCATCACTTGGGAAAACTGTGGCTTTTCTCCTTTGCTAATTAATTACATTAATCGATTTTCTAGTAGATGAGCCTTGGGCTCCTGAGATAACCCGTCTTGTCATCGTGTGGTAATCTTTTCATACATTGCTAAAATTGGCGAATGTTTCATCTAGGATTTTTGCATCTAAGCTCACAAACAAGATTCGCCTGTAACTTTCCTGTCTTGTTCTAACTTTTTCTGGTTGAGGATCAAGCTTATGTCTGTCTCACCAGACTGAGGAGAGCTCTTTTTTCCCTCTGGGGGTTCGGGTTAGAATCATTTCTTCCTACTGTGATGGGTTGACCTTGCTCAGGAAGCCGTCTGGGCCTCATATTTTCCTTGTAAAAAGATGTGTAACTTGGGTGCAATTTCTTTCGTGGTTACCAGACTACTTGGGTTTTTATTTCTTCTTGAGTCATTTGCGTGCATTTTGGACCCACACACTGAACTCCTTCCCCCAATGGCACAGGCCCCCTACACGCCCCCATTTCCAGCCTCCTCCTCCGCCTTCTCCACCATCAAACACCCTGCACTCCAGTCCAGCAGGTTCTCCTCGAGTGCCCCCTTCACGCATGGCACCCACGTGGAGTGTCTGGGCCGCCCCCCACAGCGGAGGTGGGCTGTGCTGGCCCCTCCCTCGGCCGTGTCCGCAGCTGGTCGCCCTGTGGCTCTCGATCCCACCAGGGGGATGGGAGCTGGTTCAGTGTCGGGTCCTGGCCTGGCCCCGCCTGGCCCAGCACAGGACTGCGGTTCTGACTGTCCACCTGCAGGATGCCCCACGCGCAGCACTAGGCTCTGTGCCACGTGGCTTCTGGGAGCTGCTGCTGGGCCCTACTGGACAGCGTGCCAGGAGGGCTCTCTGAGGAGGTGACATCTCAGGTGGGACCTACCAGGGGGAGGAGGCCTTGGCCAAGTAAAGGGAAATCTCTAGTCTTGAGTGGCACCCGCTGCACAGGCTGCCTGTCCTGTGGCTTTTCCAACAGGCTTCAAACCGCGGTGTGGTCCAGAGGAGCCCCCTCCTCGGACTCCTTCCACTTCAGTGCCTACTAAGGCGGGAAGGACCCTCCCCTGGGGCCCCTGAGGGCATGAGGCCCCACCACACCTTGATTTTGGACTTCTGACCCCTGGACTGGGAGCTGATGCATCCCCGTTTGAAGCCCCGGTTTAAGGCAATCTGTCCCAGCACCCGGAATGGACACACGGGGACCGGCCCTGGCAGCGGACCTCGGGTTCGTGTCCTGACGCCAGCCGCCCCCCACTGCTCTGCTGCTGCCCTGGGCTCACAAGGGGCCTTGAGAGTGGGCCTGGTTTCCCATTTTACAGGTGAGGAAACAGGCTTGAGAGCTTTTAGGGAGCCAGAGTTACAGCAGGTTTGTGGAAGATGGGAGATGTGAACCCAAGTCTGTCTGATTGGGGGGGATCCCAGGACAGCCAGGAAGGTGTATAGCGGGGTCCTAATACATCTGAGCCCCTTCCCATCACTTCATTCTGTGGTCTGGTGTTGTTCCCAGCAGCCTCTGGCTGGCACTGGCCCTCACACCAACCCCAGATGCCCTCGCAGCGCTGGCTGGACCCCCACACCCACATTTGGATTCTGTCCTTGGCATTTTCCGTTTCCGACGACCTATGATCCTTTGGGTAGATTGAGGCCTGGGGACCCCAGACCAGGATCTTGGTGCTTCTCCTGGTCCTAGAGCCCTCGGACCCCTGGATGCAGGGGCCTCGGAGACCCCTTCCGCTCTCACCCTGACCAACCCCAGCCCTTCTCTTGGAAGCCCCTGACAGTTGCCCTCCGTGGCCTCTGGTTTCTTCTGGAACCTCCTTCCCTTTGGTTCCCAGATACCAGGAAGAAATGCAATGGGCAGGAGGCCTGCTGGGCAGCAGAGTGTCCAGGGTCCAGCCACGTGCCCCTTGGGCCTTCTGCAGATTTGTGGCAATCACCTATGTGCCGGGTGCTTCTCAGAGCTCTCAGAGGAGAGCTCACCTGGGGGATGGGGCTTGTGCCCTGGGGCATCTGGGACAGCAACCCAAATGTGCCCTCACAGCCCTGGAGGCCAGGATTCCAGCTCAAGCTGTTGGGGGAGGAGGGCCCCCCACCCTGCCCCCTCTTCACATGGCCCCCCCTGTGTGTGTCTATTTTCTCTTCTTAGGGTGACACCAGCCATTGGATTAGGACCCACCTCCTCCCCGGTGACCTCGCCTTAACTAATCCCTCTGCAGAGACCCCATTTCCTAACAAGGTCACATTCCCAGCTTTTGGGGGAGACCGGAGGTCCTGCCCTGGGATGGGCCAGGGCGGCAGATTTTCGCCTCTGCTTCCCAGTCGTTCTGGGCCCTTTGTCTGCAGAGCAAGTGGACCCGTGGACAGGGCGGCTGTGCCAGGCTGGGTGCCTCTGTAAGGTGAGCAGTGGCCTCGAAGCCCCATCTCGGATAAAAGCTCATCTTTGAAATAAGCCTTAGGCACATTATAAATAAATTTATTAAATTGCACGTTGCCCAGATGGTGCTGTGTATTTTTAACAAATGCGAGCAGACTCAGCCGGCAGCGAGAGAGCGTGGGGAGGGTGGGGCTGCGGGGGCTTCAGGGCGGTGGGGCTGCGGCCCCCCACCCGCGGCCACCGCGGCTCAGGCTGCGCTGGGGCGGCAGGGCACTGTGGGGACGGGAGGGGCGGCGGGCCCTTCTGGGCTTGGCACCGGCACTGCTGGCCCGCCCCAGCCTCCCAGGCTGCTGGGAGGGTTGAATGAGCTTCACCAGGTGTGGCTTCCAAGGGAAATGGGCTCCAGGAAGAGGACCTCCAGGCTTGAGGTCACTGTTTTCTATTTTATTGGGGGTGCAAGTAACCATGTTACGGTGTGGGTGCCGCGGCATCTCATGCACCCGCAGTGCCGCGTAACGCCTCCGTCTCGCTCCAGAACCTTTCCATCAGCCCCCAAAGAAACCCGCTGCCCACCAGCCGCCTCCCGCACCCCCTCCCCCAGCCTGGCAACCGCTGGGTTTCTGTCTCCATGGAGTCGCCTACTCTGGCCACTTCCCTGAGCGGAGTCCTGTGCCGCGCAGTCGTGGAGTCTGGCTGCCCTCCCCTGGCAGAACACCGGCGCGTCCGCACCTCTTAGCGTGTCAGTGCACTGTCCCTCCTGTGGCTGAGTGACAGGCCGCCGCAAGGACAGATATCCATCCATCACCAGTGGACACTGGCTGGGCGTCCACCTCACTCCTTAGAGGAACCTACTTTCAATGGATCTAGACTGCTCGCGGCCCTGGAAAGTACTCTCCCCGCCGGAAGGGGAGACAGGGCCAGGCCTGGGAGGGGGAACTTGTGCGGGACATGCCCTCAGGGGTTGCTTGTAGCGGCATGGGTAATGGCTGCACCATAGTCTCGCCAGGAGCTCTGGGAAGTGTCCCCACATCCTGACCTCTCCTGGCCCAGGTCACTGCAAAACAGCCCTCCCTCACTCCCCGCCAAGTGGGTTCACACTGTGCCTGACTATCTTGCCAGTGGGTTTCAGCTCCGGGCAATTCACTATGGATTCAATGTGACCAAAGAAATTGCAGTAGAACATTCTTGGGGGAAAAGGGTTATACCCAACTTTATTCCCACAGTGACAGGTCAGTCACTAAAATCCTGTCCACTCAGAGCGAGTCTGCATACAGCAAGCCAGTCTCTACCTCTGGGCCTCTCCACCCCCGCAGCCGTCTCAGTCTCTGTCCTCGGCGCTGCCACCACTCCAGCCTCTGCTCTCCTGCAGCCCTGCTACCATGTCGCCCAGAGCCCTGGGCGGAGCTCTTTGTATAGAGTCAGTAACAGTGTATTGCCCACATGTGTGCAGTGAGCCAGCGGACCAGGACCAGGCAAGACTCCTGGCCACAGGAACCTTCACTTTATCCACACTGATGCTACAGGCCACATGTGTGTCACTCGTCATTGCGTCTGGGGGATCCAGATGGTGTCGGCACACACTTGCTGAGTGAATGAACGAACAAACGACACAACCTGTCCTTGCAGCTCACCAGCCACCTCCTCACCCCACTCCCTTCTTGCATCGGCAGTGTCGTGGGCTGGGAGGCTCTGCAGGGCCACCCAAGACCCAGGAGGTGGACGGGCTGCCCTAGAGACACCTGGCACAGGGCACGGGTGGGGCCCCTCTGTGCCTTTGGTCTCTCACTCTTCTGTTCGCACAGGGGAAGGTGGGAGCATGCGCGCCCTCGTCTCACACAGGTGCCGCAACAGCTCTTGGTCCGGCAGGTGTCTTGAGAAAGAGGCTCGTGTCTGAATGTTCCTTCTGTCCCTGGAGGATGAGAGGGCGACCCTGGTGGCCGCACGTTCTCTCCCTGCCTCCGCAGGGCTCACCAGGTGCCGGGACCGCTTTGGACTAAGGGTTCATGAGCTTTCCAAGAACCAAAGAGCTCTAGAAAAGACATTTTAAGGCTCAAAGTAAGAAAAGGTATCCAAAATATATAAATAGCTCATGCACCGCAACAAACAAAAAGCAAATAAGCCAATTAAAAAATGGGCAGAGGAGCTGAACAGACACTTCTCCAAAGAAGAAATTCAGATGGCCAACAGGCACATGAAAAGATGCTCCACATCCCTAATCATCAGAGAAATGCAAATTAAAACCACAATGAGATATCACCTCACACCAGTTAGGATGGCCAGCATCCAAAAGACAAACAACAACAAATGCTGGCGAGGTTGTGGAGAAAGGGGACCCTCCTACACTGCTGGTGGGAATAATGTAAATTAGTTCAACCATTGTGGAAAGCAGTATGGAGGTTCCTCAAAAAAACTCAAAATAGAAATACCATTTGACCCAGGAATTCCACTCCTAGGAATTTACCCTAAGAATGCAGCAACCCAGTTTGAAAAAGACAGATGCACCCCTATGTTTATTGCAGCACTATTTATAATAGCCAAGAAATGGAAGCAACCTAAGTGTCCATCAGTAGGTGAATGGATAAAGAAGATGTGGTACATACACACAATGGAATATTATTCAGCCATAAGAAGAAAACAAATCCTACCATTTGCAGCAACATGGATGGAGCTGGAGGGTATTATGCTCAGTGAAATAAGCAGGCAGAGAAAGACAAGTATCAAATGATTTCACTCATCTGTGGAGTATAAGAAGAAAGGAAAACTGAAGGAACAAAACAGCAGCAGACTCACAGAACCCAAGAATGAACTAACAGTTACCAAAGGGAAGGGGACTGGGGAGGATGGGAGGGAAGGGAGGGATAAGGGTGGGGAAAAAGAAAGGGGGCATAACAATTAGCATGTATAGTGTGTGGGGGGCACGGGGAGGGCTGTGCAACACAGAGAAGACAAGTAGTGATTCTACAGCATCTTACAACGCTGATGGACAGCGACTGTTACAAATGGGGTATGTGGGGGAGACTTGGTGAAGGAGGGAGCCTAGTAAACATAATGTCCTTCATGTAAATATAGATTAATGATACCAAAATAAAAACATAAGAAGAAGCAGAAAAGGTAATGGGACTGTTTAAATTAGTAAATATGTGATGACTGTATTCAAACTCCAAATGCATTTGCAAGCGGTGAAGTGTGAGGCCTGTGCCGTGTCCAGGGCGCCAGGCTTACAGCTCTGTGACCCACCGGCAGCTGCCTGCCCCATGGGGCCAGGCCCCTCTCTCCACCTCTGCGTCTTCCTTCTCCCCCTTCCATTTCCCACCCCATCCAGGTTCCTGACCTTCTCCCCGTCCAGTTCCTTCTCTTTTCCTTATGAGAAGAACACCTGTAGGGAGAGACACGAGCTCCCCTCCCGCAGGAACTGCCCTCCAGACCCTGCACCAGGAGGACCCCCAGCAGCCCCCCGAGCTCTGATTTCAGTAGGTCTTCCTGCAAACACCTTTTCTCTCTGAAGAACGGGCTCTTTGCCACACACTCTCATGACCTGCTTTCTCTTTGAACCACATGTGGAGACCGCTTCTCCCCATCAGTGAGTGAGTCAGTCCGTCAGCCGTGATTTTGAGGGCTCCACTGAATTCCCCAGCTTCTCTCTGCCTGGCTTCCGCTGTGCTGAGTGCGCCCGCAGTGACCACGCTACGGGCAGCCCCTTCCCGGGCTCGGCTTCCCTCCGCCCGGCCCACCCCAGGCTCGGCAGGGCCTGTCTAGTTCGGGTTCTCATTGGCCAGTTGGCCTTTAGAGAGAGTTTAGAGTTTAGAGGGGGGGCTGGGAAGGATACTGTTTGACGTTCTCGGAGATTTGTGTGGCCTGATGTCCCCGAACATCTGAGAAAATTGCCTTCATAAACCCCAGCACAGTGAAAAATGATGCTGGAGACTGGGGTGTCCTGGCTGAGACTTGGGGTGTCCCAAGTGAGAAGAGCAAGCCGCAGAGTCAGACCCCAGAGTGACCCCGGCGCGGGTCTGTATTCCCACACACGCCTGAAGCTGCCCAGAGAGAAAGCCTGCGCAATGCCCCTCGAGCCCACGTTTGCAGGCACCCCTGGGGCGGGGGAGGGGAAGGCATGGCTTTTACTTTTCTCCTTTATTTGCATCTCCAGTAGCAGTGTATTCTGGGACAGTGTTTGTTAGGCACTGTCCACTCTGGAAGGTGAGGCTCTCACCTGTCCCGGGTAGCGGCCACCTGCAGGACGCCTTCCCGCTCTCAGTGCTGCCCGCGAGCTGTGCTTCCCTCGCCATTCTCCTGGGAGAAGGGATGAGAGAAATGAAAAAGAGGAAGGAAATCGGATTTTTAGATGCCTTGTGACCAGTCTTGCCCATTGGTTTCCAGGGAGGTGGTGCTCAAACCCAGCGATGGATGCTAAGGTTCCACAGGTCCCCCCCACCTGCCACCAGCCTCAGAATTAGCCACCACGATGCCCATGGAGAGCTGTGAGCTCACGCTGCCCGTCTCTGAGTGGCCAGCCGAGCCCCAGCCCCCCTGTGCCACTGGTTCTGGCTCCGCCCCTTAAGAGAGGCAAAAACGGTAGGCAGACATGGTGCCTCCTGTCAGGAACCCCAACATTGTGCGCCTCTTAGCATCCGCCTGGCCCCCTGAGCCTGCACGGATTTCTCCAGAACACTGAGTTTGCTGGGCCCAGCTTTCAGATGTGTTCAGAGGCTCCTACTGAGGATGAGCCCCCACTCCCAGGTCTCTCACTTCTGGGATTCTGACAGCCACGTGCCCAGGGACGCCTGCGTGAGTCTCCCGCACCTTCACCACGCTGGGGTTACCTGTTCAGTCAGTGGTCCTGCCGGCCGGGAGCTCCGCGGGGCCGGCATCGAGGCTGTCACATTCCCCACTGTGGAGAAGCGGAGGGACGGGTGGATGCATGGACGGACAGATTGTGGGAGGAGGGACGGGTGGACGGAGGAAAGCAAGCTGTAGTTAATAGGAATAAAGGACAGATTCTGGCCACTGTTCAAAAAGTGTGAGCTGGGCTGCGGAGTGCTGCAGGGCTGCGTGGCCTGGGAATCGGAGCTATGAGGACCCAGGGCAGCTTCACGGACGGGCTGCTGTCCCCACCCCTCCTCGGCCTCCCTGTCCGAGCCCCTCTCTGCCATCGATTCTGTTATCGGTGGCCCCGGATCCTCTGACTCTAAAAGCAGCCAGTCTGTCCGGCTCCACCGATCCCCCCATGGCATGGGGACAGACACCCTAGTTAGCCAAATCTCTAGCCCCTGGACTGAGTCCTCCATTCTGCGTTGCTTAGGATGAATTGTACTGCCCATGCAGTTGGGCAGTGCCCTCCACATCAAGTCTCGGCGCTGGCCCCTGGGCAGCCAGTGGATGAGCTGCTTCTGAGTCAGGTGCCCACTCGTGTGTCATTTTGCTGCCATTTCTCCGGGGTGGGGCGACCATGGCCTGGGCAGTTCCAGTGTGGAGGCCCATGAGCTGGCATTTGCCATGCCTCCCGTGCAGCGCCCAGCTCGAGCCCTGGGCCCCGGTCTACCCCCAGGGACGGTGGCGCTGCACAAGCACCAGCTGCAGCAGGGGTAGCAGAGCTCACAGTGGGCAGGGCCACGAAGCGGGTCTGGGACGTGAGCAGGCGATGGGCACCGTGCGGGGCGAAGGAGAGCCAGGCGACAGGGGGTCACGGTGTGAAGTGCGAGGGTCAGGACAGCCTTGGTGCGGGGAGGTGAGGGTGGGAGCCCTGCAGAAGCTGCAGGCATCACTCCAGGCCACAGGACCACTGGGCCTGGGATTTGAAGGAAAGTTCGACGGTCATGAGCTGGGAGAGTGGCAGGGGATGAGGTAAGAAGTGTGGCCAGGCCAGGTCACAGGGACCTCAGAAGCCACTGTGCAGGGTTGGCGTTGGCTCCCCGCAGACTGGGCAGGAAGACCTCAGGCTGCAGAGGGGTGAAGGCAGGCGTGGGAACCAGGTGGAAGGTCCCTGCCCAGGTGCACGTGATGGGGTCCTGACAGTGGGCATGTGGGGTGAGCAACTTGGGGCAGCTTTAAGGGTGGCTGAGGAGCTGGCTTGCTGATGGCTGGGGGCAGAGTGACAGGAGGGAACTACGGGCGTTTCTCCTGAACAGCTCAGAACAGAGGCTGAACCCCAGGGCCGGGAGATGGCTACCTAGGTGTCTGTCCCCACGCCACCAGCCGAGGTCCCCTGGCACTGCCCTCCTGTGGCCCAGAAGCCTGCTGGCGCCCTGCAAATCCAGGAGCCCTGACAACGGCTCCTGCTGGAACTTGCCAAGCACTTGCCAGGCATGGGCACCAGACGTGACTTGCCTGGTCCCACCCACACAGTACCCTGGGGTGGGCACTACAGGGGCTGCCCTGCGTGCTGCCTTAACCCTCCTGGCCAGCCTACCATGCTCCCAAGTACCCCCTCTGCCTGGAGGCTCCTCCCACTCTTGGAGTCAGGGAGACACTGCTGGGCCACACACAGTCCACTTGGGGTCCCTCCTCCCATGTCCCCCGTCACCCAGCACCAGCCCTGACTGGCTGTCAGGTCATTTCAAGGCACAGGACTTTAACCCCGCAAAGCAGCTGGGGACCCACAGGGCAGCTGCGAGGGTCGGACAGTGAGCCCCACACGAGCAAACTCTGAGGGTGGTTCCCGGGGCATCTGCTGCTGTTCAACACACAGACCCCTCGCACGGTCCCGCACCCAGGGCTCAGATGGTGGTGGGCAAGGCCCAGGGGTCCACCTTTTTCCCAAGTCCCCAGCTGGCTCTGAAGATGCAGCAGATTCCTGCAGGGCATGCACCTGGGGCGTGTCCATCCTTGCACTGCGAGCAAAGCTCCCCCAGGGACCCACACTGCCTCTCACACCAGGCTGAGGGTCCACCGGGACCAGGGTCACTGGGGGCTACCCTTGATGAACTGGGAGCTCAGGGAGATGCTTCCCCTCTGGGACAATGCTGGGCTCTTTATGCTCCACATCTTCCTGGACTACTCGGATCCAGGGCGAAGCATCCAGCCTTCCACACTCGGTGGGTCAGGGGGCTTGGAGGCACAGGATGTTGACGCTGCCGCTTGGGGAGCGTTTAGGGGTCCTGTGAGCTGCCTCCTACCCCAGGCCCCTTCCCGTCACACAGCCTCCTTCCCATCTGTGTTCTGCTCAAGCAGTCTGGATGCCTCAGAAGGTCCCCATCCCGTCTCCGTCTCCGTCAGCTCTGTCCTTAGGCTGAGCTCTCCCCTGGTCCCAGTTCTTTGTCTGGGAGGAGAAACCAGGCCTGGCCAAGGACCTGTCCTTCCTCCTTAACCAGCATTTCCCAGAGAAGGCAAGGCTGACCTCTGGGGGCACATGGGGCAGGCCAGGCCTGGGGTAGGCACTGCAGCCCCACTTGGCCCATCCTGAGAGATGGTATCGGGACCTTCTCTGTACTGGGGATTAACTGGGACCCCAGAGAGGTCAGATGGCCTCCTGCGGTCACACAGCTCAGACAGCTGAGCAAGAATGAAGGCAAGCTCCTCTGACAGTGCTGGGCTCTTTATGCTCCATAGGACATCCCTGGGCTCCTGTCCCCACATTTGTTCTTTGCCCCCAATTAGCTTAATTAAGACAGTGAGGTTAAGTGTCAGAAGTAAAAAATAAAATAGAAATAAAAATAAAGCCCAAACAACCCTGATATAATGCAGAATGTTCTTCAGAGAGAAAGGTGACCTCTCTGGAGGACAACAGGCCTCTCCTATTTTAGGGGGATAACCCAGCAATCTGTCTTTTTATTTCAGTGAGCACAAAAGCTTTTCTCCCTGACCTCTGAGAAACTGATTTCCTCAGTTCGGACACCCCTCCCTCTAGCCCAGCGCCCTCCTTCCCTGGTTCTGTCCTGACGGTTATGTGTTGATGGCAGGGAAGGCCTGGAGCTCTGAAGGTGCCCTGCACCTGGTGGGCTCTCGGACAAGGCAGGGCAGCTCCTGGGCGCACGGAGGGGACTCGGGAAAGCACAGCCCCCTCCAGGCCTGCCCCCGGCCCGTCCTGCTCATCCTGGCTGCAGGCAGCACGGCCCTGGCAGAGTCCCAGGTTCCGAACATCTGGCTGTGTCTGTCGAGGAAGCCAGGCCAGGCAGCCGCTGGTGCAGCCGGACTGGAAGCAGACTCAGGCCTGCGGAGCCGGGAAGTGGGTTTGTGCGTGTTGGTTGAGTCACTGCCATGGAGCTGTCCTCGGGGCTGGCAGAAGACCCCCCACCCTCCTCTTTCCTGGTGAGCCCCCGTTGGCGGCTCCGGGTGCCCCTCACATTCCTGAGGGCCAGGGAGCAGACCCCAGACTGCAGGGCAAGGCCGCGTCACAGCCTGGGTGGCTGACCCACGCTGTACGTTGGTGGCTCAGTTTCATTTTGCAGGCGGACAGTAGACGTGGTTGAGTGTCCTGGAGGCTGGCAGGTCCTGTGATAATAAGGGGCATCTGGAGATGGCCTTTCGGTGGCCACGTGGGCACCTGGCCTGTCTCGGGGTGCAGCTCTGAGCACCACCTCGGGCCTGTTGAGAGGTATCTCCAAGCACAAACGCAGCCCATTGCCATCAGCCGCCACCCCGTTTATGAACAGTGGAGAGAGGAGGCGCTGGCCTGCGAAGACCCCCTCCGCCAGCCTGCGGCCGGCCGGCCGCCTCACAGCCTGTCCTCTAGGCTTTTGCAGAAGCCAGGATTGAGTTTTCGGTGGCTGCTGTAGCAGGTGACCACCACACACGTGGCGTGAAACACATTTATCATCTTGGGGGTCTAGAGGTCAGTAGTCCAAGACGGGGCTTACGCGACTAAAATCAGGGCGGGCTGGTTCCTTCTGGAAGCAGCGGGAGAGTCCATTCCCGGCTTTGTCCGCTCTCTGGGTCCCCCACCCTCCTCGGCTCCTGACCCTCCTGCCTCCCTCTTGCAAAGACCCCTGTGCTGACGGTGAGCCCGCCTGGATCCTGCTGGTCTCTCCCTTCCTGAGGCTCTTAGCCCTGTCTGCAAAGCCCGTTTTACCAAACAGCGTCACACAGTCACAGGGGATAAAGACGTGGGCATCTCCGGGGCATTACTGGGCTGAGATGCCCAGGCCCTGGAGATGCTGCCGGGGCTTCAGGCGGCCCACGTGTATCCAGGGCCAAGGCTCTTCCTGGAGCCGCATCAGCCCTCAGTGAGGGCTCCGGGGTCCAGAAAACCCTCAGGGCAGGGTTGCTGGGTCTTAGCGGAGGTGAGGAGTGGAGTGACCATGAGCACAGCTGGCAGCCTGTAGGTTTCAGCCAATGACTGCGCTTCCTTCCCCCAATTCTGCCCATACCCCAGAAACCCAGGTGCCCGCTTCCCCTCATCCCCACCTTGCACCCATGCCAGGCCTCTGCCAGTGCAGTGCCTCCTGCCTGGTGTCCCCCTCCTCCCACAGCGCCGGTGCCCCATCCCCCCTCTGCCTGGGACAGGCATCTCTGCTCTGTCCTGTGCCCCTCCCCCTGCCCGGGCACTGTTACCAAGTGCGTGCACCTGTCCTTCCTGCAACAGTGTGGCACCGTCTAGCTGTTCTCCACCATGTCCCGGCTCGGGCACAAGGCTGGCCCAGAGGGGCTCTGGAAACGTGTAAGATGAAGGCTGGTGTTGGAGGTTCCTGGGCCACGGGGCAGGTCGGAGAGGCTGAGCGTGGAGCTGCACTTCAGAGCCCTTGGGATCTTTTCAGGACCCTCCTGGCACCCCTTCTGCCTAGAACAGCCTGTGGCTGGGTATAAGGTTTTCCAGGAGAGCCACAGTGCCTGGGTGCCAGCCTTCACCCCCAGGACGCGGGGGGTTGCCCGCAGGCCGCCTTCCACCAGACCATGGACTCAGCAGCACCATCGAGGGGCCACGCAGCACCATCAAGGGGCCACGCAGCACCATCAAGGGGCCAGCCCAGGCTGCCCTGCAGCTCAGCTGCCACGTGGCTGAGGTGGGTCTGTACCAACAGGTGGTCAGCAGGTGGTGCATGCTGCCCAGTCACCAGCAGGTGAGCGGGGCCAATTGCATTTGAGCTTCTGGACCCCAGTCCCAGGACCAAGGCTGCCCATCGTAGGTGGTCCGTACAGACCCGTTCCTTCCAGCCCTGGCCCCAGCCCTGGACACTCAAAGGCGATGGTCCCGGCGTCCCCCATCCTCTCTGGGCTCGTCCTGGTGGCCATAGACACTGCCAGTGGCCACCTGAGGCTGCGTCCTCCACCTTTCTTCTGGCAGGGACCCCACGTGGGGGGCGCTCCCTCGGTTTTGTCCAGTGGCACCTGCACTTCTCATTTAGGTGCTCGGTCATGCCTGTGAGCTCACTGGCTGGAAATGGTGCTCAGGAAAAGCATGGTGACTCCACAGCCGGCGCGGGGCCACATCCACACACCAGGAGGGGCGCGCAGAGCTTTGAGAAGGACCTACTTGTAATAAATCAGTGTGAGAAGGAAATTTAGCCTGTGTGCATACCCACATTGAGCAAAGGTCTCACACTCACCTGTACTCCCGCTCACCTGTATTCATGTTCGCATTCACCTGCATTTGGGTTCACACACACACCTGTATTCAGCAGAGCCTGGGGAGAATGGGCAGATGTGACAGTCCCCACCGCCGCCGCTGAGATTGCCATGGTAGGTGGCCTCTGAGCTCATGGAATCCCAGGATTCTGAGCCATCACAGATGAGCAACGTTTTTGTAAAAAGAGCTGTCGTTTCCATTTGGGAAACAAATCCCTTCCTTGGCTGGGCTGAGCTGGGCCGAGAACCTTCTGTCGCTGTTCCGACTGCTCCGATACTGGGTGAATCAGCAGGTGGAGTCTTGGGGCCGCCTCACTTACCTGCAGGCACGAGGCCGCCCCTGGCTGATGAGGGGTGGTGTGGGAATGCAGCTTCCACCTATGACCCACCCCGGCCTCTGTGGCTGTGGTCGCCACACACCCTCCCACCCTCGCAGGGGACATGTCATCACCATGACTGGACAGACCACCGTCTGCCCCTGTTCGGTCTCCGTCATCCTCTGGGTGAGAGCACGTGGATGCAGTCCAGACTGCAGAGTCCTAGGGTCCCCAGTGACATCTCCCTTGCTCACTGTAGAGAGGATGGGTGTGGGGTGTCCTACCTGAGGCCTCATGTTCTGTGCCTTTGACATGACCGTCCTCAGGTGAGGTGGAAACATCCTTCCAAAAGACAATCTACATGCAACTGGAATAAAACTCAAAAGCAGTATCGGTTCCACCTGCCGCTGGGAGGCAGGGATCTGTTTCTGGCAGCCTTTTGTAGTCCTGAGAATGCGCTCCATGGACAGGGGAGGCAGACCTTTGGGGTGCAAGCTGGGGTTTCCTGCCAGAGTCTGAATCCCGCCTTGGCCAGGTGCAGAACACCTCTGTGTGCCCGTGGTCCTGTCCGTGACACAGGAACGTACCACGTAGGAGCTGACAGCTGCACACAGCGTCCCTCAGCCTGCATGGCTCACACAACAGACATTTGTGTCCCCAGACCCGGGGGCTGGGAGGCTGAGACCCGGGGTGGGCAGGGCCAGCTCCCCCAGCCTCTCCCCTGGGCATGTGGATGCCATCCTCTCCGTGTCCCCACATTCTGTCCCTCTGTGCGTGTCCGTGTCCTCATCTACTCTTCTCATGAGGACACTGTCATGGGGTTAGGGCCACCCTGTGACCTCATTTTACCTCTTTAAAGACCCATCTCCAAATACACATTCTGAGGTCCTGGGCTCAGGACTCCAACATAGCAATTTCAGAGGACACAGCCCAGCCCACAGCTGTGCTGGGCACCGTTCACATATGTCACCTCCCGGCCTTGAGTCCTCCCACAGCCCGGGGCGCCGACCCCTCCAGTCTCTCCTCAAAGTCCCACACTCAGCCTGCTGTGAGTCCTCCACCTGTTCGCCCCCTCCTGCCTGCAGCCCCCGAACCTGGCATCGCCCTCAGAGGCTGGCCCTGGCCCCCCTGCCCCTGGCCTCCCCCACGGCCTCTTGCACCCTCGTCTCTGTGTCCTGGGACGTTCCCAACAGCCCTGGAGTGCACACTGGCAGGCACCACAGCAGCTCTTACTCTGCCCGGGGCTCAGAATCCTGAGACACCGACAGCGTGTGTTCGCCTCCCACTTGCGGACGGAGGGCGGCTCTGAGCCCCAGCGCGTACGCCCCGCGCCGGTGCAGCCCGAGCTCAGCCCTGCCAGCTGGTGAAACACACGTGAGAAGGGCCAGCTCCGGGCTGGGCTCTGAGTTGCCCGGCGCAGCTCACCCCACCGCAGGTGTCGCGCTCCAGCCCGCACGCACGAGGCCCCTCCTGACCAGCTGTGCAGCAGGCAGTGATGCCCCTGTGCCACTGCCCAGGGCCGGCATTTCTCTTCCTGCTGCCTCAGCGTCTTGCCCCCATGGGACCCACTTGTGTGTCTGGGGCAGCTGCCAAAGCAGCAGGTCCCACAGAGCTCTGGGGTGCAGACCGTGAAGAGAGCAGTCTGGGAAATGAAATGTTCCAGAGCAGAGAGGTGATGAGCAAGCAGTATGTGGGCCTCCGTGGGCCATGGGGGGCCACAGGCTGCGGCCGAGGGCCTCCTCGCTCACAGAGCGTCTGGTTATTCCCGGGGTCCCAGGTGTGCAGAGACAGCCACCACCCCGGCCTGGAGCCCCGGCCTCACAGTGACGACACCCTCATTGTGCCCCAAGGTGTCCGTGTTCACCAGAGGTGAGGGTGTGGGTCACTCACCCTTCTAGTGGGGTGGGTGTTACCAGTGCCGAGGGGCCTCTGGGCTGTGCCGTATCGTGTCGGTGTCAGTTTCCAGACTGAGGGAAAAGGTTCTTGGTGACATGGGTACAGGGGCAGGGGTGGACTGACAGGACCCTCCCTATCTTATAAGTGGGGAAACCGAGGCTCTGGGAGGGCTCGGCCCCTCCTTCAAGCTGCTGCTAAGGCACGGCTGGGGCTGGAAGTACTGTTTGCTGACCCCGAGTCCTCTGCTCTTTCTGGGGGCATGGCTGCCTCCCAGCAAAGTGCGGGAGCCCCTCTTTCCCTCGCAGGCAGGACTCAGCGCCGGGCCTCTGCCCAGAGCTTCCTGTCCCGGCCCCCACCCCCACCCACCCCTTGGAATGTGGATCGCCATCCTGTCCAGGTGGCAGCGTCCAGAATAAGGGGCTCCTGAAGTGCCGAGTCAAACGGGCTCTCAGTGGGCGTGAATGGGTCTGCGCTCACGGACCCCGCAAGTCCAGAACTCACGCCCCAGGACACGTGTCGCTGAAAAACTGCACTCAGGCCGGGAGGCACAAGGCCGTGGCACACTGCGCCCTCTCGGTGCTCGGCTCATTCCGTCAGCAGTCACGGGGCCCCAGGCACCTGCCAGGCTGTGTGCCCCAAAGCCCCAGGGATTTGATGTCAATGCTGAGAAATGTCAGGTGAGGAGCCCATGGGCACTCACCCTCCTCCACTCTGTCCAGCCCAGGTCCCCGGTCCATCCCACCTGCCACCCCAGAATCTCTTCCCTCTCGGGGTCTGCAACATCTGTGTCATTTATTTATTTATTCACTGTAACATGTGAGACACCGTAAGGACAGCCCCCGTGCTGAGTGGGGGCCAGGCCTGCATGCTGAGTCGGGGAGGGGCATGGATACCCTCATGCAGAAGGACAGGGCCCAAAGTCCCGTCAGAGTGCCAGTGTGAATGTGGGGGGTGCCGCAGGCCAAGAAGCTTAATGTTGATGAAGGAAGGAAGGTGGGTGGGTGGATGGATGGATGGACGGATGGATGGATGGATGGATGGACGGACGGACGGATGGACACAGATGGGAGGCCTTAGGTGAGCATGGGGCAGCGGTAGACATCGGGCAGGCCTATTCTCCTGCCTCCAAAGACCTGACCCACCCCCCCCGCACCCCCTGTGCTGCCTCCCACCTGGGGAGGTAAGGACATCCTGTGATGATGTATGTTTTTCTGAGCTTTACTGAGATATAACCAGTGTTCAAACCGACAGTTCATGTGTTCAGTGTGCGCAGTTTTATAAGTTCTGACATACATACCCTTATAAAACCATCGCCAAGTTCAAGGTGATAAATACACCCAGCACCCCAGACGTTTCCCCCACCCGCTACCCCATTCCTGTGGCAGCCGTTGCTCACCTTCCTGCTACTACAGAATAGTTCGCATCTTGTACAGAATTTTACATAAATGGAATCACATGTCCTCTGGCTTGGTGTCTTTCATGTGGTATAATTATTTCAAGATTTGTGTGCTGATAGGTCACGCCCTGTTTCTGAGTGACGTTCTGCGTGCGGATGCGCTTCAGCCTGGTTCACGCTCAGCTGCTGACAGGCTTTGTCTCCACACTGGGGCTGCTACAAGGTGCTGTGTCTGTTTCTCTTGGATAAATAGAAGGGGAATGGCTGGTCACACGGCCAATAAATGTGTAACTCTTTAAGAAACGGCCAGCCTGTGTTGCACGGCGCTGCCCCAGCCCGCATTCCTGCAGCCGGGTGTGCGTCCTGCTCCCCCACACGCCCCGGCTCCAGGACGGTCGGTCCTTCCCATTCGGAACTTTCTGGCAGGTGTGCAGGGGCGTCTCGCTGTGGATTGGGTTTGCGTGTCCTGTGACCCAGGAGTGCTCACTGGCCATCTGCGTGTCTTCTGTGTGACTCCGGAGCTAGAAAGTGGTGGGCAGCGTGTCCGGGGTGGGGGCGCCCGCTCTCCTTGACCCCTCCCCTCTCCGGCCTCCCTCCCTCCCTCTCTGACTCGGGTCCTGTCATGGCACCCTTGTGTGCCGGCTTTGGGACAGGCAGGGTCTGTGTCCCCGGAACCACACTGATAGCTCCCAGAGGGAGCTGCATTCTGGGGCCCTGGAGGACACAGGGCCCTGGGGGAGGGAGTGGACTCCGGATTCTGGGACGTCCCAGCAGCCCTGCTCCCCGCTCCAGGGCTCCCCATGTCCTCCAGCCCCTTGGCTGAAGGAGGTCCGCCTGTTGCTCTCCCTCAAGAAGCTGGCCCTGCTGAAGCGGCCTGGGGTTGGTCTGGCACAGCAACAGGCCAGCCGTGCCCATGGGTGGCACTAGGCTGAAAGCAGAGCCGGGCAGGGGGCCAGTCCTGCCCACAGAGAGACACAGGCTGCAGGCTGCTCAGGGCCCTTTCCAGGGCGAAGCAGACTGGGGGTGCCCGTGACCACAGCTCCTAAAGGGAGCCAGCAGCCCTCTCCTGGGGTCAGGGCCACCCGGGGGGGTGCCGGGGCCTGAAATTGCACCCTTAGATATTTGAAGTAAATGTTCTAAAAACCTCTTCATCAAGGGCAGGAGCTCTCCAGGCCCCTCGCGCACCCCGCAAGACCCGAGGCGGGAAGGCTTCGGAGGGCCGGGCAGGGCGGCTGAGCACAGCACCCACCGGACCGTTTTCACTCGGGGCTCTTCCTGCCATGAGCGACGGGGGTCCCCGCACACCCCTCAGCGGAACCGTGAAGCTGCCGTTTCCATAGATCAGAAGACAGTCAGGTGGCGGCAGCTCAGGAGGTCCGCTCCGACAGCTGAGATTTCATTGGCTGCGGGTGCCTGAACGACTAGGGGGGCGCTCCCCCAGGCACGGGGCCGGATGCAGAGGCCCCCAGGCTGCCCGCCGCTCCCTCCCTCTGTGTCTCTGCGCTCTCTGTCTCTGCACTGATCTGTGTTTGTGTGTGTCTCTCTGTCTCTGTCCTTATCTCTCTGTGTCTCTGTCCATGTTCACTCACTGCCCTGTCCCTCCCACTGCCAGGGAGCCCCCTCCCTGCTCACATGCCCTCGCAGCATCCCACCCCTCCAAAGCCAAGAGACGGACCCCCCAGGAGACCTGGCGGGAAAACTCAGGCAGGATTCTGATTGGCCTGACCTGGTCACCTGACCGCCCCTGCCCATCACTGTGGCCTGGGAAAGGGGCACTCTGGCTGGCCAGGACTGGGTCGCCTGGGAGTCACGAGCCCCCTGCCTGCCCAGAGGGCGTGTCCTCCCAGACAGTATAGGGAACGCCCTGGGGAAACCCCAGAAAGGAAGGGCCGTGGTTTCCTGCAGACGAGAGTTGGGGATACATGGAACCAGGCCTCCCCAGGGTCCCGTCCAAGTCAGCCCACCATGCACCCACCCAGCGCAGCTCTGGGGCCAGGCAGGGGTCTCCGCCTATGTCAGGCCACTCTGTGCCCCCCACCCATGTAGCTGTGGAACCAGGCAGACCAGACGCCCTGCCACCCCGTGCCTGGAGAGCAGGGCAGAGGATGTCCCTTCAGGGCTGGAGCAGAGGAACACCTGGGCAGCCCAGAGCTCAGGGGCGCCGGGCCGGCTGTCCCCCACCCCCCCATGCCGCCAGCCCAGTCCGAGAGGAGGAATGGGGCCCTGATGCTGGAGAAAGGGCAGGTGGGGCTCAGAGCATCCTCGGGGCAGCAGTACCACGGCAGGCGGAGGCTCTCGGTCACGGTCACCCAGCTGCAGTCCGTACCTGGCCACGCCTCCCAGCCCTCCTGTGACCTGCCGGGGTGTGGTGCCAAGGCTCCAGTTCCAGGAAGGAGGGAGGGGGCTCTCCAGGGAGGGTGGCGCTAGAACCACACCTTGGGGGCCGCTCTGCCAGCTGCCTTGGTTCCTGCAGACCTGCGCTCCACCCAGAGGGACTGCACCTGGCCGCACCTCCCCACCCTTCACCCACTGCCTCTCTGGAAAGAGCAAGGTGCCCTACCCGGAGGAGGTGCTGGGGTCCCTGCTCCCGGGGATCGATGGCCGCCTCCCCTGGCAAACCCATTCTGGGGAAATTCCAGATCTTCCCATCTGGGGGTTCTGCCCAGAAAAAGAAGCTCCCCGGCTCCACAGAGCTTAGTGGGTTTCAGTCGCCTCCAAGAACCATTAAATGTGTTCTTCGGAATGGTTTTTTGCTTTTCTGGGATACTAACTGGAGGCGTCCCCTGCACGGAGGTTTCAGGGTGCCGACAGAGAGCATAGGGCAGGGAAGCTCTGTGTCTTTCATGGCACTGCCTCTCCTGAGCGCACCCCTTGAGCTCACGGCCAGGGGGCCCCCTGGGGGCACAGCTCTTCCTCTGGAGGATGCCCACCTCCAGCACCCCCAGATGCGGGCCCTCCTGTTGGCAGGGGTCCCCCAATGCCTCAGCAGGTACCATCTCCGCTGGGACAGGCGTCCGGCTCCAGCCACGTCCCCTGGCCTCACAGCCCTTTGTGAATGTGCCCCAGCCTGCAGTGCCCCTGAACGGACCCGCTGGACCCAGGACCCTCTCGCTGTGTCTCACTCTGGACCTTCTGTGGCCTGTCCCCTCACTGTGTTTTGGTTTGAATAGCTGGTCCGTGTTGAGCTGCTTAGGTTGGAAATGATACTCAGCGTCATAACCACCCTATACCGAGCAGGGGCTTGGCGCCCGCCCCCGGTGCCTGCCGCCGCAGGAGACACCACAGGCCACACCGTAAGCAGTGGAAACCCGTCTTCTTGCAGTTCTCGAGCCGGAGGGCCCCTTCCCTCCGAGGCTTCTCTCCGGGGCCTGCAGGTAGCCGCCTCTTCCCGAGAACATTCTCTGTGGATGGTGTCTCTCTAAGCGTCCGAACTCCCTCTTCCCATGTGGACACATCGTGTTGAATCAGGGCTCCCATGACAGCTGCTTTTCTCAAAGGGCCAGTCACCAAATGCAGTCGAACCCTTAGGTGCTGGGGGCAGGGCCCCGGCACACGGACTTCAGGGGACATAGCTCAGCACTGCGATTGCAGATGCCCTGCCAGCCACCGTCCCAGCAGTGGCGGCCAAGCGTGTTTGAGGACAGCACCCCGTGAGAGCGGCCGCTTTCATAGCCCCAGAGGCATCCTGCCATGGGTGGAGGGAACTGGCACAGGTGCTCTGGGTGACCGAGGACCTGCCAGCGCCGGCGGTGGGTGGTTTGGTCGCGGTTGACAGTGTGCAGCCGAGCAGGCACCCTTTCTTCTCTCTGTCCAGGTAATTAATGAGGGAATTCAAAGGCTTGAGGCTTTCCCGCTCAGATCAGTTACACAGATTGATGCAGCAAACAGGAAATGGAGGGAGAAGAGGTGGCCAAGTGGCTGTGACAGAGACTGAATGAATCACTTGGTCACAGGTGGGGCGAGGCGCAGTCCCTCAGGAACACCAGCAGTTCCTTCCTCTTTGTCTTTGCCAGCGGCGATCGCGGATCAGGGCGTTGGCCAGCCTGAGTGGACAGCGAGGCTTCATCAGGCTTCCGCGCTGAGGGGGCCGGGGGGCCGGGACAGTCTGCTCAGCCTGGGGGCAGGGGGCGAGCAGCCACTGGCCCGGGACGGCTGGCAGTGTGGCTTTTCCACTCCCTTTCGGGGTCAGCTGCTGTCAATACCGCGAGAGACACGGAGGTAGGGGCGGAAGGCAGGCAAGTGTGGTGTTGTCCGGGTAAGAACACCCTGAAACGGGTGGTGGTGAACATCTTGGGAGGGGCTGGGGGCTTCTCATGGTACCCCTCTTTACTTTCATTTATGTTTGCAATTTTCCATTAAAAAAAGAAACTTAACAATTTTTAAATAATGCCTGCTTCTACTTCCGCTTGTGGCCATGATGGGGAAACAGAGCAGATTTACCATCCATAGGGAACGACCAGATCACAGACAAAGAATAAGTAGCAGTGGGTTTTAAGACGACGCTTTGGGCAGCACCGATGGAAGGCAGGTAGCAGATGAGGAGAGCCTGCAGCGCCCCAGCACCCCGGGCTGAGCACCCTGGGCTGTGGCACAGGGAGCGAGGGGCCCCGCAGAGGGATGCAGCTGAGAGCGCGGCAGCTAGTCGGCAGGACAGAGCGCCAGGAGAAAGCAGCTGCAGAGAGGGCCGCTCAGGCACTCGGCAGAACCCATCGGCGCACACACGAGACCGTCAGAAGCTGGGGAGACTGTCACCCAAAGAATGCGAGAACAGTCTGGGTCTCACGTGGGGCGGAGAGGCTGCCTCTTTCCCCCCACCCAGCTGGGGAAAATACCCCCGTAATTCAGGGAGCACCGGGAGGAGTGCTCAGGGCCGCGCCTCCGTCCTGGAGAACCATGAGCCCCAAACCGATTGTGGCTTCTGGTCCCACCTGCCAAATCTTAAAACCAAGACCTGAAGGAATCAAACTCTTTCCAGATAACTGAGACACACCAAAAACAGAGCTCAAGAGTATTTATAAGAATCCAAAAATACGCAGCATTCAGCAAAGTGAAATTTGCAATGTCTGACATCTATTTAGAAATTCCCAGCCATGCAAAGATTTGGGAAAACACTACCCGTAATGAGGAGAAAAATTAATTAATCAGAACTGTCCAGGGATTGACACAGATGGTAGAATTAGCAGACGAGGGTATTAAAGAATCATTATAACTATATTCGATAGTTTAAAATATATAAATCATTATAAGTATATTCCGTAGTTTAATAGACACATAGACAATACATTTTAAAACTCACTGAAATGAATGCCTAAAAATGGTAAAGATGACAAATTTTGTTGTGTGTATTTAACCACAATTAAATTTTTTTTTAACTAAAATTAAACTTCCAGGGATGAAAACTACAATGTCTGAGGTGGAAAATACACAGGATGGGATTAATGATAGATCAGACCTGGCAGAGGAAAGAAAGGGGAGCTTGAAGTAGCATCAGGAACCTATCCCAAAGGAAACAGAGAGGGAAAAGGTGATTAGCATTTTTTAAATTTTAAAAAGGGGTGTCAGTGAGACAAGACAATGTCAGGCAGTGTAATATGTAAGGATGAGTCCCTTAAACGGAGGTGGTCGTGGTGGGGAGAAAGAGAAATAATGTTTGAAGAAATAATGATGGAAAGTTTTCCAAACTTGAAGTAAACTACGAACTCACAGACCCAAGAAGCTTAGTGAACCCCAAAAGCCAGACACACTGGAGAGAAGAAAATAGTCAACACACAGAGTTTTCAAATTGCTCAAAACCAGTGATAAAGGTAAAATCTTAAGCCTTGGGTGGAGCAGGGTGGGGGGTGAGGAGACACATTACATGCAAAGATCAGAAACAAGGAGCACAGCAGATACGCTGTCAGAAATAATGCAAGTGAGAAAATGGGAGGAAAGTCTTTAAAAGTATGAAAGGAAGAAAATTCAGAGTTATCTTTTAAAACAAAGACTTCTTCAAAAGGCAAAAGCTGTAATACTTCGTCACCAGTGACCATCTGTAAGAAATGTTCAAGGGCATCTTTCAGGTAAAAGAGAATGGAAATGCTCAGAGGAATGAAGGGTACCAGAAGTGGTAACTGCATGAATATGTGAAGAAATTTTCTTACTTCTTATATCCCTTTAAAAGTCATTGACTCTAAACAGAAATAATAACAGTGTAGTTTGGGGATCGTAACACATGGAAAGGTGATGTGTACGCTAACAGCCCACGTCTGGAAGGAGAGAAATGAAAGGGCAGGTGACCCTTGAACAGCATGGGGCTTCGGGACACCAACCTCCCCTGCAGTCGAAAATCTGCATCTGACTTTTGACTCCTCAAAAACTGCTACTAGTAACTTACTGTTGACCAGAAGCCTTACTGATAACATAAGCAATTAACACACATTTTGTATTACATATACTGTTTACTGTATTCTCACAATAAAGTAAGCTAAAGAAAATTTTTTTCAATTTATTGCAAATCTCCAAAAATTTTCCCAATATATTAATTGAAAAAAATTCACGTGTAAGCGGACACACACAGTTCAAAGCCATGTTGTTGAAAGGTCGTTGTATACTGTTGTAAGGTTCTTATACGGTATGAGAAGTTATAGACCATTACTGGAATGTAAGTTAAGGATATATATGCTATAAACCCTAAAGCACCTACTAAAATAACAAAGAACTAGAGCTAATAAGTTGACAAGGGAGATAAAAATGGAATCACTAAAAACCCCAAAGAAGGCAGAAAAAGAGGGGAGAGGGAATAAAATATAGTAGGACAAGCAAAAAATAAATGGAAAGAAGTTAAGAGTTAAACTTAACTGTATCAATAATCATATTAAATGTAAATGGCATAACCACCCCCAATTAAAAGGCATCAAGTTGGATGAAAAAGCAAGATGCTTCCTCAGGAGCATACTTTAATTATAAAAACACAAATATGTTAAAAGTAAGAGGGTGGAAAGGATTTACCACGTTAGCACTAATTAAAATAAAACTGAAATGGCTACATTAGCATCAGAGTGGATTTCAGAGCCAAGAATGTTAACAGAGTTAAGGTCATTTTATGATAAAAGGTTCAGAAGGAAATAAGAATCCTAAATATTTGTGCACCTAATAAACAGAGCTTGAAAATACTTGAAGCAAAAACTGAGAGACCTGAAAGGAGAAATAGACAAATCCACAATTATAATCAAACTTCAACATCCCTCTTTCAATAACTGAGGGAACAAGTGGGATATAGAAAATCTGAGCAACACCGTCAGCCCAGTTGACCTAATTGGCATTTATAGAAAACTCTATGCTTTCTTTTCAAATGTATTTGGAACATTTATCAAGAAAAGCCATATTCTCGTTCATAAAGTAAATGCTCATAAACTCGAAATTATTCAAGTCATACAAATGTGTTCTCTAATGACAGTGGAGTCAGGAATCCATAAGAGAAACATCACTGGAAAATTCCCAAATGTTTGGAAACTAAATAATATTGCCCTAACTACTGCATGGATTAAAGTAGAAATGAAAGGGGAAATTAGGAAGTGTTTGAGCTGAATAAAAATGAACACACAGCATATCAACATGCGTAAGGTGCCATTAAAGCCAGTCCTTAAGGGGAATTTATAGCACTAAATGCCTCTGTTAGAAAAGGAAGCGCTCAAATCAGTGACCTCAGCTCCCACTCTTAGATGCTAAAAAGAAAAGAGCAAATTAAACCCAAAGTAGGCAGAAAACAGGAAATAAGATCATAGCAGCTGATGAAATAAATAGAAAAAAAATGTTACGGAAAAATGATGACACCAAAGGTGGTTCTTTGAGAACATCAATAAAGTTGATAAGCCTCCAGCCAGGCTAACTCAAAAAAAAAAAAAAAAAAAGGCACAATCGGCCAGTAACAGATGAGAGTGGGGACTGAGCACAGATCCTTTCTCTGTTAAGGAGCCTTTGCACTCAGGTAAAAACCAGTTCACACGGGCGTAGGGGTCGAGTCCGGCCCATTCTGCTGTCATCTGTCCGTCTGTCTCTGTACCACTGTCTTGGTTGCTGCCTCTCTCGAATAAATCTTGAAATCAGGTTGTTTCAATCCGTTGACTTTGATTGTCTTTTTCAAAAATTTTTTGGCTAGTCTGCGTATTTTGCATTTCCATACGAATTTATCAGGTCATCAGGTTCTATAAAAAGCCTTCTGGGATTGTACTGACTCCATAGGTCAGGTGGTGGGAAATCGTCACCTTAGCAGGACAACTTTGAGTCCCCCCTACACGGTCATGGGACGGCTCCCCAGGGTTAGGTCTTCTCCCAACAGGGACTTCAAGTTTTTACAGTGCAGGTCTTGCAAATCTTTTGCCAGATTTATCCCATCCCGCACCATTTCATATTTTTGGAAGATACTGTAAAGGGATTTTAAAATTTGTGATTTTACAGAATTACAACTCTGTAATTACAACGCAATGGATGGGATCCTTGCGTGAGACCAGTGCTCCCGCAAGGATCCCATCCATTCAGTTCACTGGGCGTGCGGCTGGGTGTGAACGCCCCACAGGGGACGGGCGGCCCAAGGCGGGGCGCGAGAAGGGCCAGCCTGTCTCAAGCACGTTCTTTTTTTATGTCTGATTATCTCCCCTTTGGGCAGAAGTGGGTGGCCAGTAGGTGACATTTTGGGGAGAGGTTACGTTGGCATATCTGTGGAGGACGAGCCATCAGTTCTGTTGAAACATTAAATACAAATGTCATCTGAACCAGCCTTTGCACATCTCGGACTTACCTGCAGCTCTGCTCCCTCAGATGCAAACTCATGGAAACAACCCATGCGTCCCCAGGAAGGTGTTAGTCAAAACCTGGGGTGTCCATGCAGGGGTGTGCAGGGCTGCTGCTTGAAAGATGAGGAGGCTCTGGTGTCCTGCCAGGGATGATTTCCTAAGCAAACGATTTTAAGTAGAGAAAGGAAGGCACAGAGACACGTGTCAGGCGGCAACTTGCTGGAAGGAAAAGGTGTGGTGTGTGGGAATGCTCTATTTTCTGCACAATTTTTCTGTAAACTTAAAAGTGATCTAAAAAATAGAGTCTGAAATTTAAGGAAAAAAGCAAGGTGTGTGTGTGCGCTCACCTGCACCTCTACACTGAGATGCGCAGACACTCGGGGGGCCGAGCTCATAGGGGAGGTTGCCTGCCTGTGTTCACGTCTTCCTGTGTCTCCGTGTCTGTCTGTCTTCCACTCGGGCCAGCGGCTGGAAGTCAGCGTTTCATCCGGCTTGCTTGCCCCGTGCCTAGCATAGAACCCAGCTCTCTGCAGAAGTGGAGGGGTCTCCACGAGGGAGGCTGTGGACCAAGGCACACACTGAGTGCCCAGCCTGGGCTAGATGCTTTCTGGAATGTTCTCCTGCATGCACCTCGCAGTCCTTGAAGGGACAGTGATGCTGTCCACCTGTTTCAGATGAGGGGACTGAGGCACAGAGAGGGTGAGTCACTTGTATAAGGCTGCCCAGCTGAGGGTGGCAGAGCCAAGATTTTTTAACCTGAGCTTTGAACCCCTGCCCAGGCAGCTTCTTTACAGCGGAGACAGGCACCTGCCAGGCTGCCCAGGGCAGGGGTACAGATGAGCCTGCGGCTGGCTCCAAGGCACAGACTGCCATTCCCACCCGCCAGAAGCCCCTGTGCCGCCGTGCAGAGGTCAGGGACGAGCCCCCCGGGGCACTGAGCCAGCACGGCCAGGCGTGCAGTGAGGGGCTGCTCCCTGCCCAGCTCTGGGGGCAGAGTGCCTCTCCACAAACCCCAGGAAGGCTGGGCTCTCTTGCCGGCAGCCATGGCCCTGCACTGTGAGTGCCAGAGAGTGGACCTGGGCTTCGCCTCCCATTTCCTAGCTCCATGTGGCATTTCTTTGCTTAAAGGACGAAGGATGGTAAGAGTTTCTGGTGGCATTTATTCTCACTTGGTATTTAATGTATTTGCCAAGACTGTCATTTTGAAGGGGGAACTTGTTCAAACAGGAGCAGTGACTCAGACCCTGGCTTGGCACCCTTGTCCACCAGCTTCCGTCCCAGCCGTGGGAGTGTGCGCTGGGGTCACCGCCCCCTCCGCCCAGCCTGGGGGCTGCTGGGTCCAGGGCCGGCGCTGCTTGCCCACCTGGGCATCTCCAGGCCCAGCTCCCTGGGAGTCCTAGGGAGCTCAGCACCAGGTGGGCGCCTGCCCTGGGTGGGCTGGGCTGAGTGGGGCTGTCTGCTTGCTTTGCTGGTCTGCGAGCACTGGGCGGGCCAAGCACATGGAGCTCTCAGGGCCTTCTGGTCACCACCTGCCCCACCCACCACATGCTACTGGCCTGACCTCTTCTCCCTAGAGAGCTCATGGGCACCGTGAGCCCCCAGGGCCAGTGGAACCCCTGCAGCGTGAGCGCCTCCTCTCAGGACGAAGAGCAGGGACTCCAGGGCCCGCCTGGGTCTCACTGTTACCAGGACTCTCACCAGACAGCACCTTGCTGTTTGTCTGTAATTCATGTGAGTCCGAGGCCAGCTGAGCGCTCCATCCCCGCCCTTCGGGGACACCTGCATGGGGGCGGCACTCAGCACGCAGGGGCGAAGGAGCGGACGGGCAGAGCTTTGAGGGCCACACCTGCTATGTGACCAGCACCTGAGATAGGGCAGCTGTGGGTGCGCGTGTGTCTGCAGCGGTGCCGAGACACTCACGGCTGTGGCTTTGTAAGGTGAGTGTTCATGCAGCTTTATTTATTTTTGCCAAAACCTGGAAGCAGCCAAGGTGTCCTTCAGACAAACGGTAGTACATCCATTCAGTAGAATAGTGTAGAGTGATACAAGCAAACGAGCCATCCGGCCAGGAGAAGACAAGGGGGAACTGTTAGGGCACACGACGAAGTGGAAGACGCGGCCTGGGAAAGCTGTGCGCCGCGAGCCCGACGCTGACCCTCTGCGCGGTGCAGGGTCGTGGCGGCCAGGGCTGGGGTTTGGAGGGCAGCAGGTGAGCAGGTGGAGCCCAGGGTTTTTAGGGCGGGGAATCTATTCTGTGTGATGCTGTGAGGGTGGGCACAGGGCATTACACACTTGTCACGACCCATAGAAGATACGATACAAAGTATGGACCCTGTAAACTGTGGACTTTAGGCACAATAATGTGTCAGTATTGGTCCATCCGCTGTGACCCATGTGAGGGGTTAATGATGGGGAGCAGGGGGTTGTGGGAACTCACTGGACTCTGCCCGATTGTTCTATAAACCTAGAAATGTTGCAGAATATAAAGTCAATTACAATATGATCAGGCCATGCCCCCCATTCTTACGCGTGGCAGACAGCGGGATTCTCAGGGAACCTGTCAGCCAGTGAGGGCAGAAGGGAAGCGGCCCCAGAGCCCTCTGTAGAGCTCCCCGGGGAGCGCTCCCCCGAGTGCGTCAGGGACCTGCTCCGTCCGAGGGAGGACCCCCCTCAGTCCCATCAGAGCCGAGGTTCCGGGACAAGCGGGGTGTCCCCGCAGGGACTGGCACATCAGAGAGGTGCATGGGATTCTGCTCCAAGGGCTGCAGGGCGGGGGTGCAAGGGCGTTTTCTCCTCCCTGTGCGGCTCTGGGGGTGCGGGGGTGCTCGCAGACCCAGGGGTTCCCGGCACACACACAGGCTGCTGATGGCATCTGCTTCCTGCCCAAAGAGAAGTCACCTTGTGGCTGTCATCCACGTTGGGGACTTCATGCCCCAGTGGCCCCAGGCTGTTTCAGGTTCACCTTCACAACTTTGTTCAAATTGCAACTTCCCTACCTCACACTGGCTTGTGGTCCACCAGGCCCCCCGCCTCTTCTTCAGCACATGGCTCAACACCACTGCCCGGGCAGTTGCCCGTGTGCCTGAGCTCTGGTCACAGAATGGTAGCGTGGCTTGTTGTAAACCTCCACGAGCCACCCGCACACCCTCCAGCCAACCAGCTCATGCATGCAGCTGGGCCCCAGACCCAGAAGCTCTGTGCTGGAAATGGCAGCACCTGGGCCCCGAATCACCGCTGGGGAGCTGCCACTTCTCAGGACCTGGTCTGGATGAAAAACAACTTCTGAAGTGACACCTCATCCCATGGTGGGCGCTGGTCTTGGTGGTCGGTGTTAACAGCGCAGGGGCACGTTGTACATCTGACTGAGCCCCACGCCGCCCCGATAATCACTCGGGACCCAAGAGCAGACACAGAAGGAACCTTACATCGTTCAGTTCGGCCCACTCATTTCTGCAGGGAGGGGGCGTGTCTTGCCAAGCTCACAGAGCCGTCTGTGCATGGCCGTGGGTCCTGACGCCGTTCACTGCCCCTCCCCGCACATGGCATGGGCACGGCCCCCTGCAGCGAGGGAATCAGCAGAGGAGCTGGGGTGAGCAGTTGGGACGAGACAGGGAATTGTCGGGGATCGTCAGGGACTCAGCTGTGTCCCCCAGACTCCTGGTCTGAAGCCCGAATCCAAAAGAACTCCAAATGGAGCCGTATTTGGGGCCTTTCAGGAGGTGGTTGAGGTGGATGAGGCCACTGGGGTAGGCCCTGACCCCCTGTGACTGTTGTCTGGTAGAAAGAGGTCAGGGCACAGACACACACAGAGGGACTGTCACGTGAGGACACAGAGAGAGGACGGCGTCCACATGCCCAGGAGAGGCTCAGGGGCCCAGGGCCTGCCCACCCCTGGGTCTCAGCCTTCCAGCCCCAGGCCTGGGAGACAATATATTTCTGCCAGTTAAGCTGCCCCGTCTGTGGCACTTTTCATGGCAGCCTGAGCAACTGCATACAGAGATTTTGAAATCTGGTCCAGGCAAATGTCGGGGGGACCCCAGATCATCCTGTCTTAAAGCCCATGGGTAACAGGAAGGCACCCCAGTCCAGCTGACTTGGCTGGCCCCTGCTGGTCGCGCATTACAGGCAGCACCCCTTCCCTGGCCACTCGGAGAGCCTGTGGGCCATGCGTGGAGGTACTGCCCCGTGAGGAGCCCTGGTGGCTGTCCAGGGTGGCCCACCATTTGCCCAGGTGGAAGGTGGCAGCCTGCCTTCTCCAGGACGAGATCAGCACCTCCGACTCGAGGCAGCTCATCTGCTTTGAGAGTTAATCGTTTGCTTTGGGTATTAATTTTTCAGTTGTTGCCTTCGGTTGAAGCACTCGATAAATTACTCATCATGATGTGGGACATGCAGGAGCTAAATTGAGCTGTGAATCTCCCAGGCTTGGTGATAAAGCCTGAACCCCAGCCCACATGCCCTCCAGGCAGGGCCCGCGCGCTCCATGCTGGGAGGTCGGCAGGTCCACGATGCCTTCTTGGGGCTGCCCTGGGCCAGAACCAGAGCATCTCCTGAGGCTGGGCCTGGCCCAGAGACTCTGCCCGCAGGTGCACCGCGCTCCCTCCTCCGGGAAGGGCCACCCACACCCACTCGCGCACGCGCCTGGTCTCCGTGAGCAGCTGCGCCCAGAACGGCCCTCGGTCCCCGCCCCTCCCTCCACCCCCGCCTCTCCCCAACTCTCCCACCCACAGCTCGGCCAGGCCCCATGGTGCTTCAGAGCCCGAGCCAGGGCCACCTCCTTGGAGGAGCTCACACACCATTGGCTCCCGTGCATGCAGTGGGAAGGCGCCCAGCACAGGTGTGGTGAACGGAGGGCCCCAGCCTCCAGGTAGCACAGACTCGGGGTCCCCAGGCCAACACTTCTATCTGTTCTCGTTCTTAGCAGGAGAGCTCGGAGTCCAGCACTCCGCAGGGACTTAGCCTCCCCCATTCCAAGGGCCAGGCAGCCAGCAAAGATGATGTGGCCCCGTGGTCAGCAGGTAGCACCTCTCTGATGGCATGTGTCCATCTTAGTGTCGTCTGCCAACATGTAACTAGTGTGTCTTCAGAGAACTTGGGCTCTGTGCTGCCGCCGAGGTTGGAGGTGGCATCTGAGCGCAGAACCACCTCGGGTCACTCTAAGGAGACAAGGAGAGATATGGAACCCGAGTGATGGGGCAGAATCACGATGGTGGCACCCAAATGCTGAAGGCTGGGAAACCACACTGTGGAAATGTGTCAAAACCCAGACATTCGGGGCAAAAATCAGGTACAACATGCTGGATGAGCCATCATTTCCTGAAATTTTTTTGTCCATGAACTTAAAATAAGAGGTCCTGCTCCTCCTATCCCATCTGTATTCCTGGGTCAGACTGGCCGTCTCGTCAGGGGAGGGGGTGCCGAGGATGGCAAAGGGCTCAGGTTAGGGAGCCGGGCGGGGGCAGGCGGGGTGCTGGGCAAGGCCATGCACCCCAAACTGCCAGGGAGGAAAGAGGTAGTGGGCCCTGCTCCGGGCCCCAGGACAGAACTTCCCAGGTTGCAGACAAAGAAAAGGGAAGCTTTCCTTTCTTGTTTTCTCCAAGAACGTCGATTTGGCAAACCCCAGAGCCAGGAGAGGGCAAAACCCCAACCCAGCAGCCTCACCAGTGTCTGGCGAAAGCCCCGGGAGACAAGGTGTTCAGAGGCATGAGGTCTGCTTGGGGTGGCAGGCGGAGGGGCTGGCACTCTGGCCTCTTTCCCCAATCTGCCCCAGGCCCCTGCCCCCTCCTGGGGTCCTGTGCGACCCCCAAGGGCAGAATTTGTCACAAGCAGTGTGATTGTGTGCGCACCTGTCTTCTCATGGGGCCAAGTGAGAGACCCGCCCTCACTCATCGGTCAACCCCACAGGTTCTCCCTGGGTGCCCGATCCATTAGGGCCGGTACCCAGGGGCACTGATGCCAGGGCTCCCATTTCCACCCCCCCAGGCCATCCTGGTACCCACTCGCCCAAGGCCAGTATTCTGAGCACTGGGCCAGCCGGGTTGCAGGGAGCCGAAGGTTTGGTGCTGAGGCCGAATCCACCACACCTGCTGCCCCAGAGTGGCCAGAAGAGCACCCCAGAGCCCTGGTGCGGCCCACAGGCACCTCTCTGGGGTCCGTTCTGGCTGGCAGGACTCGTCAGGCTGTGCTCAGGGCTCCTCGTGCCCATCCTGGCACCTGAGTCCATGAGGGGTGGGGTGGGGGGTACACAGCACCCAGACCGACCCCCAACACCCTGCAGCCCGGGACACCAGCCACAGAGCCACCCCCGGCGGTACCCTGCCCTGCCGTGATGTCAGCCCCTCCGGGACCCCCTGGAGAAGTGGTGCGGCCGGAGACCCTTGTCCCAGGAGGGGGGCCGGAGCAGGCGCCTCCAGCACAGCTGGCCTCAGTGCAGGCGCCACCATCCCCCCGGGGGCCACCGGCTCAGGGCCATCCCCAGGCAGCCGGGGCAGAGCTCTCCAGCCTTTAGCGAATGCTCTCTTTCCCATCACCCCTGCCCGCCTCTCCACTCCTTACCAGGACAGGAGCCGTCCCCGCAGCCAAGATTGTGACTTTATGAACTTACATCCCAGGGTCTCAGTGGGCAGATTGCCGACATGGTCTTACAGATATAACCTGCGGCACCATTTGGAGGTGGCAAGCTTTGCTGTTACTGGCCCAGAGGTGGACCAGGGCCTCTAGGTCTTTGCAAACCCACACCTGTTGGGAAGCCTGGATATCAAACTGCTGTGAGAATAGCACTTAAAATACGGTCTGTCCTTGGCTCGTATGTGTTGTTGTTAACTGTCCATGGAAAGGCAGCACCTTCCAAAGGCATGATTTTCTAGGGGATCCCTCCCCATCAGCGCTGAGAATGCCCTCTAGCCCTCCCTGGCTTCATGAAGCCATCCCAGCTCAGGGAAAGCCCTGCGCTGGGCCCCACAGCCCCAGAGTCCTGTGCAGGCCCCTCACCCCCGACCAGTAACCTCAGGCAGATGGCATCCCCGCTGTGCTGCGGCTCCCAAGAGGGACCAAGGGCCCCACCGCGCTGCCCTGAGCACCCAGGGAGACAGCAGCCATGAACTTGGTTTGAGATGTTTGCAAGGACCTTCCTGTGGCCTGACATCCATCACCGCCAGGAGGGGTACCTTTCTGGACCAGCAAGTCCCCAGTGTTCAGGCGCACACGTGAGGGGGCGAGCGTGACTGTGGGCTTGGTGTGAGAGAACCTGAGTGGATAAGGGCTACAGACTCCAGCACTCAGGACCACTGCCCGAGAGCCACCATGCCCGCGCCATGATGGGTGCCTTAAAGTGGGTAAGAGGCCGGTTTACTGCGCTGGGCAGTAGAGGCGCGAGAGGCCTCATGGTTTGAAGTCCACGGTAGGCGTTTCCGTCAGGTGGCTGGGAGCCCGCCAGCATGTTTGGAAGCAAGACTGACTGCATGGCGGCTCTGCCAGGCACTTGTCCCCAGGGGCTGCTGTAACAACGCGCCACCAGCTGGGTGACTAGAAGCACAGAAACTTCACGCTCTCGCAGTCCGGAGGCTGCGATTCCTGAATCGGGGGTGGGCAGGGCCCTGCTCCTCTAGACGCTCTGGGGATGGTCCTCCCTTGTCCCGAGCAGGTTCTGGTGACCCCACGCGTCCTCTGCCTGTCTTCACCTGGCTTCCCCCCACGTGTGTCCAGGTCTCCTTTCTCCTCTAAGGCACCCCATGGGTAGGGCGTACCCTCCTGGCTTCATTGACTTAACTGCGTCTGGAAGACCCCACTTCCAAATAAGGTCATGTCCACAGGTTCCAGGGGTTAGGACATGGACATATCCTTTTGGGGGTGGCACCATTTACCCCAGAGTGACCCATGGCCCCAGCACCAGAGGTACAGCATTGGCATAGCTCTCCTGCAGGCCGCGCTGAGCTACTGCGGACAGGGCAAGCCAGAGTCCACTCCCGCCTCAGGAGCCCAGCGGGCAGAGGTGCGCAGGCTCTGAGCGGCCTCCCGCCAAGCACCAGGAGGGCAAGAGCACGGAGTTGGTGGAAGGAGGGGGCTGGGCAGTCCCGGAGGCAGAGACCCCGCCCACACCTGGAAGTGGGGGTCAGCGATCAGCTGCTAGAAATGGGTGCAGGTACCCATCTGTGTCGAAGGCTTCCGTCAAGAAGGATGTAGTTAAGGTAGAAAATCTGAGCAGCAACCTCAGACAGGGGAGCCCAAGCAACGAGGGCAGCTTCAGACCAGGGGGTGCCCAGTGTTGGGACCCGGCCCACCCAGGAAGCTGGGAATCCCCACCTGCCATCCGTGGCTGGGAGCGAGGCCCGATTGGACAGGGCCTCCCGGATGCCCGGCCAGGGCTGCCCACATAGTGCTGGCTTGAGGGGACCGGGCCCTGCGAGGGGCGCTGCCACGTGAGCTCTACCACTCTGCGCTGCAGGGGCGCTGGGCCTGGGGGCTGGTTCTGCCCAGTGGGTGGCTCCCAGGGGTCTGGGGAGTCTCCTTCCCGCAGGGCCCCTCCATTGACAGCTATGTGACTGGGCCTACTGCTCCCCCATTTGTTTCTTGCTTCAGAAATGTCACCCCAGCTCCCTCCTTCAGTCCCAGTTCAATGCTGGCCAGAGCCAGGACGCTGATCCTGGTATGGGACAGGGAAGCCACCTCCTTAGCAGCCCAGGGCCAGGGCAGCTCCCCCAGAGCCCCAAGCAAGCTGTCCGCCGTGACCTCACCCATCCCGACCTGGCACGAGAAGCCCCATATGCAATCCAGAGGTGCCCGGGTGGCGGCTCTGTCCCGCCGAGTGTGCTGGGCCCTCTCCCTTGGAACAAACCCCGGCAGTGACTGGTCTGGCCCATCCTTGTCCTCTATGCTGTCCCCCATCTGCCGACCACCCACAGGATGAGGTCTCAGGCTCCTCGTCCACCAGCCTCCGCCAGACCTTGTTGCCCCACTCCCCGTTTCTGGCCCCCACTCAGATTGCCTGTCCTGCACCCCCGGCCCGGCGAGGCTCACCTCTCCAGTGCCCACCGCTCCCTGCTGTGCCTGTATCACCTTCCCCCGGCCCTAGGCCACCTGGGCACACATCTCATCTGGGTGCCCCCAGTATGAAGCTGCAGGTCCCTCCCCAGCCAGCTGGCACTCACTCCGCAAGCATGGTCCGTATGGTGTGCCCAGGCCCAGCTGCGCCAGCCGCATCCTGGGGGCTGCAGAGAAGGGAAGTGTGTCCATACTAGGCCATGGCTTGGTTTTCCCAGAGGGAGGGAGAAACAGGAGAGATGGACATGGGACAGACTGGTTTGTCCCCGCTTGTGTGTCATGTCCCCTGCCTGTCCCAGGACTGGGCTTCCTCTCCTGGCTGAGTTGAGGAGAAGGCCCAGCCTTCCTGAAGAACTGGGTTTATTAGTGACCCTCTGGCTCCTCGTGGGGGCTGTCAGTGCCACGAGGTAAGCGAGTAGGACCCAGCAGCCTAGGCTCATGGACCCTCTGGTTGAACAATACTTTATTTACCAAGTTTATCAGTTAGGGACTGCGTTCCACTTTAAAGATAACTGAAGTAAACAGCAGTTTTAAAACAAATTGGGGGTTATTTAATCCTTAAATCTAGAGGTCAGTAGTTGCAGGCATTTGTGCAATGGGTCAAGATCCAACGGCCTAAATTCTCCTCACTGTCACAAGATGGCTGCTGAAGGCCCAGCATCAGCATCCACATTCCAGGCAAGGCCAAAGGAAGTGACAGACTGTCACCTATATTAGAAAAGCCAAACTTGCCTAGAAATTCCCAGCTGATTTGCACCTAGAACTGTGCTGCAGGCCTCCTCAGTTTCGGAGCTCCTCAGCTGGGGTACAGCCCAGAGCGGTGCTTCAAAGCACTCAGCAAACACTTGTCTGTCTCCTTGGGCTAGAAAGCTTCCTCTCCTCTGGTCCCCCAACACCCGAAGTCAGAGCCAAACTGGGGGTGCCTGATTCCCATGCGACACCGAGAAGCCTCAGCAGGCCCAAGCCCCAAGTGTAAATGGGGGAAACTGGACTTGGGGACCCGCTCAGGCAGTGAGTCCTTGTTGGGTCCACCAGACACACAGGCTCCAGGCCCCCAGAAGGTGGCAGCTGAGCGCCACGGGAAGGCTCAGCCGGCCTGGGTGGGGACAGCCCCAGGGCCACACGACAGCATGTGGCCCCAGCCCCCCCAGCCCGCACGCTGACGCGCCTCCTGTGCTATTTCAGGCCAAGCCTCATGCTCAGCGCGGTCCGACAGACTCGAACTTTAACAGAAGAGGAGACATGACAAGCCTCTCCCCGCCGTCCGCAGCCGGTCCAGCCCCCCGGCTTCCGGCCACGTGGCGCTCCCGCCTGAAGCGGCAGAGGCAGCGGGGGGCTGGGAGGCCCCCTGGGCTGATGTCCTCCTCCAGTGTGGGTGGGCTTCGGCTCTGCAGCGGGCCCGGGAGGGTAGCTGTGACGTCTGATGCCTGGTCCCGGGGGTGCTGGGCATGGCCTCGTGGCCCAGGAGGGAGCGCTGGGTGTCTGCCGGTCGGGCCCAGCCTCATTCTGGTCCACACCTCACACCTCTTTCCTTGGGTCCCTGGCAGATATCCATGCCCTTTCCTGGCTTTGTAGGGCCTGAGGTCCCTGCCCGTCCTTCTCAGGCACCCAAGCCCGCCCATGTCACGGCCCTGCTCCCTGCTGGCAGGTAGACCTGGGCTGCCAGCCTGGATCCCCCACTCCAAGAGCTCAGGGACCCCCACAGCCCCGCTGGATGGACCGCCTTGCTGCAGAGCTGGCCGTCCTCATGCTGAACCGCGTGCCTCTCAAGGCAGGAGACTGCACGTTGCCCAGGATTGAGCACAGTCCTTGACCTAACAGGTGGCCTGCCAGACATCAGAGGGACGGAAGGGTGGAAGGAGGGGTGGGCGGGTGGATGGAAGAAAGATGGGCAGGTAGCTGAAAGAGGGTAGGTGGAGGGGTAGAAGAACAGAAGGGCAGGTGGGTGAGTGGGTGGGTAGGTGTATGGACAGACAGAATGAAGGGTGGAAGGATGGGTGGGCAGACAGGCGGATGGGTGCTTGGGGAGACAGATGAATGGACTGACAGGTAATGGGGGAAGGGGGAGGGAGGGAGAGCCTTTGTAGGAACTTCCTGCGGCCGGGAGCCTCACTGCGCGCTGCCCTGGGGGGCTGCCCTGGGGGCCTGCCCTGCTCAGCACAGCCAGGAAGATGGTGAGAGGGCTGAGGTGCCCATCTGTGTGCGGCCCTGCAGGAGCAGTGACATGTCAGTCAGTCTTGCTTGACATGTCAGAGCCACAGTCACGGATTCAGGACTGCCCAGCCGTCTTAGGACACTGCCCGTCTCTCACCCAGCTGACGTTTGTCGGCGCAGTGAGGCAAGCCCGGGCCCCCGAGCGATGGGCGGATCCGTGGAGGCCGAGGAGGCAGACCAGGGGCTGCCCGGGCAGGGTTCCCTCGGGGGGCAACGAAGATGCTTGGAACTGGCGTTGTGGATGTACTAAATGCCACTGAGCCGTGCACTTTAAAAGGGTGACTTTTACATTACGTGAACTTCTCAATTTTTTGAAAGAATATGCGAACCAAAAAAGGCTATGGGAACAGGGAGACGCCAGTGTGGCTGCAACAGAGAATGCCAGGCGAGTGGGCAGCCGGCGGGCCTGTCCCGTGGGCCTCGGGCCTGGGCAAGCAGCTGCGGGAGGTCGGAGTGGCCTGCTGAGGTCTGGTTCTGCGGCTCCCCCAGCCTCGGGGGACACTGGCCTCGGGACCAGAGGCTCCTCCCTGCAGGGTCCCCCCAGCCCGCCTGTCCTATCCGATGCCGGCTCGCTGACCGGACCCTGGAAGGCTGCTCTCACGGCCACCCTGGCTCCCACCCAGCGCAGGCCGTCCGGGGCCACATGCTGGGGCCGAAAGTGGGTGGGTGCCAGCGCCCGTCCCCCAGGAGGCTCCACAGCTGATACCCACTCTGCAGCCCGAAAATGCCCCCTCCTGCCACCTAACGGAGGCAGCCCGGTTTGGGGGGCTTGAATCACGTGTAACAGCCCAGAACGCACCTCCCACTACTTGTCATGTCAGCTCCCCTTACTCCTCTCCCTTCTTCATCTCCTCCTCTGGGGACCCCTCAGGGCGCGGCAGGAGAGCACGTCTGAGGCCGGGACCCTCAGGGGCCTCTCCCAGCGCCCCTGAGGAAGGACCCGGCCAGGGCAGGAACATGAGCTGTGTGTGCACCCTTGGGGCCCTGGCGTCTGTCCTGTGCTTCTCAGTTTGTGAAGCACGTGCCCAAATTAACCATTTTAGAGTAAAGGATTTGGTGGCATTTAGTACATTCGCAGTGTCATGCAGCTGCCACCTCTGCCCAGTTCCAGAACTTTCTCATCACCCCAGAAGGAATGTGACGCCATCACCCGTCCCCCGCCATCGTCCCACTGCCCCGGATCTGCCGTCTGTCTCTGTGGATGTGTCCACTGCGGACGCATCGCATGAATGGGTCGCACAGTATGTGGCCGCTGTGTCCGGCCTCTTTCACTGAGCAGTGTTCTCAGGCTCCCTCTGCGTCGTGGCGAGTCAGGGCTTCATTCCGCTGCGGGGGTGAATGACCGCGTGGTGCGGGTGGGCCGCCTCTTGTTCATCCGCTCGTCCTGTGTCCGTGGACACCGGTGCCGTCTCCACCCCGGGGCTGCCGTGCCCGTGCTGCTGAGGGTGTGGTGTCCGGGTGTGGACGCTGCCCTCTCTTCTCTGGGGACGTCCCCAGGAGCGGAGTTCCTGCTCATTGTGCGTCTGCCTTTCTGAGGAATCTTCAAACTGGTTTGTACGTCGACTGCCCGTTCACGTCCCCGTCAGAGGCTCACTTCCCTGCGTGGAAAGCAGGCTGTGTGGGGTGCCTGCTTCTCCGGCTGGTCTGCCCCCCTCACAGAGGTGCTCAGCCTCTTCAGGCGTGACTCCACTCTAGACTCTGATGAGGGCCAGGGGCCCTCCCCTAGGGAAACACGGACAGGCCCCCAGTTTGCCCACTCTCAAGGAGCCCCTCTGTGGGGTCACAGCAAGGTGAGCCAAGGGCAGGCCCCTGGTGCAGTGAGCAGCCTGCACGGCTGTCCAGTACAACCCTCCCTCTGGGCCCTGGACGCAGGCTCCTCTTGCACAGCATGTTGGCCCTGCCTTACAGGCGGAGGTGTTCCCACAGGCGGCCACTGCAGGGGGCATCTCTGCTCAGCGGTCCCGGTCTCTCACCGATGGGCAGGAGAACCTGGGAGCTGTGTCCTTGGGCCCTTCTGCCCGAGAGCTGTGAGCTGGAGGAAGGAGGATGCTGGGATCCACGCCCAGACTCTGTCCGGGTGGAGGGGGGGGGGGGCCCTGCAGCTTGCAGGGCCTCATGGTGGTGGGAGGGGCTCGGGTGGCTGTGAGGACCCCATGAGGTCAGCATGGTGTCAGCCAGCAAGTGGTGGAGCACGGGCGAGTCACTGCCAGCTCCCGAGGTCCCGCCTCGTCACGCTCCACCCGGTCACCATCCAGCACGGGAGGTGCTGCCAGCCCCCTTCCAGGGGTGGGGACAGACAGCTCAGCCCAGATTCCACACCCCACAACAGTGTGCGGGGTACTTGGGTGGGACCTTAACCTCATACTCGACCCTGAAGCTGTGCTCCATCCCACAGGACCCTGGCCTTCCCTTCAGGTGGCCCCAGGCCTCCCCTGGGGTCCCACCCTGCAGCCGTGTCAAGAGAACGGGCATCCACTCCTGGGGTGGGCAGCCAAGTGTGGGTGAAGGAACCACAGGTTGCCCCGCCGACCATGCCCCCAACCCAGGCTCATGCTGGCACTTTGTGTGCATTTCACTTGATCTTCCAAGATCCCTGCAGAGACCCCACCGTCCACTATTTCACAGATGGGCACCACAGCCCAGAGAGCAGCTCCTGGTGACCAGTGGGTGGGCACAGAGCCAGGACCTGGTTCCTGGACCTCGGACCATGTCTTTCCCTTTTTTAAATTATCATTTGATATTGTCATAAATACACGTACCATGAAATTTACCCTCTTAACTATTTCTAAGTGCCCAGCTCAGTGGCATTAAGCACAGTCACATCGTTGCGCAGCCATCCCCACCACCATCTCCAGAACTTTCCGTCTTCCCAAACTGAAACTCTGTCCCCACTAAACTCTTACCCTGGCCCCTGGCACCGCCTGTCCTACCTTCTGCCTCTGTGAGTCCGACCACGCTAAGTACTTCCTCTGTGCAGAGTCATACAGTGTCTCCCTGGCTCACTTCACTCGGCATAACGTCCTCAGGATTCACCCATGTCGTAGCAGGAGTCAGAATTTTCTTCCTTTTTAAGACTGAGTAATATTCCGTTGTATGCATGGACCACATTCTGTCTGTTTAGCCCCTGACGGACGTGGGTTGTTTCCACGGATTAGCTGTTGTGTTAATGCCGCTGTGAGGACAGGGGGCGCAGGCCAGTTCCAGTCCCTGCTTCTACCTCCTGCGGACGTGTCCCCAGAAGCGGACCTGCTCAACCACATGCTAGATCTGTGTTTAATTCTTTGAGCAGCCACCGTGCTGATCTCCACAGCAGCTGCCCGTTTCACATTCCCAGCCAGCCTTTTCCTTTTGGTCAGAGCAGCGCTGTGCCCCGCGGACATCCCCGTAAGTCCAGGCGAAGGGTGTCGCTGATGAGAGGACAGGACAGGTGTGGCCGGCCCTGGGCGGGTGTCTCTGGCCCAGAACCTGGACGTGTTTGCGTGCACTTGAACCCAAACCCCTGCTCCGATGTTGCCAGTACAAATATTTAATAAGAAAGGCGTTTATGCTCAGCATTGGTCGATAGAGAAACGCACGGCAGAGCCACAGTGAGATGCCACCTCACACGTGGCGGGACGGACAGACAAGCAGGTGGTGAGGCGGCAGAGAATCTGAAGTCCCCGTGCACTGCTGGCGGGAGTAAGTAGTGCTGCTGCTGTGGAAGACAGTTTAGAGCGTCCTCAAACTTAAATTCACAATCAGCACATGCCCCAGGCATTCCACAGGCAGGCACCTGACCGCCCGGCTCCACCCTGCACGTAGGGCCGCCCCACAGGCTTCGTGGCCTTGGCAAACTGCTCCCCTTCTCTGGGCCCTCGTTCCCCATCTATAAGACGGCAGTCATGACAGTACCTGCTAACCAGGCCGTCGAGGGGATTGATGCCAGTCCACACAGGACGTGCTGGCCCAGCACCGGCACATAGCAGTATGTTATGGTGTTCCACCGTGTCCTGCAGGAATGGGGGGCGACCTGTAGCTCAGAATTCTTGAGTCTGAGATGCCAGGTCTGGGGCCAGGGGCTGCTGTGAGGATGGCCCAGCTCTGCCCCCAGGCTGGGCACCAGCCCTCGGGTCGGACAGGTGGTGCTGGCGTGCAGACACCCCACACCATGGCCTTCAGCCTCAGGACTTGGCCCGAGTCACCCGGCCCTGGCCACTGCCCCATGGAGAGGACAGGCCAGGGTTCCAAGAGCTGCCCCCTCCCCACCTGGGGTGGTTCATGCCGCCCCTGATGGGCAAGGCTGCTGGAAGCCCTTCTTCAGCAGTGTCCTTCTGAGTTGAGAGCGGTCATTTTCAACACACAGAGAAGTCAGACTCTCCAACCTGAACCAGGCCGCCCTGAGCCCACCCCATTACCCCGAGCCCACGAGGGCTGTTCTAGGACAAGCTCCAGGCAGCTGCAGGCTCTGCCCAGAGAAATGGGACCGGGGTCACCACCAGCCCGTCTCCAAAAGCGGGTCAGCCAGTCTGCAATCAGGTCAGCCACCCATTCCCCCCTTGGGAGGGCTTAGTCAAGGGGTTCTGGGGTGGTGGCGGAACTTTCTGGACAGTCTAGTCAGTGACCAGAAGTCCTTGTGTCGAGGACCAGGTCCCAGGGGCCTCCCGCCTGCATGGGGCGTGCCCAGACCACCGTGGGACAGAGGCCACGTAGGAGGGAGCCAGGCTGGGCTGGAAGAGGGGCCCAGAATGTCCCTCGGAGAAGCGCAGGAAGGCCTGCAGGCATCTGGGCTGCAGCCGAGGAGACTGGCCGCCTGGCGCGTCCTGGGGCGGTGCAGGGAGGGGAGCTGGGGTTCGCTTGGGCCCTCACAGGATGCAGTGTCTCGGGAAGGCGGAATCCCCACCACCAAGCTCGTTCTGGGGGAGAGGCAGGGAGTGGGGTAGGGGGAGCACTACGAAGCAGCCTTGGTGCTGGGCTGTCGGGCGGCCGCTCCCTGTGCTGCGTGGGGCTGGCGTCCAGAGCTGATGAAATGGGTGCCATCCCCCAGCCAGCGGCTTCCGGCAGGTTGTGTCCCCACCCTGGCCACAGCCCCTCCGGACAAAGAGCAGGCCAGGTGTTCTGCACAGAGGAGGGGTTACTGCAGAGCTGGGTGCAGGTTGCTCCGAACCCCGGAGGTCCGCGCCGCGCGGCTCCTGTCCTGGTGGTGTGTGGAGGCCCCATGTGGCGCCGTCTCCCTGGACAATGAACCTCACTGGTTCGCAGGGCAGTGGGGCCAGGGAGCAGAGCGGCCTGCACGGCAGCCTGGAGCCCTGCAGGTCAGCCACACTCCAGCTCTCTGCCCACCCAAGTGGGCGGCCTCCCCGTGGATTCTACAGATGGGTCGGGAAAACTTGCTCAAATATGGTCTGTGTTGCCTCCAGATTCCAGGAGGACCCCCCCAAGCATCGTGCCCATGCGTGAGCTCAAGCATGTGCGTGTGCCCGGGCGCGGTGGCAGGCAGCAGCTTGTCTGCACCGTGGAGGGGATGTTTGGGGCTGTGCCAGAGTGGTGAGCAGCCCGCTCTGTGGCTTTATCGCCCACTCCTGAGTTCGCATGCGGGGCGTCCGAGGCCCTTGCTGCCTCCGCTCACCAGGTGCGGCCGCCGTGGTGTGATGGGCATGCTGCCCGGTGAGGCGGTCTGCCGGAACCCAGGGCACCAGCCTCTCTGGGGCCACGTTTCCACAGAGTGAGAGACCTGCAGCCCCGCGGCCAGGCCACGCGGGCACACTTTTGGGTGCTGTGCCCAGGACTCAGTGACATAACCACATCGCCTCAACGTGGGCACACCCCAGGTGCTCACCTGACATTCGCCCTTCGCTGTGCTTTGCTGGCTGCTGCAGGCGCGGCCAGGCCCCTCCACGATCGGGCATTCAGCCTGGACCTCTGGGCCCCAACACCCCATGTGGGGCCTTGAAGCTGGCCACCGAGGCCATGCTGAGTGGGGACGATGGGACGTGGGGTGAAGGAGGCTGTGATGCAAAGGCACCCAGCTTCCCGGCTCGGCCTCTGTGGGGGCACTTGCACATGCTCTGTGCTGAAGTGATGGGCATTCATCCCAAGAATGACGAGGTAGTGGGCCGAGAGCCCCCAGAAGCCCAGATTCACGCACACGCTAGCCGGCCGGCTTGGGCGAGAGCACTTCAGGCCACAGGCAGGGCCGCCGACTTTGCCTGCCCTGCGTCGCACCTGCTGCGCATACACAGTTGTGTCCTCGCCACACTGCACGTGGTGCTGCTGGACACAGAGCCCCAGTCTGGGGCCACTCACTCACTGGGGAAACAGGTGCTGGGCCTTGAACCCAGGAGTCTGGCTCCCGGTGTTCCCCGCATTCCCTCGTGTGTGGAGCCCATGCTGCCGAGCAGGGCCGGGGTGCATCTATAACAGGCCCGTCATCATGGTGCATGCTGGTGCGAGGCCCAGGGCATGCCCTGCACGTGGCCACACGGCCGGCTGCAGTGACCACAGAAACAGCCCCACGCCCCTTCCTGACCTTGCTGGAGGCCCTGCATGCTAGCACTGGGAAAGGAGTGACCTGCCCTGAGCAGGGTGTGGCTCTGGGGGCCGGGACCCTGGGAGTGGTACCGCCTGCTAGGCTCAAGCAGAGGCTACTTTGGAGCTGGGGGCAGTGGCTCCATCTTTCCCCTCCTCCCATGGCTGTTGCGGCCCTGGGAGTAACACTCACACTAAAACTGAAGGTCTGGCTGTGGGCATCTGGAGCTTAGCGTGAGCAGGGCCCAGGCTGAGCCATGCCTGGAGCTGCACCCCCGAGGGCCCTGGGCTCCCTGAGACCCAGGTCTGGAGGGGACTCCCATCCCAGGGCAGGATGTGAGCTCTCAGAGCCGAGGAAATCAGAGCAGGGTTAGAATAAACCATGGTTGGGACAAGCTTAAGCATGAATCACATACCCGTGCCTGTGTTCACACGGCTCCCTAAGGCCACCTGCCTGTTTGGTGCCTTTTGAACCGCATCCTGTGTGCACCGCTTCCCATGATAAATGAGGTTTTAGATTCGATTAGAGACATCCAGCAAGACTGGGGTCTGAAACCATGCATTCAGACTTTCTCCTGGAGCCCAGGAGGCAGCTGGAAGCCAGCTTCAGAGCACAGGCCATCGCAGACAAGGAACAGAGGACAGCAGCAGCTTGGGAAAGCCCGATGCCGCGTCGTATCCGGGCTGCCAGGGGAGCATGGTGGAGACAGAACAACCCATAGGACCCCACAGGCTCCTCGCTGCTGGAGGTGACCGGGGGTCCCGGACAGGAGGACTGACTGGGAACCTGGATAAGAGGCCCTTAGAGCCAGGACCCGCCACGTGGAAGCGTCCCAGGGCCGCTCTGAGAAGAAGGAGAGCGTGCACGCACACGGCTGTTCACGGCAGCACCGTCTGCACCAGCAAAGACTGGAAACAACAGCCCCGCACCAGAGAAGACCGGACGAGCGCACGGCTGGGGGCTGGCAGGCACTGTCAGCAGAGGGACATCGCTGTGGCTGCATCGCGCTGCCAGGTGGGAAGGGAGGTGGCAAAAGCACGGCCAGCCCGCTGCAATCTGTGCCGGGGACAGGGAGCAGACACACGTACGTGCCTGTGCATGGCGTGCCTGTGTATGCACACAAATTTCTCATTTCTCCTTTTCAATGAAGGATAATCCACAAAATTTTAAATTTGATGCTGCCTTGGTGGGTAGCATACAGGAAGAGAAAGAAAAGACTTTTATGAATACAAAATGCTTTGTAGATTAGATTATATAACTGGGTAAACATTTCACATTCATAAAACAATTATGTCAACATTTTAAAAATCAAACAGAATAAAATGTAAAATTAATGGCATTTTAAATAACGGAAATATTAGAGAAATGTGAATATCCATGCAAACGGCAGAGAGACCCTAAAGTTCTTTCAGTAATTATATTGTTCATAATGAAGCTGGTACTGTTAGCCTGAAATTACCTAACGACTGTAATGAGAGATGATTGATGAAGAGACGATAAACAGAACAAGCAAATAAATCATTACCTTAACGTCAGTCATTAGGAACCCAGATTTTTAGCAAAGAGAAAGTGAATCGAATATAGAATCAAAGAAATAAAACCCCCACTGTTCTAAATTTCAGTTGGAATTCTCAGTATGAACTCACAAAGGCCCAAAACACTGTCTTACCTGCAGCAGCACTGAGGACGCACAGAGTCCCTGGAAGGGCTCCCCCAGCGAATCCCGGGCAGATGGACCGGGGAAGGCCCCGGGGCCCGGCGCGTCTGGTGATGCGATGTAAGTGAGGAGGTAGTGACCGATGAAAGGCCGGGGGCAGGTCTCAGGGACACAGGGGCTCCCGATGGCCAAAGCGGGGACACTTGGGAGACAAAATGAGTAAAAAAGTATTGGGTTATCCCACAGTACAAAATACATGTGAACCTGCTGATTTCAATAAACATTAAATAAAGAGGAGAGACAGATCTCCTCTGCAGAAGAATTCCCAAAATCCACATACGGCCCTGTGGTGGGCTGCGTACAGCAATCGCGTCCCAGAGGGGACAGTGGGAAGGGGCGGAAAGCAGCCCAACGAGCGCCTCAGACCCCGAGAGGCGGCGTCAGGGGGAGGTGTGTCGCCAGCATGTGCCCTGATGCGCCAGAACAGACACATCTGTGGTCTTCTGCCCCCAAACCCAAAACCCCTCTCTGCTCCTGACGGGAACAAACCCAGCTGAGGAATGGTCTACAGGATACCTGATGGGTTCCCAAAACTGCCAGGGTCCTCAAAGCCAAAGAAAGTCTGAGAAGCCATCACGGCCAAGGGACGCCTAAGGAGATGGGATAGCTGAGTAAATGTGGGGTCCTGGGTGGGGTCCTGGGACAGAAAAGGGGCATTGGGGAACAGTCAAGTAAACCTGAGTGAAACTTGGGCTTCAGCTAATAATAGCATATCAGTATTGGTCCGTTCATCGTGACAAGTATACTAACATAAGGTGTACATAATGGGGAGACTGCTGCGCTAGCTTCACATTTTTTCTGTAAAGCTAAAACTGTTGTAAAAAACTATTTAAAAATAAAGCACAGTAATCGTGATGGATTCAAGCTTTCACATATGTTTTCTAAACATCCCTGAATTCATCATGACACTTTTAAAAGAATGGGTCGCTTTGAAAGGAACCAGTTCATTAATATGAAAACCGGTAAATTAAAGGAAAAAAGCAAGCATTTATCTGCACATCAGGGGCAATCAAAGAGTTGAGAAGAGGACGTTTCTGTTCGAAAAGTATTCCAGCTAATAAATGGAGAAGGAACAACACAAGTAGATGTCATTGTTGGACAGCCACCAAGAGGTGGAGGATGCAGGCAGTGGCCATCAGGGGCCACTAAAAACATTACTCTACAAGCTAATAGGAAAGGACCAGGCTGACCGTGCCTGAACCCACCCGTAAAGCTGAACGTCACCCGAAGACACATTCGGGGGCTCCTGATGTGGGGCCATGAAGCAACTCCTGTGACCTCCACCGGAACGTGACCCGGGGTCCAACCACCAGTCAGGGGTGACGCGACAAGACCAAGGGGATGCAGGGACTTCGTGTCTTCAGCAATGAACTGCAAGGGGAGAAAAGAGAAGCAGGACCTGCCGAGGAGAGAAGACGGAAGAGGCAGAGCGACCAGATGCGACGTGCAGATCTCATTCCTCTCCGATGCTGATGAACCCACTTCACCCGGGGACATGTACGGGACAACAGGAAGAATCTCAGCCATGACAGGGGTGTCTGATGATCTGAGGAATTAGAGTCACCTTTGAGGTGCGGTCGTGGTATTGTGGCTGTGTTTTTAATGTGAGGCTTTGACTTTGACTAAAAGATATGCCAGAGTGCTTCCGGGTGAGGCAGTGGGAAGCTGGAGTTTGCGTCCCAAGAACCCATGGCGGGTGGGCGGGCCACGGAGACAAAGGCCGCTTGAAGTCATCGTTTTTGGTGCTGGCTGACAGGCTGCCGCAGTCCAGTCTCTGCTTTTGTGTATTTGCAGAACATTTTTCCATAATAAAAAATGGTGTGACCTGAGTCAGAGAGTGTAACCTGTTCCAACTGGCTGCTTTTTCAGTAACAGACTATCCTTTGCCCAGGTTTAATTTACAGAAAAAATAAAAGTACAGAGAGTTCCCATACACTCCTTTACCCCAACCCACCCACCCATTTCCCCTATTTTAAACCTCTTGCATGGGTGTGCTGCATTTGAACAATTCATGAACCGGTATTAATACATTATTATTAACTGAAGCCCACAATGTATGTTGGGGTTCTCTCTTTGCATCACACATTCCGCGGTTCTGGACGAATGTATCACGTGTGTCCATCACAGTGTCACAGAGAGATCGTTTCACTGCCCTAAAAACCCCCTTCTCCGCCTCTGCATCCCTCCCTCTCCCCAACCCCTGGCAACCGCTGATCCTTTCATTGTTTTTTGCCATTTCCAGAATGTTATAGCATTGGAATCAGAGTATTTATACTGTTCCAACTGGCTTCTTTTACTTAGCAAGATGCGTTTAAGGTTCCTCCATGTCTTTTACTGGCTTGACAGCCTGTTTCCTTTTATTGCTAATACTTCTTTGGATGGACCACAGCTTGTTTATTGGCAGTTATGAATAAAGCTGCTATTAACATCCACGTGCAGGTTTCTGGGTAGACATGGGTTTTCAGCTTCTTTGGGAAAAAATAGTAAGGAGCGTGATTCTAGATCCTGCGGTGGGCGTTTGGTTTTGTAAGAAACCCCTGAACTACCTTCCAAAGTGGCGGCCCACCAGCGGTGAGTGAGAGTTCCTGTTGCTCCACATCCTCACCAGCATTTGGTGGTGTCAGCATTTTGATTTTCTAACAGGTGTGTAGTGGGACCTCAGTGTTGTTTTGGTTTGCTGTTCCCTGATGGTGTATGATACGGAGCATCTTCTCATGTGCGTGTGTGCCATGTGTGTATCTTCTTTGATAAGGTAACTGTTTAGATCTTTTACCCATTTTTTAAATGGATTGTTTGCTTTCTTACTGTTGAATTTTAAGACCTCTTTGTGTTTTGACTTGCCAGTCCTTTATCAAATGTGTTTTGCAAAGAATTTATCCTAATCTGTCTTGTTTTATCCTCTTGACGATTCATTTTGCAGAGCAGAATGTTTCCATCTCAGTGAAGTCCTAGTTGGCAATTTTCTCTTTAATGGCTAGTGCTTATGGTGTTATATCTAAGAAGTCGTTGCCAAACTCAAGGTCACCTAGATTTTCTCTTACATTACCTTCTAAGAGTTTTATAGTTTTGTGTCTTACATTTAGGCCTGTGACCCATTTCAGGTTAATTTTGGTGAAAAGGTATAAGGTCTGTGTCTAGGTTTTTTAGGGGTTTTTTGGATTTTTTTTTGCATGTGGGTGTCCCATTTTTCCTGCACCATTTGTTGAAAAGACTGTCTTTTGGCCATAGAATTGCCTTTGTTCCAATGTCAAAGATCAGTTGAGTGTGCGTGTGCGGGTCTATTTCTGGGCTCTCTATTCTAGTCTGTTGGTCTGTGTGTCCGTTCTCGCACCCTTGATTACTGTGGTTTTATAGTAAGTCTCAGAGCTGGGCAGTGTGAGTCCTCTGACTTATCCCTCTCCTTCACTATTGTGTTGGCTGTTCCGGGCCTTTTGCGTCACCATATATAAACTTTAGGATCAGTTTGTCGGTATTCACAAAATAACTAGCTGGAGTATAAATCAGCTTTTTAGGGGTCACCCTTAAATATAAGATTCATGCCAAATAACATCAGACATTGATGAAAGAAATAGTATGAAAGGCCGAGCCCAAAACTAGCATACTGTTTTAAAGATGGAGGAAGCAGATTCTGCAGGGAGAGTAAGATTATGAAAAGATATTATTAATATGCTCAGTAAGATCAAAGAAGATATTGCCTCCTTGAAGTAAGGACAAAATGCTTTTTTAAAGTAACATGCAGTACATCCGAAACCATTATAATATTGTGTATCAACTATATTTCAATAAAAAGGCTAAATCTAGTAACATTCAGAGAACAAAATAAGGGCTCTTGAAATTAAAAATAGAGCAGATATGAACATTTTGAGAGGTGGATTGAAAGATAAAATTGAAAAGAACCTCCAAGAAAGGTATGGAAAATTGAAGAGGAAAAATAGTTAAATCAGGGGACCAGTCCAGAAGGTCCACCATGTGCCAAATGTGAGGATACCTTAAAGAGAAAATGAAAGGAAGGAAACGACCAAGAAGTAATTGAAGGAGACTTCCTAGGACTGAAAAACTTAAGTATGGAAAGTCTCACCAAGGCACATCAATAAATTTCAGGAAATTTGAAACAAAGGGGGTATCTTGAGAGGTTCCCCAGTTCGGGGTTGGGGGCAGCCACGGGGGAAGGCAGGTGCCCAACAAAGTATCAAACATGAGTGGTCTCAGACCGAACAAACCTGGGAACTGAGATACAGACAGCTCGGAATTCTGAAGGCAAGTTATTTCCAAACTAGAAGCGCATGGCCTGGCATGTCATCTGTTTGGGCGAACGTCCCACAGGCCCTCAAGGAGTGTCTGCCCGGCAGTTGTTGGGTGTATTGTTCCATAAATATGAATTCGTTCACGGCACTTGTTCAGATCATTTGTGTCTTCATGGATTTCTTTTTGTCTAGCTGTCATATCAATTTGAGAAAAGAATATAAAATTTCCTACAATGTTTGCAGAGTTGTCTGTCTTCAATTGTCAAATTTTGCTTCGTTTTATTGAGGCTCTGTTATTAGGTGCATAAATGTTTATCACTGTTACGTCCTCCTTATAAATCACCTCTTGGATCATTAATAAATAACCTTTTTATTCCTGGCAGTGCTCTTTGCCTGAAGCCTTTTTTTTTAATAACAGCTTTATTGAGAGATATAATTTACACAGAGTCATGCAACCATCAACACAATCTAGTTTTAGAACATTTGATCACTCCAAAAAGAAATCTCATGCCCATGAATGGTCTCCATTCCCCCCACCCACCCCTTTTTTTTGCTATTGTGAATAATGCTGCTGTGAACTTTTGTGTACAGGTATTTGTCTGAACATATGTTTTCATTTCTCTTAAGAATGTACCTAGGAGTGGAGTTTCTGGGTCAAATCGTAATTCTTTAACTTTGTAAGGAATTGCCAAACAGTTTTTGAAGTGGTTGAAGTCTTTTTCCTCTGATGGTAATATAGCCACACCTATGGGAAATCTTTTTCCATTTATTTACTTTCAACCTCTCTGTCTGTATTTAAAGTTCACAGACAGCATATTTAGGTCTTTCTAATCCCTTTTTAATACTATCTGGTTTGTAACTGGAGTTTGATCCTAATATCACTTAATATAATTATTGATGCTGTTCAGTGCAGGTCTACCAGCTTGTTTCCTGCTTTCCTCTGTTCTCCCTTTTTGGCTCTATTTTGAATTATTTGATTATCTTTAGAACCCCACTTTATCAGGTTTCAGCCATACATCTTCACACTCTGTTTGCTGGCAGCTTTAGAGCGCAGCGCACATCCTTAGCTTTTCAGTCCGCTTAGTTAGAATTCCTACTGCACAGTTCACATGAAATATAAGAACTTTGCCCTCATAGGGATGCCTCTGCCTCAGCTCTGCCTTCTTTATGGCACAATTGAATGAAAGTGTGTGAAAGAAGGCCTGTGTCTCCGCTCTTCACAGAAGTTCCCTGAACCAAAGTGGGTGCCAGGCTCAGGATCTTGGCCTCTACCTATTTTTGTCCAGATTTTATAGTTGTTAACCTGCAAAAAAGTTGGTTGTAGGAGCTTACTTACCCTCCAAACTCAAATTTTACACCCAGCCAAATTACCGATTAAGTTTGCAGATAAAGCCATTTTCAAATAGGCAATGTCTCAAAGCCAAAAAAAAGTCATCTCCCAAACTCTCTGTATTGGGAAGCCACTAGAGGATGTCCCCACCAGAAATGAGGCCTTAGACCAAGTAAGCAAACACAGACATGGGGTCTGGAATCAGGCGACCCTGTAGAGAAGGCTCAGAAGGAAACCTGAGTGACAGCAGTGTAGACCCAGACCGAGAACAGTGAACCCGCCCTGTTCAGAGAAGAGCAGAAGTTTTCAGGCGCACTTTCTTCAAGATGATAACCTTTACAGAATACCTGACATATTGGAAGATTTTGAAAACAGATGTACCTGATTAGGAAGTGCTTGGTGTGAGTTACCGTCAAGTACACAGAAAGTTAAGCAACAGAAAACTATTTCACTCCAGGGAAAACAAAATGTACAAGAAAAGACAAGGTAATCGTAGTATACTGTGTGGTATAGCTGTGAATGGATATTACATAGAATGGCGGGAATCCGGGATGTCCATCTAGTTAGAATTACGATATAAACCAGAGGGTGGAAGTCCTGGGAAGTGGTGGAGGGGGAGGTGAAAGCAGAGGTGAATTAGTGGTTCTCAACTGAGAGTGACTTGGACTCCCCAGAGGACATTGGGCAGTGTGTGGGAACATTCCTGGTGGTCACATTTGGGGGGGAGGACGCATTGCCCACATCTAGTGCACAGAATCCAGCAATGCCACTCAACACCGTGCAATGCATAACAAAGAGCTGGTTCAGAATTGCAGCAGTTCTGCTTTTGCGAAACCAAGAGCCAAATCATCATTTTCTATACTGGTATGTCAGCAGATCTTACCTCAGATGTAAACACCCAGTAGCAACAATGTAAGCATGTTCATAGATGCAGCGACAGATACAGAACAAGTGGGCTGGAGGGTCTGGGGTGGAAGTGGGGCTCGTGTGGGTCCTGCTGGTTTTGTGACAAGCATTGTAGAACTCTGTCTCTGTAAACTACATAACACATACATGTTTTATATTTTAAATAACGGTTTAAGCAGTAGAACAGAATTATTTAGGAAAGCACAAAAGCGTGCAAAGGCAGGCCTGTATTCCTGTTCTCCACAGAAGTTACCTGAACCGTGGCGTGATAGGTGTCAGGCTCCGGCCCTCGCCCTCTCCCAGGATGTGGCCGTGGCTCCCTCCCTCCGTGAATCACCCCATGTCTGTACGTAAGGACGGCGCCTGTCCCTACAGTTACCTGGATCTGGGACTTGTGAACCGCTTGTTCTGCTGCAAAGCTACACTCCCAGGAGCCTCAGTACTTGGCTTTAGCTTCTATGAGTGTGGCAGGTGATCAAGGCACACACCTCCTCCTGGTGGCAGTGTGCCAGAATTGCAGGCTCAGGTTTTTGGAGGGACACACGAACCCCAGGAGAGTTCAAGATGCCAACCTGGGCACCTGAAGAGACAACAAGCATTTCACCTGTGCTGTCTTTGAGGTTTCTGTTGCCACGCGAGCAATTTGCGGCATCTGTTCTCAAAACAGCCGCTGGTTCCAAATTCTGAATTTTAAGTTTGTCTAAAGGAAGTTCTAAAGCACATCTCTGCTCTTTGCCCTCTGCCCCCGCTGCACTGGGGGGAGACTGTAGCCGAGAGTCCCATCCCGCCATCTCAGTCCCCACCCCATGCGTTCAGGCGGAACCGTGCTGCCTTGGGCCTTCACCTGCCCTTCATGTAGCAGGGTGGGCACTGTAGGCACCACAGCACATGCCAGCTGGCGCTTCTGTGCCCACACTGTCAAAAAGTGCTCACCAAGTACAGCAGCTGATCCACGAAAGTGCGGAGCCACACAGCCTGTGGCTCTGACCTCAGCATGTTTCCTGCTTCTTGGGAAGGACCCCACCCAAAGCTCATTTATTTTGTGAAGCAGGATGACAACTGAAGACAGGAGCGTTAGGGAGAGGCTGGAAGGTAAAGAAGAGCATCCGGGGCCCTGTGGCGGGGGTGGGCTCCCATCTGGCCGTGCTAGCAAGAGGCTGTCTGCCAGTCTGGGAACGCAGGCCATGCTTGTCCTCATGGGCAGGGAAGGCCCCGGGCACAGCTCCCACCTTTGTGTGCCCAGGCCAGGGAGGAACTTCTGGGACTCCCCAGGCAGGTGCATGCTGCAAAGGGGAGAAGGGGGGACTTGGACCCTGCCCAGCATCCTCTTTCTGCCGAGGGGCTCCCACAGCCCCAGGACAGAGGACAGAGGATGGGGGGCAGGTTCAACACCCACAGGCCACACAGAGACCCAAGTCGGGACAGAGGTGGGGCTTCTGGGAAGACAGTGTCTTCTCATGGAACCACATGCTGGTGCCCAGTGAGGGCCCTGCCAGGAGGGACAGTTAATGACAGGCCCGCTGTGAGGCATCAGGAGGTGGGGAGACCACATGAGTTACAGCTTCACAGCTCCTGCCAGGGGAGTTGGCTGGGTTTGAGCAGAAAGATGACAGGCAGAGAAGGAGCCGAGACAACTGGCTTCTTCAAGAAAGGGACCAGCCGTTCAGCCACCACCCGAGCCTGCAGGGGCTGCAGGAGGAGCCCACAGTCGGGCAGAGCCCAGGCAGGAGGGCCGGCACACTTGGCGAGGGAAGGGCAACCAGGACAAAGCCCCACGCACGGGGCAGCCTGAACCACAGACAGCCACTGTCCCAGTCTGCTGGGATGGAAGTCCGGTGTCAGGTGTGGGCAGCGCCGCCCCCCTGGGCTGGAGGAGCATCTGGTCCAGGCCTCTCTCCCGCAGATGGGGCTTCTCAGCTGGTAGAAGCATTGCCTGCCTCTGCCGTCGTGTTCACGTGGCATCTCCCTGCATGTGTCTGTGGCCGAATTTCCCCTTTATAAGGGTGTGGTCACGTGGGGTGAGGATCCGCCCCAATGAGCTCATACTAACCCAATCACCCGCAAGGACCCTGCTTCCAAATAAGGTAATGTCTCGGGGTACAGGGCTGAGAACTCCAACAAATGAATTTGGGGGCCACACCTCACCACTTAACAGATGAGTCTGGGGCCATGGCGGGAGGCACAGCCGGCGCAGGTAAGTGGGCAGGCTCTGGCCAGGCCCGGACTGACCCCTGGAGAGCAGTGAGGCAGGCACGGCGGGGCCGTCAGAGCCCCACCCCAGTAAGGTCTGCATGGGCGGTGGGTCAGGATGGACCCTTGTGCCGGGTGAGCAGGCAGAGCCCGTCATCGGGGCCCCGCCACTCCCAGGAACCAGGAGGGTCCTGGCGCTCCACTGTGCCCGGGGCTGGGGGGCTCTGCTCTTTGCCCAGAGCCAGGGCTGGGAACAGGCTGTTCAGTGCAGCCAAGGTCTCTGGCAGGGGGGCTTCCTGTCCCGGGGCAGTTTGGTGGGGGTCCCCACAGTGTGGTCTCAGGGAGCCGAGGGGAATCTGATGCCCAAGAACTGCCCTTTCCCAGAACTCAGCCTCCTAAATCACAGCATCTCTGACACTTCTACCACCCAGGTACAGGAACAAACCTCAACTCCCAGTCCAGGGCCAGTCCTGGCCAGGGCTCGTGGGAGGTCAGTGAAGACGATATTTAGTGGACCGGGCTTCACGGAGTCAGGCCCGAGGCTTGGGGCTCAGCGGTCGGCAGCGTGGACGGAGGTCAGAGGCCGAGTCCCCAGCAGCCGCCAGGAGCTGGCTTGGAGCCTGACTCCTCACGTAGCAGCAGCTCAGCCTTACGCAGCCACCGTCTCGCTGGGCATCAGGACGCTGGGTGGCGGACCTGAGTGAGGCAGCTCTGGCTGTCTGTGGGCCTCGCCCCCCTGGGACACGTCCTGTGCAGGGCAGCTGAGCCTACCTGCCTTCTGCGGGGCCAGCTCCTCACCTCTGTCCCCCACAGCCTCATAAGGTGCTGACTTCAAAGCTTTGGCAGACGGATAGCTGGAAACTGTCTTCACTGCGGGTCGTCTCCAGGGGCAGCTCCCCACGGCACTCTGTCCCCCCGGGGGAGCCTCGCTGGCATCCCAGAACCTCGTGAAGGGGCCTCTTCTGCGCCTTCCATGCTCGCCTGCTGTGGCCCCCCAGGCGTCTTGCTGCCCCACAAGCACGCCAGGCTTTCCCGCCTGGGGACCCGGCCCCCACTGCGCCTCTTGCCCAGTCCTGGTTTCTGGGTGGCGCCCAACACACCTGAGATCAGATCTGTTCGTTGGCATGTGGACACAGACCTGGGCATCTGGCCACCGTGAGCACACAGGCCCCCGAGGCGGGCGGACTGTCCCCCAGGGTGGCCTGTGTCTCCGGGATTTCCATGGGCTTTCAGAGCTGAAGTGTTGGTGGGCGAGGGAGGGAAGGAAGGAGGCGGGGAGGGCGGACAAGTTCCAGAGCGGATCGCTGCGCTCCTGCGCTGCCGGGAGGGGCGGGGGCGGCCGGCGGGGCGCAGGCTGGCATGTCTCTGCGGGGCGAGGGCTTGGCGCCGCCCGCCTCCTTTCCTGGTGGCGCTCTCCGCTGCCCTTGCCCATCCAGCTTCTCTGCTTCCTAGATTCATCTGGTTTCCTAGTTACCCTGAGAAAATCAGAAAAGGACTAGGAACCCTTTACAAAGACCACCACCCCCACCACCCAGAATTAGGCAGGTTTCCCTGCAAGGGCCCCTCCCCGGACCGCCCTGCCCCAGTGGAGGGGCGCTGAGCTCCAGACCAGCAGGGTGGCCAGCCTGCCAGTTTGCCCATCTGAGGCTGACAGGGCTCCCAGGACACGGGAAAGCCGGGATGAAGTGGGACAAGCTGGCCACCGAGGCATTGAGACAGCAGGGCAGACCCATGTGTGCCACCCCAGCTGCTGTCTGTGGGGACGCACCAGGCCTTCCCGACACGTCTGTGGCCTCACTGCACCTTAGGGGGTCCACAGCAGGAGAAAGGACAGCAAAATGGGGACTGGCAGTCACGGGGATGGGCGGGGTTCCAGGCTTCTGTTTTGTCCTTTGCAGTCAGAGTGGGCATCTGTCTCCAGAGACGGTGTGTGGAGTGCTTGCGAGCTTGGCCATCCTGTGGGTCTGTTCGCTGCCTCCCTCCGTGCTGGCGGACACGCTGGGCGCTGTGGAGGTGGGGGATGCTGGAGCCCACCTGGAGGGCCCGGTTCGGTGGGCATGAGGGTGGGACTGGGGCTGGAGGTGTGAAGCCCACCTGTCCGGGTGCCCAGAAGGCATGGCTTGTGGGGTGCTGCCCCCAACCCGTCTCCATTGCCCTGGTGGAGCACTAGGTGGGACAGCGGACTGAGCAGGTCCACAGCTGGGCTGCGCTCTCTTGAGAGGCAGAGACACTGTGTTCAAGGCCCAGCCCACTCCTGCCCAAGGGATGTCACCTTGGGTCCATTTCTACTTCTGTGCTGCATATATTCGCCACACAGTGGGAACAGTGGCAGTGAAGGAGGAGGTAACGGGCTCCGAAAGGTGCCAAGAGCTCCGTGACCGCCAGGTGGCCCCAGTGGGGGCAGTGTCCCTGGGGCCTGGAGCAGCTGTCCCAGCTGTAAACTCTTAGTACCTTGTCAGCCAAGCTTCGTGTCTTTTCTGTGCCGGGTAGGAGAGAAGTGGGGAGGGCGCATCTGGAGAAACGGGCCAGGGCAGTGCCAGGTGTGCCCCCAACACATGAGCTGCCGGCAAGCGTCCTGTTCTCTCCTAAGGAGAGACTGCAAAGCCAGATGGTTGGAACCCGCACCCTGGAAATGTCGCGTCAGGCACCCTGCACCCCTGGTGACCGGGAACTGCTGGCTCTGCCTGCGTGAACGCCTGAGGCCGCAGGGGTCCGATGGGGTTGAGCACCAGCATCTCGTGAACCCAGGGACGCGGCGGTGGGGGGGCCCACACCGCCTCGTGGCCACCGTCCTCTTGGTTCCCCGAGAGCTCAGCAGTCTTGGGATGTCTGCCCCCCTTTAGGAGGCAGCCTGGTCTCTGCCTTGGGGCGGGCGTGTGGCCCTTCCCATCCCATCCACCACCTCACTGACCTGCCCGTCTTCCTGCAGGTAAACAATGAGAACGTCGTGAAAGTGGGCCACCGGCAGGTGGTGAACATGATCCGCCAGGGAGGGAATCATCTCATCCTCAAGGTGGTCACGGTCACCAGGAATCTTGACCCAGATGACACTGCCAGGAAGAAAGGTACACGCCCCGCGCTGCCCCTGGGATGCGGGGCCTCCCCTCCAGCCTCCTGTGCTTGGACACCTTCTGCACTGTCCCCCACCTCCTCCCACTGGGCGTCTGCTCCCCACCAGAGTAGAAAAGCAGCCAGATGGGACATCAGGAGATGATGTGGCCGCACCTGCCCTGTCCCAACCCTGGAGGCCTGGCAGGGGGGCTGTTGCTGGCCTCACCACCTGGGGATGGCCAGTCAGCCTTCCCAGCACAAAAACACAGGCTTGGGCCGCCTGTCCTGGGTCGTCCTGGGAGTGTGGGGCGGGGTGGGCGGCTCTGCGGCCGGCCGTGTTCTCACCTGCGTCTCTCTGTCTGCCCTCAAGCTCCCCCGCCCCCCAAGCGCGCTCCCACCACGGCGCTCACCCTGCGCTCCAAGTCCATGACCTCAGAGCTGGAGGAGCTCGGTAAGAGTCGCCCGTCCGGCCTGCCCTGTCGCCAGCACGTGGCCTCCATGAAGCCCAGTCCCTGCATGGCCCTTTGCTTGCCTGCTTGCCCCCCTCCACGCCCGAGCCTGGGCATAGCACCAGGAGCCCCCCTGGCTGCCAGCAGCTCCCGTTGGCATCCGCGTTGGAACCCCGTGGCTCCGGGGTGTGGTTACTAGCTTTGCCTTTTCTCTTTCTGGCTCATCTAACATTGTTTTGTTTTGAATTTTTGGGCCTCTCACTAGTGGATAAAGGTAAGTGGCCCCACAGGGTCCTCCAAACAGCTCCCGCTGCGGTCTAGGGATCCCCCCAAATTCCGGCTCAGACCAGAAAGGTCCGGCCCTGGGCTTGATGTAGGTGCAGTGTGGCGGCAGGGCTGCGGGCTGGCGCCTCTCTAAACGTCTGCAAGGAGCAGAAGGGGCTCTGGCCACAGGCCCATCGTGCAGCCTGTGTGGGGATACGTGCCACAGTGTGGGCCCAGGGTGCAGCACTGTGGCAGCTTGACAAGAGGGTGACCCTGGAGCTGGTGGCATGAGCCTCCCAGAAGCTGGCTAAATGCCGTTTGGGGGCATCACCACGGACCCAGGGACACCTGGTGGGGAGGGTGACACTGACCCACACAGAAGTGGTGGGCAGGTTGATGAGCTTGCTCCACTGGAAGGAGGGAGAGGGACTTTGGGGCAGAAAGAGGGGGCATCTGTGTGCTCTGTGCAGGGCACTGCAGGGGACGCAGACCCTGAGCCCACAGCCCAGCTGCCAGGCCCACCTGCTCTGGTGGGCTGAAGCCTGGGCTCTCCTCACTGGCGTGTGATTTGATGTTGCCTCCCTGGCATCCTGCCTTCACTGGGAGCCCTCTGGGCCTGCCCCCCACAGAAGGGACAGAGCAGCCTTTCCTCCACAGTGGGTGGGTCGAGCAGCAGGTGTCCTCCTGACGAGGCCCTCTCCCCAGTCTCTGTTCTGGGGCTAGAATCGCAGCTCACACTGAGCCTTAGCCTTCCAGAAAAGACCTGCACTGTTGCGTGCCCACCCGCCGCCCAGACGCACTAGCTCCCCACAGCCCCTTTTCTTCTGGCCCCTCCTTTGACCCCATCGTGTCCCTCCAAACAAGCCTCAGCAGGACAAGCCCACTATCCCCTGCACCTGTGGTGGCACCTGGTGTGGGTGACAATGTGAACTACTGCTTATCCCTCGTGGCTGGCCTCCCCGACGAGGGACCAGCAAGCAGCTTGTCTTTCAAGTGGGGCTGCACTAAGGGCAGCTCAGACAAGGGGGCTCTGCGCCATCCCCGAGCCCTCAGGAAGCAGGTTTATCAGTGAGGCGTTTCCAGAGAAGGCCACAGGGAACGCACCTGCTCTTGAGAACCCCGGTCCCCGAGTTGGCCCCCTGAGCTTCAGTTACCGCTTCCCGGCCCCCGAGTGAGGCAGGCCGGCCCAGGCCCTGGTAAGCCCTGCCACCCTGGGACTCACGCCGCCCTTTCTGTTTGCAAGCCTCCATCCGGAAGAAGAAGGGTAAGGGGCGAGCCCGTGTGTTTCCAGCCCCTGCCCGCACACCCCGCGGACGGGAACCCTCTGTTGGCGTGGGTGTGGCGTCTCAATGTGCCGTGACCCGTCCCTTCTCCTCCCCGTGCCCGCCCTCCAGAGCGTGTCCGTCTGACTCATTCCGTCCGCTTCGCTCCCCCTCTGTGCTCCCCCGCGATGTTCTTTGTTTCCCCTGAGCTGTGTCCTCCTGGGGCCCCGGGCCGCCACAGCCAGGCAGGCAGCCCCTGAGCTCCATCCAGCCCTCTGGTTGTGAGGGGAGCCCCTGCAGATGGGGAGAGGGCTGGGTCCCTGACCACTGACCCGGTCACCATGGCAAGCGCGGCGTGCTCCGCCCCGAGGAGAGCTGTGCTGGGACGGCAGGGGTGCCCCTCCCCGCCCGGGGCTCAGGTTCCTCCAGGAGCACCAATTACAAGAAGTGCCATTAGTTCAAAACCTCTTTGCGGGGAGTATCTGAAACAATGCGGTTTCTGAAACCCTGGAATCTGGGCTGGAAGGTCTTGGAATCTACGTGTAGCATCTGGGGGCTGGGTGATAGGTCCCGGAGCCCCAAGACAGATGCCTGTCTGCCCGGCTCCTCAGCGCTGCCCACCGCATCTGCCTTTCTTGGGAGCAGTCCCGAGCCTCCAGCCCCAGGGGCCGCCTGGGAAACTCCCGCTGGGCTCTGGGACCAGCCACAGTGCCAGTCATGGGATGGCTGCCCAGGACACAGACTTGCCTGGGCTTACGTTTCTCTCTAAACTGCCCTCCATCCAAGGCTGACCCCTAGCTGGCAGGAACGGCCCCTCTGTCCACCACACCATTCTGAGGAAGGCCCCCCACCACGGGCTTCCAGGAACCCCGACACCGTAACGGCTGGCCGAGGAAGCCGGCTGTCAAGGAGAGCATGTGGCCTGCCCGCACCGGCCCCACCCACTCCGCCCTCCTCGCCAGGGGCGCCTGCAGCAGCCAGACCCCAGCCTGTGCCGGAAGACAAGAGGAAGCAGCCCGGCCAGCACGGGCCAGGTGGGACCCACAGAGGAAGGCCAGAGCCCTGGAGGGCGGAGACCCACCTTCCTTTGAGCAGCAGAGAAAATGACACAGATGTGGAATCAAATGCCCCCCTCTCATATTGCCTGACCCCAGGTGGAACAGAAGACAGGTGTGTAGGCAAGAAGACCCCAGCGGGCCGGGCACCCCCAGCCCTCCTCCAGCAGCAGTTTGTGCAAGGCCACGCCGGAGGGGTTGAGCCCTGAGCCAGTGGCTGCCGTCCATACGAGAGGAGATTCGGGAGGGGCCACATGGGGATGGAAGTAGAGGCTGGGGGGACGTGTCCACAGCCCTGGGATGCCTGGAGCCCCGGAAGCTAGGAGAGGCCGGAAGGGCCCTCCCCTGGAGCTTCCGGAGGGGGCCAGCCTCCTGACACCTCGATCTTGAAACTCTGGCCTCAGACTGCGTGCGATGCATTTCTGTGGTCTCAAACACCCAACTTGTGACACTCTGTCCCAGTGGTTCTAGGAAACAGACACCAGTAACGTGACCTCAGGTACCAGCTCACAGCTCCCGAGGTCCGGCTTCTGCCCACCACCAGTGGAGGACTAAGACCCCTAGTCTCTAAAGGCTCCTCATGTTCCCGAAGACCGTGCTCGTGACCAGGGCAGGAGCCAGGCCAGTGGGGGACCAGCTACATGGGGCACACATGGCCCGTCTCCTGGAAGGCATGGGGCCCGGCAGAGCACCTGGGCCAGGCACAGTCGGCCTTTCTGTGCCACCTGCCAGGGACAAACCAGAGGTGGGCCGGTCGGGCTGCTGCTCCCCACAGGTGCTTGTCTCTCCCCTCTGCTGCTGCTGGAGGGGGGGCTCTGGGAGGGGGGCCATGTCCCCCTGCCCCCATCATGGCCGCGTGCGACCTGGCAGATCCCCCTCCTCCTCTCCCAGGGCACCTGCTCCCCACACCAGAGAGTTTGCAATTTAGGGACAGTGAGCACCATGTCTGTCTTCCAACAGACTATAAGCACACCTAGAAAATCTAAATACGGGGTTATTTCTGGAGTGGGTTCATCAGCCCCTGATTGTTTCTGAAGCTTGAGCGGTGTTCAGGTCTGTGTGCAGGGTTACTTTCATTCACAGAGTCCTTCGTTCAAGACTGCAGGGGGCTGGACTTGCTGGCGCTCCTCATGTGGAGTCCGCGAGCAGAGACCCAAGTCCAGGCTTTTATGAATTAGGCACAAGAACCCTCACGAGCCTGGAATGAGAAGCAGGACCCCGCAGGCTCACAGCTTTTCCTAAAAGCCTTCAGTTCTGGTAAACAAACCCTCAAAGAAGAGGGCTGGGCAGAGTCCTGAGTCCCTTTAGACAAGAGCCAGGAGGCCCCTGGCCCCCATGGGAAGCCACACAGGATCCCTTCTTTCATTTGCTTCTCACAACCACAGTGCAGCCCCCACTGGAAAAGGAGCGGCAGCCCCAGCCTTACCCCCGGACGGGGACGCTCTCCTGTGTTCTGGTGTAAAAGGACGTTGGGGGGGGGTGAAGGGCAGAGGTTTAAAACAAAGATAAGGATGGCCACGTTCAAGGTGGCCACGGCTCCAGGGGACACACCTTCAACTTCCCAAGCCTGCCCCCTCGACACCTGGCAGCTGTGGTGTGGCAAGTGCCCTGAGCTGATGCACCCCCTGCTCTCACTCACCTGGACTGGGCAGACCATCCCAGTAGGAGCCCTAGATTCCGCTGCCCACCAGGGCCTGGCATCCTTCAGCCACAGCCGGAGTGCAGAGGCTGGGGGCCCGTGCTCCCGCCTGGCTCCACACTCCCCCCTGCATCGACCTTAAGCACCTCAGTCCCCAGTTCTCTCTGCAAAACGGGAGCAGCCCCCGCTCCCCCCACCCCCCGTGGCCAGCGCTTGCAGGGCGAGCAGCAGGATGGAGGCAGTTCCCACCTATTCACACCCATCATTCTAGGCCTGTTTTTGGGGTGCCTGCCACATGCCATGCCCCAAGATCAGTCTGCTGCCTGCCCGCCGGGGTGTGTGAAGACTCCAGGGGTGCTCAGGATGTTGGGGGTCGGGGTGAACAAAATCCCTGCTCCTCGGGATGCCCAGACGCGGCCAGCCACATTGTCATCCACTGTGCCTCCCACGGGGTGTCCTGCTGGGTGCCAGGCGCTCCTGCCTGGGCGCAGTACCGCCTTCGGGGGACATTCCTGGAGGCCCCCGGGGGGAAGCCCGCTGTAGCTAAGGCTGGGCTGAGAGCACCTGCGGCCGGAGCCCCAGCCCCGCTGAGAGGCCCAGCCACCTGCCCTCGCCCGAGGAACGCCTGCACTCGGCTGAAGCGAAGCCGACAGCCCTATGAGAGGCTTGGCTTCCGGGGATGGGCCGCTCAGACCCCAGAGTCCCCGTCAGCTCGCTGCAGAGGTCAGCCGAGCATCACCTGGGGGCTTGGCTGGAAGGACCCTAGCTGTGCAGCTGTCAGAGCACCACTGGGAGAAAGCCCTGCAGAGAAAGGGGTCCCAGCGGGGGTGGGGGGTGCATGGTGGGCACGAGGAATCCAGCAGAGAGAGGAAGAGGGCAAGCAGGGAAGTGAGGGGCCGCAGGCAGACCGGCCGAGGCCCTGGCGAGGACAGAACGCGTCAGTGGGCGGTGAGGAGGAAGGCGGAGGCTGAGGACCCAATAACTAGCTGGGTGTGGGTGTTTCTGACTAGTTCCCTAAGGGGCAATGCCTGACGGTGTCCCCCAGTATCCAGGAGGGGAAGGAGGGCCCTGAGGAGGAGGCGGGCCCCAGAGCCCGGGGGTGGGCCGCAGAGAAGGGACAGGCCTGGCCTTTAGCCAGCAGGCGGGGAGGGGCCGGGCCCCATGCTGCCTCTGCCCGAAGTCACGGAGTGCGGCGTGCGCCCGGCTGGGCCAGCATCAAGTGTGGGCAGCGGGTGGCTCGGGCTCACAGGCCCTCTGCTACTGTGCATTCCCCTTCCTGACCTCTTAACCCCCAAAAGAGCAAACACCTTCCTAGGTCACGGGCCAGACAACAAGGCGAGGGTGGGATCTGGGCTCCCCCCGCCCCGCACACCCCTCCCTCCTGCGCTTCCTCCCGGGCTCTGGGGGCTTCTCTAGGGCCTCTAGCTCTTGGGAAGCTGCCAGGACACACGGCCGCCTCAGTGCAAGGAACAGTCTGGCGCGGGAGCGCCCGTCTGCTCCCTGACACCCACAGCCGCACAGCTCAGGGTCTGGACAAGCCCCCGGAGGCCTGGGTCATTTTGGCAGCATGCACTTCACAGGGACTCACCAGACCCCAGAGAAGGCTGGGGCTGCCTAGGAGGTGGCCTCAGGCTTGTAGACAGAACATTCTGGGTAGCCTGGGGGGTGAGGAGAGTTCCAAGGTCCAGAATGGGATGCCCCCGCTGGCCCTTCCTCATGCAGATTTCACCCACCCCACGGCTGCTCTCCGGTAGGGCCGCTGGGGGCAGTGCTGCCTGCCCAGGACCCTTGCTGTGTAGGTCTCAGGACCAGGCCCAGTGTGGACAGCCCTGAACACGTATGTGAACTCATACAGCCCAAAAAGTGAGGGTGTCAGGGTGGTTCTAGAATGTACTTCAATTTTCAAGTTTCAAGAACATTTAATTTAATGTCTTACATTTAAATTTAAGAGAAAACTTTAAATTTCTAGTCACAAATAACTAACTCTAAGCCGTCGTTTTCACAAATGTCCATCTTCTACCTTCAGGTTAGAAGTGGGGCTGTTCCCCTGCTGCCTGGGCAGCCTCAGCCTTGCATGCCAGGCCCCTGTGTCCTGGCAACTGCATCTGGTCACAAAGAAACGCACCTGTGAGCTCCTAGAAAGAAAACACCCAAACATTAGTCACACCATCAGTACGAACAGCCCTCCCGCTGAGGAGCCTCTCGGGGGGTCCGGGCCCCTCTGGGGAGGGTCTTCGTCTCCCATCTTGTCCGCGTGCACCCCTCCTGGGCTGAGGGCTCGGGGAATGGGATCTTGGCGGGGGGTGGAGGTGGGGGCACGGGGCGGTGCATGTGGCGGAGAAGCATTTGTGTCCGCACCACAGTGACAGCCGTACTGCCCGAGCTGGGAGGATGGAGCCTTGTTAAACTCCAGCCCTCACTGTGTTTCCCGGGCTTCTGTCACTGACATCCATTCAATCGTCGTGTTCACGCCACAGATAAACCCGAGGAGATTGTCCCGGCCTCCAAGCCATCCCGAGCCGCAGAGAACATGGCTGTGGAGTCCAGGGTGGCCACCATCAAGCAGCGGCCCACCAGCCGGTGCTTCCCATCTGTGTCAGACATAAACGTGAGTGGCCACGCTGCCCACACAGAGCCGATTCCCAGTGGCCATGGGTGGGCGCCGTGGTGTGGGGCAGGGGCAGGCCAGGCGAGGCATGCTTCTCAGGGGGGAACATCTTGGCTGCCGTCTACAGAGCAGCGGACCCCTGCGGGGTAGGAGAGGCCAGACTTCCACCCCCACATGCAGCAGCCTCCTGAGCAGGGGCCTGCCCACGCCTCAGGGCCCCACACAAGGAGGGCGCGCCTCCCCCAGGTCTTACCCACAGTGCTGGGGCTGGGGGCACAGTGGGGGGCTCAGGCTTCCAGAGTTTGATGGATGGGCCAGGCGCCCAGCTAAGAGCCAGCTGCACTTGCTGTGCCCACCTCCCTGAGTGGCGAGCAGAGACCCAGCTGGAGGGCCGGGCACAGCCCCTGCATTGGGCCACCCAAATCCTGGGCAGGCTGTTTCCGGCTGCTCCCCTGACCCTTTTCTGGCGACACCCTTTCAGGCCTGCCAGATCCGAGGACTCTAGTACACTTGGTACTTTATCTGAATCCGCTTGAAATGGACTCACTTGGTTTAATCTAGCCTTGTTTTAAATAATACCACCCATAAATGTCATCCGTCTGCTGTGACAGCTCTGTGTGGTACACAGTAACACAACCCTGCTGACTGCAACTAGCGTTCGCCCCCAACCCCATCCCTAACTCTGAGCACACTTCCACAGGCACTTGTCCGCACCAGGCCAGGTCAGCCCTTCCCTGCGAGCCTGCTCCCCCAGGTTCCCCCTGCACCCCCTGGTTCCTACCTTGCCTTGCCCAGACACTCCCCAAGCCCAGCCGGAGGACAGAGCTGGGCAGAGGCCTCAGGGTAGCAGGGGGACTGTGTCTCCTAGGAAGGCGGTCTGGGGGCCCGGGCCCGACCTGAGAGCTTACACACGTGTTACCACTGGGCTCTGCATCCAGTGTTTTCCAGAGTGGCTCTCTGATGCCACAGGGTGGGGACAGCAGCGCTCTCAGATCTGCAGTCAAGGAAATAGCAGGTTGGGTAGAGGCTACACAGGGAATTCATTCCCAAAGTGAAAGAGGGAAGCCCCAGGCTTGTCCTGGACCAGGCCAGGAGAGGGGCCCTGGGACACCTGCCTGCTGCAAACCCCAGGCCTGCTCTGTGCCCTGGTGTGGGCAAGGGCTGTTGGCCCCATCTGGTGGAGGAGGAAAATGGAGGCTCCTGCTGGAGGTCATAGCCATGGGCAGACCCCACAGCCACCACCGTGTGCCCCGTCAGTGAATGATGCCAGGCAATCCACGCTCTCCTGAACCGCTGGCACTCAGAGGGCGTGCAGAGAGGCCCTCTTCTGGGTTCTCCACACTGGTGTCTCCCGCCAGCCATAGCAGCACACTTAGGAAGCTCCCAGAGGCTGTGTGAGAGGCACCGACTGCCCAGGGCTTCCGTGCCCCCCTCCCCACCCCAGTCCTGGTCACTGAGGGTGAGGCTGGCCAGGGCACAGCTTACCCCAGGCTCTCTGGTTTGCAGTCCATGTATGAGCGCCAGGGGATTGCCGTGATGACGCCCACTGTTCCCGGGAGCCCAAAAGGCCCGTTCCTGGGCCTCCCTCGAGGTACGATGCGAAGGCAGAAATCAATAGGTAAGAAGCGTGGCCTGCACCAGCAGAGGTTCTGCCCCTGGGGCCTGCCCACTGGAGGGTTGGCACCTGGCCTCACCCACCAGGGAGCCCTTTGAACGTCTGAGCTATTTGAAACTTCTCTGCCCACTGGAGTCAAACCCAGGTGGCCCCCCAACCATGCCAGCCAAGTTATCTGTGATGGCACCCGCAGGGGGAGGCGGTGGGTGCCTGGGGGCTCCAGGAAGCCCTTCTCCCTGCCCTATGAGGGTCAGGGTGGGCAGATGGAGCAGGTCCTGAGTTCACTTTGTCCCCACATTCCCTGCTGGACCGGCCATTGCCGTGCTGTGCAGGGCAAACTCAGTGGGCACGCCGCTCGGCTGGCTGGGTCAGCGTCAGGTTCTCCAGCATGCTGCAGAAAGCTGCCTGCCTTTCTTTAATGTCACAGTGGCTCCCTTGGTCTCTGTTCCAGGCCAGGTGCACATGACCCTGCCAGACAGTCAGTCCCCCTGGGGTAACCCCACACTGCCTTTATGGTATGGAGTCCCCAAGAGGCCAGGACACTGCCGGACACTGGCGGGCCCATGCCTGCGAAGGGATGAGCGTGCGGCAGCCCACTGTCAGGGGTTCCGGACGGGTCATGATAGGCAGCGACTGGACCCTGAGTGACGAGGGAGGGTGTGTCCACCGTCCCTGACCGGCCTCCCTGGGGGCTCGGCCTGCAGAGCAGCACATGCGCCGCGTTCTGTCACTGGCTCTGTAACTGCATAATAACAGTTGATTCCCTCCTGTCAGACAGCAGAATCTTTCTATCAGGTTAGTGGACCTTATGGCTTGGACTCTGTGACTGAATGTGACCCCGTTTACTCTATAAGGTGTATTCTTAAACTATTACTCCTTGGGATGCATTTGCCGGGTGCCCAGCGCATAGCAAATGGCCAATGAAGAAGGCCATCTAGCAACCCATCCTTTGGATAACAAAAGCCCCCCTCCCAGAAGGAGTATGTTAAATTTCGAATACCCTTATCGAATGGAAACGTTCACTGGAATATGTTGTTGTAGTTTGTCCTAGGGTTTTTTTGGTTTGTGAAGTAACTCATTTTGTTACCTGTGAAAAACCTGCATGCTCCCGTATGAGTTACCACTCCATGTCGGTCGGTGTCTCTCTGTCCTGCTTCTCACCTAGAGTGCATTCTGTTGACATTTTATATCTTGGATTACCAGCAAAAGAGTGTGTAGACACGCACAGGCTGCCAGGGCTGACACACAGCTGCCAACCCCCTCTAAGGGCCCCCCACGCAGCACAGCCTCACATCCACCAGCCACGTGCCCAGTCCGCCCACCCCGGACCTGGCTCACCATGAGTGCAATGCACCATGGAACCCTTCAATCAGCCTGGCCAGTCTTAGTGGGACCACCAGTTCTAGAGCTTCTGGGAGGACCCGGAGTTTGCTCAGGATCTGCCCCTGGTATGGGCTGGGGGCTGGGTTAAAAAGGGCTTTGGGCTCCCGCCCCTCCCGAGCGTGCAGCAGAGTCAAACTGGCCGCCTCACAGCTGGCCAGAGGCCCAGGGAGTGCACTATCTCCAGGCCCTCGGGCGGCCCAGAGAAGTCAGGCAGGGAAACAGGTTCCCGTACCAGGGTCCGCACACACACGGCCATGAGTGAGCAGCAGGCCTCCCTGCACCTCCGGCAGGGCACACCCGCCCGACACTGGCACTGCATGTTACCCCAGGGCGCCCCTGGCCAAGCCTAAAAGGATGGGTGCCCCCTGACGCACACAGCCTCCGCCCCCAACACGCATTCACATACATGCACACACAGCCCTGAGGTCAGGCGCCCAGCATGGGGCCCTCGCACCCGGCGCCCTGAGGCCGCGAGCAGGACATCTCAACAGCACGCACTCTGCATCCCATGCCTTTCTCGTCCCTTTTCTTTCCTTTTTTTCCTTTTTTTTTTTTGGCTCAGAGCAGGCCACGTAGCCTCTTGGCATTGCAGCTTGCACTGTGTTCTGTGACCAAGTGTGCGACATGATTCTCTGAGTTTGCATGCATAGCATATGACAGTCCTAGGCGCTTAGTGGGGTGTTTGTCCCTGCGACGTGAAACTAAGCGTGTCTCCTCCTTGCAGGAATAACGGAGGAAGAGCGGCAGTTTCTGGCCCCCCCGATGCTGAAGTTCACCAGGAGCCTGTCCATGCCAGACACCTCTGAGGACATCCCCCCACCACCACAGTCGGTGCCCCCGTCTCCACCCCCGCCTTCCCCCACTGCCTACAACTGCCCCAAGTCCCCAACCCCAAGGGTCTATGGGACGATCAAGCCCGCATTCAGTCAGAACTCTGCCAAGGTGTCCCCGGCAGCCCGTTCGGACACGGTCGCCACCGTGCTGAGGGAGAAGGGGATGTACTACAGGAGAGAGCTGGACCGCTACTCCCTGGACTCCGAGGACCTCTACAGCCGCAATGCCGCTGCCCAGGCTAACTTCCGCAGCAAGAGGGGCCAGATGCCCGAAAACCCATACTCGGAGGTGGGGAAGATCGCGAGCAAGGCCGTGTACGTGCCGGCCAAACCGGCTAGGCGGAAGGGCATGCTGGTGAAGCAGTCCAACGTGGAGGACAGCCCTGAGAAGACATGCTCCATCCCCATCCCCACCATCATCGTCAAGGAGCCCTCCACCAGCAGCAGCGGGAAGAGCAGCCAGGGCAGCAGCGTGGAGATCGACCCCCAGGCCTCAGAGCAGCCTGGCCAGCTGAGGCCCGACGACAGCCGGACTGCCAGCAGCCCCTTCGCGGCGGCCATTGCCGGGGCCGTCCGTGACCGGGAGAAGCGGCTGGAAGCCAGGAGGAACTCCCCAGCCTTCCTCTCCACGGACCTGGGGGACGAGGACGTGGGCCTGGGGCCACCCGCCTCCCGGATGCAGCCCTCCACGTTCCCCGAGGATGACGGGTTCGGCGAGGAGAACGGCGCAGAGCCACTGTCACCCACGTCGGGGGTAGCGCCCATGGAGCCCGAGAACCATTTTGTGGCTGTTGGTGAGGCGATAGCTCAGGGTGAGGCCGGCAGGCCACTGAATTCCACACCCAAAGCCAAGGGGCCTGAGGGGAGCATGATGGGGCTCCCCAAGAGCAGCAACGTGGCCAGCCCTGAGAATTACGTCCACCCGCTCACAGGGCGGCTGCTGGACCCCAGCTCCCCACTGGCCCTGGCGCTCTCCGCTAGGGACCGAGCCATGAAGGAGTCCCAGCAGGGGCCCAAGGGGGAAGCCCCGAAGGCCGACCTCAACAAACCCCTCTACATCGATACCAAAATGCGGCCTAGCGGGGAAGCAGGCTTCCCTCTGGTCACCAGGCAGAACACGCGGGGTCCCCTGCGGCGGCAGGAAACCGAGAACAAGTACGAGGCGGACCTGGGCAGGGACCGGAAGGGTGACGACAAGAAGAACATGCTGATCCGCATCATGGACACGTCCCAGCAGAAGTCGGCCGGCCTGCTCATGGTTCACACTGTGGGCGCTGCCAAGCCGGACGACTTCCTGGAGGAAGAGGACGAGAAAGAGGATGAGGAAACAAAGCCAGACGACGCACTGTCGGAGGTGCCAGGAGGTGTTCCTGAAACCGAAGGTGCTTTACCGACCTCCGCCGGCCTCGAGCCCGCTGCCCCCGCGCCCGGCAGGACCATCACGGCAGCGGGCTCCGTGGAGGAGGCGGTGATTCTGCCATTCCGCATCCCTCCTCCCCCTCTGGCATCCGTGGATCTGGACGAGGATTTTATCTTCACAGAGCCATTGCCCCCTCCCTTGGAATTTGCAAACAGTTTTGATATCCCCGACGACCGTGTGGCTTCTGTCCCCGCTCTCTCAGAATTGGTCAAGCAGAAAAAAAACGATGCCCCCCAGTCCCCCACACTGAACCCCAGCCAACCTACCGACTCTGTGGACGGTAAGAAGCCAACTGGTCTTTCTAACTGTCTGCCTGCCTCCTTCCTGCCACCCCCTGAAAGCTTTGACACTGTCACGGACTCTGGGATCGAGGAGGTGGACAGCCGAAGCAGCAGTGACCACCATCTCGAGACGACCAGCACCGTCTCCACTGTGTCCAGCATCTCCACCCTGTCCTCAGAGGGCGGGGAGGGCGTGGACACCTGCACAGTCTATGCAGACGGGCAAGCATTCACGGCGGACAAGCCCCCAGTACCTCCCAAGCCAAAAATGAAGCCCATCATTCATAAAAGCAATGCACTTTATCAAGACACGCTAGTGGAGGAGGGCGTGCAGGGCTTTGTCATCCCCCCGCCAGCACCCCCACCGCCGCCGGACAGTGCCCAGCAAGGGACAAAGGTTACTCAGCCAAGGACCTCCAAGTTGTGGGGTGACATCCCGGAGGTCAAAAGCCCGATTCTCTCAGGCCCAAAGGCAAACGTGATTAGCGAATTAAACTCAATCCTGCAGCAAATGAACCGAGAGAAATCGGCAAAGCCAGGGGAAGGATTGGATGCGCCCATGGGAACCAAGCCTGCCAGCCTCACCCCAAGGTAAGTCCTGAAGTTGGCTTAGACACAGACTGCTCCATGCCGGGCTTTCCTCTGGGTCGTCCAGTCTGTGCTGACCAGGAAATGCCCCTGGGGAGCAACCCGAGTGGACATGAAGAGGGGGCCTGTGTTTGCCACGTCTGTTACACACTCGTAGCACTTGTTTTTCTCAATCTCCTGGACTCCGGTACAGCAAAGATCACATCCATCCCAGCAGGACGTGGCACCTCCACGTGGACTTGTCACAAAATGCAGCTGCACAATGCCATCCCCACCTGGCCTCCAAAGAGGGGCTCTGTCCTCTCATTCCATGTCCTCCAAATCTTTGCTGGAACCACCTAAAAATCCCTTCTATAGCCACACAGAGGCCAAAGCCAAGCTCCACCAAGCTGGTAGCCATGCCGGCTGAGGGGTGTGAGTGGCAGGCAGCGTGCACAGGTGTACGTGTGCGTGGGGCCCTTCTCCCTTCCTCCCATCAGTCTGGTTGCTTCACAAGCAAGTTCAGTATGAAATGCACTCCCCTGCAGGCCCTCCTATCCCAGAGGCAGGCAGCACGGAAGACAGTGTCTGATTTCCCCAGGCTGGCCATTCACAGTATCACACTGAGTCTAAGCTACTGCCCAAGGAACTGGGGATAGAACATGAGGGGTCATTTCTAGACCAAGCTGGAAGGCTGTGCCCAGGCACACCGTGCCCAGAGCAGCCCCCAGCGGGCTGTCTGTAGCTTCTGGAGAATTCTCACCGGAGCCCATCGGCTCCTCAGTCTTCGTCCCGTGACGCGCATGGTCTGCCATTCCCCTGCGGCCCCGCAGTGTTGCTCTGTGTCCCCTGTGATGTCTGCTCTCAGGCTTCATCATTTTCACCAAGCCTTTCTCCCTTCTCCGGCTGGGCTGGCGTCTAGTTCAGACCTCTAAGCACATCAATCAGCGACACCACACTACGGTTGGATCTTGAGGTGCGGGGCTGAGAGCCACAGTTCCCCTAGTGATCTTTCACTGTTGATGGAGACCAATTACTTGCATGGCTCCTACTGTCCCGAGAAGTGCGGGTTGGCCAGTTCTGGTAGAGAGACATGCCGACGCCACTGTCTTTGAGTAGGGAGCCCTCTGTAACTGTGACAGTCCAGCTGCACCTGCAGGTGAAGTCTTTACAGATTCCAGTTTCTGGTGGACGTATGTACACACATGCCTACAAATAGCATGTATTTGAGAGTCTCAAGAAATCATAGAAAGTAGCCAGTTTGGCCCTATTCCCTTTACATAATAATGCAGTTTTTTCATTTCTACATTATGCCAAAGTACAATTAAGATGCTTTACCTTAGTGTTTCACATTTTGCACGTGCTTTCACAGGGGTGAGTAACCTTTATGACAGCAGGGGAGCAGAAGAGCAGGTACTAATTATACCCATTTTCAGGAGAAATGGGGGCTCATCCGCACGTGCAGCCAGAAGGCGGCACCAAGACTCAGGCTAAGGTGCCAGACTAGCAGTCCCTCTACCCCCGTTTGCACCACCTGAGCACAGAGGATGCTGTGGGGGTGACCCTGGGGCTGCGCAGGCCAGCGCAGCGGCTGGAGCGAGCCTCTGCTAGCAGCAGGCCTGGGGGCCTCATCCAGGGCCCTTTCCCAACTGGGTGAGCTCCTAAGGGCTCGTCCGAGAGTGGGTCTCTGAGTTGACAGTGTCGCCAGGGTTTCCCTGGCCCGTTTCTCTAGGTGGGAAGGGCCTCAGAGCAGATGCACCTGATAGAATCCTGCTGGATTTCCTGGGAGCAGCTACAGGACCACCTCCAACTGATGCTCAGTTGCCCAGAACAGCCACCTCCAGTCTGTTCTGTTATTTATAACTCGACTCACAATAAGAACATTAGCCGACATCCACTAAACACCAAATGCCAGTGAGTGAACTGAGAGCAGGGAGGTGGGGCCCTCGGCTGGGAGGCCCGGACCCAGACCTCAGCCCAGGGAGCTACCTCGTTCAGCTCCTGACCTCTGGCCAGAACTAGGGGTTAGCCTGGAGGGAAGGGGCAGCTGCCTAATTTAGCAGCAGTAGGCCAAGCCCACTGAGAGCAGGGCTATCTTCAGAGCCCCGCCCAGTCCCCAGTGGCTGGTAATTGTAAGGTTGGTCGCCAGGCAGGCACCAGCACTGCCACCCTGAGGCTGTACCTGCTGCGTGCTCACAGCCAAGGGCTACACTGCGCTGGACAGGAGTAGGACGCTAGGCCCAAGGACAAGGAGGAAGGCCCCCGACTCGGGCACTCAGTGGCTCCCATGGCTGTTTGGATTTCACATCCTCTCGCCAGGCAAAGCCCCCAGTGGGCTGGAGCTGCAGCCACGGGGTATCCAGGCAAGGAGCAATCAGGGTGACAGTGACAGGTGTGACACGGCTTGGCCTCCTGCATGGCTGCGCTCCACTCCAGGTCCCTCTCTCACACAGACATGTCCCCAGCCAGCATCTCCTTTGCTGAGTCTTGCCTCCGCAGGAGGCTAGGTGTATGCATATTCGGAGGTTTGATGAGGCCACAGAGCTCTCCACCGGACTCGCTGCCGGGGTGTCTGCCTGCACCTAAACACAAGGAGCTGTGTGTGGCCCTGGGCTAGATGAGGCCCAAGGTGGATGCCGGGCGTTCTGGCTGAGGGTAAAGAAATGAGCTTTTCTAGAAGTGAAAGTCAGCCATGGTGGTGCATGGAGCTCATTTGCACAGAAACAAGTTCTGACCACCGAGCAGGGGTCCATGGTGAGCTCTGGGAGAGCTGCACCTTTGGTGGCCAGGCCTGGTTTTCCAGGAAGCAGTCCCATCTTTGAAGAAAGTGTCAACTAGATCACAGCAGAGGCCATGGTGTGAGAGGACCGGGCATCTCGTGGCAAGCCGGCTGGTTCTCCCCCTCAGCAGAAGCGAAGCCCCAGGCTCCCCACCTGCAGGCACACGCCACAGGCCCAGCCCCTCCCCAGGACACTCAGAGCAGGTGACGGTCACATCTGGGTGCGCAGCAGCACTGGCGGCAGGGGCAGGTGTGTCCTCACCCGCACCCCCTTGGTGACCCCAGACGCGAGCCGCACAGTGCTGGAGGCATCGTGGGAGTGGGGCTCCCCCCGCTTTGGAATGCTTGGTGTTGCCTGAGCCTCTGGGTGCCAGGCTGGGGAGCCAGTGGGCCCCTCAGCCCATAGGCCTGGAGCCATAGCCCAGTCTGGAGTGGCTGCTCTGTGGGAACCCCATGCTGGACCTGAGGACAGAGAGTAACAGAAGGGGTACACAGTCAAGGGGGCCTGGGCCCCCGGGCGCTGGGCAGCAGGCGTAGCCGTCAACCACTCGGCACAGTCATTACCTCTTGTGTGCCAGGCACCATACGGAGCCCCAGGCTTACCCCCGAGCAAGAAGACGCTGATGGTGTCTACCCTGCGAGCTGCATTCTGGGGCAGGGAATGGACAGTAAGCCGCACACGACACAAACGCGTAAGGCTGCGGAGGAGCGAAGGTGCTCACAGGTTGGAGTGACCTCTGCGGGAAGGTGGAATACAAGAGCCAGGCCTGCGGAAAACCTGGTGCCGGGCGTCCCAGGCACCAGGGGCGGCGAGTGCAAAGGCCGGCTGGGCAGGGCTTTCCGGGAAGCTGTGCCCAGTAGGGGATGCTGGGGGGTCTTGGGCCTGCGTCCTGAGTGACAGCGGCCCCAGGAGGCCTAAGCAAAGGCAGGTACAGCCTGACTCTCATGTCATTAAGATGGTCAGCAGCTGGTCAGCCAGTCGGGCCACAAGGGGACTCAGGGAGGCCCAGCAGCTCACTGTCTCTCTGTCGGAAGAACAGAACAGTGAGTGTAAGTCCTCTGCTTCTGTCCAGAAGACTTGGCACCTTGGGGTGGGAGGTTCACCCCAGGGGCCAGAGGTCCGTGGGGGGCTCGGGCTGCCTGGAGATGAGGGCTCCGGCCTCGGGCTGCCCAAGGCCCTTGCCCTGCTCGCTTCGCCCACCGGCGTCTCCTGCTCTTCGCCAGCTCTCTGCACGTTGTCCTGAGGGCCTTTTGGTTTTCAGTGAATCAGTTTGGGTTGGTAAAAAATCATCTCTGCCCAGCTGATCCCAGAGCACAGACTTCTGAAGTGACTCCGTAGCAGAAGCCACGTAATGGTGTTCCCAAACCTCGGTGCTGTCGGGGTGGCCATGTCATTTCATGCACCAACTGAAATGCTGAGTGATGTGCATGGAAAGGTGGGGTGCCATGTGAATGCCAAGCAGAGGGGAGTGTGCCCCTCGCTGTCGGAGCGTCCTGCTGTGGATGGGACTGGAGGGGCCAGTCAAGCTGGCTGCCCGGCTGCAAATCCCGTGCCTATACCCTCGCCTCCCAGATGGGGCATTTGGAGCACTCGGCCAATATGGGGGTGAATACTTCTCCTGGAAAAGTGGGCACCGTCCTCCACACTTGGTGTGACCATTGCAGCAGGAGGACCTGGCTTCCTGGTGGACTGGCACCCACCTGTGCCCCCAATTCCAGCACCGTAGCCCAGCCCAGGCACTAGCTTCCTGATTGGGGACAAGCTCTCAATTGTGATGATGCCTGGGTGCAGAGCAGGCCAGAGGCGCTGACTCTGCCAGTGGTCGGCCTTGGCAGATGTGGTAACTGCTTGGTGCCCCACCTATGCAGATATGCAGACAGAGCAACTAGGAGAGCAGTTGGACAGAAGGGCACTTTGACATGCAGGGGATGGCTTGTCACACAAAGCCTGTGGGGACAGAAGTGCAGAGGTCCGGTGGGCATGTGCAGTCTGGTGCCAGAAGACCAGTGAGCAGCCTCTGGCTCATGTCCAGTTACTGAATCTATAAACACAATGAGAAAGCCACTTGAACACTTCTCTCTCCCACCCAGGTGTTTGCTGACTGATGAAATAACAGCACACTTCTGAGTGTGTGAGCTAACTCCCAAATTTTGTTTTCTGTTTCCACATGGATTTGATATAAAAGGCAGGACAGAGGGTGATAATCCAAGAGAAGGTGTGTGTGCGTGTGTGTGTGTGTGTGTGTCTGTGTTCTAAATCAGGTCACCAGATTCCCATGTGTTCCACCCGGGGACCCAGTGGTTGCTTAGCAACATAATGATCTTGCACCCAGGAGGGTCCCGTGAATGATGTCAGTGTGATGAGCTGAGAGTAAACCAGCCGAGCAGGAGGGGGGGCCAGCACAGGCCTTCACCCTGCTACCCACCCCCTGGCTGCTGTTTTCCCGTTGACCTGAGGCAGGGGCACGGGCAGGCCTCGAGCATGCGGCCAGACCCAGTGCCCGTTCCTAGCTGCCAGGCTCCCGTCTCACAGGGCAAACTCAAGCAGAGCACACATTCTGGTGGCGAGGCTTCCCCCCCAGGGATGCTGGTCCATTCTTCCTAAGCTGCAGAAGACTAGGGGCTCAAGGAAGCCATGTTAGGGGATTAGCAATGAGCTGCTGCTCAGAAGCCTTTGAGAGAATGTCCTGTTTTCCGACACCTTTTCCCCAGGTGTATTTTTTCTTTATAGTCACATCATCCAAGCCGAAGGCGGCAGGGTTGCAAACTGCCCGTCCTGAACAAGAAGTGATGCTGTGCTGAGTCCCTGTTCTGGGTGGTTATGGGGACTGCATGGAAGGGGCCAACAGGGATAGGTCCTCGGCCAATGTCTGTACCGCTTTCAGGTCACCTGTCAAAAGCAGCTGCTTTTTTTCATTTTAATTGGTTTTGCAGTGTTGTCTCAAGCCCTCCCATCTTGTCATTTTCATTTGCTCCCACGATGTGTGTTAACAGAAGAGAGTCGTGCTGAAGAGAAGTAAGTGCTGCCTGCAGGAGCGCCCCTCGCCTGTGGTGTGCGTGCCGTCTCTCCCTCCTGCCCACTGATGTGTGGGGCCCTCTCTTGCCTTCTGACAGCAAACACAGCTGCCTGCAGAGCATCCCTTTAGAAAAAAATCCTACCCACCTGTGAGCAGTTGGGGTATTTCCAAAGAGAGGGTGGCCCTGACTCCCGCCTGGTTCCAGTGGCCCAGGTGCAAGGCAGCTGCTGTCACTTGGGGGACTGACCCGCCTGAGCCTCACGAAGCCCTGGGAACAGCCAGGCCACTCCCGGCTGCACTGCCCAGAGCATCCGCTCACAGGCAGGGTCGTGGGCACAGCCACCAAGCAAGCCACCTTTACAGAGGGCACATGCAGTCCCTCAAGACCCCACCCAGGCCAGAGGTACACCTGTGGGATGTTTGCCCACTTCACAAAGGCTCCTCCTCCAAAGGCCCCCGGCCCTAATCAACAACTCAGATCACCTAGAGTAGAGCGGCTTCACACTCAGGCCTCATTTGGGGCATCTTCCTTCCATGTTTCAAGGTGGAACAGATGAGCCTTCCCCAGAACAGGTGCCCTGCAGCTGTGCAGCAGACACGCCAGGAAGCGGGTCGCCTTGCAGGGCGTTCCACTGTGGCCCATGTGGGAACTGCAGTGGGGCTGTTGATCCTACTTGGGCACCAGAATTGGAAGGTTTCTCCTTAGCCCACCTCTTAGGAACCCAGTCTAGATGCCAGAGGGTGCTGTCTCACTCACCCCTGCATAGGCAGCCCTGGAGCCTGGCAGTGGAGTCATCCTCAGTCTCACCTGGGGCTGCCTCTCCTGGCTGGTGTAACCAGCACACCACCAGCCCCTGCCAGAGGCTCTCCTGTATGTACAAAGTCCCACCTGGGGTGCCTGGCCCTCTGGGAGACTGCATAGCAAGTGTGCAGCCACTTGCACAGCGAGGTGCTCAGCATGTACCAGGGCCTAGTAACCGAGTGGCAGAGCAGAGAGCCAGCAGACTGGGCCACGTGCAGCTCATTCCCCTCACGCAGACTGCAGGCCGGCCACATTCACTCGTTACGGCGCCAGCACCTGGGCAGCTGACTACCTCACCACATAGCAGGCGCAGGAGCCCGTCCTACGTGGTGGGGCCGTGGAGGCTCACAACCTGAAGCGTGCCTATGCTGGTGTTTGGCAGGGCCACGATGCCAACAGAACACCTCAAGTCCAGATCCTGAGGGGGGACCCCCCAGTAGGATGGGTCCTTCCAGGAGGGGCCCAAAAGGCAAGGGACCCGCCCATTCCTGCTGCCTCCCCTGTGGGTGCACACGCCGTCAGTGTGGAGACAGCAGAGAACACGGACCGGGGCCCACGGGCGGCTGTCCTCCGTGCGTGGCTGGCAAGCCTGCGGCGGGCCCTGGACAAAACCAGGAAGGGCGCCAGGTATAAAGAGACCATCTCCACGCAGGCACACGTGAAGACTAGGGAGTTCTGGCACCAAGATGTGGTCTGCTCCCCTCGGGAGTTGTCCAGCCATCTCACGGGCCAGGAAAGGTTGAACCTAAAGGCAGGGAGCAGGACGGGCTTCCATGGCTGCCGCCAAGAGAAGGGGGCCCCTTTCAGGTCCCTGCTGCTTGGTGAGGATCACACATCCTCCCAGTGAGCTGCTACACTGCCCTCGGGACACCTGCGTGCACACGGGCCACCCCACACCAGTGAGCACCGGGTGTCTGCAGCAAGCCCCACTCTGGGGGAGCAGTGCAGTCTGAACACAGGCCAGCCACTCCTCACTGGGTCTGGGGGTGACTTCTTCAAACCCTAAGTGTCCCAGAGAGGCTATGGGGCTTCCCACTTAGTCCAGCAGCCCGCCTTTGGGTGCCCTTCCCAGCACCTGGCCTTTTAAGCAGAGGAGCTGAGGCCCGGCAGGCGAGGAAGAGGGAGGGTCCCTTCTCGCTGTCTTCAAGCTGCCTGTCCTCCAGGCGTGCTGATCATGTCCTCAGCCACATCCCACCTGGGACGCCAGGGACAGGACTGTTCTGGCCCTGTCACCATGCCCTCGAGTAGCCCCTTAGAAGTGCCTGCTGGCCACCCCTCTACTCCCCCGGCAGGCAGACTCGCCCAGCTGCCCTGCCGTGCTCAGGTGAGTGGGGTGCTGTGGTGTGCTTTGCCCAGACCCCCGCCCCCCGCCTCCTGCTCCTCCCCCATCCCACCCTGCATGGCAGGTCATCGCTCATGGCCGGCGCATCTGCCATCAGGCGCTCCGGTGTGGTCTGCGTGCCTCCCTCCCTCCCCTGGCTACCGGCATCCTGATGACCCACGTGGCGACCTGGCTTGTGATGGTGTCTCTGCTGTTGCTGTTTCAGAAACCCAGAGGTTGTGAGCACCGTCTCAGGTACACGGAGCACGACGGTCACCTTCACTGTCCGCCCGGGGACCTCCCAGCCCATCACCCTGCAGAGCCGGCCGCCAGACTATGATAGCAGGACCTCAGGAACCAGGCGGGTCCCGAGCCCCGTGGTCTCACCGACAGAGATGAACAAAGAGATCTTGCCCGCCCCCCACTCTGCTGCTGCGGCGCCTCCGTCCCCCGCCCTCTCGGACGTCTTCAGTCTCCCGAGCCAGCCCTCTCCCGGGGACCTGTTTGGCTTGAACCCGGCAGGACGCAGCAGGTCGCCCTCCCCCTCGATACTGCAACAGCCAATCTCAAATAAGCCTTTTACAAGTAAGCCTGTCCACCTGTGGACTAAACCAGACGTGGCGGACTGGCTGGAAAGTCTAAACTTGGGTGAACACAAAGAGACCTTCATGGACAATGAGATCGATGGCAGCCACTTACCAAACCTTCAGAAGGAAGACCTAATAGACCTCGGGGTGACTCGGGTCGGGCACAGGATGAACATAGAAAGGGCTCTCAAACAGCTGCTGGACAGATAAGGGCGGCTGCTCTTCCCCTTTACAGACTTCTTGTTATAAGTAGAGATGGGCTTATACTGAAATACCTGAATGGCCATAAGGTCTGTGAGCACCACCCACTCCATGGGTCTGTCTCCTGGTACCCAAAGAAATGCCGAGTGTGTTCAGGGTGGGCCTATGCAAAGGCCTGCAAACCCCCCAGCTCTGTGGGTTTCTCGGGCTGAGCCTTCTCAACAGGGGACGAGGGAAGGGGGTTTTCTAACAGAAAGATGCACAGCTTGCCTCCCAGCACATGGGCATCCTCACCGGGGCGGGCCCTCTGCCAGAGACTCCCGCCGGGCCAGCACGGGATCCTTGCTCTCACAGGCAGACACCGACGTACCTAGATACCTCCTGGGACCTCCCTCCCGCTTTCCAGGGGGTGGCACGAGGCCTGTCCCCCACCTGTGGCCCCCGGGAGCCCCTCAGTGCTCACTCGCTCCCTTCTTTCCTGCACTTTGCTTGCAGGGTGACACCCCCAGACATGTTCATCCAGTGCCCCTTTTTGGGCCTCAAAGGTAGAGCAGCTTTTCTTCCTGCAGATTATTGACCCCATCTCTGCGTGCGGCGTGCATCTGTGGCCCTCTGGCCATGAGGTTCTCGGCAGTGGTGGGGCATTTGAGTGGAATCGTGCCCAGCTTTGCCCAGCTTTATTTCTGCAAACCTCTTAGCGTAATTCCAAAGTGGCCAAAGAGCTGTCACATGGAGTTAGTCAAAGCACAAAGTCACGATTCCAAGGAGGAGGGGAGACCTAGCTGCAAGACGCAGCCAGCATGCGGCTCCTGCTGGGTCCAAAGTCTTCTCGAGGCCAAGAGCAGTTGTCTGCCGGAGCATCTCTCCAGGATTTGAGACAGGGGTTCTCTGCCTTTGGGAATTTTTTTTAATTGAAAGGGTGTTGAATTCTGCAAAGATCAGAGCAGGTGAGCATGCACTTCGACATGAGGGCCAGACTCACGGGTACTGGTGGGCACATGCTGCTGCCAGGGGGTGGTATCTTCGCCCAGAGCTGAGTGGGGCATGGTGACCTCAGTCCTGAGCCTGGCCAAGGGTAGGTGTCTCTACTGACACCCCTTTGCTCTCTAAGGCCAGGGAAGGCAGGACATAGAGGTGTTTTCTCTTTCTCTCTGAGTGTCCAGGAACCCCACCAACATGTCTTAATAGTACACAGACTTTTGAGAGCCCAGTGGGTATGGCATATGGATGGCACAGAGGCTGCAGGGAGGGTGCAGGCAGGGAGGAAAGAGCGGGGGGCAGGGGGGGATTCCTGGTCCACTGGCCACTGTCCCGCCTCTGGCAAGGCCTTTAGGAGCCCAGCCCCATTCTGCTCCCTGGAGCTCCCGCCCCTGTAACAATACCTCTGATTTCCAAGGGAGGTTGCCGATCGCACATGGGCCGCCAAACAGCCAGGCTTCCAGTACATTCTCCCACATTTGGAAGAAACTCGAACGTCAGGTTTTTGGCTTTATTATGACTTCAGAACTAGCCTAGCCCATCTCTAATTATAAAAACATGATTTTTTTTCCCTTTTTTTTCTTTATGCTCACAGTCAAGTGTCTGATTAGGTTTGGAACAGCTCTAGAATGAATACGTAAAAATTAGCAATTTAAAATTTCTTTACTGCAAGTTTAAATAGTTGTACAGATAGTTTATAAGCACAATATTTTAAGAAAAAAAAGTGGCTGGTCTACTAGGCAGCCTTTGTGCCACTTCAGTGCTAGAAAGTTAAAGAAAAAATTTTGTGATTTAATAATCCTATTTCTGTGGAACAATAATAAAAGTATGACCTTTTTAAATCGACCTCATTTGGATGCACCTGAACCAGCAGCGCTGTGTTACATTTTCTATCTTTGCTAGAACTTTGTCATCAAAGGACAATTATTCAAAAGTGGTTACAATTCACAATGCAGCAGTTTCTCCCAAATCTCACACACACACACGCACACAATTTCTCCAACTACATGCCCCTGAGTTGGAAACTGAGCTTTGGATCTTCTCCTATTCCAAAATCTTTTGCAGGTTGATCGTTGTATTTGAATGATTCCATCCAACTTGCAATCAATTGAGTATTAAGGCACTTTACTGCACATACTTTTGATTTTTCCATCGTGAGATGAATATTAGTCTAGAGAAATGTCACGCCAGGATGCCACAGGTGGCCTGTGAGGCTGCCTGATATTAAGATGTAAAAATGGTGGATTGGCCAGTATTTGTCTTCCACTTGGCAACACTGCAAAGTTCAGTCAAACACGATCTCACCATGGCCCGTGTCCTTTGCCTATATTGATGTTACCTCTGTGCTCATGCCAGGCCAAAGGCTACACAGAATGGGCATGAAGGCAGTGGCTGGCATTGTCCCCAGTCGCTCCCCAGTGGCTTTAGGTTGGCGGCCAGTGGCAAGAGCTGGCTGCCCCTCCCCTTCTTAAAGAGCCTTCAAACCACGAGCAAACAGGGTGACGACGGAAACAAGAGCTGGTTCGATCATTCGTTTTTACCTTGTCTTACTGTAGAAGAGTCACAGAACCTGCCAGAACCTGCACTGGCCGCAGAACGCACAACGCTGAGGTGAATCAGTCTCTAGCTTTAGTTGATGGTTTTGCCACCGAAAAGCAATAGTTTCTCATCCACAGCTCCACCCCCTGCTCTCCCACTCGGGGCGTGTCGGACCAGGCCCTATTCCATGACCTCTTTAATGGTGGAACAAATGTTAAACTGCTCATATAAAGATCATGTTAATACTATTCCAGGTTTTAAAATCAACTTTTGTTACATACTGTAATTTAAACAAACCACATTCACATGCCTACTTTCTGTAATATTGTGTACACAAAACCAAAATCACTCAAGATGTAAATTCTGTATACCTGCTCAGATACCTTCTCAGGGTGTCTGTGCATTTTAAGTTAATTCATATAAAAATGACTCAGTGTGACTGTTGATTTGCTGATCCCTACATGTCACAAAGTGATTTGTAGTATTTTAGTTAATAAAATGGTGATTTTTTTTTTGAATTATTGAACAAGCAAGTATTATCCAGGTGATCTGGCAATGACTTTTTGTGTGTGGGCCACAAATATTGATTTTTCCCATTAATAAATTTTTTTGGTTTTTAGAAACTATTGTTTCACACTATAGTTTGTGTAACACATGTTCACATTATCTGTTGCTGTTACTATTGTGCTTTTATTCTTTTTAGACTTTATTTAAAAACAAAAAACAAGCTCCTGTAATTTGCACTTTCTCCCAATCCTTAAGTCTCTTGTATGGCAACCAAAACTACTGTAAAAAGACAAATAAATATACTATTGCACTAAGGTTGTGGTTCTGACTGCAAACAGTGAAAACTGAATCAAACAAATAGTGACCAGACTTGCAATCTATAATGTAGGGTATTTGAACATCACAGCCACTTTACCTCTGAGAAAGTGACCAGATAATATCACCGAGTAGAAATGCTCCCACTGAGCTAATCCGCCCTGTTCCATTTCCTTAAGTGCTCTTTGATGTATAGACGGAAGCGCGTGTGGCATTGCGGAGCTGTGGGAACTGTCAGTGCGGGCATGTGTGAACGCCGCTCCCACTGCACAGCTGAAGCCTTGCTTTCCCTTGTCTGGGGAGGGAGGCAGGCGTGGCCTGAAGGGCGGCCAGATTCGGATCCCTGCCTGCCAGCGGACGTCTTCCCGCCGTTAGGCCATGGGGGCTGCAGAGTGGCAGCCTCCCTGGCTGACGTAAAGCCAACTGTGTGGTGAGCAAGCATGCATGACACCTGGGGTGAGGAGCTGTGTCTTTTTGGCAAAGACCTGAGCCAGGGAGACGTGGGTTGTAGGGAAGCGTATTTTTAAACTTCAGCACTGACCCTCTTCTTTGACCTCCCCAGGGAAGATTTGTCTTTAGTTCTCAAGCAGTTTCTCCTGTTCCGCCACTTTTCCGCCTGAGCAGCAGCCACTATGGTTCTCTGTTCACAGAAAGTTCTAATCCTCACAGCTTTGGTAGTTTACCCCTCTCAAGCCCCCCGGCCTCACCGCCAATGGGTCCTCCCAGACCTGTTCTTGATAAATGTATCCGTTTGTCTTAAGAGAAAAAAAGCGATTGGAGGACTTTTTCCTTTACTTGTATTTGGAGGCATTTTAATAACCGGTGAACTGGACTGTCTTTTCTGTACATGCAAGTAGGCGACAATCCCACTGGCCAGGGGGCCACCGTGGCTGCACGCGTACAGGACTGCCCGTGCCTTGCGGGGAATCGGGTGACTTCCAAACTTGTTTCTCAGACTTCAGATCTGATCGCTTCAATTTTTCACCCACACTGTGTCAGTGGTTTTATTTCCTTATTGTTCCTGTAGCATGGCTCTACATCTCACGGCCTCTACCGTTTTATGTTTAAAATTACAATCACTGTCCATTGCTTCTATTCTGGAATTCTTTATTTATAGCAAGTCTGAAAATTTAATATAAGCCTTCAAATAAATACAGAAAAGAAAAAAAAGGAAAAAAATCAAGCGTGTGCCTTGGGTGTTTTGAACCTGATCTGCGTAAAACGATATTGTAATCAAATGCTGTATATTTAATGAAAGGATAAATAGAACTTCAATGTATTAATGTAGCTGATAAATAGTTATAGTGCCTTGTTTTCTGAACTGAGAAGCCCATATCAATGCACAACATAAAGTAAAAACGATTCAAGAAATGAAATGTTGAGAAGACCCAGGCGTGACTCGGGCCTTTCTCATAAGGCTGTGGAAGATACACAGTCCTTTGAGTTAAAAAATAAAAAGAAAGTTGAAATAAGATTGTGTCATCAATTACTTTTCCATTACAAGTGCTCTCTACTGTATCACTTGCAGTATTGTCATTTAGTTAGAATACGAACTGTGCCTGAAAACTGCCATGGCACAGAGAGGTGGCAGCGGGACCAGGAGTCCTGGGCTTCAGGCCGCCCGCCCGTGGGCTGTGGCTGGTGATGCTCATTGGTACCGAACTCAGCAGTACCCATCGCGTCCACATTTGGTTGAAAATAATATTTCTTTTAGTGGTTAGGGCCTCTCTTGACAGAAGAACTATTCTCATTTTCCTAGGAGTGGCAATCCATGGTCCGCTTTTCTTTTAAAAGGAAACGATGTAAGAATTACACAGTCTAATCCCCATCTCCACGCTGCTATGCTCTGCTCACTGCGAGTTAAATGTGAGAATGGGAGCTGCTCTGAGAGGCCTCCGTCATCTCAGAGGACAAGTCTGGGGCGTAGTGGGCGCGTCGGAGGCTGCATCCCGCCTGGAGGACTGTGAGAGTCACAGCAACGGGGAGTCTGATGGATGGCTCTGCAGACCAAAGCTGCGCCAGCCTGTCTTCCTGGGACCCCGCAGCAAGCAGGCCGCTGCTATTTCCAGGGGCAGGACAAAAGCCATGTGCTGCATCCGTCAGCATGGCTCTGGGCTCCTCTGCTAGACACACATCTCAAGGGAGCAAGGAGCTACAAAGACTTCATAAGACTACCATCAGGGCTATTCACCAGGCCAAAGTCAACCGGACAGCCAGACCTTTTCACTTCAGGCCACAAATGCAGACAATGACCTGACGGTCTGAAAAGGGTGGTGTGGGAGAAATGGCCAGGGTTTCTTAAGGGCCCCATTCCACATGCTGCCTCTGCTGGAAACATGGATCTGAGAGTCAAAGGGGCAGGCCGGAGACGGGCAGCTGAGCCCGGGCCCCGCACAGGATGAGGACCAGGGAAAGGGGCTGGCCTTCCCACAGCAGGGTGAGCAGGCCCGGGCAGGAGGGCAGCTGATCACTCCCTGCCTCTGGTGCCAGGGCATCTGTCCAGCTGCTCCAAGACAATTTGCCATCCTGCCAGTACTCGTAGTATTCCTTGCCAAGGGGCTTAAACAGACTTAAATGTGTTCTTCAAACCCTAGGACCCAGAGAGCAGAAGAACACAGCCCTTAAAGCTTCCACAGCAGAAGGCCGAGGTCAGCGTATTTCTGTGCACAATCCTCAAGAGGCTAGAAATAACCACATCTAGTGGGTGCTCTGAGCCCTGCACCCACTGAGTACCTGCCAGCCCTACAGTAGAAATAAACAGGATCTGCTATAGTGCTAACCTGGCTAAGCCCGTTTTTGGCAAAGACAGCCCGTCAGGTGCCCGATACCTGCTGTGTCAGGCTCTACCACTGATGACAAGAACACATTCCTCTCTCTGCTGCCCTCCGACACTGGGCAAGGCCAGAGGTCCGGGAGGCTGGGCAAGGTGGGGGCTCTTCCCAGCTGAACCACCGCAGGGGTGAAGAGGGAGGCTTCATTCAAGAACAATCTGGTTGCCTCACTTCCCTGAAGCCAGGACCTAGGGGCCCTAGGCCTTCACAGAGCAAAGACTTGACATTTGCAAAAAGACCCACAGCTTAGAGATGTGTGTCATGTGGCATCTGTCTTCTTAAAAGAATCCATTAATTATCAAAAAGGTGATTATCTCCTTTACCAATGAGGAAACAGGCTCAGAGGAAGCAAATGAGTAACCATCCTGAAGAAGTGAGTCCTCGCCGTGGAGAAGACCGCCCTGGGCCTGTCCTTCCCACGCTCTCTGGCCAAACGCTTCCCCCCATGGCTCTGAGTCACCCAGACTCCTCCCACCGCAGTCTTTTGTGGCCTACGTCAGCCAGAGACGTTTCTGTTCCTGCAACCACAGGTTCCTGGCAGCCACAGCCTCCACCCTCAATGCCACTGTCTGCTCCCACCCCTACAGCCTCCCTGTGCCATGTGACGTGGGGTAGCCCTACAGCTCCCTTCACTGCCACTTGGTGGCCAAGGAGAAAGACCATGTGACTGGAAGAGGAGACAAGGGGTCGCCTGTGTGGCTGCAGAGTAAGTTTCTAAATGAGTCTAACAGGCCCACGCAGCTCTGAAGTTTCACCAAAAGCCAAAGGCATGGAGCGGCGGCTTCCTCCCCGGCCTTGGAGCCTGCCATCTGGGCAAGCTAAAAATAAAGGCTCCATTTTCAAGCAAGAGTTTACAAATGTGCCCACAGAGGCCTGATAAAGACATGGAGGCAACGTGCTTATCTGGGGGAAACCGCATAGCCTGAGCCCTCCAGCGCCCGCGGGCTTGCCAGGAGAGCCCAGCCTCCCTCCACAGAGGCACCTGCACTGGCTTTTTCTGGCAGGAGCCACGAGGACTAAGTGGAGAGTGTTCTGGCGCTTTAGGGTGGGAGAGAAGGAAACCGCAAAAAAAGACGGCTGGAGAGGGCACAGAGCGCAGGGCACCCACTGCAGGGTCGCAGCCCGCCTCCTCCTAGGCAATCCGACTCCTGCCCGCCTCCCTGGCTCCAGCCACATTCCCACCTTGGGCCTCCTCTCTGCCTGCCCCTCGCGGTGTCTGGAAATTCTTCCCCGTGTCCGCATAGCTCCCTGGACCACCAGATTTGGGGAACTCACTGCTCTAAACAGGTGCTCACACCTCCCAGTATTTACGCGGCACTGGGCACGACCTCAAGTCGGCTGTTGATCTGCGTTTTGATCCTCCTCCCTCCCCCATCCCCAACACACACGCCTCTTGGAACGTGAGCCCCCGAGGACGGGAGCTCTGCCAACAGGTGCCATCTCCGCCGGCACAGAGGCCCCCGGCGGCCCCTCACAGCCCCGGGCCCCCTGCAGCCCCCCCGGCTGCTGTAGCGCGCCTGGTCCTCGCACACCTGGGAAGAAGCCAGGCTTCCCCCAGAACCTGCACAGCCTCATCCCCGCACTGTCCGACCCTGTCCTGACCCTCCTCGGCGCCCGGCCCGGAAGATGCTGGGAATCCCCCCCGTGGCCCATCCGGCTGTCTGCAGCTGTCGCCCGAACGCTGTGCGGCCTGTGACCCCGAGCTGCGCCCTCACGGTCCCGCCCCAGCAGCGCTGCAGGGGCAGAGCCGGTGGAGAGGGCGGCGGCTCCTCCCCAGGCAGAAGCGGGGGCCTCCCCAGGCCCTCGCCAGCGGCCGTGCGCCGGGCGGGCGGCGACGGGCAGCTGCGGGCCCAGGCCCCTCCGGGCCGCCCTCTCCGGGGGCTGGTGGAAAGCCCGCTGGAGGTTCCGACGCGGGGGCGGCGCACCCCCAGAGCCCGGCGTTCGGGGTGCCTTACCGCAGTTCCCGGCGCTGGACAAGCCGCCCGCGGCCCTCGGAGATGGGGCTTTCGGGGCCCGCGGCGCCTCTGCCGGGGCTCTGAGGACTAGGGGCGGACGACGCCACGCGGGCCCCCCCACCCTCACCCTGGGCCCCCCTGCCCTCGCCCCACGGAACCGCGCTGAGCTTGCCACGTGCCCGCGTGAACCAATCAGGAGTGACCAACCGACTGCCGAGCACGTGCTTCAAGTAGACCGACCCAGGCTGGCAAAGGAGGCGCTGATCACGTGCCCCACGTAGACCAATCATGACCGACGAAAACCTGTCCCAAGCCCTGTATGGGGCAATCATGACTGGCAGATCCGTGACTGGTCCAGCTGGAGAGGACGTGGCAGCTCCTGGCCAATCCGCAGGACCAGGAGGCGGTCGCGGGCTTGTGCCCCGCCTATCAAGAACTGCGGCTCCGGGCGGTGGCGGTGGGCAGTGTGGGCCCCTCGGGTGAGGTCGCGGGAGCTCTGTCAGTGCACCGCCCCGGAACCCTTCCCACCGGACCTGCGACTTAACATGGGCCCCACCCACTCCCCGTGCCCTGGAGCCGTGCGGCGTGGCTTCTGGGCGCTCACGCCTTCCTCGTGCAGCGGCAGTGTCCCTAACTCGTCTTAGGAACGGTGGCACGATGGCCCTTTGAGCGGGAGGTTCCCGTCTCCTGGAGCAGAACGTTCTCAAATAAATACATGTTGGAGGAGTGGCTAGATAAAGGGGACACTAGGAGGGTGGTTGCTCTTTGGTTTGACAGCTGGACTTTAAGTCTGAGATTCTCAGCCTGTCCTTCAAACTTTCAGCCTCACAGCAACAAAAGGCTGCTGCGACTCCACACATCACATTCTGTTCCAAGAGAGGAAGAGCATGCAGCCATGTCTGTCCCCCTTTAACATGGAAGCTGCTATTTTCTCAGAAAAGCCTGCCAACATGTCATCAGTCACAGCGATGTCTATAGCCATCCCTGGAAGCAAGGCAGATGGGCAGAGGGCGCGCTTAGCTTGGCAGAGTGCTGCCAGGAACAAAAGTACCGCTGTGTTAAAAGGCAAAGTGAATGGAGAATGGGAAGACAAGTGACATGCAGAGTCACAGGGCGTCCGAGCAGAGTCCTCCGGCCAGCACCTACCACCAGTCAGTGAGCACCTCCTGGAGGCGAGCAGGGAGTGTGTGCAAGTGCACAACCCAGCGGCATTAAACACCTTCAGTGTTGTACGCCCATCACCACCATCTGGTTCCGTCACGCAAACAGAAGCCCGGGGCCCATCAGCCGTCACTCCCTATGACCAACACTGTCCCCAGCCCCAGGCGAGCACCCCCACTTTATATCTGCATGGATTTGCCTGTTCTGGGCATTTCATATACATGGAATCCTACACAATTTGGCCTTTGGGGGTCTGGCTTTCTCTGCTTAGCATATTTCCAAGGCTCCTCCATGGCGCACCATGTATATCAGCGCTGCATCCGTCAGGCGGCTGAATGATGTGCCATCATAGGGTTCTGTTTCTCCGCCCGTCAGTTGATGGACGCGTGCGTTGTCTCCCCCTTCTGGCTGTTGTGAGCGGTGCCGCCACCAGCACGGGAGTACAAGGACTGCATCTGAAACTCAGTTCGCCAGTCCTGGGTTCTTTGGCCATACGCCCTGGGAGTGAAAGCGCTGGGGCACAGGGAACTCTGTGTTAAACTTGAGACACCGCCAGAGTGTTTTCTGCGATGGTTGCACCACTTTACATTCTCACGGCAGTGGACGAGGAAGGCTCCTCCCCAGAGAATTTCAAGGTCTCCTGTTTCTGTAGGGGGCCCCCTCTTTGTGGGGTGAGATCTGAGCTTGGAAGGGGCTAAGCTCTATCCCACACTTACACATGCAGCCCAGGCCCCTGGGGACGCGTGGGGCACCAACACTGCGTTTCCAACAAGCCCCAGGGGCTGCCGGTGAGACTGGTCTGGAGCGCCTCCTGGAGGCTGGCAGGGGTGTGTGCAATCAGGTCGGCTACCAGGCCTCTTCCCAGGAGTCCAGGTTCAGCGGGAAGTAAATCCAGAGGGCTTCCCTTACATGATGCTTTATTGTGGGGAAAAAACTACGTGGGAACAAGGAGGCTTCAAACCCGAAAGTGGTAGGAGGGTCAGGGGCGTGTCCTTACTGGACAGCTTAGAAGTGAGAATGATCATTACAGTGGGGGATTCCCAGATGGCAGGGAATCGTTCACAGACGATTACCTTCCACCGCTTCTGGAAGACAACCGAGGCTTCGTTATGGTTCTCAGAGGCCTTGGCAATAAGCAGCCAAGGCTTTGCTTACATTCGCAACATAAGCTAGACTGAGTCTGGCCCACCTAGCTTAACTGGCTGTGTCTGCTCAGGATCTTTATGCTTGGCGTCATTTTATTTTACTTCTAAGAGAAGGAAGCCAGGAATCTGTGTGGTCAACACGTTCCTAGGTGGATCTTAAGGAAGGTTGAGGAAGTGCCCCATGCAACCATTATCCTCAGTCAGGGGGCAGGGTGGGGGATGGGTGACAGACACAGCGCTAAAGCCACAACCCCCTGGGCAGCCTGGCGCACAGGCCACCCTGCAGCAGGGCAGCTTGCTGTTTCTGCTGCCTGGAGTTGCCGGCACGTAGACAATCCCTGAGCTTCCACCATTCACAGAGGAGGTAAGGCACTGAGTGACTCTCAACGTCTGGTCCCTGGACCAGGGGCGTCAGGGTCACCTGGGTCTAGTTAGAAATGCAAGTTCTGAATCAGAGGCTCTGGGGCAGGGCCCAGCCATCTGAGCGTTAGCAAGCCCTCCAGGTGACCCCGTGCCTGCCAGTCTGAGCACCCTGTTGCTGAAGCCGCCCCTGCAGAATAAAGCTGCACCCACCCTCCAGCCACCCAGTGTCAGAGGAGAGCAAATGCTCCACAGTGCCCAGCTCTCCTAGGGGCCGTGGTGCAGGCCACCAAGCTCTGCATGTGGGCACCGGAGGGCATCTCTGCAGGCCACACCATGTGCCCAGAGGGAGGGCACTGAGAGCCTGAGGCCACTGCCACCCTCCTGTGCCAAGGAGCTGACAGATTTGAAAGGGAAGACCCACCCGCTGAGCCTCACCACCAGGGTGGGGTGACTTCACCTAGGAACCAGCCACCCGGCTCCCTCCAGCACCTACCACCAGTCAGTGAAACGGGCTGATGGTCGCTGCGGCCCTGGGAACCTGCGTGGGCAGTCGCCTGCTGGCGCAAAAGGGAAATCAGCAAACACAGGTCGGATGATCTTCTTAATCAAGAGGTAAAAATGCATCTGCCTCCCTCGCCGGGGTTCCCCAGACCTCAGGGCCCCTCCCCAAAGCCCTCGCCTACTAAGGGTTCCTTGTGATTCTTTCCTGGCCTGGCACGTACATCTGCAGGCATAAGGGTATGAATCGTTTTACAAGTCCAAACGTAGTTCACTCTACACACGGCTCCGCACTGGTCTTGTCTTTTGAAATTATTGTGAAATATACCAGGTACAGCAGGATGGGGAAGAACAGACACCCATGTCCACCAGGCAGCTTAGGACACCAGACATTACCGGCGTGCCACAAACCCCCGCATCCCCTCCTGACTCCACAAGGTAAACACCATCCTGAACTTGGCATTTATCATTTCTATGCATGTTTCTATATGACTATTGCTAATGTTTGTGTCTACAGACAATATGTAGTATTATTGTGCACATTTAGAAACCTCATATAAGTGGTCTCTACTTCCCGCATGGTCAGCGAGCAGCCCTTGCAGGACGAACGGCACCTGGCTCTTAGTGGCCATCATCACGGGTCCTGTCGCCACCGGCGATCCTGAATCCTGCAGCTGGCTTATTTGCTTCAGGATCATTTTGAAGATTCATCAAAGACGACAGATGTAGCTCTAAACCATTCATGTTCATTGTTGGGTAGTGTTTCTTTATACGACTATGTCAGAAGTTGTTTATCCATACATCTGTTGATTGATCTGTATGTCGCTGTAAGTCCGGGAAGAGGAAATCCCGGGGCAAAATATCTCTAAAAACCGAAATCAGTCAAAGGGAGAAATAAAGTATAAAATCCATTTATTGCTTACAAAACTGAAGTCAGGGGCCTTCTCTCTTTCCTGCTCCAGCAGAAGCAGAAACCGGCCCTCTGCTCACCTCTCAGGTACAGATAAGCCCTCCCTGCCCAGGTCATTACCCACTGGTATGGAGATGACTTCTCTCCACCCCTGAGGATTGATGCAGCTGCAGTGAAGCCATACTCCTCTCCACCTCTGAAGGCCTACTGATATGCAGATGTACTAAAGCCAGGAGATATTCTGGAAATATTAAGATTTTACCCACAGTTGCCTTTTTTTTTTTTTTTTTTGCCATAAAAACAATGCTTTTCAACACTGTGCTAAGGGAAAGGAGCCGGTCACCATTTAATGCTTGTATTGTATCCTTTTACATGAAATGTCTGGAATATAGGCAATTCCATAGAGACAGGAAGTAGATGAGTGGTTGCCAGCGGCGGGGGAGGAAGTGGAATGGAACGTGACTGTTAGTAAGTATAGGGTTTCCTGTCAGGGTGATTAAAATGGTCTAGAATTAGATATGGTGGTGATATTTTCATGACTCTGGATACACTAAAAGTCACCGAGCTGTACCTTAGGTGAATTATATGGTGGGCAAATTATATCTCAATGAATTTGGCTTTTAAGGAAAAAACAATGCTTTTCTAAATGTAATGTGGGGTCCCAGATTGTATCTTGGAACACAAAAAGGACATTCATGGAGAAATCATGAAATCCAACCAAAGTCCGTTGTTTAGTTAATAGTCTCATACCAACGTTAATTTCCTAGTTCCAATCAATGGACCATCATTAAGTAAGAGGTTAACCTTAGGGGAAACTGGCAGGAAGTACACAAGAATTCTCCACATGAAATCGACAACTCTTCTGTAAATCTAAAATTATTCTGAAATCGAAAGTTTATTTTTAAAAAAAAAGCAACGCTGCTGTGAATACCCACATGCACGTGTGCAACAGTGCGGCACGTGCTCACCTGGGACCGGAAGTGCTGAGCCATAGGCATGGGTGCCTCCGACACGACTGGGAATCATCAGCCCGCAGCCCGCAGGACAGCCAGCAGCCTTCGCTCGCTCACACTGTGTCTCGGCGATGGCTCCCAGGTGGGGCTTGTTCTTTTCAAGCTGTAGGTTCCTTTGCACAGAAGGAACCTTTTCACAGTGCGTCCAACAGCCCCCTATGGACAGACACTTCGGTCCTTTATGCGCACATACAAGAATACGGATCCGGAACCAAGCCTGCCAAGTAGAGCGGCAGCGTTCGAGTATTCCATGCATTTTGATACATATTCGCAGGGGGCTGACTGCTGCCCCCTTACAGAGGGTGGTGGGGTATGCCTGTCACCACAGCAGTATTTGCTAGGAGGGAGCTCATGCCCATTCTTTGCTGGATTCAAGTAAGAACTCAACCATGTCCTATAGTTACATATTACTGCCTTATAAATCACTCCAAAACTTAGTGACCCAAAGCAGCAATAAACATTGACTATCTCACCCTGCTTCTGAAGGTCAGGAATTTTGGAGCAGCTTAGCTGGGTGGTTCTGATTCAGCAGCTCTCATGACATTTCAGTTGAGGTACTGGCTGGGATTCGCTGAGGACGGAGGACTGGTTTCCAAGGTGACAGACTCACATGGCTGTTGGCAGGAGGCCTCAGCTCCTCAGCATCTCGGCCTTTCCATAGGGCTGTTTGAGCTCCCTTAAGACAGCTGCTGGCTTCTCCGAGCGAAAAAGAAAGTGCTGAAGCAGGCCAGACTAGTGTGGCAGCTCCCTGACGTCGTCATGAGCACAGGCTGTTTCTGATCCACCAGTTTCCAAAGATCTCTTTATGGTGCCTCACAGTCCAGCACAGCTGGCAGAGCTCCAGCCATCACTGCCACAGTCCCAGTAACAGAAAGGAGAAATAGGAGGAGAGGAGAGGTCTGTTCTAAAGTCAACTGTGGTGATGGTTGTGCAACTTGGCAAGTGGACTAAACACCACTGAACCATATACTTGGCGTATGTAATTTGTGCATTTATCTCAACAACATTGTTTTTAAAGTCATGTGATGGGGCAGGAAGTGATGCCTGCTACCAGGAAGAGATGAAGGGGTGGGATGCCAGGCTGGGGGTCCACAATGAGAAGGGTCAGCTGGAGGCAGGGGAGAATGCTGGTGGGCGTCTGGGCACAAGTGTCCTGGAAAAGAGCAGAGCAAAGGCCCTGAGGCAGGCCTACACTGGGCCGGGAGGGCAGCCAAGGAGGGGCAGGGATTCACACCGCAACGCCTTCAGGGGGCACGGGACAAGGAAGGAACCAGCTGAGAGGCACCTCGTAACCCAGGCCAGAGGACAGCCACCTAGATGGGCCAGCAGGGGGGCAGAGGCAGGCAAGGCGGAAGGGGTCAGAATGCCTCCAAGGCTTCAGCGGGGCAACAGGAAGGATGGAACTGCCTTTCGCTGAGACAGGGGTGCTGGGGGAGGGACAGGCTTTGGGGCAACATCAGGGTCCAACCTGCATATGATAAACCAAAGTGCCTGTCAGACACACTTGAGGGGCGGCTGGACAACCTGCGGGAGTCCTGGGCTGCATGTCAGGGACAAGCCCTGACTGGGAACACAAGCATTAGGGTCTAGCAACACTTACAACCACAGACTGGATGCATCCCCGAGTGTGGGCACCAGGGGAACGGCCAAGGACAGCCCCAGGGCCCCGATGCTTAGAGCTCAGGGAGGAGAGAGCCCCAGAGAGGACCAAGAAGGGACAGCGGGCTGCCCAGGGCTGCAGCCCACAGAGCTCCTCGCGGACAACGCGGGGGAGCGGCACGGGTGGCAGGTGGATGGGGCAGCCTCGAGAGGGAATGTGAGACAGCCTGAGTGGCCGCGGCTGGACGAATGGGTGCACGTCCCCGTGCTGGGGAGGGTTCAGCCGTAAGCAGGAAGGTCCCCTTGAGGACCCTGTGCTGCAGGAAACGAGCCACACACAGGGGGGCAGGTTCTGTGTGATTCCACTTCCAAAAGCTGGAGCCGACGGATCCTGGGCACGGCAAGTGGGGGTGCCGGGCTGGGGAGGGGCGGGGTCAGTGTTCAGCAGGGAGAGAGCTTCCGTCTGGGGAGGCGTCAGGGTGCTGATGGGGTGGCTGCACATGTGTGAACGTGCCCACTGCCACTGAGCTGTGTGCTCAGAAGGGCCACAATGGTAGATTTTATGTGTATTTTACCGCACACACAAAAAGTGTTGCAAGAGAAACAAAAAAAGAGGAAGAAGCCAGACTCAGAAGACGATCGACTCTGAGGCTCTATTTTGGTGGGAAAGGACAGCCTGCATCCAAGGTGACAGAGGTCAGACGAGCGGCAGTCAGGGGCCAGGCCCCAGGGGCACAGACACGTCGTGGGGTGGGAGGAGGAGCCGCGCCCTGACCGGGGCGGCAGATGCGATGGTGCAGATGTTTGGCAAAGTACATCCAACTGTACACTTCAAACAGGGCATTTTATCGTATGTAAGCTACTCTTTTTTTAAAAAAGAACTACAGTATTTCAGTCCATGCAGATCTGGTGCATGACCAGACGTGGCCAATGATCTATGCTGATCAATGGAACAAAAAAGGGAAGTTCAGCAACAGACCCGAAATGTATGGAAACTTAATATACAATAAAGGTGACATTAAAAGTTTGTAGAGAGAAGACACATTATTCTTCTCTATTTATCATTTAATCTAAATGGCATTGAGACAAATGGCTCTGGACTGTAACACAATTAATCCCAGAGAAATTAGAACAAAGTATTTGAGACAATATGAGAAAAATCTTTTTTTTAAATCCTAGAATAAAAACAGCCTCCCAGGAAACCATAAAGAGAAAGATTAATGAAACCACATACCAGATTTTAAAAGTTCTTCAGGAAAAAAAAAAATCCCACCATACACAAAGTAAAAAGAGAGAAAACCGGGAAAGGGTGAACAACCATTGTAAACAGCTCATTGAGAAACACAAATGGTCCCGAAACAAGTGCAGAGACATCACCCTCAGTCCTCAGTGGGGGACAAATGGAAACATATGGGGTCCCACTTCCATGACAGGCAGAGGGGTCTGGGACCCAACATGGCACAGTGCCGGCCCCAGGGTCTCCACGCCTGCAGGAGGTGGTGCGCTGAGCCTCCCCTCAGAGGCTGTGGTCTGTGCCCACCAAAGACCCCAGAACCAGGCCACAGAAGCGGGCACATACAGCCAGGCAGAGTGGGGCCGGGGTTTGAACCCAGGCAGGTCATCATTTCTGAAATCAAGCCAGGTTCTCTGCTGACAGGTGCACCAATCCCACTGCCTGGAGAAGGTCAGGGCCCTGCTGCTGAGAACTCACCAGGGCACAAAACTCTGGTTTGAAAAGACACACTTATCACACGCACATCAGCAGCTGGCTTGGTTCACCAAACCAGCTGCCGGTCATCGATCAAGCGCCTTCTGGGCACCCGGCATCGGCCTTGAGGGGGAGGGAAGACAAGGACCCTGTTCTCCAAACGCGCAGACGGACTTCATGCCGCACCAGCCTGATGACCGAGGGGTGTTAGTGTCCCGTGGCTGGAGTAACAAACCAGAGTCGTGTTTTCCCGCATTTCTGCAGGTTACAAACCTAACGAGGGCTGAGATCAGGTGCGGGCGTGGCAGAAGTTCAGCGTGAGATCAGAGTCCGTCCCTGGCCTCTTCCAGCCTCTCAAGGCAGCCGCTCCCTGTGGCTCATGGCCCGTCCTCCTCCCACAAAGCCAGCAGCTGGCAGTCCCCAAATGCCACCACTGACTCTCACCTCTGGGCCTCCCTCACCCACTGAAGGTCCCCGGGGTCACACTGGGCCTCCTGGGTGATCCAGGGTCACCACCCTACTGGAAGGGCAGGAGTCAGCAACCTCCACCCCACTGCCAGCCTCCCTGCCCTCTGCCACGTATCCGAACACACTCACAGATCCCAGGGATTAGGACATGGGCCTGTTCGGGGGCCGCTGTCCTGCTCACCAGGGTTATCAGGCTCCCCGGCTCCCATGCATCTCACGTGCACCGCCAGCCTGGAGGTGGGGTTCCAGCATTTAACAGGAGGTGTAATTGACACAAAGTGTGACGGACATGATGTCTTCAGCTGGCTTATGTTGGTGGGAACCCTCTGCAGCCCGTAGCCAGCAGCCAAGCTGTCAGCTGGTTTTAGACACTAGCTGCATCTTTAGTACCGTACCTGTGACTGGGCAGGAGGAGCCGCCGATCCCTCAGGCTGCTTTTTTTTTTTTACGAAGGTATCATTGATGTACAATCGTATGAAGGTTTCACATGAGCAACATTGTGGTTATTACATTCACCCATTTATCAAGTCCCCCCCACATGCCCCATTACAGTCACTGTCCGTCAGCGTAGTAAGATGCTATGGAGTCACTACTTGTCTTCTCTGTGCTGTACTGGCTTCCCCGTGCCCCCCATATTACGTGTGCTAATCATAATGCCACTTATCTCCCTCCCTCACCACCTCCTTTCTCTTTGGTAACCACTAGGCCCTTCTTGGAATCTCTGTGTCTGCTTCTGTTTTGTTCCTTCAGTTTTTGCTTTGTTCTTATGCTCCACAGATGAGGGAAATCATTTGATACTTGTCTTTCTCCGCCTGGCTTATTTCACTGAGCATAATATCCTCTAGCTCCATCCATGTTGCTGCAAATGGTAGGATTTATTTTCTTCTTATGGCTGAATAATACTCCACTGTGTATATGTATCATATCTTCTTTATCCATTCATCTACTGATGGACACTTAGGTTGCTTCCATTTCTTGGCTATTGTAAATAGTGCTGCGATAAACATAGGGGTGCATATGTCTTTTTAAATCTGGGACCCTGTATTCTTAGGGTAAATTCCTAGGAGTGGAGCTCCTGGATCAAATGGTATTTCTATTTTGAGCATTTTGAGGAACCTCCATATTGCTTTCCACAATGGTTGAACTAATTTACATCCCCACCAGCAGTGTAGGAGGGTTCCCCTTTCTCCACATCTTTGCCAGCATTTGTTGTTGTTTGTCTTTTGGATGGTGGCCATCCTTACTGGTGTAGGTGATATCTCATTGTGGTTTTAATTTGCATTTCTCTGATGATTAATGATGTGGAGCATCTTTTCATGTGCCTGTTGGCCATCTGAATTCCTTCTTTGGAGAACTGTCCAGATACTCGCCCATTTTTTCGATCAGTTTATTTGCTCTTTGGGTGTTGAGGCGTGTGAGTTCTTAATATATTTTGGATGTTAACCCCTTATCAGTTATGTCATTTACAAAAATATATTCTCCCATCCTGTAGGCTGCCTTTTTGTTCTACTGATGGTGTCCTTTGCTGTACAGAAGCTTTTTAGTTTGATATAGTCCCACTTGTTCATTTTTGCTTTTGTTTCCCTTGCCCGGGGAGATGAGTTCAGGAAAAAGCTGCTGATGTTTATATTCAAGAGATTTTTGCCTATGTTTTCTTCTATGAGTTTTATGGTTTCATGACTTACGTTCAGGTATTTTATTCATTTCAAGTTTACTTTTGAATATGGAGTTAGACAGTAATCCAGGTTCATTCTCTTCCATGTAGCTGTCCAGTTTTGCCAACACCAGCTGTTGAAGAGGCTCTCATTTCCCCATTGTATATCCATGGCTCCTTTATCATATATTCGTTGGCCATGTATGTACGGGTTTAAATCTGGACTCTATTTTATTCCATTGATCTATGGGTCTGTTCTTGTGCCAGTATCAAATTGTCTTGATTACTGTGGCTTTGTAGTAGAGCTTGAAGTTGGGGAGTGTAATCCCCCTGCTTTATTCTTCCTTCTCAGGATTGCTTTGGCTATTCGGGGTCCTTGGCGGTTCCATATGAATTTTAGAACTATTTGTTCCAGTTCATTGAAGAACGCTGTTCGTATTTTGATAGGAATTGCATTGAATCTGTAGATTGCGTTAAGCAGGATGGCCATTTTGACAATATTAATTCTTCCTACCCATGAGCATGGGATGTATTTCCATTTATTGGTGTCTTCTTTAATTTCTCTCATGAGTGTCTTGTAGTTTTCAGGGTATAGGTCTTTCACCTCTTTGATTAGGTTTATTCCTAGGTATTTTATTATTTTTGATGCAATTGTAACTGGAATTGTTTTCCTGATTTCTCTTTCTGCTAGTTCACCATTAATGTATTGGAATGCAACAGATTTCTGTGTATTAATTTTGTATCCTGCAACTTTGATGAATTCAGTTATTAGTTCTAGTAGTTTTGGAGTGGATTCCTTAGGGTTTTTTATACACAGTATCATGTCATCTGCAGTGACAGTTTAACTTCTTCCTTGCCAATCTGGATGCCTTTTATTTCTTTGCATTGTCTAATAGCTGTGGCTGGGACCTCCAGTACTATGTTGAATAACAGTGGGGAGAGTGGGCATCCCTGTCTTGTTCCCAATCTTAAAGGAAAAGCTTTCAGCTTCTCACTGTTAAGTATCATGTTGGCTGTGAGTTTGTCATATATGTCCTTTATTATGTTGAGGTACTTGCCTTCTATACCCTTTTTGAGAGTTTTTATCATGAATGGATGTTGAATTTTGTTGAATGCTTTTTCAGCATCTATGGAGACGATCATGTGATTTTTGTCCTTCTTTTTGTTGGTGTGGTGGATGCTGTTGATAGATTTTCGAATACTGTACCATCCTTGCATCCCTGGGATGAATCCCATTTGATCATGGTGTATGATCTTTTTGATGTATTTTTTAATTCAGTTTGTTAATATTTTGTTGAGTATTTTTGCATCTCTGTTCATCAGGGATACTGACCTATAATTTTCTTTTTTTGTGGGGTCTTTGCCTGGTTTTGATATTGGAGTGATGCTGGCTTCATAGAATGAGTTCGAAAGTATTTCCTCCTCTTCTACTTTTTGGAAAACTTTAAGGAGGATGGGTATTATATCTTCTCTAAATATCTGATAAAATTTAGCAGTGAAGCCGTCTGGTCTGGGAGTTTTGTTCTTAGGTAGTTTTTTGATTACCAATTCAATTTCATTGCTGGTAATTGGTCTGTTGTTATTTTCTGTTTCTTCCTGGGTCAGTCTTGGAAGGTTGTATTTTTCTAGAAAGTTGTCCATTTCTTCTAGGTTATTTAATTTGTTAGCATATGAATTTTCATAGTATTCTCTAATAATTCTTTGTATTTCTGCGGTGTCCATAGTGATTTTTCCTTTCTAGTTTCTGATTCTGTTTATGTGTGTTGACTCTCTTTTTTTCTTAGTAAGTCTGGCTAGGGGTTTATCTATTTTGTTTATTTTCTCAAAGAACCAGCTCTTGGTTTCATTAATTCTTTCTACAGTTTTATTCTTCTCAATTTTATTTATTTCTTCTCTGATCTTTATTGTGTCCCTCCTGCCACTGATTTTGGGCCGCATTTGTTCTTCTTTTTCTATTTTTATTAGTTGTGAATTTAGACTGTTCATTGGGGGTTCTTCTTTCTTGAGATAGGCCTGGATTGCAATATACTTTCCTCTTAGAACTGCCTTCTCTGTGTCCCACAGAAGTTGGGGCATTGTGCTGTTGTTTTCATTTGTCTCCATATATTGTTTAATCTCTGTTTTAATTTGGCCATTGATTACTTAGGAGCATGTTGTTCAGCCTCCATGTGTTTGTGGGCTTCTCTGTTTTCTTTGTGCCATTTCTAGTTTCTTACCTTTGTGGTCTGAGAAGTTCATTTGTACAATTTCAATCTTTTTGAATCTACTAAGGCTCTTTTTGTGGCTAGTATGTGATCTATTCTGGAAAATGTTCCATGTGCACTTGAGAAGAATGTGTGTCCTGCTGCTTTTGGGTGCAGTGTTCTGTAGATGTCTGTTAGGTCCTTCTGTTCTAGTGTGTTGTTCAGTGCCTCTGTCTCCTTACTTTCTCTGGTTGTTCTGACCTTTGAACTGAGTGGTGTGTTGAAGTCCCCTAAAATGAATGCATTGCCTTCTATTTCCCCTTTAATTCTGTTAGTATTTGATGTACATATATCGGTGGTCCTGTGTTGGTTGCATAGATATTTATAATGGTTATATCCTCTTGTTGGACTGACCCTTTTATCATTTTGTAGTGCCCTTCTTTGTCTTGTGACTTTCTTTGTTTTGAAGTCTATTTTGTCTGATACAAGTACTGCAACTCCTGCTTTTTTCTCCCTATTGTTTGAATGAAGTATCTTTTTCCATCCCTTGACTTTTAGTCTGTGTATGTCTTTGGGTTTGAGGTGAGTCTCTTGTAAGCAGCATATAGATGGGTCTTGCTTTTTTATCCATTCTGTAACTCTATGTCTTTTGATTGGTGCATTCAGTCCATTTACATTTAGGGTGATTATCGATAAATAGGTACTTATGGCCATTGCAGGCTTTGGATTTGTGGTTACCAAAGGTTCAAGGGCAGCTTCTTTACTAACAGTCTAACTTAACTCGCTTATTATTCTATTACAAACACAACCTAAAGGTTGTTTTTTTTTCTCCCTTCTTTTTCTTCCTCCTCCACTCTTTATATGTTAGGTGTCATATTCGATATTCTTTGTGTATCCCTTGGTTGGCTTTGTGGGTAGCTGATTTAATTTTGCATTTGCTTAGTAAGCAAATTTTGCATTTGCTTAATTGGTCTACTTTCTTTACTGTGGTTTTATTTTCTCTGGTGACAGCTATTTAGCCTTAGGAGCACTTCCATCTAGAGCAGTCCCTCCAAAATACACTGTAGAGATGGTTTGTGGGAGGTAAATTGTCTCAACTTTTGCTTATGTGGAAATTGTTAAATCTGTGCTTCAAATTTAAATGATAATCGTGCTGGATACAGTATCCTTGGTTCAAGGCCCTTCTGTTTCATTGCATTAGATATATGATGCCATCCTCTTCTGGCCTGTAAGGTTTCTGCTGAGGAGTCTGATGATAGCCTGATGGGTTTTCCTTTGTGTGTGATCTTTTTTATCTCTCTGACTGCTTGTAATACCCTGTCCTTGTCCTTGATCTTTGCCATTTTAATTATTATGTGCCTTGGTGTTGTCCTCCTTGGGTCTCTTGTGTTGGGAGATCCGTGCACCTCCATGGCCTGAGAGCCTATTTCCTTCTCCAGACTTGGGATCTTTTCAGGAATTACTTCTTCAAAGACACTTTCTATCCCTTCTTCTCTTTCTTCTTCTTCTGGTACCCCTGTAATGTGAATATCGTTCCATTTGGATTGGTCAGAAAGTTGTCTTATTATTCTTTCATTCCTAGAGATCCTTTTTTCTCTCTGTGCCTCAGCTTCTCTGTGTGCCTGCTAATTTCTAACCCATTTACCGTCTCCTCTACCTCTTCTGCTTCTAAATCCCTCCATTGTATGTTTCATTCCAGATACTGTATTTTTCAAAGTCTCTCTCTCTTTCTTGAATTTGTCCCTGAGATCTTGGATATTTTTCTGCAGCTCCGTTAGCATGATCATGATTTTTCTTTTGAAATCTTTATCAGGAAGATTAGTGATTTCAGTTTCACTGAACCTACTCTCTGGTGTCTGAGGGATTTGGGGCTGAACAAGGTTCTTCTGCCTTTTCATAATCCTCCAGAATACTGTGGAATGATAGCTTTGTGTAGGCGGCGCCCTCTAGTGCCCAGAAGCTCTCCTCTCCAGAGCTGCCCAGCACCTGCAGTGATGGTTGAGGTTGCAGGCGAGTGGTGCCGGTGCCTGCCAGGATCAAAGAGCTCTTTCCTGCTTCCAAGATGCAGTGCCTGCCTCCATTGCCAGGGCCAGGGAGCGGAGTGTGCAGGGAGCAGTTTCTTGGCTATGCCCCTGTAGCTGCTGTAGGCTGGGCTGCCCTCTGGCTGGCCTGGGGTTGATGATGGGGGCAGCAGGCTTGAGAGCTGGTGCCAGTGGGGAGGAAGGAGCGGCAGGCTGCGTATCAGTGGGTGGCCTCAGCGCTGTGTTGCAGCCAGGGGAATGGAGGGCATGAAGCGCCCCCAAGTTCCCAACCTGCTGGGCTGAGTGCACCGGGATGATTTTGTCCACCTGTCCTTTCTCCTGAGCAGAAGCTCTGTGTAATCCTTGCCCCTTTCGCAACCCTCTCACTGTTGGGAAGTCTTTCAAAGCGCCCACCTTTCCTTTGTCCCAGAGCGGCTCATTGTGGGTACCTGTTCTCCACAAATGGCTGAAATCTCAGTCTCTCCAAGTATTCCACCTGTCTTTGCTTTCCAACCCCTGTCATCCCCAGAGGACCATGCAATGTGGGTTCATGTTCCTGGAGTAGATCTTCAGCAGTCCTAGGCTTGCACTCCTTCCTCACTCCATTTTTCTTCCTCCTGTTGGTGAGCTGGGGTGTGGGGAGGGCTTGGGTCCTGCCAGATCACAGCTTTGTTGCTTTACCCTTTCCCATGAGATCTCTTTTCTCCAGATGTAGGCAGTCTGTTGCAGTCTTCCTTCTGGTCACTCGTTTAGGATTAGTTGTATCTGCTGTATTTTCATATTATATGTGGTTTGGGGAGGAGATTTCTGCCTCACTTCTCATGCCATCTTTTTCTGGTCTCCCCTCAGGCTGCTTTTATTTGCCTGTCTTCCACCCCACATGCCTTCTTCCCAGGCGTGATCAGAGGCAGGGCTCCCTTTCCAGGGAGAAGGAACAGGCCAGAAGACAGAGCCGAAGGGATAATGGCAAAACAACAAACCCCAAACACAGAATTTAAAACCTGGAGCTGAGGTGATACGATCAGGGTGTCCTCATGTTGCAGAGCGGGTACGTTCCTAAAATGTATTGCTGTATCTTACCATGAGGATACATAAAATCTGTCCAAGGTGCATCCTGGCAGCGGGTTTCAGACTCAAGAACAGAGAATTTTAATCCTCATTTTCAGATGGAGAAACTATAGTGTGACGCCTCCCTGGCAGTGCCAGGCAGCGAACATGAGCATGTTCCACATCCCAGAGTTGTGGTGGGTTGAGTTTAGAAAGGAAAGTGGGTAAGGTGAAGGTGGGGTGCCTGCAGGCCACAGGCCACCCAGCATGCATGGTCGTCAATAGCACACACAGACACGGCCAAGATGGGCTCATTCCTGCTGAGCCACACCCTCGTCCACACCCAGGTCACAGGCAGGGCCAAACTGGGCAAACACTGGGCCAGTGGGACCCTTTTTCCATATCACACCCTGTGGCCCCGCCCGTCCTGGGGAAGCCTCATCTGCAGGAGGCTGAACATCAGTTACCTGGCAGGCAGTCCCTGCCACCCTGTAGCCCATGCAGGGCTGGCCTGACATCCAGCGCTGGGGCCTCCTGCTGGGCCCCCACACCTTGAAGATGGGTCACATGGTCAGAGGAGGAGTGGGGCCACCCTCAGGCTTGGATCCTGCAAGCAGAGCTGGCAAAGGGGCCAATACCCAGCTGGGGGCAGGTGCAGAGACAGCACAGGAAGGGTGCAGTGTCCAGGGACACTGGGGGTGTTACCTGGAGATTAAGGGCCTTGAGGGCTCAAGTCACCACAGCCAGAAGGCTGTGTTGGGGGGCCTGGCAGGCAGATGAACCCAGGGAACCCAGGCCCTGCTTCCAGCCCCTGCTTGTGAGCTCAGGCGACCCCACGGAGCCAAGGGGCAGCTCCTGGCAGATCTGGGGCAGGCAGGGTCATGGCGAGCCTGGATTAGCAGACTAAGGGATGGAGGGCCTAGCCAGTGCTGACTTCCCCATAACTGAGCTTCAAGGGGAGTGTGCCACTACAACCCTGGCTGAGCCCTGGGTGATGTGATGGGGACTGTCCTTCAGTTTAGTTTGAAAACAACGGGCCACTGCCTTGACCGCCTGATTGAGGGTCTAGGCAGCCCCCAGTCCCCAGCCCAAGCCAGGCTGGCAGAGAGGGCTGGAGGCCGCTCTGGGACACAGCTTGCCTGGCAGGGTGGAAGGGTGCAAGGGCCCCTGGAGGCTGGAGAGACAGCAGCCACTGGGCCTCATGGGCACCAGCCAGCCAGGGGAGTGAGGACCTGCCAAGGTCCAGAAGACAGAGTGGCCGCAGCGGATCTGGGGCCCTGGACCTGCCTCTCCAACCACCTGAAGTGGCTCCTGCTGGAGGCAAGAACATGCAGACCCGGAATGTCTGTGACCTGCAACATCCCCATTTCCTGGAGGGAAGGTGAAGGCAGCCTCCCCAGAAGTCTCGACGCCCTTGCTCTGCCACATGAGCTGCACAAGGAGAGGCTTGCCTTTCACCTTGGAAACTGGGAAGCTGGGTCTGTGGACGGCACACGCCCCACCCGCCTGCCACCACACTGGGGACTTCCCAACAGAAACATGCATTACCAAGCGTGGTGTGGCCACTCTGCAGGGCACCACGTCCCATCGTGTCCCACCCCTCCCCACCTGCCACGCATGCTAACCCCACAGCGGTGCTCAGGCCAGGGCCTCCGAGCCCACTCACCCCCTCTCCTCAGCACTGTTTCCTTTGGACGTTGACTGACTGCACCCCAAAGGATGACGAAGCCTTTAGCTACACCAGAGCCACCTTGGGGTTTGTTCTGAGAACTCTCATTCACAAATGATTTCTAAACAGAATTTCTATTTTGATTGGAATCCTTGTCCAAAAACTTGGCAATACAGGTAAATACATTTCCCCTCATAAAAAGGGCCTTTAAGGAGCATGCCTCTTTCAAGGGCCTCTCCAGCTGGTCCACAGCTGTGAACGGAAGGTGTGCCCCATGGGACCAGGGCCAGGTGGTGTCTTCCCTGTAGAACAAAGTGACCAAACACCAAGGCAAAAAAGCAGCAAGTGGATCAAAAAAAGGTTTATTTGAATATTTAATTTAAAAAAATCATACCTATGAGATGTGCTACAGAAATTTAGATACAGTAATTGCATATAAAACCCGACCTAACTGTGGTAAAGCAAGGATCCCGCAGATGCACTTCAGGGAAGAGGCCACGCCCCTTGTCATGAACGCCCCAAGCACCCAAGGCCATGCCATGTGCCCCCTTGGACACTGCCCGACTACGGGCAGGCGTCGCTGGGCTGCTGGTCTCTCGGGAAGGCAACGCGCCTCACGTGGCCTCCACAGGGGCATCTGGGTCAGAGCCCTCCCTCTGGTTCACTTCGTGTTTGTAGCCAAGTCACTCAATCAAGCATTACTGTCCTTTGACATATTTTGGCAAAAAAGCGCATGACTTCGATGGGCAGAACGTTTTAGGCAGTCTGTGACAGAGAAGGCACCTGCCCTCCCACAGGACAGACAGCTGGACTGCGCAGGCCAGGGCGGGGCGGGCAATCTGAAAGGACACTGAGTGCTGGGGGCGGGAGGAGGGCACAGCGTCGGGGCAGATGAGGAGGCGGCCTGGCAGAGGGACCGGGTCTTTGGGAAAACCTGTCAAATGCCATGAATGCAAGGCTGCCCCACATGATGCTAAGCTACCCGAACTCCAGCCGTTTCTGAGTCTGACTTCCCGCCAGGCCCTCCCACTTCCTCCAAATGGAGGCCTTGGGGCAGTGACTGCAGGCCAGTGCCCCCACACCGCCCAAGCGGCCCACAAAGGAGGGAGCGATCTTCGTGCTGGTCATGGGGTCCTGACTGATGACAGAGGGGCAAGGACAACACGCCAAGAGAACTACAAGTCCCTGAAGTGGCTCAGCGTGACATCAATTTGGCAAGAAAGGAAATACCTTAAACGCATAAAAATAATTACCCAAGTCCTCCTAAGAAACATGACCGCAATATATTAGCAAATTCTGTGGCATAAACATTTCCCAGGCATGAGCAGAAGCTTAAAATGTAAAGCAGGATGTGCGGCCCCGGGCCTGAGCAGGCACAGAAGGCAGGGCGGGCGGGCGGGGCCGGAGTTACTGCCGCAGCTCCACGTAGTTGGCCGGGAAGAGCCCGTACCTGCCCTTGCAGAGCCCGCGCCACCAGCCGTCATCTATCATTTCAATGTTGGTGATGATGTCATCCGGGTCGAAGGAGATTTCATCATCGCCCGCTGGAAGATGGCACAAGGGGGGACAGACAGTGGAACCCCATGCCCCCTGCCGGCTGCAAGAGCACGGGCTGGGGACAGGGCAGGGCCCTCACACCAACCACCTGCTTCGTGACCTGGCTGCAGCCCTGCCTGCCTGCCGTCCCCGGGGACCTGGGGGTGTGGCAATGGGCCAGGGTGGCTAAGTGGTCAGGGCCCTGAGGTACATGTGTGGGGATGGCAGGACTGGGAGGTGCTAGGGTAACTCACCACGTTCTAGAAGTTATCCAGACCCCAGAGTCTCCCTGCAGCACACACGGGAATATACGTGTGCACGTGTACGCACAAGGGTGGGGGGAAGTTCTCCCTCGGCCAAAGGCCGACCACCACGACTGGAGGGGACTGGAGAGGGACCCAGGGACCTGGGTCCCGGGACAAGATCCCAGAGGAGACAGCACCCAGACATGACAGGGTCTCCGCACTGGCTTCTGCACTGGGGAGTGTGCTTCTAACGGAGCGGCACACCCAGTTTTAGTGAATTCACATGGGTACTTGGGGGCACGGGGCACCCCTGTAGTGCAGCTATAGACTTCAAATGCTCAGAGAAACACTAAACAGGGGGTGTGCACATGCATGTGTATGTGTATATGTGTGTGTATGCATGTATGTAGGTACAGAGAATTTGTCTAACTCTGAAACTGCTTCAAAATAAACTATAAATTTTAAGTTCAAATATATATAAATAAATAATGTATAAAAATATAGTTGAAACACACCACTTACAATGTGACTATGAAATAGTAACTGACTTCTCTGCACTGCAGTGACAGTCTGAAGCCAGACGCCCGAGAGGGAGCCCCTGCTGCCCCCCCACTTGCGTGTGCCATGGGCCTCACCAGCCTGGTAGTCATAGAGGGCGATGGCTGTGATCCCGAGGTCATTTTCATACTCATCATAGGTGTTTTCCTCTGAAAACAGACCAAGACAAAGTGAGCAATGACCCAAGTTCCCCCAACGCCCACAGTTTTAGCCGCTGTGGGACGCCCTCCCCAAGGCAGGACTGCCGGGGCCCCGAGGGCCCCTGGGCAGAGCTCCAGGACACCAGCGCCTCCTGTCACCCGCAGGACTCCCGCTCTCTGGGGGCAAGTCCGATTCCCAACTCTGACGCTACCAGTATGGGCAATTATCTCAATAGGTTTTAGGACGGCTTTCAGTGTCTGATTTCCTGACGGGCTTCAAAGGATAACTTTTTAGATTTTAAAGACTTAGCACTTTGAGGAAGGGTCATATCCTAAGTGACGACCAGCAGGAAGCAGCTGGTCACACACCTCTCGTCACACTCGGGGAGGTGAAAGTGCTGCCCTGATGTTCTGACACCAGTTTTTGTATGACTCCACGCAGGGGAGAGGTTTATGTCAGATCTGTCCTAATAAGTAAAGGAAACCTCATCTTTAAAAATGAGAGACCAGTTTTAGCATTCATCCACCTGAAATGTCTGCATCATTCCCGAGTTTATAGAAGTCATCTTTAGACTTCAAGACACCCTGGCTTCCTGGAGCTGGACCCTCTGTGCCCGGAGAACGCCCACAGGCTTCCACGCGGGAGAGACAACGGAAGCGCCTTCCTTCATGCCCGCCCCGCCCAGCACCCCAGCACCGGTAGGGATCTTCCTGTAGCCCCTCAGGGGCCACGCCAAGCCCCCCGTGGTCCAGAGCTGCCCCAGCAGGGGATGAATACCCTGCCGACATAGGTGAGTGGGCAGGGCGGCTGATGGGGACGCAGACTCACAGAGGGGCAGGGGCTGAGGGGAATTTCTCAGGGGACCCCCACCTGCTGGATAGTGGCCTGGGGTGTCTGTGCCTTCATGAACGGACTCCAGAGCGTGGGCCAGGCCCTGCTGGCTGCTGGCCTCCTGGGGACTGCCGGCCTCCACGCTGTACACGGGCTCGGGCTCGGGCTCGGGCTCGGGCTCAGGCCCGCTCACAGGGCCTCCCCGGCTTGGCTCGGCCCCAAACAGCACCAAGTCCTGGGGGAGACAAGGAGATGTTCGAGTGGCCCGTGCTGGGTCACCGGCACATGGACAACTTTCTAGTCCCAGCAGGACTGAGGAAACAGACATGGGGACCAGGGGGCAATGCCTGCTAACATTCCGAGAACGCCAGGGTCCTGCCACGGTGAGGCAGCGTCATGAGGGCCACGTGCCATCTCCTCTTAACCAATCCCATCCTCCCACCCCAACACCCTGAGTCCTGGAGTAACTAAGCCACACGGCCCATCCAGAAAGGCACACCTGCCCGCGCTGCTGCTGCAGCTGAAGCCTGGCTCCCTGGGTCCTGGCCCAGACCTCCAAAGGCCACCCAAAGCCCCCGAGGACCAGCCACCCTCCCACACCCGACAGCAGCTTCACCCCACTTGCCCCGCTGCCCGGAGCAGCCAGACCCAAGGCTGCGGGGCTGTCCCAGCGCAACCCTCTGCCCCAGCCAGTGAGTCACACGCAAGTAGGCTGGGAGGAGACCCGCAGCCATCTATCTGCCAGTCCCGTGCCCCGCGCCATCTCCAGCCCAGCTCCACCTGCAAGCCCTGCCCTGCTCTGTCTCGGGCCTTGGGACTCGGAAGCCCTCAGGAAAGCTCTGAACTCTGTGCCATCACCTGCGGCTTCAATGGGTGCTTCCACCAGGGCCCACCCGAAGGCACCCTGGGGGTCACAGGACACACACGGGGGAGCTCCACTAAGAGCCACTGGTCAGGCGTGAGCTTTGATGGGAGGCAAGCAGCATGCGTGGGGGGCCCGTGGAAGCCATGAGGAAGGCCACCTCTGCCTTGGGCACAAGAGCCACTCGAGGATGAAACTGCAAGGCCCAGTGTCCTTTGGGCAGGTTTCCCCCAACACGAGGGGAATGGCCTGGAGAATGAGGGGCCAGGACATGGGGTGGGGGCGCCCTGAGCAGGTGAGCAGGTCATGGGGTGGGGGCACCCTGAGCAGGTGAGGTCTTGGGGTGGGGGGCACCCTGAGCAGGTCACGGGGTGGGGGTGCCTTGAGGTCTCGGGGTGGGGGTGCCCTGAGGTCATGGGGTGGGGGCACACTGAGCAGGTCATGGGGTAGGGGCGCCCTGAGCAGGTCTCGGGATAGGGGTGCCCTGAGGTCTTGGGGTGGGGGTGCCCTGAGCAGGTCTCGGGGTGTGGGTGCCCTGAGGAGGTCACGGGGTGGGGGCACCCTGAGCAGGTCACGGGGTGGGGGTGGCCTGAGGTCTTGGGGTGGGGGGGCCCTGAGGTCTCGGGGTGGGGGTGGCCTGAGGTCTCGGGGTGGGGGTGCCCTAAGCAGGTCTCGGGGTGGGGCGCCCTGAGCAGGTCTCGGGGTGGGGGCGCCCTGAGCACATCTCGGGGTGGGGGCACCCCATCAAATGGTGCTGCCTGCCGATCTCCTCGCCCCTCTGAGGACAGCATGGCGCTCAGGGAACAGCTTCTCAGCAGGACGTGGTGATAGGTATGGCTCAGAGCCCCTGCTGACACCGTGTCACGGGCCACAAAGCCACGCATGCAGCACTGCCCAGGGGTCTGCAAGGACATGGCTGCCACACAGAAGGAGTGGCAGTTCAAGGAGGGGACCCTGTGGGGATGTGGCTGTGGCCCCCACCCCGAAGCCCAGGCCCACAGCTCCCCCAATTTCATGGGCTACCTTTACGCCTCAGCTAAGTGAGTCAAGTGAGTATTTTTTGAGTCAGGGACAGGAGGGGACAGTGGCCAGTCCTCCAGGTGCGGGCACAGAGCAGCGTTTGGGGGGGCCAGTGATGGAGAAGCAAGGGGAGATCGGCAGCCCAGTGCCAGAGAGTTCCAGAAGGAAGGCGGTCACTGCCAAATGCAGCAGCGGGAGTGAGGTTAGGACCAGAGGGTGTCAGGAGCCCTCGCCAGGGGCACTGGGCTGGGTGAGGACAGGGACGCGTCCCAGGAGCCCAGGGGCAAGCTGTGCACCTGAGGCCGCCCAGCGCTCAGGGAGGCTGCTCTCCAGGCCTCCCTCTCGGACGCCACCAAGCAGAGCGGCGAGGGGTCTCCTCTGCATTCCCAGTGCAGATGAGGGAAGGCTGTCTCCGCATCAGACTCATCTGCAAACTGAGTGAAGACACCAACCTCACAGACAGGGCCTGAAGGCGGCTGCTCCCGGGCCGGCGGGGCCGTGGGGGACGCAGGGGCGGGAGGCTCCGGGGCTCTGGCTTGTTCCTGTGATTGAAAGACAAGCAGCGGTCAGAACACCACCAGGTCACCCCAGACTGCGTGGCTGCCGCAAGGACAACTGGATTTCAGAGAAAGGTCACACTCAGGCCGGGAGCACTCTCTGCCAGAGGGACGAACAGGAGCCCCAAGTGTGCAGCCCAAGCCCTGTGAGGTTTAAGGGTTTGCTTTGAAGTGAAGGTGGTGCAGTCAGACCGGTGTCACCTGGTGCCCGCCCCGCCCGCCACTGACAGGATTTGGGGGTCTGGGTCGATGTTGTTCATGGTACGTTACAGACTTGGGAGACCTTACAATGGGCCAGTACATTTTTTGGGTAGGGTGGACATGGATCTTTGCAGCCAGAGGGTGGACTGTGGTGGACAGAATGGCCCCTCCAAGAGGCTAACATCCCCATCCTCAGATCCCACGAATGCATGACCTTGCAAAGGGCAAAGGGACGGAGACATATGGGAACAAATGAGGGACCTGCGGCAAAGTTGCAGGATACAAAATTAATACACAGAAATCTGTTGCTTTCCTACACATTAATGATGAACTAGCAGAAAGAGAAATCAGGAGAACAACTCCATTCACAACTGCGTCAAAAAGAATAAAATACCTAGGAATAAACCTAACCAAGGAAGTGAAAGACCATTACCCTGAAAACTACAAGACACTCTTAAAAGAAATTAAAGAGGACACTAACAGATGGAAACTCATCCCATGCTCATGGCTAGGAAGAATTAATATCGTCAAAATGGCCACCCTGCCTAAAGCAATCTACAGATTCAATGCAATCCCTATCAAATTACTGACAGCATTCTTCGACAAACTGGAACAAATAGTTCTAAAAGACCAACAAAGACCCCAAATAGTCAAAGGAATCCTGAGAAGGAAGAATAAAGCTGGGAGATTAAGCTCCCCAACTTCAAGCTCTACTACAAAGCCACAGTAATCAAGACAATTGGTATCGGGACAAGAACAGACCCACAGACCAGTGGAACAGACTAGAGTCCAGATATTAACCCAAACATATATGGTCAGTTAATATACAATAAAGGAGCCATGGATATACAATGGGGAAATGACAGTCTCTTCAACAGATGGTGTTGGCAAAACTGCACAGCTACATGTAGGAGAATGAAACTGGATCACTGTCTAACCCCATACACAAAAGTAAATTTGAAATGGATCAAAGACCTGAATGTAAATCATGAGACCATAAAACTCTTAGGAGAAAACATAGGCAAAAATCTCTTAGACATAAACATGAGTGACTTCTTCATGAACATATCTCCCCGGGCAAAGCAATCGAAAGCAAAAATGAACAAGTGGGACTATAACAAGCTGAAAAGCTTCTGTACAGCAAAGGACACCATCAGTAGAACAAAAGGTATCCCACAGTATGGGAGAATATATTCATAAATGACAGATCCGATAAAGGGTCGACATCCAAAATATATATAGAGCTCATGTACCTCCACAAACAAAAAGCAAATAATCCAATTAAAAAATGGGTGAGTATCTGAACAGACACTTCTCCAAAGAAATTCAGATGGCCAACAGGCACATGAAAAGATGCTCCACATCCCTAATCATCAGAGAAATGCAAATTAAAACCACAATGAGATTATCACCTCACACAAGTTAGGATGGCCACCATCCAAAAGACAAACAACAAAAAACAAAAAAATGCTGGTGAGGATGTGGAGAAAGGGGAACCCTCCTACACTGCTGGTGGGAATGTAAATTAGGTCAACCATTGTGGAAAGCAGTATGGAGGTTCCTCAAAAAACTCAAAATAGGAATACCATTTGACCCAGGAATTCCACTTCTAGGAATTTACCCTAAGGATGCAACACTCCAGTTTGAAAAAGACAGATGCACCCCTATGTTTATCGCTGCACGATTTATAATAGCCAAGAAATGGAAGCAACCTAAGTGTCCATCAGTAGATGAATGGATAAAGAAGATGTGGTACATATACACAATGGAATATTATGCAGCCATAAGAAGAAAACAGATCCTACCATTTGCAACAACATGGATGGAGCTGGAGGGTATTATGCTCAGTGAAATAAGCCAGGTGGAGAAAGACAAATATCAATTGATATCACTCATTTGTGGAGTATAAGAACAAAGCAAAAACCGAAGGAACAAAACAACTCCAGACTCACAGAACCCAAGAATGGACTAACAAGTACCAAAGGGAAAGGGACTGGGGAGGGTTGGGGGGAGGGAGGGATAAGGGGGGAAAAAGGGGCATTATGATTAGCAGACATAATGTAGTTGGGAAGGGGCACGGGGAGGGCAGTACAACACAGAGAAGTAGTGACTCTATAGCATCTTACTACGCTGATGGACAGTGACTATAATGGGGTTTGTAGGGGGGGACTTGATAATAGGGGGAGTCTAGTAACCACAATGTTGCTCATGTAATTGTACATTAATGATACCAAAAGAAATGAAGGACCTGGTACGGACTACCCCATGGCTCAGGGAATCCCTGGGTCCTGTCCGAGAGAGACAAGTAGGTGAGACTGAGTTCGAGACACGACGACAGGCATGATGGCAGACGGCCACGGGCCCAGGAGCGCCGGTGCCTCTAGGCGCCAGGGAGGCGGGAACAGACCCTCCCCCAGAGCCCTGAGCGGGGACCAGAGGAGCACGCCCTTCAGGACTCCACCCTCGAGCTGGGAAATAGCAGATGCTGGTCTGCAGCCCCTAGGATTGTGGTACTTTGATACGGCAGCCCCAGGACTCTAGCACTGACAGCCCCAGGCTGGGTTTTTCTCCAGCTGAGGGATCAGAGGTTCCAGGGCAGGTGAGGGGTGTGCCCAGGACCCAGGTGAGGCGGCGGCAGAATGAAGTGACACCCTCCCCTCCCTCCAGCCCCCTAGGCCACCTCCCTAACCGGGGTGGCACTGCTGTCATCTTGTTGTTAAGAAAACTGTCCCGGCTCCTGAGACCTAAGCACAGCTGTGACACCCGTGTGGCTTTGCCTGACCCACACCAGGACAGTCACAAGTTCACACGTGGCCTGGAACCGCCTGTCTGAAGCACCCAAGGCAGGAAAGCACTTCCAGGAGGGGCTGGCTAAGCGGGGGCCTCCGGAGCCCCAGCCTGCTGCTCACTACACGGGGACACGAGGCTGCCCATTTACACCAGTCACTTTACAAGGGTCTGCAACAGTCCCTCCGCAAGCTAGCTGGGCACAGAGAAATGCCTTCTCTGCGCAAGCTACCAGCACTGCAGAGTCAAGGCCTGTGGCTCTGCAGCAGGTGGCCCAGAGCGCGCCCTCCCTGCCACCCAGACTCAGGTGAGCAGCCCGGAGCCGGAGCACCGCCCACCATGTGGCCGGGCAAGAGGGGTGGTGGGGCTGAAATGGGACAGGCAAGCAGAAGTGGCAGTGAGAGAACCCCATCGGTGGCCAAAGGCGTCTCCCCTCAAGCCGCCCGAGGTGCTGCACCTCTTGGGAGCTGACGGCACCCAGGCAGCAGGGCCTAAAATCCCAAGGCATAAAATGAGGACGGTATTCATTTACCAGGAAGACGACAGGCTGTGGGGAAGCGCCTGTCAGCGTGTGCACCGGTGTGCTGAGCTGCAAGAACTAACCAGCTACTCACGGTGCAGGACGGACAAAAGTAAACGGCAGATCGGGTCGCGGCATTTTCTACCTATCACACATTAACTCTCTCCACCGTCCATTCTCCCCTGATGGAAGTTCTTGGAGCCCTGGCCACTGAGTGGGGGGAAGAAGCGCCCCGAGTCAGAGGTTTACGGTCCAGAAAACAATTTCCGACATGTCATTCCAGATTCTACTCCGCACCTACCCCGGAAGGCCGTGGTCCTCCCACCCCCACTCCATGCATGAGAACCAGAGGCCGCAGGCTAAGGGTGAGCAGGTGGTGAGGGGCCGGGGCCGCCAGACTCAACACCTCCAGAACCCGCAGGAAGGAGAGGCTGTGCCCCCCTCAGCCCTCTGGCTCCCGCCTCCACGCATGGGAAAACAGTCCCAAGGCCACGCGGATCGGTGGCAGACCCAGCCTGCGGGGGCAGCGCCGCTCCTCCTGGGGGGACTCCTGGATCTCCAGCCCTCCCCGGAGGGTGATGGCCGATCGGGGACTGCTGTGGACGCGCTGGACGCAGCCCAGCACAGGGAGGACGGCAGCAGCGCGGTGCAGACACGGACGGGCAGCTGGCTGGAGGCAGGGGTCCCAGGAGCACAGCCCTAGACGGGGGTCCGGGTGTTTCCCGCCACGCCTCAGGGAAGGAGAGGGCCCACTCACGTCCAGCTGTCCGTGCGCCGCCTGCTGCCCCTGCTGCCCCTTTGCCGTCCGCTGGGCTCGCTCCGCCTCCGCCTTCCGCCTGCCCCCCTGCTCTCTCTCCTTCGCGAGGTTTTCGAAGTTGGCTCTGATGTGGCTTGCTTTGCTGTTCGCTGCAGAGGGGAGGGGAGATGACATGTGATGCCAGAAGCCCTCCATCTCCCGGCAGCCGGGCACTTGGCCCTGCTGCTGGCTCAGCCCCGCCTGGCGGTCTCTGGGCCCACCTGGCTACTGACCGCCCAGCAGGACGCACGAGGCAGACGAGTGCCACGAGCCTTGCGTCTGGAGCAGCTTTACATGACAAACAGCACTGCACTCCTCGCCACTGCGTGCCCAGGGGCAGGGGCCAGCAGCCCCGAAGGATGCCCGGGATGAAGCACCGACTGGAGGCGACCCTCAGCCCTGGAGGTGCATCGCTTCCTCCCTCACGTGATACGGCAGAGGAGCAAACACCCCTGCACAGGGAAGGGGGCTGCTGCCATTACCCGAGTCTGCAGTGGGGCTGGTCTTTCCGAAGCATCCCTGTCTGCGGTCCCAGGGGGCACGCTACGGCCCGGCCCAGTCTGGCTCTTGCCCAGATGGGTCCGTCAAGTCATGCCCAGAAAACCAAAAGTAGCCGTGCCACAAGGGCCCTCGGGGTGATCCCGGCAAAGGCTAAGCTCACATGCGTCTCCTTCTGCTTGCAGCCTCCCTCTTGCCCGCAGCACTCTCCTGGGACACCGGGAGGCATGGAATGCCTTCCTGGGAAAGCCCGGGGCGGGGGGGCTGCTAGGACTCACCTGCTTCAACAGGGACGGTCTTCTGGTAAGCGGAGGCCACCTTGGAAACATCCTCAAAGGTGGAAGCATTCTGCCCAGAGATGGAAGGGAAGTTAGGAGAGCACTTTTCTCCTGCACACCCTGTGACGGTTTCTGCCTGCAGATGAACGCCTGCCCTCGATTCCAGAAGAACCAGCCAGAGAGCCCACAGGTTTCACGGCCACCTTGGCTGGCAAAGTGACGGAGGCATGAGGAGCTGATACCCATCGGCTGGTGACCACATGAGTCAGAGCAGAGATACCCTGGGGTCGTGGGGGTGACGGGCGGAGCACAGAGCACTTTCTGGGCAGTGAACGATGGAGTATGAGGCCTCAGAATGGTGGGTTCCACCCAACCACAGAACAGACACCATCCGGGTGGCCCTGACGGACCCTGGGGACTCTAGAGGGTGACGACGCATCAGAGAGGACTCACGGGCTGCGACACGCATGCCGTCTGGTGGGCGTGTGGGTAACGGGAGACTGTGCACGGGGGGCAGGGGTGTGGAAAATCACTGTGCCTTCCTCTCAAATTTGATAAAACTCCTCCAAGAACATACAGCTGGAACAAACCCCCAAAACACCCCCCATCTGCGTAGTCCTGAACCAACTCTGTTCTTCTCCAGCCCCCCTCAGCCCCGAGAGAGGCCTAAGTGTTCACAGGGGCCCAGAGAGGACACACTGGGAACATCCCCTGGTCTCACCTGGCCTAAGCACCCACGTCACCCCACCAGCGAGATCACACCTTCTTTGGTAGGGGACCCAACTCTGTCCGAGTGAAGTGACAGCAGTGACTGCCACTTACAGGCTGACTCAGCTGCACACTGGCAGGAGCCTGGAGCCCACCAGCCACCCCCAGTTCCATGGTGAGCAAACACTTCTAGTAAAACACACCTGGGCTCAGGACAGACACTGCTTTTCTGACACTTAAAACCAGGGGAGAGGTGCCCAAGCAGGCGTGTGACCGAAGTCGACCTGGTTCCAGCCCACGTGAGCAGCACGCCTCCCCGAGGCTCTGGCTGACCACCGCGCGGAGCCCTGGTCAGCACTCTGGGGGCGGGCTGCCCCACCTTCCCCCACAGCCCCATGCTTCTCTGGCAGTCACCCAACAGCCCGCCACCCTTCCATGCCCAGAGGCACCTGGCACCCCCGCCTCATCTCCGAGGGCAACTGCTTAGCTGCTCTGACCAAACCCTCTCCCACTCCCGGGCTCCCGGCCCCACCAGCACTGCCCCAGGCCTGCCTCCTCTTTCCAGAACAATCCCTAGCACCCTCACTTCCCACTGCCCCAGAGCTCCTGCCTGCCCAGAGCCAGGGAGGGGGCAATGGTGGACACTGGCATTTCCCCAACGCCTCCCTGCTGCGTCTGGGGTGACTCTGCATCCAGCTGGCCCACGACCCCTCCCGGCGCCCACCACCTGCCGTCCACCCGACTGTCCAGCAGTAGTACCGTCCTCTGCACAGTCTCTTGGTGTCCCCGTCCCCTACAGTCTCGGTGTCCCATTTCCTGGCCAAGACCCACAACCCCCTCAAAACTGAGCTCAGGTGTGCACCTCCCTCATGACCCCACAGCCTGAGCCTGGGCCCTGCCACTCGCTCCCAGCCTGCGCACGGTCACATGGAGGAGTCCCCGGGGTGACAACCATCTGTGCGGCCGACTGTGACCCGGAGGGAAGCGTAAGGGCTCTGAGGGCCACCCTGCCACCCATGACCACAGGCACAGGACCCGCAGGACCGCCTCTGCTCCGCTGGCTGAGGGGCCAGGAGCACACGGAGCCCCAGTGCAGGTGATGCCCCTAAGCCTACACTCTGCCGTGGTTGGACTGTGGGCCAGAAAAGCAACCTGGCATCTTAGCCTGACTCCCTGGGACTGTGTGACCAATCGAAAACGAGAGTCCCTGGTGAGAGAAACAAGTGTTTCCATGGCAACACCCAAAGGGCAGCCCGTGGTTAGGGTCCAGCTCCAGGGGATGCCATCCGTGGGCCCCGGGCCCTGAGCGCTTGCTGAGCTCCCCTCACTCAGCCAGGGGCGCCAAGGAACTCAACTTCCTCTCTGGCTCACTGCTAATCACTTCAAATTCAAATAGCCGTGCATCCCAAAGGCTCGGGTTGGCCTTGGAGTCTAAATGTCTGGGTCCCAACGGTGGCCAGGCACTAGCCTGCCTGGCCAGGAGCCCCCAGGGACAGAACAGGCAGGGACACAACCCGGCTGTGATACTTTAGCCGAGGCCTGGCCATGCGGGAAACATCATCCGGTGTTCGTGCACCTGAAACAGGAGCTGCGTGCCCCCGAGCCCATCACGGCACAGCCAGATGCCCCAAGCCGTGAACCTGGCCCGTCCGCAGAAACCACAAAGCCTGCGTCTGGGGACTTACCTTATCCATCCGGTCCTTCTGCACCCCGTATTTTCCACCGAATCCTTTGGCGTAGTCTGAAACATGGCAGAACACAGCACTTACTCTCAGGCTGGGGCAGTGTGGTCCCAACAGCACACGCATGCTAACAGACCCTGGACACCCCAAGGAAATGCACCCCGAGCGAAAGGAAATGAGAGCCAGCAACGAGGAGTCTGCGTGCAGGCAGGAAAGAGGCTGTGCGTACTCCCAGTGCTCTCCCGAGGGACAGAGGGGTGCAGGCGGGCTGGCAGGCAGTGAGCCGAAGAGGGCCCAGTGCGGGCCTCTGGCAATGCGCCACTTCCATAGCACAGGCTTCTGCCAGCACGGCGGCTGGTCCCCGCCACCCCGTGCTCCTGCCCCACTGAGCACCAAAGAGGCCCCATCACAGGTTCTCCCTTGCTTTTGAAGAGAAAAAACAGTCCACAGGGGAAGCCCAGCCAGTACCTGGGTCACAGCAGCACAGACCTAGGTGACAGTGCCACCGGCACGCGTGCTGACGGCCCAAACAGTCCATCTCCACGCGCCTGCCAGCTCAGCCCAAGGTGTGTGCCTCCCTCGTCTGAACTCGCCCCCAAGTCCTGACTCGAGGCCTGAAAGCCTGAGCTCTGCCCTGCACGGCCAGGTCACTGCTCTAGTCCCAGGGGCATCTCCAGGCCCTGACCGCCACGTCTGAATTTTGATGGTATTCAAGTAACTGCTCTAAGGAAAAACGCACTCGCCACTCAGGCTCCCGGGGCACACCTAGAACCCCCCGTCCCTCCTCAGCTGCGTGTATACTGTTCGGCTCTGTGTGGAGAAGTTATACATAGATGGTGTTACCAAAAACAGAAGCAAACAAAAAACATCTCCCACCCCTCAAAAAACACCACCACAAATGAAATGGAACCCCAGAGAGCAGGGGCGCCCGGGGCCCCTCGTGGCCACCAGCCTCTGGACGTCTCGGCTCGCCCTGGAGGCCGGGCGGTGGCTCACTCAGCTCCACGCAGCAGCCGTGATGAGCTCCTGCGCAGGTTTGCTGGGAGGCCAGAGGCTCCCCGGTCCAGAAAGGAGCCATGTTATGGGATCAGACTGAAGCCCCTGACAAACCGCCACCGTGTTTCACCAAACATGAACCCCAGAGGTTATGGGGGGAAAGTGAATGGGGAGACGGGGTGACCACATAGAGCAATGACCCTGGGTTGAGATGCCCAAGAGCCCCTGACCAGTGCCAGTGGGAGACTCGGAAGGTGGAGCCCCCGAAGTCTGTGCTAGAAGTGGCTGCACTGGGCGGGGAGGGCAGGGGGCAGCAGGTGGGGGCTGGTGAGCAACTGTGCCTTGCTGGGACTCGTGCTTGGCCAGTCTCTCCTGGTAATCAAACCCCACAGCACAGGAGTCCTGCCTCTCGGACTGAACACCAAATCTGCCTCCGAAACCAGTCTTATAATCTGAAAATCCACAAGCGACAGAGAAAACAACCAAGAGAGGAAACACAGTTCAGTTAGAATCGTGTGAGCATGTGCGAGAGTCAGACATGTCACTGAGCTGAGCAAGGGCCCGGCCGGGCTCAGAGCCAGCGGGCCGGCTCCCGGGCCCAGACCGCCGCCGCGGGGCTCCCAGGCCACAGCACAGACTTAGAATCTGCACATCGCAGCCAAGGTCTGCAGACAGGTCAGGAACTGTACTTAAGACAATTCCATCAAGGCACTCCATGCTTTGGGGTTTCATCCTAGGCTCCTACCCACGCTGCAGACAAGAGAACGCATCTCTGCGCATGCAGAGAAAGAGACACATCATACATCATGGCAGCTATCAGTCCCCGCCCGCCCCCACTTCCCACTATGCGGGCGGGAAGGACAAGTGGGTGGGGGTCTGGGTCCGACTCAGAGGTCCTCCCACCCCGCACCCCACTTTCCTGGGGATGGGGTTCCCTTCTCATAGAACGGCAGTGGAATCTGCTTTCATAAACCGTAGGGCACTTTATCAACGAATTCAGCCTGTGGGCACCGCCCCCCTTTCTGGGCACGAGGGCAGGGAACAGCCTTCCTGGCAAGGCTACCGGCCGTGACCGCGCTTCCTGGCACAGACGAGGCCAGCAGCCTTGCTGGGGCAGCCCTCCCACGGGCGGGGGCAGCTGGCCGCCACAGAGACGAAGAGTTAGTCACAACTGGGAGGCAGAGGACGACCTCAAACAGCGAAGACCAAACAACGCTGCTACAGAAGCACAGCAGGGACGGGCACATCAGCGGACCCACGGGTGCCAGCGGCCCGGCGGCAGTGAGGGTGACCCGCCCCGTGAACACACCTTTCTGGGATCCATGCAGCTGCAGCCTCTCCTGGTGACCCCAGCCCAGGGCACATTTGTCTTGTCGGTCTGTCTGGACACCAAATTTTCCTCCAAACCCTTTCACGTAGTCTACATGGACAACAAAAGGCCACAGTCCAGCATTAGCGGGCAGCCTGGGTAACAGGGAGAAAGCATGCTTTCAACGCAGCTAAACACACAACTCGCCAAACCCATCCTCTCCCCCACAGACGTCTGGTGAAGCTGAGAGGACCTGCTCACACCCCGGCAAGGAGCCTGCTGCTCACCCTGGGACTGCGACTAGACGGGCAAGACCACGCAGCAGCTCTGAGCATGCACCATATGAGGTGCTTTACAAATGACGTGGCACAATCTCGGCACTTTCACAAGCCACATGGTGGACGTCAGAGCCAGAGAGCGTAAAGACATGGTTTGTACTTAATGGCTGTGTTTCTGGACCTGCTGTTGTAAAGCTCCGTGTTTAACTCAAGAGACGCCCACTCTAAGGGCTTGGTCACGTCTTGCCTGTCCATCTCTGTTCTGCTCCCACCTGCCGCCTAAGACTCCCTGGCCGGGGGATAAGGTCAAGGGAAGACACCTGTTTGGGACTCGTGCTTCTCCGTTTTGCCTTGATACTCAAAACCGACCGCACTCTTGTCCACCTTGTCCTTGTCGATCCCGTACTTGCCGCCGAAACCCCTGGAGTAATCTAGGCACAGAGACAGCACTGTTCACGCCCCGGCCCCGGCCCCAGTGAGCACGCCATGCACTCAACCGCCCTTAAGAAAGCACTTCCAGCACCCGACTAAAGCGACAAAAACCCTTCAGGCTTGCTACAGGACCCTAACATGGGGAGTATTTCAAAATACTACTTGTAAGTGGTAGTTAATAACAAAGAGTAATAAACAGCAGATTAGTAACTGTAGCATCTTTCCTTCATCCCAAAGGGCAGCATGAAGTAAGTCTCCCATAAAGCTCCTGAGGTCAGGAGGGGGTCTCTCCGCTTCATCAACTAGAGCAAGCAGAGGTGCGCCCGCAGCGCCTCCAGAGCAGCAGGGCCAAGATGCAGCACCTGCCAGAGGTATGAGCGCCATCCACTTAGTGATTTTCACACTAAAGCAAGGCTCCACCACGGATACATTAGTGGGGCAGGACACGAAGTGTCCCTCACAGGGAGGCCCGGGGCTTCCAGGGAGACCCAGGGGCGCCCCAGGCTCTGCAGCCCATGCTCCCCGACCTCCCAGAGGCAGCCTGAGTCCCTGCAGGGCCATCGCACCAGGGAGGAACGCACGGCAGGTCCCTGCATGCTGGGCAAAGGACTAGAGCTCGTTCCAGGTGAAGGGAGAGGCAGCTGGGGTGACCCCGCGCAGCCGGCCAGGCACGTGGCCTCGAGGAGGGTGGCAGGGCTGGGCCAGGCCCTTGGGGAAGAACTGGGACACTGGTGGCCTCTTAGTTCTGTTTTTTAAAGAAATCTGGATTATTTTTTCATGTGTGAGCTCTCAGTTTTTAAATGTCGGCATTTATTTTAAAAACTTAAACGTTCAGGCCGAAAAGAGGTTAGATAAGCAATACGGAGGCGCCACCCGTCCGTGGCGTCCGCAGTAAGCCGTCGGGCCCCAGGGGATGCCGCAGCATGGGGAAAGTAGGTTCGGCTGCGAAGGCCACCCTGGCAGTGCCTGCCAAAGTTTCAAATTCAGTGTCCTTTGACCAGCAATGCCATTTCTAAGAATTCATTCTTTTGAATAATCACTTGGGCATATAAAATCCAGGGACAAGACAACTCGCCGAGGCTGACTTTTAACCTCAGCAGTTGGAAATACTCTGAGCTCCCATTCCAGGGGATCCCCGCACGAGGGCCAGCAGGTGCCCACAACCGCCCTGCGCCGCACTAGAGACGGGACCCTCCACACACTTCACGCCGCAACAACCGTGCAGGTGGGGCGTGACCGTCTGCACAGGGGAGTCTCCCAGCTCATGGCTGCAGAGGAAGGAGACGGGGACGAGGAGCCCACGCGGGAGCCGCCCGGGGGGCGGGCTGCGGGCAGACCTTTCTGCGACTCGTGCTTCTCGGTCTTGCCCTGGTAGTCGAAGCCCACTGCGCTCTTGTCCACCCGGTCGGCCTGCACACCGTACTTGCCACCGAAGCCACTCGAGTAGTCTGAGGAGACAGGCAACCGTCAGCCAAGGAGCCCAGTGACAGACTCAACTGCCACCTCAGTTAAACTGAGCAACAAAACCGTTTGGGGTGACAGCTCACTGGGAGATCAGGCACACGTTTTAGGATGCACAGCAAGCCACCCGCTGTGACACACAAGGGACAGACTCAGTCTACAACATGCGCGCTTGCAGCCTGGTCTCTTTCAATGGCCACAGGGCATTTTTTCACGACGGCAGCAAGGAGCTGCATTCCCATTCGGAAAATTAACTGGTCAGCACATGAAGAAAGCTATGCAGCTAAAAACCCTTTCTGGAAAAGATGCTGCCCCTCCAACACGTCCATGCCAGGCAGAGCAGGCCGAGCGCCGGCTCCCTGGTCACTTGACCTCCAGGAGGCAGGTGCAAACAGGTTGCAGAAGCGCACGGAGCGCCGGGAGGAACTGACACACTTTCATCTGCTGACAAAGGCTTTGTGAGACCGGATGACTTAGCGAGGGCCAGCCAGCCCCGTGCGTCAGGAAAACATCAGTCGCCCCAGTGGCCCCGGTGTCACCCGTGGGGAAAGTAAGCTTTTGCCAACAAAGTCAGGGTGCGGGCTCTTCCGGGGGTACTGCTGCTCGGGACAGAGGCCCCAGTGACCCGAGGTGCCGGAGCCGGGTGCTGCCTGACGGGCCCCACTGACACACGGCCTGCAGGCGGGAGAGCACAGTGCCCCCCGAGGCGGCCCCCATCCCCAGGAGCCCTCAAGTGACGGCACGCTCTCCCCGGGGCCTGCACATCTGCACCTCCTTCCTACCTTTCTGTGAGGCGTGTTTCTCGGTCTTGCCCTGGTACTCGAAGCCTACAGCGGACTGCAAGACAGAAAAGGGGGCACGCCTGTAACCGCCCCCACAGCTGCTCACCCAACTCCACGATGTGCATGCAGTTAGTAAAAACGCCAACCATGCCATTTTTTTGACCTCTGATCTCCTAAGCCATGTATGGGTCCAGTTAACACGCAAAGCTCTGGTGTTTGAATCTGCACTGCATGCAGTTCCGTGTGGAACCGTGGCTAATGTGGCTGATATCACGGCACACTGGGAAAGCCAGAACATGGCTGAGGGCTGACTCCAAAATGCAGGCTCTCCGCCGCCATGATAGAAAACAAAGGTCCAACTGCCCCAGTCAGAGTTAGCACAGGCTGGCGCCCAGGGGCGCCACAGTATCTGGACACTAAGCGTGGCCCTGGGAACTGCCGAGCACTGCCTGTTGGGGACACCCACACAGGGAGGGTGGGTGGAAACAGTCACACTGGCACATTCTTGGGCAAATCTACACCATCTGGCCCATCAGATGGGGATTTCCACAGCAAGTGGTGAAAGGCCCTTATACATCCCTGTTCTCACGCCAGCACCCAGCCCAGCACCTCAGAGCACCGGTGAGTCCCCCAGCCAGGGTGCCCTCCCCACAGTTCCAGAGGACACCTGGCAGCCCGCCGATGTCAGCAATGAGGTGGGACTGAGAGGGGGTGGGCCCCTGCCCTCCCCGGGCCCTGGCTCTGTGACACATCACTCACCTGGTCAACTCTGTCCACCTGGACGCCGAACTTGCCTCCGAACCCCCGGACGGAGTCGACCTGTGAGCAGTGCTTGGAAAGCTTCGACTGGTACTCGTGGCCGACGGCCGACTGGGGCAGGGACAAAGTGAAGAGTCAGACCCTGGGCCTCCTCATGGGCAGCGCCAGGGGCCCCCGGTGAGGCACACTGAGCAGGGACGTGAGTCCCGGGGGACGGTGGCGCCAGGCGGGGTGGGCACCCCTGCCTCCCAGCCTCAGGCTCTGCCCCGCTGCGTGACTGGGCGGGAAGCAGAGACTGCGAGGCCAGCCGCGTCCAGCAGCCAGAGCCAGCTGCCCGCAGCGCAGCACGTGAGCTCCCCAGGGGGGCTGGCGGGCAGCCACTCTGCCCGAGTGAGGCGGCCCTGTGCTGCGTGCCCCTGCAACCGGGACGTTTCTACCAGGCTGAGACACAGACACCGTGCTTCCGTTACAGCGCATACTCACAGTCACCCGGCACTGGGCGTGCGCCCAGCCAGCACAGGCCCCATCTCCCCCCAGCCTCTCCAGCACCAAGGTCCTGAGGAAGCAGCTTCAGCCACCTCTGCCCAAGGCCACACGCCCTGGGCGTCCTCCCACACTCGCCCCTGCACGGTCAGTGACCATGGCCTTGGGACACACGACACCCCAGCTTTCTGTAAGCAGAGCTTCCAGGGCAGCTGCACATATGCCTTACATACGCCAGGGTCGTCCCCACAGCCCAGAGCTCAGCACACTCACTAGCCAGACACCTGTGGCCTCAGCCCTGCCCAGCCTGGCAGGCCCCACTCAGAGCTGAGCACCGGGCTCCCAGGATCCGTCACCACCGTGGACAGTGGCCACGGCCCCTTCACAGACAGCGGGGATGACACCTGACCGACCTGTGACCTGGGCAGGGCAAGGCGGAGACGCGCGCCCCTCCAGGCCTCCGCCAGCGGGTGCCCCAGTGCCGCCGCCCTCTCCACTTTGTCCAGAACCTCACAAAAGAGTGGGCTTAGGGCTCAAGGTCAACACGGTCACTGACACTCGGAGGTCACTCAAAGCAGCCACCGTTCCCACATCCCAGTGAGAAAGCAGCAGCTCTTTCCGAGGACCTGCAGGGATGCCCATCTGGCTGAAGGGGTGAGAGGGACAGGCGGAGGCAGCCAAGGCCGGCAGGGCAGGAGGGAGGCTCCGGGGGCAGGGGCGCTCCTGGACGGCAAAGGCCTGAGCTCCGAGCGCCAGGAGTGACATTCCCCCATAGAGAACGGAGATGGCCGAGAGGCCGGCGATGACAGCGGCATCCTGTCCTGGTCACGCTCTGCCTTGACACAGGTTCACTGGTTTCCGCAACTGTTATTTGTCCAACCCAGAGCCGGGGGCCCAAATTCATTATCAATTTCTGTCTGCTTTAGTCTGCAGCACTCTGGAAGCACAGGCTTGGCTTGCGGGTGGCCAAGGCTTCTCCGTCACTGCCCCAAACACGCGGGGTCCCTGCAGGACTGAGAGCCCCCAGGCCATTTGGAGCCTGAAGATCATTCTGCTCCCCGCTGCCCCCGTCAAGCCGTTTCTGGGAGTGACCCAGTCCCACCGGGAATGTCCATCTGTCCTGCGCTTGCTCTCTGTCCAACTCTAGGCTAATTTCAGACCTGGGCTGGGGTACCCATTGGCTCACATGTGTCTGCCCTATGGCAACAGAGTGGCGAGGCACACTGGGACAGAGTCCCATCTGGGCACGAGGGGACAGGTCTGGAATTACAGACCAGAACCTGGCACGAGCTGATCTTTCCCTCTGCATCCGCTGGGTCGGAACAGGCTCACGGTACCCAGGCAGGGGGCACAGCCCCCAGGACCGGGCACGAGGAAACCAGCCTCAGGGGAGAACCAGGCAAGCACACTGCCTCCCGGGCAACACGCTCCCTTCTCTGAGGGGGACAGCGCTGAAGGGAGTGGGGTCACACAGCGACGAGCTCGCTCCACACCTTGCCCCGTGGACGTGGCCGTCCCAGCTCTACCAGGGCAGGCCCCCCAGTGAGTGCCAGGCCGCCCACCGAAGGTCCCTGGTGCACGAGCACGCCCGCTGGCTGAACTGGCCCCAGTGGTGTGACACGAGGGGCCCTCAGTCCTGGTTGGCTCTGCAGCTGGTACGGGTGGGCTGCAGGCTCAACTGCAGGCAACGGTGACACCAGCGCCTGGGGCCGAGAAGCCCTGGACTCCCTGCTGGTTGGCGCTGGCCTCCGGGAGCCCTGTTCCCCCTTGGGCCTCCCTACATACCACCTACTCACCAGCAACCCTGACAACCTTAACAGGCTTCTGAGAGGCGGGGGCGCATATGAGCAAGGGCCATCGGCAGGGGACGACTCTGGAACATGCTCCCCAACACCGACTCGAAGCGTCTCATCTGAGGAAAAGGCCCGAGTGCCCGCTCTGCAAGCCCAGGCAGTGCCAGGAGCCTGCCCACAGCAGGCGGCACTCACCTTGTCCATCCGGTCCTGTTCCACGCCGAACTTCCCTCCATAGCCATGGGAGGCTTTTGGCCCTGTTTCGAGTTCCTTCTCCTTGAGGGACTGGTGTTCTTGGAAAACATTCTCTCGCAGCTTGTGTATGCTTGGAGGGAAGAGAGTCATCAGGGACACAGGGAACAGACGCGCGCCCCGCCCTCTGGGACAGTAAGGACGGGCGCTACCTGGGGAGATCTGCACGGTCTCGTTACCCGGCGCCTCCCGGACCCCTGTCTTCACTACACTTCCTCATTATTCTACCAGCTGGTCTGTCTACTTGGGCAGCTCTCAGAGTCAAGTTCAATGGGAAAAAGAACTAATCTGAACATGTACAATGAATCACCCCAAGCCCCCTAAAAGCAGCTGCACTGAAATGTGAACTTCATACATTTCATGAGAAGTCCTTGATTTTACCAGAGAACCGAGTCAGGGCCAGTTCTGTAACGCCAGCCCGAGACACAGGACAAGCCAACCATCCCGTGCCCCAGATACCCGAGGCCACTGGTGGAAGGTCAGCGACACAGGACATGTGTGGGAAGCACCCCAGCCTGTTACATGTTCAAAGGTAAAACGAACACTTTCGGAACATATGATCTAAGGCCATTTCTTACTTTGACCTCGGAATGGTGACACAAATCAGATGTGGCCAGAATGTGGCAGGTCAGCAAACCTCTACGAGCTGTCACTGCCAGAAGGCCCCCGAGCAGCATCGAGACCGCCTGCCGAGGGGCCTTTCTGGACAGTGCCAGCAGTGTGGCTGTAAAACAACCAGGCGTGGATGCCACCCAAGCCCCTACGGGCAGGGGAAGGAAGCCTCTGCCCCTACAAGCCTGAGGGACACGGGCACCAAGACTGTCCTGCTCCCTGCGTGTCCTCACTCAGACCTCCCGACCGCTCCAGAGGCCACGCGCTGCCCCACCCACCCCCTCGGTGCGCTGCCAGGCCACAGAGGAGGGGAGCGATGAGGAGAGGATCCGGGGGCCGGCCTGACCCTGCTCAAACGAGCCAAGGCTTGCCAGGCTGGGGTCGGCTGGTTCCAGGTCCTCCCCCGGCAGGGCCGGGGCCCCTTCCATTCTTGTGGCTTCTGTGGAGGCTGTGGCTCAGTAAGTCGGGGGATGAACACCTGTGTCCCCAACACCCACCCTACTTTTCTGAATGGCTGCGTCTTTCTCAGCCAAGAACAGCTTCACTGCACTGCAGGAATACCGGGGTCAAGTAAGACAAACTCTGCAAACGGCCGAGCAGGCCGCCCCGTGGGTGACACCACTACACAGAGAGGGACCGGGCTGCGCTCCGAAGCTGCAGGGCCTAGACAAGGAGGCTGAGCCCATTTCACGTGCTCCTTATCTCCCCTTGTGGGTGAGGAAGCAGTGTGCCGAGCTGGCGGTGCCAGATAGCACCACGCCAGGAACCACGACACGCTTCCCTCGCTTCTCCTCTTTGGGGCTTTCCCGGAGAACAGGGGCTTGGAAGTCGGCTCGATGTACCCAACCGACAGTGATAAAACCATAAAGTCAGAGTAAAAAATAAAACTAAGGCAGTGTTGGTTTAAGGCCCAAGGTGTTCCAGACCTCACCTTGGAAGTCTGGAGAAAAGGGGGGGTCACTGTCTCCCAGTGAAAACCTAGGGACTGAAGAGCAAACTCTAGAACGCTAAGGACAAAAGCCACTCGCCATGGGAGTTTTCAGGCTACTGAGCATCAGGTGACACAGACACACACACACACACGTCAGCGTGCGCACACCTCCTCACATTCAGCCGCTGTGTCAGTATCCGGTCGCGAGGTAAGACAGAGGCAGTCCCCACACACACAAGCGCTGCACAGGTCGGTCAGGAGGGCAGGCGCCCCTGCCGTACACACCCCCGTCCCTCAGAAAGTCAGTCTCACACCAGAACTAAGCAGGCCTCTCACTTGATGTGCTCCTGGTGCCCGGACCCCTTCACGGTCTTGGCCCCCCATCTCTGTTCTTTTTCGCTTACATCGTTCTGAAATAGAAAAATAAACCGGTAAGCCCCACAGCCTGGGCCGTGAAACTGCAGGGGGTCACCCAGACACAGGAACCAGGGGAACGGCCTCTGGGGAAGCACAGCGAAGGAGACGGGGCTCCCGGGCTCCTACCACAAAGTCGGGGTCGGTCTCCCAGTCGTCAGCTCCCCCATCGTCCTGGGCGATGGACACGGCGTGGCCCGCCGACGCTTTCCACATCTGCAAGGGTGGCGCTGGGTTAGGGAGGGCCGGGACCACCCGGGAGCGCCGCGCTCAGAGGCCAGGAGGCCGGCCCTCTGCCCGACCACCCCTCTGGGGAACACAAGGACCCCATGGTCCCCGTGACCCCTGTGCTGCGGGGGCGACAGTGGAAGCTCAAGGAACGCAGTGGCACAGTTCTAATGCTGCTGTCAAACAGCTTCAGAAAAACACCAGAAGTACTCTGGCTGCAATTCAAGTGAGGGAATTTTCTAGAAAACAAGAGTCACGTGTGCACTTACTTCATTCCATACAAGCCTGTCACGATTCCACCAAGTCTGGAACAACAGTGTCGCCCAGCAAGAAGGCACTCATTTTGGGCCACTCGGCATTGTGAATGTATGAAACATCACCAGTGGTAAACTTTATATCACGTGCACTTTATTGCAATTAAAAGAAAGAGTACCACCCACTTGGGTTTCAGGTACTTACTGGAAAGTAACATATTTTCACAACCTGGACTCTGACAATTCAACGAGTGCTTCAGGTGATTTATCAGAGGCCTGCCCCGCTCACACTCTGGGGGAACACGCCGCAGGCAGGGGGCTGACTTTTCCTGCGTTAGGCCACTGCACACGGCCACCAGCTTCCCTCCCCAGACTTTTAGGTGGGATCCAGGACAAAGAAAGACGATCCAGCTTCACACCCGCACAAGAGAATTCTTTTCCTAATCACCAAGGTAAAATCTAACCTTTACAGGTTTCAAAGGAAAACTATGAAAAGAATTGATTCGTTTTCCACAAAAGAACTAACAGAATTTTATATGGGTCAGGAAATGTGACTGGGAGAAAAAAACTGAGATTACTTTAACTCGATCAACCAGATGCTCCATCCAGGTGTCGGAACTGAGGGTGCCCAGTTCACGCCTTCTGCGGTCCGCACTGGTGCGTCTATGGCTCAGCTTAGGGCAGAGGTCCTTTGTCGGCCCGGGAATCTCCCACCTCCACCCGCCCCCGCCAGCCCCTCTGGTTCTCAAGTTCAAATTCGAGGTGGTGAGGGATGAATCAGGGCACAGTGCCCTCAAACTCAAACTTCCCGATGCAACTCCTGCCACCATTACCTGGGCGGGCAACCGTTCGCCACCAGGTGGGGCAGGTCCCGCAGCGTCCTGTGGAAGCCACCCTGGACCTCACTGCCCTCTGCTTAGGTGCCCCAAAGCACAGCAGGACTTCCCAGGTACAACCTGCCTGGGCTTGACTGTGGAGAGCAGACCACACACGGCCCGCAGAGGCCCAGCCAGGTGTCCCTGCCCCCTGCGCCCACATACAACTGAACACACAGCTGCCCCAAGGCTCAGTGATTGCCCCCAGTCTCTGCCCCACAGCACCATGTCCCAGAAGGGGGACTTCCCGTCTGTGGGGCTTCAGCTGCCTGCAGTTCCATCCACTGAGGAACTGCTCCTCCCGGAGGACAGGGGTCTCAGTGGGAGGCCAGAGGGACACCGCCCCTCGAAGCAACGGTGAAGATGGCTGTTACTTTTTCAGGGAAAGCACAGCCCAGTCTTCACTGATCTTTCTGGAAGCCAGCCAGCCCCATCAGCTGCAGGTGAGGGCTTCCTCAGGCCTCCTGAGGCCCTGCCCGTGGCTCCTCCCGCCTTCCAGGGACAGGCCAAGAGGCTGGGCCGCGCTACTGCCAGGCGGACACAGACGCCCGCCCTGCCACGCCAGCGTTTGGAATCCCCTCCAAGCCACAGGAAACACTGGAAACCTGCCTTCATTTTCCTCAAACTAAGTTCCCTCCCAGAAAATGACAGTCCCTATCTCTGTAAACCCAGAGCCCCCTCACCCTCCCTGTCCCTGCTACAGAACCCACCTGGCTGCCCAGGGGAGAGAATGTATCAGAATGTCAAAGGCACAAACCTTTCTTTCCAGCTGAAGATGAAAGGTGCTCACAAAACTCGGTTTAAAACACAGGAGCCCCACAAGGTACTGCCAGGCATTCGCGGGGGGAGCCTCCGCCTGTGAAAAGATGAAGGGTGTAAAGCCCAGCAGGCTATCTGTCTCGGCGGGCACTCTGGGCACACATCCTTCTGTGGGAGATCCTCCCAGAGCACCCCTGAAACCCCCCAAACATAACAAGGTTTTGTAAAGGAATCTGAACAAAGGGGGGGAGACATGCATTTTACTAACCGGAAGCCTCCACAGATTTGCAGACACTCTGAGAAGCTATGAAAAATTAGAAGTTTCAAAAGATTTATAGCTGTATGAACTTTCTTCTTAATGCAAACAGAAATCCTTGCCTCAACTGCCAACATACATTTCCTGTTTGCTATATTCCTGTTAAGTTTCCATTTTTACTTAGTCTAAATTACAACATTACTAGGAGCTTTTTTTTTTTTAAAGAAATAACACAAGAACACTCCCTGAAGGGATCACAGTGTGATTGGGAGAAAACAGCAGTGCGAGGCCTGCTCTTGGGCTCTCGGGGTGTGACGGGAAGAGCACGGGAAGCGGACTGCGGGCAGGATCACGACGATCCAGACTCCAATTTCCCAAGCCACCAACTCACCACCTTCCCCCTAGGGCCACCCGACAGCCTCAACTGGCCACTGCATTGCCAGACATCACATCACAGAGCAGGTGGCAATCCCCTTGTTTCCCAGAACGAGCCAGTCACAGGCACACGCTACTGGGGTCAGCATGCGGCTTGTCACCCATCGGGAACTAGAGGCGTGGCCTCCGCTGGCGATCCCGATCCTCAGGTTCGTCTGTGGGCCCTGACCTACTGACGCTCCTTCCCTCTCACCAGTCCCTGTTGGAAATCCTAACTTCTGTCGGTTGCTTAGTACATGCTGGGGACTGACGTGACGTGACTGCTGGAATCAGCAAGCATCCATAAAAATCTTCCCAAAGGCAGCTACTGATATGCTCAAATCTACAATAATTTACTATGCTCTCAAAATTTTAAATTAAAAGAAAAAAAAGGTCACATAAATAACTAAAATCTTAAAAGATAGGGTATTTTTTGGAGGACCCAAAGATAATGCCTCTGGACTCCTACCTGACACCATACACAAAAATTAACTCAAAAATGGATCAAAGACCTACATGTATGAGCTAAAACTATTAAATTCTTAGAAGAAAAAAAGGCGTAGATGTTCCTAACCTTGAATTTAGCGTAGTTCTTAGATGTGACACCAAAAGCGCAAGAGAGAAGAGGAAAAGCAGGTGAACCGGACAAAATGTAAAACTCAGCGCTTCAAATGACACCATCAAGGAAGAGAGAACAACGGACAGAATGGGCGAGACTGTTTTCAAATCAGATATGCAAAATACACTAAGAACTCTTGCAACTCACTAATAAAAAAGAACAATCAACCACATTTTAAAATGGGCCAAAGATTTGAATGGACTTTTCTCCAAAGAAGATACACAGATGGCTAAGGAGCTCATGAAGAGACGCTCGGTGTCACTGACCATCAAGGAAATGGAAATCAAAACCGCAAGGAGATACCATTCCACTCCTAAGATGGCTAAAAGAAAAAACACAGGAACAAGTCTGATGAGGGTGTGGAGAAATCAGAATCCTCTTATATTAATGGCAGGAATGCAAAATGACCACATGACCCAGCAATTCCACACCCAGCAGTATGCTCGAGACAATTAAAAACACATGTCTGCACAAAAAATTGTACAGGAATGCTCCTAGCAGCATTGTTCATGATAGCTAAAAAGTGAAAGCATGAATGTTAACAGACACACAATGTGGTCTATCCACACAATTAAATATTATTCAGCAATAAAATGGAGTGAAGTCCTGATACAAGATACAACATACTCTTGAAAGCATTCTGCTAAGTTAATGAAGTCAGACAATGAAGACCACATATTACCCAGTCCCACTTATATGAAATGTCCAGAACTGGCAAATCTATAGAAAAAAAGGTAGATTACGGGAACCTAGCATTGGGGGGCGAGGGAAACTAGGTTTCTTCTTGAGGTGATAAAACTAATCTAAAATTGACTGTGGTGGTGGTTGCACAACTCTGTGAATATACTAACCACTATCAAATTGTGCCATCTGAATGGGTGAGTTGACACGGTATGTGAATCGTGTCTCAATAGTTATTACCAAAAAAGTTTAAAAGAAGATGCTGCCTCTGTCCAGCACTACTGACAGCAAACCTTCCTTGCACATGTCACACGTACAGATCAGACTGCACAAGTGGGCAGTATTCTCCAACTGCCATATAAACCCAGTGAAAAAGTCCCTCCTGAGGAGAATGTTTTAGAAGATGGGATAAAATTACCTATGGAGACCTAGCTTCCCATTCGCCTCACTATCTCCAGGGTAGCAGAAAACCAAAGCAACACAAAGGTATCTGAGCAGCCAAATAGAAATCAGGAGGCCCCTCCCTATGCAATTACTCAAAGGCACCCCCCCATCACCTCCTGGGCAGGGACTCACGGTTTGCTCTGGGCCACACAATGACAAGAGGTGAAAGACCAGACCTCCGCGGGGACCCACCAGCCCACCTCCCAGCTGGCTGCCCTGGCTGCCGGCTGCCCCAGGACATTGGCACACGGCAACGGAAGGCAATACCCAGGCTCAGTGATTCACTCCCTCAGCCATGCACTTCCTGAGCACCCACCCTGTACTGCACGGCACGACCAAAGGTCTGAATCACCAATTACATTCACCTAAAAGTATTTTAGAAGTTAAATCCAGCAAAATGCTCCAACTCAAAAGTCAGCTATAGCGAGAGGGAAGCTTCCAGTTACCCGGCGGCAGAATATCAAAACACAACTCTGCATCCCCTCCTCTTTGTTATCGGGTGGCCGAACGTCGCCCTGAGGCCTCCTCCTTGCTCCCGGAGTATCTGGGACCACCTTTCCCACCAGGGGGAGAGTCAGCCAGGATGGCCGCAACGCGCCGGAGCGGTGACTCACCCGCGGTCACGCACGGGAATGGAGGCAGGGGCGGGGGGGGCCTCCGCGGCCCGCAGCCCTGTGCAGCCCGCCTGGAGGCCGGGCCACGCGGTTAACCTGACACAGCACCGCGGGCCGACGGGCGCGGGCACCACCCGGCGGGGCGCCCGCGGGCGGTAGGGAGTCGTCCACGGGGCGACGCGTGCGGACGCCGGCCCACCCAGACCCTCCAGCGGGGGCCCGAGCTCCCGTAATTCTCTGGCGGTCGGAAGAGAAGCAGCAGGAACCCGGAGCGCCTTTCCGGAGAGTCCAGCACGCCCTGCGGAGGGGCAGCTCCGAACTCAGAGCCTCGGGACCAGCTGCGGCGGCGCGACGCCGCATTTCCACTGACCTGATTGCAACCCCCCAACCACTCGCCCCGGTAGGTGCGGGCGGAGGAGCCGCGGCGGGAAGAGCCCCGCCCGCCCCCCCGCCCGAGGCTGGCCCCTCGGCGACCCTCCGCCTCCAGCGCCCTAAAAGCCCGGGCACCCCCGCCGCGGGCCGAGGACCCCCTCCTGCGGGCCCTCCCCCCCACCTCGGGCCCCGGGCCCCCTCCTCACGGACCCAGCGCCCGGCCCCCGACCCCGCCCCTCTCCCCAGGCCCCGGCCCCGCCGCGCCGGCCCGGGGAAGCCCCGCCTGCGCCCCCGCGGCGCCCGAAACCGCGAGCGGAAGAGCGGCGGAGCCGCAGCGGCCGCCACTTCCTTCCCGTTCCGGGCCGGCGGCGCCCGGGAGCGCAGGAGAGAGGCCGGCGCTCCGAGCCCGGGAGGCCGCGCGCGCTCACCGCCGCCGGGGTCGGTCCCGCCCGCTCGGCCCCGGCTCCGCGGCGCCCGCAGCTCCCCGCAGCCCGGTCCACTTCCGGCTCCGCGGGCGGGGGCGGAGCCGCATCCGGCCCGAGAGGCCCCGCCCCCGGCAGCTCGCCCCGCCCAGCGCCCGGGCGCGGCTCCCGCACCCCTTCCCGGCCCACCCGTCGTGACCTGCGCCCCCAGCTCGCGACCACGCGAGCCCCGCCCCGGGAGCGGGTCTGCCACTCGCGCCTGGCGGTGAGTGTTCGCACACACGGAGATGTAGGACGGGGCGCCCGCTGTGTGCTCAGAGGCTGGCCCTCCGAGGCCACGCTGTGGGACTCATAGACCGGCCGGGTGAGAACGCGAAAGTGGGCCAGGCAAGGGGACAGTGCCAAGTCCACCCATCCATCTCTCCACGCGCCCATCCATCATTCATCTGCCCACCCAGCCTCCATTCACCCACCCATCCTTCCGTCCATCACCCACACATCAGTCTCTCCATTCATCATCCATCTTCTCCTGCAACCATCCGCCCTCCATTCATTCACTCCTCCCACCCGTCCACTCATCATCCATTCATCCATCCGTCCATCCAGAGAAGGCTGGGTACGTATCAGGGATTGAAGGCCCGCGAAATAAACATGGACCTTGCCCTCGGGGACCTTCCAGCTTCGAAGGGGAGTCGGGCATAATCCTATAGACATATTACTAGGGAACAAGATAAATGCCATGAAGAAGTCAAAGGTGTGAAATTATATTGGGCAGAAGGTGGGACCTGAACTCATCCAGGAGAGAGGAGATTTCTTTGAGCAATTAACATGTGCACCAAGATGTGAAGGTCAAATACAAGTAAACAAGGTAAGGAGGGAAGATTTTTCCAGGCAGAGAAAATAGCATGTACAAAGGCCCTGAGGTAGGAAAGGTCTTCTCCCAAAGGAAGTGAAAGAAGTTTCAGTGTGGCAGCAGTAGGTGAGGAAGCAGGGCAGTGGGGTGAGATGGGGACCAGGTCATGTAAAGGTTGACAGGGCACAGCAAGCATGTTGGTCTTTATTCTAAAAGAAATGGGAAGTCCTTGAAGGAAGTTAGAGATGAGACATCATAAAGTTTGAACTGTAATGAGATCCCTCTGGCTGCTGCCTGGGGAATGGATGGGAAGAGGACCAGGTAGGAGCCTAGTACAGCCGTCCAATTCAGGCAAACTGGTGGCAACAGGTTGACATGGAGAGAAGTGAACAGATACAAGAGACATTTAGTAAGTTGAACTGTCAGGTTTGAGGATGGATTGGGCCTGTGGGCCGGGGCAGGGGATGTCAGGTGTCAAAGGATACTTTTTATTTTAAAAAGAGATAAAAATCATGATTTCCATACACACATAAAATGAATACATGTCAAAGATTTTACTTAACTCAATAATGAATGAAGCTGTGAAGTATCACAACTTGTCCAAAGTTGTCTGCTTACAATTCCCATCTCCAAGGGCTTCCTAGCTGTGTGACAGTGGACAGGTATTCCACCTTTCCACGCCCCAGACTCCATTTGTGAGACTAGCACCTGCATACTGCTCTTGTAATATGAAGAACAAATGTCATTTGATTACCCCAGGGCCTGGCATGCAAAAATGCCCAGTACTGTGGGCCCTTAGTTGGCAGTAACAGGCGGAGAAAGCCCACGAGGCAGGCCAGGCCAGGTACGGCATCTCTGTTGCACTTAAGCAGAGCTGGAGATCAGAGAATCTGGGTGCCCCACATGAAGTCACACAACCAGCGAACAGGAGATCCCAGTTATAACCACGCCTATGGGGCCTGGGGGCAATTACTCAGAGCACCCTCTTCCACTAGGGAAATTGTGGATACTTCACTTCTGCTCCCAGGCGTCCCCCAACCTCACCTTCCCCAACCTCCACGGCGTAGCCCACCTCCAGGACCTCAGTGCACACCGCACGCGGCCCTGCTCCAGTGCTGATGGGCTCAGAGTGAGCACGTGCTCAAGCCTGGTCCAATGGGATTTTGCGAGGCTTCCGGGAGGGATCCGGAAGTTCTATTCTTGCCGGAAGTGGGGTCCTGTGAGGGCAGGGTGGAGGGGCCTCAGGGGTCTTGCTCTTCGTGGCCAAGCGGGGTTGCTCGAGGGCAGAGGAGCAGGATGCAGGCAGGGCCGAGGATCCCCAAGACCAGGTCCCCTGGGTGTGGGGACACCAGGTTCCCCGGCCGCCCCCTGCTGGGGTCCCAACCAGGAGTCCCAAGAATACCACGGGACAGGGCAAGAGCCCGCCTCGAGGAGGGGACCTGCGGGAGCCAGCGGGGTCCTGCCTTTCCGGGGGTTGCTGTCCCGATTTCAACCTCTAGGACTTGGAGCACCTGAAGTTCATTCTCTCGGGGTCTGGAGGCCGGAGGCCTGAGGTCGAGGTGCGGGCAGGCCTGCACCCTTAGGCACTCAGGGACGAGCCGTTCCTTGACTCTCGCAGCTTCTGGCGGTGGCCGGAAATCCTTGGCTTCCGGATGCGTCCCCTCCGGTGGGGTTCTGACGGCACGTGACCTCCTCTGCGGGTCCACTACCTTTCTCTTACAAGGAGACATGGGCCTGCATAAGGTGGTCAACCCAAAAAATAAAGCTGCCAGTTACTTTACCAGCAAAATGTGTTTATTCGGGAAACAGCAGAGAGCTGCAAACCAGGACAAAAAAACTTTGGCAGAACCACCAACAGGTTCAGAGAACAGAGCAGAGGAGGCCCTTTTATAGAAGAAAGGGAGCGAGAACGTTGGGGACTGTTCTAAGCAAAAGGTCCATTGGAGGAAACTGGGAGTCTCCTGTGTCACGGCTGCTCATTGGCTGAATTATAACCATCTCTCATTGGCTGGGCTGTTGCTGGGGGAGGCAGAAACTCTTCCCTCCTCCGACTGGGCGGTAAAGCAGCCATAATGGTAGGAGTTGTAAGGTGGTTGGTTGTCCCTTCCTGTCGGGTCTACAACGGACCAGGAGTGATGGGCGCAGAGCTCCCCCTGCAGGCCTCCCGGCGCCATGTCATGGAGACTTCCCTTGATCAGTTTCCACTTTTCCCCTTTTTGATCAAGGTCTTTCTTCCCAAAGTATCACTGATCAACGGTCAGGTTTCTATCTCGTGGTTTTCTCCCTCAGTACTAGGAAAGCCCTTTACAAAACATTGATGGGAAACAAAATACAGAATTTAAAATAACTACATAAAAAGAAGCAACATGACAATTCCAAGTTGCGTGGTTGTCCTGAACCAGGACCCTAGGTCTGAAAGCAGCCAGATGGACTATTTATTGGCACGTAACCTGACTGAGGGCGGAACAGTTTCCGCGTGAAGCAAACACAGTCACGTGTGCGCTCTCGAAGTCCCTGCTTAAAGCGGAAGAGTGAATAGCAAGAGCTGTTGGCAGGAGCACATGGAAATAACTGGGTGCATGTGCATAGAGACAGTGCAGGTGTAAACATGACGCAGAAGCTCACGAACTTTTTTCAAAACAGCAAAACTTAAAGACATTTTCAAACAATATTGTTATCTCAAAAGAACTGTTTGGAGCCAACTGTTATCAATAATACAGCCTTTAAAGTTGCAAATACAGAGACAATGAATTTAGTCAATAGTTCGGATGATAGAAAGACTTTGTGAATTCTGACCCTTCTAACCTTTAGTAAAAGCTCACAGGATCACAGTGAGGCTGTTTCCCAAAGGCCATAACCAAAAAAAGAGGTTTCCCCTTTTGGCAAGGGTTTGGGAGACGCAGACAAGGTTGATTTCTTTCCATGAAAGAGTAACAGTGAGAATGGACTACGGGCCTGGCCCAGACATGTTGGGGAAGCTGTTTTGCCTGACGCCATCTGCTTCAACTCTGGGAAATCTCTATTTTCAGGTCAGCAGATGGAGTGCAGGCCCAGGGGGGTGCTGGTGCTCTCAGATGTCCTATGAACCTGAGTTCATTCTCTGGAACTGGTGGCCCAAGGCGGTTACCGGTTCCTGTCTCTCCGGGGTTGTCTTTTCCAATAGACGACATTTCCGGGCTAGGTCTGGTGCCTGAGGTGGTCCTCCCCGCGGAGTGCACCGTGAAAACCCTGCTCTGCCAAAGCACAGTCATTTCTGACAGAAGCCACGAGGCCTTTACGGTACTGAAGTATACATCTTTTCATCAGCTGCCCTGGACATCCTGGGACATCTCACACGGCGAGAGTCTGCGAGTCCCGAAGGGCTGGATCTGCATCTTAGAAGGACCGACGGCAACACTTCTGGCCAAGGTGTTCGGATCCTCTGCACACTTCCCAGTTGAGTCATAGTCGTGCCATTACTGCCTGTGACCACCTCCAAGGACCGAGGATGGCATGTGTGCACAGTGAGTGTCTGAGTGTTGCAAAACCCGCCAGACAGCGCAGGCTAGTCAAAGCACCTGTCCAGTAAAATGGCATCCCCGATTGCTATGAAGTTTGAAAGGGGTTCCCCAGCTGGGGAATATCTTTCTGACTGAAATTTTTAGCCACTGAAGAACCACTGGACTGTCCACAAGGGAAAGCTTTGGTCTAGTAAGAAAACATACAAACCATGACAAAAACATATTTATCCACGAGGTGGAGGAAGCTGTATGAAATCCATTTGCTAAACTTTCAATGAACGGCCCACTGGGAAATCTAAAATGCCTGGGGAACATGTGAAGAGGCGGGACAGCGAGGTAAGCACTTTGTGCAGCCTTATCTCTATTTGCCTGCCAACACCGGTTCATGAGCCCTACTGTTCAGCAGACCAGAAGTGCACAGTTTAGAATGCCTGGTAGGGCCATATTGTTATTTGTTCCAAACCAAAGTTCTCTCCTTTTATGCAACCAGCAATTATGAGATTTCTAATATTGTTTTTCCTTTCCTAGGGCCAATTTTGGGCATCTCTGGTCAGCTTTTCCAACTACTATTTGGGAAAACATCTCTTTGGAACGTGATGGAGATTTGGCTATTTATTTCCTTAAAAGCAGTATTTTGGGTGGAAATTCCTGCAAGGTAGCCTCCTTTGGCCTCCAGGGAGTTGTGTCTAGAATGCCAGGAAACTTACAGCCAGAGCAAAGGTATGGCATCTAATAAATTTTGGATATAGGGGTCATTTGGACATTAGGACACCTCATTGTTTCCGTGATATGTCACAGCCGTGGGCTATCCCAGAGGCTCACCATCACTGTGTTTGCAGTTTTACTCCTGGCCTAAGGCACCACCTCCAGGGAGGACGAGTAACTCAGCTTACGGCCAAAGTAGCCAGAGGTACAGGTGCTGCCTTTATTATCTGAAAGAGAGAGTGGCTGCCCCAGAGGGGGGTGGGGTGGAGAGGGAGGGAGAGAGAGAGAGAGAGAGAGAGAGAGAGAGAGAGAGAGAGAGAGAGAGAGAGAGAGAGGGAGAGAGAGAGAGAGAGAGAGAGAGAGAGGGGAGGGAGACAGAAAGACAGACAAAGAGAGAGAGGGCAGCAGCGTGGTGCGGAGCGCGGTGATCCGCTGGGCCCGTTGCCTTGGGGGAGGGTCGGGATGTTTAGAGATGAGGCGGGGGAAGCCCAGCAAGCCCCAGGCAAGCCCCAGGCATAATTCTCACCGGCTTCTGTGCTTGGGACCACGGGGCAAATGGAGGATAAATTACTATTTTCTTCCATTCCTCCCTTTTCTGTTTTATAAGTGGTAGGGGATTCGGGAAGGGGTGCAGGTCAGTCTCCAGTAACTGCTTCCTGCTCATTAGGGGCGATGAAGTTCATTTTTGTGTTGATGGGGTACTTGGTCTCAGATGAGCCCTTGGTCTGCAGTGGCGATGGCGTGTTCCAGGCTCAGTAAGGATGATCATCTTTGGAGAGGGGTTGGTCATCCTGTAATATAAGCTGGTTAAAGGTTTGGTTAGAAATGTTTTGCATTTGGGCTGATTGCTATGTTTACATAGGGTGGCTGAATTATTAGCATTCTTTGGGGACATATGTGTAGGCAGCAAAGCAACCTGTAGGGCAAAGGGAATCCTTGATGGCGCAATCTTTTGGACAGTCTGAAAGAGAAGAAAGGGTTGGCGTTGGGAAGATGGGTCTGGGGAGAGAGTAAGTGCTGAGACCAGGGCTAACAATCCTGAGGCATGACGCACGGCGGTTGTAAGGGGGGTCTTAGGACTCCGTGCTGGCAGAAGCTTCTTCAGTGATGAGTGGAAGTGGAGATGAGCAGCGGGAAATGCGGAGAGTAAGAGGTCCCGTCAGGGTGGAGGAGTAGGAACCTGTCGGAGATTTGGGGGAAGGGGAATAAGGGGAGACAAATGGCTTATGGTGGGAGTTGTGTACCTAGAGGGGAAGACCCTGGAGTTTAACTGCAGTTGGCGTGGAAAGGATCACTGTGTACGGTCCTTGCCATTTGGGAGTTAGGGATGGTGTTGCTTGGTGTTTGGAACGGGCATGGTTTGGAGAAGTTTTTTCCTGTCTATGGTAATGGCCTTGTAGCCTGGGGAGGGCTGAACTCCCAGGTATGTGACCTGAGCGGCAGACAGCTGACCTTTGGAGGGTGAAACCCGGTAGCTGTGTTCTGAGAGAAAGTGTAAAAGGAGAATAGTACCCTGTGGAGAGGCTTGTAGGGAGGGACTGTGCGGGAGGAGATCATCGACATACTGAAGGAGGGTGGAGCTCGAGAGAGTAAGGGATTTGAGGCCTTGCGCTAGAGCCTGTCCAAAAAGGTGGGGACTATCCCTAAAGCCTTGGGGAAGGACTTGTTAAGTGTTCTCTGAATATTAAAAATTAACTTAACATAAGGAATCTCCTGCCTTGATTTTTCTCTGGGATACCAGCGTCTTGGTCTGGGAGCGTATCAAAAGGCTGCCTGCTCGGCTCCCAAGGTGGGCTGCGGTCCTGTCTATTTGCTAAAGAATCCTGCCCTTTACCCTGCCGTCTGCAGCTGGGTCTGCAGTTAGTTGCTCAGTTTGTAAAATAACCTCGTCAGATCTAAAGGAGGAAAGACAGCACAGAGGCCTGGGCCTTTAGCATGTTAAGGTGAATCTTACACATGATTATAAATGATCAGCATAATAAAAACATGTGCTACTCTGCTTTATCTGGGGAATATAAACTGATCTCACTGAAGAATGATTCTAGAGCTTAATGTTCAACATAGTTTTAGTGGGGGGGGGGGGTACCTAGCATGTAGTTACATTGCTCTGACCGCAAATTCTCCCCTGTACAGATAGAGACTCTAGCTGCTCCTAGGGAAAGGGGGCGACAACCGCTCTGGCTGCTTCATGCTGAGAGGGGGCGCAGGAAAGGGTGCAGCTGGGTCTCCCTCACTGGTCAGTTGAGAGGGCCTCGGAAGGTTGGCGCTTCTATTCCGGGTTTCATTTCTATTACTATTTGCAGTTTTGTGGCTTCTAGGCAAGATAGAACAAATTGTTATTAGGTTAAGTAGCAACATCTGGAGTTGGATTTTCCATTCTGGAAGGATAAACTTGATGAGATTAAGAATGCATGGCTGAATATGAGAACCAGAAATATGAAGAGTCTAATTGAGAATCGTAGCCAGGTAGGTATCAGGGGGAAACTAGAATTCTGGATCGAGTTTACATCTCAATGACTAGTACTAGGATTTAGTGTAGATAAGACTGCATTATTGAAACAATACTTTTCTCTAAAATCACCCTCATTTTTATTAGAAGTAACCAGGTTAAGAAAATAATTAACAGTTGGCTTGATTATTTGCATAAGTGCAGCAAGAAGAGCAATTGATTACATAGAATCTTATAATGTGCTTTGCTGGAACTTTTATAAGGAATTTCAGATTGGACTTTTAAAGGCTTCTTGAGGCCAGAAAGCCAAGCCAGACTTGCCATCAAGTTGTGCTTGCAGTACCTGTAGATTTGGGTGAATTCCTCTCTTCTTGAGGTTCCCAAGACATTCCTGAGGTTCCTGCACCTGCCAGGCAGTGGCCTTCCTTACTCACCTGGTCAGGCTGCTGGGAACCCTGTAAGCAAGGTACCAGGCCAGTTTTTCTAAGGGGCTTTGTTGGCTTTATAAAGTCAATCTTAGTTCCTTAAAGCTGTCTGTTTGTATCTGAGTTTACACACGTGTCTCTCAGGTATGACGTTCTAGTCAAAGCCTTGGTATATAACCAGTGTTTTTAATTGGTTCTCTTACAAGGAAACCAGATTCTTATTGAACTTGTGCAAATAAACATACTGCCATGAAATATAAAAATAGTCACTGAGAGTTCTTAAATTCTGGAGGGATCAGGTAGAGAGAAAGATAAAGTTTCAATTCTGCTTACAGAGACAGTCATTTACTAAACTGTTGTCAGCTTAAGAGAAAAAGCTTAAAACACTTTATCAACAACTTTTGAAACAAAAAGCCACAAAATCATCTTCCTTAGTTTACTTAATCCTATGTAACTAATACCTGTTCTGCTGAAATCTACTTTTTTACTAGTTTACGAGTAATAAAACAGTGAGTATAGATGACAAAAGACTTACAAATGACAATGGTTAAAGATCTGATGAGAGCTTACTGTAGGACAGTTGTCATAAGGAAATTTGGATATTTTTGTAACACAAAACATTCAGTAACAAAGTTTAGCATCATTCTCTGTGATAGTGTCATCTAGGTAATTAAGCAGGTAATTATATATCAGATAAATAAGCCAAATTAGCCAAATACTTTCTCCAATGAGAAAAAATTCCTCTGAAATGTTCCAGGGGCCCTCTGGAAAATATCAGTTAGAGGTAAAAGCACTTTTGCATTTGATTTTGGGAAGCTGTTAAAAGTTTTAAGGCACTTCCTTAAATAGTTACTCACATTAGACAAAGCTACACTTCACTTTAAGCATTTTTCTTAAATGACTTTAGTCAACTTAAATGACTTTAGGTAAACTTAGGCAGCTGATAACCATAAGGACATGTCTATTCAGTGCAACTTAAGTTAGCATTAATGCTTAATATCTTCTATTAGAATTTTCTGGAAATTTTAGAATGCCCAATTTTCACAAGCGCTTGTCTCTAAATCAATTTTTATTAATACCATCCTGAGGTAGAAAAATATTTTTCATTTACACACTTAGACACACAAACATACAGATTGAGACGTCATGATTCAGTGAGAGGACAGACAGAGCTCCTGGCGTGAGTCAGGAGGGGACAAGAGAGCCCGCGGTGGTGCATTGTCTAGGGGTTTTATAGGCAGTTGAGGATATTTGGGAACGTGAAAAAAGCTTAGGGGTGCGGACTTTAAGGCAAGTAGTAGGTGTTTAGGATTGCAGGGGAGACAGAGAGAGAGCTTGGTTTGGAGGTAGGAGAAAGCCTGGATATATAGGATCTCTTCCCATTTGCCCGTACGCTCACAGAAGTTGTATAAGTCATGGAGAATTTTAGGATCTAAAGAGCCATTTGGGGTCCATTTAGACTGATTGTCCAATGGATATTGTGACCAGATATCATTACAGTAGCGAACAGGTTTGAGGTCTGGAATGAGGTGGAGGGGCTTCAGATTATTGAGTAAGCACCTAGCAGTGAATCTGCGGGAACAGAGGGGCCAGATCCCATGGTGAGAAAGAGACCGTTCAGAAGTCACTGAGGCGTCCCTGAGTGATTGGGAAGATCGCGGAGAAGACCAGGCACAGTTAGGGGGTCGTCACCACCTCTAACTGTGGGGTCGAGGCGAAAACGCTGGGGAGGCTCAGTACCTGGTACCAAGAGTTTACGAGTAGAGTAGATACACAGATAAAGGGAGACCGGGCCTCAGTGGATGAGGATTCTCACCATGGGAAGGCAGTGAAGGGTCGACTATGGGGATCAACCGTGACTCTGAAAGTCATGGTTGGGGGTACCGCTGTCCCGGAGGAGCCCTTGAGGGTGCCGGACACTCAACGGTCACTTCCCAGGTTCCAAAGGGACATTTAAGTCGATCATGAAGGGGAGATTCACCAAATCGAAGGCCGGTGTTGGGCGAGAAGATGAGTGACCCGGGAAGTGGACGGTGAGCCCACGGAGGAGGATCGGGCAGTGAGGGTTCCCAGAGCAGCTCAGGTTCCCGGAGGAAGAGCAAAGTCAATGGGAGAGCCTCATCCGAGTCACGGCACCAATGAGAGGGTATCTCACCATGACCCTCCTTACCCAGAATGACTCAGGAGACACGGGCCCACGCAAGAGACTTTATTATCTGAAGGAGAGAGTGGCTGCCCAGAGGGGGGTGGGAGTAGAGAGAGAGGGAGCCACAGAGAGAGAGAGAGACAGAGAGAGAGAGAGAGCAGGGGGACAGAGAGACAGAGACAAAGAGAGAGAGGGCAGCCAAGATTTACCATTTTTATCCTTTAAATAAGAACCATCAGTAACCTATGAAAAATCTGCCATGGTTAGAGGAGTTTCCTGTACATCGTCCCAGGGGCCAAGGGTGAACAGTCAGCATCAGTAGCTGGGGGGCTTCATCCGGACCCACATGTGCTCCTGTCCCGAGGTCAGACGCCCTGAGTATCCAGCCTGAGTCTGAGCAAACTGCAGTTTTACTTGGAGACTTTATGTCCTCTACGGCCAAAAGTTACCTTCCTATGAAGAGGTTTGAGAAGGGAACAGAGAAGCAAAGCATCTAGTCAGAGTGAAATTCTATGCTGGTTGATTCAACATTTACAGGAAGAGTAGAATTTTCTTTGAAAACAATCTGAAGTCCATTCATTGTAATAGTCTTGAGCAGGTGCCTCAGGCTTTGTGTGCAGGCCTGAATTTTATTCCAATCAACAGGCTTAGGAAAAGCTACTGTAACTGCTCGTGGAGGTTTCCAGCAAGTGTTCTAGCTTCTTGCCAAAAATTAGGAGTCTGTTTCTCCAAAGCCCTTTCGGGAGAGTCCCACTAAGCCAGCTTCATCCTGGGCTTGGCCCGGCCCCCTCCCCCAGGCACGTGGGTCAGCTGATGGAAGTCTGAGAATCGGGCTGGTAAGTACGCATAGCAACATTAGATTCCTCAGCAAACCTATGGGGTCCTCAGTCACTTTAGGAAACTCTTTATGGCTCAAAAATCAGCCTTGGTCCAGGGAACCCAAGAAACTTGGGGCTTATTTGGATCCTCAGAACATTTAACTCTAAAAGGACAGGTTTTAATAGGTCAAGGAGAGGAGGGGGCAGAGAAGTTCGGAGGACAAGGGAAGTTCAGCAGGAGGATCCAGAGAGGGGGCGGAGCATGTAGAGTGAATGGAGGGGGCGGGGACAGCAGAGGGGACACAGGCAGGTGGTGGCGGGGACAGCAGAGGGGACACAGGCAGGTGGTGCCCACAGCCGCCCTGAGCACGAGGGCGCTGTGCGTGTCTGGAGGCCAAGAAGATGGGGGAGGGGAAGGAGAGGCCCAGAGGCCCTTTGACTTCTTTGAGTCATTTGTTTGCCTCACTTGGTAAAAAAAGCAAACTTAGCATCCTGAGAACATTTGGAAGCCTTAAGACATCAGTTAAAATAAGCATCCCATTCAGATTTTTTTATTTTTTGAGCCACAGCTTTCTAATATAATTTTGAGAGAACAAGACCGGGGAGAGTGAAAGTTCTCCATAACAGCCATTGGTTTTCTAAATTCCTTTTGGTTAAGTTGGTCCATTTAGTCGGAAATGAGCATGAGAAGGGACCATAGTTTTTAAACACAAAACTGGCCAGGATCCCAGGAGGCAGGGTACCCACAGGGCACTTTGATAACTGAGATATCATTTCTTAGAGTTTTTTTTCTCTCTAAAGAGAAAATTCCTAAACAGCAGTTTTAATAGGAACAGGTTCTGAAAGGAATCCGGCCAAAGACTAGCAGAGCTCCAGTAGGAACTGCCCGGCACTGCAGAGGAACTGGACCAAAGGCTGGCTGGCACAGTTCCACAGGAAGAGTCCGGTCCCGGAAGGATGTGGACGGAAGGCCAGCACAAAGGCTGGCACAGCAGGAGTCAGACCGAAGGCCAAACACGTAGTCGCAGAAAGAACAAGGCTTTGAGGCAGGTGTTACTGAATAACACCTGGAGAGCTCAAAAACACAAAGACAGCAGGGCTCAGAATGCAGGAGAACACTCACCCTCCAGCTCCAGGGTCCACAAGGCAGCAATGAGCAGAATGGGCTCTGTAAGTACCAGCACCTGCTTGCTCACCAGACTCAGAGCTGTTGGCGGTGGGGGATCGTCTCTGGATCCCACTTCTGACACCATGTAATGATAACCTTGGCTCTCAGTAATTTTACAAGCAAAATGGGTTTACTTGGGAACAGCAGAGAATTGCAATTCAGGACAAGCAAGGTATGGCAAAACCGCTAGCATATCCAGAGCACAAAGCAGAGGAGGCTCTTTTATAGAAGAAAGGGGGAGGGGGGGGGACTGTTCTGGGCAAAAAGCCCATTGGAGGAAACTGGGAGTCTCCTGTGTCACGGCTGCTCATTGGCTGAATTTTAACCATCTCTCATTGGCTGGGCTGTTGCTGGGGGAGGCAGAAACTCTTCCCTCCTCCGACTGGGCGGTAAAGCAGCCATAATGGTAGGAGTTGTAAGGTGGTTGGTTGTCTGTCCCTTCCTGTCGGGTCTACAACGGACCAGGAGTGATGGGCGCAGAGCTCCCCCTGCAGGCCTCCCGGCGCCATGTCAATCAGTCTTCCCTTTATTAATTTTCACAGGGTCCACCAGGTAATCCAGGATAAGCTCTTTAAATCCCAACTGTATCACTTCTTTTGCCATATGAGGTATTTGTGGGCATAGGGAATTGCAACATAGATATACCATTTCGGAGGCCACCCCTCAGCCCACCACAAGGGCCCATAAAAATGTTTTAAAATCAGAAGAAAAAAATAAACCTTTAGGTTGAAGGAAATTTGTTAAATATGCGATGTTACTGTATTCATCCTTGTGTTGTCAGGCAATCCAACCGGGGGCGGTCGCCCTGTGCACTTGATGAGACCTCAACCCGGGAGAGGGCTTTTGACTCAGAAAGAATTCACGGACAGGTCAGATGAACGTAGGTAAGGAAGGAATTCATTAAAGAGACTGTAGTGCGTGGCAGCAGCCGTGCAGGCAGCAGAGGGCGAGGAGGAGCGGAGCGAGGGAAGGGTCGCCCAGTAAACTCCTGCTGGGCACAGGGCGGGCCCCTCGCCAACTCCTGAAGCCGGGGTCACCTGGCGTCCAGTGTCCGCTTGGATCTGCACGGCGTGGGGACTAAGCCCCGACCACCCCAGAGTGTGGGGGAGCCGCAGAGCCCTGGGTGGAGTGAGCTTATGTTCTGGGAACTTCCAAAGCAAAGAAAGGAGATTTTTCAGGCAGATTACTAAAAAGCATGATGGTACAGCTGCAGTTCTGTCTGGGTCACCCAGGTAACGGGAACTCACAAACCCAAATCAGAGCTCTCAGTAGCCCTTCCCTACTTGTTTGAAGTGGAACAGAGAGAGAGAAGACTTGTGCGTAAGTCTAGAAAATGGAATGAAGTAATAAAGTAACAAACATGCTTACCACCGAGAAAAGGGGTCTCATTAACCTCCTGGCAGGCTTGGGAGAACATGGAGACAAAACACAATGATTTGAGCAGCAAGAAGCCTTTATTTAAGGCAAAGCACACAAAGAAAGGGGAGTGCAGGCGGCCTCAGAGAGAAGCTGTGCTTAAAGGCTTAAGATTCTTGTCTTTAAAGGATCTCAAGAATGGATGAACGACCAAGGGAGCTTAGGCTTGACATGTGGTCTCATGATGCCCATCGCTGGTGAGGGGCATTATGTCACCATGCATAGTCTGTCCTTTAGATAATCTGTCAAATAAACTTACCACAAGGAATCTATTGATCCTGTTCTTCTCCAAGACGGTGGTCACCCTCAAGCAGTGAAAACAGCATTCAGGGCTGCATGCCCTGCCTTACGACAGGGCCGGTTGTTGGCTAACCACTATAAAATGTGTTCGGAATCTTACCTCCTAACTTACTGGTTTTTAAAATACTGGTTTTTAAAAAGGAATCCCAGCCTTAGGATGGGGTCCCTCCTGTTCTTACTGTACTAACTCTGTCTTGGTATTTTTCATCAAAGGCAGGAAAGTTATTCATGGTGATTGTCCCATGTCCCTGCCCTACGTCACTTATACCAGTGAAGTTGTAAAATATAATTTTTGTCCCTGTGAAGGAAGGAGTCTATACAGTACCCAAGACTCCTGGAAATCACAGTTCAGACCTGCTTATAAGGGGCCCAAGTCTGAAAGCCAGGCGCCCAGAAGGAGCCCGGGGAAGGATCCAGAAGGAGGTTTCTTGGCTGACCGGGGAGCATGGAGCCAGTGTAGGCGAACAGGGAAGTCAGAACTGGACGCAGGGAACCAACCTGTGAGGAGGTCTGGGCTTTATCAGGAACAACTGTGAGATTTTAAAAAAATATAGGATATTTCATTTTCCTCTTAAAACAGCTTTATGAGTTGAGAATTATTTTGAAGAGCTATCTTATTGAGATAAAATTAAAGGGAAGGCAATATGGTCACTTAAAAGCATACAATCCAGTGCTTTTTACCGCAGTTGCTGGGCGTTGCAACCATCCCCACCACCGAATTTCAGAACATTTTCAAGCCCCCAAAAGAAACATGACCCCTTCGCATCAACCCCCAGCCCTCCCCCCACTACCACTCACCTGCTTTCCATGAGGTGTGGGTGGTAGGGTTGCCACTTCCCGGAGAAGGACAGCGGGCCTTCAGCGGGGGGCCGGGTGAGCAGCCGTGACCCACAGGCCGCTCTGGCTGCTGGAGAACAGATGCCTCAGGGGGACCTCCAGGGGAAAGATGGGGCAGGTCCCCCTTCGATGCCGCGTTTCTGCCCCTCAAGAGAGGGTGTGGCAGGACCAGAGGGCCACACGGCAATTAGATAATGTAAAATTTGTAAAAGCAGAAGGGCATAGATAGCTAAGGTAGAAAAGAAAGAGGGTAACGATCTCTGTGGACCCAGAGTGAACAGAAATGCAAAGCGGTGAGCGAGGCCGGAGCTGCCCGCGAGCTGGGCCTGCGTCACGGACACTCGGAGAAGAAGGCTGCGGAGGCAAGTCCGGCCAAGGAGAGCAGCTGCGTGGACTGGGACCAGGACCTGTGCGGGCCGGCCCCCGCCTCGGGTGGGCTCCGTGGGGTCCACACTGCCAGGGCCGACGGCTCGGGGAGTGTGGCGGAGGCTGGCACCCGGGCCCTTCCTGAGCACCGGCTGGGCATGTGGCGGCCCAGCTACGGGGCATCTATTTGTCAGCTTCCCTTGGAAGTGGGCGCAGTGATGGAATGTGACAGGAATCAAGCCTGTCGTATTATATTGCGTCACATCGGACTGGGAGGCACTTGGCCCGCCCGCCTGCATGGAGGTTGGAGGCGCCCGCAGAGCGAGACGGGCAGCGAGGAAGAGAAGCCACAAAACAAAACAGCTGCCGCTGGAAACTGGCCCACGATGTAAGTTCCAGAGCGACTTTGCAGAACTTGATTAAGTAAGAAAGCAAATACAGTGAACAAATGAGAAAGTGAATTTTCAAAGTTGAATTTTATGGTGTAGGACAAGGTATGATTTTAACATTTTTTTGCATGGGATTTCAAATTGACAAGGGACATTTATGAAATAAGGTCACAAAACAGAGACAGGCAGTTACGGGAAATCATTTAACATCTGGCCTGCGTGCTGCAGAGTGAGTTGTGCCCCCTCCTCCTAGCGCCCGCTGGGACGGCCTGGGCTGGGAGGCCTCCCGAGGTAGGTGGGTGAGGACGAGGTGGTGGGGATGCGGCCCTCCTGCTGGGTCAGTGTCTGCGGAGGGGACACGAGCGCTGGCTTCTTTTCTGTCTCCATCACAAGAAAACCTAGCAAGAAAGTGGCTGTCGGCGAGCCAGGAAACACAAGCAGCTGGTACCTTGGTCTCAGGTCTCCCCGCCTTGGGGACCAGGAGAAATAAGCTCCCACCGCTCTGTTCTTACGGTGGCCCGAGCTGACAGCAGAACCTGGACAACGCGGTTATTGAAATGGAAAACCCAGGAGGTGTGCCTAACTCTAGATCTGCACTGTCAAGGAGAAAATCAGAGATTTAGAAGCTTTTGCTAAAAAAGGTACAGCAGGTAGGTCAGAAGGCAGGACCGCTGAGAGGCCCGTCTTGGGTGGGCCTCAGCCTATCACGGCAATGCTCTCTGCCAGAAATGCCCAGTGAGCTGCCCGCAGGCATCTATCTCCCCTTTCCAAACCGATGCTATGACTGGCCCAACCCCTGTGGTTCTTGCTACGATTGCAAGAAGCCCCTCAGCAATAACTATTAGAAAACTCTGGGGAGGAAAAAGAGTTTACTATTCACAAGCCCTGGAGCACAGGAGGCACACCAGGGGGCACACAGCGAGGCTGAGAGGAGACAGAGGCCCTGGGCTTGGGGGTCTGCTTTTACTGGGGTTGAGAGTGGGGGCCTAGGGTTTCACAGGTTCACTACCGGTGAATTTAAAACATAAGAGTGGGAATTTAAAGTTCACGGGAAGAGAAAAAAAAAGTGGCCCAAATTGTCAGTTATGGGAGCCAAGGGAGATGTCTGCAGCAAAGCGGCCTGGTCGTGGGGCTGGTGTGTATTTCTGAGGTGGCTTTCCTGATGCTTCGCGATGCACGTCCCAGCAATCAGCTCACATCAGACACAGAAAGAAAAGCCACTGGTCAGGGCTTACCCCCCAGACTCCGATCTGGACTTACCTGGTGTTCCAGCAGCAGAGAATGAGAGACCCGCGGGGAGCCGATGACGGAGGAGGTAGAGGTGAAAACTTTCTGTAATAAAGGTGAGAGGTGCACACCAGAACTGCCGATTCCCAGGATGACACATAAAACTAAAGTACACTCAGAGAAGGGGCAGTAAAACTGCAAACTCTCAAGAATAGAAAAAGCATACGTTACCGGAACGAAGACAGTTGGTTCGCAAAAGGCACGGTGATCAGCCTCACTCGGGACTTGCGCTCTGCCCAGGGGACGTTGGGTGACAATGCAGTAGTATCTCCAAAATGTGGAGAGAAAAGAGCAGGAATGTAGCAGCGGTGTTCCCAAGAATGTGTGGTAGGTATTCTGATAGTGGCCATGATGGACTGAACTGTGTCCCTAACCCTTGGAATCTGTGCTTGGAGACGGGGCCCTTGAGGACATAATTAAGGTTCAATGGGGTCATTGGGTGGCCCAAATCCAAGGTGAGTGGTGCCCTTATGAGAAGAGGTCAGGACACAGACACACACAGGGGACGGCTACGTGAGGACCCAGGGAGGAGACGGCGTCCACACGCCCAGGAGAGGCTGGGGGGGAGCCGCCCTGCTGACACTGACCTTGGACTTCCAGCCCGAGGACCGGGAGAGAGAAAATGCCTTTTGTTCGGGGGCTGCCAGCTACAGCCCTCAAGCGCCGCACCCCCGTGGCCATGCCTCCGTGCCAGGTGATGGCCCTAGACCGTTCGGGCAGCTTTGACGGCACCACAGGCTGGGTGGCTTAGAACCAACAGAAGCAACTAGAGGCTGGAAGCCCGAGATCATGGCACCGCCGGCAGAGCCACGTCCCGGGTCCTAGACGCCAACTTCTCAGCATGTCCTCACATGGCAGGGGAAAGACGACCCTCTGGGGGCTCTTCATAAGGTCCCTGATCTCACTCCTGAGGCCCCCGCCCTCAGGACCTGTGCACCTCCCAAAGTCCCCACCCCAAACACCACCACACTGGGCATCTGGTTTCAACATAGGAATCTGGAGGAGACGCATTCAGTCCATATCAGCGACGTAACTGTTCCTCCTGTCAAGAGATGCGTGGGGTGCACTTCCCTATCATCTTGAATCTGGGCTGGCCTTGTGATTTGCTGTGGCGGATGTGATGTGGCAGAAATGACACTGTGTGCATTCTGAAGACGCCTGGCAGCTTCGGAGCTTGCTGCCTTGGGGCCCGAGACTACAGGGCTGTGACGAAGCCCAGCGCAGAGGGACAGAGGCCAGCGGGAGAGAGCGCCAGCCTGCCCATCCACCGAGTCCAGAGAAACAACACATCATCATTGTTTTTTACGATGAAGTTTGGGGTAGGTTTTTACAGAGCAGCAGGTAAGAAGCCAGAGCAGATGGCAATCTTCTAGTTTTATGGGGGGAAAACCAGCATAAAAAATAGAAGACAGCAGACAGACAATGTGAGTGTTCATTGTATACATGAGTTCATTATTGATGGCTGTGTAATAAACTACCCCAAAAGTTAATGGTAAAAGGACAACCATTTTATCACACTGACATTTCACGGATTGTAAGTTGGTCTGGGCATAGGGCACGTGGCTCGTCTTTGTTTCCAGTGGGGGCCTCAGCTGGAGTGGCTCAAGTGCTTGGCCGTGGCTGGGATGAACTGGACTAGGGCCATGTGTCTGGGGCCTTGGTCTGTCAGGTGAATTTCCCATTTCTTCTACCCCTCAGGTCTTCAGGGACCGAGATGTCCACTGGGTTTCCTCATCTACGTGCTTGGTATGCACAACAGGATGACGGGAGCATCTGGGGTCTCCCCGGACCCCGTTTCCACGTGTGGCAGGCTTGGGCTTCCTCCCCAGTGTGGTGGCCTCAGGGCAGGTGAGTCCAACTACCCTCTTCCTGGGTGGGCTGGTTTGCACAAGACTTCAGAGGTCCCTGGACGTCCCATCCGCACATTCATCTGGTCAACCAAGTCACTGAGGCCAGCCTAGGCTCAAGGGGGGCTAGATGCCCCCTTCCATGGGGTGAGTAGCCAAGAACCTACAGCCCCCCATGATACGACACTTGTCATGCACTATATTCCACCCAGCGTTAAGATGCCACTGCTTGTGAAATGCGTCCTGACTTGACAGATATCAAAACGTGTAAAGCGGTAAAGACGGATGGGAAATGCAGGGTGCGCCACCAAGCTGGGCGTGGAACGCGTCCCACTGAGGCTTGCGGTTGCAGTTGGGCACTGGGCTCAGTCACTTTCCAGGGTGAAGGCCAAGCAGGATGGTATCTAGACATCTGAAGACCGAGACAGTCTGTCCCACAGAGGGTGTCCTGAAAATAACCATTAATGGGTTTTTATTATAGAAAATGTCACCCAAATGTAAAGCAGAATAGTATAATAAACGCTCATGAATCCATCACCCATCTTCAAAAATTACCAACCCACATGGTCAATTTTGTTCGATCCATATCCTGACCCATCCCTCTCGCAAGATTATTTTAAAGCAAATCCCAGACTTTGCGTCATTTTGCATGGGATGATTACAGTTTACCATGTGTCCTTTCTGTTGTCGTCACAGTGATCCACTTGGCTGAGCAATTCCGTAATATTTACAGCCTTTCTAATGGCAACATGAATACCGATTTAACCAAGAACTTCTTTTTAACTGTTGGGACATTGGGAGAGGGAAAGGGGACGCACAGAAATGCTAAAATTCTTACCAGCCATTAGAGATGCCAATAGGCAAGTCCAAAATCGATGAACCCGGAGACCACACTGTGCTCCTACGATTTAGGAGTCAGGAAACAGTTCAACAGCTGCACGGGAACTAGGGGGAAGTGAGAGCAAGGGGGGGGCTGCTGGCTTTAGTTTAAAGGGTGTGCACGTCACTATGCTGATCGCGGTCCACGGCTAAAAAGACAACAGAGTGTTGGAGAACTGGTGACTAGGCTCCCTTCAGCCCTAGACATTGTGTGATGTAATTCCCCAGTTAGACTTTAAAAAATATTTACCTTGCTTTTAACTTTGAAAAAAAACCTTAATTGCTTTTATTTAACTTTACAAGGACATTTCGTTCTACCTGAAGACAAGAACTGCCAAGTCTAAGCCGGGAAGTCAGTTGCCAACCGTGACTCATTGTGAGTAAAGACGTGCATGCTGTTGGCTTCTTCGGAAAGTGGTGGGCAAGACTTACGTAAAATATTCAGAATGAGTCAAACACAAGGAGCTGCGGCAGGAGGGCGGCCACGCGGAAGGAGCCGGGATGTATCTGATGGGTTGATCGGCGCTGGTGCTCGTGTCCTGCCCGGGGACCACATACATGTATTATTCATAGGAAACAGCAAGTGTGCCAAGTGAACATGAGCAAGATCCTCAGCACCGATGCTGTGGCGCCGGTGTCCCCAAAGCTAGCGTCTCCCTCCCTCTGATGCAGCGTCCGCAGCACTGTCACAGTGCAGCTCACATTCCTGGCCAAACTCTGGATGGACAGAATGAAACAGCCACCCTTACCAGAAGGTGGCCTCCTGCTGTCTTATGCTGCCTCCCCAGCACGTCCAAGTGCCTGGGTACAGAGCGGGTCCTCAACAGGTAGCCACTGAAACTGCTTTTCAATAGTGCAGATTCCCCACCCGCCCTTCTAGTTTCACTGAGGTGACACTCTGCACACCCAGGTTTGAAGATTTGCTGTCCTAGCTGTCCAACCCATTTGCATGCATGCCAAGGAGCGTTCTGATTACTGTGAACTGTCCTCTGCTTTCCTCCTGGCCAGTCTCTGCTTCGTGTCACCATGGAAGCATCTGGAATGCTCTTTTCCCAAGGCTGCCGGGGACTCCTTGCTCTCGACTCAGTGCCCTGTGACAAGGAGCCCACGTTTGTCATAAAGTGAGTGGGTCTTGGAAGGGGGGCAGTTCTCCACCCCTAACATCTCCAGGCCAGGGCGGCCTTCTCCACAAGACAAGTTGGATGCTGTGGGGCATTTAATGGTGGACCTGCAAAGATACATCTGTGTCCAAGTCTCTGGCACGTGGGAACGCAACTTCACATTGAAGAGGGGTCTTTGTAGATATAATTAAGTGATGGATCCTGAGGAGAGATCATCCTGGCTTAGCCAGGTGGGCCAGTGAGAGGTGTTCTTAGAAGAGAAGAGGGCCGCGTGACAGACGCCGAGATCAGAGGGATGTGGCCGCCGCCAGTGGAGCCAGCGGCCACGAGAAGCTGACGGGGGCCAAGAATGACCCTCCTGTCCCACCCGTTACTTGGTGTGGTCCAGGCCAGGGGCCACACAAGGTGCCAGCCTCAAACAGGACTGGAAAATGCGCACGACTGAGCCATGGGTATAAAACAGCAGAATCGCTGCCACTCATTTGCCATTAAGCTAAGGATACGTAAGAGGAATACATCTTTGAGACACTCAGGAATATAGTTTAGGGATTTGTTGGTAGTTAGAATAGAAGCAATAATAGCTTCTGGACAGCCATTTGTCTGTCTGCCAAAGAACACAGGGAGGATGGACCTCTGCCCACATCCAGGAAGCCCCCTGGGTGAGACAGGACTTAGCCAGCAAAAGGTACAGAACAAAAGCAAAAACTCACAATCACCTTAAAAATGCAGGATGTGACACGTGGAGAGAGACCGTAAGGCAGCAATTGTGGGGCTGAAGTGGCCTGAACAGTTTCTAATGGTGGGAAGAGTTGAGGTAGCCTAGTACGGGGCCACACCCGGGCTGCCCACAGGCTCCGGCCCCCCTGCTGCCGGCCGCCCCGAACGTCTACAGGAGACGAGCCCGAGGAATGTGACCAACGAGTATTCTCAGGAGAGCAAGGCCACCGAAACATCTGCTTTCTTTGCATATTTCTCAACTGACTTTTTAAAGGCATAAATGGAATCACTGTTCCAATCAAGTTTTAATAACACACTTGCAACTTAATGCATCAATGTGCCTTTGTTTCCAGAAGCTTCAGGACATTCACGGCTTGCCTGTTGAGTAAAATGGAAAGTCGGGTGAAAAAGCAAGCAAGCCCTACATGCTGTGGCTCCCACGCTTAGGCGGACTGCGCCCCAAGGACGAGGACAGGCAGGAAGTGAGGCTGCCCTGGCCGACACGGGGAGAGCAGCAAGCACAGGCTCTCAAGAACAGAAACCACCTCCTTCCTGACGGAAACAGCCTGCAGGACACACAGACCAGGGACAGAGCCGGGCCCACCCAGCACGGCCCCGGGCGGGCCGGCGTCCGCCACCGGGCTTGGGGCTCTCGTCCTGGGCCGCCCGTGAGCGGTCCCCGCACCCCCTTCCCAGGCACCCACGAGTGGCCGGCTTTCTGCCCCAGACTCAGTGTCCAGCCCTTCCATTTGGATGGGCCCCGCCAGAGCCAGTGCGTGGGTAGCCCTCGCCCCTACCGTGGTGGAGGTACAGGGCTCAGGACCTGGTTCCAGAGAGGCAGGCTCCCTGTCCCTGGGGCCATGAATCCGGAAGGACAGCCCTGGACAGCACCATGTGATCACACAGAGGAGCGGGAAGTGACGCCCACCTGGAGGTGGGAGGGGAGCTGAGAAACGGGGAAGAGAACACGTGGGCGCACACCCGTCGGCCCTCCCTGGGCCAAGAGGAGCCTGCACACCCCGCTTCTGTCTGAGACCTGCCTGGCTCCTTGCCTCTGGGGTCAGAGCCGAGGGCCCTGAGCGCCCGGTCCTCTCTGGAGGACAGCTTGACCCTGTACGTCCACCTTGCAGCCTCTCTGTTCATCAGTTCATTTCCACGCCAGAACTCCCACGTGAAGATGCTGCTTCCAGTCAGCCTAGAGCACGAGATGAACAGCCGCGGTCAGCTTCCAACACAAATACGGCTTGTCAGTATCCTTTACTGGCAGTGGAAAATGCTTCAGTACTTTATTGAAAGACAGCAATAAATAATACTGTGATAAAAATAGTTCAGAAGTAAACTGTACACACTTTGTTACATAATTGGAAGTTCACAAAAGATTAACAGAAAAACAGAACGGTAACAATGAATTATACAAATTAGAAGCGGAAACAAAATGTAACAAGACGCGCGTCCCTATCTGTCTGGTTATCAGCTGCTTAATAAATAACGCATCATGATCTGAATGTACTTCTTGCTGGCTTTTTAATATGCCATTTAAAAAGTAAGTTACATTTGCTACTTAAACAACCCAAACAGCTACATCATCAAAATCTAAAAATGGACCACTAGGTCCATTCTTTAAACGTGTTTACAAACAAATGTAAAAAGATGATTTACACAGGAAAAATAAGGCCTTTGTCAAGTTGCACCACATTATTCCCAGGATCCCGAGTCTCCATCCGCTGGGGTGGGGGTGGGGGAGCACAGTGCTTCGTGGTTGGTCCTCAAGTGCTTGAGTGGCGCCTTCCGACCCTCCTTGAGGGGGAGGAGGCCAGGGCAGACGTCGGGGTCCCTTACCCCCAGTCTCCTCCCGCTGAGACCTGTTCCCAGCTCATGGCTTCTGCCCATCACTGAGGACAAGCCATCCAAGTCCACAGTCTCATGACCGTCCACTAGGCTATGAGAGTCGACTGGTCCTAAGGGGGTTTCATAGTGTTCTAATAATCCTTTCAGTCCAAATTTTATTAGAAGCTGATATTTAACATCAAATATTTCAAAACCTGTTCATGCTGCAGAAAAAAGCATTTCTTGCTAAAAAAAGTATAGTTACGGTCAATCATTTAAATACAACCTCAACAGCTTGAAAATAAGTCTGCTTATCTCAAACCCGGTGTTGTAGAGCCAGGTCACATCTGTAGAGGGTGGCGCACACTGTGCGCGATGACGTGCGCGCAGTGAAGGCCTCTTCTCCGTCATGATTTATTATTAAAAAATTAAACAATGATAATTACAGTAAATGCATAATTTACAAAAGCCCTATATTTGTTCATAGGATTTATACATATAAGCATTACAGTACATTCATTTCAAAGACTAAAATTAGATATAAGAACATGAATTTATTTTCAAAGGATATTTATAGCCTGGATATACATGAAAAAGTAAGTAACTATATAAATGAAGTCATAAGTTTACATAAATATAAGAAACATTAAATTCTAAAATATTTTCTCTATGATATTCATGAATTTTTCACTAATTAAAAACTCTGTAATAAAATATCTTAGGGTCCATATAACAAGTATTAACAGATGAAAGAGTCCATTGAATTCTAAGATGCAGTCAGCTGGGTCCCAAACGCTGCGATCACCGGTAGAAGTAGTGCGGGTAAACTGGAAAAGGACACAAGAGTCAGGCCCATGCCACACCGGAGAGCTCCAGCCGCGGGCCAGAGCCTCTGGCCGTGTGCCTCCGACTCGCCTGCCTTCTTTTCTGCGCTTTAGCTGCTTTGAGAACTTAGATGAATACCAAAGGCTGTGCGATGACAGACCTTGATTGACTCCATTTTGGCATATGCCTAAAAGTTACCAACTAAAAAAAAAAAGATGTGGAAACCAATCAAATATCCTGGCTGAGCCGGGAGGAGGAGCAGTGAGGGGCTGGGCTCCTGGCCCGCACCCCACGCCATCAGCTCCAGGCAGGGCCACCAGACCACGCCGTCCCTGTGGAGGCAACGCAGTTCTGTTTTAAAAAACCAACCTCTGCACCGAAAGGCTGTCGGTGGCCGGTGATGGTAAACGCTCCTGAAGCTTACTATGATGGGGCTGTTTCACTCAAAAACACGTGATGCACACAAAGCCAGCCGTGCGGGTGGACAGGGAGCTGTCCCAGTGTGTGGGCAATGCCAGCGGGCAGGAGACCGTGCCCTGCTGCTCCTCACTGCTCGGGGCAGCCAGCGGAGGGCTGTGCTCGCGCCCTTTTGCACCACGTTCCGCGCTCCTGCCTCACCTCCCCAAAAGAGACACCAGCAGACACTTAAATTTAGCCGGCACTCTTAGATCTAAGGAGAAAGTGGAAATACCTCTTTTTCCTTAAAACTGAGGACACACTAACCTCTTCATGATCAACCTTAAGCATACTGAACACCAAAATCATCTTAACGGGTGCAGGGGGCTTATATGTGTCTATTTTTAAAGCCTACGTGAAGTGAGGCGGGCCCCCGGCCAAGGCCACATCGCTCTCCGGACAGCGTGGCCGGGCCTCCGCGGGCGCTGCATTCTCGCTACTCACCAACAGGAGGCTTCAGCAGGAGTAAGTCCTGACTGCAGCGGAATCCAGCCTCTGCACTCCTGACATGCTGCCTGTTCCGAGAACCACGAGGAAGCGTGCAGACACAGCGTGCGGTTAGTCTTTACACATCACACAAGGGCACAAGTACAGACATACATGTTCACAACTACAACAGCACCTGAGGGGTTCCAAGGGAAACTTCTAGAGCAGGAGTAGACAAGCCAGAGGAAGGGAATCAAGGGCCACCCAGCAGGGTCCTCTTCATCTCGCAGACAGCCCCAGGAGCCACTGAGAGCTGATTCAGGGGCATTTCAGATGACACACACTGACGCCACCATGTACATCTGTGCCAGTGACAGCCACTTATCATGGCGACTCTGTCTCTCCTCAAACCTAGACTTATAGAGTGACTGGGGTTTTCTTTCAGCCCCGAATACTGTATGTGTTGAGACTAGTAGGAGGGGAGTGAGTCAGAGGCGACGTGGGACGTCCCCAGCCCACGAAGGGCAGAAGGGCCTCTGACATCCACGCCCTGTGCCAGTCCTGCTCTCCCTGGGCGGCATCACAGCCACATTAGAGGCCCTGATGTCTCCCCCAGGTGTGGTGGCATGGGTGGGCAGAGGACGACGCCTACAGACACCAAAGCCCAGCCTCAGCTCCTCCCGGGAATGACATGCACGGGCGAGGTTCTGTTCTTGTCGGGAAACGCGACACTGCGTGGCCCCGTAGGGAGGCCCACTTCCTCCTTTCACACGGGTAAGAAATTTTAAAACATCTGTAGCAGATATTCGCGGCTCCCGTTATAAAATTGCTTTCCCACAGGTTTGCCAGGATCCGGCGATGAATGTGCTGCCATGGCCCCAGAAAAGGAGTGAGGAAGGCTGGCCCTGTCGGTGCGGATGCCTGATCACAGATCTGTCTGGTTCTCGGGTTCCAGGCAACCCGCTGCGATTTACACACACCCCGATTCAAAGCCACCAGAACCACCCATTTTACCAGGCTTATGCCTCAGTCATCATACAAGGGTAAAAGCCACCTTCCACAGAATTTATGTCCTCTATCTTGTAGGCTTCTTTTTAATTTATCTGAACCCCAGTCTCAGTATCAATGCTAATGTTTAACAGGGAGAATGTGGTAATGAAGAAAATGGAAACAAGGCTGAGAGGAAAACAGGGAAGCACTTGTTTAGACTACTTAGAAGTTGAGGGCCAAAATACTGCTAAGATTTATAAAACTATCTGCCTGCCCCTTGCCAGAAAATGCTAGTTCTCAAAAAGTTGCCAGTTTTTCCCATTAGGCATATTAATGAACTATGGCAAAGAGAAGCAGCTCTTTAATAAAAATGCTGCCCTCTAAGCCATCCTCTCCAAAGTGTCCAGTTCCTTAGCAAAGGCCTTATAGAAATGTACTCTTCTCTGATTTCTAGGTAGGCGAGTGAGAGCAAAACTTACAAACCCACTTACAGGAGGGGCTGATGACAGGAAAAACTGTAACTAACCATGTCAGTGGAAGTTTTAAACCCACTTGCTTTTCTACAGCCCCCAACTCCACCAGGAACAAGGATGGGGCTGCAAGGGAAACACGACCACAGTAACTCGGAGCAGCTGACACCCAAGGGCTTCATGTGAACCGACTCATGTAACCACCACAACCAGACACGGCAGGCACCACGAGGGGCCATCTCACTGGAGACACTGAGGCACAGAACGCAAGGCCACACCCCCCCGAAGTGGCAAAGAGGATTCCGGCCTGGGCAGCCAGGCTCCTGACTCTGCCACTGAGTGGGGACACCGTCGGCACTGACACGTCTGTCAGCAAACTGTGGCCAACTCGGCACTAGTGGTGTCCGCCATGCAGAGTGGGTGTCAGAGGGAAGTCCCGAGCGTGATTTGAAATGACAAGGCAAAGCCAGTACACGCAACAGGCCGCTGGCCCCAGGCCCGCTGTCCTCCTGTCCTCGCACAGCAGGTAATGACATGGACTCCGACAGCAGGGGTGGAGGGAAGGAGAGGGAGGCAGAGTGCACGGCGGCGGGAACCGTGCTGCTGAAAATGGAGCCCGCGCTTTCCCGTGGGAGAGGGAAACGCACTTTCCCGTGTGGGGGCTGCTATGCCGCCGCTCCATGACAGAGCCTTCTAGAGCTGCCTGCACACACACCTTTGTGAGTACGTATGGGTGCCAGGCTAATGCTCTGAGCACACACAATGCTTAGCTTTATTAGTTGGAAGAATATGCTAATATTCGACCAGACAAAAACAGAAAAATTATTGTTGACTTTTTATAAACAGATGTTAGGATGAACTTTAAAACATTCCAACTTGGGCATGCACCAGCACCCCATGCCGTGGGACATGCTGAAGCAGGCCACCCCACAGGCCGCCCCAGCCCGGAGCTGCCCCGTCTGCCCGCGGTACAGGGCCTGTGCCACGCATCACGTACCGTCCAGGTGCATCTTCTTTGGCTGCACGGAGGGTGAGGACAGAGACGAGGTGACCCGGAAGCTTGCGGGGAGCGTCTCTGCTGACCCGGCAGCTAAGCCGCGGACGTCCTTGGGTCTGAACTTTTTCCTCCAGGAAGGCGCTCTCCTGAAGCTTTTGTCATCGTCCTAGTAAGTTAAAGGACAGAGACAAGACTGATCTTAAAATAGAGCACAGAAATATGAAGCTACCAGTTTTAAATTAACTGTTGAGGCCATATCATTTATTGACCAAACTGGGAACTTCTGAGAGTGAAATTCCTTTGGTACCACCTCTGCTGGGACTTAATGGGGCCAAAGTGAGGACAGGCCTCGGCTGCCAGGGAGGGCGGTCCTCCCCACTGTCACCACGCTTCTCTTCTTTCTTGCAGGAACCACCTTCTTGCCACAGAGGATAACATTTTTGTGTGTCTTAAGAACAGCTTTCAAGCTGTGAGCAGCTGTCTCCTGCTGGGGCGGAGCAGCGCTGTTTCTCTAGGTGCCCTTGTATCGTCTTTGTCCAGCTCACGTCTCCCTGAGGGCCAGGAAGAGAGCAATACCCAACGCTGTGGGAATAAACGAGCCACGGGTTGATGTAAGGGGAAGTTAATATCTTACATGTTTCAATGTACTTCTGAAACATTTTCCCCAAGCTCGGGGGCTCTGGATGGGGCACGACTTCCGGTTGTCCCTGAAATGCAACCTTAGACTTGGTTCCTAGGCTGCAACCAATACTCTATGATGTGAAAAACATTTTTGAGGGGTACCAAAAGCTAAATAGCCAAAATTCTAAAAAACAATATTAATCATCTAATAGCTCATTTACTAATAAATTTCTAAGAGCAAAGCTTAACTGTAAAATCATCTCCACATTCAGGAGTGATGTCCTGGTCCGTGGCTCCTATGAGAACCATAAAATAATTTACATTGAATGCAAACTGAAAAATCACTCATCTGAAAACTTACTTCATCGAATCTTCTGTCAGTCCCCATTACCAAAAGGTTGTTGAATTCTCTTTCCAAGACAGCACGAGCCTGAAATCACAGCAAAACAAAACCCCAAACGTTCATCCATCTAATCTGAAGGATGTTAGCATATCACAATCACTTTTTAAATCACTTTTTAAAACCTGAAGCTATGGATGCCTTGAATCATGACAGTATATTTTAAATCAGCAGTTTGTCCACAGATGGGCCTGTGAGGAGAGGGATCCGTGATCTCTCGGAATCACATACAGAAGAATCCTGTGTGTGCTGGTGCTGGTGGGGGGGGTCAGGGGCACTGGCAAGGGATACACGATGCTGTCCAGAATACCAGAAGGTTGTGAGCCTCCAGTGAACCCATGAGTCAAAAAGAATCACAGAGGGTGACAGAAACGAAAGCACCATGGAAGAACTGAGTTCAGGGGTGTGGCCTTGAACAGTTCCCCTTGTTTCGTTTATTCCAGGAAGCTCAGGCTTACAACAGAAAACAGAAAGGGGACAGGTGACAACAATGAAGAGCTCAGCACTGCTGATTCTGAACCGTTACATTATAGATTAGGTGTGGAAAGCAATTACTAGTTGTCTGGAGTTTTGGTAAGTTTTGCTTCCGTTCAAATAACTAGTTCACCGTGCATCTGCGGAGTGACCACAGCTAGCCTGGTCTTACCTGTGTGTTCTGCGTTGGGATCTGCAGCAGCAGGGCCAGCGCATTGAAATCGAAGGTTTCGTCTAAGGCCATAAGCGCGCCATGCACGCCACTCTCCAGGAGATTGTTGGCATATTCTTTAAGACCAACGGACAGGATCCAGCGGATCACTCGGTCGTTGCTCCACACAAGCACGTCTGCAGGTGAATGGGAACTGCTATAAACGTGGTGTTAGAAACTGCCACCTCCACCACACACACCCTGTAACACAGGAGAAAGACTCCTACCTGGGCCCTGAGCTCCTGACCAACAGCCCACCCTCCCCAGGTGCTGGGAGGAGCTGCTAAGGGGGCAGACGGCCAGTTGTGTTCGGATACTCATGGCCGGTCCCTTCTCCACTGACAGAGACTGTCCCTTTAGAGCTCATTCCTGAGGGAGCCCCAACAGCATGGTGTCGTCGTGTGCACCCGCTCTAGAGGACAGGAAACGGGCACTGAGGGGCGGGGGGCCAAAGGACATACAAAGGCTCGGATGCCCAGCAGGTGTGAGCGCGTCTCATACAGACTTCAGAGTCTTTTGAGACACTTCCTTCTCATCACAGGAGCTGGCGACGTATCTGAACTCCTTGCCTGATTCTACACATACCTTTCATTTATGATCTTGAAGCCTTTTTTGTTGTCTCATTTTAAAAAGGGAGAAACTTAAAAATATTTCCAAATATATTAGAGACTTTAGGAGACATATTATGCAAAGTAATAAATTACTGAATTTGCTCTATTAGAGATCTAAAAATAGCCACTCTGTAAAGCTACATCCAGATGATCGCCAATAAAGACAGCTTCTGTCAGCTGTAAAAAGCTTGAAATGGAAATAGAAAACAAATGAAACAGATCAACGTATTTCATTTCTAATGCCCTTTTCTGGATAAAAGGGAAGAGGTATACACGTATCACAGATGCTGGCTTATGGCTTTTCTCCTGGCTCACGCCAGCCCTTCAGGAGGGCCTCTCCGACCATCTTCGGTCTCCAGTGCCTTTCTTTGTAAAGCTGGACCGAGAGCAGCGCCCAGAGGGCTGTCACTCAACCTATGCGCCCGGGGTTGTTCAGGACATCTTATCTTATCATTATTACTACCATTGGTGACTCCTTTATATTCTGAAGTCGGGGAGCTTTTCCTTTGAGCTTCATTAGTAACGTCTTACTGCAGAGCAAACTGCTCCATGCCACCACTCAGAGGCGCCCTGCGTCCCCTTCCGCCTTGCGCTGCCCTACCTCCCTCCCCGACTCCAACTTCCTCGCCCAGCTGAAATGCTACCTCTGCTGTCCCTGTGGCCCCCGAGCAGACCCGCAGGGTTCTGTTCCGCCTCCCGAAGCCCTCTGGTCAGTGGGCACAGCAGCATTTTTCACGCTTACATCAAGTCAGCAAACGGCAGGATTGGATCCATCCCTGCTCTGCCGTTACCTAGCCGAGCGTAGCAGCATTTCTGAGCGAAGGGACAGCCTGGTCACGACGACAGGAGACCCCTCAAGTGGCAGGAAACGTGCTTACCTGAGCCACCTAACCTACAGACTGAGGCCGGCTCAAGGCCTCTGGCTACAGGGGGGCTGCTAGCGTTCCCTCCCACACCTGTCGCTCCTGTAGTGAGGCCGCTGGGGTTCACTGAAAGCATTTCCTGATTTTAGAAACAGGAATCACCGAGGCTGCGAGTACACCAGGAAGCGGGAATATTCAAAGTCAACTAGACACAGTGTACTAGCCTTTTATTTCATTCTGGCTTTCTTCTCTTTTTCTTTCCAGTTCCTTTCGGTCATAATTTAACCTTCGCAGGCACATAATTCCACACTGGAAACTGTTTCTATTTACAAAAGAAAAAAAAAGTTTAGAGATGGTGACAAACACCTATTAGCTGCTTCGTAAGAAGCTGTGATGAGTCACCTGTGAAAACTGTCCACCATCTTCAGTTGCCCCCGGAGGTCTTTCTTCGTCAGGTGGTCCAGCATCCGCGCGTCCACGAGGCACTCCATGAAGTAGCTGCGGTACTGCGGGAGGCCCAGGCTGGGCAGCCACTCGTTGCCAATCCACTCGTGGTTCATGTCCCCATAGGCGAGCGTCTGCTTTCAATGATTAATATGATCAGTTCAGGAAAAGGTCCACGGAGGAGGCTATAAGGGTAGCTTAAATCATCTTTAGACTGGATTTTTAATCTATGACAGTCTCAAAGGCCAAACTAACTAATGACAACATTGTTCTTTATAATTTCAAAATAATTTGATCTACTTACTACGTATTAAATTTGCTAGTAAAATTTTGTACCAAAGGAATTATACCATTAGAAATCTATGACTAATCTACTTTGTTTATAAATGTAAGCTATTTACCAAAGTACAGTGAAACTAACTAACACATTGTCTTTCTGAAATAGCTTTTATATTTAACAACAAAGGATGGTCACGGCTCATGAACAAGTTTGAAGGATAAACCCCACTCCACTTTGTAAAAATATCCCTGGCTGGTTTTAATTTTATTTTAACACCCTCCCCAACCCAAATTTCCTTAACAAAAACATCTGTTAATTTCAAGATCTATTTAAAATCCTAATTAAAACGTAGTTTTAAAAGAAGAGATAAGCAGAACAACTGACAGACTGAAAAGAGAAATAGGCAAATCCACAGTTGTGGTCAGAAGGCCTCAGCGTTTGGCTCTGAGACCAGCTCAAACACACACCAGCCTCAGGAAGGGCACAGAACCCCCAAACCGCACCGTCAAACTCCATCTGACCCGACACTCGGTAGGACACGCTGCCCACGACAGCAGAATACATCCTCCTTCACGTGCTCTGTAACAGAAAAGCCCTGACCTATTTAAAGAGATGGAAATCATACAAATTATGTTCTCTGACCTCAACAGAATTAAATTAGAAATCAATAATAAAAAGATATCTAGAAAACTCCCCAAATTTGGAAATCAACATACTTTTAAAGAACCCATGTGTCAAAAGAGAAATGACATGGGAAATGGGAAAAGTTAAATTAAATGAAAGTAAAAACAATATATTAAAAACCTGTGGAATGCAACTAAAGCACTGCCTTGAGGGAAATTTACTTTTAAATACTATAAATGAAGAAAAACTGCAAATCAATAATCACAGATTCTACCTTAAAAAATATGAAAAAGAACAAATGAAACCCACAGCAAACAGAAGAAAATAAAAGAGTAGAAATCAATGAAACAGAAACTAGAAAATAAAATGATTGAATTAAAATCTAGCTCTTCATAAATATTAATAAAATTGACTAACCCCTAGACAGAGGGATCAAGAAAAAAGAAAAGATAAATTACCAATATCAAGAATGAAAGAAGGGACATCAGTACAGACCCTATGGATATTGAAAGAATAATAGAAAACTATGAACTTCAGCAACTTAGATAAAATGGCCTAACTTCTTGAACAAAACCTATGAAAGCCACTCAGTAAGAAACAAATACCCTGTATCTATCAGAACTTGAATTTATAGTTATAAACCTTCACACACACGCACACACACAAAATGTCTACTCTAAATGGACTCACTGGTGAGTCTTACCAAAAATTTATGAAAAAAAGACTAATTCTACACAAACCATTCCAAAAATGTGAAGAAATGCCTAACTCATCCTGTGAGGCCACCATTATCCTGATACTAAAACCAGACAAACGTATTACAAGAAAACTACAGGCCAGTATCCCTCATAGACACAGATGTAAAATTCCTTAACAAAATATTAGCAAATCAAATAAATTATAAATGAAAAGAATAAGATATGACAAGTGGGGTTTAATCCCAGGAACATAAGGTTGGGTCAACATTTAAAGATAAATGAAATTCACCGTATCAATGGACTGAAAAGAAAAACCACAGTATCATTCCAAAAGATTCAGAAAAAGCATCTAACAAAACTCATCATTTATTTATGGAAATCTCGGCAATCTAGGAATGGAAGAAAACTGCCTCAGCCTGATAAAGGGCACTTACAAAAAATGTTGAATTGACATCATAATGGTGAAAGACTGAATGTATTCTTCCTAAGATGAGGAAGAAAGTTAAGGAAATCTGCTCTCACCCTTGTCATTAAACACCGTACAGAAACGCCTAGCCACGGCGACAAGGCAAGAAAAAGAAGTTAACAGCATATGGATTGGAGAAGAAAACTCTTTATTTGCAGATGACCTGATAAGCAAAACAGAAAATGAATCTACACAATAGCTTTTAGAACTAAAGTTGAGTCTAGCAAAGATTGCAGGATACAAGGTCAATAATCAAAAATGAACTGTGTTTTTCTGAATACTAGAAATTTTTAAAATACCATTTATAATGTCAATGAACATTTCATAATGTATATAACTGTCGAACCACTATATTGTACACCAGAAACTAATACTGTATGTCAACTATACTTCAATAAAAAGATAATCTGGGGAAAAAAATTTATGTCGTCAAAAGCCACAAAATCATTAGGGATAACTCTAACAGATATGTGCAAGAGTAGTACAATAAAAAAGAAATAAACACATTATATGTATATACATACAGATCAAGGAAAGGCATCTGATATTCCAGTCCAAGAAAACTGAGCTACATTCACAGTTTATTAGCTACATTATGTCATCTTTGGAAACAGTAACTCTCAACTACCACTGTGCTTGAAAATATGGGCTCTGACCTTATTTATTATTTATATCAACCAAGCTGGAAGTGACAACTCCAACTCCAACCAGAACGCTCGAATTCTAATAGAAAAAAATGTCTCAGTACTTTCTTTAAACTACTGTTAGTGAGAAAAACATAAAACATTTTTGGGAAATCATCACAATAGGTATTTTGCATTCTTTCAAACCTTATTCTCATTTCATAGGCCTGATACTTACAGCATGAGTATCTGGTATTGTTTTCTTGCCTGCTGATTATGTATTTTTAAATGGACACAAAGTGAAGAGAAATTTCTAGAGAATTCCATGTAAGAAGAAAGCCCATTTTTGTTCACTCATCATATACTCTATCCACGCTTCTTAGGCAGTCAGTAATGTGAGCTCCTGGAAGGATTGGCTCCCTTGCAGAGAGACTCCCACTCCTGGGCTGTCACCACAGCCTTCTGAAAAAAACACACAGCAGGGTCCTCTCCTGGCCAGAGAACCTTTGGGCTGGAGGACACAGCCGTGCACAGGGTCTGTCTGTTTGTGCCGTCGACAAAGTGTTCACAGACACAATTCAGTTTTGTAAACTGTGAAATGTGAGGGACCTGGGCAGGCACTGGCTGACAGCATCCGCCACGTGGAGGCACCGGGGCTGTGGGCAGGCCCTGACACTTCCTCCCCAGGAGCCCAGCCCAGGGGTGCACTGTGTGGCCCCTGCCGTGGGCAGCACAGGGCTGACACACAGAAGCCACGGAGCACCCCCATTTCCCGCTCGCCTGGAGCAGGGGACGAGGCGGAAGCAGCCCTCGCTCATGCAGAAGGCTGAGCACCTGCTGGCCGGCATCCTCTGCACGGCTCATCCTCGTTTATGTTTCCACAGCAAAGAGCTGACCTTCAGCTTGATTAATTTACACTTTGTACCCGGCACGGGGATTTCACACTGAAGTGCTTGCAAAATTCTGCTTCTAAGTGGAAATTACACTGACATTTACGTTATTGTGAAATGCACCTATTAATGGTCATTATCAACCCTGTAAAGAGGTATCTGACTAGGTAAGAACTGATGAGGATATTCATCTGAAGCGGTGATACAGAACGTCTGAACTGAGAGGTGGGGAAGGGAGCTCACAGAATCTTATTATAGCTACTTTCTTTCTGTAAAATAAGAGGCTATGACTGGCGTTACTTTACGAGTACAGATCGAGGGGAACAGGTGTTTTAACCATCAACTTGCAATCAGGAAAATTCTGATTTAAAATTATTTTGGCATTTTTCAGATATACAATTATCCTTTTCAGGTCCTTGAAAATGATGCCAGGCAAACTGGCTGTCCACACCTTGCAGCCTCTGTTTTGTTGCTAAAACGTTGAGTATGTCATACAGCGATGTTGGAATCACATGTAGGGACACCACTGTTTTTAATCAGAGTGAGGCTGTAAAACACTTGTGACAGAGTTTTTTGTGAGTTGAAGGGCGAGGAGCTAAAAATTCAAATGCATATTTAACACGAAGAGGCTTAATTTCTGAGGGTTCCATTAGTGAGAAAGCCTTTATTTAGATCACTACAGTATTAGGATAGTAACACCCCCAACACCCCCACAAAGACAACCCTTACATGGAAAATTTATTAGAATACACTTTTCCCATTACATCTTGTAATAAAAGCTATCCCACCAGGGACCAAAATATATAACCTCAGGAGCTGCCAGCCACAGGACTTTGTATAAAAGCCATACATTGAACAAAGCAATCTGTCAATCAGCATTAACCACCACGGCTCCACACGAGAAATGTTCAAAATTGTCCATGAGACGTACTCTCTAATCCTATGCTTTGCTTAGACTAACACCTTAAGTCATTAACAACATTCTAAATAAAGATGTTAAAAATGTCAAGAAAAGTAAATTACAAGTTTTCATACTCCAATTCTTTTTGTTGCTGTACATATAGTGAAGAATATATTATAGAAAGTCTCCAACCTGAGCCCAGCTTCCCTCCTCATCTTCCTGACGTTACGTGGTTAGGAATGAAAAGAACATAACCGTTAGTGCGGGCGGGCGGCTGGGGGGGAGGCGCGGCGTGAGCGAGCGGGAAAGCCCAAAGCGATCGAAGCGCCGTGCACAAGCCATGCAGAAGCGTCCACTCCGACTCTCATGCGAGGAGCCGGCGGCCCACGCGAGCACATCCGTGAAAGGAGAAAACGAGGGTCAGAACATCACAACGGGGTGCTAAACCAAGGTCTCCCCCCAGGGAGGTGTGGACGAACTCTATGCTACACAGGGTGAGTCTACAGCTTTAAGTTCCCGAGAAAGCCTAGAGATGAAACATGAATTGCGTTTTACTTTTAACTGATACCTGAAGTAAATACTTATGCAGAACATTTTAATGTAAACTAACATTTCTGTTTTCCAAAAAAAGGCCAAGACTCGTGCGGTTCTGGGCAGGGTGTACTGAGGGGAAGACCAGCTCAGGCAGAGACTGACCGTTTGAGGCGTGGCTGCAAGCGTCTCCATCTCCTCGTGCGTTAACCAGACATTTCCTGTGGTCTAGGGTGACCCCGTGGCCGACCACATCCCAGGCAAGGGCGGCAGTGACAAAGAGGAGAGGTGGCAGACACGTGAGCCACAGGCACACAGGAGGGGCAGGTGGGGCAAAGGCCGGGCTCTTCGCCTTCGCACTTTAGGTGGCCACACGGACAGGGACAGACAGTCACACAAACTCAGCCCCCCTCAGAGAAACACTGTGCCTGACAGCATGGTGTCACCCACAACGGGGCAGCCCACGGTCTCTAGTGCTCTGTTTGCCACGCTTGCCACATGACGTGTGAAATACAAAGAGAAGAAATACAGTCTGTACTTTTGAGGAGTGTCGGCGATTCCCAAGTTGACTGTTGCATTGACATATTCCAACCTGAGCCCGGCACAAGGAGCACAGGACAGGGCCTGGCCCTGAGTCACAGGGCGCAGGGCGGAGTCAGCGGGTGCGCTGGCGCCTCTGGCACCCTTGCTCGGGGGAGCCCAAGAGGCAGGGGCAGGGGTGAGGACATCAAGAAGAAGGCCCAGCCATCTGGGTGTGCACGTGGGCGCCCCTCCCCGCCTAGGCACCGCAGCCCTGGGACGGGAGGGGGGAGGCCTGCTGGGCCTTGGGGCGCAGGGCTTCCTCGGGGGCTGCTCTTCCTTGCCGTACTTAAGTACCTTGTCAAGATGGTGTACAGAACTTTGGGAAACCCACCCAGCACCTTTATTTCTAGAAAGGACACTCTAACTTGAAACATTTGGCTGCCAGCTCTCAGTCTGTGCTGCCAACACTGGCTCACAAGAGACGCAAACAGAAGAGCTTGTGACCCTCGTGTGCAGAGTGACTCTGTGCCCAGACTCAGGCCTTCACCAGCCACCCGAGGCTCTGCGCTTCCCCGTCAGAGGGCTCTTCTGTCCAGGGCGGACTGAGCACAGAGGGGGAGCCAGGTGGCGGGAACAGCCTGTGCTTCACGAGGAGCTGGCCTGGCTTACCTCCCGATACCACGAATGTTCTCCTGAGGTTAGGTTTTGACTCTTCCAACTAGGAGGGCCCTTTTTAGGACTTCTGACGTCTTAGGTCTGAGCACAGACACCGCCTGGTACACCGGTGTGCGCCTGTACGTTTGCTGTCTGCTGAGTGGCCGAAGTGCCCAGGTCTAGAGCCCCCGGGGAAGCACCTCCAGGCCACACAATGAGGGAAATGCCGGTTACATTGCAACTGGGAGCTAAGCTTTTTCCCCTTCACTGTCGATAATTTACATTTAAATTTGTGACAATTACTTTCCTACATATTCAAAAACCTCTCATTTCTATAATGCCACTATAGCCAAACTGTTATAAAAGTATTCAATGAAGTTTCTTTTTACCCAACTTACAAATTAGAATCATAATGCTTTTGGATGCTAACATTTTGAACCGGAACACTGGGTCTGTGCAGAGGGAACCAGAGAAGCGGCACAAACTGGACGAACTCTTTTCAGGAAGCCTACCGTTCGTGACGTGGGCGGCGCCGAGGGGCTCGTCAGGGACATGATCTCCTGGATGGCCAGCCGCAGCTTCAGCCTGTGCAGGGGGTTGCTGATGCCGATCTCGCGCTGGATCTCTGTGTCTGACAGGGCGGACATGATGGCCCCGCTTTTCACGTTGGCCCGGCAAGCAGCCACGTACCAGGCTGGCATCCCAACCCAGAGCTGGAGGTGGGAAATGTCAAGGCCAGAAGGTCATGCACAGTGCACAAATGGCTCAATCTTTCCACATATGTAACGAACTCAGCCCAGCACCAGAGGGACGCACCTCCAGCCAGACGACGACGGTCGGCCCGTCCCACTGTGCAAACGGTAAACCTTGTCTTCGGGCTTCTTCGAGCAATTCATGCCTACAAACGAGACATTCAAAGTTAAGTCGTCGCCACATTACATGCCAGTGTGATGCCACACGGCCCACTTAGCGGTACTTGGTACACATTGCAAATACAGCCTGAATGAGGAAATGCAGAATTAAAGAATTATTACCAAGTCATTCAAGGAACATAACCACTTTTCCATTTTTGAACAAGGAGGAAACTGTGTAGGAGAGGAGACTATCCCTGGTTTTGAACAAAGGAGCATCCCATGAAAGCGTCAAAAAATACCCAGCATTTAACGACGACACCACAGTGAACAACGCAGAGCTTAACACCCCCTGTGGTCTAGCACAGCGGGCCACGTGCGGGGCGGGCTGCCGGCAGTTCTGCTCTGCACCGCTCCTTGGCCATTAGCTCTAGGCCACGGGGCCATCCTGTGGTGTAGTCCACAGGCTTTGCATCCAGTTTACATCCCAACAACTGTGAGCAGTACACACAGCACAGACGGTGAGCCTCAGATACAGATGGGACACCAGTTACCTCAGGGCAGGAAGCGGGGAGGAGGCCGGGACCCCTCGTGGGGTCAGAAATATTCCATATGCCTGAACTGAAAATACTCAAACCATAATTGTACCATATCAACACTTTTAATTTTCCTAATCTTTAAAATGAGTTTGTCTACCGATAACACAGTTATGTATGAAATAACACAATATGCTTGATGAACTTCTAAGTAAGTTGTTTACTTACAAGGGTTTCTAAAAGATACTAATTCTTTTAAAAAAATGGAAAGCCTAGTAGAGAAGATGGGATTGGAGTGGAGAGGGCAGGTCAATTTACTGCACATGCCTGAACATTCCCAAGTCATTTAAATTCCAAGGTCATTTTTAGTCTGTTATTTTTCTGAAATAATTTCTGCAGAACATCTTCCTGAATCCCTTATTTCTAAAGATATATGTTGGCTATTTAACATATAATAGTATTAAGACTTTTTTCAAGACTGTGAAATCTATGCACAATTAAAGCTCAAAATGTTTCACATAAAATTCAAGGAAGTATTCCCTAAGTCAACTGTAAGTTTCCTGGGAATAATAAATAATGTAATTATTTAGGGAACCAGAGAACACAACAAATATCGTAATAGCTCTTGAGAAATAAAAAAAGGGGCAAACTCCCTTGTACTGTTCACCATGTAAGAATTTATTCACTCTGTAAGAATTCGTTCACCATGTAAGAACTTGTTCGTTATGCTTCAGAAGATTGGAGACTGACGAGAATTAGGCTTGAGATGGATTAATGATTGTACATTGAGCATTGACCCCCCTATACTGAATTTTATTGTTGTTAACAACCATTTGATCAATAAATATGAGATGCCCTCTCAAAAAAAAAAAAAAAAAAAAAAAAAAAAAAAAAAAAAAAGGGGCAAACTCTTCTAATTAAAATAAGCAAAACTATTCATAAATAAGAAACTAAGTCAACCAGCACTATGATCACCCTGGCACAGGACCCCAGCGCTGGCTGGCATAAGGTGGCAAGGGGTCTCGCTGGGTGGCAAGGACTGTCGGGCCAGTGGGCGGAGGAAACGCTGCTCTGTTTCCCAAGGACTAATTCTCCTCCAAGACTGGGCTGCATCTCAGGCAAACGCACGAGTTACGTCGACCACAGAGCACTAGGAACTGCTAATCGGCAGGTGGACCCGTCGGCGCTCAGTCCTGACCAGCCTGGTGTGGTTGAGGGAGGCAGGGCTTCCAGACTATCCACGCTCTGAAGTGAACGAGGCAGGTATGAATCCTCAGCACTCTGCCAGAGACCTCACTGTTCTTGATGAAGCAGACTTTCCCTATAATCAAGGACCACCGCGCTGAAACAGCCTGGTAATTCCGTTACCTGGGTTTGGTGCATGTGGTTCTGACTCTACCTGAACCTTCTACCTGGTGGTTCGCTTTTTAAAGGCCCTTTCCAGCACAGATGTACCTCTGGGGATTCCAGCACAGATGTACCTCCTGACGAACCTGGGACAAGGTGGTGGAGACCAAATGATGTGGGAGAGAAGACAAGATGTGGGGGGTCGGCAAGAAGGCACAGGAGACCCCAGTCCCCTAGGTCCTGCTGCCCCCCCCCCCCGCACCCCTTCCCATCAGCCCAGTCCATGACCTGGAAGACGAAACACAGAACTGGACCCTAGGATGCCACCACAGGCGGGAACACAAGCACCCCTCTCCTCTTTGGGCGCTGGCTCCCGATCCCATGAAGAGGCTTGGTGTGTACTGCAGATGGAGGCAGGAGGTGGTGGTTGTCCGCTATTTCAAGATAAATGAATCCAGCATAAGCACCATTGTTTAAAAAGAAAAAAAGAGAAAAGAAACTTGTGAAGCTGTTGCTGCAGCTACGCTGGCAGTGTAGAACCTTGCACTTTTTGAGAGGTACCCTTTTATCTGGTATAGAAAATGCAGTTTTTATGTGGGTGCAGGACTGCTATTATGGAGGCACACCTGTAGACTCTAACAGGATTTGAGAAAAAGTGACGTCGTGATATGATACCTGAAAGCAGAAGGTAGGTGCAGGGTCTATGGCAGGAGAACTCGGGGCCAGCAAAGGATGACTTAGGAAGAGGCTTGGCAAAAAAGTATCAAGATAACAGGAGAAGCAGCTTCTGCCAACCAAGAGGCAGCAGAGAAGTTCCCAAATGCCATTAAGAAAATTACTGAGGAAGAAGGCACCTTCTAAACAGGTTTTTAATGCAGACAAAAGTGCCCTACTCTGGAACAAAATGCCACAAAGGGCTGTTACCAGTGTAAGGAGGGGAAGTGAGGGCTGGGTTAAGGCAGGCAGGGGAGGCTAATTACCGTGCTGGGCAAATGCAGTGTGGTTTATGATCAGGATGCCTCTATCTACAAGCTGCTAGCCCAGCCTCGGAGGGAGAGAGAAACACCAGCTAAACACCAGCTGCCAGTCTTTCGGCTTGTACGGAGAAGGTCTGGATAACAGCAATCACTTTTCCTGCATCGGGCCCATCGATGTTTTTTCCTGCCATCAGGAAGTACTGTGCCAGTAAGGGACTGCCTTTTAAGGTTCCTTTGATACTGGACAATGCCCCTGGCTACCCAGAACTCATTAAGTTTAACACCAAAGGTGTCAAAGTGGCCTGCTTGCCCCCAAACATGATGTCTCTAAGTTAGTCTCTAGATCCGGGGCTCGTGTCATTACACAGTACTCTATGGAGAGGACTACGGCATGCACGAGCACCCTGATAAAGAGGACATCGTGAAAGCCTGGGAGGAGCCCACCACTGAAGAGGCTGTCACTGTCACAGAAAAGCTGTGAAAGACCACAAGTCCCCAGGAGTAAATTCTGGCTGGAGAAAACTGAACAGATGTTGCACATGAGGATTTACGACAGAGCCGATCAAGGAATCATAAAGGAGACCGTGGATATGGCAAAAATGGTGGGGGTGAAGGGTTTCAAAACATGTTTCCTGGAGAATGAAGAGCTAACAGACACCACACCACAGGGATGAACAGAAGAGGACCTGGCCGAGGCGAGTGCCTCTGAACAGGGCCAGGCGATGAGGAAGGAGACACAGGAGACGCCGCTGGCGACGTGGCGGGGGCGTCCTGATGGCTCAAGACCGCTTCTGGCTTCTTTTATAACAGGGACCCTCCCACGACACGGGCGCTGAAACTGGACCAAAGATGGGAGACAGACTAGTGCCACGCAGAAATGCTTTCAGGGGAAGAAAAAGCGAGGAGCCGGAACGACGACGCGCGCGTGTCTGTGAAGTGAGGCCAAGTGTGCGTGTGCCCCCCGCCCCCGCCCTCCCAGGGGCAGCACAGGCCGCTCCCCGCCTGCTCAGTGTGGAGACCGCAAGGAGGGAGACCGCTAGGGCAGCCCATCTCCACTCTGTGAGCAGTCAGCGATCCTCACGCTGCAGCTGGTAAGGGGGCCTGCCGCGTCTGCGCCTGTGCCCGTCTTCATGTGAAAATCTAGGAACCATGGCAAGAACTGTGCGACGCTCACCTGAGCATTCACCGTGCAGAACATCGGGCATAAGGCTTGTATGGAGGTGGAGGGCCATCCTTACACAGGCACAAAGTGCATATTTAATACAAAAGTAATAGCATGTTAGTTTCCTTACTGTTTTATAACTTTGCTTTCAAAGAATTAACATTACAGTACAGTTGGACTCTCTTTTGGAGTTGGAGAAACTGCCTATCATCACTTGCAAAGTGGTTTTTTATAAAAAGTAACAATGTTTTCAATGCCATATTTTGTATGACTGTAATATTGTAGCTGTGAAAATCTTCTAACAATTATTCATGAGTTTTCAGGCTAGGTTCCCTGAAGCCATCATAAAGTGATTATGTCACTGCTTCTTTGTTATCAGTGTGTGAACTGCTATCCCTGCAAATAAATACGAATTTCTTTTTCACATTATCTTTTCATCTTTGATGTCTAGCATTAGTGGTATTTATATAATACCTATAGTGTTTTGTGTCATGTAAGACAATACTGATGAAGACACTGACAGTTCATCTTGTAAACAGACTAAACAAAGTAAACATGTCATCAATAAATACTGTATAGTCCTATAAATTTATTTTCTCTGCTTTATGATTTTCTTAATAACATTTTCTTTTCTCCAGCTTACTTTATCTTAAGAATACTGTATATGATACATATAACATACAAAATATGTGTTAATTGTTTATATTCTTGGTAAGGCTTCTGGTCAACAGTAGGCTATTAGTAGTTAAGTTTCTAGGGAGTGACAAGTTATACGCAGATCTTTGTGTGGGGGTCAACAATCCTAACCCCTGTGTTGTTCAAGGTCGGCTGGACTCAGGAGACAAGCCTGAGAGGCCCCCTCGCTTGCGGAGTGGAGTAGGGTACCTGAGAGTGATCTAATAGTAAACTGACATGGCATGCTTCCTAGCCTTAAAATTAAGAGTTGCAGGAGAAGGACATTTAGAAATATGCTAAATTCTATGGGGAACAGGCTTGGGTATGAGAGAAAGTCATGTAATCTCTGAATAATGACACACATTTTATGATTAGGACATAAGCACACTGGTAAAGTTGTCTTTTGTAAAAAACTGCATATGACCTTTTGCAGCTCAAATATTGCATAAATGGTACCATCCAAATAGCAGACATTGTCTTATTTCCTTTAGACTGACACTTTTAACACTGTATCTACCACGTCTGGATGAAGCTCCCTGGGCCGCGCTGCATGGACACGGCTCTCTGAGCAGGCAGCACGCTCCTCACCCACACGCACGGTGCGCTGCAGAGGTGCGGGACAGTGGAAAGTGGAGGTGCCGCGTCCCGTCAGCACCACCGAGACTCCGGGCAAGCTCGGTTTGGGGCAGGGGGCTGGGGCAGCCAGTGCTGCAGGCTGTCCGCCACTCAGCACGCTCGGCTGCAACCACAGAGTCAGCTCGCCGGTGACACTACAGCGTCAACCGAGGAGAAAAGGGAAAGAGCGTTCAAAACACAAGCTTCTTAGAGAGACCGCATCCAAACAGTATCAGGGAATTCCACGAATACCGTGGAAGCCCTGTTGTGCGCTCAACGCCAGACGTCTAATTCCCAACAGCTGTGTCCTCCCGGGATTCTCAAAGCATGTCAGGCACAATGTGCCCACAATGTGCTTTATGTAGCTGTCAGAAAACTTGAAGGTCAGCTCTCCATCAGATTCACCAGGTCCTTGGATATTCTCTTAAAGTGAATGAATTTGGCTGGGCAAATTAAGCAGTTAAAAACACACATGAGAGGTAAATCAGGGGTTAATAAGAAGAAAATACTTTGAGAAATATGTCTTGATCCTTACAACTATAATGCTATAAATGTTAAACTGCATTCGAACAATTTTTTTTCTGGATAACTCAAATTTTTTCACATTTATAAATAAAGCATTTTTCCGAAAGTCAATTTTATCTCTGGTTAACTGACAGAACTAAAATTACCCACTGTAGTCAGACAAATAGCCTTCATACTTTGATTTTGTCCCTCTTAACTTACTAGCACATTCTACAACTTGCCATGCATGACCACAGCGTACAGAGAATGACCCACTCTTAAACACTGAGATACAAGCTATGACGGTCACACAGAGTTGTAAGTCCCCAGCTGATGCCATCAGTCTGAGCATCATCGCTCCACAGAAACCCACCTACCAGCAACATGTACACACGCCCCCAGTGAGAAATTTGATCACATCCGGGTGGGGCAGATAACCCAAGGAGGGCTGTTCTCATGCAGCTAGGTGCTAAAGCATACACCTGGAGAATCACAAAATAAATGCAGAAAACAGAGGGGAACATTTTGGCCGAATTATACTACTTTCGATCTCATGTGCAACATACACTTGTGGGCAGCAGGGTGGGAGGCCCAGAGGGCACAGCCCCGAACCTCAGAGAGTAGGAGGTCGCGAAACAAAACAGTAGCAAACCTAAGGCTTGGCATTTCCCTGGTGCGGCTCCCAGAGGCAAAGGCCAAGCTCTGCTATTACGCCTCACATGCCTCACATAAGCCAAAGGGCGATCGCCCAAGTCACTGGAAACATTTTATACAAAGATCCCAACATTCAAACCAGATTTTGCTGCCAAGTGGTTTTTACAGATTCCCATTTAGAGAGCCATCAGACTGAGTATTGCTATGGTATTGTGAGCAGCGATTAATAGCGTTTCACGGGTAATATGATCAACAGGAAGCCAGTCAAGATGATCACTATGGTTCCTGAGAAGAGCGCTAAAAGGAGGCAGATTTCACGGAAGAAAGATGAACTGGCAGCCCGAGCTAATGGCGAATTGACCTCTAGCAGGGAGCGTCCCCAGGACTCAAGTGCCGTCCTGGGGGGCCAGCAGCTTTCACCCCAGTGCCGGCCCAGCGCTGGCTTCTCGGGGTGCCTGAGAGAGCGGCCAGGTGACTCTTCCCCGACCAGACGTGTCACAGGGCCCGCGAGGGCCCGAGGGGCAAGGGCCCAGCAACACAACCTCCTCGGGGCCGGTCCTCTGCCCCTCGCCCCGCCCGCCGTGCCTCTGAGGGCCGATGGCCTCTTCCGCGCAAGGGAGGGCTCGGCTTCGGTCTTCAGTTGTCAGCTCATCAGGGTGCTGTCTCGACCGTCTGCGTAACTCTGGGTATGGGTGTGGTTGACCCACACGCCACACAACCTGCTTGGGTGAGAACAAACCCAGAGAAGCACGGCAGTGGCAGTGTTTGCCTCCCCCTGGTTTTAGGCGCCTCACCTTGGGCGTCACCAAGCTGGAGCTCCTTTCTAGAAACTGATTCCCAATGTCACTACTTATTTTCAAAATCAAGACAATTCAGAATTAGAATTCAATGAACAGACTACTCAACTGAGTCTCTTTAAAATAAAAATATAAAACCTATCAGAGGAGTTAAAAAGGACACCATAGTCAGTGGCTATTCAACAGGTCACTAGTATAAATGGCAAATTCTGAATGCTGGGTATCAAGTCCCCATACTGGCCGTACTTCTACATAGAGTTACATATATTTTACAATGTGCTGGCCCATTTAAAGCACTTTGTGTCTATTTATGTAGACATGCACATATCTAATAGTCCCCAAACCCGTGAGGGCTGCACTGCCATCACCGCCACTTTATCGACATGAGACGCGGAGCACAGGAGTGCTCAGTAACCTCCCAGCCCCGAAGCTCACCTGTGCAGGGGTCAGGATGCAGATTCAGAGGCTCTGACGCCAGGCCCCACTCTGCAACATATGTTCCCACAAGGTCACTTCCCAGGAATGGACTGGGAGTCCGTGTGTGTGAGCCCTTTCTAAATTTCCTAAATGCTCTAAGCCCTCTAGATGGCCCAGTTTAAAAAAGGCTTTAGGTTAATCTTTCAGAAGATAATATATATATGTAGCTATGTAATACATCAATAAATAAATATTACATCTAATAAACGTTAGTCAAAAACTAGGAACAACTGCTAAACTGTTCAGCGAGATAGACAAATAACAAAATCTTACTTTTTTTGCAGTTTACGGTCTTTTTCAGCCTGTCCTCCCAGTTTGCTGAGCCCCAAGGCACCCTGAGACGAGCTCTCTGTCTCCGAGACACCAGCTGCAAGGAAGGAGAGTGGCCACTTGGCGCAGAGAGGCCGACGCGGCCGGGCCAGGGGCCTGCTGGGCCGGCGGAAGACTATTGGCAGGCGGAGCGAAAAACGCTCTGACGGCTGTGTTTCTGACTGGACGCCCAGCGCACGGAGTGCTCAGGGCACAGAGGCAGACAGGCGCCGGCCTTGGCTCCCTGGCCCCCAGCCCGAGGGCAGCGCGGGCCTCCCCACTCTGCCTCCTGGACAGCAGCCCGCCTGCAGGGAGGCGGGGTCCACGGAGGCCCACACATGGTGGCCTGCCCCTGCTCACCCCCGGGGGCAAAGAGTTTGATGGAAACCACTGACCTTGCCCGAAAGAGTCCTTGCCGGTGTGTCCAGGTCGGCCCTTTTCTTTCTTGCCAAACAAGCGGCCGATGGAGGACTTGATGCCCTTCTTCTTGGGGGCTTTGTGGAGCGAATCCTGGCTACTGTTACTGCTGCTGGGATTGCTCACAGGGCCATCCTGGGAGCCCGTAGAGCTTCAGGGACAGAAAAGGATCTTTAACAAGTGACCTCATCATAACAAAATACTCCCTTCACACGAACCAGAACACCCCACATTTTTAATGCTCATCCTCCCAACTTCACAAAAATTTCAAGCCTCTTTTGTGCATATCTTCTTCCCAAAGGGCATTATGCACAGACAGGTAGGCTCCCGTGGCCCCACAACACAGACCTGTGTCTGGGAAGCTGAGGTTCTCTGGGAAGGGAGCTCTGTTTCCTTGGAGGGCTCCGACTCCCAGCCGTCTAATGCACAGAGCCCTGCTGACCCCTGAGGGTCACCCTCAGTCCGGGAGGAGGATCCCGTCCCCTCAGAGCCCCAGCCACCTCCCTGAGAGTGACTTTCCTCAGCCAGAAAGGACAGTGGTTGTAACCGGCTGCAAGGTCGCTCTAAGGATTGGCCTTCCCGCCCTCCACCAGGTACTGCCTGGTCTAGAACAAGAACTCAGCAGGGGGCCGTCTGCGGAGCAGATTAGGAACGAACAATTTCCAGTGGTCTCTCGAGAGGAAGCACTGGGTGCACGGGTGAGGATGACACACAACAGTCAACAGGTCACAAAGGCATGAGCGAGTACCCAAGACACACCGGCTGTCCTCGGAGGGGCAGCATCAGAAATATGCCGTGCTGGGCAAATAAATGCTCCATCTAGAATGGAAGTTCTATAAACAGTCAATTTGTAGAATCTGAAGCAATGAAGTTTAACTAAAACTGCTGATATCATTTAACTCCTTTCTTCCCAAACTGACTTTTGCCCAAACAGACACGCATCTTCTCTGGGTTCCCTGTGTGTGCCCCGAGCAGTGGCCAGCATCCCAGGATTACCGTTAAGTAAATGCAACTGATTTAACTGGTATTTCTTTAACATCATTGTTCATTTTTCTCCAGAAGATTAAACGACTCCTTAGAACTGAAGACGGGAAGTTTCTAAGTGGGGGGCAGTTTCTAAGCAGGGCACGGTCCTTACTTTCTCGCGTCCCTGACATCCTCGTGGCTGACCGTGTGCTGTGCTCCTTTGTACGGACTGTCCAACCGGAGGGATCTTGGGGATGGTGGGGGTGAGGTTTCACATTTTATCGTTGTCTTGTCATCTCGTACCTCTTCTCGAGAAGCTGGCAACTGTAGGATTCAGTAAGGATAAAATTAGTTAATAATTAACTGTGACCAAAAAGAAAAGAAAAACCACCTAAGTTTAAAATTACAACTGTAAACTTACTTGAAAACCTATTAGCTCTGCTTTCTACCAAGTACGAAAAGCCTTGTTTCAGCCTAGTGCCATGCTGAAGGACTGGCAGGTTTATGAGAGGCAGGGTCACAGAGCAGCCCGACTCCGGGCCTCCACACACGACCTGAGGGTCTGCCCTCCCCAGAATCCTGTGCCACTGTGAGGACAGTCCCGGAGGGGCAAAGGGATCTGGACCACACTTGAAGCACGTCACTCCCAACCACAGTCCCCATGAAAGGCCGAAGAGAAAAGGATTCACCTCTTGGTGCTATTCAAAAACTCTGGCAAGGGAGAGACTGCTGGGAGAAGCCGTCCAGACCTTCTTGTTTGGGGGGTGGGGGGAGCGGAGGTGAGGGAAGAAACAGCTTGTCTCAGGATCCAGCATCATTTTTTAGTAATGAAGCACATTACTGGAATCCACAACAAGTCAAAAAGTGAAAAGGTTATCTAAGCCCTCCACCCCCAATGCACATGTGTCTGGCTTAAATTTCTCCATAATGTTTAGATTGGATGTTATGAACTACTTAGATGCAGCTTAAAAACAATCTGTTCAGTATGGCTTAGACGAAGGAATCCTAGGTTTTTACTAAAAGGTGATGTCCTTCAGGTGCCCAGTTTTTCTTTTTGTGAGGGAATGTGAGTTGGGAAAGGAGAGCGGTGGGGACAGCACCGAGGAGCGGTTTGACCCCTTCGGGTCTAGCCAGGTCTACCTTACACATCTGGGGTGTGTGGTTGTTTAAGACTGGGCTGGATTTCATAAAATGTGGAAGGCAAAAAAAACTTGTGTAAATGATGAGACTTGAGCAGCTAACCTGTACTTTTTTAATGGGATTGTGTAATGAACACCAATCCACTGCAGCCTGCAGGGGCTTGGTGACAGCCAAGCTGATCGGGTGCAGCTGAACTCATTTAAGACATAATCTTAAGCAATAACTGGATAAATTCTGCATCCTCTCCCAATTTCTTATTACAATCATCAGACAACAAAAACAAGAAATGATCAACCTTAAAGTTAACAGGGACAGATTTCAAATTCAGGTTACAACCATGATTTGTAAAAAATGGAAGAGGATAAAAGAGAACAGATGAGGGGTGACACGCGTGACTGCGGTGGCCTTGTGGACAGAGGCCAGTGGATCCATGAGGGAAGGCCCGCCCCAGCTTCCACGTACAAGCCACACAAGCACAGCAAACCCTTCCTAATGTCTCCTGGAGGGCAATGAGCGGCACACGCAGGCCATGTCTGCACCGTGCCTGGCACTCCTGCACACGCCTGATTTCACATTCCCAGCAACCCCATGGTAGGCCCTCAAAGTAGCCAGTCAGTGAGCTCAAGTAACCATAGCAACAGGAGGATCAGGCTGTCCTGCTTGGGTGTAAATCGACATGCTTCTTCTTTCACTGAGAAAGTCTTACTACCATGAAAAACACAAATATGAGTCAGCAGGACCGAGGGTGTGCTGAGCCTCTTTGCTGGTGTTAAGTGCCTTGGCCCCATGTGGCCCATGCAGACAGGCCCACCCCAAGAAGCGCAGTTCTACTGCTGTCTTCCCTTAACATGGGGCTTGAACCAGAGAATTTAGTTAAACCAAGACACCGCCCTACAAGGTGGAGGGGCTCACATGGCTGCCAGCGCCCCTTGCACTGCGCTGCCCTGGTAGAGGACAGCTGCCTGACCTATCCGAAGGGCTCCTTTAGGTGCACAGTCAGGCAGGTTTTAACAGCGGCACAGACTAGAGAACAGAGATCAAGAGTTATGAGGAAGACACCTCGGTCAGCAGATGTGTTCCTTAACGCGTGTTTCCTCCGAGACCTGGGAGGCACCACCACGGTCATCCGTGCAGGGCAGGGCCCTGACCCGCCCCTACCAGGGACGCTGTAAAGGAGAAGTGAGCCTCCGGAGGAAAGGCAGGCCAGGTGGCGAAGGGCCTAAGGTGCGGGTTTTGAGACCGCACACCCACACTGCATACCGCCTGCACAGCCTTGGGCGCCAGTGCCCGGCCGCCCTGAGCCTCAGTTCCCACATCTGTAAAGCGGGCTGACAGCAGTGACCTGTACCTCACAGGAAGTTTATGAGGAGTGAGAATTCTATGAGGTCAAGACTCACAAAGCACTCAGCCGGGGACTGGCACAGGGTAAGAGCCTAGGAGACGCTGCTGCCTCTGGCTACTGAAATGGGTTTTTCCCAGTAATTCGTGGCTCTGCTTCATGATTTCTCATTTAATAAATATTACATCTATTACAAATAAGCAGGCAATGAGAAGAAGGCCAGCGAGCAGGAGGCCGGCACACTCTTCTGTCAGGGCCAAAGTCCACAAAAACAGCCCAGCCTGTCCCCACAGAGCACTCGTCATGCGGCCCTTTGGATAAAACGTCAGTTACTCATTGTTCCACAGCTGCACAGTGGTCACTGATGGGAAATGACAGGTACTCCTTAACAGTCAAAGAGAAACAGAAGTCTGTTAAGTCACTAGATGTTTTACCTTTCTGCGATGTTTCCTTAAGTCACTAGGCTGATAGAAGCATGCAAAGAAATGAACAGAAACCAGACTTACTATACACTTTGAAGTTAAAAACTCAAGGATCAATACGGGCAAACACATTAAAAAGAGAATGACAGGACAGACGTAACTGAGATAAGATTTAGAGAAAATGTAACTAGAAATAGAACAATTGTTTCCACCACAAATTTAAATACAGTGAGTTATTCAAGACTTACTAGAGAAACAGTACACAGTATTGCTCAGGAAGATAAAATTCTATTACAACATACACAGTTTATTAAAATACAGCATTCTATATAACAAAGGGCCCTAACAGTTGTCTATTTTAAGTCAAATTTCTCTGTGACTCATTTTCCTTAATGAAAAACATGTTATATTAAAAAAAAAAACCAATCTATTTGATGAGAAAGTTACTGTAATACCTATTATAGTACTGAACAAAGCTACCTCTAGTTAATTACCTATTGGACATTAACATAAAATCCTTAGCCAGAATTTGATTAAAAACTTTTCAAAAATAAATATATTGATTAAAGCAGGGTATCCTGTGAAAATATGTAAGAATAAAAGCTGGCATAGAAGTAGAATCTTTATATTCTACGATTCATATAAGATTTTAATTTAAAGAGTCAATTAAAGGCATTAATTGTGCATATTCAATAAGTTGATGAGATTTACAGTCTTGAACACAAGCATCAAAACCAGAAAATACATTGTGTCAACCTTTGATTACTTCTATACTTGGTGCATTATTTCTCTATATAAGAAACATTTCATTTATGAATTAGACATATTCTACATAGTTTGCATAAAAGTAAAAACACTGATCTATATCACGCCCGACCCACATCTATTACACAATGAACACTAGTTAATTCACCGCTACTGGGGGGACACACTAACAAGAAATGAGGAGCAAGCGTCGGCCCCTGTAATGAGCCCTGGCGGAGCACGCCGTGGGCATGCGGGGGGCTGGGAGGGGCACAACAGTAAGCCGAACAAACGATGACACAGGAGATCAAAACCCATCAAGGAGGCAGCTATTGTTAGGGGCACCCAGAACCACAAAAACAAGGGAAAAACCATACAGAACTATTTTTAAAAATTTTCTGGAAGGGAAGAAGCATGAAACCACAAATAAAATTGTCAAGGAGTTAAAAATATTAGCTACTTAGGTAATTAGGTAAATTATTAAAAAATAGTATGTCAAAATATGACAAAATGGATTAGTTACCACTCCATATGCCACTAAAATGATTCACAGTTGAATTAATTACATGCTGGCTAACAATAAAAATGACAGTGACAGAAAAAACTTAGAAATGCAGCTAAAAAGCAGAGCGCTGCGACTATGAGTCCCGGCGATAACCGGGCAGGGCGCGCACAAACCTGAACCGCGCGGGGAAGTCAGGAGAAGCCTTCAAAGCTACGCGCGGTCACCAGGGGGCGCGGCCCGGCCCCGCGCAGCGCTGGCGTGGAGCGCGCTGCCGAGAGCATGACCAACAGGACCGACTCGGGTCCATCTCTGCGGCTCTCGCTGCGCACCCTGAATGCTCCAGTCGGGCGCTCCCGATATACGGGAGCCGGCTCGGCTCCTTGTGCATTCTTCATACGCTACGACGGCCGCCTATGCTTCCCTCTGTCAAGCTGTCTATTCCTAAAAAACAAAAGCACTCCCCCTCGCAGCTGTTGTTCCGGCCCAGGCCCACACCCAAGGCTGCACGGATAAAGGCGTGACGAGTTCATGCTGACAGCTGACCTGGCCACCCAAACATCGATGGTCGCTGTGCTATCATTGCTGAACGGCTAAATGCCAGCTGCCTTAAAAACTCTTGAGCCTCTGAGCACAGCACACACACCTGACTTTCTTCTGGTGGAAGGAAAAAGCAAATGCGTGTCCATGACTTGCATCAGGTGCGCTGGGGGAGAGGCGCGGCAGGGAGAAGGCGCCACCGCTACTTACCAGGGTCATGACGCCCAGTCTATCCACCTCCCTGGCCGGGCTGTGCAGCGTCCTGCGGGGGGTGGACCGCCCGCTGCTCGGCGGGGAGGCGCCAGCCAGCGAGGAGGCAGGGTACGGGGGGATAGAGCTCATTGATCTAAAACGACCAAGGCTGTCTACACTCCCGCTGCCGACCTTGCTCTCGATCTCCTCTGCCCGCTGCTCTGTGTTTTCCTTTTCTTCTTGTATCAGCCTAAGATGAGACAAAACAGGTCATCCTTCCTTCATTAGCAAACAGGTTAATGTGTCTGGATAACAATCTGAGCTTGCATTCTGTATTATGATAAACTTCAACAACAGTTGCTCCAGGAACACTTCAGTAGCAATATTCTATTTTTTTATCTTTTTAAATATATTTGATTTTAGAACAACACAATGTAAATCACTGAATCCTAAAATTTGCTTCTGATCATTCATGTTTGATTTTACTTACTTACACTAACATTCTGATGGAGGCTGGTTGGCAACTCTCTTCAATGAGATACCTGAATTCACAGCTCTTACCTTCCCTATTCTCAGAGCAAAGCTGCACACATTTATGTATCAAGTTTTTCAACCGGAAATCAGGATCTCTGGTATAATCAAAGGATCAATCCACAAAGCAATTAGGAGTTTCCAAACACTTAAGTTCTAGACTACACGAAACGCCGAGTTAATTTTTTTCAAGATTGAGTTTGAACAAAAGTATCACTTGATGGAAATCTCTACCAGCCTCATCTGAATTTCTGGATTTATGTCAGCAGTGCTACATTAATTTGGCATTTGGGGTTAATGTTCTCCTCCCCTAATGTACAGAGGATGATTAAACAGTCTTCATGCTTGACTAGGTAACTGTTTTAATATTAAAATACAGGATCCTTGTAGTAACCTTTCCAATTCAAGTTCTCCTTACATATCCTAGAAGTATTTTTAGTTATTGGTAACAAGTCAGTGGATAGATTTTGCCATTTATTTCAGGTCAGCTTTTTGCATAAAGAAAATAACTTTAGTTGCACTACATTTTAACAAGTAAAAGCTCAAGCATATCTTTTCCTGTTTCCCATAATGATGGGAAGGACAATCTCAACGCTGCCTGGGTGGGAACAGGGTGCCTGAAGAGCCAGCCCACAAAGCCGACACGTAGGCAGCACGAGCTACTTTTTGCTACGAAGCCCGCAGTTCTTTTTGAGGTCCGCCTGTCCACCTCCTCCTGCTCTTTATCTCGCGCACCTGGAGGCCAGGACGGGCGCCCGTGACTGTGTGACTTCTCGGGAGCACGACGTGGGCAGCTACGCCCCAGGGCCCATGGCAGGGCCACAGGCTGAGGCTGCTTCACGTGGATTCAGGGCGGGATGGGGGTGTGGCTGTGTCGGGTCTGACAGACGGGGCTGATCTCAGGGCTCCCTGGCCACACTACACCCCCAGATCCAAGGCCTCTTAATCACACACAGGTATTCTTTGGATTCTACCCAATGGCTGGCCATGGTTTTGTAAATTTACCAATAAAACTGCTAAGGTTTCTGAAGAAAATGTCTTTAAAATACCGATGAGCCTACAAAGACTGAAACACACACCCTGTGACCTCCCACTGCCCTACAATGAACCAATGTTCACGCGTTACTCACTAGAGCGAGACGCAGGCACGCGTGGGCAGCTGCCGACCTGAACCCCGCGCTCCTCTGCTCAGGCGGCTGTGAGGCCTGAGGGGCGCACAGCCGGCCCGAGGATGCACCCTGGCACCTCACCCACTCGGACCTCACAGCTGGGGGATGCTCGCACTGCAGGGAGCGTAAGCTCTCCCTCTGCCTCCCCCACGTGCATCACCCTCACTTGCCCAGGGACTGCACTCTAACATCTCTCCCCGGCAGCCACCCTGTCCCCCGCACTGCCCACAAAAGCGATCCTGCTGCTTCATCCTCACTCCACGGGGCGCACAGCCCCACACATCTGATTTCGATTACAGAGGCCTGCCGGCGCGTCCTCAGCACCCTGGAGCCTTGCCATCCCTGGAACCAGGCCTGGCTTCCCGGGGGCACCCAGGGGGTATTCCAGGGGGACAGTGAGAGCCCCAGTAGCCTCTTCAGCTATGCTGTCAGCTGTGGGGGAAGCGACTGAGCACCCTTCAACTGTCCACGAGCTCATATGCAAATGCACCAGCACTATGACTGAGCAGAGCAGTCTTACAATCAAGAGCAGCTTGGAATTCAAAATTCTTAAGACAGATTGAAGTGACAGTGGAATACAAGTCCTTGCACACTTGGCTCCGATGGTGCTGTGTGCCACCCGTGTACCTGATCTCCTTGTTGATGGCGTCCAGCTGCTCCTGAAGCATCATGGCCAGCGTCTGGGCGTCGGCCTGCCCACTGGGTGACAGCAGGCCAGCTGGGCTGAAGAGGGCCTCCCTGTCCTCTTCACTGTCAGACACGTCGACGTCACTCTCGAATGCCTGAGCCACATGTGCCAGGACACTCGCCTGCTGGGCACGCTCCCAGTCCTGCTCGTTCAGAGTCTGTACCTGTGAACAAGATGGAAAACAACCAGATTTGGAGCAACTTACAAAAACCTATCAGAAACTTAAAAATTTTAAAGGGAAGCCCAAAGGAAACTGGAAAGTGGGGTTGCACTGTAAGCTGCTGGCATCTCCCAGGCAGGCAGTCTCATTCAAGGACCAGGGAGAGTAGACCCTGTCCTGCAGCGTGCAGCCCCCATGTCTAAACATGGCTGGGAGGCATTTCTCCTCACAATGGTGACACCAAGTCAGAGACAAAAACTGAACACCAAAAACACCCCCGTGCCATGGTCAGCCAGGCTCATGGGAGGACCTTCATGACACCCACAGCAGCTGGGGCCGCCTTGCGACCACGACATGCACCGGTGTCACCGTGACGTGACTTGGGTTCCTAGGGCCCCCCGATCCTCCCTTTCCCGCCTGAGGCTGGTGCCAAGGAGCACAGGAAAGAGCCGCAAGGAGAGCGAGCCCCGCGGATGTGCCCTTCCGAGCCCCAGGGGTTTCTAGAGCTACCCTGCCCGCAGAAAGGCCCCTCTGTGCTCAGCCAGGTGCGCTGTCCGATGGGAGGTGGCCTGGGACCAGAGGCCGCACAGAAGAGGGAGCGCCCTGTGGCGGTGACCCCCACCGCTGCGGTCTTCTCACGCCTCTCCACCCTCCCAGCTGAGGGTCCCGCCCCCTGTGTCCCAGCTGCACCGTCCCAGCACAGCCCTCCCGGGGATGCCCCGCCGTGGGGCCTGCGCCACCCTTGGCTCGCTCAGGACCTCCTGCTGTCACTCTTCCCTCTCTCTGGACAATCAGTTTCCTGCTGGTTCATTCCCATCAGCCTGACAACACTCTCTCCCTTCTCTCGCCTTAAAATACAGCAGAAAGCCCACCTCCCCATGCCCTCCTGCCGCACTCCGGACAGAGCCGGCGTTCTCCCGGGAGCTGCCCCCGTTCTGTCTTCACCTCCTTCCCTCTGCCTTCACGCCAACGAGCGGGCACTGGGCCGCCACCTGTGGCGCTCCAGGGACCAGGCTCACTGCTCCCCTCCTCCCGGAGCGCGCTGCTCACGAGGCACTCGGGTCGCCCTCCCCAGGCTCCCTCCTTGGGCTCCTCCTGGCCCCTTCGCAATCTCTCCAGCTGGATTTTGGAGTGCCCCACAGCTCCACCTTGGACCCCCTTTCTATCAACAGGTCCCCACTGGTGACTTTACTGTCTCATGCCTTTAGGTGCCATCTGTGTGCTCATCATCCCCAAATCTTTACCTCTAGTGGAGACCGCCTCCAGGTCCAGGCTGGAATACCAACCTGCTGACCTGGCACGTCCCCGTGGACACATCGGACAGGCCTATTGGCCCGAATTGACCAAGCTCAACTCCTGGTCTCCCCCCACTGGGTCTTCCTCGCCTCGGGAGACAGAGCCTGCCCCCAGCAGCTGCAGCCCGAGCCCACAGTCTCCCTGGCCCACCCCTCCCCTCACACTCTGCATCCAGCTCATCGGCAACTCGTCAGCATGACCTGCCAACATAACCCGAACGGCTGCTTCTCTTTCCCACTTCAGGCCTTTGTGCAAAGCTCATTCTCCTGGTGACACCTCGCTGGTCACTACTCAGAATCATCACCCCCTCCTCATTCTACGACCTGCCTCTCACCACCTGACTCACAGTGGTGGCTTCAGAGTATGTCCCCTAATCCTTTAATTCTGCCCCCTTCGAGAGGTAGAGGGTGATTCTCCCCCAACCTGTGGGTGTGGGCAGGAACCGCCGACTCATTCCAATGAATGGATGCGGTGGGAACAAAGGTGTGAGGCCCCCTCAGGGTGAGCTCATGCTGGGCGGTCACCCCGGCAGCCCCTGGGGAGACCCACACAGCAGGCACCGAGCCTCCCGCCCCGCAGCACCGAGCCTCAGGAGACTTCGAGTCAGTCGCCCACTAAGATGCTGTAAGTCTGCAGAACCGACTACACGTGCACTGTCCACGTCGCCGGGCTCTGCAGTGACGTGCCACAGTGAGAGCTGACACCACATGCCACGCCCTCCTCCTCACTACCGCTCTCTCCCCCGGCAGGATGGCGCACACGGGGTGCAGGCCCCCTATCGGTGCTCACTCACTGCTGTGGCCTTACATCTGTGACGATGCCAGCCCACAGCAGTTGTTCAATGAGTAAGGGAGCTCAAAACACGCAGAGGTTCATAACAAGCAAGCTGTTGAAACAGACAAAAGCATGGAGCTATTTAAACTTCCAAATGTGAATTCTTTTCACTAAAAGGTGAAGACGTGTATTCATTTACTCTTAATTACTACTTCAAAACTGTACCAATTAGCATTGTGCTGTCCTTAAGGGCAGGTCAAATTTTACCAGAATTTCTGTTCTTAAAAAAAAAAAAAAAAAACTAAAAACAAAACATGTCCTAAAAGTAAACTTTTAACCAGAAGGAGAATGGGGAGGATCAAAGAAAGTGGCCTATCACCACTGCAATCCCAAAGCAGCCCCCAGGCCACGGGTAAAGGGGCGACTCTTCAGGAGGCGGGTGGTGCACCGCGAGCCCGCGGAGGGCACAGGCCTTGCCTTGGAAGGCTCGTCTCGCAGAGCCGCCGCACGGCCCTTCTGCGGGCGCCGCAACACCGCGCTGCTGCCGTACGAGTCTGCGGGATCATCCGCCACGGGGAACCTGAAATCTGGGACACTGCCCAGATGCGGTCGGCTGAAACATGAAAAAAAGGTCGTTATTAGAAGAAAAGTGAAGTAACTTATTAGTGGAGCCATGGAGTAATTCCGCTGAAGCCTCAAGGAGGGGCCCCCTGGTAGCACCTGCTGCCCCCCTGCCAACAGCTGGACTTTCAGCCCCGGCAGCTGCAAGGCTTGAATGGCCGAGAAAGCTGATGCGGAGGCCACAGACACGAGGGTGAGGAGGAGCCCCGGGGCTGGGGCTGGGGCCCAGAGCCTGCGGTCCACCCCGGCGGCCTGCAGGCCGAGGCAGAGCTGCTCGCCCGCCGTGCTGCTCTATCCCTCCCCCGACCGACCAGGAGGCTCATCTCCACTTCTGGCCTTCAACTGCTACTGTCCCATTTCTGTCAAGATCCAGTGTGAGACCGACGGATCACAGGCATGCAGTGGGTGGCCCTGGACAAAACGCTAACAGGTGCCACACAGGGGCAGCTGCAGATGCCCTCTGAACCACAGCTCATGGCTTATGCAAACTGGATTTGGCAGTGAGCCTGGCATTTCCAAATTGAAAGCACCCACCCATGTGCAAATAGATTAACAAACAACTAACGCCCTTGCCTGAAGAAGTCTCTAGAAAAGGTGGATGGGGCCCGGAGTACCTAGGATGGTGTCGCTGAAGTGGGCCATTAGCTGTTCACCTTGGAAAAGGCCCTCGAGAGGAGCGGTTGGCAGAGGTGAAGGGGCATGCTGTCCAGCCCAATGCCCCCCCTTACCTGTGGCCACAGTGCCTGCACCTTCTCCTGCACATAATTTCAGATGGTTCATGGATCCTCTGAAGGTCACAAATGTCACTTAATTTTGACACTTTTTGACACTTAGTTTGGTCCCACCCTGCCGCCACCCTGCGGCCTGTCGCCTCCTCAAGGCTCTTTCCTCTCGGCCCCATCTGCCTTCAGAAGCCTACCGTCACCTTTCTTTTCCACTCCTCTTAAGAACTTAGGCCTCTCTCCCCACCGGAGGTCACAAAAACAAGATGACTGCTGGCCTCCCTGTGACGTCACGCCCTGCCCGCTAGCCACGTGCTCTCTCTTCCTCCCCAAGGCCCCATCGCACACCCACCGAAACAGGACTTCCCCAGTCTGAAGCCCCTCGCGGCGTTTCAGCCACCTCACGCCAACTCTCCAGAGCCGCCTCCTCCCCGTCACCCAGCCTCCCTGGCCCACCATCATGGCATGACAAGACAGCCGCCTGTGACCCTGGCCACCTGTCCCTCTCCTGCTGCCTCTGTGCTTCAGAGCAGAGAGCGCCTCCCTCTGTCCCTCCTGTCCTTTTAGTCTCACAGTGAGCACTGGCCAGCACACACAAGATGCCCCATCAGAATGACCCCTGCAGCCTGCCACCCCTTCCAGGGTGAGAGCTCACTCCCCTCTGCCCATCACTCACACTCCCTGGGAGGGGCGCGCACGGCACCTGTCTCCCCTTCAGCCACCCACCCGTGCGCCGTCTTCCTCAGACATTCGTCCTCGGCTCCTTGAGCAGTGACACAATCACCCCGGCCCTTCCCTGCGAGGACCTGCCCCACAGCAAGCCACTGCTGGCTGCCCTCCTGCACACTTCCCTCCATACGCACGCACACTGTCCTGGAAACTGTCCTCCTGGGGCTCTGCCCCTCTAGAACTCTGTCTGCCCTGATTTCTCCTCTTCTTTTCTGGAAGTAGTCCCAGTAGAGAGCATCCCAACACACCCTAGACCTTCGTGATATCCTGAATTTGCAAATGCAGAAATATCTGCACAGGCTCCAAGCTCTCTCCCTAATCACATTTCAAGCAGGAGCCTGTTTCCTGAAGAGCAGTGAATGTCACTGGCTAACCATTTCAACAACTTCTGCTAGCTTAACTCTCACTGGGTGACCATTTGCTACAAAGAAGCAAAAGAAAATTTTAAGTACCTTAATGAAAAGAATTGCCTCTATAATGATGAAGAAAATCAGGGTGCTAGGCAATTCACTAGATTCATTCAAAGCCAGGTAATTCACTCATGGAAACCAACTCAGTCACATCTCAACAGATCTTAAATGGTCCTTATCACTACCCTGCAGGGCTCTTAGATATTAAAATCTGCAAGTGTGGTGCCAACCCCATCAGAGTCAAGGGGTCCCCCAGAGTTCCAGCTGCACAGCCCGTCCCTCCTGGGGGGCTCTCACCACCCCAGGGACATGCCCATCCCTCCCACAGGTGCGCCTTGAGCTCTGTCCTCCTACCCCCACGCTACCAGTGCCATACCCTGTGGGTCCCTCAAATCAGTACACCCAAATACGAACTGACTATTCCCTACCATCCCAAACCTCCTCCTGTGGTTCTGAGTTGGTCAATGACACGACAACCAGTCTCCCAGGTACCAAAATGTAACCTCTGGAACGATGTTTCACTCTCCCCTCCTGCCCACTGCTAAGCTCATGCTCCTGAGCTTTATCCACTCACGCTGCCCAGAAGACAAGGACATTCCCTTGCACACACACAAGTGCAGAAGTATTTGTGAACTGGTGCGTGTCATACCCGTGGTGGAGAGATGTGCCCCTCAGCCTCATCTGGTCCAGCTCGGCCCTCAACGCTTCCATGTTCAGCACAAGCTGATCCTGAAAAACAGCGAACACCACGCACTGCAACTCTCTCTTTCAATTTCAAGTTCTCTGCATCAAATGTGCTCAGATGTTGAACATAACCACAATATATTAAATTATCAGTTTATAAATACCAAATATTTTAATTCTGAGAAAATTTTCTCCAAGAGTCCTAGGATAGCAAACATAAACACTCAGACCAGCAAATTAACTTTAAAACCCTATTGAATAAAAATTTAAATCTTAGTACAGAAGAGTCTTTAGAGGACAGTCATTATTTTGCAGTAGGAAGCAGAGCTTTTGGGGGCAGGGGCGGGTGGTGAATGGCAGCCACCCCGCTGCGCGTGCTTCTCGGGCGGGTGTGGACTGTCTTCACCAGCGCATATGCGCCGCATCACCCGGACGCCCAGCCTCACTGCCGCACATGGCCAAACAGTATGTGAAACTGACAAAAGCCTGGAGACCCCCAATAACCCTCCAGTCCAGGCTGCGGCCCTCGGCAGCCACTCGTCACGTGTGGCCACTGAATACCTGGCATGGGGCTAGTCCAAATCAAGATGACGCTGTAACCATAAAACACAGCAGAGTTGACTTAATATGAAAAAAAAATGTGAGCAGTTCATTGACTTTTATATTAATTATATGAAAACACCTCGACCACATTGAGTTAAATACAATTAATTCCACCTATTTCTTTTTACTGTTTTAAATGTGGTTACTAGAAAGCTTTGGATTACATATGCAGCTCATGTGATCTTTCTGTTGGACGGCACTGTTCTAGATGGAAGGTTTGTGCTTAATGTTTCAGCTTTCAAATGAATGCAAAGAGAATTCTGAATTCTAAACCATACACACTGCCAGATTCAAAATCCATCACACACGAACACCCTGGCCGTACAGATCCAGAGGTATCATGAATCTGACAGCAGCAGACTGGCCATAAAGTTTAACAACCTCTGCCAAACATCTGTAGTAATTATAACAATCTACTTGGCTCATTTCAATTCTTAATGGATTTCTAAACAATTCGGACATTTAAATACCTTGTCGTGTTGTGTTTCTTCTAACTGCTTTTTTGCATTTTCAACTTCTCGTAATAGGGAATTCTGAAAAAAGATACACAAAGTACGTTAGTGTTGATTCTTGAAAATACTCCACGTCACATAGTACGGCTATATTCCAGTTTAGAATAAAGTGCTGGAGGAGAGGAATGGGCCATATGGACACACTGAGCAGCACCAGATTCCCAGAGTGAGACGCTGACAGTGAGGCCACCGCAAGAGCCTTCAAGGAATCTGCCCATGGCTCACTCCTTCACTGACCCATTTTCTAAATGTAAGCACGTCAAGCTCCTGGTGTAAATTTAATCTGTTAACCTGGTTTATACTAGCTTATGGATTTTGTAATTCACCAGTCACCTGGGAAACCTGACGTAAGTTTCAAACATATAATTCAATTCTAAGACAAAAATATTCCGAACGTAAGGTTGCCCACCGGTCAAGGAAGAAGAAGTGAGGCGACTTGCCTATGTGGTCGTTAGTGATGCATCTCAGAATGGGTTTTGTATAAAATGAATGTGTCGTATTTGGATGAAACATTATAGTAGTGATCGTTGGTCTCTCTCGAATGAGCAGGATCCTAGGGGCCAGTCTCAGGGGAGGTTCTGGGCCTCAGCTCTGGGGATAGTGGTGCAGTCGGGACAAGTTTCACCGAATCTGAACCTAGCGATTGGGCTCTAGGGTCCTCCCCACTCCAGTTACAGCAGGAGAGCTCCTATGATGGGACTCTGACAGTCCAGGTTTAGACTTTTTCCAAACCAAAAGAAAAGAGAGAAAGCAGGAGCTGGAGGTATGAGAATGTTTACTTCTGGTTGATTAATCCTTTACATTATTCATACTCCTACACTGCTATGTTAATAAATGAGACAAAAATTAACTTGTGATGCAAAAGCAACAAAGGGGTGAGGGTCGGGCCTAGAGAAGACCCTAGTGCAGGGTTGGCAACCCAGGGCCTATCAACCAAGTCTTGCCCAATGCCTGTTCCTATAAATAAAGTTTTATTGGCACATAACTGCACCCATTCATTTACATATTATCTATGGCTGCTTTCATGCTAGTTACTGATTAGCATGAAGTTATTTTGCTCAATTACTCATAATTTGGAAAAGCCTAAAATATTTACTATCTGGCCCTTTACAGAGACAGTTCACCAACTCCTAGAGAGTGAGAATAAACAATATGCCACACACACAAGCTGGGCAAGGCCAGGACACTGACGAGGTAACTCAGTAAGCGGACAACACTTCGCATCTTCTGCACATTAAAGAATAATTTCTACTTCCTGTAATGGGTGTTAACCACCGGTTTGCATATTCCTCGGGAGCAAAGCCTGGATGGTCTCTTTGTGGAGGGTGGGAGCCCTTCGGTGACGCTGCCGACGTCCCACCTTATCTTCCAGGGCAGCCATTCTCTCTTTAAGATGAAGCTGAAGCCTCTCATTAGATTCTGAAAGAAGTTTATCAACAGTGTCTGATAAACGTTTATTATGCTCTTCATTCATTTTTTCTCTCTGCCTTGCCTAAAATAAAAAAAAAAAAACTTATAAACTTCAAGTAAAAGTTGAAGTTATTTATCATTATCTAAAAAGTGCCAAGGACCCACGGTGAGTGAGCACATGCTCTCCCCTCCCGGGTTGCTCCTCCCAGCACCGCGAGTGGGTGTCTGCAGGTCACCAGACCGATGTACAGGCACCGACAAACGAGGGACTCGTGCTCCAGGGGTCCCACCGCTTCTGTGAGACAAAGCACCCGTGGGCCCCCGGAGTGTCACCAGTCTATCAGCTGCCAGACGGACTGAGGAGCCAGATTCACATAAAGGAAAGAGCATGTTTTCAAGGGGATCGGCTTATCTACACACTGGTGGAGGAAATGCCCTGTGTATAAATTAACAGAAGCTTGGGTCTGGATTCAGGGGGAGAAAATGAACTCAATTTATGAAGCAAAAGGTAAAACACTCCATTTTGGAAAAAGCCAGTGGAGGCAGACTTTCACCTGTTTTTCTTTATACTCCTACATCACTCAACTTACTTGCAATGAAAATCTGTATTCAAAAATTACAAATAATTCTTGAGTAATTTAAAAATGTAATAACAAAGTTGCTAACTCTGTGTTTTATAAAACTACCATCAATTTCAAGGTTTAAAAAGCTTGTTTTGCATATCCTGAATGAATGCAAAAGGTAGGCAGAGGGAGCAGGCAGCGCTAAGTGGCAGCACAAGCCCGGCCAGGCCACCTGAGCACATGGCCTGAGCTGGCCGGCAGCGTGCGGGGCTGCTCCCAGGCAGGGGGCGGGGACCACGGGGGCTGTGGGGTGCGTTCCAGCCCTGTTGACAGGCAGGGGCAGTGAACCCACGGGAGGGACAGGGCCAGGCGTCCACCCCTCTGTGCCTCGATCCGTTCCCTCATCTCCAGCATCTCCCCTTCCTCATGAGGTCATTTTCAGAAGTAAATGAAAAACACTCAGAATCACGCAGCACAGCAAACGTCTCTGCTTGGAAGAGACCCAACACACCACAAAGCACCAGCATTTGAGTATTTCTGAAGCAAAACAACTAAAGGTTTACTTGGAATTGCCACAGTTACAAATAGTATCCCTACCTCAACACCTGTCCTTCAAACTCTACAAAGCAGTTCTGAAAGTACCAAGGTGTGTCCCTAACAGGTGGGCACGTGTGCCCCTGTGCGTGCTGGGGAGCAGGGCAAAGCCTAACATGCAATCTCTGGGTGGGAGGCAGATCCTTGCTTCCTGGAATTTGTGTCTGACACTCCGCCACCCATGGCCAAGAATATAGGTTTCTGGTGAAAACAATCTGACGGCCCTGAACGCCCAAAAGCTGGGTGCCAGCAGCCTGGGCCTGCCACTCGGTCTGTTTCCTGGATGTTCCATACTGACATATGACCGACTCCTTCCAGGGAGAATTCTTGGGATTCAGCTGGCATGAGCGCCCACAGCCATACACCCTTACTGCTCCTTTTATCACAGCCCAGCTATGGCTTCCCTCTTGCTCAGGAGTGTCCATCCCTACAGATGCCTTCATAATGGAGTAATAATTCAGTACTCTGGGGCAGTTAGGCCCGTGACCTGAATCTGGGACTTCAGTGCCATATCCTAAAGCAAGCAGACTGGTCTCTAGGACAACATGCCTTCCTCTACACCTCAGGGGCCCCAGCCCAGGACTCACATCTGTCTGAGGAGCACCTGCAGGTCCCACTGGCACCCGGAGCAGTTCCCAACAGGCTGCTCAGAGTAGCAGGCAGACTTCCTGGACACAGGGACCCCATCTACCTACTGTGGCACTGTCTACGAGCACCAGCTTCTTGCCCTGGGACCAACGCTGACATAACTGTGTGGCAGATACACCGATCGGCAGACAGCTTGCAGATGGGGCCACTAACTCAGTACACGTGACAGGCATCAAGAGGGGGCTGGCATCCAAGCTGGGAGAACAGACCGGTGAGGCCCCCTTCCCGCTGCCCTGGCCGGGACTCAACCTCCCAGACACGCACCCGCTGCAGCTCTTGATTCTTCTCCTCCAACTGCGCCTCCATCTGGCGGAGCCTCTCCTCGATGTTGCCGTGTCTCTCTTCGGCCTGTCAGCGAGAAGAGCGTAAGTTCCGCTCCGCACCCTCTTTAGGACAATGTGCTGGGCGCTACCGAGGAGCAGCAAGCAGACATGCTCTGCATGGACTCTCCCCGACCAGGGGAGGTGGGATGCACTCCTTACACCTACTGACACATTCCATGTGGCTTCAGGGGTTAAACCCGGAAGCAGTTCAGCCTCACACTGGTGACCGGGGCATGGCTGGGGCTGGCAGCTGACTTTGTGAGGGAAAACGTGCTCCCCCCCAGCCTCCGTGGGTCGTGTCTTCCGCCCATCCTCACCCTCGGGGTGCTTTTGGTCAGTCAGCATGGGACGCAGGAAGCAGCAAGCACAGTAAGAGCAATGTACCCATTCTACCTTCCTAAGCTGGGAAGTAAGTCCCAACAGCTTAGCTTCCTTAGCAGCAGAGCTTCCAGAAGACAAGAGGTCAGACTACAAGGCCGACCAGGGACAGGAGAGATGACAAGGGAGAGAAGAAACCGAGACTTCAAACACAGATCACAGAGGAAGAGGCAGTCCGGTCCCTGCTGTCAGCAGTCAGCCTGCCCTAAGGGGGTCTGTGAGCGCCTGACAGCAGCTGAGCGGCCCCGCGCTGGCTTCTGCGGTGGCGCCCGGGCCTGCCCCGCCCCCTCCTCCCGGGCCCCTGGCCGCGGCTCCCTGGGCCTTAGCCGGGCAGAACACAAGTCCTGACAGATGCTCCAGCCCAGGCTCCCTCAGCCTGGGACACATCTCTGCCTGGCTGATGCTCCTGGTGCGGCACAGCTAAGCCTCCCGAGGCCCAGGAAGACCGGGCCGTCTGGTGCACGATGTGCTTCCTCTCCCCGGGTGGCCCACCCATCTCAGCACCTCTTACATCATTTTGGAGCCGCTGCCTCCCCTGCTGGCTTCCCCTGTGGGTGGGGAGGACGGAGGGCAGGGGCTGTCTCTTACACATACCTAGCCAATATTTGGTGAGCAAATGAACGAGTTACTTAAAAATTTATTTATTACAAATTCATTCTGATTGTCTTTAAAGGGGACGGGGCACTCATGTTTCTGGTGAAACATCTAGCCTTCTTTAACACAGAGCTTCTCCCCTATGCTTTGAGTTGCTGACCTCAATAGCTCTGAGAAGCGGGGGCTCTGCAGCCAAGCACAGGGGGGCCAAATGCACACATCTGACAAAACTGCAGGGAAACTGATCAGGGGTGTCGAGAAAGGGGAAAAGGTCTGAATTTAAAAACCGCCCCAATCCAAGGCAAAACAGCACTAGGAACAAATCGGAGCTATTCTGTGGGTTTAGGTACACCGGCTCAAGGACAGGCTCCAGAAACAAACCCCCATCAAAGCCAAAGTCCCGCCACGCGACCCCACGGGGCAGCCAGGGTGCCACCTTGGAGAGCGCAGCCACCCGCTGGGCCAGCTCGGCCTCCACCTCGGGCAGCGTCTCCGCCTTCCTCAACGTCTGCTGCAGCTTCTGCTCTGCCAGCTCCAGGCGCTCCTGCAACTGGCGGTTTTTATCCTCGGTCTAGGAAACGAGAGCAAAGCATCAAAAGGTATGCAGCCGTTCTATTTTTAATGAATGGTGATAAAACTGAAATGCAGACGTGGGCTGAGTTGGTTCCGATGGAGGCACCACTGCCCTGGCAGCTGCTTTGGAGTAAGACGCCGCTCTCGGCAGAGGGGCACACCTGCTTTCTGGGCTTGGCTTCAACACACAAAACACCTTCTGCCAAAGTATTTGCTTCGCCTAAATATCTTCAAAGAAGTCTTTTTTTTTTTTTTTTAAATCTAACAAAATTTCCTACCCATTAAAGAAAACCCGTTTTCTGTAGGAGCTTGCTCCTTCTTACTGACAGGTAAGTTCAGTAAGTAACCCTTTAAAAAGGACTCAGCCTCATTATCTGCAGGTGAACCACCGACAGGGGATCCCAGGGTCGCGGAAGCCCGACCACGGCTGCTGGCGCCTCTGAAAGGAATGCCCAAGATGACACCCCATGAAGAGCTAGTCATGTTTGTAAATGTACAATTATATTTTAAAAAATCCTCTTACTCTAAAAAAGAAACAAAAAAAACCTTCAATGTAGAAAATTTAGACAGGAGATTAAAAAAAAAAAGAAAATTTAAAATCATCTATAAATTCAGGTTCCTGAGAGGTTAACACCTGTTTGTTTATGTTTTCTCCTTTTTCCGTGTGCATGTATCTCTACGTATATGTACACACAAGATGCTTAAAACCCTCAGTAAACACATCACACTGTACGTTTTGTGATCAGCCTTTTAAAGTCATTATTCTGAACATTTTATGTGGTCTTACATAGCATTCCACAACATCATTTTTAATGGTTTTGTAACATTTTATTTTTTATTTTTATTTTGGGTCTAATTATATAGTTCATAATATACCAAACAAGCTCATTTCATTTTCAGGAAGCTGGCCTTGGTTTTTCTGTTTTAACCCTTGATTAACTGAGACTATACAGAAATAAGGAGGAGCACGGCCTGCCCAAGCAGAGGAGGCGTGCACCCCTCTAACAGACTGCGTCTCTCAGCCTGCCGCCTACTGCACTGGTCACAGCCACCACGAGCAGTGGCCCCGACGCTCTTCGCCACTCTCTCCTCCTTTGGTGGCAATGCTAACAAGCGACAGATTACGTTCAATTAAAACAAAACAAAACAAAACCGAAGAACAAGTCAAGGAGTGTAGTGCCATAAAATGGTTAAAGCATATCCTAAATAATTAAAAGTTGTGAGCTGAAGTAACCCATATTTTTTAACATGATATTCTCTGATCACAAAAATGTTGTTTTGGGACTTGATTTCCAACATGACACAGGAAAAAGGTCCTTAACTTCATCAGTAATGAATCAATAAATTAATAAAAATCTAGTAACAGCCACTACCTGTCGGTGCATAGAATCCTTATTTGCAATTTCATTTTCAAGTTTATCGTTGAGGTCATGCACAGAAGTGGCTTCACGCTGTGCCGCGAGGTAGCGCTTCTCGAGGGTAGTGATTCTCTCTTCCATGTCTTCCTTCTGGGCCACGGCCTGCGTTAGGTATTTTGGAGGGAAAAAGGTAGCACAATAACATTTAAGAGAGAAAAGACTGGACTAAGTCCTAATTGTCAAATCAAATGTAAAATAACTTGTCCTCAAAACTAAATTGAGAGCCAATTTTCTCTTATGTGAATACAAATGTACCGGCTTCAAAGATCATAAATATTCACCTACATGATTAGCAAAGACTCATCTGTCTTAACATTATGTCTGGCCACTCAGCCTACCAAGCTTATCTCTGCATATTACCAAAAAAAGAAAAGCAAATGTAACAAAATATTCCAACATTGTGAGAACTCCAGGAGGTGAGGGTGCCTGCAGTGAAGACCCCACTCCTGTGCCTCACGACACAGGCGGGCCCTCCACAGGACAGGGAGCACCTCCGAGCAGTGGTGGGGGTGAGCCCAAGGATCCTTTTCTTGGGTTAAAAGCTGGGTGCAAGTCATCCAGTTACCACAAAATTAAGGTAATAATATCAACAAATGGAAACAGAAGTTACAGTTTAATACACTTGGAAGTAAACTTGTAAACCTGATTCTGTAGCAAAATTAAATTGCACCATATCAAACACTGAAACCAGGATCAGAACTTTCTGCTAATGCACTTTCTGCCCCCACCCTAAAAATTTACTTCAGGTGCTTTCCTGTTTAAGTAACTAATGTTAATAAACTCTTAATATTAAAAGTGACAAGTCTTTAAAAGAGAATTTCAAAATTCTCCACATATTAAACACTGCCACATAATTTACTACTGCCAAGGAATAATATAACTAAACAGGTTCTATAATATGCAAATATCTTTTTTCACTTTAAATTCTTACATAAAATTACACTAAGCTACTAAACAAAGTAAATCTATTCTGCGTACACTTTCAAGGGTCTTCTTGGGAGGCTCTCTCTGAGACTGTCTCATGGAGGTGGGTGGGTGGTTTGTTTACAAAGGACAGGTTATAGCAACAGGATAGAACACCAGAAAGAATGTATCCAGCCCTCATTTGTTTTCATGGTGGCGATTAGTTTCTCATAAATCACCGTATATGCCGCAATGCATGCCAGAAATGCCTATATTTCTATGCGTTTTTACAGATGAGCCAAGTGTGAGCAAATCATTCCACTGTTATCACTTGTCTGGCCACCGACACTTGGTGTCAGGTAACCCTTCAAGGAGGTCAAGAACCTACGAGTCAGCCTTCCCGCTCCCCGAGTTGGTACACCGTGCACGCATCACTGTGAATGAACGAGCAGCACAACAGGGACCGACGTCTACTTGTTTACGTGTGTCAGAAGGAAATTCGAGCAGAAGGGAGGATAAACTCAGACAACGCAGAATCAGCAGAAACGAGTCCACACACAAGGGTGCTTTGCGGCTGCCTGGCAGCGTGGGGCGGGGGCCAGCACCAATGTCCCTCTGCCACTGTTGGCCAACAGACGGCTGCACCAGGTCTCCCTAGCCTGGGAAGACCTCAGGGAGGGGAGGCTGCGGCCCAGAGGCGGGGGGGCAGCTCGGCACTGTCTCGGTGTTCTGTTTTATGAACTGCTGTTATCCATACAGTGACCCTAAGGTCTCACGTATTGGGGGAGCAAGGGGCAATGATCAAAACAACCAAACCAAGACACCCAGATGCTCAACTTGGCGACAGTGCCGCAGTGAGCGCCACTCACCTCCCGGACGTCTCGCTGCAACTTTGTGTTCACCTCCTCAGACTTGATGAGGTCTTTCCTGGCCGTGTCCAGGTCCTCCTCCAGCTCCGTCACGTGACTGCCGAGGGCAGCCAGGCGCTCCTTCATCTGGCTCTGCTCTCGGGACTGCTTGTCTATGACTTCCTGGAGCTCCATTACTTTGGCAAGGTCTTCCTCGTGGCTTGAAGAGCCGTCCGATGATCTCTGGAGGGGGAAAAATCCTTGAATAGCCTCATTTGGTGAGCTGGAAAACAAAGTGCTTTCTGGAAATCAGTAAAGTCACGACTGACTTATGCGGTCTGCTGGCTCGCCCAACTTCCACTACCGCTCCCTGGCTAAGCCACGCTTCAGCGGCGCTTTCCAACGGCCCCGCACACGGCCTGCGGACATGAAATCGGAAAGAGACACAAGAAGGCCTGAGGACTTGCCTGTCCGTTCGTGCTTGGCGAGTTTTCTTGCTCGTGGTTTATGTCAAGCACCCCATCTGTTAGTGTTTTTTTCTGGTTATTCTGTTCTTTAAGAATCATTAGCTAAAACCAAAAAAATTAAATATGAGAGTAAAGAAATAAGATAGCAAAACTCCTTTTGGAAAAACACAACTATAAACACTGCATAAGAAAACATATGGTATATATATTCAGATGTACGTACCAGGTTATCAAAAACAGAATTAATGACCTAGTGGACAAACAGATGCTTAAGAGATTCTGCAACTCTGAAATAAGTCTAGTTTACTAAGCACTGAAATGACACCCAGGTGGGCTGGTCCTCAATCAGAAAGATAAATAGCGTCTGATACCCACTATGCAGTCTTCACACTTTTTTTTTTTCAATTAAGGGATAAAAATTTAAAAGCCTCCACTCAAATCCTATGATGAATTACCAAGCTTACCTCTTTGTGTGTGGCACCCAATTCCTCTTCTAACAAACTGCACCTTTCAAGTGCTACTCGTAACCGCTCTCTTACCTGAAACAGAAGGGCCACATGGGTGTGTGTGTGTTCGTGTGTGTGTGTGTGTGTGTGTGTGTATACTTAACTCTCAATGTATAGTTATCTTAATGTACAGTTGGTATAACATAACAGATTCCTTTAAAGTCTTTTATTGATCTTAATGTCAAGAAAACTTGCTTGTTAATAGCTTTAAATTTCAAGTTTGACAAAAATTCCCCCTAAATAAACTATATTACCCAATTCTTGATAGCAAATTGATATATAGTATATAATAAATCTGACATTTATGCCAACTAATATACTTTTTAACCATACAGAACTGCTTTCTTAACAGAGAACATGTGTTTACAAGAATTCAAGAAACTTTAAAGTAAACCAAAGTTACAACAGACACACATGATGCCCACCTGCCCACGAATACAGCGTGTGTACACATCAAGAACTGCTATGTGGCTGCAGTACCTTTTCATCCAGAGCTTTGTGGTGCTCAAATAGTGATTTTAGTGCTTTTAGGACTTCAACTTCACTGGACACGCCTGCTGGAGACTGTGCCTGCCTCTTCACCACAGTCATCCTGAGAGACCTCTCGTGCCTGGACACAAGGCATTCCAAATGTTCTAGCAGCAGCTGGGAAAAAAGGCCAAAATAAAAACATTTAAAGGGCACTTTCAATTTCATGTTTGAATTTGAGGCAAATAACTCCTTTCACTCTCATGCTAAATAAAGGAAGTCTGAATCCCTTCCACCCAGTCTTCCAGTCAGAGAAAGGCCACTAATGTATTAAAATATCATTAATTCTCATAAATCCCAAGCTAGGCATGAGAATGCCAAACAGATCAATCAGTCAACTCAGTGGGAAAATGTTGAAAAGGTGTTTAAAACCAGAAAGACTGGATCATCTTTTGAGTTTAAAGACAGCAACAACTGATCCGTATGGTGACCCAGAGCAAATGTGGAAACAGCATGAATCCACCTACTAACCCTCGTGTTGTTTCTTTCCGCTTTTAGTTCAGCAATTTCTTCTTCTCTTTCAAGGAGCTGTTCCCTGCACACATTGAGTTCTTTAGTAAGTGCTGCAAACTCCTAGAAAAGAGTGGAAAAAAGATGGGGGCAGGGGGCCCTTTAGAGAAAGACTCCCACCAAGCCTCTCCAGGCCTCGCGCAAAGGCAGCCCAGATCGTCAGCTGCTCCCAGGCAGAAGGCAGGGGTCCATGGGGGCTGCGAGGTGCGTTCAAGCCCTGCTGCCACCTGGCTGGCCCAAGACCATGCCAACCATCCTAACTCAGACCACCTGTCCTCCCTCCACCCCTGAACCAGCCTGGCACCGGCCAAGAGGAAGAAGAGGGGGACCCAAGCCTGCCTTCTCAAGATCCAGAGAGGTCCCAGGTGTTTTCCTGAACATGGATCCCGACACCCGACACCGGACACCCAAATGGATAAAGACTTTTTAAAGTGACTTGCAGACATGTGACCTTGAACCACCATGGAGAGACAGCCTCTTCTCCTGTCTACGGCAGTCTTCCTCCGGGGACAACCGCAGGGTTGTGGAGCACCACCAGGAGATAGGCTGATGGCCCCCGAAGCCAGTCTGCTAGCCTGAAAACTGCTCAAAGTCAACTGTAAAAAAATTGACTTTTCAAAAACACTGGTAAGCCTTCTGAGGAAAGGGAGAGTTTAAGACTCATTTCTTTAGCCAAGCAGAAAAGTTCCTCAAGGACAGCCCTGAGAAGAGAGATGCCAGGGGCCTGCTTTGGCTTAGCTCGCGGACCGCAGTGCTGAGCGCCCTCACGTGGACGCGACAGGCAAGCCGGGGCAGAAGAAACGGACTCACATTGTCCCGTCCCTTTACCAGTGGAACAAAACAACTCTGAAATGATTAAAGTCATCTGCCAACTGTCAACATTCTCTGTATTTTAAGAATTTTCTCTTCAAAGGACAAAGGAGGAGATAAAAGTTCACTGAGCAATCTGACATTCAAAACTGAAAAAGTTGGTCAGGTGATCTAGAAAATCAATTAACTAACCAGAGCATACTTACAGTTCATTCCTAAATTAACCCTTTGCAACTCAAAGTCACCTTTACCACAGAACTTACATTACTCGCTAGAATGTGACTTCACAAGGCGAGCCCACAAAAACCTTTTTGAGACACGATGCAGATCTGAAATACTTGCCCGTGGGGGATGAGAAGCAGCAAGCAGTATTATTTCAACCAACAATGGAAAAGAGTCAAATTAAAGTATTTTTTCCTGAATGCAGTTATTTCCGGGAGAGCAAACTGAAGAGGCAGATAATTTACGGAGATCTTGAAGGATAGTAGTAAACATTTTCATGGATATAGTAAGTTAATGGTCATTTAAATTTATCTAATTTCTCTTCTAAACCAGTATTTCTTCAAGAATCCACGACTGCGGGTGAGCAACTCCCAGCTTGAGGAGCTCCAGGAAAACTGGGGTAATTATATACAAAAGCCACACCCATTCAAAGCCTCTGAAAGCGTCCCGAGGGTAAACAACAAATGAGGAGACATCTCTTCAAGAACATCTATGGAGACTGAGTAAGAAAGGCAACACCATGATATCTGAACCAAGACTGCTCCCCATCACCCGACTTCCAGCTCAGGAAGGTGGGGGGTCACTCCTGAGGCTATAGCCAAAGAACACGGGGATCCCTCACCCCCCAGAACAAGACCACAAGCCCCTCCCTCCTTCAGCGCCCCCCAAGGGCTTTCTTCCTGGGAGCAGCAGAACACCAGTGTTTCTCGCCCCTCCCCGGCTGCCTGCCTGGCGCAAAGGCCACATCCTGGGCAAGGGTGGGAGAGGCGGGGTCCCCGGTGCTACTCACCCCACTCAGGGATTGGGGGCTCTCACCCTGGCAGAGAATGCTGGATTCGGAGGCCCTGCTCTGGGGAAGCACGTCCAAGCGCGCAGGTCCCTGAGCAGGGATGCCACTCAGAGAGGCTTGCCACTGTCACTACCTGAGGGCCAAAGATGCGGGTCAGAGACTCTCCCTTGGAGGGCGGAGGGGTCAAGGGGCAGAACAGGCAGCAGAGATGGCCCCTGAAACTCCTCAAGGAAGTTCAGACCTGAGGGCGCCCTGGAGAGCAGGGCAGGCTGTGGGGAATGGGAGGACATTCACGGGTTTAATGAGGACACGGCCTGGACTGTAGGCTGGCCGGGTCCGCAGGGGACAACTGGAGAGCAAGGTGGCTGAGAAGAACCCTTCCGGGTCAGCACAGACATGAACACTGCCCTCAGCTGCACTTCCTAGTAAGGAGCCAGGGTTGGGTTGAGGAATTCTGATTTTAGAGGAATTTATGGAGCGGGGTTGCAGACAGCTGGCTGGCAGTCAGAGGGGTCTAACGGCTGGGAGTGGCCCCCCCACTGCCCAGGGTGGGTGAGCCAGCCTGAAGCTGTGCCCGTGAAGAGCGAGATCAAAGGGTGAGGAGGGGAGAGGACGGACTTCTCTGAGGTCACCCAGCCATCTGCTTAAGTATTGATACACATATTTTGCCACACTTTACACACATACTGCTCTCCGGAGACACGGCCGCTCCTGAGCATGTGGCTGAAGAACATGACAACAGCTCTTCACTTCAGTGCAGACGTGCAAGCCCAGAAATCCCAGAAACTCACGGGAGTAACCCAGACGTGCTTAAAGCTTGACAAAGATTCTGCCCGTGCCGGGCTGCCTCAGAGGACTCGCAGGCGGCAGCCAGAAGTGGGCTCTGAAGCCGGGAGGCAGGGCAGGAGAGCCGAGCGGACAGACTCCTCTGCACGTTCTCCGGCCACAGTCACTTTCCTTCCTGAGTTTCAGATTTCTTTCGTATGTGCCAATATTATATTGAACTCTACAACTTACATCTCCTCTGGCTAATAACTTTACTTAAATAACTGTCAGATCATCTAATGCCTCCATTAATGAGAGATTCTCATCCAATTATTGTGATCTTGTATCAGAAAATATTCCTCCTGTTGCAGGTGAAAAGAAAACCTGACTCAAACACATCTAAGTCACGAGGCAGTTATTACTCACATGCCAGTCAAGTCAAAGGGGCGGCTGGGTCCCAACGTGCCTCAACTCAGGGCCCTGATTACCTGACCACACTCTCCCCCTTGTGCTGCGATCTGGGTCAGTGTCATGAAGAAACTGCCAATTCACAAATTCCATCTTCGGTTATGTCTGGTCCGAAGTTTATCATTCTAACCACACCTCTTTCATTTACTAGATTTCAAATTATTCTTTTGTCAGGCCCTTCCAATATGGTTTAATTTCTGTTTTTGTTTTATAATGTTTCTTCTCATGGATGTTGATTTAGCTTTTTAAGCATCTCAAACACACTCCGCTTCACAGCTCCACCAGCCTCCCCACGGATTTCAGAAGGAGTGAACGTCTTGTCCTGCAGGCGCCGTCTCGGGGCGATGTCCCGGCATGAGGCGCCTCTGCGTTGCGGGATCTGGGTTCTGCCTGTCTTGAGCAGGAGGCCATGCGACGTCAGTGGAGCTTCCTCCCTGCCTAATGTCCTGTGGTGGCCCCTCTAAGCCCCCAAGCAGAGTTTCCATGGTGACTTAGGGCTCTGGCCACCTGGTTCCTACACTACAGACAGTGCAGACCCGGTGAGAGCCATGAGACGGTGCGGCCCATCCAAGGTACTGCCCCCGCCCTCCCCACAAAGCTCTAATGTATAGGGATAGTGGCCTTAGGTGGGGAAACCTCCTCTAACCCCAGCTTCAAAAAGTGAGTCTGACTTTAGTCCTAATTCCAGCACACACTTTAGGTCCTGTCGCCTACCTTGCAGAGGCCAAGTTTCCCATTCCATTGCCTGCTTGGAGCTTAGAGCTTAGCGGCCCAGGGGATCTAGTCGACTCATGCTTATCACACTGGGTTTCTATTCTGTTTCTGCACCGAAGGGTATTTTTTTCTTTTGGGGGCCTGGCTGTATTTTCTGGTTTATATGTTTCTCTGCTTAAATTTTACCTTTTCACTGCTGTTTACACAAAAGTATGTCACAAGCTTGAATCTATGCTGCCTCCTGATTGGAAGTCACTATTCATTCGAGAAATGGTTGTATAGCTAGTCTAGGTGCGCACTGGAGAGAGGAGCCCGGCCCCTCCTCAGGGTGCTCCTAGACGCCAGGTCAGCAACGACCCCCACGCGGTCAGTGCTCGCCGTGAGAGCTGCCGGGGCGGCCACGGCGGTGGAGTGGAAGGCACCTGCCGAAGGAAAGGCATCTGAGCTGAGCTCTGCCCAGGGACAGCTCTCCAGCCAGAGAGAAGCACGAAGGCGTCTGACAATGGAGAGGGTGCCGGCAGCTGGGCCTGGGCAGTGGACAGGGAGGGGCAAGGTGGGGCTGCACGTGGGCAGGGGCTCGGCTGTGAAGGCCCCTGGGCCCCACAGTGAGGAGGGCGGGCTCACCCTGAGGGTCCTGTGAGTCGTCTATCCACAGATTCTGAGGGCCCCCAACAGGCAGCGGGCACAATAAGGCCCAGGCAGCACTTCTGGTGCACAGTCTCAAAATGGGTTTGCAGAAGCAGCCAAGCCCCTGGGAGCAGCTGGATGCTGGATGGGGTGAAGAGCAGAAACCAGCTGAGAGTCCACAGCAGTAATGCCAGGCAGGTATGAGCTTCTCAACTCAGAGACTAAGGCCAGGAAAGAAACGGCCAGAACAGAACACAAGGGCCCAGCGCTTCCCCTGATGCTGAGAAATCACTGATGGGCGGATCTGCTGAAATGGAGGTCCCTGGTGACCGTGACAACAGCAGTCCTGGAGCAGTGGTCGGGCCAAAAGCCTGACGGGACTGCGCTCCTTAGAGAACGGGAGGAGCAAAGCAATGAGTGCACAGAAACTCCCTCAGGGAAATCTGCAGTCAAGGGAAGAAGAGAAACAGGGCAGTTCTCCAGAATGAGCGGGTGTCCCCGCACTGGGAGGGGAGGCGCCCTGGGGAGGAAGGGGGGAAGGAAGGGCCCTCCATCTAGAGGACAGGGTGGAGCAGGGACTTCGTAGGTGCTATCTGCCAAGCAAACAGCACTGACCGCAAGGTGCTGGAGGGTGCCTTTCCTTTAACTCCTCACCAGAAGCAAGCCTATGTCTTTTTCATACAGTTCCTTAAGCTTTTCCTAAGAGCCCCAAACTGTCTTCATTTACCTATTAAGAGCCTATATTAAATCCCCATCATTCTGGTTAATATAAGTGTTTCTTACAATAAATTCAACAGCCAAAACCATTCTATGACATACCGCTTTGAACAAGGTAGAAGACAAATTTATAGAACTTGACAATTATTTTTACTTTTTAAAAGCCTTTCTCTTTTCTCAAAAGAATTTAACTGAAAAAGTACCAGTCAAACTTTGGAGTTCAGATAAACACAAGACAGGAAATTCCAAGGTTTTAGATTCCAAAAGCATGTTCATATGTGCACTGTGTTTGTATTATTATTGCAGAAAAGATGAGGACAGACTCAACCAACGCCAAATATGTACAGTAAGTGATCTACTCTGTTACCATCACAGGAATCTGGCAACATCTAAATTTTTTCCACTTAAAAAATGTTTGTTTAAAAGATACTAAAAGCCAAATATACTACTAGTTTAAAGGGACATTCTATTCATCTTAAAGTTTGAAGTATTTTAAAAAACTGAATAGATACAACAATCACTGGAATATTTTCATTTTAAAATATAAATCTGAACAATACAGATTTGTATTTCTTGACATTTACAGCATTGAGAAGAGAGAGGGAAAACAACATTTAACTTTAAAATCAGTTCAAGAACTTAGTTTCCCATTATGCTTAAAAATGTTGATGTTATTTCTAGACAAAAAGGTTCAGATCTGGGTGAAGGGTTCAGGTTATACAAACCAGACATTATCGATGAAATCCACAACCAGGCCCCTTTTAAATTCTGCGGCTCTTACGCAACATTTAGCTTCAAAAGCGATGCACACTCTTCCCACCATGTGGGCAGAGGGGGTGAAGGGCCTCGCCACTCCCCGCCCTGGAGGGGGCCCTGATCCCTCTCTCTCCTGCCCCCTTCCTGTGTTTCTGCCTGGTCATCCCAGGTTACACTTGCACATCCTCTGCAGTCTCTGTCAAATATCAAGAGTAATTATTTTTTAAGTACTTTTCAGTATTTTTGCTAACTTCTGCTAAAATGGGAATAAAGCTTCACTGGAGGCAAAAAGTATATGTCCTCTTCCTGTGGGGAGATGAAGCATAATGAAGAAATGGAAACAGCAAACCAAAACGAACACCTGAAAAACCCACTTGTAGAACCAACTTAGGTTGTCAGTAGGAGCTATCTGCCTCAGCTTTAGGCCTAAGAGCGTATTGAAAGAAAACCGGAGGTTTATCTATTAAAATGAGTGAGCAAATCATGTTTTGAAGCTCCAGTGTCTTGATTATAAGTATGCTTAGAAACATTAGTATAATGCTCTACTTGCATAAAAAGACTGTGTCTAACCGTGTCTTCATGCTGTAGCCCGATGATGGGTGAAGGGGGGCAGAGGGACACTTAGGACAAACTTCACACATTTGTAAAATCTGACCTGTGAACTCACCAGACTTGTTTAAAACCATGAATGCGCAGCACTGGATTTCATTCACTGCATATTATTTGCAAGCACTAGTGTAAAATTCATCAGCAGTTAGACAGTCTAATACACTTAATTTCTTTTTTTGTCAGTTTCTCTTCAAGAAATACTGACAAAATTTCTGCTCCTACTCAGCATCTAGTGATTAACTGGGACTGTATGATCGGAGCCTGATGACCATGCAGCAGAGCAGTGATGCAACGTGATCGTCCTCTGGCTAAAAGCAAACACACACTTGTGTAAATTTTTCCTATGTATAGAAGATAAAATGTAGATGATACCCACCAAGCTAATGCAGGTTACCCACAATGGTTAGGAAGGGGGTTGGGAGTGAGACTTTCTTTTTAATTTATATTCCTTTTTAATTTCAATTTTTAAGTATGTACTCATTTTTATTACATACACACAAGAAAGACCAATCTTCCCTTCTTTTTTTCTTTCTAAACAATGCTAAAACCATAGGACACGACCAGCATGTGTGCGGTCTTCATGGGCATACTTGTTCAGATATACTTTCCCGACGTCACCATCTCAATCTTTAATCTTTCCCTGCTCTCTTACCAGTCAGGGCGGCTTGGCTTCCGCCTCCATCATCTCACTGAGAGAGCTCTTGTGGACACACAGCAATCCTGACCCTGCTAAGCCCAGCCAGCTGGGTGCCACCAGACCGCCAACGGGTCCATCAGAGCCCCGCCACCCACCCTGTCCCCCCTCCAGGTCCCTTGTTCTCTCTGATCTCACCCTGCTGGTGCTCCTGGGGCTCCATCGCAGGCTCCTGTTTACCCTGCATCCTCTGCCCGCCAGACCTGAGTCCAAGGCTTCAACCCCTACTCTGGGCAACTGCCCATCACACACCCTCTCAGACCTCTTCTTGGAGGCTCAAGCGACCTTCCCTAACCAAGCACACCATCTGCCTCCCACGCCACTCGCCACCTCCGCCCAGGCCCGCACCCTGCAGACACCTCCAGCCGGCCACGCCAGACACTGGGCATCACAGCACGGCCCCCTCACCCTCCCTGCCAGCCAGCCTCACCACACCTGTGCCTCCTCCCCTGCCTCAGCCCTCAGCAGCCCCTGACTCACCTACAGTTCCTGAGCATGCCTGTTCCTCTGCTGGCCCTTCACACACACAGTTGTACCCCCTGCCTCAGAGGTGACCTGAGTATTCCTCTGACCAGCTCCCCCTGCTACCCTCAGTTCTTGGCCAAGGGGTCATTTCCTACAGAGCAAAACATCTCTCTCGGAGGTTTCCAGGTGGCATGAGAACCACACTGTCCAGACTGGCTGCATAGAAACCACCTGTGTGGCTGGTGAAAATGCAGACTCCCAGGCCTCACCCTCCTGAACCACCTTTTCTGGGGTGGACCCTGGGAATGCGTATCTCTAAAAGCTCCCCCAGAAGAGTCAGTACCCTTCCATGCTGGGAGACAGCTGACCCTCATGACCTCAGGCTGGTCACCTACACTCCCAGCCATGGTCACTCACCCACTGTTCTACCACAGCCACAGCCATGACACCTGAATGAGGAGACTGTAAGTGCGCCCTCCACCCGAAAGGCTCTACTGCCGCCAGGCCTCAACTGCAGGCATCAGGACGGAGCTGCTCTGCAGAAGCAGGGGGCCAGCAGGGTTTTGACTGGCTGATTTTTGCCATACTACAAAAATTAGGTCACTTGAACATCTCCAAGTGTTAATTCAGATCTTAACACAGCATCCCCACACACACCGTGGAACTGGTCACCAAGCACCACCCCCTGGGTCCCAGCCACCCCTGCAGAGGCCACTGTTGCCTGCAAGCTCGTGCACCCCCGAGGTTCCTGCTGACTGTCTCCTCTCCTCGGCCCACCAACCGTTCTCACAGTCCAGCAACCCAAGTGCGCTGAGGACCGCGTGTCCTCGCCCTCTCTGCTCTCCCAGCCTGGGACAGAGAGATACCAGCATAAGGCCTCCAGGCCTGGTCTCACCTCACAGAACTAGTCTATACCAAATGGTACAGAGCCACTGCCGCCAAAAGCAGCTGGACTTGTTCTGTCAAGACTGTATGCGACTTTCATCTGGAGGAGAAAAAGAGAAAAAGCCACCCTAGTGTTTCTTTTAAAAATGTGAATGGATCAGGTTAAAAATACACTGTACCAGATGTTTATAGTGGCTTTATCCATAACTGCCAAAACCTGGAAGCCATCCAGGTGTCCTTCAGTAGGTGGACGGATAGACAAGTTGGGGACCATCCAGACAATGGAAAGTCATTCAGCACTAAGAGAGATGAGCCACCCAGCCATGAAAAGACAAGGAGGAACCTTCAGTGCACATGCCGAAGCGGATGGAGCCAGCCTGGGGAGGCCACACACTGGGTGACCCCGAGCCCAGGACATTCTGGAAAAGGCAAAACTGGAGGCGGTGAAGAATCGTGGTGGCCAGGGGCTGGCGGAGGGGATGGACAGGGGGACACAGAGAGTTTGTAGGGCAGTGACAGGATCACAGTGGTGGACACAGACCCACACAGAGTGATGCCACGCAGAGTGAGCCTCGGAGAGCCATGGACTCGGGGTGGTGCTGTGCCGAGGCAGGTCGTGGATCCTGACACGTGTCCCATGCTGGGGGCGGGTGCAGACAGCAGGGAGGCTGTGCGCGCAGGAGGAGGCATCGGGCGGGCAGGAGACATGGGAAATCCCTACACCTTCCCCTCAATCTTGCTGTGAAACTGCTCTAAAAAATAAAGTCTATTAAAAAAAATACACTGTGCCTCTTTCATAATTTTTGGCTCAGCAACTAAGCAAGGTGCACTTTTCACATCAATAATTCCAAACCAGCATCATTTAAGGCCAAACCTGAAAATTTTGTTGTAGGTGTGGTCTGCTCACCAGCTCCACTGGCCCTGCCAGCTGGCAGTCATATGACACAACCGACAATTCACCGGGCCTGCCCACTCTGGAATGTGATCATCTCGGACAGCTTTTTTTTTTTACTCTTGAGAGAACTGCATTACCTCAAAGAATTGAAATACTGATGTGAATAGTTTACAACACTATTTTAAGTTCACATCATTCAAAGTCATAAGAAATACAACCATATTTTTCCTTTTAAAAAAAGTCTTCATTGAGAAAAAAGTCACTAACAAAATTCAACATCTTAACCATTTTAAAGTATACAATCCAGTGGCTTTTAGTATATTCACGTAGTGTACCATCGACACTCTCTGAGTCCGGCACATCTGCTCCCCCACCCCTCCAACCAGAAGGAGCTCTGACCGTTAGTGGTCACTCCCTACTCCCCTCCCACCAGCCCGGCAGCCACCGGTTTGCTCTGTCCCTATGGACGCGCCCGCTCGGGACCCCTCGAGTGACTGGAAGCACACAAGCATTGTCCTTTTGCATCTGGCTTCTCCCACGGAGAGTGACGCCTTCGAGGCTCATCCACGCAGGAGCGTGTGCAGTGCTGCACTTCTTTTCATGGCTGAGTGACATTCTATGACAGGGACGGACCACATTTTGTTCACCCATCACCTGCTGTGGCCATCGGGGTTGCTTCCATCTTCTAGCTGTCAGGAATCATTCTCTGTGAACATTCCTGTACAAGTTTTTTGTGTGGATTTATGTTTTTCTTCCTTGTGGTATACCTATAGGAGTAGACACACTTCTCCACACGAGTGAACGGTTCCATTTCTGTTTCTAACTTCCAATTTCAATATATACCTATCTTACCCACAACTCCTTACTTCTTTGGAAGGCATTTTCTTTTAGGCAAAAACTGGGATTTCCTCATGGGCAGCAAGCAAGTATAAGGTTTGCTTCACATATTTTTCTCTCTCTGTTAAAGAGCAAACCAAACTGTTTTTGGTTGTTATTGGCATTTCAGTATCTAAACACACAGAATTTCTTAAAATCAGTCATGACAATTTGAAATAAAAATGCACATGTACATTTCAAAGCAATCTAAAATATTAGGATAAATGTATATTTCATTCAAAAGCAAGTGTATAGTATCAGTGAAATATGCATAGGCAATAGCATTCTATTTAAATTTAAAACTGAGTGTGGGGAGAGGGGGGAGCAAATCAATATAATAAAAAAATGAAGGGCAGAAATCCTTCATTCAAATAGGAATGAGCACCTTCTGGGATCTTCTAGGTAGTTTTTTTAACATTACCATATTAGCTTAAAAGAGTTCCAGATAAAAACACTAAGAAATAATAAAACAAAGGCAATATGAAGTGCATTAGTATCCAGTATATATTTATATTATAAATATAAAGCAACTATGTGGTTTCTGGCACTATTCTTGCTTACTGGAGCATAAAATAGTTCTCATTTTCAAATATTTCATTTCATACAGCTATGCATGTGCCAAGACAGTGAATCATAAAGCACAAGACTAGAAACTGCGTGTCTGACCTTGACAGCCTAAGCCATCATTAGGAACAGTGTAAAAGAGATGTTTTGGTGGTAACAAACTTTTAAAAAACAGTAATAGCAACAGCAATGCAACGGGGCTTACATGGAGCTTTCTGTACACAAACCTTTAAAATAATTATTTACTTTTTGTGAAACAGTACTAAAAGTATACCCAGAAAAGTCTCTCAGCCCTGTCTGCTCTCCCACATAATATGTTACTAAAGATAGGAGGTTCTTGTTTATCCAGAATTTTTCATGCATATATAAACCAATAAGTATATTAATTTCCCCTTGCTTTTCTTCATGAGGGATACAACCTGAAGATGTTTTTGTATCAGTTCATAACGACCTCTTCCTTTTTATAGCTTATAATATATAAGCTATATGCATATAGTTTATATGCATACGTTTATATGCATATAACAATTAAGCCATAACTTATTTATTGGTCACTGATTGAGGGAATTTCATGTCTGTGCTTCCGATCTTTTGCTGTTACAAATAACATGGCAACAAATAGCTGCGCATATATGTGATTCTGCACAGGTGCCAAGTGAATCTGTAGGATAAAAATCTTAGAATTTCTAAATCAAGGATGTAATTTTAATAGATACTGCTAAATTATTCCCCATGAGCCAGCAATCTATGAACACACCTGTCTTCTTGTAGCTCTGCCATCCATGTGTGTTATTATCATGTTCCTTTTAGGGTCCATTCTTCACACCCTGTTGCCTAACACATATGGGCCCCCAAAATCTCCTTACATGCAAGAGACTGAATACATGCCTGGGCATTTGGTGAGAGTTCAAGTCATGCCATCACGTCAATGCTCTTGTAACCAAGGGAAATATCCTGACATCTCACTTACAAAGGCGGCTCAGCTCGTTTGTTAGTTTAGTCCATGTCCTCATTTCCTCCACCTGACAATCTGGAATATGATGGCACACTATCCGTATTTCAGTTGTGGTTACTTATTTTTCCCTGATCAAATACAAATGAGATCAGTCTGTTTTTACTTATCCAAACACATTCTTACATATGTTACGCTTTTTTTCTTGTTCCTGTATTCTAATCATCTGCTCTTAAACTCAAACATTCATTAGAAGGGACAGACATCTGAAGTGTTGTCTAGTATAGGCATGCCCAAACATCTAAATGAGGAAATATTTTACTGCAAACTAATTTTTGGAGGCGGAGCCAACAAGGCAGCATGAGTAGAGCAGCGGAAATCTCCTCCCAAAACCACATATATCTTTGAAAATACAACAAAGACAACTCTTCCTAAAAGAGAGACCAGAAGACACAGGACAACAGCCAGACCACATCCACACTTGTGAGAACCCAGCACCTCGCGAAGGGGGTAAGATACAAGCCCCAGCCCAGCAGGACCCGAGCGCCCCTCCCCCAGCTCCCGGCGGGAGGAGAGGAGTCAGAGCGGGAGGGGGAGGGAGCCCAGGAGTGCTAAACACCCAGCCCCAGGATTCCGAACCAGAGCGCAGACACAGTGCACGCGTGGGGTTCTGGATACTAGGGAAACAGGGCAGCAGGAACAGTGAGCGGGTCCCTGCAGCCGGCGCCCTGGGGACAAAGAAAAGCGAGTGCTCTTTGGAAGTCTTAAAGGGACAGGGACCCCACAGCCAGATGGAAGCATCCTGGGACACTTAGTCCAGCAGCAGGGAACCACGGGCACCCTAAACCCCTGGATAGCAGGGCAGCTCAGAGGCCCCTCACTGAGATAAACAGCCTCCCGGCCATTCCCCCTCCAACGCGGCTCCACCACTTTGGAGCAGAAGCCCAAGGCAGGCCACACACACAGCAACAGCAGAGATAAACTCCACAGCGGCCGGGCAAGAATCAGAAGCCCCGTCTGCACACAGCTGCCCAGCACAAGCCACTAGAGGTCACTGTTCTCCCAGGAGAGGAAGGCCACAAACCAACAAGAAGGGAAGTTCTTCTAGCTGTCACTCATGCCAGCTCTGCAAACTATCTCTATCACCATGAAAAGGCAAAATTTGAGGCAAAGACCACAGAGACAACACCAGAGAAGGAGACAGACCTAACCAGTCTTCCTGAAAAAGAATTCAAAATAAAAATCAAAAACATGCTGACAAAGATGCAGAGAAATATACAAGAGCTAAGGGATGAAGTCCGGAGGGAGATGACAGACACCAGGAAGGAGATCACAGAAGTGAAACAAACTCTGGAAGGATTTATAAGCAGAATGGATAAGATGCAACAGGCCATTGAAGGAACAGAAACCAGAGAACAGGAACACATAGAAGCTGAAGCAGAGAGAGATAAAAGGATCTCCAGGAATGAAACAATATGAAGAGAACAGTGTGACCAATCCAAAAGGAACAATATCCATATTATAGGGGTACCAGAAGAAGAAGAGAGAGGAAAAGGGATAGAAAGTGTCTTTGAAGAAATAATTGCTGAAAACTTCCCCAAACTGGGGGAGGAAATAATCAAACAGACCACGGAAATAAACAGAACTCCCAACAGAAAGGACACAAGGAGGACAACACTAAGACACATAATAATTAAAATGGCAAAGATCAAGGACAAGGACAGAGTTTTAAAGGCAGCTAGAGAGAAAAAGGTCACCTATAAATGAAAACCCATCAGGCTATCATCAGCCTTCTCAACAGAAACCTTACAGGCCAGAAGAGAATGGCATGATATATTTAATGCAATGAAACAGAAGGGCCTTGAACTAAGGATACTGTATCCAGCACGATTATCATTTAAATATGAAGGAGGGATTAAACAATTCCCAGACAAGCAAACGTTGAGGGAATTTGCCTCCCACAAACCACCTCTATAGGGTATTCTAGAGGGACTGTTCTAGACGGGAGCACTCCTAAGACTAAACAGATGTCACCAGAGAAAATAAAATCACAGCCAAGAAAGCAGACCAACCAAATACTAACTAAAGGCAAAAAATAAAATCAACTTAAAGGAAATAAGAAAGAGCACAGAATAAAACAGCCAACATATAAAGAATGGAGGAGGAGGAATAAGAAGGGAGAGAAGAAAAGAATCTCCAGACAGTGTATATAACAGCTCAATAAGCGAGCTAAGTTAGGCAGTAAGATACTAAAGAAGCTAACCTTGAACCTTCGGTAACCACGAATCTAAAGCCTGCAATGGCAATAAGTACATGTCTTTCAATAGTCACCCTAAATGTAAATGGACTGAATGCACCAATCAAAAGACACAGAGTAATAGAGTGGATAAAAAAGCAAGACTCATCTATATGCTGCTTACAAGAAACTCACCTCAAACCCAAAAACATGCACAGACTAAAAGTCAAGGGATGGAAAAACATATTTCAGACAAACAACAGAGAGAAGAAAGCAGGTGTTGCAGTACTAGTATCAGATAAAATAGACTTCAAAACAAAGAGAGTAACAAGAGATAAAGAAGGACATTACATAATGATATAGGGGTCAGTCCAACAAGAGGATATAACCATTATAAATATATATGCACCCAATACAGGAGCACCAGCATATGTGAAACAAATACTAACAGAACTAAAGGGGGAAATAGAATGCAATGCATTCATTTTAGGAGACTTCAACACGCCACTCACCCCAAAGGATAGATCCACCAGGCAGAAAATAAGTAAGGACACAGAGGCACTGAACAACACAGTAGAACAGATGGACCTAATAGACATCTACAGAACTCTACATCCAAAAGCAACAAGATACACATTCTTCTCAAGTGCACATGGAACATTCTCCAGAATAGACCACATACTAGGCCACAAAAAGAGCCTCAGTAAATTCCAGAAGATTGAAATCCTACCAACCAACTTTTCAGACACAAAGGTATAAAACTAGAAATAAATTCTACAAAGAAAACAAAAAGGCTCACAAACACATAGAGGCTTAACAACATGCTCCTAAATAATCAATGGATCAATGAACAAATTAAAACAGAGATCAAGGAATATGTGGAAACAAATGACAACAACAACACAAAGCCCCAACTTCTGTGGGACGCAGTGAAAGCAGTCTTAAGAGGAAAGTATATAGCAATCCAGGCACACTTAAAGAAGGAAGAACAATCCCAAATGAATAATCTAACATCACAATTATTGAAACTGAAAAAAGAAGAACAAATGAAGGCTGAAGTCAGCAGAAGGGGGACATAATAAAGATCAGAGAAGAAATAAACAAAATGGAGAAGAATAAAACAATAGAAAAAAATCAATGAAACCAAGAGCTGGTTCTTTGAGAAAATAAACAAAATAGATAAGCCCCTAGCCAAACTTATTAAGAGAAAAAGAGAATCAACACACATCAACAGAATCAGAAATGAGAATGGAAAAATCACGACAGACTCCACAGAAATACAAAGAATTATTAGAGACTACTATGAAAACCTATATGCTAACAAGCTGGAAAACCTAGAAGAAATGGACAACTTCCTAGAAAAATACAGCCTTCTAAGACTGACCAAGGAAGAAACACAAAAGTTAAACAAACCAATTATGAGCAAAGAAATTGAAATGGTAATCAAAAAACTACCCAAGAACAAAACCCCCAGGCCAGACGGATTTACCTCGGAATTTTATCAGACATACAGAGAAGACATTCTCCTTAAAGTTTTCCAAAAAATACAAGAGGAGGGAATACTCCCAAACTCATTCTATGAAGCCAACATCACCCTAATACCAAAACCAGGCAAAGACCCCACCAAAAAAGACAATCACAGACCAATATCCCTGATGAATGTAGATGCAAAAATACTCAATAAAATATTAGCAAACCAAATTCAAAAATATACCAGAAGGATCATACACCACGACCAAGTGGGATTCATCTCAGGGATGCAAGGATGGTACAACATTCGAAAATCCATCAACATCATCCACCACATCAACAAAAAGAAGGACAAAAACCACATGGTCATCTCCATAGATGCTGAAAAAGCATTTGACAAAATTCAACATCCATTCATGATAAAAACTCTCAGCAAAATGGGTATAGAGGGCAAGTACCTCAACATAATAAAGGCCATATATGATAAACCCACAGCCAACATCATACTGAATAGCGAGAAGCTGAAAGCTTTTCCTCTGAGATTGGGAACAAGACAGGGATGCCCACTCTCCCCACTGCTATTTAACATAGACCTGGAGGTCCTAGCCACGGCAATTAGACAAAACAAAGAAATACAAGGAATCCAGATTGGGAAAGAAGAAGTTAAACTGTCACTATCTGCAGATGACATGATATTATATATAAAAAACCCTAAAGACTCCACTCCAAAACTACTAGAACTGATATCGGAATACAGCAAAGTTGCAGGATACAAAATTAACACACAGAAATCTGTGGCTTTCCTATACACTAACAACGAATCAATAGAAAGAGAAATCAGGAAAACAATTCCATTCACCATTGCATCAAAAAGAATAAAATACCTAGGAATAAACCTAACCAAAGAAGTGAAAGACCTATACCCTGAAAACTACAAGACATTCTTAAGAGAAATTAAAGGGGACACTAACAAATGGAAACTCATCCCATGCTCTTGGCTAGGAAGAATTAATATTGTCAAAATGGCCATCCTGCCCAAAGCAATATACAGATTTGATGTAATCCCTATCAAATTACCAGCAACATTCTTCAATGAACTGGAACAAATAGTTCAAAAATTCATATGGAAACACCAAAGACCCCGAATAGCCAAAGCAATCCTGAGAAAGAAGAATAAAGTGTGTGTGGGGGGAATCTCGCTCCCCAAATTCAAGCCCTACTACAAAGCCATAGTAATCAAGACAATTTGGTACTGGCACAAGAACAGAGCCACAGACCAGTGGAACAGATTAGAGACTCCAGACATTAACCCAAACATACAGGGTCAATTAATATACGATAAAGGAGCCATGGACATACAATGGGGAAATGACAGTCTCTTCAACAGATGGTGCTGGCAAAACTGGACAACTACATGTAAGAGAATGAAACCGGGTCACTGTCTAACCCCATACACAAAAGTAAATTCAAAATGGATCAAAGACCTGACTGTAAGTCATGAAACCATAAAACTCGTAGAAAAAAACATAGGCAAAAATCTCTTAGACATAAACATGAGTGACCTCTTTTTGAACGTATCTCCCCAGGCAAGGAAAACAAAAACAAAAATGAACAAGTGGGACTATATTAAGCTGAAAAGCTTCTGTACAGCAAAAGACACCATCAATAGAACAAAAAGGTACCCTATAGTATGGGAGAATATATTTGTAAATGACAGATCTGAAAAAGGCTTGACATCCAAAATATATAAAGAGCTCACACACCTCAACAAACAAAAAACAAATAATCCAATTAAAAAATGGGCAGAGGAACTGAACAGACAGTTCTCCAAAAAAGAAATTCAGATGAGCAACAGACACATGAAAAGATGCTCCACATCTCTAGTTATCAGAAAAATGCAAATTAAAACCACAATGAGATATCACCTACACCAGTAAGGATGGCTACCATACAAAAGACAAACAACAACAAATGCTGGTGAGGCTGTGGAGAAAGGGGAACCTTCCTACACTGCTGGTGGGAATGTAAATTAGTTCAACCATTGTGGAAAGCAATATGGAGGTTCCTCAAAATGCTCAAAATAGACTTACCATTTGACCCAGGAATTCCACTCCTAGGAATTTACCCTAAGAATGCAGCAGCCCAGTTTGAAAAAGACAGATGCACCCCTATGTTTATCGCAGCACTATTTACAATAGCCAAGAATTGGAAGCAACCTAAGTGTCTATCAGTAGATGGATGGATAAAGAAGATGTGGTACATATACACAATGGAATATTATTCAGCCATAAGAAGAAAACAAATCCTACCATTTGCAACAACATGGATGGAGCTAGAGGGTACTATGCTCAGGGAAATAAGCCAGACAGAGAAAGACAAGTACCAAATGATTTCACTCATCTGTGGAGTATAAGAACAAAGGAAAAACTGAAGGAACAAAACAGCAGCAGAATCACAGAACCCAAGAATGGACTAACAGGTACCAAAGGGAAAGGGACTGGGGAGGATGGGTGGGTAGGGAGGGATAAGGGGGGGAAGAAGAAAGAGGGTATTATGATTAGCATGCATAATGGGGGGGTGGGAGAAAGAGGAGGGAGGGCTGTACAACACAGAGAGGAAAAGTAGTGATTCTACAACATTTTGCTACGCTGATGGACAGTGACTGTAATGGGGTTTGCGCGGGGGACTTGGTGTAGGGGAGAGCCTAGTAAACATAATATTCTTCATGTAATTGTACATTAATGATAACAAAAAAAAAACAAGAAAGAAAAGGGGGATTACTTCCTGATAGGATAAAACTAACTGCAAATAAACGATCAATGCATGCTTTACATATCCTTAATTTTCATCTTTTAAAGGGTGTCAGATGATCAGGTATGGAAATACATTTTTCTGATAATATTACTTTCTCTTAAGAAAAAAAAAGCAGTTCCTGTGTGGTGACCTCCGATGAGTTCTACACAATGGTATAAAGGGCATATCAAAGTGTAGGCAAAGGGTTTGTTTGTATTTATACAGAGGATCAAAGCCTAATTTGGCTACCCAGAAAATGAATTAAGATACGATATGAAGAAGAACTTCCAACATCAACATCCTCTGGAAGAGTCATACCAGAAGATGATCATCAAAAAACTTCAACAAAGATCCTGGCGCTGCTGCAGTTGTAGCTGCATTCATCCCTCCGGTTCCTGGACTTGCCATTGGAATGAACAAGGAGATATCTAAGCTGGCCTGTGCATACAGCAAAACAACAAATTTGACTGGATCTATACTGTCGGAATTCAACCAAGAATTAGGAGAAGTGCAAGTTGCAGCGCTCCAAAATCTTGCGACTATAGACTATCTACTGTTAAAAGAACACATGGGATGTGAACAGTTCCCAGGAATGTGTTGTTTTAATTTGTCTGATTTTTCTCAAACTATCCAAATTCAGTTAGACAATATCCATCATATCATTGATAAGTTTTCACAAATGCCTAGGGTGCCTAACTGCTTTTCTTGGTTTCACTGGAGATGGCTGGTAATTGTAGGTCTGCTTTGGTTATGTAACTGTATTCCTATTATGTTAGTGTGTGTATGCAATTTAATTGTAGTTTAAAACCTATACATGCTTATGTTACTCTAGAAGAAGATATGTCAAAGAAATAATCAATCTTCTCATGTTTTCTTCCATCTGCTACTTCTATAGCTTTTCTTCTTCCTTCCTAATTACAATCCTTAAATAGAATTCGTGCCTCATATCGAATTTACCGAGTATCATAATTCCTCCAGGTGGTAAAGATACCTCAAGACAAATGCTGGGCATAGAAGCCACAGGGCATAAATCTGCAAAGAAGTAAAAACTAACCTTTTCAAACAATATTGCTTCTCTCTCACTTACCAACTTTACATTTCCCTGTATGGCCCCGGAAGATGACTGGTTAGCCAGAGACGGGTAAGATTCCTCAAGGGAGGAACAACCTAAGACAGGCACAGTCGCAGGGGGGCCATCAGGTGAGAAATTGGGGATCAACAGAGGTGAGGCTTAGCACCTCACCCCCCCTGTTTTGAGAGAAATCTTCTGCATCCGTGGATGTTTTGTTGCCCTTGTCTAGCTTGGATTAATACTTAGTTTATAGGCACACACCTGATCATCTACATTTGCCCTCTTACAGCACTAAATTATGTTTTCTACCTTTATCTTGCATCTACCTACCACTTCAGCATTTTATTAAAAAAAAATAATAATAATAATCATAAGGGAGAAATGTGGGATTCACATATAAATCAAGGATAAAAATCAAACGAATAATCATATCTGACTTGATTGTTTATAGTTCATAATGCGTGATCAAAACCGAAAGTTTCCATGATGACTGCCCTTGTACTGTTCACCATGTAAGAACTTGTTCACCATGTAAGAACTTGTTCGTTATGCTTCAGAAGATTGGAGACTGTTGAGAATTAGGCTTGGGGTGGATTAATGATTGTGCACTGAGTGCCCTATACAGAATTTTATTGTTGTTAACAATCATTTGATCAATAAATATGAGAGATGCCCTCTCAAAAAAAAACCAAAAAAACTAATTTTTAAAATTTATTTTACATGACAATTGGGGTATTGTGCTGACTTTCTAAAGTTATGTGTTTAGACAGGTTTTAAAATTAATAACATTTTATGATAGCAAACATTATCACTTACAGTACTAGAAAAAGGAGGTACTGGATTGCTTCATGTGTATACCTAGAAATAGACTTGCTGGGTCAAAAGGTTATGCAATTTAATTCTCAATGTTTCTAATGTTATATATTATATTGTACCAAATAAATATTAGTTCTACTGTTTTTTCATTTCTGAATACATTTATAATTTACAATGAGTTTTTAATGTCCTGACCAAAAAAAAAAAGTGAAGGTCACAAATAACCATAATTATCGCATAGATGATGGAGACACTGTGTACTGGTTCAGCTTGCATTTTTATAGTTCTGTGCAAAGTGAGACCTGCCTTACTATTTTACATTTATTTGGTTCAAATATCATCACATAATTTCTCCAGTTAGAATCTTTGCCTTTTTTAATGTCCGTATGGCAATACAGGATAGATTAAAATAGTATCCCATTATACAACAGTAAAAAATCATTTAGCTTGATATCCAAACTGTTTTATTTAATATTTAAGTATTACATATATAGTATGTATACCTAAATATAAGGCATTTTTGAGTAAGAAGCAATTCCCCCATTCTCCTATTAAGACAGCTGTCAAAAGTTTTTTGGCCACTTTAATATACTTTTAGGATTGTAGCTTATACAGCCACCTCTCACTCAGACTCAGCCTTACGTATTTATTATGAGAAGCAGGTAGGTAGACAAACTGTTTATTCTAGTAGCATGTTACATTACTACAACTAAGGCTAATTTTCTACATTGAGTTACATCACAATAACTTAAAGTATCTCCAAGCCATCCTTAAACTATGTCTTCTACTGTTCTTTGCCATGACAATCATGGCTCACCTTTTGGTGAGTCCTTTGGGCATCAGCTGACACCATGTGGCACCTTGTACATCCATGACAGAAAACAAAGTCACACGCTCTGGCTGCAAAACACCAGGCAGGTTGCCACCCTCACTCACGCACTGCTGTGCTCTAGTATGACTGGTGGCCTTGCCTCAGGATGTGGCAGTGTCCCTCCTGGCAACGAGGGCGCCATGAAGACACGGAATATATACCCGGAGGTGATGGGAGGGTGTCCGTGTTTCAGGCACCCTGAACTTGAGAAGGGAGTTGAGGCCGTCCTGAGGGAAAGTCAGCACAACTCCTCCAGCAAAGTGACATCATCTTGGTCCCCTGGCACCGCTCAGGAGCTGCCTTACGGTTTATGGGTTTAGCAGTTCTCCTGAAAAGGCTGAGGGTGTGTGCCAGGCTGCTCTGACATACCACCGGCTTGTCATTAGTTCATGTGGGCACTTCAATTCTGCAAAGCAAGCCACTGCCAACTCTTTTACTTGTAATTAAGCACTCTTATTTTATGTCATTAAACTTGATGTGTAAGAGTGTTCAGATACCACCTTCCAAGGCTCTCACAGCAGCACCAAGCGCCCAGAAAGGGCTCCAAGAAGGACCTACTGTGTGGCCCTGCAGGATGTCACTGTCACAGGATAGAAACCCTCATCGACTTCCCAGCAGGTGCTGAACAGCAGCACTGTAACGTGCAGCACGGCCACCTGACATGACCAAGTGTGCCCGACAGCCACAGTGCAATTCCGAAGGGATTCAGGAAACAGTGACGGACAACCCCTGGCCAGCATGTTAGCAGACGAGCGAGGCCACAACGAATGGCGCAGCCCCAGCGCTTGAAGACCAAGGACAGCCAAGCAGGCTCTCCTCTCAACTGGACATAGTTTGTGGACACACCACGTTGAGTGTGGGGGTCTCTGGATGCATTCGGGGTCTAGATGTAAAACTGTAACTGGTGCTCTACTAGGGGTTTCCCCCTGCGGCTCTCTGCTGCCCAGTAGAAACACACAGCTCAGAATGAGTGGTCTGAGCAGCGCTACGGCTACACTTCCCGCACTTCCTGAAAGTCGGCTGACAAGCCAAGGAAACACAGATGCTATGGTGTCTGAGGCCACACAGCTATGGCTGAAGGTAATGAGTACAACTGAGGTCGAAAAGGGCTTTTGAGTCTCTCTTGCAATTTTCATAATGAGAATGGCCCTGCCTATTAAAAACCACTGAGCTGACTGGTGTGGAAATAAAAATAAAGGACTGACTGTCAGCAAAGGAAGCGTATCAGCTGCCGGCAGTGCCCGCGCCCTCGGCCTGCCCGTCCTGACCCTCCCACGAGCGTCGTCAGAGGACTGACCAGCCCACGGCGCCCTGTCCTGTGAGCTCACAGCCCCGATGCCTTTACTGGCTCTGCTGACCACTCTCCCCCCACCCCGCTTCCCTGGCGAGTCACTGCTCACGTTGGCCGAGCCACCATGCCCTCCCACCACTGTGCCCCTCAGCCAGCCGCCCCTCCTCGGGTTGAAGTTCCTCCTCCCCATCTGCTCCCCAGCCCCACACCCCGAAGGCCCACCTGCCTCGGTGGGGGATGCGGCCCTTCCTTCAGCCACGACACACTCAGCTCCGGCCGATGTTCCACCGCGCTCCCGGGTATCTGCTTAGGGCAGAGGCCTGCTCCCCTCGCTGTGCAAGCCCCATGCCCTGGCCAAGAACCGAGCAAAGCATACGTGTTCAAACAGGTATGCAGGTACCACGTCAGAAGGACACCACCTCTGAGAGCGAATCTGCTCCTTTGTAACTGCCTTAAACTCTTGGTTCCATGTACTCGTGCCCTGTAAGCCAGTCTGCCAACAGCCTGTTGTAAACAGTTTTACCCTCTAATTTAACAGGAAGGTATTTCAGAATGAATCGAAGGTCTAGGTACAAAATATAACTGAAGGTACTTTGTGAGGGATTTTCTCTTGTAGCCCTATTAAGTTTAGGAGATAGAAATACAACCTTAAGAATGAGTAGCCCTAGTAATTTGGACAAATAATGTGCTGAGCAAAAAAAATTTGAGGTATTATGGTCAGAACTCATAAATGTAGATATTAATTATAATAACTTTCTATATATAATATATATTGCAATAACATTATATTTAATGCTTCGTGGTCTTCAAAGTATCTTCATGTATTTTATCACTCTTTATTCTCAGCCACCAGTGAGGCACCCATAATCACGTCACTGACATCGCAGAACAAAGGCCCAGGCAGGTCACTGGTGTGCAAAGGGCACTTGGTTAATAAGTGGCTTGGGAGTCGGAACTCAATACAGGCATTATCTCCAGGGGAAGCAGCCACGCTAAGTACGGAAACCAGGGCCACATGCATGCCAGTGACCCCAGTACCAACCAACTGTTGGGGTGCGGAGGGTGCTTGTTGAAGGGTGGCAGGACAGTGTGGCAGGAGTTTGATTTTACTTCTCGCTAAATCAGCCTACAATATTGGGAAATAAACAATAACTCCATTTTACGGATTACAAACAGTCTCAAAGGTGAAATATTGGCCAAGATCAGAGAGTAAGTAAGCAGAGGATCCAAGACTTGCAGCAGACATGGAGGAGGGGCTAGGAAGAGGAGAGAACGGGTAGAAGAGCCTAGAAAACCATTCCGCAGTTAGTGACAAGGAAGGGACTGTCGCACAGTCAACAAGAGCCCACCATCACCGCTGCATGGACAGAGGGGCTGCCTCATACCCCCATGATATCTGTGATTTCTTCTGCCCATCAGGATGACATACACTTGATCCTACTATTTCATCTGTATTTTTCTTAAAGCTGAAGGCATTTTTAAAACTGGAGAAAAGATAAAAGGAATAAAAAGAAAAACAAGGCAGAGGCACCAGACCCTGTCCTCTCCTAGAAACAAGACTCACCCTGAGTCCCAGCAGGAATGGGAAGTGGTCAGAGTGGACCTTGCGAGGCTGAGCTGGGCCTGGAGAGATGGGGTTTGATAAAAGGGGGCGGGAGAAGGCGCCTGCGTAGGCCGAGGTGCACGACGAGGGCAGAGTGAATGGACTGGTCTGGCCAGCACGAAGGGGCATCTGTGGGGGAGATGGTAGGAAAGTCAAGCAAAGCAGACTAAGGGGCTTACAGAGTCTTCCCCTGCTGCTGTGGGTAGGCGCTGCAATGACTTGGGACGGCAGAGGTTCAGGCTCCACCTGCAGCAGCACAAGGTGAGCTGGAGGACGGACTGTAAGGAAGGGGGTATGCGCAAAGCCTCATCATGCAGGCACGAGGCCTGAGCGGCCATGCCAGGACCCCAGAACACAAAGCAAGTGGAAACGATGCTGGAAGAGAAAACAGGACAGACATGGTCCTGAGGGAGTGGTGGCTGAGAGAAAGGAAAGCCGGCCTGGGGGCTGGGGTACCTGGCTGACGACAAGCATGGCCGGCTGGAGGAAGGGACAAAAGGCAGGGCTGGGGCGGAACAGAGCAGCACAGACATAGGGCCAAAGACACAAACAAGGCCTTCATCTCCTGAAAGCAGATGAGAGACCTCACAGAAGTGACCACATCTCCCAGGGAATGACTACAGAAAAGGACTTAATAATTTCCCAGTCTCAGGAGCAGTACTTTTGTTCAAATGAAAATAACCACCTAAACATCTTTGCATGACAAGGGCTTCCTTGGCCTCAGTTCTTCCACAGCGGCTCTTCTAACGTGCGAGCACCTACTGCCTGCCAGTGTGCACAGTAAACATCCAGGGATGTGGACGTGATTATGGGCTCTTCTAAATCACTGACAGTTTCTTAAGTTACTTTAAATTAGTATATGTGCATTAGTATCTCTTCATGTAGGAGTACCATAAAATTTGCAATGAGAAAGTCTTGAGATAATTTTAGACCTGAAGCAACATCGGTAGTGTTTCAAAATAGAGAATGTGCACTTGAAGTCAAGACCCCAGGTCACTTCCTCGCTGAGGCAGTGAAGCACTTTGGGCTGCATGCTGGGTTCAGTTTCAGGCCAGCCCAGCGCAACTATCAGCCTGGAAGCCACTCACTAAGCAGCCTATTGTAACAGCATTTCCAAGTACTCAAGAAAACATCTCCCTTCCTGGCAGCACCTGGCTCTCTTAATAGCAATCATTTATCACGAAAACATAGTTGGGAAACAAAGAGGAAAGGACTGGACATTCAAGAGTTTGTACAAAGCACACAGAGCCTATCAACAGGAATGTGCTTCCAAGCAATCTCTTATTGCATCATTAAACTTCTTGCAAACAAGTATTTCTATGGTTTGCACAGGAAACAACAATGGAATGTACATTCTTTCTGACTCAAGCCCTTTATTCTAACCACCTACTACTCCTCCCTGCATGGCCTTTCTACCGCACAGGTGGCTATGCAAACGTTGAAAAGGCAGTGTCTCTGGTTTGTGAAATGGAGTGAAGGTCATGAGGAGTAGGATAGAAACAGCAAAGGGCAGCGATGGAACAGCAGCGCTGGCGGACAGAGAGCGAACAACAAATTTCAGTCTTTCACACGTGCTCCTTCCTTCTAGAGAAGGTGGGGCAGAGACAGACGTGGCAATCTTCCTGATAAGTACGCGGGGAGTGGCGTCTCCTCTGCCACATACGCCTTCCCCGGTGCACAAGCACAGCTGCAAATCAGCTCGGTTATGCTGCTCTCATCTGTCGTGAATTTGCCACCCAGCCCAAGCCCAGAGCCCCTGCCTACGACTTGGGAGTGGTCCACCCTGAAGCAGCCACCTGCGCCTCCCACAGACCCCAGCGCAGTTGGAAGAATTCTCTCCGGTTCCCTTACATCATCTGACGACTCCTCTTCACAAATCTGGTTCCCTGAGCGCAGTTTCCTGGTCAGAGGTTGAATGATTGGGCCGTGAAGACGCTGCAGGCCATGTGCCCCCCTCCTGTCCCCAGCTCCCATCTGCAGGGGATGCTGGAATCTGATGTCAGCGCTTCCCTCCAGAGGCACTCACAGAAAAGCCCAGTGTAGGAACCACAGCTGCTGTATGGAACAACAGCTAAGAAGGATGCTGTGGGTGAGATCATAATATTCCAGAATATCTCACCTGGTTTTAGTGTATTTCCATATGAACAGGTGTTCCTAAGGAGTGGAGAGAAGTAGTTCATCTCCACATCAATGGGTAATTCCTGGGCAACCAGGGCTTATCTGAACCTGAGAGGCTGGGGGAAGGTCTTGCTTTGCTTTGCTGGAGGAGGAGATAAATGGCCCGGACTGCAGCTTGTAAGCAATAAACAGGTTTTAAACCTTATTTCTCCCTTTGACTGATTTCAGTTTCAGCTAGGTATTTTGTCCCGGGATTTCCTCTCCCCGGACTTACATCTGGCGTAGTTGGCAGGATCTCTAAACCGAAATCTTGTCTAAATGGGTGCAACTTTTGGGAGGGCTGTCCCTAGAGATGGTGAGGAGATGCCCGGAACCCCCCCCCGTGAATGGTGGGGAGGCCCCAGTGGATGCGGCAGCAGAGGGTGCAGCTTTACCCGTTATTGTCCCCCCAGCTGTGGGGCTTCCAATTTGGGAGCCCCTAGTGGGGAACTGGTCTGGGGTAAAGTATCCCCTAGAGGGGTGGGGCCTTCCCCAGAACTGGGGATGGGTGGAGACACCAAAAGCTGCAGAATTAGCCCTCCGTGAGGTAGAAGACTGCTTAAGGGCCCTAAGTAGCCATGTAGCAGCTGGCACTGTAGGGTCTCTCTTCATCAAGATAGTGGAAAATGTTATCCAGGAGAGAGAGAGGGCTATCGAGGAGAAAGAGAGGATTATCGAGAGGGTTAGCAAGGAGAGAGAGGGACTTCGGCCGGAGAGAGACACACTTCAGCACTGCTTGGAGGAGCGGAGCAATAACCTATGGGACGCCATTAAGGAAAGGAGGCAGTTATTGAAAAGACAGGTCATGCTCCTGGAAGATTCCTTAGCAGCAGCGAGGGGGAAGGCAGCAGGAAAAGCCGCGTTGCAGGAGGCCGTGGGGGAGGGAGAGGAAAGAGTGGTGCCTTCAGCCCCAGAGATGGAGGAGGAGCCAGGGGGAGAAGCAGGGCTGTGGGCCGATCTGCTGCTGAGGCCACCGCCTGAGGCACCAGCCTCCCCTGTATCAAAGGCCTACCCAGCTGTAATTAAGAAAATAAAAACGAGACAACTACCGACTCCTCAAGGGGAGGAGCTGCCCCCTCCCCAAGTTGTGGAGCACTCCACACTCTGTCCCTATACCCAGGATGAGCTGGTGGACATGAGTGGCCAGTATAGGCAGAGGCCACTGGAATCTCTGCCTACATGACTTTTACGTCTCTGGGATATGGGGGTGGAAAACATTGTTATGTCAGGTACTGAGATGAGTACACTGGCTTCCCTGACAACTCACCCTTCCCTCCGGCAGTGGTTGCAAAATGCCCGTCATGCCTCAGGGCATCAGACACTTCTGGAATGGCTGACAGCTGCCATCAGGGTAGTTTGGCCTAATCAGAGTGATTTACCATATTTACCCAGTAGGTGGAAAATGTATGTAGAAGTCCAATAGGATTTGGGTATGAAAAATATCATCTATAATGTGGACCCCCAGGGCCCTGATGAGGAGGTGTTCACTGTAGGAATGAGAAACCTGGTGCTGCATACAGCCCCCCATCTCTCTGTGGGTCCCTAGTGATACTCTTGCCCCGCACATAGGGCACCCGGTAAGTGAGGCTGCTCGTACTTCAGCAGATCTGAGGGAGGTTGAAACGATTAGGGCATGGAGGGAAGTACGGGCTATGACTGAAAGGAGAGACGTAAAAGGCCCCGTGAAAGTCTCAAGGACCCAGATGTGGGTTGATTTGATAAAGGCCAGGGTGGTGAAAGAAAAACCCGATGGGCAGCCCAATAGGATCTTGTTAGAACTGTGGCGCCAATAATAAGCCAGAGCAGCAGTTCCAGCCGCTGAGTCCAGGACACAGAAACCAAAGTCGAGGCCTCATGCCCAGCCTGTGTCTCTGCAAAACTTCCTGGGGGACAGTACTCAGGATTCGCTGGGGCCCTAACCCCCCCAGGAGGACAACTGGGCATCATGGTTCTACTGCGGTGGGGGGAGGGGTCAAGGTCTCCACCTTGGGGGACATGGTGGGAACCAGAGGCCACATGTAGAATTAGCAATGCATCGGTCTCCTTTGAATGTACAATGTGTCCTGGTGCTGGTGGACAACGGAGCTGAGGGTTCTCTGATTCATAGCAACCCTGAGCGTTTTCCCGGGACCCCTGCTGTGATAGATGGCTACGGGGGTAAGGCAGTTAGAGGGAAGAAAGTCCAAATCCCACTGTGGCTAGGGTATTTACCCCCGAAGGAGTATACTGTGTACATTTCTCCCACCCCTGAATATATTCTGGGGATAGATATCCTGCAGGGCCTGTGGTTAGAGACCACTGCAGGGGAGTTCAGACTGAGGGTACATGTGGTAAAGGCAGTTCTAAGGAGACATGCTAAGCACCCACCTGTAGCTCTGCCTGTATCTTGGAGGGTGACAAATACTAGGCAGTATAAATTGCCTGAGGGCACAAGGAAATTGGAGAAACTCTACAGGAGTTGGAGAGGGTGGGCATCATAAAGCCCACTCACAGTCCTTTTAATTCCTCAGTATGGCCAGTGAAAAAGCCAGACAGCTCCTGGAGTATGACTACAGACTACAGGGGACTGAACAATGTCACATGCTGCTGCTGTCCCCTTTATAGCAGCCATTCTAGACACCCTCAGCCATGAACTAGGACCGTATCATTATGTTGTAGACCTTGCTAATGCTTTCTTCTCTATTGACATAGCACAGGAAAGTGAGGAACAGTTTGCCTTCACGTGGGAAGGCCAGCAGTGGACATTCACTGTCCTCCCACAGGGATACCTCCACCATCCCACCATCTGTCACGGACTTGCAGCCCAGGACTTGGACACATGGAGGAAACCACAAACAGTGCGGTTGCATCACTACATTGATGACATCATGCTCACATCTGATTCTCTTGCAGATTTAGAAGGGGTGGTTCCTAGACTGCTGCAACATCTACAGGAGAAAGGACGGGCTGTGAACAGCACCAGGGTTCAGGGACCTGGTTTGTCTATAAAATTCTTGGAGGTTGTCTGGTCGGGTAAAACTAAAGTTATTTCTGAAGCAGTCATAGACGAGGTCCAGGCTTTCCCCACCCCTACCACTGTGGCAGATTTAAAAGAGTTTTTAGGTCTTTTGGGCTACTGGAGAGTGTTTATCCCACACTTGGCACAAGTTCTGAAGCCCTTATACTGGTTGTTATGAAAGGGCATCAGGTGGGACTGGGATGAGACATGTGCAGCTGCTTTTACTGGGCAGTCAAGGCCATACAGGCCTTGAGTGTAATGGACTCATCAAGGCCCTCTAGATGAGTGAGCTAGATGTCATGTAACCGAAGATGGTTATGGATGGGTCTTTAGCAGCGGCTTGAATGGACACACCAACCTATTGGATTCTAGTCACAACTATGGAAAGGAGCAGAGGTCCGGGTCACCTTGACAGAGAAGCAACTGGCTGCTGTGTACCACACCTTGCTGGCTATGGAGCCCATTGCTGGAACAGCTCCAAACAAGGTAGTAACCACCTATCCCATCACGGGGTGGGTGCAAGACTGGACCCAAAGGCCACGGAGTGGTGTGGCACAGACACCTACACTGACCAAATGGAGTGCATATTTACAGCATCGCAGCACCCTCTCTACTAGCCCAAAGTGGAGAAATCCAATGTTTATTGGGGCCAGTGACCTATACCAGTGGAAAGCAGCAAGACCTTGCTTTTGAGCCACTGGTAGCCAAGAGTCCTTTGAAGGAGAGAAAAGCCCCTATACCTGAAGAAGCTTGATACACAGACAGCTCCAATCATGGGCAGCCCCCAAGATGGAGGGCTGTGGCTTTCCATCCTAAGACTGAGACAATATGGATGGAGGATGAAGAGGGGAAGAACAGCCAACGGGCTGAATTGTGGCCAGTATGGTTCATGATTGCCCAGGAGCCCTCCCCTACAATTGTCTGCACTGACAGCTGGCCCACTGGTCGGGCCTTGACCCTGTGGCTACCAACATGGTACCATGGCAACTAGATGGTTGGTCACTGGCCCCTTTGGGGGCAAGAGTTGTGGCAAGACCTGTGGGCCTCTGGTCAGACTAAGCCTGTTACCGTGTATCATGTGACTGGCCATTTGTCTTCAGCATCCCCAGGGAATGATGAAGCAGACACACTGGCCCAGGTGCACTGGCTAGAAGGAAAGCCTGCCTCTGATGTGGCCCAATGGTTACACCAGCGTTTATTGCATGCAGGGCAAAAGACAACATGGGCTGTAGCTCGTAGGTGGGGCTTGCCGTTGACCTTTGAAGAAGTCAGCTGAGCCCGGAAGGAGTGCCTTGTGTGCTCTAAGAGGGACTTACACTGAGTCCCGCAGCAACATGGACAACAGTAAAGGGACCAATACCCCTTGTCAGGTGGCAGATACACTATATTGAGCCTCTGCCCATATCAGAAGGATATTGGTATGCCATTGACTTGTGTGGACACAGCTACTGGACACAGCTACTGCACGTCGTGCAGATCAGCAAACCACCAAGAGGGGTCAAGAGTGTCTCTTTGCAGCCTATGGCCAGCCGCAGGTGATTGAGAGCGGTCAAGGCACCCACTTTACTGAACATGTGTTACGGGGATGGGTGCAGCAATTAAGAATAAAGTGGAAGTTTTATGTACCATATAACCCTACCAGAGCAGGCATGATAGAGAGGTACAACAGTTTGCTGAAATCTGGCCTGAAGTCGGACACCAGTAGTCTACAGGGCTGGTCAGTTCGCCTATGAACAGTGCTACGGCCTGAATGAGAAGCCCTGTAAAGGAGCCTTGAGCCCTGCGGATCTGCTCACACACCTTCTGCCTCTCCTATACGACTGTATGTGCAAACCAAAGAGGAGCTACTGAAGCCAGGATACGGCTGGCAGAGCAACTTCCTGCTGCCTGCCCCTACTGCATTAAGCCCTGGAGACACTGCTGAATGGACCTGGCCCTGGACATTTTGACACGTGGGCCGGAGATGGCTGGCCCTTCTGGCACCTTGGGGAAAAGGCCTGGAAGCTGGCCTCATGTGTATTCCTGGATTAAAAGCAGAGTGGCCCCCAAAGATCACAGTAGTCCAGGAGGTAAAAGCATCTTACAGGGAAGTTTTGTTTTACCTTTATGGCCAGTGCATGCACCTCCCGTAGCCCTATATACTGACCCATCTGTACCTCCCACAGGGAGGGGGGGTGAAAGTCTGGTCACTAGACCAGGAAGAGGTCCCATTCCTGCCACTGTCCTATCACAGGGCCCCTCTCTTGCATGCATCCTACCTGATGGACAAGAGTTGCCTATGCTGGTGTCCTTAAAACATGTATCTTATCGCCCTTAAGGTTATTTTCTCCTACCTACAGTCCTTGTGGCCTGGACGCGCCCCCTGGCTGCAGCTGCCGTGTGATGATTGCTCTGAACTCTCTATCTCTTCAGCTACTGCCTGCCTGTGGAATAGGCAAGCTATGGATTTAATCTGCATAGGACTCTGACCCTAGCTGAATCCTCTGGCTTGAGGATTATCATGATTTTATTGCTATTGCTGTTGTTATGTCATTAGTCTGGTCACAATGCTCCAGTTTTCTCACCCAAGGACCATTGCAGAAGAGGGGGAATAAGTAGATTGTAAGGCGAGATCTCTGGAGGGGTGGCCTGTGGGTAAAATTGTAATATTCCAGAGTATCTTGTCCCGCTTTAGTGCATCTCCATACGAACAGGCGTTCCAAGGGCTGGAGCGACGAAGTTCGTCTCCGTATCAGTGGGTAACCACCTGGCTACCGAGGACTTACTTGAACCTGAGAGGCTGCGGGGAGGTCTCACTTTGCTTTGCTGGAGCAGGAGAGAAACAGTCCCAGCCTGCAGTTTGTAAGCAATAAATGGGTTCCCCTTGACTGCTTTAGGTTTCAGCTACATATTCTACCCCAGGATTTCCTCTCCCCGGAGTAACAGATGCTCAGAATGTATCGCTCTGTGGCCCCTGCTGCCCTCCCAGGCCCCTCCGAGGCCCTGGGCCTCCGACAGGAGAGCTGGAGAGCGGGCCCCTCAGAGCCTGGCTTCTTCTCACCAGGCGTAGGACCACAGGCTCTGGTGGCCCTTTACTCTGGGAAGCAATCTGAAGTGGCCTGAGCCACAGGCTCCCGCAGAGGGCCACGCTGCTGCCCTGTGCACACCCGCCCCAGAGGCAGGACAAGGAGAGACCTTCCCACCTCAACAGGCAACTGCAGACTGACCTGTTCCCTGCCCAAGCCACAGCTTTCCTCTTATTTACTGTCCAGTGCTTGTCTTGTTATCTTAAAATAGTGATAGAATTGCAGGGCAGTGAATTTTAATTTCACACCGGGCCAAGAGCTGACTGATGGGTAATAAAACAACAGTGAGGAAATGGGGCGCAAGATGGCAGCGTGAGTGGGGCAGCGGAAATCTCCTCCCAAAACCATATATATGTTGAAAATACAGCAAATACAACTATTCCTAAAAGAGAGACCAGAAGATACAGTACAACAGCCAGGCTACATCTACATCTGCGAGAACTCAGCATCTCATGGAAAGGGTAAGATAGAAAGCCGTGACCTGGCGGGATGAGAGCGCTCCCCCCACCCCAGCTCACCGGCCTGGCGGGAAGAAAGGAGTCAGAGTGGGGAGGGAGTGAAAGCCCAGGACCGCTAAACAACCAACCCCAGTAATCAGCACTGGGAGCACAGACACACATCGCATGGTGTACTGGATACCAGAGAAACAGAAAAGTAAAATCTGAGATGGAGACTGTGAGCGGGTCTCCACAGCCGGCTCCCCTGGGACAAAAGAAAAGCGGGTGCTTTAAAAGTCTTAAAGGGACAAGGGTTTAACAGGTGGACAAAATTGTCCCAGCACACTCAGCCCAGCAGGCTGGAAATTTTAAGGAACTTCAGTCATCCTAACCCCCTGGGTGGCAACACAGCTCCAAAGCCCCTCACAGTGATAAACACCCTCCTTTCAATCCCCCGGCTGGTGCTGCAAGCAAACCAGCTGACCCGCCACTGCTGCGGACCAGCCGGGGAGCAGCCCCTCCCACAGCATCCACACAGAGTCTCCTCCCAGCTCGCAGCTAACTGGGCCAGACCCAGAGGCTGCTGCCTACGCGCAGCTGCCTGACACAGGCAGACGAAGCCGGCACAAGGTCCAGAAGGCATGAAGGGGCGCTGTTCTCACAGGAGAACATACCTGGTGCATCTGTGACCCCCAGCAGTGCCCTAGGCTATCCCGAGGGCCACCCTGCCCACTGCAGCTCAGCAGATTATCCCAGAGACTGCTCCTGGTGTGCGGGTAACTGGCACAGGCAGCAGAGAAGGGCAAAGTGACCAGCAAGCATGAAGGGACTTTGTTCTCCCAGCTGACACACACGCATCACCTGCCTGCAATCACTTCTATCACCATGAAAAGGCAGAAGAACCTGGTCCTGTCAAAAATCACTCAACGCCCGAGAGGGGGCCTGGCGAGATAGATATAACCACTCTACCTGAAAAAGAATTCAAAATAAAAGTCATAACCATGCTGATGGACCTGCAGAGAAATATGCAAGAGTTAAGGGATGAAGTCCAGGAGGAGGTAACAGAAATGAAACAATCAATAGAAGGACTTAAGAGCTGACTGGATGAGGTGCAAGAGACTGTTAATGGAATAAAAATCAGAGAATAGGTATACAGAGAAACTGAGGCAGGGAGAGATAAAAGGATCACTAAGAATGAAAAAATATTAAGAGAACTGTGTGACCAATCCAAACGGAACAATATTCACATAATAGGGGTACCAGAAGAAGAAAAACATAGAAAAAGGGATAGAAAGTGTCTTTGAAGAAATAATTGCTGAAAATTTCCCCAAGCTGGGGAAGGAAATAGTCTCTCAGACCATGGAAGTCCACAGATCTCCCAACACAAGGGACCCAAGGAGAACACCAAGACATATAATTAAAATGGCAAAGATCAAAGACAAGCACAGGGTATTAAAGGCAGCCAGAGAGAGAAAAAAGATCACCTACAAAGGAAAACTCATCAGGCTATCAGACTTCTCAACAGAAACCTTACAGGCCAGAAGAGAATGGCATGATATATTTAATGCAATGAAACAGAAGGGCCTTGAACCAAGGATACTGTATCCAGTAAGGTTATCATTTAAATTTGAAGGAGGGATTAAACAATTTTCAGATAAGCAAAAGTTGCAGGAATTTCCCTCCCACAAACCACCTCTACAGGGTATTTTAAAGGGACTCCTCTAGATGGAAGTACTCCTAAGGCTAAACAGATGTCACCAGAGAAAATAAAATCACAGCAAAGAAAGGAGACCAACCAAATGCTAATTAAAGGCAAAAAATAAAATCACTTATCCACAAAAGCAGTCAAAGGAAACACAAAAGAGTACAGAATAAAACACCTAACATATAAAGAGTGGAGGAGGAAGAATAAGAAGGGAGAGAAATAATCATCAGACTGTTTATAATAGCGTAATAAGTGAGTTAAAGTAAGATGATTAGATAGTAAAGAAGCTACCCTTGTACCTTTGGTAACCACGAATTCAAAGCCTGCAATGGCAAAGTACATATCCATCGATAATCACCCTAAATGTAAATGGACTGAATGCACCAATCAAAAGACAGAGACTAATAGAATGGATAAAAAAGCAAGACTCATCTATATGCTGCTTACAAGAGACTCACCTCAAACCCAAAGACATGCACAGACTAACAGTGAAGGGATGAAAAAAGATATTTCATGCAAACAATAGGGAGAGAAAAGCAGGGGATGCAGTACTGGTATCAGACAAAATAGACTTTAAAACAAGAGATAAAGAAGGGCATTACATACTGATAAAGGGGTCAGTCCAACAAGGGGATATAACCATTATAAATATCTATGCACTCAACACAGGAGCACCGATGTATGTGAAACAAATACTAACAGAATTAAAAGGGGAAATAGAATGCAATGCATTCGTTTTAGGAGACTTCAACACACCACTCACTCCAAAGGACAGATCAACCAGACAGAAAATAAGTAAGGACATAGAGGCACTGAACAAATACACTAGAACAGATGGACCTAACAGACATCTACAGAACTCTACACCCAAAAGCAGCAGGATATACATTCTCCTCAAGTACACATGGAACATTTTCCAGAATAGACCACATTCTAGGCTACAAAAAGAGCCCCAGTAAATTCAAAAAGATTGAAATTCTACCAACCAACTTCACAGATCACAAAGGTATAAAACTAGAAATAAATTGTACAAAGAAAACAAAAAGGCTCACAACACATGGAGGCTTAACAACATGTTCCTAAATAATCAATGGATCAATGACCAAATTAAAATAGATCAAGCAATATATGGAAACAAACGACAACAACAGCACAATGCCCCAACTTCTGTGGGATGCAGCGAAGGCAGTTCTAAAAAGGAAAGTATATAGCAATCCAGGCATATTTAAAGAAGGAAGAACAATCCCAAATGAATAGTCTAAAGCCATAATTATTGAAACTGGAAAAAGAAGACCAAATGAGGCCCAAAGTCAGGAGAAGGAGGGACATATTAAAGATCAGAGAAGAAATAAATAAAATTGAGAAGAATACAACAATAGAAAAAAAATCAATGAAACCAAGAGCTGGTTCTTTGAGAAAATCAACAAAATAGATAAACCTCTAGCCAGATTAATTAAGAGAAAAAGAGAATCTACCCACATCAACAGAATCAGAAATGAGAAAGGAAAAATCACAATGAACCCCACAGAAATGCAAAGAATTATTAGAGGATACTATGAAAATCTATATGCTAACAAGCTAGAAAACCTAGAAGAAACAGACAACTTCCTAGAAAAATACAACCTTCCAAGACTGACCCAGGAAGAAACAGAAAATCTAAACAGACCAATTACCAGCAACGAAATTGAATCAGTAGTCAAAAAACTACCCAAGGACAAAACAGATGGATTCACCGCTGAATTTTATCAGACATACAGAGAAAACATAATACCCATTCTCCTTAAAGTTTTCCAAAAAATAGAAGAGGAGGGAATACTTCCAAACTCATTCTATGAAGCCAGCATCACTCTAATACCAAAACCAGGCAAAGAACCACCAAAAAAGAAAACTACAGACCAATATCCCTGATGAACATAGATGCAAAATACTCAACAAAGTATTAGCAAACCGAATTCAAAAATACATGAAGAGGATCATACATCATGATCAAGTGGGATTCATCTCAGGGATGCAAGAATGGTACAACATTCGAAATCCATCAACATCAACCACCACATCAACAAAAAGAAGGACAAAAACCACATGATCATCTCCATAGATGCTGAAAAAGCATTTGACAAAATTCAACATCCATTCACGATAAAAACTCTCAGCAAAATGGGTAGAGAGGGCAAGTACCTCAACATAATAAAGGCCATATATGACAAACCCGCAGCCAACATCATACTGAACAGCGAGAAGCTGAAAGCTTTTCACCTAAGAATGGGAACAAGAGAGGCATGCCCACTCTCCCCGCTTCTATTTAACATAGTACTGGAGGTCCTACCCATGGCAATCAGACAAAACAAAGAAATAAAGGGCATGAAGATTGGTAAGGAAGAAGTCAAACAGTCACTATTTGCAGATGAGATGATATTGTACATAAAAAACCCTAAAGACTCCACTCCAAACTACTAGAACTAACATCTGAATTCAGCAAAGTTGCAGGATATAAATTAATACACAGAAATCTGTGGCTTTCCTATACACTAATGATCAACTAGCAGAAAGAGAAATTAGGAAAACAATTCCATTCACAATTGCATAAAAAAGAATAAAATACCTAGGAATAAACCTAATCAAGGATGTGAAAGACCTATACCCTGAAAACTACAAGACACTCTTAAGAGAAATTAAAGAGGACACTAACAAATGGAAACTCATCCCATGCTCTTGGGTACGAAGACTTAATATTGTCAAAATGGCCATCTTTCCTAAAGCAATACACAGATTCAATGCAATCCCTATCAAAATACCAACAGCATTCTTCAAAGAACTGGAACAAATAGTTCTAAAATTCATATGGAACCACAAAAGACCCCGAAAGGCCAAAGCAATCATGACAAGGAAGAATAAAGCAGGGGGATCTCACTTCCCAACTTCAAGCTCTACTACAAAGCCACAGTAATCAGGACAATTTGGTACTGGCACAAGAACAGACTCACAGACCAGTGGAAAAAAATAGAGAGTCCAGATATTAACCCAAACATATATGGTCAATTAATATATGATAAAGGAGCCATGGACATACAATGGGGAAATGACAGCCTCTTCAACAGCTGGTGTTGGCAAAACTGGACAGCTACACGTAAGAGAATGAAACTGGATCACAGTCTAACCCCAAACACAAAAGTAAACTCTAAGTGGATCAAAGACCTGAATGTAAGTCATGAAACCATAAAACTCTCAGAAAAAAACATAGGCAAAAATCTCTCAGACATAAACATGAGCAACTTCTTCATGAATGTATGTCCCCGGGCAAGGGAAACAAAAGCAAAAATGAACAAGTGGGACTATATCAAGCTGAAAACCTTCTGTACAGCAAAAGACACCATCAACAGAACAAAAAGGCATCCTACAATATGGGAGAATATATTCATAAATGACATATCCAATAAAGGGTTGACATCCAAAATATATGAAGAGCTCATGCACCTCAACAAACAAAAAGCAAATAATCCAATTAAAAAATGGGCAGAGGAACTGAACAGACAGTTCTCCAAAGAAGAAATTCAGATGGACAACAGACACATGAAAAGATGCTCCACATCACTAATCATCAGAGAAATGTAAATTAAAACCACAATGAGATGTCACCTCACACCAGTTAGGATGGCCAACATAGAAAAGACTAAGAACAATAAATGCTGGCCAGGATGTGGAGAAAGGGGGACCTTCCTACACTGCTGGTGGGAATGTAAGCTAGTTCAACCATTGTGGAAAGCAGTATGAAGGTTCCTCAAAAAACTCAAAATAGGAACACTGTTTGACCCAGGAATTCCACTCCTAGGAATTTACCCTAAGAATGCAGCAGCCCAGTTTGAATAAGACAGATGCACCCCTATGTTTATCGCAGCACTATTTACAATAGCCAAGAAATGGAAGTAACCTAAGTGTCCATCAGTAGATGAATGGATAAAGAAGATGTCGTACATATACATATGGAATATTATTCAGCCAAAGAAGAAAACAAATCCTACCATTTGCAACAACATGGATGGAGCTAGAGGGTATTATGTTCAGTGAAATAAGCCAGGCGGAGAAAGACAAGTATCAAATCATTTCACTCATATGTGGAGTATAAGAACAAAGAAAAAACTGAAGGAACAAAACAGCAGCAGACTCACAGAACCCAAGAATAGACTAACAGTTACCAAAGGGAAAGGGACTGGGGAGGATGGGTGGGAAGGGAGGGATAAGGGGGAAAAAGGGGCTTTATAATTATGTACATACACATAATGTAGGGGTGGCACGGGGAAGGCAGTATAACACAGAGAAGACAAGTAGTGACTCTATAGCATCTTACTATGCTGATGGACAGTGACTGTAATGGGGTGTGTGGTGGGGACTTGATAACGGGGGCAGTCTAGTAACCATAATGTTGGTCATGTAATTGTACATTAATGATACCGAAATAAAAATAAAAAAATAAAAGAGTGTGACACCCTTGCCAAAGCAGCTGATACTCATAGCACACTTACCCATTGCGTTATGCAGTGGGGCAAACAGTTTCTGGGAAAAGCACTGAGAAAGAGGAAAACAGGGAAACTGTAAGCGTCCTGGATTAGTCATGTGAGAGCTGAGAGACTAGTGAGGGGCAAAATCAGATGAGACATGAGAGGATAGGCGACTTCCAAACACTGCAGGCATCAAAGAAACCAACTGAAGACATAAGGAGACCATGTCAGCCTTTCTGCCATGTCCACTGTGTGCAAGGCACTCCGCTGAGCTCCGGGCAGAGCAGTGCACTGCCGGGACGCCCGAAGGATCCCTCACCCTCTGGGTCCTGTTCCAGCCACAAAGGAAGCTGTTCAAAGGCACAGAGAGGGACACAGTGTACAGAGGGGTCAATGGGGGTTCGGGGGACATAAAGAGCCTCTGCTTAAGAACCCAAACCACGGAGCTCTGCACGGCACTAGGCCCAGGGCGCACTGCTGTGCAAGACCCCACCCACGGGGAGGGCTCTGCTGGCACTCCTCCTGCTTCCACTGCTCCCTGCTGTATGCTCGGGAGCCCCCGAACCTCTGTGCCTCAATTTCTTTATCCATAAAATGGGGTACATAATGGCACCTGCTTTCAAGTACTGTCACAGTATAAAGTACACTTTACCATACTGTTATGAGGCTTCAGTGCAATAATCCACATAAAGAGGCTTAGAGGCAATAAATGTGGGCATCATCTCATTTATTCCCCTGAACATCTGTCTGCCCAGCCCTTGGACAGTGCATAACGCACAGAAGACACTCAGTCAGTAGCTACTAAATAAACACCAGCAGTGATTATTCCTAGCTGACTGATGAGCAGAGGCTTGGGGGGAGGCAGCTGACAGAGGCAACCAGGGAAGATGGCCCCAAGTCCTGGGACCTCTGCTGAGTCGGGGCCTCCCCACCCCGACCAAGGCCAAAGTGTGAGACGTGACGGCGCACACCGCATGCCTGCTTTTATACTAGTCATTTAAACCAGTCTGCCTGCTTGAGAAGGGAAATGCACTTACTATTCTCCATAACATGGCTTCAAACAGCACTAAGGATGAGTGCCGGCGTGCTGACAGGGCCCCTCCACGTGTGTCTGTGTCAGGTACAGGAGCCAAGCCATGTGACTCAAAGTACGATTCTGTACAGAACTCCCTTAACCCTTTGCCTCAACTGGATTGGGCCTATTTATGTTTTGTGTGAAATTCAATACCAGACTATTCAAATCCATGCCCTCACTATCCAGAAGAACCTTCCCTGCGGCACCTGTTTCTGCTCTAGGGTGCACCGATCTTACCTGTCACTCACGTTTTCCCCAGATTCTCAGACCAAAGGATCAACTGCTCAAGCGGAACTTCAGCCTTCCAAAACACAGCCCGACGACCTCAGCACGCCACTGCGTGGAATCCAGTTTCACGTCACTATCAGCAAAGGTCTAGAGCCACACAGGCAGAGGGGTAATCAGCTCATTTGGAAAGCAAAAAACTTGGAAATTCAGGGTATGCTTCAAGCTCCCAAATTTATTTGCAGAGCAAAACAAAATGTCCTCCTCAGAGTAAGAATGAGACTTTGAAAGCCAAGAGCAGGAATGCCACGGGCGGAGCTTCCCGGCCAAGTGAGCAGCAACCCAAGGCTACAGGATCCTGCCGAGAGCTTGCTTCTCGCTACAAGGAGAAAACCTGCACTGCGGAAACATTTTGTCCACATCTCTAAATCAGCCTTAGCGAGCGCCAACACAGGTTTAGTTATGCTCCTCTCCTGGGAGAGAAAGGGGCACTATTAGTAATGGCTCCGGGGTGGCAGCCAAGACCCAGGACTACCACGTGCAAACCGGGACACTGTCGCCCTGTCTCTGGAGGGTGGGTGGGACAGGGGCGGGAGGAGCAAGACTTCTGAGCAGATCTTTTGCTAATCGTTCTGGTTTTGAGCCATGTAAATGCTTTATGTATTTGAAAAAAATCAAGGGAAAAATTCACACCCTAGAACTAAGAATAGACAAAAACAAATTAACCTAATTGTGTATCAAAATTGTATATGTTACTTCACATTGCTGTAAAATCCAGCATTTTTACTACATGTTAGGATATAACTACCTTAAAACCCAAAGAATTGCAAAGAAATTCCAAAAACTCACTCAGCAGGATGGTTTTAACAATATGGTAGTAGAATGTTGAAACTATTTTAGGTATATGATAGGATAAAGAAAATAGCGCTCATATCAGAAATCAAAACTGTCAGTGTAAGACAAGAAATATAAACATAAAATAAACCAAGGGGGAAAACTAAGTTTTAATTTAAAAAGGAATTATCAATATGAAATCCAGGTGCTTCTTTTTATAAATAATGTTTGTCTAGCTCAGTCTCCTGAAAGGACCTAAAAGATGCTGACTGCTCAAACAGTCCCCGGATACTGACTGCGAAGTATCATTTCCCAGGGCTCCTTAGAGGAACAGTTTCAGATTGGAGGCAAGAAAGACACAAAGTGGGCCTGGAACAAATTTTTGTGCTAGAAAACAATGAGACCCTCAAAGATTAACAGGGCCTCAGCAAAGGGACACAGGAGCCAATCTGAGAGGGACAATATGAGCATCTGAGAAACGATGATGAAAACTGGTAGTAACACACTGAACAAACACAAATCCAGGTGTCCACAGTGGTTAAGAGGGAAGTAAAGAGAAAAAGGGATGCCCTTTCCAGAAGTATCAGTTAATAAATGAAGGAGGACTGAGGGGTCGCCACTCTGCAAGTTCCAAGGTGAGAACTGATTTGGGCAGGACACCATTAGACGCTAAACCCACTAGGAAGCCCGCTAGTGACCAGGAAGGTCCCTGGGGAACAGGCTCCCTGAGGCCCCCGCCAATTCCCAAAGAAGCGCAGGGAGTCAGACAGGCCGGCAAGCACTGCCTTAGCCTGTGAGCCCACCTCCTACCACAGGAAGGGACCACTGGGAACTGGGTGCCAACTGAAGCGATGCCAGAAACAAGTGAGGCAGGGCTGGGAGGCCAATGTGAGAGAGGCAGAACCCCTGTGGAACAGGAATTACACATTAATTACATTTTTAAATGGTCTCTAAGTGCCTGTATTATAATTCTCTAATGAATAAAAAATATGAATATAACAAGTCGTTACAGCGAACACTGTTATGCATAAAGTTCCTCCAGACAAAACCTATTTCCTCAGCAGAAGTAAAACTGCTTGGTCAGTATGTGAGCACTTTTGAGAATCTTCATACACAGGGCAAAACTGGTTCCCCAAAAGAGTTAGTTACTGAATTACGTGGTAGTAGTTAGTGCTAAAAGTTAGCAAACAGAAGACAGGCTAAGTGAGAAAGCCTCAAAATGAGACTAAAGAGAAACATGTTTACAAAGAGGTTGCAGGAAAACAATGCATCCACGTGTGAGGAACTATCCACAGCTCAGACCAAGAAGGGGGATTCAGGGGTAGAGAGGCCCCTGGAGGCAACCCCTCCTTGGTCAACCAGAGGGAAAATAGGGTCCAGAGCTCTCCAGCGAGCCTCAGCAGGGCCTCTGAGAGACAGGAGAGGCACGTCCCACAGCAGCCGGAGCTGGCAGGACAAGGGGCACGCAAGAGCGGTGGGGCAGGCTCCCTGGCTGCTGGCCACCCGACCAGGGGAAACTGCTCCATTCACAGGAGGGGCAGATGCGGGAAAAGGTGGTTTGGCCAAAGCCAAGTTTAGGGAGCCACCCAAATGGAAACATCCACCGTGGCACTCTGGCTGAGTATCTGAGATGGAGCAGTGAGGTGGAGGTCGCGGGCGGCTGAAGCCACCATGGAAACCATCCCCAAGTCCTGGCCATACGAATGCATAGGGACAACAGCCGCAGCCTCTGCAGCCACACTGACCATGCACGTAATTTGCTCAAACTGAAACAGAGTTCCTCCTTCTTCTACTTTGCGCAACTAAAACACTCTTGGGCTGCATAGATACATACTGACATTTTATGTATTAATACATACTGGCTATTCAGCACCTAGAACAGTGCCTGACATATGGCAGGTACTCAATAAATTCACCTGAGTACATTAACGCACAGGACACATTATACACGTACACATAGATGTTATGTATACTGCTTTAAAATAGTATGTACTCCTCTATATAGTATAAAAATGTATGCTGTTCTCTGCTTTAAGTTAAGAGGCTTTTAAGGTTTTGTCTAAAGCCCTAACTTTATAGCTCAGCCCATGCATCAGAAGTGCCTACTCTAACCACGGCTTCTGCCCTGTGTCGTCCATTCTTGCCTCCACCCCCAACCCATTATCCACACAGCATCAACATCGTCTTTTGAAAAATTCAACTCGATCACGTCAATCCCTCCCCTAATGCCACGACGCCCCCAGGCCCTCAACAGTACTTAAAAAACCAACCAGAAATGCCAATTCTTTGCCAGGCAAGGCTCTGACCCAGCCCAGCCACCAGGCCACCCTCACTTCATGCCATGGCCCCACGGCCACGGCTTGAACCAAGTTCTTGCTTGCCTCTGACCTTTGCCCTCAGTCCCAGTGCTGGGAAGGCTCTCCCAGCCTTTGGATCTTAGCTTGAAAGTGACCCCTCCCAGAGGACCTTCCCTTCCTGGTCCCGGAGCGCGGCCAGGCAGCTGACCTGCCGCGGCCCTGGCCGCATCTTTCCCTGCAGCTCCTGCAGCCGGTCAGGTGCATCCACAAACTGTCCTTATCTAGAAAAAGGACACGTTACGTCAGCTGTGAGGACAGAGCCCAGCCCGCCTCCACCGCAGCCCCCCAGGAGCACGGCACTTGGAGCAGTATACTGTCACAGAGGGGACCCACAAAGAGCGCTGGCTCTGTCTCACGCAGGTGACTGCAGGTGTAGAGAAGGAAAAGGAGAAGGCAAGGCTCCCTCCAAAAAGACGACAAGCCGAGCGTGTGCAAAAAGGAGAAGACGCAAGTGGTCACACGCTACCTTGAAAAGATACCTTTACCTGTTTCACACACCAGAACCAATGGGAACAAGCACGGCCATCTCAGAGGGCTCAGGCCGACGCCCCCCATGAAAGCAGTCAGCAGGCACACCGGAGGGGCACCAGCTAGCTCAAGTGCATCACTCGATCCGCCCTTGGGGGCCGCACCTCATTCTGAGCCCTGCCTCACTCACCTGACCAAACCTTGCTGAGACACTAACCATTGAATAGTGGCTGAGTATCGTGCCCCTCTCAGGATCACAGCAATTCTTGAGAAATGCTTATGAGTCTTCACACTATAGCTTCTCAGCTGCGGCATGTGGTTGCCAGACAACTCCGAGCGGGGACCACCAGCAGCACCCGTGCCCCAGCTGTGACCACCAAGCCGCCCCAGACACGCAGCGTCTTCTCTGCCTACCCGGCCCGCAGCTTCCCCCTGCGTCACCTGTCATCCCCTCATCCTCCTGCCCAGGCTCTGCTTCTACCCTCTCCCCTCCAGTCCACTCAGCACCCTTTCTACTGCTACCAGTTTAACCTAAAATTTCCTGTGACGAACCAACACACCTGACACAGGCAGACTTACTTTTCAGTCAACTGTGATCTGAAGACCTGATTCCTTAGAGTGTTCCGAGTCCTACATACACCCCTGTCTCGGGGATGGATGACTCTGCTAGACACCCAAGCAAAATTTGGGGCCCCACCAACAAAGCAAATGAACAGATTCTCTTTTCTCGGTTTTATGTACTGGAGTTAGTTCTCTGAGTGGGGTGTCCTTTAAAAATCTCACTTGCCACTTTCAAAAAACCTGTAAAATTACTGCATTCGACTTTAAGAATAACATCTGCATTTTCAACTTTAAAATGAAATTGGAAGAGTGGAGAAAGAGAAATACCAAATGATTTCACTCATCTGTGGAGTATAAGAACAAAGGAAAAACTGAAGGAACAAAACAGCAGCGGAATTACAGAACCCAAAAATGGACTAACAGTTACCAAAGGGAAAGAGACTGGGGAGGATGGGTGGGTAGGGAGGGATAAGGGGGGGGAGAAGAAGGGGGGTATTAAGATTAGCATGCATGGGGGGGAGGGAGAAAGGGGAGGGCTGTACAACACAGAGAAGACAAGTAGTGACTCTACAACATTTTGCTATGCTGATGGACAGTGACTGTAAAGTGGTTTATAGGGGGGACCTGGTATAGGGGAGAGCCTAGTAAACATAATATTCTTCATGTAAGTGTAGATTAAAGATAAAAAGAAAAAAGGGGGGGGATTACTCCTTGATAGGATAAAACTAACTGTAAATCAACAATTACGCATGCTTTAAATATCCTTAATTTTGATCACTTAAAGGGTGTCAGATGATCGGCTATGGAGGTACACTTTTCTGATAATATTCCTTTCCCTTAAAAAAAAAAGCAGTTCCTGTGTGGTGACCTCCAATGAGTTCTACACAATGGTATGAAGGGCATATCAAAGTGTGGGCAAAGGGTCTGTTTGTGTTTATACAGAGGATCAAAGCCTAATTTGGCTACCCAGAAAATGAACTTAGATATGATATGAAGAAGAACTTCCAACATCAGCACTCTCTGGAAGAGTCATACCAGAAGATGATCATCAAAAAACCTGAACAAAGATCCAGGCAATGCTGCAGTTGTAGCTGCATCCATCCCACCGGTTCCCTGGACTTGCCATTGGAATGAGGAAGGAGATATCTAAGCTGGCCTGTGCATACAGTAAAACAACAAATTTGACTGGATCTATACTGTCGGAACTCAACCAAGAATTAGGAGAAGTGCAAGTTGCAGCGCTCCAAAATCTTGCGACTATAGACTATCTACTGTTAAAAGAATATATGAGATGGGAACAGTTCCCAGGAATGTGTTGTTTTAATTTGTCTGATTTTTCTCAAAATATCCAAATTCAGTTAGACAATATCCATCATATCATTGATAAGTTTTCACAAATGCCTAGGATGCCTAACTGGTTTTCTTGGTTTCACTGGAGATGGCTGGTAATTTTAGGTCTGCTTTGGTTATGTAACTGTATTCCTATTATGTTAGTGTGTGTATGCAATTTAATTAGTAGTTTAAAACCTATACATGGTTATGTTACTCTACAAGAAGATATGTCAAAGAAATAATCAATCTTCTCATGTTTTCTTCCATCTGCTACTTCTATAGCTTTTCTTCTTCCTTCCTAATTACAACCCTTAAGTAGAATTCGTGCCTCATATTGAAATTATTGAGTATCATAATTCTTCCAAGTGGTAAAGATACCTCAAGACAAATGCTGGGCATAGAAGCCACAGGGCATAAATCTGCAAAGAAGTAAAAAGCTAACCTTTTCAAAGAATATGGCTTCTCTCTCACTTACCAACTTTACATTTCCCTGTATGGCCCTGGAAGATGACTGGTTAGCCAGAGACGGGTAAGATTCCTCAAGGGAGGAACAACCTAAGACAGGCACAGTCGCAGGGGGGCCATCAGGTGAGAAATTGGGGATCAACAGAGGTGAGGCTCAGAACCTCACCCCCCCTGTTTTGAGAGAAATCTTCTGCATCCGTGGATGTTTTGTTGCCCTTGTCTAGCTTGGATTAATACTTAGTATATAGGCACACACCTGATCATCTACATTTGCCCTCTTACAGCACTAAACTATGTTTTCTACCTTTATCTTGCATCTACCTACCACTTCAGCATTTTATTTAAAAAAAATAAAAATAAAAAATAATAATAATAATAATAAGGGAGAAATGTGGGATTCACATACAAATCAAGTATAAAAATCAAACAAATATTCATATTTGACCTGATGGTTTATAGTTCACAATGTGTGATCAAAACTGAAAGTTTCTGTGATGACTGCCCTGCACTGTTCACCATGTAAGAACTTATTCACTATGTAAGAATTTGTTCACCATGTAAGAACTTGTTTGTTATGCTTCAGAAGATTGGAGACTTGAGAATTAGGCTTGGGTTTGATTAATGATTATGCATTGAGTCCCCTATACAGAATTTTATTGTTGTTAACAACCATTTGATTAATAAATAAGAGAGATGCCCTCTCAAAAAAAAATGAAATTGGAGGGAATATTAAAAGCAGTAATTTTTAAAAACACTGATTAAACTCTTTGATCAACTTATAGAATAAACTTTACGTGACCCTTCCCACCCACCCCCTAGCCTTGTGCTCTGCTGCGGCCAGCCCGTCAGCGCAGTGCCTGGCCAGGGCGGCTCCAGACAAGCGGGAAAGGAGAGACCAGGACATGGCGGCAGCGAGAGGAGCTGGAGGGTACGTCCTCACCTGCCAGCAGGTAGGCTGCTGGCTCCACTGTCTTGCCACGTTCATGCGGCTGGGCATGGGTGAACAGGGGACTCTGAGAAACAGAACAGTGGGCTCCAGCGAGGGCCAGCAGGCTCTGCCTTCTCCCACATCAAGAAGCAAGGACCACATACTTTCTATGACTCTTACATGTGGCTTCCGGTGGAGAGAGCACACCAATTCTTTCTTCCCACTTCCATTTGTACACATGAGTAGCTTGTAGGAGGTCAACCCACCAAGAACTAGAAAAGCTGAACACATTCTCTAAGTCTGTGTGAAGGCATCAAAGAGAAACTGAGGCAGCCATAGTGGAGGGCCCAATAGTCCAAACAAAAGAGAAGCCCCTGAGGCAAGTCTAATATCCAGTACCACTCTCCCTCAGGGCACGTGGCACTCTGATTTTCCTCAGGATCTGGGCCATGCACCATGGTGGGAAGAGAACACAGCAGGAAGCACTGGCCAGCAGAGCTCTGGACAGTCCCACGGGGCTGGGAAGCCAAAGATTTAAGAATAGGTCTGACAAGTCAGCCAAGACTTAAGAGACTAAGATTCCCAAGAAAAGAGAGGCACAGAGAATGAGCCTGACACTATGCAAAAGCTGGCTGAGAAGCTGGGCTTTCAGTAATCTCCCGTGCTCAGGGGTCAGAAGAGGGGCTTCAGGATCTGCCAGGAAGGAGGAGCCCTGGGAACCCCCCCAGGCCTCCAGGTGAGCACCCTGGAGGGCTGTACCATGAGGGGGCTGCAGGAGGGGAGACAGCGTAGACTGAGGCTTCCAGAGACTGAACTCCAGCCTCAAGTCGCTCACCTGACTGAACTGAGAGGACCTGCCTCTACTCAGGGTGCACGTCAGAGGAGGCTGAAGGACAGCAGCGTCACCCAGAGCCTCCGATTTCCCTACATGATGTCCAACACTTAATTAAAACAAAACAAAACAAAACAAAACAGGTATAACAACAAATAGGACCAAGAGAAAAAAGAACAAATAGAAAACAGACCTAGAAGTGACCCATATACTGGAGGTACCAGACGCAAACTTTGCTCAAAAATACACTTGATGAAAAGAAGATCTTCAGAAAATCAGAACAGATTATAGAACTGAAAAACAGAGTAACTGAATCCAGATGTTAACACAGTCTACAGGCTGACAGAGCTGAAGAGAGAATCGATGAACCTAAAGACAGGACAATAAAATATCTAGACAGAGATCAGAGAAAAAAGCCTGGAAAATAAAGAAGGAACTGAAAAGACATGCAGGACATGGTAGACAGTCTAATGTACATATAAATGGAGACCTCAATGTGGAGTTAGGACAGAATGGGGAATAGGAAATGGCTATAGAGATAATGCTCAAAACTTGTCCAAAACTGAGTAAAGAATCAAGCCACTGACTCAACAAAGAAAAACTACATTTTGGGTGTTGGTGGTTTTATTAATGCTTAAGGCAAGAAGAAAATATTAAAAGTAGCCAGAGAAAAAAGGTACTGCCTTCAATGAGACAACAATAACACTGAGAGCTGGTTCTTCAAGAAAAAGGAAGCCAGAAGACAATGGATTGGCATCTATAAAATACTGAAAGAAAACAGTGATCAACCTAGAATGCTATAACCCACAGAAACACCCTTTAAAAGTGAAAGCAAATGAAGAGTTTTTAGACAAACAAAATGAAACAACTCAGCACCCACAGACAGGAACTAAAAGAAATATTCAAGCAGTTCTTCAGAGAAAAGAAAAGTAGTTTCTGAAAGAAACAGAAAAACAAGGAATGAAAAGCAGCAAAAAGAATAACCATGAGGTTAAATCCAGTAAGTATTAATAGTACAGAACAATGATGACAGTGCCAAAGTGTCTAAAACTTAAAAGTATGCTGACAATGACACGAAAGAGGGGAGGGTGTTCAATGCAGTTGATATGTCAGAGGAAACAGTAATTGTCAGGGAATTAGTAGAAGTACTAAATTAGGCTTGAACTGAAAATGCACGCTGTATCTAGGAATATACATATATCCAACAACCTAATATAGAAATAGATAATTAATAAACAATTTTATGCTTCTAAAAGGAGGTCAAAGGGAAGGGAAAAAGAATACAGAATGGTGGTACAAATAGAAAACAAATAGTAACATGACACCTATAAACCAAAATATCAGTAATTACATTTAAATGAACAAATACTCTAATTAAAAGATAAAGATTATCAAACTGATCACAATAAAACTTACCATATATATTCACAGAGGCACACCTTAACATACAAGATCACAGGTCACAGTAAAAGATACACAGGTAAACTAACAGAAAACTTATGTGGCAAATACCACTACCAAATAAAGGGGTCTCAAAAGTAAGACGCATTACTAGAGATAAAGAGGAACATTTCATGACAAAAGTTAAATCTATCAGGAAGAATTCTAAACTAAATAACACAATCTCAAAATACATAAAAATTGATAGAAATAGAAAAGGAGAAATAGCAAATCCATAATCACAGTGGGAGACTTTCAAGATACATCTCTCAATAACTGACAGAACAAAGAGCCAAAAGTAATAGGGTGTAGAACTGGGCTCCAATACACAGTCACATGCAGCTATTAAGTACTTGAAATGTGGCTACTTCAAATTGAGATGTGCTGCAAGTATAAAATACACACCAGATTTTAAAGAGTTAATATGATAAAAATAATGTAAAGTATTACATTTGCCTTTTCATGTTTATTACATATTGAAATAATATTTTGGATATTTGTGTTAAATAAAATATATTATTAAAGTTAACTCCATCTATCTCTTTTAGCTTTATTTGATGTGACTACTAGAAATTGAATTACATGATTCACAAACTTGATCTAAGTGATATACATAGAAGACTGCATTCCCATTAATACACATTATTTTCAAGTGCCCAAGGAACATTTAAAAAAAATGAATACATGCTGGGCCATTCGGAAAGCTCGACTTATTTCAAAGGATTGAAGTAATGCAGGGCATGGTTAGAGACTGAGACGGATGGACAGTTTATGTTCCCTCTCCCCACCCCTAATTCATCACCTCCAACGTGACTGTATTAGCAGGTGGGGACTTCAGGGGGTGATTCAGTCAGGAGTGGAGAAAGCTTCCTCACTCCTTTCCCCATAGGAAGACAGTGAGAATACAGCATCTATGAGCCAGGAAGCAGGCCCTCACCAGACACCGAATCTGCTGGCACCTAGGTCTTGGACTATAAGCCTCCAGAACGTTAAGAAATAAATTTCTGTTGTTTATAAGCCACCTAATCTATGGTATTTTGTTATAGCAGCCCAAAAAGACTAAGACAAGTATCTTCATGGAATTAAGCTAGAAACCAACAAAAAAATAACTAGAAAATCTCTCCAAAAATTGGGAAGTGATACACTTCTAAAAAACTTTATAAACACAAGAAAGGTACCACAACAAAAATTAGAAAATGTTTTTTCATAAGAGATCATGAAATTTGGCTTACCAAAATTTGTAGGATGGAGTTAAAGGTGTGCTTAAAGGGAAACTTACAGTCTGAAAAACATACACTGGAAAGAAGAAAGGCAAAAAAGTCAATTTAGCATCTATCTCAAGAACAGGAAAAAAAGAACTGCAAACAAAATACAAAGCAAATGGAAGAAATAAAGAGCAGAAATTAGTGAAATAGAAAACAAATATTAAATAGAAAAAATCAATAAAGCCAAAACTTGGTTTTTTGAAAGGACTAATAAAATTGATAACCTCTAACAAGACTGATTTTGAAAAGGAGACAAAGTGCAAATTGCCAGTATCAAGAATTTTTAAAATGGGATATTACAACAGACTCTGCAGATAATAAGGACATTATGAATCACTTTACACTTATTAATCGGAAAGTCTGGGGGAACTGAACAAATTCCTGGGGTGGGAGGGGAATGCCTCACCTAGAGAGACCCAGGAAGACACTAGATCAGGAAAATCCTACTTCCACATACAAAAATGAATCTGAAATGGCCTTCTCACAAAGAAAACCTTACACAAGCCGGTTTTGCCAATCAGTTCTTCCAAACATCTAAGGAAGAAAACACCAGGAACTCTTTTTGGAATAAACAAGGAACACCTTCCTCCTTGTTTTATGAGACCAGTAAAATTTTGATACCAAAACCCAGCAAGGACAATACAAGAAAGTAAAATCACAGACCACTCTCTCTCATAAATACAGATGCAATAATCCTAAGCAAAATATTTTATCAGATGCAATAATCCTAAGCAAAATATTTTAGTTGTTAATGAAAGGAGCATACACTGAATCGGGCAGGGATTATTCTAGATTTGGAAATTTAAAAATAAGTTAAATTGTCATATAAAAATGACTTGATTGCCTCGAAAGAGCAGAAAACACATTTGAGAAAATTTAATGTAATAATCCATGATTCAAGAAACTTAGAAAACTAAGAACAGAGGAGGAATTTCATATTTTGATTAAAAATATCTAGAAAAATCTTCATCAAATATATGTAATGGCAAAATACTAAAAACTTTCTCTCTGCTATCAGGAACAAGATATTCAGATACCTATTCTTACCACTTATATTCAATACTATACTGGAGATCCTAGCTAGTAAAATAAGGCAAGAAAAAGAAAAATTTCCTTTCTAAGGAAAGGAAAGGAAAAAAAGAAACTGTCATTTCCAGACATAGCTGTGTATATACAGAAAATATAAGAATGATTAGAAATAAATGATTTAGTAAGTGAATACACAAAAATTAATTCTATCTCTATATACTAGTAAGAAATAGTTACATAACAATTTAAAAAATATGGCATCAAAATCATGAAATACTTGTGAATAATCTAATTAAATGTGTATGAGACATATATATAAAAAATTGTAAAATACTAGTACAAATTAAGAAGATTTAAATAAATGGGAGACTATATTGTGTTCATGGACTATAAAGCCAGTAATAAGAAGATGCCATTTCTCCCCATACTGGTATACAAATTAAATGCAATCTCAATTAAAATCCCAGCACATTATTCTGGAGAGAAACTGCCAAGCCGATTAAAAAATTTATCTGAAAATGCAAAGGGTCAAGATTAGCCAAGGTAATCTTGAATAAGAATAAAGGTGGAGGACTTAAATTACCAGATAACAAGACCGACTAAATCTACAATAATTTAGACAGCATGGTTTTCATGCAAAGACAACAAGAAGATCAGTGAAGCAGATGGTAGTCCCGAAACAGACCCACGCACTGACGGTCACCTGATTTAGGACAGAGATGCTGCTTCAGGGCACTGGGGAAAGGATGGCCTTTTTAATAAAGTATGCTGGGTCAACAAAAGATCCATATATTTAAGAAAAGAAAAAAAAGGACTATTTCCCCTTTATCACCCCATTAACAAAAATCAATTTCAGATGTAGTGCAGACCTAAATGGGAAAGAAAAAACAATCAATATTTTACAGGATAGTATCTTTATGAATTTCATGACATCTTTCAATGAGCACAAGGAGCATTAAATATTACTGAGAATGATTCAACTGCAGGAGAGGATTAAAAATGACGATGTTAGAGGTGAGACAGAGATCTCCTCCTAAAGCCACATATAATACGAAAATATAACTAATAAAACTAATCCTGAAAAAGCAACAGGAAAGAAAGCTGAGCCAGACTGCATACACCTGGAGGAAAGAACAGACCTCAAGGAACAGGGTAATATACCAAAGCCGTGACCTGGCGGGACACAACCCTTCCCCCATCCCAGCTCACCGGCAGGAGGAAGAGAAATGGAGCAGGGACGGAGTAGAGACCTGGGCCTGCTCAACACCTAGCCCTGCAGATCTGCTCTGGGAGCACAAACCTACATTGCATGGTGCTCTGGTGATTACTGGGGCTGGAAAACTAAGACAGGTGGGATACCTAAAGAGACTGAGATTCCAGCTGCTTGTGGAACACAGGGATCCATATCCAGCTGCTCTGGGCGGGCAGTCTGAGAGACTTCCTAAGAGCGAGAGGGCTGCTAAAGGAGCAAGGATTGCACTGCTAACTTACTGCATTGCTTACTGCTCAGGAGAAAGGACAAGTAAACAAACTTGTCCCGGTGCACTCTGCCCAGCAGGTTGTGAACTTAAACAATCTTCAGGCGCTTCATCCCCCTGGATGACTACGCAGCTCCAAGGCCCCCCACCATGATATGCAGCCTGCTGTGCCTTTCTCCCAGCTAGCCAGCACCTGCTCGCAAACCAGCAAACCCTGCCCTGGAGTCAGGCCAGCCAGAGGGAAGCCCCACCTCCAGCAGCTACAAATGCAAAGCACAGAGGCTCACACCTGTGTGTTGAGCCCACTAGTTATGGCAGTGGAGTCAGGCATAGCAGCTGGGAAGCAAGAAACAACTCTTTCCTCCCCACAGGCACCAGTGCCGCTCCCCTGTGCCCCCCAACATCGCTTCAGGGGCTGAGAAGCTCCAGAGAGTAGAGTTTCTGGGCACTAACTAGAGGGTGCCACATACAAATATGAAACATCAAAGGAACCTGGTTCAAAGCAAAATCTCACCACCAGAAAAAGGGTCAAGTGAGGCTGAACTCACCAATCTTCCTGAAAGAGAGTTCAAAGTAAAAATCATAAACATGCTCCTGGAGGTACAGAAAAATATTCAAGAACTCAGGAACAAATTTAGGACGGAGATCCAATCATTGAGGAACACAATGGAGGGTATTAAAAACAGATTAGATACAGTAGAGGAGATGATAAATGAAATAGAAATTAGAGAAAAGGAATAAATAGTTGAGGCACAGAGAGAAAAAAGGATCTCTAGGAATGAAAGAATACTGAGAGAACTGTGTGACCAATCCAAATGGAACAATCTTTGTATTATAGGGGTACCAGAAGAAGAAGAGAGAAAAAGTGATAGAAAGTGTCTCTGAGGTAGTAACTGCTGAAAACTTCCACAATCTGGGGAAGGAGATAGTATCTCCGGCCATGGAGGTGCACAGATCACCCAACACAAGGAACCCAAGCAGGACAACATCAAGATACATAATAATTAAAATGGCAAAGATCAAGGATAAGGAAAGACTATTAAAAGCAGCCAGAGAGGAAAAAAGACCACATACAAAGGAAAGCACATCAGGCTATCTTTAGACTTCTCAGCAGAAACCTTACAGGCCAGAAGGGAGTAGCATGATATATTTAATGCAATGAAGCAGAAGGGTCTTGAACAAAGAATACTTAATCTGGCAAGACTATAATTTAAAATTTGAAGGAGGGATTAAACAATTAGCAGATAAGCAAAAGCTGAGAGAATTTGCCTCTCACAAATCATCTCTACAGTGTATTTTGGAGGGATTGCTATAGATGGAAGTGTTCCTAAGGTTACACAGCTGTCACCAAAGGTAATAAAAAGGGACAAAGAGTACAGAATATGATACCTAATATATAAAGAATGAAGGAGGAAGAAAAGGAGGGGAAAAAAAACCTTTAGATTTTGTTTGTAATAGCATACTAAGTGAGTAAAGTTACTCTTAGGTAGTAAGGAAATTACCCTTGAACCTTTGGTAACCACAAATCTAAAGCCTGCAATGGCAGCAAGTACATACCTATCGATAATCACCCTAAATGTAAATGTTCTGAATGCACCAATCAAAAGACATAGAGTTACTGAATGGATAAAAAACAAGACCCAACTATATGCTGCCTACAAGAGATTCACTTCAAACCCAAAGACATACAAATACTAAAAGTGAAGGGATGAAAAAAGATATTTCATGCACACAATAGGGAGAAAAAAGCAGGTGTTGCAGTACTAGTATGAGACAAAATAGACTTCCAAACAAAGAAAGTCACAAGAGACAAAGAAGGACATTACACAATGATAAAGGGGTCAGTCCAACAAGAGGATATAACCATTATAAATATCTATGCACCCAACACAGGAGCACCTACATATGTGAAACAAATACTAACAGAATTAAAAGGGGAAACAGAATGCAATGCATTCATTGTAGGAGACTTCAACACTCCACTCATTCCAAAGGACAAATCAACCAGAAAGAAAATAAGTAAGGACACAGAGGCACTGAACAACACATTAGAACAGATGGACCTACCAGACATCTACAGAACTCTACACCCAAAAGCAGCAGGACACATTCTTCTCAAGTGCACACGGAACATTTTCAAGAACAGATCATATACTAGGCCACAAAAATGCCTCAGTAAATTCAAAAAGATTGAAATTGTACCAACCAGTTTCTCAGACCATAAAGGTATGAAACTAGAAATAAATTAAGCAAAGAAAACGAAAATCCCATAAACACATGGAGGCTTCACAACATGCTCCTAAATAACCAATGGATCAATGACCAAATAAAAATAGAGATCAAGCAATATATGGAGACAAATGACAACAATAATTCAACACCGCAAAATCTGTGGGATGCAGTCAAGGCCATGCTAAGAGGAAAGTATATTGCAATACAGGCCTACCTCAACAAAGAAGAACAATCCCATATGAACAGTCTAAACTAACAATTAATGAAACTAGAATATGAAGAACAAATGAGGTCCAAAGTCAGTAGAAGGAGGGACATAATAAATACTAGAGCATAAATAAATAAAATCGAGAAGAATAAAACAATAGAAAGAATCAATGAAAGCAGGAGCTGGTTCTTCAAGAAAATAAACAAGATAGATAAACCCCTAGCCAGACTTATCAAGAAAAAAAGAGAGTCAACACACATAAACAGAATTAGAAATGAAGAAGGAAAAATCACTATGGACACCAAAGAAATACAAAGAATTATTAGAGAATACTATGAAAAATTATATGCCAACAAACTGGATAACCTGGAAGAAATGGACAACTTTGTAGAAAAATACAACCTTCCAAGGCTGACCCAGAAAGAAACAGAAAATCTGAACAGACCAATTACCAGCAACGAAATTGATTTGGAACAAAACTCCTGGACCAGATGGCTTCACCACTGAATTTTACCAAATATTTAGTGAAGATCTAACACTCATCCTCCTTAAAGTTTTCCAAAAAGTAGAAAGGGGAATACTCCCAAACTCATTCTATGAGGCCAGCATCATTCTAATACCAAAACCAGGAAAAACACCACAAAAAGAGAAAATTATAGACCAATATCCCTGATGAACATATATGCAAAAATACTCAACAAAATATTAGCAAACCGAATTCAAAAATACATAAAAAATCATCAACATGATCAAGTAGGATTTATTCCAGGGATGCAAGGATGGTACAACATTCAAAAATCTATCAACATCATCCACCACATCAACAAAAAGAAGGACAAAAACCACATGATTATCTCCATAGATGCTGAAAAAGCATTCAACAAAATTCAATATTCATTCATGATAAAAACTCTCAACAAAATGGGTATAGAGGGTAAGTACCTCAACATAATAAAGGCCATATATGACAAACCCACAGCCAACATTATACTTAACAGCGAGAAGCTGAAAGCTTTTCCTTTAAGATCGGAAACAAGACGGGTGCCCACTCTCCCCACTTATATTCAACATAGTACTGGAGGTCCTAGCCATGGCAATCAGACAACACAAAGAAATAAAAGGCATCCAGATTGGCAAGGAAGAAGTCAAACTGTCCCTGTTTGCAGATGACATGATATTGTATATAAAAAACCCTAAAGACTCCACTCCAAAACTACTAGAACTGATATTGGAATACAGCAAAGTTGCAGGATACAAAATTAACACACAGAAATATGTGGCTTTCCTATACACTAACAATGAACTAGCAGAAAGAGAAATCAGGAAAACAATTCCATTCACAGTTGCATCAAAAAGAATAAAATACCAAGGAATAAACCTAACCAAGGAAGTGAAAGATCTATACTCTGAAAATTACAAGACACTCATGAGAGAAATTAAAGAAGATACCAATAAATGGAAACACATCCTGTGCTCATGGATAGGAAGAATTAATATTGTCAAAATGGCCATCCTGCCTTAAACAATATACAGATTCAATGCAATTCCTATCAAAATACCAACAGCATCCTTCAATGAACTAGATAAAATCATTCTAAAATTCATATGGAACCACAAAACACCCCGAATAGCCAAAGCAATCCTGAGAAGGAAGAATAAAGCTGGGGAGATCACACTTCCCAACTTCAAGCTCTACTACAAAGCCACAATAATCAAGACAATTTGTTACTGGCACAAGAACAGAACCATAGACCAACGGAACAGACTAGAGAGCCCAGATATAAACCCAAGCACATATGGTCAATTAATATACGATAAAGGAGCCATGGACATACAATGGAGAAATGACAGCCTCCTCAACAGCTGGTGATGGCAAAACTGGACAGCTACATGCAAGAGAATGAAACTGGATCACTGTCTAACCCCATACACAAAAGTAAACTCTAAGTGGATCAAAGACCTGAATGTAAGTCATGAAACCATAAAACTCTTAGAAGACAACAAAGGCAAAAATCTCCTAAATATAAACATGAGCAACTTTTTTCTGAATGCATCTCCTCAGCAAGGGAAACAAAAGCAAAAATGAACACAAGGGACTACATCAAACTAAAAAACTTCTGTACAGCAAAGGATACCATCAACAGAACTAAAAGGCAGCCTGCAGTATGGGAGAATATATTTGTAAACAACATATCTGACAAGCGGTTAACATCCAAAATATATAAAGAGCTCACACACCTCAACACCCAAAAAGCAAATAATCCGATGAAAAAAATGGGCAAAGGATATGAATAGACAATTCCCCAAGAAGAAATTCAGATGGCCAACAGGCACATGAAAAGATGCTCCACATCACTAATTACCAGGGAAATGCAAATAAAAACCACAGTGAGATATCAACTCACACCAGTTAGGATGGCCAGTATCGAAAAGACTAAGAACAACAAATGCTGGCAAGGATGTGGAGAAAGGGGAACCCTCCTACACTGCTGGTGGGAATGCAAGCTAGTTCAACCTCTGTGGAAAGCTGTATGAAGGTTCCTCAAAAAACTCAAAATAGAAATACCATTTGACCCAGGAATCCTATTCCTAGGAATTTACCCAAAGAATGTAATTTCTCAGATTCAAAAAGACATATGCACCCCTACATTTGTTGCAGCACTATTTACAATAGCCAAGATATGGAAGAACCTAAGTGTCCATCAGTAGATTAATAGATAAAGATGATGTGGTACATATACACAATGGAATACTGCTCAGCCATAAGAAGAAAACAACTCCTACCATTTGCAACATGGATGGAGCACTGAGCTAGTTCACACTGCTTTCCACAATGGTTGAACTAGCTCCCTGAAATAAGCCAGGCGGAGAAAGACAAGTAACAAATGATTTTCCTCATTTGTGGAGTATAACAATGAAGCAAACCTGAAGGAACCAAACAGCAACAGACTCACAGACTCCAAGAAGGGTCTAGCGGTTACGAAAGGGGAGGGGTGGGGGAGGGCTGGTGGGGAGGGAGGAAGAAAGGGACTGAGGGGTATTATGATTGGCACACATGGTGTGTGTGGGGTCACAGGGAAGACAGTGTAGCACATAGAAGGCAAATAGTGAATCTGTGGCATCTTACTATACTGTTGGGCAGTGACTACAAAGGGGTATAGCGGGGACACGATAACATGGGTGGATGTAGTAACCACATTGTTTTTTCATGTGAAATCTTCATAAGAGTGTATATTGATAATGCCTTCATAAAAAAATAAATAAAGAGGAGGGGAAAAAAAGGATTCAACTGCACTAATTAAAATTAAAATTTCTTCTTATCAAGAGACCCACTGAGTCAAAAGGCAGTAAGAATGTAAAAGAACACCTGCCATAAGTATATATTCTCAAATACGTATATAAAAAGAGCTGCAAATCAGTAAGAAACAAAACAGAGAAAATTGTAAAATAGGCAAGAGACAATCATTCCACAGAAGAAGATACCCAAATAGCCAATACACACATGCAGGACAACTCTGCCTCTGCGTGGTTTCTGGTCATCAGGGAGTGGCAAGTTCACATCATCCCGTGCTACCACCCAACACCCACCAGGCAGCTGAAATCTAGAACTGGCAATGTGGAGTGTTAGAGAACCAATTGCTCCCACACTGCTGGTGGCAGCCAGGATGTCGTAAGCACCACCTGGGCTGCGTCTATTAGTGCTGAACCAAGGCACACGCCATCCCCCTGTAATGCCATCCTTCGTGTACACTCAACAGGGATGTATGCTTACCTGTACCAAAAAAACCAGCAAGAATATTCAGGGTAGCACTTGTAACAACTACAAACAAGCTGGATACCCATGAACAGCAGAAAGAACAAATTATGGTCCGTGCACACAGGGTACCAGACAACAGATAAGAATGAGCAAAGCCGCATGGGGCAACTGGGTGGGTCCCACAGAGGCAATGCTGAACAAGGGAATCATGGAACAACATACACACATCACCTCTTTCATTTATATAAAGTCAAGAACATGTCAAAGTGCTCAGCAGCAGAAAGTCAAACCATGATTAGCTCTGGAGGACAACTGCTGGGAGTGGGGAGGAGGGGGCCTCTGGGAAGTCTGGTAATATTCTATTTCTTCATCTAGGTAGTTGCTACACGTGTTCACTTTGTGCAAAATTCTTGGAGATACACACTTAAGATGTATGAGTTTTTCTGATGTATTTTTAAAAGTATATTATTACTTGCCAACATAATGTACCAAGGTACAAATGCATTTACTTTACTCCTGTGCTTATCTAGTTGCACTGTTATCCACAAAGCAAGACAAATGCCAGGAAAGAAAGGGAAGGGTCCAAAAAAAAAGTGTTAATGCTCCTGTATTTCTGTAACGCTGGACTCCAGTGCTCAGGTGGTGAGGTGAACCATGACAGCATTATATTCTCCACTCAACGAGGCATTTCCAGGCTACAACACCAAGCAGTGGCTAGAAACAAATCATTGAGCAACTGTTTCACCCCAGTGGCTTGACAACCGCCGCTACACAAGACTGCCCTGTACAAAACTCCTGTCCCTTCCCTGTTACGTACCTGCAAAAAATGCAGTTTGGCATATCTACCTTAAATTACACCAGAACAGCACCATTACCCAAATAAACAAACACTGGAAAGGTTTACAAATAGCAGGAAACCCTGGCCAAATATAAGTCGGCCAATCCTTTTAAACTTGTGGTAATAAAATCTGACCTAAACAAACCTGGTATTTTGTAAGATATGAATGAGAAAAAAACCTTAATGATTCTCTAATCCAACAAAAAGGAACATTTTAGCACTAATGTCAAATTATTGTTGCTAACAAAGAAATCCAAACGTTTAGCTCATCAATCTTTCAGGAGAACTGACTAAAGCCAACAACCGCATTAAGGCTAGTAATTATTCATTCACTAATTTACCGCAGCCCCATCATGAGGGTACAAATGTATGCTTATTCAGGTCTACCTGGAAGCACCATAAAGGCACCTATTATGAATAAGTAAAATGGCCCCCAGACAGCTCATAAAAGTAACCCATGCACTCCCACTATGCTCTGGGCCACTTACCTTACCCTTTTCTAGCTAACAGTTTCTCCTTCACCTATCATTAAATCCTCACTCAGCTCCATAAAAAAGGCTTTGCAACAGTAGTCCAAATGTAATATATTTAGAATAACAATTCCAGTGCGATTCCAAGACTTACCATTCTCATCTGCTAAGGAGAAAGTTCCAAAGGAATCAAACTCCAACCTTACATCCTCTAAAACAAATCTGATTGACAAAACACAGGTGTTCTGCTGAAGGTGGGCTGCAAAAATATTTTCCCTTTGCAAGCAATCCTATTCGTCCATTAAACTTTTTTGGGAAATTGGAAATACATGATACAATCCATGGGAAATAAATGGTCAGCAAGAAATGGCTTAAGACAGCAGACAGAAGGCAGGCACATGGCTTGTTTGCCGCAGAGACCTTTTCAAACACATTGGAGCCCTACCCCAAATCCAGCAGTTCCTTCTGCTGCCCACAAGAAAGTGACAAGAGTTCTGAGGTGTTTCACATGACTTTAGAGTACCACACTGTTCTACCAAAGAAGTTTAATCCTCAGGGACCAGAATCACTATTTCACAAATGGTTATGCAAAACAGTCATCTAGAATAACACCACAGAAACGCACTTAATGGGAAAAAGAAAACCACTAGAGTTTCAGGTGAAAAGCATCCGTACCTGAGGAAGGGCAGTACTGAGCTGCCTCTGCAGGGAGTCTCTCTCATGCCCAACCTCGTGTAACTTCCCCTGGGTCAAGGCCAGCGTTTCCTGGGTCTCTCTCAGCGTGTCAAGGAGACGGTCCCTCTCTTCCAGCATGGAGACCATCAACTGCTCAAAATGGGAATCTGCATCTGGCTGTGACGGGGAGCCAGACCCATGGCTCCCGCCGCCTCCTGGGGGGCCTTCTGCTTCACTGATGGTGGGCATCACCTCGCACATCATCTGGAAATAAAAGACCCAGACTATAATCATTAAGTGCAAAATAAAGGCTTCCACAAACCTGCAACTTTATAGCTATGTGCAGCCAATAAACGAAAGGCTGACAGCCTCACTGTCCCTTAGATCTGGCGTGCTCTATATAAATTAGTTGGGAAAACAAACACAGGCAAATCCGAAGTGCAGGAACACACCAGGGGAAGACTTCAACACAGCCAGTAATCAATCCAGTGAAGGGATCAAGACCAAAGACGACTTTTGTTTGTAAAGCTGTCCTTTCCAGTTTTTGAAAACAAGTGTGCTTCTGTAACCTTCTTTTTTATTTCTTCTATTTCCCAGTGGGAGAGAGGAAGTCAAAACACATGCCACACAATCATTTTTCAGGAAAACACACAGAAGGCGCATACAGCCAGTAAAGCCGACAAGTATCCATCAGGCATCTTACAGGAATGTGTGCAGTCAGCTCCTGAGAAGGACTGACGGCTCCCCGAATTCTTGGGCTGGATTCGGTGGGCGCTAGTAGGAACTGGATTCGTTACAGGTGGGGAGAGGTGCTTTCCAGTGCCTGCGGTGGTTGGTCAGTCAACTGGCAGCCGAAAAAATAGAACGACTCCACAATGGAAATACGGCAGGTCCACAAAGCCGTGGACAGCGAGGAAGTGAAAGTGGGAGGTGAGATTAGGAGACGCTGTTAAGTGTCTCAAATAAAACCGCGGGGCGAGGGAAGGGGGGCCGGCTGCGGAGACTGCCGGCGGTATTCCGGCCACGACGGGCCCCCGGTTGGGACATGCTTCGGGCCGTGCACCTGACGGCGAGAGGGACCTGCCCGCACCGCACCGCACCCGGCGCTGCGGAGCCCCGGGGCGCCGAGAACCACTGACGTCGGGGCCCAGCCGAGCCGGGCTTCCCGTGGCCACGGGTCCTCGGCCCCGCGCTGCTCCCGGGGGCTGGTCAGCGGGGCTGGCGGCGCGCGGCCCCCAGAGCCCGTCCGTCAGGGGCCCCGCCGGGGGTCCCCCCCCCACCCGGCCCGGGCCCCGGAGCGCACCCTTCCCCGGCGCTGGCAGACGTCGGCCGCGCAGCCGCCGCGGGGAGGGGTCCGGCGCCGGGGACCTCGGCCCCGCTCCGCCCCGAGCCCGTCTCAGCCTCCCGCGCCCTCACCTTGCTCGCCGGCGGGAGCGGCAGGGAGGCTCCGCGGCGGCTCGCGGGCGGCGGCTCGCTCCGGGCGACGAAGGCAGCCCGCGCCCGCGCCGGGCCCGCAGCCCCAGTCACTAACGCCGGCCCGCGGCCGGACACTGGCTGAGCGCAGGACGAGCGGGCCCGGCTGCGCGTCGCCGGCGTCAACGTGCCTGACGTAGGACGCGTCGGCGCAGCGTTAGCGCCGGGCGCCGCGGCGGCCGAGTGCGCAAGCGCCGCCTCCACAGTGGGGCGGGCCGCTCCCCAAGGGCTCCGATTGGTTGGAGGCGACCTGGGCCCCGCCTCTCGGGCCCCGCCTCTTTCCCCACCCACCTGGGGGGGTGGCTGAGACCCCGCCGCCGCCGCCGCCGCTCAGGGCTGCCCGCCGGCCCCCGCCCCAGCCTTCTCCGCCTGCGTCAGGACTGCCTCGAGGTATCCGCTTGCAGCCTCACTGGAGGGCGCGCCCGGGCGCGGGGCACCTGCCCGCAGCTGCCGCAACTCGGGGGCGCCTCCCAGCGCTCCCGGCAGGACTCCAGGCCGCGTTTCCCACCCAGGACCCCGCTGCGGCTGGCGCGGCGTGGAGCCCCCAAGCCCAGGAGCCCCCAGCCGACACCGTTCCCGGCCCCGAGGGCGAGGCGTCTGCGGGGCGCGGGGACGACGCAGCCTCAGCCCCGGGCTGTTCTAGGAGCAGAATCCAGTGGTGGTCATTTTTATCCTTTAGGGTGAAACATATTTGACCTTTACTCAGACTTTAAAGAGACACCTGCTGTGTGCCAAGTCCTGCACCTGCAGGTACAGAGTGATAGAGAGATTAGTAAATTAATAAATTAAAGCAGATGCTTCCCCTTAAGGATTTGACTCCTGGAGCGCGAACTCTTCACAAACCAAAAAAAAATGTCAGGGCACTGGTGCCAGGCGCCCCGGAACTAACAGGTCTAATTAAAGGTTGCCTGGGGGGCAGTGAACCTTTTTAAGGTGGATTCCTTGATTCCCTGTTGTAAGATTACCAAGAACAGGCGCTACCTCTGATTGGCTTTCTTACCTTCCAGTCACACCATCTCTTCCATTCATGGATTTATTCATTCAATGAATGTTTACTGAGTAACTTCACATGCATGTGAATTTGCACACCTGACCCAGGATCTGGAACAGAGGAAAATTTCCATCTGCCCTCAAGTATGCCAGATTAATCCATCCAGCCCATATTTGCACCATGCTCATAAAGTACCTTCTCCTAAGAAATAGGCACAATCCCAAAATCCAGTTCAACGGGGGGGAATGTTCATTTATTTCATGAATGTTTGTAAAGCGCTATAAGCCAGGCATGGCCCAGGTTTTGGGAAGACAGAGCTAAGATAGCACTCCCCAATCCTCATCCCCCACCTGCACCCCTGGTTCACAGCCCAGAGGGGAGAAGAGAAACAGACTATTTGCCTGTCCTATAGACAGCGTGTGACGTGGCACCGTGGGGCCAGAGCAAGGCTTCACAGAGGAGATAACATCTGAGCTGGGTCTTTAAGGATAAGAAGTCTTCTGAGCAGAAACGGGAGATGCCTGTTTGGTATAACTCTGGGGAAAACATCCCTGATTTCACTCCTTTTCATTCATTCATGTCATTCACAGTCAGATTGCAAAATCAGTAAGAGGAAAATCGTCAGCAACCTAAATGACCACAAAAAGAGATGGATGATATCATTGCGCTTCCAAATGACAGAAAGCTTGGTGACATTCATGAAAATATTCATGGTCATATTTTCCATAACTAATGACTGGCAAAATTCTATTTCCTGATTGTGGTGGTAGTTACACAACTATATATGCTTGTCAGAACTCCTAGACTGTACATTAATACGTAAAGAATTCCCTGATTTTTTAAAGCAGGAAAACCTTTCTTAAAAACACATTACAAATATATATAATGTGAGCCCAAATTAAGGGAAAACCATCTGTGTTTAAATGAAGCATGTACTATGTAAAATTTGTTGTATCTGAAAAACTCTAGAATGTTATTTATCAAAGTGATACAATTTTAACAAAGAGTTTTACATGAAATATTTTTGAAAAGTTAAATAATTTAAAGCCTCAAATTTGTAAAAGAAATAGCTATGTCCATATGTGAAAATATCATCACTGTATTGAGTTATCTTTTCACCTTTCTCTGCATATACATATACATATCTATTCCTGGAAAAAGACCTATCACAATGTTGGCTGTGGTGGTCTTTGAGGACTGTGGGTAATTCTCATTTCCTTCTTACTGCTAGCTTGTACTTTCTAGATACTTCATTGTGAATGTGTGTTATTTTTATCATTAGAGAAAACGCCCCACAAATGTCACTTAATTAAAGCTAGGTGAGAACAAACCATGGAAGATTGCTTTCAGAAAGCTCAAGTGACTTCTAGCTGTAGTTACCTATACCACCCAGCTTGACTATTTCCCAGACATATTTATCTGGAAAATATTTTAGAGATTGGATAGCATCCTTATAAGGCTCAATCAGGAAAACAATGAACGTGGAAAAATGTTTTTGCTCCAGTTCTTCTGTTAACAGCTCAATAAAGAAAATTTGGTGCTATGGGAGGGGAGGGGATGGAGACCTTATTACTATGCCCAGGGTTGTGTTTTGGCAAATGTGCCACCAGCTTCAGTTCTCCGATGATGCAGTTAGCTGTCAGCTCAGAGCATGACCCCGGCTGCCCCTCCTCTCTAGACAAAAAGAGGCTCAGAAGGTGGGCTCCTGGGAGATCAGAGTGGCTCAGCCTCTGTCACAGAGCTCTAGGTGTGTCCCAAATCTACAGAATATGCAAAGCAACTAGATGAATTGTGGTGTGACCACACGATCGGGATGGGGGTGAAGGGGCAGGGGTTCAGAGCTGGGGCAGGTGCTGGGAGATGCTGCCCTCTGTTAAGAGGAGGAAGCTGAAGCTCAGAGACAGAGGGTTTGCCCACAGGCACCCAGCTTGGTGCAGAGATGTGGCTCTTGACTGCCGACGCAGTCTCTAGGCTGTTGTCATCAAGAAGTGGTCCAAGGCACAAGAATAAGCATTTTATCGGTGGGTCTCCAGCACTGCCCAAGAAGTCCAATCCCCTGTAGAGGATGTGCAGCCCCTGGGCTTCACTAGCTTGGTGACTTTAGCCACTAGAGTCTTCCCTGTTTGGGTTTACCAGGCACTCCTGCTAAGTGGGGGTTGGTAAACAAGGAGAAAAGAAGAGGAGCTACCACTTCACTTACTCATTTAATTCTCTAAAAAATCCCCAGGTGGCTGTTCTTGTGTCCTTCCCACTGCACAGAATGTTCCAGTTTCCACGGCAGGTCTGTTTCTCATGGTCAACCTGTTACGTTTCGGTCCATGGATGAGCCTGTTGGTTGCTTGCTTGGTATGGGAGAGCATGGATGAGAAATGTCACATTTGCAGAGCGCTTTGCAGAGAAGCCCTTAATAGCCTTCAGTCATCACAGGTGCGTCCTAAGTCCTTTGACGGATGAGAACATGGAGACTCCGGGAGATCAGATTCCCTGTCCAATGCCCCACAGCTTACAATTTAGTAGAAGGGGGGCTTGATCCCAGGACTGGTCCCAAAGCTGGTTTCCCTAATGCTACATCGAGAGGTATCCCCAGGCCCCCAGAGCTGACAACAAAACCCTTTGATTGGTGCTGGGCCACCAAGGTACTGACTTCGGATGCCCGCTGAGCATCTATGACGACTCCTGGCCACCTTGTCTGAAACACACCCCATTATCCCAGCACAATGCCGGGCGCAGGGAGTTACCAGCTCCTAGAGCACCACGAGGCCTCCCACACAGACATGAAAACTTGTCCCCTTCATCCATATAATCGCATTTTAAAAACAAGTCATATTTTCAGTGTAGCACAGAGAAGACAAGCAGTGACTCCATGGCTTCTTACTACACTGATGGACAGTGACTGACTGCAATGGGGTCGGGGGGGACTTGATAATATGGGTGAATGTAATAACCACATTGTTTTTCTTGTAAAACTTTCATAAGAGTGTATATCAATGATACCTTTATAAAAAAGAAGTCATATTTTTTTGCAACTTGCTCCTCTTGACAACTTCATAGTGTCCATCAGAAGGAGCTATCGAATAAAAGTGCACGGCAATTGTAGGGAGAAGGGCCCTGCCAGGTAGTTTGAACGCCCCAAGGGTAGACAAAAGCCCGGCTCCGACCTTTACCTTGACCTCAGGCAAAATACATAAACCATACTGCTTAGTACAGGTAAGCTGACTAAACCTCAATCTCTTCATCTGTCAGATGGGGATAATGATACCCACACTGCTTACCACGCTGGGACGTTGGGAGACTCACAGCTGGTCTGGGAGGGGACTGCCCTGGCACTTGGGCACCTTGCCCAGGCACCGTTTCCCTCTTTGAAAGGCATATTCACACAGTCGTTATGAACATAGACGCGGAGCTGGGTGACCTAGTTGAAATCTTGGCGCTGCTGCTTTTTGCTGTGGCTGTGAGCTCTTAGGCAAGTTGCTTGACCTCTTTGAGCCCATTTCCTCATTCCTAAGGTGAAGATGATAGCTCCTCCTGGTAGGATGGCTGGAGGGTTGAGTGGGCTGGGAAGGGCTGCGTAAGAGACAGGTGCTACCTCCAGCTGAGCCCCTTTTACCTGAGCCGTGCCCAGCCCACTGGAAGAATCGGGAACGCTCCAAGTTGCTGGCATCTCATTCCCCTTTGCCCAGATAGGCGGAGAGAGGGCCTGGGCCCCTGTTCTCATCAGTGCCACATAAGGGACAGTGTGCAGGGTCTTCTGGGGGTCTTCCTCTGATGACAGGAGGGAGCGGTACGGGGAGAAAGCCATCTGGCCTCCACCTTTTCTTACTGTTTGGCTCTGCCCTGAGGATGTGTGGCTGGAAGCCCTGACAGCCATCTGAGGCCACAAAGGGAGACACCGCCCATCGTGTTTCCAAGCAGGAATTCCAACCATTTCTCAGAAAAGTGGCCTTTTCCCTAACCCCAAACAATGAGAAAAATCATTCAAGAAATCAAGAAAAAGTAAAAATATTTACAATTTTCTTTGGAGAATTCAACCCAAGAATCAATATAAAAGGGGTTACTGGCTGAAGGACCCCACTGACAGCACCAAAGGCAGGGGTGCGGAGGCTGGCACACCGTGGGGTTGAAGGATGAAGTTAACATTTTGGGAACTTGCGGACTGACATTCGGGCTCATGGGACAGAACCTGGGAACCGGCCAGTCTTGCTTGTGGCTTTGGCTCTGCCAACCATGAGTCATTCTTGCAAATAAAATAAATATTAATGAGTTTATACACACAGTATACTTCATACAACGCCTAAGAATGGCGTTCTAAGGAAAAGCAAATGCAGTACTTAAATTGGTGATTTTAATGTGTGATTCTGTGGAGTGCTATTACGTTTGCTTAAAGAATCTAAATGCTACTTTGAGTCCCACTTAATAATACCTGCCGGCATTTTTCAGTGTTCGAATATTCACTGTAGGCTACTGTTCTCTGCGAGGCAGGTGAAATAGTTGCATCATTAAAAAAACAATAACCTGCGGATGAACCTTAAGGACATTATGCGAAGTGAAAGAAGCCCAACACAAAAGGCCGAAGTCCATGGACAGGCGGCCCCTAGAGCAGTCAGATTCACGAAGACGGGAAGCAGAATCGTGGGTGCCAAGAGCTAGGGAAGGGGGATGGGAGTTGGTGTTCAGTGGGAACAGAGCTTGGGCTTGGGGAGACGGACGGCGCTGGAGATGGTGGGGGGACGGCCGCCCAACAGTGGGACTGTGCTTCCTGCCGCTGAGCCGGGCGCTTAACAATGGTTAAGATGGAAAACTTAATGTTACATATTTTTTACCACAACAAAAAAGAAAAAGCAACTTGTCCTGTTGCCCGACTCAAAGATGCTCTGGACACACTCTTAAAAATCTGACCAACATCAATGCCAAGTGAGACATTTTTCTACAACTGAAGTGTTTATGATGAATCCAAGAATCAGGATTCTCAGACGGGGCAATTCATCTTTTAAGTAGTAGGTACTTGTGGAGTTATCCTGAAATGTTCAAAACGATTTTTACTTGGCATTTATCTTTTGTTAATCCCTTCTTTTAATGTTTCCTATTATCAAATGTCTACATCAGATAAAGGTCATTTTCACATGTTCTTAAAATGTATACTATTGTCAAACTATGTTGGTTTATCACAAGAAACCAGGCATTTATGATTTTTTTTTTTTTTTTACAGAAAACCTCTGAACCTGTTTATTATGGTCACTCATTATTTAAAAGTGTGCAAATGCAGCTTTTGAAAAAGAATACTTAGGGTTTTGGGAATTCCAGCTTCTCGTTCCCAAGTCTTAAAGATTAGTTTCTGTTGGGAATTTGGAAACCATGATTGCTGACATATCGAGGACAGAAGATCACACTGAGAGGCTGTGCCAGCCAGCCCCCACCCACGCAGGCCTTGTGAAGCGGGATCAGTGAACGAGGGTGTCCTCTGGGCGTCAGCAGAACGGTCTGATGCACTCCAGCACAGGCAGGCAACCAGGACAGCCTTTTCCCTTCCTTCTGACACGTCCTTAAAGTCATTGTGACTTTTGTAGATGACAGCACAGCTGTTAGATGTTGAAATTTTTATACATTTCATTCATTTATTCAACAGACATTATAATGTTGAGCCATTTTGTGCCAGGCACCCAAAAATATATCAATAAATCAAGATGTCAGAACTCTATCTAAGCAGAAAAACAATGGATAAGCCAACGTCACAGTTGGTCTGGGAAGAGTATGTGTAGGGGCCGGTGGTGACTCGGAGATGGACTCACATCAATTAGAGCCCATAAGTAGGGAAGTACAGTTGATGTTGCCCAGTGGCTGGAGCTCCTCTCCGCCCTTCTGCTCCTCCAGTTACAAGGGGAAGGAATGAGCTCTGGGGAAAGGCCAGGGAGGGGCAAACAGGTGCGAACTCGGGTCGATTAACGGACGAATCCATTTGCCAAGCTAAGAACTCTTACATGCACTTAGGATCTTTGTTTTGGAAGGTCTGTTGCCAATCGTCAATGCTAACGCCAAGTTAATTTAGACAGAGGCTTAGCATTTCCTGTAAAAAATTTGTTAAACCTGAAAAACTTCTTGCTCAAGATTGGCCGGCATGTGTATCATTTGCCAGGGCTGCTTGTAGCAAAGTCCCACAGCCTGGACGACTTGAACGTTCATTGCCTCCCAGTCCTGGGGCTGGAAGTCCAAGGTCCGGGTGTGGGCAGGGCTGGCTCCTCCTGAACCTCTCTCCTGGGTGTGTAGATGACCGTCTCATCCCCGTGTCCTCACATGATCATCTGTCTGTGCATGTCTGTGTCCTGATCTCTTTTGTAGATCACAGACCTATGGGATTAGGGCCACCCTATGACCTCATTTACCTTAATCACCTCTTTACAGACCCATTGCCAAACACCGTCACATTCTGGAGCACTGGAGCTTAGGGCCCCTGCACAGGGATCTGCCGGACACAGTGCGGCCCCCGTGTGCCTCGGCAGCATCCCTGGTCAGCAGTGGCGACCTTCCCCCACCCGCACTGTTAACTTCCTGTTCACCTGGTTTCCATTTCAAGGTACGACAGTGGGCCCTCTGGGCTGGAATGGCCGCGGTGGGACTCGAGAGCTGCAGAACACAGCTCACGCCATGGAGAGACTTGTTTTAAAAATGAATCTGAAAACACTCAAGCTGGGGGCAGATTCTTAAATCCTCACTTTTAAATGATATCTTTCACCATCAAGCCTAAAGAGTGTTGAGTCGCTTCTTTGTACCGCACTGGTGGAGTTGTGAGTTAATGGCAATTTGCGTCGTTGGCAGGAGACGTCTTTTCTTGGGCTGTTGTCTTTCTCTAATCGCCGCTCATACTGCGTTTAGGGAGGAACCTGCGATTTTCTCGTGCTGTACAGATTTTCACTCATCCGCTGCTTATTACCGGCCACTTCTTCATGCAGCACGGGTCAGACCCAGGGCGAAAAAAATGTCCCCACATCTGAAAGCCAGCTTACTTCCCAGGAATGAGCCTCGACAGCCTGCTCCAGCCCCACACATGGGTGCCTTCAGCCCGCCTGCCAGGCCCTGGACTCCACTGCCAGGGACCCGCTTGCGCCACACCTTCTCCTGGCCCCCTGGACGATGAATTGAGGGCTAATGGCTTGGCCAGGACGGATGGAGAACATTGTCACTGTCCCCTCCGGCCCACCCAGCGTTCGCAGAAGCCACGAGCGCTTATTCAGAACGAAGAAAGGGAAATGAGACCTGTTCCTTGGGCAGTGGGGATGGGTTTGTTTGTTTGATTTTCACTAGGATTGCAGTATTTAGCTCTGAGGATTGCTTCCCCTGGGCCTCACGAGGCGGCACCAGCGACCGTCGGTCCGGATGAAGCCGAGAGGGCGGCAGCAGCGAGCAGCAGCGGCTGTAGAACAGAGCTTCTGGCCTCCCAGCGAAGCGAGCGCCCGGGGCAGGTCGGCCACCTGGCCCACAGCAATCCGGAGCGGCTGCAGCTGGAGCCTGAAGCCGGCCCAGCGGGGCCGCCGCAGCGGGTTTCCAGGAACTGATTCCCAGGGGAAGCCGGGCAAGGCCCGCAGCCCAGGTTCCGGGAAGGGCAGGCTGGGGACTCCCCGCCTCTGAGCAAGGGCACAGCTTTGCTTCAGAGCCTTTGCGTGGAATTCAAAGGCTCGCTGGTTTGCGCTTTTTACCTCAGGCAGAGTGGGAACGTGTGGGATCTCTTCAGGGAGTGTGTCCAGGTGCACAGCTAATGAAGGGCCCTTACCAAGTCTGAGAGCAGTGAGGACTACGGCAGGTGTGTGGCCGGCCCGGGAAAGCGTCCTCCCCCTCGGCTGTGGACAGGGCAGGGGCAGCAGCCTGTCCCTCTGCCTGTCTGGGTCTCCAGCACAGAGCAAGCACTCAGTCTTCGTGTGGGGTGGCTGCTGCCCACAGGAGCCTCCGGGCTGCCCAGGGCAGGTGGCAAGGCTAGCAACAGTGATGGCAGTGTGCCTGACGCTCGTGGCTGCTGACGGCCCGGCAGAACCCCGAGAGTGACCCCTTCCTCCTGGGCTGGCTGGGCAGCGCTCTGCCTCAGCCCACCCTGCCGTCTCCTCTGGACCAGGCCGAGGAAGCTCCAGATCGCCCACCTTGCACCGCATTCATCTGGTCCCCCAAGGAAGGAAGGAATAGGATCCTGGGGAGGAGATTAGCCCTAAACAAGTAATTACCCCATCATTTCTTTAATTATAAGGTGAGACATGCCCCAAAGGCCAGAACAGAAAGTAGGGAGAGTTGACAGTGTGGCAAACCTTGCTGGGTGCCCCCAGCTAGTCTGATGGGTGAGGGGTGGCCTGAGAGGGGAGGGCAGCAATCTGGAAGAGTGGGTGCTGGGCACGGCGGGTGTAGGTGGGAGAACTGCGTGCCCCTCTCCATGCGCAGCCACATCTTAAACGTGCCCAGGCTCCTGAGGAGCCTCCCCGCAGCCTGGACCAGGTCCCTTCCTCCGTCCCGCTGAGAAGCTGGGGTGAGGGAGGCGTAAGATGTGGCCCCTGCCCCAGAGGAGAGGTAATGCTGGGGACATCGTCACTCTACAGGGGACCCTAGACTTTTTGGTCAAGCACCCCATGACTAAATTTGGAGCACTCTCCTCTAGGTAGTGGGTGAATAGGGGCCCCTTAAAGATATGTCCGTGGTACCTCAATCTTACTCAGAACAAGGGTCTTCAGATGCAGTGAAGTGAAGGATGTCAGGATGAGACCCTCCTGGGTTGAGGGTGGGCCCTACATAGAACGATGGTCCCCTTTATAAAGAGGAGAGAACACAGATACACAGGGCAGGAGGCATGCAGAGAAGGTGGCAGAGGCTGCGGGGGTGCGGCCATGAGTCCAGGAGCACCTAGGGTGGGTGGCCCCAAGAGGCTGGGAGAGGCGCCCCGGACAGTTCTCCCCCACAGGCTCCAGGAGGAACTGGCCCTGCCGTCCCCTTGATTTAGGGCTTCTGGGCTCACAGAGATGTAAGAGAATACGGTTCCGTGGCAGTGTGTTACAGGAAACGAATACACTCAAGTATTTGTAGATTTATGTATTTGTATATTAAACAGAAATACTCCATGTTAATTTCCTTTGTACCATAAAGCCACGAAACAGCTGGCATAAAGCTGGAGGTGCAGGAAGAGGGGAAGGCAAACGCCGCCTGTGGGGTGTCTGGTCCCGGCACATTTTCTTTCCTAAGCAGACAGCTGGACGTGGGTATCCGTGATATCTGTTCTCGCCTCTGCTCTGCATGGATGCACTAGCTCACCCTAAAGGGGGTTTGGAAAGACACAGCACCTGGAGTCAGGTATCGAGTTCGCTTTCCGCACATCCTCTGGCCTCAGGTAGGTCCCCAAAGCCCTCTGGGCCTCGGTTTCCCCTCTGGTGATGTGTGGGAAAGGGATGGTGCCACCTTACACCAGGAGGTGGGGAGAGGAGAGTGCCTGGCAAGGTGGGCATCCTTACTGCCCCCTCCCAGGAGCCAGAGTGGGACTCCAGCAGGGAGGGCAGCAGCCAGCCGCCTGCTGGTCTCCACGGCTGGTCAGGTCTCTCCCAGAAGGAGAGGAAAAGGACAGCCCTTTTTGTTGTATGACTTGACACCTGTTTACAACGTATCTTATACCTCTGTGTAAACACCTTACACCCAGACAGAGGCCGGCCACACTGCTTTTGCTTAAAGGCTAGAACGCTCATTGCACCACTGTCTCCGTCCCTGTGGGTGGCTGAAAAACAGGTTCTCTCTGCCCAGACCCATTTCTCACCAGGGCCCAGGAGTTCTGGGAACCGGGAGGCGAGCTGTTCTTGCCGCACTCGCACAGGCGCTTTCCTCCTCCTGTGCCTTCTGTGAACTTTCCAAATATTGGCCAGCGTCTGCAGGACAGCAACAGCGGCAGGGGCGGGGAGGCTGTGGGAGCGCCGTGAACCCCTGTGCCCTGCCCCCTGGCCTCAGCCCCGGCCCGACAGGCCACCCAGCATCGGGAAAGCCTGCCCGCTGCAGTGCTGGCTGACTCATATTCTTCCCTGGCTTCTGACCCACTCGGAGTAAAACGCACAGCTCGCCCGGCTCCCCTCATGCTGGCTTTCTCTGTGGCCCGCAAACCTACCACACTGGCTCCTGCCCCTGGGCCTTTGCACTGGTTGCTCCTTCTTGCCCAGAATACTCTGACCTGGCCCTGCACATGACGGTGTGTCCCGGTCACTGCGTTTCCAGGCCACAGGGTCACCTCTTCCACGAGGTCACCCTGCCCAGTGGCCCTTTTCTCGCCTCTGCTGCTCCGTCTTGCTGGGAGCTCTCTGCACGGCCCCCCGGCCGGCCCTTGTCCCCGTGGAAAGGGAGGGGCCGGGAGTCTCAGGCAGCAAGGCCGTGAGTTTGTTCCTGGGAAGAGGAGGAGACAGAAGGAGCCAGGCCAGTTCCTGCTCCAGCTACTGTAAACCTCTGGTGTGACGCCAGGGGCCGAGGATGCCAGGTGGGCGAGAAGGCATGGCCACGGATTCTGAGGAACCCAGATTCCATCAGCAGAGACAGCATTCAGGGAGATGCTGGGGGGCTTGGTGCTCTGAGGAAGGTGCCTCCTCAGGCCCAGGGGAAGCAGGGTGGTCTTCCAGAAAGAAACCACTCAGAAGGCGGACAGAAGGGGTAAGAACTGTGTGAGGGGAATGGGGCTGAAGGTCCAGCAGAGGGACAGGCCAGCACGAAGTCCACTAAGGCTGCAGCATCTCCACGGCCCTTCAACCCCTCTTCCCAAGCGTCTGGGGGCCCAGATCGGCTCTGCCTGAGGAAGGGGGAAGCGAGGAGTTGCCCCTACCAGCCCTGTCTCTGGGGCGCCCTGAGGACGGTGGAGGGGAGTCCCGGCCGGCTGGCTCCCTCCTCCCCCTTTCTCACAGTGTGCGGCGGGCCCTGGCAGCCCACAGGTGCCTGCCAGGCTCTGGGGTGTGGGAGGCGGCACAGACGCTGCGGGCCCCCACCCACCGGCCAGGCAGCAACTTGCCTGGGGATAATAAGGGTGGCTGCTCTGAGAAAGACAGTGAAGACCTCTAATAAAACTGAGAAAACCAAACCCAACCGGAAAACCTCACCGCTGCGGTGCGGGCGAGCCAGGAAAAGCAGGAGTGCTTTCCCCTCGGTCCTGGGAAGCTTCCGGCTGAATGAAGCCGGTCTCAGGCAGAAGGCAGAGGAAGGAGGGAAGCAGGCTGCCCGGCAGGGCCACAGGCCAGGTCTGGGGGGACGTGGGAATGGCCACAGCAACACTGAGTTCTGGAAGCACCTGGCTTCAGGTCTTTCCCCCTGCCTTCCCGACCCCAGTGCCCGGGCCCTTCTGTGCCCTTGGTAGGCCACTTTACTGCATTGTGCCTCAGTTTCCCCACCTGCAGTGGGGGAGTACCACCAGGGCTCCAGACCCTGCTGCTCCCCAAGATCGCGCAGGAACGCGCAAGGCCGCACAAGGGGAGTGTGCAGCGCAGACCAGCTGTAGGAAGGGTCAGGAGCTGCCAGCAGAAGCGGTGCCTCCCTGCCCTTTCTGGGCACTGGGTGGTGCCCGGCTGCGGAGGGGGGCCGGAGGCTGCAGATCCTCACAGAGGCTGTGCAGCCCGCAGGCCCAGCCTGGAGTTTCAGGGCCCTGCTACTGTGACTAAGCATCTGAGGGAGGCCCTGGGACCTGGGCTCTGGCCACTGAAAGCAGAGACGACAGAGCCGCGTGAAAGCAGCACTGGGGACGTGGCTGGGACGTGGCTCGGCCGTGTCCCCTGCGCGGTGGGCCCTGCCCTGACGGCCCTCTCCCGGAGGTACGAGGGCCACTGTTGCCACTGCGGCCAGTGTTCCTCGCTCTTCCCACAGGCGAGGAGGGGGCAACGGGGGAGGAGTGGGCTTCCCTCACCAGCTCCCTACGTGGCCCATCGTAGGGCTGGAGTGTGAGGTGCTCAGTACAGGGAAGAACGGGGAGGGGTGCCCCTTTTCAAGCCAGGGATGCTGGACCGATGAGATGCCATGAGGCCGGCCACCTGCTGGCCTGTCATGCACCCTGTCAAAGTCCATTACATGCCGGGCACTGTCCTGGGAGCGGGCAGTGTCACGAGCAAAATCAGGAGTGGGGTCCTGACCTCGGGGTTTCTGGTCCTGTGGGAAGAACTGACATCAGCAAAGCTAACACGGAAAATGAGCTCTTCCCTCCACTTGCTCAAAGAAAGTCTCCAAGGGCAAAGTTAAAAACACAATCCTGTCAGGCTGGGATTACACGAGCAGCCCCGAAACCGTGTCCTCATGGACTCTGGGGCACCCGGCTCAGTGCCCGTCATGGTAGGTGGTACCCCAGCACAGCCCCTGCTGACTCCATGCCCCTCTCTCTGCCGCTGTGCCCAAAGCCCTGGGTCCTCCGGGGCTCCTGGCCTCTGGTGACCCCGCAAACACCAGGAACCCTGAGGACTCCACCCTCAGCCCCCTCCCCCCCTCTAGCTTCACTCCCTGAGCACCATCAGCCTCACCTGAGGTTTCAACTTCCATCTAGATGCTCATGGCCCCTCTACTGGGTTGAAGCAGTCCCCCCAAATTCATGTTCCTGTGGAACCTCAGAGAGTGAGCTTCACTGGAAATCGGGTTTTTGCAGATGTAATTAGTTAAGACGAGGTCACAGTGAAAAAGGGTGGGCCCAAACTCCAGTGACTGGTGTCCTTAAGAGAGGACCGCGTGGGGACACATAGGGAAGGGCCATGTGCCAGGGCAGCGGGGGCCGGGGGGACGCGCTGTGAGCCGCAGAGTGCCAGGACGGTGGGAACCAGCAGGCGGTGGGCCCCCCGCGGACCCCTGGACTCAGGACTTCTGGCCTCCAGGACCGCGGGAGCACACACTTCTGTAGCTCGAAGGCACCCCGTTCGGGGGCATTTGTCACAGCAGCGCCAGGACACAAATACAGCCCCCAGTCTGTATGGCGCCACCCTTGGCTTCCTGAACTGCACCCGCAATCCCACTGGCCTGCCGGACAACGCCTCTGCCTCGAGATCGGATCCCACTCCGGACCTCCTCCTCCGGGGGCTGCCCCGCCCAGCGCCAGCAGTCACCCCGACTCCCCTGTGCCCTCCCCTCACCCAGTGACCTCACCCGGCCCTGTGCCTTCCGCCTCCCGAACCTTCTCAGACCAGAGGCGCAGCCCACAGTGGCGTGGGAAACGTGATGGGCCCCCAGCTTTCAAAACAAACCGAATCCAAGTACAGAGGACACCCCTGGGGGGAATGTAATGGGGGAAATCCGGACACAGGCTGGACAGGGGACGCCACTGCTGTTGAGGTTCCGGGGCGAGGCTGGTCTTGCCGCTGAGGAGGGGAATGTCCTTATTCCAGGAGAGGCAGCAGGGGGCTCAGGGACGGGGCCTGAGCTTGTTTGCAACTTCCCTTCAGACGGTGTGGAAAAGGGAAGCCACTGGCCCTGCTCTCTGCCTGTTGCGGCGAGGCGAAGGGGCCGCCGTGTGAGTGACCGCTGAACCTAGGCGGGACCACCGGGTCCCACCACCCGCCCCCCGGCTTTCCGGCTTGCTCTCAGCCCTTCCTCCCGGCCCCGCTGCCGTGCCCCCCTCGGGCCCCGCGCCCTCTCCTGCGGGGCCGGCTCTGCTCTGTCGCCGTCGCTGCTCACCCCGCCGCTTCCACTCCGACTGCTGTCCACACTGCAGCCACGCTTCTCTGCCCCAAACCAGAACCTCACTGCGCCCCACCACTGGAAGGCCTCCAAGCCTGCTCTTGGAACAAAGTTCAGATTCTAAGTGGACTCCGAGGTCCTCTGTCACCCTCCAGGCCCACACTGCTCTCGACGTCAAGGTCAGCGCTCCAGCCCCACGCTCTCCTACGCCTTACCCTTCACCCAGCGTCCTCCCCCTACCTGCTCCCCCTTCAGCTTTCAACTCAGATGCCCCCTCTCTGTGAGTCCTGCCTGCACTTCATGCCCCACGGGGCACCTTCGCTCGGCGCAGGCTGGAGCACAGCCCCTGGGCTGGGCTGTGAAGGTCTTCTGAGGGCACTGCCCCAGCCCTCCGTGTCCGGGCTGGGCGGTGTCTCCTGCTCTGCCTGGGGCTGCTCGGCCCCTGCTTCCCGTGCTGCTCTCGTAGCCCTGCCGTCCCACCATCCATCCTGCGCTGTGCGGACCCCCTGGCCTGAGGGGCAGAGACTGCCCAGTGGGGCTGTGGGGTGGTCAGCAGAGGCAAGACCTTGATGCCTGTGCCCTGTGGACAGGAAGAGAGGCCAGGGGGAGACACCGAGAGACTAGGAGTCGTTGCCTGGAGGGCACTGCCCCGGCCCCGTGGAAGCGCCCCTGGCTGCTGAGATAGGTGTGTGTATTCTCTGCCTGTGGTGGGGGGGGGGCGGCGCAGGAGCAGGGCCCCCTGATGCAGCAGCTGCCATCTCGGGCGCCCCTGAAGGACCTGGGCAGGAGCCACCCCTTGATGCCTTTTGTGCTTTGTCCCCTTTGTGCCCAGGCTTCACAAATAAAATCATGTGTGGCAGAAAAAAACCTGTTCTGGCACCTGACAGTCCTCTCAACGCAGGAAGGGAGGGGCTGCCCTCCTGGCTGAGGGCCTAGCATGTTGTGGGTGCAGAACAGACTGATGAGTCTGTGAATGTTAGGGGCCAGTTGGCTGGAGGGTGGGTGGGTGGATGGGTGGACGGATAAAATAGTACAAAGGTGTCTTCAGACTCCAGGGGAGGTGGGACTCAGGTTTGACTGAAGGAGGCTTCTAAGAGTCTCGGAGAGAGCAGTCTTTTGGTGACAGCTACGATTTAATTAGGGCTCCTGTTTGCTGGGCATCCTTCCTGGGACTCTACACGTTACCTCCCTTCATCCTCATAGCAGTCCTTGGAGTGAGATATCTGCCCCTTTCCTAAGTCTCATTTCATTGGTAATCATTCTTTGAATAAAAATTTTAAATAAGTTAACATCTGCATTTAAATAAGTTAACGTTTGCATTTGATATCCTCTGTTCTGCAAAGGGCCCCACTTTGTCAATAAGGCAGCTAAGGTTTCCTCCAAGATGTATGTCACTAATGAAAGGGATGCAGGTGAGGTGACCACTCCTGACGGCAGTCTCTGGGAAACCACATTATTGGGTTAGGAAGCATTTGCAGGGACACATGAGACCACATGGCTTAGTTGCACTGGCAAACGAAGTGATGACCCTGCAGACTGCAGCGTGCAATCACCTGGGGAAGTACCTGGCCTTCCAGGCGCTTTTTAAAGAGGAAAACCCTTTTCTTTTTCCTGCCACAGTTTGGGGCTGATGGGCAGCCAGGGGGCATGGAGAATGGGGGTCACGGGGTGGCTCTCTCTGGTCAGGAGTAGGTGGTGGGGCAGGGCAGGGGGTGTGGATGAGTGTCCCTGGCTGCTTTGACAAATAACCAAACTGAGGTGCTCAAAGCAACAGAGAGGTATTTTCCCACAGTTCTGGGGCCCAGAAGCCCTGAAATTAGTGTCCAGCAGGGCCGGTTCCTTCTGAAGGCTCTTGAGGAAAGCCTGTTTCCTCTCTCCTAGTTTCCAGTGATGGCTGCCGATCCTGGGATTCCTGGGCCGGTAGACACGCCACTCCAATCTGCCTCTGTCGTCACGCGACAGTTTCCCTTGTGTGTCATTCTGTCCAAATTTCCTCTTCTTAAAAGGACAGCAGTCCTTGGCTCTGGGGCCCACCCTACTCCAGGGTGACCTCACCCTAACTTGATCACATCTGCAAAGACCCCGTTCCCGAATAAGGTCCCCGTTGGAGGCCACAGGGGCGCTTGCTTTTTTGTGGAGCACTATTCCACCCAGTAGACGGGAGTCACGGAAGGGACTCCAGGTAGGGTCCGCTGCCTCTGGCCTTTCACACTCTCTGTCATCAGGGATTAAGAACTGGCCAGGTGGACACCAGAAATGCTGGCCCTAGGAGGGGCGTATCTATAGGGAGGCTGCCTCGCCAATGAGGATGGAGATTGCACTTGGGATGGGGGTGGCCGCCCTGTGCTCACCCAGCTTACGGGAGCGCCTGTTCTGGGTGCCTGGCTCCCAGGGCGTGTCCTTGCCGCTCACCTGCCCGGGCCTACGTGACCCATCACGCACTCCGCCTGGTGGGTGGCCGCCCCAAAGGAATCGACAGGTCTTTGGTTTTTCCCGCTGTCTCCGTAGAGTCTCTTCTTGTGGGTTATAAAAAGGGTGCCAGCCAACCAGGGAAGGGTAGAAGCAGAAGGGACAGATACCAAGAGCCAGCTGGCAGACGATTCAGCTGTCATGCTGGGAGGAAGGCCAAGCCAGGGACATGGAGCCAGACCCTCTGGCCCAGCGCCTCCGGAGTCCCAACCTCCATGAACCCAGGACGCAGGAGCATGGTAGGTATTTTAAGCCACTAAGTTTTGGGGGTGGTTTGTTATGCAGAGATGGATAATGGGATCATCAGCCCATTTCTTAGGCAGGGAATGCAGGAATGCAGGCATTATCCTAAAGCATGGTGCTTTCAGCCCACGGGGTGGGGCGTGTACAGCCAGATGGTTTTAGGTGGCAGTGAGGTAAGGGACCTGGCACAAGATAGCATTGAGTCACATGGTGAGAAAGTCCTTCCCTTTTCAATTATCAGTTGGTCCTGAACAAACTGAGATTCAGTATTGGGCAAATGATGACTAATTTCTCTTTTAACAAAGAGAGCAGCCCTTTGGTTCGAAGCCTTGAGGGGCGGCTGACTTAACGATAGTTTCACAATATTATTTTTTCACTGCGTTTTTACAGTCACCTTCTGCTTACTCCATGATACTGGGTTTCGGTGGGTATCAGGTTTGCGGCAAGCAGCAGCAACCCCCACATCACAGTGCTTCAGGGAGAGCAGCTGGGTCCTTACACCCAAGTGCGGCCTGGAGGTTAGCCTTCCAGAGCCGGCAGGGAGGGTCCACGACCATCAGGAACTCAGGTTCCTGTCTTCTCGCTTCACGCCTCCACGGTCCAGCACAGCTGTCAGTGCTCCAGCTCTCCTGCATGCATTCCAGCCAGAAGGAAGGAAGAGGGGGATGCTGAAGGGCGTATCCCCGCCCTTTATGGATATACCTGTAGGAAGTTCCACCTGACCTTCCTGGTCACATGCAGGACTTCGGTTGAATGACCACACCTTGCTGCAAGGTGGGTTGGAAAATACAGCCTGGATTCTGGGCAGCTGTCCACTTATCTAAAAGTCAGGGAGCTCACGTAAAGCTTCATGCTTCACACCCTTCTTAGTGTGAAAAGGTGCTGGGGACACGAGCCGCGTCTGGTACAGACAGATGGCTTACTTTGTGACAGAGACATCAAGTTTCCTTTTTTCCTAAAATTAAGTGGGGAAAGAGTCATTGTAAAGGAAAGTCAATAAAAGGACAGGTGGCCCATGGCTAAGGCACAAATTGCCAAGCTGGCCCTGGATGCCCTGAGATTTGGGAAACATGCTGTGAATACAGAAAAATAAATGAGGTGTCAACCTGAGGCCCAGGGGGTGGGGAGTCGGGTTTCACGTTCAGAATGAGATCCCAGGTGTATCTGGGGTGAGGCGCTGGCCCTGTCCACACCGTCCCCTTGTGTCCTCACTGTCACTGTTCTGTCCGCATTGTACAGTGCGAGGAGGCTGTTCCATGGCCTCAGCTTGTAAAGAGCAGAACAGGTCCATGCTGAGCTGGCCGCCTCTCCCACCTCTGTCTGCTGCATGCGGGCCGGTCCGATGTCCAGGGCGATGCTGGCAGGTGAAGGGTGCTGGTGCAGAGAACAGGAGGGCGCAGCTCCTGGTGGGGAGGGTTCAATTCTCCAAAATAAAAGGGTGCAGAAACCTGAAGAGTGGCTCTCCGTGCTCCACCCTGACTTCTCCGGGCAGAAACCCAGCAGACGGGTGTATTCCCGGCGCTGGCCAGTGCTTGCAGCGAGTATTTCTGGAGCACACACAAGCCTTATTTCAGCTTTTGGGGTTGCTCGTGTGCTGGGCAGAGCCACCTGGCCACTCACATCCCCCCCAGTGACCACCCCGGGTCTGTGGGGCAGCCTTCCCCAGGGGAGGCCCTGGACAGGATATGCGCTGGGAGGGGCCTGCCCCTGCCCTGGGCTGGGCCACTTTTGGACCTGCTGTGCCTGTCTGGGAACTAGAAAGTTCTGCAGGGTGTGAGCTCTCTTGACTGCCAGAGTGAACACGACCTCACTCTTCCACATCCCCTGGGAGAACCCCAACTCACCTGCACCTCCATTTCCTTACCTGTCACAGGGGGAAAACAACATCCCTCAGCTACAGGCCCAGTCCTGAGAGGCTGCCGTGAGAGGCAAGCCCTCGAAGCAGTTTGAACATGGCCAACGCTGCTCTGCAGCCTCACGGGAGGCGTGAGTCCTGCAGGCGGTACTCTGCGTTCCCTCGAGACGGCCTTGGCCCTCTAGCTCTTCCTTCGTTTTCTCATTTTCCGATGATCAAATAGATTTCCTGGGTCTCTAATAAGGTGAACCACACATGTAAGCATGGCCTTGCCCTGCTGAAAATATGCTGCCGGCTCCTTTTTGTCTAGAAGATAAAATCCAGGCCTTTCCTTTCCCCGCAGGCTGCACATACCCTCCTGAACCCAGTCTGGAGCCGGCCCCACTGACCTGCTGCTGCCTCCCAAACAGGCCCCCGTTTCCCGGCCTTTGCGTTTGCTTCTCCCTGCGCCCGAACTGCTCACCATCCGGGTGACTCCTGCTCATCCTACAAAACCCAGCTCAAAAGGCCCCTTCTCTGCAAGTTAGGTGTCCTGGAAACCGCATGGGTCTGGAGCAAGGAGGCCCCGGTTCCAGTCCCAGCTCCACCTTGTAACTTGGCAAATGACTTGTCTCATGGCAGCCCAAGGGGAAGATGGAAGCACCCCAACTTCACGCACAGGAGATGCAGGGTGGGGGAGTTAATACCAGTAAGCTCTGAGTGCTCATAGGCAAAGGTGGGACCCCTCATCAGTGGGGCCACGCCCTTGTGTGGGTCCCAGCACTGGAGCCCCCCCCAGCCTTAGGGACTCGTGGCCCAGCTGAGAAGACACAGTGGGTGTCAGAGGCAGCCCAACGTCACCTCCTGAGGAGGCCGGGAGCCGAGTCCAGACAGGGAGATGGTGAATCACGCCCTGTTTGTTTTACGAACTGGATGACAGAGCCTGCAGGTTACGTAAAAACCAAACAAAACCCCCAACCCCCGGTTCAGCACTTAGGAAGAGGGCCAGTTTGAACTCCAGGGCTCAGCACCCCCTTCCCCTCCAGGTGACCCGCCCCAGGGGACACGGCGTCCCTGTCCTTGTCCCTGGGGGTTTGCAGGGGTTGGGGAGACTCCGGAGGAGCCAGAACCACCCCTGGGGCCCTGCTGTCCCCTCCCCTCCGCTCACGGTTCCGTGGGGACTAGGAGGTTAGAGCTGAGGGCAGTCAGTGGTAGTTCCAGCTGGTGATTAAATAGGCATTCTGCCTTGGGGCAGTGGTGCGCAATTCCTGGGCTCACCCCAGGCCTGAATCAGACTCTGGGGCAGGGCCTGGGTTCCTGCACTTGGTACATATTCCCAGGGGACCCGGGTGGGCGGCAGGCACAGGGTTTGCCTTCTGTGCTGTCACCTCCGTGGGCCCCTGCTTCTTGGTGTCCTTGCAGGCCCGGCGTCCTCTCCTTCCAGGGCCTGACCCCTGCTCACCTGTCCCCGGCCAGCCGGCTCCTCCCTCACTGGACACCCTCTGGGACCTCCAAGGCACCTCCCCATCTCATGCCCCATTCGATGCCAGGCCCTGGGAGCCTGGAGCCCACCCCCTGCTCTTGCCTCCATCACACACCATCCGGGCTGCTCCCTCCCCCACTCTAGTCACCCCTGAATGGGCTCCCTGTTCCCACCTCCAGCCCCTCCAGCCCAGGCAGACGGAGCAGCACCTGAGAACTCAAGTCTGATTACCCGGCCCTGCCCCCAGCCCAGACCTCTGCGGGGCCTTCCCCTCGAGGACAGAGATCAAACTGTGGCAGGTTCTAGCTGCGCAACAAAAATGGAAAACAGAAGGCAACGAAGCTTGGAGCGGTTTACCCAGCAAAGTTGTTCAAGGACAGTAGATGCGTGCAGTCTAGGGGGACAAGCACCCTAGGGGCACCTTCTGTTTACCTGAAACTTCATTCCCTTCACCTATCAACATCTCAGAAGGGGTCATCTGTCTTTTAAATTCATTTATATGGCAGCCCCCTTTATCTTTGGGAGACATACTCCAAAACCGCAGCAGGTGCCCCAAATCATGGATAGTACTGAACCCCATTCACACTGTATTTTTTCCTACACATACATCCTTATGATGAAGTTTCATTTATAAATTAGGCACAGGAAGAGATAAACAATAATCACAAAACAGTAATTGTTAACAGTGTACTGTAACAAAAGCTCCGTGCATGTGGTTTCTCCCTCTCAAAGAATCACTGTGCTGCACGCACCCTTCTCGCAATGACAGGATGACAAACACCCGCGTGATGAGACCAGACAGGTGCGGGTGGCAGCACCGGATGCAGCACGAGGCGGCCACTCACCTGGCGCGGTCAGGAGGGGCCTCTGCTTTCCCGCCGCGGCCGACCGCAGGTAACAGACAGGAAAGCAAGACCTCAGATGAGGCGGGACTGCGATGACAAGCAGGCATTTTTAGTTCCCTGAGGAGTTGAATCCATCAGTCTCTTTTTTATGGACCCGTCCTTCCTCTTCAAGACGATAAAGAAAATCTCCAAGGTCTGCTTCGCTTTTTTTCATTCAACCCTTGCACGCTGTCTTGCCAATGGGTTTCAGCCCCTGGCAAGTTCAGTATGGAGTCAGTGTGACCAAAGAAAATGGCAGTAGAACGTTCTTGGGGTGAAAGGATTACACCCAACTTTATTTCCAGGTGGGAATCCCGTTCACTCAGAGCGAGTCTGCAGGCAGCAGGCTGGTCTCTGCCTCTGGGCCCCTCTGTCCGCACAGCCGTCCTCTGGGCCTCTGTCCTCGGTGCTGCCACCACTCCAGCCTCTGCTCTGCTCTCCTGCAGCCTTGCAGCCCTGCCACCGTGTCATGCCCAGGGCACTGGGCGGAGCTCTTTTTATAGAGTCCACAGCCATGTATTGCCCACAGGTGTGCAGTGAGCTAGTCAACCAGGGCCAGGTGAGAATCCTGGCCACAGGAACTCTCACTTTATCCACACATGCGTTTGGGACTTACTTTGGTAGGAGTGAGGAAAGGAAGCAAGCCTCTCTCCCCATTCTTCCAACTCCATTTACTGGAGGTTTTCTCACTATATTGAAACCCCACCTTTATCATATTCTAAAGTCCTTTATGACCACTATGCTGCCTTTCTCGGCAAGTGTCAGATAACCCAATCAAGCTGGCTTTAAAAAAAAACGTTAGCTTACATGACGGGAGGGGGCCCAGAAGCAGAGCAAATTGGCTCAGCAGCTGGGTGACACTCGTGTCGTGGCTCCACCGTCTGCTACACAAATGCCACAGCAATGTTGTTGCTGAGACTGCACCAGAATGACGGAGCTGGCACCCTTCCTCACGTACTTACCCTGGGCTCTGAACAATGCACAGAACCCTCAACAGCGCCGCTCCAATGTAGTACTGTAAAAGCGTGAATTTCCCCAATGCCACACAGCGGCAAAGCAGCAGAGCTGGGGTTTGAAGCCCGGGACGCTGGCGCTGGAGGCCAGCCTCCTGGAGGCACTGCTCGGCTTGTCTGCGTCAAGCCCCCTCGCCGGCCCCATCGTCCCTCGCCTCCCCAGGGCTCCTGTCTCTCCTGGCTGCTCGAGTTCTGGTCCGTGCCGAGCAAGCTGAGGCAGCCTCCGAGTCCCGTCCGTCCATTATTGGCGGGGTGCTTCCCATTGTTTCTGGTTTGTGATCCGCAGCACCGGCCACCTCGGTGAGGCCCGATGACAGAGGACGCCCCTTTCCCACTGCCCTTAGGCAGAAGCCCCTGTAGGCCGGGGCGGTGGCTGAGGGGCGCTGGGGCTGCTTCCCCAGGCACTGCCCCATGTCTCCAGACACTTTAGAATCAGAGTGTGACCATAGAGTTTTTACTCAGCTAAGCTGGTGTGAAAGCAAGTTGTTTTAAAACACATACTCACTCAGGAATAATGAAAACAGTGACATCTGGTGAACTTTACCATGTGCCAGCCTCTCCCAGACACCCCCACCTCATCTCCTTGAGCCTCACAGCATCCCAGGGCGAGGAAGGGTCTCACGGGGTGAGAAAGGGAGTTCCGGGCCGGGGGCTGACTGCGGTCACCCAGGCGAGCTGGGGGCGCAGGTGGCCACCATCGTGAGTCGTTAGCCTTGGCCCAGAACGTGGGACTGAATGCACAGTGGGTGAATGGACACTCGGATGGAACATGCAGCCCAGCGCCCAGAGCAGAGGTGTGTGCTCCTGGGTACGTGGTGTCCATGCTGCCCGGGGAAGTGGGGCCTTGGGGTGGCCTGTGGTGACTCGGGGTGGGGGAGCCTACCTGGGGTCCCTCGTAGGACCTTGGTGGTGCGAGGGGCAAATTCTGGTCTCAGCCACTGTGAGGGGGCGGCACTGGCTAGGGAGGCAGCCTGGCACCCACCAAAGGACACAGCCAGCCTGCCTGCACCCACCCAGGTGGGACCTGTGCTCCATGCCCAGCGACAGCCAAGCACACTGGGGGACCTGAAGCTCTCAGACGACACCCATCATGTTCTCTTTCACGCAGAGAACTCGGGCCCCATAGGGTACTTGGCGCTGGCCTTTGACCGTGCGGTTTATTCATCCCCCTGCTCCGCACACGCGGCCGGCTGTCAGTGGGAAGCCTGGATGGTACTGAAAGCGGCAGCAAGGAGGAACCGCGGGCCGCGGTGCTCGGGGGAGCTGAGCCCAGGGGCAGGACAGGCCCAGGGGCAGCCTGCTGGGCGTCTGAGCTGGGGGGCCCCGGGGGGGCTGGGGCGGGGTAGCTGTAGAGAACCAAAGGCTGGGCATCCGTGACGCTGGGGGTCAGGACCGGCCCTGAGGGGCCTGGGGACCCTTGGAACTGCGCTGCTTCAGCAGGAAGGCCCTCTGCGAGGAGCGGTGGGCCTGGACGCCCAGATGTGTGAGGCTTCGTTTCCGTCACTTCCACTTCCATACATGCAAACGTAAGGCCAGATATAAGCTTATGATTCTAGTCCTTGTAAACTACGAAACGGTAAAATCACAAATTAGGGAAAGAAACCTGCAAAACAGATAAGCTTCAGATTAATAACATGATTAAATGTAGGGCTTCTTGAGGTATGATTTTTTAATTGTGCTTAACATATAAAACTAATCTTTTTAGCCATCTTTTCAAGTGCCACTGAGCACATGACAATGGTGTGCAAAAGTCCTCACCATCTGTCCCCACAGATTTGTCCTCTCCTCCCGTAGCTGTCCCATGAAACCTGTTCTATTAAACAGAATTGTTGCCTCGTGTCTGCAGACCTGCCATCAGGGCTGAGATCAGGAGGCCTTGTACCCGGCCTGGCGTTGGGGTGACTCAAATGGCCCACGATGTTCCTCTACTCAAGCCACACCGCGAAAGCTTCACTTACGTCATGTGGCTCTTGCTCAGTGCGGCCCCCATTCAAGCACTGATTTGGCTTCTGTCCTCTGAGGACAGACCAGCGCCGGGGGCACACATGTGGGACCCTGCCAGTGTCTTGACTGAGCCGATGACTTAAGAAACGGAGGACTTCTTTGATGAAAATTTATTCAGTTGCAAACGTGCCCTGTAGAAGAGGTTTGCCTTTGTGTCAGATGTGACTGGCCACTGTCACACGGGCATGCACTACCCGTCACGTGTGCCTCTGGTTCCAAACGCAAGGCACGCGGGAATCATGCGGACGGTCAGAAAGCACCCAGCAGGATGGCTCAGAACACTTATCATGGAAATAAAAATACAGAACTAAAGACGTGTGCGGAGAGCTTGCGGTTTCTAAGAGCACAGGCCGGGGTCTGCAGTACGATTCGGTTGGAGGGAAGAGCCAAGGCGGTGGTGTCTGAGCAGAGGTGAGGCCGTGACGGGGGCAGAGGGTGGAGAGGAGAGGCTGGCGAGGCAGAGTCGAGGCTGCCACTTGGTTACATGTGGGGCGGGATCCCCGGGCGAGAGGCCTGGGGAGACGGGGGTTTGCCTGTAGTGGGCGGAGTAACGCCACCCACCTCGGTGTCCTCGCCCGATCCCTGTGACCTGTGAATGTTCCCTTGCAAAAGCAAGAGGTGCTGAGGCAGCTGACAGTGGGGTCAAGCACAGGGTAGGCACCAGGGGCCTGAGACAGAGGATGCCCTGGGCCTGTGCGCACCAGGGACTTGGGGGGAGACGGCTGCGGGCTGTGCAAGGACATGGTGTGCAGGAGTCCAGTTGGAGGCCGGGGGGAGCACCAGGAGAAAACTTCAGGGAATGGTCGGGAAACGTCAAACGCCCTAGAAGCCGGCAGCCTGAGGCTTCAGCAGAGGCAGTCCCGGGGGAGCGGTCCTCGGGTTCCTGCAGAGAACAGGATGGACGAGGGCCCTGGAGGTGGGGGGACTGACAGAGCCCCAAATGTGCCTGAGACCAGACAGCAGGGCTGGGAGAGAGCGTGAGGCAGGGAAACTGGCATCAAATTCCATCATCGGCCTGAAATCTCAAAAGAACACAAAGTTGGACCCTCTTTCCCTTTCTCAGGGGAAAGGAGAGCAAAAGGTGGCTCCAGTTCCCAAGGAAATCATGAATCTTGTGTGCACCTTTACCAGAAATGGAAATTTCCGTGATTATAAAAAAAAAATGAAGAGGAACACGGATTGTTTTTTGTTAAGTTGCCATGAAAAGTCCTTGTCCAAAGACTGCAGTAGCCCCCCGTTTAGGGTGGGGTGTGAGGGACCCTGTCCCAAGGGTCGTTGTTCTAATCAGAGGTGAATCCTCCTCCTGTCCCAGGTCCCAGGAAGATTCAGAACACTTTTCACCATGAAAGCAGCAATTCAGAGTAACGGGAGTGAGGGCTGGGGGTGCCTGCGGCAGGACGGTGCAGATGTGACGGTTCTCGGGAAGGGACATCCCAGGACCAGAAGACAAGTGCTGCGCTTGAGTGCAGTGAGCCCATAAAACCAGAACCGCCTTTCACAGACGTCTGGGTGAAACGTCTCTGCTTATTTTAAGGCATCTGAGAAGGTCCGCAGACGTAGGCGAGAACTTCACATCTGTCTATGGGCCCCTTTTCAGGCTGATTGAGCCACAGGGAGCAGAGCCCAGGTCAGACTCCAGAGCCCCAGTGCTCACTGCCCTCTGGGGACACCCCCACTCCCTGGCCCAGTACCTGGAGGGCACCCCCCACTATAGAAAATGCATGAAGTACAAATAAGTGTATCACCCAGACCGTCTTAAGCTTCTGGGGCTCTTTCCAGTTTTGCTGCCCATAAGGAATTTGTGCTTTTCTATGCACTTGGGCACACACTCCTCCCACTTCCCTTCTGTCTGACGAGGCCAGGAAATTCTGCACTTCCCGAGGGCGGCCGCTTGTCCTGTCATTTGACACCTAGCACAGCACCAGTTATGGTGGGTGTCTCCGACCACTGATGGCTGTGCGGGCTGAACAGAGGGAGGCTCCTCTCGGGCTGAGCCCCACCTGCTGGTGGCAGTTCACCGCACATCACTGCGCTCCACAGCTTTGCCTGTGGCACACAGCTGCCAAGGCTGGCCCACCTCCAGGCCCTGGGAAGTGGACAACGCACCTGGCCCAGCAGCGTGCCCAGAGGGGCTTTTCATTCACCACCTTTCCGGGTCTTGGAGCTCATCAGATCCATGCCTCGAGACCAGGTTACACCACAGTCACGAGGCTGCTCCAAAGCTGGGCCCCATCTCCCTCACCAGGCGGATGTCCTGGGATGTCAGGGCTCGGGGCAGACCGAGCCCCACCACGTGCGGAACTGAGTGCCAGCCACAGCGGTAAGCCGGACCAGAGACGGGCACCCAGCTGGTGCAACATGTGGTCTCAGGCCATGGAAATTCCGGATGCAGTGACACAGAAACCACATTACTGAAACCTCTGTCACAATACCTGGTGTGATTGAGGGTTGGGGAGCCCTCCAGGTGTGACCAGCACTCAGGGGCACAGAGCAGGTATCAGAGCGTTTGGCATTTTCACATTTTGGCAGCTCATGTCGCAAAGCAGAAGGCAATGGCAGAATCTTTGCAATCTGCCTCTCCAGGAATATGGGCACAATTTCCAGAAAGCCTATTTCCTAAAGCCACTGATAGCAAAGCCCCATGCTGACTGGTGGTGACAGCCCGTCTGCTGCCCCGACCTGAGGCCAGAAGAGGCAGGAGCCGCTGGCAAGCATGGTGTAGAGCACGCGACACAGGGCCAGGCCCCACATGTGGCCAGTGCTGGTTCAGCTCCGTGGCAGTGCCTCGGGCCTGCAATGGATTGTCAATACCTATGTTGCTGGCTAGGCTTTCCAGGTCAGAGAGCAAGGCCACTTCTGGCTGGTTTACTGCTATGACCCCAGCTCCTAGCAGTGCCTGGTATCAGGAAGTATTTGCTGAAGGTGACGAGGGGCTCTGAGACCAGGTCCACAGCTCAGGGGGACAGTGCTGTTAGGATCTCAGCAAGCCAAGGTCAAAGCAGCAGAGCATGACATCATATTTGGCTTTCCCAAGGTCACAACTGAAGGGCCCAATAAGGGATGGCCACTTGGCTCTCTGCTGCCTCTTGGAGGCAGGCAGGGCCCAAAGCTGGCAACAGCTGCCCTCTGTGGGCCAGTGTGCCGAGGGCAGACAGTGCCCTCGACAGTCGGTCATGGACTGGTGAAATGCAGCCCCCCCACTCACAGGCAGAGCCCACAATACGCCGCAAGGCTCACCATACTGAAATACGGAACTAGGCCGAGACGCAGACTGCAGAGCATGTGAAGTGATGTGACTCTTGGCAGGAATGGAAAATCCTTTGTAAAAGGGAGGTTTTCACCACAAAAGCACTTGCTTTTAGGAGGCTACCTTAGAGGCAGAGATTACTTCTTATAATTACAGGATCCAGCTTCCTCAACAAATCTGTTATCAGGAAGAGTGATTTTGATACAAAATAGTAACAATCTGTGAAATCACAGGAATCCCAACACTTTCAAGAACTAACGTGCGTACAGCACAGCTGGTGTGCCAGTGGGGTTGGCGCCTGCGCACACCGAGTCTCCAGACGCCTGGGTCTCCGCCCTTCTAGTTCCCACGCCCCCTGCTCGAGGCCGTGTCTACACGCATGGCCTCAAAGCCACCAGCCAAGTGTGGGGGCAGCAGAGCCGCTGTGGATCCTGCAGCCAGACTGCTGGTCCCACCCCAGCTCCCCAGCTGCTGACCTTCCTCCAGCTCTGTGCCTCTGTGCTCATTCCCTCACCTGCCAACAATAAAGGTAACAACCGGTGATTTTTACAGCCCTTCAAGTGCTGGGCATGATTCCAAACCCTTCAGGAGTCTCCCTCATGGGATCAAGAGGAGTCAGTGAAGGATGTGAAGAGCGTCCAAAGCCCTGCCTGGCACGGAGTAAGTGGTCAGTGAGCGCTGGGCCCCTCAGAATCCTTGGCCCCCCGAGGAGCAGCTCGTTATCCCAAGGCAGGTGCGCCTGAGCCCCACATCAGGGACATGGCGCCAGGTCCTGGTTCTGGAGGTCCCGGGCCTGCTGGTCCTCCTCGATGAGGTCTGCCACCAGATTCAGCCGGCAGGCCCTGAGTGCCGCCACCAGGTGGGACACGGCAGCGTCCTCTTTCCCAGCGTTCTTCCAGACTCTCAGAGACTCCCTCACCTGCTCCGTCAGGTTGCGGGGGTATTTCTCCTCGATGGCATCGATCTTGGCATCGGACACTTTCAGCTGGCGAGCCAGTCTTCTCCAGTCCTTCCCCACGTTATCACATATGATGTCAAAAGCCGCACGCAGATCTGGGGAGGGAAAGAACGAAATGACTCCCAGGGGTTTGGGGGGCTCTTTAGAAGGGTGACCTCACACTCCCTGGAGGGCTTCTCCTGCTGATCCAAGTGCTGGGCACACAAGGTCTTCTCACAGGGGCTCATGCCACTCAGCAGCAGAAGGGCTGGGGGAGGTCACAGAAAACCCAACAAGGGCCTCTACTGTTGTCCTGGCCAACCCCAACTCCGCCCCAAAACACTACCCACATGTGCAGCCTGCTGCAGACGAGCTGGCAGGTGCAGGCTATAGGGGACCTACCTTCTCAGGACAGGAGAGACTGAGGGGGCGGCTGGGAGTCAGAAGGAAGGAGATGGGGCGGTCCCCATCCCACCCTGCAGAGGGGTGAATGCTGGTCCCTGAGAAGAATGTCCCCATCAAACCCTGGGGCTGTCAAGGCTAACCCATCTGGAAAAGGGCCTCTGCAGCTGTTGCTGGGGATCCTGAGACGAGGACATCATCCTGGACCACCCACAAGGGCCAGTCCAGTGACAGATGCCCCTTACAGAGGCGGCGGCCACGTGAGGCAGCCATGCGAGGGACGTGGCTGCAAGCCCAAGAACACACGGAACCCCTAGGAGCTGCAGAGGCAGGAAGGAGCCTGGCCTGAGCCTCCAGATGGGTGGGGCTCTGCCAACACCCTCATCTCAGACTTCTGACTCCAGAATGCTGAGAGAATAAATTTTTGTTGCGTTTAGCCACCAAAGTTGTGATAATTTGTATGGCAGCCCAAGGACACTACCACACACAATTCTTTCTTTGGACGCTGCCCGGATTGATCACCATCCTTCGGTGCCTGGCTACCATATCCTCATCTGCTGGCCATATCCTCACTGGGCATCAAGCTGGGCGCTACAACCATAAAAGCTTGAAAAGCCATCACGCTGGACACTACAGACCATAAAAACCTGTTTCTGGAACAGGGGGAAAGGAGAAGGACAACGTTCTATTGGCGGGCTCCTGCAGCCCCAATAGCACGGTGCTACAACGACCATTTGTACAGATGAGGCAACTAAGGCACAGGGAAGGCAGGTGATTTTCCTGAGGTCATCCAGCTGGACACTGGCAGAGCCAGGATGCAAAACCCTGACAAGTCTGGTGCCAAAGTTCACTCTTCACCATAATGTGAAATGGCCTCTGTAAGTGATACACGACAGCCTCTTACCAATGCTGTTAACCTGTGTACTGTCCTCCAACATAGCTCCGTCAACAAAAACAAACACACAGGGACATATATGTAGAAACCTCAAATGTTATTACCTACACTTTGTGGACTGTATCCTATCTGCATTCTCTGCCCAAATTGAATATCCTTAAAAGCATAATTTTCCTAAGTCCCAATTTGTGTGTCCAGCTCCACGTGTGTACGTGTGCACACACACACACACACATATATGTATACATATGTATGAAACCTGAATTTGCCTGCTTGTAGGCAGAGCTGCGCAGCTTGCCAGGAAGCACCCACCAGTCCTCATGCAACGATACCACGTTGTCATGTTTGTATCCGTTTTGGTTCAGTGACTGAATGCCCGATTCCAGGTCATGGCTTCAAGCCTGTGAGGGGTGTCCCTCAAGCCCCCCAACACAGGCACAAAGATGGAGCTGAGAAACTGCTTCACCCGGGTTCTCATTTTTACTCCTGGAGCCTCTGCAAGTCACAGGTGAGGGTGGAGAGGGGCTGCCCGGGAGGGTAGGAAGTCACAAGAGCGACCTGATCAGAGACAGTGTGGCGACTGAGCCCACCCCCCAACAGGCCACTCTGGGGGCGCAGTCCTGGCTCGGTCGGTCACCGCCTTGCGCCTCGGGCAAGTCACTTAGCATCGCTGTCCACAGCCCTCTCACTGGGAACACAGTATCTGACCGACCCGGTTATCGTGCAAATAACGTGAAGTGCTCAGGCTAGTGGCCGGCACACTGCCAGTGCGCGTGGGAATTATTGTTAGTGTTATTCTCGTTCAGCCGAAGGGCATTGGCGCGACGTCCACAGGCAGAAGGGAAAGGAGCGCAGCAGCACCGCTTACCTAACTCCTGCCCCGCTTTCCCCACCCAAGGAGGGCGGCAACGCCCTTTCCTTCCGAGGAATTTCTCGTTTAGCTGGAGCAACGGGGTGACAGAGGGAAATCCGGGGGTGGCGGCGGCGGGTCCGTGCTTTGCCACCCAAGCCACCCTCGCCAGTCCGGGTTCTCGCACCTGCGCGTGGGCAGGCCCCGTGTCCCGGCGCGCGTGGTGCAAACCCACGCAAAGCAAGCCCGGCAAAGACGCGGCGCCCGGCGGGCTCAGCGGGACAAACCGCCGCTGCCCCCCCCGCCCCCGCCCACCTCGCTCCTGCGGCGCGGCCCCGTGCGCCGCGCCCGCCTCGAAGTCGTCCAGCCGCCGCAGCAGGTCCTGGCGCCGCAGGGAGGCGAGCAGGTCGCGCAGCAGAACGGTGCACTCGGGCCCCAGCTCGTTCTGCTCGAGCAGCACGGAGAAGAGGTCGAGGCCGCTCTGCACGCGCTCCATCTTCCTCTTGCCAACGCGGCCCTGGCACAGGAACTTGAGCTCCGTGACTTCGTTGCTCGACAGGCCGGCCGACACCGAGTGCAGCAGGACCAAGAACGGGTCCATGGCGGCGGCCGGGGCGCCCCCGGAAGTCGCCTCCGCGTCCGCTCGCCCGACGTGTCGCGAGAGCTCCGGGGCCCGCGCATGCGCCACAAGCCCGAGGGGGGCCGTTTCTGCCTCTGCGCCTGCGCCCTGCGGGCCTTCCAGCGGCGGGTGCGGACCTGGGTCGCGGGGGGGTACCTGCCCCGGGCTCCGGCTGGGAGGGCGGGCCTGCGTTTCCCCAGGAGTGTGTCGATAATAAATGCATCTGTTTGTTACCATGTGCGGAAACGCGTCCTTTCGTGCACCCGGGTCATCTCTGTGCAGGAAAGACTGGAGCTTATTTAGGTTTTAATGTTTAATATTTGATTTCAACATTGTAGTAATTAATGCTTTTGAATGCTTTTTTTGGAGTTTGTTGAGCGCGTGTTGTGTGCCACGCAGTAGGTGCTGGGGACATATTCGGGGACAAAGTGCGGAAGACCGGGCCTGCGCGGAGCTTAGGCCATAAGTACACAAATTCATGTAATAGATGAGAAGGTCGAGCAGGGTAGCGGAAGAAGGGAGCCGAGCAAAGAGGTGAGGGCGTGGAGACCGCGGTCTCCAGGGGGCTGGCCAAGGCCCGCCTCATGGTGCAGATGCAGGTGCAGCGACAGGTGCAAAGCCAGGTGTGTAGGTGTTGGGGGATGGAGGGGGGGGCGTGCGTAGGGGCAGAGCGCTGGGCAGCCCAGGAAGAGCAAAAGCACAGAGGAAAGCTGAGGCTCCAGGAGCAGCGGGGGTGCCCGCCTGCCTGAGCAGAGTGGGGAGCAGAGGATGGGCATGGAGGCAGGGCTGGGGGGAGGGGAGCAGATTAGGGGCCTCACCTGGCCTGTGAGGGCCCAGCTTTACTGCCCCTGAGATGTGTGAGCAGAGTGGAACCATCCGAATTACCTTAAAATCTACTTGAGAGAATTCACACCCAGTACACCTCACCCTTTTAAAAGTGTACAATTCAGTGGTTTCAGTATGTTTATAACGTTGCGCAACCCTCAGCATTAGCTAATTCTCGAATATTCTCATCACCCCACGTAGAAACCGCGTGCCCAATTGCAGCTCCTTCTCCCACCCCAAGCCCCTGGCAACCACTAGTTTTCCTTCTGTCTCTTTGGATTTGACCTCTTTGCACGTTTCGCGCGAGTGGAACCATGCTCTGTGTGGCCTTTGGTGCCTGGTTTCTTTCACTGAGCAAAGTGTTTTCAGGGTTCATCCATGTTGTGGCATGTGCCAGTGCCCCACTACTTTTTAGGGGCCAATAGTATCACAGTCTATGCATGGACCACATTTGTGAGCCCAGTCATCAGCTGATGGCATATGGGTTGTTTCCAGCGCTAGAAAACAAAATTCACCTAAGGCACTTTGAGGATCTAATTGGCTTTATTCGCCCATTCATGAATTGGGTGGCATCCCAGCTAGCAAGTAGAAAGGAGCTCTGAGGTGCTGTACAAAATGGAAGGCTTTTATAGACAAAAGGGGCGGAAAAGGAAGTTTTCTAACAAGGAGTGGATTGTTTTGGGCAAGGTCACCTTTCTCTGGGGGAAGGGCAGACAGGCTCACTAGTGCTGACCAGGTAATCCCAGGTTGACTGCTTAAAGGTTACATTCCTGGGAGAGGCTGGAGCTACAGTTAAGTCTTGGTTTGCCTTGGTGGGAAAGTGACTCCATTTGGGGCCTGTTGTTCCTTTTTTAACACCACCTTTTGGCCAATATGAACAATGCTGCTATGAATTTCAGATTATATTTGTAAAGGACTCCTCTGCCACCCAGTAAAAGCCACAGTAATCCTGAGCGTATGTGGAGTGAGTGCAGTGGAGGAGTGAGAAGGGGGGCCTTCTTTTGATTGCGGGGTGTATGTGTGCACAGAGAAATTGAGGATACTTCTAAGGTTTGAGGGGTGGCACAGCTATTGACCCAGGGAGGGTGTGGGTGGGGTAGCTTTGAGGAAGACCTATCAGAGACATTGACTGGACAGTGGGATGTCCAGGACGAGGGTCTGGGAAAGAGATCTGGGCAGGAGGTGTGAATTTGGGAATACTCCGTACTCCGTAGAGGGATGGTGTTTGTGGCAGTTAATTTTACACGTCAATTTCACTACCCCATCTCCAGCAAAACATTATTTCCCGGTGTGTCTGGGAGGGTGTTCCTGGAGGAGTCTGACTCAGTGGACTGAGTAAAGCAGGTGGGCCCCCAGGGTGGGACGGCAGCCGACAGGACACCAGGCGGAGGAAGGAAGGATTCGCGCTCTCTGCTCGAGCACCACTGGCTGCCCAATTCCTTCAGACTCAGATTGAACCACACCACCGGCTTTCCGAGCAGACGGCCTGTTTGGGGCCTCTTGGTCTTCATAACCAGCTGTAAGGGCCGTGTGGAGGGGCCCCTGTGAGTGGGAAGGAGCCAGAGAGGATTCAGCCACGCTTCTGCCGCCGGGCCTCGCTGCAGTTTCTCTGTCTCTTGCAGGTGACCTCTGCTGACTTACCACACTCTTTGCTTCCTACTCTGTTTTTAGCTTGTCTCTCCTGCCAGAATGTGAGTGCTTTGAGGGCAGGGGTTCCAAGCACCCAGAACACTGCCTGGCACTTAATAGGTGCTCACAGAGGACTTTGGGATGAATGAATCTTTTATAAGGCCCAGTTAACTTGAGTCTCCCTTAGCACAATGTACGTGTGACTGACCCCCTACCTAGCGGTTTGTGGCTTGTCTCTTCATCCTCTTTACATATTCAGAGCAAAGGTTTTAACTTTTGATGAGACCACATTTATCAAAATTTCCTTTTATGGCTTGTGCTTTTGGCCTCAAGTCTAAGATCTCTGCCAAACCCTGGGTCCCAAAGATTTTTTCCCATTTTTTATCCCTAATGGTTTTATAGTTCACATTTCAGTCTGTGATCCATTGGGGCTAACTTTTGTACCGGGTGTGATCGGGGGGTATCTCTGTTGGCCTGCAGGCGTCCAAGCACTCCTGTTTGCTGAAGAAGCTCTCTCCCTGGATCACTTTTGTGCCTTCATGAGAGATGCTTTGAGCATATTTCATCTATTTCTGGGTTCCCTGTTCTGTTCACCTGTGTTTCTATCCTTCCACCAAGGCTGCCCTTTCTTGGTGCTATCAATAACCCTTAATTTTTTGTACAGTCACTCATCCAACTTTATTCTACTTTTTCAAGACTTTTAGCTATTCTAGGGTCTGTGCATTTCCACATCAATTTAAAAATAAGCTTGTTTATATCACAGGATAGCTTGCTGGGATTTTGACAGGAATTGCACCCAGCCAGCATTTAAATCCCCTCCTGCCGATTGGGGGGCATGAGGAGCCCAACTTGGCCGGATGACAGTCTGACTTCCAGTTCGGTGGGGTCATGGGGTCCCCTGGTGGGAGCATTCCTCCCTCTGCGGCTCAGGCCTTCATGGCCGCAGAGCCTGCGGTCTGGGGGCAGGAAGCAAACATTTCGCTAGTGGGTCACCAGGGGCAAATCGTGGGGCCACTGCCACTTCCACCCCTTGGTTCCTGGACCCGTGAATCCCGGCCGAGGGAGAAGCAGCCCCGTGTATGGGACGTAGTAGCAGAATAAGATGTCCATGTGAACAGGTTAGTTTGCACAGCAGGAATGACTTTGTAGATGTGATGATTCAGGGCTGAGAGATGGGGATATTCTCCTGGATGGTCTTGGGGACGCGGTCTAACGTGAGCCCCATAAACGGAGAGCCTGAGGCCAGCAGTGGCAGACGGGCCCACCATTGCTGGCTTGACGGTGGCAGAAGGAGTCCAGCCCCGCAGACACCGATTTAGCCCGGTGAGCCCTGTGTCATATGTCTGACCTGCGGAGCTGTAAAGTAATAATGTGTCGTTCTGGGCCACGAAGTTTGGGGTGATTTGCCACAGCAACAGAGAACACACTGGCCGTCCGCGGGGCCTCTTCCTTCCCTGTGCGCAGCTCCCAGGGGCAGCCAGCAGAGGGCAGCCGCCGCCACCGAGCCGGGCCAGGCCGACCCACCTCCGGCCGGAGTCCCTGCAGAAGGTCGGGGTCTGCTGGAGGCAGGTGGGCTTGTTACAGGGGCTGGGGCTTCTGAGGGGCTGTGACGCTGTTTCCGAGTCCCAGCTACAGAGGTGAGCGTGGTTTGTGGAAGTTGGTGGCCCGCTTAAGATACATGCAGTTTTTTGTATGTTTTACTTCATTTAAAATGTGAGGGTAGGGAGAGTGAAGAGGGACAGAGGCGGGCTGGGGAAGGGCACAGACAGGGAGGCTGGAGCAGGTAAGCAGGTGGCTTGGCAGAGCCGAGAGACCAGACCTCAGTACCTCCACGGCCGCCTCTCCCAGGAGCAGCGCCGGCAGCGGCCTGCAGCCCAGCCGAGGGTCAGGCCCGGAGGCCCGGGTGGGTCTCAGTCGGCGTGTCCAGGCCCCGCAGCATCTCTGCCAGAGGCGAGGGGGTGAGCATCTGTGGCCCAGAAAGCTTACCTTCCGCATACCCCTCGCCTCCTCCCCTGACACCCCCCCCAGACCGGCTCCAAGACCCACCCGGCTCACAGGCAGGAAGTCCCAGCTGTCAGTCTGTCGGACACCCACCCATCCTCCATCCAGCCATCCGTTTGTCTGTCCATCCATGCAAACATCCACCCCTCACTCACTCACTCAGTGAGCCCTTCCTGGTCTGTTTTCTGGCAAGTGTCAACCCTTCTGTTTTGCTGCGGCTCTCACAAAACACGGACAGGAGAATGCGTGTTGCTTGAGTGTGGGCACGCGCACCACCTGTGCTGGGGGTCACTCATGGGGGCACGTGAATGGCTCCTGGGGACCGCAGATGATGCGTGTGGGGTCAGGGGTGTGGGTGCCCTGAGGCGGGAGCTCTGAGTGCAGCCTTGGGGTGGGGACAGCCCTGTCCCAGGCGCACACCTTGGTCAAGCTCTGTTCCAGGGAACCCCACGGCCGGTCCTGGCTCCCACAGTGAACTGGCCTGAGGATTGTCTAGAAAGGCCAGTGACTCTGGGAGGCACTGCCCCAGCTGCCCACTTAGCCAGTGGGTCGTCCCACTTGGGAGGGTGGGGAAGGGGCTGAGCCGGGCTGGAGAGCACATGCAATGGCTGGAGCAGAGTGGCCGCCATGGGCTCCAGTCACATGTGAGAATGTGACATGGTGAAAAATATGGTAGGGTTTTTCAAGAAAACATGCAAATTGGATTTTTATGTGAATTTACCTGGCTTCTATTAAGGCAACTTAAAAAAATCAACAGCGACCCTACTAGATGGAGGTTGCTTTTGGCCGGATGCAGCTCACAGCAGCTTCCACCTTCGGCAGAGCAGTGGGGTTCCCACACCAGATGCTGGCCCGGGAGCCCCACCACCCCAGACCCAGAGCCCTGGCCCCCTCTGGGCCTCACTGTGCATGTGGAGGTGGATGAAATAATGGCACAGGCTGGGCAGTCATCTCCGGGGTCCCTCCAGCCCAGGTCTTTGGGACGTTCCCTGCCGGCTTTCCCTCCAGCAGCCCCGTCCAGACCCTATCACCACTCACCTGCGCCTCTGCAACGCCCTTCTCTCTTGCCACCTAGCGGCTACAATGAGCACCGTCCTTTTTGATGCTGCTGGAACTCAGCCAGCTCACTGTGCCTCAGGGCCTTTGCACTGTCCCACTGCCTGGACCAGCCTGCCTTCCGAGGTTTTATATGCTGGCTCCTTATTGCTCAGGTGTGTAGGTGCCTCCCTGACTGCCTCAGCCTCTCAGTCCTATTCCCAGTTATATTTAATCAGCACCTCTTCTCCCTCTGAAACTATCTGGTTCTGGGGTTCATTTTCTCTGAACCCCATCAGACACAGTTGAGTGTCTGATGCCCTCTGCAGGGAGGCTTCCCCCGAGGGAGGGCCGTGTCTGCTTTGTTCCCTGCTGTCCGCCCCAGCGCTCCATGAACGAGTATCCGTGAGCTCCGGGTGCCAGTCTCGGCATAGGAGCCCTGTGATCCAGGGAAGTCACTTCCCCGCTTGGAGACTGTTTCCTCACCTGTCAAATGGGGCTAAAGATTCCACTGGGTGCCCTCACTGGCCCCGGGGGCCCACGGGGCAGGGGTTGCTGGGTGCTGCCCTCATTAGGGACTAAGGAAGTGGTTCCGAAGCTTTAGGACGCTGTCCTGACTGCAGGGTAACTGCACATCGTGAGCTTGTGGGTGGCTAAGGTTTCCTGGGGGCCTCAGGGACACGAGCACTGGTGGGTGCCTAAGGCTCTTGTCCTGGAGGTGTGCTGGAGGCCTCGCTGGGGGTGGCTGCTAAGGACCATCTGCCTGCCGGGGCTGCGCAGCTATGCAGACATGGGGGAAGAAAATCTCTTTCATGAAATGATGGTGGTTATAGGTGGTGGTTGAGGAAAAAAGGTCTCCACTTGCCCAGAGGAAAACACTGGCGACCCTCGGTTGGTCTCCAAAAGGCGTGGGGGAAACTTTAGAACCCTAAAATCCTAAATCCCACTCTGTTGGGTTGGCAGGACCAGGGGTTGGGACTTGGGGATCGTGGAAGAGGCTGCTGGGATGGTGTGACCCCAACTCCCGCCCCAACACACATACGTGTTCACACAGGCACATGCAAACACACACATGCACATGTGCCCATAGACATGCACACGTGTGCACACTCAGACACAGCACATGCAAACGCACACACGCATGCCCACACATACTCACGGGGAGGTGAAGTCCCCGGAGATTCCAGAACAATCTCGTGTCTGGCACCAGAAGAAACAGATGCCTCTAACCCCTCCCGAATCTGCAGCTCGACCGCAGGGCTGCGGGGACAGCCTCTCGTTTCCTGGAGCGAAGGTCACACGGACAGCATGTAAGTGAAGAAAGCAGTTGTATATTCAAATTTATTTAGATGAATGTTCAGCCATGGCCTCCTGTGGATCTGTGTACATTCAGTTTTTTAAAAAACGGTTTCCATAAAAGGATTTTTGGTAATCACCTAACTTTTAATATGGTATTTATATACAAAAAAACCCATTTCAAACTACTTACTGTACAAGAGAAAGTAGAAGCATCAGATTGCATGATTTTAGAAAATAATGAAAATCTATGACACCTGTGGGCTTCAACCATAGCCGGCAGCTTATGGGAATGTCGACAGTACGCCAACCACGTGTCCCAGACAAGCACGTTTATGCCCCCTTCCCTCCCTTCAGTGAAACGTTTGTTTCTCGTGGTGCCTAAGAAATTTCAGATAACTGGTTAGTGTAATTGTTGCACATTTAGATGGCTCATATCTATGAGACTTGTTTTTACAAGCCTTGAAAATGATAGTAACATTCCTGTAAGTAAAAATATAGAGAAGTGTTACCAAAATAGAAGCCTTTATTCATAAAAATCTTTGGTAGTAACAGTATTTTAAATTCCTCTCAATGATATTTGGTTAACTAATAAAATAAACTCCTTCCACCTTCGAGCCACAGGAAAAAAAACCCTTAAGTCCACCATAGAATTGATTTTCTTAAAAAACCCAATAAATATTCTAAAGCTGTGAATGTTCCCCCTGATGCCTTAGGATTTCTTAAAACCCTTAAGGCATCTTTAGAAGTGCCAGTGAGGTCATCCCCCTGCTCCTTTTCCGGTCAGCCTGGTCTTGTTCCACCAGGGCGGCCGATAATGCTGAGGGCAGCTCACTGCGGTGGGGCGGCGTGCAGGGGCGGGGGGTCCCGACCGCACGGACCACCTGCTCCCACCCCCCTGGGAGACAGGCTGGGGCACCGCTCTTTCTGCCCAGACTGCCTGTGTTTCTGAACTCCAGGAAGGACAGGATGGTGAGAGCCTTCTCCCTTTTCTGACGTGGAGGCAGGCAACCCCTCCTGGGCCCGGTATCCCCGCGGCCCTCTCCTTACGTGGCCCTCTGTCCTCCCTCAGGTGGCGCACCAGCTTTAGCCCCACGCCCTGGAATGCCAGCTCACATCTCTCGTAGGCATCAGGAGGATCGATCACAGAGGACGATTTCTGGTGGCCTCTGCTCGCCTCCCGCTGCAAAGGACCCCGAGGTTTCCAAGAACAGTCTCTGCAAACAGAGCGCCCGCGTTCACCGAGTCACCATCCTACCCCAAATACCAAAGATACAAAAGTTCCCTGCATAATGGTTTTGTGCAAAAATAAAGGAAGAGAAAACAGAACAAAGACAGAAAGACGTTCTCCTATAGGAAGGCGGTCTTCTGGAGCCACTGGGTCTCGGGGGGCAGGAAGCCACCCGCCGGGAAAGGGTGCCCACCAGTCGGGGTGCCGGGGCAGCTACAGGGCGCCCCCGGGGCACTCAGGGCTGCCCAGGCGGGCTTCGGGCTTGTGGCTGTTGCACGGCCCGTCGCCGCTGCGGTCCTTGTCCATCCACGTGTCCAGCAGCTGCTGCTTGCCCTGCTCCTCCCTCATGAACAGCTCCACCATGAGCACCTTCTCCTTGTGCACCTGATGGCTGATGTCCTTGGGGATGTCCGGAATGACCCAGTCCACAAAGTCGCTCATGAACATGACCAGGTTCTGGAAGGAGAGTCAGCGTGGGGGTGGGAGGGAGGACACGGGAGACGCCCCCGCCTCCACACACCCTGGAGGGCCTCACCGTCTCGGCCCTGCCCACGGCCTCAGACAAACCCCTTGAGCTCCAGGCCTCAGTTTGCCAGGAAATAAAGGAGGCAGGTCAGCAGCCAGCAGGCCTCTGGAAACGCTTGCTGACGTTCTTGAAAGAATCTGAGCCCGGTAAATAGGAGAGGTCTCTGGCTGACACTGAATCCCTTGGCTGGGAGACCTGAGAAATGGCCCGACTGGTCACCCATTGTCAAACGGAACAAGTATTAAGGCTTTAAGGAAAATAGTTAAAATAGAAATAGCACAAAAACAGACAGAACTTGGTCTCTGATGATTCCACAGGCCCTTCTGCAGTTTTGCAAGGTCTCCCAGGATTGCCCTGGACATTTGCCCCCTCCCTGGAGACATTTATGGAATGCAAATGGTCGGCTTTCATAGAAAACAGAGATCATTTTGTTCTTAAACTTCTGTTCAGTCACTGTTCGTCGCAACGTCTGGCTGAGTCAGCTACCTTATGGACGTACTGATGCTCCCACACCACCTTTCCTGGTTGGGCTCCTGGCCCCCAAGCTGTGGCTGACACAGCAGTTGCCTCTCCGGGGAACCGCTCCCTTCTGTCTCCCTCTTCCAAGCCACTGGGAGCCACTCTGGCCTGAGTTAGCCCACCACTGTCCCCAGAGACTGGACCCCAGGCTGGGTCCCCTGCCTTCCCGCTGGGGCCTGGAGTCAGCATGCAGAGCCCACTCCCCTCCTGTCTGTACTGGCCCTGTCCACCGGGGGGCATCTGTGCCGCACAGAGATGGGGAGAGACCCAGAGGGGAGGTCAGGTGGGGTCTCCCCTCTTCCTGGTCTCCTTCAATGAAGACCTTTTAGGTTGATGTCAACCTGCCCTCCCCAAGTGAGTCCAAATCCTCCCTCCACCCGCTTTTCATTCATGAGGTTCTAGGACCTGCCCTCGCACAGGGCTGGGGTGGCCAAGTCCCCTGCTTGGGGGTTCCAGTCAAAGGTCTCTCCAGGTCTGAGACCCAGGTGCCCACCAGCTCCTGACCCTGTTCTGGCCTCTGGGTGCTTCCTCGATGCCCCGATTCCCAAACTTCCCGGACACACATGGGACCCTCCTCACCTGGAAGACAATGACGAAGGCCAACCGGGCGGCCAGGACGGCCCAGAAGTCCTTGGAGATGTCGTACTTGTGTTCTGACCATGGGGGCTCCCGGTAATCTTTGTACCTGCAGAGATGGTGGGAATCAGGGGTCTTCAAGCGGAACTGGGGGCTTCGGCTTGGCGCTGTGGGTGAGAGCAGCCAGGAAAGCTTCAGCCCATCCTGAGCCGCCTCCAGGCAGCCCTCCCTGCGGGCTGAGCCAAGCCCAGCACACACATGGCCAGGGAGTCTCTCTGTGCTGTGGAGAGTGGCCGGGACCCACCGTGGGGCCGGCAGTCCTGGGGGCTTTGTGGGGAACACAGACAGCAGGCGGGGTCCCCACAGGCCGCGCCACAAGCTCACAGAAGTCAGCTGTGTCCAGGGGTTCCAGACTTTTAAAGGTGCTGGAGGCCTTTTTCCAAAAGAAATCTCACTGGTGTAAGCAGGGCCCCCTGGTTGAAATGGGGTGGGATTCCCTAAGCCTGGACCTCCAGCCCCATTGTCCACAAAGCTCCAGGCTGGTTCCACGAAAACCACCTCTCTAGTGTCTCCTGTCTTTGTGGAGAAACTAGTGAAAAAAACCTAAACATTTCCTCAAAGTGGCCCAGGTGGGAGGCTGACATACAGTTGGTGCCGGTGGTGCCTGCCCAGCAACTGCCCCCAGGGGCACCTGCTGCCCACCCTCCCCACTGTGACTTCCTGGCTGCTCCCTCCTTATCTCTGCGCAACATCAGCCCAGCCCTGCCCTGCCCGCAAGTATCAGTTTGAGACGTTGTCCGCTGCTGCCTGCTTGGAGAGACAGCGCCCTGACACCCGCTCCCCCAGGGCCCACCACTGACCCTTGTGCTACGGGACATGATCTTTGTCCCCGACCCCACCAGCGAGAGGGACGGCGTGCTTCAGGGCTCCTGTCCCGTCCTCTTTTCCTCAGAGGCCCTGAGACAGCCAGTCTGCAAGGGCACATGAGGATGAGAACGTGGGGAACTGTCTCTACTTAGGCCCCTCGACCACTCCCTGAATTCAGGGGGTGCCCATGTCCGCCGGGGCTTCTGTGAAATGGGACTCACTGTGCACTGGAAGGGCTCCCCCAAAGCCGGCAGAAAAAGCCTGAGACTGGTGCGGCCCTGCTGGTCACTGGGAAGCTGAGGTCCAGTGGGGAGAACAGGGGAGGAGGCAGCTGGCCCAGTGAGTAGCAGCCCAGCCTGGGCCCTGAGCCAGTGCCCACCTTGCTGTGTGGCTCTGTGTAGTCACTTGGCCTCTCTGGGCCTCGGTCTGATGTCCCCTCACTTGGCCACCTCACAAGGATGGACTAAGAAGCTGCTACATTCCAGGTCCCATTTAATTTGTCAGAGAACATGATGGCCAGGGCACTGCACCCCCAGAGCTTTATTTCTGGAGGAAGCTGGATGGGAGTCCCTGAGGGCCTGTTCAGTGGTCAGCTGCCAGCCTCGAGATAGGATGGGGCTGGGCACACACACTTCAGTGCCTGCTGCTGAGCAACACAGAGGCTGCATGACCCGCTCTCCAGGGGGCACAGGTGGCCTCTGTTCTCCCAGGGCCGGAAGCCACACACCAGTTCCTCCTCTTTTCTGTGCTCAAGGCTAGCCTCAAGGGATGCTGGAAACTGTGTCTGGGTCACCTGGCAAACTCCTGTGCATCCCTCAAAGCCCACTTACAGACCTGTCCCTGTGCCACCTTCCACCTCCTGGGCTGACCTCTGTCAGAGATAACCTCATGTTTTTCTTGCATAGCGCTGTTCTCAGCTGCCACCTCCCATGGGGTGGATAAAAATGCCCTTTCTGGGGGTGGCTGTGGAGATTAAAGGAAACAATGCCTGGTTTTGTGCAAGAATAAACGGTAGCCAGCGGCGATGGAAGCTCCAAGCTCTGCTATGCTGCCTCTCCCACACCTGCCGCCCCAGGCGGGGCTGGGCGCTGCTCTTCCTGCCACCGGTTCCTCTGGGAGGTGGCTTGCCGAGGGTGCGGCTGCGGAGGCGTGGAGTTCGGCACCTGTGGCTTGTGATCACGGCCAGCAGCCGGCAGGGCCTGAGAACCCCAGTCCAGGGCAGCACGGTGGTCTGACCCACAGTCTTCTAAGTCCACCGGGTGAAAGCAGTATGACCCTTAAAAATGGGGTCTTCACCCCATGTGGCCAGGACCCCCTGACTGACTCATGGGACCAGGAAGCTGCTTCCTTAACTGATACCTGGGACCCCACATCCGGTTATTGAAACCAAGACTTGGGCCATAAACATCAACACTGACATTTCTGAGCAGCCTGCTGCCAAAGTGACCATGTACCTCCCCACCTTCAGTATTCTTCTCTGAAATTCACCTTTGGTTAAACAGGTCAAGCCTGGGCGGCATGGAAGGTTCAAACAGCGCGAGGTGGCGGCGCTGCCTGACTAGCTGGGGTCCTGGACCGGAAGCTGGGGCTCGGGTTCAGCCCGCCTGGGGCACAGCCCGCTGAAGGCTGGGGAGGCAGGCATCTCGAGCCCCTCCCCTTGATTGCAGCTCCCCAATGTCTCCCCTCCCCAGCGAGGCCTGCGGCAGATCCATCTGGGCCCTTCCTATGATGTATGTGCCCACATATGCGTACACTGAAGCGTGCAGGATTCTGGACACCAGGAACTGTGCCATGCCACTTGCCCTCTCTGGTTGGCAGACCTGTACCAGGTCCCGGAGCAGCTGCTGTTCCCGCCCTGACACAGAACACACAGGCCCTCTTGTCATTGTCCTTTACTCACGCAGGGCCGGCTGGGAACCCCTGCAGTGCATCAGTCGTGCCTGAGCTGGGCAGGCCCTCCCCCTCTTTCCCGAGGATGGCAGGGTTCAGGGAAGGCTGAGCTCTAGTGCACTGGCTTTGGGGCGCACAGTTCGGCCCCGAGTCTCCCCTGTACCGAGCCTCAGCAGGTCAGAGATGACGTAACTGCCTGGGACGCCACCTCGGCTCTGCTCTCTTCTCCCTGCCTTGCTCCAAAGCCCATGGCGGCCCTCTAATCCCCCCGCCCAGCCAGAATACCATGTGCTCCCAAAAAGGCAGCTGCTGCTTCCCACCACCACGGGACTCCCACCTTCCTCCCACTGCCCCAGGACGGCCCCACCACGTCCACCTTCCCTCCGCTTTTGGCTCCTACCCCCTCCCATTGTGCTTCCGTTCTGGGCTGCACCAAGGCCCCTGAGTGGTAGGCATCATGCCGCCCACTCCCGAGTCCCCAGCCCCAACCCCAGGCTGGCACATGGATGATGCACAGGGAGTGGCCAGGCATCAGCTCTGAGCTCGCGCCCCTGTCCCATCCCCATCTTTCTCGGGGTGCTCCCTGCACATGCCGAGCGTCTGGCTTGCTAGTGGGGCCCTGCAGGTCTGGCTATCTCAGATATGTGTTGCTTTCGCCTGTCCAGTATCTGATACTCCCTGGAGTCACTGCACCTAGTTTTCCTTGGGATCCCAGTTCTCTGGTCATGACCCCACACCCTGCACATGCTTCAGCCTAGCTAATAAGAACACTTCCACCCCTGGTGATGGTGACCCATTTGGGGACGGGTGTGTGCCCCAAGACGGGCCAGTGAGACTCAACCGCAAGACTTCTGCAGGCCACCGGGAAAGAGGCTTGGGCTGCTGAGCAGGGGCTGCTGGGACTCTCTCTGCCTCCAGAAAATGATGCCTGTGCAGAGGAATGCAGTCGGGAGGCAGTGCCGGAGTGGGGCCTGACGGCAAACGGCAGCACCTGCGTCCAGATGCACCTGAAGCCGGGACTTGTTAAAGGCACTCAGAGATCACCCTCTACCCCCACTCTAGGGATCTTTTATTTTCTCGAAGCCAAGGCTGGGCTGTGGAAGCCTTATCTTTGAAAGAATCTTCATTTGAACGGGGGTTTTCCCAGTAACCCACCGGATGTGGCCCTTCCAAGAGATGAGCCGGGAGCAGTACCTGCAGATCTGCACCTCGTAGCCCAGGTCCATGGGGTCGTTGGGGGCTGTGCCGTTCTGGAAGTCGCTGACGTTGAAGGAAGAGAGGGTGTGGTTGACGAAGCCGTGCATGGTTCCATTTTCGCTGTACATGTACAGGTACACCAGGCGAGGGATGAAGTCAGATGTGAAGGAGATCACAAACGCCTGGGCAGGAACAGAGGGTGAGTGAGCCCCAGCGGGGTGGGGGGGACATGCCGCACACGAGCTGGGAGGCGCTGGCCCAGGGCCCGGCCATGTGACACTGCACACGAGTGGGCGACGTGACCGGAACACGGACTGAGACGATGAAGGGTTGGGCGCTGGTCCTGGGAGCCCCTCCAGCAGCCCGAGGGGAGGGCAGGAGGCTGGCAGCAGGACGCCCCGAGCAGAGCAGGGAGACCTGGGAATAAACGCTGCCTCTCACTGCTGTGGCCCTGGGCGGGTCATCTGCCCAGCCTCTCTGTGCCCCTGCTGCCTTCCTGTCAAACTGGGCTCCAGGCCCACCAGCTCCGCGCTGCGCCTCACCTTCCTGGCCTGTTTGAAAGGGGATGAGGTAGGGAGGGGAAAGTGCTTTGGAAACTGGGAAGTGCTGGCTCAGCTTGTCCTGCCCCAGAGCCGTGTCTGGGGGCAGCTGGCATAGTGCTGACGCCAGAGCCTGGGCCCCACGGCCTGGGTAAAGCCCAGCTCTGACTCTCTCTGGATGCACGATGTCGGGCAAGTTGCCTGACCTCTCGGTGCTTAAGATGGGGCAATAACAGACCCCACCCCGAGGAGTGTGTGCATGCAAAGACCTTAGCAGGGCCTGGAACATTCTAGATGCTCAATGAATGTCAGCTGCGTTATCACTGCTGGTTGTTCTCATGGGATGTCCAGTGGGTTTCTAGCAGCTCACAGCACCTATGCTCCAGATGAGCTGCACCTTAAGTTCCCAGCACCAATCCCTGCCCCATCAAAACATGTCTTCCTGCCTCTGGGTCCTGCGTCGGGACGAGGGTGCCACCGTCCACTGTGCGTGCTCTGCTCCTCATCGCCCTGGACCAGGGTTTCAAAGGCCCACCTGGAGCATGTGGGTGGATGGCAGGAGGGCCTGAGGGCTGTCCAAGGGCTCTGAGTCCAAGGGACTGAGTCCCAGGGCCTCGCTGTGACCCTGACCCAGCATCCTGGCCATGCAGGCTGCATGTCTGTTAGGGGAAGCTGCCTGCCTGCGTGCCAAGTATCAGCTTCTGGGGGCTCAGGCTCGGTCAACAGGTAGAGGGGCGAGGGTCACAGGTCCATGGCACTGAGGGTGCTCCGTGGCTGCCTAGGGTTTGCATCCCTGGGATTCAGCCTTGAGCTTTGGAGCACGTGCTGGGACCACCAGACAGACCTAAGCCCAGAGGGGCCCAGGCCCGGCAGTCAGGTGGGCCTCAGTGGGAGGCTGCAGGGGAGGGTGAGGGGCTGACACTCCTAAGCCGCAGGTCCTCAGGCAAGGGAAGCCAGAAGAGGCTGGTGTGGGGGGCAGGAAGGTGAGCATGAGATGCCAGATGTGGGCAGGCGGGAGCCCGGGCTTGGTGGGGGGGGGACGATGTGCTCAGCAAGCTCCGCGTGGGGCAGGCTGGCAGGCTCCCCGCCTTCTCTCCCAAACCTTTAAAGGGCAGGCGTGTATTTTCTATGAAGAGGGACAAGTAACTTCCTAACAAAGAGCAGATGGTTGCTGGTGAGGAATCAGTCTCTGTCCCTGCTACCCTGTCCCTGTCTCTCTCTCTTCATTTCTCTTGTATATTCTCAGGACTCTGGGGACAGAGTGGGCTTAGGAGCCAAGGTGCCATGGTGTGGAGAATTTTGCTCAAGGCTGTAGAAAATGGTCAAAGAGAATTTGCTATTCCCACCCAAAGCTAGCCCCAAACTCGTGATACCACCAAGGGATCGACCCTTCTAAGGAAGAGCCAGTCCTGCTGGCCTGGGGCAGCGCCCAGGCTGCAGGCAGAGGCCCCGCCCAGCTGCCCTGGAAGGGGTGGTCAGCTGGCTGCCCAGGCTTCCATGTGGCAGAGGCCCGAGGCACTTACGTTGATAATGACGGCAAGCTTCCCAACGCCCCTGAGAATGTTGTACCAGATTCCTGGGGGGAGAAGAAAGAAGCGGTTTTAAGACCCCCTTGGCCCTGGCTCTCAGGAAGTCTGGCTAGCAGGCTAGCAGGGCGGTTTGGTCCTTTCCTGGGATGCCGTCAGACGTGCAGCCATGAGGAGGTGCTCCCTGGGGAGGCCGGCTGATGAGGCAGAGCCCAGGGCCTGTGCCAGCCCTCCGCAGCTTCTAAAGGAGGTGCTGAAATACAGCTGATCCCTAAGTGGTTCCGAACAATCTCCTGAGAACCTGTTTATATTACTAATTGGCTTAGACGAAGCCTCTTTTGTAGAGAGACAAAGATTCAATTTGGGTGCAGCTCTTCTTACCCCAGAGAGCCCGTGTAACAGTAACTGGAGACCAGCCCCGAGGCCGTGGCGTCCTAGAACTGTTACGCAGCCCAGCACCAGGATAACCAGGGGCAGGACCCGTGAGCAAGGCCAGGGCCCCTGGCTGGGGCGGGGGCAGCGAGGAGCAAACCGTTTCCTGTCTGGACATCCCCGTGCTTCCATCGCCCTGAGGCTGAGCTGCACCAAAGTACAGGTGGGCAGGGGGGTCACCACAGGGCACCCAGAGAAACGCCTGCCCCCGACTGGCCTCCCCAGCAGAGATGAGAGCTGGCGGGCCGAGGAAGGGTGTGCCTTATCCAAGGGCCCAGAGCAGGCCCTGCTCGCTCGCCAGAGCCTCGGGGCTGCAACTCCTGGAGAGACCCAGGGACCCTGCCCCAGCCCGCCCCACCCCAGCAGCACCCCACTGGTCAGGCACATTCACGGGCAGTTGCTGGGTCAGGAACACAGTCCCAGGTGAACCACCTCTGGGATGGTGATAGCCAGCACTTCTCAGAGGGGGCGGGGAGGACAAAGTTCTGCTGTTATGTCACCAGAGGTTGGGGCCAAGGGGGGAGAGCCACCGGGTGGGCATTTCTGCCCTGGCAGTGAGTGCTGTGGGGCACCACCAAGGTCGTGTGGGGGTGCCTGCCGGTGACCCACAAAGACAAGAATTCAGGCCTGTGGGGCCCAGAACCAGAAGCCGAGGGCTCAGACAGCACGGAGACCCACGTGTGCAGCACCAGAGCCTGCCTCCCCAGCCCTGGCCAGTGACCCTTCCACGAAAGCAGGCCTTCGGTGCCGGGCAGACCCGTTTCTGCTGGCCCACACAGGATGCACTATCGCCTCCCTGCCTGCTGTTGGCAGCCCTGGCAGGCGGGGTCCTCATCCCAGATGAGAAGTCCCTCGCAGTTGCCGGGTGACCCCGCCAGAGCCAGGGCTCCTAGCCAGTTCCTGCTGGCTCAGGTGGCTAGGCCGGCAGCGGGCACATCTGGCACTAGACTCGTGCCCTCCCGTCTTCCCTGAGGAGCGCAGGTGGGGATGGAGGTGAGGGGGAGACGGCCTGGCCAGAGTGCACATCCTTACAAAGTCGCCATCTGTGCGCTTCCTGTGACTGCCCGCGGCCGGGTGTCTTGGGGGCCAGGAGCCCGTCTGCAGCCTCCGGGCTCGGGTGGGAGGCTGTGAACCGTGCATCCTTCATCTCTTGGGGGCCCAGCACGGTGGCTGGCGGGTGGGGCTCGGTGCTGCTGGGTGAATATTTGCTGAGTGACAGCATGAGCCCAGAGAGCCCTTTCTAACCACACTTCACGCCGGACCAGAGGTGGCCAAGCGGAGGCCAGTGGGCCACACTGGGACGCGTGGCTGTTCTGTTGAGCTTACTGCTACTTCAAAGATGCTGACTGGTGTTTGCAAATGAAGCTGATGCATTTTTAAAATCTAGGCTCCTTCTTCTGAGTCTCCACTCCCACCAAGGGCGGACGAGCTCGGCTCTGTGGCCCACAGTGGCGCCCCCTTCAGGCTGGGCTGCACACTGCGTGACCCCTCTTCGTGGCAGTTGGGCCACTTAACACTTCTCAAGCTCAGATCCCTACTAAAGCGGGGAAAGAAAAATTCGGAGAGGGCTGTTTCAAGGAAAACGGGGCAGGCACATTGCTCTGCGGCTGTGGGCCCTTCCGTGGGCGTCCGGCTAGCTCGGTCATGTGGCCGCCTGGAGTCCACGGGATCTGAGACCGGCACGTTAGAGGGTGGGTGAGCGGAGGCAAGCAGTGCCCGGGAGGGGGTGCCACCGAGCCAGCACCCAGAGAAGGCCAGACCTCTGCAGGCCAGGGCAGGGGCTGTGGCCCGCCCAAGTGACAGTCCCAGTGGGCCGAGAGATGACACTTGTAAACGGAAGTGGTGAGCCCTGGAGGTGGGATGGGCCAGCGAGAGATTTCTGGAGCGCAGGACCGAGTCAGTCTCCTGAAGGTCCTGCAACGTGTCTGTTACCACCCCCCCCTGGAATCATGGGGTCTGGTTTAAAAAATGCACAGCCAGGACACTGGCTCCGGCCCAGGGATCACCCTCCCTTGGGGTCTGGACCCTCCCTCTGGGCTGCTTGGCTACACCCTCTGCTGCTCTGACCATCTCCAGGTACAAAGGGCTGAGGCTTTGGGGAAAATTTTTGGGGCTTTATGAGAATCACACAGTGGGGAGATGCCTTTCCTTCGAGGCCCCTCAGCCATTCCAGGGGGCCCTAAGCCCCAATGCCAAGGATGCCAGAGGGTGTTTATCAAGCCTGACCCCAGACAGGGCCCAGGAGCTGAATTTCTCCTGCTGAAGGCTCTGAAGAATGAGTGTGAGAGCACAAAGCATGCTCACCTGGTGTCAAAGGTGAGGGATGGGCAGCTGGAGCCGGGTTCCCAGGCACACAGGGGACGGGGTCCACCCAGTGGCTCGCCATGCCTCCCCCTCCATGGCCATGCAGGGCGATCAAGGTGTCTGCCTTTTGTGGCAGAGCCTCCCCAGCCACCCCTGGTGCCTGGAGTGGGTGCAGGTCATGGGGGCCACTGGGGCCCTCTGTCACCTCGGGGCCCTGCACGGATCACAGGAGGAATACAAAAGCCTCTTCAAGGAAAGGTTACAGGGAAGGAGCCCATAAACAAACCCATGAGAGAAGGGCTGATTATGCCTTCAACCAACCGGACAGGAACCAGGAAGCAAGTAGCTGACCCATAAGGACTGGGGAAATACAAGAAGCTGTGAGCAGAAGAGCCAAAGACGTGCATCCAAGCCTTGCCTGCGGAGGGGCCGATGACGTGCACATGGCCGCAGAGGCCGGCGGCGGCGGTGGCGCCCCCTCTCCCCCGCGTGGGTCTGCTGGTTCAGGATGCCGTCCAGGGTGCTGCCAAGCAGAGGCCGCCCAAGAAGACACGCCCGCTGAGGACTGGCCTGCCTCCTCGGGGCGTCTGAGAATCAGGCCTTTGTCAGGGCAGGGTGATGGGGAGGCCGAGCCCTTTTCCTTACTGCCACTGGGCACAGAGCTCCAGAATCCCCAAGGACTGTCTGGGGGCACCTGGCAAGCTGCCCCACCCCTTCCAGGCCTTGGGTGTGCAGGGAGGGGTGGTGAGTGCCGAGGGTCTCCGTTCACCAGTTCCGGCTCAGCCTCATCTACCACCTGGCCTTGGTCTCCCCATCTGGAAAGTGGGACCGAGGGTTTGCTCAAACTTCCTTATGAGGCTCTCGGGAGGCCCTGACAGCTGAAAACCCCAGGAAGGGTTCAGTCCAGTCCCTGGGGCTCCCCTTGGAGCTGGCGTAATGAGCTTAACCAGAGCTCTGGGTGCAATGTTGCCTTGACCCCGAGAGGGCTTTGCAATTCGGCCCGCGGCCCAGGTCTGGGTTTGGACGGCCCGCCTGCGAGGTGTGGCTTCTTAGATGTTTAAGACTGAAGAGACGGCAGAGAGCCTTTCTGGGAGTGCAGCTGCTCTCCGGGTCCAGCACGTGGCCTCTTGGTCCACGAAGACTGAACCGTTTACTCTCCAGCCCTTCACAGAAGCCACGCTGAGCTCTGATCCAGCATAGCAGCAAACCCCGGCTTCCGCTGGTGTCCCCTGGGGCCTGAGGCCACAGGCCTTCTGGCAGTTGAGGGGTGTGGTGCAAGGGACAAGGGGCTTACTCCGCAGGCCACAGAGGAGGCAGATTCAGGGGCCCTGGGGCCTGGAAGGGACTTCAGGGGGCTCGTTAGCTCAGGGCTTTTAGAACTTTGGAGATCATAAGCAGAATCTTATGAGGACGTCTAGTGGGGAGGGTGCTTCTGAGTCTTGACCGATTGCCTGGGTTGCCGAGAAGGGAGGTGACCAGGGAGGCTACAGTCAAAACGCAGGGCGATGACCTCTCTCCTTGAGCCCCGGCTCCAGTGTCTCTGGAATACCAAGGTTCCCAGCCCTGTTCTGCATGTCTTTCCACTGGAGCCCACGGGGCACATGTGGGGCTGCCGGGTGAGCCAGATGAAACCATTGATTGGTGACCACGATTGAGCTGTGAAAATGGCAATTTCATACGGTCCAACCTACGAGACCGCACCGGGTAAGAGAAGCCGGAGCCCACGGTATCTTGGAGGCCGATAATGGAGACCTGTGGTCCGGCTGCCGTATCAAGGGGCCATGACACCAGAGGCCAAGGCATGGACCAAGGAGCTTCTGGCTGAGGCAGCGCCGCTGACAAGCCAAGGAGAGAATTGGAGGGGATGGGACGCCTCATGCCAAGCTCGGAGGAAGCTCTCTGAGCGCTGCTGAAGCCCCCACATTTCTGCAAGGTCATGTCTGGGCTACGAAGGCCCGCCCTGAAGATGTCCCATCACACCGGGATCCAGTCCTTATTTTGGAAAATGATGAATTACATCTCTAGCATGTGATCTAACCTCTGTTCTAAGAACAGCACAGATGCACTGTTCTGAGGCTGTGTTAAATAAGACATAAAATGAATACATTTTTGTGATTTTTCATCTCATTTCAAGGTAAAAATCCCAATGAAGACTTTGTTTTTACTCTGAACGCTGGGTCCCTGTTCAGCTGATCCCTTTAAGATGGGCAGCGTCCTTGATGAGGGCCAGCGCTGGCTGCGGCACGCGTGAGCTACGGAGCCCTGCCTGCTGGGTCTCCCCATGTCCCTTACTGCTCCCAGACACCAATCTCTGCTTAAATGACTCCAGTTACAGGGAGCTCACTGCCTGGCAAGGAAGTCTGCTCCATTGTTGATTGTTGACACCTCTGACTATTACAAAGTCACCTCTTAGGCTCACCTTCAGTGGGCCGTCCTGCAACTGCACCCTGCCCCCTCCACAGGGACGACGAGCCCCTTCCGACAGGGGCCCACGGGGACGCCGCGCCTGACCCCACTTTGCTGGTGAGGTTCCGGCTTCTGCAGGGCAGGAACCCTCCCCAGACCCATGGCGTGCCTGGAACCTGCTCCCCACAGGGCCACTCACCAATGTCCTTGGCTCTGACAGCCACCGGCCTTCGGAGCTCAGTGACGAACTTTTTGGCATCCAGGCGAATCTCAATGATGTTGTTCAGCAGTGCGAACAGCGGGGCCAGTGGGAAGGACGCCACGAACAAGGTGACAAAGCCGAACTGGATGACTGCAGAGGGAGCAGAGATGGTGGTCAGCAAGTGCCATGCACCCCATCCTGCCACGGTGGGCCCCCCTGGCAGGCTGAGACTCTGGTCCGGCTGGCACCCTGCCTCCGACGTCCTGCACAGAAGACGGGCTCGCCCTTCATGACTATGGGTGACCCTGGGCCAGATGGGGAGGATTCCAAATTTTGCCCTAGACCTCAGTGTTGACTCTTGAATACTGGGTTTGTGCTCCCTTATACGTCTGATGTTATAAGCCACCACTAATGGGGAAAAAGGCCCCGTAGGCATGAAGGCCCAGCCTCAGTCACCCCACGTACTGGCTGGGAAGCCTTGGGTAGGGCCCTTGTGCTTCTGTCAGCTGGAAGTTCCTGGGTGGGGAGCCTGCCAGCATTGCTGCATCTCCACGAGGGCCCAGCGTCCCCTCCCACGGGTGTTGGGGAGCCAGGCGGGGACGCACTGCCCAGGACGACCTGGCCCTCTCTCCCTGTCCTCATCAGCAAGCCAGCTTGGGCCTCTCTGGGCTTGGCTGCTGCGCCCAGCACAGAGGCAGGCCCGAGGAGAGGTCAGGAGAAGGCTGCTGAGTGGGGCCATGTTGGGGCTGGTACAGGACCTGCACTGTAGGATCCTGTCCAAGGAGCCGGGCGGCAAATAAGGAGGCCGGTGGGATGTCACCCTGGGCCGCGTGAAGGTGGCCATGGTTAGTGGTGGGTGCAGGTTCTGTGTTGCTGGCCTCCCGTTCGCCCCCGGGCTCCATGGGATGCTTCTGTGCACGTCGCCTCGGAAGACCCTGGACGTGACGGAGGCCAGTGGAGGAGCTCAGCGTGTGGGCCGCGTGTGGGTGGGGGCTGCTGAGGCCCGGGCCTGTGGGCTCCCCACTCCCACTGATGCTGGCTCTTCTTTCACAGACAGGCCAAGAAGGACAGGAGGGACACCAGAGATGGCGACGGGGCGGGTGGCGGGAACATTCTCAGCAGGGCCCTTTCTTCCAGTGTGCCAGCACCTGTGTGTCCAGCAGCCCTGCAGGGTTGGCTTGGCAGACTGGCTCTAGTGGGTGGGCAAACGCCAGGGAGAAGTGGAGCACACCTGGACAGTGGGGTGTGCGTGGCGCACGGCGTGGGCTGCTGCTGTGGGCAGGACAAGCCCGTCCCAGGAATCCCAGTTCTCCAAACAGAGAGGAACATGGATGCGATCTCCTGCCCTCAGGCACTGAAAGCTGGAATGGCCACCTGCCATCCGTGGCCAGTCACAGGCTGCTTTCCTCAGCGTCTGCCCTCCCACTGGTCTTGGCAGGCAGGGGGAGTCTCCCCCAGACCCCAGGGCTGAGTCTGAGCCGTGGGAAGGAACATGCCTAGGGGTCTCTGGAGTGCAGGCCGTGCTGCCCTCTGGGACACTGGCCTGGGGCTGGCCCCATGACCTACTGTGTCCCCCCAGCCCGTCAGTGACTGCTTTCTGAACACCCACTATACACGGGGACCTGTTCCAGGAGCAGGGGATGGCGGGGGGCCTGCTTTCAGAGCTTTGATTCTCCTGGAGAGACGGGTGGGAAAGCAAAGATGGGGGCCACACGTCCCAAGAGAGACACTCAGGGCAAAGGGCTGAGGGTCCGGCTGTGTAGGCCCTTTAAGGGGTTGACCCCTTCACACACTGTGGTCTGGGAGACCCCTCGGTGGGGGGGCCTTTCTGAGCAGAGCTCTGGAGGGAGAAAGTGAGTCACGCATATATTAGCAGAGAGCATGCCAGTGCAAAGGCCCTGTGGCAGGTGTGAGCTCTGTGTTTGTGTATCAGCAGGGAGGCCAGTGGGCTGGGGGAGTAGGAGATGAGCTCAGGGGGAATCCAGGGGGCCATTCGACAGAGCCAGAGCCTGTTCCCATCTCTCCCTTTCCCCACCCTGGAGTTACAAGTCACCTCTGGGTACCCGCCTGCCCAGGGACATGGCTGCAGCGAAAGGCTCCCTCCTGGGTGTCTGCTGAGCACCTGCTCTGCACGCGGGGCTGCAGGGAGCCCCCCCATCGCCCAAGGCCGGCTGTGCCACCAGCCCCGGTGCAGCCTGGCTGCCCGCGAGGACGCCGCACTCACTCATCTCCATGTACTCTGGGGTGAGGCCGGCGAAGGGCTCCAGGGTGTAATCCAGCTCGTACCGCTGCTTCCGTTTCCCGGGCTCCTCGTGGTCGTAGGTGCGCTGGCGCTCCAGCCTCAGGTAGCGGATGAACTTCTTCATCTTCCTGAAGGAACATGCGCCACCCTGGTCAGGCCTCCGGGAAGGCGGGCTCTGGGGGCCGGGGGATGGCTCTCCAGGCCGCTGCGCATTTTAAGTCCTGAGCTAACGTGTTTGCGTTGACCTCCCCATCCACGGCATCCTCTTAGCCCCAGAGGCGGGGCCGAGTGTCCCTGCTTTATTTCTGACACAAGCAAACAGAGGTGCAGGGAGGGCACAGGGCCAGCTAAGGCCCCAGGGAGGCCCGTGGGTGTCAGGGTCTGGCCATGCCCACGCAGACCTCGGGAGGGCCACAGAAAATAGTCCCGAAGGCCCCTGACTCCAGAGGGGACAGGACACAATTCTCAACGGGCACAAGGGAAGGAGGCAGGGCCTCTGGGTCCTCCCTCTGCCAACCATGGGGAGCTGGCATGCAGGTCTGAGGGCACCTGTCAGTTCCCCAAATTCTTGGCCCGCTGGGGAGCAGGAAGTCGTCCCAGCCTCATTCCCCCCTCCCCTACCGTGGGGCAGCTATGGCCCCGTCTCCCCGCACGGCCCTCACCACCCCCTGCTGCCGCTGGGACCAAGGCCGGGCGCTACTCACGGGATGCCGATCTCAAACAGGTTGTTCTGGATCAGCTGCTTGCCCAGCATGATGATGCTGAGCTGGATGCAGAGCTCCATGAGGCAGCCCCCCGGCGCGCACTGTGGGCAGACGGCGGGTGCATCAGGCCCCGGCGCCGCGCGGACATCAGGACGGGGGGTGGGGGGCAGCACGCACACTGCAGGCTGCATTGCATCCTTCACAAAGGGCTGCCCTCGCCCTCACCTGAACCTCAGAACGTGACCTTACTTGGAAATACGGGCTTTGCAGATGTGACCAAGGTAAGAAGAGGTCACACTGGAGTGGGGTCGGCCCTGTCCCAGTGACTGGTGTCCTTATATGAAGAGAAAATACGCAGACACACAGGAGGCCACGTGGAAGTGGGAGCAGACGTGGGGATGGACGTGTCTATAGCAAGGGGCAGCAAGCACGGCCAGCAGCCGCCAGATATGGGGAGAGGCCCGGAAGGACACTCCCTAGAACCTTTGGAGGGCGCAGCCCTGTCAACACCTTGATTTTGGGCCTCCAGAAACATAAGAGAATAAATTTTTGTTGGTTTGAGGCCCCGAATCTGTGGTGGTTTGTTACAGCGGCCCCAGGAAGCTAGCACACGTCACCTATAGGCTTTGGGATGGGAACCAGGCTCAGAGAGGGAAGTACATGCCAGGGAGGGGGCAGCGGTGGGGTCCCCCTTCCTCCAGGGCCAGGGTCCAGTGCACACGCTGGCTGCCTGGGGCCTGTGCCGTTGGGAAGCCATATGGCGAAGAGCCAGCTACCCCTTGGAGACCTGACGCCCCTGTTCTTGGTGGGCTTGTACCACCTTGGGCCTGGGGGCCGGGTGGCAGGTGATGGGCAAGAAGCTCACTTGTCCACTGAAGGTAACTCAAGAGACAGTGGGAGACCCCCTTGGGGTGCAGCTGACCCCTCTGAGTCCCGAGCAAAATGTTTCATACCATTACCACAAAATTTATCTTGGGGGACTATCCTTTCATGAAAAACAAAAGTCCTTTGCTTTATTCTATTTTCCAAAGGCATTTCCCCACCTTCTCCAGCCACTGAAGAGTTTGGCAGGGTGTCACCTACTTAAAGCACCTGTCATGAGGCAGGTGGGCTTTCTGCAAACATCGTTACTGCGGACGAGGCCGGTGCCCTGGGGTCAGGGGCTGGCACTCGGGGTTGAACATCTAGGCTGTACCCTGGGCAGCTAGATCGCCTGTACCTGAAGTCCTGTTTCACAGGGTCTTCATCAGGAAGACCCACCCCTCATTTTCCAATAAACTGAATTATTCTGGGAGTTGGAAATGCCCACCTGTGTCCCTGAGACCTAACCCAGCAACAGGCCCTGAAGCCCGGGCTTGATCTGATGGAGCCACTGGAGTGAGTCCAGGGGCCGGTGGCTGGCACACTAGCCGGACCCGTGCTGGTGCCACATGGCAGAAGCCACAGGTGGCCAGCAGCGTGCTTGGAGGGAGGGAGGTGGGCAGTCAGTGTTAAAGTAGTAAAGACACAGCTGGGTTGTGTTTTTCCCTTACTCAGTCTTCTTAACCAAAGAGATCAACATTCAAGGTTTTCTAGAAAAAGAAAATTGGTGTAATTTTTTTGTTTCACTGACTAGGAAAAGACTTTCTCCTTTTAGGGTAATCCTATGTGGGCTTGCCGGGTGAGAGCAAAACCCCACCGCACCGTCCGGGACGCAGAAAGGGTGCCCACAGGGAGGAAGGGGAGTGGCTGCTCTCTACAACGATGTGCACCGCTGGCCTCTCCCGTCCGCCGTGTGCACAAAACGGCGGGGTTGAGGGGGTGCAGGGAAGTGGGTGCAGGCGTACAATCTCAGTTACCTCCTCCATTCGGAAAGAGCGGAAAATGTACACGTAGTCGCCTGGGCGTCCAACGAACCTGCAACAAGTGGGGGCAGTTAGAGGGAGACCCCGAGGGGGCGCCAAGCTGAGGTGTGGTTGGACGAACAGGCCCGTCTGGGCGGGGGGTCGGTCTGGGAAGCAGCCTCAGCTTCCTGTGGGATGTGCAGGGTGGGGTGTGTGTTCTCTGGGGGCCTGCGCTGTCCCTGTGCATGCTCTCAGGGACCCCCAGGGCAGGGGGGTGGCTGTGGCACTGTAACCCACAGATGGCTGGGGAAGGAATGTTTGGGAGGGGTTCTGGGATCCGACCTGCCGGCTCCTGGCAAGAGGGCTGGTGGGGAGTCTTGGTGGGTGGGCCACAGGCCCCTCCAGGCCCAGCATGGCTCCAGAGGCCCAGGCGTGGGGCTTCTCCTGCCACCAGCCTGGAACATGGGGGGCTGGGCTTCTTACACCTCCTGCGGCCTTCACCCTTGGGTCATCCCCACCCACCATGGAAGCATCTGGAGCTCACTCCCTGGGGTCTCCACTCCCCTGGGGTCCCTTCTGTTTAGGGTTCCTGCTGCCCTGGGGCCCCCCATGCTCTGGTACCCCTGCAGGAGCCAGGCAGGCCTCTCCGACTCGGTGCCACTGGGACCATGCTGACCGCCCTGCCCCAGGTCCAGATGCCCCCCACCCACAGGGAGATGGGAGAGGGGAGCCTTCTCCTGGGCTGGGGAAAAGCAGCGAGCTTCCATGTCGGAAGTTCCTACCGGCCTTTGAAGAAAGCCACATAGAAGATGGGGGTGTAGGAATTGACGAACTTCAGCAGGAAAGCCTTGAAGATCAGCCTCTCCTCGAAGCTCTTCTCTGTCTTTGGAACCTCTGGAAGCAGTGAGATGCATGTGCTGAGCCACCGCGGCCGGGGCCGCCCACTTCCCTCGGCTCAGAGAGGGCAGGCGAGGGGCCCGCAGTCCCTCAGCAGGAGGGCGCCCGCCAACCGGGGGCTCGGCCCGGAGCCACGGTGGCCCTGGAAGGCAGGCACTCACCAATCTTGGTGAGCCACCTGGCTATGCAGCCATAGACCTCGTCCAGGAGGATGATGACCACCAGGTTGATGATGACCGCAGTGGCTGTGACTGTGACCCGGATGTTGGACCGCACGGACGGGGAGGAGTTCATGGCTAAGGCGGCGGCCATGGAGATTCTGTAGATGATGACGCCGAGGACAATGGCGAAGGTCACTGCGATCTGCAGGGGGAGAGGCGATCTTGGCGGGGCCTTCGGGCCTCAACCCCCCTTGCCGCGCCCTCAGCCCTGCTTGCCCCCGACTCTGCGGCAACTCAGCCGTGAAACACGCACGCACGCACGCGTCTTGTCCACCACCACCGCCAGGCCGTGTGGTGGTAACTTCACAGGCAAGAGGGGCTAGTTTCTGTTTTACAGAAGAAGAGACCGAAGTTCAGGACGGTAAGGTAGCCTGGTGACCCGGCTCAGGCCCTGGGATTCACCAGGTGAGTCTGTCATGCAGGCCCAACCCTGCCTGTGTGACTGGGCCGCCGCTCCCTGCTAGAAGGGCCCTCGTGGCTCCCGGGACAGTCCTGCACTGACTCTCGGGTCGCAGCTCCAGAAGGTTGGGGTTGGCCCACCCCCGAGGGAGCCCGCAGCCATCATCTCTCCGCTGCCGCTCGCTGCAGGGCTCGGGCCTTCCTTCCCACCCTCTGTCCCCAGCAGCACGCAGGAGGCTGCAACCCCAATGCCTGCCCTGGCCTGGCGATGGCAGGCTGACTAGGGCGGGGGTTCCTCTCCCCGGCCTGGGTGGCCCCGAGGGGAGCAGGGACAGTTTGGGATGGAGCGCTGTTCCCAGAGGCAGGAAGGTGGCAGTCTGACCCCAGGTGGGCAGTGCTGGAGGTCTAGGGGGGTGGACAGATGGGTCCCTTCCCCCAACCCCCGGGGAGCCACCATGCTCTGGCTCATCCCCAAGAGCGGGTCTCTCATCTTGCCAAACCCACCACTGGACCGAAACATTCCCCAAGACTCAGGCCGGCTGCTGAGGGCAGGGGGTGCAGGCTAGGAGGACAAGGTTGGGCTGCATGGGGCTGTCTGTGTGCCAGGCTCCCCTTTCCTCTTCCTCGAAGGCTCTGACTCAATCAGGACAATCCAGCCTGCACCCTGTCCTGCCCGGGGGTGAGGCTGTCCTGACGAAGGGGGCCGTATGCCAGGCTGTTGACTCAGACCAACCCTGACTGTGTGACTGGGCCGCCCGCTCCCGTGAAGGGTGTGGAGGGCGGGCCTGTCCCTGCTAGAAGGTCCCTTGTGGCTCCCGGTACAGTCCTGCGCTGACTCTTGGGTTGCAGAAGGCTGGGGTTGGCTCACCCCCAAGGGAGCCCGCAGCCATCAGAAACCTAGGAAAGCTCTGATTTTACACGTGGGCCAGAGACCCCACCGCACTCAGGAAAATGTCTGCAGCTCACGTTACACCCTGATGGGGGGAGGCCCTGTCCCGAGGTGTGGGAACCACTTCCGGCCAGCTTTGGGAATGAGAGCTTTCCTTGGAAAGTCCCTCGCTTCTGCCAAGAGGCCTCTCCCAGGAGAAGGCCCCACCTTGGCCTCAGATACGTTCCATGTGCCAGCTCGTGGGGGTGCAGACGGGAGGCCAGGCCTGCACCATGACTCAGGAGGGGGAGTGCCTCCTTTCCCTGCTGGAGCTGGTGGGCCCCCCGACGGGCTCCTGTCCCCAGGGCTGTATCCGCTGGAATAAAGGGGCGAGCAGGGTTTGCCCGGGGCGCTCGGCTGCCATTCCCAGGACCAGGAGCCTGGTGGGCACATCACAGGTGCCCAGCCAGTCTTTGCTCCGTGAATGAAGCTCCTGTGTGGGACTCATTCATCTGTGATGGGGTCACCAGTACCCTGAGGTCTCGCTAGTTCCATCCCCCAGTGGTGTGACCAGTGAGCAAGTAGAGGCTGTGGACAAGTCTGGGAAAGCATTTCTCAAAGAGGGGCTGCCTCAGCTGGCATCTGTCTCCTTCCCCTCGGCCCTTCCCCATCCTCCTGCCTGGAAGTGGGCGTGATGTTGGAGGTGGAGCAGCCATGTTGTAAGCCAGGGGGCACAGGAATAGGATGGGTGAGCAGGAGGTCAGGGAAGCCAGGGCCTGACGGCAAGGTGGGGCTCCCAGACCAGCCCTGCACCACCCAACTTCCCCAAAACCATTCATTCAGGGAAGGGGCATGTAACCCGGGGGCAGGAGGAACACCTGGCCGGCCTGTCCCCCCACCCGCCCACCCACCTGCTGGCCCTCCTGCAGTCACCCTGCTTCCTCTCCACAGTGGGAGCTGAGCCCTGAGCCTGAGCCCCCGTTCCCTGCACCCTATCCCACACTGGGCGAGCGCCTGGGGTGCTCCGGGCAGGGACCACGCCACTCGCAGATTGTCCAAGTTCATGCAGAACAGCAGGTTCTGGGGACAGACCACCCTCTTGGCTTCCGGCTCCACCACCTCCCACTTGACGGCTGGAGACGGCAAGACCTTCGGCCTCAGTTTCACCAGCAGAAGGGGGTAGGTATCAGGGCCTTCAAGGCTCTGACTTAAAGCTCCCAGGCTGGACAAGGGGACCGTTGTTTCTACAGTGACCAGAGGTGGCCCTGACCTCTTGGGGTGGGGTGCAAGCACAGTTGGCTCAGGGCCAAGGCCTTCCAGGGACTCAAGTCCCTGCAGGGAGCTGAGGTGTGGCCCAGTCACTCAAGTCGGCAGTGTTGACGAGCCTGGACTCTCGGCCCTCAGTCCCCTGAGTAGCACCAGCCTGGTTTCTGGCCTGTCTGGGCATTATTTATTTAGTGGTTTTCTCGAAAGAGCTCCTCAGTTTTGTCTTAAACAGTAAGTGTGAAATTCCAGGTCTGAATCACTACTTATACACATTACTGTCAGAATGAAAGGCGTCTCAGGGACCACGTGAAGTGACCCCACGTGGCCCAGGGCTGCACAGCCCACCTGGGGGTCACTGTGGAACCCTGGCCCGTCCCGTGTTAGGGGCCGTGGTGGAATTCCCCCAGATCCCCCGAGCGTTGATGGCTGACCCCAGTCTCGGTGGGCACCACACGCCTCCCCGTGGGCGTCCCAATCTCCTCCCCTGCAGCCTTCCGGAACATACCATGAAGACAATGGAAACCAGGTTGGTGAAGTAGGCTGGAAACCGGTCTCTCCAGGTCAGCTTCACCTTGTCCGTCTGCAAGAGATGGTGCTGGGTCACTGGGCGGGAACCAGCCCGGCAGAGGGGTCCGTGCACACGCGCATGTGTGTGTGAACAAGTCAAATAACAGAAACACTCAGAAATGCTTTGAAGAGACCACCTGCAGGCGGTGTGCGGAGGCCAACACCGAGGGCTCAAAGAAGCATTTGGGGTCTCACCACCCATGAAATGATGTTACCTAGTCACAGAATCAGTCTTTGCTAATGTGATTCTTCCGAGTACGGGGGGCATAATAGTGGCAAACACTTTTCCAAATTAGAATATTAGACCGCGTCTGGGAGCAGCCTGTATCTGGAATCCATTTCTTTGCCTGAAAGTCTCACTTCCAAGCCTAGAAGGTGTACGAGGTCCTGCTCTTCGCCATCCAGACCATAATAGCTATTTTTCCCTTGCCGGGCAAGTCGAGACAAGTAACAAGCATCGCCAAGTTAAAATGCCGCCTGCCGCACAGCAACAGTGGCCCATGGTGACATGTGGCCTGGAGGTTCTCTGGCTTAGGGACAGCTTAGTCTGGAGGAACTGTAAGTGGAAGCTTGTCACTATTCTGGGACGTTTCAAGAATGGGGGTGGATTTTTAAATGGGAAAATGCATGTTTCAGGTCAAGAATGCTGATGAGTGCATGACACCACAGGCCACTCGTTCCAGGGGCGGGACGCATGCGTGTTATGAGAAAACCGGGAGCCACTTGCAGGCCGTTGTGACGAGCATGTCCACCAGCTGCAAGCAGAGCTGGGGCCCCCGCCCCCCACAAACCCACGGTAGCCATGCAGTGACATCTCAACACACGTCACAGCTCGCTGGGTGCGGAAGGAAGGCAAAGGAACACAGATGTGAATGTTAAAGAAAAAAAAAAACAACAACAATCAGAGTTTGTTGAGGAGAACACAATGGACTTTGGTCGTCTGCAAACAGACAAGACTCGCGTTGACCCCGAAATAGAAAAGTACCAATTTCACCCCCGCCATGGCTGTCTTAACCCTCTGCTTCCACTTGTTTGTCGGCTCCTCTGGAATATGCCGGCGCTTCTGAAGGCGGGTGGAGGGGACAAGAGAGCACCACGGGGTGCAGCGTTATGAGGCGCGGGCACCCCGGGGCCCAGGCCACCGTCACCCCCGGGCAGCACGCCTCCCCCTGTGCGCTCGCTGCCAAGGCTAACTCTGACTCGGGTTCTGGGCGTTTTAAACCGTAAGAGATGGCAAAGAAGCCGCGACACAGGTAAGGGGAATGGGAGACAAGGGCTTGGGACAGAGACGCCAGCGCGAGCAGCTTGGCGGGGCTCCGGAGGGCCCATCTTTGGAGATGGTTACTGTAACTCAGATGGGGTGCAGCACCCGAAGACCCGGAGCACGCTGAGTGGTTTAGGCAATGTGCAGGAAGCTGCACCCAGAAGGGTACATTAATATGCCACTAAGCGCGGCTCCTTTTTCTTTTCTAAATGAATGTGGGGAAAAACCAGAATGCAGCCACCAGGAGCAAGCGGCAATGGGGAGAATAAAGGCTGCGGCCCACCAGAAGCATCGGACTTGGGGTCACCATCGGAGCCCTGCAAAACCTAAGCCCCATGCCTTTGCTGCTCGCATGTGATCGAAGCCAAGAGGCGGGTGACTGAGTCAGGGAGGCGCTCCCAGCACGGCTGCCAGGGGAGTTTGGGCTTGGCTAAGTCCCCAGACCTAAATGGACGTGACATGTGCCCCAAGCCTTTTCCCTTAACTCAGGGAGGACTGATATATCCACCCACGCTCATGCTGAGCAGCGTCACGGTAGAGCCGTGGGGCGGACGGCCTCGGGACTGTGCTCCTGACACACGCACGGGGCCCAGGATGCCGCTCTGAACGCGGGTCTCAGCGGCCCACAGTGGAAGCTGTGTCCACACCTCTCCCTTTAGGAGGAGGAAACAAGGTCCACAGGCTCTATCAGAGCTGCTCAAGGCACAAGGTGGCTGCTCCGAGGGCAGCACACACCAGTCGTGCACACGTTCTGATTTGTTGAACTGGAAAGATGGTCACCTTCTTTGGGGAGATGGCTCATGCTCATTTGCTTATTTCCTTTGCACCCTAGAGTCTCACTCAGATGTGAAGAAGGTGTTCAGGGAGGTGCACCCCCTTTCTGGCTGTGGCAAGACTTCTGCCACATTATGCGAGCTGGGGCCTGGGAGGTGAGAGGGTTTGGTGTACTCACTTTACCCATCTGGGGGGATTTCGGGAAAACCCTGCCCGTGTGCCACAATGATAGGGAAAGACAGACCCAGGACCATGTCCTGGTCAGTCCCAGAGGCTGGGGGTGCTCACGTGATAGCCGGCACCCCCTCACTTCCCTCTCCCCTCAAGGACTGATGCAGACGTACCCGGCCACAAGCAGGGGCTGGCAAGGGCCTGGAACTCTGTGCTTGTCCCAGGCCACATAAAAAAGTCTCCATTAAAATACAGCAGAGCACCTCTAGAGGTTTTTGAAAATTCAGGCTGCAAACACAAGATTGCCAGTTTGAATGAGAGGTCTGCGAGGAAAGGAGGGCACTTATCACAAAGAGATGGCAGCCTTCACAGCCCCTCCCTATACACGGCTCCCCGTCATCCTCACAGTCTGTGAGTGGAATAAGGAATTGGCCATTTGCTCAGGGACCCTGGTTGGGCAAACCCTTCCGCTTCATCACGCAACATAGGACACAAGGGGTGAACACATGGAACGCCAAGTGTACAGCGGGAAGGGCTACAAAGATACCTGGTTCTTGATGTGGAAATGTTGACTGAAGTTTGAGATCACCCTCGGGATATATCTATAGCACCATTTGACGAGCTTTGCCCAGCGGCCCAAATACAGGCCCCTGCTTGTTTTTATAAATAAATTTTTATTGGAACGTAGCCAGCCCCTTTGTTCACCGGTTTTCTATGGCTGCTTTAGATTGACAGTCTATTACTCAAATCTATGCTACAACAGATGTCAGCAGCTGTGACAGAGGCCTGCAGAGTCCAGCCCCGTGGGGAGGCCGGCCCTGGTCTGTACTGTCGGTGGCCATACAGCGCCTCCACTGCTGGGAGAGACAAGTGGCCATGCTCACCATACCTCTTTGCTTCTGGATTCTTTCCTAAGTGACTTCTCCAGAACTCTGGCTTCGTACTCGGCTCTGGGGTGGTCCTGCGAAAGAAACCAAGTCAACGTGGAGGCTTGTTAATTGTGAATCTGAGATCCTCAGCACGAGCATACATGGCAAATTCAGTCCATACATTTGCCTCGGGCACCCTGCGGGGCCAATTCACAGCTGGCTGCTTATACGACTTCCAATTTAGAATTCCCGGTACACAGTCCCTTGTGGGGAACCCCAGCCCACTGGCTTCTGGGCCCTTAAGGCGTGTAAGGCTGCGCCAGGCTGTAGCCTGCCCCGTGGCCTGATTTCTCAGGTGAACACCCAGCTGTGAACTGGCCCCAAGAAGGTTCTATGAGGAGCCGTGGGGGTCAGAAGAGAGGCAGTGTCGGCAAGCGTGGGCGGAGCAAAGGCACCAGGCCTCGGGGAGCCCAGGGCGGGTCAGCAAAGGGCGCTGGAACAGAAGAACGCGGGTTACGAGAGCCCCAGAGGTGGGGGGCAAAGCAGAGACCCCTGCCTGCACAGAAGAGCTGTAGGGAACTGCACGGTAGAAACAGATGGGTGAGGTACACCCAGAGAAGGTCCCTCTCCCAGGAGACAGGCCAGAGGAAGACAGAGGAGTCACAAAAAATGCCAAACCTTGACAGCCTCCTTCAGGGAACCAGACACGTGGAAAAAAAAAGTGAAAAGACTTGATTACTTGTGTTGTTTTTTAAGAAATAGGCCATCTCCTTGAAAGCCAATTTTCTTAGGAACCAGGACGAAGGCAAACGGACTTGGGGAGACAGGATGGGCTCAGGGGATTCGAGGCCGGGACCGCTTTAGGGTGACCAGGGGCGTGTGGGTACTTCTGGGAGCTCCCGAGGGACTGACTGTCTTGGGCCCAGGGAAGGAGCAGGCAGGATCCAGATGACCAGACGCAGGCCCCCTTCCTGAGGGCGCGCTCCTGGGCTCAGGCCTCGTGGGGCGTGGGTCCCATGCCGGGCTCCACTCTCAAGAGCCGTGTGGCGGTGGACAGGTTCCACTTGTGAATCTGGCCAACTGTCTGCCGGAGGAGAGCCCTGAGCCCGGAGGCGGCTGGCCGGGTGCCTGGCTCTGGGGCGCTGCTCTAAGGGCTTTACATCTGTTTCTCTGTTACAGCCACTGAGATCCTCCAGTCCTACCGCGGGAGGGCTACTCCTCAGCCCCGATTTGAGAGGTAAGGACACCGAAGCACAGAGACTCCAAGCAACTTGCCCCAGGTCACGCAGTGCTAGTGGTGCCGAGTCACCTGGCCCCAGAGGGCCATCTTGTCATCGCTCAGCTGCCCAGCCCCTTGCAGCCGACTCGGCCAACCACAGTGTCAGTACAGAGCCCACACACTGGCTTCTCTACTGGATGGCATATGCAGCTGAAGAGTGACTGACCCATTCAGCCTCAGGAAGGGGCATGTCGTGGGGGGGAATATAATAGGAATGTAAACTAACAGGAGAGGTTTCTGTGCTCTGGGAAGTGACAGAGCAGCTGCTCTCTCACAGCATGAGAATGGTGCTCCATATGTGCAGTGGTGGCACCGGGCATGCCTTCCAGCTCTGATCTGTGCCACCCGCAGCTACTTGGTGGGACTGGTTTCCTTTCCGTCTCCACTCATCCCATAGGGAATTCTGGCTGCAGCTGGCAATTTGGGATGGGGCAGTGGCAAAGCTTCTCATGGGGACCCTGGGAGAGGGGCTCCATGCCACTCCGGTGGCCATTTGGTCCCAAGGGCCCCTTTCTTTGGAACATGAAGGTGCCCAGCACCTGGGTTCCTTCTTTCAGCAGCAGATCTGCTCCCACCTCTCGGCCACACCTGGCTGCAGGCAGAGAGCTGCGTCTGAGACTCCCCGGTGTGGCACCAGGGGCAAAGGGTCAGGCTGCCACTGGGCACTTGGCCTCACGGACGGCGGCAATCCCCTCCCCAGAGCCAGTGGGCTCTGCCAGCACAGACGAGGTCAGTGCCATGCACCTTGGCCTGTGCCCCTGGCCACGCTGGCAGGCGGCGCGACTGTGTGAGCATGGGGATCAAAGACACTAGCGGACGGACCGCAAACGGTTGTCCTGGCAACCGCGGGTGATTCAAACACCAGGGGGATGACTGAGAGGCAGGTGTGGAGCTGTAGACCTCAGGCTTCCACGTGAGTTCCCAGGAGGTGACGGGGGACCTGGGGAGGGTGCAGGGAGCTCACTGCCAAATGCACCCACCTCTTCCTCCTCAAAGCCGGTGAGGTCCCAGCGGTAGTTGAGCCGCATCTGTTTCCGCTTCCAGTGTTCCATGAAGGTGGCGGCTGCAGGCAGGGAGGAAAACCAGGGTCAGGGGCCGAGAAGGCCTGGAGACGCTGGGGGACATAAGGTCATTCTCCTCGGCTGCACCATTCGGTGCTCAAGGGTGACGATGTGCTGGATCAAGAACATCGCACGAACTGAGCTGCTCTGCCCCCCCACAGACTCAGTGACACAGGAACGGTCACCTTCCCATTTTACAGATGAAGAAACTGAGGCACAGGGAAATCAAGTCCTGGACAGGGTCACTCAGCCAGCCAGTGAGGGACCAGACAGGCTGGTCCCCGAGCCTGTGCTCTTAACTGTCTGGCTCCATCCATGTTAGGGACCCCAGGTCACAAGTGGGGGTCCTGAGGTCAAAAGGGTAAGAGGTTATCAAGCCTTAAACCCACACAGGTGGTCTGACTGCTGGGCTGTACTCTTAGCCACTACACCCTGCTTTGTATTCCAACAGACTTTGAACACAGTTTAAATGCCACCTCCTCCAGGAAGCCTCTGATCAACCCCCTCAGTGTCAGAAAGAAACCAACTCCTCTTGAGACCTCTTATGCTCGTGGTGTCCATGCCCCCTTTCATCACTAGCCCAAGTAGAGGGGTTCCTCTGGTGTGTGGGGTAGAGATGGGGCTTGGTTCATCTGGAATCCAGCACGCAGCCTGGTGTCTGATCCAGACAGGTGCCCAAGAGTGCCCACTGCGCGAGTGAACAACTCACGTGAGCACACAACTTACAAATGGAGATGCAACTGGCTGGATCATTTGTTATTAATGCTTCCCCCCTGTGAAGGGCAACAGGCAGAGGTGAAGGACTGTGATGATAAGAGTGGTCACACAGTTAATCAGAGCAGTTATGTGCCAGGCACTGTTTGAAGAACTAACACATACAGTATTAATCTTATTTAAGCCCTACAGTAATCATAGAGGAGAGGTACTATTCTTTCCCCATTTTATAGGGGAGGAATTAAATGGCTTGTCTGGTAAATGGTAGTGTCCAGATGGAAATAAAATGAGGTGTGGAACTGTGACACTTGAGTGCAAATTCCCTGACGTGGTTCTTCGCCAGGAAGGATGCAGCTTTGGAGTCGGCAGGAAGCGGGTCTGAATCTGACTCATTCCCTGGTTCAGAAAATGTTCATCTACCCAGAACATGTCCCCTCCCCATTAAGGTGTGGTGAGAACAGGGCTCCAAGTTTGCATGTACTTGTGCGTAACAGCTGTACTTTAAGTATTAGCGGCTGTACTTATTAAGTATAAGAGCCTCTCCAGGTCTATCAAATTGGGGTGATTTAAGCCCAGGAGTTGGTCGCCCAGACAATGCAAGAGCTGATAAGGACAAGCAGTCAATGATGAGACCATTCAGCAGGAACCGCTGCCGATGAACGGGTGGTGGTGGGACAAGGGACTCCGGGTGTTACCAGAGTGAGAAGATGGAGCCACGCGGAAGCTCGATCATGGAGGCTTTCTGGCAGGAGTGAGGGCCATGGAGAAGAAAAGCCTCTGCTAGGGATGCCCTGGGTAGCAAAGGAAGATGGGGAGAAATGCCCAGGCTTCTCCCTTCTTCCCGCCTTCGGATCTCCCATCGAGGCTTCCCATTGGCCGAACCCACCAGGAAACGGGAATGCAAGGGAGCCTGGGAAATGTAGGCCCACATGATCCAACTACTCAAGCGGACACACACGGGCCGGCATCACTGTGGCAGGGACTCCAGGAGGAGCTGGGCAGCTGCCATGAGGAAGCCAGCGGCCTGAGGGCAGGCCCACCTCTCAAGAAGGAAGACGTGAGGACGTCTGCCTCCTCTAATACGTCCCTTGGCAACTGCAGGAGAAGAGGGCGGGGCCAGCTCAACCTGCACCCATCCAGATGCCACCCCACCACCCCCTCGCCGTGTTTTGACAGCTGTCCCTCTCTGTCCTTCTCTGCCTGCCCACCGCAGAGCCTCCTTTCAGACCTCAGGCTGAGCGAGAGCAGAAACGTGCTGGACGTCTGGCTCCACGCACCTGTGGGGTTGGCCTGTTCACCTTCTCTGTCCTGGCCTCCCAGGCTCACCCATCCCCACCTCCACCTCCTGACCTCCCCCCTCCCCCACTCACCAGCTTGCAGTGTGATAACGACAATTACCTATTAATGAGGACTCACCACGTGCCATGCGCTGTGCTGGGAATTTACCGACACCAGTTAACCTAATCCTCAAAGCAGCGCTTTGCAGTAGGAATGATTTCTCTTCATAGGTTTACAGACAGCCACAGAGGCTCAGAGGGTTAAATGCTATGCTCAAGGTCAACTGCACTAACAGCAGGAGTGGGATTTGAACCTAATTCTATTTGACCTGAGCCTACACTTAACCACTCTATTTGGCTGACCCTCTCTGCACAGGTAAGTGACATACTTTAAGGGAATGATAATCGTAGTCAAAGTAAACAGTCTGATTATTAGAGCAAAACATGTATTACCATTTCATGGATGAGGAAACGAAGGCACAGAGGGGTTATGTGATTGGCACAAGGTCACATAGTTAGGCAGCTGGCACTTGAACCCAGACATTCTTGCTTAGAATTTGTATGGTTAAATGTCTTAGGATAGATCCTAAGTCCCTCTCCCAGAGGTATCTGAGGGTTGACCAGGACCCTGGTGGCCGGGAGTTGAGATGGTATACAGCTCAGGATTGTCTTGCTTGGTTGTGTTTAAGAAATAAAGACATTTTATATAAAATAATGTATCTCCTACTTCTGCTCTAAAAATCAGAGGCAGTGGCACCAGAAGGCTGCAGCTGAGGAGAGACCATCACTTTTTCAGAGTTTAGGCATACCTTCTCTACTTGGCCACAGACCCCACCGTGCCCTATTGCCTGGACTCTGTGACACTGAGTGTGCCATGTCTGCTCTGGAGCAAAAGGGTAGAGTTGTGGGGTTCAGGCTCAGCCAGCAGGAGGGGAGATGTGAAGGCTCATGCTGGGCTCAGGGGGCAGTCCTAAGGCCTCAGCTCAAAGCTGGGTATCCTAAGCAGCATGAAAAGCCACCTTCTGTGGCCTGGGCCAAGGCAGGAAGGAAACTGAGTGTCCATCCTTGGAAACAGTACTCCTGCAGTCCTCCCTCCTCACACCAACTGTGTGGGCAGAGGAGGGTCCTGCAGGGTCTCATCCCTTCCCTCTGAGGCCCCAGTAACCATTCTCCTTGCCACCATGCCCACTGCCTCATGCTGACATCATGTGACGTCTGCCTGGTGTTGGGTGCTGGGCATGGTGCCTTTACCCACCTGATCTCTTCATCCTGCCCCTAAGCTCTCCACAGACAGGTAAGCTGGGGCCCTGAGGAATCATGTGACTGGTTAATAAATGCAGAAGCCCGGACCCATGACTTCTGATGCCCAAGATCGGCCAGGGCAGGGGTAGTGGCTTCCCCACCCCGCACAAGAACAAGCCATGTGCCAAATCTGGTCAGCGTACAAAAGAAATGAAGAAATGGCCTCGACCTCAGCAGCCACAGAGCAGGCCAAAGTGACAAGACCATCCCCGCCAGATGCACAGTCAAGAGGGGAACACAGACAGTGAAGAGGGGTTCCAGGCTAGGGCGGAAGCAGGTGGCCGAGCTATAATCCGTCTTTCTTCAAACATTTGTTTTAATGACACAACGTTAGACAAACACATTCTTTTAGAGCAGCCCGGAGGTGGCAGGTGAGTAAGCCACCTCAGAGCTACCCTGGATCAAGTCCAGCCGTGAGCTTGGGCACAGCACCACCCGCCTCTGCCAGCCTGTCTCCATGTCCAGGCAATGGGCTTTGTTACAGTGCCTCTGTTGGGAACCCCACGGGTCAGTCCTCAGCAGCGCCTGGGGCAGGGCCCCGTACGCGGGCTCTGCAGACGAGTGTCCATGTGACCTGGCTCCCTGGGGGGTGCCTGCTGTGCCTCCTCGGGAGCTCATCAGACTAAAAGGACACATTCCTATGGGTGCATGTGTATGACACACCCAGAGTATTTATAGGGAACTCCACAGAGACAGAAAGCAGATTGTGATTGCGCAGGCTGGGGGGTGTACCAGCTTTCCATGTGGGGGTGAACATGTTTTGGGACTAATACTGGCGATGATCGCACATGGCGAATGCACTCCATGCTGCAGCGTTGTACACTTAAAACAGTTAAATTACATTACGGGGATTTCACCCCAATCAAAACCAGATCGCAGAACAAAGGTACAGACTCGTGTGCTCCTGCCGTGAGTTGGGCCTGCAGAGTAAATGGACAGGAAGGACCCTCTGCCTGCCTCCCACTTGCTATGTGGGGGTGGGGAACCTGGGTGTTTTCCTCTAGGGTTTCTCAGAGTGTGGGTCTGGGAGCCACTGAATCCCAGTCCTCCAGGGAGCTTGTTAAAACACAGATTCCCCAGGTGCCAGGGAATCCGCACAGCCACCCTTGGGCACGCAGGCAGCTGGAAGCCCGACCTAACCGTTTGCTGTCCCTCTGTCCTCCCGTCCATTAGGTTCGCTGGCCACCCGGTCTCCCCGCGGCCATGCTGTGCTTCAGTTCCCCACCCGGGCAGCACCCAGCCCATTGCTCTCCTACCCTGTCGTCACTGGCCTTCAGTCTAGGCCCAAGCCTGGCTTCAACTTCTCTCATTCTGGATGCCTCCTCAGCTGGCGGCTGAACCCCCTACCTGAGCTCTCCCTCCCCTGAAAGCTGGCACTGCATCGAGGTGCGGAAACTTCACTACATGCTCTGTGTTTTCAGCTGTCCGTATGTCCTCCATGCCAGTTGGAACATCAGCCTCAGACCTGAGGCCACAGAGGCAAGGCTGGGACCGGTGCTGGGCGCTCCTGCAGCTGAGAACGGCCCTGTCTCCCCCATGAGGTCCAAGCTCCCTATGGGCTGGGGTCTTGTCTCCCAAAGCCCTGCTGTCCACTCCAGAGCCCGCAGGCCCTGGGGGCAGGCAGGCCTTAATGCCCACACCCATCAGAGCAGGGCCACGTCCTCTCTAAGCCTCTGGCCCCCAACACAGTCTAATGCTCACTCAGCGCCTACTCCATTTTCTCCACTGTGTGTCCTGGAGCCCAAGTACTGCCTGCCAGCACACAGTGGGGACGCGGCTCAGCCACAAAGGGCCCCAGCCCTTCATTTTCTCTCTGAGTCACCAGACATCCTACTTACTCATCCTCGGAACCAGTGTTAGCTCATGAACCCAGTGCTGGCCTTTGGATTCCAGGGGAGAACCACAGTCTAACTCCCTCCTCCCCCCATAGCTCGGGGTCACTCAGCCGAGTGGCCAGTCAACTCCATCCAAAGCCACAGGCCCGGCCGCCGGGGAGGAGTTTCAATCACACTTCTGCCATTTCATTAAAGCTGGGACTTTCTGCGGCTTCTCGCAGCCAGGCTCAAATCAAATCACCTCTTTTGTTCTGCCCAGAACTGACAGGCAGTTGAAACCCCATTATTATGCTGCAATTTCAGAAAATTGATCCTGGCAAATAGCTAAATGGGGCTCAGCGTTGCTTCATGTGACGCCTTATTTGAGGATCTGAATCCCAGGCAGCAGAGAACTGGCAACCCCGGACCAGCATGTCAGCCCCGGGCAAGCCAGCCCCCACCCCGGAGGAAAAGAAAGAGACAACGGATGCAGGCGCGTCGGGGAGGTGACCTGCTGCTGCTCCAGAAGTGACAGGGCTGGGGTTGCCCCCCCGCCACTGTGTGAGCAGAGACATTAACAGCTGGAGGGCAGGAAAAGGAACACACAGTGGGAGAGAAAATACCATCGGGAAAATGATCCACTAGAGGGTAATGAACGAAAAATTGAGGAAGGGATTAAAAAAACGACCTGGAGATCTCTGCCAAGTTCACTTGACAGCTATTGTGAAAAGGCTGGGGACAGAGGGACGGTCCCCACCTCCCTCCGCCCCATGGGCAGGGGCGGCCGGCAATCCACCTCTTGGGCCTGGCAGGCTCTTCCCTGTTGCTTCTGTCCTGATTTATAATAAGCTCCTTTTTCCTAAAGTAAGTGCTTCATGGGAGTGGTTTGGCTTTTATGTTATTTTTTTCCCCCAAATGGGAGTGTGTCGACGGAACTGGCGCTTGATAGGCAGGCACATTCTCTCCCACAGGGAAGTGGAGCCGGAGCGGGGGGCAAACAGCAGACACATACATTTGCCCCTTTCCCTAGTCTCAGGGGGGCTGGAATCATGTTTTTCTCTCAAGGATGGGGCTGCTGGTAAGGGCTGGACTGCTCTGCACACAGTAGGTGTTCTATAAAGCAGTGCACAACAAGCAAGCTGGCCCCAGGGAACAAGGTACACAGGGTTTAACCAAAGCCCCTCAGTACTGGCTGCCTGAGCAGTGTATCTGCCTGTGTGCCCCTCGCTGGGGGCTCTGGGAAACTCTGCTCCCCCAGAACAGAGCCTGGAGGGTGTCTGGATGGAGACGTGACCAGGGCACTGGTTTAGATCTTGGCCGGAGGGCCAGGGCAGGGGGTCTGGCATGTCTGTTTAAATCTGTTAGCTCTGTGATCTCGGGCGAATCCCTTAGCCCTTCTGTGCCGCAGTGTCCTCTGGAAACTGCTGGGGCGACTGGCACAGAGCTCTTAGCCGAGGGACCGGACACAGTCAGTCCGCAGGGCAGGCTCCGGAGGGGACGGGAGGCGTGTCTGGGGATAGACTGGGAAGCTAGCCAGGTGAGTGGTTAAGTCCGAGGTAATCCCATCAGGGGTAAGCAAGGCTCGCGTTACACACGCCTGAGAGGTGGGCCTAGTTAAGGCAGGCAGAGGGGGCACCACAACCAAATGGCCAGGTGTCTGGTGGCTGGCAAACTGGAATGCGGGGGTTCACATCCGGCCTCTGCCTCTCGTTAGCTGAGGTGGGCTGGGGAAGGCAGCTCCGCATGCTCAGCTGCCAAATGGAGCGGTACAACTATTCACCTCCCACTGCCTCTGACCCCCTGCACCCACGATGGTCAGGACAGCGCTGGACACAGGGCGGCTGCCCCCAGCTGCCGCTGGCGATCCTTCCTGAGGGAGGTGGGGTGGCAGAGCTGAGAGGCCCAAGGCGAGAGGGTGGGTCTGAGCTCCGACCTCCTGGGTTCTGGCTGTTTCCACATTTTAAAAGAGCAAGGGCCCCCTGAACAGATGTAACAGCTAGCTCGGTGCGAGCGCCAGTACCACGTGACCACCAGCACGTCCCTAAGGGCCTCACAGAAGGGGACCCAGGAGACCCGGCACCCAGCCCGGGGGGGGGGTCCAACCTCAGCCCTGGAACTTCCTGGGTCCATATCAGAGGGTTGGCGTGACCAGTGCTGAGGTCCTGAGGAAGGTATGGGTGCTGGGAATGAGGAGTGGAGGGCAGGGTGGGCCAGGGGTTGTTTTCCCTGGACACAGGGCCCAGACCGGTGGGCAGTGAAGGAAGCACAGGCTAGGGAGATGTGGGCTCGGTTTCTGGCCCTGCCTGTGGGGCCCTACTTTCCTCATCTGTGAAATGGGTACAACTTCTCAGCTGAGGGGATGTGGAGGGTCGAAGGACGAGAAGCAGCTGACCCGAACACATCAGCAGAGTGACTTACAGCCATTTGATCCTAAATCTGTAGGACGATTGATCCCAAAATTAATCACCAGAGCTAGGTCGTGGCTCTGGGAATTTTCTAGAGCCACCTTGAACCAGGCACAGACATCACCTCTTCCTGTTCTGCAGGAGCTCCGGCAAGGAGCCCTCCAACCTTGGCTTGAATGCCTCCTGGAATGGGATGCTCACCACCTCCCAGGTGGGGCCAGCCCAGCCCAGCCCAGCCCAGCCCTGCCCAGCACGCCATCAGCCGGGCCCACCCCAGCGCTCACCATTGGAAATCTCTCCCTTATGCTGAGCAAACGCCCTGTGACTGTCATTCTCAGCCTCGCCCAGAGATCAGATGCCTCCACCCACAGAGAGAGGTGCCTGTGTCCAGCATGAGGCTAAGCTGATTTCTGAGTCTGTCTGTCTGCAATTCTGAACAGACTTCCTGGAGTGCAAGGCCTGCCCCATGGCCTTGCCCTGCCCACACCTGGACGGCGGAGTCCAGCCCAGCCTGCAGTGGAGCCCCTGCCACATGACTGAGGGCTCCCACGCCTGTCTTTGCCGAGGTGTGGCCCTGAGTCCCAGGCCCGGTGATGTGTGTTGGGAGACGCCCCCCCTGGGCTCTCCCCGGGGTCCTCACTGTGAAAAGAGGGCTGTGAGCTCTAGCTGAGGTCTCCCACCTTTCAAGTAACCCTGAAACAAAGCCACATTTAGTTTCGGTAATGGGACTGACAGCATTCTGAGCCCTGGCTGGGACCAGGATGAGGCAGGGGGCACTTGCCACAGGAAACTGGATGATACACCCAGGCTGGGCCTGACAGTGGGTGCCAATGCTGGGCAGCGCCCAGGCACCGTCCCTGTGGCACCCGCACGCCGGCTCGACCACCTTGTCTAGCGGGGACCCCACAGAGGCCTGTGTGACCCATTTGGAGAACCATCGGCTTTTAAACTTTTAGGCCCAGACTCTTTGCTCAGACAAGCCCAGAGCTGCCGCCACCTGGACAGCAGGGCCGAGCGAAGCTCCAGGAAGAGCTCTGGGAGCCAGGCGGTCCCGCGGCCCCGTGTGTTCTCCACTGGCTGAGTGTCCCCAGCCTGCAGGTGCTCAGTGAGCGGGAGACAAGGCCCACCAGACCTCCTCCCAAACAGCCAGGCGTTAACTAGTCTGCCGTCAGGTGGGGGCGGCCCGCGTCCACTCTGAGGGTGACCACACACAAAGGAACTCCGAGGACAAGGTCTGAGGATGGAGGCTCACCGTGTGGGTTTCCATGGCAGGGAGGGTGGGCGTGAGGAGACCTAATGACCCCCCGCACCTCCCCGCTGGCCTACTCCCAGGGTCTGTGCGCGACGCCTGCCTCGGGATAGAGCGGCCTCTCAGCACTGGCTCCTGGACACGTGGCTGGCCTGAGCATCTGCCACGAAGCTCACACCGGTCTCACGTGAAAGCTGGGCCACCGTCCCCAGTCAGAGCTGGGTTGGCGCACCCTTCACCTCCTCGCGAGCTGCCTCTTACGTTTGCCGTCTGTGATGCGGGTATAGGTGAGAAAACGGCTTTGACGCACCAGGCTGGCGGGACTGGCGTCTGATTCCTCCCGGCGAGAATGCTGCGGTCTCCACAGCGTGCCCTCACGGGCCTCTCAGGGGTCCTCCTGCACCCCAGCAGGCTCCTTCAACAGACCTTGCATACCTGCCACGGGCCTTTGCACATGCCACTGCCTCTTGAATCCTAGACTGTAACCTTCCCAGGCAGTGGACACATCAGTTTTGCCTCCCATGGCTTCCTCCAAGCTGAGCACAAACATTTAGGAAGTACTCGTTGATAAATACCCCCCACAAGCGGGCACCTCCATGTACGTCACCTCACTTAGCTTTGCTACCACCCCAGTGTGACGGGGGGTGTTACTGGTGGTCTGGATTCTGACGTGGGACCACCTGTTCAGTCTGCTGTGCGCTAAGCACGGGCTGACATGGCAGCCAGTCTCCAATCCTATGACAGCCCCACTTTACAGGTGGAGAAGCTGAGGTTTTGGGTGACGGCAGAGCTGGAGTCCGGGCCCCAAAGGCATGTATACACGTACTGGGCGACACCTGGTCACCAGGTGGCTCTCTTTGACCTTCCTGTGGCTAAGGTGTTGGCACCACAAGGTCACATTTGCTCTCCGGTCACCCTATGGACCACCAGTGGGAGCTGGCCGGGCAGCACATAGGCCCAGGGACCCCAAATGAGGGAAGAGAGGGGACTGGGGTCCTACGTGGAGTGTGCTCCTGTGAGTCTGCTCCCCAAAAGTGGGGCCAGAGTGGGGGGCTACCGCATAGTGCTTGGGGCATAAGGCCTTGGGGAAGGGACTCACGGACAGGCCACTGACAAGGACATGGAGCCTCTCTCTGGATCCGAGGGTGGGGCGGGCTGGCGGTCTGCAGAGCACCTGAGGGCGGGTGCTCCAGCTCACGCGGGACCAGAGACCCTTCCAGAGCTGGAGGCCCATGCCCCGCCTATCTCCAGCAAGGGCAGAAATGAGATCACCAGAGGGACTGGCCCCATCGCAGATGTTACCCTCCTGTGCCCACCTGCCCCACCTCGCAGCGCCTCTGCCCACCCTGCCAAGTCACGTGGGCTCGGGAGCATAGGCCAAGATGGACGACAACCTTAGGCTCCCCTCAGATCCTGAGCCCCTCCCCCTCCGAGAACTCTCCTCAACAATGGCCAGCCCCAGTGCCGCACAGGACCGCGGGCCTGGGAGGGGGCTGTGTGTGCGGGGGCTCAGGGCCCGTGAGGGTTCAGGCAACGCGGTGTGGCCCTGGAGCCCGCCGCCTGGGCGCTGTGCCTCGGAGCCCGGCTCTGCCCCTGCCATCCCTTCCGTCCTCCTGTGACGACCTCCCTGAGCTCCTGCCTCCTCCAGGGAGCTGCCGAGTCAGGGACCAAAGGTCCCGACTTCAAGAATTCAGAGATTCTGAGGACTTGTCCCTGAGCTGAAGGTTCTGCGCGTCGCATTCCACTTAGCCGGAGAGTGTCACACGGAATTCTCTGTCTGCTCGGACTGTCACCACCTACATCACCCTGGCAGGTAATAAGAGCTGAGCACCCCGCCGACCAGTGGCAGCCTTGCCCGCATCCGCGAAACAAGTGGCTTCTCAGCCACCACTGCCCCTCGAGCGCCCACTGTGCACGGGCACGATGCCAGGTCTGCAGAGCCTGGGCGGGGCACTTCAGCAAGAGGCAACATGAGGCTCCAGGAGGTCCCCGAAGAGCAGCTTTCAGGCCGGGTTCTGCCCTGGGTCCCTCTCCTCGAATGCCCCCCATCCCTGTCCCCAGCATGGTCAGAACGTAGCTTTAAGGGACTGCACCCCTTGTAGGAAGCTTCTCCTGACTTCCCGCCCCAGGGCCCTGGTTTTACCCTCTGCCTCTGTGCCTCCCAGTGCCCAGCTCTATCTCCTACTAGATGGGAGTCTCCAGAGGCAAGGACCGGGCCCCACCATTGGGCTCCCCAGGGCCCAAATCCCGAATCCTCCTCTGGCAAAGGCTGTCATACAGGGTCACGGAGGAGGGTCGGGCCTGTTTGCTAATCCAAAAACTTCTGCAGAAATGCATGCAGCCAGTACGTGCCAACCTCCCGTACCCCCCGGGTCTGAGTCAGGTGCCAGGGGACTGGGGTTGGGGAAGTGTCCTGGAGGAGGAGCCACCTGCCCTAGGCTTGGACGGCAGAGGAGCCCAGCGGTGAACAGGCTCTGGAACCCTGCATTCAGTCCTCACCCTGGACACTCAGTGACCCTGGGCAGCTCACGTCAGGCGTCTCTGGGCCTTGACCTCCTTGCTGTAAAATGGGCACATGGAGGCTGCAGGGAGCTGCGAGGCTTGAAGGAGGGCTGTGCCCCACATTGCTGGGGAAGAGCGCAGAGCCCGCCGCCTCCCGGTTCCAGCACGCTGCCTTCCCAGGCCGACAGACCCCCGTGACAGGAGGAGACCCCGTTTCTAAGAGCCAGCAGCTCTGGGGCTCTCGGCTCAGTGATGATGACTGCTGTGCACCCGGGACACACACAGGCCCTGGAAACGCGCATACAAACCCCCTCGCCCCCCGCGTCCCGTGGAGAACCTCAGAGGAGGAAGGGGGAAATGCAGGAAGCCGTCCGGGTCAGCCCTGCCCCAGCGGCCCAGGGCGCGGGGCTCTGCTTACCCCAGAGGGCCATGAAGACGGAGAAGAAGACTGTGGCGGGGTTGTCGAAGAGGTGGCTGGCGCGGGCAGTGGCGCAGGCCGAGCTCATCTTCCAGTAGCTACAGGTCTTGTCGCACAGCGGGCACATGGTGATGTTGCGTGTCTGGTCGCACATCTCCATGCTGGAAGGCAGGGGGCGCCTGTGAGCCGCGGGCCGGACACGAAGGGACTGTCGGCCCATGGGGGCCGGGGCCTCGGGGAGCCCCGCTGGGGTGGCAGAAAGTGCTGGGCCCCAGCGGGGGGGTTGGAGAGGGTGGGCTTCCTGCCCCAGTGGGTATGGCAAGACAGGCCAGCCAGCATCAGGCAGGGCGACGCCCATGTCCTTCCTCTGCACCCAGGGCTGGCTGCAGGGATGTGCACGCTGTGCTGTGACACAGCCCTGTGCTCGGGAGGGCCCTGGTTCCATGCTCTGCTATTAATGCCTTAAATGATTTTGGAACCAGGGTCCTGTTTCCATTTTGTGCGGGGCCTGCAGCTTCTCCCGTGGGCCCTGGGTGTGGACCGTCCAGACTTGCCGTGTGGCTGGCAGTGCGAGTGAGTTACATGTGACTGTTCACCTCTGGGGGTGGGCGGACCTTGGGTGCTGCTTCTGGGAGACGAGAGCCCCCGGCCGGCCTCCCGCTAAGCACCAGGACGGTCAAGGTGTGGACTGATCGAGTGCTGTCCCATCCTCACATTATGAGGCCCCAGGAAACTGGACAGGGACACAACAGAGCCACCAGATGCCTCACCCTTCCCCAGCCCGTGCTGAGTGCCACTCTGCGTGTCTCAGGCTTGCCCTTGCAGGGTGCTGGGGGGCAGCTGGCCCTCGGTGCAGATAAAGGAGGGGAAATGGAGCTGCCAGAGCTCCCAGGGGGAGACAGATGGGTGGCTGGGTCGGAAGGAGCGTGTCCACAGGCTGCCTGGGCTGGGGGAGACCCGCCACGGGATGCCCAGCACCCGGGCTCTCTCCTACTAGTGCTGAAAAATACCAATATTAAAAGGCCATCAGCTATGTGAGCAGATCCCGGCACAGGTATCCAGCTGGCCGGAGTCAGTTCTGGGGACCATTGCGGCCCGTCTTCATGGATGAAGAAACGCCCAGAGAGGGGAGGTGACATGCTCAGGGCCACACAGCACAGTGGGAACTGGGCCCTGCTCTCAGTACCTGTAACCTCACACCCTGCACGGCTCTCATCCATGGCCCAGAGGCCACAGGAGGGCTCCCACCAAAACCGGGGACTGGGCCCGGGTCCTTGCTCAGCTGGACCTGCCCTCCATGCCCCTGGCCAGGCCCTTGGGTCTCTGACTCCATTTCTCCAGGAAGAGGAAGGAAGGGACCATCCTAAGCCCCTTTCAGCTCCGGTTTGCCTGAACTGTCTCCTCCCCGCGAACTCAGACAAGACACCGACCTCTAAACAGATGCCGGGCATTCTGGGTCAGGTGGTTTCCTGGGGACGGCTGAGGTGGGAGGGAGTGTTCTGTGTTTTTAACTTCTGGATGCACTCGGCCTTATGCACTGAACCATGCCCGGCCCTCAGCAAGTGGTGTTTGACAGGCTCCTGCTGAGCAGTGCCCGGGGACTCTCCTCTGCCCAGCACAGTGGGCATTCTACCTCAATTCAGTTCTTCCAGTCACATTCATTATGTCGTTATAAAATGTCTGTGTGTTGTGTGTGCCAGGCACTGTGCCAGGCATGGGACATGGAAAGAGGAACTGTGGCTGGGCTGCTGGCCTGGAGCACCTGGGGAAGTGTGAGCACACGGCATGCGGGTATGTATGGGGGGCAGGCACATGCACATGAGGCACGTGTGGGGGGCAGGTGCACAAGGGTGGTAGGGCAGCAGCTCTGGCTGTGATCTGTGTTGGCCTGGGCAGGTTAGTTGAGCTCTCTGAGCCTCGGTTTCCCCATCTGCAGAATGGGGGTGCTGAGTGAGGGGTGCCCACATTACTGAGCTGTCAGAAGGTCAGACAGGGGAAGGCACGTGGAGCCCTGGGCATGTGCTGGCACGCACACGCCGTACTCCTGCCGGCCCTTGTTATTGGGAGTAACAGCATATGGCAGCTGCCGTGAGCTTGAAGGGGTTCGGAGGCCGCCTGGAGGGGTCCACCTGCTGCCCTCGGCCAGCCTCCTCTCTCCCAAAGGCCTCTCCTGGGGGGGGCACAAGGGGCCGGTGGGCATGGGACAGGATGTCCTGCTGGTGCATGACCTGAGCCCCTCTCAGGGAACCTCAGGAGGAGGGACCCCGGGGTCAGTGTGCTGCCCAAGGTCACAGTGATCGCCTGGCTCTAGGGAGGAGGGGGCCTGGAGCCTTGAGGGTGGGCCAGGGCCGGGAGGGCAGGGCCAGGCATCTCACTCGCCCGTGGGCCCGCACTGCCCCAGCCTCCTCCCTGCCGGTGGAAACAATGCCAGCGAGACAAAAAGCCTTCTGCTGGTTTTAGACCTTCTGCCTCCCCCTTCAATACCTTCAGCCAAAATAAAGACAAGGAACAGAAAGGCCTGTTCTTCGGCATGGACGGGAGGGGTGCGGGTGGCTCCCCGCAGGCAGGGGCACTGGCTTCCCTACAAACTGGACAGATTGGACTCTAAGGGGAACACACACCTCCTGTTGTCCAAGGCACCGACCGGGCAGAGGCCGAGGTCAGACGGCCTCGGGAGTCGCCAGTAAATGCTGTTTGCATCTCTGGCGATGTCAGGAGGCTTTGACGCTGGCCTGGCCGGGGATCTCAGCGCCCTGGTGGAGAGTCAATGCCCACCTGGGCAGAGCCTCCTGGCTGAGGCTGCTGGCTCTGCTGGCCCTCCAGGGACGGGGGCGAGGGAGATGGGCAAGTCCCCGGGCTGCCTCCCGGGGGTCGGGGAGACTCCGCAACTCCAGTCGCCATGTCCCGTGGAGTCCAGGGATCAGTCCCTACCAGTCCAGGCTACTTTGATCAAACCCAAGCACAGTGGCCTCGGGTCCCATAAGCAAAGGGACAAGCTGACACCTGCCTGTGCCCAGGTGGCCCTGGAGGGGGCATGAGGCAGATTCCTGTAAAGTTTTGGTTCCGGGTGGGCGGAATATTTTAGGTGTTATTCATACTTTAAAACATCGTTCACCCTGAAGTTTACCGGATATGGCCTTTCTGCGCTGCTGAGTCATGCCAGCCAGTCCCTTTCCCAGCTGAGACTCACTTGCTTTGTACTGACTGGAACTAGGGATGGATTTTCCAAGCCATGGCTCTGCTTTGGAGCTATTGGGCCGAGCAGCGAGAAGTATAACTGATGTGTTAGGGCTTCTCCCGGAAGGCTGCAGGCTCCGGAAGGCAGGGCCAGAGGGCACTCACCTTTCCAAACGCCGTTTTGCCTGTTGGCACAGTGTCCCTGATAGAAGCTGGGGGCTGTAGCCCCAAACACACAGCAATTACCTTTGGGTCAGCACCGTCAGGTCTAGGAAACAACTAGAAAAGTCTCCCATGCAGCGTCCTCCTACCCCCTACCCGCAAAACTCCCCAAGCCACGGAGACAGGGGAAGCTGTGCCAAGCGAGGCCTGGCAGGCTGAGTCCTCTGCTCCGACCGCCTGAACGGTCAGCTCTCTTCTCTCCTGACCTCACCAGGAAGCAGGGAAAATAAACCTCAGAAAATGAAAAGTAGTCAGCTATTTATTTTATGTCTTCCTCTTGACAATAAAGTCTCTTAGGGCGTCCGTGCCTGAGAAGGACACCCTCACTTCAGACAGCCACGGAACCCTCTGGATCCTGCGCCTCCGTCCGGCAGGCGATTTCCCAGGGCACTGTGCATGTGAACAGCAAATCTGTGCTGGCAGGACGGGAATGAATATGCCCAGGGAGGGGGCTGCCCACCTACCTGGGGATGTTCTCGTCGACCGTGGCACACCCGTAGAGGAACACGATGACCCCGACCACGGAGGCGGGGATGAGCATCTGCGTGTACACGCCCAGCCAGGCGAAGTAGAGGCCGATCTTCTCCCCAAAGTACTTCCTGCACCCAAGGAGCCAGAGACAGGCTGTCATTCCACGGCCACGTCATGTGGCTCACCAGCAAGGGCAGCTCGAACCGGGGCCACCTGCCCTCTCGGCCGACAGCCAGAATAGGTGGGCTCTGAGCCAGCCGTCGGGCGTGGGCTGCCCTCTGCCCTTCCACCCACCCCTTCTCCCCCATGCCCCGGGAAGGCGGGGACATCTCCGGGTGTGACGTCCACACCGGTGGGCACCATGGACTGGCCTGGGAGGGTGTCTGCTCCATTCCACGTCCTGTTCAGCACACGAACGGGAATGAACAGCGGCCCCAAGGCACCGGGGGAAGCAGTCCCTCGCATGCTGAGTGTTTCTGGCACCTCGATGGGCTGTTTCCACGGGCTGACCTCGGGTCTGCGGTCCCCCACAGGACACACACTGCCTCATCTACTCACCCCCTTCCTGCCCAGGGACAGAGGTCCTCTTGGGAGGGAACAAATTGCCCAGAAGGGCAGTCCTTACATATTTTGAGGCAGCTCTCTGCCGCCTCTTGACGCAGCCATGCAAGAAACTGCTGTAGCCGACCAGCTGCATCAGGCTGGGCTGCAGACTTCGGAGATGCTGAACATTGTCTGGGAAGAGCCCAGCCTCCAGCAAATCTGAATAAACTGCTTAGCTAGCTGTCCAGGCTGCCAGCTGCCGGAGGCCTGGGGTCCTCACACGGGCTCTGAAAGTTCAAATGGGCTCCCAGGTGCCAACTTATTTGTATGCTTGAAATACACAGGGACATTTATCCAACTGATGCCCAAGGAGGGGCTTGTTTCCCAGCCTCTGCCCAAGGAGCCTGGCCTGTCCATGGCATCCCCTCTTACCTGACCAGGTCGATGGGCTGGTACTTATAGAAGACCCCGTAGCTTGCCCACTCTTCGTACAGGAGCTAGGAGAGAAGAGGTGGTGAACAGCGGGTGGAACGGTAGCTGACGCTCCCAATGCGCTTCCTGGACGCCTGTGTATGGATGTGCTCAGCCCACGGCCACATCAGTCCTCCATTCAACAAACACCTCTTGAGAGCTGACCACAGCAGGCACCGTCCTGGATGCTGGGCTTTCAGAGGTGGGCACGGGAACACAGCCCGGAGGCCTGGAGCTCCCGTTTTGGTGGGATAGACGGACACAGAGAAGTGGGTCAGCTCTTGGTAAGGTAAGGGTCTCAAGGAAACTACATGTGGGGGGAGCTCAGCTGGCACTGGAGGCCGGGTGGGGGGCTCCCTGGGCAAGAACAGGCTGGTGTTTTTAGGTGAAGGTGGGCATGGGAACGAGCTCTTGGCATCAGTATGGAGTCCTCACTCTTTGTGACCTGATCCAGAATTGATCTAAAACGGCCTGACACTGAGAGGTGTTGCCACTCAGGGTCCTCAGTCCCCCGCCAGACACCATACCATTCCCTAGAAAGGACAGAGAACCCCTGGCTGTGGAGCACAGACATGCAGGCAGCAAGATTCACAGAAGTCTCTTGTGATGCAAGGCGGGTTCAGCGTTTATCTCCTGAGATGGGCTGTCTGATTAACATGGCCTCATGAAATAAATGAAATCTACACACACCGCATCATGCCCCAGGCTTCAGGCAGGGACGGTAATGAGCCTGATGGATCGGAAGCCTTGCATGAACATGCGGAGGGCGTCCTCAGGAAGATGCCATGTTAGGACTGCTGGTTTTAATAGAGCAATCCCACGCATATGGGCAGGGCATGCCTCACCGGCCTCATCTCAAAGCCCAAGGCCACACAGCTGCAGGAGAGCAGCTGGGACCCAGGCGGGATGTCTGTGCCTCACTGTCACCAGGCTCTGCTGGGATCAAACCAGGAGTGAGCAGGGGGCAGGTGTGGGGACGCGCGTAGGGCCGTCTTGGGCTCCTCTGCACCTGTCAGCTCGCTTGTTTTCTCCTTTCCTTGATAGTCAAAGTTTGGGGGTTCTCCCAACCCTCATTCTGCTGTGGCCCCATGAGAACACACCCCATTCACTTTCATCATCTCAAACATTTTATACTGTGGACTGAATATCTGTGTCCCCCAAAATTCATAGGCTGATGCCCTAAACCCTGTACTTGAAGATAGGGTCCTTATGGAAATATTTAGGTTCAGTGAGGTCACGAGGGTGGGTTCTGATCTGGGGGGACTGGTGTCCTCATAAACAAGCAAAGGTCACCAGCACTCTCACCCTCCACCGGTGCCTGGAGAAAAGGCCCCATGAGCACACGGGGAGGGGGTGACCTCCGCAAGCCAGGAAGAGGCCCCACCAGGCGCCCGCCTGCCAGCACCTTGACCCTGGCCTTGCCGTCCTTGGAGCCAGGAGGCTGCTGTTCAAACTGCCCGTCTGTGGTGGTGTTAGAGCAGCCTGTGTGGACTAGAACACTCCCCCACTGACTTGAAAAATCCAGAGCTGATGGGACGGCTCTCTCTTCCCAAAAGTTATCTTCAAGGACATCTCTGAAAATTAAAAATTTTGCTGGGAGGGGTCTAGCCCCCACAGACCAGGGAGATGGGGTCCTTGGAAATGAGCTCCCAGCAGGTGTCTCCATGTCCTCAGTCTCCTCCCGGAGCCCGAGAAGTGACACACGGGGAACACAGAGCTGCCTCCTCCAACGCCAGCATGTGCCTCTCCGAAGCCAGGAGGAGAGAGACTTAGAAAAGCAACATGCATTCTTAGTGAATTACAAGTGAACCTGGCTGTCAGATTCCTGGGTTTTGCCTGTTCTGATCTTTGTAAGAGCAGCTTTCTCTAGATCTGAAGTCTCCCTGTAAGTGGAACAGACAGGATGTATTCAGCAGGACTCCAAGCTCTGAAAAGCTCATGGTGAGGCTTGCTGCCGGCGGGGGGAGTGTTGCAGCCACCCTTAAGGAAGCCGGATGCACGGCCTCCCCTCCGTCCCAGGAGAAAGGGGCCAGGAACGGATGGGCCTGCTCCTGTGCTGGGACGCTGGCTCTGACGAGCCTCTCGTGGGTGTGCGGGGCTTGCCCCCCCTCCGAGCCCCACCGCCTCCTTTCTACTGGAGGACGCTGCCCTTCCTCCCAGCTCACGGGCGAGCCCAGGAGGGTTCTGCACATTCTGTCCAAGTGCTTTGAGGAGGGCAGTCGCTATGTCTCAGAATGCGGAATGTGGCGAAAGGCCTGGTCTTCCCCTGTGAATAGGTTCATCTGTTCATGGGGTGGGGGGAACACAGCCACCTTTGAGGAGACTGCGCCATCTCTGAGCCTGGCAGCTTCCTGCCCTGGGCTGGAATCCAGTGGCTGGCTTACAGCAGATGGGGCGCCACCACGCCCTGACAGATGTGACCGGGGGGCACACCGGCGCTCTGTGTGAAAGCGCTTTGCTTTGGCAGTTTTCTTTCTGCCAAGAAGAGACCATCCATCACCCTGCAGCTGTCAGCACTGAGAAGTAAAGCTACAGGTTTCCCTGTTAGAGCTGGCAGCACTGAGCGTGCCCCTCGGCCTGTGAGTGGGTGGCGGGGCCCTGGGTGGGGCCAGCCAGTGACCCCAGGCCTCAGAGGGATCCTGGCTCGACCCACAGGCACCTAGGCCCACACGGCTGGGCAGGCCAGTCTCAGTACTGACCCTGTCCTAATTACTGTGTATCACTTGCCCTCTGCTGTCCCACCTCCCCGCCCAGAACGGGGGCCCAGCAGGACCGGGTCTGTGTGGTCCCTGATGTCCCCGCTGCTGCCTCAGTCAGGGCCTGGGGCACGGAACAGGCTTCTAGTAGGTAAGTGCGTGAACGTGAGGGAAGGCTGGGTCAGGGCCTGTGGCCCTCAGTCCAGCACAGGGATGGAGCAGCCTCCACGCACACCTGGAGTGAATGCCCTGCCCTCCCCATACCCCTGGAGGGAGGAGTGCTCGGCCAGGTGGCAGCTGCGGCCCCCTCGGCCTCTGCCCAGCCTGCCTCGGGCTCACACGTTCCTCCGCGTGCTCCTGTCCCTTCATCTCAGCACAGGAAGATGGCCTTGGCTGGGCTGTCCCCCTTCTGTCCTGCAAGGCACCTGGCAACAGGCACTTGGGCCTCCTGCAGCACTGGGGGAGCCACCGATCTCACGATTGGAGAGGCGTGACACCCAGAACCGGGCCCCCTGTGACGGAGCCACAGAGGAGAACAAGTTCTCCAAGGCCCCGAGTTAGGGCCCAAACACCCCCCACCCCTCCTTCACCCACCTGCAGGTCAGCCCTCCCTCGGCCCGTCTATCTGCCCGTCCAGTCCTGACTCCCCCACGGACTGGGTCTTGTACTCACTGCTGGGACATAAAATTAAATGGGCTGGGGGTGGGCAGCATTCCGTAGGGGGGTCAGCTGAGCCCAACAAGCCCGCAGTTGTGTTTGCTGCGCCCGGCACACAGCAGGGCCCAGTAAATAGTTGCTGAGCAAGTAACACAATGAGCTGGTCTTGGCACTGATGCGGCTGTCAGCCAGCCAGGGTGGGGGGTAGGGGCTGCAGCCCCAGAGGACTGACCTGGGCCAGCAGGGGACTGCAGGTGCCCACAGAGGAAGCGCTTTTTGGGAGAGGAAGGACATCAGCAGAGTGACACTGAGGTGCAGACGGACGAGGGGGTGGCCTCTGAGGCCAGGCCCGTGGAGGGGATGGTGGGACTGGATGGGGGGGTTCTGCAAGTCATGGGGTCTCAGACGAATGCCAGATGTTCCACTAAAAATAACCGAATATGTCATTTTTGTGCTAAATCAGATAGCATCTCCTGCTGGATTCCTCGGCAGGCAAGTTATATCCAGTGCCAAAGGTTTAAAAACACATATGGGGGACGGGAGGGGGACCGGAACAGAGAACATTCCATGTACAGAGGTTCCCGGCCCCCGGGCCCCGGGACAAGGCCATCACTGTGAGCTTCTCGGGGGGCGTCTCCACCCCCCCGACTCGGAAGGATCGACTCTGGGGGCAAGAGGCAGGGCGGGGGGCAAGAGGCAGGGCCCAGGGAGGGCTGTGCTTGGCTGGCGAACCGAGAGCAGCTCAGGCGGGAGCGCGGAGGAGGCAGCAGAGACGACCGTGGTGGGGGGTGTTCATGGGGTGGGGGGGCACGGCTTCCTGGAGAGCCTGATGGGTGGAGTTAGGGAGAGCCACTGAAGAATACAAGGGTCACCTGGTATTTCCGAAAGTGTATCCCATGGAACACTAGCTCAACAACTTTTCCATTAGAAAGGGTTCTAGGTCAAGCGAGTTTGAGAAACGCTGCGAAGAGCGGCCTGCTTCCTCAGCGTGCCCTGGGGGCTGGGGCTGTCTGTGTGGCTGACCACAGCAGTTTTCAAACTTATTCGCCTGCGCACCACGCAGGATTAGGCCCCAGGTCAGCAAAGAGCGCTGCAGGTTGGCTATCCCGGTGAGACGTGGGTCTGAGCCCCAGCCGGATCTGGTGCGGGAGGGACAGAGCAGAAGGGGCGGCCTTGGAGGCCAGGCTTCCCGCACACGTTCACCACGGCTGCTGAGGGCGTGGTGAGGCCGGCCCGCGAGGCCCGGTGCGGGCTCCGACCCTCCCACAGCCTGGGAGCCCTCTAGACCCCAAGACCCCGACAGGGGCTGCCCTCTGGCTCCAAATCAACTCACTTTTCTGTCATTGAATCGCACGTGTTCACCTTCGTAGTCTCCCTGTTAAAAAGGAGGAAAGGGAAATTCTCGTTACCCAACAGAGCTTTTGAGTAGCTCAAATCCGTAACATTTCCAAACACAAACTCCAGCCACCTCGCTGTGGGTTACCGTGGTCCTAGGGTGTGACTTCACACCAAGGAGAAGGTAAGCCAGGCCTCCCTGGTCCTCTGGTAAGAGCTCAGCGCAGGGGCTGCCCAGCCCCGCCCACCATGGCCAGTGAGGCCCACCCTGCTGTGGCCCCGGACACCGACGCGAGGTCCAGGGGAGGACGCATGGACAGTCCCTAGGAACGGACACACAGAAGAATGGGGTTTTGGGGCTGAAGAATCATATCGATAGGTCCGCGGGCCTGGCCCCTAGGGCCCCGTCCAGGTGGCACCCCTCTCACCCTCAAGTGTCCCAGGAGGGACAGTAAGTTACATCTGGAGGGGTGAGCCCGACACTCCCATTTCACAGATGCAACCATGGAGGCTCAGGGAAGCATGCTGACCTTGCTGGGACAGACAGCTGAACTCGGTCAAATCGGGACTTGGACCAAGGTCTCCAAATCCAATGGGAGAGAAGGAGGGACTGTAAGTCCGAAGCGAGCTCAATGAACTGAAAGTTGGTGCCAGTGTTTGAGGAGGAGCCGCAGGACAGACGCCGCAGCCTGGCCCTGGCGTGGTCGGCCCAGCCGATGGATTTTGAGGATTGCTGGGCACATGAAGCTGGGACCTCTTGGAGGTCCACCCGGTGCTGATGAGTCTCCAGCTCCACGCCCACCAGCCTCCTCCAGGCGGGGAGGTCTTGACCACCAGGTGGGTGACCTGTGGCCTTTGAATGCAGATGCTCTGAGAGCATTTAATTAATTCTTCCTCCAGAGCCTTCAGGAGACATCCCCTGGCCCCTGCCCAACCTTCTGGCCTTCCCCAGAGTTTTTCTCGAGGCTGAGACAGCCACGAAGTTCCAGGAGCACCTCATTTTTCCAAAGGTCAGTGAGTGGGTGACCTTGAGGAGTAGATGCCAACCAGGAAGTCAAGAAGCCACCAAGCAGCCGATGGAGATGATGAAGCCCTTTCCTCGCGGTTGATACACTAATTACAGGGCCTCCCAGGGCCTCGCTCGGAGCAGAAGACTCATACACACGCCGTTCTAACAGGCAGCTACCTGGCTGGCAGTGGCACCCAGAGCCTTGCCCCACAGATTTTCCTGAGGAATGAATGAATGAATGAATGAATGGGCACAGGGACCAGGCGTGCATGGGGTGGGGTGCTCTGGGCCAGGCCCCCAGGGCAGCGAGTCGTGATGTGGGGCCACTCAGTGGTGAGCGCACAGTGACAAAACATTCAAGGCAGGAGGAAGCGGTCCAAGGCAAAGAGTCTAAGGCCCCCGGAGGCCGAGTGTGCACTGTGGTCAGTGTCCTCCATTTAATAGGCACGGTGTGCGCCTGGCCCAGTTCAGTGTTTTCGCTCCCCAAATGTTTGAGCATCAGCTTTGGTACTTAACAGGGTGCATGCCCTTCAACTATGTGGAAAACTCGTAGATGTGAAAGTCTGTCCCCCCTCCAGGTGCCCGAAGTCCATGATTTAGCTAGAAAGAGGGCCTGGGCTCCTCTCCTGGCTGTGCGCCCCTGGGCAGCCCCAGCCTGTCTCCCCATGTGAAGTGGGAGTAGATCCCACATCGAGGGCTTCTCTGCTGCTTTGAGAGGTACAAAGATGCTGCTGTGTGAGGAGTTTGAGATGCAGACCCTGGAGATGTTTTGCATGGAACTGGCTGTCTGATGACAGGCCTGGTGGGTCAGGGAGTTCTTACAAGTCGGTTTGAACTGATGAAAGAACCGATTTCTGAGCGAAAAGACCAACAGAGGGGTGCACCTGGCCTCCAGGGAAGGACAAAGTGATGGTGTAGCTAGGGGACAGAGTAGCCTTGTGTCAAGTAGGCCTGGATCCTGGCTCCAGTGTCCCAAAGGGGCTGTGTGACCTTGGGCAAGTCACTAAACCTCTCAGAGTCTCTATGCACCAGATTAAATGAGATAAAGCTCCTACTCAACACAGGTCCTTCCTTACAGTGGGTGCTCAGAAATGTTGATTTCTCCCCTTTCCCTTTCTAAGGACTGACTCCAAAAAGACAGGGAGGCCCCGAAACATTTTGGCATCTGTGTGTCTGATGTCTTGGGAGGGTTACCCGTTCAGAGACCAAGCAGGCTGTGGGCCCGAGCTGGGTAGGGCTGTGTTCCTGGTGCCAGTGGGGCTGGCAACAGCAAGCCTGAGCTGCAGAGGCCGGCCACCTACCGATGAGGGCATGCTGGGGCATGAGCCAGGCCCAAGGACCCAGGGCTCTCGGGAGGAGCCAGGAGTGTGGCCACAGCCTGGGGGGTCTAAGCCCTGTCCTCTGAACACCCACTGAGCAACTGGCCCCTTGGCAGGGCAACTCACTCAATCCAGCCCGAAGGAACGCTGCACTCACTGGCACCTGCTAAGTGCCGAGGGCCAAGGCTGACTTGAGAACATGAATAAGGACCAGTGGCGGGGCAGCGTCTTTGAGGCCCAGCGAGCATCAGAAGCCCCAAGTGGACAGGAGTCAGGCTCGCTGGGGCTGGGGGAGAAGGGAGGCTTCGTGCAGGTGCTGTATCTGCCGTGGAGACAGGGAGAGGGGCTGACCAGGCAGAGGAGGCAAGGAAGAGCATGGCAGGGGAATAGCATCTGCGAAGGCAGAGAGGTGGGAAAGCTGTGTCAACCAGCCCCAAATCTCTGCAGCGATGGGGAGCCCGGATCCCTACAGTGAGAGGTGAGGGGATGCGCAGCTGGTCACCTCAGAGCCAACCGTCTGGGGGGACGGCCCTTTGGGTGCTGGCACCCTCTGTGTGTGCAATGCAGCATCTGACTGAGCACCCTGTCCTATTCTGTCCGACACCCCCTGTGTGGTCTGGGCAACTGGACAGAGTCGGTGTTCTCCCCAGCTCACAGGTGGGGACACTGAGGCTGCCTCCACTCGAGGCCCCTGGGGAGTGCGTGGCCAGGCCTAGATCCTGGGTCCTCAGACTCCCAGCCCCGCCCTCTCTCTCTCTTGCTGCTTGGCTCTAAAGTCTTTGCAGCAACACATTTGGAAAGTTCCAGAGATCCTCTGTCCGGGGTTCCCACACTGCTCAGCCCCCACAGTCCATTCCCAGTGTCCTGCTGAACTCTAGCCCCCGTTTCCATAGAGATGATAAGACGAGAATCATCCCTCCCCACGGAGCCCAGCCAACGCACGGCCACGGCCACAGGCTCTGCTTGTCAGGGAGTCCAGTGGGGTTTGGAGGATCAGCCCAGGAAGCTGGCCACTTGCTCGGCAGAAACAGACAGACAGAGCCCTGGTCATTCTGCCAGAGCCCGGGGTGGGGGGATGGCGCCAAGGAAAACATTTTGTGGACAGTTGGCCACAGGGTTCCAATGAAGCCGGGGCAGAGTTTCTCCCACAGATGCCCCTCTCTCGGTGGGATTGGTCCACGAGAAAAGCCGGCCCCCTTTGCCATTTCTCAGTTCCCCTTTGGGGTAAAAGGGAAGGCCTGTGCACAGTTGACATTTACAGGACAGCTTAAAGCAGGAAGCTGAGACCGCAGGATAATGAGAGCTCCCTGGGGGGTGTGGCCCGCTGGGATTTGGGGAGTCAGATGACGCAGAGATAAACTGTTTGTCAAGGTTACTCACATCGTGCAGCGGGTAGGCGGCCGAGTAAACGCCATTGGCCAGCAGGCTCGTGATGCCTTAAAAATAAAGACAGAGAGAGGATCAGGAACCAGGCCTGCCCCTGGCTGCTCGGAGCGCTCCCAGGACTACCCCAGTCACCACGAATTGGGCCAAAGCGAATCGCGCCTGGCTGCGCAGAGCCCAGCCACCTTCCTGGGGTTTGCTCCCAAGGTTCAGCCAGGAGAGGATGAAAACATGCTCTATGGCAGAATTAGGAAGACACAGAGAAAACCCCAAGAAGAAGTCAGGACTGGGAGGAAGGAGGTCTCCCCGAACCTGCAATTCACCAGCTACCCCTGCCCGCTCAAGGGCAAGCCTGCAGATCAGAAAGATGGGGTTCAAGTAGTTAGAAAAGCTGAATCATGAGAGAGATACGGATGGGAAAATTGATGGTGTCAGAAAACACACATACAATTTGCAATTTGATTTTAGGTTGATTGGAAAAGCCGAAGAGGAGGCCTGCGGCCCGTGCAGGGCAGGGGCACTTACCATACTGACCACATTTTCGCCTTTTACTTAAAAGGGCAGAGTCCTTCTTTCGTGCCTCTCCTGGCCCTGTTTACACAGCCGGCCGTCAGTTACACGGAAAGGGGCCCGGGAGGCTCAGAGCTGCACTTGGGGAAAGGGCTCGTGGCGGCCACTGCTCCTGGGAGCAGTGGGAGGATGGCCGGGCCCGCTGGCTGACCCGATGCCCTGCACTGGGCACAGTATGAAACTAACCATGCCCGCACCTGCTGAAATTCTGAGGTGTGGACTGGGCCCCCAAAGACAGTGCGGTCAGGGGGGAAAGCAGAGCCCCGCTGGGCATGGGGATGGGGTCCCTGGAAATCTGCTCTTGGTCTGCACACATCACTGGGGGCCAGCGCTGCTGAGGAGTTTCCATGAAGCCGTTGGCTGGTCATGGCACCCTCGGCCTGGCTGAAGAGGCTTTCTAGGTGGGAAGTGAGTCAGATTCTCAGCGGCCTGCTGACCCACCCTTTCTAGTCTGCTGTGAAATTGGTGACTTCCTGAAATCCACTTAAAAACAGACTGTCTCCTCAGTCAGTGATCCGGAAAGGTAGGGCACCTGAAGGGTGCTTAGAACTCCAAACCAGACACAGGTGGGAGTGCATGGCTAAGCCCACCAGTGAAAAGGTCACCTGTGATAAAAAATGGGCGTGGGGCCCTGTTCAGGGTCCTGGGCGCCTTCCTGCTTGGAGAAGGCTCTCGCATCATGCTGCCAGAGGGCCTTTGCACAGGCTGCTGCCTCTAGCTGGAAGGCTCGGCCCCCCCTTTCTTCAGGTCTCTGCTCAAACGTCACATCATCAGAAAGGCCTTCTCAGGCCACAGAGTCTAGGTGCCCCAAGACTCCCGATGCGCCCCCAGCCTGCAAGATTCTGTTCTGGTTTATCTGAGTATTTATCTGTTTCCTCCCGGGAATATAAATCCCTTGAAGGCAGGGCCTGGTGGGTGACAAGAGGCCACCAAGACTCGCTGCGGGTCAATGAATGAGTGTGGGGGTCTGTAGGGCTTTCAGACAAGGCCCCAGTGGGAAACGGGGGTGTAGGAAGGAGCTCTCGGTTCTGTGGCCAGGCACGGGGAGCCAGCCCTGCTGGACAACCGGTGGGACACAGAGATGCCCACCTGCCCAGGGACGACCTTCACAGCACCCCAGGTTTCCACTGGCAGGGACTCTGGGGGTCCCACGGGGAGATGGTGGTCTGAGCCACAGCAGTGGGACGGGAACATGCTTTGCCCACCTCTGGCGACCTGGGCCATTGTGGAGGCTCTCTCTCCAAGGGAGGTGGGCTGGGCCCACGGGGACAGTTCTCCTGGGCTCCTCTTGACCCCTGGATGGACGCCCCCAACTCCCCAGCAGATTCTCACTGGTTTAGGACTGGGAGGTTTCAGGCCAGGGAGTCCCTGTGACTGACCACAGGCCACACTAGCCCAGGGGCACGCACCCCGCCAATCCTTAGCCTGCGGACATGGTCGCCCGTGCCCTCTGCACCCTGGGCCTGGCATCTCTGCTGACTTACTGCCCAGCATTCTCCCTCTGCAGGGCTCTGTCCTGATGTGCAGCTTCTGCTCTTGCCAGACCTGCCCTGTGCCCGTGGCTGTTAGCAGAGCTCTCAGTAGGAATGGCATAGCTCAAGAAGGTGAAAAGGTCTGGAAAATGGCATTGTTTTGCTCTGAAACGTTTTGCTTTAGCAAACTCAGCCTGCAGCTGAGGGGGAGGGACCCGCGTTAGGGGGCGTTTTCCCTCTACATGCTTTTGACGGGAAGGTTTTGCATCTGCGGCTTCAGATATTCTGTCAACTGGCACCCGAGGAGGCAGCTGGGTGCCTTGGGGGCAGGTTCTGGCCTGGGGTGTTGAGGGCCGCGCCTTTCAGCAAGGCCTGATGGGGAGCTGCCTTGTCAGGGTGGGGCACCTCCCACTTCAGGCTGGGGGTGCTGCTTGGGGCCCATCTCCCCCCGCCAGGAGCCACTGCTGGACTGTGGAGGCCAAGAGAGGCCTGAGCCCCCTTGGTCACCCCTACAGTCCCCAGAGCCAGGACGGACCGCCTACCACGGGGGGCTCCCGGCACCAGCACACCACAAATGCCTCCAGCCAGAGGACACCCCGGGGCTTTAAAGTGCCCGGCCGTAAAACAGCCAGTTCCCCGGCCTGAGACTGCTACACGGGCTTAACTCAAACCCTCTAAAAACCCCCAGCATAGCTGCCCACCTCCCACAGAGATGCTTCAGAGGTAAGATCACCCCTCGGGAGCGAACGCCGATCTCAAGCTACAGAAATGTCCTCACCCATGCTGTACTTGGCCTTGGCACACGTGGTCCTCTTCAGGATTTCGTAGACCTGTTGTGGAAACGAGGAGGGGAGGACGCTGACTTCAGGTAGCCAGAGTCATGCCATTGCCGAGAAGGGCCATGGCCTGACGTGGCCAGAGCCTACCTCCCCGGCTCGCTCCCCAAGGAGGCGCGGTCAGCAGTGCCAGGGGGCTGGCGGCCTCAGGGACAAGTAGGGCCCGCTTGAAGGGCTCCCCCGCTTTCACTTCCCTCTGTGACGCACCCGCTGCCACTGATGCCGCGAGACTCCCGATGCCCCCCCAGCCTGCCAGATTCTGTTTCCCTCCCCGGGAACAGAAATCCCCTGAGGGTCGGGCAGGTGTTCAGGACTAAGAGTTGTCCTACGCGCCCTGTGCAATGGGTCACCGTCCCTTTCGGCTGAGAGGGAAGGTGGAATCAGAGGCACGGGGACCCAGCCAACAGACCACGCCCAGATGCAGCCCGGAATGTTCTGGAAACTGAGTCGGGGCAGGCCTTGGAATCCCATTCTTCACTGTCGGGAGGTGGCAGAGCTTCGGCAGCTGCCTGGCAGAAGCCCCTGTGGAGCGTCCCATACCATCCCAGTGCCGTGCCCCCTTTATGAACAAGATACCTCGCTTGCTGGCCTCAGGAGCCCCGTCTGGTCCCGGCTCCACTACATGTATCTGTGTGGTCTTGGACAAACTACCTCGCTTCCCTATGACTCAGTTTCCCCATCTGCCAAATGGAATGAAAATAACTGGCCCCACACCATAGGGTGTGAGTCAGAGCACAACCCCCTGCCTGGAGACTTGGGCCTTCCAGGGACCACTGCCCTCCATCTCCTTCTGTCCTGTCCCACCCCAGCAACCCGGCCTCCTGGCTGCCCTCTCCCAAGGCCACCGGGCCTTCACCCTGGTGGTCCTTCTGCCGAAAGAGCCTGTCGCCGAGATCTAAACAGCTCCAGGGCCGCCTTCACAAACAGGCCCAGAGCAGCTGCCACCCTGTGGCTCTGGGCTCCAACTCAGCTCTCCTGTCTCGGCCCCACCCCTGCCCCATATCACTCCATGCCCGCCAGCGCTGGGCACACACCAGGTGCTCAGTAGCTGCCTGATGGATGAACAAATGGCTCACCAGTCAGCTGGCCCCCCACCCTATCACCCCGGAATCTAATCGGTGGCCTTTGCTGATTCTCCCCTAACCACCTCCTCCCTTCCATGTGCCCAGTCACAACCACGGCTGGGACCCCACACCCGCCTTCCCACAGCTGGACGCTGGTAGTGGTCTCTCTGATAGATCACGGTGATCACCAGCGATCAAAGAAACAGATCTGACCACATCCTAAACAGCATCTTCCGTGGCTCCCTACTGCCTAGAGGCTGACAGTCTATGTCCTAGGACCTGCATGCACGGGCTTTCCCCATCCGTCCCTGCTGACCCTGACTCCTACCCTCTTGAGCACTGGGCCACCCAGAGGCTGGGCAGGAGGTAGGAAGGGCTGTACCTCTGCCCAGATCGATGCCACTCTGATGCCGAATATTGTCCTGTCCCGAAGGCCACGGGGCCTGATTAACCAAGGGCAACATTTTGAATCGCCAAAGACTTTCTCTGGAGCACTGGTAATTGACAAACTGGCCTTTGAGGTCTCTGGGGGACAGCACGCCCCACCCCAGAGGTGAATGGAGTCACGCCCGTTCACTCAGTACTAACTGGCCCAGAAAGTCGCCTTCTACGACTTGGTGATCACGGGCTGAACCTGACTTTATCGCAGATTCCCAGTGAGATGGGGCCTGCAACTTTCCATTTGTCTCAGCTTCTTGCCCCAACTCTCAGGAGGCAAGAGTGAATTTACAAATTTGAACCCTGCCCTGCGCTTTCTGGCAGCCCCGGTGAAAAGCAGGGATGCACATACGTACTGAAACGCAGGCACGTAACTCAGTTTCCTCAGCTGGTCATTCCAGTTCTCCCCATGTCATGACGAGGAAGCGAAACAGTTCGGGTTAAACCTGCGGCTGCTTCTCCCAAGAGGCTGGCGTCTGAGAGGAGTCACCTCTTACAGAGAGAGGTCAGCCCCAACGGCCACTGGGCCGCTGATGGTTTTGCATGAACAAGTTCTTTGTTGTTAATTATAATGAGATTTAATTGCTAAAATTAATCGGTAACACTACTGATGATAGAAACCACAGCAACAGCGGGGCTCCCGGCCCAGGTTACCCTCTGTGGGGGTACCCCACGGCCTTGAGCCGGAGCTGGGATCGTCCTGGCTGTGACACAGGCTCAGTGGCTCCCGAGGTCGCCAGGCTGGAGGGGGCGGGGTGGACGGGACTTGGACGCGCCTGTCCGCGCAGCGGCCTGAGCTGCCCATGCTAGAGTGACCCACACCGCTGTCCTCTGCCTGGCCACCTGCCAGCCTCGGGATGTGGTGGTGAGGGCCGGTTAATGCCCAAGGTCAAGTGGCCGCTGCCCCCTAGCCGCACGCACCTCTCCCTGCCAGGCCGGGCTTTCAGGGTGGGGAAGAGAGAGCCAGCAGGGGCTTGACTGCGAGATTAATTTCTTGTTTAGATAAAAGTTGGATTCTGAGCCGTGCACGGCCCAGGTTGGCCGGCAGACAAGTTGGCAGCTGATGGATAAACACTAAACCAATACTTTGAATAGGGCAGGGTGGCCTCGTCACATTTCAAGCCTCCGTTGGCTCCTCTGGCAAAACCCCAAAACTCACCCAAACCCAGGCACCTTTGCCTCCATCACGCATCACCTCCGCCGGGCCTGCCTGGCCTGATACCTCCGAGGCCAGGGGCCCGACGGTCAGGAACATACAGATTCAGGGCAGTGGTAAAGTGGCTGGGCCTACAAAGGTGGGGCAGGCTGGACCTGCCAAGCATCCAGGCCCCGGGCCCCTGCCCGCTGGTCTCCGCCCCTCTCCTGTTCTCCTCCCAGCCTGGGCCACGGCCATCCCCTGGGCCTCTCCCAGCTCCCTCAGTTTTATTATTGTAATTATTTCTGTCACAGACAATTAGAGCTGGCTTCCACCCAGAGGGGTTCCACAGAAATGAAATTATCATCTGTTTCCCGGGGCCACCTTGCTGGCGAGCAAGTGATTCCCAGGAGCAATACTCACTATTGTACTCCGGGTTTTGCTGTCAAAAAAGGAGTCCTTGTCAGACAGGTCAAATCTGTTGAAACATTGGAAGAAAGGAGACTCAGTGCACCGGAGTCAGCTCTCCCTGCTTCCACGGCCCTCGGAAGCCACACTGCTCCCGTCGGCAGGAACCAAGAAATTGGCGCAGCTGCACCCCGTGGCCCTGTGGCGCCGGCCCTGGGCACTTCAACAGTGTTTAGCACACCCCCAACCCAGGAAACTGGGAGACCCACACGGGTGGGACGTGATCCCAGTGGTAAGTGTGGTCAGACCTCCCTCCCAAGAGTCCTGCTTCCTCCTGGTGACACCCTCAGCGGCAGTTTTCAGTCTCTGCTTGAACACTGTGTCGCTCCACCCTCACACGCTTCCATTGATTAAGATCATCTCCTGTCGTTTACAAATGGTCCCGAGGTCTTGGGCTGCACGGAGATTTCCTCAGGTTTTCTGAGAGCAGCTAGATGGCTCTGGGATCCCCTACCCAACGCTCAAGGTGCCCAAGGTAGAGCCTGGGGCTCCGTGAGATGCACCAGCCAGGGCAGAACTGAGAGTGGTGGGGGCGCCGGGGCCTCTGGGAGGGGGACGTCACCTCTAATTCCTGGGAGGCCCCGTGCTGGAGTTGGTTGGCGGAGCTGGGCTGGGGGCCACTTCCTTCTTTCTGCTCATCACCAGTAGAATCAGGAAATCCAGCACAGCAAAGCATGTGCCCCTGCCCTGTGATTAGCCCCTTTGCTAGGGTGGAAGCCCCAGTTCCGAGCTCCATGCCCCGTGAGGCCAGCGGCATCCTGGTGCCCTGGCCCCTGGAGCTGGCCATCAAAGTCCCACTGGGCTCCCCGAGCCTGAGCTTTCTATTCCCACCACTGCCCACACTCCAGCTCTGCCAGCCCTGCCCCAAGGAGGCCTTGCACTGCCACCGACCCAGGTGGCCATGCCCCACTGCCCCTTGGGAGCAGGGCAAGTGGGAAGGTTCCAGCACAGGTGCGGCACTGCCAGGCAACCCCACTGGCTGCGAGTCCCTGCGGCCTCGACTCCAGCTGGGGCAGCTTTTCAGTTCCTGCTTCCCAGAGCTGCAGCTCGGTGGCCTCAGGAGGCGAGGTCAACCGGACGCTCACACCGGACACACCTGACAGGGACGGAGCCAGGCAGGAGGGTGGGGCTGCGGGCCACTGCTCTCGGCCACGATCCGAGGCCCGTGCGTGCCCTCGCTTGGGTGCGGGCTAGTCTTCCTAAGTGCTACCAGCAGAAGGACAAGACTCTGTCCCTTCACTCCTCAGTTAACAGTGACTTTGGACATCACTCCCAGGGTCTCTCCTGCGCTCAAGAACTGTGAGGTCCTGTGAGCACTTGCTCCGGGGGAGGGAGAACCCCCTGCCCCCTCCGCAGACTCTGTCCGACAGTCTGCATCCCTCGTGCCCAGCACGATGCTACAGGGAGGTGTCAGCACACAGCCAGGCCCTCTGGGGCGGGGGTGGAGGGCACTCACAGGTGCTGCTTCTCCCGGGAGAAGGGATAGGAGAGTCTCTTCGTGGTCTGGGGCCTGTGCTCCGCCACCTTGGGCTGGATGGGGTCCGTGATTTTCTGGAGCACAGAGTTGATCTTTTTCAGGAGGCCACGGGTCTCATTAATGTGATACAGCTGTAGATGAGATGGGAGGGGAGGGCACCCGTGTTACCCACCCGGCCGTAACCTTTGGAATCTATGCTGGGACGGTCAGGGCCATCCTGCCCCACCGAGGGGTCCTGTCCTGGGGAGAGAGCGCTGGGTGCACCAGGATGCCCCATCCTCCCCTGAGTCCCAGATGAACCCTGCAAACACAGAGTTCCGGGACAGCCCAGCCAGAAGGGCGGCTATTATACCATCCAGAAAACTCTCCCCCAGACCTTACTTTTGTTTCAGAACAGGTGATTCAAACAATTTCTGTGGATCTGTGGAGCCAGGGGGTTGACTCACTCCTGGACCGGCTTCATCCCTCATGCTTTCCTCCCCACACACCCAGCTAGGCTGCGGGGGACACAGGCTGAATGTTTCTTAGCCGGAAGTTTTCAGAGTTCAAAAAGAAAAATCCCAGCAAGCTAGGAAATGTAGTTACAGTGAGTCTGTTGAATTAGCTGAGGTTCCACAAGAGTGAACAACCAGAGAGGGAGGTTGAATCCTGTCTGCACTTCACTAAGGTCCTGGGGTTCCTCAGCCTGTACCACCCCCTGGGTCTCTGGAGACCCCTCCCAGGGTGGGCCTGATGCCCACTCAGCCTTTCACAACTCAGACCATCACAATCATGCTTTCCCACCGGGCACCTGTGTGGCACTCGGGCATGGGGGTCTACCTTTGGGGCAGAGATGTTGGCACCAACCTTCTTTGTTGGCATCTTCAGTTTCAAAAACTCCGCCTCTCGGCACAGCACACTCCAGGGCGCGTGGATCTTCACAAATCCAACCCCGTGCATCTTGGTCTAGAAAGAAGAGAGCAGTTCTCGGTCAGGGCGGGTGGGCACTGGTGAAAACCCTTTCCGCCTCTGGGCACAGCTGCAGCTCACCGGGCAGCCGCGGCCCCTGGCTGCCATCACCCAGCACCTCCCAGGGACTCCCTGCAGGTGGCCCAAGGAAGCTTGGGGGTTAAATGGGCTCCCCCCAGATCTCATGGAGGGTTTGGGGGGAGGTCCCAGACTCCAAAACACCTGGGAAGTTTTCAGGGGGTCAGCTGGGGGCCCCCCTAACAGCCAGGCCACACAAGAGGACCTTTTGCGACAGAGAACCCAGACTCGAGCAGGGGCGAGCCGGCGGCGGCGAGGACGCACCCCCGCCGGGCACCTTCCCTGTGCGGAGTCCAGCCACACCTCCGCCTGTGCCCTGCTGATTCCCTGGGTTCCCTGCGTCTGTACTGCCTTCATCCTAATGTGAGTGGTCGGCCTGCTGCAGGGGCCCAAGGGCACGCCCGAGTTCAAGTGTGACGCACCCCATCAACCTTCTCAGGCAGCTCAGTGAGGACAACGTGACGCTGCCCCCTTCACAGACGGGGACACCGAGGCTTGGAGGGATTAAGTCTTGCCGAGGTTCCCCCCAAATTAAATGGAACAACCACATGACCCAGCAGTCCCACCCCCGGGTGTGTGCCCAAAGGAAATGAAACCTGGACCTCAGGAAGACACGTGCACCCCCGTGTTCACTGCAGCGTCATTCACAATGCAAACAACTCAGGTGTCCATGGACAGATGAACCAGGATAAAGAAGACAACGGTGCACACGTACAAGGGAATATTATTCAGCCATGAGAAAGGAAAGCCTGCCCTTGGTGACAACATGGACTGACCTGGGGGCCATTATGCCTAGTGAACGAAGCCACACAGAGAAAGACAAGTCTGGTCTGGTACCACTCATATGGGGAATCTAAAACTTAAAAAGGCCGATTTCATAGAAACAAAGCATAGAACGGCAGTTGCCAAGGGTTGGGGGGTGCCAATGGGGAGACGGAGGCAAAGGGCTCGACCTCCAGCTTCAGGAAGGTCACTGCCAAGGTCGATGTGCCATGGGCGCCTGCAGCCCCTATAACTGGGTGATGCACTTAAAATCATTTGAGTAGGTCTCACGAATTCTCCCCAGACACACAAACAAAGGAGGCTGCTCGGAGGCGGTGGCTGTTAATTTTCTCCACTTGGTGCGATCATCGAACATGCATGTACCTCAGGTCACTATGTCCCACACGTTACATTTGGCGCCTGCTCCTCAGTAGAGTCATGGAGGAAGAAAAGGTGGGGCCAGCATCTTGCAGCCAGTAGGTGTGGGGCTCATATTCACACGGGGGCCCTGAGTCCTCACTCACGCACGCACGAGTCCCGCAGTGCCCCCAGTGACTATCTTTCTCTATTCCCTCTTGAATTCGAAATTTAGGAGACTCCCCTTGCCAACTGGACGGTGTCCATGAGGTAATGGATCACCCACAAAAGGCATGTGCGACATCAACACACTTTCCCATTACTCCAAGGTAACTGGGGGGTTCCCCGTGGCATTGACGTCGTCAGAACAAAAAGCAAGGACACACGACGCCTCCCTGAGCCAGAGCACCCTACAGCAGCGGGGTCCGCAGCCCCCTGGGCTCCTCCAGGGATCCCAGGGGCATGGGCCCAGCTGGCCCCCAGGCCCCCCCACCTCCTGTCTCCACAGTCCAGGTGTGAAGAGCTGAGTGGGAGCCGGGCCCCGGAGGGAGGGGGCGCCGCACAGGGATGTGCGGCCAGGGCAAGTGGGGCCTGCTGCTTGCCTCTCGGTCCCATCACGCCCCAGCCTGGGAGGCCCCACGGCACACCAGCTCACTGCAGGGCTCTGGCACAAAGCAACTGAGCCAAAGTCACGTGGGGATGGATTTTAAGAGAAAGACTCTTCAAGCTGAGGGCCAAATGCACCCCTCAGCTGACAGTGATGCTCACAGGAACGGAGGACAGCCTCTGCGCATGCCCCCCTGGCTGGGTCCAGTGGGCAGAGCCTCTGGGTCAGCCCCACAGTGTTCATGCTTGTCGGGAGCGCATGAAGGCCAACAACCAGACAGCAGTTATAGTGACGCTGGTGCTGAGGAGGCTGAGGCCCTCTGAGCACTCGTGGGCCAGTCCGCCCTTCCTGCCCTGGGCCTACACAACAAGCCTGGGAGGCTGTCCCAGCACACGCTCACTTGGGAGTGGAGGAAACGGAGGTGCAGCTGTGCGCCCCACGCAAGCCCGTCAGAGGCGCGACCGGGCCGCTGTAACAACACAAATGCCTCTCTCACAGTCTGAGTCAGAAGCCCTAAATCAAGGCGGCCCCAGGGGAGGGTCCTTCGCGCCTCTCCCAGCTTCTGGGGCCCCAGGCATCCTGGGCTGGCGGCCACATCCCTCAGCCTCTGCCCCCTCTTCACAGGGCCCCTCCCCTGTGTGTCTCTGAGTCAAATGCCCCCTCCTTTGTCTTCCAAAGACACCAGTCACTGGATTTAGGGCCCACCTTAACCCAGGAGGACCGTTCAGAGATCCTTAACTTACTTACATCCACAAAGACCCTCCTTCTAAATAAGGTCCCATTAGCAGGGTCCAGGTGGACACAGCTCCTGAGGGCTGCCACTCGGCCCGCTATGCTCCCCACTGAGCTGCTGCTCAGAGCCCCACAGGGCTTCACTCAAGGACCCTGTCTAAGCAGCTCTTGTTGGGGGAGCCCCTGGTGCTCTTTGCACCCCTGCCCGGTCCCCCAGCTGGCAGGAGAGGTCAGTACAGTAAGGGGCCATTACCTCTGCTCCTGTCCCTGGCCGAGAGGCAGCAGAGACCACGCCTGCCTACGTGCACAGGCGCCTTCAGCCACCAAGATTGAAGCTGCCTCCCTGCCCCAGGAGCCCTGGAGGGCATGGGACCGGAGAGACAGCGGTGCAGGCCTGGGGACTCATGCGCACCCCTGTAAGCCGGGAGAAGTGGCCATCTACAGCCCACGTGGGGCAGAGTCCGTCTCTTCCCATTACAGGTTTATTTCTGTGCATGGCTCTCCCGCACGCAAAGACCCAAAATATATTCTCCCGAGTCCATGGAGATTTCCCTCGATGGTGGTCAAGGGGCTGACGACTGCGGCCGGCTTCCCTGGGAAAACATGCTCCTGTTTACGTGAGCAATGGGGTCCCTTCCAGGCAAACATCTGGCAGCATTTGGGAGAGGGGTCGTGGGACCAGTTGGGAAAGAACACATTTGGGATGATGTAGAACTCAGTGACTGGCCTGCCTGCAGCCTGCCCCGGGGGGTGGGGGGAAACCACGGAGACAGCTGGGCCCTCCTGCCCAGGCCAGATGCCCCAGAGCATGAGTTCTGTCCTCACCCTGGCTCCTGTACTGGGGAACCCAGAGGCCGCAGACCCGTCCAGGCTTGGGGCAGGGAGGGCCCAACCTGGCCAGGCCTCCAGGCTGTGAAGGGACAGGGTCAGGGGCACCGATGTGGCTCAGAGCCAGAGGGGGTGGGAGGGGGTGGCAAGGGTGCCTGCCTTGGTTCAGGAGCTCTCCCGGCACACACCAAATATGTCTCGGCCAACTCTGAGCCCAACTCACAGAACTCTGAGCCCACCAGAACTGCTCCTGGTGCTTCCTGAAGGAAGAAAGCACGAAACAAACAAACATTCCCACAGGGGACTTACAGGGTCGAGTACACGGAGGGACCCCCTCTGCAGGTCCCGGGGGTGTCAGTCCCCACGCTTGGCCATGTGCTTCCACCACCTGTTCACTATCGCCTACGGTGACTGACGCGCAGGCTTGGAAGCTGCTGGAAGGTTTGCATCCGTAAGGACAGGTTGTGGGCTCCAGGCACTACCTGCTCACCCCACACCGCCCCACAGGACACCTTTACTGTAGATGCCTAGTCCTGAAATCAGGGACTTAAGGATCTCAGGGTCCCGGTGCCACTGGGAGGGCCTCCCCAGAAGGGCCCCGTGCGCATGACTCTAGCCGGCTGCGGTCAGGTGGGGGCCGCAGGCACGGTGCACGAGCAGGGCCCCGGAGGCCCTCCCTGAGCGCAGTCTCCTGGGGAGGCCCAGGAGGGGGTCAGGCTGCACCCGACTGCCACGGGCCCTCGGCTCATTCCTGCTCTCAGCTGCTGCCCAGGGGAACACCCCCACCCCCAGCAGTGGGAGGTCCAAGAAGGGCTCTTGAGCTCCACACCAAACAGGCCTGCAAGGCGGGGGCGCCCGCACCACGCCCCCGTCAGTCCCTTATGGTCAGGCGGCACTGGCCTCTGGCTGCTCTTCCCGTTGGCACTGGCGACCCGCACGGATGTGGCTGATGTGTCCCCGGCATGGGGGAGGTGCTTCTGGTAGTTACTGAGTGAGTGGGGAAGGCCGGGGCCGGTCCCTGCCGGGCACCCACCGTATGCCAGCCAAGGGTGGCCGGAGGCTCACACGGTGCTCTCCCGACCTTCCGGCAGGTGCTGGGTGCCCGCCTTCACACCCAAGGCTGAGGGTGCGGGAGGGCCTGGAGCTCTGCCCTGGGGCCCGCCTGGATGTTGCTCCTGCCCGAGGGCCCCAGAAAGGCTCCCAGCTGCTGGGCGTGGAGCCTCATTCCCTAGATGGCACCATGCACTGGTGAAACCATGACCTCTACATGGTCACAGCGCTGCCCAGACTCGTCCAAAGTGAGCCCCGGACCCAATGAGTACAGAGCCTGGGGGAGGCCGAGAACGTGCAGGGACTGGGCGGGGGGGTCCCTTCCCTCAGCCGTCTGCACAGGGTCTGGTCCCGAGGCCCCGTGTCTCAAAGGAATAAACAATAAGTAAATCGGCAGAAAATATTCACTCACAGTCTTGAATCTATGATAGGCAGGTAGGTGGCTCAGAGCCACCCGTTGGCAGAAAACAATAAAAAATGGTGGACAAAAAAGTAAAATAAAATAAAGTGAAATACCCTTAAAATTGTTTATGAGGTGAAAGTAGGCTACTGCCTGGCCCGGATGAGTGACCAGGCCCCGACCAGGAGGTGCCCAGGACAGCTACCCTGGTGGCCACTAGGGTCGGAGTGGGGGTTGGAGTTTAAGCCCCAGGCCCTCCCAACACGGGGAGTCTAACAGGAGACCTCCACAAAGGGCAGCCCTCCGCCAAGCCCAGGGAGTTGCAGGAAGCGCCATCCTGGTGAGAGCAGAACAGGGGAGAACACAGTGTAAAAACCACCAAGAAGTTCTGGCCTCCAAAGGCCATGGCCCCCGTGGGTCTGGGACCTCAGCGCATGACCTCTGTTCAAGGTGATTCCGTCGATAATGCCCTGAGATGTGTGACAGATGCAAGCCCCCAGCAGACAGTGCGTAAGGGACCTTCCTCCCTATGGCTGTGTAAGGGCAGCGTCCAGCGGATGTGTGAGCCAGGCCACCAGGACCTGGGGACAAGCAGCAGAAGGGACCCTCAGCCTTGGGAGGCTGAAAGGGTTAGAGGATAATGAATCAGCCACACTTACCTCTTTAAGGGAATAAGCCTCACCACAGAAAGGTTTTGCAAAAGACCGGAAACTATTAAAAATGACACAGTCAACTTGGAAAAAAACCAAACAGAACTTCCAGAAATAAAACAGTGTCATAAGGAGAATTAAAACTCAGCAGACAGGTTTGAAAATACCCACCCCCTCCACAGAAAGGCAGACTTGTCCAGGCAGGACAGGGGGTGCTGGTAAGGTGGGAACCCTGCTCTCCAGAAAGGACAGAAATGGTCCCTCATGTAGCTGTGGCGTTTGCCAATGTCCATGGTGTAAATACTCCAGCTGTGGACTATTTCAAGCGGCCAAAGGGTTAATAGCCAGCTAGCAGAATTCCGAGTCTGGCACGCCACCTGGCCTGGCACCCCACCTGGCCAGAGCCACAGGGATTTTACCCCAGACACCTGGGACCCTGGCGGGGCACTTTAAAGACTTGGCTTTACAAAGAATGTCCAGAATTCACTTTCCAAAAGAAGTGAAGTCAGAAGGGATGTACAAAAGCCTCATCAGAAGGCTCAAGAGACACAAAACCTTTAGGACCAAAGAACACTTTCCAAAAGAAGTGAAGTCAGAAGGGATGTACAAAAGCCTCATCAGAAGGCTCAAGAGACACAAAACCTTTAGGACCAAAGAAATGAATGTGTAATGGTAGAATTGTGAACAAGTAGAGAAATGACAGCTTCAGGCCTAGCCTAGGGGTTCCTAACATCCCATGCGGGAGAGGCCCGCAGGGGAGGCGCTCAGCCTGGAGTGAGGTTGGGGGCTGGGTCAGATTGCATGGTTCCAGGTAAAAAACACAAGGTTAGAAGCCAGAACCCAGGTTTGAGGGCTAATCCTGCCCAGGACCAGCCTGGTGGCCCTGGTCTCCTCCCTGTGTCTTCCAAAGCCTCAGTCCCTTTCTTTCTGTCTGTAATGGGGGGTCTGATTCCTGCACCAGCTACTTATGGTGGGGTTCGGGCACCCACATGGGAAGGATGGGGGTTTGCCTCCAAACTGCCAAGTCCCCCTGAGAACATCTGCTGCTCATTTGCTCTCATATATGCACATGTTGGCATTAGACCTCAGGTTCCTCGTCGTGGCGCCCCCACCCACTGCCTGGGGCTGTGAGGAGGCTCGCTGCCCTCCAGTGCTGAGGGCCAAGCCCAGCACCCTCCAGACACCTGCCTCCATCTGCAAGGCCTTGGCTGCGAAGGGAAGGAAATGAGTCCCCCTCCATGACATGTGATCACGGGCCACCCCGCCCATCCTGCCCCCATCTCCTGGGGCATCTCCACATGCAGGGCACCTTTCCCTTTCCAGGCTTGCCTTTCTGAGTTCCGTCGGGCAGGAAGGAGGCTGCAGCCTGGGGGGAGGACCACAGGGCCGCCTCGTACCGCCACCCCCATTTCACAGGTGGGAAACCGAGTCGAGGTTGCTCGGCCAGGAAGGGGCCAGTAGGGTCCCGGCCGGCCCTGGGAGCTCGGGGGCCGCGTCCACACCCATGCACCGGAGGGCTGCAGGCAGCTCCCATTCTCTGCCCTGTCCCGCACTTTCAAGAGAACGTTTGCAGTAACAAGAGTCGGGGGACGATGCCACAGGACCGCCCCAGCTCCGGGGAAGGGGGGCGCCGGGAACGGCAGCCCGGGGCACAAAGGGGAGCCCTGCAGCAGCACGAGGGCAATCGGGCCGCAGCATGTCCGCAGCTGGGCAATGCCACCAGAGCCGGGGCAGGCTCACCCTCGGGGCCGTGTGGGCCCCGCCGCCCCGGCACACACAGCCCGGTGGTGTGTGGCCTTCTTGGCAAGGACCCACGGACGCAAATAACGCCCAGCCTTTGAGGCAGGACTTAAAAAATGCTGATGGGTTTCAGATGCAAGGCAACTGCTGGCCACAAGCCGCTCACGTCCGTGCGGTGGGGACCCTGGAAGCTGACCCCCTGCTGTGGGAGGGCGAGGAAATGAGGGGGAGAGGGGGGCAGAGAGGCTCTCCTTGAGAAGAAAGGCCTGGGCCTCCTGCCCCACGACCTTTTTTCTCCCCGTCATTTCCTCTCATGCGTGCTGTCCAGGGCTGCCTCTGCCAACACGCTACTGTGAGACCCGTCGTTCCCCCGCCTTGTGGGCCCTCAGCCCAGGGTAGCCAGGGCCAGCGTCTAGCTGGGGCCACCTCTGGGCGCTGAACAGTAGACAGAGGGCCCACCTCTGGGGACGCTTCTGCTGGCCCCAGGGGAAAAGGCTGTACGTTCCTTACACCTCAAATCATGACCCAGGGTTGGCATGTGCCCTGGTAGCAGGTTAGAAACAGTCCCAGGTCCTACTGAGACCTACTGACTCAGCGCCTGCATTTTGAAAAGACCCCCTTGGGATTCCTGTGTACGTGGTGGGCCCTGCACTGAGGCAGCCAGGCCGAGGCTGCACGCCCAGACCGCCTCCCTGACCTGCCCCCAGCCGTGAACCACGCCTCCCTCACCCACTGCCAGTACCTCTAGGCAACCTGTGCTAGCCGCCCAGCTCCTGGGATGCCCCGGTAGTCTCAGCTGCTGCAGTGGGGCAAGCTGGGCCTCCCCAAAGGTGTCCATGTCCTCACGCCCAGAACCTCAAAATGAGACCTTATTTGAGTCTTTCCAGATATAAGACAAGGTCATACAGGATTAGGGACCCTAAACAGAAAGACTGTGTTATCAGAAGAGGAGCAACACAGATACCCAGAGGAGTAGGCACGTGATGACGAGGAAGGGGCTGGAGGGAGGGGCCGCGCCCAGGAGTGTAGGAGCTGCCGGAAGCTGGAAGAGGCAGGAAGGACCCCCCTCCCGCCCCCCGGCCCCTCCAAACCTTCAGGGAAGCATGGCCCTCGACACCCTGACTGCTGATTCTGGCCTCCAGGACTGAGAGAGTCAGTTTGTGTTGCTTTAAACCCCCTGACCCTGACACGTGGTCCTTTGTTATGCAGCCCCAGGGCACTGACTGTTCTGTGTCCCTAAGAAGCGGCCCCCTGTGCCATCAGCCAGGCCATCCCAGGATGTTTCCACAACAATAAACCTCCGGTCCCAGGAGAAAGGCAGGCACATAGGGCCCCAGTGGTGGGCTCAGAGCCGCCCCACCCACGAGCTGTCCAGCACCCCACACCGGTCGGCCACTCGGGGAGAGCACACCGGAGCCCTGGCGCCCTCCACGCGATGGCCTGGTCATGGCCGCTGAAGGCACGCCGGCAGACAGTGGGAGGGGCCCTGCTCCGTGCAGGGAGCCTTCCTGTCCCGCCCCACCCCTCTCCCTCTGCCTCCCTGTCCAGCCTTAGCAGGGTTTCTCTACCAGGGCCAAGCTGTCCCGTGGGGACATCTCAGAAGGTCTAGGGACATTTTGGGTTGTCACGAATTGGGGGTGCTACTGGCCAGGATGCCACTCAATACCCAAAGCCAACAGTGCCGGGCTTGAGAAACCCGGCTTCACGGCCACGATTCCTCGTCTTCGGGGTCACGGAGCGTCGGCGTACCTGGTGGGTCCCGTGGACTTTCCTCCCTGGGGAAGTGCACAGAAGCCCTGATGTGCTTCAGTAAAGCCTGTGCAGCTGGTTGATTTGGAGGCTACCTTATTTTCAAAACTGCAAACGCTTCTGCTCCTTGTGACCCGAGCACACTCCTGGGAGCGATTCATTAGCAGGGCGTCACCCCTGAAATAAATGCACCCACGGCTCTCTGCTGATCAGGCTGGCAGAGGCCCGCACGCCCCTCCAGGGCTGCGTGCGCCCCAGCGGCCTTTCACAGACTCCGGTTCCTCCTGGCTTGGCGAGGGCAGGTGAGAACCACAGGCAGCGGCAGGGGAAGGCCTTTCCTGGGGGCCTGGGGCCTCCTTCAGCTCAGGTGAGAGCTTGGGAATCACAGGGCCCGTGCAACCGACAGCTTATGCTCTGAGACCCCAGCAGGGGGACAGTGTGAACCTGGCTTCAGCTGCTCTGAAGGCCTGAACTGCCTGTCTACACCATAGTAACACTAGCATCTGAAAACAGCCCAAATCAACCCTGTAAAGCCTCTTGCAGCTGCAGATCCAAATTATCAGTGACATTTTGGTTGACAGCAACCAGTGTCTTTATATTTGCTTTTCATTCCAAAGTCACATAGAGAATACAAAGTTTAAAAAGGAGTATGTGTGACACGGCAGTTCACTGGGTTGGGAAGGCTCTCTTCTCCCTCCGGGCACTGCTCTTCCCGCGTTCACATGAGCAATAATATGGGATTTAATCAATATCAGCCAGTAAGAAGCTGCCACGTGCCAGACTCCAAGCTAGCACGTTACACAAGATGACCCAGTGATGAAAATGATGACAATTGTCATCTCCACTTTACAGACTGGGAAACTGAGGCCTAAGCAGCTCCGTGTCTTGCAAACGAGACAGGGTCTGGGATCTGGCCAGGGTCAGTGTGAATCACCAGGCCTTGCGGGGCCCTTTTAAACACAAGGCTTTAAAGTTGTCGACGGGGAAGAATGACCAGGACAGGGAGTGGACCCCCCAGTGAAGAGACAAGGTGCACAGAGCCCGGAGCCCAGCATCACGGCCCTGCACGCCCAGCTCCTGGGAGAGGCCTCCCTCCGGCCTCTCCTGCCTCTGACGGAGCCCGTCTGCTTCTCCAGTTAGAAAGTGACATGTTGAAGTCAAGTCTGCATAGTGGTGGTATTGTTCTGGCAAAAAGCCGACCGCTCCTCTCCTCCGAGCAGCCCCGGCCCGCCCGGGTCTGAGCCAGGGAGGGGCCGGCACACGCCTGCCGGCAGCCGCTGCCCCGAGGCAGGCGCTCTGCGATCCTGCTGGGGTCCAACTGTTGCTCCCTGATACCAGAACTGTGTAAGGCCCCTCACACACCCTTGCAACTCCAGCGGGAGGCATGCCTGCTGCAGAACTCACCAGCACTGCCTGGCCGCCAACCTCTGAGGTGGACGTTACCCAAGAGATGCTTCGTGTGGAACACCAGATCCCCCGACCACTGGGTCACGGCAGAGAGAGGCCCCGATGAGCATTTTTAGTTGCTCTCAGGGGCAGTGCTATGGACCTGTCATGAAACAGAGCTCACGTCCCAGCTCTCTGACTGGCTAAGTCGCTGGTCTAAGTCTCCCAGAGGCATCCTTATCACCAGACCCAAAGTGCTCGATATGCAGGGCCACTGGGGTTCTCATTAGTGAAACAGCGAACTGAAACCAACTTCTATTTCAAACGTCCTTGGTTGACTCGCGGCTCCCTAGGTTAGCTCACTGGCTCTGCTCTTCACACGCGGTAGACTTTTGCTGACTCTTGGTTAATCTGCACAGTGACCCCTCTAAAGGCTATGGGCCTGTCACCAAATGGAAGGAAGCCTCCCCTGCAGGCACAGGGAGGTTACAGAGCCCAGGGGGTGCAGGGGGAGCGCCAGCAAACACCCCCAGGACTGCCAGGCCCTTCCCCAGCACCACTGCCCTGCCTTCTGCCACCACGGAATCCCCACATGCCAGGTGCATTGCCCTTTTCTCTCCCCAGAAAGCTTTCCCTTAGAAAATTCCCAGGCTTTGCCTGGGGGAGGGGCTCCAGGAGACAGCATCCTGGGCAGGAGATTCCAGAGCCCCAGGGCCCAGCACACACACACCGAGAAGCTGAGCCCCGAGAAGGGCCAAGGCCAGTCACCAAGACACCTCCTCGGAGAGCTCTGGCCCCCAGCCCTCCGGACGGGCACAGCTTCCCAGGAAAGGACTGACCAGAGCAGGAAGTATCCTGACCCCGAAGGTCATCACTGAGGCCAGCCCCTCCCCCAGAGCAGCTGGGGCTACCCAAAGCCTCCGGGAAGCAGCTTTCACCCCACCCCAACGGCCAGCAGTGGCTTCAGGGCCCTCTCCGCTCCGCGAACAGCCTAGGGCCAGAAGGTCGCCTCCCGCACGCCCTCCGGGACAAGCCGCACGGCCCACTGCCCTTCCCAGTGCGCCCAGGGCATAGTTACGTCCTCGTCCCGCTCCAGCTCCAGGCCTGCCTCCAGGAGGTTGCCCTCGTACTCCTCTCGGCGGAAGCGCTTGTCATCCTCGTGGTAGTCCATCGGGGGCTCGGGCTCACCCGCGCCCACCAGGGCCCCCTTCCCGGGCAGGGGCTGGTCCTGCTTGCCGCTGCGGGCCACCAGCGTGGCGTCCCCCTGCTGGCCCCTCCTGGCCAGCGTCCTGCTGCCAGAGGGTCTCTTGTGGTGGTACACCAGGATGTAGTCCACTTTGCGCCTGCCATCGCAGAAGTACAGGCCGTGCTTGCATGCGGCATCAGGGTCCACGGACAAGGAGTTCAGCAGCTGAGGGGAGAAGACAGACACCGGCCCGCTGTCAAGCTGTTCAGGATGGGCCTCCAGAGGGCAGAAGGCTGCAAACCCAGCTGCTGCAACCACATGCTCCCTTGCTCATTCAGCAAAGGCCTACTGAGCGCCTGCAGGAGCCCCGACACTGCGGCCAGGCCCGGTCCTCACAGAGCTGACTTCTAGGGGGACGCGTTCACTGCTAATCACACACGAGGCTGCCAAGCTGGACACTCACCACACAGAAGGCTGCTGGTCTGGAATGAGAGCAGGCTGGAAGGCGGCAGTAAAAGCCCTGAGCCCAGTCCCCCAGGACGTGCTCTTCATGCACGCCTACAGGTCCCCAGCAGTGCAGAGGCGGGCTCGGGTTCCGCAAAAGCAAATCTCAACCTCTGATGGCCAACGCACGTGGCAGCATCTCGTCCAGGTGGCCACAGGCCCACAACGGCCCTCTCCTGGCCCGGTTCTGGTGCCAGCTCTGCCACTAACCAGCCATGTGGCCCAAGGCCAGGCACTCACTGTGTTAGTTGGATTCTTCCAAAAGCAGACCCCAAGTCGAGCATGTGGGCTCAGTATGTGGAGGTGGTCTTGGGGACCAGAGGGAAGGTCAGGGAGGTGGGCAGGGAGGGCTGCCAAGAGGGTCACTGCAGAGGTGGCCCTGCCTCTGTGTCCTTATCTACCTGAAGCATAAGGATAGACATGGGACAGCGAATTGAAAGTCAAGAACTCCATGTAGATGCAATGATGCGTGGCTGCTGGGAAAGCCAACCCGAATTTCTAGAGCTCCTGCTGATGACTGAGGGCAGACAGGCTAGTCAGCAAGCCGGTCTCCGTAAACACGAGAAGATAAATGAAGTCTGCTGGGGCGCAGTCTAATGAGCAACACCTGACAGGCCTCAGAGCTGAGCTTCGTGCCCTGCACCTGACCTCCCAGCTGGACAGCTCCCTGCCGCACCTGGGCCCACGGCTGGGCGCCGGTCAGGGGGCAGCAGGACCGGCCAGCTGTTAGCCAAGACTACAGCAAGGACACCTGGATGGCGGGGGATCCCCTGTGGTCAGGATCTCTCCAAGCTTTTGGGCATTATGGGCAAGGGATGGAGGGGAGGGACAGGAACAAAGCGGGTGCTCGCTGCAGGGGAGGGAGGCAGGAGGGTCCACTCCTGGTTAGTGAGGGTGGGCTCATGCCCCTGAGGCTCAGGCTGTCGGGCTGGCCCCAGGATGCTGCCTGCTGGACTCTGGGCATTGCTCACAGCCTGAGCCTGATAGTGCACGGCCAGCAACTACAGCTGGCGGGAGGCTGGACACAAGCAACAGACTTCAATCCACAGGGTCCAGCGCCAACTTGGCAGCCTGCACAGGACCCGACCCAGCGTGGATGCCCAGCTGGCCTGCTCCCGCAGGTCTACATTCCAGCGACGGCTGGGAGCTCAGGGGCCAGGACCATCCTTTCCTAGGCAGACAGCTCTTGGAGGGCCCAGGGGGCAGGGTGGGAGGGAGGCCCAGGCCAGGCCCAGCCCAGGGCAGCACCGGGGAAGGCTCCGGCATCTTCTGTGGGTTAATGCTGCAGGAGGTGGGGAAAGAGTTGTTCTCCTTATTTTTAGTTGTTCTCCTTAATTTCTCAGAGGGAAACAGAGGTATAGTAGGTAAGGACCACCCGAGGTTACAAGGCAGGCAGGAGGCCGAGCTCGGCCTTGAAGTCCATCTGCACGCCCCGGGCGCTCTGTCTCCCAGTAGTAACAGGGGCACGTCCTCTGGGACCGGGCCGAGGAGGGGGCCCTGTAATAGGCCCACTGGACCTGGAGGAGGTTGAACTCACATGGTTGAAGCAGTTGGCCCCTGACGCCCCACTAGGGGGTGGCCCTAGGGACCAAATTCCTGCTGGTTGACCCCCAGTGGTCTGCTCTGCTTCCAGCACTAAAGCACACAGGGAGGGTGCAGCCATCAGCTGGGCCTGGCTTCTGCCCCACTCTCCTGGGACCAGCAGGTAAGGTCCGCATGGGGCAGGTATGGGTCAGTGCGGGGGGCCTCAGTGTCCACCTCTGTAAATGGGAGGGTAATATCAGCTTCCCAGCTTTGGCCAGGATTAACTGGAAGAAAGAACCCCCATGCTGGGCAGACTCTGTAATTCCTGGGGGCCTGTGGGCACTCGGGGAACGAACACACTGCCAGCCGGGCAAGAACGTGGCAGGTGGTCTGACCATGGTGGACCCGTGGTCTGCAGGGTGGTGGGGGCCGGTGCACCTACAGGCTGCCAGCCTCCTGGGCCCTCCAGGTGCTTGGCTTCTCCCCATTTTCTGAAAGGGGAACTGTGGTCCTCTGTTTATAGCTCCCAAGGGCCGACCGCTCACCCTTCTCTCCTGCCCCACCGGCCCCAGCTTCTCCCCCCCACTGGAGTCAGGTCACCCCCTCCCCTGTGCCTCTGCACGTGCTGCTCCCTGCCTCCTCTGTCACAGCTGGCCCTGCCCGGGACAAATCCCCCCACCTTCCATGCTCTGGAGGTTCCTCACCCCTCCGGCCAGTGGAGGTCTCCTGCCCTGCGACTGCCTCAGAACCATGTACTCACAGGAGCCCCCAAGGCCGCGGCAGGGTCCTGGCCAGGGACTGTCCTTAACACTAGCACCAGAACCTGCTACACACGGCGAGTTCAGGGCCTGGTGGGGGCCCCATAAACACCCCTGAGTGGCCAGAAAGCAACTAACACTGAACAAAGTGGACCAATAAACCCTCAGAGAAGGGGAAGTTCAGAGTGACCTCATCCAATGTGAGAGCAGGGAAATTAACCGAGGGAGCGGCCAACGACTCCCCACCAACAGGAGACAGGAGGAGGCCTCCAGGTTCAAGATTGAGCATCAGCAGCTGCCCCCTGGGGCCTGATCGAGGGCCCTCAAGGCCTGACAGTCTCGGGCAGCACAGAAACATCCCTCCCACCTGGGGGAGCACAGCACAGAGGCCTGACCGAGGGTGGGCGTCAGCCCAGCCCTGACGCTCCCAGTTGTGTTAACCCAGGCACACAAAATAATCTCCTCGTCCCTCAGGATCCTCTTTATAAAGTGGGGGCCAGGAGACTAATCAGAGTCCCTCATAAAACAGGACTTCCCTCAACAGGTCACTGCAACGGGGCCTGACCTATGAGGACCTCTCAATAGAAGTTGGCTCTGGTTTGGAATTAAGACAGAAGCACAAATAAACAAGTAGGGGAGGACACGGGAAAATAATCTCCTGGTCAAACTGGACCGCGAGTGAAAGATGGTGGCAGTGCCGAACCCAGATTTTAAAAAGTTACCAAAGGGAGCTGGATGGGCCGTGGGCAGCAATAGGCAGCCCGACGCACAGGTGTGAGTCCCGGACCCTCCCCCGGGCTGCCCCTGGTGTGTGACCCTGGCAAGCGGCTTCACCTGTCTGCGTACTCGTCTTGTAAAGTGGGATGGTCCTACCTGAATACGCAGGAAGTGTGGGCCGTCTTCCCACTACACTCTGCATGGGCTCAGCGGGACCTGGGGAGGTCACTGCACCGTGGGCACCGCAGAGGCTGCCGTAGTGGCTGTGTGGGCAATGGAGTGGATGCTGTTCTTGTGCAGGACAGGACAAAAAGGCAAAGGTGTAACTTGCCGTGGCAGGGGTATGGGTTAGACTTGGCGCAGGACTTCCCAACCCAAAGGCTTGGGAAAACTTCACAATGTTCTCCCTCCCATATCCTTGAGAAAGGAGGTGGGTGACCTCTCCACACACCACTGTCGAGGGTGAGGGGTTTCTTGTTCATGTCTTAAATGGCGGGCGCTGCATTTATGGCTAACAGAATGAAATAATGTCTGCAGGTGAATGAATGGGAGGCTTGGGTTCTGCACAGTAACTGGGAGGGCCACCAGACGGAGGACACGGCAGCTGAGACCCAGCCGGGGCCAGCAGCCTGAGCACAGCACTGCCCCCCTCTGAGCCTCGGGTCTTCCAGTTGCAAGGTGGGGACAAAACCTCTCCTTGCCTGAGGTCACAGCTTTCTGCGAGGTCCAAGTATGATGGGAGGTCTGAAAGCATTCCACAGGTTTCCTGGAGTATTTGGGGGAGACACTCCTGGAAGGAGCTTCCCAGAGGAGGACAGAAAGAGGGTGGAAGAGAAACAGCTCCCCTAGGTTACGTGGGACAGTGTCAGGGGACAAAGGTCCCCTCTCGGCAGGAGTCCCCTGTCCCACACCAGCCTCTCCACACTCCAAGATAAGGGTAGCAGATGGACTGGGTGCCTGTGCTCACATCCTGGATGCTACACGGGGACCTGCATTTGGTCACTGGGCTTCCTCCCTGAAGGTGGAGCCCTAGAAGCAGAACTCACACATTTGTGTGAAGTCACGAAGGCAGAGCATGTCTAAGTGCCACACTAACTTTTTCCAAAAATGGGGAAACTGGAATCAGTGACCTGCCAGATTTCTTTCGGTTCTGGGACTCTTTGAAATTCACATCCATGGGGAACATCACTTTTAAGCTTCATCTGTATTTCAAAGAGGTTTTTAATTAAGTCACTGACACATGTATTGATTTATCATTGTGGGGCAAACGTGGTTATCTATAACCAGATCACCCCAGTGGCAGGTAAACAGGGAAGCGCTCTTATCTCGCAGGCACTAGCGTCAGGTGCTTCTCTCGGGGTGGCTGGGCTTGTCTGGGCACACAGACCTGGGGCCACTGACAGCTGTCAGTTTGAAGGAAGAAAGAAGAAACACCTAAACATTAACACGGAAAAAAGTTAATGAAATGAATTGCAGCCAACCTAACCTCTGGCTTTGAGTCATTTCTTAGACCTCTTTGTACAGAAACAAAGAAGTGACTTCCACCCTTGAACTTGGCAATGACAGGGAAGCTGAGGTACAGAGACACAAGCTGGGAACAGCAGCTTGCCTGGGATGGGCTCGCTCTGCCGGCCAATTTGAAGTACGGAGACACTGCACATATGGGATACATGTCTGGGACCCGGAGAGGCACTTCCTGAAACGCAGCCCACGTTCTCTGGCCTTTGCATGCACAGAGCTGCCTTCACTGGGTGACTCAAGGTAATTACCAGCTTGAGCTGTGCTGGGGATGCCCTTGGAGGCGCTCCTTGTCAGTCTCCTGGCCCTTCACAGACAGGCCCCTAGCTCCTAGAGCAGCAGCTTCCGGCCTGTCTGTGGCCATTTCACCAGCAGGACACTGCTTGGCCATCTCTCATTCCTGCGGTCAGTGTCCACAGTCAGTGTCCCTGATTCACAGCCCTCCAATCCCACAATACCTGAAACCTGCTGACGGTGAGAGGTGTGTGCAGAGTGAGAGTCAGTGTCTCATCTGGGCTTGGCTGCGTGTTTCTGGGCTGTGAAGACTTGAATGAAGGGCCCAGTCTTTGCGGACTTTGTGGTCCTCGCCAGGGCTTGGGAAAGCCATCATTTCCCAACCCAGATAAGCCACAGGTCCCTGAACTAAAACTCCAGAGCCCAGGGGCCATTTGTTTAGGGCTCCATTTCTTATTTTACAACCAGTTCATCATCAAGGTGAACTGGTCTACCTCCAGGATGTCCATTTCTCTCCACCTCCCTGGCGGCCACCACCGGCTCAGGCCCCTTGATTGGTATCCCTCTGTTCCCGCCTCTGGGACTTCACATACGCAATTTCTTTACCTGTAAGCTCCGCCCCAACCCCATCCCCATTACAGGTGTAACTAGCTCCTTCTCCAGAACGTCCATTCCTTGGGCAGCCTGTCCATGGCCACTGTCTCCGTGCCTCAGTCCTTCCTCGCTCTCCTCCCAGCTGGTGGGTGGGGGGACTTGGCATGGTCCATGTGTCCCCTCCCAGCCTCAGGTTCCTCATCTGTAGTAGCAGTACCCACCCCCACCCCATACAGCTGCATTAAGAGTTGAATGAGTTAATGCTCAGCTACTGGCCTGCTGCAATGGGCACAACCCTTTGTCACTGTCCTGGGGCGCGATTCATCAGAGCACTCCTTAAGCCCCAGATGGGCGCGGCTCCCATCTCACGCTCTGTGGGTGCCCAGGACCCAGTGTGGCCTGGCACACAGCAGGCACACAGTTAGTTGAACTGATGGCCCCTGAGCTTGTAATGCCAAGGGTGTTCATCACAGGCAGACCCCTTTCCATCCAAACCTCTTCCCTGTGCTCCCCACATCTCTGTGCAAGCCCAGCTACCCAGGAGTCCCCAGTGCTCACAGGAGGCTCAGGTATGACCCAAGGGGGTGTGAGGCCTTCCCTGGAACACAGTGAGCCCGCCCTGTGGGAGTCCCACCTGGTAGGCACCCCATGAATGCTGGGGCCCTCCAGCCTAAGGGGAGACAGCAGGGCAGGCAATCCCAGCTAGGTCAGGGCAAAGCAGGGGCTGGGACCTGGGCCTGGCCTGGGAGCGGCCCTGGCAGCTGCGGCGGGAAGGACGAGAAAAGAGGCTGTTTTCCCTCCTGGGGTGAGCTGCCTGAGGCTCCCTGGCCGAGGGCCCCAGCTCGCCCGGCCCCCTTCCTGCAAACTTTGTCCTAACTTTAAGCCAAGCCGCCGACAGATCGACAGATGAATTCTGTCCTCCAGGAATCCCTATGACCTCTGGGTCGGGCCCCGGACAGAGTGCTGGGGGTCGCGGGAACGGGGAGAGGGGTCCCCAACCACGTGGCCCGCTTGGCGCCAGCGCACGCGGCCCGGCTTCCACTAGGACTGGGCGCGAACGCCCGGAGGGGCCAGGGACCAGCGGGAAGAGGTCTCCACCGACCGGCGCCCACCTGCCCGGGTTGCTGGGGACTCCCGTGCCGGGGACCGCGCCCCGCGCCCTCCCCAAGCCCAGGGTAGGTGAGGAAGACACCGGAGGGTGGAACTCCAGAGGGGCGCGGCTGTCGCCTAAGGGTGGCGGCGTGGTGGGTCGTGGAGGCTGCAACCGTCGGCGGCGAGGCGCCCCCCAGCCCCAACCTGCTGTTCTGCCGCATCCGCGTGAAGGGAGTGCCCCGCCGGGGCCCCAGCCGCGGAACCGGAGAGGCGGCTGCGAGCGGGCCGGGGGCCCGGCGGGGTCGCGCGTTCGGCGGGTGGGCGCCCCGCACACCCCGAGCCCCGCGGGCCTCCGTCCCCGGCGCGGCGCAGGTGCGCGGCCCTCCCGCGGCGCGGCCGCCCGCACTCACCGTGCCCTCGGACGGCAGGTAGCCGATGTCCTCGATGGCGCAGATGTTGATGATGTGGACGCTGCGGTCCTCGGCCGGGAGCGTCGAGTACTTCTCGTGGACCCTCATCTCGCCCGTCTGTGCGCCGGGACCGCCGGGCGGCGCGCCCTCGCCATCCACGGCCCCGGCGGCCTCTGCAGGCGGACACGGCTGCGTTCGCGCGCTCCCGGGCCCGGCCTCCCGCCCCGCCCCGCCCCGCCCGGCCCCTGCCGCCCCGGCCCGCGCCGGGCGCCCCCTGCTGCCCCCCTCCGCACACACAGGCCCGCGCCGGGCGCGCCCCGCTGCCCCCCAGGGCTGCCCCCCGCCCCGCAGGCGCCCGCTGCTGCTCCCGCCGCCCCCACTGCGAGCGCCCCCTGCCGCCCGGGCGCGCCGGCCTCCGCCTTCAAGAACGGCAGCGCTCTGCGTCCGCTTAGGGCAGGGGCGGCGGCCACCAGGGACAGATTTTCCATAGAAATGCTTTTCCATAGAAATTTAAACGCAGAAAGAAAGGTTTCCATTCCTGCGGGGCCCCTCCAAGTTTCACTTTAACCCGGAGAAAACGCTCCGTGTATTGTTTCGAGGGCGGCCAAGGGTTCACACCAGAAACTTCCAGCAGCCCCCACCTCCAGTAAAAGTCCCCCAAAGTCGCCCTTCTGTGCCTGTCGCCTCGCACGGGAGAGAGGCTTCTGAGATGAGGCGGGGGACGCCCTACCCCGCGCGCACTCACGCTGGGAGCCCCCTGTGGCTGCGTACCTCCTCCTCCAGGGAGCCCCCCCTGCTCTCTGCAGGCCTTCTCTCTCCAGCTACCCTGGCTCCTTGTGCGTCTCCCCCTCTGCCCCCGGGCAGTGGGCGTCTCTCGGATACCCTAAGGCTGCCTGCAGCCCCACTTTGGAACGCTTAGTCTTGGGTGACCAGGCAGAGCAGAGCCCTTTACTGAGATCACCCCATCCTACCCCAGAGCATGGTCCTTATTCTGCAAAGAGGGATGGGGGCATAGGAGGCCAAGGGAGGGAGTGGGAACTGTGCAGAGCCACAGGCACTCCGTGCACGGGGCTCTGCTGCCTCCCGGAGGGAGGGACGGAGTTGTAGGTTGCCCTCCTCCAGGACTGGCAGGGGCCTGGCACATGGTAGTGCTCCTCAGGGCATGTCTTTTAGTCTTCTGTCCCTGCAAGAGGAAGGAGGACACAGCTCTCCAGGGGCAGCCACGCTCAGGTTTAGTCCCTGGGCCACATCGGCAACCCTGCCCAGGGAGAATAAAGTCTCCCTTTCCTCTGCATCCCTACAACCCTGTTAGTTCTTCAAGGTGTGAGCCAAATGCCATCTCCTCCAGGAAGTCATCCTGGATTGCCTCTCACCTAAGCCATTCAGGCCCAAGAACCTGTCTGTTCCTCAACTACAGTGCTTCTTTTACTCCACCTCACTTTACAGTGGGTTCAATAATTCACAGTTGATGCTTAATAATTGCTTGCGGTGTGGCCACTGAGGAACATTCAGGTCCTACAAACGTGATTATAAAACTGCCTTCCAGGGTCATGATGTCATCAGCATGCTAGGGTTCCAAGAGTGGTTTCTGGAATCGGATGGGGTGGGGACAATAGGGTGGGGTCTGGTTCCAGCTGTGGCACCTTAGGCCATGACCTCAGGCAGGTCTCCTTAGCCTCACCGAGCCTCCCTCGTCACCCGTAAGCACCAAGTGTGTAGGAATGCAGCTCAGCTCCAGACACGGGGAGGCCAGGCAGTGGTGGTCATTGTTTCTACTACTGTCATCTTGTCATTGTCATAACTCCCCTCCCCCAATTTAGTCTCGAGTTTGTGAATGTCTTGAACTTGGGGAGGTGCAGGAAGGTTACTCCATCCTTGGGCTGGCCTTGCCAGTGGGCACTAAGTGGCCTTAAAGGACCCGGTGTCTGCACCTTGGACAGCAGGAGCAGGTTTGGAGAGGTGTACCAGGCTGACCAAGTCCCCACTGGAATCAGCCCTTCATGGTCTCTGCCATACTGGAGAGAGACCCTAAAAGTTTAGGTCTGCAAGGCTGGGAAGAATGACGCGTGTGTGCGCGCGCGCACACACACACACACACACACACACACACACACACACACACGCAGGATTACGTAACTTCATTTTCTTATCCTTGTTGGTAAACAACTAAGATTGTGTAACCCTATGTACTGTCTTTCTAAATTTATTTTCAAGTGGCAAAGGTCTTGCAGAAATCTAAGGCATAATTTGTGAAAAAAAGAGTAAAAATATAATTCTTCCATTCTGAGTACATTGGCATTCCCAAACATTCGTGAAGGACACTTGACCGCTGACCCTGGGATGCTCTGGGACTTTGTGCTTGCGCCATTCTGGGGGCTGCAGAGTAGGGGACAGGCTCTTAGCAGGCAGCTGCAATCTCCTGCCAGGACAGCGCCCCCTACGGCTCTGCCCAAGAAGCTGGGTCTCACCTCCTGCTTCTGTCTCTGGTGCCCCAGCCGTTCCAAGGCCTTGGCTGGCCGGCAAAGCCTTCCTCGGTAGCCTCCCCAGCTGTGTCCTGCTCCCTACATGCTGCCTCCTCTGGTTCCTCTCCCAGTGCTCCCAGGTGGACAGTGTGGAAATGCTTCAGCAAGTGGAGAGGACATGCAGGGTGGCCTCCATGAGCAGGTGAAAGGACAGGCCAGCAAGGACCAATTCCAGCCCCAGGCCACTTGTGGCCTGGGCTGGGGGACCAACCAGTCATACAAGCAACTAAAACCGGGAGAGAGGATGCGAATCTTCTCTTCAGAGACGGAGACATATTCCAAGTTAGAGGGACTTCAAAGTGTCCTTTTGGTCCTGGCGATGGCCTCCCATTGCTGGTTCCCTGCCTCAGGCAGCACACAGGAGCCCTGTGATTCCGTTTCGTCTGTGAGTCTCTAGTTACTCATAAATAGGCCCTTTAGATCAACTGTTGCATTAATTTTGCATTTTCTGTGTTTTGACTCAGTGGTTCTCACTCTGAAAAAACAAAGGGGCAGATTTCACTAGCAGGACTAATTCCCTGCTCGTGAATTAGCAAAATCTTGTCTAGCGGGTCTAACTGTGCGCTTTATTATGGGAACTCTTGGGCTTCATATTTTGCCACAATGTTGCCCTTCCATGTCATTGTGACCTCACCTGCCACCAGGCATTTATGTCTTTGCTGACATTTTAATAATCACCAGAAGTACAGGTGCAGAGTGACAAGGGACGCAGGAGATGAGATAGGCGAGGTGCAGGGAGGAGGCTCAGCAGGGCCTTTCCAGAGGTGGACCTCGGTCTCACCTGCTTGCTATTGCCCATAGAAAGGGCATCTTGCTCTCAGCCCTGCCCCACGGCTAATGCCTGAGCATCACCTGGTGTCTGCACTTGGTGAGACAGCAGCAAACCAGGCTTTGCAAAGCCAGGCAGAGGCCCTTCGCTAGCCTGACCCTGACGAGCCTGGGGTTCGGGAGGGTCCAGAGAGCTCGACTCTGATGCAGAGCTCTCTGCAGGGCAGTGGACCTAGAGGGCTGGATCATTCTTTGCCCCAGGGGCCAACCGGTACACTGTAGGGTGTTTAGGGGCATCCCTGGCCTCCCCGGCAGATACCAGCAGCACCCTCCCACCCAGTGTGGAAACCAAACATGTCTCCAGACGTTGTCAAATGTCCCCTGGGGAGGGACATGCCTGTGGTTCTGCTGTGGCTTGCATGTCCTAGATTGCAGTTCTCTGTTGTTACTGAACAAACCCGTTTTTGCTGGTAAAAAAAAAAAGTCCCTGGGGGGCAAAATTGGCCCCAGTTGCCAACCACTGTTTTTGGGCTGACCAAGGCCCCCCTGCCTGCATGCTGAGGCTCCAGGGGGCTGATCTTAGTGGCCCATGTTTCTCAGGTGGGTGAGCAGAGGCCTAGAGAGATGACTACTTAGGTCAAGAGGGCAGATTAAGCCTTAAGTCTAGATCTCTTGAGCCCAGAACTGGTTTTGTTTGTTTGTTTGCTTGTTTACAAAATACACAGACGCCCCCAGTCCGCTCTCAGTCAGTGATGGTGGTGGGACCAGCACTGGCCAGGGCCCCCTCAGCTTTCTCCGTGTACCATCCTGTCCTCGGAGGTGCTAAATAAACGCTGCTGACTCACGGGCAGCCTGGCTGGGGAAGGAACATGGAATGAGTGAGCCGCTCATGACTCAGGGCTATTGTGGGAGCCCAGAGCCCTTATCCGGCTCCCGCGCTGGTTCCACACCCCCTTCCAGTACCCGTGGTGGGCAACCCACGTGAGAAAGCACCAAACACCAAACAGGTATATGACCTAATGTGCTAAAAGCACTCGGGTGTAATTATCCCTGGGGAAGACTGGCCTGCAGAATTAATTTATAACTGAGATAAGGTGGGCGGGGTGGCGGGACCACTGTCATTTCCTTCCCTCGAATGATGTCAAAACCCAAAGCAGAGGCCAGGGAGCTGCAGCTGGACAGGGAGCCTCCGCGGGCATGGAAGCCGCCAGCCCAAAGTTCTGGAACACAGCCAAAGCATGAAGTTCTGTCTGGGGGATTTTTTTCCCCAACAGAAACCATGGGCGTTGTTTCCATCAAAGGGCTTTCAGACGCTTCATGTGTTTTGCTAACCCTGGGCTTGCCTTCTGAGAATTCCTAAGAACTCTAAGAACATGCTCTGGTAGGCTAGAGCTTGGCCAGCTCAGCCGCTTGCCACCTCCTCCCGGAAGCCTTTCTGTCCCGCTCAGTTGCTATTACTCATCTCTGTTCCGCTGGCCCTGCTCCCGGCTCCATCCAGGCGCTGGAGGTCATTTCTGCTCCATCATCCTCATGCTCTGCTTTATTTCACTTTCCTGCCTGCTTGGCACACTGTAGAGTTCCCCATTTGCGTTTACTTATTGAACATGCAGTGGGACAGTGTTTACTATGCGCCAGCCCCATGCTCAGCTCCTCAGAGTTCTTTGGGAGGCTGGGGAGCAGTCCAGACTGAGCCTCAGATGGCTCCCTGCTCCTCAGTGACCCCGTGGGGATGACGGCGTTAACCCCTGCATTGATGGACGCTTGGGCATCAGAAACACCACCTGCCCGGGGGGACAGGAGATGCTGGGGATAGCCTCCCTAGCACAGAGGCTGCGCTAACCCGGACCACCCAGCCCAGCACTGTGGAAACTCCAAGCCAGGCTCTGCTGACTCCTGCTTCTCAGAAGGAAAGCCGCTCCCAGTTTAATTCTGCTTCCAGGGGCTTGAAAGAATGACAGAGCCTCAGACTGTTCCACTCGCAGGGGTGGTGATTCCCTTTGGGCAGTGACGAGAGAGAACAAACACTCGCAGCCCCCACAGCTTTCTCTGAGCTTACACTACTCCAGGGGCAGAGCCTTTCCCACTGTGCACCAACTCCCGGGTCCGGGGCCTCTGAGAGACAGGACAGCCCTAGGTCCCGGCCGAAGGTGGCTGAGGCCCCCTGGCTGCTGTGCTGGGGTGGGACTGGGACCCTGCCCGACTGACAATGTGTGACTCATGCAGGCAGCCCCACTGCCCGCTTCCCCCACGTGCTCCATGAGTGTGCGTTTGTGTGCGTGTCGGGGCACACGTGCTTCATGCCTGCATTATTGCCCCTGGGGTCAGTGATACATGAGACCCTTAATTCCTCCAAAGATCCATCCTTAGGTGATGGCGGCAGCCTGGCACACTCAGGAGCGAACCCTCTGGACAAGTGTGGCCTCATCAGCTTCCCCCGAGATCCACAAAGCCAGAGCTTCACGGACAGCCACGAAGTTCAGGCATCTATGCAGGAAGATCCCGACACTTTGCTGTGGCACCCTAGGACTAGAATAGGAGATCTGCAAGGGTTTTGTGGGGCCACGGAAGGCCTCTCCCTGGACACCATGGGTCATTTGTTTGTGCCCTCAAGTGTGCACGACTGGGTGCCAGCTTCTGTTTTGTGTCAGGGCCTCTGCTAAGTCTAGAGCTTCCATCCGGCAGCCAAGCTTCAGGGCTGCCAGCCTCTCACAGGTGGACACCGTGTCCTGCAGTCCCAGGCACCCAGCCCAAGGAGACAGCCCGAATTTGCAGGAGACATGAATGAAACACGGGCTCACCAACAAGTCAGCGGGGCTTCCCGACCCAACACTGGGGTTCAGACTGTGAGCCTCCCTGTCTGGGACCTCAGCCCTCACCCTCCTGATGCAACGTTCCAGCGTATAACAGAGTGAGTTCCTGGATCCATAGGACGCACCATCCACCAGGAATGTGATGGGAGCCACAGAGGTAATTTGAGAATCTCATAGCCACACTGTAAGAGTAACACTAAGCAGATGAAATTAATAAAATACCTGACAGTAGCCTGTCACAGAAAAAAGACTGTTTTCAATGTGTAACCAACATAAAAATTATCAATGAGGTATTTTACATCCTTTTTTTCCCTACTAAGTATTTGAAATCTGGTGTGCATTTTACACTCACGGCACATCTCAGCTTGGACAAGTCACATTTCAATGGTTCAAAGCCACGTGTGGTCAGCAATGATGCATTGGACAGTTTAGCTACAAAGTCTTTTAGTATTACTTAGGGAAAACTATATTGGATAGCTTTTATTTTCTGTTTTATATTTTTCTGTGTTTTCTAGGATTTCTGCAATAAGCACAAATTAGATTTACCATCAGGAAAAGGCTGACTGTTATCAAGAGCCCAGATATGCCGCAAAGCCTGCAGGCTTACATCAGACCCTTTTATTGTCTAAGGAAAAATGGCCAATTTACTGGGTTTTTATCTGAACACCACCTGTTTAGAGGGTGCCACCTTTCCTAAAGGCCAGCTGGAGGTGCAGTCCAAAACAGTGTGACAGAGCAGTCTTTAGTTACAAGACATATCTGATTGCACCGCTGGTCACACAGGTTTTTAGGCGGAGGAGGTAAGGGAGCTCTCTATTTTCACCTTGCCCGCCCGGCCCACCCACGGGCATCCCCCCGGGCCCTCGCTGCACCCCTGAGCTGCAGCCAGTGCGGTGCACAGGGACCCGGTGCTGTCAGGTCTGGGCTGGCAGGTGGGGCGCCGAGTGCGTGGGGCTGGGGGCATCCGACCCAGCTGCCCACCCCGTGGCACCCCAGGGGGACAGTCTCAGGTCCGTGCCTGGTAGCGTCATTCCCTCCCTCTCTCGTTCCCTCTGTGCCTTCTCAGACCCCCTCCTGGCGTTGCTCTTCCCCCCAGAACCCCCACCTCCCCTCTGATGCGTGATTCTCTCCATCTCTAGTTCTGCTCCCACTCCCACCCTTGTCAGTGCCAGGCTCCACGTATTTTGTCACCATGCAATGGCTCCAGATTGTCACGCCTGAAAATGACACCAGAAGTGAACCATAGGGGCCAAGCACAAAGGCGCAGAATCGGCCATTTCTTCCATGGACTCAGGCCTCAGCATTTTCTCTTAAGAAGCAAAATGTTTGACTGTGTGACAGAGTGACCCCCGTGACTGAGGTCTGTCTGTGCAGAATGCATTATGAGCCTCAGTACATTAACTTAGCCCTTATGCTGACACAGACAAAACCCAGAGGTCCGTGTCTAAGGTCCGTGTCTATCTATGGAGTCAGTAAGTACACACACACACACACACACACACACACACACACACACACACACGTGCGCGCGCGCGCGAGAGTCAGAGACCAACTCATCCCTCCAGGCTTAAAAAGGGGCCCAAAGTGTATGACCTTTTCCCCTGCGTGTGATTACTCATCCCGACATCCTTCCAGAAGGTCACGCTGACGATAGCTCATCATGCCCAGACCCTGCAAGACTTGTGGTCATGCAGACGTCAGAGGGCCACCTATTTGTGGTGCCTACTGCCCCTGCCCTAATATGATCGCTCCCAACAGCCAGGCCTGAGAGTCACCCCTTCCCTTGGAGGCAGATTGACTGATTTACTCTCATGCCACCATTTGATGCCCAGTGCAGGTTCTGCTCTCTGCTGGCCCCCCACTTGGTGGAGAGGCTGGCCTCTGCCTTCAGCGCTGCCGTGCAAAGTCCAAGCCCCCTCCTTTCTGTGGGGACCCACTCCGGCCCCTTTTCAGAAAGCAAAGCCCTGCCAAGCCTTTGTCAGGGAGCATGCAGGTGCCTCCAGTTCCTTCCACAAGGAAGGCAAGGGGCAGCAGACCCTGCGTGGTGCCCACTGATGGGCCTCAGCGGGGTGGTTGCCATGACTCATTTTCTAGGACCAAGTTTACCAAGGGGGGCTCGGTGGGTCTCCACCGCATCAGCGACCTCTGAGGCCCGTTTTCGAGGGAGGGGCCAGGGGGGCGGCCTTCCCTTGCGGCTGCCCCGGGTCACAGCCTTGTTTACCCTGGGACCTGACCAAGGGGACTGCGCTCCCTGAAAGGACTGCTGGGCTCTCCCCACCGCGGAGCACCATTTGCGGTGGGTCACAGGGGTTCATTCCCTCCTGCGCCTGCTCAGAAGCCCTTCCAGGGAGCCCTCCGGTGGCGCTCTCAGCCCCTTCCTCTGCCCCGGAGCGCTGGCTGCCGGACTGTTCATTCTCTCCTGCGCCAGCAGAGCACAGGCTTCGCCCACCCGCCTTATCATCCGCTTCGGTCTCAGCACCTGGCAGAGCCCACCCAGCACGTGGCAGGTTGCTCAATATGTGTGCAAAGCACAAATGAGTGAATCACTTCGCCAGCATCCACAGATACTAGCGCCACGCGGAGCAAGACCTGCTACCACATGTCACTTTGTGTCTGCCTCCAGCCACCCTTGAGCTGCCCGCAGGGAACCCTCACAAACAGGGCGCCCCAGGAGCAGCTGTTGTCTTAACATTTCAAGCTGATGGCTCCGCTCTGCTGGGGAAGGGCCACTGGCTCAGCTGCCACAAAAGCCGCATTGATAAGTTCTCGTCAGGCCTCTAATCTGGGGCCCTCCCGGGAGGGGGAGCAGGGCTGGGCCTTGCAGGCAGGAGGGGGCCTCCCTCACCGCCTGGGCCACCAGCGCGGGTGCCAAGGCCCTACTGTGCAGCCCTGAGCTGCCAGGTGCAGACACAAAGGGAAAGGCCTGCCCGTAGGCACACAGCCTTCAGTTGCCCGGGACATCAGAAAGCCAATGGGCCCGGAAGAATGAGAGGCCGGGAAGGCGAGCATGCGGTGAGCTCCGGCAGTAACTCCAGGGGCTGTGGCTCCTCAGCCGAGCCCTTTGGGTCACCAGGAAGATGACCACGGGGGCGAAGGAGGGCTGCCCCACTGCGGGGCGTGCACCTGCAAGCGCGGGGAGCTGGCAGGGAGAGGGGAGGGGCTGGAGGTCCGTCGTCAGGTAGCTGTCCCGTAACACAACACGACTCGGGGACATAGCGCTTAGAGGCTGCAGTGGGCTGCCCGGAGCAGGACAGAGGGTTCCGAGGTTCCCAGAGGTGGGGTGGGCGATTCCTCATGGTGGCGGCCATGCCCTGCTGCCAGGAAGACAGTCACAGCTGCTCAGGAGACCTGGGAAAGCCTGTGACAATCACAACTCCGTTTTTATATCCACGCAAGGGTTTTGATGACGTGCGTGGGTGCTTCCTGTCCAGGGCAAGGGCCCCCCGCAGGAGGACATACCTGTGGCCACAGGTGAGCAGCACGGGCAGCCCTGGAGTCATTCTGATGCCAGCAGCTAACGGGCCTCCTGCAGGAGCCCGACTGTCTTTCCTTGCTTCCAGGCCCCTCGGCATGTTTGTAAGGGTGGGCAGGGTTTTCCCCCCTGATCCGACAGAGCCCCCCACCACGACCGCAGTGGGGCTGGGCTGGGGGGGGGGGGCCTCTGAGTGCGGACCCGCTGTGGAGCGGAATGTCACAGTGGCCGGATGGCCAGCACCTCTGCCCCTGGCCATATCTTAGACTCCACAGGAGAGCAGAAGCCGGCACAGTGCCATTAGCCAGGTAGGGCCAAGGCCGGGCGCTCGCCCCGCCCCCACCCCTATCCCTACCAAGGAGAGGAACACCATGGCCCTGACACACGGCAGGTGCTTGATGTGCTGCCGGGGGTGGGGCGGCCTAGAGAGCTTTAGAAGTGCTCTTAACTCATCCATAGGCATGGAACTTTCCAGAGAACCCAAAGATCAGCCTCTTCCCGTGAGTCCCTGGGTGTCTGAAGGGTGACCCTGGGCAAGTCACATAGGCTGTCAGGCCCTGTTCCTCCTTGGTCCCAGTAACAGGCAGGCTGTTGGGGTGCTGGGAAGGGACCCAGAACACCCAGCCTGGGTCCCACACAGAATACAAGCTCAGTCCCCACCCCCAGGCCCTGTCTGCTGGTAATAGCTACTTATCATCACAACCGTCACAGATCAGAGGGGCGCTGGTCCCCCAAACCTGGCCCCTCAGCGACCCATGCACCCTGAGTGCCAGGCTGGAGACAGGCCCCTGCTCCCATGGGGTTCACAGCCAGCAAGGGGGGGATACAGAACAAATGGGAAAACAGGAGTACTGGGGTGATGGTAGCTGTGGAGGGGCTGGGGCAGGGGTGGTGGCAGCCCTCCTGAGGAGGTGACATCTGAGCAGAAGCCAGCCCGGGAAGGTCCGGGGGACCCAGCTGAGGCAGAGGCCACAGCTGGGAAAGCCCCGAGGCTCAGTCAAGACTGGAGGCGGCAGAGGCTGGTGGGGGACAAGCTCAGAGGGGCGGGTGGGCTGGGCCACAGGGACTCTGGCCCTCTGGGTGAGGGTACAGAAGTGTGGTTGACGGGTCTGAGCACCAGGGCTAGAGATGGACGGGCTGCTCCAGGGCGGTTGGGCTGTGCATTTAGCCACAGCCCCTGACGCCGTGCAAGGCCTCCTGCAGTGATGGCTGAGCCCAGGAGATTTCAAACCCCATGGCCAGACTTCACCTGGGGCAGCTGCACCCATCACACAGGTAACCCATTCCACAAGGCAGTTCTGCTTCCGGGCTTGGGAGTCAGAATTACTCCTTCACAAGAACCACAGCAGAGACGGAGTCAGGCGTCAGCTGTCTTCTAGAGCTCCCTGCCCCTCTCCCTGCCCAGCTAAGCAGCCCCAGGACTCGCCACTTCTTGTCCCTGGTCATGCAATAAATCACTCTGCACCACATTTTCAGAATGCTTTGTCCAGAACGTGGGCCTGGGTAAGGGCTCAGGGTTGGCAGCTTGCGTGTGTGAGTGCCTAGGCTCTGCAGAGGCCCTCTAAGGTTAGCCTTCCCCTCCATCCCTGACTCCTATTCTCCTGTAACTGCCCCAAATGTCTATACTGCAGCCCTAGGCTGCTCATTGACTCACAGAGCAAATAACCTTGAGAAAATGTGAACCACTGTATCTAATTCATACTAAGGTGTAAATGACCGCCGCCACCCCTCTGGTAATTTTAATAGGTGAACAGGGTAACCTCCATCAGGCCAAGGAACATAAGGGGTTGGAAGAAGTGGAGGAAAGGAAAGACCTTCGCACAGCAAAGATAAAGGGAAGAAGGAAGAGGTTTGGGGGACGGGGACAAGGAAAACCTTTATTCTGGCTGGTCTGGCTTGGACTGAGCCCATTGCCTTGACTTTGGAGGCCGACACAGCCAGGAAGGGGGTCGTCATCTGTCCGCCCCTAGGGACAGTCTTAAAGTTCACTGCTGTCTAGGGTGTTCATCTGAAGGATCTCGAGAGCAAACACAGGACCAAGAACAAAGGAGAAAAAATGGTTAAGAGCAGCGAAGGACCACACAGGGACTGAGGAACCTGTTTCTCAGATAAGCATCTGGCCTTTGGAGAAGTTTCCCTGGGGGCTGGGAGGGGGTGGGCACGGGCTCTTCCCGGCAGAGGCCATGGTACTCCTGCAGCTCGGGACGGGGGTGACCCCTGCGGGCTGGGGCTCGGCCCGCCCGGGTGAGCAGGGGCCCTGATGGCAGCAGGAAGGACTCTGACTGATGTGTGGCCTTCCCTCCAAAGCCATAAACCTGCCAGCTCGGCAGGAGGATCCTCTCAGCCGCACCCTCTGTGAAAACAACCTCCAAACGTCGGGGAGGAAGCAATGGCTGCACCCCTCCTGCATTCATCAGCCCCCTTCCAGAGGGGCAAGATCACTTCCCGGAGAAAGACAGAGAAACCAAAGGGAAGAGAAAAGACAGAAACCAGGGCAAGAGGGAAATGAAGAGCGAGCAAGCTTCCCAGAGAGGGGCGGCCGCATCCCAGGAGGAGGGGCAAGGAGGCCTCGGGCCCCTTGGCGCCCCTGCAGTGTCATATCTTGCTGTGGCGTGTGGCCTGATTTTGAGTCATCAACAAACGATCAAAGAGGGGAAAAAAGACTCAGTGTGACCAAGTTCCACTTCCCCAGAACAAATGGGGTCTGGAGAACAGCGTGGGTGGGGTACGGGGTCACCCGGCGCCCTGAGTGAGAGGCATGTGTGGTATCATGTGCGACGAGATACCAGGGAAACAGCCGGAGACCCTCGGGGCTGGCTGGGTCTCCAGGCACAGGGCAAAGCCTGTGGGACGAGACCTGCATTAACGTACGTTTAGTCGTATCTTTCAGAAAGTCTGTTAGGCTCAGCTCTTGCAAGGCTGCTGGTCGCTGGAGGCAGCTTCTCAGGACAGGATTGGAGGGCTAGGCCCCAGCCGTTGGGACCCAGCTTCCCTAGAGACCGCGGGGCTGTGGGGTCCGTGCCCCTTACCGAGACAGGCAAAGCCGCCGGAAGCCCTGAGAACAGGCAGCTTCTGGGCCCTGCACCCTGCCTCACTCCAGTCTGATGTTTCCAGAACACGCAGCACCAGTGTGCAGTGTTTCTCGGTCATTCTGCTCTGCTTGGTGAGATTCGGCTCACTGGGAAAGGGTCTTCAGGTTCTTCTGGAAGCGGGGGAGGTTTCCTGGGCCACCCCCCATCCTTTGCAGATGCTGTAAATGTATATCAGAGTGTGGCACCTTCACAGACCAAAACACTTGTCCTGACTGTTCCCATACACGGGGCCCATTGCATCTTCTTATTTAAAAAGAAGCTTTTTCTCTATCTTCAAGTACTCCTGGCCGCACCCCCCATGGCCCGTCTTCACACAAGTCTGTGAAATAGGCGTCATTACCCACTTTGAAGGTAAGGAGAGTGAGGCCCTGACAGATCCAGTGGCTTAGGCAAGGTCAGTGGCTTAGCAGTTGGAAACACAGAGGTCGGGATGCTCCCCTGACAACTGGACCCCAAGAGCAGACATTTCCTCTGCTGTCAGTCTGAAGACCCCCCCTCTGAGCTGCTGTCTGTGCGCACGCACCCCCTCACCCCGGCACAAAAGGAAGGCAGGAGGCAACTGTTAAGATGCACAAGGGGGAGACTTGCTCTGGCCACACAGAGTGGCAGCTGTCGGAGGGCTCTTTCCGCCAAGAACAACTACAGAAGCTGGGCACAAATAAAAACAAAAGGGGAACCACATGGTATCTGAGGGACCTGGGGGACAGCCAAGGCAGGCAGGACTCAAGGGCTACCATCCCAGAGAGAAGGGAGCCGTGGAGAAATGAGCGGAGCGTTCTGCTCAGGTGATTCCCAGGCCACCCATGCGCCCAGCTGAGCGGCTGCGACCCACAGCAGAGGGGGCGGCGTGAGGATGCAAAGGCAGGCGGAGGCTGCGGCTGGGGAAGCCAGCCCTGGAGCTCCGGGTCTGCCCCAGGGCTGGGGGTCCCGGTAGACTCTCTGGCTCTCAATGGAGAACCCGGGAAGGCTGCATTCCAGAAGGAGACCAGCCTTCCCCAGATCCTGAAACCTCGCCTCAAATCATCTCCAGCCCAAATGGAAACAAGCTGGTCCGTCCATGTTCTATCTGCCAAAATCTTCTCTGAAAGAAGCAAACATCCAGAACCACCCATGCTTCACACACAATATCCCAATTCAATGAGATATTACCCCAAGTGCCAGGAATCAGGGTCAAATAGTTTAAAATCAAGCGAAACAAACAAACAAACAAATAGCAATTGCATTAGTCGAACAGCAGATCCAGACAGTGGGTGTCAACAGACATTACTTGTTGAAGAAAATACATTATGGAAATAACATTAATATGTTGAAGAAAGTCAATGAGAAGATGGGGAATTTCACTAGAGAACTGGAATCTACCAATGGAATCCAGTGGAAATCCTGAAGCTGAAAACAAGAATTCAAAAGACAGGCAGAAGAGCAAATCGCAGAGGGTGGAAGAGATCGGGAAACTGGGAGGCAGAGCCGCAGACAAATTCAAATCGAGGCACAGAGAAAGTGGCTGCAAGACAGATCAAGCCCGCAGTCGACACGCCTGCTCCGGTGAACATGCCTCGCGCACGTGTGCTTGGGGTTCTGGAGAAAGAGAGAAGACAGAAGGGGCAGAAACAATACTGCGAAAGAGTTGGAGAATTTTCCATACCCGATGAAAGGCACCAGGCCATGCTTCATGATGGCCACGGAAAGCTCTGTAAACACCCAAAGAAAAACATATGTAGGCACCTCATAATGAAACTGTTGAAAACGAGGGACAATAAAAAAAATGTTAAAAGCAGCCAAAGGAAAAAAATGCGTCAATAATGAGGCTAATGGTTGACTTTTCCACACAACAATGGAGGTCAAGGATAGAATAGCACACTGAAATCGCTGAATGAAAACAACTGCCCACTTAGGATTCTGCCTATAGAGAAAATATCTTTCAAAAATGAAGGTGAAATAAAGATGCTTCCCGATGAACAAAAACTGAGAGAATTCATTGCTGGCCTTAAAAAAAGATACTAAAGGGAATTTTTCAGACAGAAGGGAAATAATCCCAAGTGGAAGAACAATGGAAGAAGAATGCTGAAAAGTGCAAACACATGAGCAAATTTAAATGAATATTGGCGTTTGAAAAAGTAGTAATAGTGTCTTATGGGATTAAAATATAAATAGATAATATATGACAAAAATAAAACACGAAGTAAGGGAGACGAATGAAGTGAAAGGCACTGAAGGTTCTACATTGTCCAAAAGTGGTAAAAGCACTATTTTTAAGACAGACTATAAAAAGCCAGGGATGCATTTAAAATTTTTTAGTGCAACCACTAGAAGAATAATAAAGGAATGCATAACTAACCAGTGAATAGAAGAGAAATTGGGATTTAAGAAAGAATTGATTAATCAAAAAGGAGGAGGTAAAAAAGTCCAAAAAACAAACGGGACAAACAGAAACCCAAGTGTAAGATGGTGGGTGTGAACCCAGATATACATCAATGATCATGTTAAACATAAATGGGCTAAATACTCCAATTAAATGACACAGTTATTAGATTAGCTTTTTAAAAACTTCAACTTTATGCTATGGACAGAAGACACACCTTAACATAAAGACCCAGAATGATTCTGAGTTGAAGGATGGGAGAAATATATACAAACACAATCAAAAGAAAGCAGGTGTGGCTATACTCATATTCAATTTTGAAGTTGGAAGTTTTCTTAGAGATAAAAAGGAATGTTTTATAATGGCATATCAGTTCAGCAGAAAGACATAACAATTCTAGGTTATGTTTACCTCTATGTACATAAAACAAAAACTGACAGAACTAAAATAAGAAATGAATCTTCAATCGTGATTGTATGTTCGACTGTTAAAATTGAACTCTTTTCAGTAAATGGTATAACTGCAGACAAAAAAAATCAGCTGAGACTACACAATGCAGATTTCTTTCCAAATGAATGCAGACTGTTGGCCACAATGGCTGGTGTTGGGCTGTGAGGCTGGGCTCCACATGTTTCTAAGGACTGAATTATGGATGACAGTGAAAACAAGTAGCAACCAGTAACAGAAAAACAGCTATAAAAAAAAAACACCAAATGTGATCATCTATAGGCTAAAGAAGAAATTGAAAATGTGGATATTTTGAACTGCATACAATGACAATATGATATCGCATACCACATTACCATCTGATCATACACAGCTAAGCCTGTGCTTGGAGATAATTGTAAAGCCCTAACCTCACGTTACCAGAAAGAAGGAAGGCTGGAAATCAGTGATCTAACCGTGCATATCCAGAAGCTAGGAAAAAAGCAGCAAATCAAACCCGAAGTAGAAGGAAGCAAATAATAAAGAGAAGAATGGACATCTGTAATGTAGAAAACAAATGTATCATGGAGAGATGAACAGACTCAAAGTTAGTTCTTTGAAAAGACATTGATAAACCTCTATCAGGCCTCAGGCCTGCCCCTGACAAGCCTAGACCTTATGACATATATGTAATATTTAAGCTGTAAATCATACTAACAATCTATTAAATAAAGTATTTTCTATCCTCCGACTTTGAGAAAGGTACCTTTGCACAATGGAGATGGTAAGGTTTAGAAGCCAAGACCTCCTCAGAGATCTGTGCCAGAAGTTGAGGTGTGGGGAGATGGTCTCTGGCCCCCTACTCTTGCCACCTCGGCACCACCCCAAACCACAAGGAGCCTGGCCCTCCAAGCCCCACCTGTGAGCCCACAGGCCGCTGCCTCCCAGCCCCTGTGGGGCCCGCACAGCATGCCCGCAGTCCGCCTCTGAGAGGGCAGCTGGGGAGAAGGCCCGTGTGGGCTCTGGAAGTGGGCCGGGGCCGCCTGCGCAGGGATCTCTGGAGGCTGAGTGTTGGGGTATGGGCTCAGGGTGGGCTCAGGGTGGGCAGCCCCTGGGCCCCGCAGATTTCACCCCCTGGGGAAGGTGGACGAGCAGTGGGGGCCGAAGAGGGCCTTTCTGGGGCAGAGAAGGAAGACACGAATGATCACCAGGAGGAGTGGGGGAGTGGACATCACTACGGCTCCTACGGACGTCAGAGAGGTAGGCGGTACATCATGAATAATTTTATGTGAATGAATCAGAAAATTGAGATGAAATGGACAGTTCTCTGGAAAAATACAACTCCCCAAATTTTTCTTAAGAAGAAATAAACAAATAGTCCTAATCTATACAATAAATTTGATACGTGAATAGAATCCTTTTCACAAAGACAGTTCTGGGTCTATAGGCTCCATTGGTGAAACTTTCTAAATATTTCAAGAAGAAATAACACCAATTGTCCCCGGTCTTTTCTGGGAACGGAGAGGGACTACTGGCCAACTCATTTCAACCTGAAAAAAGATATCAAGGAGGGAAAATATCTCTCATAAATATATACGCAAAAACCATGAACAAAAATATTAACATACTAATTCCATGAACAAGGGTAATATATCATGGCCAAACGGCATCTATTTCAGGAATGTGAGGTTGGTTTAATATTTGGAAATTAATAAAATAAAGAAAAACCAAATGATCATCTCCTTATGTGCTGACAAAGACTTTGGTAAAATTAAACACCATTTATAACAAAAAATGCCTAGCCAACTAAGGGTAAGTGATTAGACAAAAATAGCGCACTGAATGGTGGAATACTGAAAGCTTCCCTGTGCGGTTGGAATTAAAACGTGACGTTAAAACCTGCCGTCTCCACTTCTAGTCAATGTCATACTGGGGCCGTAGCAGGGAAAGGAGGTAAGAAATAGAAATGAAAAGCTATGGATGGGAAAGGAAGGCGTGACTGACAATGTCCTCATCCACAGGCAATGCACTTTTGAATGGACGAAATGCTGAAGTATCTACAGGTAAACTATTAGAATCAGTAAATGAATTTCACAAGGTCACGGGATACACAATTAACATTCAAAAGTCAATTACTCTTCGATACTAGAAACAAACCAGATCTGAAAAACATATGCCTTTTTTTCAATACACCAAAAAATTAAAATAGCTGGACAAAAGATACGCATGACTTCAACAAAGAAAGCTACAAGATATTACCAGGAGAAATTAAAGACCTATACGTGTGGAGTGACATTTGGTGTTCACGGATGGGGAGGGTCAGTAAGCTCCCCAAATCGGTCTATGGACTCAGCGTGGCGCCCATCAGAATGTCAGAACGTGTGTGAGGGTGTGCGTGTGTGTGTGTGTGTGTGTGTGTGTGTGTGTGTGTGTGTGTGTAAAAAGATCAGTAAGCTGATGCTAAAATTTATCTGGAAATACAAAAGGCTGAAGATAGTGCAGACAATTTTTACTTCAGGTCAGAGGACATGCACTCCCTGATAGGAAGCCTCGCCGAGCTCGGGGAGTTGGCCAAGAGCAGCGTGCAAGGACGGCGGTGGACGGCTGTAGCCGAGTGGAGTTCAGAGACACACCTACCCTGTCCTGCTATCGATTTACTGCAAAGTGGTCCCCGGGGAAAAGGGCCATCTTCCCAATAAATGGTGTGGGCTGCCGTGTGGAGAAAGGTGAACCCCAGTGTCCCACCGCACACCGTACACACAGCCAGTTCCAGATACAGAAGCGCAACGACACGCTTCCAGAGACACCTTTGCAGACTATCTATCTTCATGACCTCGGGACACACAGACGTCCCTTAAGCAGGACACAGAGAACAGTAACCGTAAAGGAAAAGATGGGTACAAGCACTTTGGAAACCTGGCAAAAATGCCTGAAGCTAAAGAGAAGCGTGTCCTGGGCCCCGCAGCTCCACCCCACGGTAGGACCCAGCGGGAGGGCATGTGCAGACTCCCTAAAAGACCAGCTGGAAACGACTCAAATGCCCGTTGGGAGGAGAGCTGTGGGGCGCTTTACTGGGCGGAGTGCCCCAGGGACAGCAGCCGACACTGGGTGGCTCCCAGACACAAGGCCGAGGAAAAGCCAGGTTCCGCTGACTCCACGGGCAACCGCGAGCGCGGTGCGGGAGGGGCGGCGGCCACCAGGGCAGGACCTGATGGCGCCGATGCTCCTGGCGCGACCTGGTGGTGAGGACCAGGTGCAGCCCCTTTGTGCAGATCCATCAGATCATGAATTTACGATTGGAGCACTTTTATAAATGTCTGTTTCATTTCAATAAAGAATGTTTCCCAAATAAAAAAAATGCCTACAATGGTGTGTCTTGGAGCACACTTGTTCGCGCGGCCACTCATCATCAGCCAGCTGCCACTTCTCTATCCTCCTAAGAACTTCCAAGAAGCGCCTTCTCTGCTTTCCCCCAACCTCATGGGTATCCCCACTTTACAGATGAGGACACTGAGGTCAGAGATGTGAATGAACTCACCCAAGGTCACACAGCTACTGAACGACAGAGCAGAATTTGAACCCAGGCCTTCTGCCTTCAAATGCCATGTCCTTTCTTCCTTTCCTAAGGGGACACAGAGCCATGAACCTCAGGGGCACGTTAATTGAAGCACTGACCCCGTCAGGCTTGTATGGAATGCACTGTTCTTAAAGTTCCAGGAGACAGAAGGACAAGGTGGGGAGTGTGGGCCTGCCAGGGGAGCCTTGAGACAGCCCAGAGGGGAGCCCCAGGCCCACCAACGGCAGGGCCACAGTTCCCAGGCAAGGAGCAGACCTGGGCACCAAGGCGCCTGGCAGGTGGCGGGCATGGGCCAAGGTCACCCGAGAATGGGGAGAGATGGGTGGCTCTGGAAGGAGGGGACATGGGGCTAGGCCCAGGGATGACAAGGGGCCAGAGGAAGGCAGCCCCTGGGGGGGCAGCCAGCAGCCATGCCCTGGGTGAGGAGTCAGGAGCTGCTCCGGGGGGAGGAGCAGGCCCTCCACTCCCCAGGGCTCTTCTTCCCAGCGCATCTGTGTCAGCAGGCCTCACAGCTCACACCCCACCTGTCACAGGGAGACAAACAGCTGTGGTGTCACAGCTGCCATGCACTGGGGTCCCGCTAGTCTTGTCTTATGTAACTTGCATCCCAGATACTGGTTTCCACCTCAGGGAACCAGGGCCGGGACGAAAACCACCAGGTAACATTCCTAGACTCATGTCCCAAACAGCACAGGCACCATGCCTGTCACGGGCAGCACAGATGGCATGTCTATTTGTAGAAGACTAGGTGGACCTATTGCTCACACATTCGTTCCCTCACTTTCGGGAGTAGTTATTCCTACAGACACCTTTGACCATTTGTCTAGTGAGGTGAATTCAATACTAATATTTTAAAATCCATCACCAGTGCCCATAACAGTGCCTTGGGACACGGCTGGTGCTCACAGCACCACCTGCTGAACATCTCAGGCAGGGGTGATGAGCCCCACTTGACAGATAAGGAAACTGAGGCACAGAGAGGCCAAGTAACTTGGCCAAAGTCACCTGGTTGCAAAGAGGGAGTACCAGGCCCTGGGGGCCCAGGGCGCCTGCTGCCCCGTCGGCAACACGGGCGGCGGTGGGCACCGAGGGCCCTGACCCTATTTCACGCAGGTCCTGTTTACTCTGCTGAGCTGGGCATTGGGCACCTTTTGGGGCCTTGGATTTTCACTGCTCAAGTTTTGCAGCCAACTCCCAGCATAAGCCTCAGTCAGACGCTGCCACTGGTGGCGACCGCCGTGAAAAAATAGTCGTGGTTCAGGAAGAAAACACATCCTGCTTGTCTGGGAAACACATGCCCGGCTGTTCACAGGACACAGACCAGCCCCAAGAACCAAGGCACAGCCCTTGACGTTCAAGAAGAACCTGTTTCTGCTGGCAAACACAGGGCCCAGAATCCTGCCCACCTGCTTTCTGGAGGGGCAGCCCGGCCCCAGCTACGTCATTTCCTGAGGGGCAGGAACAGGCCACAGCCCGAGGTCTCCAGCATGCCCTGCACAGCCCCTAGTGGCTGGGAAGGTAACAGCGTCCTGCTGTGCCCAGCTCGGGGCAGGGACAGCCGTAGGGTCAAAGATTTTCAAGTCTTGGATTTCCTGGCATTCAGTCTTCCGTCTAACCGAGAAACCATACCCCTCTGATTGCCTTGTGTCAAAAACTCGGTTAAGCACAGGCAGAGAGGGCTTCCTCAACCATTTTTGCAGCAAGACGGGGGAGAAAATATAAACTCATCCGTGAAAAGAACACTGCATGAACCTTAAACTTTAGTCAACCTTAAAAGAAGTGAAAACATCTAATAAATTGATACAGTTTATAGAAACTAGGTAGAATATTAAATAGGAAAATGTTTACTATGTTTCAAAAACTCAAATCCACCAGTTCATCCATTGGGTAAATGTTTATCTAAAAGTTCAGGGGCAAAGTTAAACAGTTGAAATAAAATGGAATTAAGCCTTGATATTTTGTTTTACTTTGAGTACAGATGGAAGACAAAAATAATATCTCATAAAGCAGAAAGTTCTATTTTTGGCAAAATATTTGGAGAAGTCATTTTGTTTTTAATTTGGGTACCTAGAGTTGGTGTGACTTGGGAGGGAGGTTTCAGCTGAATCCTGTGAGCTGCAGCGTCTGGAAGCGGGCTTGGATTATTTCAAACATTCATTCCACAAAGATACAATTTGTTTCGAAAAGTGTCATGCCAGCCAGAAACTGCCAGGAAATTCATGCTTGTAAAACCCTAATGACTCCAGGGGAAATTCCATTCTCCCTTTTCTTTCATTTGACCGTCTCAGGTACACGGGGGCACCACTCCAGTCCACGCAGTCCTGCAACAGCAAGCTTTTCCTGGGTCTTTTATTTGTGATAAGGATTTTGTATGCAATCACCGACATTGATTTAAAGAGTGTCCCGGGAGTGCTGAATTGCAGGGAAAGGTCATTATGATTCAAACAATTGTATAGAAAATTCGGTCATTTCTCTTCAGAGACCCAAAAAGTAAACAGAAGGTCTTCTTCATGGAAAGTCCTTGTTCAGTCTTTCTTTTTCTCTATACCAACTGCTGAGAAACAGCTCTGTGGCCCGTTTTTCTGCCTTCCTCGTGTCTGTCAGGAGTTGGCCTCACACATGCTCTCTCTGATGACTCAAAGATTCTTATATCTTCAATGTGTTTCCATCTAGTGTGGCCACTATTCTTATTTTCCCAGAGAGTTATATTTCTTGTCTGTTTTTAGAAGAGTTTCAGACCTCCAGAAAAACGGAGGAGCTAGCCCAGAGAGTCGCCGCCTCCCCAGCACCTCGTTTCCCGTTACTAACAGGGGACATCAGCCTCTCCGCTGGTCACCATTACTGAACCAATAGCAATACCTTCTGGTTAAATATAGTCCCTACGTCATCGAGATTTTCCTGGTTTTTGCTTAATGTCCTTTTTCTGTTCCAGGAGCCCATCCAGGATCCCGCTGGACATCTTTATTGTTTCTGATGCTCCCGTGGCTTCATCTCCAGCCCATGCAGGGGCACAGCCAGGAGCCTCAGTCCGAGTCTCATGTTCCTTTTTCTTGACATGACAACGCTGCAGGGGAAAACACTCCTTCAGGGCTCTCTGCTGAAGGAGAAGGGAAAACAGGAAAACTGTTCTTGCAACACTTCATGGAGAACTCGTGCACTGTCAGAGTCTGTTCTGGATACGGAGGACACAGTAGCTATCAAAACACAAAAATCCCTGCCCCGATGGCTGTCACACAAATAACGGCTGCTACAACGTAGCTGTTCTGAGCCTACACCTTCTTTTCCCGTGCAAAGTGGCCATTTCTATACAGTTCCAGCACCCACGGGAAACCTGGCAATGTTGACGATCACTTAAGTCGTGTGCATTTAGTCCCTTAGATGTGTTTCACGAGACTAAATAGCTGGGTGTGTGTGAATTTCAGTTTCAAATCTCAATTACATTTGTCTGCACTGCTAAAAAAATAAGTGACATAAACCGAGATGTTAAATATCTAGTGAAAAGAGTAAATACTGTTGTGGGGAGCAAACCCTTGCTTTGTTACAAGGGGTCAGGGTTGACATAAAATGTTAATTTGCTTGCACTCTCATATTTTTACGGGCAAACCGAAATGGGACGCGAAAAGCAAATGTTGCTTGTGATTTCCAGGGCATGCGGGGTCAGCGCCCTCCCCTCCCAAACGCCACGCACGGGGAGCAGTCAGAACGCACGGATCCAAGGAGTCTCAGGACTATAAGGAAATTGGGAGCCCACCTCCTTTAACGGCTTTCTCAACACTTGAATCCTCTGCACTGGGTCGCCACTGACAGAGGCCCCGGGAGCTGGGCTGTTTAGAAAGTTTTCTCTTTCAACGAGACATGTGCTGGCGGCGTCTTTGCGATTCCAGCCTGCTTTCCGCGTTCTGAGGCCAAGTGGCATACACGCGGCCGGTTTGCGGCATTGCCTTCAGATGGTTTCATGGTCTCTCTTTCAAGCCAAGGCAGCTGGGCCCACTTCTGCCGCCCAGTCTTCAGGCCAGGTGGTTCCGAGTGCTCGCACATCCTAACTGTCCTCGGCACACGCTTCTCACTCCAAGTCCTTTACCCGAACTCTGGGCTGCCGCACTCAGGGGTCGCGCTTTAGTCCTTCTGCTCCACCTTTTCTTTTGCAGGGTGAGAAGGGTTCATCGCCTTCTCCTCGGGCTGGAACCCAAGACTCTGCCATGGAACGAGCCCTGTGACCGCGGACATGTCTCCTGACCACTCTTCGTTGCCTCAGTTTCCCCGTCTGCACATGGAGGCGCTCATCCCAGTGGGCCTGCCGCCCGGGTCAAACAAGTGGGGCCCCTCCTGTCCTGCTCGCTCTCTGAACGTGGGTGTTCCCTCCCAGTTTGCACATTCTTTCAGGGTGACTGTGTCACACCCGTTGTTCTGACCGCCCCACGCATTACCCCCAAATCCAAATTTGTCTCCAGTTCTTGCCTTTCTCCAGAGGTTAAGACCTCCATTTCCCAAGTCCCCCTGCACGGCTCCGCCCGTACCCCACAGGCCCTGCTCCTGCCTGCCTCCTCCTGGCACACACATCTCGCTGGCAGGAGCGAGAAAGGCCCGAGCACCTAAGCCAGCAGTCTGCACGCAGGCGTCCGAGCGCCTGACCTGCCTGAGGAGAGGCTCCCACCTCTGCAGAGGAAGCCCGACAGGCGCGGTGCAGAGGGTGTCAGGGCTGGCGGGGGTGGGGCCAGGGTCCTCAGCCCTTTCCGTCTTCAGCCCCAAGAGGAGGAGTCGCCGCCCAGGCCTCATAGCAGGGGCAGGAGTGGTGGGCTGCATGGCGGCCACACCCTGGTCCCTAGGCCTTGTGAGTGGGACCGCATTTGGGATGAGTCTTTGAGGACGGAGGCAAGGATCTCTACATGAGATCACCCGGGATCGCCTCGGTGTCCTTACCAGAGACACACCTGGGACAGACACAGAGGAGGAGAAGGCGGCGTGACCCCAGAGGCAGAGGCGGGGGGGCGCAGCCACAAGCACCAGACTCCTGAAGCCCCAGAAGATGGAGGCGGCAGGAAGGAACCCCCACGGAGCCTCTGGCGGGAGCGCAGCCCTGCCCAGCCCTTGCTCCTGAACTTCCGGCCCCCACACACCCAGGAGAGCAAATCCCTGTTGTTGTAAGCCCCCGGCCCCCGGTTTGTTATGGCCGCCCCAGCCACTCATTCAGCAGGGCCACCATCACAGATGAAAAGGTCCCAAGGGGCTGAAGGACGGTCCCCTCCGTCTTCCCTTCAGACACTCAGCCCGTGGGTGTCCTAGCTTCGGGCTGGCCGTCCACTGGGGATGAAACCTACAGGAAGAGGACACGAGCCCGGCGGAGACCCAGACCTACGGCCTTGCTCCCGTCCAGGGACCGAGCGGCTCCGTGGGGCACAGGCCTTGGTGGGCTGGAAGGCGGGATGCTGCTCCCCTCCTGCCGCCATTCCTCTGTGCACAGCTCACCAGGAACCCACGGGGAGAGACGGGAGGTTCAGCCCGCGGGGTCAAGCCCCACTGGGCCCCTGGCCATCACAGTGTCTAAGAGCACCTGAATCCGACAAAAGGCCCCGCATTAGGCCACTGGGATGCAGGGAAGAAGGCGCGGCCTCTGGGTCCTGCTGACCTGCCCCACCCGGCCCGGGGTGCGGAAGACCAGCACGCCTGTCAGTTCAGCAAGTGCCCACAGAGCGGCCTGGTTCACCGCTGGCCCTGGCCACCGCCCCCGGCTTGGGCTTTTCCTGGCTCCGGGCCCCCCTCTTCACATGTGTACCCCATTAGAGGCCAAAGCCCCAATATTTCAAGCCACTGCTTGGGCCAAAACGCTCACTTTTTCTGTGTACAGTCTGGAAAGAATGTCTGCTCCTTGCTCCCCCTTCTTGAGTTTTCTGCCCTTCTGATATGTGACCTTGGTCCGGCCGCCCTTAAAAGGAACGCCCGGCAGCCCCTCTCCTGCGGCGGAGACCGCCCCAGACTGTGGCTGCGATGGCACAATGAACGCCAGGGAGGTGGGCAGAAATCGATGAGTAATTGCTTCCTTTCTCTTTCCATGAATAATTTATGTTGGTTTTGGACACTGCGTTGACCAGGGAAGAGGGAAGGTCGCCTCTCCCTCCCGGCACGGTGGTGCCCCAGCTGACTGTGCGGTCTGTGCACGTCCGCCTCCCCCACCCGACCTCCGGGTGCCCAGGCACCAAGGGCCCGTGAAGCTGTCTGGGTCCCTCGGCTAGATGGTATTTCTCTGCCCTCCAAGCTCCTGGGATGCTGTGCCTGCCCCTCCCAGACCGCATGCAACACTTCCCACCTTGAACCTGCTGAGTCGGGTGCTTGTCTTAGTTTCCAGACCAAGCATTGGCCGACTTCTGGGAAGGACCACCTAGTAAATCATTCAGGTATTATCGGTCATACAGACAGGATGGTTGCATAATTGATGGGACTCAGTGGAAAATGAAAATGCAGGGCCCTTTGTTAAAAAATTATTAACAATTTCAAGATTGTGATAGTAGATGATGAAAATAGTGACATGGGGCTCTTTTAAGCACAGGCCCTCATGTGACTATACAGGTCACATGTGTATGAAGTGACCCTGTATATGGCCTCTGTAGCAATGACTCACCTCTGCCACTGCAGCACAAAAGCAGGCATAGATGATATACAAACGAATGTAAATGGCTGTTTTCCAATAAAACTATTTACAAAGACAGACCCCTGGACAAAAGTCTGCCAAACCTTCCTCCACACAACTGCAAGTCCCTTGGAGGCAGGGCTTTGCCCACTCATACATTCATCCATCCACCCACCCATACACCCATCGTCTGTCTGTCCACCCATTCATCTTTCCACCCATCCATCCATCATCCATCTGTACCTCCATCCATCCATTATCCGTCTGTCCACCCATCCATCCATCATCCATCTCTCCACCCATCCATCCATCATCCATCTGTCCACCCATCATGCACCCACCCACCCATCATCCATCCATCCACCTACCCATCCTTCCATCCGCCCAACAAAGCTTTTCCGCGCCCCTCCTGTACTCCAGGCACTGCGCTAAATGGGAGGTTACAGAGAAAGAGAAGCCATCCCCCATCTTAGGCACATCTCAGACTCAAGGAGACACATAAGTATCTTGTGCAACGTGGTGTCAGAGACCCGTGGTAGACTTTGGAGGATTTATTGCCACATCCTGCAGGGCCTCCCAGGCAGGAGAGGAACAAATGCCCATTGAGTGACTCAGTGAATGAGTCCTGACAGCCTGCCTGGCTGGTCCAGCCTCTTGGCCGTGGAGGACCAGCCAGAACTGCAGACATCAGCTGCACTCCATCCCACCTGCACCTTCTGTACTTTGGGAAAGTGACTTCCTCTCTCCGTGTCAGTAAAACAGGGATGAGCAGGTCCCCTGCCAGGGAAGATGGAGTGGGAAAACCCAGCTGTGGGCACTGGGCCTGACCCCTGCATGTGCACTCCGCCTGGGTCTCCTTCCTGCCCAGGCCCGGCACCCAGCAGGTCCTGAGGAAAACGGGCTGGCCTGGAGCACTGGAGATTTGAGGAGGCCTAGTGCGGGCCCAGCTCACGGGGTCCCCTTGTCCCCCTGAGCTGGTGGTTTGTGTGCTGGGGGATGGGGTGTGTGGGGGAGGGCCCACGCGGGCCCACCCTCTGGATCTAAGAGAAGGGTGAGTGTCCCACCTCCCAGGGGCTCTGCTCATGCCCCACCCCCCGAATCAGGCCCTCCCTGCCTCCAGCCCCACTGTGCGGCCCTCATGGGGCCCCTGGAAGATGCAGTGGCACCTCTAGGTGGCTTCAAGAAACTCAGCACCTGTGAGGACAGGAAGGCCCTGGGGCTTCAGGGCTTGTTCCCTGGTTGAGGAGCAAAATGAAAAAAGCAACTGACCTTTCTCTTCAAATATCTTTTGATTAAATTCTGGATCCTACTTATATTCTGCAAACTTTTAAAACAACCCAAACTAAGGTAAAGAAGTGGAGGGGTCCTGATGGGTTCCAGCCACCCTGGGATGTGGACCATCTCTACACACATGGGCAATGTGCACACACACACACAGACGTGTGAACTTAGGGCACACACACCTACCCTTAATCTTAGCTCAGCATTTTGGAAATGAGAAAAGAGAAAGATAGTGGATGGGTTGGAGGAGAACAGACCTCGCTGGCATCCATAAGATTAACACTGAACCTCCAGGCCCGCCTGTTAGTTATCAAGTCATTAGGCCTACGTGTGACAGATCTGACTTTAAAGACACTTCACTTTTACACCCAACAGATTTTAAAATGTATCAGTCTGTCTTTGACGAACAGGGCTGTTGTTTATTCAGACACTATTTCCCCTGAGGGAGGTTGGTAGTAGTTGGAAGTTGGTAGTTTTAATGAAATAATCAATTTTTTTAAGAAAACAAAATATATTCTACCTTTAAAAAAAAAAAACCTATGGACGTATTTAACTTTATTATTTTACATACAAATGAAAAGCACAGGTTCAAAACCCAGATGCCTTAAAATAACACAAATTCCAAAATGACGTTATACAGAGACTAGGATTTTTACAGTGTGCTTAAAATGGCCTTTACAACTGTCCACGGTTGGGGGTTAGCCACTTTCACGGACGGTGAGCACTATTTCACACCCTCCCACTTGTGGGAGGTCCACCGCATCCATGGCATCCCCAGGAACAGCCCGTCCCCCGCAGGTGGGACCGCAAGGCGCAGCCCACCCTGATCTGTCATCATCTGTTTCCAGAGGACAGAAATGGCAACTGCTATTGCTTCAGCCACAAACCGTGGGCCTACTATGTGCAAGGCACTGCTCCATGTGCTGAGGAAAGAGTCCCCACCTCCTTGTGGCTTATGAGTTGGTGGGGCAGAGGGACAGCAAACAGCACCCCAGGTGGTGTGTCCGGAGTGATGGGCAGTGTGGAGGAGGGCAGAGCAGGAGAAGCACCCAGGAAGCATCCGAGGCGGTGCAATTGGGGGTGCTGTGCTCACACTTAGGGGGGGCATGGGACGCCTCTCTGAGGAGGGACCTTCGAGCAGAGACCTGAATGAGAGGAGGTCAGAGGAGGGCAGGAGTCACGTGGAGAACTTGCAGAAAAGTGCTGCAGGCAGAGGGAACAGGCACGCACATGTCTGGAGGTGGAGATGTGCCTGGTGCACCTGCGGACTGGTAAGGTGGCCAGCAGATCTGGACAGGGGTGTCCTGGGACATGAGGTCAGGGCTGCGGGCAGGGCCAGACCAGGTAAGGTCTGGGAGGCCACGCGCAGTGGACAGTTTTTGGAAGGTTGTGAGCCAGACGGACGCAGGATCCGAAGCAGCTTAAATAAACTAGAAGCAGAACCCTGATCCAGGTCTGGCTGCTCAGGGCGATGTCCTGATTGCAGTGTGTTTTATCGGCTTGAGAAAGTGACCCTAGTCTCTCGAGTAACAGTAGCAGGGGTGATATGAACCACCACCATCCTCGCCACCCCGTCACCAGCCCCACCATCCCAGCAGATATCAAGTCCTCCCGCATGTCAGGACGGCGCTAAGACTTTGGACAGAGGCTGGGTATTCTGTCACGTGCCCTCGAGAGAGAAGAAGGAACTTGCTTCCGGCCACCCTGCTTGCGAGGAGAATTGCTGGGCGTGGGACTTGGAAACACCACTCAGGCTTGTCTGATTTCCCCAACAGCCACGGACAGGCCTTTACTTTATTTACCCGCCCTTTCCCTCCAACTGAGACCCTCCAATGCTCTGCTGCCATCCTGGGAGCCCAGCATCTCAGCACTGCGCCCTTGCCGCTGTCTGTCCCCTCCCTGCTGCCTTCCAAGTGCCTGCGTGGGTCACTCGTGGCCCCTGGTGGTCTCTGCCACATGGGCTCATGGGCAGTGGGAGGAGCAGACGAGTCCCCCCACAGGTGGACCAAGGACCCTGCTGTGGAGGTCTCCCGCAGAGGCAGCCCTGCTGTGGGGTGCGCCCAGCCCTGCCCCAGCTGTCCGCTCAGTCCGGGTTTCTGTGCATGGTGACTGTCCCGGGTGGATGCAGCTCAGGCGAGACGCTGGCAGCAGCGGTGACGGCTAAGAACTTGGGGTTCTGGGTTGGTTCTCTCCTCTGTGAACTGGGAGGAGGGCCACAAGCCCCGGTCTCTGGTGTTTTTGTCAGATTAGAGCGGATGGTACCTTTGGCACAGTGCCCAACCTGTCAGTGCGAGAAGTCTTGGCCACTATACACTATACTTCTTTTTGGCTACTGTCTGAGGGGCCCTTGAGAAGGACCTCCTCTCCGTGGGTGGCCCCAGCCCACTGTGTGAGGGTGCTCTGCCTAGCCTCACCCTCTGGCTCCTGCATCTGGCATTCCGGTTTCCCTTGAGGAGCCACCAGCCCCTCACAGCCCACGTGGTTTGTGGGCAGTGCCTCCCACCTGGCTCCAGGGGCGGCCAAGGGCTCTGCTTCTGGCCAGTCACAGCTTAGCATCCCCCAGGCTGGGGGACTCATGTACAGACGGGCACAGACCCAAGTCAGGAGAACCAGAGCTGACCGTCTGACCTTGGAACTCTTGCTGGAGGGCCTTGGGGACAAGTGTTCCCTGTTCACTGGGAACTGCCATCCTGGGAGTGGAGGCCGGGGGGCAGGGGTGCCTGTCATCTGGCCACTAGGGGGGGAGTCTTCCTGAGGGTGGACCCAACCCAAAGAACAGCAGAACTAAGAGAGGGAGAAAGATGGAATTTGGGAGACATTGAGCCCCTGGATCCAGCTGTGCCTGAAGCTGCTGGTCTGCTGTCCCTTGTTTACGCTAACACTCCTGAAAGTATGGGTGGTCAAACTGAACCACCTGTATTCTCTTGTTTGGTGTCTGTCTGGCAAACTCCCCCAAATTTAAAGCACCAACTTTAACTGCATGTTGGTTTCTTCCTTGTCCTCCTCCCAGCAGCCGGCCGCTGGCCTGGGACAGAGAGATACACTCTTATGCAGATTCTGGGAGTGAGAGTACTACATGAATTCATTAACAGAGCCTTTATTATTTTAAGCCATCTAGTGATGGTTTAAATATTTGGCATTTCTTAAAATAAACTGAGATCTTCCCAGATGGTTCGTCTCGCAGTCTGGGTGTGAGGCTGTGACTCTAAGACCAGAACAGAACAAAAGCCCACGTCCCCGAGCCTAGACATTGGCAGTGACTGGGCCAACTCAGTGTTGGGGCCAGCCCACCCTGGGAGGAAAACAAAGGGACACCTGCCCCACCCACAGGGTCCTGCGGTCACCTGTATCTGGGGAAGGCTGACCTCGGCACCTGCTTGAGGGCGTTTGCACCCGAGAAGACCTGCAACGAAGAGATCAATCAGCTCAGCATGGTTCAGTCTGGGCTCCCCCAAACCACTCAGCTCCCGGGGGCAGGGGTTGGGTCAGCCCTACCCCTGGGGCATAAAATCAGGACGGAAAGATGGCTGCCTGCCTTTCCCCTTTGCTCCTAAGGCAGCATGTGTTTCCTGGGCCTGCTGTAATGAATCCCAGAAAGATAGGGCTGAAAACAGCACACATTTAGTATCTTCCCATTCTGGAAGTCAGAGTCCAAAAGGGGCCTCACTGGGCTAAAATCACAACATTGGCAGAGCTGTGTTCTTTCTGGAAGCCCTAGGGGAGAATTTGCTTCCTTCCTTTTTCCAACTTCTAGAAGCCGCCTGCATTCCTTAGCTTGTGGCCACTTCCTCCATGTTCAAAGCCAAGAGTGCACCCCCCAGTCATCTCCTGACTGACCTCCCTGCTTCCTTCTCCCATGTTTAAGGACCTGTGCTCCCCTTGGGCCTGCTGCACCCCCAGGGTAATCTCCCCTTCTCAGGGCCAGCTGATGAGCAGCCTTCATTCCATCTGTAGGATATTCACAGGGTCCAGGAATTAGGGCACAGGCATCTTTGGGGGCCATTATTCTGTCCACTACACCTCCTAAGCGTGAGCACTGCTGAACACAGGGAAAAGGATTGGAGTAGAGGGTCTCCAGGGCCCTTCATTCATGCATTTTTTCATCCAGTAAATACTGAGTACCTGCTGTGTGCTAGGCCCTGTCATGGGTGCTGGGGATTCCACAGCCACAGGCCAGACCAAGTCTCTACCCTAAGGGGGTCTTCGAGTCACAATAAAAAGGCTAAAAGACACAAGAGCCCGGTGTGAATACGTCCTGAGGGCAAGCTGATGTCGTACCCATCTGATGCCATCCACAACCAGTCTCAGAAAGCCTTGTTTTTTCCTGGGAGTTTTGCCTCAGAGCAAAATGTGGAAGGGCCAGGAAGTGGAGAGAGGAGGAAAAGGGACATTTTCCTGAGAAGCAGTGTTTTCTGGGTTCGGGTTGATCTGAACAATGAGGCGGCCCACCTGCACCTGCTCTTAGCCTGTCTCCTCACTTTTTCGGACACTGTGGCCTTTCGGGGCAGCAGGCTCTCATGCGACGGCAGCTGGGTTTTTAAATGCTCCAGGCCCTCTTTGGGACTCAGTTCACACGCTCTTGACTTTGGATGTCAGGGTGGCGGGAGGCGGAGGAGCTCTGCACGGGACCCCACGGGCCGGCGTGTGGGGCTCAGGGTCACGATCTTCCTGGGCTCTCACCCTGCATCCCTGGAACCGTCCTGGGCAAGGGCCTGGCTCCTGAGGCCTCGCCCAGCCATTGGCCGATGTCTAATAAACCTGACCGCTGGGATTTCTCGGATGAGTAACATGGGAAAAACGGGGGGAGCAGGCCGAGGAAGTGGATAAATTAAAAGTAATGAGGCTGCTTTAAACAGACACAGGTTCCGGGAGAGAATGTGAACCAAGACATTGGTTTATTTTAAAATATACTTTATTTTCCATTCTGTCTCTGTTTAATCTCCTCTGATAGAGCTAAAAAAACACAAAAAAACCTACTTAGTCCAAAAACTGAAATTTATATATAGTTTAAAAATGAAAAGGGGGATGGGTGTTGGTCAAAGAGTGTAGGTCAAAACAGCATCCCTCAAGGACGGTGGCTGTCGACAGGTGTTGGATCAACAGGCAGATTGACACTCGAGGTCTGAGCTGAGACCCCAGTCTTGGCCCTACGGCACTTGGCCCATTCGAAAGTTCCATCACTTTTTTTGGCCTTTTCACAGAGTGGTATTTTTTTCTTCTAGATAATTCTATGGCAACATAATGATGATAAGCATTCCCTGGGGAGTCGGGAAGATCAGCTGCTCTTCCTCAGCAGCTGGGTGACCTTGGGCAAGTCATTCAACATCTCTGAAAATAAGTACTAATGCCTACAGGTGTGTCCTGGTGCGAACGCGCAGCGTGTGGGTGCCATGCCGGGCTCAAAGCAACCCCCTGATAAATAGCACTTACTGCCCTTCACCGTAATTAAGCTGTGAGAGTAATAATGATCCACTGGCTTGTTTTTCTAATAAAGATCACTCTTGCCTTCTTTGGATAATCTAGTCTTTTGATGCACAGAGAACGATTTTTTTTCTGTGCTTGGTTCTGATTTAGATTAATGACTCTTGCTCAGATTCACTCGCCAAGAGGGTGACCTGCACCAGTTTGGTGACTCTTAGCTGGACACCATCCTCAAGGGTGTACAAGGGCCCAAAGCCACAGCGACCAGGATTTCTTGGGACAACGTTATCTGAGTTATTCCTCCCTTGCCTGAGGCTGGGGTAGACTCAGGGAGTCTTGTGGGGGGGCTTGGGTCCCGGCGCTGGGCTTGGGGTGACAGTGGGCCAGAGGCCAGCTGGCACCTCCAAAGCCTACTCTGGCAGGAGGCCGGCTGGAGCAGCCTGGGTGGAGGGACGGGGGTGCTGCAGGCCGGGGACTGCCGCCCACAGACAGTGAGGGGGTGCAGGGCAGAGGGAGCACGGGTGTCGGAGAGGTTCCTGGGGCCGGAAGTGGGCTTCTGGGAGGAAGCCGGCCAGGAGTGAGGACACCGCGTGTTAACCGTCAGCGGCGGGCACTCAGGGAGCCCGAGGGGGATTTTTTCATGACACCAGGTCTAAAAGGACCACAGGAGCACCGAGGCAGCCCCCAGACAGTCAGCTCCACACATCCACCCTGGCAGCGAGACGCAAGCGCGGCTGAGCACCCTCCCCACGGCCGCCTCCGTTCCCTAAGCCGGCCCTGGGGGTCCTCGGCGCAGAGACAGGAGAGACCCGGGAGGAAAATGGGAGAGAGCTGCATCCCCCTGCAGCCTCTGCCTGAGGCCTCCAGCTTCAAGCTGGGTAGGCCACGGAGGGGGTAAAGCGATGCTTCCAAGCGAAGTCTCCCAAGGGACGGGACATTTAGTTGCCCTCATGAGACCTTGTTTTGTGACTAAACGTGGCTGGGAAAGCTTTTATATGACAGCGACCAGAATTCCGGGGCCTGCCCTGGAATTACCCAGGGGCTGGGAAGAGGCAGCCCCCCCAGACAGGGGCGCTCGGCAGACTGGCTCCTGGAGACACACATCAGACCTGACTTCAGCATGTGATTGCCGTGGTGCGCGCACACCCGCGGTTGAGCTACCAGCGTGGCATCACTGAATTGGAGATGCACACAGCCGGCTCCTGTGTGCGAGTGAGTGGGTGTGAGCAGGTGTGAGCTGGCTCTGGCACCCCCAGAGAGGCAGGTCTGAAGGGGCAGGGGGAGAAAGAGCAGGTCTATCCCTAAGGGAGTTCTGCTCCTTTAATGCAATGGCTCTGGCTTTATTTTCTGCCAGAACACCCTTCACATTTTACACGTGTGTGCTGGGGATGGGGGCGGGGGGCCTTACTTCTCTCCCCTGTACCCGGGCACACTGTTCGGATCGCTGCTTGATCCCTACTGCATGCATAGGTCTGCATAGGTCTGGCTCTAAACAGGCCCTCAGTATTTGTTGAATGACTAAATGAGTAAACGGGGCAGCCCCTCCAAAAAGCCCTCCCTGGCCCCCATGTGAGGACTAGTCCCCGGCCATGTACTCCCACAGCACCATGGATGTTGCAGCAGTTAATGCAATAGCGTTTAACAAGTTGGTGGGCTCCCGACGCACACATCCTGCGGGAAGAAAGCCCCCTGACAGTGGACACTGCCCTTGACTTATTTATGGCCATATCCCCACTGCTGGCTCCACGCCCAGCACTTAGAAGACCCTCAGTAAATATTCCTGAAGAGATGAACAAATGCCTAATTAATGTGTGGTCTCTTGTTGGCACGGGTGGGCTTCAGGGTGAGCTCATAACTGGCCCCCAAGGATGAGGCTGGTGGGCAGCTTCTGCCACAGTAACGACCAAGCCTCGGCTCTCAGAGGCCTCAGACGGCACTTTATTCCTTGTTTGGGCTTCTAGCATTCAGGCCACGTTGCCAGGTGGCCCTGCTAGCTGCCTGGTCACACAGGGTCTGGGCAGAGGGGGCTCCACCATCACAAACATTGCCGGACCCTGTGCCAAAGGGATGACAACAAGACAGCGTCTAGAAACAGCCAAGAAATGTCCTGCCCAGAAGGGACCTCATGTCACTTCCACTCGCTATGCGATAGCAAGACTAGTCCACGGCCCGTCCTCCGTGGGGACCAGGAAGCATTGTCCATCCATGCTCCTAGAAGGAGGGAGACACGGAAGTGTTTGGTGAATAGTATCGTTGCTTGTTACTGGAGCACAGACGGGACTGGCGAGAGCCAGCACCGGCCAGAAGCACAGAGCATGTGGCGTCCTGGTCAAAGGCCGGCGCCAGCCCAAGGCTGCCCAAGTGGGCCTGCAAGGGGACTGGGTGAGCTGCAGGATCCGGAGAGGCATCCTGTGCATTTCATTCAGGGACAGCTTCCCGGGGTGCATCCCACACAGGCACACAGGGCTCTGGGCTCCGAAGGGCCCCTGCTTGGTTTAATTCTCTGCTGTTGCCATCTTGAAATTTTTTGTAATTTTTTGACGGAACCCTGCATCACTGTCCCCGTGAATTATGTGGCCAATCATGATGCAATGGCATGAGATGTGGGAGCTGGTGTTCCATGGAGGGGTAACGAAGGGTGTCTCACTGTATCTGGGCAAGCAGCCACCATGCTTAGAAGGTGGAAGAGCTGGCGTGGGACGCCAGTGCCCTGCCTGGAGCCGCTGGGTGCTGACATACGGTTTTATACAGAAACGGATGCATTAAAATGGGGAACACTCTCCGAGCTTAAAAAGAATCTCACTTGGCTCCCAAAGAGTTTGCTCTAAGATTCACTGCGTAGGTGCTGTGCTGCTGTGCTGGAGAAGGGGAGAAAGACCGTAAAACTGTTCTGCTTACGTCTGCAAGAGGACACGTCGGGCACCTGGCGTTTGTGCAGCGGCTAAGCCCCTTCTCTGTGTGTGGAGGCTAAGACCCACTCAGACATACTGGTTCACTCACCCGACAAGGAACCAATGAGCCACCATGCGCCAGGCATCCCACTAGTGAGACAGGCAGTGGACAGAGCAGGCAATACTGCCCGCAGACGCTCGTTCTAGTCAGGAACAAAGGTGGGGAAAGAGAAGAGGGAAGTGGGTAAGGTCTGTGGCATGCAAGGTGGAGACAGGGCAGAGCAGGTCTTCGGGGGCAGAGGGCTGCTCTTGGGATGCACGGCTGGGAAACAGCACAATTACTAAGAACACGGCAGAGGCCGGTCATCGCAGGCTCTTTGCATCCTCCTCTGCCCACAAGGTCCAGGGTGCAGCCAGCCTGGCCTGGCCCTCGACCCCCTTCAATTCTCCCGCAGGCCTGACAGCAGACAGTCGTGCAGGGAGCTAGGTGAGGCCCTGACCCCCGGGAGCCCCAGCTCGGAGGCAGACACACGGGGCCCCAGCAATGTCCTGGCTTTACTGTCATGCGATTTCCCATCCCCAGCACCCTGGGCCTCCATCACAGCCGAACGACCGGGGTCAGGCAGAGGGGTGGGGCTCTGAGCGCTGCCCACTCTCCACCTCTGAGTCCCAGGTCAGCAGCACATGGAAGTTGGCTTCCTGCCACCCCTTTGCTCCCCAGCTTCAGCTCATTTTCTCTTTTTTGGCTAAAATGCAGATTGGGAAGCAGTGAACCAGAGCTGTGCATCTTCCGCGTTGGGCAGACAGCTCCGAGGGGCCACTGCGTTGCCCTCCGGCCACCCCACCAACAGGGATGGGAGGATGTGCTGCTGGAAGGACCCTGGAAGCTGTGCAGCCGTGGATGGACCTCCCGACCTCTGGGGGGTCATGTGGCCCCTGCCTCATTCCCTCTTCCAGGTCATTGTGTCCTGGCCCTCAAGGGCCGCAGGACGATGCAGGTCCCAAAGTGCCGTAAGCCTCCGATGCTATAGCCTTCCTGGTGCCAGCCAGTAGCAGGGGCAGTGAGCTCCGAACCTGTTCAGCCTGGCTTGGTGCGCAGAGCTGGAAGACGGAGCCTGAGCGAAACAGCTCTTTGGGCGGCCGAGCTAACAGGGCGGGAAGCCGTGGCCAGGAACCCCCAGGGGCCAGGGTCACAGCGAGCTCAGCAGAGGGGCAGAGAAGAGTGGGGTGCCATCCTTCCCCACCACCCTTTGGGGCACCAAGAACAGGGTCTTCTCGACCCCTCACTGGGGTCTGGATTCCTCACGGTCACTAAGTGAGCAGACAAATGCCGCTGAGCTTCGTAGAGCCACGTCCTGGCTATAGCCTCCCCCACGACCCCCGAGGGCAGGGAGCAGAACTTAGTCCCTGGATCAGCGAAAGATGCCCTGCACACAGGAAGTCCTCAATAAATCAATATCCAGTAATTAAGCCAAAAAAGGGTGGGGAAAATTTCCAAGAAATTTAACTCACTGGTACTTAACCTGCTTTCCTCCTAAGTCTTTTCAGAAAATGATCACAAAACTAACACCCACCCACCAGAGGCCCTGAGAGTGGGGCAGGGAGAAGACGGGGATACAGCGAGCGGTACAGACCGTATGCAAGAGGGCCACCTGGGTCTTTCATGACACAAGGCATGCAGAGCCCAGGGCACGGCCCGCGTCTGGGTCTCCCGGCCACCAGCCCCTCTGCAGGGAGCCTCAGGAGAGCCCCACCCAGCTGCCCGTCCTCCACACGGTAGCCGCAGTGGTCTTTTGAAAAGGCCGACAGGCGGTGAGGTTGGGGAGCGTCCCAGTGCTGCTGGGAGCAGCTGTGCGCGAGGAGTTGGGAAAACGGCGAGTCATGACCTCTCAGAAGTCCACCTGTGCACACCGATGACCCGGCCACCCACTCCTGGGCAAGGAGCCGACAGCAGGGTCTTCCTGTGCTCACCAGGCCTGCGCAGGAGAGGCCCCGGCAGCCCTGCTCCTGACAGACCCCGGACCGCGTGACATCGGCAGCAGGGTGGGTAAGCAACGTGTGGTACACACACATGCACAAGGCAGTGCTGAAGTGAAGGACAACACGGCGTGGCGCCCCACGGATGTACCTTACAATGTACGTTGAGTGAAGGCAGCAGACACAGAATATGAGCTGCGTGCCTCCACTGGAATACAGGTCAAAACAGACAAAGCCCTCTGGACCGTTAGAAGGCATGGGAGCAGTTTGGGGGGTGGTGTGACTGGAGCAGGATCTGGCGTCACGTTCCTTTTCCTCATCTGAGTGCTCATTATACTGGTGGGTTTATTTCATCAACAGCCTTTGGGTTGCACTGTGATGGCCTGAACTGTGTCCCACAAATGCACGCGTTTGAGCCCAAACCCCGAATGCAACCATATTTACACATATGAGTCTTTATGGTGGTAATTAAGATTGCATTAGGTGATAAAGGTGGGGCTCTAGTCCTAAGAACTGCTGTTCTTATAAGACCACAGTGTCCCCTGTGAAAGAAAGCATGGGTGTATGGAGGAATGGGAAACGGATGGATGGATGGATGGATGGACAGATGGACAAATGGATGCATGGGTGGATGGATGAACAGGAAATGTACATATGGATATATGACGGATGGATGGGTGGGTGGATGACTGGATAGATACATAATCTTATGAGCAAATGGATGGATGCGTGAAATCAATCCCCAGTAAAAATACCGCCGCCAGCAAGCACTGTGCGAGCCGCTGTGTCACTGTGGCCACATGGAGACTTGCGGTGTGAGCGCTGCAGGTGGATCAGCGCGGGGCGCTCTGCGGAGCCTTAGGAAGTGATCTAAGAGTACATCTCCGAGCTCTCATCGATGAGGCAAATGGCGGACTTCTTTAAATATTTATGCTTTTAAAGTGCTACAGCTTGGAAACACCTGAAAACTCTCCCATCGTGTACTGCCTGAGAATGCTTTCTGGATGCCTCCCAGCTATACGGAAAGAGGAAAAAAAGAAGTTTTTGAAAATGGCTGAAGGACATTCCCCAGCACCTGCGGGGGACTGAGAGAAGGTTCTGGTTCCGCACCTGGGCGTGAGGGCAGCCGACGCAGGCCGGGGTGGTGGCTGCTGCGGCTGACAGAAGCCCAGGGGACGCTCCTCTCTCACCGCGAGGTCAGACACGCAGAGGCAGGGTGGGTCCTGAGTGCCCCATGGAGATCACGGGCACTGGACGCTCTGACGCCCGCACTAGTGACAGTCACTCTGCACCCTCTCTGCCCTCCCTCTCGCTGTCCTTCAGCCAGACTCCCCATCTTTCAGCACCTCCATCCTGCACATGCTGTTCCCTCTGCTTGGAAAACCCTTCCTGCCCTTTTCTGCCTAACTCCCATTCATTCTGTGAGTTGTCACCCCCTCCAGGAGGCCTTCCTGAAATCTCCCCAATATCCTCCGTCAGACTCTCTCTTCCCTGGCAGCTCTGCAGCACTTGGCGTGCCCCCAAACATTCAGTCTGCACTCACAGAGCACCCCCTGTGTGCAGACAGGCATCGAGGCACCGGGAGTGGCAGTGAGCAGACAGGCAGCCCCGGCTTCCAGGAGCTTACTTCCTAGGGCGGGGAGAGTAACATCCACCGTACATGGGCAGCAGGCCAGGAAGTCTGGTGGCCACAGCCAAACAGGCTGGGCCCCAGGAAGAAGGGCTGGGCCTTGCGGGGCTGTGTGGTCAGGGCAGGGTCCCTTCCGAAGGGGCACAGCTTTGTGGGGGACGAGGGACAGCAAGAAGCAGGGCCGGGGTGGGAGGGCTGAGTATGCTGGAGGGAAGCGGGAAGGCCTGTGCCCACTCCCACCTGCTCTCCTGCTGCTGCCTGGGGGTCTGTCTGTCTGTCTGTCTCTCCAAGGACAGTACAGTTTCCTCCAGGCCTCTGCTGAGCCCACCCTCGGCAGCTTCCTGCGGGCGGCTGGGGCTCACCCAAGCCCAGGCAGAATCAGAGGGGGCAGCGGGGGCTGCCGGCCCCTCCCTGCGGGCAGAAGCCTCCAGCCTGCCCCAAGGCTTGCTCCGGTTCTCCTTCCCTCCTGCCAGCCCCCTGGCCCGAGCTGCGGAAGGACCCCGGGGGACGGAGGGGCCCAGGCACCGGCAGCCGCACCAGCAGACTCCAAGTGTGTGTCCGCCCCACACCCACAGCCCCGGGGAGCGGTCCCGGCTCAGGGGGCGCGCGGACACAGGGCAGTGTGAGCAGGTGAGCTGCCTTGGCTGCGAGGCCAAAACGAAGGCTCCCTGTGACGGGCTGAGCTGCGTCCCTGCAAAACCCCCATGTCGGGGGCCTGACCACCAACCAGCATCTCAGCATGTGGCTGTATTTGGTGGTGGGGTCTGCACAGAGGTGCTTAAGGTAACATGAGGTCATAGGGTGACCCTAATCCTGTGTGAGTGGTGTCCTCATAAGAGGAGGTCAGGACACAGACGCGCACAGAGGGACGCCCATGTGGGGACCCAGGGAGGGGATGGTGCCCACACACCCAGGAGGCTCAGGGGAGCCGGCCCTGCCCACCCTAGGTCTCGGCCTCCAGCCCCAGGACCGGGAGACAACGAATCCTGCTGTGTGAGCCACCCAGGCTGTGGTATTCATCACAGCAGCCCCAGCAAATGTATGTATTTCCCTTTAAGGGAAAAAACAGATGTGAATGCAGTTAATTCCAACTTCGGTGACATCTAAGGAAACCTCTGGAAGCCTTGAAACTTGGGTGGCACAAGCTACAGAGATGGTTCCCAGACCCCTTCTGGAAGGCCTGCTCGTGAGGAGGGACTTCCTGCTGCTTCGGGAAGATAGCAATCGTAGTGGTGCGTCTGCTGGGGTTTGCTGGCCTGCGGCCCCTCCAGAGCCCAGCCCTGTGGCCCCCTCTGCCCGGATGGCCCCCCAGGAGACGGCGCTTCCCGGCCACACCTCGGGAGGCAGAGCCGGGTCCTCACTTGTCCTCAGCTCAGAGGCGGCCACGTCCTGGTGTGACCCGCGTCCTGCCCGTCTTCACTGGCATCCACGGAGGCCTTCCAGCGACCACGCTGGCAGGGCGGCCGTGTCACCCAAGAGGCTGCTCGGCTCCATCACCCACCTTCAAGGCCATCAGGAACCCCTCGATGGCACTACCCAGCCTCAGAGGCCCTGGCGAACCCAGCTGTGCCTGGAAACTCAGGCCAGCCAGCCCACCAAGCCTTTGTCCTTTGGTCCCCAACTAGCATGAATTCTGCTGGGCGTGAAGAGGAGGAAATAATAAAACCTACCATGGCTGTGTCACTATTTCTACACGTCTGGGGACACGGGTGGAAACCGTCTATGGCGTCTGGCCCCAAGAGGACTGTCAGGTACCAGGGCCCACAGCTAGTCTCCTGTCTTGCTGCAGACTCTGTGGCTGGGCCATGTACACCCTCAGTTCCCTGACATTCCCCCCACTGAGATGCTGAGTGCCGCATCCAGGTGGGCTTCCTGGAGGCCGTGTCTCTGCTCCCTTGGATGGGGAGGCTGGCAGAGGTTTCACCACAGACAGCAGCCTGGACAGCACTCAGGAAGGCACTTGGGACTGGCACAGTCTCCCTTGGGTAGGTCTCCATGGCCACCGCCTGTCACCAAATCTGCTTCTTTCAAAGTTGGAGAAAAAGTGGAAGCAGTGTAAGGCACATATTGCAAAGATGAAGGCAGACACACACTTTAGAAAAAGAGCTAATGGCTCACACTGTGGAGGTGGTAGACACAGGCATACAGACCACTGGGACAGAATAGAGTGCCTGGAAATAGCCCTCATGTATGGGGTCAAATGACCTTTGACAAGGAAGCCAAGACCATTCAGTGGGGAGAGGACAGTCATTTCAGCAAGTGGGCTTGGAAAACCAGATCGCCACGTGCAAAAGGGTGAACTTGGACCCTTACCTTACACCAGGCACAAAAATTAACTCGAATGAAGGACTTGAATGTAAGACTCAAAACTATAAAAGTCTTAGAAGAAAATATAAGGGCACAGCTTCATGACATTGGATTTGGCGATGATTGCTTGGCTACGACACTGGAAACACAGGGACCTAAAGAAAGAACAGACCAGTGGGACTGCATCAGTCAGAGACTGTGCAGCAGGGGCACCGAGAGGCCGCCCAAGCCACGGGACGGAACACTGCGAGCCAGTATCCGACAGGGGTTAAACCCCAAACATACTGAGAACTCTTACAACTCAACAACAGCAAACCAAGAAATCTGACCAAAATACAGGCAAAGAACATGAATAGACATTTCTCCAAATAAGATACATACATGGCCAATAAGCACAAGGAAAGATATTCCATATCACTAATCACCAAGGAAATGCAAATCAAAAAGCACAGGGAGATACCGCCTCACACCCATCAGGATGGCTACAATAAAAAAATCAGAAAATAGATGTTGGCGAGGATGTGGGGAAATTGGAGCCCTTGTGCACTGCTGGCAAGAAGTGTAAAATGGTGCAGCTGTGGAAACAGTGTTGAGGTTCCTCAAAAAATCCGAAATAGGACTCCCAGGGGATCCAGCAATCCCACTTGTGGGTATATACACAAAATAATTCAAAGCAGGATCCCTAAGAGACGGTGGCATTATGCTCATGGTAGCGTGACTCACAACAGCCGAGAGGGAGATGCAACCTGCATCTGTCAGTGGGTGAGCAGGTAAGGAGTATGTGGTTCAGCCTTAAAAAGGAAAGAAATCCTGACACGTGCTCCGACACAGATGAATATTGAGGACATGATGCTAAGTGAAAGGAGCCAGCCACTTAGAGACAGACCCTGCATGACTGTACTTACAGGGGATCTGAAACAGACACACTGCTGGGCACAAAAACGTGGAATGGCGGACTCGGAAAGGAGGGGCTGCTGTTCGATAGGGACGGAGTTTCAGTTTTGCAAGATGAGAAAGTTCTAGAAATGTGCTGCACAACAATATGCATACAGTTAACACTACTGTACACTTAACAATGGTCAAGATGGCAAATTTTATGTGTTTTTTTACCACAATAAAAAAAGAACTAAAGGTTCTTTGAAGGATCAGATTTTGTCAGAAAGGTGTGGGGGTGGGACAAAGGGCAGCGTTGAGGAGAGGCAGGTGGGCAAGCAGACATGAGCCAGGGCGACTTCCCAGGTGTGGTGTCCGCCCAGGCCATCCCTGGATGTGGCAAGTTTGCCTAGTGGAGCTGGGGCCAGGCAAGGTTTGAGTTGGTATAGGGAAGACACAGGCAGGAAGAAGCCACAGGGATATGTGTTATAATGGCAGGGAGGGAGCAAGCCTGGCAGCTGGGACGTGTGGTCGGTGGGAGTTTGGGTATCAAATCGGACGTGATCTCTGGAAGCACCTGCCACGTGGGAGGCCATGTGCACGGGCAGGCGTTAGCCTGCAGGTGGAGAGGAGCTGGCTCGGGGGACAGGTACACAGAGCTAGGGACCAGGGCTCGTCTTTGGGCAAGTAGGATTGAAAATGCCAAGTGAAGGCAGTCTCAAAAGGGTTCTCATCCCACAACATCCTCTGGTTTCCCAGCCGGTGGCCATTCCAGCTGCTGGGAGCTAAGGCCAGGGCCCCAGCTAACGACTACTGGGAGTTTGTCTGGGGTCTTCAGTGGCTGGGGCCTCAAGGGGGCTCAGGAGCCTGGTGTGGGGAGGGGAATCCATTCTGGGCCTGCCTTGGGTCCTCCGAGACGGAACTCAGGGCAGAGTGAATCCGCCTCTCGGGGACTGGTGCCCCATGACCCTACATGGGTGCGGGCTGGTGTACAGCCTGAGAAATGAAATGGTATATCACCTGGTCTACAGCTGTTTCCAGTTCAAAAAATGGATTGCTTTCAATTAAAAGAGAAACAGCCCTTAGTGGGTAGCCCCCCTCACATAATGATCATTAAAAATGATCAAAATGCACTCCTGGGCAGGACGGAGGCTCACTATTCACAGGCGTGTAAAGCTGTCTCCTGGGCTCCAGTGCAACAGCTCTGTCCCTTCTCCGTCACTCACGGGAACTTTCCATTTTGAATTCTTTGGAGCTGGTAAACCCATGTGATTGGTCAACGTGTGAATCGTGCAGAAAATGAGAGGGGAAAAAGCCATGGCTTTATTTATAGAAATCTCAGTTTTGCTATTCATCAAAAAAATAAACACAACCCACCTCACACTAAAAATATGCATCTGAAGATCAACAGTGAGGCCATGTTTGGCTGACTCCATAGAGAAGTAGAGATTTCAAACTGCAGGAATTCCTCACAGGCGTCCCTAGAATAATCTGGGACAGTGTGCCAACAAGCGTTTTTTTTTCATTAACATTTTAAGCAACATATCACCACCTCCCTGATTTTGAAACTGGCAAAGAGAAGTCTCATGCTCTGATAAATGAGTTCAAGCTGTGTGACCTTTGCCAAGTTACTTAACCTCTCTGAACTGCAGTGTCTTTGTAGAATGAGGATCTACCTTTCAGGAATGCTGTGAGGAGCAAGCTAGGTGATAAGCCTATAATAAAGTTCCAAACAAGAAAGGAGATGCTCAATACCTGGTACTGAAATCATTACTCCTGGAGGGAATTTTTCTATCACCAAATCTAATGCAACTTTAATTTTGTGTCACCAAGTCCAATTCCCCAAGTCAAAGGTTGTTCACAGACATGCTGGTGAAAATCAGCCTCAGTTGGGACCTCCCGTGTTAAACCTCTCCCGGTGGCACTGAAAGATTGTTTCTAATTCAAAGAAACCAGGGAAGTTGCAAAAAGGATAGGCCTGTTGCTCCAGGATACACTTTGAAGACAGAGCGATGGAGAAGCCCGTGGTTGTAAGGCTTAAGAACCAGAGGATGCGGTCAGCTCCCAACATGGTTCATTTGTATTGCATCCACCTGAGAGCTGGCCTGGGGTGGGGATCCTGCTGTGCGTCTGTGAACTCTGACCCCAGCACTTCCTACCTGTACTGTTCCCTCACCTGTAAATGGGGGAGGAGCGGCATCTGCCAAGGAAGGACCAATGACAAGGGCCCAGACCACCCGTGTAAAGCGCTCACGAGCACCAGGAATGCAGTCACACACAATGAACCTGAGCCGCCGACGTTACCCACAGGGATAACACTGTACAGGCTCTGTTTCTCTCTCTGCCCACTTCACCGAGTTCCGGACCAGGTCTGCTGATTCACCACCATGAACCCGACACCATGAACCCGACACCTGGCACACAGCAGATGCTCAGCAAGGAGCTGGCCGCCGAGGCCAGAACACACTCTCACAGAGACGAAGGCTAGTGGGCGAGGGAGTGAGGCCTGGGCCCCTGCAGGACTCGGGGACTTGAGGGGGCCCCTGCGAGCTCCTGGGGGCGAGGAGGGTGCCAGGGAGGAGGAGGAGGCAGGTCCATGGGCAGTCCCTCACTGGTGGGCACTTAGGCTGTTTCCAGTTTTTCACTGTGCAAAGCATGTGTCGCCTGCCTACTGCTCCATCACCTCCTCAGGATTTGTTTCTAGAACTGGACGGACTTGGTCAAGTGCAAACACCCATTTTATTCATGACATCTTTAAGAGTCCACCCACTGACCCACTCATCCCAACATCCATCTGCCCATCCATCCATCCATCCATTCACCCACCCACCACTATTTACTCAGCCCCCTCCCAATATAAGCTCTGGAGACAGTGAGTGGCCCAGCCAGCCTCTGTCCTCCCAGTGCGCAGCTAGTTCCCCAAAGCTTGGGGAAGGTCATAGAAGGGAAGGCTTGTTGTAGAAGAACATTTTGCACATAGTAGGTTCACAATAAATCTGTGGGGAATGAGTGACCACATGCTGCCAGACTGCTCTGAGACGAGGGAGACCATGTCAGAGTCAAGGGCTGTTGGTGGGAGAGCTTATTTCCTAGGCTCAACTGTTCAGATATTGACTGGCAGGGCCAATTTGATGGGCAGAAATGGGCCTCTCAGCTGCTGCGATCTGCAGTGCTCTGATGGTCAGTAAGCTGTCTTTTCTAGATATTTAGATTCGTTTGGAGTAAGTTACCTGTTTTGATCTTATACCAATTTTCATGCTGGTCTTTTTTCATGATTGATCTACAAAGACTTCTATCTTAGGGTGACAAAAGTAACTCTTTATGGAAATATTCAGTGAATAATTCCCCTCAGGTTATTCTTTTTCTTTACATTTTTTGTGATCACTTTGTTAAATCTATGAGTCAAATATTTCTTCCTTTACAGATTTTACATTTAGTTTTGTGCTCAGAAAATCTTTCCCTAAGATCACATAAATGCCTATCTTATTTTCTAGAATATTTACGATTTTATTTTTTAATACTCAAATCTTTTAATGCATCTAGAATTCATTGTGGTGTATTTTGGGGTTTGGTGTAAGACAGGGATCCAGATTCGCTTTCTCCTTAATGGCTGTTGTTTGTTCTCAACCAGTGAAGCATTCCAGCCTGTGTCTGTGCTAAACTTCATCCAAAGGGTCTTCAAAGCTGTTCCCTGACCTGTATCTTACAATTCGATTTGAAAACAGGTAAGCACTCCCTCCAAAACTGGGATTTTTTTCATTGGAGTTACATTTATTTTTGGAAAAAATTTTATCTTTACAATATTGACACTTCATATATAAAGTGTGACTCTCCATTTACTTTTCTATTTCACCCCTGCTCCTCTGAATTGGATTTTTTATCTGTGTTGTGATTCTAACAGTTCCTCCTGTTTAGGCCACATATCAACCCTTTTGTTTACACCTGATGTCCTTACCGAGCTCTCCTTTCAGTTCTGCGTTTCAGCTGATTCTTTTGGGTTTCTCAGGCCATCATGTCATTTTCAATCAGTAATCATTTATTTCCCTTTCCAATAGCTATAATTAGTAGCGAACTTGCTTGCACAATAACATGTTCTAGGTGCTGATAAATAACAGAGATGATCATAGCATCCTTGTCCCCAACTTTAATGAGACCACTTTTAATGTGTCATTATCAGTGTGGTAATGTTGGGTCTTGGCTAAAAACAGATTTTTTCAATCCAGTTACCAAGGTATCTTTTTTTTTAATGAGTTTTGAGTGGGTGGAGATATTGAGTTCTAGTAAATGGCTTTTTCAGTATCAAGTCAAGAATATCACAAGCATAGCAGGTTGTAGAAAGGCTACAATTCTCCCACCGCTGCCTGTATGCACACGCTTTGCCACATCACTTTGCAGCGATTCCCGTCAAGGGGCACAGGGCACTGAGTCTGGCTGGGCCTTGTGACCCGGTTTGGGTAACAGAATGAAGCGAAGGGACACAGGCAGCCTCCCACTCTTGCTCTGGACCCTGCCAGCGCCACGTGCCCAAGGCCGGGGCAGCCTGCTGGGGGACGAAGCACCACCACCTTCACCCCGGCCAACAGCCAGCTCGTCTGTCATTATGAGCGATCACCCTCGAGCAACCCATCCCAGCTGAGATGCCGGCTGACCGAGGAGGCGTGAACGAGCCCAGCTGAGATCGGCCAGGCCTGGCCCAGTTCGGCCCCACCGACCCGTACCTGATGAGCAATGACAAACAGCTGCTGTCCGAAGCCGCTGTGTCTGGGCGGTTTATCGTGCAGCAATCGGCAGCTGTGATGGCTTTTCTCTGCTGACCTGTTTAACACGAGCTGACTTTTACTGTGCCGTCCTGGCGATCCTGAACGAGCCTGCATTTGTGATGACATCCAATCCTTCAGACATCCTGCTGAGCGGCCCAGACCTTAGCGAGTGTGGCCAGGCACTCCTAGTCACAAATGGCTACCTGAGACCCTGTGAAATTTAAGCCTCATTTATAAATCTTACTGTCTCAAAAAGTGACAGTACCATCAGCTCGTGGGAGAGGGTGGGTGTGATCCCAGCATCTGCCCGTGAGCACGGGTTCTGGGTGTGCCATGGTCAGAGGGGAGTGAGCACAGTACCCCCAGTGAGGACGTGGCAGCCGACACCCAGGAGGTCTTGGGACCGCACAGGCACAGGCCAGCTGAGGCCGCACTCCGGCTGGGCAGGGCCTGCAGACATTCGGTTCCACCCTGCAGGTGGTCACAGAACCTGATCCAAATGAGCCCCCAGGAAAACAGCGATATAATGAGTTACAAGAAATACATATTTGGCTATTCAGAAGACCAAAATATATCTCTCGGGCATATTTGGTCTCCATCCACCGTTCCTGAAAGAGCTTCAGAGCCGTAAGGATGAAATGGGTATCTTGTCACGTCAGTGAGACTCTCGGACCCGCACGCAAGGGCAGGGGCTGGAAGTTGAATCAGCCAACAGCCAATGATTTAGTCAGTCATGACCATGCAGTGAAGCCCTCACAAACCCAGGTGAAGAGCATTTCGCTCTTTACTTTGCACCCTGCTTCTCTGTTGGAGAGCCTTCCACGCTCGGGGAGCCAGATGCTGCCACGTGCCACAGAGCCCGGCGCCAAGCTGCAGGACAGAAGCTCCTTTATTTGGGACCTTGCCCTGGAGCTCTTCATATGGCTGTTACCCTTCATCCTTAAACTTAAATATAAGTATTTCCCTGAGCTCTGGGAGCTGCTGCAGCAAATTAATTGAACCTGAGGGGGAGGTTGCTGGAACCTCCAATCTGTAGCTGGTGGGTCAGAAGAAGGTAACTGCTTGGGGCTTGCAACTGGCATCTGAACTTGGGGGTGCAGGGTGGGAGGCAGTCTTGTAGGATGGAACCCTTAACCTATGGAATCTGTTGCTGTCTCCAGGCAGATAGCGTAAGAATTCAGCTGAGCTCTTGAACACTGCGCTGGTGTTTGAAAATTGCTCGGTGCCATGTGTGGGAAGGCCCCCACTGGAGGTCCTACACACACTGGCACTGGGTTCAGGAACCTGAACAGTGTACCCCTGACCCTACTGGAGTTTTACTGTGGTGGTTTTAAAATATGTCCAGATTCTGAGACGCATCAGTTCAGAAAGTGGAGCCTAAGCCTCCTCCCCTTCGGTGGGCTGGACCCCGTGACGTCCTAATGACCAGACCATGGTAGAAGCGCCAGTGACTGCTGAAGCTAGATCATGAAAGGCAGTTCAGCCTCTTCCTGAGTCTCTACTGGACCCTGGCTCTGGGGGAAGCTGGTCGCCACGCTGCGAGGACACTCAAGCGCCTGTGGAGAGGTCCCTGTGAGCAGCTGCCCTCAGCCCACAGCCCTGTGAGTGTGTCACCCTAGAGGCGGCTCCTCCGGCCCCGGCAGGCCTTCACATGAGACGGCCCTGGCTGACACTTCAAATGCAACCTGTAAGAGACACCAGGCCAGTACCACCCACCTAAGCCATTTCCAAATTTCTGAGCCCCAGAAAGAAGCTGAAATAATACATATACATTTTTTTTAAGATACTAGGTTTTGAGGCAATTTGCTACACAGAGTAAAGTCAATCACGTACTTTTCATAGAGGCTCTGAATGGTGAAAGCTCATCCTTATAACCTGTTCTCCTTCATGAAGTCACAGGCCTGGCACATTTTTCTCATCTCCAACCCTGCACTGGGATACATGTCTTAGTTAGTGGACATGCCACATAAAATGCATGTCAATGAGTGGCTGGCCTGACAGGACAAGCCTGGGTTTCTCAGACCAGATCTGTACAGATGACCACGGAGAAGCTGACCGATGTTTGTTCTAACTGCCTTTGTCTCGCCTCTCACCTGTGCACAGAGATTGGCAGTAGGCTAAGCTCCACAGGGAGATTGGGGTACCCACAAGTACATGGAAGCCACGTCGTAATCCCACAGTGGGAGCCGGGGTCAGTAGGATTGCTTTCCTGCAGAGCTGCCTCAGAGGGCTGAAGGCAGGGTGGGTGCAGCACTGCCCGCTCCTGACTCCGTAAGAGCATCTTATGGAGGCACCACACACATGGAAATAGGCACCCACCGTAAGTGTGCAGCTTGGTAAACACATGTGTGCGGCCAGCCCCAGGCACCCTCTTCCCAAGAGGCAGCCGCCGTCCTGATTCCTGTCCCCACAGCCTCCGTTGGGCTGTCTGCACATGCTGTACGAACGGGGTCACCCGGTGAGCGCCCTCCTGCGCCCGGCCCTCCTTGTTCATCACGCTCTTTGATTCTTCTCGATTCTGGGAGTCGTTACAGGCAATGCACTCCAAAGGCTGTGGGGTGCTCCGGGGGGACCACATCTGCACACACCCCCTCCTGTTGGTGGGCACCCAGGGAGCTTCCGGGTCAGGGGCCATTGTGGGCAGTGCAGCTAGGAAGGTCTGTATGTGTCTTTGGTTGAACAAAGGTCTGCGTCCCAGGTGAGTATCTACCTAGGAGTGGCCTGGCTGGGCCATCAAGGACCATTTGTTCAACAATAGTGAACAGGCCGAGCCTCTCGATTGTCCAGAGTATCGGATTGCACTCCCATGAGCGTGCACAAGAGTTCCAGGTGAGCGGAGTCCCGGCCAGAGCTTGGTTACTTTCTGTGGTGTGCATGTTAGCCCCTGTGGTGGGGGTTAACTGGCAGGAACTGTGGTTTACCTTTGCCGTTCCTGATGGCTAATGAACTCAAGTGCCTTTTTATATGCCTGCTAGGCCCCTTCTTTAAAATGCTTTTTAGTGACCTGACATGGATTTTGGATTAATGTGACACATTCCATTTTCTTCCACTACGAGGAGCCCAAACACACAGGGACGTCTAGCTAATTAGCATCAGAAAGGAGACCCATGGGTCAATCGTTACCCCGCAGGCTCATTTTGCAAAGCTCCAACCCCGCTGTAACACCCCCTCCAACAAGCGCTCCCACTCAGGTACAGTTACAGAGGTTTTCTTCCGAAGCTTCCCCCCCGGGAGTTGGTTTTGGCAGAGGTGCGCATCTGGTTACACCCGGCTCAGAGCCCTTTCAGAACCCAACAATGCTGGCGGAGCCGGATGGAGCACACCTGGGGCTTCCCTGCCCTTCTGTCTTTGAGGAAATCCTTAGCACTGTTATCAGACACCCCCCAGGCCTCCTCTGAGAGGACATAGGATAGCCCTCCGTCCAGCTCTCATGATCTCTGCTTTCACAAAAGGGTAGGGACGCTGGCCAGCTTGAGCCTCTGTGAGGCACAGGGGATACTGGCCCGTTAGCAGCAGAAAAAAGTAGAGTAGACGTATTTCATTAATTTGGCAAATGTTGACCAAGCACCTACTATGTGCCCAGCACAGTGCTAGGTGCCTAGAAGGGTGGATGTGCAGAGAGCTGGTGCCCCCACACGATACACTCAGCGCCCACTACTGGCATCCGGGGAACATATGTTGTGCATCGGAAGCTGGACACGGGAGAGTCCACACTGTGTGCTTTCATTTATATGAAGTTTAGAATAGGCAGAATTAGTCCGTGGTGATAGGGTGGGACATTGACGGGGACGGCACAAGGCCCCTCTGGGGGTCACAGGAATATTCTGTAACTTAATGGCGTGTAGGTCACACAGAGGTATGAATTTGTGTTAGAAGTGATAGAACTGTGCACTTGAGGTCTGGGAAGTTTACTCTATTTTGATTACACTGCCATTTGAAACATCTAATTCCAAAGTGTGGTCACAGCTTCATGAAGGAGAAAGAGTGGTGTTGGGGGGTGGCTGCTGGGGGCTCCCCATCGGAAGGAACGGATTAGGGAGGCCTGTCAGGTGGCATCCAGGCAAGGGGATTAGATTAGGACACAGGAAGGTGCCCCAGGGCACGGCTCTGCTGGTGCAAAGGCCCTGCGGCTGCTGTCAGGAGCGGCTGGGGAAGTGCCTTTCCTGAGCCACCAGTTGGTTTTCATTTCACGGCCTGGTGGCTGGTGTGCCCGGCAGGTGTGGCCCCTCAGAGCCCCAGCCAAGCCTGTCTGCTGGGGCCCGGGTGCCCCCGGCTCCCCTCTGTCTCCTTCCTTCGTTTTTTCCTTTCATCCTGACATTAATCTAGGCTATTTTCTTATATTTATTCACATGGATAGATGACTGTCGGGGGATGGGAGGGCAAAGCAGGGTATTTTTAATCACTAGGAAGAGAGGGACGTGTACCACGTGACTGAGCACAGGTATGCTTTGGGGGCCCTCCATGTTCTCCTTGAAGAGAGGAGCCCAGATTGGAGCAAACGCTTCAACACTGCAGGTGGTCCCAGCCCCCGTCAACCCCGGGAGTGGGTGTCTGGGGGCCTAGCTGAGGGGGGTGCACCTGCTGGTCCTTGTTCAGGCCCCGCGCCCTGCGCCTCGGAGCACGCTGCAGTCACTCCGTCCCGGGAGCCCAGCCTTCGAGGAGCTGTGTGCGTTCTCCATAGGAGCTGCCCTCTAAACTCAGGCTAAGAACCGCGTCTGGCACTCAGCTGAAGAGAGCGCGTCTCACCTAAGGCGGCAGGATGCGCGGGTGGTGCTGGACCCATCTTAAAGACTGGTCTCCAGTGTGGCTTTCTGGAGGGGCTTTCAAGGTTAATCATCCTTAGGTGCTAACCTCCTCCTCAGATTCGGGAGGAGGGCACAGAAGGCTGGGCTTGGAGCAAGCACACATGAGATCTAGTCCCATCTCTGTCACCAAACCGCTGTGTGGCCTTAGGAATATCACTCAACCTCTCTGAGCCAATTTTCTGTTGCCAGGAAAGTGAGGTGGTTGGACCTGGCTTTTTCGTTCTGGGATCTCTGGGACATTATTAGCCTTTTTTAAGGGAAGAAAAGCACCTTTTTCAATGCCTATTTATTAAAATCGATGACATAATTATTTAAAGATTTCCCCTTTGACATGGAGATGGAGAACCTGTGTAAATGAGGTGGTCGGGCGGAGGTCCTAACTCAGGGGATGCTCAGCTCTGGACACTCCCCCTTGCAGCTTTGGCCAAGCACGAGTGCAAATCGTTTTGGATTCATAGTCATATGTTGTTTGATTTATAACCACGGCCAACTGTCTGTAGTATAAAGAACACTGTCGTTAAAATACTAGTTAAGGAAGTTAAGCCCACGTTTGATAACAATCCAGCAAATTCAGCTCAGGATGGTTTTGTAACATGATGGCTCTGATCTCAGCCCTACTATGACCCATTAAATAATCTCCAGTACTCTACACCAACGTTCAAGAAAGACCCGAGTGGCTCGCTGCAGAGCAGCCTGACCATCCCCATCAGCCCGGGAGCAAGGCTGGCGGCCTAGGGGTGAATGGCGTGGGCAGCACGTGCTGTGACCTGATGGGGTGGGGAGGGCACAGCACTTTGTGGCGTTGCTCCCAAGCCCGTCACCCTGGTCCCATCCTGAGAAAAATGTCCTCATTAAGGGACATTCCACAAAATGACTGTATGGCAAAACCATCCAGGTCACCGAAAACAAGAAAGATTGAGAAGCTGCCCCTGCCGAGATCTGCTACAGACACATGACGACTGAATGTGATGTGGCGTCCTGGATGGGGTCCCGGGACAGAGAAGGACGTCAGGCAAAAGCCAAGGAAGTCTGCATATACTATAGACTTTATTTAATAACAATGTGTCAACGTCGGCTCATTAGTGGTGACGATGTAAGAGGCTGAGAAGGGGGCATGGGTGCGGGCTGGGATGGGCACTTTCTGGACTGGCTGAGCCACACTTCTGTAAATCTGAAACTGTTCTAAAAGAGAAAGTTCCTTTAAACAAACACAGTAACGATGGTGACGATAATCCAATAGGAACCGTCTGGGCAGGAGCCTGGCTCATGCCGGCCGGAGGCTCCTGGTGGGAAGAGCTTGGGGAATGCAGTCTGAACTCCCCGCTCCCGTCGTCACACAGAAACAAGTCGCAAGACATACAAAACCAAGCAGCTGCTTTTTACAATGCGTCAGGTGAGATGACGAAAGAGGTTTGGAATGATGTTTCATGTGACAGCAGCGCCACAAAGCAATCCCACGGATGACGTTTCTCAATTCATATACACCTACATCTATCCACATAGAGAAATTACATGTATCATATACATTTTACAACGACCTCCCTCTATACCCATCTTTCTATCCATCGGTCTGTCTAGGAGGTGGAAACCTTTCCATCCTGTACCAATATCCAAACGAAGTATTTTTCACATCAAATCACGTCTTTCTCATAGAGCACACAAATGAAATACAGCAGTGTGTTTAACCCCCAGGAGCCCCTCTGAGCCTCGAGCACGGGGAGAGGGTTTCCTGAGCCCAGCGGGTGAGGCCCAGGTCTCCTCCCGCTCTGGTCACGGGGGCCCTCCGGGGGTGTACCGTCACACTGGCAAACCGAGCCCAGCCTGTCCTTTGGGGACTTTGCTGAGAGTGCAGAGGGGACAATGGTGACCAGTCACACCCGCAGGTGTGGGGGCAGCTGTTAGGTGCTCGAGGGCGAGATGGAGCTCCAGTCTGAGGGACTATGTGCGCCGAGACCCCAGTGGGGTGGGGAGATGGGGACAGAGGCAGCGAGGCTGTGGGGGGTGAGGAGCAGCCTCTGCAGATACCTTGGAGAGGCAGGTGAGCCCCATCTGCAGGGCCAAGGCTGGGGGAGGCCCAGAGGAGGCCACCAAGATGGACACAGACGGGTCAGTGTGGGTGCAACAGTGGGACTGAGGAGAGGGGGACGCGGGCTTGGACAGCAGAGGGCAGGCTTGAGGAACGTGTGGGGACTGCAGGCAAAGGGCTGGACGTGGGGACATACCACCCAGAGAGGCGTGGAGGCGGGAGGACCTGAGGGCAGAGCTGGGGTTACCCAGGCCCAGGCTCCAGCGAGGAGCCCAATCCCCGCCGCCCCACCAGACAGTCTGTGTATGGGACCAAAGCACAGCCCGGCCTCTGCCCACCTGCTCAGCCCCGCACTCCTAATAGGCTCTGAGGCTGGTGGCTCATGTCCAGGAAACACAATGTGACAAAAGTGTGCCCAGATATGCCCCCTCCCTTGAGCTCACAGTAGTTCCATTTCCACTACAAGCAGCACGTGCAGACTTGTGCGTGGAAGTGGCATGTAAATGCGTGAAAAGTCGTTACACAGTAGAGGCCGTGCGTGGGCAGGAGCCGCACACAGTGCGCAGAGGACTGCCTTCGCCCTGGCTGCATGTAGAAGGGAAAGGGCTGAGCCTGGTGTCAAGGGTGCTGACTGCACACCACGCCCAGAGGAGAACGGCACAGCTGGAGAGAGGAGCTCTCGGGCGGCGGCTGCTAGAGTGAGTGCCGGGGCCGGCAGGTCGGGCTGTGTGGGGGATCCCTGGGCCCCACCGGAAGTGGCGAGAGGCCCAGAGGGGGGCAAACTGTCCTCCTGGGCTGCAAGCAGAAAGCAGGTGCACTACCAGGCAAGGTGTCTTCACACTCAGGCGCCTCTGAGGGCTCGGGGCATGAAACCAGCAGTTTGTCTACCTAATGGCCAAACGGATTTCTCAGGGTCGGAGGCTCTGAACACTTCATGGCGCAGCACGAAGACCCTGACATGAGGGCCCAGTGCGGAGGTCTGAGGGCCATGACAGCCGCTGAGCAGTGAGCCACGCAGGCAAAGGTGGGTGTAGGGCGACGCGCAAGCCCTCCTGGGGCCCCAGCAGCAGTAAGGCCCCCACAGGGGACCATGGGACCCTGAGAGCTGGGAGGCAGCAGCCAAGTCTGGAGGGCCCAGTGCCCGTCCTTGTCCTGCTGCCCCTAATTCTCATCTGAGCCTCAGGGTCCCCCCTGCACAGCCAGGCACGGCCCTCTACCCTGAGTTCATGGCACTCCGGGCCATGTGGGTGTGGCTGTGTACACGGCTCTCTCTGTGCCTGTTTCCTCAGCTGTCAAAAGGCGCTCACAGTATCACCCACCTCATGAGTATTAGAGGAGGTGTTACACGTAAAGGGTCTGCAGCTGAGCCTGGGATAGCACAAGCTGGCACAGACTGTCAGCTACACCTACCCACCCACCTGTCACCACCAAGAGTGGCCCATGCCAGGCCCTGGGCTCGTGCTACAGCAAGTCCGCCGGGGAGGCACCCATGATGGACACAGTTAACTGAGATCACCTACTGTGTGCTCTAAGGGAAGTCCTCGGCACACACGGCTTACTTAGCCAGAATCAGGAAGCTTCCACCAGGTAAATCACAACATAAATGCACATAGGCTGTGGGCCCCACGAGGGCAGGGCCTGTGGCCGCCCTGTATCTCTAGCTCCTGGCACTGCAGCCGGCCCAAAGAGATTCATCCACGTCTGTCCGTCTAAATGAATTGTGCATCTAACCGCAGCGGTACGAGGCAGCTTACTCAATGAGTCACATCCCAGCAGAGAAGAGAAACTCACTGCATGTGCAAGCGCATCTGAAGACTCATTGAGAAAATGAAGAAAATGGTGGGAATGTCAAATGATGCAGCCATTGTGGAAAACAGTTTGGTGCTCCTTAAAGATCTGATCCAGCTATTCCACTTCTAGGTATGTGCCCCCAAGAAGAGAAAACAGGGAGTCAAACAGATACTTGTATGCAAATGTTCACAGCAGCATTATTCACAGTAGCCAAAAGGGGGAAATAACTCAGGTGTCCATTGACGGGTGAATGGATATCGAAATGCAGCCTGTCCACACAGTGGAATATTATTCAGCACTGAAAAGAAATAAAGTCTGGACACATACTGCAACATACATGAACCTTGAAGACATGTGAAGTGTGATATGCCAGGCACAAAAGGACAAATATTGCCTGATTCCATGCATGTGAAATACCTAGACTCGTTAAGTTCTAGCAGACAGAAAGCAGGAGAGAAGTTGCCAGGGGCTGGGTGGGGGAGGGAGAGGGAGACTTACCTCTTCGTGGGACAGAGCTTCTGTTTGGACGGGTAAGAAAAGTTTTAGGAACAGGTGGCGGTGATGGTTGCACAACATTCTGAATGGACTTAATGCCACTGGGATTGTACATTTAAAAATGGTTAAAATGTTCTGTGTATTTTACCTCAATTTAAAAGAACAAAAAAACCAAAGACAAGCCCGTCACGTACCACCACCCAGCGGCTTCTCCTGCTCCGTCCAGAGCTCTTGGAGCAGTCCTGACGCTTCTTACTCTCAGACTGCGCACCCAGCATGTGGGCGAATTCCATCGGCTCTACTTTCAACACCTACCCTGGATCCGGCCTCCCACTCCCCACCTGTGTCCCCAGCATTTCACATCTGGATTATTCTAAAGGCCTCCTGGCCGCCTCAGCCCATGCTCCCGGAGTGGCCGGAGGGGCCCTGCCCAGGCCTCCGTCAGCTCCTGTCCCTCCCTGCGCCAGACCCTCCCAGAGTTCTGACGCCAGTCGTGACAGTGGTCCGAGGCCATCACAGTCGGGACGACGCGTCCTGCTCCATCCCTCCCTCCTGCAACTGTCTCCTTGAGTCCATCTTGAACCCACAGGCACGTTTCAGGCCCCCCAGGTGAGCGGCTTTGCTCCAGTTTCCCTCTGCCCAGAAAGCTCTTCCCCCACCTCCTCCAGGTGGGCGCCCCCAGGCTGCCTAGCAGTGAGTCCCCCTAGTCTCCTTTCCCGCTCTGCGTGTCCCCATGGGGCCCATAGCCAGCCAACGTATTAGACACTTAATTCTTCACCATGGTCAAGAAAGTTTCCTGAGGGCCTTGCCTCTATCTGCTCTGTCCCCTGCTGGGTCCCAAACCCGAGGACGCAGGGCCAGACACCCGGCAGGTGCTCTGGGACGAATGAGGAGAACGAGAGATTCAGGGGTGCTCTCCCAGCACCCCACCCAAGTGGTTCGGGGCGTGAGATTCAACGCACAGCCAGCCTTCCTGGGGTTCAGACCCCGCCTGGGCCACTTAACAGCTTGACCTTGAGTAATCTCTCCATGCCTCAGTTTCCTCCTTTGTATTCAGGAAAGCAAAGGTGTCCACCTCAAGGAATAAGGGGGGGCTGCAGGTGGCCGTGTAGTAACAGGCCCCCATGCCTGGCCCACAGGGGGCCACTCCACTGGAAGTTTAGCCATCTTTATTCTCCCCCCTCTGCCTCCCTCCTTCCCTTTAGCTTCTTCTTTCTTTCCTTCCTCCCTCCACGCCCAGGTGCCAGCAGTGTAGAGAGGCACATGGGGCATCCCAACAGGGTTTTGAGGGATAAGCAGGAGCTGGTCGGGCAGACATGTCCTGGTGGAGGGGCGCCCCCCCACCTCCCCTAACTCCACCTGCCTTTGCAGGCGGTGCAGACCACTAGCTTATGAATAAATCACTTATCAATAAGTAATGAGGGAGCTGCTAAGGGAGAGTGGGAGGCGGCCTCTGCAAGCATCAATTGCTCCAGGGAATTGAGAACCAGCTGACCCCAGGAAAAGCTGCAGAATGTTGGAATGACTTCACACCTGGGATCCTCTGGCTGAAGCTCGTACATGATAGAGATGAGGATGGTTGGGGGGGTGGGGGGGGGCGGGGAGACACCACAGCACAAAGCCTACAGACTCAAGTCATCTTTGTAACAACCCTTGAGGTTTAAAGACAGGGCACAGAGTGGTAAAGTATGTTAGCCGAGGGCACACAGCAGTGGGCAGCCGAGCCAAGATTCCAAACGCTGGCACTACACTGTAAGTGTGCCCCTCCCAGAGGAGCAGGGCTTCACCTGCCAGTGCCAAAGGCAGCCCCTGGTCTGAATTACATCGACAGAGCTAAAGAGTGGTGTGACGCTATCAGGGTTTGTCACAGCAATTTTTGTACATGCCCCTGGGGGAAAACCCAGGAAAGGGGGCTGGAGCACCCATCCTAGGGTCTTTCTTACTCCCGAGACCACTGAAACCCAAAGCAGGGGCAAGGGGGCCACGAGCCCCCACACTGCGTGCAGACAAGCTGCAGGGGGAGGGAGGGGCCTGTGTTCCAGGAGAGGCATCTGTGGGGTCACCTGTCCCCAGTCACAGCTCAGCCAATCTACAGGGCCCTCCACTAAGGAGAGTCTCCCGGTCTTCACATCCGAGATGTGGCCTGTTGCCTGATTTAGAGATTCTAAGGCCCGAAAAGCAGGCCCCCGGCTGGAACCTCCTGTGGGTGGGAAGCACAGCTTTGCCTGCCATGTCTCAGCTGCCAGGCTGGGTGTCTCTGCCTGGGCTGTAGTAAGGGAGTTGAAAGCCCCTCGGGAGCCAGACCCAGGTGCTCTGAGTTCTCGTGCTGGTACCACCGGGTACTAGCTGTGTGGTCTCGGTTTGTCTGTTCAGTGGGGATGGTTCTGCTCCCGCCTGACAGGGTTGTACTAAGGATTAAATGTGTGAAGTGTGTGATTCAGAGCCCAGCTCCAGGTAAGAGCTTGATTAGACGTTCACAGATGCTGGTTCGGGGCTCACATAACCAGCTGCTTCCAGAAGGGTCGTGTCTGCACGTGGGCGGCGCGGGGCCACCGGGAAGGCCACACCCTCCAGGCTGGCTTCTCAAGCCGCCCCCTCCCTCGGGCCCCCAGGTCCGGCCTCCTCCCTCTGACCAGCAGGGCCCTCTCTCTTCCTCCTGAGCCCTTAATTTGATGAGTATACAGTGTCACTTCTAGAAAGAAGCTAAATTGGGCTGTTTAAGAAGCAGTCATCAGGATAGTTTCTCCGTGGGAATCCAAGAAGAAAGAACGGGGGGTTCGGGGGAGGAGAGAGTGAGAGGCAAGAAACCGGAGGAGGCCCGGGGCTATAGTTAGCAGCGCCAGCTCGGGGTGGCATTCTGATTGCAGGGCACAGAACCCTAAGCAGGGTGCCCCAGGAGGGTGGAAGTCGGCCGTACAGTTAAGCGGAGCTCAGTGGCGGCTGCAACCCCCGGTCCCTGCCCAGCCCGCTGAGGTTTCCTTAATCACCTCTGAACTGGGCGGGGAAATCTTCCAGGGAACACTGCTTGGGTCATTTATTTTAAAAATTATTGGTATAAAAATACCCAGGGTAATGATTTATGTGCAGCGATGGGCCCAGGAAGTCAGGGACCCCCCCTCCCAAGTCAGGCCAGCTGCCCCCTCCCCCCAGGTCCTCCGCAGTTTTTCCATCATGATTTCAAGTCATCGTAGTTACTTCGTATCGCAAATAAATCTCCAGAATAGCACGGAAATATTATGTGTATTAATAGCGCCTGTAAAAACATCCGAAACCCTTCCATCCGCTCGGGCCGCGGAAGCGGCGCGCGGGCTGGAGATGCTCTCCCGGGACAGGGGGGCGGCCGCCGGCCTGCGGATTGCAGCCCGCCCCGCACCCGGCCCGCCCGGCCGCCGTCTGCTGTGCGATGTCCCCGGTGCCCCGCGGCCGGCAGAGACCCCCACCGCGGAGCGGCGCGGGGACCGTCCCGCCGCCAGAGACGGGGGGTCCCTGCCTCCCGCTCCTCGCGCGCCCCTCGGTCCCGGGGAAGCCGTCGTCCCCGGGCGTCCCCGACGCCGACGCCGCGGCGCGCGGAGTCCCTCGGCCCCCGCGCCGCCCCTGGGTACTCACGGGCCGAGGGGGCTTCCGAGGGGGGCAGCCCCTCCAGGCTGATGTCGCCCTCCAGCATGGCGCGCCCCGGACGCCCGGGTCCAGGGCAGGAGGCGACGAGGTCACCCCCGGAGGCCCGGGTCCAGGGCAGGACGTCACCCCCGGAGGCCCGCGGCGGCTCTGCGGGCCAGGGTCCGAGCCCGGCTCGGGAGGGGACAGGCCCCCTCCGGCTCCCCAGGCGCGGGACGAGAAGCCGCGCGCGCCGGAGCCCGACTCGGCCGCCCTGGCGCTCCGCCGCGCCGCTGCTCCTCCCCCTCGGCCTTTTGGGCCGGGGTCCCGCCGGCCTCCCCGCCCGCCCCCGGGGCTACCTGCCGGCGCCGCCCTCGCCCCGCCCCGCGCGCAGCGCGGCTCCTCCGCGGCCCCCGGACGCCCAGCCAGCGCGCGGGACGCTGGAGCCCCGCGGGTCTCCACCGGCTTCCGGCCCGCTCATCAGTCGCGGCGGCCGGTGGGGCCCTGAGCGGCGGCGCCCCCAGCCCGGCCCCAGGAAAGGGGTGCTGACCTGGGGGGGGGGGTCGCCCCAGCTCCAGCCCCGGAGTCAGCACGGCAGGGGCGAGCCCGTGGGCGGGCGTCCTCCAGCGTCCAGAGTATGCGGGCCCTTCCCCCAGCCGCCGACCCTGATTCACTCTGACGCTTCGTTGGAGGAGGAGAGAAGCCAGGGGATGGGAAGGGGACCTGGAGGTCACAGGGCAAGTGTCTGGCCTGGACTTGAGCTGCAGCCCGTGCAGAACTTGGGGATCTGGATAAAGTGACAGCTGTCCCCAAGCAGGAGGGAAATCCTGCCATTTGAGGACTCCAGTTAAGCAAGAGCTTGGTCAAGGGCTCAGGCAGGGACTTGGGACCCCTGTCACGCAGTCCTCCAGGCCTGGTCTGTTTAGAAAGCACCGTCTGGCCAGTTCCGCACGCTGAGTACGGTGGAGGTGTGGGCTGGAGCGCGCAGGGCCCCAGGGAAGGCGCCTCCTGTGTCTCTGCAGACCTTACACTGTGACACCTCCAGATAAATACAATAAATTCTGAAGGAGATCGCCTTAAACAGAACGCTTAACGGCTCCCTGACCACACCGTGGGCAGGTCCGGGGCAGCCCGCCTGGCCTTTGGAAAGGCCTTCCACACTTCCTGCACAGCGTGCTAGGAGCCCACCCGTGCCAGGGGCCCCGGGTCATTTGCCAAGTTAACACCCCAGAAGCCCCAGGCTTTGGCTGGCTTGGGACAGGGTGGGAGGGGAAGGGGGACAGACCAAGCTACTCCCCAGCCCAGACCACCAGCATAGGAAAGGAATCTATGCATCATTGAGGTTGGCCGGTTCTCCCTGCGCCCCACCGGGCCTGCTGGTATTGGTACCCACGTGCACTGGGAGAAAACAGCTCATAGTAGGAGCAAGACCTCAGAGAAACGTCTCCAGCGCGGAGCGTGCTACCCTGCCCCCAACCCAAGGTGAAGGTGCCTCACGCAGAGAGGAGCTTCAAGCCTCCTTCCCCCACCCAGTCCAGGAAGTGACCTGCCATTGTCCTAAGCAGTTATCTGCGTCCAGTCTGGACTAAGAATTTGGGAGGCTAGGCACCTGGCAGGATCTCTTATTTGCTGCCAAGGAAGGCTCACCCCGTGAAGAGTCTGCCAAGAAGCCCTGAGCTGGGTGCTGTGTACCCCAAATGCCTGCCCCAGGAGGGCCTGGGAGGCTGATGGAAAGCAAGCGTTCTAGCTGCCAGGGGGCTCTAGCTGGGGCCACATGAGTTTCACAGAGCTTTTCTAGGACTAGAGATAAAAACTCACTTTTTTGGAAGGGTCTGATAGTCAACAGGATACATAGCAATAGCTCAGTTGTGTAAATACACAGAGAAAATTTTAGAATTCTAACCCCTGGAATGATGAGCTATAAACCAAAAAGGCTCAAGGGGAAAAAAATGTAAATAGGAACCCGGGCTATTTTTAACTGCCATTGTTTACCTTTTTGGGGCAGGGGTGGGCTATTGTATATTTAGCCAGCTTTGAAATGCACATTATTTTAATGCATTATTATTAGCAGAAATATGTTAAACCGCCATTAATAGATGTTGATTCATTCCAATTGAAGCCATTTTTCTTCTTTTCATTTTCTTGGCTCCAGTTAAGTTGTGTTCTGATGAAACCCTTCAGCCGTGTCCAACATATGCAAGAAAGCTGGTCGCAGATCCAGACCGTTTAAAAGGATATTTAATCTTACCCAGTTTGAAAAGATAGTTTCCTGAATACCTGAACCAGCTCATTTTTGCAAAGATTGACTTCTGCTGCTATTTTGGTAAATGTTGCTGTGAGGAAGATGCCAGGCTGAGAAGCGATGGGGCTCCCGTGTGGCCTGAACAGGGAGACAATGCCCTTGGAGGGGGAGGAGGGACTCCCAGGGTCCTCCAGCCCGTGTTCTGGGGAGCCCCACGTGGCCGTTGGGAACATCCCACATGTGTCAGGAAGCTGTGTCAAATGTAGGGGCAAGTGGACTGGCGCGGGGAAGGGGCATGCCTGTCGTCTCAGCCACAGCCATCATTACAGGATCCAGCAATCACGCCACACAATGTGTGTAATTATGGAAAATGGTTTCCCTTTTCGGCAAGGCGGCAAGGGAGGGAGAGAAGGCAGCTCCCGCGAGGCTGGGGCCAGCGCCCATGCCCTGGGGTGGGCCCAGGTTTAAAATAAGCTTTGGAGGGTGAGGCCTGGCCTGGCTGGGACAGGGACCGCTGTTCATTCCCCCACCCCTGTGCCTTATCAAACACGGGGGCTGCCCAGACACTCTGAGCTGGCGCATGAGCAAAGGCCACCAGCCACAGTGCCGGGCCTCCTCTGCTCCGGAAGGCTGCTCAGGAAGGGGTCAGAAGCCACAGCACACTTGACAAGCAGGGTGTCGCTGTGTCTATAGCTGCCCCCTCTGCAGGCCTCCCAGCGCATCACTGTGGCCCCTTGAGTAAACCAGGACATGCCCGAAGTGTCACATACACTTGGCCCCAGTCATCCATCCACAGAACACATATGGGTCACGGGTCGTTTACGCAGTGATTTCCTGCAGTCCCAGGGAGTCCGTTTGCAATGCAACCTGGTTCTTTGACCACTTGTTGTGGGTTGTGCCCTGACCCAGGGGTGGGGGTGGGGGTGGGGTGCGAGACGAGGCTCCAGCCCCTGGAACTGTCATCCAGTTGGAGGAGGTAAGAAGGTGGGGGAGGTCAGCCCCGGGCCTGCAGGGGGAGGGAAGAGGGCCGGAACCCGGTTGTGGACAAGTTGCTTTTTAGCACTTCGGTTTCTGCATCTGTCTTTGACCAGGGTCTTGGCAGCAGCTGCCTCCTGGGGTTTTGTGAAGCTAGAAAGAGAATCCACCTTCCAGCCCAGAACGTGCAACCCACAGAGGCGCTGGTCAGAGGGCGTCATGGGCATGTCATCCTCAGGGCCCTCAGGCGGGGCCTGCTGCGGGATGCTGGACTGCAGGGGCGGCTGCTCCTGAGAGAGCAACGTGAGCTGGGGGCCCCCTGGCCTGGGGGCAATCGGGGGATGCGTGGGCTTCTCTGGGTTGAGGGTGGCTTTGGGGCAGAGGCTGGGAGAAGACACGGAGGTGCAAGAGGGGCTGGAGCAGGCCCGGAAGCAGGTGTTGGGGGGCCGGGGAGTGACAAGCCTGGTGGCAGGGCCAGGTCACACCTCAGGCCCAGGCGGCTGTGCTGAGCAGCCCTGAGCTGATCATTTCATAAAATTTAAAAAAAAATTGTTGAAGTAAAATTCACATAACATGAAATTAACCATTTTAAACTGAGTATTTTAGTAGCATTTAGTACATTCTTGGTGTTGTTTGACCACCGTTTGTAGCTAGTCCGGGATATTTTCATCCCCGACAGTCAGACCCCTCACCCTGTTGTCCCCACTTCTCCCCGAGCCCCAGCACCAACCAAGCTGCTCTGACCCTGGGCACTGACCTGCTCTAGACATTTTAGGTCAGGGAGGAAACACGGCATGTGGTTTTTTGTGTCTGGCTGCTTTCACAGTGTTTTTCTTTTTTCTTAATTTTCTTCATAATTTCCTTTTTTCATAATGTTTGGGAGGTTCATCCTTGTCCGAGTGTATATCCCCATGTTCTAGCACTCATTTCTTTTTGGGATTGAATAATATTCAGTGGTCTGGCTATGCCACATTTGTTTATCCATTCATGCATTGGTGGACATTTGGCCTGTTTCCGAAGGGTCGTCTGAAGGGCTTGCAGGGCTGGGCAGAGAGCTCACGGGCTGGGCTGTGCAGACAGCCGAGCGGGGAGGGATGTGGGGGTGCTGGAGAACGGGTAGAAGCTGGGGAGGAACCAGCCCAGCCTTCCCGGCAGCTGCTCACTGCTGAAGCCAGGGCCCCTGCACAGTGGCACGCGCTTGCTGGGTTGCTGGAGGGAGCCTGGGCCCCAGCCTGACGCAGTCTATCTCCTCGGGGCCCCTGGACCAGGCCAGTTGCCTGTGCCCCCCCTTGGGAGTTTGTTTATTTAACAAGCACTTAGATAGCACTTATTGTGTGCCAGGCCCTGTTCCAAGCACTTCATAAAGATCGGCTTTCTGCAGTCTGTGTTGCAGTCATCTCCACTTTACAGATGAGGAAACTGAGGCTCAGAGAGGTGAAGACACTTGGTGGAGGTCACACAGCAGTAAGCATAGAACTGGGACTCATACCAGTTCCTCAGTGTCCCTGATTTGAGCCTCAGCTGGGATGCTTCTAGTCTATGATTTTAATTTACATTTTTCTTTAATCCAGCTTATGTTTTCAAATGGTGTTTTTTATTGTTATTGTTATTTTTTAAACTTCAGTAAAATATATATGACATAAAATTTACCATTGTAACCATTTTTAGGTGTGCAGTTCAGGGCCATTAAGTACATTCACATTGTGGTGCAACCATCCCCACGACCATCTCCAGGCTTCTTATCTTGCAAAACTGAAACTCTGTCCCCCCTAAACACTAACTCCCCGTTCCCATCCCCAGTGCCCGGCAAACACCATCCTTCTTTCTGTCTATGAATCTGATGATTCTATGGCCTTCAAAGAAGTGGAATCACAGTGTTAGTCCTGTGTCTGGCTTATTTTACTCATCACCATGTGCTCAAGGTTCATCCATATTATAGCAGGTATCAGAATTTCCTCTTTTTAAGGCTTATCCAACTTGTTTTCAGAGAACCCAATATCGCTCTGGGAAATGGAAGATTAGAATCACTGGCATTAACAGAAGGTGATAGTTTGATAAAGCACAGTAAAAATGCAACAGTATTCAAGTCCACTGGACACTCGGCCCTGGGGAAGGTGGGGCTGAATCTGAGATAAGGCCATTGGCCCGGATGCTGGCCTGGAAGATGGGACAGACCTCCTGGCACCAAACCTTGTGTCACCTAAGATGGGTTCCCTTTGCGCTTAAAGTAGGTTTGCAGAACTTGAGTGGCTGGGCTGCATTTAGGGAAATATGAAAAGGAACCGCGATCTCATCCGTGGATGACACAGGTTTTGCGAGCCGATGCTATGGCCGCAGTCACTTTTGCTCTCTTCCCTGCAGGTGCAGGAAGGCAGCCTCAGGCTCGAAGACCTTGGGCAACACCATGTCACTAGAATTACCTAATAGCTCTATTATTTTTATCTGCGTCTCCCCAACCACGTGAGGTATGAATTGCTGTTCCCATTTACAGCTGATACCTGGAGACGAGGAATGGCATGCCCAAATTCGCAAAGCTGGTTAGAGGGCAGACTTGGGAGTCAGAGCCAGTCCAACAGATTCTAGAACTTTCTAGTCAACTCCAGAACCCTTTCCACTGCACCATACCAACCTTCTGTTTGTTTTTCTAGAATTTGGAGTTTGGGTGGATGGACCCAACACATCAGTTGCAATACATTATTAGCAGAACAGTAAGAAGGCTATGAAAACAATAGAAAACAATCCATATTTACTCCCTTTAATTGGCTGTATCCAAAACCCAGGCTTCGGGCTCCTTGGCCTCTCCTTGACCTTCACCTGTGGTTTGCAGTATGAGGTAGGCACAGGGCCTAGGGGAAGACACTCAGCCCACAATCTTGCAGGTATGAGTAACATCTCTCGGCCTGTTTACCCTGAGAGGCTGCCCGTATTGCTGGAGGTTTCGGAATTAAGCAGCCTCTAATTAACGGTGCAAATATTTACGCTCAACGGTCCATCAAAGAACACACAGCCTGGTTTTTTTCAGAGTAAATAACGCTGAGGCCAAGGCTGTCGGCAATAAACCAGAGGCGAGATCACGGACGCTAGATAGGTTTTTAAGTTATTCGAAGATGGTAGATATACATAAAGCCCCTTCTCTAATTCAAAACACCTGGTGCTCTTTTCATCCCCAAAAGACCAAAGGAATATTTAGTCAGTCCTCAGGAGCCATGTCAGGCTTTCATTCAGGAGTCCACGGTAAAATCCCTCTCCAGAGAGGGACCGCTCCACTTGGAATCTGGTTTAAAAATAAAACAATCAGGTAGGCGGTCTGCCATCACCCAGGGCATCTGCTTCTTAAGACTGGGGCCCTTTGCAGGGGCTTTGCCAGCAAGAACTGAAGATATTGCCATGGGATCCGAGGTGCCTGCCTGGCGAAAGGGCCCGTTCAAAGGCTTGGAGCGCCAGCCCTGCCCAGAGCGGGGGCGAGCCTCAGCTCCCCTAGGGGGCTCCTCTATGGGGGCTCCTGCACAAAGCAGCGATTTTGTCCAGAGGGCGTCACCCTGTTCTTCCACGTGGGCTGGGGGAAGCCGGTTCTCAGGGAGAGAAAACACCAGCCGAGCTGCCGCGGGCCGGGGTCCTTGAGGGTCCCTGGCCGAGCCCTCCCTCCTCCTTCCAGCCACAGCCTGCAGATGACGACCAGCCTCTCCTGGGAGGCAGGGCTGATCACAAGCCCTCCTCTCCCGAGGGTACCGCTTTCCTAGACGGTCAAGGCAATCTGAGAAGGAAAAGCAAAACTCAACCCCAGGTATCTATCTCCAAGGGGCTCAGAGCTGCCCGGACACTCAGCCCACAGCACTCCGGGCGGGGTGGTGGTGCACAAAGCCACGGCCATCCCTGGGGACAGCCCTGCCTGGGAGTCGGCTGCCTTTGGCCTTGAAAAGCAAAGGCTGAATCCGTGTCCCCAGGCCACCCTTGCCCTGCTCCTTATGATACATTGGGTTTTAAATAAAAGCTCGCACTCAGAGAATCAGGCAGTGTCAGCCCTTAGCTCCAAGGCCATGGCCCTGGCAGGCCTCTGGCTATGGGTGGGCCTGCTGCTCAGGGCCCACTGTGCAGGTGGACGGGTCACGGGGTGTCCTGCTCTGAAGGGGGAGCCTGCTCACGCCTGGATCGCCAGCCCGCGGCTGCCTGGTGCACGGGAGGCCTGCTGGGCCCGTGGCCCGCCTGGGCTCTGCACGGGCAGGAGGCTCAGGGCAGAACGAATACTCCTGTGGCCGCATCTCAGGGTCACAGCCACTTGCCATCTTCCTGGTCTTTGATGGCGGCAGCTGGGGTCACTTGGGGACTGGGTGACCTGCTCAGGCCACCGCCATGCACACAGGACCCTGTGCCAGGGTTGATCTTACGAGTCAGGCGTGTTCAGAGCTGGGTCCTGGCCCCTCTTTCAAATTCAATATGAAGGATTCAGTGCCATTTGGGGCGAAGTGGGTGGCTGCCTTCCCGTTCTGGCCCCTCTCACAGCTGGGAAGCTAGAGAGTGGGGTGTGCATGGGATGGGGGCAAGCCTGCTCCTGAGTCCGGGGGTGACAGCAGCGCTGGAGCCCCTGCCCTGGGCGGGGCAAGGATGGAGGGCGCCTCCAGGGAGTACTGGCCTCGCACCTCCTGCGGCCTTGATCAGAAGCTGTGATATCAGGGCCTGGCAGCTAACAGGTGGCTTCCTCCCAAAGGGTGTTCCTGTGTGTCCTGGAGCCACCATAGTGAATAATGCAGGTGGTGTGGCCTAAACAGGAGACATTACTGACCCTCAGGCCTGGCAGTGGAGGTGGAGACCCTGGGTGGGCAGGGCCAGTCCCCCCGCCCCCTCGAACCTCTCCTGGGTGCGTGGACACCGTCCTCTCCCTGGGTCCTCACATGGCCGTCCCTCCATGCGTGTCTTGTGTCCCGACCTCCTCCTCTTATGAGGACACAGTCCTTTGAGGTTAGGGCTGTCCTATGACCTCATTTTATCTTGATCACCCCTTTAAAGACATCTACCTCCAAATACAGTCACATTCTGAGGTGCTGGGGGTGAGAACTCCAACACAGGAATCTGGGGGACGCAGCTCAGCCATCATGGGTTTAAGGAAAGGATAGTTTAGGGGGGGTGTGGGTAAGGATAGGGAACAAACAAGGGGCGATGAAGTAGCAGACACAAGCCACAGTGGTGAGCTGCCCCCTGAGGGCAGTTGGGGACAGGGCCTGGGGCTGGGCTGGGGGACGCAGGTGCCCGTGGGGAGCTGTGGCCCTCAGACCCACAGCATCTCTCCTCCTGTCCTCTGGTCCCGATGGCCAAGCAAGTCCAGGATCCAGAGGGCGATGGGGACAAGTAGACATAGTCCGGAGAGGCCAGCGTGCCCCACCCCCGGGGGCACAGAGTAGAGTAGGCAGGTCCAGGCCCTGGCCTGGCCCTTGGTAAGAGCACTTTGATCCCAACCATGCGGATGGTGTAATAAACCAAACACACCAGAACAAACTAGAACAAACTGCTGGTCAGCAGCTCACCCCTGCCAGTTGGCAGGTCTTGAACAAACCATTCTAAACCACAAATCACCCCACCTGGGAGATGGCTCCCTGCTTCCCGTGTTGGTCCCAAGGCCGAGGATGCTGCTTGGGGTGGTCGGTCCAGCAGTGCACGGGGCCCAGAGCCAGCGCACCACAGCCCTCATGTGCATGAACACCCCAGCCTCTGAATTTCCAAGGGCCGAGGAAGGGCTGTCCCTCTGCAGCCCCAACCACCCATAAGTCTGTCCAAAGGAGCCCAAATTGCCCTTAAAGGGGGCCTGTGGGTGGCCCTCAGGGCCTGCTCAGCAGCCTCTGTCCAGGGCATCATTTCCACAGAAAGGCACCAGCTCGTGTGGCTTCCCAGACAGAGCCTGCAGTTCTCAGTGGCCCCCATGGGAGGCTGTCCTGTGGGACTCCTTGGGGAAGTAAGGTGCGGGATTCGGTCATGCTGGGGAGGGTGCTGCCCAGGGTGCTGCCCAGGTGCAGTGGCGGGGGTCTTGCAGCAATGCAGGGGGGACTCTTACCCTTCCCACTCATAACCCTCCCAGGCTGCCTTCATTCCCACCTCTCCGGGGCTCCCATCACATTTCTGAAGAGAAAACAGGCTGGATTCCTGTGGCCTGCAGCCAGGGTTCCTGACCTGCAGAGAGGGATGCTTGCACCAGGTCGAGAAGCCCACGGGGCCCAGGCACCTTCCTTCTGAGCAGCTGCTGTGGTCTTACTTTGTGGTCAATGTGAATTAAGCCCAGGCTGCTGTTTCCCTCCTGGAAGTGGCTGCTGGGAGTCTCGGAGACAACTTGCAGAGGTGCCTGGAGCAGGTGTTTAGGGACTCCATGCCACCTTTAGGTGGGCCCCACATTCCTCCATCTAGGTGCCAGGGTCCAGAGCGCGGGCAGTCCCACTTGCTAAGAGTGACTCTATTGATTCACTCACCTGCCATTTGCCAGCTTAGTGACCGTAGGCAAGGGCCTTTTCTTTGCTGTGCCTCAGTTTCTTTATCTGTAGAATGGGGGCCCTTTATAGTGCTTACCCACAGTGCTGGCATGGAAAGCAAGGTAGAGCCCTCTGTTTTGTGCCCCCAGCAGTCCTAGCATTTAACTTCCAGAACCTGACTTTCCATGTTCCTCCTTTTCCGCATGAACTGCCAAGTAATTTTATTTCTTCAGGAATCGTTAAGGTCTTGGTAAGCTACCTTAAAACCCTTTTAAAATGAGATGGAGCCTAGAAAGCACACACTCCAGTGGAACACGTTCTCTGCAGTCTTATACCAAGGGCTGAGAGCAACTCCCTGTAATTGATAGATCGGGGGCTTAAAAAAGTTTTTTTCATCTTTAATATAGTCTTTAAGGACCATTAGAAAATACTTTAAAAAGTGGAAGGCTTCAGGCAGTGAGTATTGCCCTGGCACAAGTCTAGGTGTTGGGACACAGGGCTGTAAAGAAGTCTTGTCGCTATGAAAACGACACTCTCATGCGGGAGAGAGAGGAAGCAAACAATGCCGAGCTGCAGATCAAGGGGGTTTGAAGAAAAATGAAGCAGGCTAAGGGAATAGAGAATGACGGGCCACCATAGACAGCGGTCAGGGATGGGACGCCTGCTCGGAGGTCTGAATGAGGGAGGGGAGCGTGTCGAGCAGGCATCTGCAGAGGAGCATTCTGGGCCCAGGCAACAGCCATGCAAAAGCCCTGAGACCAGCTGGCTGCTGCTTTTACCACCATTCTTCATTCTCTTAGGAATGCAGAATCCTCTTGGGCTTATGAACCACGTCTTCAGGCATAATCTCAGGTCCATGTTGATACAGTGTATTTACACGGAAATATCTTATCAGAATACAGTGTGAAAGTGACCAGAAATTCCAATTGGTCACAGATTGTTTTACAACTCCAGGAAGATGGCACATGTGATGTTGGTTCCAGTAGTTTACAGTTTCCAACACGGGGTGGGGGTCACGGGTGCCATGTAAAACCTACCAGGGAAGTGAAGTCATTCAGCTGTCCGTGAGCCATTGCCCCCTAATGCACGCAGTGCCAGCTGCTTGTGATTTGAAATAACATTCGCATTTTGCCAGGACTGAAAAATATGTATCCAAGTGACTATGTGGTAGGCGCCCATGGCTCGCTCTGTGTACGTTCTAGACTGAGATAACGGTGGCGTTTCCCAATGCAGCCTGTTGGTCAGATAGGCCCGCAGTGTCTCTGAGCTTGTCTTTCCTTTACTTTCCAATGGAGCCATTTGCCCAAAGCAGAGGCCATGGGGGCCAGGCATCCCGTTTTCAGATGAGAGCCCAGGGTTCTGAGGAAGGAGGGGAAACCCAGGTCCCTGCCCAGTTAATGGCCCAGCAGCATCAGACCTGGGGATTCGTCCTGAACCTATGCCACAGACTGCCTTGCTCCCCTACTCCCCAGCCCCCAATATTTATTCTTTGCCATTTTCTTAGTAAAAGAACTCCTAGTTTTTAGCTGGCCTGTGACCACCCAGAACCAGGACAGCGTGTCCTACTCTCTCTTGCAGCATGGTGAGGCCACAGGACTAAGTTCAGCCTGGTGGGAATGAGTGAAAATGTGTGGGCAACATCCAGGGACGGAGAGTGCCCTTCTTTGCCTTTTCTCTTTTCTGCACTGGAATGCAGATTTGATGGCTTGAGCTTAGGCAGCCATGTTGGGTCATGAGGTGGATGCCTTTGCTGAGTGTGGCAGGGCAGCCTGTGAGAAGGACCCTGGGTCTCTGATGACTTCATGAAGCTGACTGTCAGCCCTGGAGTCCTGAAATGCCTACCGCTGGACATCTCTTATGAGAGAAAATCACTTCCATCTTTTTAAAGGTAGCTTTTCTGTCCCTTACTGCTGAACCAACAGGGGCTTCCCTGGGCCTCCTTTCCCTGCAGTGTGGTGGTTTGTGCAATTCCTCATCATGATAAAGATGAAGAAACAGCCCCAGGGGCGGGGGTGTGACCTGTCCAAAGTCACAGAACTCGGTTACGTAACACTTCACATCAACGTGCGTGTGCTGGACATGACCGTGGCCTGGCGGGCATTGCCTTATGGGATATTCAAGGGAGCACCAATCGATGAGGCTGGCCACACTTTGAAGACCTTTACCCCATGGCTGCTGTCAGCCCACCTTCCCTGAAGGTGCCCCACAGGGTCCAGGTGTGGACCCAGGGCTCTGAGAAAACATTTCCTGGAGGGTCAGCCTCTGGGACATCCAGGTGCATGGACGCAGCTCTGCTGGGCCCAATTGTCTGACCTGGGTGGTCCTCGGGAGAGACAAGTTCCTTCTGGCCGCCCTTCCTGCCGGACTCTCTTCCCATTTGCATTCAGGCCTTCCTTTAGGCCTGAGCGTGCTGCAGCGCCCCTCCCCACAACTGCCCATGACCTTCAGTAACTCTGGACCTCCCCTTGCGAACCCCTCCTCTAGCCAATGAGGAGTAGCATCCGCCCCAGCCGCGGGCCGCCATCGCGGCTCACGAAGTGCCCAAGCTACCTTTTCCCTTCCTGAGACGCTGTGGCGTCATCCTGCAATTTCTCTTCTTGGTGAAGAGAGAGGCAGTTCCTGGTGGAGCCGGAGCCTTAGGGTATTACTTTGAAGAGGAAATAGACGCCATAGAGAGGCCCGTCCCAGCTCAGAAAACGAGCTTCCCCAGGGGAAACCCTGCCCTGTGTGTCCATCCTTCCAGGAACCCTCTGAGGCAGGGGCGCACCGCTTTACCGAAGAGGAACCTGAGCGCGAGGTGCGGGGACATGGCCCTGCCCCAGACCGAACCCCATATTCTCGCTACCACCTTGCCCAGCCTCCACCCTGGGAGGAGGGCTCTACGCATGGCCCTGAAAGGGAAAACATGGGTCTCTGGTGACAGCTGGAGAAGAGGCGTGGCTCCTCACTGCCCACCGTGCCCCTGGGCCCCTTGTCAGGGGCCCCTTCCATCCCCTTCCTCCCCTGCTGTCCCAGAGCTGTTCGACATCCTGCAGCAGAGCCCACTTCTGCTCAGCCAGGAGTCCTCGGGGAAAGCTGGCGCTGAGCTTGTGTACACGAGGGTGTGGCTGACTGACGTATGTCCGTCCACCTGCTCCCCTTGGGAGATGCCGGCATTACAATCAAGGGCTTTGGGAACTTCAAAGGAGTGAAGATGGAAGGATTCAACTTCCAACAGTGTACAAGGGGTCTTCCCAGGGGACCCCTTAAGTTACAGGCCTGTGCTATCAGCAGGAAGGTACTTAATGCCAGTTTACAGGCTATGCAGTTGGCACAGGAGTGTCAGCTCCTGGGCAGAAACCCCACCTGAGAAGCGCTCCTGGAGGGGTGGGGGCCGGCATCTGCCCCTCTGGGCCCCTGGAGCTCTACGTGCTCACCCCCTCCAGATGGAAGTGGTGCGGGCCACTGCAGGGCAGCCCTTCCCCGAGCAGACGCCCTGGGGCGGCCCCTCACCCTCCTGATTAGAGGACTCGGGCATTTGCCCTAAGATTCCGCATCTCCCAGAACTCCCAGACCCGAACCCCTCCTCCTCTGCGGGCACAGGACTGTTGGAGGCACAGCGGTGCCGCCGTGGCCGTCCCGGGACCCCTGGGAGGGAGGCCCTGGCTCAGTGTCCGTGCAGGGACCTCAGCGGTCCGGCAGCCCTCCGCAGCTGCTCGCGGGCTCCTCCGTAAACATTTGAGCACTCAGCCTGCATTCCTCCTCCCTCTGCCCTGACTCTCAGGCACTTGGAGAACAAACCAAAAATAAAGATTAGTCTTTTTTCTAGCTAATCTGCTCAAATTTGGAAATCCTCACTATGTCCCCCTCTGACCCTGGAAGTCATCTCCCAAAGGAGGCCAGAGGGCCCGGGAGACGGAGGCTCACTCCCGGGGGGCTGCTCTGGCTTTGGCTAGGGAAGTCTCTGGGAAGGCAGTTGCCCTGAAGACCCGGACCTCTGACCTCTAACCCCTGAGGGGGAAGTGCAGAGTGGGGGCCACTGAGAACCACCTCCTGCTGCACAGAAGGCGCCCCAGCTCCTTCCCTGGGCGGGCTGCCTCCTGCCTGGAGCCATTCATTCACTGATCGCTGGAGTGATGTCATTCATTCATTCATTCATTCATTCATTCATTCATTCACTGCTCAGAGGAATGGGGGAGGAGCTAGTCGGACAGGTCCAAGTCTTGATGTGGTGGCTGGGCTCCCATGAGACAAGAGGTCGACTCTGTCCTCAGAAATGCCCTTGGCCCTGCCCCAGAGAGTTTCCAGCAGGCCCCAATACCAGGGAGGCCCTCGGAGGCAGCTCCCCCACCACAGGGCCCCATCCAAGGACTACAGGCAGGCCGCAGGCCCTCGGTGCGTGCTGCAGGGGATGGAGGCCGCTGCTGGGGACGGCGAGGGAGCTGCTCGCTTGGTCCTCACGCAGTGCCCTGCAGTGACCCCCTTCCACATGGGGTGGTAATGGGAGGAGGCTCTGGAGAAAGGCGGCTGGGGCCACTCACGGCACTGACCCCACCAGTATGTGACCCTCGGGCCACTGACCTCATCTCTCTGGGCCTCAGCTTTACCCTCATGTAAAAAGGATCGTAGCAGTGCTCAGTAGGTACTAGGCCCTGTGCTCAGAGACAGGGGCACGTGCTGACTCCAGCATCTTCCTTTGGGTGGACGCTGTTATCAGCCCATCTCACTGGTGAGCAAACCAAGGCACAGAGAGGAGAGGCGACCTGCTCTGGGTGGCCAGTGGTGAATAAGCGAGCTGGGGTCTAACGAAGGGGTCTGGTCCCAAAGCCTTGCACTGAGGCCAACCACTAGGGCCCCATGAGGCTCAAATATATCATGCCCGACAGCTCAGCTGGTTGTCTGGTGTACAGTTAGGGCTCAGTACACGCAGTACAGTGGTTCTCGACAGAGGTGAGCAGATCGCGCCCTCAAGAGACACTGGGAAATGTCTGGAGTCGTTTTTGGGTTGTCAGAACAGAGGGTAGTCACTGGCCCCAGGCGCAGGCCAGTGGTGTGCACAGGACAGCTTCCACGCCCCCCCACCGGCGAAGGATGATCCAGCCCCACAGATCCACTGTACCGAGGCTCGGCGCCCTGGGGCTGTGATTGCCGCTCTTAGGAAGGGTCTTGACTTTTGGGACGTGCTTAATATGCCCACTTCCACACCTGCCTGCCCTGGGGGCATGCTCCTCAGGTGCACTTAGATGCATCTTAGGACCTCCCAGATCCCAAGGGCAGACTGCATGTCCAGCCTGGGCGGGGCTGGCAGCGAGGGATGCTCCCCGGCCCCCACCCCTGCAGACCCCTGTGGACCCCATCCACTCCTTACTGGCTAGCAGAGGGTCCAGCGCCGTCTCCTCCATCTGAGTGCCTCCGACGTGTGGGCCTCCAGTGGGCGCCAGCTCCCCAGAGCAGGTCAGGACACCAGGGCTACAAGACACCTCTGTGCTGGTATCTCTCGGTCAGGGTGGCAGAGGCCACTCCCAAAAGAGAAAAGAGTTTGCAAAATGAGTCAGAGGGTGCGAGTGTTCACAGCCAGGTGTTACGCGTGGGTTAATCATTAACGTGCAGCTCAGACGCTTCCCCAGCATTTCAGGGCACACCATCCCCCCCACCGGGCAGCACAGCACATGGTCCTGGGTGACCCAGCCCCTCAGGGCCCAGCTTAGTCTGATTATCTGCTGAAGGGGAGGGTCAGAGCCCAGGGACCCTCTCTCCCTTCATCCTTGTGGCTACGGCTCTGAAAAGTCAGGGTCATTGAAAGAGAGTGGCCCCATTTCACGGCCAGCACTGACCCCCTGACAAGCGGTGGTCCCTTCAGGTCATTCTCCACCCTTCCTAAAGCACCACCTCTGTTCCCCACACTGTGCCAGGCACTTAACATACATACGTACATTATTTCCTTGAATATTCGCTCCAACCCTGCAGATGAGGAGTCGTGAGCCTCCATTTCTTGAGTGATGGGGGTGAGGCCCAGGCAGGTGGCTGTCCAGCACCAGGTCTGGTTAAGAGCAAGGAAGGAAAAGAGCGAATCATTTCCTCTCTTGGGGTGTCTGTTTCCCCAGCTGACAGACAAGGGAACGGTAGTGCCTGCCCTGCAAGGCTGCTGGGAGAGTTAATGAGGAAATGCAGGAAAAATGCTCGCCATGTGTCCCCAAAGCGCACATTAGGTGCTTAATAAATGCTTTTGATTTTGTTTTTCATCATGCTGCTTTTCACGTCACTGGGCCACCTCTTGATGCCAAGGGTCGTTGCCTGGTTTGTCTGCCAGTGTGTCGGCACACGGGCAGTCAGTGAATGGCTGTGCCAGGTGACCAGGCAATGCCCAGAGCAGGACAGAGTCTCCGTGCAGGGGGATCTGACTCCTAGCGATAGGCCCTTTTAGAAATGCCGCATTTGGCCCCAAAGATATTATTCACCGTGTGAGAAAGTGAGTTACACTTCCTCTAGGTGGGTGGGATGGCTACAGGGCTGCACACACACAGTCAGCTGCCAGCCCCCCACTGACCACCGTCTGTGCAAACTGCCTGCCCACAGGCTGTGCCATCCCAATGGGCAGAGGGGCGTGCGGGGGTGGCAGGGGTGAGGTGGTGAGGGAATGCAGGCAGATCTCCCCTCGGGGGTGGAGGAAGCTCTCAGTCAGGGACACTCAGGAACTGATTGTCGTTGGCCATCCCCAGAATCAACTCTGGGCTCAGAATTGTGTTGCAAAGCTGGTCCTGGCTTGCTCGGCAATTGCAAACCCATCCTTGCACAACCTCGGATGAGGTTCAAGGCAGGTGAATGAGAGGCTGCTGTTGGGAGAGATGCATGACATGTTTCATCCATTCATTCATTCCCCCTTCCAGAAGACATTTCCTGAGCTCCTAGGTGCTGGGAAAGGAATGTTCTGGGAAGAGCACAGACATGAAATAGCTCCCATTCCTGACACAGGGCGGCTGGGGGTTGGGAGGGTGGAGTCCTTCTGACGAATTCCATTTGGAGGTGAGATTGATGCGCTCCTATTCACTGCGCCCACTTTGTGAAATCTGTGCCCCGGAAACTATCGTGGCTCTGAAACATGGTCTACGCAGACAGCACCAGGCCACACTGAGGCTGCAGAACCCCTGGACTTGGAGCTGTCTCTGCTGTAGGTTAGTCCACACGCTGGGTGCAAACGCCAGCAAGTTGAAGGTTTGTTTAGTATTTAAAGCCTCCTAATGGGTTTTCAACATTCACACTTGTCTTATTATTAATACCAATTACTAGAACTCAGCTCTGTCCACTGTGCATCTCATTTAAACACTGTCGGGACAGGAAGGTCACCCATGGCTCTTTGGGGCGACAGAAAATCTTATTTGCAGAAAAAAGTTTGAAATAAATTCTCAGGGCAGAAAAAGGCACCTCACAAATGGGGCTCTGAGGTTTGTCCTTCAAAAGGTGTCTCTGTTTTTGCTCAAGTGCTGGGATTAAACTTTGAGGGCTCTCCTGACCTTACATCACGCGTGTAGAGGTTCAAAGCCTGGTTCTGTCCCCCGGCTGCCAGGAGGCGAGACTGGGTCACCTCCTGGGTTTGTTAGTGTATTTAAAAAGTGACGGATGGCTGTTTCTGTGGGGAAATTATAACTGGCTTTGGACAGAGTTACTGGATGTAGGGAATGGAGAGACACCAAGAGCTGCATTTCCCTCTGGTGCCCTCTGGGCCGCCAGGCTTCGTGGGCTGTAAACAGTGAAATGTAATATCGCCTTATTTGGCCACGAAGCCAAGTCACCACTTGCAGAGGCCGCCCTGCTCCTGCCTGTGCGAGAAGCAGTTAACTCCAGTCCCCGCTGCCCGGCGGCGGGGTGGGGGCGCTGCCTCGGTTGGCCCTCCTGGGGCCCCAGGGCCCCGTTCGGATGGTGCCAGGCTCAGGGCCCTGGCAGGCTTGTGCAGCTCTCACTCACACAGCTCAGGATGGTGCCCACGTCAGGGGGGTCATCCCGGCATCTGGGGCCCCTGGTGGGCTCTGCAGTGGTCCGGGTGTCTAGTTGCTGGGGACCTGGTGTCAGGAGAACAGCCCATTTCTTTAGTTCATGTGGAACTCACCATATTTTAAACAATGAACCTGATTGTCCTGGAGCAGAGCTGGATTCAGGAATGGCAGGCGACCCGGATTTCAGGGGTATCCAGGGAGCAAGCGCCCCAAACCTGGGCAGGGAAAGTAAGAGCAAGTATCAGCTGTGGTTGGCGCTATTAGGGTGCCAGGCATCCTGGCTGCTGAAGAGGGGGTGGGTCCTGTGCTCACCACACAGAGGAGGGGATGGACCACAGACACATCACCTTGAACTTGGAGCCTGGCAACAGCCTTGCAGGGGTCACGTCTGTACCCGCAGCAGCAGCCTGGCGGCTGCCCAGAGAATCCTATGGGCATCCCCACGGAGCCAGCAGCCTGATGCCCTCAGTCCAGGGTGGGAGAGAGCCTCATGCCCTCTGTGAGAGGCCAGCTTCTGTGGAGCGGGCATTCATCTGCTCAGTCGTCACTCTGTGCCCAGGCATTTCCTCTGAGGATCATCTGGGTGGGCCAGGCAGTGTGAGTCACACGGAAACAAAGAAATGCGAAGGGGCCATGACTCATGGGATGGCCCAGAGCGGGCACAGAGTGGTGGGTGGGGTGGTGGAGCTGCCCGGGCCTGGCACCAGAGGGTCCTGGTCCCGCTCCAGCCCTGTCCCGCCCTCCAGACAGTCACTCTCTCTGACCCTTGGTTTCCTCATTTGTGAAACAGGCTGACTGGGACCCACCTTAGCAGGCTGTTGTGAGAAATAGGTAAGATGAATGTATGTAGAACGGCTAGTGGCACGTGGTAGGTGCCAAATTGATGTTGGTAGGATTAATTAAATAATTTAATGAGAAAATGTCACCTAAAGTTTTCAAAATATTATTTTGCCTATAGTTCATTATGATGGTACATATGGATGCAACCTCCAGGAGGTATCGTAAGAGAGGGGCATGCCTCTCCCACTTCCTTCTGACTGGGATAGAGCTGTGATGGCTGGAGTGGAGGCAGCCTTACTGGACCATGAAGTGGTTTTTGGGAGTGGAGGTTTCACAAAGAAGAGCAGCAAAATGAGAATGCTGGGTCTCTGAAACTGGGGAGCACCGGTCCTCATCCATGTATCCCAGGACTTTTACATGGAAAATAAAGAAACTTCCATTTTGCATAAGGTAGTGTGTGAAAGCAGTTTGTGAGCAATGAAGAGCCCTGTGATGCTGAGTCCAATACCCAGAGTGAAGGACTAGTTCGTTCAGCTTCCGCCGCCCTCGTTTTCCGCCTTTAAAATGGGCCCGACTTTTCTTCTTCTTCTTTCCTTTTGCTCTTGCCCTGCAGTGATCCCTTGGCGCCTACGGTTGTCACTCGCTCTTCCAGCTCTGCTCTCCTGGGTGCCCAGCACCCCACCAGGTGGGTTGTACTCCCCCGTCTTCAGCATTCAGAACAGATCTCTGACAGAATCCTGGGGCTTGAGGGGCCCTTAGTGTCGGCTGCAGCTCTCGCTCCGTGTAGGGTAGGCCACGCAGCCTCCCCTCCCCCCTGCCACTTAAATGCTCCCAGGGACGAGGAGCTCACTACCTACCCCTCAGCCTAATCATTTCTGGCCAGCAATCTATGCCGAGAAGCGCTTCCCAGAGCTGAGCACCGACCGTATGCCCGGGGACTCCCCGTGTGTCCTGGGTCTGCCTTGTGGGGTTCATTCATTCCACAAACCTTCACTGGGCACCTGGTTTCTGCAGTGCTGTGCTAGCTGCTGGGGGACAGGGACAGGGCAGGGTCTTGCCTTGAGGAGCTCATGTTCCAGTGGGGAGACCATGCGGCACAGGTAATTCTGAGAGCAATTAGCTAATTAATCGAACTGCAGCAAGTGTGACAGAGAAACCCCGACAGCTATGGGTGCAACTCCGGCCTGACTCAGCCATGGGGCTGGTAAGGGGTGCTCAGGGTGGGCCAGGTGACCAGGGCCCCATATGTCCTGGGACTGTCCCACGTCAGCACCGAGAGTCTTGCACTGCGGGGAGCCGCTCCGCTCTGGGCCAACTGGGGCAGTCGCCACCCCAGGGCAGGCTGTCCGCCTGCGTTAGGTCCCTGGGGCTGCTGAAACAAACTCCCGCACCCTGGATGGTTTTAAGCAACAGAACTTTATCTCTTTGCACAGTTCTGGAGGCCAGTCTGAGACCAAGGTGTCGGCAGGGCCGGTCCTCCTGGGAGCCCTGGGGGAGACGCTGGTCCGGCCCCTCTCCCAGCTGCCTGAGGCCACCGGCGATCCCTGGTGCTCTGGGCTTGTGGCCACCAGCCTCTGAGCTCTGTGCCATCTCAGTGGCACCTTCCTCCGTGTCTGTCCACCCCTCCTGCCATCTCATCAGAGGGCACCTGTCATTGAAGTTAGGGCCAGTCCGTCCAGAGTCCGGTGAGTTACCATGCTGAGATTCTTAACTGCGACTGCAAAAGCCCTATGTCCAAACAAAGTCACATTCACAGGGCCCAGGGGGTAAGACTTGGACATATCTTTTTGGGTCCACCATTCAACCCCCGAGGAACAAAGTTGATGCTTCCACTGGAGGGACAAACATGACTTACGGGGTGAAGAGGTGATGGCAGGAGGAATTCCAGGCAGCAGAAACAGCACATGCAAGGGCCCTGTGGCCAAAGGCAGTTGACACAGTAAGAAATGTGTCTGAAAGAAGTCTAGTGTGGCTGGAGCATGAGGGAGAGGAGGCCGGTCCTGGGGCTCCCAGGCGGGATTGGACAGGCCACCAGGAAGGGTCTGGAATTCCCAGCTACTGGTAAGCTGCCATGGCCTTGAGCAGCCTTCCTGTGCCACGCTGGCTGCTCCAGGGCCCAAACCTTGACCCCTTTCCTGGGCTCTTGGGCGATTCCAGGTGAGCAGACAAAGCCGCCAGGACTGACCGCTCCTTCTTGTCCTGGCACCTGCTGTTCACACAGGTGGAACACGCGCTGCAGGTGCCCTGGGAAGCAGCCACCCTGCTGAGAAGGGCTTGCCAGGGTCTCCCAGCCCCCGGGGCCATGCCTTGAGCCACTTTTACCTCCCTGGACACTGGTGCCCTCATCTGTAAAGCCAGTGCAGCGGCCCAATGAGGACAAGATGATGGACTTGTTTCCACCAGCTTCCCGGTGTGCCGGCCCTCGCCCGAGCCTATTTCCTCATGAGGTGTTTAAACCCACTTGCAACCATTTTGCTGGCAAGAAAGCAGACACTTGAAGAAATCAAGCAACTAGGCTGAGGTTGCCCCTGAGATAAGGGTGGCACTGGGCCTGGATCTGGGCTTGTCTCAGGGCTGGGGGCCTGTGGGGTATCTGACTGGGGAGGCTCGGGGCCGCTGCTGCCCGGGCAGGCTGGGCTAGCTCTTGGGTGAGGCGAGGATGTTGGGTCTTGAGAAACATGTCTCTGGAAACTTTAAAAACTCCCCATCATCACACGATTATGTGGGTGGTCAGGGGCAGCACCTGTAGACATGTGACCTGACATCTGATCTGAGCGCTGTCCATTTTCTAAAAATCCTCCCAATCACTAAAAAGAGTGGGCTTCCTCCTGCCCATTACACCTGCAGCCCCACTCACCCCCTTCCTACACGTTGAATGGTTGTTCTGAATTGTCGGCGAGAATGCCCGGCTGTAGGGTTTGGTAGGCCGCCTGTGCAGCACTTTTGTTTGGGCCCAGAGATACGCCTTCAGCTGTCTCACAGAGACCCAAGCATAGGAGAAGAGTGGAGTTTTTTCTCTCCAAGATACCTTCTGAGTTTTGCCTTCTGGGCTGGGATCCTGGGCAAATGCATAGGAGACCTTATTTGGGAATATTGAGTTCCTTGGATTTTATGGGCATCCAACCCTTGCTTCAAGTGCGGTGTCTGAGCTCTGGGTTGTGTGGCAGTGTGGTCCTGCAGGAGGCCGGGTGTGACGGGGAGGTGCTGCAGGCCTGGGTGCAGCCGGGGACTGCTGTGGGGCTGCGCATGCTGCTCGGCCGCTCGGAGCTGGCGCCTCTCCTGCGTGGTGGCAGTGATGGCAGCCCCGATGCGGCAGGAGGCGAGATGCCATGTGGCTGTGGCCTCGAGCTGAGTCAGCTGCTTGCGGGCTGAGAACAGACAGCTGGGGTGTGTCGAGCACTCGCTGTGGCCCAGAGCGCCCCAAACCTTTCAAGACTCATTGTGCCTTCACAACAACCCCACGGATGGATGAGGGATATGAAGCTCAGAGAAGGTCCGAGACTCTCCCAAGGGCACACAGCCTGTGTGGTCCTGCAGAGCCTGAGTCTAGATCAGAGCCTGCATAGACTGTGCTTCCAGCCATGACCTTTCACACTTCCCTGGCTCTCGACTGCCTGAGAGCTCAGAGACTGGGCCCCACCGAGGCAGTTTCCCAGGGTTACAAGCCAGGCTTTGCACAACGCCCATTTGGGAAGGTAAAATGGTGCAGCCGCCACACACACAAAACAGTTTGATTCTTCAATAAACTAAACAGGGAATTTACCACCTGACCCAGCAGTTCCACGACCCGGGTGCATACCCAGAAGGACCGAAGACAAGTGTTCGAATAGAGCACCCCATTCACACATTCACGGCAGCACTGCAGTCACCGGAGGGTGGGAACAACCCAAATGTCCATCAAAAATGAGTGGACGGACCAAATGTGGTCCATCTCTGCAGAGGAATATTATTCATCCATAAAAAGGAATGAAGCCCAGATACAGGCTCCCACAGGCATGCAGCCCGAGGACATTATACCAGGTGAAGGAAGCCAGATGTAAAAGACTATAAATTGTGGGATTTCATTTCTATGAAATGCTCAGAAAGGGCAAGTCCCCAAAGACAGAGAGCAGGCCAGGGGCTGCCAGGGGCTGGGATCAGGGGCAGGGGGAGTGGCGGAGGTGCCCCAGGTGGCCTTTTGGGGGATGGAGGTGTTGTGCAACTAGACGGCGTTGATGGCTGCACACCATTGCGAAGGTGCTAAATGCCACTGAATGGCGCAGGCTGAATAGTTAAAATGCCGAATTTTCTGTATATGAATTTTACCATAATTTCAAAAATTCCTTTTAGATTTGAGGAAATGGATCCTTGGTCCCACAGCCAGCTGCAGTTTGGGGGTAATGGTGGTGAGGTTGGTGGGGGGACCCCATGGGCACTGTGGGTGGGGAGTTAGGGAGAAGAAACGTGTACTCCCGGGACTCGGCAGGGGCAGCAGGAATCCCCCGGGCATGCGATGTAAACACCCTCCTCCACCTCTGCCAGCAAGAGGCCCTCCTGGCAGACTCTCTGAGGTGAGCAGGCCTTTGCTGTGAAGGGCGGGCATGTGAGTCCGGAGGTCATGGTGCGTGGAGGGAAAGCAGACGCTGTGTCCAGGGGCTGCTCACGGGGCCTTGCCCCCCCCTTGTAGGCACCCAGGTGCCCAGTGGGAGCGTCAGTAATGGTCTGCAAGGAGCAGCTGTGGGGCTCCCTGTCCCAGACACGGAGCAGCACAGACGCATCCAGGGGCCCCTTCCCGCCCTGCCGTGTCTGCAGTGGGTTAGAGGCGGCGTGCGAGGTCTCCCAGGCCTGAGCAGCCTCGGCTTCCCAGCACCCAGTCCAACATCCAGGGCCTCCACTTCCTCTGGGGATCGCCCTCTGCACGCAGGTCCTAAGGCCCAGATGGGGCTGAGCCCTCTCTCCAGATGCCAGAGGCCCATGACCCAGGTGGGCCTTGAGCCCTGGGAGTTTTGCTAGAATCCTGGGTGACACAAGCCTAGAGCCGCTGCTGATGTCTTTGTCACCCCATGGGAACAATGCGGGGGGTGGGGGTAGCCAAGCCAAGAGCTGGAGGGATGCAGATTCCTAATGCTGGTCCAGCTGGGCCTTCAGGAGTGGACCGACCTTCCCAGGGAACCCGTCTGCTCATACCCTCGGCAATGTCCTGGTTAGGTTCCTGTCACCTGTGGCAGAAGCACGCTGAGAATGTGGGGTGTGGCCATTTCAGCTGCCCCACCGGCCGGGGTGAGAGCCGCTGGCTGACCGGAGGAGCGCTGTCCTCAGGAGGGATGGTGAGCTGGGGGCCTGCTTTGCTAACACAGAGCAGGGCATTTGGGGTAACACCCTCCCTCACTGCCACCACAGAGCCCATGCCCTCTCTGAGGGCTGGGCCTGCCTGCCATTTGGCTGGGAGGAGGAAGTCCTGGTTTGGGCTTTAGTCAGACCTGGGTCTGGCCCCTTCCCAGCCACCACCAGCTGTGTGACCTTGGGCTGCACTCTTGTCCTTGAGACCCCAGGGTCCTCACCTGCAAGTTGGGGGCTCTGACCTCTGACACCAGGGCCGCGGCCCCAAGTGCCGCCTCAGTCTTTGGGCAGCCTGGCTCAGATCCAGGCTCCATCACTTACTAGCCACATACCCGCCTCCTGCCTTCCTTTCCCTGCCTGTAAAATTGACAGAGGGTGTCTCCTCCCTAGGGTGGCTGCCAGCAGAGCAGCGTGTGAGTGTAAGTGCTCAGAACGGCCATGGGTGCTACCTGGTGAACGTCAGCTGTCACTGGTCCCTGGCGAGGCTGTGGTGGGGACAAAGGAGATGGTCTGAGAAGGGCACAGGGCTGCCTTCCACGTGGGAGTCCCCCTCTGCACCTCACCCGCAAGCCACACCAGGAGCTGGAGGTGGCGGGAGCTGGCCTCCCTCCAGAGTGGCCGATCAGTCACCCAGGAACAGCCGTGCCTGCAGCCCTTGCCCAGACCCCAGCTGTGACACCAGAGTCCAGGAATGCCCCATCCCCAGCCTTCAGTCTCTGCTTGGGGAGCTCATGCATCACGGCCGAAAGATAAACACATGCCGTCAGCCTTGCTCTGGCTGCCTGCCCCATGTGGGCATCTGCAGACACAGGGGGGCCACCGGCCACACGCTGGTGCTGCCCAACGAACTTGACTGCTCCCTGTTAAAAATGGGGTGTGAAGGAGGCCCAGCGGAGGGCCTGGCAGCAACCTCGTTTGTCCTATGGGAGTGGGTGCCCACCTGACCCGGCCTGACCCCGGCCAGGGTGTGTCTGGGGCCCCTGCAGACCCTCAATCATGCCTCTCCTGTGGCCCCCGACAGCCTCCTTCCCTGCCCCTGTCTCAGCCCCCCGCTGTCTTTCTCTCCCCTGTCCCCCAGCTCCCTGGAGACCCGGCAGCTGCATGTTCAGCCGCCGCCCCTCGCATCTGCTGAGGTGGCTGCTGGAGGGGGGACGGAGAACTCGGGGAAGCCGGAACAAGCTCCTGCTGGTCCTCAGGGGTTCGCATAAAGGCAGATTTGAATTAAAATAAGACCTGACTAGGTCTAGAAACCTTGATGTTAAAAAGAAAAAGAAAAAAAAGGAAGACGTTAAATTAAACCTGTGCCCCTAATTTTACCCCGACGGGAAGGAATGTACTCATTAACCAAGGACGCGTCATTTATAGGATTTCTGACCCAGATAGACTCCGAACGCGCTCCAGTCTCAAGTAGACCCGTTGGCATCGAGCACAGGCCAAAGGGTTCCAAGAGGCAAGTGGGGGGAATGCTGGGTTCCAGAGCGAGCACCGGGGGTGCACCCCGAGGGTCACCTGGAGCCCCAACCTCAGACGGGCCCCAAGCCTGGCTGACTCCAGCTAAGCTTGTGCTGTCTGCATCCTAACATTCTGGATACTGCATTTGCACTTGTGTCTTCAGTCCGCTGGAGCGGGCATGTGGGCTGGTGGCTCGCCCTGCTGGCTGCCCATGCGCAGTTTGCGCCCAATGTGGGGGTTCGGTGACCCTCGAGTGAGTACAGGGTAAGTGTGTTCCTTCCAAACTGAGCGAGGGGGACCCGAACAGCTCCGGGGAGCACACCTGCCCTTCAAGGCACGGGCGTCGACCGGGTCACCTCCCGGTCCCCCCTGCTGGCGCCCCTTCCCGGCACCACCCGACCACCTCTGCTCGAAGGGATGATGTAGAAAGAAATAAAAACGGTCGGAACAGTCCGGGCAGCGTTTCCACTGCTCTGGTAAAAACAAGGCACCTGTGTGTGCGAGCCCCCGGGGCATGCTGTGTGATGTCGGTGGCTCTGCGCACGTGTTAGTGCTCTCATATTTGCTTTCAAAAGCGGCGCTGCCCAAGATCGAGAGGAACTGTGAAATTCAGGCTCATAATCTAGAACTCTAGCTTTCTGCTCTTTCACACCAGCTTTAAAGAGCAAGTAAAAGCCTCATGACAAGCTGAGAAAGAGGCAGCAGGAGAAAGAAAAAGTGGGGTGGTTTAGTGCCTCCAGGCCACGCCTAGCACTTTTTTCCCGCTTTTGAACAATTTCAGTCATTTTCACTTTGCACCGGGCCCTCCAAGTCACGTAGCTTGATTTTCATACCTGTTGCAGAGAAGCTTCCGGGCTTCTCTGCAGGGAGGCCATGAAATTGCCCAGTGTTGGCTGAGACCTCTCTGCCCCTGGGGCATCCTGCTGCAGGAAGGAGCCCCAGGGTCCCACTGCCTCCTGTCTCTTGTGCACCATGGAGATTGGAGGGGTGGCAGCCTCACCCACCAGGACTTGTTCAGCTTCCTGCACAGCGCACGGTTCTGCGCCATCAGCTGGCTCCTGTCCCAAGGGCCGCTGTGGCCCCCAGGCCTCCATCCTCCAGCCTGGCTGTGAAACCCCTGCTCCCAGCTGCAGTTGGCCCTCCGAAGGTGCTGCCTGCTCACAGCAACAGGCGGCCCCTCTGCAGCAGGACCAGACCTGCCCTCCCGCACGGGCTGCAGCACCCGGACACCCCACCCTGAAGCTCCGGCCTCATCTGCCCTTCCCTCCTGGGCAACGACCACGTCTGTCTCCTACCGGGAACCCCTTGCTGTGGAACACACACTCTGGCCTCTGTGCGTGCTGTTCCCCTGGCCCAGAGACCTTTCCACTTCCTGGCAGCTACCGGCACTGAGCTCCCAGTGAGGATGGCGCCTTCCTTGCCCGCGTTCCCCACCTGGAAGATGCTCCTGTCCCTGCTCTGGGCTTCTGCAGCTCACTCGTTCTGTCTGTCTGTCTGTCTGTCTCTCTGTCTTTCCCTCTCTCTCTTACTGTCTCTGTCTCTCTCTCTGTCAGTCTCTGTCCCTCCCTCCCTGCCATCCGTCTGTCTATCCCCTCTCCTTCTCTGCTAGCAGGCTGTTCCTCTGGGGGCACACTCACTGTGTCAGATGGCAAACTGCTTGCTGGGTGCCCTCTCTGTGCTCACTTCTGCTGAAGGCTCCCGTTGGCCATTTCCCTCTGACTTGACCTGGGATGGCCCTCTTACCACCTGACCCTCCGTAAGAGGACATGGAGGCTTGGGCACTGAAGCCCCTCACTCTGCCTGGCCCTGCCCTGAGCCCATGCATGGAAGGCCTGGCCAGGGATGGCGCACAGTAGGTGCTTTGTAACATCGTGTCACCTTCACCACCTGGACCAGTCCCTGGTTGGTAGAGGTGGGGACGTGGGGCTGAGCTGGTGTCCGAGAACTCGCCCCTCATCCTGACTGACCAGAGACCAGGTGTGGGGCTGGTGACCACATCCTCCCTGATGACCCAAAGGTCAGGTCCTGCCAGAAGGCACCCCACGTGTCAGGGTGCCTGCCACAGAGGCCGCCACAGAGGAATCGTGGGTCATCCACAAATGGGGCATCATCAGAGCTAGGGAGGCTGGAAGGGGCATTGGCATCCTGGGCCCTGAGAGTTGGGGGCCTCAGGGGTTTCCCTCCATGGCAAGGTGGGCTTAGTCCTACCACCAGGCTTGGGGCTTCATGAAAGCAAACATTGCCAGATGGTGGTCCTTAGCAGCTCAGCTCAGGCCAAGGTCACTTCAGTGAAGCCAGAGACCCTCCAGAGACCTAAGACAGCTCGGAGGGAAGTTCAGGGTCCATAGAGGGCCATCCCGTTAGGGTCTCTGGCATAGGACTGGCATCCCGCCTGGCTTACCCGAAGCTCAGTCCCATAGGGCCTCAGTCCAGGGACATCTGGGTCCTGATCCCTGCAGGGGGCCAGGGCAGAGAAGTTAGTTTGGAGAGCTGGAGAAGTAAGAGCAGGAGCAGCGCTGAGGTGCAGCTTTGGTGGTGGTCTGCTCCACAGCGCCACCCTCAGGTAGCCCCTTCGCACCCCCCAAACTTCCTTTGAGTCATAGGTGTCAAGTCCACTAATTACTGAGCAATTAGGCTCAGGAACGATCCTTCTAGAAAACGCTAATAGCTCTTAGAGGGTTAGCTATCTGTCAGCCACTCTCACTTTAGTATAAATTAGTTCATTTGGCATACTTTCTTACTAACACCAAAAGGACATGAGCTGCACTGAGAGAACGGATCTCCTTGGGAATGTACCTGAGATCCCAGGGCACTGTGGGAGATGGGGCTGCCTGGGGGGCTTGGGGCAAGGGGGCATCAGGGCAACTGAGATTGCCAAAGGAAATTGGGAGGAGGACAAAGTCCCACTTCTTCTGTTTCAGAATGTCCTTAAGGGCCAGTCCTGAGTGAGGACAGGAGGACCCCTTCTCCCTTTTCCTCCTGCCCTTGCCCCCACCCCCTCCCTGTCCTGCTTATCCCACTGTCCTCGGCCACACTTAGGCTCCCCTCAGGACTAGGGATTCGAGCAGTTATGTCAGCATGAGTTTAGGTCCACCTGGGAGGGTGTTGGATGGGATGAAATGTCACTTTCTCTGTCACCATGAAGGCTGGGAAGGTGCCACCTGCTTTTCTGACTGTGTGGATGGAGGCTGGTGATCTGGAGCAGGGGTTTGGTGGTGGGCTCTGGAGGGCATGGAGTGCCCCTCTGCGGCTCTGCCATCTCCTTCCCTGCAGGCCCCCTTGGGAGTGGTGCTTGAGGGGCGGGCCCTGCAGGGGGCAAGGAGTCCTGTGCAGGAAGGGAGTAGGAGCCCAGCCCTCTGGGCACTCCAACGGGCAGTTCACGGACAAAAGAGGGCCCACGGAAGCACAAGCTCTCCAGGAACCCCCACCCGAAGGCTGCCCAGCGGACCCTGTGCTGGAGGGTGGTCCTGCCAAACAGCAGTGACAAGCCCTGAATCCGCAGGCCTGTGGGCCCGAGCAGGGGGCGCAGGACCTGAGCAGTCAGGCAGCAGGGACACTCAGACCGGTGTTCGACAGCGAGCCCGTGTGGCTGTGGGGGAAGCAATGTGTGCCCAGCATGAGCTGCAGGCGGGAGGAGTGGCCCTGCACCCCTTGCTCTCCTTCGGAGTAGGACTGGGTCCCTTGGGGTGCGCAAGCTCCCGAGGCTCCCTTGGACGCATCATCTCAGGAGGAGGCTTCAAGAAGAAGATTCTAGACTTCAGCTAGAATGGGCAATGACCAAAGCAGCAGGAAAGCCAGGAAGGAAGTGAGTTTCTGCATCTAAGGGGGTGCTGGACGTGCTGACCACAGTCCCGTGGGTGACATGTTTGTGACGCTGGCCTGGGGATGTTAACGATTTAGCATGGAAGCAGGGACGCCTTTTCCTGGAGCACACAGCTCCCTCCCAGTGACCCGTGGCACTCGGCCAGCCCCATCCAGGGCTACGAGGCCCCCCAAGCAGCTCACCTGCCTCTCGGGGTGAATGGTGGGCTGACAGGCCTGATACCCTGCCTCCACTGGCTCTCCTGGGGCCCCCGCTGCTCTGCAGCACCAGATGGGAGTCCAAACACCTTTGAGGCAAGGACCTGCCTAGTCTTGCTCTTGGGAGGAAAATCCATTCGTTCTCAAGAAGGCCAGCCCTTGGTGTCTTGGTATTCCTGCCCAGGTTTGTCATCCAAAGGCCTGCCCCCCACTCCAGGAAAGGGCTGGTCCGTTTGAGTCACCTGGAAGTCTCTGGCGGGGTACCTGACCTTCAGTTGTGGGGCAGCTGTCACCCAGCAAGTCAGACCTGATGGGGGCAAGTCCCAGCAGCACGTTCTGCCCACCCATGGGACCCGACTTGGTGCAGGCCAGCTCAGGGGCAGGACTCGGGTGCCCCAGGCTCTCCCGCCCGGGATGAGACCAACACCCTTCTGGGGACGACGATCCCCCCTCCAGCGCGGGTCAGTGTGCTCAGAAAGCCTCGGAGTCCCTCAGAATCGCCCTCCACTCCTCCCCAGCCCCGGGCCTTGGAGGGCTGGCCTGCACAGGCTGCACATGCCCCACTGTCCTTGTCCTCTGGCTCCTGGTGGGTTGGTGGACCGGACAGCCTGGCAGTGGCTGACACAGAGAGGCTGAGGAATTCGTCCCCAGCTCCACCCCCTCAGTGGCCGTGTTCCTCTGCTCAAGGGGACAGCGCCGTCTGGGGGCCTCTGCTCCACCAGCAGCTGTGCCCTGTCCTGGCCCCTCAGTCTCGGGACACGTGGGTATCCCACCCACCGCTCCCAGCCTGGGTGCCCTGGGCCCACCCCCTACAGTTGTTCACACCTTTAAAAACAGTCCCATTCATTAAGCCCTCGGGTCTCCCCTTCTGAGTGGGTCGTGCCATCTCTCTTCTCTGAGACTTCTAGGGAGCGCCCTCAGATCTCGGACAGACAGCTCGCTGTGGGGCTGGGCAGTGCCCGTTAGGGAACAGCCCTTTCTCTGCTTAAAATCTGTCTCTTCTCCCGGCCACTCCGTATCCTGAGCAGCCCAGCTTCCCCTGCTCTCTGCTGTGAGTCAGCCCTGCAGCTGTTGGGAGAAAGCAGCGCTGCCCGGCCCACCGCTCTCCTTCCCTCCAGCCCTCTGCTCTCTGGAGGCTCCAGCCCCTCCCTTCTGGCTTTGTTCTCCATGCACACCCTGTGACTCAGGGTCTCCCCTCAACAAGCAGGCCCAAATTGTGCCCGTCTTGCTGAAGGCAGTTGTGGGGCTCAGATTTACGGGCAAAGTCCAAGGCTTGGAGACGGGGCAGGGGGCAGGGCTGGGGGTCCGCACCTGCTTCCCATCTGTTGGAAAGGGGAGGCCTTTCCAGCCTGACCGTCCAAAGGGCGGTGGGGTGGGGGGCTCGGTGAGGTTCTGTTTGTCCACCCAGTGTTCCCTGCGTAGCCATGTTGCCAGCCCAGCATGAGTGGAAAGGCCAGCCTGGTGGCCAGGAGAGGCTCAGCTACGCCCAGGGCAGCCCGGTCCTGACTGTGGGTCAGAATCACCTGCAGAGTTGTTAAAAGCAGAGGTGTCCAGGGCTCTTCACAGACCCATAGAACTAGACTCACCAGGGATTTCAAGAAAACACCAGAAAGCTGGGGGGCATGTGACATGGGTGGAGTTCCCACATGCCTTGAGGCCAGGCCCGGTCGGCTCGGGGAGAACTGTGGGGTGAGTGGAGGCAGGGCTGCCTCTCTGTGCCAGGAACGCCTGGGACACCTGCAATTGTTACACAGAAGAACGAGCTGCGGCCTGAGGATATTTCCATGCACTGTAATGCTCAGATCATCAGGCACTGGGCTTTCTGGAATGTTCCAGGATGTTCGATGTGCCTGGAAAGGGCAACTCACCACTCTGGAATTTTCATCTCTTTTTTTCAGGAACTGTAGAAAAGCTGGAATCTGGGCATGTGGGCGCCCCCTTGTCCACGCTGCTGGGTTACGTCTTGGGTGGCCTCTAGCCATGTGGCATCTTCATGCAGGTCAGGCCACGGGTTCTTGCACCTGCTAGGGAATGTGTGAGCGGCAGGTGCACAGCGTCGGCTGTGAGCGGTGCGCTCACGCTGCTCAGGGTGCATGTGGACCTGGTGCACGACTGCCACCGGAGTCTGGGCGAACTCTGTGCCTGGTGGTTTCATCTCTAGGCTGTAGGGGTAATTCTGTAAGGGAACAGAGGGGAGATGCTGCTCTGGGCCGGCCGTCTCTCCAAACTTGCATGCGGAAGCCGAGCCCCCAGTGAGACAGTGTCGGGGCCTCTGGGAGGGGGTCAGGGTCAGACGAGGTCACGGGGCGGGCAGCATCACCCCACGGCAACCGGCCCGTGGGCTGCACCTGCCCTCCAGCCGCCCTCCTTGGCCGTTGGCAGAGCTTGCCCTCCTCTGCCCACCCCCACCTGGCATCTCTCCTCCCCTCCCCTCCCCAGCAATGCTGAGGCCGTGCTCTCAGAGGGCTCCTGCCTGGTCAGGCAGCGGGGCAGCCCTTCGACCTGCAAGTGCACCGTGGGTCCCGCTTGGTCACACGTGGGAGGGCACGCTGAAACCACAAGCAAGCTTGCCACCAGAGCCGCCGTGGATTCTGGTGGCACTCTTTTCTAGTGACCTGCTTTTGCGTTACCTGCTTCATACGGTCACGTTCCGCAGGGCCGGATCCCAGTGTTCATGGGAGGCCCAGTATCTAGGCTGCAGTTAATTGAGGTTTAATGGGTTACTTGACTTCTACCGAGCAAACCCTGAAAGCAGGTGAGTGGAGCGCACCTGATCCAGGTAGGAGCCCCAAGGTGGAGGAGGTGGTCCAGGAAAACGTGTGGGGGGATCTCCAATTTGTCCAAGGGGGTCCCCCTTGTGGTCCAGTAGCAGGAAGCCCCAGAGAGAGCAGGCAGGGCATCTAGAGAGCAATTCCTCCATGGTCTGGGGGTTACAGTCTTCTCCCTTTTGGGGCCCCTGACCAGAGGAGGCTGCCCAAGCTCTGGAGGGTGACGGCCTGTCACGAGCCCCCACTGTCTGTGCTCAGTCTGGTCACTGGGCTTCTGCCTCAGTTTCCCTCAGGGTTCCAGTTGCTCCTCCCACCTGGGCTGGGAAGCTTTCCTTGAACCCTGTCCAGGTTAGCTGGGGTGAGGGATCCCCTTGCCAGCCTTCTCCATCACGGCACTGCTGTGGCACAGGCATGTGACCCTCTTGCCCCACCCACTGCCTCAGGCTGCCGAGCAGGAGCCGGGCGGGGGGTGAGAGGAAAGGCCGCGCCTCCACAGGAGGTGCCGACAGGGCTTCGGTGTTGCTGGGAAACACTCGCCTCTCGGGAGGTTACAATGTTCTAAGTGACCGTCACCGAGAATCTGTGCATAATGGTGGCAAGATCGGGTTCTTTTCCACGGGGATGGACGTTGATCTTGCACCTGCTCGTGTGAGAGGAGTGCCACGTCCCCGTGCAGTCGCTCACCCCTCTGCAGGTGCTGGGAGAGCCCAGAAGGCCTCTCACCTGGTTCCCACCTGCAGACAGTGGGCCCCCCAGAACCGGTTTCTTGCCTTTTAGTCATAAGCCCAAAGCGGTGAAGTCAGGAAGGGCTCCAGGGTCGTGACAGCAAGACCAGGAGGGGGTCCCATGTTGGTCCCCTGAGGGCAGGGCCCCCCTCCTTGCCAGCTGCCTGGCGGAGCAGAGCACAAGCCTCCTGGCGGGAATCCTCCCCCGCTCTCCCCGGGCCGGTCTTGGAGAGCGTCCCAGCGCTGGTTTCCGGGTTGGGCCTGGGTCTGTCCGTGCGACAGCCTCCCCCAGGGACCTGGTCTCTGCACTGCGTAAGGATGCGGCATGGGAAACAGCCGGGGCAGCCTCCGGGCCTGCTCTGACGCGGACCCCGTGGGAGGCGGGAGGGAGGCCAGGCAGAGCAAGCTCTCTGTCCTCTACCTCCCGCACACGTGCAGTGGGAATGTCCACTCCCTGTGCCATGTCCTCGGCCACTCAGCCCCCCTGGGCCCCATGCTCAGTAGGAACTCGTCCCTTTATGGCCCAGCCTTCCACCTGCAAGACCAGCTTCAGCCACTGCCCCCCTGGATCTCAGCAGCCACTGAACCCACACAGTGTCCCTGTGGCAGCAGTGGCCTGTCCTTGCCGGCGGTCGGGGGTCGGGGCTCTGCAGCCCCAGGGCCGGCTCACCCTCAGCACCTTCCTGAATCCCCTGGGACACGGCAGCCTGCCGGCCATCCCCACCCCCAGCTCTGGCCCTTTACGCTTCTAGGTGTTGAAGGCAGGTCTGGCCTCACCGTCTGGAGGAGCAGCTGCCCCAGGGGCCAGCGGCGGGGCTGCGCAGTGCCCATAGCCAGCTGCCGTCCGGCCCTCTGCTGGTGGGGGACAGACAGGCCTTGCCAGCGCAGCTCCCTCTCATCCGCCCATCCTCCCGACAGAGAGTCTGTCAGGTGCCGGAAATGCACGTGGGAGCCGGAGCGCACCCAGCCCTGCCCTGCTGAGGACTCGGGGCTGGTGGCGGGGACAGATGGGCATCAAAAGGGCAGCAGGCTCATGCAAGTGGACATGTGGGGCTCAGGCGGTGGGGAGGCCCCTGGTGAGGTGTGCCACATGGGAACCAGTCCCTGCCAGGGAGGCGGGGACACCCCCTGCAGATGGCACTCGGGCTGAGGCCTGAAGGCTGCGCAGGAGGACAGGAGGCAGGCTGCCTGCGGAGGCTGAGACCCAGGGCGGGCTGGGTTGCTCTCCGGGTGGAGCTGGATTGGAGTGGGTGGAGGTCGGGGGAGGAGTTAGGAGGTCAGGGCAGCTGTCCAGGAAAGAAGCGACAGCCCAGGCTGGTGGTGCAGAAGGGGGTGGACACACCAGCAGTATGGCGGGGGGGCCCCCCGCTGGGGTGCCCGGGTCAGAGCGGGTGGCCTTGAGGGGGTCCTCCGGCTCGGATGCCACGGGACTGGTCCTACCTGCCCCGGCTTTTGCTCCCTGGCTCCTCCAGGGTCCTTCTCAGGGTGGGTGTGGGCCTGGGAGGAGATTGCTGCCTTTCCCCAGGGCGGCTCCGGGGAACACCCGCCCTGGTCTCATCTGGTGAATCCGGCCTCCATTTGGTCCTTGGCACGTCTTTGTGGTAAAGGTCTTTTATTTCCTGAGGGGTTTTGTCTGACTTACCCCTTTCCAGGTGCACGGAGGAAGGCCTGCGGTCGCAGGCAGGCGGGGTCAGGGGTGGGACCCGCACCTGCCCCTGACACAGTGCCCTGCCCCGTCCTACGTGGCGCTGGACTTCCCCTTCCTTGAGGCCCAGCTTGTCATCAGATGGACCCTTGTTCTCTCTGGCCCTTCTTCCTGTGGGCTCCCAGGGACAGGGGCTGCTCTGGGCCCATGGCTCTCCATGGGACCAGAGGTGGGGGGGGATTTAGCCCCCAGGGGACACTTGGCGAGGTCTGGAGACACTGTTCGCCACCACAGCTGGGAGTGGGGGGCTCTTAGCATCTGGTGGGCGGGGTCGGGGCTGCTCGTGTCCCGCGGTGCACAGGACGGCCTCCATAGCAGAGAATATGTGGCCCCGAGTGCCGGAGGTGCTGAGGGTGCAGACCCCACCCTCAGCGGTGGGTCGGCCTTGGGGTTCCTGCGTCCTGGCAACCCTGGCTCTCGCTCTGGCCCCTCTGGCGCTGAGGGCACAGGCCCACTATTTTTGCACCTTTAACAAAGATTTACTGTGAGCTCCGGGCTGTGCTTTTGGAGTTGAAAGGAGAGTTAGAATTGAAGCACAGGTGGGAATGGCTCATGACCCTGGGGACAGTTTCGGCTTGATGTGGCCCCTGCTCCCACAGGGGTCGTCGTGGCGGGCAGCCTCCTGGTCAAGGAGCTGGGTCTGCCCTGTGGATGTGGCTTTGGGGTGCGACAAACCAGGCCAAAGGGCTCGGCATGTGCAAGCGCCCTGAGGAGTGGCCTCTATGGGTTAACACCCGTCTGTCTGAGCTGAGAAGCTGGACTGGGAGAGGGTCCCCCAGGGCCTCAGGGTCAGGCCAGCCTGGGAGCTGGGGTCTGCTCTGCCGGGCACCCCTGTCCTCCCCGATGCCGAATTCCTGGCTTCCGTTTATCTGGTCATTTCACCTCACTGACCCTGGGGGAAGAAGGCTGATGGCAGCCAGGCCATCAGTGTGGGCTTCCAACACGACACAAATAGCAAATCCTGGGAGAGGTTGTGCCCTGTTCCCCCATGTGGGCAGAAATACAGCCCCTGGTGGCCGCGCTGACAGGCCTCGGAGTCCACCCGGCACCCTGGCTGGGCCATCCTGCTTTCTTCGAGTGGCCCATCTTCACAGCAGGCAGGACGGGTCGGGGGCCGTCCTCCCAGGGTCCCGCAGCTGGGATCCCCTCGCCATCAGGGCGGCAGGCCCTGCTGTGTCCTCTGGTGGGCACTCCGCAGGGCCGCACACCACAGGGAGCGCTGGCTGGGCGGAAGGAGCATTCATTCTCTGCAGAAATGTCCACGTTCTGTGCTGTGAAGCCATGCCATTGGTCTTCAAACTTGGCAGACCAATTTCCCAGCAGAGATAATATCCTAGCAACCTCTCGGGTAACCAGGACACCCACGGCTGGGGTTGCAGAGCTGTTTACATTGAGTTTTATGGCATTTGAGAGAACTTGGCTATTTCCGAGCTGGGAGGATGGTTGTTCAGAACGTCCAAAAGTCAATCCTGGGGCAGCAGGACCTAAAAACAGATGGACTGACTTTTCAGGAACGTGAACTTTAAACTTTTAATGCACCCCTGGGTGTTTGGAGTCTGCTGAGCCAGGGGAGCGTGTGCGTCCTCCGTGGAGACCTCCAGCTCCTGTGAGAGGCCACGCACGTGCACCCCTGGGGCACTGCCTCCCCGTGCTGGGGAATGTGTATGTGCTTGATGGGGGCACTGGGGCTGGCTCAGAAAAAAAGGTGAAAGGTTCTGAAAACTTTAAGTGTAGCACATAGTAGGTGCTCAATATTTGTTGGAAGAAAAACAGAGAAGTGTACTTTTAATAATGATGATGATGATTATGACATTGGTGAGATTGTCTTTTATGGCGATTCCTGTTCTGAAGAGATCCAGGGATAAGGAAGGAGGGAGAGAAGAAAGGAAATAAAGAGAAAAAGTTCCTGGAAGTGGCATCCCTAGGCCACACTGACGGGTATTGTCCAGGGAGCCCTGCAGAGAAGTCTCTGGAACAGCAGAACGGGTGCTTTTCTGAATCCCCCCCGGCAGGGTGCCCTCCACCTCCTGCATCGCGCGTCGGTGAAGACGTGGAGTTTTCTTCTGCAGCGTTGGTGGAGGTTGTGTGTCCCACACACGTAGAAGGTTTCTAGGCCTTTCCTTCGAGGTCTTTGAGCATGTCCTCCGCCCGTTTTCCCACTGGGCAGCTGGCCTTGTCCCGGGTCCTCATCAGCGCTGCCTGCTGAGCAGTTCAGGTTTGCCTCCCGTCTGGGGATGCGGGAGGGCCATGCTTTCCCGCCACCTAGTTGGTGCTGGACCATGGCCTGTAAAGGGCAGTTCGCATGCCCCCACCAGTCTGAGCACTTACTTGCCAGTTTGAGGCCTGTGGGGCCCTCCTCTTCTGCCTAGAATGGCAGGCTGGCCCCTGAGTAACTATGACGAGCCCACGCCGTCCACAGACTGGAGGTGGACATGCATCACCAGCTGGAAATAAACGGTTGTAGTGTCACTCCCCGGCGATTGGAGGGTTGTTTCGTGGCCTCAGCATAACCCATGCTAGGTTGTCGAGTACATTTTCCTATTTAGTCATAACAACACCTTATTCATTAAGGAAATTAGCTCCAAATCTATGATATGAATGACAAATATTTTATACCGCTCTTTTCCTTTGACATTGTGTTTTTACCGTGAAAAGATGACAAGTTTTGCATACTCAACTTTATCGACCTTTTTCTCACGGATTTCTTTCACATAGAGGAAGGCCTTGCCTCCTCAGACAAATTGTTTTTAAACTTCCCTGTTTTCTTTTCTTTTTATGGCTTTATTGAGAGAATTCCAATACTATGAAATTCACCATTTAAAGTATATATTCAGAGTTGTGCAGAGCATTCCCCCCACTGCTCTAGCCCTGACCACAGGTAACCACTGACGTACTTACTCTCTGGCTCTAGAGATATTCTGGATTCCATGGAACCATGTAATCAGGGGTCTTTTGTGACTGGCTTCTTTCACTGAGCCTAATAATTTTGAGCTTCGTCTATGTCGCAACATGTGTCCGCATTCCATTCCTTTGTATGGCTGACCAACACCCCATTTTGTCAGTTGATGGACATTTGAGCTGTTTCTGATTTTGCGCTAGTATGAATAATGCTGTTATGAACATCCATACACAAGTTTTTGCACAGACCTATGTTTCCATGTCTCTTGAGTATTAGAATTGCTGGGTCACATGGGAATGCTACGTTTAACATTTGGAGGACTACCAAACTGCTTTTCAAAGCACTTGTGCCATTTTACATTCCCACCAGCAATGTATGAACGTTCCAATTTCTCTACATCCTCAGCAACACTTGTTATTGTCTGTTTTCTTAAATTCGAGCCATCCTAGTGAGTGGGAAGTTGTTTCTCATAGTGGTTTTATTTAGTATTTCTCAAATGATTCATGATATTAAGCATCTTTTCTTACATTTACTGGCCATTTGTATATCTTCTGTGGAGAAATAGGTATTCAGATACCTTGCCCATTTCTAAGTTAGATTATTTGTCTTGTTATTGTTGACTTGTAAGGTTTCTTTATATACATTGTGTGTACATACAAGTTCCTTATCAGATATATGATTTACAAATATTTTTCTCCCATTCTGGAGGTCATGTTTCCATTTTCTTGATGATATTGCTTATAACACAAAAGTTTTTTATTTTGATGAAGTCTAGTTGATCTATTTTTTCTTTTGTTGTTTGTATTTTTGGTGTTTCTTCCAAGAAGGCTTTGTCTAACCCGAAGGCAGTGAAGATTCAGTCCTATATTTTCTTCTAGGAGTTTTATAATTTTAGTTCTTACATTTGGGTTTATGGTCCATGTTTAGTTACCTTTTTACATGGTGTGAGGAAGGGGTTCACCTGAATTCTTTGTATGTGGATATCCACTGTTCCACCAGCACTTGTTGAAAAGATAATTCTTTTCCCATCAAATGGTTTTGGTATCCTGGTCAAAAATCAAGTCGCAATAAATGTGAGGGTCTGTTTCTGGACTCTCTATTCTGTTTCATTGATCTACAAGTCTACCCTCATGTCTGTGACACTCTCTGTTATTACTGGAGCTTTGTAGCAAGTTTGAAATCAGGAAGTGTGAAACTTCACTTTTGTTCTTTTTCAAGATTGCTTTGGCTATTCTGGGTCATATGAATATTAGGATTAGCTTGTCAATTTCTGCAAAAAAAAAAACAAAATCAAAACCCAGCTTGGATTTTGAAAGGGATTGCATTGAATGTGTAGATCGGTTTGGGGAATATTACTATCTTCACAATGCTAAATTTCTGATACATGAATATGGAATGTCTTTCCATTTATTTAGATCTTTTATTTCTTACATTTCTCTTTTGAAATTTTCATATTGAAGTATAAGTGATACACAATATTATATTGACTTCAAATATGCAATATAGTGATTCAACAGTTACCTACGTCATTCAGCGCTCACTCCAACCGGCGTAGTTATTATCTGTCAATACAGAAAGATGTTACAGGACTATCGACTCTATTTTCTATGCTGTACCTTCATCTCTGTGACTAATTTATATAACGACTGAGGTTTTGTGCCTCTTTATCCCCTTCACCTATTTCACAAACCCAACCCCACCCCTCCCCCATGGTAACCACCAGTCACATTTCAGTGTCTACGAGTCTGCTGCTCTTCTATTCTTTTGGTTTTTGTTTAGTTTTGTTTTGCTTCTAGATTTTCCACATAAGTGAAATCATCTGGTATTTATCTTTCTCTTTCTGGCTTATTTCACTGAGCATAATACCCTCTAGGTCCATCCATGTTGTTGCAAATGGCAAGATTTCTTTTCTTTTTATAGCTGGAGAGTATCCCATGGTGTGTATGCACCACATCTTCTTTATCTGTTCATCTACTGATGGACACTTAGGTTGTTTCCATATCTTGGCTTTTGTAAATAATGTGGCAGTAAACATAGTGGGGAATATATCTTTAAGTTTCTTACATTTTAACAGTGTGTTATACAAGCCTCAGTCTCCTTCTGTTAGGTTTCTTCCTAAGCATTTTATTCTTCTTGAGGCTATTACAATGGGGTTGGTTTCCCAATTTTATTTTCAAATTGTTCATTTTTGGTGTGTAAAATACTGTTGTTTTCTTGTAGTTGATCTTGTTTCCTGCCATGCTGATGAACTAGCTTATGAGTTCAAGTAGCTTTTATTTTAGTGGATTCCTTCCTAGTTTCTATATACAAGATCATATCACCTGTGAACAGAGGTAACTTCATTTCTTCTTTTCTAATCTGGATGCCTTTTATTCTCTTTTCCTTGCCTGATTTCTTGAGCTAGAACCTCCAGAGAGTGTTGATTCGAAGTAGGTATATTTTATTTCAGGCTTTTGCATTAATATTCTTGAGAGATTGGCCTGTGGTTTTCAAAAATTTATTCTATCTTTGCTGAATTCAGTATCAGTGTGACATTAGCTTTTTCTAAAGATTTTTGAAACTTTTCTACTTTTCCCTGCCCTGAAACAGTTTAAATGGTATTGGAATGACCTGTTTCCTAAAATTGTGTTAGAATTCCCCTGTGAAATCACACAGCCCGGTGCTTTGGCGTGGCATGCAGCTATCAATTTAAGAACTTCATTATGTTTTTTTATGGTAATTGGGTCATTTTCTTTTTTCTGTCTCTTCTGGGGTGATGTTTTACAAGTTACATTTTCTTAGAAAGAATCCATTTCACCTAAGTTTACAAATTTATTTGCATAGAGTTGATCAGAGTGATTGAAGAAGTCGATCAAAGCAATTCCCTTGTGCTTCTGTTCATTTTCTCTGTTGATATTTCTCCATCTGTAGTTTCTTCCTCCGTATTTGTGTGCATATGTATTCTCTCTCGTTTCTTAGTTAATTCGTCCAGTTTAACCGCCCTGCTCCCGCCGAGGAGTCAGCCCGGCTGGCCCCTCTTGGAGTGGTGCTGCAGTCAGAGACGCACCCTGCCCGGCCTGCCCGGCCTGCCAGGCCGCCAGCCCCCGTCCTGTGATCGCCCTGCCGGTGCTCCAGGGGCCCTTTGCACTTCCCCCCGCTGCCCACTTAGTGAACCTCTTCTGTGTCAAACCCTATCTTTGCATCCAGCTCTTGGCTGACCCGAACGAGTCCGTGGCCTTTCCTGGCTGCCGTGTGGAGGATGGATAGAAGGGCTGAGGGCAGAGATGGAGGCTGCCCGCCTGGTGGCTGCCCGTGACGTGGGAGCAGAGGGCGTGGCTTAGCCCAAGAAACGGGGGACACAGGGGAGGCGGGGACCAGAGCTGCTGAGGGTCAGCCGGACTCAGGAATCAAACATCATAGCTTACATGTCACCAATTTCTTGCTTCAGACATCCTTCCTGGGATCATAGGGATCAGGCAAAGCCACAAAGCTAAAGACAGTTGGAATGTTTATCGACAGTCCCTCAACTTTGCCTTAAAATCCCCATCAGGCCTCAACGAGATCCTGCTAGGGAAATAAGGGTATGTGACTCTAAAGGCAACAGGCCAACGTTATTAAACAGCCTGGAAGGGCCCGAACCCTTGGCTGGCCCTGTTCTTGGCCCTGCACCCGGAGCTAGGGCAGGGGGTGGCTGCCCTGGGCTCTCTGGGAAGGACTGACCCCTCTGGTGGGGCCTGAACAGGTGCCCAGACCCAGATGCTGACCTAGGAGGGCTCACAGCCTGGAGCTCGCCTCCTCCCCAGATGCTAAAAGGAGGAAAAATCGAGCAAACACCAATACTTTCCAGGTGAGTTTTGTGTTGCTTGTCTTGTATTTGGGGCCATCCTGTGCATTGCCTCTTTTAGCACATGGGATGCTCTGGTGACGGGGGCCTCAGAGGTCATCTCCGTGTTGGCCTTCGGGCTGCTCAGCAGGGGAGGGACAAGGGGGAGGCCAAGGGGGGGTCTCCCTGCTGCCCAGCACCTTTCCCCTGGCAGCTCCAGGTTAATCTGTGCTCTAGCCTACCCCCAACTCCAGATTGTCTCGAACCGAGAGCTCTGGGCCTGCACATTGTTTTCGCGCCCCTGCACTGTGCTGAGAGAGGAACCGGGCACCGTCCGCGATCCAGCAGCAAGTCTGGGGCTAAGCTGGGAACCCATGTGTCCCTCTGTCTGCTGCATCTTCCCCCAGCCCAGGTGTGCGGGCTCGGGTGGGCTCCCACGCAGCGAGGCGCCCGCACTGAAGGCAGACATGGCGTCCAAAGCAGGTGCCCACTGCTCTGGCTTAAGGTTTACCAGTTTAGGTTCACCCACAGGGGTTGCGCCCCTTGCACGAAAAATGCCGTGAGTATGGCTCAGCCCCTCTCAGTGCCCAGGCAGAGCGGGAGGGGCAGGGGTGCAGCTCCTAGCTTAGGGGACTGGAGGCCTCCTAGTAGCTGTTCCCCGAGGGGCACCTCTGCTCCAGCCAGCCCCTTGCGGTGCCCCACACCTCTCACTCTTCCCTCATTCATTCTGCACACAGCAGAGGTCAGGCCTAAGCTGGCTGCTGGGTGTCTGGGTGAAGGGACTCCCAGTGTAGGGCCAGCCAGTCTCAGAAAATGAGCAGAGATCAGAGGTGAGGGCCCCCACATGCTGGGATGCCTGAGGATCCGCTCACGCACGTGCTTTCTGTGTCCAGAACATGGCCATCTGGCAGTGGCCGATCAGGGTGGCAGCCGCTAGGGGGCCAGTAGGGAGACCCACCTTGGGAACTGGCTCCTTGGACCGCCTGGCCCCTTGGGTCCCACCAGGAAAGGAAAGGGCTTTATTTTCCTCAACTCTTGGCTGCAGGCAGCCACGTCAGGTGTCCCCTCTGCCACCTGTCACTGGCTACAGATTTCCCATGAAGCTAATACCACTTAGATTTCAGATCCTCCCCCTCGCCAGGCATTGTGTCCCCAAGTCCACATGCTCTTGTAAAGCTTGCAAAAATAAGCGATCTTTATGTGGTGGACACACCCTAGGGTGACTGGGGGCAGGTGGCAGGGGGTCCCAACGAGTCATACCCTTATGTAATTCCCTTCCTCTGAGCACGGGCAGATCCTGGGATCTACTCCTAACCAACAGGGCCTGGCCAAAGTGGGGGACATGGTGCTGGTGAGTACGGTACGTTGCGGTGCAAAGGTGGAGGGACTTTGCGGATATGATTAAAATCCCTAATTTTGACTCTGGTTCATCAGAGAAGTGGGCCTGAGTGGGCCTGGCCTGATCAGGCAGGCCTGTAAAAGCAGGCCCAGGCCTGCTGAAGTCGGAGACGCTCTCCTTTGCTGGCTGTGAGGAAGCCAGCTGCCATGAATTCTAGAGGTGTAACCTCGGGGCGCTTGAGAGCTGCTCCTCTGCGAGGCCAGCCTCCAGATTGGAGTACAGGCCGGCCAGCGGCTTGACGTCAGCCTCCTAAGACCCTGGGCAGGGGACCCAGCTGAGCGGCGCCGGGATTCAAGACTCAGGGAAACTGCGACACTAGGCGGGTGTGGCTGTGAGCAAGCAGCTCAGCGGGCGGCGTGGTGAGATGCTCTGCGGGGCCAGAACGCCGATCCGTGGAACATCCCTTTCCTTGAGGAGGGCTCCCCAGCCAGCTGCCTGAGCCTCAGGCCCCACGCACAGGTGCCTGCCTGCCTCTCGGCCGTGGGGTGGCCTCCCTCCACCCATGGGGCCTCCTGTCGGACATGACTGGTCTGGCCCGGGCCGTCCAGCAAGGCCGGTCTCACCACCGGCCCAGGTCCTCTGCCCTGAACTAGGCCCCTGCAGGGAGAAAGCGGCTGTGGCCCAAGCTTTGAAATAGCAGATGAAGCCCCAGATGAGTGTCCTGGGGCCCCCCCGGCGGCTTCCAACACAGGTGCATCCTCTCCCAGTTCCGGAGGCCAGGGCCTGGAATCAGGGTGTGGGCAGGGCTGCCTCCCCCAGAGGCCCTGGGGGAGACCCCTTCCTGCCCCCTGCAGCTCCTGGGTGGCCCCTCCGCATAACCCAGGATGACCTCACCTCTGTCTTAACTTAATCACAACTGCAAAGACCCTTTTTGAGGATAAGGTCACATTCAGAGGTCCTGGTGGTGAGGATGTGGAACATATTTTTGAGGACCACCATTCAGAATCCTTTCCATAAGTAAACGGAAGGTAGATGGACCCGACTCAGAAACACCTGGGGACAAGGCTCTTGGTGACAGCCCTGCGGGCACACTGGGCCTTGTGCTGGACCCAGGGCCACGTGCTTTCTGGCATTGGCATAGTGGATTGCCCTTGGTGGGTAGGGACACTGAGAGTTCCCGACCCCAGTCAGGCGGCCCAGGTCCCCGTAAGCAGTAGAGCTGGTGCTGAGGCCGGAAGTATCTCCATTTCTGGGCCGAGAATGCGGATGGGCCAGGGCTGAAGTTGGCGATCTGTGTGCCTCTCTCCTGGGGGTGCTGCCCACGCGGCTACCTGCCCCTTGTGAGGGGCCAGCTGTCCCTATGCACGTGCCTCCACTGATTCCCACGTGCACTTTTTAAGAAATTGAGATGAAATTCACCTAATATAAAATTAACCATTTTGCAGTGGCACTAGTGCATTCATGGCGCTGTGCAGCCACCACCCTGACCAAGCTCTGAAATGTTTCATGACCCCACAAGGAAACTGTGAACCCACTGAGCAATCACTCTCTATTCCCCCAACCCCACACTGTGGCCGCTACCATCTACATGCCGTCTCTGCGGACTCCCCACTCTGGACATTGCCTGTAGATGGGACCCTGCAGCTTGCGGCCCCTTGAGTCTGGCCACTTTCACTGAGCAGCATGGATGGCGAGTAGGGAGCTGCCCTGGGGCGGGGTGGGCACAGGGGGACAGCTCCCAGCAGGAAGCGCGGGCCCGGCGGGTGGCCTCCTGGTCTGGAGACAGAAGCTCTCCTTGAGATCCCGCCAGGCCTCTCTCTGCCCCTGCGTGCCCCCAGGTGAGCACAGGGGCCAGAACCACAGACGCGTGTCAAATGCGGAGGACCGGTGGAGCCCCGAGCTGGGGCGCCACCTCTTCCTGTCTCCCAGTGCCCGGGAGGCAGCACACATGCTGGCAATTTGGCTTTTTATAAATGACCTCGTTTGGACCTTGGAAGTGCCGTTGAGGTGGATGGCTTCGGGCTCCGCTTATTCTTCAGACCAATTTCCTCCTGAAACAGTCCCAGGCTGGGCAGTGATGCTTGTCTGATGTGGGGCGACTCTCTTCCCACCGGACAGGGCACTCAGACCCCCTGCTCCTGGGAGCTGGACGCCTGGACAGAGCTGGACCCTCATTGCCGGGAGAGGGGCCCACTCATCCTGCTGCCCACGGAGTGGGGGGCTGTGTCCCTACCCAGTTCCCTTCCCGCTGGAGGCAGCCGGGCCCACAGGCGGGATGCCCGGATGCTGTGGCAGCTCCCCCAGCCCCCGTCTCCCTGAGCTTTGAGCACCCTGGGCGGTCTGGAGTGAGATAAGCAGCTCCCTGGGGCCTGGAGCCAGGCAGGGCTGGCGGGATGTTCGACACGGGGCATCTTCCTGCCACTGCCCTTCCCAGGGGCTCTGCTGGGCCACAGGTTCCGGCCAGTCTCAAGGCGTGACCCCACCCCGGTGGCGGGAGGAAGCCATTCATCATCACGGAAGGATCTGGCCGCTGGCGTGTTTATTCAGAGGAAGGAAATGGACTCTTTCATCCCCTCCAAGCGGCGTCTGGCCTGCTCCGCTGTCCGGCCATCCGCCAGGGGGTCATAAATCACAGGGCCCGAGTCTGCCGGTACCTGTTTTGTGTCTCCTGAGGAACTCGGGGCTCATCATTCCCTGGGTGCCGCCCTTTATTGCCGCTTCCTCCTTTAAATAAACTCTGTCATAAATTTAATTCGCTTCAGAGCTGAGTTTAGAAATCTGTCCCAGTGGCATGGGCTGATATCCAATGCAGGCTGCCCGGGACCCCTGGGGGCGGGCGGGGTGCCCGCTGTGCTCTAGGAGCTGCCATCCTGCTTGCTCAGGGATGGCATGGTTTGTTTTCCCATGTTTCCAAGACAGGGACTAAGTAGTAAAAGATCTCACCTGGCAGCTGGCATGGAAATTGCTGGAGTGCGGTCTCACAGACCAGCAAGCGGTGCCAACCTGGATGCTTTGGGCACCAGCATCGTTCAGCCAGGAGTGACTCCCAAACTGACCACCATGGCATTTGCAGCTCCGGACTCCCTTGTGGGGGTGAGGCAGGGGTGAGAACCGAGGGCAAGTAGCCTCCCACCCACCCACACATCTGGTACCCACCCATCCATCCATCCATCACTGTCTGGCCATTCATCCATCCTTGGTGGCTGTGGAGAGAGGAGGCTTTGGTCTTGGGGTGCAATGGGCTGTCAGGCTTGCCAGGCTGTGCTAGGGAGGGAAGGGGTGATTTATGTTGCCATAGCTCTCAGAGGAGTAGGGGGTTCAAAGAATGGGCTCCTTTCTGCCCCCACCTGACCTGCTATTTCAGGGCTGGGGGCTGCTGTGAGGGGCACCAGGGATGGGGCGGCTCAGCCAGCAGGGCCTACGGCGTCAGCGCTCTGGAGGCAGGAGGTCTGACCACGGTGTGGGCAGGGCCACATCCCCCTGAAGGTGCTGGGAAGGGTGTGTCTGGCCTCCCTCCTGGCGTCTGCGGTTCTGTGGCTTGTGGCACGGCACGCCAGTCTCCAAGGGGCATTCTCCCCGCGCGTGTCCGCTCCCCTTGTTATAAGGACCAGTTGTTGGGTCAGGGCCCCCTCCTCCACTGCGACCTCCTCTTAACTCATCACATCTGCAAATCTGCAAGGACCGAGTCTCCAAACAAGGCCCCCTTCCGAGGTGCTGAGCGTTAGGACTTTAACATATGAATTTGGGTTTGGGGGACACACTTCAACCCATGAGCCCTGTTGAGGCTAAAATCTCTCTGAGCATGAAGAGGGGCCTCCGAGGACCCTGGCCCTCCTCTGTCCCCTGACATTTGCTCCCACCCAGGTGGGAGGAGCCGGCCCCCAGGGGCCATGATCGCAGCACCTGGGTTTCTCCCGCTGCCTTCCCGGGCCCAGGGCCAATGGGGCTCAGGCTGGGCTCCCCGCTAAGCCCAGGGACCTCCTGGGGGAAGGCGCCAGGCCAGGGTCAGGGCCCCCAGCCCTGCCCTCTGATGCCCACCTCCCCCGGGCCACTCCAGCAGCCTCGGGTGCCCAGGGCCTCTGGTGTCCCAGGTTCCCAGAACCAACCCAAAGATGCGGTTTCTGAGCCACCCCCTGCCTGTCCTCGGGTCGCCCCGTGACTGCTCCAGACCAGGGAGTGCCTGCGGGGTCTGAATCGTCAGGGGTGAGCCCTGAGCCGCCAGCTTCCCGGAGAAGCAGAGTGGGGTTGGGGGGGCAGCTGCTGGGACCGCGGTGGGGAGAGCCGAGGCCGGTGGTGACACGCCACCCGTCAGTCTTCCCGATGGGCGTAGGGCCCAAATGAGCCCTTGAGAATAAACACCTGGTTTCCACACACCAATTATCTGGAAAGAATTGCTTAAGCCGGACTCCCATATTTCCTGCCGCGCCCGCGTGCTCCCCAGTCCTGGGCACACCCGGAACCTTCCAGCCCCGGGCCATGTCCATGCAGAGTCCCCACTGCCAGGGTGTGCTGCCCCGCCCCTGCCCGAGACTGGACTCTGCCGCCAGGGAGCCTCTGGGTGCCTGCTGGCCCTCTGCCTGTCTCGTTTCCTCAGGGGGCCGTGAAGCTGGTGAGGGCTGGGGGCCTGGCCCTCCGGCCCCAGTCTCCTCCAGGGCCCCCAGCCTCCTCCAGGGCCCCAGCCTCCTCCAGGGCCCCCAGCCTCCTCCAGGGCCCCAGCCTCCTCCAGGGCCCCCAGCACTCGGGAAGCAATGTCACAGTTCCTCATTTGCCTCAATGAAATAAAACCTGGCCCTGAGCCCCAAGGGCGGGTTTGGAGGGCAGTTCAGTCTCTCATCAGCGATGGTCAAGGCCCCACGGCTTCTGGGTCCTGGAGACGGGGAGGGCCTGCTCAGGGTGGGAGATGTGACCCCCAGGCCCCCTCCCCCTGACTCCCAGGCTGCCGGCCTGCTCCCCGCTCCCCGAGGTCTCTTCTCTGAGCCGGCCTCCCTCCCCTCCCCTTCAGGGGCACCCGGCTTTACTTCTTGAAGGACAGACAAGTTTATGTTCTGACCAAGGAGGATGGTGGGTCTGGGGCCCTGAGAAGCAAGAGGCTGTGGGCCACCAGGTGTCCAGGCCCTTTCCCCACCTGGTGGGGGTTGGGCGGGGTTGATGACTCAGCAGCAGACCCCACTGGGCACGCATCTCATATAGTGGAGGTGAGCTGTGAGCAGCTTTGAAAGCAGCCCAAGCACTCGGGCACGCAGGGAAGGCAGCTCTGATACCCTCTGAGGAGGCCAGAGCTCAGGGCCGCCCACGGGGCTGGGCCCTCCCCTGGCAGCACCCGGTCTCCTGGGGCCTGTGGGAGGGCACTGGACTGGACAGAGCACCTCCCTGACTTCCCAAGGGGGCGTGCAGTGCACAGGTGTGAGTGTGCATGTGTGCATGTGAGTGTTCATGAATTCATGAGCATGTGTGCATGTGCATGTGTGCAAGTGTGCACATGTGAGTGGGTGCTGTGTGTGCACACTTGTGCATGGACCTGTGTGTGTATGTGTGTATGTGTGTGTATGTGTGTGTATGTGGATGTGTGTGCGTGCATGTGCAGGAGTGAGGGGTATGTTGTGAGTGCACACACATGTCGGCGTGTCCTCTGAGTGCACGTTTGTGCACAGGGGCTGTAAGGCCAAATGTGGCCTGGAATGTGATGCCCTCTGGGCAGTAGGGCCTGTCCTCTGGGCGAGGACAGCGGTGGAGCCGGGGCAGCGGCCTTGGGCAGGCGGGAAGCCCACATGGGGTCAGGGGGGAAGCTCTGAAGGAGGCATGGCACAGATGCGAGGCACCCGCCCGTGGTGGGGGGAGCGCAGGGCCGAGGTTTCGCACCAAGGCCCCAGGCCGGAGGGTCTGCACACCAGGGCCTTTCCGGAGCTGAGTTAATCCCGAGGAGCCAGTCCTTGGGTCTGTAGGGGCAGGGGTGGGGTCTGGGGAGAGCCAGGCAGGCTTTCACCAACCCCACCAGGGGCACCGAGGTCCCTGGCCACTGGGGAGTGAGGGCGGGGCCGGGGCTCCCCACCCGAGAGCCCGCGGGAGAGTGGGTGCTGCCCCCTGGTGGCCCGTGGGCCTCCCTCCTGCAGCCCGCGATTTAAAGTCTTCCACCGGCTGCAAACCGGAGGCTGCGCTGGAAGGGGTGTTACACGTGAGACCCTCAGGGCGGGGCCGAGTGATCCGGTGGCCATGACCTGCCCCCTGAAACTGGCATGGAGATGGCAGTCCTCAGGGGTGTGAGGCTCCTGGCCTGTACTCAGCTCTCCTTGTTATAATAAAGGCCCTTGAGCACCAGGCGTGTGCAGGGTCTGCGGCAGATGGAACAAGGGACCCCCAAAGATGTCCCCATCGCCATGCCTGGGACCTGCAAGTGTGTGACCTTATGTGGAAAGGGCTTTGCTGACGTGATGAAGTGAAGGACCTGAGACAGGGTTGTCCGGGATCATCCATATTAGCCTGATGGCATCACAGGCGTCCTTGATCCTAGTAAGAGGAAGGCAGGAGGTCAGAGTGAGAGAAGATGTGCCAATGAAGCAGAGGCCAGGGAGGGAGGGCACAGGGTGCCGCGCTGCCCGCTTTCAGGAGGAGGACGGCCACAGGCCCAGGGGAGCGGGGACTCCAGGGGCTGAAGGAGGCCGGGGGCAGACTCCCCCCGGGAGCCTCCCTAAAAACCAGCTCTGCCGCACCTGATCTCTGCCCTGTGAGACTCCCGACCTCTAAAGCTGTCAGAGAGGAAACCTGTGTTGTTTCAGGCTCGTAGATTTGCAGCCATTTATCACAGCAGCCATAGGTCCCTGGGAGGAAGTGATTTAGTGACCTCTAAAGGAAAGCGGTTGCTTGGGACTGTCCACGGCACTCACATCGTCCCAGTGCCTGCTGGCAGGGACTCCAGCCCCACTCTGCCCAGACCCAAAGCTGGGGCAAGGGGTAGAGGTTGGCGGGGGGGACTTGTGGGGAAATGGGAGCAGGCTCAGGCCCCCCAGGGGAGCAGGCAGCGTGCCCCTCTCACTGGCTTGGCTCCCCGAAGAGAGGGCGGAGGCCGGGGCCCCAGAAAGCACTCCCTCAGCCTGGCCGCGCCCTGCCCTGCTCCTCCAGGCCAGAGCCTGCCAAGAGCGACCCAGCGGGAAATAATGGAACATTCCTTTAGGACATTATTCCTCCTATTTTTAAACTGTTGCTTTTTTCCCATAACTTTTTGAATGTTTAGCTTCAGCATCCAAGGTGAGAAGGGGCCAGGAGAGATGCTCCCCCATCTGTCTGAAAGTATCTCCAGTGGCATAGTCCCGACCCTTCACACCCACCCCCAGGCCCTCCAACCAGCAGGTACAGCAGCCCAGGGCAGAAGATCCGTAGCCCCACTTTATGGAGGGGAACACTGAGGCTTGGGGGCAGAAGTGACTCAGGCAATGCTGTTGGGCTCGTGAAGACCCAAGTCACGTGAGGCCAGCATCCATGATACCATGCTGTCCCCCAGAGGTAGGTCTGGTTTCCCCAGAAGTGGTAAATGGAACTGCAGCACAAGGCTTCTATGGCATCTGTCCCCAGCTCCCAGGGTCAGACCCAGAGCTGCAGACAGTTTGGGTCGCTCAGAGCACAGCCAGTCACAACAAAGGGCGAGTGGGAGCTGGTAGGCCCTCCGGAGGAATGAGGGTCAAAGCCCAGAAGTCTGAGAACTGGGCTGCAGTTCCTACTTGGGGCCTTAAAAACATAACAATGAGGGATTCGTGTCTTTGTTCCATGAGATGTCTTGAGTCCTGCTATATGCTGGGCCCTGCATACAGAGCAGAGAATGGCCTCACCATAGTGTGAAGTGTTCAGAGGCCAGGTCATGGAGACTGAAAGGCAGAGGTGGTGGCATTTAAGCTAAAGACCAGCTCTTGGGGTGTGGAGGGAAACATTCCAGGCAGACAGAATAGCATGTGCAAAGGTCCTGAGGCAGGAAACACCCTGCCATGTTTAGGAAGAGCAAGGCCATCTGTGTGTCTGGTGCAGGGCTGAGTGCAGATGGAGGGGGTGTGAGGCACATGGAGAGGTGGGCAGGGGCTGGGGTGGGGGCCTGGAGGCCACGGTAAGGAGCTGGCAGTGGGCAGGGTTAAGGAGGACCTGGTAAATGTGGCCATTTTCTTTGACCTTGCCAAATAGGTTTATTGGTGTAAAACCCACATAGAATATCAGAATTTCCACAAGAACACAATCTTTACACTGACCTTCCGTAGCCACTTGGTTACTTTTCCTCACTGAAGCCAGGTTTCCGTATAAGGCAGCGTCTGATGAGCAGGATCTGGGGGGAATGCAGCTCTGATGTAGCATCTGCGAGTCTTTAGCCATCCCTGAGGGTCCCTCCGCCCTGGCCCTGGAGCACAGCTGAGCCCCTCGCGCCTGTGGAGCGCAGGGGGGTCGGCCACTTGTCTGCGCCTCAGCCACCCACCCACCCCTTTGTCCCCCTGAGACAGCCTGCGCGGGGCCTGAGGTTCGGGGGAGAGTGTTAGGAAGGAGAGCATCAAAAAGATGAAACTGCAGATTCAACGCCAGACCCCGCTGTCCCCAGAAATGACCTTAGCTCACACTTGCCATGCGCTCGGCATGTCCCAGGCGCACCGGAGCACCCTGCCCACCTTACAGAATCACCCCCAGCTCGTAGGCCGGGAGGGTTTCTTACGGACAAAAGGAACTGAGGCCGAGAGAGGTCAAAGCTCGGGGTTCCTGGCCGCCCCCTCTGCCTTCCCCACACCGGCCACGCCGGCCCCTCCGGGCGCAGGGCAGCGCCCCGGCCTCCGTCCACCGCACTCAGGGCTGGGCGCCCGGCTCCACCTGCTCACCTCATCCCTGTCCCAGGCCCAGAGGCTTCGGCCTCCCCTTTGTCCCCTTCTCCCACACGTGCCAGGAGGTCGAAAGGTCATTGCTTTTCTTTGTGCTGCTTGTTTCCTGTCGTCCTCGCCTGAGATGGCCCCCGGGGGGAGAGACCAGCCTGTCTCCGGGCCACTGTCTCCCCAGCACCTACTGCAGGCTTGGTGCACAGTAGGTGCTTGGTGAGTGCTTGCTGGGTGAATGGGTGTATGAGCATGCGCACGGGGCTCGCACACCCGCTCCCGTGACCGTGATGTGGGCTCTTCTCATTCTTTCAGAAGGGGTCTTAAAATGTCAGGGAAGGCTGACAGTAAGGACTGGGGAAAGGACTTCCAGGAATGCTCTGGGCTCCACTTGTCAGTGCCTGCGCCATCCTCTACCCCCTTCCCCTCGGCTGCTAGGGGGCTCCGAGCCAGCTCCTGTAACCAAGGGCTGAAATGTCTCCCTCCAGGGCTGTGGCCAGTGGGCAGGTGGCAAGCAGGGCATCACAGGGAAGCAGGCTGGGGGAAGGGGGCAGGGGTGGGGCTCCCAGGTGGGGGGCCCCGCCCCTCCGGGCCAGTCCCTGGCACCCTTGATTGCCCACCCGGGCCTCCTGTACCTCCGAGAGCCAGCTCCCGGATCCGGCAAGGACATGCAGATAAGATGTCACTAGATAAGGGATCTAGTGACCCCGGACATGGAAGGAAATGGTGGGGCTGTGAGCTTTAACCACATTCTCCTGGCATCAGACTCACATGGGAATAAAAATACCAGGTGCGATGGGTGTGGAGCCTCCAGAGAGACTTCCGGGCTGGCACCGCCCTGCAGGGTCACCACTCAAAGGGGAGGAGCAATGGGAGGTTCCAAACCTGGCCCCACCCACTGGGAGAGGCAGCCTCCAAGGCCAGCGCCTGCAGAGGCCTGCATGGCCTTAAACAGCGGCCTGGCTCCTGGGCCTCAGGTGCCTCATCTGTAAAACGGGGCCACAGCAAGCGCCTGCCCCAGGTGGGTGCAAGGTCAGAGGAGAGCGCCCATGGGAGGTGCCTTGTGGACCGTGGAGTGCCGCCCCCCACTGACCCTCTGTTATCTCCTGGCTTGCTCCCTCCGCAGACCCCAGCTCACAGTGGCCCCACTGAGCTGCTCACCCCCGTCCTCAGCTGCCCACCTCCTGGCCTCAGACCAGCAGAGGGAGATGAGTTGCTGCCCCAAGGAGCTCCTGAGCGAGGCCGATGGCCCCGCTGGTCTGTCCGAGGCCATTTTGTTCCCAGCGAGGGGGCCTGCAGGGCCAGGCTGCACAGCGGATGCTGCTCTTGCTGGCGGAGCAGGGGGAGGGTCATCACAGCGATGTGGGGTCTAGCCTCGCTGTCCCAGCTGCCACCCACCTCGTGTCCTCTGTCCCCATAGCAGATGCTCTGAAGGGCTTATTGTTTTGGCTGCACCTTCCTGGTACCAGTCCTGTATATGAGAACGGGGAGGCTGGGGGAGGCCGGGTCTGGGTCTGAGTCACACTCCTGCCCGGACCGTGCTAGCTTGGTGCCAGGCTGGCCCCGTGCCCACACCTGAGAGGGCCCCTGGGGGAAGGTTCCCAATCAGCAGGTATGGGTGGGCTGGGTACCCAGGTGCAGGGAGGTGGGGCTCAGGGATGGAGGCTGCTTGTGCCATGTCTGCCTGGCCCAGCACTGGGCACCTGGGGCAGGGGTTTGCCTGTGTATGAATGATGCTGCTGGGCACCCATGACCCAAGGGACTTGCTGCAGAGAGGGGACCCCTGGGCCTATGATGTCCAAGGAACGCTTTGAGCCCACAACAGGTAAGTGGTCCTTGGGTGCCCCCCAGGGAGTCTCCTGTGCAGTGGCTGGCACCCCTCCCTGGGGACAGAGGTTCCAGCAGTGCCCCTCTGGGACAGTGGCCCTGGCCTGTCTGGGTGCCCCCCTGCTGGCTGAGCGGCACCTGGAGACCTCTGGCCGGGGCTCCTGAGACTGCCCTGCAGGGGGCAGTGCACGCCTGGGGACGGGCCAGCCTGAGGGTGGCAGGGCGGCTCCCCTCTCCTCTCCCCCACCTCTTGCCCCTCCCCACTGCCCTCCTTGCCCCTCACCTCCTGTTGCTTCCCTCCCTCCTGCCCCCCCTTCCTCCCCAGCTGACCCCTCTGTTATCTCCTGTGCACTGGACCCTCAGAAGCAGGCTAGCAGCCTCCACACAGCCAGTATGGGGGGGCCCTCCGGGGGGGCCCTCCCCTCAGCCCCCAGACAAAACCAAAGGGGTGGAGGGCTCAGAGGGTGGCAGCCCCTCACCCCACTCCCAGGCTTGGTGTGGCTCCGAGGGCAAGGGGCTTCCTTCCGGCTGGCCTTCAGGCTGCACCGTCCGTGAGGGTGCTGAGGGGCAGCCACACCCTTGGACCAGCGCCCTGGTCCCTGCAGGCTGCGAGAGGAGGCCAGCAGGCGGACGCCGGCATGCCAGAGCCTGGTGGGAAGGTCAAGGCAGGCAGACAGTAGCACTGTGCTCTGGGGACCTGCAGGCAGTCCTGTCCCAAAGGCTCTTGGACGTCCTGGGGTGGTTAGAGGGGTTCCTTTCTAGCCAGTGCAGCCGGGTCTGGTTCTCACCCCAAAGGCACATTTGGAAAGGTGTGACCTGGGGCTTCGGAGAGGTGGGAGCAGAGCCCAGCCGGGAGCAGATTTCGGCAGCGGCAGTCCTGCTGGGCCAGCCTGCTCCGTGCAGTTCCCGGGCCGGGCAGCTGGCAGGACCCCCGCGGGGCTGGGCAGGAGGCCTCGTGGTGCCCTGGTGTCGGCATCACTAACAGAAGCCGTGTTCTCCTGGGGGAAGAGGTCACCTCTTCCTGGGGGCCTATTTCAAAGTGTGTGCAAACCCAGATGTGGGGGCCCCCATGTGTGCAGGTGTGAGCTCCCCCCGTGGGGCAACCAGCCCAGCTCACAGCCTCCTCGAGCTCATCTCCTCCCCCCTCGCCCACCCTGCTAGGGGCCGGCATCCCTCCCAGGGGCTTGGGGTGGGCAAGTGGCTCGCGGGCCTCTCACCCCAGACCTGAGCAATGGGCCTGCCCGGCCTGCGTGCCCTCTCCCTGGGGTATGGCGCTGCCCCCCGCAGGGGCCCCCTCCCTGATCGAGAGGCCACCCTGGCTCTCCATGCCCTTGGGGCCCTCGCAGTCCAGGAAACACACACATTTAGATTTGGGAGTGCCAGCTGCTCATGGCTCTGGGCCAGGCCAGAGGAGTGAGGGGTGGATACCCCCAGCCTGGCCGACCCTTTCTGGCCAGAAGATGGCCCTGGTGGGAGCTGCGGCTCTTCCATGGGCATCTGGTCCCTCAGACACGTGCCGAGTGCCACCGTGCACCCGGTGAGCAACCAGACTGCAGGCCTGCGCCCTGGGGGCCCTGCCCGACACAGGCCCCAGCAGAGCTGGCTGGCACAGGGGCTGCTGTCCAGGCACCAGGGGAAGAAGGGTCAGGTGGGGCCCAACGGCAGGCAGGGTCGGCCCCCAGCTCTAGGTCTGCTTGTGCACCTGCTAACTGGCCAGCCAGGAACGCAGCCGGGCGTGTTCAAAGTGGGGCCCTAGCATCCTCCCTACAAACACGCTTCTCTGGGTCCCCTCCCTGCAGAAGGCCCCAGTCCACCTCTTCTCTCCAGCCACAAAGCTATGCCTCCCCTGAACCCCGTTTCCCTTGCCTGCCTTCTCCACGAATCCCCTGCCCTGGGCACTAAACCTCCTCAGCCTTGAAACTGGCCCCTTCTCACCGTCCCTGTGGGCAGCCCCGGGCCAGGCCCCACGCCCGGCTTTCACAACGGCCTTCCCTTTTGGATGCCTCCCCCCACTGCCACCGACGTGGCTTTTGAGGGCAGCCATTGCCCGGCGGGCTGAGAATCAAGCCCCGCATTGCCGCCTGGGCTCAGATGCCCTCACCCTCCGCCTCCCTACGCCCCTGCCGCCGGCCTGCCCTCGTCCCCCCCGCTGATGCTCACACCTGCACCTCGTCTTCCTGACCAGGTGAGGCCCAGCCGAGACACGTGCTCGCCTTCCTTCAGCTGCTCCGGCTCAGCTCCTGAGACAGCGAGGAGGGGACCTGGGAGTCTCCTGGCTGCCCTGCGCCTCGGGGTGCGATCTTCTCCCCCACCATCTCTTCAGTGCCACGGAAGGTGGTGACACGCAGCCTCTCGGGACCTGCTCCACCCTGCTTCCTGCTCTGAGGCAGGGGACGGGCACCCTGCCTGTGTCGCGTCGCACCACTGCTGGGACTCTCGGCCTCTTTGGGGGCGGGCACTGGGAGCAGGACAGGTGGATGGTCCCGCTGGCCTCGCCACGCCATGCTGGGCGCCTGGGCCAGCAGTGGACGACCTTCCTGCAGGCACTACTTTGTGTGAGCCCCATGTAGAGCGGGGGCCACCTCACCCCCACAGCACAGAGAGGTGTCCTGCCAGTGGGTTTCAGCCCCGGGCAAGTTCACTGTGGATTCAGGGTGACCAAAGAAATGACAGTAGAATGTTCTTGGAGTGAAAGGGTTATACCCAACTTATTTCCACAGTGGCAGGTCAGTCACTAGAATCCCGTCCACTCAGAGCGAGTCTGCAGGCAGCAAGCTAGTCTCTGCCTCCCGGCCTCTCTACCTGCACAGCCGTCCCAATCTTTGTCCTTGGCACTGTCACCACTCCAGCCTCTGCTCTGCTCTCCTGCAGCCTTGCAGCTGTGCCACCGTGTTGCCCAGAGCACTGGGCAGGGCTCTTTATATAGACTCAGTAACGATGCATTGCCCACAGGTGTGCAGGGAGCTGGTCAGCCAGGGCCGGGTGGGAATCCCGCCCACAGGAACCTTCCCTTTATCCACAGAGGAACCTGGATCAGAGCAGGGGGTTGGCTCGGCCGAGCTCACAGCCTGCGGGGGCTGGGGGAGCCCAGGCCCAACACGGCAGGAGGGGCCCCTCAGCATCGTGGTGCTGGCTGCGTGGGTGCCCCACTCTCTGAAGACGACGGGCATCCCAGCCAGTGCTGGGCAGCAGGAACCCTCGTGGGGGTGGGGGTAGGAAGGTGACTTCCCCAACCGGGAGGCTGTCTGCAGGGCACAGCAGCCCCAGCGGGCGAGGGGAAGCACTTCCTATGGCCCATTCTCTGAACCAGGAGCCAGGAGCCGGGACCGGGGTGGGCCAGGACCCCTGGCCAGGTCAGTGCGGGTGGGGGGCGCTGGCTCTCTCAGAAGCTTCTGGGTCCGCCCAGCTCACAGCTGCCCTGGCGGGGGGTGCCTGCTGCATGGGTGATGGGTGGCCTGGAGCCGGCCACCTGCTCACCCCAGAGCCCGCCTCAGGAACCCTGTAGGAGAGGCGGGTGTGGCCCAGCCCCTCTGCCCCCACACCACTGCCCATCTGACAACCACCGTGCCTCCGGCCAGGCTCACTCCTGGTGTCCCCTGTCACTGACCTGCCCCCTGCCTCAGGGCTCGGTTTCCCCCTGTGCTCAGCGGGGTGGAGGCAGCATGTGCCTCCTGGGGGACTGGGGACAGCTGCCTAAGTCCCTGCAGGTCAAGGGCAAGGGCCGTGCACACAGTAAGTGCTCACTGATGAGCTCTGCCAGCCAGGATGGGCTGTGGGCACCTGGAGGAGGCCCGCGCGGGTCTCTGTGCCGCCTGCCCGGGACCGCTGAGCTAGCCACGGCTCCGGGTGGGCGGAGGCGGCCCAGGGAGGTGAAGCAGCCTGCACAGGTCACACAGCCCATTGGGGGCACACGCGGGACCTGCCCAAACTGGGGATTCTCGAGTGCAGTTGCCCCTCACCTCCCCGGGCCCCGTGCCACCTGCTGCCCATCAGCCCGCTGAGCCGCGGAGCAGAGGCCTGCAGTTGTCTCAGTTCCCCTCATCCAGCCCTGGGTCCAGAGTGGGGATTATGTGCACAGCCCTGTGCAGGTGTCTCGGGGCTGCCGAACAAGGAACCCCATGCCGGGCAGAGGAAAAGCATCAGAAATGAGTCCTCTCCCAGCTCTGGGGGCCAGGGTCTGACGTCAAGGTGTGGGCAGGGCCGTGCTCCCCTCCAAGGCCCCAGGGCAGGCCCCTCTATGCCTCCTCCTCCCATGACGGATGTGACCGCACCCCTCTGCCTCTGCCTCGGTGGTCACATGGCCTCTCCTCTGGATCCGTGTGTATTTTCTCCCTTTTTGTCTAAGGACGTTCAGCCCTGGGTGTGGGGCCCGCCCTGACCCAGGACGGCTCATCCCAGGTTCCCAAGTTACATATGCACAGACCTTATGTCAGGCACAGTCACATTCCAAGGTGGACGTATCTCGGTGTGGAGGGGACGTGATTCCATCTGGGACCACCCCCCACAGGAGAGCCGGGATACAGTGTCGCAGGGTAAAATCAGTTCGGGAACATTTGTATTCGTATGTGTTTTATGGGTATCTTAAAAAAACACTTTGTTCAGTACTGCCTCTCCTCATTTTTCTTTCTAATTATGTCCCCTCTCTTGCAGGCACGGCCTGGGGGACACCCTTGTACCACATACGCAGGTCAGCGGGGGAAGAAGGCGAAATGTGGAAGGGCTGAGATGCGCAGCACTGCCCCCTGTGTATGGCAACTGATGGCAGTCACGCAGCCTTTGTTACCGTACGTGTTACTATTTGTTACTAGTGTTACTGTTTGTTACAGTACGTGTTACTACAGTGTCACCGCACATAGCTTTGGTTACAGTGGTGTTATTAATGCTTCATTCTTAGCTACTGTCAGTCTCCCCCTGGGCCTAATTTATAAGCTAAGCTTTATCGGAGGGATGTATTGGAAATACAGGGTGTGTGCAGGGATCCATACTACCGGTGCTCTCTGGCACCCACTGGGGGGCTTGTGGTGCATCCCCTGGGAGAAGGAGGGGCTGCTCAGGTCATCTCCAGGCTCCATCCCACTCAGTCACCTGCATGCACTGGCTCCTTATCCCTTCTCCTGACTGTCCCACTGATCCCTCAACCAGCCCCTCTGACCATTCTCTGCACACACTGGGCTCCTGCCCCAGGGCCTTTGCACATGTCATGACCTCTCTCTGGTCCCCTCCTCTTGGGATCTCCACGTCTCACTTCCTCATCTCCTTCGGGTCATGGCTCAGGTGTCATTGGCCCTGGTGAGGGCCTCTCAAGCCACTGACTGGAAACTGAAGCTCCCTCCCCAGCCAGGTCAGGTCATCCATTCCTTCTCCCCATTCCCTGTGGCAGCCTCCTGCTGGGCTCTCAGCACCACCTAAGGGACAGCACACCCTACTCACTCACCCACTGGAGGGTAGGGCTGGGTCTGTTCCACCTCTGCTGTGTCCCCAGCATCTATGCCTGCCACATAGTGGACATTCAACAGATACTTGTGAGTGAAAGACTCCAGGGCACTGGAGTTCAACACCTGCATCCCTGGGGTGAACATCCTGCAGGGGGCGGTCGCAGATAAGGCTTCTAGAACCTTCTACAAACAACGCCACAGGGTCCACCATGCTGGCTGCTTTACAGGACCCTGGGTGCTGCAGCTTACTGTGGTTCCCCAGAGGCACCTTGCAGGGCAGGGGCTCAGCATCTCTGCTTGTTTGACAGGCGAGGACACTGAGGCTGGGAGCAGAGTAGAAGCAGAGAGTGAGGGACTGATGCTGGCCCCCAGGCCTAGGGCTTCACCCACCCTGCAGGCAGTGGGGACGGGCTGGGTGATCCGGGGGTGGGCAAGGGGCAGGGGATGGAAAGGGAGGTGAGAAAAGGGATGGGGGACAAGCCTCCCCAGGGCCCTCCCTCTGAGGCTCCCCCTGCAGCCATCTCCACGCTGCTCCTGCCGCAGGACTGGTGACCCTGGGCTGTCCCTGCCCTTCTCAGCTTCCACTCCTGCCCCCCACCCCACGCAGTGTTCCCACGAGGCCACGCAGCTGCTGAGCCAGGGCTGGCACGGGGCCTGTCTCTTTACAAGGGCGAAATCCTGGCCGCCCTGGCCAGGCACCTTCAGAGATTGCTCCGTTCCCAGGAGAAGCGAACTGCCCTCGTAAAAGCATAAACCCGCGACTGGCAGTGAGAGGCAGCTGGAGATAAGGCAGACCTTTACGACCAGATAAGCTGACAATAGTGTTCGGCCCCTTAAATTTGGTCTAGCACCAGGCCCAGGGTAGAGCGGGTGCCCCACTGGGTTTGCAAAAGATAAGAGGCAGTGCGTGGGTTTCCTGAGAGGGACGTGGGTCCAACAGCAGAAGGCCTGGTGGGGAGAGGGGTGCTGGGGGAGAGGCCACTTGAAACTGGTGCATTTGCGGTGACCTCTCCAGGCGGAGGGCTCAGGCTCCCACGGGCTTTGTGTCTGGGGTTTCTGTGTTTTCCTGGCTGCAAGGGAAGAAACCACCTCAAAGTGGTTTTAAGGGCATCTGGGTCCTGCAGCTCAAACATGTGACTCTTGTCTCTGTCCTTCTCAGCATCCGGTCTCTGCTGGCCTCAGTTCGGGGAAAGCAGCCCTCTGTTGTCACCCTGTGTGGTGTCCCTGGCTGCTCTAGGCTGGCATCTCCCACCTCTGAATCCCTAGGAAGGAGACTGTATCTTCCCTCTTCATTTCCACCAAAGCCCCAGGAAAGGGGGCACCCCACTGGCCACAAGGTCGGGAGCTCATCCCTGACCCCATGGCATGCCTGGGCAGGCTGGGAGTAGGCCAGGGTGGGGTAGGGGTGGGGAGAAGGAAGGTGGCTCCCCCGTGGGAAAATCAGGGGACGAGACTGGATGGCACCTCTGGTTGTGAGCGAGCCGTGCTCATGCCGAGGCTGGCAGTGAGAAACACCCCATAGAAGTCAGAGGTTTGGGAGCAGCTGGGTGGGGGGGTCCTGTCATTGATGCTCCCCTGGGATCCCAGGCCTGGGTTGCAGACGTCTGTGGGTCAGTGCTTGCCAAGAGACCCTGGGTAAGGACTGCAGCCCTGTCTGAGCTGGATGCGTCACCACAGCAAGCTGTGGCTCAGCCCAGGCTGTTCTCTGACTAGTGTGCTGTGGAACCCCCAGGCTCTCATTATGCAGCAGATGAGCAGATTTCTGGGTCCTAGTCCTAGAGGTTCAGAAATGAGTGGTGAGTGGGGCCTCTTACTAACAGCACCAGGGGAGGCCCATGAGCCCCATGAACGGCCATCCCGGGCACACTTCTTTCTCTTTTTGTGTGTGTGTGTGTGTGTGTGTGTGTGTGTGTGTGTGTGTGTGTGTTTTAAGAGCAGGTGGACAAAGTTAGAGGGAACGAGGTTATCAGGGAAGTGAAGTCTCCACTGACCATTTTGTGACAAGTCTGATACAAGACTGGGACTCAGCAGCACACCCCCGGGGCTGGGGGTCAGCCTGGCCCTGCCCCCCAGGAGAGGCGGTCAGTCATGGCCACCGTGTGGCATTCTCAGCCCCTCGGGCATCTTGGAGGTGGGAGTCACTGCCCCGTCTAGCCGAGGAAACAGGAGGGGAGAACAACTTGTCCACGGCCGCTAATTAGTATGGGGTGCATCTGGGATAGCGCCCTTGCCTTTGGGAACCTGTGTGGGCATTGACCTCCCGTGGACACTCCAACCCCCGCCCCACCCCTGTCGCCTGCCCCAGAGAAAGCCCTGCGGGCGGCTGCCTCCCTACCTGGCTCACAGTCTCTGTGAGGTCTCCTGGGCACGGTCCTCGAGGCGCTCTCCCTAGGGGAGGCTGAGGGACAGCATCTCTTGGCGGGGCTCCCTGCGGGAAGCCAGAGGCCTTCACAGCAGCCCACCCAGCCTCTCCTTGCCCCGTGGCCCAGATGCTGCCTTCAGAGGTGTATGTCGTTGTCCTTAAATAAAAGTAAGCCATTCCTGTGTGGTTAGAAAACAATAACCAAATGCTTCAGAGGTGTGAAATGAGAATGCTCCCTCCCCTCACCCCCAGCTGAGACCCATTTCCAGAGTTAAGCTCTGCCCACTGCTTTTTATGCATCACAGAGGTGTTCCATGTGCCTGTCACAGACACACACACCCTGGAGGACACGCAGGCTGGGGCTCGTCATTCCCAGGGCCCTGCGGCTGCCTGGGCTCCCGAGAGCTGTCAAGCGATCTGTGCACCTGCTCAGCTAGAGTTTGCTTGTCCCTCCCGGTGGTTGCACGGTATTCCGTCCCATGCATTGTCATGGTTTACCAAATTGTTCCTATTATTTTCCTAGTAACAATGCACAGCGACACCCTGGAACCTTTGCTCTGTTCAGGGAGGGAAGATACCTGTTGGATGAATTCCTAGGCCCAGTGACACAGACTGAGAGGTCGTGTTCATCTACAGGCTGGTCAGCACAGCCATGTTGTCCTCCACAGGGGTCACCGGTGGGGGGCGGGAGGTCCCCCTTCCCCCCTCCCCCACGCAGGCGGGAGACCCTCCAGGACCTGTGCTCTGAAAGGAACAGCTCACAGTGTGACGCCTTTAAAAACCAAAAACAAAAACCCTCACCCCCAACAATGGTGAAGGTTGGCAGTAGGTAATTTTAAATAAAGAAATGAGGAGATTAGGAGACTGTATGTGGGATTTCTCTGGGAAGGGAGAAGGGATGGGGGCTAATGGGGAAGAAGGTGCTTTAGTCTTTTCTTTCTTGCTTTTAAGAACAACATACATATATTCATTTCATGATTTATGGAAAGAAAACGCATTTTTAGAAAGACTAGAAGTAAATAAGCTAACAGGTTAAATGGGACTAATTCTGGGTGGGGAAGATAATGGTCGCTGCCGTTTACCTGGCCCTTTCCTGAAGGAGTCAGATTTCAGACCATGTTGTGGAAACTCCCCGCGCTCTTCCCCTGGCACTGGAGGCAGCCTGGGCTCATGTGGTGGCCCCAGGGCTGGGCTCCCCAGGGATGGGGCCGCTGGTGATTGATTAACCAGCCTGTGAAAGCAGGGCAGGCGGCCACGGGAAGGAGCTTCCTTGTCATTTTACCCGGGAATGTCCCCCTCTGGTGACTCAGCAGGGGCCCCCAGCTACCCCGTAGTGGCCAGGGACATGCCCTGCAGGTCAGTGACCCCCGCCCCCCCACTCCTGTGAGCCGCCCAGGAGCTCACGCTACTCCCACAGCTGCCTTGGGGGCCTGTCCTGACTCTGCTCTGGTGCCCGTGGCCACCCTGGCGTTCCCTTGGTCATCACCATGTGGCCAGAGAAGGGCAGGGTGTGTGCAGGAGGCTGCGCCCCAGTGTGCAGACTCCTGGTAAGGGGCCATTTCAATTCTTCTCTTTCCCAGGACTTGTCTGAATAACTGGCTTACTGGCCAGTAGACATTAAGTGGGACTTTGGAGAAGACGATGAATGGTTCTGTAACACCTCACTAGGCTGATGGACAGGGACCGCAGCGGGGTGAGGACTTGATGGTGCTGTGAATGCCGAAACCGCTGCGTTGTTCATGTGAAGCCGTCATAAGACTATATCAGTGATACTTTAATTAAAAAAAAAAGTAAAGTGGGAGTTACATAGGTAATATTAAACTTTCTATCAGACACATTTAAAAAAAAGGAAAATGAAGCCCTATGAAGTTGATGTTAATGGTATAGCCTATTTAATCCAGTATAGCCAAAATATCATTTCAACATGTAATCAACATTAAAACATTATTAACGACATATTTGACATTCAAGATCTAGCGTGTATCTCACCCTCACAGCACATCTCGGTTTGGACTTGCCGTAGGTCAAGCACCCCCTTGCCGCAGGTGGATGAGCGGCCGCCACTGTGGGTTGCACAGGTCCAGGCTGGCCTGGCCTGAGGGGGCACCTTGCAGAGAAGAGCCATAGAAATGGTCATAGCAAGAGAGATCTAGGCCACCCCCCGCCCCACCCCGGCCTCTCCTTGGTTAGAAGGCAAGTGCACGTCTGATTTGTCAGGTTGAAACCAGACCGAGGTGACATAAGCTAGGTGTCCATCCCTGGGAGAGGGGACAGGCAAAACACGACAGGTGCAGATCTAGCGGCTTCATACCTGTGACACGAAGGGTCAGAGAGCCGCAGCCCTCCTGGGTAAAGCCCGGAGGTTAGTTTTAGCGCTGTACGGACGTTGATCTCTCAGCTTTACAAATGGCTGTGGGGTTATGTAAGCTGTAGGAAATGGGGCAAATGGAGTGAGGGGCATCTGGGGACTCTATCTACTATCTGTGCAACTTTTTAATAACTCTAAAATTGTTCCAAACAAAGGATTTTTTTTAAAGCACTCTAACGTGAAGAACTGAATCAAACCCATGACAAAATATCATTCACATTAGTTAAAAATATACATGCAACCTTCTGTCTTTGGCTAAAACCCGGACAAAATATAGACCATGGTTCTCAAGAAGCTGGACATGAGTCAACAAAAGACAGTGATTCCTAGGAGATGGTGAGCCCTGCGATTCCTTCGCTTGGAGCCTTGAGTTTCCAGAGCGCGGTGCTGGGTGAGGGCTCTCCGTGAGTTACGACAAACCCAGAGTTCAGGGAGACCAGGGTGACCCTGACATGCAGGGCAGAGAGAAGAGCGGACCCTGGACTCTGCAGAGGGCCTCCTTTGAGTATTCAGCAAAGAACCAACCACCGTGCGTGATGGAATTACCCGGGGCTGAAGAAAGGGCCGCCCAGAGGAACATGTGAAAAATAATGCCTCTTTTCTCCAGACAGACAGGAAGACTTCACGATTTGTAAGGTTTTGGGTTGAATGATCAGAAAGGTCTTGCTCCATGAGAGTCAAATTAGCCCTAGGTTAAACATTTTCTGGCCCTATCTAGAAATTTTAAAAACAAGACCCCAAATGATCAAAGTCAACTACAAGCATGTAACTTAACTATACCTCAATACAGAACTCTAGAATATGTCTGGGAATAAAGAGATATCCTGCACCTAACAATATAAAATTCACAATGTCTGGTATCCAAGCAGAACTTGCTAGTCATGCAAAGAAGGCAATGTGACACATCATGAGCAAAAACTACCAACCAAGTGAAATGGAACCAGAAAAATATAGACATTAGACGATGGTGTGGAAACAGTTACTGTGACTGAATTCCATATATTCAAAAAGCTATAGGAAAGATTGACTATGTTAAGTGGAGGCACTGAAGATAGGAAAAAGGCTGTATTAGTTATCCACTGCTGTGTGACAAATTGCCCCAAACCATAGGGGCTTAAGATGTTCAATACTTCATAGTTTCTGTGGGTCAGGAGTCTGATGGCTGAGCGGCGACCTCTGACTCCGTGTCACCAGGAGGCTGCAGGAGGGGGTCAGCGGGGGCTGCAGCCATCTCGCAGCTGCCTGGAGGAAGGTCAGTCCCCAGCTCCCTCCCCAGCTGCTGGCAGGCCTCAGGTCCTCAGCGTCTGTTGGCTCCACTGGCCAGAGACACTAGTTCTTTGACTGTTTGCCAGTGGCCTCTCCATGGGACAGATCACAAGATGACAATGTGACTTCCCCAGCGTGGTGACCCTGAGAGGGAAAGGGCACAAAAAAGGGTAAGCAAGACAGAAGTTCCAGTCTTTCTGAAACCGAAGCTCAAAAGTGAACTCCCAACACTTTACAACACTTTATTTACTAGAAGACTTAACCCAAAGGAAGGAATCACACAGTTTGTGAGACCCAGGAGGCGGTATCAGTGAAGGCCATTCTAGAGGCTGCCTACCCCAAACACCCAGATCAAACCTCAGAGATGAAAATGACAGTGCCCGAGATGAGTAATGTACTTGATGGAATTAACAGATTAGATATTACAGAAGAAAAGCTTAAGGAACATGAGGATATATAAGGAACTATCAAAAATGAAACAATAGAAGAAAAAATATAATCAAGTATCAATGAGCTGTGGGACAACTACATATATATCATATGTATATTTGTATGATATGTATGTAATTGGAGTCCCTCAGTGCATGGAAAGATGGAGAGTAAAGGAAAAATATTTGAAGAAATGATTACCAAAAATTTTCCAAACTTGACAAAAAATATAAACCCACAGATCCAAGGAGCTCAGTGAACCCATGCCTAAAAGACATGAAAGAAAGACTGTCCCAAAGCACGTCATAATCAACCTGCTCAGAACTAGTGATAAAGAGAACATCTCAAGAGAAGACAGAGGGATCAAAAGACGTTATGTACCAAGGAGCAAAGAGAGGGACAGACAGCAGATTTCTCATTGGAAACAGTGGGAGCGGGAAGACAGTGGGGCACCATGTTCACAGAAAGAAAGAAAAACCTGGGATTCTCTATGCAGTGAAAATGTATTTCAAAAATAAAGGTGAAATAAAGGACTTTTTCAGATATATAAAAGCTGAAAGGGCTCATCACCAGCAGACCCACCCTCTAATTAATGTTACAGGAACTTCTTCAGCCAGAAATAAAGTGATACTGGGTAGAAATCAGAATCTAGATAAAGGAACCATAAGCATGGGAAGTGCTAAGTGCGTGAGGAAATGTATGACTTGCATCTTACCATTTAAACATATTTAAAGATGATTATATAAGCAAAAAATATTAACAACATAATGTGGGGTTTATAGCATATGCGTAAGTAAGACATATGACAACAGGAGCCTACAGGGGAGAAATAGGAGAGAGACCATTCAAGAGCCTTATTCTCTACATGAGGTGATATAGTTCCACTTGAAAGATTGCGGTATGTTTCAGATGCTGTGATAAACTGTAAAGCGGCACTAACACCACAAGACAAAGAGTCGGAGCTAACGAGCAACAAAGAGGAAAACACCAGATCATCACAGGTACTCAATCAAAACAGAAGCAGAAACAGTGGGAAAAGGGAATAAAGAAGAGGCGACACAAACAGAAAGTGATGTCAGCCCAGCAGTATCAGGGGCCACATTGGATGTAAAAATGAAATTACATTAGAAGTCTGTAACAGAAAGATGCCTGGAGAAGGCCCGCATATTGGTAAACAGGATGACACAGTTTTAAATAGCTCACGGGCCAAAGAAGAAATCCTGAAGGAAATGAGAAAGCATTTTGGACTGAACGGAAATGAGAACACGACCAACCAGAACCTGCGGGCTGCCACTGAAGCAGTGCACGGAGGGAAGTCTATGGCGCTGGCTGTCCCTGTTCAAGAAGAAACTTCCCAAACCAGTGAGCCGAGCATCTACTCTAGGAAACTAGAAAGAGAAGAGCAAATTAAACCCAAAGTAAAGGTGCCATATTGACATAAAGATAGATGAATGTATCAACAGAACAGCGTAGAGTCCAGAACCCGATCTACACAGATTGACAACTTATTTTAAATGATGGTGTAAAGGCCGTTCAGTGGAAAAGGATGGTCTTTTCAACAAATAGTATTGGAACCATTGGACATCCACGTAAAATGAGAAGAAGCCTAAATTCATGCTTGGCACCATAGATGAAATTGATTCAAATGGATCCTACAACTATGAATGTCAAGAAACAAATAAGAGAACATTTTTGCAAACTTGGGTTATGCAAAGATTGTGTTCGTTACAACACTGAAAGCAGGGTCCATAAGAGAAAATACTTGATAAACTGAACTTCAGCAACATTTGAAAGCCCTGCTGTTTCAAAGACACGGTTCTTTCCTTTTTTAAGAGAATGAAAAACAAGACAAAGACTGGGAAACAGATTTTGCAATTTTTTTATCTGATGCAGGCTTCTATCCAGAGGGTACAAGGAACTCTTAATTCTAGAATAAGTAAACAGGCAGTCCAATTTGAAAATGTGGAGGAAGCCGAGGCCTGTACACTACTCGTGGGAGTGGGAAACGGTTCCACCTCTTTGGAACATAGGTTGACGGTTCCTTAAAAAGTTAAGCCCGTGTCGGCCATGTGATTTAGACATTCCCTGCTAGGTATTTACCCAAGAGGAATGAAAACGTGTGTCCAAGACAAATGACACATTTTCACTTCTCAGGCCTCCCGCTGGTGGGACAAGGATCTTTCATTAATGAAGATCGTCTCCTTTACTGAAAGTCAGTGGGCGGCACATGCTGACCACAGCTGCAAAACGCCTGCCTCGCAACCCCTGCACTTGTGTCTGACCAAACGAAGGGGCACCGTGGCCTGGGCAACCTGACACGTGAGGTGAGCCATCAGGAAGGGAGTCATGGCTGGACAGTGGGGCTGAGGGTGCAGGAAGGTGCCCTGGGTGCTCACTCTGGTGGAGAGCCCCACCCTGGGCACAGGCTTGGAACCTGGAGCCTCCTGACCCTTGAAATTGTATGTGAAACCATTGTGTCTATGCACAAGCTTATTTCTCTATTTTGAGCAGAGGTTTTGCAGCTTTCATCAGATTCTCAAAGAGTTCCATGACCCTAAAGGAGTAACGACTACATCCCTGCTGGTGGGGGGGGCTTCCTGCACCAGGTGAAGGCCTCTGGTGGCCGGGGATGGTTGTCACCATCTCCTGCTCTAAGACTGATCTGTGCACCTCTGCAGTGACTGGCCATCTTAGGAGCACTGTTCAGCAATTTTCAAAAATTCAATTTGCACCCAGCCTCGACGGCTGGAGCACTCTGGGATCGTTAGCACTCGGGCGAGGACAGAACCTCTACCCCGCACAATGGTTCTGGGAGTGACCCTTGCAGCAGGAGAGCCACCGCAGGGGCATTTCAGAATCTGATTTCTAATTGCTGTTCAGCTCCAAAGAGAGGCGTTGAGCTGAGAGGTGGTCAGCGCTCTGGTCCCCAGGGGACGGAGCTGCCGTTGTGTCTGAGCTCATCTTCTTTGGTGAATGTCCCAGAGGCCACCTGGCTGCCTTGCTCCGTCTGCATTTCCTGCCTCCCGGGTATTGACTCAGCACACAACAAGCCCTGCCCCGGAAGGTCATGGACAGGCCATTGACCTTCACTGGAGTCCTGGCATCCCTCCCGAGGCTGATGACCCGGCCCCTTCCCCTGGGCAGGAGAGAGCTAGACCCAGGACCCATTTGCCCACTGGGCTCCAGGGTCCTCCACGGCTGCAGAACCTGCAGTGTGCCAGCTGGGTGGACCCCCAGGTGCAGAATGGTCCCAACACCTGCACAGGTGGTGGTTCTCTGCCGGCCCACCCATCCAGCCACCCTCTTTCCCCACCCTATTTCTCTGCCCAGGAGGACAACAGGTCACCAGCTTCCTGGCCTCTGCTCCCACTTGAGTTCGGGTCATGGAAGGTACCAGCAATGGAGGAGAACCTGGAAACAGAGAGGGGCTGTCAACAGGGGCAGTGGGTGACCCCTGCCAAGAACACAGCTCCTGTGGGCCCCTCCCTGCACCCCCCTGGGGTTTTGCCCTCCTGGCCTCAGGATGGTGACCAGGGGCTTCGCCTCCTGTACCTTCCACCCCCTCAGGGGTGGCTGACTGCTTCCACCTTGACCTCAGCTGACACATGTGCCCCTGGAACTAACAACAACAACGGCCATGACAATGATGATAATAACAACCAGCAGCCCTCGCAGGGCCCGTACCCTGTGCCAGGACACTTTATCTAATCCTCCGAACAAGTGCAGCTGTGGATACTCTTATTAGCCACCATTTTTCAATTCCAAATTTGGAAACTGAGGCCCAGGGGGACCCAAGTAGCAAGGCCTGTTTTCAGGTCAAGGACCTGGAGGAAGTGGGGATCTTCTCTGAAACGTGGGCATGGGATGACCCCAGTCTTGCACAGAATGTGGGGTGGTCACCCTGGAACTCATAAAGGGTACTACTGGGGTCCACAAGGCCCCAGGGCCAGCACCACTGGGTGACAACAGTGCTGACCACCTTTCCCTTCCAGGTCAGACCCTCGGGGGAACCCCGGGTGGATGCCTTGACCCTTGCCTCTGGCCAAGTCCTGGCTGTTTCACACCTGCACCCCGGAGGGCTGACTGCCAGCTGTCAGCTGTGGCAGGACTGTCTCTGATTCAGGCTTGACCTCAGTGGCCTAAGAGTTTGCCCGAAAGTTACCCCAGGGTTCCAGTGACGTGCATGTTACTGTCCGTTTTCTTTCTATTCCAATAAAGGATTAAAAAGGAAAGTCGTGATCCCAGGGGTAACAGAGTGCAGCTAAAAATACTCCCAATAAACAAACAAACCAGGTCAGCGATAGGCCTCCCACGAGACAGCAATTCCACATGCACAAAGGCCAGCGTTTATGGCCGCAGATTGGAGCCTGTTGCCCAAAGAATGCCGTGCCCACGATAAACGCAGGTGGTGTCCTGTTGGGTAAGGACGCCATGAACAACATTAAGTCATTAACCTCTGCTGGCTTCACCTCTGGGGCCAGGATGCCTGCCTGGAAAGGGCGCCGGGCCATGGCCCTGGGGGTGGGCTGGGGGTGGGCATCGAGCCAAGACGGAGCCTCTGGGCTGGTGGCCAGCAATGAGGTAGACGCATTCTGGTGGGCGCGGCACGTTGTCCAGAGCAGACGGAACAGGTGTGTAGCCATCAGATGTGGCTCCTCCCGGCGTGTTATCAGTTTGAACCCCGGGGACAGAGCTGGCCCGCACTAGAGACTGGCGCTACTCAGCACGCCCTCTCTGCACTTGACCCTCAGCGGGGCTCAGGGCCGGGGCGTGTGACTGGAGGAGGAAGGTGGGCCAGGGTTTGGGTCTCCAATGTCAGGATTTTAACCAAAAACAAGTGCACTGGCCGTTCTTCAGCAGGTGGTCTTAAATACCCTCAGGAAGACTGTTGAACCCATCAGAGCCTTGATTTGTGTAAAATAGGGGTGATAATAAAACCTGCTTCTAGGCAGTTGAGATTCCAGAAAATTCTGTAGGATGGAGTGCTTGGCACTGAGCCTGGCACACAGCAGGTGCTGGATAACTGCTGTTTGGGTCTGTGATCGGTGTGGCTACAGCTTTGCTGATTTCAGGTTCCGGAGAAGAAATCAGGGCAGGATGCAGAGATCTCTGCCCCGTGGGGTCCCCATGGGCCCTTCTCTGCTTTAGTCTTGGGCTTTCCTCTCATTAGTCCGTATGATGAGCTAGAATCGCTTCTCCCTGGCAATTAGGTGGCCTCCTCCCTGGCGATCCCACCTCTCTGGAGCCGGCATTTGGGGGCTGCCAGGTGCTCTCAGGGAGGGCCTTGGATACCCCTTGGAGCTGGGCACAGTCGGTGTGCAGCTGAGGGGGCGCCACGTCCTGGGGCTGGAGCCGCCCACCCAACCACTGCCCGATCGGCCTTACCGGTGTCTGGTGTGCGTCCAGCTCACACTGGGGAGGTACTGCTGGGGGAGGAGAGAGGGGCAGCAGTCCGGGTGGAGGACACTGAGTTAGGGGCATGGCTGAAAAGTGGGGGTGAGCTCTTCTCACTCAGAGGTGTGTTCATGTGGAGCTGTGGGTGGGCGCTGGGGCTGAGGCCACCTCCGGGTCCCTGAGAATCCAGTGAGACTGCCAGCCACCCGCGTGGGTGAGCAGCCTGCTCTGGCCAGGCCCTGCGGTGCTGCTGTCGCCAGCTTTCACCGCCTCGCCTGGGAGCATCCTCTGCACTAGGCTCAGGTCCGGTGTCGGGTGGGAGGCCAAGCTGTTTTCCCCACTGGATTCCCGCGTAGGGGAGGTGCCCCAGAGTGTCTGCAGGGGCACCCCAGTGCCGCAGTCTGGTGGCGGGTGGCGCAGGAGGGCTGGTTTTGATACCATTCCCAGAGTGAGCCCCTGTCCTGACTGCACGGTGCTTCCCTTGGGGGTGGAGGCTGCCGGCGTGCTGAGGGCCACAGCAGCCCTCAGATCCCCATGCCCTGGCCTCGCCAAGAGCTCCCGGAGGAAGGGTGCAGCCGCAGGGGCCTGGCCCAGCTCCTCTGCATCAAACACAGGGCACACCCAGGGCTCTGAGAAGCCAAGTTTGCCCACGACCACAGAGCTTTGGTTGGAAGGCTCTGTCTTCATTCTGCAGCTCCCCAGCCAGCCGGGCGCAGACCCCAGACGGCGGCCGCCTCTGGGGACGCTCATGGGGGAGGCTTGGATTTGGGCTTCTGACAGGGCAGAGCCTTCAGCTGAAAGCGGGGGGCCAGAGGCCGGGGGCTGGGGCAGGCAGAAGACTGGGGGCCCCACAGACGCCCTCTGCCGCCTAGCCAGCTTTCAGCGGAGATGGCTCTGCAGCACGAGGCTCCCGGTATCCCTGCTTTTCCAGGAGGCATTTTCTCTGTCATTTCTCTTCTTCGATTCCAGGAGGATACTCAGCAATGGCAAAGCACGGTGCGCCCAGCGGCATGTCTTTGGCCAGGAACCGGAGCCGTCTCTGTGGACAGGATCTTTTTTCCAAGCATCTCACATCAGAGCCCGATTGGCAATTAGCAGATGTCACAACCCCCTTCTCTGCAAGACGGCTGTTTCAGATGTCAGCTTCCTGCCAAGCTTCACGTCTTGTTCTAAAACCTCTTTCCAGTGGGACTCGGGGGAAATTAACATTATGCCAGACGAAAGAGACCCCCTCGGAGCCCAGGCACGCCACGTTCTCCAGGGGAGGGAATTCAGCCGCCGCAGGACTGATGTTCGTATCGACAGTGAAAGATTAATTGGTGTGGAATGAATTATGGAAATGTGCCGAGCGGCCCCACCTACAATGTCTTTGAACCTGGGCCCGCTGGTCACAGCACCAGCCTACTCCTTCTGTGCTCTCCGGGGGGCCTCACCCCTGACTCCGGAGATGAAGCCTGAGGTTAAATGTGTTTGGAGTCAGAGAGGGGGTTCAAAGCCAATACCACCTCTACTCACAAGCATTTATTGAGCGTCTACTGTAGGTCAAGCACTGGGCTGAGCGTGGTGCGTGGATTATTTTGAATCCCTCCACAGCCTGTCCCAGACAGGTTTGTTACTGCTCCCCCTTCACAGATGTGGACACAGAGCCACACACAGCCCACCCACGTGAGTGTCAGAACCGCCTTGGACCCGGCAGTGCACCCCCCTCTCTGCCAGGATGTGTTGTGAAGGGCAAGTTGGGGGAGATGTCGCATCTCCTTCTGCACCAGTCAGACTTCCCGTCACTTGTTTGATGAGTGGTTCTGAGTTCTCATCCCTGCAGGCTGGGATCTGGGGCCAGGAGGATTGGAGTCACTGCCTCGGAGCTCAGGCTCTCAGGGGGTAGGAGGGGTGTGGGAGGGCATCCCAGGGGCCCTGCCCAAGTCCCCTGGGGTCAGGAGGTCTGGGCGGCCCTCAGCTCCTGCCCTTACAAGCTTCCAGGTGCTGAGGCTGGCTGTCTGCAGAGGAGAGAGTGAGCCCCTGAGGCTGATTTTCAGTGAATCTGTAACCGGCAGGCCTCACACAGGGGTCGACCCAGCAGGGGCAGCTCTAGACGCAGGTGGGCAGCCACGTGATGCTCCATGCCACAGGTCAGGCAAGTGGAGCCCAGGGGAGAGGGAGGTGTTGTAAGGCCCCGGAAGAACTGGCCTCAGCTCCCAGGAGACCCCAGGCTCCTCAGGAGGCAGTGTGGGGCGGTGGGGTGGCGGGAGATGCCGGCCGGGGCAGACGAGAGCACCCAACCTCTCCCGAGCAGAGGACAGCTGGGCGGTCACAGCTGGTGTCAGCCCGCCGCAGAAGCGTGCTCGGAAGTCCTTCCCCAGGGGAGGAGGCAGCCCATCTCCCACCTGGTCCTGCTGCCACCACGAGATGGTGCTGTTCTGTGAGGTTTTGGGTTTTTATTTGCAACCTAAGAACACAGGCCCCAGGGATCATCTCCACATTGACGGTGCTCAGGCTTATGGGGCTGAAGGCAATTCTGTGGTCCTGATGCAGAGACAGAAGACACGTTCCCATCAGTTGTGTGTGTGTGTGTGTGTGTGTGAGCATGTGCGTACTTGTGCATATGTGTAAGTGTGTCTGCATGCGTGTGTGCATGGCTGTGAACCTGAGCATACGTGTGTACGTGTGCTTGTGTGTGTGCATATCTGCTTGTGCCCATGTGAGTAAGGGTTGCAGGTGTACATGGGGGTGCATATTTGTGTACCTGGTGTGTGCCTGTGCATGTGTGTGCACATGCACATGTGTGTGGTGTACACTTGTGCCCATGCGTGTGCATCTTAAGAGCAGCGAGGCCCCCCTGTGTCCCTCCTTAGCTGCCCTACCCCTCCTCACCTCCTCCAGGGGTGCCATTCTTCCTTGGGGCCCGGACCCCAGGAGGGAGCCCACCCCGAGGCAGGGGGCCACACGCTGCCCTGGTCATTGTGTGGGCATCACGTGTTAATGCCATCCCCACTATGCTCTGAACTTCTTGGGGCTTGGGTCTGGGTGGTATTCAGTGAGCTCCCAGATTTGGCCCCAGACCTGGCATCTAATGAGCCTGGTGCCCTCGTGACCAGACACTGAATACGTAGTGGTGCTTCCTATCTGCCACATCCCGTTCAGTCATTTCCGAGGTTCGAATACTCATTTCGACAGCCCTCTGAGGCCAGTTCTATGATAACCTGTCTTGTGATGGGGAAACTGAGGCTCAGAGAGGTTAAGTGACTCACCCAAAACCACCAGCTAAAAAGTGGAGGGCTGGTGTCCAATCCAGAATCCCAGTAGGTTTGTGGGGTGACATGAATAAAGGATTGAGTTGGCCAGAATACAGCCACCTGACCTGCAGCTCACTGCCACATGAACATGGACTCTGTCCACCCACCCAGCAGGAGGCCACTGGGCTGGGGGTCCTTCGCAAGCGCTCCTTCTCCGGACACCTCCCTGACTCTGTGGGTGTGAGTTCTGCCTTCTGCTGTGTTCCTGCAGCCTGTGGGGTCCCACCTGGTGTCCTGGGGTACAGAAAATGTTTACAAGCCTATGAGCAGGAAGCAGGAGTTTGCGGGGTGACTGGCTGCTCTGAGAATCTGAAGGAACCTGCTGAAAGTTCTGGATGCCACAAAAACTACGCCTTGTTTTAGGGGGCTCCCTGTGAAGCTGTGGCTGTAGCTCAGGCTAGAGCCCCGACAGCGAGCAGGCAGCACTGGGCTCGCACCTGCAGGGGTGGGGGGCTCGCCCACACCCCAGGCTCTGCAGAAGCCGGTCTGCTGCGGTGGCCTCTCTGCCCCTGCTTCCCACCAGACCCGGAGGACGAAGCATCTGGAAGAGGGGGGAGGCGCCCCAGCTGGGTGTCCAGGTCTGACTCGGCCATGCAGGCGGATTCCTGGGCCGGAATCTGCAGCTGAAGCAGGGAAAGCCGGTCTAGGGCAGCCCAGGCCCCCCCAGGCCAGACTCAGCCTCCGGCTGGGGCATTTGGAAGAGGTTCCCTGGTTCCCTGGTGGGCTTTTATGACTTCCCACCCGGAGTGTGGAGGGGAAGGCCATGTAGTTAGAGGCAGAGGCTGGAGGGACACGGCCACAAGGCCAGGACACCTGGAACCCCCCGAAGCTGGAAGAGGCAGGAAGGACCCTCCCCTGGAGCCTCCGGAGGGGACACAGCCCTGCCCACATGTGGGCTTTGGACCTTTGGCCTCCAGAACTGGGAGAGAATAAATTCCTGTGGTTTCAAGCCCCCTAGTCTGTGATATTTTGTTACACAAGCCCTGGACACAGCCTCAGTTAGGGGCTCAGAGGGGGGAGGGCACATGGTGGCGAGCAACAAAGCTCTCCCTGGAGCCCTAGGCCCTTGTCCCTATAGTGCCCTGACAGCGGTCCTGCCCCGAGGGATTGGCTGCCTGGACGGTGGTATTCTGCGGAGCCTGGAGCAGCACTGGGCACCTACTGACCCAAGGGGTTCCTCCTGCCAGCAGTTATGACCATGATTTTTCTAGCTTGCCCAGCACTCAGCTTGTTGGGGTGGGGGTGCTGATATTTTCAAACTAGGTCAGTCAGTCAACAAAGCTCTTGGTCTTGATGCCCTGTTGAACCACGAGGATGGGTCAAATGGATGGGCCCACTAATGGGTCTGCAGTGTTATCACTAAAGGTGCTGCAAGCTGAGCTGAACAGGCCTGAGTGGAGATCAGGAACTGCCTGATCCAGGGGCATAGGGTTTGTCCAAGTCACAGCTGCAGTCATGGGACTTTGAACTGTGCCTGGCACATAGTAAGTGCCTGGTAAAACAGTGTTGAGTAAATTGGTGATGAATGAGCCCTCTCCCCTCTCAGAAGGCTAGAGTTTGGGTCCAGCCAACCTCAGGTCAGTGGGAAGAGGCAGGGACGGGGGTCTCTCACATACAGTCATGCTCAGGGAAGGGACAGAATGTCTCTGAAAGAATGTGCAAGTCAGGGCGTAGAAGTGAGCCCCCTGTGGTCCGTCTCACATGGGGCGGGAGGTCGCGTGAAAGACAAGGTGCCTAGAAGCAAAGGGGGTGGAGAACGGGGGCACTGGGGCTGCTAGGAATGGAGGTCAGAGGGAGCGGGCAGGAGGTGGCCAGGGCAGTTCGGTGTGCTAGGGCTGAGGGCAGTGTAGGCAGCTGCCCGCCTCACCAGCTGGTCCCCAGAAGCTGCCCGGTCAGGGTTTGTGGGGTTCAGGGCCCTCAGGACAGATTGGCACAACCCTCAGAGTGCAGCAGCCACAGGCCCATGATGATCTGGGGGCAGATCTCCCAGGCTGGGGCAACGTGCCAGTGGGCAGGGGAGGATGCTGGCAGAGCCGGGAGGCTGGCCCTCACCCGACCACAGGGAGGCTGAGAGGTTAGCGGGTTGTCCCGAGTCCCATGCCCGGGCCCAGCTGCAGAGTGGGGCCAGACTGCTTCCCAGAACCCCACGCGGTGGCTAAGCGGCTTGTAGGGAACCCCCACCACTGCCGGTTTCCCCAGGTGCGCTGGGCGCCCATCTCAGCCTCTCCTGCTGAAGGCACCTTCCTTCAGCCCTTGGACGAGCACTGGCTGAGCGGCCACCACGCTCCGCCCGGCCTGCTCCCTCTCCTCTCCCTGGCCACCCCCTTCAGCCACCCCTGCCCCCAGGCCAGCCTGGAAGTGCCACCTCCATGCTGAGGAGTCCCCAGGCCCTGCCCTGACCACCACCCTTCTCCCGAGCTTCAGACCCTGCACCTTCCTCCTGGGAAGCCGAGAGTCCACTCAAAACGGAGACGTCCAAAACCCAGCCCCGACCCTCCACCCCTGAGCCGGCCTGTACCGCCTCCTGTCTGCAGGCTGCACCCCTCCTCTGTGCCTGTCTGTAAGCCCCTCCACGGCCCCGCCTGCACCTGCCATCCTGTCCGCAGGCCCCCATCACTCTCCGGATCCAGGCCTCACTTCTCTTCACTCCCAGTTTTACCCTCTCACTGTCCCAGGGCATGCAGTCCCGGGCCAGGCTCTGTCCTGCTCATTGAAGTCCCCTTGTCACCCAGGACAGTGCCTGCTGGCAGGAGGTTCACCAGTTTCTGGCGATGTCCAAAGAGGAGACGGCAAGGCCGGGCAGGGCGGGTCAGCGGAGCTGGTCTCTGCAGGGGCCGGAGGGCAGGGGCTCTGTTGCCCAGCACGGGAACGGATTGCCATCAACCACACTGAGGGTTTTCATGGTGGTCCGCTGATTCCCTGTTTCACTGAGAATGACCCTGACCTCAGCGCTCCATATTGTGCTGCATCATTTTTTAAAAGAAGTGTTTAAGAAGCTCTTTGATCCTCGGAGGCTTGTAGCCTTATCTCCTTACGAGCTGGTCATCTCATCTGGAGGACATTAGGGAAACGCTCTCACAGCCCCTGTTGGATGAGCTGGGTCTCTGTCCAGTGCAGAGGGGTTCGTGGTGAAGTGCGTCTGGGGAGACCCCTGGCTGTCAGTGGGGAATGGGCTGCTGGGGAGGGAAGCAGGCTTCCAGGAGGGGCCAGCGGGGCAGGGACAGGCCTGGACTGAGGGGGTGGGGAGGGTGGGATTTCAGTTGCGAATCACCCAAAGCAACCCTCCTCCTTCCCTGCAGGGTCCAGGGGGCCGATGAGCCCCCAGGGTCTGGCAGGAGGAGGACAGGGAAGGATCCGGCTCTCCCATCTTGGCCTCGGCCTCCCCATCTGTGAAATGGGTGTGGACTGATACCACCCATCTGCGCGACATCCTCCGAGACACCCAGGAAGGACGTGGTCAGCCTGGCATCCACTGAGCAAACGTCTCTGCCAAGGGCAGGAATGAGGTGCCAGGTCCCCGTCCACCAGATTTGCCCAGGGCCCTGAGAGAGGACAAGGCCTGGGGGGTACTGGGACCTGCAGCAACCCGGCTCCTTTGAGACCCTGGAAGAGGCCTTGAGATACAACATTGTCAGCTTGTTACTTTTTTTAATGAATCTTTCAGTCCCTGGGAGAATCACTGTCGCTTCCCTTTTGAAGCCCACCACCAGGGAAGGCAGACCCTGATCCCCGCGCCTGCTGGGGGGCTGGCAGCCGAGATGCTGGTCTTGGAAAAGGCTTGGCTGGGCCATGATGGCAGCTGCCCCGGGGACAGGAGCCTCATAAAAAGAAACCCTCCCCCGCTCTTGGGCCTGGGTCACCGCAGGACACTGTGCCTGGGTGAGGGGGGCATTCTAATGTCCCCTCAAAAAGCACACCATTTGGTTCATCAAAGCCATTTTGTCCCTGGCTGGGCCCAATTTGCACCTGCCTGCAGATCAGCGGATGGCGGAGGAGGAGCTGGGATGGGTTTATGGTGGGGCAGGATGGGCCACGGAGCCCGCAGCCAGGTCCTGGCCCCTGGAAGCCACAGAGTCGGCACCTTTTGGAGACCCATTTTGGGATCTGTCTCTCTCTGCAGGTCCTGCTCACAAGAGGCCAGCAGGAAGGAGGTCCCCTGGAGCCAGCTTCCAGGATGCACCCAGGGTCATAGGCCTGGGAAGTGGCTGCCAGATGGGGATGGCAGGCCCTGGGCACACACCCAGGCCCCTGCTCAGGTGCCCCAGAACCACTTTGCTCCCCGGCTGATCTCACGGCAGTCTTTCCAAAGACAGGGCGGTCTTTCCAAAAGCAAATTGGAGCATAACACTCCTGGTGTACAGCCTTCCAGAACCTTCTATCAGGTTCAGAATCCTGGCAGCCCCTGCTGCTCTCAGCCTCCTCCCCATGCCTCCTCTCCTAACCCGAAGGGCCTGCTCTGTCCCCTTTGGCGGCATCATGCCTGGAACACACCCCGCCCCCAGCTCAATCATCACCTCCTCTGGTAGGTCTTCCGTGATCTTCCCGCTTGGCTGCCCCCTGCACAGCCCAGTTGCAGGATCTGATCAACAGCTGTCTTCCAGCTGAACTCTGTCCCCCGGGGGAAGACCCTGTTGGTGTTTGCTCTTGTACGTGTCCCCAGCCCCACAGCAAGCCTCAGGCACAGCAGGTCCCCTGTGAACATGTGCGGGTGGGGTGGGGATGGGGATGGGGGCGTCTACAGGTACCCAAGGTGAGCAGAGGCATGGCCCGTTGTGCTCTGGCTGAGAGGGTCCCGGTGGAGACCCTTCCGTGCGAACCAGGGTTTCCTTCCGCGGTGCCAGGGTTGGGGCAGCTGAGGCCCTGGGGGAGACCTCCATGGGCTTGGGACCCTAGGGCCCTGCCTGGGTGGAGCTCAGGGTCCCAACTTGAGGGTGGTCCCTCCTCCACCCAGGGTACCAGCCAGTGTGATGCGTGTGGGGACTTCACAGTTTACACAGCACCCGAGGGCCCACCCGACCAGACGGCGAAGGCGCACTCCAGCCAGATGCAGCAGGCGCAGTGAGGCCTAGGGTGTGCATTGCCCGTGGCCGTAACAAATGCCACACACACTGGGCTGTAACGTGGACTGGAGTGCTGGAAGGGCTTGCTGGCCTTTGACGGGCCGCCTTCTGCCCCCCGGCTCCAGCGGGAATCTGTCTCCTGCCACTGCAGGCTCCCGGAGGTGCCAGCAGGCCTCAGCTCCGGGCCTCATTCCGCCCACCTCTGCCTCCTGAGCGTGTCTCCTCCTCTGACGTGCTCGGCCTCCGTCTTATCAGGACGTGATGACAGTGAGCCCACCCAGGTAATCTGGGATCGCTCCCCTCCCGTTACTTCGTTACCTCTGCAGAGCCCCTTCTGCCACATAGGGAATGTGCGCACAGGTTCTGAGGTCAGGACGTGGACATCAGTGGGAGGTCAGGGACCCTGTTATTCCTCAGGGAACCGAGAAGGCAGCCCAGCAGACTGAGTCAGGGAAGCAGCAGCTGGCCCCCGGGGGCCTGGGCCTGAGTGTCCGTCCCGCCTGCCTCCACGCTGGGCACAAAGGAACTACCCAGGGCCGTGCTCCGGCGGCTGGCTTCCCCGTCTCAGCAACTGTCAAGTCCAGCCCTCTTCCCAGGTGGGGTTCCGGGCCCCCCGCTCTCCCCTGTATGAAGAGACCACCGTTTACTTGCCTGACCAACTCCCCACAGGCATGGAGTAGAGTCCAGCTTGGGCTTTTATAACCAAAGCTGCACAGAACATTCTAGTATATGCCTTTTTGGGAATGTGAGTATTCAATTCAGTTGGATATATACCAAGAGCAGACAGGTTGGATGAGGCCTTCCTTCTTTGTTTTTTTTTTTTCGGCCACAGTTTTACTGAGACAGAATTCACATACCGTACCATTCACCCCTTTAAAGTGTGCAGTCTGTGGTTTAGCCTATTCAGAGTCATGCAACCAGCCCTACAGTCCATTTAGAACATTTCCTTCCCCTCAGAAAGAAGCCCCATCTGTTTCAGCTCCTGTTCTATATTCCTGTGTCCCTCCCAGCCTGAGGCAGCCACTACTTTCGGTCAATCGATTTGCCTGTTCTGAACATTTCACATGTATGGAATCATGTACTATGTAGTCTTTTGTGTCTGGCGTCTTTCTTTCAGCAGGACGTTTGCAAGGTTCGTCCACGTGGCGGTGTGTGCCGGCGCTTCACTCCTTTCGTGGCTGAGCAGCGCCTTCTGTTTATCTCGTTGTTGGCGATGGGCACCTGGACCCTTCCTACCCTGGACTGCTGATGCTGCTGCCATGTGCGTCCATGCACAGGTTTTCGGATGGGCCTCTGTTATCATTTCTAGGAATGGAATCGCTGGGCCTCGCGGTCACCCTAGATTTACTCACTTGGGGAATGTTTGGGCTGTTTTCCAAGAAGCTACAGCAGTTTCCATTCCCACTGGCACTGTATGAAGGTTCCGATTCCCTCACCTCCTTACCAAGGACTTGCTATATCGTCTGACTTCCTGATTCTGGCCTTGGTGGTGGGTATGAGGCTGCTGAGCCCTCACTCTTGCCTGGGTGCGTGAGTTACAACATCGGACAGCCTGGGAAGGGATGCGGGGCAGGCCCAGTGCCAGGCTAGACAGCTTCTCTGTGCAGCCCCACTCTGGGTCTAGGCCCACCCAGCTGCTTGGCTGATGGCCCCAAGCAGCATGTCTGATTTTCTCTGTCAGCTGCCCCTCAGGCCTCAAGTTCCCCTGGGATAAGTCTCTGCAACTTTCTGTTTCCAAACAGGAGTAAGAAACTCACGCCTACTGATTGAGCACCAGCTGTGTTCCCAGCAGTGTTCTCGAATCTAGGGGTTTGGCACAAATGGGGAGGGGAGGGCCCCGGATTCCTGGACCCAGCATTCTGGAAAGGCAGGCAAATAGATACATGAGAACATTGCAGATGTGGAAAGCGCCTCAAAGCCAACTGTGGAATGATGTGCAAAGGGCCCCTGGTGGGGTCCTGGGAACCCGCTGGCCCAAGCTTGCCTGGCTTTGTGGTCAAGGCTGGTGCCCATGGAGAGACTTAGCAGCGTCCCTGGTGAGGCTGGGGGCCTGGTATGTGGATTTGGAGGCAGGAACAGCACCTTCAGCAGCTGAAGCGTTCCTGAGCCTGGAGTTGGAGTTGGCGTCCGAGGGAGGAGGTGGCTTGGGGGGGCCTTTAATCAGGCCCAAACTGCTGTGCTGCCCCGGGACAAGCACGTGAGGAACTGTGAGGATGGCCTGGCCATTTATTCCAGCCTGGGCCAGTTAGGTGGTTTCCCGTTTTCCTAAAATAAGTTATTTCCATTGCCTGGTGGCGAAGCAATGGGAGCCCTGTGCGGGATGCGGCCCCTCCTGGCTGCGAGCACGCAGCTGCACTGACAGAAAAGTCCCTGCAGTCGGAACAGAATGACCGGGTCCGGCTTAGGGGGCCCTTTGCAGTTAAAAAGCACACCCGCACCCGCACAGAACCCAGAATCTTCTCAGGCATCACGAAGGCCTGTACACACCTGCCTGCCAGCCTGCCAGCCTTGAACTGCTCCCTGCGGGCCGGGGGACCCCTCCAGAGCAGATGTCCAGAACCTCCCTGGCAATCACAAGGCAGCATGTGCCTGAACCCAGGAAGCCTATTTGCCACTCACAGCATTCCGATGACCCCAGGAACGGCGTTTAGCCTCAGCAGCGTGCTCGGTGAAACGGGCCTCTCCGCAGGCTGCAGAAGGACACACTGTGCAGCAGGAGGGTAGCACCTGGCACGTGGAGGCCTGAGCCAGCTCCGACCGCGGCACCCGCTGCCTGGCACCTGCAGTGTGGCTCTCCGGCTCAGAGCTGTCGTGGTGAGAGGGAGGGTGGGAAGGGGATGGGTTTGGCCACGATGATGACCACCCTGCCCTCCTGACCTGGGCATCTTCCAGGTGCTAATCAGCAACAAGAGCCCCCTCCTCTCAGCAACTAGGGTCTCCTTGGCTGTCCTTGGCACACTGCATCTTTACAAACACCCAGCGAGGCCCAGAGGGGCATCTGCCCATTCTATAAATGGGGATGCAGGACAGAGAGTGGTCAGCACCACGTGGTGACTTGGCAGGCCCAGGGCTAGACCCAGGACTCAGAACACACCCCCCTTCATCTCTGCAGTGCTCCCCTCCCAGGATGAAGGCTTGAGGGACCCCCATCCCTCACCCCACAGCTCAGTGGTTCCCTGCCATCTTCCTTTATGGGTCCAGGCCCATGGACATATTTTAGGAATTTGCTGGTACTATGAGCTGAAATGGATCCCCTGAAATTCTTATGTTGACGTGCTGACCCCCAGTATCTCAGAATGTGAGTGTGTTTGGAGTTGGGATGTGTACAGCGGTGATTAAGGTAAATGAGGTCACAGGTGGCCCTGATTCAACAGGACTGGTGTCCACGTAAGAAGAGATCAGGACCCAGACATGCACAAAGGGACGGCCACAGGAGCACCCGGGAGAGGGGCTCAGGGGGAGCCGGCCCTGCCCACCCCTGGGTCTCAGACTTCAGCCTCCAGGCCTGGGAGATGACATATTTCTGGAGGATAAGCCCCCAGCAATGTGGGGCTTTGTGATGGTGGTCAGAACCAACTCACACAACTAAGAGCATGTTGGTCTCTTGGTCTGACCTCTCAGAGGTGGTCCTCCCCCGACCCCATTGCACCCTACCCAAGTCCTACACAGGAGCTTCAAGAAAAAGGATACCTGTTGTTATTAAGGTCTCCAGATGTGCTGGCCACACCCTGTCCTCATAAATCCTGTGGTCTGGGGGCCATCTTTCAAATCAGGCCTGAGCACAGAGAGGCTGAGTGACTGCCCCACCATCACACAGCACCAGAACTCTGCTTCCAACCTCCTGGATTGGGGTAGGGTGGCAGGAGGGTGGTCTGGAGGCCAGGGCAGGGTGAGGAGGGGTCTGGTATGTCTGACAATCTCGGGGCTGGGGAGGGGTCTGTGTCGCCCACATTTTTTGAAAGATACAGCTTTAGGGTCCATTCATCTGAGCCTCTGTGCACCTAGACACCGGCGGTGACACTGAGGTGTGGCCGGCCTGAGGCAAAGCTGGGACTGGAAGGTTCTGGAAGCTTGCTCTGACCGGGGCAGCATTATCAGGCACTCCAGCAATGTGCCCACGAGTTGTTTGTTGATAAGCTGCTCGTAAATGGGGAGGACCTGGGGTAATTAATGTGATTAAGTGTGGAAGTGTGCAGAGCAGCTGAGGTGAACTTGGCTGAGAATCAGGAAACCAGCCGCTGCAGCCAGGGAGCTGGGCGGCACGTCTGCCGGGGCTGGGACGCTGCACCTCCCAGGTCAGGCTCGGGCCCCCTCCAGTCCGCGGAGTCTCTGCACCATCCTTCTCAACAGGCTGGTCTGTTTTTCAATACTTAACAGATCATTTTAAGAACAGCTTTAGTTTCCAGAACAATCGGGCTGGTAGTACATAGTGCTGCCCTGCACAACCATTCCCCCCGTCGATAGCATCTTGCATCCCACTGACACATTTGTCCCGACTGATGAGCAGATACTGAATTACTGTCCGCTGAAGCCCCTGGTCTCCATTAAGTTTCACTACTTGCGTCGTAGGATTCCATGGGTTGACCAAACGCAGGATGGCATACTGGGTACCACACAGAAGAGTTTCACACCCCAAAACTCCCCTGCTTTGTGCCATTTTTAAAGTGGGCAGAAAGCCAGGCTCTAGATCGACGCGTGTTCAGAACCGTCCTGATTGCAAAGACCCGGGTCCCTGCAGTGCGAGGGGTCCAGAGAGGCAGAGCATGGCGTCTGGTTTCCTGTCCTTGTGCATTTTGCCCCTCCGTCTTCCCTTTATGTGGCTTACCTGTTGACAGCAAACGGTTGTATCCAACCTGCTTCTCATTTGGGAACGGTTGACCCGCTGACATTCAGGGTGCTCCTGGGCACAGCTGGGCTGACCCTGGGGTCAGGGGGTGTGTTTTCTCTTTGTCTTCTATTCTTTGCCTCCTCTTTCCTCCTTCTCTGCCTTCTTTGAGGTTAGTTGAGTATTTATGATTCCATTTTCTCCTCCAACACTTACGCACTTTACTTACCTCTTCAGTTTCTTGTTTCTATGGGGCTTGCTTTGAAGTTTGTATGTCAGAATCTACCGTCACGTCTGATCATGCAGTTTCACACACAGCTAAAGATCTCACAATACCCGCTCCTGCTCTTTGTGCTCTGGGGCTGGGGAGGGTCCTTGACTAGGTGTGGCCACCAGTTGACCCATGAGCTGGACTCCAGGGCCCCAAGGCCCCTCACTCCCCTGCCCTTGGGAACGTACATGCTTCTCGGCTCCCAGAGGCTGCGTCGCGGATGTAGCCTTGAGACAATAAGTGGTGCTGAGACCATCTGGACGGTACACATGTATGAAACATAAGACCTGTCAGACAGGTGCCTGCTATGTAAGGTCCCTTTGCTTGTTAAAGCGGTCACCTCCCAGCCTGGGGAGGCCCCTCCTCGGCTCTCTCCCTGCCCTCCGTGTAGTGGGGCTGGTTTCAGATCCCACCTGGAAGCTCTCGAGTTTATAGACCAACATCTAGTTGTCAGACATCTATTTCTACATATTTTGAAAACCCCCGAAGACTCTATCATAATCTTTACACACCTAATTATATTTTAAGGAGATTTTATTTTTAAATAAAAGAATAAAGTTGTTTATTTCACTGCATGAAAAGACCTGTTTCCCCGGTGGCTTCCTCGTCCAGGTAGTATGACCTCTTTTTGTGAGCTTATGACATCTGAGGAGACGAAAGTATAGCTTTAATGGGCATTCCTTCGATTATAGAGTGCTGCATGCTTTAGTCACATTGAACACCTAGTGAGCACTTCCTATGTGCTAGGCTCTCTGCTGCCCGCTTTATATCGATGAAGTCACTCATTTGCTAAAACTGCTCTATGAGGTGGGAAATGCGAAACCAAACCACAGTGAGATACCACTCCACCCGCACTGGGATGGCAGTAGTGGAAAATGGGAAATAACAAGTGCCGGTGTAGATGCAGGGCAATGAGAGCCCTTGCTCGTCGCCGGTGGGAAGGTAAAACGGTGCAGGTGCCGGGGAAACAGTTTGGTACTGTCTCAGAAGTTACACACAGAATTACCACACAAACCAGCAATTCGACTCCTAAGATAGACTCTTAATGAGACCGGGACTCAAAGAAATACACACGCATGCATGTTTACAGCAGCACTATTCAAATAGCTAAAAGGCAGAACAACCCTGTGACCATCAGTAGATGATAGATGGACAAATTGAGGTCTGTCTGTACAGTGGAATATTAATAACAAGGAATGCAGCCTTGACACAGGCTACATTGCAGATGAGTCCTTGAAAACAATCTACTGAAAGAAAGAAGCCAGACACCAAAGCCCACACGGTGCACGACCCCACCGACATGCGACGCACCCCTCTGCCGGGGGGCTGAACTGCTGGGCTCACAAACAGGGACTTTGTAGCCGACCGTTTCTCACCTGGGGGTGCAGCTACACCATGTCAGTGGCAAAAAAGAGCAACTTTCCTCCAGTTGGTTGTGAAATTCTAATGAAAAGGGCGGACAGTTGATAAGCCTTCGAAGAGCTGGGACAGGGGACAGGGCAGCCTCAGAGCACAGGCCTGAGGTCACAAGGCCCTGGCTGTCACCTGCACTCCCCCTACTGTGGTCCCTGTGGCCTTGGGCCAGTCACTCCATCAATTAAAGCCTCAATTACTTCATCTGCAAAGTGGACAGGGTATCCCCGTTTTCCGCCATTTGGGGAGGTGCTGGGGGCTGGAGGGGAGGTCATCCTCTCCAAACATAAACACAGGAGGCAAATTCAGGCAGATATTATTTGGAGAGAAAGTTGCTGGGTTTTCCCATGAGAAATGTTTAGGCGAGAAGTGCTGGGCAGTGGTCACTGCCTTGGGGCAGGACTGGGAGAGAGTGAGGCAGGAGCCAGGTCACCTGGGCAGAGCTCTGTCCACTGCTGACCCAAGAGAATGGCAGCGTTTCCCACGTGTCCCTGGCTGGGGAGCACTGGGAAGGGGGCCAGCGATGGGGTCCAGGCTGGGGTCTGGGGTGGGGGTCCAGCCCCTCTGCCTTGCCTGCCCTCCCCCACCAGGCACCTCCGGTTTTCTCCGCTGCATCTGTGGTGCTGTTTCACTTGGGAAACAGGCCCTCCCGCCAAGTAAGCGCTTTTAAATGGTCGTTTGCAACCAAGCGCTGCAGTGACAGGCCCTCTGCCTGGGCACTCTGGCACAGGGAAGCCTCGGGGACCCACGTTCTGCCCCTAGAGCCAGCTTTGCTCAGTTCTGTCTGAGGCAGGAGCTCTGACATCCGTCCTGGTAAGACGGTCTACAGTGCGTGGCCACGCCAGCTCCTGCTGGACCTCCAGGGAACTCCCTGCTGGTTCTGTTCTTCCCCCGGCCTGCGGCCCACCGCACCTCACCTCCAGCGGCGCCAGCGCCCATGCATGCTGGGACTGAGCGAAGCCAAGGGCTGGGCTTACGGCGCAGGAGTGATGCTTTTGGAACTCGGTCCTGATACGTTACCATCCAGAGAATGACCCCTTAGTGATGTCCCATCACACAGACTCAAACCCTAGCACGATGGACCCACAAGGCCCTCAACAACCTGCCCTGCCACCTGCTGTACTCAGCCCTTCTCTCTGGGCTCCAGCCTTGGATCGCACTCTGCTGCCCCAGGACCTTTGTGCATGCTAGCCTCCTGGTTTAGAGTGATCCTGCCCATTCACCCTCACCTGGCTAGAGCCAGCTTGTTTTATAGTTGATCCTGCCCTCTGGGCTCTTACTGTGCCCGCTCTGCAGTTATCTGTCTCCTGCATCAGACTGTGGGTTGATGAGTGAGGACTGAAGCAGGTGTTACCCGTCATTGGGCCCCCAGGGGTGAATGAAGCCAGCCGAAGGGGAGCAGGTACTGCTTTACAGAAAATAAGCAGCCTAGGACAGGACTGTCCCTTGCTGGGCCACTGGGGCTGTGTGCACTGCTCATAGGTGGTGGCCAGACACCCTGACATTGTCCAGATGTTGGGAAGCCAGGAGTTAATAGTCACCAGTGGGTGACAAGGGTCTCTCTCCTATCAGCCCATGAGCAACCACGGAGCACAGAAGGGAGCATGTCCCAGGGCACGGCTCTGATGCCCCTGGGCCCCAGTGGCTCTGACGCCCCTGGGCCCCAGTCTCCGCATCTATTTGGTCAGTCCCTCCTGGCAGGGCTGAGCGAGGCGCTGGCGTGGAGGGCTCTGCTGGCCCGGTGCCTAGCACTGGTAGCATTCCACCACATGTGTCCCCAATCTTGATAGAGAGGTGGACCCCTGGGTGCCTACCCCAAGAGTGGAAGAGGACAGCGAAGGGTGCCGGCCACCCCACTGCTGCCTCCTTCGCCCCCACCAGCCGGGGACAGCAAAGAGCCCCGGGGCTGGGGAGCTGGCTCTGCCGCTCTGGTGTGTCACTGCAGTGCTCTGATGGCCCCTTTGAAGGTGCCGAGACTGACAGCCCCTTTGCACCAGTGTGGGGCTCGGCCTGGGAGCTGGCACCTTATCACCGGGGCGTGACCATGGGGAGAGGACGTTCCCTCTGCGGCCCGGGCCTTTGTGTAGGCCAGGCCTGCTTGCTGGCTGGGCAGCCGGAGACAATGGGGGGCTGCGGCCCGGGGCCGGGGGCGGGCATAGCAGGCTGGCAGCGAAGCAGAACGGATCCGCAGAGACCTTCCTGTGCCTCCGCCTGCACAGTAACCTAATCCGGGGCACATGGCTGGGCAGGGGTGGGGGCACCGCTGCAGCCTTCGGGCTGCAGTGTGTGTTCACGGTAATTTGAGGGCTTCCACTGGGGGGTTCCCAATCATTTGATGTGGCAATTAGCGAGGGGACTTTTGTCGTCCGGAAAGACACGGCCGCCCACTTCAATCACCCTGTTTATGCCCCGGCAGAAGCCAAACAGCCCAGCGGCAGATAACGGTGGACTTCAAAAGCTCCAGGTCCGTTGCCCCTGGAACCGCCAGGCTGCACTGTACCCCCCACCTTTTATGCAGCCAAAGCGCTACTTTTCCCACGAGAAATTCCTGCCTTAATGGCATCAGATGACAAAGGCAGGCGCTTGCCCACCCAAGCCCTTTTTATGTGGGCACTTGGCTCTTGAGGTAGGAGGGGGAAGGGACATATTATTTCTCCTGGATTCAGAGGGTCCATGGACTGCCAGGTGGGGTGGCAGTCCTGGGATACCCTGGGATGTCCACAGGGCCTGGGTCCCTGCCCGTTTCAAGGGGTGGCAGCTGAAGACTTGAGCTCTGCTCTCCAGAACCGCCAGAAGGAGCCCCCCTTTTGGAGGTGAGTTCCACTTGGGGCCAAAAGCAGACTCCCCAGCTGACAAGGATGACTGGTGACGGCATCAGCCTCAGCTGTTTGTGGTCCACTGGTGCCAGGCTCTGTGACATGCACGGCACGTAGTGAGCCTTAGGCCAGAGACAACGCACGCCGACCTCCGCTGGCTTCCAGACCAGGCTGGAGAAGGTTCTGGGACTTGCCCGAGGTGGCAGGCACACTGGGCAGCTGGAGCCACAGGGCCCGGGGAGAGGAAGCCCGTGTGAGTCAGCTGGACCAAGGCCCATTCTGCTGGCCATCCTGGCTCTTGGGGCAGAGGGCACACTGAGACCCTTCGGAGCCTTGTCTTCCGGAAACTAGACTTATACCCAAGCCCCAGCCATTGCTTGGCCAGCGGCATTTCCAGGGTGGAGCAGAGAGAGGCCCAGGCTGTGCTCAGTGATTAGTAAAGGCTCAGTCAGTGTCCCCTCTGAGCCTGGACTCCCTCACCTGCGAGCTGAAGGTGGAAGGAGGCAGGTACAAAGCGCCAAGCACACCTGCTGGGCTCCCCGCAACCAGTCTTTTCTGCGCTCTCACCTCACTGTGGGACTCCTGACCCACCTCCTCACAGGCTATCCCAACAGGAACAAGGTGGGGAAGGACTGGCTCTGGGACTTCATGCCCACCTGCCCAAGCCAGGTGCAGCCTGAGCACCCATAAACTAGACACAGGCATGCCCTTACCGGGGGACCAACTCACACGTTCATCTGTGAGGGACTCCTTCCGTGTAGACCACCCAGTGTGCCATGCCTCCGTGCACAGGGCAGATCTGAGCAGACTTCCTGGAGGAGGTTACTATGCCGAGTCCCTTCCTGCAGGTGAGCTGGTGGCAGCAGGCTGGGTCTCTGGACGGAGGTGCAGCATAACCTGCTTCTCTCAGCCCTGAGGGTCTCCTGCTGGGCTGCCTCTGGGCAGAGCCTCGGTGGGCTCTGGCCCCAGTTTCTTTTCTCAACACCCTCAGCCACATTGGGTGAGTTGACTGCCAGCCTAGGGCCTCGGGTTCCTCCTCCACGGGGCGCCTGCCCTATGCTGATGTGTCATGGTTTGGGCGGGGAAGAACACAGGGGTGAGGACCCAGCTCTGTGACTTGCTGTGTGACCCTGGGTAGGAAGCCACCCCTCTCTGTGCTGGCAACTTTTCCCAGTGCCCAGAGCACATATTGCCCGCCACCATCCTCCCTGTCAGCAGCTGAGGAGGTGGGGTACTAAGTGGGGCTCTGACTCCGAGGCCCGGGCCTTTTCCATTTCCTCCCGCCCCCTGTGCGCCTCTCGCACCTGCTCCCCAGGCCTGGGCAGCCCCACGCCAGGCCCTGTGCATGAGGGCCCAGTCCCCGCCGTGGGCGGCGCGCCCAGCCAGTCTGGCCTCTACCCCGGCTGGAGCACAGATCCGGGCCCAATGTCCACTGACACGCTGTGCTCCGGAGGGGACAGTGCGGGGCGTTTTCCAAAGGGACCTGACTTCCTGCCCCTGCCAGACGAAAGGCAGGAATGCGGGCCCCCGTGTGCTGGCCCGGAAGCTGGAAACGGTGGCGGGCGGCTGCGAAGACCGCAGGCTCGCGACCTCCGGCTCCCCCCCCTCGGGCAGCAGAGTCACGTCTTGGGACAAACACTGTGGTTTGGCATCTTTCAAGGTCCATGAACAAAGGGAGACTCCCACCCGGAGGTGGTCGTACGACTGGAATTGGCTGATGGAGAGAAGTGGTCGCGGCTCGGCCTGCGGGACCAGGCGCCCTGTCAGCGGCTCTGTCCCAGTGCGACCCGTCCCAGGCCCCCCGCCATGCTCCCGGCCCCAGGGACACAAGCCCCAGGCCGCTGCCTTTGTTGCCCCAGGAGGGCGGCTTGGAGGATGAAGGGTGGCAGGAAGGACTTGGAGGAGAGGCCCCCACGCCATCTACACACCCTCCTGGCTAAGTCCACAGGAGCCAGGGGTCACCTGGGCGGGACACTGGTCTCTGCGGGGCTGGGGTGGAGGCTGGGTACACGGGTGCCATCTCACGGCTGATGGTTACATGCGGGTCCTTGGGCTTTGGAGAAGGTCCGGCCTGGTTCCGTGATGAGGCAACTCCCTGGCCTCTCCCGTTCTGACCTGTGAAATGGGGAGACGGTACTACACCCCTCCTGGGGGGCCATGAGGCCTGACAAGATGACGTGTGCAGAGGGCCTGGGTGGGAGTGAACAGAGCCCTCACCCCGCCCCCACTGTCTCCACTGTCGCCATCACCGTCACCGATGTCAGATCAAAGGCCAGGGGAGGCCTGGCGCTGCTCTTCTGCGCTGCCGTGAGATCAGGACCTTTCCGCTGACCACAGCCTGGCGTGGAAGGAGGGAAGGCGCCAGGCTGCGTGGAGTCAGCCAGCTGGGTGTCCAGAGGTGCAGCCCCACCGGCCGGATCTCTGGAGGCCAACTCGAGTTCACAAGGATTCAGGCCTTCAGGTATCACAGGGGTGGGGCTGGGCATCCCTGGCTGCACCGGCATGGTGTGCACGTGGGGGGCCGGCTGCCTGACCCCCAGGGAAGCAGGGAGTTGCTGGCGGTCACTGCAACTTCTGCAGTGATCAATGAAACCCTCTGCATTCTGCCCCCACAGAAAGCCTCCTGGGGGATGGGGGGTGGGAGGCATCCCCTGGAGACGGGCCTTTACACCCCGCGGGGCACAGGCAGGGGTAGTTGGCTTTTGAGTCTCTAGAACTGCAATTTGCCACTTGATTATGAGCATGATGGATGAGCGCAGGGCCGGGACTGGGGAGGAGGAGCAGCCCCGGGCCACCCAGGGCCGGAGAAAGGCCACTCCTGTGCATGACAGAATGTCCTCTCGCCGGGTGTCAGTGACGGGGCCCCTCAAAGGAAATGCAGCCGCTGCAGAAGTGATTCATGCTCCGTCTTTTTGTGCCACTGAGGTCGGCTTTTATTTGGCAGTTGAAGAAAGGACCACTGGCTCCTTGCTGTTCCTGAGAATGCCACCCCGGAGGCCACCAGCCCTGGGCCAGCACATAGGAGGCAGGTCTTCATTCTGATGGCTTCAAAGAGCCCCGGTGGCAGCTGTGGGGCCGTCACCTCACCCAGGTTCTGTGCCCAGGGCCAGGGTTAGGCCCACCTTCACTGGCTGTGCTTGATTCCAGAAGAAAAGAAGGGGCTGCTGCCATCGCAGTTGTTGTGTGGCACAGTGCCAGGCCTTCACAGCCCCCCACACCCCGACAGGGAAGTATATCATGGCTGCTTGGCATTTTCATACTATTAAAATGTAACCTCCAAGTGGGCCATTCTTCTTGGGTGTCTGATCCCAGCCTGGGAAGAACAGACCTAGGGTGCCCCCACACAGACCCAGGATGCCCCCACACAGACCTAGGATGCCCCCACAGGCCTAGGATGCCCCCATAGACCTAGGATGCCCCCTCCACAGACCTAGGATGCCCCCACACAGACCTAGGATGCCCACACAGACCTAGGATGCCCCCACTGGATGTGCTTTGCTGGGAGAGTCCGTCAGGCCCCCCGAGTCCCCCTCCTCTGGGCCCAGGCAGCTGCAACCTGCTTTCCATTATGGGAGTGGCCTCACAACAGCATGCACTGGACAGAAGCCCAGACTGGACGCTGCAGGAGTGCATTCTGCTGTAGGTAAATTTAAGGAATGGCTGCCTCTGAGGGGGCCTGAGAGAAGGAAGCCAGGCTGCTTTGACCGGCTCTCCCGTGGCAGACAGGAGAATGCCCCCCGCAGATGCCCGGGCTTGCAAGTGTGGCTGAGCTGAGGGTCCTGAGGCGAAGGGTTGCCCTGGAGTCCCTGAGCAGGGCCAGCATCATCCCAGGGACCTTGTAAGAGGCGGGCAAGAGGGTCGGAGTGAGAGGAGCTGGAGTGCAGACAGAAGCAGAGGTCGAGGGGAAGCAGGGGGCACCACAAACCCCGGAGGCTGGCAGCCTCCAGAGGGACAGTCCCTGAGGACACCTCGGTTTTAGGACTTTTGATCTCCAGCACTGAGAGAATAAACGAGTGCTGTTTTAAGTCACTGCTTGTGGTCATTTATTACAACGGCCAACGGCCATAGGAAACTCATACGACCCTGTTTGGTAATCTGACTTTGGAACCAAGTAACTATCTCATGTAATTAACCACAGATAGACTGAAGAGCGAAAGGCATCCCCAAAAGTCAAAAATAAAGTGGCAAAGCAACGGTAACTGTGGGCACCAGCTCAGCCGGCCACAGACTCCCGACGCAGGACCACCTGACAGGCGTCCCAGGGCCAAGCCCACGTCGGTGCGCTCCAGGCTCTGAGTGGGAAGGGAGCTAGCACGTGATGGGCCCAGGCTGCAGAGCCTCCCCTTCAACGGTGACCCCCTCCCAGGCGAGGGAGCGGCCGGCAGGAGCATGGGGCCGCCTGCCGTGGCGACTCTGCCCCACGTCCCTGGGGCTGGAGCTGGCGCAGCCCTGCCCCTGACCGTGGGCAGCTCTGGGGGCTTCTGCAGACTGGCCTGCGGGTACCTCTTCCCCAGGCTAGCCCCCTTCTGCCCTGCGGCGTTATGGGGCGGCTGTGACCTGATGCGTGCTGGGGTCTCCCAGAGGGCCCCTCAGCGAGGTTCCTGCCTCTCCTCTGCCAGTAAGCCTCTAGCACCAGCCCCTCCCAGAGCTGACCACTCATTCCACGGTCTTCACTCAGCCGCTGCCACGTTCCAGGCTCTGGGAGCAGCTTGAGCCGGACACTGAGCTCTGGGCCATGTGGCCTGCAGGGGACATGCACGAAGTGCCCGGTGTGATCAGCGTACGGCCGGCAGGGATGGGGCTTGCTGCTTCTCGCTACGGTGGTCGGAGATCCTTGGACGTGGTGGTCAGCTATACTGCAGGGTGATTTCTGCATGTCTCTGAGTCTCCTCAGAAACCATAAACTGGGGATAATGCCTGCTATGTGACAAGGTCGCTGTGAGCACAAACTGAGATGTGGCACCAGACACACACAGCTCAACCGGGTGCACAGTGGGACCTCAATGAATAGCAGCTACTATTATTGTTGCTGCCCTTGTTATTGTTATTTAGACTCAGATCACTCAGAAAAAAAGCCTTTCTGATGATTAATATTGGTCATTGATCATTCATTTAGCAAAGGCTTATGCAGCAATGCGCTCTTGGGGACTGTCTGCCCAGTGTCAGAGGTCCCTTCAAGACAAGGGGCTAACAGAGCACAGCTGCCTCCTCGGGGGGAAAGGGAAGGGGGACGGAGAGGGGGATGCTGTCCGGATCAGGCAGGAAGGGCCCTGGTGTCTGGCATCTGCCCCAGGGGGCAGCAGTTCTGGACTGCCAAGGTCATCCCTGCGTCTGTGAAGGTGAACCCCCGAGGGGTGCTTGGTGGATTTGGAAGTACTTGGTCTGAGGAGGGGAAAGCTGAAGATCGATGAACTGGACATTGCTAAGTGGAAGCAGAAAGTGTCATGGATGGAACACTGGACCAGGAGTCTACAGCCCTTGTCCTTGTGTCTGCCTGTAATTCGCCGTATCCTTCCTGGCGGGTCACAGATCCTCCCTGGTGTCATCCCCCCTGGACCAGAGGAGTGCGTCCCACACTCACCTCTCCGGGCCCTGGGGATCAACTGCAGGTGGTATGGGTTCTGGTTCTGGAGTGCGAGTGGTTAAAGATCGTATCAGCCAGCTATCCCCATGCAGCAAACCACCCCCAAACTCAGGGCTTCCTAAGATAAGCACTTGTTTCTGCTTTTAAAGCCCCTGGCCCAGCTGGGCAGTTCTGCTGATCTGGCTTCGATGACCGTGGCTGGCCTCACTGTGTGTCTCGGCCGGGGCTGGCTGCCTGAGGGTGGTCTCGCGCCCGTGTCCGGTGGTCGGCTGACTGTGAGCTGGGGTGGCAGGTGCATCTCGACCGTGTGTCCCTCATCTCCCAGCAGGTTCACCTGGGCTTGTTCCTGAAGTCAAGGCAGGACCCTCTCGAGGCTGAGAGCCCGAGCAGCCGGCTGCTCACGGCAGCCACATGTTCCTGGCTAAGGCAAGTCCCAGGTCTGCCTAGCGTCTGTGAGCATCTCCATCCATCCTGGCGGGGAGGGAGCTGAGAGACAGGTGACAGTCCATGTGGCCAGTGTTAGCAGAAGACGCTTATGGAACAGCTGAACGAGTGACCCAAGGTGGCACCTGGAAGGGCGCCGGGGTCAAGGGGGGCTTCTGGGTGGTCAAGGGTTGTCAGCAAACCTGCGGGGCTACGACCTGCCCATTGCAAGGAGATGACCTTGAGGCCTCGTAAGTCCTCCCTGGTAGGTGTCTGGGTACACCTGATGCCTTCACCCCGCTCTGCTGGTCTGGCCTCTGGAGGAGCTGGGCACTGAGCAGCTGTGACCAGCCAGGCGCACGGACACCCCATGTCCATGTGGTCGGCTCCCAATACGCCCAGGCGTGGGGGAGCTTCCCTGGCTGGCAAATCCTCCGTGCACGTCACACAGGGTTGCTGGGAAAATGTGACCACATTGGGAGAGGACTCTGCCCCACAGGCCTCTTACTTTGGTCGATTTTAATGCATATCCTTTCACGTAATGAACACAACCGAGAGTGTAATAGCTCAGCTGGGTTCCGTGAGCCCTTCCCAGGAATCACTGACCCCCAGGGTGCTCTTGGGGACCCCCTGACGCTCTCAGAGGCATCAGTGAGGGAGGGAGCCAGGTCTTGAAGGATGAATGAAGTGCTTTGGGAAAAGACTGGACCAGCGTGGCCAGAAGCACGCAGGCCGGAAACAGCACCAGCCGCCCCCTCTTTTGTTTGGAGAGAAGATAGAATGGTAAGTTTTGACTTTAGAAAGTGTGTATTTTTTAATGCATACAATTCCGTATGTATATAAATATACATGTATATTTTAGAAAGCAAGTCCTAACCAGTTATTGGACCTGCCAGTACCTTGATCTTGGACTTCCAGCCTCCAGAACTAGGGGAAACAAACCTTTGTTTATTTATGAATAGTTGGCCCTTGAACAACGTGGACTTGAACTGTGTGGGTCCACTCATAGGCAGACTGTTTTTCCATAAATACTGTACAACCCTGTAAATGTATTTTCCTTCTAATTTTCTTAATAACATTTTCTTTGCTTTAGCTTTATTGTAAGAATACTGTATGTGAAACAAAGAACATAGAAAATATGTGTTAACTGATTGTTTATGTTATTGATAAGGCTTCCAGTCCACACTAGGCTATTAGTAGTGAAGTTTTATACTTGAATTGTCAACTGTGCAGCGACTCAGTGCCCCTAAGCCCTGCATTCTTCGAAGGTCAACTGTATATAAAAGGAAGAAGTTCCCCTTTTAACATAACATAACAACATAATGTAACATAACCAGCATGGGTTTGGGTCCCTTCTTGAAGGGCTGCTTTTGATCTAACCCAGATGCCCAGCCGGCTGAGGTGCCTGCAGAGGGCTGGCAGGTGTGGAGAGGCAGGGAACAGCCTGCTTCACCCCAGGCACCCTGTGACCTGCTAGGGAAGGCGTTTCTAGAACCATCCACTGTCTTTAGGACTTTCTCTTTTCTGACCACGGGGTCCTTGCTCTCTTAAGTCTTCACAGAAGCTAGAATTTGCTGATGCCTTGGGGACGGGGAGCAGGCTGGTGAGGAACCTGCAGACAGACAGCTGGCGACCCTGCTGTGAGTCCGCCTCAAATTATGTATGGTGATCAGTCAAGCTGCGGGTCTAAGGAGCTCCACCCGTGCGCTAAGGCTCCAGCAGACGCTGATCTAGGGACCTCTCTGTGCCCCATAGGTTGCTCTTCTTGAGTTCCTTCTCGTGTGGGCTCCAAGTGAGGACTTTGGGAGACACAGCTTGGTACGGACCCCGTTTTGTATCCTGCCAGCTTACACACCGAAACCCAACCTCCAGAGTGACAGTACTCGGAGGGCAGCCTGCCCTTTGGGTCCAGCAGCCCTTCTGCCCACTCACCCCTCCATCTGGGGCATTCTTTCCCCAGGCACCCAAACGACCCACTCCCTCGGCATGTAGACCCCCGACTTTCCCTCTACCCATTTTTTTTTCTTCCTTGGCACTTAGCATGTGGTATGGACTGAATGTTTGTGTTCTAACATTCAGATTTCATATGTAGAAGCCCTGCGCCCAGTGTGGTGGTAGGTGGTGGGGCCTTGGGGAGGTAAACAAGTAACAAATCACCACAGACCTGGTGGCCTAAAACCACAGAAATCTACACTCTTCAAGCTCTGGAGGCCAGAAGCCCGAAGTCGGCTTCACTGGACTAGAGCCAAGGTGCGGGCTGGGCCGGCTCCTTCCGGAGGCCCTGGGGCGGAAGCCCCCTCTGGCCCGTGCAGGTTCCGGAGGTGCCGCGTCCCTTGCCCGCGTCCCGTGGCTCATGTCTTCTTCCCCTTCATGGCTCCGGAACCGCTCCTGTCGTCACATCTACTGCTCCCTCCTTCTGTAGCCAAATCTCCCTCTGTCTCTCACAAGGACATCTGTGCGGATACTTAGGGTCCATCGGGGTAACCCAGGGTTACCTCCCCATCTTGATATTTTTAACTTAATCACATCTGCAAAGTCCCTTTCACCACACAAGGCTACACGGACAAGTTCCAGATATAAGGACCTGGTTACCTTTGGGGGCCTTAATTCCACCTACCACTGCTTGGTTATTGTCCTCCACCCAACCCCAGAACGTGACCTCAATGGAGGCACTAAGTAAAGACAAAATGTTTAAGTACAGTAAATGCACAGATGATGGAAAATGATGACGATGATGAAAGTCATTTTGATGATTTTCCAGCCAAGCACATTGCTGAGAATCAGAGCATTTCTAGCACAAGCAGCCTCCGCCCAGGAAGCAGGGTTTTGCATCTGTTCATTTTCTATGATATCCATGGTGCTTAGAATAGGGCCGGGCACCAAGTAAAGCTCGATAACTACCCGGAGAATCCCAGGCCTGGGAGAGGCATCGATACAGGGACAGGCTTAGGTGAGTGTTGACAAGTCTCCACTTCTCTGAGTGTCCGTTTTCTCATCTACAAAAGGAACTATCTCGGTAGATCCTGTTTTTCAAGATATGATAAGAATTTAGTGATATAAAACATGTAAAGCCCTGGCACAGAGCTGGGCGTGTAGTAGGGGTTCAGCACATCTGAGCATGAGCTCTCTCCAGGAGTGCTGAAGGGGCCCAGGAGAGGGAAGCCAAGGGCAGCCTGGGGAGGTGCACCATGGTGTGGGTGGCCTCGGATGTGCGGGGTTGGGGCGTGGCTCAGAACTGCCTGGGCAAAGCTAATGCTCCTCCTCGGCGCCCTTAAAAGCTCCCCGGCTGTAGGGGAGCAGCCGCCATGCTCCTGAAGCACAGGGCAGTCCCCAGCCTCAGCGCGGCACTCTCCACCCCCACCCGAGCCCTGAGTAGGTGCCCTAATGCTCTTCCTGCCTTCATGGGTTGATTCTCTCCCCATGGATGTCCCAGGAAAGCTGTCTTGCACTCACAGCCCAGGGTCCCCTGACACTGCACCCACTTTGGGTATCTGCTCGCCCAGAGCCGAGAACTGGACAGGCGAAGAGTGGAGAAGAGGCACCGCGCGAGCAATTGGAGGAAAATGGTCTTTTCAGCAAAGTAATTTCAGGTGAGGTGGCCTTGCCTCCCACCCAGGTGCAGAGGTCTCTGATTCCACTTGGTCACAAGGCATCTGCCTGTGGAGTCTAGGCCTCTGCGACCGGCCTTTGTCTCCGTGCTGTTCCTGTTGCTGACCATGTGTCACGGGTCTCTGAGGGTCGGCTGAGCCCAGGCCCTTCTGTGACCCGGTGGAGAGCAGCTGGCTGAAGTCTGTTGGGCCCTCCTTCTTCCGGCCTTCTGCTCAGCCTCAGCCCACCAGAGGACCCACCTGCACATGGCATAAAGACAAGGGGTGTTTCCGCTTTGTCATTCAAAGCATCATTCAAAGAAAATGAAGTGAATTTTTCTTTATGAACACATCACACCCAGTTTTCTAAATATTTACAGAAGACCATGTTCCTGCCCTGAGGGCACATGGCCTTTTGTTTTCCGTTAAAAACTCATCTGTTCTACTTGGTTGATGAGAAGGGCCCAGCCATGGGCCCTTCTCTCTCTGCTCCCAGAACACTCAGAACACCTAATCAACTGTCCAGTTACATGTGGGGCGGCCCCTGGGCAGGGCTCCTTAAGGGCAGGGCTTCCTGGTGTCACATGGCCACAGACATCTCCCACCCTTCCAGACACCCAGTAGCCAGAGCAGTCCTTTTAAAATGCACACCAGATCCCATCATGTCCTGCTTTCGATACTCAAAGGCTTCTCCTCAGACCCAGAATAAGGTCCAGTGTCCTTGAGGTGGCTTATGAGGCCCTGCCTGATTGGCCCTCACCTGAGTCTGACCTCAGCACCCACCACTCACCTCCGTATTAATTCCCTGTGGCTCCTGTAACAAATGACCACAAACTTGGTAGCTTAAAACAATAGGAATTTATTCTCTCACAGTTGAATGTGAGAAGTTCAAATGCAAGATGTCGGCAGGGCTGTGACCCCCACAAGGCTCTAGGGGAGGGTGCTTCCCATCTCTTCCAGCCCAAGGTGGCTATCTGCAACCCTTGGTTTGTGGCCATGTCACCCCACCCTTTGCCTCTGTGGTCACGTGGGTCCTGCCCCTCTCTGCCTTCTCTGTGTCTCTCTTAGAAGGCTACATGTGGCTACATTTAGAGCCTACCCAGACAACCCAGGCTAATACCCCATCTCAAGATCCTTAATCACACCTTTTGCCATATAATATAAGGCGATACAGGTTCCAGGAATTGGACATGGGCATATCTTTTGGGGTACCATGTCCAACTCCATACACACCCCAGTGTTCACACAATCCTAGCTTTCTGAACGTAGCTGCTCCTCAAATACATAAGGCACAGTTCCAAGGCCCTTCTCCTCTCTGGAGGGCTGCCCCTACCCGGGCCCAGCCCTGGTGGCTTCCTCTGACCCTTTATGCAGGACTTAGAGGTCGCCTCCACTCCCTCAGTACAACCTGGCCATTCTCAGTCTCTTTCCTTGGCTTTATCACTGTATCACCACCTGACAACACACCTGTGTTTAGTGTTTTATTTCCTGTCTCCCTCAACCGGTGTGAACACTCCGCAGGGCAGGGTGGACTTCCTGCCGCACAGGTGGACGCTCTGTGGTCACTGGGCCGCTGGCCTTTCCCTTCTGCCCCTCCCCCCTCGGCAGGTGGCTTCCGTTCTGTGGCCTCATGCTCCGAGACGGCTGTCACAGCTCCAGCCATCCTGTCGGCATCCCAGGCAAAGGAAGGAAGCAGAGGGGAGGGACAAGAAGGGCCCTCTTGAAAACCCCAGCAATAGCTTCTGCTCCCATCCCTCCGGCCGCATCGACCTACAGAGCTTCCGTTACTAAGGAAAGGGAGAAGGGGTGTTGGCGGGGGCAAACGGCGGAACCCACACTTCTGGGGACTTGAGCAGAGCAGTCTACTTCTGCACACCTGTGACCCTCAGGGGTCCCCTTAGGGGTCAGACTGGTTGCTTCAAGTCCAGGTGGGATCGGCTGGATGTGGGGTCAAGGAAAAGAGCCGCAGAATGAGAGTCAGAGGCTCCGGTTTCCAGGCTCTTCCACTAAATGCTTTGTGACTTCGGGCAGGCCCCTCTCTTTTCTGTGCCTGTCGAGGGAGCATCGGAATAGGCTGTGAGAAGCGCTGGCATCTGAACCTCACCGCCTTCTACGCCGGTATCTTCACCAGCGGCAGCGCCATCCCTGCCATCAGCCTCTCCGTCTTCACCATCGCCACATCGGCCAGCTCCCCCTGAGCACCTACCGCACACCAAGCACTGCGCACACCATCTCGTTGTATCCTCCCTGCAATGGCATTAGGAGATGCTATTGTCTACTCCTACCTCCATTTTTAACATGGGGAAACTGAGGCTCATGAGGGGCAAGTGACCTGCCTCAGGCATATGGCTGGCAAGTGTCAGAGCCGAAATGCAAAGAAGATCCCCCCGTCTCCAAAGGCCCCGTGCTGGGTACCCTTGTGAGGTTCCATCCTCGGCTGACCCCCACTCTGTGACCGGCAGGACCTTGACGCCCTGACCCCGCCCAAGTGCTGACACAGGCTCTGGGCAGATTGCTCCACAGCCAGTCAGCCTCTCCCGCTGCCCACTCCTCTGCCCCCCAGGCTTGAGACCGGACCCCCTTCCTTTCTTGCAGTGGGACCCGCTGCTTCAAAGTCAGCCTCCAATGCCGAAGCATCAGGGGGCCAGATCGAAGCCTGCCCAGGCGGCTTCAGAAAGGCAACTTGCAAGACGAAGCAAAACAAATGCCCGGGCTGGGGAGGGCGCTGGGGGCCGGGCTGGTGGAGGCTGCTTGAAGGTGCTGGCTAAGAAGGCGGTTTGCTTCTAGAAGGGAGCGGTCACGGAGCCGTCCAGCAAGGCCAGCGCCTCCAAACACAGGGCCCAGGCTGCAGGCTGCTCCTGCGCAGGGAGGACTTGGGGACCCAAAGGGGAGCCCCTAACTCTGCGGGAGCAGGTGAGCTGAGGAAGGCGCGACCTCCTCAGGACAGGGAGCTCTCTGAGCGGCTGCAAGCGCCCTCAAGGCGTGAGCGGCCAGTGGCGCTGGGTGAAGGTCCTGAGGCTCTGGCTCTTTGCAGCTGCTGTGCTCTGCGGCGGCCACTGAGCTCCCAGTCTCTGAGCTCGCCTCCTGAGAGAGGAGCCGGCTGCAGCTAAGTGCTGTGCCTGGCTGGGGTGCCTCTCGCTGCCCCCCACCCTGGAAGTCGGGTTTGCCTGGCAGCCCACCTTCTGCTCACCATGAACAACAGCTGTGATTTTCTGAGAACTTAAACAGGCTGAACACACCATCACCACCCGTCACCATCGCCATCCTCTACCGTCATTGCCATTGTGATTATCTGGGGCAGCAGCTGCTCTCTGCCAGCACCACCCTTCCGGACTTTGCAGGGTCACTCGCCATCCTGCTCACAGCCCTGACAGGGGAGGCTGTCACCATCACCCCCGCCTCACAGATGGGGCCGGGGGGCTGTCACTGCTGCGGGTGGAGGCGTTGCCCTCGGCATTACTGTTGGCGTGGCATGGCTGTGTGGGTGAGGGTGCTGCTGCTGCTGGGAGGAGGCTGGCGGCCCCTGCCTGTGGGCGCCCCGTTTGCATCTGGAGCCAGGCTCCCGAGGCTGTTGCTGCTTGGCTCTGTGGGCGACCCCACCCCGCCCTGCTCTTCCTCCCACTGCAGGGGTTCTAGAAAAGCCCGGGGCTACCAGGAGAGTGGTGGAGGAGGGGCCGCCCCTGCCAGCCGGGTGCTGCGGGCCAGCCTGGCACGCTGTGCTGTTCAAGGTGCGCCAGGCTGCAGCTGGCCCCCCCACCCCCGGCCGTTTCTTCTCTCTCCTTTTTGTTCAGGCCCTTTTGATTTGGGAACAAGGCCCCTTTATGTGGTGCCGGGCCTCGCCAGGCCTCCCTGTCCCACCCACAGCTGGGGATTTCCTTTTCATCTGGTGCTAGGAGCCCGGGGCCCAGGAGTGAGAGGGCAGGAGGGGTTTGGTGCTGTCACAAAACCTGGGTGACTCAGCTTTCAGTGGGGCATTGTGGCCCTGCAGCTTTGATATTTTAAGTGGGAATTGCAACAAAGGGGAGCCCAGGGGCAGTGGGAAGGTAATGCTCCTCGCGAGGGCTCTTAACCGTGTGGCCTTCTCAGGCTCGCCTGCTGAAAGGAGGCCCTGCTCCCAGGAGGACTATTCCATTTCGGTGGGAGGACTGGCCTGTGACCCCAGCCTCTTAAGGGTGACATGGAGCAGGACTGCCGGTTCCTGGCCCCGCCCAGCCAGCTCCTCACCTGCCCTTCGTTCCTGGCGCTTCCCACGGGGTTGAGGCAGCAGGCTGCTCCGGCCCGAAGTTTCCAGGCAGGGAAGAGCTTGGGGGCCTCTAGGCCAGGTGTGGGAGCCGGCCTGCTGCAGGGAGAGGATGGCCAGCACGGCCGCAGGGACTTCTGTGCACACAGCTAGAGGACAGTCCTTCGCCTCTGCTGTGGTACCACCTACACGTGTACAGGGCCCATGAGGAAATGCATGCAGAGGGCCCTGAACTGGCCATTTACATGCTCTGTGCCTCCTGTCCTCATCTGTAGACTGGAGATCCCAGGGGGCCCATTTCAGCAGGGGGCTGCCGGTGATGTTCCTGACTCTGTGCGCAGGAAGGTCTGCGATGTGTCCTCAGTACAAACGAATGGCCTGGAGGACAGTTATTTTGTGTTTTGATCTTTATGGTGGACGCGGCTGAGAGCAAATGTCACGCTCATCTGCTCGCGGGGTGTCGCTGCAGGATGGCCTGGCGATGAAGAGCGCAGGGTCAGGCCGTCCTGGGCTCCCCCGCTGGGACCCCTGGGCTGCTCAGCCAGGCTCGGCCTCAGGCTCCTCGTCTGCTAAGTGGCCGTGGAGCCTGCCCGATCACCTTGTCGGAGGGCCAAATAGTCTATGAAGAGGGTATGGGGATATGCCCGGGCCATTCAAGGCACTTGGCCCACACACAGTTCTGTGACGACGGCTTTAGTGTTTGTCTGGATGGTGCGGGTTGCCTTGCGGTTGGTCAGAGACAGGAGAGCCCAGTGGTGACAAGTGGTGGCTTCAGTGTCACACAACTGGCTTCAGACCCTGGTGCTGCCTTTCAGGGGCCAAGTAACCTTGGGCAAGTCACTTGGCATCTCCATGCCTCGGCTTCCTCCTCTGTGAAGGGGAGGTGTGACATCCCCAGGGCCCCGGGGCTGCTGCGGATCTCGGTGTGATGGCACCCGGTGCCTGAAGCTCTTGAGTCCAGGCATTGCTGTCACTGTGGGGAGGGCGTGGGATTGACGGGGCACAGGTCCTTCTGTTAGGTCAACAGAGCCTCTTCGAGGCAGACACCTCTTTCCAAAGAAGGTTCTGGATCTAGGACAGATGGAAGATCACTGGATAGGTCCAGGGAAACCGGAGAACTTCGATTTTTCTGATGATAATAACAGCTGATGTTTCTCTGCTGTGTCCCAGGCAATGTGCCAAGCAGTTCACTTCCATCATCCCCTTCGTCCTTCCCCGGAGGGAGGAACTGTCATCATCTTACCAAAGTGACAGCGGGTTTGGGATGGAGGGACCTGGCGAACTGCAGAGCTGGGAGTGCGGGGCTGGGCCTCGGAGCCCGGCTGAGGGCGCCGTGTGAGAGCCCATGGGCTGTTGCGGGCACCACGCAGCCTGTCCTGGGTGCCTGCTTAAGGATCCTTCTCTGAGCAGACGGGGCACCCACTGCCTCCCTGCTAGGCTGAACGAGGGAGCCCCCAGGACCAGGGGGGCTGAGACCCCGTCCCCTGGAAGGAGGAGCAGGAGCCGACAGTGGTGGCAGTGTGGGAGGCCCCCCATGTCCCTGAGAGTCTGGGAAGCCCCCTTCGGCAGGCTCACAGCCCCTGCCTCCCGTCACTCCCTGGGAGAACTGTGGTGGAGGCTTTAGAAATGGCTGCAGGGCTTCCACAAGCCTCCCATCGGGCGGCAGGACCTGTGCCCTCCAGGAGGGTGCACGGGGACTGACACTGTGGGACCGCCAGCAGGGGAGGCACGTGTCAAAGGCGCTCATTTGCAGGTCTGAGAAGAGAAAGTCCTGGGGGTCTAGTGCACAGCACGGTGACACACATTGACAATTTAGTCTTTATGGTGGACGCGGCCGAGAGCAAGTCTCACGCATTCTCACCGCGCACATGCACAGAAGGGGCAGCTCTGTGGTGACGGACGTGTTCACGGTCTTGATCGCGGGACTCATTCCACGACGTACATGTCTACTGAGGCGTTGCGATGCACGCTTTAAACAGGCACAATTATTCTGTAATAAAGCTAAAAAATAGGAAAGGGCCGCATCTCCTGCCTCCTCCTCCTGTAGGCATGCCAGGAACCCTCCCTCCCAGAACTCAGGGGTGTGTTGGAAGAAGCTCAGGCCACACGGTGGGGCTGCACCTCCAAGGACGCTCATGGGCCACCGAGTGTGGGGTTGTTTGTTATCCAGCAATGGAAACAGAGAGGCTTCCCCGGGGGCAGAGGCGGAGGCTGAATGACCACTGAATGACCAGCCCTCAGCGTGGGTCCAACAGCTCTTTGATGCCTGTGGCCCTAGTACCCATGGGTTTGCCTCTCAGACACTGTTGGAGCCGGTGGCTCACTGCAAACCGCTGATGCGGACCAGCCCCGTCCAGTGGGAGTGACGTACTGTTCCCATTTTCTGGCAGCCACACTCAAACAAGAAAAGCAGGGGAAACTAATTCCAATAATATATTTTATGTAACTTCATCCACCGCAAATAGTGTTCTTGCAATATGTCACCAATATAAAAGTCACCAATGAGATATTTTATGTTCTTTTCTGTGAACTAAGTCTCCGAAATCTGGCACACACATTTTACATGTGTAGAACATCTCGATTCAGATGCGAAATTTTCTTTCGAGTCCCTTGTTTGTGCTTAGGTTTCATAAAATCTATGGTTAAAAAACTAGATTCACACACCAGATCGTTCCAAATGCATGTAGACATTTTGCAATAATGGAATTGATCGTCTGTGTCTGTATCTAAGTTCTCATGAACCAAAATGAGGTCACACTGTCCTTATAAAAAGAGAAACAGAGACATAGACCCACCCAGGACAGAATGCCGAGTGACTAGGGTGGAGGACTAGGGTGGAGGGAGGCAGCCCCAAGCCCAGGATGCCGGGAGCCCCTGACAGCTGGGGGAGGTGTGAAGGACCCTTCCCCGGAGCCCTCAGGGAAGTACGGCCCTGGCCATTCCTCAATTTCAGGCTTGAGCCTCCAGAACCGTGAGAGAAGGAATTTCCGCCAGGTTTGTGGCACTTGTTTCGGCTGCCCCAGGAAACCATGACCAAGAGGCGGCTGCTGATATTACACTCCCCCATCCCAGCAGGTGCCCGGGGACGGTCCCCACCCAGGGGCCCCATCCCATCGGCCCAACCCCAGGGGTCTTGGTTTCCCAAAGCAAAGGTGGACCGTCTGATGTGGGGCTATGGGCCCTGCTCAGCTGGGCTGCCAGGAGGGGACGTGGTCCGTGGCCACCTGCCCGCCAGCGCGCACATGCCCTCAAGACCGTGACAGGCTCCTCCAGCTGCAGCTCCTGCAAGTGGCCACCTGGGCTCTGGTTAGGTGTCATTTCAGTTCTTCAGCAAAGTTCTTGCGGTCACTCCAAGGCCTGCCCAGCCTTTTCTCTTCCTGGCCTTGAAGATGAATTATTTTAACCACCATAAGACCATAAGACCATAAAAATGTATTTTAACCATCCTTTAAGACCAGGCACAAGGGGTGGGGGGCGGGGATGGCTGGAGTCTGGAATGCTCCGAAGATGGAGCAGTGGCTCTGCTGGTCCCAGTCTTGCTCGGCAGACACCCTGCCCAGGACGCCTGTAAAGACTGGGGGTGGCGGGAGCAGACCTGGGGCCACACCCTGCAGCCACCTCCTGGCAGTGGGACTCCAGGAGAGTCCCCGCCCCCGGCCCTCTGAGCTGGGTGCGGGGATTATATGAGATCATTGCTGCCTCATGGCTCTGCAAAGCACCCCAGTGGGGACCCCAGACCAGGTGGCCTCGCCTTGCAGCAGGGAGGTGCAGCCACTGAGATGCCCCCGGACAGCGCCTAGGACACTGGTCCCACTCTCAGCCCTGCACCCCAGCCTGCAGGCCCAGGACTCGGGCCTGAGGAGGGAGCTGCCTGTGGGGGTGCTGGGGGGCGTGCAGGGAGCTGCATCTTCCCTCTGGGTTTCTGAATTGACTTGGGCCTTCGCCCGGCAGCCCTGTACCCTGTCCCTGCGGCTAGGACTCCGTGCCCCTGGCAACAGCGCCAGGGTGGGGTGGGGGTGTGCTGGAGCGCCGAGCCTCTGGCCACGCGGAGCAGAAGCAGGCACGGATCTTCCCAGAGCTTGGTCTCCCAGTGTGCCCAGAGAAATGCCCCTTTTCCTTCGGGTGACGCATTCTGAGCGCTGAGGCCCAGAGCCGACAGGACTCCGGTCCTTCTCTCCTGGGTCTGGGAGGATGGACCCTCTCGCCCCCGCTGCCGGCACCCGGGTGAACCTGGAGGATCCCAAAGGGGTTTCGAAGGGACACGTTAAAGAAACCTGCCGGTGGGAACTGTTATTTTTGTTGTGAAGACAATGGGGTGGGTCCACAGGTGGAGAGACAGGGGGCCGGTCGCTCCCCTCCCCACCCTCAGCTAATCGGTCCTGTGTGTGGTGTTTCCCATCTGCCCCCCAGGACCTGGCCCCAGGTAATATATGGATACCATAATTTTTATATAAAAATATGCCTACAAAGGGGAGGGCTGTGCAACACAGAGAAGACAAGTAGTGATTCTACAACATCTTACTATGCTGATGGACAGTGACTGTAATGGGGTTTGTGGGGGGGACTTGGGGTAGGGGAAAGCCTCATAAACATAATGTTCTTCAAAAAAATATATATATATATGCCTACATTTTTTCTCCTAGTTGCTGACAAAATCTACTTACCACGTTGAATGCTTTTTCACGTAGTATTTTATCACGTGCTTTTCCCCATGCGGCGTGTAATCGTCCTAATTACCCCTAAAGAACGGTGACAGGCAGCAAAGCCCGGGGTTCAGGCACCGCCTGCAGAGCCCAGCTTCTGGCCTCTGAATCCGCCTCTGCCCCTTGACCACTGAGCACCTGCGGGCAAGCTGCTTGGCCTCTCTGTGCCTGCATTTCTCATCTCTGAAATGGGGCTATTCTTAGCCCCTACCTACTCGGGTGGATACCAGGGTGACACCAGTCAATACTGATAGAATGCCTAGAAGGGCACATGTGTAGCAAGCACTGTGTAGGTGTCAGGCGCTGGGTGTGCCTCCCCACTTTGGGCTACAAATTTCACCCTGAAGAATAGGACTGTGTGCCTGGCCTGCTTTCTTGTTGACGGTTACTTTAAAGGGCTGTCGTCTGTGGCTGAGGGCCCCAGATTCAAAGCCAGCTCATCCATTCACTGGCCGGGCACTCCTGAGCACCCTGTCATTTCATATGCCTCGGTGACCTCCTCTGTGAAATGGAGCAGGCGGTCCCTGCCCCATCGGTTAGAGCTCAGGGGCAATACAGAGGAAAGAGTGGGTGTGAAAGGGATTCGGGGACCATGACATTTGAGGGACCCATGACAGCTTGCCAGCTGAGGGGAGGAGGGCGCTGCTTCGGGCCCTGCCCAGGTGGCTGAATGTGCTGCTGTCACTGGCCTTCTTTGCCCACCTTCTCCCTGGCTGCAGATGTTTCCCTGCTTTCCCCACCCCTGCCTTCCTCCAAGGAAGTGACATGTCCTGTGCATTTCTGGGTCTCAGTTTGTGTCCTGGCACCAAGCAGGGATGCAATATGTGGTTGGGTGATGAGCGAAGGACAAAGTGCCAATAGAGGAGCTATCAGGCTGTGTTGTGGGCTCGCTGTTGCCCTAGGACGGTGGTTTCCATAGCCGGGGAGCAGCAGATTTGCCTGGACAGCCTTGTTAGACATTTGGAAGCAGTGAAGCCGGAGGGCTTATCTTGGAGATGGCAGCGTCGCCTTAGTGCTCGTACTGGGTGCCTTCTGGGGGGGCTGCTGAAGGGGCCCCCAGGTGGGTGTCTGCCTTGAGGTGTGGTCTGCCTCATGTCAACCAGTCACAGATGAACCACCCATGGTTTGAACAACACCCTGCAGGTGGCCCCCTGCAGAGCATCCCGGGGCGGGGGCGGGGGGAGGCGTGCAGACACAGACGCTGGCCAGCCGACAAGCCCACTTTTGGGGAGGAATTCAGTCTGGATGTTTTGAGGACACTTCCGTAAGAGGTTTGTGACGAGAAAGCAAGTCCCTTCCAGCCGGTCTTGCACCTTCCGGGCATCAGGGGTAGGTCCCAGGCACTGGGTCCTTGGGTTCCAGGATAGACCCCCAGCTTCTGTGGCTCTGCTGCCTTTCCCCCGTCCCAGGGCCAGGGATGGAGTTACATCCCAGGACAGAGACGGCCTGTTGAAGGCAAGGCCACTCACGGCATCCAACACGAAGCTTGAAACACGAAGGCAAAAACCAAGGAGAGATGGAGATGTGCAAGGGCCAGTGTGGTTCGAGTGGGAGAGGCTGGCCCTTCCACACGGCGTCCTGAAGGAACACCGTGCTCCTTCTCCTGGTCCACCAGGCGTCCATCCCCAAATCCCCCCACGCTCCTGTGGGGCCAGTGGGGCCAGGGCTGGTGGGGTGCTCCTGGCTTCCTGTCAATATGGGCTAGGAGTGTGTGTGCGTGCGTGCGTGAGTGTGTGTGTGTGTGTGTGTGTGTGTGTGTGCAAGAAGGCCGGGGAGGGACATCTGCAGATGTCAGTGGTTTTCCAAGCCTGGAGCCAGTGAGCTCTGGCCCTCTGGTTGGCTTCATTCTGGAGAAAGGCGGGCTTGACCTCAGCAGAAGCAGGGGCCCCACCTGGGCTGGGGAGGCAGTGTGACAAGAGGGCGCTCAGTGGCTTGGGGTGACGGTGCCCACGGATCTGAGAGTCACGAGGAGGCAGTTCACATGGTCCCACCATCCTCACAGGCACTGGGGCTGCAGGGAGGGGACGAGAGGGAGGAAGGGCAGCGGGGAGAAAGAGCAGGGTCTTGTCCTGGCCCCCCAGCGGTGTGATCCTCATGGCAGCCTCACAGGGCGCTGCTGTGGCCGTGCCCGCTTCTCAGATTTGGAAACTGGGGGAAGGTTACACAGTCCCCCAACTTGCGGATTTGGAAAGTGGAGGTGCTGGGGATTGTGGGCAGGGGGGCCAGAGGAGCAGGCTCCCTACGTCTGGGAGAGCAATGCCAGCTCCTGGCCCGACCAGCACAGGCGAGGGAGCCCAGCTCTGGGAAACACGCAGATGCCTGAACCACCGGTGGCCCTGCAGGTCCCAGCGCTGACCAGCGGCAAGGCCAAGCTGGGGAGGATGACTCAAGAGCATGTGTGCCCAACCTGCTTCTGGAGCACGGACACAGGGAGGTGGGGGTGGGGCGCTCCTACTGCACCCACAGCTCTGTTTCTGTTATTTCCCTAGGAATTAGGGCAGCCTGGTCTACAGGGGGCACCCACGTGGGCCTCTGACCACCTGTCTTCAGAGATTAGCTCAGAAGTGGTCAAAATACCTGTTGTTTTCACAGCACGTCTGGGCTGGGGCCCTGTCACCCTCGACCCTGCCGCTTGTAAATGGCTGGCAAGTGCTAAGATGGGGTGTGGGTGAGGAGAGGGTACCCTTTCTTTGTTTCAAAAATAGGTTTGGCCCATCACAGAGGATCACCTACTACGGTATGGCCTATTTATATATGACAATTCCAGGACACCCAAATTCATGCAAGCAGAAAGTCCCTGAATACTTGCTGGTGGCTGAGGGACTGGGGAGAAAAGAGGGTGGCTGCTCACAGTATGGGGTTTCTGAGGGGTGACTGAAATGTCCTAAAGTTGGTAGCAGTGATGGCTGAGTGACCCAACATACTGACGCCCAATGAGCCATACGCCCTAAATGGCTAGGGGCGTGGTCTGTGCGTCATCTCTCCGTAAAGCTGTTATACAACAAAGGGGTCTGTGCATAGGTGTTGGGTATCCGCCACGGACAGGGTGGGCAGCTGCTGGGCTAGGCGCTGGCTGGAGCAGCAGGCACCCATGTCTACCTTTGCTGTGGTGCCGAGCCGTCAAAATTCGGCTTTGGCTACGTACGGGACTGTGAAAGCTCACCAGCAGTGATCAAAACGCAGCCGAGAAAATCGGTCTACAGATGAGGTTGCGGCAGCTGCGGACGGATGCGGGAAGCCACCAGAGGGGTGTCCCGCCGTGGGGCAAAATGCCTCCTTTTCTGTCTTTACTGGGAGCTTTGTTTTAGGGAAACCATGCTTCCCAAACCCCTGTGAGCCCCACATCCATAGTGGGGGCTGTGGGAAGAGGCCTAGAACCCCGCGCAGAATTCTGTGCCAGTCCAGGTTGGATTGGGCCCAAAGCCCCCCATCCCACCCACAGCCAGTGCCCAAGGCCCTGCGGACGTGGTTGATACAGCCCTGCCGTCAGAGAAGGGGCGAAGTAAGAGCCGAGCCCAGGTGTCTGGGGGAGCGATGGCTGCCCGTTCGCAGCTGGTGGGGTCAGCTCTTCCCTGGTGACACGGAGGTAATCCAAAGCTTCAGGGACAAAAGGGGCCTCCATGGCCCCCACCCTGGCTGAAGGCAGGTGCTCTGGGGGAGCCGTGCAGCCCTGCCCGGCCTCAGGCCCGCACCCCGAAGGAGCCCCACCCTGGGAACAAATGCCTCATGTGGGGCAAAGGTCAGGGATGCTTGACTTGGATTCTGGTGCCCCTTTTCCCCGGAAAGCCAGAGCCCAAGAACAGGCTGAGAACCTTCCAGACTGGGGGCCCCAAGCCTCAGGGAAAGCCTCCTTTGGGAGGGCCAAGGGGTTGCCCACAATGAGGATGTTGGCGTGGCACAGGCACATTCTTTGCATTTCTATGCATGTCCCCAGGAGAGACACACGGTGTCTAACAGCCCAGTGACCAAGCTCACCCCAGAAGGGTGAGCCTGTGCTTTCCTCCAGCCTAATGGCGGCACCACGAATTCAGCCCATTGTCCCATAATCTGCTGTCAAAAGGATTTAAAATTTGAGAGAGAGAGAAATGTTGAGGCCAATTAGCTACACTGTGCAGGCCTCAACCGGGCCCTGCGTGGCCCCAAGTTCCCTCAAGTCAAGTGGGGGAATTGCTTGAGGCCATCCGTCTGTCCCTTGCTGAGCTGATCTGGTTTGTCTTGCAGCGTCCATTTTTTATGTGTAAAATGGGACAGTGGGTGTGGGGCCTGGGGTCTCTGGAGCATGGCCCCTTTCTACGCACTGGTTCACCACTTACGACGGTGCTGGGGCGCCGAAGGCTGTTTGCCCTGCTGTGTCCCCCTAAGCCAACAATGACCAGTGTTATCATCGGTAGAGGGAAGGGGCAGAGGTGTCAGTCACCCACCCATCCACCATCTACTGGGGAGTGACTCAGGCCAGGCCCCGCGGGTGCCCTGAGGAAGCAGAGAGAAGCAGACCGGTGCTGGCCTCCTTCCGTGCGCACAGCCCTGCTGGGGAGATGGACCCACGCCTGTCCTTTGAGGATGCAGGGAGCCCTACCCAGCCAGGGAGAGCAGGGGCCGATGCTCTCAGCTGGGTCACCAAGAGGAAGAAGAATCTAGACAAGCCAAACATGGGAGCAGGGGAGGGGGGTGCTGCAGGCGGGGGAACAGCCGGCAGAGACCTGGATGTTGCCAGGACGGTGAGGAGTCCACCAGCAAGGCCAAGGGCAGGGAGGAGGAGCAGGAACCAGGGTGGGGGCCAGGCCACGCCCAAGGGCCAAGGGCGTGAGGGGTGGCGGCAGGGCAGGCTCGAGGATGGCACGGGCAGGTGGCCTGGCAACTGGCTGCGACAGGGAAGGGAGCAGCCCTGGGGGCCCTCCGGCCCGTTGAGGAGGGCAGCCCTCTGGGGATGGAGGGCGGGCGCCAGCTCGAGCTGTGGGAGCTGAGAAACAGTTCTTGTTCACAATAGTGTGTGCCTGGCCAGCTCTGCTGACCCCGCGCCCTCGCTGCCCTGGCTGGGCGGGACTGCCAGCTCCTCGGCCACATCCCTGCACCGGCCCGGGTGGCCGAGCAGCTTCTGTCACAGTTATGAAATCAGGGGGTCTTAGGGCAGCTGCACCTTAAGGGCTGGGCCTGTCTCAGAGTGAGAGGAGCAAAGCCTGCCCCCGAAATTGCCTGTGGCCTTGGTGACGTGGTCCACTGAGCTACCCCGGCCAGCATCAGTTAGAAAGGACTGGGTGCCCTTCTCTCTTCCACAGAGAATCTGGGACGAACAGTAGTTCCTGAAACTTGGGACTGGGAGATGGTCACTGGGGATGCAGGTTCCTGGAGGTCACCCAGCCCGGCAGACCAGGCTGGCCCTCTGCCCCAAGAACCCCCTCCCTGGACACTCACCCCTCCTCCCAAGGCCCAGGCTTCATGGGAATCTGCTCAGCAACTTGGCCCATCTCTCAGCTCAGGGGACTGTGCCAAGAGCTTTGGAGCCCTGGCCTGGAGCGCAAGGGTGGGCATCCTGCCTGCGCTTGCCCACCTGGGAGTGGACAGGGGTTACTGGCCTTGGGAACGCTTAGGGGGAACAACAAATGGAGCAATAGGGACTCCAGAAATGTACAGACCCCAGGCAGCCCTCCCCAGCAGAGACCATGAAGCACAGCCCGCAAGTCCATCAGCGCCAGCCCTCAGGCATGTATTGAGGGGGCCTCTCGCCCCTGGCAGCCTGCTGTAGGGGCTGAGTGAAGGTCCCCAACACAGCCCCTTTCCCCTGGCAACCTTCGGGGTCAGCCAGCATGGGCTCTTGCAGGACCAGCGGAGTTTCTAGGAAGAACGGCAAAAGGTACCCCAGGTCGGGGGGCAGGAAGTGATTTTATGGGTGTGGATTTGCTGCCACAGATCCTTTCAGGCTCTGCCAGTCCACGGTGGGGGTGCCAATCTCAGCTCCACCCTGACTGCTTCCCACCCCACCCACAGGCCCGGGGGCACACCTCACTGTGCGTACCTATGGGCTGAATTCATATGTCCCAGTCATAACCCATAGCACCTCCAAATGTGGCTGTACTTGGAGGTGGGGTCTTTATAGAAGTGATTAAGGTGAATAAGGTCACTAGGATGGGCCCGAATCCTACATGACAGGCGTCCTTATCAGAAAAGATCAGGACACAGACACGCACAGTGAGACAGCCACGCGAGGGCACAGGGAGAGGACGGCGTCCACGTGCCCAAGAGAGGCTCTGGCCGGGTCGGCCCTGTCCCCCTCCCCTCCCCGGGCCTGAGGGACCGTGCCTGCTGCGTGAGCCCCGCTGGGGTGTTCGTTAGGTGGCCAGGCTGAGCACACAGCCGTCACGCAGGACCAGCCTGTCCTTTCTCCCAGGCCCCTCACCAGATGGTCCGTGAAGGCACCGGCTCCGCAGGGCCCCAGCTGCCAAGGGTGAGTCGAATGCTCCGGAGCACGGGTCTGAGCTCGTTCTTGAATCCCCGTGCCCACTGCCTGTAGCAGGAGCTACTGCCACTCCCTTTCACAGATGAGGAGATGGGGCTGCTGAGGCCGGGCCACATGCCAGGGGACGTAGTCGCAGGCCACTGTCTCCTGGTCACGCCAGCTGCTTCATGTGTGGCCTCATGCCAGGCACAGAGGAGTGCGCAGGCCGGAGTCTGTGGGGATGGACGAGGGCTTGGGGGGCACGTCCATCCCTCTCCTCCTTTCGGAATTAGCTGGGCGCTTCATAACAGGTGGGAAACAACCCGAAGTTCCGTCACTGGATAAACAGATACGCAAAGCTTGGGCATCCTTACAACAGAATATCACTCAACCATAAAAAGGAATGAAGCCCTTACACACACTATAGTGTGGACGAACTGCAGAGCATTCCGCTGAGCGAAAGCAGCCAGATGCTAAAGAACAGATATTGTAGGGTCCCATTTACGTGAATGTCCCGAATGGCAGATCCCTGCAGGCAACCCTCACACCTCCTTGGCACAGGCAGTGTCCCAGGCCCCTCGGGGCCTGGCAGCCCCACCATCCTCCCAGCCCAGGGGTCCTGGGACGTATGGTGCCAAGGAGGTCCCTGGCTGGGTGCTACCCAGGAGCACCCTGGACAGGGAGCAGTGCCCCCTGTCTCCAACTGTGGGCTTCTGCCTGGCGCCAGAACCGAGCTCTACCCTCAGGAGTGAATGGTACTGGCTGAGGTGGGTGGCCAACCGGTCTACGCAGAGGCAGTGTCTACCAGATGGAGAAATGGCCCCAGCGGGGCCTGGAGATTCTGCCTTCGGGAGCCACCATTATTGCTCTGTGACTTCGGGATTGAGAGCAGACCCCCTGCTCAGGCTCTGCACCCTGCAGCTTGCTGGGACACAGAGGGCCCGGATGCCCAAGCCGAGCCAGACAGGTGAGATCCAGGGGCCCGGCCTTGCCTCCCGGCTGTGTGGCGTTGGCCAAGACTCTTCACCTCTCTGAGCCTCCATCTCTGATGTGTATGGTGGGGCTGAGCAGGGCTGCCTACAGGACTTCAGGGCCCACTGGCTCTGGGCAGGCACACTGCAGGCCAGGTCTCTCTTCCACTGTTCTTGGCGGGCATAATTAGGGGGAGTATGGGGCCTGGAGTCAGCACCACATCTGATAGTCACACTGGTCGACAGGCTGGCCCACAGCACAGGACACTGTCCCCTGTCCCCTCTCCTCCCCTGGCTCCCTCTCCAGGGGAAGGGGCTGGAGGTGTGGGGCCTGGACCTGGGTGTGGGGGCCACAGGGGGTCACCCTGGTACCAGATAGGGCTGACAGGGGCTTGGGGGTAAGGGCACCCAGAGCAAAGGTCCCAGGACTGATGGTGAGGCAGGCTGGGGCCCGGATGGGGGTGTCCAGGCTGTGGTCTGGAAGAGACCAATTAGTCAAATGGCTGCTGTGACCATTTGGAAGCAATTAACAGGATCACTATTACCACATTACCCACCCCAGACAAGTTCTGAGTTGGAGGGGGCAGGGCAGAGATTGTGTGGCTGCATTGGCCCAGCCCAGCCCAGCCCAGCTTTGTGAATGAGAACCCTGCCCTGCCAGGAAGATGCATTGAAATTGGGACCCCTCCCTTGGAGGGGAGCCAGTGTCTGAGCTGCGAGGATGTCGGGGCTCCCTGGGCCAGGAGAGACAGGCACAGGGACATTAGATGAAGGGGAGGGTCTCCACGGGTGGGTGAGCGGAGGCCTGGAGCCTGCGGGCGGCACACTGGGGGTGTGGACACCTGGGCTAATGGGGTGGGGCTGCTGCACAGCCTGGCGTGGCAGGGGGTTTGGGTTTTAGATAACTCCCCAGGGGCCCTGGGAGCTTTGCTGCCTCGGAGGTGTCACGCTAACAAGAATGCCCATGGTAAGCTGGGGCCACTGGAAGGGACTGTGGCCAGGGCCTGCTGTCTCAGGGTCCTGATAACAGTGCCCTATTTCACTCTCAAAGGCATCGAGGTTTGCATAAACCTATGGTCCCCGACTGATGGGACATGCTCACACTGGTATGTAGTGGGGACCTTTGCAAGGGTGGTTCCACTGAGCTCCTCTCAGTATACCCGAGGCATTTCATCCATAAGGAGCCAGCACCTCAGAGGCGCAGTGCTACATGGCTACGGTCACATGGTTAGGAAGTGGCCGAGCCATTCATTCATCCATTCATTCGTTCATGCATTCATTCATTCAAGGAGTATGTCTGAGGGGCTACTGCATGCAGTCCCAGGCCAGGTCTGTGGGTAGAGCCCCAGTGGGCAAGTTCCCCTCCTGGCTCTGTCCTTGGGGGCTGTCCTCTGTCCCCCATAAAGCAGGCTCCATCATGAAGGGTCTGGGGCTCTGGCAATCAGTGGCCTGGTCTTCAGATTGTCCATGGGCTCTGCTTGGAAAGACCCTGGCCAGAAGCTAGCTTCCCAGAGCCTGAGGTACTGGGTGATGTCCCGGGGGTGCTGCGGCGGACTCACCGAGGACACGCGTGCTGTTTGCGGCAGGCCAGGGCGGTGAGAGCCGTCTCAGTTGGCTGGACCAGCCCCTGCAGCTCCAGGGAGTCTCTTCCCTGGGCGAGGACCAAGGTCATCCTAATGCTGACAGAAGGGCCAGGGGACACCAGCCACCCCCGGGCTTATCCCAGAGCACCTGGACTTGGGGACCCCACAGGTGCCCCGCTTCGGCAGGGGGTGGGGGAGACAAGCCCCCTCAGTAGAGCTGTGTCAGAATGGGGCTGGTGCTGCCCAGGGGTTGCTGGGGGGCCAGGGCAGGGGGGTAAGAGAAGGGGGTGGGGTGTGGCTTTTCTCAGCCCTTTTCTGCAGCCTCTCTTCACTGGGGTCCCTGGGGGCAAGGCCCCCCACCCCACCCAACTCACAGTCTGGGGCCGTCCTGGGCAGGGGCATCTTCGCGGGTGTCCTCCTGCTTAACCCCTTCTCTCCTCTCTCGCCTTCTTCTCTGCGGCCATCGGCCTTGCCTGCTCTTCTCGGGGATCGTTCCGGGTGCTGCTCCCTTTCCCCGGCTCTCCAGTCCTCCTTCCACCTCCCCGGGTTCCAGTCTGGCCCGCTGCTGGGGCAGGACCCCGCAGAGGCGCCCCGACGTGCGCAGACCTCGCCCTTTGGGATGCGTCGGCGTGGCGCGCAGGACAGGACGGAGCACGTCCCGGCCGCCCACCAGTCCTCGGACCGGGCAGGACAGCCCGCTGGCTCCGGCAGGGACCCCGGGCGCTGACGGCACGCCGGGGTCCCCACGCGCGCCCGCGCTTCGGACCCGCCCCCGCGCCGCCCTCCGCGGCCCCTTGCATGAAGCGCCGCCTTTCATGGGCGTTTGTCAGCGCGACGTCCCCGCGAGTTGCTCCCGCGGACACCAGTCGGGGCGGCGTTCGCATTGTGCCCGGGGATTGACGGGGGGCGGAGGGGGGGGTGACAGGGCGCGGGCGGCCGCCCCGAAGCCTCGGCCTGTAATTTTCGGAGGCGTAATTGGCCCGGGGGCGGGGCGGGGGCGGGGCAGCCAAGGGACCTTCCAGCGTCGGGAGGCGCGCGGGGCGCGGGGCGCGCGCGGAGCGAAGCCGCGGCTCGACGGCGGCGCGCGGGGCAGAGGGTGCGCAGGCGGCCCCGGCCCGAACCCCGCGCGCCCCGGGCTGCCCCCTGCCCGGCCCCCGCCCCTCCCGCGCCTCCTCCTGGGGACCGCGTCGGCCTTTTGTTGCCGAGCCGTCTTTTCTTTCAGAGCTTCGCGCAGCAACGGAAATTTCACCCGATACTGGGTGAAAATTAAAGGAGCCCCCCCTCTCCCCCTCTCCCCCCGCCCCTCCCCGCCCCTCCCCCACTTCCCGCGAAGCCCGAGTCTGCACCGCCAGGCGCGGGGAGCCCGCTCCGAGCGCTGCGCCCCTTCCATGGGTGCCGCGCTCGCCTGCAGCCGCCGCCGCCACAGGGCGGGCGCGATGCCACGATGGGCCTGATCTGGCTCCTGCTTCTCAGCCTGCTGGAGCCCGGCTGGCCCGCTGCGGGCACCGGGGCGCGGTCGCCGAGGGATGCGGGCGGCCGCGGCGGCGTCTACGAGCACCTCGGAGGGGCGCCCCGGCGCCGCAAGCTCTACTGCGCCACCAAGTACCACCTCCAGCTGCACCCGAGCGGCCGCGTCAACGGCAGCCTGGAGAACAGCGCCTACAGTGAGTGCGGGGCCCTGCGGGGCCCTGGCGGGGGTTCTCGCCGAGGAGCGGTGCCCAGGAGGGCTCGGTGCTCGAAGGGGGTCTGGGGAAGCACACCACCCATGGGGTGCCCTGGTCTCTCACCACGTCGGGGAGGGGGAGCTGGGAGGCTCAAGTCCGAAGAGGGCGCGGCGAGTGGTCAGGGGCTCCCGCAGGGCTGTGTTGGGTGGCCCTGGCAAGTTTGAGCCTTTTGAGGTTTTCACAGAAAAGTCTCCGGACAAAGCATGTGTTACCCTCTTTATTGTTTTGACAACCTCTCTTGCCCACCTCGGGGACCCCGCAGTCCACCCCGCGCTCCCGCTGGTGGCCGCCCTACGCGGCTGCCTGCGCGCGGAAAACGCGCGTCTGAACCCAGCGGGGTTCCCGGGCTGCGGCCACCGCGGCACAGAACCATTTTCCTGGACCGGAATCCGCAGCCCCCCAAGGCCAGAGAGGGGCAGGGTGGGCGCTCGCGCCGCGGGGTGGGGTGGGGGCCTCGTGATTCTGGTTAGGTCGCGGGGCGAGGGCGCAGACCAGCTCCCACCCCGCCCTGCATCCGGAGTCCCCCGAGGCCCTGGGGTTGGCTTCTCACGACCAGGGGCCTGGGCTAGTGTCCAGCCGTCCTTCGAGGAGCGCAAAGCGAGGGGGGCAGGAACGCAGTGAGGCGCGCGGGAGTGTGGCGGGGTCTCGGGCTCGGCTGCGACGCCCGGCTCCCGGGCGCAGGACGCGGCGCGGTGGATGCGGGGCGGCGGCGGGAAGCGGCGGCCTGCTCGAGGAGCTGCGGCCTTGCGGGGCGGGCGTCTTCCGAGGACGCCTCCGGAGCCGCGCGGTGGAGACTAGCGGTGGCCAGGGCATCCCTCCCTGCTTGCAGGGCAGGGCTGGGGGAGGGCCCGCGCTCGCCTCGCGGCGACACTCGGGTTTTCTCCAGATCCAGTCTCCCCCTCGGGGTCGCAGAGCGTCCGAATTCTTGGGGGAGCCAAGGCGGGCCGCCTGGCGTCGGCAGAGGAGGGCGCGCCCCCGCAACCCCTGATGCCCCGCATCCAGACGCGCGCTGCTCTGGTCCCCGGCCTGCGCCCAGGCACGCGAGACGCCCGCAGCCTCCCAGGGCCCGGCGTCTTGCCCCTATGATCGCTGCCCTGCCGGCGGCTAGGCGCGCGCCCCCAGAGGTGCCCCACCGGAGGGGGCACCGGCTGACGTCCCAGCCCCCTCGGGCTTTTGTTGCAGGTCGTGAGAAAGCGCTCTTGTGTCCAGAAGGAAAGCACGAGGGGAGGGGGCTTAAACTTACCACGTTCAGAGAGGGGAAGCCAGGCCAGCTTCCCTTTGTGAGCCCCAGGGCCGAACCCCACTTCCTGCTGATATCCTGTACCCCGGGAGCCACCCTGGACATTACCTTCCACCGCGGTCTGTTGCCAGTGGGTTTGGGTGCCACCCGCAGTGCACGTCGTGGATTATATTTTCAGCTGACTTCACCCAGGGCTCCAGCTGTCCCCGCTCCTGGGACCCCACAGGTACCCCAGCGCAAACCGTGGGCTGGACAGCTCAGACCAGCATCTGCAGCCTGGGCTAAAGTCCGGCCCAAACACGTGTGTGCCGACTCCGGCAAGTCCCTCAGCCTCCGCAGCCTCGGCTTGCTTGTCTGTCAGATCATGACACCAGCTCGCAAAGTTGTTGAGAGGTGCCAGGGAGCTCCTCGTGCTGCAGAGCCCTGCACCTGGCACAGAGTCGCCTGGCAGAAATGTTACGTTGTGTTATTTCCCTCCCAGATTTGCGATCTTCTCCTTGGAGTATAACTTCCCTGATGCTTCCCCCTGCTTCATTTCCCTTCCAGTAATTTCTCTGTCCTCTGAACTTCCAAAGTCACCTCCCCGTGGGTGTGTGTTGTCTCCACACACCCACCGCCTGCCCAAGCCTGAGTGTGGTTTTGGACACCAGTGGGCACTCAGCCTTCACCCGGGCTTTGAGGGACACAGGAGTGATGAGCCTTCCCAACTCTTCCCAGGTATCCTGGAGATAACAGCAGTGGAGGTGGGCATCGTGGCCATCAGGGGGCTCTTTTCTGGGCGGTACCTGGCCATGAACCGGAGGGGACGGCTCTACGCCTCGGTGAGTGCGATCTCTCGTGTGGGTGGGCATGGATAGGGCAGCCATCTCCATCAAACATCACATCTGGGGCAGAGGGGTTGCGGGCAGTGTAATGGTTTGTCCAGGAAGGTGTGGGGCTCGAGCTGGGAGCCACCCCAGCCCCATGACTCCGCACCCGCTGTTCTTTCAGCTGCTTCTGTTAGAGGCGGCTGCCAGCTTGAGTGCCCTGGAGCCTGGGCCACAGGGAGGGGCACCCTGGGGGTCAGAAATGTCCTGTGTTCTCCAGTGCCATCAGGTTAGAAAATGTCCCTCTAAGCGTTTTGTCATCACCGCTACTGCCTTCGCTCAAGGTGCCCGAGCACAGGGGAGAGATCGTCCTCCAAGTTTCCAGTGAAATAAGTGGGCCCCATGCTCCCTGAGGCGCAGCTGGGTGTGTGCAGGGCACCAGCTCTACTCTGGCTCGGCCAGAGCTCTCCTGGGAGCAGGGAGGCTGAGGAGCATGGCGGCGTGACTCAGCTGGTTCTCCCCGACAAGGACAGGCAGGCACCAGGGCTCTCAGGCAGGAGCAGAGAGGGCGGGAGATGAACCACGTCCTGGGCACACAGGTCTGGAACCCAGTCTGTCTACCACCTGGGCCTCAGCGGCAGGAAAGGGTCCTGGGACTCTGGGTGTTGGCAGTGTCCCTCCCACAAGGATGGGGGTGGGGAAACATGGAGTGGAATCCGTGAAACTGGGAAATTTGCTACCTCCAACCAGCCATTACGTGCAATTCAGCTGATACCTCCTTGGGCAATGAGAGGGTTTCCACCCACATATAGTCCAGAAGATGCAGCCCAGGACCATCTCCCTGCGGCCACCTCTCTCCATTCAGTCGTGTTTGGGGGGGCTCACCAACACGGCCCTGCCCCCCTTGAAGTCAGGTACAGTGTGATCAAAAAGAGTTGCAAGAAAACCCCCTGAACTATGTACTTCACAGATTTTTCACAGTTTTCCTAAAGAAGATAGACAAGTTGGAATATACTCTTTGGTTTTCTCTGACGCAGGGGCCACTTAATAGAAACTGTATCTTGGAGGGGGTCCGGCCTCTTCTGTGTGTACTTCCAAGGCTGTGTACACCACTTGTGGCTTGTGAAGACGTGCCCCTGGCCCAGGGTCTGGCCTGCCTCTTTCCTGAGGCGGACTGTAGCTTTCTGGACCCTTCAGGCCCTTTGCCCCTGGTGCCGGGAGAGTAGAACTAACTCTCTGTTCTCGAAATGGCCTTAGACCACCACAGTCACTCCTGTCCCTTTTGGAGGGGGCCCCAGGGGAGAGCCTGCTGGCTACCGTGATGGTGCTGGCCCTGCTGACCACACAGGGTCTCCTGTTCACATGGGGGAAGTTCACAGAGTGAGGCACGGACAGTTGGATCAGGAGAGGTGTGAGGCCCACGGGGGACCCAGGCCCAGGGCTTTGGGGGACCCCGACAGGTCAGGGTCCACTTGTGACTTCCATCCCTGAATGCCGACAGTGCCAGCCTTGGGCAAGGAGGAGGGGAGTTTCCTTCCCCACAGGGGAGAGCCCAGGAGGTCTAGTCAGAAGGTGCGGAACTTTTCAGAGCACCCAGCAGAGGTGTGACTGCCCCGCAGGCAGTCTGGGAGGCGAGGCCCCTGCCCCCTGTGCCCATCCTGGGCACCAGCTTGCCCGCGGGCACTGCCTCCATGGCCCCGCCCCTTCCCTGCCTGGGTTCCCTGGTCTTCACCAGCAGCCTGCTTCTTGCCTCCCGCTGGCCACCCATCCCCTTCTGTGGGTCAGTGGCCACAGCACCCCGACAGCTCCCAGTTCCAGCCCTGACCTCCTGTCTGGGTGACAGATCACCTCCGAAAAGCCCTGATGGCTCAGAGACCTCCGGCAGAGGGCAGCACACCCCAGCTGGACTCGGCAGCTGCTCTGCCTCCCCTGCCCTAATTAGGGCCCCGCCAGCCACTCATTCAAGCCCAAGGTCAGCTGGGAGCCTTGGCGACCCACCTTCCCTCCCAGCCCTGCCTTCAGCCCAGCCCCCAGCCCCCACCGTGCCTTCTGAACCTCTGTTCAGTACACAGCCCTTGCCCCTCTTTGCGTTATGCCGCGGCCAGTGTCCTTACAGCTCAGGCCCTGTCACCCCTGCCCGGATCGCCAAGCAGCCTGGGGACCAGGCTACCCGCCTCCAGCCTCTCCCTCCACAAGTCCACCATCCGTCTAGCCACTCGTCCATCCTTCCTTCCTTCCACATCCGTCCATCCCTCCATCCGTCCAACCACCCACCCACCAACCACCTTCCACTCCTTCTACCTGCCCATCGTCCACGCACCCAGCCACCCTTCTACTCGTCCTTCCGTTCATTCATCTGTCCATCCGTCCACCTGCTCATCCAGCTACCTTTCCCTCCTCCCTCTTTCCTTCCATCCACATCCTTCCATTCATCAGGCATCTATCCAACCATCCGTCCATCCTTCCTTCCATCTGTCCATCCATCCATCCATTCCTCTTTCCCTCCCTCCTTCTGGCATTCATTCATTCATCAGCATCCTGGGCACTGACCATGTGCCACACTCTATGCTAAATATAAGCCTAGAATGTCTTCCTTAGATGCAATTCTGCTCATTAGCACGGCCTCCAGGAACTCCCCCCACCCACAAGCGGCCACCCAGGTACCTCAGCTCAGCCCACAGAGAGGTGGCCAGACTGCCTTGCGCTCCCACCTCCCACCTGCACTCCGTGACTCACGTTCCCACCCCGGCAGCGGGACCCTCCCTTGGCGCTCCAGAGCAGTCCGTGCTGCCTGCCGGGCCACGCTTTAGCCCTGCTGGCGCTGCTCCTGTCACCAAAACTGCTCACTAGAAAGTGCCCACCCTTCCCTAATGGCTCTCCGAATGTCACCTCACTGGGCAGGCATTTCTCAGCCCACTTCCTCCTCACGGCGCCATCATGCTTATGGGAAGCCACCTTCCTGCCCTCCTTGTGCAGCCAGCCCCCTGGCTTGCCCCCCACCTTGCCAGCCGCCCCTGTGCCACCTTTTCTGGAGCAGCTCTGAGTGCTGCAAAGCCTGAGAAGGAAGAGTGGCCTCCCCACGGCTGAGGTCAGACCGTGAAGAGTAGAGTTCAGCAGGTGGAACCAGGCCAGGGGGTGCCTCTGGGGGGACCCTGGGGAGCAGAAGCCTGGGGTGGGTGGCAGAGACCAGTCTGACACTGGACCTGCTGGGAGCTCGCCGCAGGGAGTCTCGGTTGCCACTCCCTGGCCTCTGGGGCCTGGCACTGAGCCGATGCCTCCCTCTGTTCCCCTTGGTCCCCAGAGGACCCCCGACAATGTGCATGCAATGCTCTGCCTGCCCCACGACCACCCTCAGGAGGGCCTCAACTCTTCCACTCTGAGGCTCGCAGGACTGTGTCCCTGCTATTGCCCCCCACCAAGTGCTTCTGCAAAGAGAAAGCCCGTCCCCAGTCTCCTGGGTGAAGGGCCTCGACCCTGGATGATGCACTTTCTCCAGGGCAGAGGGGCTGGGAGAAGGGCCAGTCCTGCCTTGAGGGTCTCACAGTTCAATGTGGGGAACAGACCCCAGTGCAGCATGTGTGATGTGGGGGAAGCCTGCCCGGTCCCCCCAGGTGACCTCAGTGTGTGTGATGTGGGGGAGAGCCTGCCCACTCCCCCCAGGTGACCTCAGTGTGTGTGATGAGGGGGAAGCCTACCCGGTCCCCCCAGGTGACCTCAGCATGTGTGATGTGGGGGAGAGCCTGCCCACTCCCCCCAGGTGACCTCAGTGTGTGTGATGTTAGGGAGAACCTGCCCACTCCCCCAGGTGACCTCAGCATGTGTGATGAGGGGGAAGCCTGCCCGGTCCCCCCAGGTGACCTCCGAGCCCCACGCCACACAGTGGAGGGGCACAGACCAAACCAGCTTCCTAGCCCTCTGTGATTGCCAGCCTGGGCCTCAGTTTCCCATCTATAAAGTGTGGAGGCTGGTCCTAGGTGGTGGCATCCATACTGTGACCCAGGGAGCGCTGGGCATCCTCAAAGGGGAGGCAGAGCACCCCCAGTTCAGCCGGGGCACCCACCCTTACCTCTGGATTTGCGGGTCATCAGGGAAGGGGCGCTTGCTTGGTGCTCAAATGTCTTGCTTCCTGAGGTCCTGCCACGTCACACGCCGCTCCGTTCATAGGTCTGACCACGCCAGCTGTGACCCGAGAGTGGGCCTGTGGCCCCTTGGGCCCCTGCACTCAGCAGCTGGCCCAGTCCTCTGCAGGTGCAGGCAGACCATGGGGGTCTCTTGCTCTTACCCACTCTTGGGAGGGGGGCAGGCCGCTCTGCCCACCTGTCCCTGCCCCCAGCCCTGCCCCTGGGCGCAGTGTGAGGAGGGATGCATGGTGTGGGGGGGCGGAGGGGTTCCCGGCAAGCCCATCTGCCCCATCTGGGACTGAAGAGCTGGGGAGGCATGAGGCACAGCCACCCCTTCCCCAGCCTCCACCTGGGGAGGCCGCACAAGGTGGGCCCTGAGGGACACAGGTGAAACCTTGTTCCCAGTCTATGCTGAGGGCAGGGCGCCTGGCCTCCACCCTGTGCCCACGGTGACCTCTGCTGAGTTAGTCTCGCTGATGCCTGCTGGTGCTGGGGCCCTGCCTCCCAGTCCGAGAGGGCAGCGCCTGAGCACTGGGGAGCGGGCACTTCCGCCCAGGCCCTGGCTTCTGCTCCACCCTATGGGGCAGGGACCCCAAGGACAAGAAGGAGACTCTCAGATTCAGGCCGACCCGCATTGAGTTTAGTGCAGAACCTGGGCCCGTACCCCCGGCCATGGCCCCTCCGGTCCTCTCTCCACATGTCCCCACGCTGGGGTCAGGGCAAGGGGCAGGGGGGCCGGGGGAGCTGGACAGGGACCCAGGAGAGTCCGCCCTCCCAAGGCGCTCGGGGAGCCTCAGCAGAGGGGGGGACGCTGAGCTGCATCCTCCAGGCGAAGCTCGCCAGGGCCAGGGAGAAGGCCAGGCCCACGTGGGGGGCGGGGGGGCAGTGGTGCGCTGGGCAGAGGGCACAGCCGGCGGGGCTGCGGAGGGGCGGGGGTGCCAGGCGGCAGCAGGACGGGCAGCCGGCCAGCAGGAGTGGTGAGGGGCAGAGGCCAAGGCGGCCCCTGGGCCCCATGGTCCCGCGGCTGCTGACGGTGGCGTGTCCCTCAGGAGACCTACACGGCCGAGTGCGAGTTCGTGGAGCGCATCCACGAGCTGGGCTACAACACGTACGCGTCCCGGCTGTACCGCACGGTGCCCGGCGGCCCCGGGGCCCCGCGCCAGCCCAGCGCCGAGAGACTGTGGTACGTGTCGGTGAACGGCAAGGGCCGGCCCCGCAGGGGCTTCAAGACGCGCCGCACGCAGAAGTCCTCCCTGTTCCTGCCCCGCGTGCTGGACCCCAAGGACCACGAGATGGTGCAGCTGCTCCAGGGCGGCGCTGGGCTCCGCGGCCGTGTGCCCAGGCCACCGGGCAGGGGCCCGCGGCGCCCGCGGCGGCGGCGGAGGCCGCGCTTAGCCGCCCAGGCCAGCGGAGTGGCTCGGCTTCAGCCTTACGACGGCGGCCCAGCGGCAGGCGCGGACCTGCCAGTGCCCGAGTGTCCCGTCCGAGCTGACCGCCCGCGCTCGGCAGGTTCCCGTGACTGACTGCGCCTCGCCCCTGCCCCTGGGCTGCTGCAGTTCGAGGACCAGCGGAAGGCGTTTCCAGCCCTTTCTGATTCTCTGAGACAAGGCTCGCCTCGGACCTGGGGGCCCCGAGGCAGGGCTCGGAGGGGGGCTGCTGTAAGTCAAGGCGCTGGTAGGGTTCTGTTGGCAGATTGCCCCCCTCGCCCACGGGGAGAACCCACTGAAGTGCCCGGTTTCCAGCCCACCGAGGAGTCTCCCTGCCGGGGATCGCCGTGCTGGGGGAGGGCGGCCCCGGAACTTTAAAGTACTTTGTTATTTAATAGATGATGATGCAGCTGAGGAGACACTTGGCAGTTTTCACTCCAACAGGTTCGCTTGTGGTGACAGCAGCGTCCCTGCCAAATTGCTACTTGAAGATGCAGGATTGCATTCTGAGAAACTGGGCTCAAGATGCATTTTAAACCCCTGGCTTTGAAAATTACTGTCTTTTGAAACCAGTAGATGATTTGTGTGGATGTCAAAAAAGGCACGTTCACGTGTGTGGGCCAAGTGCTTGTGGATTCCTTTGAGTGCATGGATCTGGGTGTGCGCTCCCGTGCCTAGGTGTGTACGTGTGTGTGCGTTCGTGTCATCCTGGCTATGTTCCGACTGTGCTGGGTGTAAGTGTGTGGGTGCACATGTGTAGAGGAGAGGAGGAGGCTTACTTTGTCCGGAACTCAGGAGCAGCTGCTCTGCGTGAGGCTGTGCGTGTCTCCGCGGGCAGTTCTGAGCACCTGTGCTGAAGGCCAAGTGCGACTCGCCCAGGACTCCTGTCTCCTCGTACCTTCCACCAGGGCTTTGAGCTTCACCTAAGAAAATGAGGCTTTGAGGTCTGGGTGGCGCGATTTGCCAGGGTCTACAGCCAGTTGGTGGCTGAGGGCCCAGGTAACTTCCCTGTCCCATGCACCTGCTCTGCAGAATGAGGGCCTGCTGGGCAGGGCTCCCGTACCCAAGCCGGGTTCCAGAGATGGTGGCATCGCCGATGCCCTGCCCCGACCTGCCCCACCTGCCCCCAGGCGGCCTGGCACCTGTGCGCAGGAAGCAGTGCTCCCCCACGCCTCCACACAGGGGCGAGGCCTGCCCACGCAGAGGGGCTCCTCTGTCCAGTTTGCACATTTACAGGACCCCAAAGCTGGCAAGGCTCTGTCCTGGGGGTGACTGTATTCTGGCACCGCCTCCCGCCTCGTCCTCGGCCACACCCAGCATTGGACCCCTCCACCCAGCTCTCCCCAGGGAGCTGAGGGGAGAGGTGACTAGGTGGACTGGGAGGCTGTCAGCCACGCTGCTCGCCCACACCTGGGCTAGGCCCAGGGAGAGTCTGCCCTGTCTGTGTGCAGCCAGCAGACAGGGACCCAGGGTGCGGGGTGCTGAACCCCCGCCCCGGTGCCCTCTGGATCCTCCCTGAATGGGGAAGGCCTGTGGGTCCTGGGTGACCAAGCTTCAGCTCTGAGTAGGCCTCTGAGCCCCTTGGCACATTCAGAGGTTTCCACCTCCCTGGCTTGAAGGACTTGGAAAGGTGAACGACTAGCAGGTCTATGATTAGTGCAATCCATCCATCCATTCACCCACTCAACCCATCCATCCCACCCATCCATCCATCCACCCACCCATCCACCCATCCATCCACCCATCCATCCATCCATCCTTCTATCCATCCATCCATCCACCCATCCATCCATCCATCCATCCATCCATCCACCCATCCATCCATCCATCCTTCTATCCATCCATCCATCCACCCATCCATCCATCCACCCATCCATCCACCCATCCATCCATCCATCCACCCATCCATCCATCCATCCATCCATCCATCCATCCATCCACCCATCCATCCATCCATCCTTCTATCCATCCATCCATCCACCCATCCACCCATCCATCCATCCATCCATCCATCCATCCATCCATCCATCCATCCATCCATCCATCCATCCATCCACCCATCCATCCATCCATCCATCCTTCTATCCATCCATCCATCCACCCATCCATCCATCCACCCATCCATCCACCCACCCATCCATCCATCCACCCATCCATCCATCCATCCACCCATCCATCCATCCATCCATCCATCCACCCATCCATCCATCCATCCATCCTTCTATCCATCCATCCATCCACCCATCCACCCATCCATCCATCCATCCATCCATCCATCCATCCATCCATCCATCCATCCACCCATCCATCCATCCATCCTTCTATCCATCCATCCATCCACCCATCCATCCACCCACCCATCCATCCATCCACCCACCCACCCATCCATCCATCCATCCTTCTATCCATCCACCCATCCACCCATCCACCCATCCATCCATCCATCCATCCATCCACCCATCCATCCACCCATCCATCCATCCATCCTTCTATCCATCCATCCATCCACCCATCCACCCATCCATCCATCCATCCTTCTATCCATCCATCCACCCACCCATCCACCCATCCACCCACCCATCCACACCATCCATCCACCCCATCCACCCACCCATCCACCCGTTCCACCCATCCACCTCCATCCATCCATCCATCCATCTGTCCGTCTGTCTGTCCGTCCATCCATCCACCCATCCACCCCATCCACCCACCCATCCACCCCATCCACCCACCCACCTGTCCACGCCATCCACCCACCCATCCACTGAGGATATGCTTGCCAAATGCCAGCCCCTCCGCTGAGCAGGAACCCACAGGGGTAAAGCGTCCTGTCCTTGTCCATCAGGAGCTCGCGGCCTCATGGGACCTCACGGGGGACAGCTCTCTGATAGTTGGTCGGGAGCAGTGACCTGGAGTAACTCATGAAAAATGGTTACTCCCTCTCAGGACAGGGGGACCCCCTCAGTCAGGACCTGTTCCCAAGAGCCAGTGCCTGTGGTCAGCCACATCCTGACAACAGCCTCATCCCTGTTCAGAGCCATCCTGGCACACAGAGAGACCCAGAATGAGAGGCTGTGGGCATGGGTGGGGGAGAAGAGGCACAGATGGACCGGCTTCGTGGCGAGGGGTGTTTAGTGCCCAGGTCGTGGAGTTAGGCCGGGCTGAGTGCCCATCGAGGCTGACCCAGTCTCGAGGCTCCGTTCCCGGGCTGTGAAGCCAGGTAAGGAGCTCTGCCTTCTCTGAGCCCCAGTTTCCTCCTCTGTGAAATGGGCACGATGAGGCACCAGCGTCCCTGGGCCATCTTGGAGATCCAGTCCAGCTGAAGCATGAAGGCCGGGGCCTGGCACGCAGTCGGCTGGGCTCCACGTCAGCTGCGGCGACACCACCGGCTCTGGCGTGGCAGGGAGCCGTCCTGGTCAGGAGGATGGAAAGCTGCCCTGGGTCGGGCCCCGCCTCAGTGCCAGGCCGTTCCAAGGGCCGCACCATGTCTAATGGCACGGTGGTGCTCCACCCACCCTGCAAGGTGGGGCTCACTGTCCCCACCAGCTCTGTGAGGCGGCTGACTTGGAATTGGATTCGGAACACAGGCAAATGGCAGGGCCCGCGGACTGGCCTTGGGTCCCCGCCTGGGCAGTGGGCTCCAGCTCCCAGCCCCGGCCCCCATCTGCCCTGCAGCCTCAGAAAGCCTCTCTCCAGGCCAGGCCAGGCTGCTGGCACAGAGCGAGGCTGACCTCCCAGTTCCCCCAGAGACTCGCGGTCATCCCCGGAGCCCCTGCCCTGTGCCCTCCTGGGCCCCTGCGCGGGTGCTGGCTGGGTACACGGGAGTGGGCTGGTCAAGGAAACCCACCCTGCCTGTTCTATCCTTGGAACCGGGTCCCTTTTCCTTTACAAACCGTTCCTCTCTGACCTGCGTCCTCCATGAACTCTAACCAGGCAAAGGCATGTCTATACGGAGGCTCAGAACCTTGTCACCTCAGAGCAGACTGAGCCCCCACACAGGCAGCAAGCCTTCGGGGTTGTTCCAGATGAGTGTCTGTTCCCCAGGGTGCTCGTCTTGCCACCCCCTGCCCCCTGCCTCCTGCGTGCCTCGCTCTTTCTCCCTTCCACACTCCGGCCCACTGCTCTGTTCCTCGCACGTTCTTCCCTGCCATGGGACCGTGCCCACCACTGTGCCCTTCTCACTTTTTCTTACAGCGACTGATACCACCTGTACTTACCTAGTGAACGGGGCCCTCACTGGTACCCCGCCAGTCACCCGCCTGAGGGCTGAGGCACCCCTTCTGTTTATCCACCAACCTAAGTCCCTCTTTGCTTGCAGAGACAGTCACTCCCTGAACTTATGGCCCGCTCCCCAAAGATATTCAGGGGTTTGTGATAGGGAGCCCTGGGGGTACCTGTATATGGGACAGCGAGGGCCAAGAACAGCGTCTGCTACATTCTGTCATTACCTTTTACAGATGAGGAAACAGGCTCAGGGAGATTAAGCAGCTTCCCGAAGGTCACGCAGCCATCGAGGGGCATGTCAGGGCTGGTCTCAAGGTCTCTTGGGCTCCAACGCTCGTACCACCACCCTCGGGAGGCAGGGCATCAAGGGGAGGGTCCAGTGGTGCAGCCGCTCTGGAAAAGGGCTTGGCAGTTCTTTACAGTGTTAGACACAGAGACTCACGTGACCCGGCAGTGCCACTCCCAGGTGCCCAAGAGAGCCAAAGACATCAGTTCACACAATGTTTCTGGCCGCGTTGTTCACAACAGCCAAAGAATGAAAATAACCCACATGTCCTGAACTAATGAAAGGATAAACAAAAGGTGCTCTAGCCATACAATGAAGTATGGTTTGGGCATAAAAAGGAGCCATGTAGTGGCCCACGCTACCGCTTGGGTGAACCCCGAAAACATTCTGCTGATGAAAGAAGCCAGATGCAAAGGTCACATACTGATGATTCCATACTTACTACGTCCAGAGTCGGCAAATCTGTGGAAACAGAAAGTAGACTAAGGGTTGCCAGGGGCTGGGGGACTTGAGGGATACACAGAGACTGATAAAGGGTGTGGGGTTTCTTTGCTAGGTGGTATGTTCGAACACCGATGTGGTGACGGCTGCACAGTGCCATGAATGCAAACTCTTTGAATTGTTCGCTGTAATTGGGGATCTGCGTGGTATGCAGATTGCATGTCGATAAACTTGATTGTCACAGCCACGTCTGCAGGTTTTTCTGTGAGAGTGGGACTAGTGGAGCCCTCCCCACTCTTTGGGGATAAGTGGGGGACAGGAAGTGAGGGCTGCATTGTCCCCAGTGGTCTGGGAGGGCACCGGGTCGCAGTGCTGGAACCCACCAGCAGATGGCAGCGGCCTCGGGGACGAGCCCCAGGTGGTCCTCAGTAGGTCCTCAGCAGGGTACGCAGCAGGCGCCCGCTCTTGCTGACTGGACGGGAGACAGAGCTGCTTGCCTGCAGAGAACAGGGTTATCTGTACAAAATGATGACAGTAAGAGCGAGAAGGAAAAAGAGAATGCGTGTGGGCCACTTCCCCGGCTTGGCGCTGTGTCGCGATCTCCGCCCAGCTCTCTGAGGCGGGTTCAGATCTCCCCACGTGATAGATGAGAAGCCAAAGCTCAGGGAGGGTGGCCACCCACCCAAGGTCACACAGCTTCCAGGGGTTGGAACCTGCATTTACGCCCAGCCTCCTGACTCCAGAACCTGGCCAGGGCTCAGGGGTTTTAAGGAGAGGCTCGATTTCACATTTTTGCCTTAGCATCCTTAATTTAAAACAGCGGTCCTCAAAATGTGGCCTCTTGACCTGGAATTTGGTCAGAAATGCATTCCGGATCCTACTCCAGACCTGCTGCATCAGAGCAGTGGGGAAGAGTCTGGCACCTGTGGGCCAACAAGTTCTCCAGGTGGGGCGCTAGTGTTCAGGGAGCTCTGATGGAAAGGGACAGCTCCACAGGTTGCTCATGCCTATTAAGTCAGCGCATCAGGTGCTTTGCTACAGGCTGCATGTTTTTCACCCATTATCACACTGAATTCTCCCAGTCACTCTGCAAGGCTGGCTGTTACGGTCCCCATTTTACAGGTGGGGAGACTGGGGTTCAGGGAGAAAGCCTCAAGCCTCCAGTGGCAAAGCCTGAGTGTAGACTGGAAGCTGAGTCTCAGAGGTCACTGTGCCTGCCACCCTGGGGACAGACAACAGCCCCGGCTGCCCCTTACCCAACACGCGTACTTTCTGCGGACTGGAGGGCAAGTGGCGGGCTGGGCAAAGGAGCAGTACCTCCACCCAGGTACAGGGGTCTTGGGAAAGTCATTGCCACTGAAATGTGGGTGCCATTGCTTAGGGCCACCTCGGGCCTGCTGCTGGGAGCAGACAGGGTGGAGTGGAGTAGGGATCGCAGTTCCCCCAGCTCACCAACACCTAGTCCGGGGCATCCCTGGCCCCATCAGTGTCAGACTGGGTGCCTCCAGTGTTCACCCACCTGTGGCCTCATCTCAAGATTGCTTTTGGAACCAAATGGATTTGGATTCATAGCTCATTTGGCCCCAGTTGAACCTCCCAGGGAGTCTGTCTTCCCTCTTTGTGTTTGTATTCAGCTCAGCTACAAAGGTCAGAAAACTTAAAATACATGTACTTTAAGCAAGATAAAAGTGTATATCTCTCAGATAAAATAAGTCCAGGGGTGATGAGGTTGCTCCACATTCATCAGGGATCCAGCTTCCTCCCATTTATTCCCTCCATATTCAGGGTACATGAATTGTGATGTCATGGTACAAAGTAGCTGCTTGGGCTCCAGCCATCCCATCCACATCCCACCCAGAAGCCTCAAGGAAGACAGGCATGTCTCCATCCTCAAAGGACACTCTCCAGAAACCACACTCACGAGAGTTGCTTACCTTCCATTGGTCAGAATTCAGTCATATGGCTCCTCCAAGCTGCAAGGGAGGCTGGGAAATGTAGTCTTTACTCCAGGTGGCGATGAACCAGGCAAAGCCAGGGGTTTCTATTAACAAAAGAAAGGATTGGGTGGGGGAAGCTTCTGCCTCCCTCGAGCAGGTGCTGTGATCTTCCTCCACCTGTGTGCATCCTGGGACGTCAAGTCCTTTCCTCCCTGGCAGCTTCTTCAAGCATCAGGAACACAAGGACAGTGCTTGGCCCGGTGGATGTGCTCCGTGCTGCAAGAGCTGCGCTAAGATTTACTGCCGGCTCAGCCCCAGCCACCTGCTGGAGGTCAGAGCCTCTGCTGCGAGAGCTTCCCTAGCCTGTGCCACGGATGCACAGAGGCTTTTCCGACAGGACGCGGAGCGGCTGGCATCCGAGGCCCCTCCCTGGGCAGGGGCAGGGGCTGCTGCCCTCACCTGCTCCCACCCTCCCCTGGGTTTAGAGGGCTGCCAGCCAGGCCAGCACCTTTCTCAGAACCACAACCCCAAGGGAGTGGGGAGGTGAAGTAGGGGAGGGTGCTGCTGGGTCCTGAGGGGGCCCCATGCCAGGCACAAGACTGGCTGCACAGTTCGCTGAGCTGACCCGGCCACGGGCACTGCAAGCTCCCGGCCCCAGACCCCTCCTGCAGCGGGACAGGGGGTGGCTCTCAGCACCCTGCCCGGCTCCTGCCAGGGCCTGGGTGCTCAGCACCTCACAAAGAGGTGTGGGCATGCTGGACCCAGAGGCAGTGTCTGATCTCCAGGCAGCCCTCCTGCCCCTGAGCTTAACCCTGCTATGACTCAGGAGGCGGGTGTGGGAGAGGGCACTGGAGCAGGAATGGAGTTGGGCCCTGCCAGTCACGGCTAACAGCCCCTGGGCCAGGCAGCTTCCTGGAGAGATGGCCCTCCGTGCACCTGGGCTCCTGCAGGAGGTGCTGCTGAAGGCTGAGGTTGAGCTCTGGCACTGGCCGAAGAGGAGGCCACCCCTCGGCGCTGGAGGAAGCTCACCACTGACCAGGGCCCGGTCTCCTTGCGGTGCCCACCCTGGCCCTACCCCCAGTTCCCTACCCACAGGACAAGGATGAGGATGGGACCCTGCCCTCAGGGCCGGCACTGTGCGATGGCCATGCCCCGTGGCTCCCTCCTGCAGCAGATGGAGCTATCTCATTGGTAGCAGGGGCAACATGGCTGGTGCAGCCCACACTCCTCACTGCCTCCGTCCCCTCCTTTCCCAGGTGCTCACTGACTTCCTCAGTGCCAGCCTGTGCCTGACATCCAAGCTGAGACCTGAGTGACAAGGAGCCACTGTGCAAAGAGGGTGGCCTGCAAGTGCAAAGGCCCTGTGGTGGGGAGAGTCCTGGCCCAGGCCCAAGCAGCCCGGCCAGCCGAGGGGCCACCTGGAGCACAGGCAGAGGGCACGGGGTGGGGGAGGCAGGCAGGGCAGCTCCTGCAGGGCCTTTGCATCTTATACAAGTGTGGTCAGAGGCTGAGTCCGGGGCTGCGGCTCTGAGGGCAGGGCAGAGGCCCCTCTGTGCTCGACAGAGAACTTGTCCTTGCCTCCACCCTGGAAAGAGAGCCCTGATGTTCCTAAAGGGCTGCTGACCCGCCCCCAAGACCCTTTACCCCCTGGTCTGGCCCTCCCCTGCTCCCCTTCCGAGCTGAGGAATATAATTAACAACATGGGCTTTGCTTATAAGCCCCCGAAACCCCAACACCCATCTTCTCAAGAGCTCATCAAGGAGAACTCGGAAGTGACAGACCAGGTGCAAAGGGGAGCAGGTGTGCGTGAAGTGGCTGAGCCGGCCAGGGCAGGAGAGGGCGCTTGCTCACAACCTCTAGGGTCACTCAGATTTCTAGGAAAACTATCAAGACCCCAAGAGACAGAGGGGCACAGAGGAGAGACACTAACACCAGTGTGTGCCCCACAGAGACATGCTCCACTCTCGGCCACCAGGGCGGGGCAACAGCCATCAAGTCACGTCAAAGTGAAGGGAGTCTGAGACATTGTCACGGCTAAGAGGAGCCAGGGAGGTGTGGCGAGCACGTGTGACGTGCTGTGCTGGACAGGACCCTGCGGCAGAGGGCGCGAGGGGGAGCCAAGGGGGATCTCCTTAAGGCGGGTCGATGACACCGGGTCCATATTGGTTCATTGCTTGTGACACATGGAGCACACACATGTAAGATGTTAACAGCAGGGGGCCGAGTGTGGGGTATACTGGGCCCTCCCTGTACTGTGAAACTGGTCTGTAAATCTAGAACAACTGTAAAGTGAAGTTTATTTACAAATAAAATAAAAATCCAGTATCATTGCTTACGAGAAAAGTTAATAAAGACTAACAGGAAAATAAAACAAAAATAAAAAAAACCTGTTCACCCAATGCTGCTCCAGATATGGTTAAATGGACAGCCTTCAACATACTGCTGTCAGCATAAACTGATATTTTCAAGGACATAAATTTACAATCCAACATTGTTGGCCTGAATCCAGAGATTCTGCTTCTGAAGAGCAAATCCCAAATAAAGGGAAAAAAGTTTATGTGCAAAGATGTTCATCACAGCATTGTTTATAATAGAAAAGTGGGTGGGGGGGGAACAAATAAACCAGAAACCACCTAATATTAGAGACAGAACAGAGTAGTATAATAAGAAAACCATGGTATATCCATCCTCCTGTACAACTCGTGAAGTTTACAGGACCTCAGAATGGTGTGGGAAAACGGCAGGGTGTATTTATTAAGTGAAAACAAAAATTGTCTTTGTGGGATGATTCATTTCATCTGTGCTTTCAGCAAGTGAATATTTATTAAGTCTTTGCCTGTGCCAGGTGGCCCCTACACTGAAGAGGGTGCACGGGAGGCAGTGGTTATCACCCCTTTTGGTACGGGCATGGGTGGAGACTGTGCTAGACCCTGGAGTCAGGGAGGGGCTTAGGAAGCCTGGAGGAAGCTCACCACTGACCAGGGCCCGGTCTCCTTGCGGTGCCCACCCTGGCCCTACCCCCAGTTCCCTACCCACAGGACAAGGATGAGGATGGGACCCTGCCCTCAGGGCCGGCACTGTGCGATGGCCATGCCCCGTGGCTCCCTCCTGCAGCAGATGGAGCTATCTCATTGGTAGCAGGGGCAACATGGCTGGTGCAGCCCACACTCCTCACTGCCTCCGTCCCCTCCTTTCCCAGGTGCTCACTGACTTCCTCAGTGCCAGCCTGTGCCTGACATCCAAGCTGAGACCTCCATTCCTGCTCCAGTGCCCTCTCCCGCACCCGCCTCCTGAGTCATAGCAGGGTTAAGCTCAGGGGCAGGAGGGCTGCCTGGAGATCAGACACTGCCTCTGGGTCCAGCGTGCCCACACCTCTTTGTGAGGTGCTGAGCACCCAGGCCCTGGCAGGAGCCGGGCAGGGTGCTGAGAGCCACCCCCTGTCCCACTGCAGGAGGGGTCTGGGGCCGGGAGCTTGCAGCGCCCGTGGCCGGGTCAGCTCAGCGAACTGTGCAGCCAGTCTTGTGCCTGGCATGGGGCCCCCTCAGGACCCAGCAGCACCCTCCCCTACTTCACCTCCCCACTCCCTTGGGGTTGTGGTTCTGAGAAAAGTGCTGGCCTGGCTGGCAGCCCTCTAAACCCAGGGGAGGGTGGGAGCAGGTGAGGGCAGCAGCCCCTGCCCCTGCCCAGAGAGGGGCCTCGGATGCCAGCCGCTCCGCGTCCTGTTGGAAAAGCCTCTGTGCATCCGTGGCACAGGCTAGGGAAGCTCTCGCAGCAGAGGCTCTGACCTCCAGCAAGCCTGGGGGTCAGGCAGCTTTCCAGAGATAAGCTGTCTTTGAGTAGGGTGGTCAGCCTCACATAGAAGGTGGTGGGAGGGTCCCCAATGGGGATGGAGTCCAGTGAGCGTGGTGGGTGCTGTTCAGGGAGACAAGGACTGTAGGCACAGCCAAAGCCATCAGGCCTTTTCTGACTGGCATGGGGAGCCACAGAGGGTTAAAGAGTCAGTGGCAGGATCAGATTGCTTCTGAGTGTCCATCAGGAGCCAGGGCTCTGGGCCTCGCCCACCCCTCCCATATTGTGGTGGGCCCACTGACCGTGACCCGCACCCTTGGCCAGAGGAAGTGGCCCCTCCCCTGGGGACCTATCAGGGCCTCCATCTCCTGGGGCCTTTCTGCTGCCGCATTCCTGGCTTGGGCAATCAGGATGGACGCAGCAGGGCCCCTTCTGGGTGCCACGGTCACTGCTTCTAGCGTGTCCACATCCCCTGCCTCCTGGGATCACAATGGCCCGTGAGAAACCAAACATCCAGGGCTGACTTGTCGGCCGTCTCCTGCAGCCCCGGGTCCTGGGAAGCAGAGTCACACAGTCAAGGGGCTGGGGATGTGACGGGGGACGGCAAGAGGCCCTTTTCGCCCAGCCTGGAGCACCCACGCTGAAGAGCAAGCCCCGGGCCTCTCCATGTCCACCGCAGGGTCCTGCCACCTGCACACACCCACGCAGCTCCAGGAAGTGCCAGCGCAGGGGGGTCGGGGCTCCATTGGGCCTCACAGAGGGCTCTGGCCTTCCTCACTCATGTTCCTGTTGGATCCCCACCTGGAGGGGAGCAGGGACCTGAGGCTCAGAGAGGGTGAGTGACTTGCTTAGGGTCACACAGCAGGTGGTTGTGGGGGTGAAGGTCTCCCATCAGTAAACTCACACGCCTCGCAGCAGCGGGGGCTGGGGTTGTTCCCACCTGGTCTGGCCCACTGTCCTTTGGCTTTGCTCTGGAAAGACCTAGTGAAAGCAACTTAGTAAAAAGAAGTACTGTCAAATTAGGGGCGGTGGGGCCCCAGGAAATGGTGAGGGAACACACCAGCATGCACAACTCTGAGCTCGGTTTGCTGTGTGCACGCCTTCAGACGGTCTGCCCGGAACTGCCGAGCGAGGCCTCGGTCCTGCTCCCTGGTCCTTGATCACCTGCGAAATATGAGAGGATTTCCACTGTGCTTATGGCCCCGTGGTCTCAGGAGGGTTTGCATGGTCTTGGTCTCCTTGCAGGATGTCGAGTCGCTGCAGTGTGCACGTGCCTGGCTGCATCGCCTCAGTTTCCCCCTCAGCTTCCAAGAAGCGTTGCTGTGAGGATTGCAGCTGATGAGCAGGAGGCCCGTGGAATGCACTTGGTTAGAGGCCGCTGTGACTGTGACGCTGTGCATGCACCTCTCTCGGGGACTGGGGTGGCTCTTTTCCCCTGGGGGCCACAGAGGCAGAAAGGCCGCTCAAGGGGATTTGAACAGAGGCCAGTAGCGGTGTGCAAGGAGCTAAATGAGGCCACGGGACTGGTTCTCAGCCCTGTCTGCCACCCGTCCTCGCCTCCAGGGGTCTGCACACCTGCGGGCCAGGGCCGGCCCACTGCCCTCTTTAGTAAGTGGAGTCCTCCAAGCTCCCAGCCACACCTGCTCGCGTACCTGCTCTCTGCGGTGGGGCTCCAGCTGCCGCCAGCAGAGCTGAGCTGTGGGGACGGAGCTGGTGGCCCAGAGCTGCAGGTACGTCCTGCCCGGCTCCTTGCCGAGCTGTGCGCAGCCCTCCCTGTGCTGGCGCAACAAGCCTCTGAGCAGGTGCGGGGAGCGGGCCTCCCATGGCTGCTCTTAGTCCTCAGGGGAAGCATGCCCCTCCCACACTCAGGAGACCCCCGGGACGACCTCCCAGGTCTCAGCTCCCACTCTGTGTCCTGAGCCCCCTTCCTACTTGGCAACCAAGCCAGCACTTTTCAGCAACCATGAAAAGCCACAGGGTGAAGCAAGCCCAGGGTGGCCACTGGGCTGAGCAGGTCAAGGACCACGTCCGAGGCCTAGCCTGAACCCCTGGATCCCAGCAGCCTGTTCCGACCTGGGGCCACTCCAGCTTGGAAGGGAGGCGGCAGGGCTGGCGTCCGCCAGAGGCTCAGAGACCCTGTGCGTTTGGTGTAACGTGGGTTGAAAGCAGAAAGCCCTGCCTTCAACAGCGCTGACCGCTGCCCTGCTAGTAACGAGACTTTGGCTTCAGCCGCTCGGTACCCCCTGGGCTGCTTGCCCTTTTTCCCTAGAGGCCCCTGTGTCTCACGTCCAGGCCCCACACTCTGTCTCAGTCCCCCTTCCCACCCCAACAGGAACTTCAGGTCCACCAGATGCCACTTCTCTGCAGGTGCTTCCCTGACTCCACCAGGTTAAGGCTCCTTGCCACCATCACTCTCCACCCGTAGGCCCTTTGACCCCTCTTTCTGAAGGCTCACCCCATGCCTGTTCCTCCCCCTGGAGTGGCAGCTCCACCCAGGTGGGGATGGTGGTGGCATCTCTGACACATCCCTGTGCCTGCCTATGCAGCTGTGCAGCCAGGTTTGTTGAATGACTCACTGAGCTTCGAGGTGGGCGGAGGAGTCCCTGCACACCAGGCCCACTGCCACCACGATCAGGATATGAAGAGGGGGTGGCCAAGGCGGCTACGATGTCTAGGAAAAGCATCCCGCTGAAGGGGGCTCCGTTTAGTTCAGTTGATGGCCAGTGCTCGGTACCTGGTGGGGGGATACACGCCTCAGCGGCCTGCAGTCCGACGCCTCTGGAGTGTGGTGTGACAGCTTCAGGAAGATCTGAAGGAGAGCCATTTTATTGCTGAAATTATTTAAGAGTTTTTTTTGAAATTTCCTTTGTAATGATAAGTGAATGATTTTAAGGGACCCAAACAGTTTAGCTGAGCAAATGCGCCGTTCACCCGGCAGGGGAAATCGAGGGCAGCAGGCTGGTTTATCAGAGCTGTTTGTCGGGCACTCGCTGTAGGGGGGACCTCTGGGTCCAGGGCGTTTCTCTGGCACGTGTTCCGAGCGGGACTTGCCTCCCCCGATGCACATTCGCGGAGTGACCCTGCGGGGCTGGTGGGGCCGTGGCCCTTCCGCAGGCATTATGGCCGCCTGGGCCCTGTCCTCTCACCAAGGAAGTGTGGGCGTTTGCGAAACAGAAGCCAGGGGCACCTCGTGGGGTCGGCTGGGTGTTATTTTGGTTTCTGCCCCACGTTTGCCCGTCGGCATTTCAGTCGGACCCTCGTGGCCGCCCCACATGCCTGGGTCTGGGTTTAGCTTGAGGGAGCGGCTGGGGTGGGGGGGGGGCCCGGCCCGACCTGACCTGGTTCTCAGGGAATGACCCCGGGCTGGGAGCATCTATTTTAAAGGAGGCTGCCATTTGGTCTTTGCCAAAATAGTTGACAGAAGACCCCAGAATAGCAGGCTGGGTCTGCCCTGGCTTAGGAGCCGCATCTCAGGCTTAGAGGCAGGCGTGTGGGATGTCGACGAGCAGGCGGCACGGGCAGAAGGCCTCTTGTCACCAAGGACAGGGGCCAGGAACGGCCTTCGGGCTGCCCCATGGGTGGTGGCAGAGGTGGGACTGGCTTGGGAGAGCAACCCGGAATGAGCGGCCGCTCCTTTAGGTGCCGCCTGGTGCCTGCCCTGCCACCGACACCCACTTTGTAGATGGGAAGATTGAGGGGAAGGACCCACCCAGGCCAGGGTCTCACAGCCCCAGAACGGACCTCTGTGGCCTCCGCCATCGATGGCAGTGATAACGACCGTGCCAACAAGTGGGGAGATGAGACCTGCCAGGGGGCCTTCTGGGAGATGTCGGCATAGGGAGATGTTGGCGTAGGGAGATGTTGGCATAGGGAGCCCGCGTTTCTCTGTTAGGGGCCTGGGCCAGGCCCCCCCAATGTAGGAGACCAGTGTGCACCCAAGAGTGTTTTTACTCCAGCACGGGCCCCCCAAGCAGGCCGGGGGCAGCCTTGTGGGCACAGCCAGTGACCCATCGCTGGAGCAAAATCTGCTCCCAGTACATGACCTGCTGGCTTCCAGAAGTTTTCCAGGACACGCCCGTCCCAGTGAGGGTTTGCTTTGCCCACACTGACTAGACCCCCATGTGAGATACAGCTCCCATTCACAGCAGGGACTTGGGGTGCCACCCCTGGGGCCTCAGGCCCCCAGCTCCTGCATGGGATTGATGACGCTGCCCACACCCCAAGGTGCAGAGGAGGGAACGAGAAGCGGGGTGCTGAGTTTTCCCACGACCTCCCCCTGCCCTTGTTAGTGGACCCTGCCCCCGTTCAGCCCCCTGCCTGCGGGTCACTCTCATGGGCCGGACGCAGCCCTTTAAACCGCCCGCCTCGCACCCAGCACTTCAGCTGGTCCAGGGCAGGGCCCGCCACCAGCACATGGGGTGCACTGAGCCCTGCCTGGGGTGCAGGGCTCCCTCCAGGGAGGCAGCCTGAGCACAGTCCAACAGCTAGAGGCTCTCGGCCTGGGTGTGGGGCCGGTGAGAGCCCGCACGGGGAAGGTGTGCCCAGTACCGCCCCGCGTGCACTTCTGTTTCCCGGCCATGTGGGGAGTGCCTCCCATCTCCCTCAGAGGACCTGGACTTTCCGATGGCCACCCTGTGGGGTGGGGGGCTGGACTTGAGAGGTCAGGCAAAGCCTCTGTGAAAGGCCAAGGCCTCTCCAAGACGTCTCAGCTCCATCCCGGCACCTCACCTGCTGGGCACCTCACCTGCTGGCCTCCTCCTCTGGCCTGGCAAACAGAAGGAACACATGTGCTCCAAAGGCGTGCTCTCCCAGGGCAGGCCCCTCCCTGGGCAGGCCCCAGGCCCAGGGGGCGAACCCGCCTCCCACTCAGGGCGGCTAAGCTGTGTGCCCTGCCCAGACCTCACCTTAGCTGCAAGAGCCTCAGGGCAGCAAACGATGGGCGAAGGTAAAACACCAGCTGTGCTCCTGCACCTCTGGCCGGCCTGGGAGCAGCCCCCGTCTTTAAGGCCAAGGCCAAGGGCAGCCGTAGAAACACAGGGCTGCCACTGGGGAGCCTGGGATGCAGATGACTTGCGGGGAGGAGGCCAGAGGCAGGGCAGTGTCATTCAATGACCTTGTCTCCCAGATCCGGCGCGGGAGAATAAGATGATTTCTCCCAAAAAGCAAGCAAGCTCAAGGCTGGGTTCTGGCCCTTTCTCTCTGTTCAGGGATGTGCCTGTCTGGCCACCCTCTCCGGCGTGAGAAGTCAGGAGTTGGGAGCACGCTGTAATATCTACGATGACAACAAAACGCAGAGCAAGAGCATTTAACGTTAATACAAGAGATTCACTTTTAAAACACTTCAAGAATCATTTCCATTACAGAGCTATGCTAGGGCCATCAAAAAAGGTTTTCAAGATTAAAATTACCTCCATTTGGATAAAATTGGTGGTGGAAATACAGTGGAAATATAAATGCAATGAAAAAAGGAGAGGATTTACATTTTTGGCTATTGGGGTAAAACTTGTTAATGATATTTTTTTAAGAATTAAAGATGGAAGATAACAAATCATTATAGTTTTTAGACTCCACTGGATACATTTGAAAGAGTGATGAAGAATTTAATTTAAAAATGTCAACATTTAAAATACACTAGATTTATGTTCCTTGGAACTATTTATGAAAACTATTTAAAATTTTGGGTTTGAAAAAGTGCAAGGGAGCCGGCTCAGTCACATGGGGATGAAGGTGACCCCGAGGACAGTGGGCCAGAGAGAAAAGGGGCTGGGGTCCCTGAGGGACACCTACCACCCGTGAAGGAAGAAAGCTGGGCTAAGCAAAGGCCCCATGGGCTGGCTGCCTGGCCGACGGCATGAGTGACGCCCGAGACCCCTGGTCCCTCTCCACGGAAGTCTTCCCTCCCAACCTCCTGTCCCCTGGGTCAAAGAAATGCATGTGTCTCCCAAGAAAAAATAGTGGTTTTCAGACCAAGGCCAATGTAAGTCCGGGCTTACCTGTGGAAGCATCCTGTGAGGGTGCAGCAGAAGGCTCAGCCCGGCCCGGGAGCAGAGACCTGGCATCTGACTGAACAAAAGCAAAGAAGAACCAGCTCCCAGGCGAAAGGTGGTTTTTGTCCTAAGATTGCTTGAGCTGCCTCCCACCCCCCACCGGCAAAACGTCCAGCCTCAATGGAATGCTTCTGTCCAGGTGCCACTGCAGACACACACCTCTCCTCTCCTAGGGTTCCAGCCAGCAAGCCTGGGCCCCCGACAGCCTCATCCCACTGGCCTCCAAAGACCAGATGGCCCTGGGCCAGCAGGGAAGACACACCAGGGCATGTCCAGGTGCCGTAAAGGCCCAGTATGGCTGTGGAAACCCACCTTCTCAGAGAACCCCTAATTTTTGTGGGTCTCCCATGTGATAAGGGGGCTCCTATTTGATTCAGTCCTCATAGATGCCCATCAGGAGAGCACTATTATAGGCCCAACTTTACAGAAAAGTCAACAGTGGCTCAGAGAGGGTAAGCGGCTTGCCCAAGGCCACACAGCCATCAAGGGAGGGGCTGGCATCTGGACCCACATCTCTGGCTCCAGTCCCCCGTGCATCCCATCACCCCTGCCATCTCTGGGAAGTCACTATGCCCTGATTTGGGACGTACAATTGACTGTTCTTCTTCAGGATAGGTGAATTGGGCCAGGAGGTATTTTTGGATTCTTCCTAGCTGTGCTGTCCTGGACAGGTAGAGACCAAAAGCGGAGGGAGCCACCTGGGCACACCACACGTGGCCCCGGCCCAGCGTCCAGAACCTTCCCTGGGCCCAGAGGGTCCATCCAGGGTAGAGGGTGGGAGGCAGGAGGCACGGGGAGAGGAGGAGAGGAATGGGAGAGGGGAGCAGAGCTGCCTCGGCTCACCCCTCAAAGGACCTTTCTCCCTCCCCCACTCACGACCCCCAGGCTGACTCCCCTGAGGGCCCCGAGGAGGGCAGTGGGAGGGATGGGCACCTCACTCCACCCACCATGGCTATTTCCCACCTCCCTGCATTGCGACCAGCTGAATCCCATGTCCAGCGCAGCAGCCAGCAGGTCCCGGGAAGAGGGTGAACCGCAGGGGTGTGGGGAAACCTGAGCCTGGGGCGGGGCAGGGAGCCAGTCTCCCCCACACCGTGATGGTGCCCCCATCCCTGACTTCCTGGAATCAGCCTCGCCGGGCTTCCGGGCTACGTACTGGGGAGCCACCTAACACCAGTGGTGGCCTGGCTTGAACACTCCCTGGGGTGGCAGTCCCTATGGTCTGGGTCCACAGGCCTGCCCATCTCTCACAGTACTGACTTCTCTCTTCTCCAACATCCAGGTGTCCTCACTGCCAGGCCTTTGCCCCCGTGTCCCCTCGGCCTGGAGCACCCCAGCCTTCCCTTGGTCCCTTCTGACTCTGACTATCTTTGGTCTGAAATATTCAAAGGGACCAGCAGGGAGTTGGGGGCTTGGTTGCGTGTTCTACAGTTTCCCAGGGCAGAGGTCACAGGTCTGTTGTCTCGGCTCGCTGAGCTGGACCCTCACCCTGGAGCTGACGAAAGATGCTCACCTGCACAGTTCAGATCCCTAACACCTCCGAGAGGCAGACAGGTCAGGGCCACATGCTCTGTTCTGCAGGAACTGAGGCAGGGAGCAGCATAGCCAGCAACCTGGGCTCTGGTGACCAAAGCCAGGCTTTGAGTCCCGGCTCTGCTATTTGCTAGCTCAGTGACCTTCGGTGAGCTGCTCAGAGGCTCAGAGCTTTGCTAATTCTTCTGCAAAATTATGCTGATAAGAGATGCCCCACCTTCCAGGGCCAGGTGAGGAGAAGAGGTGATCAGACATGCAAAGCCCAGCCCAGCACAAAGCTCAGCTCCCGACAGTTTCAAAATCAGCGTCCTGGCCACACCTTTTATCTGCAGAGGTGCTGATGGCTCCAGTCCGGTTATGCATCTAATTCTTCTAATTCTCTCCACAGCAGTGTGAAGTAGATATGGGGCGCTGATAGGCTAAGCAAATTGCCAGGGTTACGGAGAGGGAGGGCAGGTCCGGGGCGTGTCAGGCACCTGGCCACCCAGCCCTGTGCCCAGGCTGCCAGGGAAGAACTCTGGGCCCACAGCACCCCGGGGGTGAGCTTTCTCTACCCAAGACGCCTGTGAGCCGAGCTCCGACTGCTGTCCCTTCCCCTTGATGCACCTGGCTCAAGGTGACACAGAAAAACTGTTGAAAAAAGTTTGGCAGTTTCTAACACATTAAACAGAGAATTGCTGTATGACCCAGCAAGCCCCTTCTGGGTACAAACCCCAAAGAACTCAAAGCAGGGACTTGAAACATCTGCACACAACATTCATAGCAGCAGGATTCACAACAGCCAGAGGGTGCAAGCAACCCGAGTGCCCCCCACAGATGCATGGATAAACACAAGGTGGCCCGACCCCACGAAGGAGTGTCACTCAGCCGTACTCAGGGAGGGGATTCTGACACTGGATACAACCTGGATAAACCTTGAGGACATTATGCTCATGCAATCAGCCAGTCACCAAAAGGCAAATACTTCTGAGTCCATTGATACGAGGTCCCTGGAGGAGTCAGATTCAGAGGCAGAAAGGAGGTGTTGGTGTTCATGAGGGACAGAGCCAGGGGCTGGGGGAGGAGGACAGGGAACCGGTGTTTAATGAGACAGAGTTTCGGTTTGGGAAGATGGTAAATTCTGGAGATGAGGATGCAGTGTGGTTGCACTTAAATGTCACTGAACTGCTCACTTAAAACTAGTTACGACGGTGGATTTTATATGTACTTAACGGCAATTTAAAAGGCTGCAAATAATGGGCTGAATCTCCCCTTTCTTCGGATGTCCTCGAGCAAAAAGAAGTGTCACCCATTTCTTAGTGAGCTCTGGCTCGGTGTAGACACATCCATACCAAAGCTGTACCCTTCTCTTGACTTTCGCACAAGGGTGCTGTTGGGAGCGTCTTCTCACCGAGGCCAAGCAAGGGAAGTTGAGAAGAAGGCAGTTAAGGTATTTGCAAAGTCTCTGCAGCCTGGGAGGCCCTGCCCCAGGCTGAGCTCTCATTTTGCCCTGAGGACTAGAAGTGAATTTATATGCAGCCCTTTTTCTAAGTATTATTACTATTAGGCCAAGTAAGTTCTTAACAGCTGGGCTGGTGGCTCTCCTTCATGGGAGAAGAAGACCCATGGGGGTAATACATTTTTGGTAGGTGGAGAAAGATCACAGCCGGGAGGGTGTGCGGCCTCGGACTAGCTGGTCTCCGTTCCGAACCGAACCTTTGTTCTGTCGCTGGTGAGGACGTAAGGTAGAGCCTCCCATAGGATAAGAACGTGGGTTTGTTATTTCATGATCCCAAGCATTGTGCTCCAGGCCTGTCCAAACCCCTGCCAGGGGGCTTGCCATCTGGGGTGCTGGCGCTGTCCTGTAGAGGTCGACATCAACCACCCAAAGTAGTTTCTATCATGCCCATTTTACAGGTGGAGGTGAAACAGCCTGACCTTCTACAGCTAACAGGCGCGGGGCCTGCATTCGAACCCACAGCAGGAGGCCACAGAGCCCAGGACCTCCGCGGGCCCACAGGCTTCCTTACACCCCAGCTTCTGAAAACCACGCACCCTGGGATATAAGCAGGGCCAATTTCAAGTCCTCAATGGGGCTGGATCTGGGAAAAATCACGTCACCTTAGTCCAACTATTCCTTTCAAATAAAAGGGGAAAAAACCCCAAACCAGTGTACAGCGTCCTATGGGGGTGGACTGCGCAGGCACCTCCTGCCCATCCCAGACACTGTGAGGGGTCAGACCCTGCAGCTGGAATCAGAAGCTCTGTGGGCAAAGGGGCCCCAGGCTGCACTTAGCCAGGCAGCCATGTACACACAAACACCTGCTGAGCACCTACTGTGTGCCTGGCACCATTAAAGGCAAGGGTACAGCTGGGAGCAAGACAGCTTGAGTCACTCCATGCAGTAACCAGCGGAGTGGGGCCCCAGCAGGTAAATGAAGAGGATTCCCTGCGGGCTGTGAAGAGCCTACGACCAGATGCGCTGGCTTAGGAGCATGGGGGGAACACTCCCTGAGTGGCTGCTATTTGCGGGGAGGCCTGCATGGGGAGAAGTCATCCGTGGAAACATCTGAGGGGAAGTCTTCCCATGGGAAGGTTGAAGAGATGGAAGGACCAGTGTGGCAGGGGCGTGGGGCACGGACAGGGGCTCAGAAGCCCTGGGTGCCTCATGCTGGGTTTTTCACCTGCCGCTGCTAGGCAGGCCCTGGCTGTGCGCCTGTTGGCTCCACTGGACAGCAGAGGGGCCGAGGCCTGTAGAAGCTAAGGGCAGGCTGAGGGGCCATGAGTGGGGCGGCTAGAGATTCCCAGGTCCTAACACCCTGCTGGCTGCCAGTCCTTCTGAGGACAGTCCGTAAGGGCGTCTACTATGCATGGTGGGCGAGTCCTAGGAGATGAACCAGCCCAGGGTCCTTCACTGAACCTGCCAGCAAACTGGGGAGGCAGGCAGGGAGCTCCCTGTGGGGGTGTGGGGGACCCCAGGGCCACACCTCACCAGTTGCTGGGGAAAGCCATCAGAGGGCCTGGGTCCCACGGCCCCAGACTGAGGCAGAGGACCTCACCTCATGCTAATCTGCAAATGGAGAGTCAGGGACCCAGAGACGGAAGGCCTCACCAAGCCAGACGCAGGGCTGGGCAGTTTCTCGGTCTCCTGTGTTTGCGCCCTGACCCAAACTATCTTCTTGGCACCAGATCCGCAGGTGCCTCTTGCGGGCAGGGTCCCAGCAGCAGTCATGAGCAGACAGCCCCAGAAGACCCCTGCCTGTGTGGGCTCTGCTCAGGCACGCTGTATGCCCAGAGGGCAGCAAGGAGCCTCATGGAGGAATCCACTGACCACTTCTGGTCCTGCCCAGGTCACTCACTGACCCCTGAGTCCCCCTGGCTCTAGGCCTCAGGATGGAGAGCTCACATTTCCCAGGTCCCCTCCAGTGGTGTGCGTGAATGAGCCCCCCAGAGTTCAGAGGTTGTGTCCAAGGCCTCCCCAGGCAGGAAAGGGGTGGTAAGTGGGGGAGACTGAAATGGCTTTGGTCCTGGGTGCCGCTGGCAGCAGAGGCAGGGTGGGCGCCCTGGCCCCTGCAGCTGGGGCTGGGTGGGGTCTGCTGGGAGGTGGCAGCAAGACCCCTCTGGTATCACAGGGAGCAGGGATTTTCACTTGTAGGTGGCCCCCGGCGGGCCTCAGGTGAGCCCCGCCCCCACCAGGCCATAATGGGCACAGTAGTGGGGCAGGACCGCAGTTTCGGGCAGGGCTGGGGGCAGGACTTCCAGGGGCCTGGCCTGGGTCCCTGCTGGGTTGGGAGCTCTGGCTATGGCGCCTGAGTATTCCTGCTGCAGACTCGAAGAGGAGGCAGGCAGTGAATGCCGCCTGTGGGCCTGTGACTGCCACCTGTCCTTGCCAGAGGTAGGGGCGTGTAGGGGCTGCAGGGCTGTGGCGTCCCCTGGGTGCACCCCCACTGCCTCACCCCTGCCTTCTTCCCCTTAGCAGGGTCACCCCACGCACCCAGCTACAGCCGTGCCTCCGCCGGTGTACAGAGCTCCATCTCGGCATCAGCCGGAGCCCAGGACCCAACCCAGGGCCTTGCCTGCCCAGCCTGTAGCGCCGGGGCCTTCCCTCCCGCCAGACCTCCGTGCTGCGTTACCCACCGCTCAGGCCCAGGCGGTCCTCACGGTTCCAGCAAAGCAGCAGGTTCCCGGAAGCCCCTGAGAAGCCAGGAGCGGGGCCGGGGCTGCGGGGGCGGCTTCGGGCGGCACCCAGGCCGCTTGAGCGGAGGCGGCGACGGGACAGGCGAAGTGCAAGGGGCAAACCGGCGAGAAAGCGGGAGCCAGGGGCGGGACAACCAGGTCCGTGGGCCGGGCGGGGCCCGGGCTGGGGACCCCAGGACCCTCCAGGTGGCACTCGCTGTGCTCGTCCCCGGCCGCCTCCCCCCCTCCCCCGGCCCTGATTGGCAGGCGACCTGTGACCAGCCGCCAGCGCTGCAGCGCCCCGGGCGCCCGGGCGAAGCGAACGGCCCCCTGCGGGAGTAGGAGGGGGCGCCCGGCTATATATAGCGGCCCGGCGGCCGCCGGCCCAGCGCGCAGGGAGGCGCGCACCGCTCCGCAGGCCCCCAGCCCGGGCCGCGCGTCCTCCGGCGGCTGCCCGCGACCCATGCAGCCCGGGTAGCTCTCCGTGCCTGGGCGCCGCGTCTCACCTGCCGCCCCTCCGCGGCCTCGCACTCCCGTCCCGCGCAGGCCGTGCGCCCCCGCGGGCCGCCCCAGGCGCAGCTCGGGTCCTGCTTCCCGGGGCGCACGGGGACCGACTGACGGGCGCACGGCTCGCGGGCCGGGATGGCGGGGCCCGGGGCGGCCACGGCGGCGCTGCTCCCGGCGGTCCTGCTGGCGGTGCTGGCGCCCTGGGCCGGCCGAGGGGGCGCCGCCGCGCCCACCGCGCCCAACGGCACGCTGGGGGCCGCGCTGGAGCGCCGCTGGGAGAGCCTGGTGGCGCGCTCGCTGGCACGCCTGCCCGCGGCCGCGCAGCCCAAGGAAGCGGGCGTCCAGAGCGGCGCGGGCGACTACCTGCTGGGCATCAAGCGGCTGCGGCGGCTGTACTGCAACGTGGGGATAGGCTTCCACCTCCAGGTGCTGCCCGACGGCCGCATCGGCGGCGTGCACGCGGACACCGGGGACAGTGAGTGAGGCGGCCCGGCGGGAGGGTCGGGGGCCCGGGCAGCGGCCGTCCCTCCCCACGCGCACCCGACGTCCAGACTGGCACCTGCTCGAGGGCGCTGGGAACCGGGGCCGACCCAGGGTCCGGTCCCTCTGGCGCCGGGACGCAAACACTCTTGGCTGCGGAGCGGCCCCCGGCGACAGGGCTTTGCGCACCCCGGCGGCCGCGCCCCGCCTCCCCGCCTTCGGAAGCTCGGGCTCCGGCAGCCGAATTCCAGCGCCTTCGCCCGTGGGCACGGAGCGCGCGCGCGGCTCAGCCACCGGCACCCGCGGGGGCCTGGGACGCGCGCCCAGGTCGGGGCCACGCTCGGGGGCCACCTCGCTCTTGAGTCCGGGACTGGGCACGGCCGCCAGGACCCCAGGCAGGCGAGTCCGCGCCCACGCCCGCTGGGCTCCGGGGGCCTCTTTACCCCCACCGCCCCCACCCAGAATTGGGGGTCCCGGAGGCGCTCAGGTCTAGGAGGGGCTCCGGGACGGTGGGGCGGGCCAGGGTCCCCTGACGAGGAGTGACCCGCGCCCCGCCCCCAGGCCTCCTGGAGCTCTCCCCGGTGGAGCGGGGCGTGGTGAGCATCTTCGGCATGGCCAGCCGGTTCTTCGTGGCCATGAGCAGCAAGGGCAGGCTGTACGGCTCGGTGAGTACAGGGCATCTGTCAGTATTGGGCTGGCGCGCGCCAGCGGGATCACCACCCCTCCAGACCCACCTGTGCCTGAATCGCGGAACTGCGAAGGGGTCGCAGGATTGGCAGCGCCACCTGAGCCCCCTGCCAGTGTTACGAGGCAGTGCCAGTAACCAGGGCCAGCCCAAATAAAGGGCAGAGGCCCAAGACAAGATCAAGGAGGTTCCTGCCATCCTGGAGTGGGCACTTCCTAGTTGGTCAAGGGGTGCCACTGGGAACCACTTTCTGTAGCCCCCGCACCCAGTGGGCAGGACCGCAGTCTTCAGGGTGGACACAGTGGCCATGGCCTTCTGGCTGCCAGGTGCCTGACAGGTGTCTGGAGCACTGGCTGCTGTGGGCGGGTGGTGTCCCTGTCCCTACTTTCACTCTGTGAGGGGCTTGGCACCCCGACTTCCCAGGAGAGACCTCTCAGCCAGAGCATGGCTAGAACAGAAAGGAGCCCCTGAGCAGTGGCCCCCAGTGCCCACTGGCCAGGAGGCGGCCCCCCTAATGCTGCCCTTTCGCCTCCCAGCCCTTCTTCACTGATGAGTGCAAATTCAAGGAGATACTCCTGCCCAACAATTACAACGCCTATGAGTGCTACAGGTACCCCGGCATGTTCGTGGCGCTAAGCAAGAACGGGAAGACCAAGAAGGGCAACCGAGTGTCACCCACCATGAAGGTCACCCACTTCCTCCCCAGGCTGTGACCCCCGGGCCCTGCCTCAGTCTCGGGAAGCCGCTGGGAGGGCAGCGCCATGGGCAGCCTGGTACATTTCACTTGGATGGACTGTGTGATGCGAGAATAGGTGTAAGATATTTAAATTAATTATTTAATGTGTATATATTGTCACCAAATTATTTATGGTTCTGTGGGTGTGTTTTGTATTTTTTCTGGGAAAAAAAAAGAAAAGAAAAGAAAAAAAAAAGAACCCAAACCCAACCCTCACTTTTCTGGTAAGTCACTGGATTTATTTAACTTGTCAAAAAGTTGTCACAAGTGTGCTGCTATTCTGTGTCTGTGTCTTAAGAAACGGTGATGTCAGACTCGGGTCTCAGCCCCCCTTTGCCCCTGTATTTTGGGGGCAAGCACCCTGTCTGGAGAAGCCTGCCTGGGGCTTTGGGAGCCAGTGAGGGAGCCCCCACTCTGCTTTGTGCCAGCACCCTCCAGGGCCACCCTCCCTCTGAGCCCTGTTGCTATTCATCAGGACGTATCGGTTTACTTCGGGCACAGCGAGCGCGCGCTGTGGGAGTCCACTCCGTTTTTAGATCTGCCAAGATTGACCTTTGAACTTTCCCTGTAGTCAATTTTCCTCCATCTACCAGACGGGGGAGACCCTTAGACAACTTTATAAACTCCTGTTTTCCTTTTTTTGGGTCAGCCACAGCCCCTGTTTCTCTGGGACCATTGGGGGGAAAGCAAAAACGAAGCGATTTTTAAAAATCCCACAGAAAGGAGTCGACATGCCACTGGCAGGCTGGGAATGGACAGGATGGGTATTTGCAGCCCTAATCCAAACCCTAGTGATGAAATACGATTTGTAACAGCAGATACGTAAGAGAATATATGTCTTTCTTAAGGCATGCTTCCCCTGCCTGGGAAGCTTCAGGTTAGAATTAGCTATTACTTTTTATGAAATGTCCTTGTACTTATACAGAGACACTTGATGCAGGGTTTGCACGGAGGAAGATGCAGCTTCCCTCCGTTGCATTCCCTGATTAAGCAGATTTCTCATCTACCTCGAAAGCCCTTAAGCCCCTCAACTGGCAAAATCTGCCGAAAGCTGAGACCATGTGTGCGGAGTTTACCATCCTGCGTGCAGGCTATTTTTCCATATGCAGCCAAAAAGGATTGCAGATAGCGTCGGTGCGTCCCATTCAAACCTTGTCACGTTTGAGCTATCTTTACCCCGTGATTTACTTTTAGTAAGGATAATCATGGTGAAAATATTTGCAGACAGCTGTTAGGTGACACTATATGGTCACCAAGTAACCTTAGATTTTTCTTTATATATTTTACAAATGTAACCCCTGTCGTTGAAGCAAAGATGGAAGAGACAGGGTCAGTGATGTTTAAAAAAAGTTCTGAGGTGATGGCAAACATTTAATTTTAATGAATGACTTTTTAGAGTTTATACAAAATGACCTTCGCTTGCTACCAGAAATGCTCTGAATATTTCGTCAAGACTTTAATACTCTCCTAGGATGTTTCTGAACTGTCTCCCGAATTAACTTTATGGGAGTCTACAGACAGCAAGACTGAAAAATCTGATTGGAGTTTTTGTCTTTCACATTCCTTTTAAAAACTCATTGTCCAAATGCAAATCATCTACTTAAAACACTCTTCTTGAACTGAGAAACGAGCCCTGTGGAAGCCTCACGACTGGATTGTATGTCTTAAACTACTGTTCATGCAAAGTCATACAAATGCTGTAAAAAAAATTTTAAACTGCATCCTAGACCCCAGGACTAATGGGGAGAGGGGATGCATGGATCTCCGTGCTGCCTGGGGGAGGGGGCTGGCATCTGTGCACATTCTGTGTTCAGGCCCATATGGCAACAAACGGTGATCATCTTAGACACCTCAAATTTTTGCACCACGTCTTGTCTCAGCGCTCAGTCAACCTGTCAGGAATTAAGATGTCTTAAGTGCAGAATTCTGTCATTCTTGACCACTTGTATATAATTCAGTGAGTCATGTGTGAAGCGTATAGAGATGTAATTGGACCTTTGAAATATTGTAAAGTGTTTGTGTTGCTGTGGTGGGGATTTGAGGTTTCTGTATTTACCGCTGTTTTCAGAATCTGTCTGTAGTTTTATACAGGTGCCGACCCATATTGTGACGTATGTGCTGTGCACATTGAGATGCCGAATAAATGGAAACATCATGTAAAAAAATAACCCCATTGAGTTGGATGTAATTAATTGTGAAAGGTATGGAAAATGATTAAAACCTGTCTTGCAATACTAAGATATGGCTCCCTCCCCCATCTTTCAGTGTCTATTTGAGGCCTTGAGCATTGCATGGCTGGGGGTGGGGGTAGGGGAGGCGAATTTTAGCCAGCTGTGTCCACACAAATGTGGCCTTGAAGACAGGAGCCTCCGGGGGGTGTAGGCGTCACAAAGTTCTGTGATGACTCTGAATCTTGCAGTTTATTCTCATGATGGGGCTGGTTGACGCCATTCGCACACTGGAACCAGGCAAAGCTCTGTGCCTGGGCCTTGGCATGATTCAGTCGAAAGCCACTGGCACTTTCCTGGGGGTGGCGCTTGAGGAAGCCCCCAGAGCTGGTCATTGGAAGATTGACGTAAGCATATTTTTTAAACTCCTGAGTAGGCCCTTCCAGGGAGTCTTAAAATTAACAAGATGAACTCCAACTAGCCTTTATAGAAAGGAAATCGGATAATAACATACAGAATAGAAAATTGCAGAGGCTGTCGATCACCGCAAGGGTATATATTGCTTTTGAACATTATCTGTACTATGTACGTAGAACTAGCCTCTCCTAACGTGTGATACAGAATGTGTTTATTAGTGTGGATTGCAACAAAATTAAGTGCTGACCTAATGTGCCTAGAATATGGGCTTTCCTTCCCCACCCCCAACTTGACAGAAAGACCCAAAGAGACCGTCAGGGCCACAGGGTCCCTAACTGCACCTGTTTTGCTCTTGGAGACATGCCACACCCATCCTTGCCTTGTGACACCCGTGATCTAGGAATGACAAACATACGGTCAGGGTTCTGGGTTAAATTGTATGTCCCCAAAAAGTATGTTGGGAGTCCCTAACCCTCAGCACGTAATGTGTGACTTTATTGGAAATAGGATCTTTAAGGAAGGTCTGGAGGGGGTGGGCACGGGGACAAGGCTATGGGAGGTGGGCAGATTCGGGTGCTGGCATCTACAGGCCAAGGGACGGCAAAGAACACGCGAACGGCCAGCAGCTGGGGAGGGGCCTGGCAGGTGCTTCCTCCGTTTCCCAAGGAACCAACTGGCCACACCCTGGTCCGGGACTCCGCCTGGAGCTGGAGACAGGGGGCCCTCATTGGTGGGCTGTTACTGCCGCCCCAGAGCTACTACTACCAAGAAGGTAGCTACTAACGTTCATGGGGGTGCGGGGGCAGGAGTGAAACCCCGACGGATGCCAGCCTTGGCCCTGTGCTGTCCCTGCGGCCTCCGCAAGGTCTCCGTCCACATCTGTCATGGCCAAACGCGGAAGACCTCATCCAGCTCCTGGCATGAGCACCTGGCATTGCTGGCAAAGCCTGTCTGCTGAACCGATAGGCCTTCCAGCCTCGAGACAGACGCATGACAGGCCCAAAGGAGGACTGAAGAGCCACCCATTCACCCAACACGCATTTGCTGCCTGCCTACTCTATGCCAGGCATGGTTCTAAGAGCTCAGGACACCATGTGAGACCAGGGGTGGGGTAGGGGGCTCCTTATGTGATGAGGATGGTGACACTAAAGCACCTGGCAGGCGGGCGGTGCTGACACTACGAGAGAGCAGAGAGAGCGCAAGGTGGGGAGGCAAGTGACCCGCCCTCCCCGGGGAGGTGACCTGTGAGGGGAGACTCAAAGGTGCTGAGGGAGGAAGCTTTGCAGGGGAAAGTACTCCTGGCAGAGGGAACGGCCAGTGCAAAGGCGCCCAGCAGGGGTAAGTCTGGTACTTTGGAGGGGCCTCAGGCAGGCCGCTGGGGCTGGAGTCTTGGGAGCAGGGGGGAGGTGAGGTCAGAGAGACTGCAGGGGAAGCTGTCTCAGAGCCCTAGGGGCCAAGCGGGGCGGGGACACTTCAGATGGGGCTGAGGACAGACGGCCGAGGAAGAGCTGCGGGATTCGGGCTGGAGGGGTGCTGGTCAGGCACAGTCATGTGGGGGGGCCCTGGGGTTCCCCACCCTGCCTCCGTGCAGAATGGAGGCCCTCTGGTGGGGGCAATGGGTCCCCTCCTCGGGGGGGCTGGGACCTGCCTGCCTTCTGAAGGCACCATCCCGGGAGACCCGGGAATCTGGCCTCCGACCCGGCTGCCCGGGCCAGCTTGTCCTCGTCAGCTCCAAACTGTGCCTGTCCAGGGCCCTTGGGCTGAGTCTTTCCTCACTGTGAATAGTTTCTAATTGTTCTTGATCTATAATTCAAATCTTAAATGTTTCTTTATAAAATAATGGGGACCGGGAGGGGTGCCCTCACTGGGCTCCCCATCCTCCAGGGGCCTTCTCGAACCTTCCATCCTGCCCCTTGCTGAAAGTCTCCCCAGTCTCCCCTTTCCCTCGTTGGTGTCAAGATCGCAGCCCTGGGCACGGCCTGAGGGGCATTTCTCCCTTACTGCTGCATAACAAGCTATCCCCAAACCAGTGACTTGAAACAACTATTTTCTTAAACCTCACACATTTGTACAGGACCCGGCAGGTGGCTCTGCTTTTCACGGTGTCAAGGGACTCAGCTGTCAGATGGCTCATCTGGGGAGAGCCATAATTCTTACATGGCAACTTAGAACTCCCAGGGAGAGAACTCAGAGAGGCCTGGGCTTCTTAGGGCCTGGCCTGAAAAGTTCCAGAACATCACCTGTGACACTTGCCATGCAGCCCAGCCCAGATTCCAGGAGAGAGAATAGCACAGAACTTTCTGCCACCTGTGGTCTGCTGCAGAGGCCCTGTTTGCCCTCGCTAGGCCTGCCTTACCTGTCCCCCACGCCGTACCCTGGAGTGCGCCCCTGCTCCTGTCACACTGGCATTCTCTCAGGGCCCAAAGGCACATATATTCAGCTGGCCCAGACTGGTCCCGCTGGGCACCCTGGAGGCATCCCACCTGAAAGCACGGGGTCTTGCTTGTGTACTGGTCAGTCAGCCACAGCCTGCAGGCTGCCCCCCAGGGACAGTGAATCCCCCCAGGTGCCTTGAGGGAAGGTGGCTCCTTCCTGGGGAAGGTGGGAAGCAGTGGGCCAGGAGCCAGCAGCAGCTGGGGATCGAGGCCCTGGGGACGGGCACTGGGCGGGCCACCAGCACCACCCCTGGCAGCGCTTCCCCTCCCTTCCACGGTTACTCATTTACTGACATTCTGTAGCTGTCTGTTGCCCCCTCTCCCTGAGCCTGGCTTCTTGGAGGGCAGGGGCAGGGCCAGGTTTCGCTCACCATTTGTAGAACCCTGGGATCCATGGGCACATGCCCCCCACAGCTGCACTGAGGGGCCTTTCCTGTGTCGCCCCATGTGCCAGCTCAGTGTGCCTGCTCCCCACCTGGAGTCAGGTCTCCCGTGGGCCCCTGTGGGCTAGGAGGCCTGGAGGCAGTTTCAGCTGGAGGCTGGGCACACAGGCCCAGCAGGAGAGGCCTCCCTCGCTCTGCACCAGCTCATTAAGACCCTGCCCAGGACTCACTTCCCCACTCGCTACTCACCCCCTGCAACCCCCCTGTCGCTCTTCGCTGTAGTAAAATAAAGCATAAATCTACCATCTCAGCCATTTCGAAGTGTGCCAGCTCAGTGGCTTTAAGTACCTGCCTAATGTGGTGCCCTCAGCCCCACCATCTGCACAGCTATTCAGCTTGCAAAAATGAGACACTGTCCCCATTAAACACTAAGCCCCTCCCCTCCCCCGGCCTCTGGCCACCCTCCTTCCTTCTGTCTCTATGGATCTGACCACTCCAGGTCCTCCTGTGGATGGGATCATACAGGTTTGTCCTTTGCTGACCGGCTCATTTCACTTGGCATCTTCAAGGTTCATCCGTGTTACAGCGTGTGTCAGAATTTTCCTCCTCTTTAAGACTGAATAATATTCCATTGTGTGTACACGCCATATTTTGTTTAGCCATTCAAAGGTCAATGGACACTTGGGCTGCTTCCATCGTTTGGCTATTGTGAATAATGCTGCTGTGAACATGGTGTACAAATACCTCTTCTCGACCCTGATTTCAATTCTTTTGGGTCTGTGCCCACCAGTGGAATGGCTGGATCATATGGTAATTCTATTTGTTATTCTTTGAGAAGCTGCCATGCTGTTTTCCATGGAGACTGCACCCTTTCACATTCCCACCAACACTGCACAGTGCTTTCAATTTCCCCACATCCTCACCAACACTCACTATTTTTTTTTAATAGCAGCCATTCTAATAGGTTTGAGGTGGTCTCTCACCGTGGTTTTGAACTGCACGTAACCTAGATCACTGATTCTGAGCATCCGTTCATGTGCTAATTAGCTGTTTGTCCCCCTGAGAGAAATGTCTGTCCAAGTCCTTTGCCCATTTTAAAATCAGGCTGTTTGTTGCTGAGTTTTAGGAGTTCTCTATGCATTCTGGATATTAATCCCTTATTAGATATATGATTTGCAAACATTTTCCTCCATTCTGTGAGTTGCCCTTTTACATCATCTTGGATGCACAAAAATTTTTAATTTTCACGAGGTACAGTTTGTCTATTTCTTCTTCTGCCCTCTGCGCCCTCAGTGTCAGACCCAAGACCATAGTGACAAGGTCATGAAACTTTTGCCCTATGCTTTTTTTCCTAAGAGTTTTACAGTTTCAGGTCTTCCATTTAAGTCTTCGATTCTTCTGAGTTCATTTTTGTGTAGTGTTAGATAAGGGGGCTCTTCTTGTTTAAAATAGCAGAGAGCCCCAAGTCTTTCTTTCTCCCTGACCTTTTGCATTTAGAGGTGGACAGGGTTTCCCTGGGGTGGGGACAGGGTGAGGGTGTCCACTGGGATGAGCTGCGATGGGCACTTGCTGCTCCTTCCTGGTCTTGTCTGCCACGCGGGTGACCCCTTGGTGCTCCTGGGCAAACCTCGAGGACTCCTTTCCTGAGGCCACATCCAAAGTGATGTGCCACGTTTCACTTCCTCGGCCAACCTGTGCCCCGTTCTGCCCAGCTTCACTCAGGAGGCCTGTGCCCTGCGCACCTGGGGGCAGGCGGGCCTTCCCCACTTGCGGCGCCTGGGACTAGCTGGGGCTGACATGCCATCCTTCTGGGATGCCCCAAACCCAGACTGGGAACCATGCCAGCCTCACTCCTCGTTTTTCCCCTTGAGGGTGCTCTGCGACCTCTACTTCCCTTACACACACACACACACACACACACACACACACACACACGTAGCGTTGACCAGATGACTTGAGGAGCTTCAGGACTTGTGCCTCTGGGGTCATTTTGGGCCCCAGTAGCTGGGCCACCCCTCAGAGGTGGTGTCTTGGGTGCACACCTTTGCCTCTGGACTGGTCTTAAGCAGTTGCCAGGTCTGGCGCTTCGCCCGGTTGGTCCTGAAATGTCCCCCTGTATTGTCAGTGCCTGGGTCCCCCAGCTTGGGGGCTTGTGGACCAGCAGCAAGGCAGGTGGTACAGCTGGTGGGGGAGAGCCTGGGCTGGGAGGCGGGCAGGACTCCGGACGCTGGCCTGCACCCCTGTGAGTCTTATGAATGAGATTGAAACCCCGTGTCCTGTTCCTTCAAGGGCGGGCCGAGGTGATAGTAACATCAGTGACATCACAGGTTGCAGGAGGGTCGAGAGTCCTTGGACAGAGCCTCCCGCCCTCAGGTGTGCAGGGGCCACCGAGCACGACTCCCAGACATCGTGGCATCCTGGGCTCAGGGTTCCACCCTCGCAATTTTAGCCACACCTACCTACCATCTGTGCTTCTGTTTACCTGATATTTTTGTTTCCACTCACCCCTTTGTGACTTAAATAATTTTGTTTTTAAACTCCACAGCACCAACTGAGATGGAAAATGATTGTTGCTTGCTGTCCATAGGTCACCTGGGAAAATGAACACAAAGCGGTGCTAAGAACTTCTTCAGGCCGCCTGCCAAAGGCCCTGAGTCCTCTTTTTTTTTTTAAGGGAGATTTGCAAGTGTTAGAAATGTGGTAAAGACCGACTTTCACCAAACAGAAACTCTCTCCTCTTAATGAGGATGGCCGAAAGGGTCTCTCTCTCTCTCTCACTGTGAGATCCATGTGATTTAAGGCCACCCACGTCCCACCTAAAATCACCAGTCCTGCTGGGGGCAAGTGTGGTGCTTGGCACTTGGAGAACACGCCATGAACACACAGAAAAGGCAAAATCCCTGGGGACTGCGGGCACATGGTGCCATGCCCCAGAACGTCCCCTCCGCAGGGACCTGCCGCCTGCGCCTCTCTCCGCAGATACCCGCAGCCTGGGTGGCATGACAGACGAGTTTCCAAGGTGGGTGAGAAGTGGCTTCTTTGACTGTCCTCCCCACAGCTCCCCTCCCTTTCAGAGTGGGCTCCTGACCGCTCCCACCAGCAGACGTGTCACTCTGTGCCTTCTCTTCTGTCCTGTTCTCTGGAGCACGTGTGCTTGCAGCCCTGGGTGACCGCGTCAGAACCCCAGCCACCCGAGGCTGCCGTGTTGGGAGGGCGCCCGCTGCATGAAGACGCCGTGCGTCCTTGCTGTCCAGCAACAGTATTGCTGAGTCTGGAATTCAAACCATCCCAGCCCAGCACCAGACATACAAAGAAGCCTCTAGAAGGTTACAGCCCCGGCTGCTTGGCTTCTAAATTGAGGCTCCAGATAACAGAGACCAGCCATTCTGGGTGTTCTGTCCAGTCCAGGCATCTTACAACAGAACTGATCAGCCCAAGAAAGTGGGTGTTGCCTTGTGCACAGGGTTTTGGGGGAATTGGTCGCAGAGCAGGAGATAATGGAGCAGCAGCGACAGAGACAGGGAGGAGGGCACCCCAGCTCTCTGCAGCCCACCTGCTCTCTGGGACCGCGGGCCGACCAGGGCGGGCAGGCCAGCTGGGCCTCCTGATTCCTTGGTGCTGGGAGGGGAGCAGGGGCCCGGGGTGGAGAGGAGGGCTTGCTTGTCTCTTGCAGGCTTCTGGCAGAATCCGGGCTTTCCCCATGTACCGAGGGAACTCCAGCGTTGTGGGCCGGCATAAATCCTCAGCAGGCCTCCTGGAGGGCAAACAGTCCCCTCTGGGCCCCGAGGACCGGGAGGGGACCACATAGCAGGACGAACTGTTCCGGGCCCCAGGAACTGGCGCAGAGCTGCCCAGACCCCTTGCTGAAAGCCTCTCTCCCTGGAATGGTGGGCGCCCTTCCCTTCTCCTCAGGCTGGGCCCCCCGCTGTGAAGCCTGAGCAGAGAAGGGCTGAGGGGTGACACACCACGCTCCTGAGCAGGCCAAGGAAAATGACAGCTTGCCCAAGGGGCCTCAGTTGCTGGGGGAGAAAGACTCCACCCAGCATGGGATGGAAATGGACCCAAAAATAAAAGGACGTTTCTTGAAGACATGCAGTTAAAGCACATGAAACAATTTAAAAAATGAGTTTTAAATATTCAGAAGATGGCTTTTTTTTGAAAGGGTGATGGTTGTGTCTGAGATGTGCAGGATCACCCAGAAACACCATGAGACTCGCTGCCACACCAGATGGCATGGGGTGCATGGATCCTTTCCCAGTAAGACAGTAAGGGTGTCCCCAAAGCCTGACTGTCTCCCCCATCTGAGACCTCTGCCCAGCCTCCCTGGCCGTCTTTCCACCCTGCCCCTGGGCCTTTGCATTCCGCCCCTGCTAGGCCTCCAGTGGCTAATGCTCTTTTCATCGTCCCGCTTCCAGCTCCAGCCTGGGCACCACACTGAATGAATGAGCCACCCTCAGAGCTACTCTCCCCTTGTGGCAATTGCGTTGTGTGAAATTACTGTATTTGTTTGTTTTTGCATATTTACTCTTAGCTGTGAACTCAGAGGGTCAGGCCTGCCTTTCCTGGGTCACTGCTATACCCCAGAGGGAGGGTGGCGGTGCCCTCAGCATGTGTTTGCTGAATGACTAACTGATGCATCCATGGAATCTGAACACCGGGTGATAATTGCACTGCTGCCCTGGAACTTGTTATGTGTGGTTAAGGACAGATCTTTGAAACCAAAGAAACCTGATTAGTGTAAATAATCACTCAGACTAATGTTTGCCACTTCTGCATAACCCATCCTGTTATTAATCTTTTTTTTTCAATCAAACCGTTTTTTATTTAAGGGAAACTCTATATCCCTTCCATACCTAGAAACCTGCTATCCCTTGACATCAATAAGGAGCGACATATGGGTAGGTCAGATTATGCAAACTTGCAATTAAATTCTAGACGGAACTGGTCTCCCCAGAGCATCAGCCAGGCGTGCGCCTGAGCCTCTTTAAGTTAAGAAGTGCAGACTGGCAGGCCCTCAAGTAGTGCGAGAGGCCCACGGGCCCTGGGACGTCCCCATTTCCAATCAGAAGGATTCAGGAGACTGGAAAGGGGCCAGTGCACCCTGTACAGTCCGGTGTGACCTACTGCTGTGGCTTCAGATCACCCACGGCCATCTCCTAAACCACCAGGTACATGTGGTCCACACGTGGGGGACACTGATGCCGAACCAGTAAAATCAGCCAAGACGTAAAGGATGTGCATGTGAGTCACCATCCAGGGGAGAAAGCGCTGTGCTCTAAAGGAGGCCATGCACACGGTCCTCACGGCCACAGAATATTCTCGTAGACGGATCACATATCTGGCTACAAAGAAAGCTTAATAAATCCCCCCCCACACACACAAGAAAATGATAATGTAATACGATATTAAACGAACACTACTAAGGTAAATTTTAAAATTTCTACTCCTTGCAAATAAAAAAAAAATGGCTCTGGAAGATTGCTAAAATAGCCACAGATTCCTCCCGTCCTGGCAGCACAGCCCCTTGGAGGGTGACTTTGGGGTTGTCCCAGGAGGGGCAGAATCCCTTTCCCCTTGAGTCTGGGCTTGGCTCTGTGACCTGCTGTGGTCGATGGGATGGCGAGCAAATGTGACATTAGCAGACCTGGAACGTGCCACGCCTGGGGTCTGGCTGCTCATCAGGAGGCCCCCACCTGCCTGCCCAGGTTCGCTGCCCCTCTCCCCACACCCTGCCAGCTGCCAAGTATGCGGGTGGTTATCACTGGCCTGCTCGGCAGGCCCCGGGATGAGATGCGACCAAGCCCAGTGGGCAGGAGCCCAGGCCCCGGGCTGGCCACGGGCTCCCCGATGAGCCTTGCAGGGGGAGAGGCCTCTCTCCGTCAGTCTGTGCCCGCCAAACACACTCACACTTCCCCGGGAGGCACCCTCCTCTTCCCAGCTCCTTGACACCAGCCTGGGAGGGTGTGGATTTCAGGACAGGAGCAAACAGGGTCTGGACAAAACCCCAGAGCCTGCCAGGGCCCCTGACTCTTTGAAACCAGCTCCAGGGCCGCCCGATTTGTACTTCAGAGCTACTATGTTAATGGCTCAAACAGCCCAGTCACCCTCCTGGGGGGCTGCAGAATGAGAGGAGTCCGGCCCCCCTGCGGTCCCCCGCTCTGCCGGGCTCCTGCTCTGCTGAGACCCTGCCCTCGGGTCTCCTGGTGAGGCCCTGCGGCCCCTGTAAGGTGGGTGCTGCGCTCACCTCGTTTCACAGGGGAGGAAATCCGATTCAAGGTAACACTGGTTACCTGACCCAGGTTGACTGGCTGGTGGGGGACAGGTCCGGCCCCCAGATCTCTTTGACCGTAGGCTCTCCACAGGCCCTTCTCCCCAGGGAGAGGCTGAAGGTCTGCCAGGCTGGAAAGATGAGGATGGGTGGGGGTTTGGGCCTTACCCCCACCAACCAAGTCAAAGCCGTCACAGGGTGGTGAGGACCCGTCCCGGGGCGGCTGAAAACAACGCAGTTCATCCCCCTGCCCCCCTACCCCCCGCTATGGAGGCCAGAGTCAGAAAGTCAGAAATCCCCGTGCGGGCCGGGCCATGCTGCCTCCCGAGGCTCCGGGGAGGGTCCTCCTTCCTCCTTCAGGGTCCTGGGGGCCCCGGTGTCCCGGGCTGGTGGCTGCAGACCCCAACCTCTGTGTCCATGGTCCCAGGCCTCGGTTTCTGTGTCACCTTCTCCCCTCTCCCAAGGACACCTGGCCCTGGATTTGGGGTCCACTCTGAGTCCAAGATGATGACATCTCAAGAGCCTTCTCTTGATCCATCTGCAGAAACCCTTTTTCCCCTAAGGTCCCATTCTCAGGTTCAGCGGTGAGCACACGGACACATCTTTTTGGGGCTACCACTCAGTCATCACAGATGGGGAGGAACGAGCCCAGGCCTCCCCCAGCCAGCCTGGCTGGGCGGTGCACCACCGTCCCGGGCTCTGGGTGGAAGAGGGAAAGGGCTGGCCTGGCTGGTCCCCCACTGCCGAGGTGCAGACCCAGGGGACAGAGGAGCAAGCCCAGAAATGGGCATTGGGCGCTGTTATAGCAGAAGCGGAAGCTGGAGGAAAACAGGTCCCTAAAAGCTGGTCTGCGAGGGCAGGAGCAAGACCCACGAGTCCCATCACCCAGCCCACGAGGTCCCTGCTACCTCCCAGCCTCACCTTCCACCCAGTCCCCTGTCCTGTGCCCACAACACATCAAACCAGCCAACCCCAGGGCCTTTGCGCTTGCTCACTCAGCCTAGAGAGTTCCTGCCAGACCTTCATAGGTGGGCCCCTCTACCTCTGAAAGCCGCCTCCCTGGCCCCTGGCCGAAGCTCCCCGCACAGCCCCTGCCTTTGTGCTTCCCGGCTCCTGTTATAACCCAAACCCTCAAGGTCACATTTATTGCTTGTCTCCCAGACTCAGGGCCCATGGGAGCAGGTCCCTGCCTGTCTCATCTGTGTCCCTTGCTGCAGCATCCCCAGCACGGGGAGGAGGCGCTGCACATGGGGAAGGGCACGGGCAGTGCTTGTTGAGTGAAGGAGTGAGCACAGACAGGGAGGCACGGGTTTCTGCGCCTGCAGTTCACCTGCAGCCCTTTAGATGGGCTGGCGCTCTGGTCTGGAGCCATGCCTCCAGGTGCCACATTCCCTCTCCTCTGCTGTGAAGGCCCTGGGGATGTTTGGGGATGTTTGGGATCCTCAGGGTCCTGGCTGCCCACAGACTCCTGGGGTGTCTGCTCTAGTGGGTGGAGCCAGGCAGACCCCCAGCAGGGCCCAGCTTTCCACACCTGGGGGCAGGAACAGCCTGGCTGCTGGCTGGAGTCTGTGGTGCCCCACTTGGAACCTTTTGGTGAGAAATGTGCATTTTTGCGGGCAAGTTGGCTTCAGGAAATCTCCACCTATTCATGTGCAAACACTGGTCCCCAGTGGCTGGGCCTTTGACCAGTGAGGGTCTGAGGGGGCGAGGGGCAGGAGGCTTGAGGCTGCTCCCGGCCCAGGAGATACACAGAGCCAGGGAGAGAGGGGCCTCTCGCCAGCCGGCGTGGGGGCAGGGCCACTGGGTCCCCCACTGACCCACCTCTGGTCCCTGTCACCCTAGACCCTAGTCCACACTCGCTCTAGGCAGTAGGTCTGTGCAGAGCACAGGGAATCAGCCCACCTTGCTGGGCCTGTTTCCTCACTTAAAATATGAGACCCGGTTGCATCTACTGTACTTTCTGCCCCTAGAAAGCTTAGGACTCCAGGGCCCCAGACTGCTACACAGCCCAGGGGGCCTTGCCTCGTTCCCTGGGGCTCCCCGTGGTGGGGCGCTCACTCTCGGGCCGGAGGGACTCTGCTCACCAGAACGAGCCTGGCTGGGTGCTCGCCTGGCGGCGCTGCTGAGACCCACCCTCCAGGGGGGAGCCTCCCCAAAAGGTTCTTGCACTGGCCCCTCTGGGGCTAACAGACAGTGCAAGATGCCCAGTAAAACTTGAGTCTCAAATAACAAATAACATTTTAGTATGAGTATATCCCAAAGATTGCACGATTTGCTGAATTTGGGATATACTTATACTAACAAATTGTTTGATATTTATCTGAAATTCAGATCTAAGTGCGCATCCTGTTTTTACTTGCTGACCCGGCAGCTCTGCTTCCCGGCTCTTCTTTCTGGGGCCTCAGGCACTCTTCACACCCCTTCCCCAGGGCAGGTTTATAGAGGGGCTGTGACCCTCCGGGCAAAGAGGGCTGGGCCCAGTCTGGGCTTTGGGTCCAGCCTGCACACTGGGGTCCTGCTCCTGGTGGTCCTGGCAAGGGGCTGTGCGCAGGCTGTTTTAGTGCTGAGAAGGGAAGTGTCCTCTGATCATTGCTGTGAGGGCAGAAGCCAGCAGGTAGACTTGGGGAGGGCGTGCCCGGCAGGAGGCCAGGCTGGGGGAACAGGGAGACCAGTGGCTGTAACGGGCGGGCGAGGCTTGGGGGGCCAGGCAGACGCAGGCTCTCGCCTGGAGCAAAGTGGGACCCACTGGGTGGTTCTGAGCAGAGCAGCAGCCCCATGTGACTTGCCCCGTGGGAAGGTCCCTCTCTTTATTGGACAGAGAGCAGGTCGCCACAGGACAAGGAGCAGCAGCTGGGAGGTGCATGCTGTCACCCATGCAGCAGGGTGGCCCCAGGACCAGAGGGGAGCTGGGGAGGCGGAAGCGGGTGAGCAGAGCAGGGAGCCGGTCCTGCACAAACTCTGTGCCGTCCCAGCTCACAGGGCACCCAGGCCACCTCCCTGCCCTTGACTTTGATGACTACTGAGCCTTCACATTGGAAACGTGTTTTTCTCCTTTCTGATGAATGACTTATTTTCCACTTTATAAAATGCACCCACCACACTTGCTCATGAGCTCATAGGCCCAGAGAGGGGATGCGAGGAATTTCCCTGCAGCATGGGGACTGTCTCACCCCCTCCCCACCCAGGCGTCTCGGCCCAGCCCCCCACTCCAGCGGGCCCAGCGGGCAGAGCTGGCGGCGGCAGCGCTGTGGGAGCAGATTCCAGGCCCAAAGACCCACCCTCGCCTTCTGCCACCTCATCCCAGAAAGGTCTCCTGCCCAGCTCGCTCGTGGGCTGGCTGCTGGCAAGCAGGGGTGGGCATGGATTTCCGGGATGCAGGCCATCAGCCGAGTAGTGCCTGGGCCCAGCAGGACGGGACTCGACAGAGAGAGGAGGCAGCTGGCAGAGGCCAGGAGCACCCCTGCCCCCAGAGAGGGTCTGCCTGGCTCTGCTGTGCACTCCTGGACAAATCACTTAATCCCTCTGTTCCGGATGCCACCCTGCAGCAACGCCGCACCTGGGAGGCTGGGCTGCTGGGCCCTAGTGAAGCCACGCCTGCAGGCCTCTGAAGGCTGCAGATGGAAGCACCACGGAGTACGAAGCGTGGGCAATGACAGCGTCGGTCCTGGGAGGGGCGGGATCCACGCAAGAGGAAGGAGGGGCCCAGGTCACTGGGCCGCCCGCATCCACCAGGCCTGCTCCAGGGCAGGCTGGGCCCTGGCTGGGCCCTCAGGGGCAGGCCCTGGGGCCACTGCCTCTCTCCACGGCAGGCTGCCCTCAGGGCAAAGCTGCGGCTGATACTGGCGGGGCCCACCTTAGACCAGCACTCAAGGCTCCAGCTCGGCTTGCGGGCCACCGCCTGCAGCACCCCCTGAGCCTGGCCTCCTCTGCCCCCACACCCTGGGGCCTCGGCCTTGCTCCTCTGCTCAGGTGTCCCTCTTCTCTCCTCTCTTAAGCCCTGTTCCTCCTTGCAGGCCCACCTCGGGGGAGCCTTCTCACCCGTGCACAGATGGTGACCTCTGGTCTTCCCCCGCAGCCTGGCTCATGGGTGCTCGGGAGACCCTGCCAGGGGCAGGGGGCTGGCCCCTGGGGTCCTCAGAAGCTGCGTCCCTGGAGCCCACCAAGCTTGGACACTTGGGCTGGGTCCCCTCACTCTGCCTGCCAAGCCCCCATCACGAGGTGCAGCCCCAGTGTTCTCAACGCATTTTTCCACTCAAAAGCTGCCTAGTTCCTCTGCCTGGAATGCACCAAACTCCCCTTTATCTCTTTGCCCCTTGCTCCCGGCTCTTGGGAAATGCCCCGTGAAATGACTCACATTCAGCCCCAGTGACACTTGGCTCTGATCCCCCTCTCCAACCACCACCCAGAGGGCTGGAGACCCTTCCCAGCAATTCACAAAGAAAGCAGTTCTGGGTAAGACCAGGGCTTGCCCAGGATGAACCCGTGCACAGAGGACCCTCCCTGTGCCCCCAGCCCTGGAGGACGCTGCCGCAGCCAGCCTCCCAGAGGCAGCCTTTGGGCCCATGCCACCTGGCCCACAAGGTCTCCCCAGAGCTGTGTTGACTCTAAGCCCACACCCCAGAGGCTGACTTGAGGTCCCTGAGAGGAGCAAGATGTATCTGGGCTGGCCAGGGCTGGCCGTGTCAGCTCAAGGTGCTTGTCACCCAGAGGGGGCCTAGTGGGGACTAGAACAGCCTTTCTGGGGAGAATTTTGGCACTGTGGGGCAAACTGAGAAAAGCACATGTTCCCCTAAGCCCCCGGCCCAGGCTCCAGGCCTTCAGCCTGGGGGGATGAGCAGGACCACATGCCAAAATGGTGGCACCCGTGCTGGTGGGGATGCAGAACACTGCATCGCTGTGGGGAACCCTTCGGTGGCCCTGGGTGAGTGCATCACAGAGCTGGCCTGTGCCCCAGCAGTTCCACTCCTGAGCATGTGCTCCAAAGAACTGAAAGCATATGACCACCACATGCACGTGTTCATGGCAGCGTGACTCACAGTAATTGAAACAGAAAAACAACCTAAATGCACAATGAATGGATTAACAAAATGCAGCCTGTCCCTACAGTGGAATATTATTCAGTCATGAAAAAGGAATGGGTCCCTGACACATGCTGTCACACAGATGAACCCTGAAAACATTCTTCCGAGTGAAAGACGCCAGACACAAAAGGCCACACATGGTAGGATGCCACCTACATGAAACGTCCAGAACAAGGCTGTCCATATAGACAGGAAGCAGACCGGTGGCTGCCCAGGGTTGGTCAAGGGGGGATGGGGAGTGAATGCTGTTAGGTACAGGGGCATCGACTCCCTTGGGGTGAAGAGAAAGTTCTGGAACTAGATAGAGGTGCTGATGGCACAACTCTGTGAATCCACTGAATGTCACTGAATTGTGCACTTGAAAATGGTTAAAATGATAACCCTTATGTTACACATATCTTCCATAATAATAAACATTATCACACTCCAAAAAGGAAACGACTTCAGCACCTCCAGAGGGGCTGGATAACACTGAGTTTACTCTTCTGTGACATTAAAAATGAGGTGGAAAGGTGGCCCCAAGATATTAAGTGAAAGCGGGTGGGCATGGTTTGCAAGAGACAAATGTCTGAAAAATGTGATGATACGGGCTTGTGCACACAAGGTGTTCCAGAAGGTGCTCCCAGCGTCTCACCCTGGTTATCTCCCTGCGATGGGAACCTAGAAGGGATTTGTGTGTGTCTGTCTGAGCACATTCATTCTATTTCTAAAATGTCCACGGCAAACTTTTGTAATCACAAAGTGTTTCAGAGAAAGAAAAGGGAGAAAGTGCCAAGATTTCTCCAAAGTCCCGCCATCACGCCCTGAGATAGGGCAAGATGGGCAAAATGCTGGGTGTGCTGCTGCTGCTTCCGGTCCTTGTGGGCAGTGAGGGTGGACAGGGCAGTCAGGGAGGTTCCCCCCAAGTCCAGGTGGCCTGACCATCTCCCAGCTGCTGTCCCTTCCTGCCCAGGGGCTCCTGAAGCCGAGCAGGGATTTGGACAGAGCATTCCAGGATGGCATTCCAGGCTGGCGCACACCAACAGCCTTCATCCTTGGGCAGCAGTGAAGCACCTGCCCCCTCATTCATTCACATGTGCCTCTGTTGGACTGAAGTGTTGGATCTGAGTGTCTGCTCAGGCCCCATGCGAGGGTCTGGGAAGCCCAGGAGGCTGATTGAGGCAGGAAGGATGCAGTTGGATACAGGAGGGGAAGGGAGGTTGGCAGGCGTGCTCCAGGCCTGTGCGCCAGTCCCCATTCCCTCCAAACACCCTGCAGAGTTCTGATCATCTTGGTAACAGCACAGCGCTGCTCTACCTGCCCAGGGCTGAGGGGATGCCAGGCCCGGGGCTTCTCCAAGGGACGAGCCAAGTCTTCTCCAAGCCAGCTCTGTCCTGTTCCCCAAACAGCCTCAGAGAACACCCCCTATCCCCTTGCAATGGACTTGATTATAATCTGGCATCTGACATGTGATGAGGCCCTACTATGGGTCCGGCCTGGGCTGGGTGCTGGGGCTTCAGACGAGAGTCAGACACCAGCCCTGCAAGGAGCGGTCTGTTGATGGTGCTCCCCAGGAAGGCCATCTAAGAAACCAGACACTCGCAGGTATTGCCGTTAAAAATCCAAGTTGCTCCCCTGCCCCAAAATCCCGGGGCTGCCCCACAAGGAGAGTAAGACCCACACGCCCTGTGGGACTCGGCCCCTGCTGTGTTCTCTGACCCCCTGCAGCCCTTGCTCCCCCTTGCTCCCCAGCCTCCAGCCCCACTGCCCTGGCCTTCTAAGGTTCCAAGCTCCTTCTACCCCGGGGCCTTTGTACTTGCTGTAACCTATCACCTGGAACGTAGTAGGTGCTTGGTGAGCATTTGTGAATGTATGGGGGATTAGAAAATTCACCGGGGATTGCTGATCCCCCAAAAGTACTCTGACTACCACACCTGGGCTTTGATCAGGGTGGATCTCTGGTCTTTTTTTTGTCCTGTTGTGAGAATCCACAGTACCCACTTGGCTCGGCGCTCATCCTGAACTGGTGGGACAACACTGGTTCTTTGGTGTTGGTATTCTCTGAAGTTTGGCTCAGAGAAAATAAAAAGGAAGACCCTCTCGTCCCCCCATCCACCAAACAAAGGCACGAGTGAGCTTCCTGGGGCTTGGGGCTAGTCAGAGACCCAAAAGACCACAGCAGAACCTGGCCCCAGTGTCTGGCCTGGGCAGCCATTGAGGGTCAGCTGTGCCCGACATGTTGGCAGTGCCAGTGGCACAGCCTGCCAGATGTTCCCCAGAAGGACTGCCACTTCCAAACGCCCAGTACCTGAGCAGCCTTTGTGTAGTTCAAAGGGGAAGCCAGCCGAACTTCCTCGTAATCATTAGGTCCCAACTTGCCTTTAAAGGGCCATTAGGGAATGCTGGTGGGGAGCTCCCCATCATACCACGTTCTGATAGGCTTGGAGCCCCCCTGGAGGGGCCCGCAGGCAGCCACCTGCAGCAAGAGCTCTTGCGGCTCCGGGATGACCAGGACCCTGTCTGTCTGGCCACTGGGTGAGCCAGGAGCGCACAGGCAGCTTGGACTCACTTGCGTGGTGGCGGGGCTGCACTCCTGGGGCAAGAAGCCCAACTCTACCGCCTGTTGGCTGGGAGACCTGGGGCCAGTCCCTGAGCCTCTCTGAGCCTCACTCGTCAAACCGTCAGCTGCAAATAATAATAGAACCAATCTTGCAAGTTTGCTGGGAAGTACTGGCATTTTATAAACAAAAAAACCCACCCCAAACAAATATGTAATGGGTTGAATAATGTCCCCTAAAATGCATGTCCACCCAGAACTTCAGAATGTGACCTTATCTGGAATAAGGATCTTTGCAGATGTAATTCAAATACGGATTCAGATGAGATCACCCTGGACTGGGGGGTCCTAAATCCAATGACCACTGTCCTTACAAGAGACGAAAGAGGAGAACTCCAGACACACGGAGAGACCATGTGAAGATGCAGGCAGAGCCTGGAGGGATGCAGCCATAAGCCCAGGGACACCTGGAGCCCCCTGAAGCTGAAAGGGGCAGGAAGGACCCTCCTTCAAGCCTCTGGAGGGAGGAGAGCCCTGCCCACCCCTTGACTTCAGACTCTGCCCTCCAGACTATGAGAGAACGCATTTCTGTCCTCTTAAGATTCCAGGTTTGCAGTAGTTTGTTACAGCAACCCTGGGAAACAAATAAGAAGTGCACGTTATTATCCTTGTAGCTGTTGTTACTCTAGAGAATTCTCTGTGCAACTGAAATGTCTCAAAGGAAACCCAGGCCTGACATCAGCAGTGACCTCTGTGGCTGCACAGCACCCTCTTCCTCCCATGAACGTGGAGAAGGAGGGAGCACAGAGAAGGGAAAGAGGTTTGGTAGTTGACAGATCTGTACCCTGGCCTGGCCATGGGGCGTTGAGAAGCTAGGGTTCCTCTCTGAACCTCAGTCTCTTCCTCTATGAAATGAGAACCATTATATCACCTTTGGGATTTCTTTGATGATGAAACCAGATCTGGATGTAAAGCATTGTGCACAAAGTTGGTTTTCAGCAAATGGAAAAGGTGTCTGTGTTTGTTACCTAGTGTTGCACAGTAAATTACCCCAAAACTGGAAAGCACGGTGGACGTCTGCCATCTCACACTGCAGCTCAGCGCCAGGAGCGCGGGGCACACTGAGCTGGACGTCTCCGGCTCGGGGTCTGTTGATACTGGAGTCACGCAGTCGCCTGGGGCTGCTGTCCCATCTGGAGGCTGGCCTGGGCCTGGGAAGGTGCCTCGCTCCCACGGCTGTTGGCGTGAGGCCTCAGTGCCCTGACACGTGGACCTTCCCTGGGGGCTTGGGGGACCTCCCAGCACAGCAGCTGGCTTCTCCTGGGGTGACTGACCAAGAGACACCGAGGTGGAAGCAGTGCTTGGAAGTCATACTGTCACTTTTGCCACATTCTCCTGGTCACAGAGAGCAACCACGCTGCAGGGACTGTGTGAGAGGGGACTGTACACAGCACAGATCCCAGGAGGAGGATCATGGGAAGTGGGTGCCACAGAGTCTAAGAAAACCAGGTGCTCCTGGGGACCCTGGAAGGCGGAAACCCGCACTACCAGGTGGCTTCCTCTTCCAGACGGGCCTTTAGGTCCAGCCTCCTGCATGCTGGGAGGCCAACGGGGCCACATGCCCAGCAGTTCCTGTACCTAAACCCTCTCCATGTGTCACTGTGTCTCCCTCAGGTGGACGCACAGGGCTAGCATTTTCCTCCCAGTTCTGTGGGGTCACAAAGCTCATTTTTGCAGGCTGAGCTGGACCCCAGAGCCCAAGTCAGTGCCCAACCACAGGCCTCACGCTTTCTCCTGGAAGCCCAGCCTATAGAGCAGAGGTGCAGCAGGCTCAGGGCCTGGGAGCCCAGGGCAGCCAGGGGCCACAGGCAAGGCTGGAGAAGTCAGGGCCTGGACACTCACCGGGGGCTGACAACAGCCCCCCAAGCGCCCCTGTGAGTGTGCATGCATGGTGTGTGGTGCACACACACACACACATGTGCACATGATGCCATGTGTAGGTAGCAGTGTGCCCATGAGGTTTACCCACGAGTCTGTGCACAAATGCAATCAGAATCTGTTCCATTGTGAACATTCCCATGTACATGGCACATTGCCTATGATACATCTGCAGGTGTGAGAACTAGCAAAGAGCAAATGCCCAGGCACCCACCACACACTGAGCAGGTAAAACACGGCCCACAGGTGGGTGCGCCACGTGCCGTCTCTCCCCCCGAGGTAACCACTACTCGGAATCTGGGGCCTTGCTTTTCTCACTCCACAGGACGCGTGTGTAAGATCCATCCCTGCTGACACTGGAAGTTCGTCTTTTTGCTGCGCGTAACGATCCAGCTTGTGAGCGCAGCACAGGCCACATCGCCACCGTCCTGCTGTGATGCTGAGGGCCTTTCCTGCTGTCACTGCTGCAGTTCCCAGCAACACTCTTCGGTGCACAGATTTTCCAGGAAATTTCCTAGGCATTGAGTCGGCAGGTGAGAGGCTACACACACCTTCGCCTGCACCAGTAAGGCCAAATCACTTTTCCGAATCAGTGGTGGCAGTTTAGACTTCCATCCGCTGTCTCTAAGAGGCCTTAAGGATATGCTTTTAAGGTCCTCTTGAGGGACTAACAGTAAGGGGGGCAAGTCCCGCCTCTCGCCTGTTCTTGGCCTAATAACCTCCCAGGGAGGCAGGGGGCAGCGGCTGAAGCACTTGGCCGCATGTGCTGTGTGTCCTCAAACAGGTGATGAGGCTCTCTGAGCCGCATCTGGAAATGGGGAGAGCAGCTGGGGACTACTTCTTAGTTGCATGTGTCAACAGATTCCTCCTTCCATCTTTTCCCTAAACAGTTTGGGTTGTTCTCCTTCATCTGGGACTGAAAGGGTTTCTAACTAATTTACCCTCGATGTCGGCCACCGGGCCAGTGTGTCTTTTTGAATTGATCATGTTCCTCCCCAGCGTCCCCCCTCAGGTCCACCTTCTTTCCAGGATGAAGTTGTCGCACAGGAGGGCCTCCCACTGTCCATATCTGGGCCTTTAGCAACCAGCACCTCCTCTGTGCTGGCTCTTCCCGGGTTGGGAACCCAGTCACTTAGGGGCGAGACCTCTGATGACAAGGCCCAGGGAGACTAGGCCCTTCCTCCCGGCACGAGCCTAGCTGCTTGGCCGTCACAAGCAGCCCACCGGCCCCAGGGTTCAGCTCCTGCCGTGGTCATACCGGGCTATTCCCACATGCTGGCTTCTCTCATCCTGAGAACAAGGTGACACTTGAACCCAGGTGTGGCTGTGTGACTTGCTCTGGGCAATGAGATGCCCACTCTGCCACTCTGGGCAGAAGCTTTAAGAACCAGCAAGGGATTCACAGTGCCCCTGGCCCGGTGGTCATGGGAGTACGTGATGAGGTGGACCATCTGTCCGCTTGGGTCCCTGAGGAAGGACAGTGAGCCGACCCCTACCTTGTAGCCCAGGATAGGTAGACACAGGCCTTGAAAGGTACATAGAATTTGTTGTTACAAGCTCTTGAGATTTTGGGGGATGTTTGTTACTGCAGCATGACCCAGGCTTCCCTGACGCTCCATCACCCTCAGTGTACAGCTGTAGCTGGTGAGCCATTGTCATCCCTGGGGCGTATTTCCCAGCCTCCCCTAAGTCCACTCCTTGCCAATAGAATGTAAGTGGAAGAGCCTCAGTGATTAAGAAACAGGCAGGCCTTCTCCACCCTCCTTTCCTGCCTTCCAGCTGAGAGAGAAGCTCTCTGAGGTCCCAGGATGGGCTCAGCAGACTGTGGCCTGTGGACCAGCTCCAGCCATGGCCTGCCATGGGTCGCATCTGGCCACGCCTATTTGTTTATAGGGTGTCTCTGGCTGTATTCCTTCTGCAATGCAGGCTTGAGCATTTGGATAGAGGCAGTGTGGGTCATTCAGCCAAAACTATTTACTATCCACCCCTTTACAGGAACAGTTCACTGATCCCTCCCTAGGAGATGGGGGGGCCCAGAGCTGACGGAACCCGGATCCCTGGGTTGTCACATGGCATTCCCTGCAGTGGCACAGCCACGTTAGACTGCTAAACCACTGAAATTTGGGAGTTTGCTATAGAAACTGGCATTATAGTAATCAATACATACCAGTTTTTACATGAGGCCAACAGCCATGGGACAATGAAAAGAACACTGGCTTCGTGTCAGGGACCTGTTTTCTATTCATTCATTCATTGAATAAATATTAGTCCCGAGCACCAAACATGCCTCAGCACGCGCCAAGTGCCGGGACGGGGCAGTGAGACAGATGGGTCTTGTCCTGCCAGAGCTTGCAGCTCAGTGAGGTGGCTGGACCCTGCTGCTGACTAGTTATGTGAGCTTGGGTCAGTCCTTTCCCTGCTCAGCCTCGGCTTCTCCCTTGCAAGAGGAGACATCTCTTTAGACACCCCACTACCCCAGTCCTCTGTAGTTGTCCAAGGCAGGTGTTGTGGATTGAATTGTGGCCCCCAAAAGACATGCTCAAGTCCTCATCCTGTACCCGTGAACTTGACCTGATTTGGAAACAGGTTCTTTGCAGACGTCATCAGGAAGTTACAATGAGGACACACTGGATTAGGGTGGGCTCTGATCCAGCGACTGGTGTCCTTACACGACGAAACAGAGGCGCAGAGATGCACAGGTGGGGAGGCCATGTGAAGGCAGAGACAGAGCCTGGGGTGAGGCGCCCATAAGCCGAGGGAAGCCCAGGATGGCGGGCAACCACCGGAAGCTGGAAAAGCAAGGGTGTCCCCTCCCCTAAAGCCTGAGAGAGCACGTGGCCCTGTGGTTGCCCTGATTTTAGACTTCAGACCTCCAGAACCTGAGGGGATACATTCCTGCTGGTCTGAGCCACCCGTTTGCGGCCCTGCGCTATGGCAGCCCAGGACTCTAGTTCAGTCGCACACGTGAAGATCTGCTGGGGTCTGTCCGGGCCCTGCAGGACCAGCGGGCACTGAGATCCAGGGGTGGGAAGGGCTGCTGGGTCACCGGCTGAGACCTCCCTCAGAAAGGGGCCCTTTGAAGAGACCATGAGTCACCGCCCAGGACCTGGTCTCCCTGTGGGAGCCTGTAGGTGGAACTCATGGGGCTCATGAACTGTGAAGAGAAGAAGAAGGCATACTTATTTTCACTGACCTTAATGAAATTTGCCAGTTTCTTCAGTCATGAATGTGAGCCAGCCACAATGTCTAGACAATGCCACTGACCCTCATCACAGAAATCGCAGGCATGGTCATGTCCTCCTGCGGTTGTACGATCTTGGAATGTCAGTTATCCTCATGTCGGAATGATGGCGGTGATTAGATCTACCACAAGGTCTTGCCATCTAATGTATCAATACAGGAACTTGGATTTTACTAAATCACAAGAGTTTCTAAGTATATATGGATAACTGCATTTTAGTATAATTGGCTGCCATTTTCAGCCTATGCATTTTACTTGAAACATTTGAAAATATTATCCGGAGAAGAGGTCATAGTCTTTGTCAGGTGGTAATGTTAACATCTCTATTGTAAAGGAACAGAATCCCCAGCTTTGAGCTGACATGGCCGCCCAGGGTGGAGACGAGGTCTCCCAGCCTCCCCCGCAGCCAGACGGCCACGTGACTGAGTGTTGACCAGTGGGCCACATCGGACGGACCCCTAAGGAGAAGGAAATGTCCTTGCTGTGACCTTTCTTCCATTCGTGTATCCTGCTGCTTGAAGTATGGCTGTGTGGCTGCCTGTGATGCACAGCCGGAGACGTGTGGGGATGGGGCGGCAAAGCACAAGGGGCCTGGCTTCCTTGTGGTCCCCAGGCTCAGTCACCACCCAGCCTCACACCAGCCCACGAGACAGAAACAAACATCTGACTTAAGGCCCAATTATTTGGGAAACTTAAAAACCAGCACCAAAACAGTAGCATAATCAGTGCGGAGCCTGAGGCAGGGATCTCTCCAAAGACGGGAGACGCTTGAATAGGGCCCCAGCCCCCAGCTGTCCTCCCTGGTCTTACAGCCAAGGTGAGGGGACATTTTCTTCTTAATAAACATTCTCCTAAGTCCCACTTACTTTTGGCCTTTGGGACCCAAACGAGGGACCCAAGAACTGAAAGTAGTGGGCCCCTCCATGCAAGTCTCATGCTAACTCCCCACTTGATGTACGGGACTGTGCAGTGGGGCAGCATGCCCTCAGGGCCCCCCCAGTGTCCGGGAGTGGGAGGCAATGGGGAGGGTGTCTGTGGGCAAGGCGGAAGGCCCACCGCAGTATCAGCCATCAGAGCCATCAGCCACACAGAGAATTCTTAGAAATAAGTCCCTTTTTTCGGGGCCCCTCTCATCGTGAGGTGGAGTCCAATTCCCTCTCCCTTGAATCTGGGCTGACCTGGAATTTGCTGAGGCCAACAGAATGCGGCGGAAGCGACGCTGCGCCCGTTGTAGGCCTGGGCCTTCAGAGGTCTCTGGCATCCACTGTTCTTCTCATGGGGCCCTGAGCGCTGTGTCAAGAGGCCCACCTACTCTGCTGAAAGGACTGTGCAGCAAGGGAGAGGCGCCCGGGCAGCCCCCAGCCCCCAGCCACAGAGGCACCTGCCGGGTGGGCAAACCACCTGGACGCTCCGACCCCTGCATCCCCCGAGGACGCAGCGAGGAGTGGCAGCGAGCCGTCCTGAGCCCTGCCCCGCCTGCAGAACGGTGAGCAAAGAAGGGGGGGCCGCTTCAGCCCCTGAGCTTTGGGGTGGCCTGTCTTGCAGCAGAACACTGAAACAGCTGACCCATAGACGCCCCAAACCTTCGGTCAACAAACCAAAGAAACTGAGTTTGTCCTGCTTTGGATACAGCCACTCAGTGTGTGTGGCTGGCTCCCTGTCCCACTGCCAAGTGCCTCTGTGCACCCCCCACCCCAGGGAGCACCCTCTCTGACCAGGGGTGGCCGGGGGGCTGTGGGACCAGGTCCTCATCTGCCACGAGAACACCTACATCCCAGAGCAAGAGGCTACCACTAGATGCAGGCCCATTTCATCTTCAGGGAGGGAGACCTGGGAGGGCCCCTGGGGTGCACCCAGCCAGGGGGTCCCCAGAAGAGGCCTTTCCTTCCCAGACATTCCAACTGGAGGAAAAGGAAGTGGTTCCGAGGAAACCCCTAGAAAAGCCCCAGGAACGGCCAGCGGAGCCCGGAGAGGGCTGAGAAGGGAGAATTGCTCCTGCCAAAGGTCACGATCTTCGGCATTCCTTCCCGTGTTTGCAGCCCGCCCCTGTGCCCGTGAAAGGTCCTTATTCTTCTCCGGGCGCCACCCAAACAGTTGCTGCAGCGGAGGGCGGACTCCGGGGGAGAGAGGGGCCTTTCTTTTCTTTTCCTTTTCCTAATGGATTTTTGATGTTTGTACAGAATTAAATGGGTGCCTAAGGCCGGGGCTTCAAGCTTCTGCAGAAGGTCCCCAAGGACCCGCTGGCTCTCTGGGAAGAGAGGGGAGAAAGATCAGGGGCATCACCACCCTGGTACCTCTGGGCTCCGGAGCAGGTGGGGACTGGCCAGTAGCGCCTGGACACCGGCAGACCTCCAGGGAGGTCACGGCTCCTCCCAGCTCAGACCCCGCCGTGCCCAACATGGCCACCCTGCTGGGCATCCCGGCCACTTCCAACATGTCTAGTTGGCAGTGGCCCAGGTGCCCAGAGATCCCTCTTGAGTTTGCTCCTGCCACTCCCCCTCGGGAGCCCAGACGTGTGTGCGAGGTGCTGTCGGATCTGGTCCGTGAGCCTGGGCCTGGTCACTCTGGGTAGGTGCCCACGAACACTCTGAGGCTGGAACTGGGGGTCCTGCGCCAGGGGATTCACGCCTGCGTGGTCTGCGATGAGTTCGGGCCAGCTCTCAACCCGCCACTTTCCACTTCCTCGCGGGGCGACCCGGGCAGGGCCCCTACCTCTCTGACCTTCGGGTTTCCTTATCTGTGAAATGGGAACAATTGACCCCTGCCTTGTAGGTTGTTGAGGAGACCCCGGAGACTGTTTCTTAGGGCCTGTCCACTTTGGGCACTTTGGGGCCTAATATCGGGGGGCAGTGCCAGTCACCTGCCCACTGGGGTCTGGTGGTGGAGGCTGCCGGAGCTGCAGGAAGCCCAGCAGAGAGCCGGGCTTCCCAATTAGCAGGCGTCTCACCTGATAAGCCGGGAGGCCGGTCGGGCTCCCAGCCCTAGTGTCTGACACTTCAGCCACCACTTCACAAAGAAAGTTTATTGCCGCCCCCAGGGGCTCAGCCCTGCCCTAATGGGCCTGCCTGGGGGGAGGGTTGTACCCTTTGAAGAGGGTCTTTATGGTAATTGATGGTAATGGTGAGTGTCCCGGGGTGGGGGCAGGTAGTAAGCCCCCACCCCACCCGGGAGATAATCAAATTAGCCTGGAAAACAAATTACTTTCCGTCCAAACAAATCACTTTGAATCGCAAAACAACTGGTAAGACCCCAAGGGCCCAAAGCCGCTGACAGCTCAGGGAGCAGGCAGGGACGGGGGATCCTGGCTGGCCCCCCGAGTTCTTGGAGCGTGGACTGATCACAGGCAGAGGTGTGGGTGGACCCGGGGTCTCCTTCCCAGGTCCAGCAGCCAGGGCAGGAGGCTGCTCTTGGGATATGTTTACCTTGCAACTCCCGTCAGCAGGGTGGGCAGGGGGAGACCTGTCACACTCAGTAATGGGAGACCAAGGACTTCAGCTGGGGCCCAGGGCTGTGGGGGTGGACCGTGCATGGGTTTGGGGTGGGGGTGGGGGGCGTTTCCTGGCCGAGCTGTGGGTAAGCACCGGCTCAGGGACCTGCTCTACAGCAGAGATGTATTGAGGGTGTCCCTGTCTCTGAAGATGTCGGGTTTTCCAGGGGATTCATAGGTGCCCCCCTGGGCAGAGAGGCTTCCACCAGAGCACAGAGGCCCCCTGGCTGTCACAATAGAGTGACCTGCTGTCCTGGTCTTATCCATGGCAGCCCCATGTCCTGGGGACCCCTCAGTTCCCATGGACGATTGGTCACCCTAAAGAAAGTGAACAGCTACAAGGTGGCACGGCAGGGACTTGTCTGCCCCTTCCTCTACCAAGCCCTATGCCCTGTCCACTCATTCCCCCATTTGGTCACTCAGGAAGCACCCGGTGATGCCCACCATGTGCAAATCCTGGCCCTGGCGTGGGGCCAGTCCCATGTAGCTTCTGCCCCTAGGGCCCTAATGCCTGCAAGGGGGGCCCTCCCAGCCCGCAGCCGCAGGATGTGGGTGGCACAGGCCATGGCACCTGGTGGGTGCCCAGAATCTTCCATCCTCAAGCAGGCGTCTCTCCTCCATGCTTGGCTGATGCTGGGGGAACCCAAGGCCTGGAACGGTTGACCCCACCCCTGCCTCCGTGGGTGGTAAGGAGGCTGGGGGTCCCGCCAGGAGCAAGGCCCCCGTGAGGGAGGCCGGGGGACCGGGACACAGAGAGGAGGGCTGGGCAGCCACCATCATCCCTCCCCAGCTTTACCCTAAGGCTCTCCAGGGACAGTCTCTCAGCTGGGCAGGCGACTCCCGGTCTGCACCCTGCCCTTCTGCAGCCTGGCCTTGGGCAGGTGACCTGACCTCTCTGAGCCACCGCATCCTGGGCTGCAGAGCCTCTAGGAGCCTCCTTCCCATCCCCCCGCCTCCCCTCCATCTCCACGGGGCCTGCTGGGCTCCCAGGGTGACTCTGTGAGTGTCTGGGCCTGGGTGCCTAGTCCCTGGGGCCCCTCTCCTGCTGGCCTCCCCACTGATGACCCCCACTGCTATTTCACAAAGAAAACCGAGCCCTCAGAGAAGGACCTGCTGCCCGGCCACCCCGACCTCCCGCCCCTGAAGCTGGCCCTCCCGAGGGGCGTCCTCCCTGCCCCTGCCCCTGACCCGGGGACGCAGCCCAGCGCCTGCCCCTCCTGCGCACCGGAGCTCTCCTCTCCTCTCTCCCATCTGCAGGTGTGGTCTCGGGTCCCCATGTTAAGTACCAACCATCCTCCCCTGTGGACCCACCCAGCCAGGCCAGCACCTTCCTAGGACCCTGACCCTGTGCCCGCTTGATGGACACCCCACCCATCTCTGGAGCCACCGCGTGCATCCACCTGGGCCCCTCTCTGTGGACTTTCTCCCCTGCCAGGGGCTTTCCCGGGGCTGACCCTCCAGGACCCGCCCCCCCAGAGCCAGCGCTCTTTCGGGGCCTCCGAGGCCCTACCAGGCCCGGCCCTGTGCCCTCCGGCCCCTTCCCACACTCGGACCTTTGGGATCCCTTGGAACCTCAAGTGCCACAGGGCATAGCCCCCCTTTTCCTAGTTTTCTGCACACTGTTTCCTTGCTAGGGGCCCCCAGGACCCCATGTAGACGGAACAGCCCCTTTGGGTGGATTGTTTCCAAGACGTCCACAAGATGAGGCCACACCCCTGCCCTGAACAGGCGCCCTGACAGAAAAGCCTCCTGCCCAAGAAGGAAGTGGCCTCACTGAGGGGGGGACGGAGGCCTGGAGGGAGGCCAGCTGGAGAGGGGCTGCAGGGACTAGGTGCCCAGGCCCGGACTTGTGCCCCCTGACCTCCTGTGCACGAAGTCGCCCTGGGGGGCCCAGCAGGCCCTGTGGGCTCACCCGCCGTGTCCCCGGTGCCCAGACACAGGATTTCCAGCAACAATCCAATCATTTGAGGCAGCTAAGCTGGAGGGGTGCCGTCTGACCGACCCCTTGTTTGTGTATTTGTTGTTTGTTTCTTCTGGGCCCACCACTGCGCCCCCACAGGTGTGCACATACTCACTTGAACATCCTCATGTGTGCACACATGATTTTGCACACTTGCAGTCACACACCCACACACTACTCACACACTCACTCCTACACTGACCCACTCACACTCGTGCACACACTTATTCTCAAAGACACACTTACATGCTCTTGCACAATCAGCACTCACACACACACCACTCTCCACACCTGCACGTGATCGCACTCACATACACAGCCCTTCAGCCTCCACACACGCACACATGCGCACACACAAGGACTGAAGCCCCCTGTGGACAGGGCTTTGCTTCCCTCCTGGCGAGCCCCCAGTGTGTTTGCTGTGCCTGTCAGCGCACAGGAGGACATGTGAGCACGTCCCTGGCACCTGGCACACAGTGAGCCCAGGGAAAGGCGCCATTGGACCTTGGTGGGCCTTGCGCCCACAGCCAGCCCTCCACAGGTCCCCGGGCTCCCTTGATGCCAGGGTCGGAGGCTCCGCCCTCCCTCCTGGCCTGAATCCCACGGCCAGCTCCAGAGGCTGCAGCGGCTTCATCTGTCTCCTCAGTTCATCTTCTGCTTCTCTGACTCTGAAACGGTTCCTTAATTGGCCATTCGGCCCTGAAATTAGAGGCGATTAGGATCAACCCCAAGCAGCACTTTGGATGGCAGCCAGGGGTCTGGAACTCCTCTGGGTCCTTCGATTTGGTCACATAAAGGTCAGCCCTGGCCTGGCATGGGTGCTGGGGCAACCTCTGACCTTCAGCTCCTAAACCTGACCCTGGCGACTCAGTACAATTGGCGAGGGAGTGAGTGTGTGGGTCGGGGCCTCTGTGGCTGCAGCTTGCAGGACTTGCAGCTGCAGCCAGTGTTCTGCTGGACGTTGCATCCTTTCTGTCCTCTGTGAAAGGGCTCCTGGGTACAGAAACCATGTGGACCCAAGCCCTGCCGGAGCCACGGTGTGCCCTGTCACGGAGGTGGACTCAGCGGGCAGGACGCAGGTGCCGTCACTGCCAGATTCCATGTGGGCAGGTCTGCAAGCCTCCCAACATCAGTCTCCCCATTTCAAATAAGGGCGACCCAAGGTCTGCCGTTCTGTGGAGCTGCTCCGAGGGGCAAATGACATGAGAGCGTGCGTTTTCCCTCCAGACGCAGAAGAGAGACTCCAGCTCTGGGCAACAGCAGCCGCTGTGTCTCCCCAAACCAGAAGCCAGCCCTGCGCTAGGGGCTGGAGAGCCTGGCTGAGCTGAACCGGCTCAGGGACCTGCCTGTGCCCCGTCGTCCAGCAGTCTTCCTTTTATGAGGCCACAGACCCCTTTGAGAATCTGATGAGAGTGCCGAGCGGGCTGCGTGGAGAAGTGCACTCGCGTGCACACGCATGACTGTGCATGAGGCGGGAAGGTTGCCTCGTGCACCTGTGTGTGGGACGCCCTGCAAGGACTCATCCTGGCTGATGCCCTCCTCAGGCTGCATGCCAGGCACAGGGGTGCATCTGCCCAGGGTGAGGACCCCTTCTTACTTGCACAAAGATTCCTCATAGGCTAGTGAGGGCCACCAGCCATGGCAGGAAAAAGGGGCCCCGGGTCCTGAGCACCGCTCAGCCACAGCAAGGACACAGCCTCGAGTGGGCCAGACTTGTTTTCAGAGCCTCACATTCCCCCTCAGAAATGAGCTTGCAAGCCCCCCTCCATTCTTTAAGCATCAGGACATGGCACACAGTAGGCATGCCACAGCACGGACTGGGGTGCTGTCACTTCCCGCAGAGCTGGGACCGTGCTGGATATTTCTGTACATGCAACAGGCAGGCTGGGTGGGTGTTAGCTGGTACGTGCTTGGTTACCTCAGCATGTAAAACGTCCACAAGGCCCATGCCCAGCACCACGGCTCCCGGTTGGCTTATCACCTGGAAGGCATAGGTGCTTAATGTGGCTCCTCTGACGTGTGTGCCATGAGATCATATCCCTCCGCCTAAGGGGCCTCAGCTTCAGCACCCAGGAAGCGCCTCCCTCCACGAGGCCCCCAGTCCGCACACCCTCTCTCTGCGTCCTGTAGCCCTCCGGTCCCCCCCCCACCTTCGCCCCAGGGTCTCTCCCTGGAGCCCCTGTGGAATGCTGCACCTCGGAAGGATCACAGCCCCAGCGAACTGGTCGGTATTGTTCCCGGGGGCTGGGGCCTCCCAGCTGCGTCCCACCTGGGGCAATTTATGGGGTCACGAACCACCTCAAGGGAGCAATTCCCTGCCCTGGTGCCAATTGGCCCCCAAAGTGCTTTACAACCTGCTTGTAGCACCAAGGAAGGGAGCAGCCCCTCAGGGCCCCAAAGCCCTGGTGGCCCCACCATTTGGCGCCCAGGTCGGGGGGCAGGCAGGGAAGCCCGGGTCCTGCCAGCAGACCCCCAAGCTCAGCCCGGCACGGACACCCCCTCTCCCGCACAGCTCTTCTGGCAGTGCCGACAGAAGTCACCTGCAGTCGTCTCTGCAGCACATGGCTCTCTGGGAGGACAGAAGCGTGAATCCCACCTCACCGGTAACAGAGCGACTAGTCTGTGCTTCAGCCTCTTCGGGTGTGAAAAGCGGGCAATAAAGCTACTTTTCAAAATTGTTGTGAGGATTAAATTGGATGGCAGATGTCAGCGTTCAGTGAATGGTTATGATTTTATTAACACGAAGGTGGAAACGACCCAGAATCTCACCTTCTGGAGACAAACACCGCTCCTGGGGTTTCCCCTTGAAGCCTTTTGCTTTCTTCCACTGTGGGAGGCAGAATACATACAGAAAGGGGCACAAACGACCGAAGGGTTTCACTCATCATTTTAAAGCAAAGAGCCACAGAACCAGCAGCCAGGCAAGAGAGACCGGCTGGGTGCCCAGAACCCTTCGCCCTGTGTGCCCCCCAGCCCTGCCCCCTCCCCTGGCATTAACACTGCCCTGACTTCTGCAATAAGAACTTCTCCACTTTAACCCAGACACGCCTCTGAAAGGATGTCATTTATTGTCTTGTCTTTTCCCTGTTCATCACGTGCCTGAGATGTGTTCCTAGGGCTGTGGGAATGTGTAGCTCATTTTCCTCTGCTGCGTACTATTCCACAGTGTGGCAGCGCTGCTCACTTGTCCATCTCCTGGAACAAAGGCATTTGGGCTGTTTCAGATTTCGGCGGTTGGAATGTAGCTGCTCAGACTAAGCGGGTCTTCAGGGAAATCAGGCCCGGCAGTGGGGTTGTGGGTTGAAGGGCTTCAGCTTTACCATTTGATGCCAACTGGTTTTTTGAGCAGCTTTTTGCTCTGCATCTATGTGTAGAGCCTTGAAAAGTAAAAGTAGGGTCAGTATGTGCCCAAACAGACATAACCAAAAGGCTCCCCAGAAATGCTACATGGGCAGAGAGCACTTCTGAAAGGAAACACATGCACCCAACATCTGTTTGCAACACAACCGTGCAGAGTGGGCACGTCTCATTTGGACCCGTCCGTCCCTACCACCTGATCACAGCACAGAGGGCGTGTTCGTCTTATTATCAGAACAGGCTCGCGTGCAGGTGCTGTTTGGAAGCCTGGTTTTATGGAATGCCAGGAGCTTCTGCGACCCACCTTGCTGCTGACTGGCATGGCTGCCTGGGCTTTGGGTACCAGACCATCCCCAGGGGCTGGACATGGAGGTCAGCTTCAGGTTTTCACTATAAAAAACAAGAGGGTGACACATTTGCCCAGGTGCGCACTTTTAAACACTTATGTGAGATTTCCCTCCTTCCCAACCTGTTCTTTTTTTTAAATCATTATGAGAGTAGTACATGGTCTTTAGAGAAAAGTGAGAATTAGACAAAAAAAAAAAGGAACGAAAAGACAGGTAGAGCCCACCTCAAAGCCTTCTGGGGCCGGCCGCTCAGAACCCAGACCCAGGGAGGTTCCGGAAAGCAAGACTCACCCTACACTTTGCTTCGGGTTGCGGACAGCCAGACGCTGCGTCGCCCCTGACAGCACGCCCGGGCTTCTCCAACCCTCCCTGCATGCTTTCCCTCCACCACAGGTGGGGGAACTGGGGTCGCCTACCCTCTGCTCCTCCCAACGACGGGAGCCTGGACCTACACAAAGTTTCTCGTTCTCCAACTTCATTGCCCACCACACCCCTGACTTCATTCATGCCATTTCCTGAGCAGCTACAATGCGCCGAGTGAGGCACTAGGTGCTGGGGCAGCAGTATTCAGGGTGGGCAAGGTCCCCGCATATGGGGGAGGAGAGGAAGAGCCTGAAGACGATAAACAGACAACCACAGAAATTGTGTGGGCTAGACGTCAGGTATTCTGGCATGAATTCTCAGCCCCTTGGCTGAGCCCGTTATCTAGGCACAGCTGCCAAATCGCATCCCCCTGCCATCTGTGGGAATTGTGCAATGTGCATTTTGTGGTATTGTACACAGCAGTCTTGTGCCGGTCTCTCCGTCTCACAGCGCCCAGGAAGCTGATAAACAAAGCCTCAGGCAGCCTGGGTGTCTTTCCAGTCCACCCTTCCTAGAAGTATCTGCATCATGAAAGAAACCCTCAGAGCTTCCAGTGGTCAGCCTTCCAACGGTCAGGTTGCTGGGAGACACACCTAGGAAATAGCAGCACCTACTGTGTGCACACACTGTGCACCATGGCTCTGGGCACCATCTCATGTACTCTTCGGAGCAACCCCATTTCCCAGATGAGGAAACTGAGGCTCAGAGGCCAGGGAGCCTCACAAAACAGGTCAATGTCAGGCCCAGGAGCACACAGGCTTTGCCAGCCTCCCAGTAAGTCTGCCCCCAGCCTGGAAAGGGGGTTCCCCTCCCTCCCCTTGGAAGAACCACAGGTGGCAGCCCCCAATTTGTTCCCTGCCCATTAACAGCCCCGACCTCTGAACCATACTGGGCGTCAAGGAATTAGAGCAGAGATATACCACCTTTTGGGAGCTGACACCCCTATTCTTATTTAATTCTACCCCGCGTCCCTCAGTCCCTCCAAGTGTCAGCTGGCAAACATCTGTCCTGTAAATCAAAGTGCTCACGGGACTCGCCGGGTTTGACGGGTTTCCGAGAATTTCATGGAGCCCTTTGGAGAAGGCACCATTGTGAGCTGCGAAAGCGTTTGAAAAAGTTAAAAGCCTCCTTCAGTAGCACAAAGTGGCCCAGAAAGCCTGGCTCCTGAGGAGGTCACAGCCCAGGCGGCCAGGCGAGAGAGCCCGGATTCCATCCTCAGAGGGCAGCTCCCGCTGACCTTCTAAGGAAATGTTGGCAAGGTTTTCCGGCTGGAAGAGCCCGAGCAGAAGGCCATTGTGCAGGAGCCCGGGGGTTTGTTTGGGAGGAAGGTGACACTTGGGGACATGGAAGACAGCGCTGTGTGCACACCTTTGACCACTGAAGCTGCACGGACGTCCCCGCATGTGGTCACTCACTGTTGATGTGGCCTTTCGGTGACTGATTGGGGGCACTCAAGCACGCCACAGGGATCCTTTGTCTGCTGACCCCGAGTTAGCATCTAAAAAATATCCTCAACTGATTTAATACCCTCTCTGTTGTGCTTATAAAAGCGACCCATTCCCAGCATAGAAAATGTAAGAAAAAACAGCCATGTGTAAAAATAAGAAATAAATTAGGTGAATTCTCTTGCTTTTTTTTAAACACTTCTATGTGTGTTTTTGCTCTTTTTCCCCCCTTTTCCCTTTCACAAAATCAGCATTTTACTGTATGTTGAGTTGAGTGTCCTGCCTTTTTCACTTAGCCTGTCATTTTTAGTTGGTGATGATTTCAGTTGGCGGCCAAGGGTTTGGGTGCCACCTTACGCATCTGACCAGCTCCTCAGCCCCGAGCATTCAGCCTCTCCGACCTCCATCAGGCACATCGCTTCTCTCCCGGCACCCACCCTGCTGCGGGAAGCCCAGGCTCAGCTTCCAAATGTGGGGTTCTGCCCGACGGCGATGTGACGCGGTGTGCCAGGGCCACGGCAGGAGGGCATCCGGGGAGGGCTGGGGAAAACTAGGCCATGAGTCCCACTGGCCCCCAGGATGCCTGGTGTTGGGGGGCACTTAGTGGTCCAACACGAAAAAGCATCCCTGGCCCTCTCCCCATGACCACCCGGGCCTGCTAGCTCCTTCCTACAACCTCTGCGCAGAGGACTCCTGGTACCCACCGTCCCCACCCACGCACAGCTGTGTCCCTGTCTCAGCTAGGGGACACTCTGGGACCAGCCAGCCTGCTCCTCTCCCAGGGCGAAGGGGGAGCTGTCCTGCTGAGTGCTGGGGTCACGGGGTGGGGTGAGCACTGGCTGGGGGAGCCTGCTGGGGATGCACTGAATGTCCCAGGACAGGTGGATGGGACCTTGCTTGGGAAAAGCACCTTTTCAGATGTGGTTAAGCTGAGGATCTCGAGGTGAGAGCACGCTGGGCTATCCAGGGGGGCCCCAAACCCAGTGACGGGTCCTCAGGAGAGACAGGCAGAGGGAGATTTGGAGCAGGGAAGGGGGAAGATTGGAACCACATGGAGACCAGGCACGGCTGGGGGCAGGTGGCCACAAGCCCTGGGGTGCCGGGGGCAGCAGCTAGAAGGGAAGGAGCCTCCCTTGGGTCTCCAGAAGGAAGACACCAGCCGGGCAGCACCCTGTCCTTGCGCTTCTGGGCCCTGGACCTTGAAAGAACTGACTTCGGGCACTTATGCCGCCCAGTGAGGGGTCGCTGTGGCAGCAGCCCCTGGACACCAACTTAGAGTCCAGCGGTCCTGCTTCGGGCCCCGTGCTGCTGCCCACAGGCTGTGCGGCCCTGGGCAGAGACAGCCGTGCCCTCTGGGCAGGTGCAAGAACTTGAGTTCAAGCGGTGAGGTTCACCTAGCACACACCAGGTGCCCTGTAAGGGGTGGTTACTTCTCCCAGGTGCCGACTGTGGGGCTGGAGGTAGAGTCTAAAAGGCCCCAGTGCCACGTTGCTACCCCTTGGAAAATGTCTCATGTGACAGGGTGGGGGCAGGGGTAGTGATGTCTGGTGGGGCAGGTGGTCTCTGAGCCCCTTTGGGGGTTGCAGGAGGTGCCACCCCCGAGCCACAGACCCCATCAGAACAGGGTGGAGAGCTGGAGCCCTGCTCCAGGGATGTTGCATAAGCACATTCGGGGTCACTGGCCCTGAGTTCAAGGGGAATAGGCACCATGACTCTCTTGTAAGGAAGCTTCTAGAAGGAACCCTTAAAACACACCGTCATGGGAATCAGACTCTGAGGTTGGAAGAGTAAGTTTCTCCTCTAAGAGACCAGGTTTCTGCCACCTCCCCATCTCCACTGGGCCAGGGACTTTGCAGGGGCCCCTCACACCCATCACCAATGCCCTCAGGGAATTGGGCAGGGCAGGCGAGCCAGTCAGTATTAACCAAGGGATAGACAGAGCTCCGAGCCCATTTCCGACCTTGCCATTGGCTTTAGAGAGTAGGCTCTGCTCGGGGAACCAGCCCATCCACAGAGCTGCTTCCTGGCCTCCTGGGGTCACGAGTTGCTTGGGGAATGTGCTGGAAGTTGTGGCTGGGCTGGCCCAGAAAACCCGACATGAGATCTCAGGGGTTCAAAGGCCTGGGTGAACATGGGTGGCATCAGGACTTGAACAGGGTCCACGGTGGATATTCGAGGGAAAGGGCGAGGATGGGGCAGGCGCTCTGTTAAGGACAGAGGGGATGTGGGGGCCAAGGGAGCGGAGAAGCCCCCTCCACCTCTGCTGGTGGGGCCGGCTGGCCCGACTGTCCCTGTGTGGAGAATGGGTCAGGCAGCACACAGACGCTGTGTCCTACAGACAGGAAATAGGAGCAAGACCAGATACGAGGGGGTCAGGCGACGTGAGCTGATGGGCCGCCCGTGGATGGAGGGCATGTGCCCCTAGCAAAGGACAGCCAGCCTGGGCACCAAGTGGCAGCATATGGGTCCACAGCAACCGCATATGGGGCTTTGGGAAGAGGCCCCTTCTTGTCACAGCCTGAGGGCTTCAAGTGGTCTGGGCTGGGGCTACCAGGACCAGCCTTCCGAAGTGCCCTGGCCTGTGTCCCAGCCCCTGCTGTCCTGGCCTGCCTCAGGATCCCTGAGCCTCCGCCCTTCCCACACCACCCTCTGCAGCCTGTCTCGTCCCATTTCCTAGGAGGGAAAGCTGGGTCAAGCGATTGTCCCCAGGCACACAGCAGGGCCTTCAGGAGGACTCTCCAATCCCCTCCATCTGTGGCATGTGCAGCCAGAAACCCTAGCCGGAACTGAGCCCGGAGCATCTGTTGAAATGCCTCAAAACAGAAATACCTCTGGTCCCTGCGGACCTGCCAGGAGGCAGGGTAGATGCCAATGAGGCCCAAGACACCACCTTCCTCTGTCTCCCTCTCTCTCTCCTCTTTCAGTTAACAAATACTTTGATGCCAGTCACATGCCAGGGCCATGCTGGGCCCTGGGGGGGCGGTAGCGACCAGGACCTCCATGCCCCCTGCCGTGGCGCTCGCAGACACTAGGCAGAGGGGAATATCGCAGATTGCATAGATACTCGTCCGTAAGGTGGAAACGGCACCCTGAAGGCTGCTGCTACAGGACTCACAGATCTCACGCACACCCCCTCATGCACAGGCGTGCACTCATCACACACACGTGCACACACATGCGGGCATGCCCACACCGAGTGTTGGGCCCAGGGCAGGGATTCAGCTGAATGGTGACCATGGTCAGTGAGAAGACAGCACAGAATGTGGGGCGCGACCATCGTCCTGGAATATCGGGTAGCACCTGGACCTCCAAAGATCTCTGTTCCTAAAAACGCTGCTCCCTGGGACCTGGGACAGGTTTGCATCTCAGGTGGGACATGAGAGTGATCACCTCAAAGGGGACCCTGATTCCCGATATGTAACAAGACGCAACCATCACATTTGTAACGATCATTTCCCATTTTTAAAAAAAGGCATTAATTATGACAGAAAGGAAGCTGCCAATTGTGAAGAGATTGAGTCGCTATCAACATGCACGGGGTGAGGGGGGCAGGAGGTGGGGGCAGTTCCAGAGGGAATGACGGGACTCGGGGGTCATTCCCCAGGAAATGGCTGCCTCGGAAAATATGTCCTTTGCCTGTGACCTTAGGGTTGCAACACGATTCCCATTTATCCAAGAGACACGCCCCAAAGACCCAAAATAGCCGACTTCTTCTCCGCCGCCTGCCCCCTGCTGTGCTGCACACCAGGGGCCGGCCGTGCAGCCTCCAAGCTTTGACTTCCTGCTCCAGAAACGGGGCTGATGAAAGGGTGGCAATGCATTCAGGGCCTCTGCCTGAGCTGGGAGGCCAGCGTGCAGGCTGCAGACAAGCCCCATCCCAGCTGCGGGCTCCATGCCACACGCCGGTACCAGGCATGTAGGCTGGGTTCTTCCCTTGACCCTTTCATTTTCCAAACCTCTGAGGAAGATTCAAGGATAATATAAGGACCACCTCCTGTGCCCCCCTCACCTAGGTCACCGACATTCTGCCACACACATGTTCTCGCTCTCTCACACACACATGTACTTTTCTGAACCGTCTGAAAGTTAGCTGAGGGCATGACACTTTTATTTCTAAACACTTCGGCACGTGTCTCCTCAGCTCAGGGCCACTCTCTGCGTAACCACGGTGCAAGCAGGAGCCCAGCAGACTTCACCACCTCACACTGGTGACCAGTGAAAGTCCATATTCAGATTTCCCCAGGGTCGGAAGGGTCCTCTAGAGTGGCTGACTTTCTTTTAGATACTTTTTTTTTAATTGAGGCAAAATGCACATATCATAAAAATCAACCATTTTAAAGTATAAAATTCAGTGTGGCATTTAGTGCATTCCCAGACACTACTTTGATCACGTTTCAGAACATTTTCAGCCCCCTAAAAGGAAATACTTTGCCTTCCCCTTGGACGACCAGCCCCAGTTCCCCTGCCCCCAGCCCAGGTGATGGTCAGTCTGTGTAGGCAGGTGTTTTTAATAACAAACCTTGAGATTTTGTAAATCTGTTTTTAAAAGTACTTCATTACAAATCAGACGTCACCCTGCACTCTGTGTGCGTGCGTCGGGAGGGAGAGGATGTCCTCATAGCACGGGCTTCGGCCCCCTCTCTGCTGCCCACAGGCTGAACGTCTGTGGGCTTATCTTTTCTGCTCTCTGGTCCTTACTTTGTTCATCTGGGGATAAGGGGCTTCAAGAAGTTGCCCTGAAGGTCCCATCCAGCCCTAAAATTCTGAGTCTACCCCTTTCAAACAGCCTGGAGTAAGAAGCCAATGACCAGAAAAACTTAGCCCCAGGGATATCTGTCCTGCCTGGTGGTCCCCACCCAGGCCCGAGGGGGTCGGGGGACCAGCGCAGCAGAGTGAGGTGGGACAAGCGCTGTCCCTGAGCCCCCAGCAGCCTGGGGCCTCGCTGGGCTCCTGTCTCAGAGCCTACTCACGGCTCCCTCACCCATCGGTGGTCCTTCCTGCCAGTCTGGTTTTGTGCCTGGGTCTCTCACCCGTCAAATGGGTCAACAGCTGGCTGTCCGTGCGGCATGAGTTCTGAGCCATGATGGCCTTGTTAACTGCAGACCATTCCCCAGGGGTGAGGTATTAGGGTGGTAGTTGCTGTCTTGCCTCCAGCACTAGAGGGTCTCTCCCACCGACCTTTCTCCAGGGGGAATTCCAGCATGAGAGTGGGCATGACGCCGACCAGAAGTGCTCCCTGAAATGTGATGCCGGTGTGGCAGTGCCTGGGAGGAGTATTTGCACAGACTTCTGGAGAAAGTTCTGGTTCGTGCTGCCCACCCTGGCCCAACCACCCTACCACAGGAATGCCAGCCACGACCTGCTGGTGCCACAGGCACCCCAAGCACACCCCTCTGGCCTGGGAGCTCTGCTGCTGGGCACCACAGCACAGGAAGTGGGTCCCATCCACAAGGCCTGGCACCTCGGAAGTGCTCAGAAAGGGCTGGCAGAGCCATGGACGATCCAGACAGTGGTAGAAGCCAGGGAAGGGTGGTAGGACAGACGGACAGAGCCAGCAAGGGAAGCCTAGACGGACAAATGTATCCATGAGCTCACGGGCACAGTAACACCTCCTGTTATGGTGCATGCGGTATTTGGAGGCCACCATGTGGTGCAAGGTGCCAAAGGCATGGCTGCACCCTTACCGCTGCTGCGCCCCCACTGCTGCAGAGACGTGTCTGGGGTGGGTGGCCACAGGTGGCACAGCGGTGCGGCCCTGGGAAGAGCGGCCAGTGTGGCGGGGCGAGGCGCACTTGAGAGGCCCTCTCTGCAGGCTTGCTGGAGGCAATGCAGGGGCTCCGGCGGCGGCCCTGAGAGCACGCCTGGGCCGGCGTGGGGCTGAGAACACAGCATCAAGGTCCCTGCCTAGGCCAGCCTCTGAATTTGGGTGGTTCTTCTCATTTTCTGGAAGAGTCTATTTTGGTATTTCCTTCTCTCTTTTTTAAAAAAATATCGTGTAGTGCTTCAGAGCGTTGTGACTTGAATTCATACAGAATTGGGTTCAAATCCAAACTCTGCTGTTTATTAGCTTTGTGACTCTGGTCAAGGTGTAGTTTTGAGCCTCACTTTCCCTATCTTTAAAACGGGTACTTTTGAAACGTAAGTGCGATAAATAAAGTGCCTAGCACACCTCTCAGCACAGAGGAACAGCTGAGTGTCAGTGTCCCCCTCCCCTCCCTGTGGTGACCAGCAGGGTCTGGCATCGAGGAGGCAAAGCCATTTCCTACCACCACTGAGGGCAGAAGAGGAAATGCACCGTGACAGTGTGCTGTTGTTTTGTAGGAAAAAAAACATCTCTTTGTGGACCAGGTTTGAAGAATAACCAGCTGGAGGCTGGGGACTCTGACCATTAGGGCAAGTTTGTGAAGGGGATGCAGTCGGCAATGCCAGCCCAGGGGTTCCAGAACTTTCCAAGTTCAGTATTTGAGTTGTGGGACTCTCGGTGACATCGCTACTTGCATTAACGTTTTCTCATCAGCTGCCTTCTGTTCTCTGACAGTGTTGGCACTCACAGCGTTGGGTGTTCACGTATGATACAGCTGCTTCGACAGGTCAGAATCCTTCCATGGGGACACATTTCTGTACTGAAATCAGCTCACAGCCCCCTCGGCCCGAATTCATCTATGTCGTGAAAAACTATCAACTCCTGTCACAGAGGCCCTGCCTGACAGGGAGCTGGGCCAGCATGGTGAGGGGTCGGGGGTCCTGAACTGGCAGGAAGGGAGGCTTGCAATCACAGCTCCTGTGCTATGTGGGTGACCGCTGGTGACTGTGACTTAGAGTCTCCGACTTGCCCCAAGAGGTCTGGAGGTAGCTGCATCTCCCTTAGCATGCACAGGGCAGGGCAGTTCCCCAAATGCCAGGAGGAAGCTGCCACATCCCCCCGGATCTGGTGTTGGGACATGCACAGGACCTAACTGGGAAGAGACTGTGTGGCTAGGTCACTCCCCTTCTGAGAGTGGACAGGTGTGAGATGAGCACCCATAGATATCCTTCCCTGTGTTACGTGGAGGGGAAATGGGAGATGATCTCAACACCCATCAACAGGGGACATTTCGCATCCACGCTACTCCACTCCGACCTGCCAGTGAATGGGTGCTGGAGGACACTGAATGCCACGGAAAATGTCTATAGTAATCAGAGGTGCGGAGGGGCACACACAATTCAAATGCTGTTTTATTTGAAAGATACCTAGAGACGTTTTCAAAGTCTGAGGAAGAAATTCACCAACACAGAAATAGCAGCTCATAATGCAGTCATGATATCCCAGGTTTAAAAATGTCCGTATTGTCCAAAATTTCAATCATGAACAAGTTCTACTTTGCAATGAAAATGTTCAGATCCACTTTATTTAGTTGTAACTTAAAGTAAGACGCCTCCTAAAGCTAAGGGTTCCATTCTGGCATTTCTGACAAGTGCCATTGCCTGCGGTTGACCACCTGCGGCAGGGGAGACAAGGATGCTCACCTCACCCCAGAGCTTCCTTTCCCGAGGCCCCTTTCCAGGGGATGCCCACCCCCATCTCCTACCTAGGGAACCACCCATCATCAGTTTGAAGAGATTTGCCTTTTTCTAGAGGGGCCATTATATTTTAAACTAACTAGTAACTGTGCTCAAGACATCCAGAGAGTAGCCTTTAAATAAATAAAAACAGGTACCCCGTCTATTGCAGACCCACATATGCCAGGCGGTCTCTACATACCTCTGATCTCTCCGTCAAGAGATACCCCATCTGCTTCTCACGTTAACCTTGGGGAGGCTAAAAGCATTCCTTTTGCTCATTTATAACTCAGGAACCTGAGACTCAGAGAGGCTCCCCTTTTCTGCTCTGACCAGGCCCTCTGCCAATGTCTGGCATGCCCTCTTATTAGAATAGTGATCCCAGTGGGAGAACATGGGTTTGGGGGAAGCAGAGGACTATGGGAAAATGACGCACATCCTAGCAGATTCTAGCTGAGACTCAGGTGCCCGAGTTCCAGTCTCAGCTGGTCCAGGAACCTGCTGTGTGGCTTGCCCCTCATCCAAGTCTTCACAATCCTTTCTGCCCAAAGCTTGAAATGGCAGTTCTTTTTTTCTGATGAAGGTTTTCCCTGACACCAGGAAGATTCTGTAATTACCAAGTATTTCTGAAGCAAGGGGTGGGGATGAACACAGGGAAGCTTAAGCTGTACTTAGGAAGGCACATTAGACATTAGCATGTAAATTTCTGGAAAAAAAGATATTATTTTTTTCCATAATGCAAAGAGTGGATAGTGAGGCTGAGCAAGATTTCCATGGGTTTGGAAACAATGAAAATCTCACTTGCTGCCATCAGAATGAGCAACCTGGACAAACTTGGGACGGAGGAGGTTTAGGGCAATTAAAAATGACCCCAGCGAACATCAAATCTGGAGCAAAGCCACCAAATCAAGCCCTTCTGGACCTGAGACACCTGGGGCCCTGCTGGACTGAGGGGGGCAGTGGGGTGATTTAGATCCTACTTGCGCTGCCCACCTCACTGGGTGAATGAAATCTCGTGGGGGCCCAGCCACTGGGACATCACATGCAGCCTGGAAAACCACACCAGCCCACCGGGCACATGGGCGCTGCACCAAAAGGCTTGGGAGGATGTCTGCGTCTGCTTGGAGGGCGACAGGTGAGGGCCAGACACTTGGCTGCATCGCCCCCTGCTGGCCAGTGCCACTTTCCTAGGCCCCTCAGCTTCCCCCATCCACAGCGCTCAGATGAGGGGGGCACTTGGGCGCCAACCCTTGCCAACTGGCCGGCCAACTCTGGGAGCCCGTTTTCTCATATGTAGCTCAGATTAATCACCTAAACACAGAGCACTGCTGTGACTGAAATGCCTGCGGCACAGCCAACCTCATGGATGGATGTCATTCTTCATGAACTACATCCCAGGCACGTGATGCCCGCTCTTCCAAATGACCCCATGACATCACTGAGATCAGGCACGAGGCCACAGGCTCGGTAGGCTCATGACCCGGCCGGGGAGTAGCTGCGTATGGCCAGGCGGCAGGGGTCTGACGTCGGAGCCCGATTCCGGGCTAGGAGGCCGCATAGCCTCCCCAAGACACAGCATGGTCTGGATTCACAAGCCTGGTGGCCTGGGTTCCAACTCCAGATCCACCCTTACACGTGCGTGCTGCTTTTCTGGGGCCCCCCATTTCCTATCTATTCAATGGGGCAGACAGAATACCGTGGGAGTCCTTGTGAGGATTTAAGTAAAAATCACCCGTAACCTGCTTAGAGCATGGAGCAGGCACAGAGGCTGCTGCTTCTGCCAGGCCCCTGAGCACCCTGATGGCACTGTGGCCCTAGGAGGGCCAGCAGGGGCCGGGGTGGAGCCAGGAGCTGCCACCCCCTTCCCCCACCCCATTTGAGGCACGTCCCACAGTGAAGCCTCTAACACCCTCCGAAGTGCCCCCATTTATCGAGAATCTTTAAAATGAAAGCTGTAGTAGAAGGTAATTAAGTTTAATAGGAGCCGCCGTCGATTTAAAGCCACAGGGGGGAAGTAATTAGATTTAACAGAAGCCAAGGCTTTCTAAACCAAGACACGCCAACGTGGGGGTCCCGGGTCTATAAAGCCTCGAGATGATGTCTTTTTGTAAAGACTTTTTCCTGGGGACATTTTCTGTACGCTCCGTCATTAACGCCAGTCACGGGCGGGGGGATGAGCGTGGCCTCTGCTCATTGAAATTCATCAGGCCTGGCGGGGTGTTCTTCCCGCGGGTGCCTCCCAGCCGAGCCAGTGTGGCTCTTCCCCAAAACCAGCCTCCTGGGGCCCCCAAATCGGAGTTTGGGGGCTGAGGAATAATGGGAAATGATGCTGAGCCGAAGCCCCTAGGAGGCCCCCCTCTGCGCTCCAGGGCATCCCCGGGTGCTTCCCTTCTGGGGAACGTCCTTAGCGAAGGTCTCTGGTTTGCAGAGGTCACTGAGCGGCCCCGGTTTCCCCGCCTGGAACGGTCCTGGGCCCAGCAAGCTCTGCCTCTCCGCCCGGCAGCCGGGGAGTCCCGGCTCGGGGACCCAACGACCGGGTCCACGACAGGAGGCGCCTCATGAACAGAGGATGCCGCGCGCCGGACCTGAGCCGGGCAGTCGGGGTTTCCCAGCCTGCCGCTTGCAGCCGCACCTGGGTTGGGGCCCGGCGGCGGCCGGTCGCAGGCAGCGCTCGCCGCAGGCTCAGACGCAGGCGCCTCGGGCAGCCGCCGGCCTCCAGCGCCACCTAGCGCTCGCCGCGCGCACCGCCCCATTGTTTCCCCGAGCGCGGCGACCGCCTTCGGCCCTTGTCGGGGGGCAGTTTACTGGGGTGAAGAGGGGCGGGGGCTGGGCTCGCGAGAGCAGAAAGCCGGGAGAACGTGAGCGGGTCCGAGCCGCAGGGGGAGCCTCGAATGGACGGCTTTGCGCCTGGAGACGGGAGGGTTGGGACCGTCGCGAGACGGGGTGGATGTGGGCTTTTAGGGAGAAGACCCCAAAGCCGAAGCGAGGCTTCTCCGGACAGGGAGTGAGGAGTGCAAAGCTCAGTGCGCCCCCATCTCTCTAGTCCTCGGGCTCCTGCCTTCTCGCCTGCTGGCGCCCAGCGAAGAGCGCATTTCCCAAGGAAGCCGGTGGCCTTGGGGTCAGGGGCCGGGGTCTCCTCTATAAAATCAAACACGTCCGGCAATGAGCGCCCTGGCCGCCGGCCCCGCCACTGCGCCGCGGGGAGGAGCTCCCCTGAACCCTCTCGCGAAGCGGGGCCGCCTCCTCCCCCAGATGCCGGCCGCCAGGGCGGGGTCACCCGGCGGGGCCCGGGGAGGGGCGGAGGCGGGAGGCGGGGTGTGAGCGGGTGCGTGCGGGGGGCGGAGGGCTGATGCAATCCCGATAAGAAACGCTCGGGAGTCGAGGGCACCCACCCGCTGGGCCGCCAAGACGTGCTATATAAGGTCGCCGGCCGCGAACCGCCGCGCCGTCGGAGCAGGAGCGCCGAGCGCCCGGGCTCCAAGAGCGCCCGGCTCGCTTCAAGGCCGCGGTCACCCGGCTTCGGCGCGCAAAGCTCCACCGCGCGTCCCGGCTGTCGCCCAGCCTCCCACGCCGCGCACCGAGCCCCAGGAAGGTGCCATGAGGAGCGCGCCGAGCCGGTGCGCCGGGGCCCGTGCCCTGGTCCTGGCCGGCCTCTGGCTGGCTGCAGCCGGGCGCCCCCTAGCTTTCTCGGACGCGGGGCCGCACGTGCACTACGGCTGGGGCGAGCCCATCCGCCTGCGGCACCTGTACACCGGCGGACCCCACGGCCTCTCCAGCTGCTTCCTGCGCATTCGCGCCGACGGCGCCGTGGACTGCGCGCGGGGCCAGAGCGCGCACAGTGAGTGCCTGCCGAGCCCCCCGCTCGCCCCAGTGCCTCTTAGCCTTACCTCCTTCGGCTCCCACGGGCTCCCCACTCTCGGGAACCCCAGGTTTTTGCACCTCCGCGTTCTCTCTCCCCGGGCCCCCCCGACAGCGCGAGAAGCTGGGCGAGGGGGGCACGAGTGCATGTACCTACCGCACCCATGCGTTACATATCCTCCCCGTTTCTCCCTTCGGCTCCAGCCGACCTTTTTCCCCGAGAATCCCAGGTCTTGGCACCTGGGCGTTCCACAACCTCCCCGGGCCCCCAGACAGCGTGGGGAGCTGGAAGGCGGGGTGGTGGCGATGGGGAAAGGGCCGCCGCGCCGACCGCATCCACGTGTTGTGGGCTCTGCGGGTCCCATCTGCAGCTTTTTGCTTCCCTCGCGCCCAGGTTTAGTGGAGATCAGGGCAGTCGCTCTGCGGACCGTGGCCATCAAGGGTGTGCGCAGCGTCCGGTATCTCTGCATGGGCGCCGACGGCAGGATGCAAGGGCTGGTAGGTGCCTGCACCCGACAGGGCGCGCTGGGGCGCGGGGCCTACCGTCCTGGGGTGGGGGCCTGCAGGGGAGCGGGGCGCGCGGGATCTAATCCTGGGTTTCCTCGCTTCCCCGGCGCGGGCCTGCGCGGACCTCCGAGACAAGACGGCAAAGGCCGATGAAGCTAATTGGGGGGGCGCCCCCTGCATTTCCAACTGAGCCAACGCCGGCTCAGAGGAGGCCCAGGGCTCGGCTTTCTTTGATATGAAACAGGAAAACCTACCTCGGGCCTTCCCAGCCTCGGCCTGCGCGTGTGTGGTCCTCGCCTCCGTTTCCCTGCCTGCGGTATTCAGTAAAAGGAGAGAGAGAGAAAAAAAGTTGTGTATCTACAACTGGGATCTTTTTTTTAAAAAGCCAGTCTTCAAATAAGTCTCTGGAAAAAGATCACGTTTGGAATTGGAGATGTTTTTTTTAAAACTAATTTTTATCTACTAAAAAAAGCGTATAGGGATTGCAGGCGCGTTAGAGTGATATTCCAGAGGCGTGCCGGTCCTCTCGTCAGACTCAGCTGAGTGGCAAATGCTTTGGGGTGGCGGGGTGCTGGGGGCCGGCGGGAAGGCCCAGGTAACCACGGGTCGCAGGGCAGGAAGTGTGGGGATACTGGGTCTCTGGTGGCCAGGAACAAAGACTGAGAGTTCAAAGGGATCCCTCGCCCCTCCCGCGCCCCCGGGCTCCCCGACCAGTGTGTGTGAGGTCCCGGCCCGACGCGGGGCCTCAATGCAGCCCCGCTGGGCCAGGGGCTCCGACGGGCGGGGGGGAGGCAGGGGGAGGCCCGGCCTCACCGGAAGCTCCCACCCTGCAGAAAATTGCAGATGCTGGGTCTGCCCCGCAGCGCGAATCTTTATAGTGACTCAGATTGTTTGTGGCTCCGACACCCATTTATTACATTTATCGCAAGTGCCTGCTTCAGGTCTGCAGGCGGAAAGGACAAGAATGGAGGCAAGAAAGGAGGTGGTCGCTTGCTGGAAGCTGACACCCAGAGCCACTTCAAACCCACAGTTGCAACTTTTGCAATAGTGACACTTATGGGGCTGGGGGCGCTAATGGGAGGGGCAGAGGGGCGTCAAGTGCGTGTGGGTCTAATCCCCATTCTAATCCACACTGGGGTAGCGGGGTGGGGTGTCTCTTCACCAAAAATCCTGTTCCAAATCTTGATCTGGTGGGCATGGCTTGCTTTTTAAAACAAATTCCACATTGTCCTAGAAAATCAAAATCATTTCATTGCCTGTATGGAGGAGAAAATGAGATGCTAATTTCTTCCAAAGAGCCAGCACAGTAAAGTAGTGGCACTACTGGGTTTTACTCTCCTTGCTTATCAATTTGCGTCTCTCCCTGCTGTCTGTCTGGCAGCTCTCCCCCAGCTCCGGAGCAAGGGGTGGGGGTGTTGCTTCGTTAGGCTCGGCCTTATCTGGGCCTTATCAGTACAGTGCTCACCCACCTGCAGTTCAGTGACCTTTGTAGGCTTGGGCCGAAAGGATCGGGTGCCTCCTGGGGTTGTTTACTGCCTGGCACTCCAGGCTCCCTGTCTGGGGCTGTCCTCTCTGTCACTGGGGTAATGGTACTCCCCAGTTTGGGAGTGGAGTTGCTCACTGGCACCTCAATTTCCAAAATTCTGGAGCCAAGGATGGTTTTGGTCCTAATGCTTGCATTTCCGGCCACCCGCTGGGTGCAGGCTCTGTCCTGGGCCTGGGGGCAGGCCCTGCCTTTATCTTGATAGCCCTGGCAGGCTGCCTGGATAGCTCTCAGCAATTGAATGAAGCCCGGAGGGGGCTGATGGTTCTTACCAGGGCACCAGACAAAAGCCTCGGAATGCTCACAGTTATTTGGGTCTCAGCTCTATAGAAATTTTAATCTGGGCCTCAGATGGGATTACGTGTAATTCTTGATTAAAAGACTGATCCTGAATGGATAACATAGTTTAGCAGTGTTCCCCAAAATGCCAGTAGAGTACAGGGACTTTTCATGTCAATAGTTAAAACATATTTAACAAAAAGGGTGAGAAGAGCACATACCCATATCACACCCATGATTTAGTGGATATTATAGCTCAGAATGAGACTTAATTAAAAAGTGATGTGGTTTAATGAAAAATAGAAAGGATCTATGTAAAATGTATGAGTGTATTGCATACATACATCAAATGCACATATGAAATAATATGCCTAAAGCATGTGTTAAAGGTTGTAAAATAGTTATACAAAGTACATGTTTAAATGTATAATTTATAAAGTATATATATTCAGTGTGCATATATTTAATGTCATTTAACACATTTAATCTTATGATTATGTAATGTGAAATTGTGTATATTAATGTACACATGCTTTATATCTTATGTATACAATTATATGACAAACACTTAGGTATAAATATGTATATAAATGTACTTCATATACCCCCATACTTCATAACATCCTTTATAACCTTTATACACGCACACACACGTAATAGCATGGACGGGACGTAATAGCGTGGATGGAATGGCAGTATGTGGCACGAAGGCCCTCCTCTGCCCCTGGTGGTGTCATCCCCTGGGGGGCACCGGCTGCTGCTCACATTGCCTCTCTTCTCCCCAGCCTCAGTACTCGGCCGAGGACTGCGCCTTTGAAGAGGAGATCCGTCCTGACGGCTACAATGTGTACCAGTCCAAGAAGCACCATCTCCCCGTCTCTCTGAGCAGCGCCAAGCAGAGGCAGCTGTACAAGGCCAGGGGCTTTCTGCCCCTGTCCCACTTCCTGCCCATGCTTCCCGGGAGCCCAGAGGAGCCTGGGGACGTGCAGGACCCCTCGGAGCCTGACATGTTCTCTTCGCCCTTGGAAACAGACAGCATGGACCCTTTTGGGATTGCCACCAACCTGGGACTGGTGAAGAGTCCCAGTTTTCAGAAATAACTGAGGCTCCGGTGTCCCCGCTGCCCCTGGAGGCCAGGCCTCCCGGCCTGTGGTGCTGGCAGAATGAGCTCTGACTGGGCTTCTCCAAGTACAATCCTGGGTTCGTGTTCTCTTTAGCTTTAGGAAGAAACGTTTAGTACATACACGAAGTTTTACATTGGCTGCGCCAGTTCCTAGCAGATAGACTTGTGTGATGCTACGATTGCGAGCCCTCCATCCACCTGTCCGATGGCTACCTACCCCAGGTCCCGCTCCCGCACCTGTGCCACTGCTGGATAAGTTGCAGTGTGGCCCTGTTCTGCTTGAATACCCCCACCAGTGGGGAACACACTACCTTTGGGAAAGTTCTTGTGCCAAGCCAAAATTCTCTGCGGTTTCCTCTCCCGCCTCCAGCAGGAGCAGCCAGAAGAAAAGCAGGCATTTAAAACTCATGTACAGGTGATCGGCTTTGCGAAACCTCACATAGATTCAACTCCACTGCATGTGAGGTTTAATCCACAGTCACAACTCCAGGGGGCCCCATCCATACTCCCCAGTCACCTCCAGGGCAGCACTGACCGGGCGCAGCCCAGCCCAGCCGGCCCCTGCAGCCTGGGGAGGGATTGAGAACGCCCTGCTGGGCCTGATTCTGCTCCTGGTGGCCGGATTACTTGGCAGTATGCCCTGGGCAGATTGGGCAGCTCACTGGCTCTAGCCCTTGCTGGGCTCAGAACGGCCCCCACGGCCACCTGCTAGAGGGACCGGACGTGAACAGCTCCAATCCTAGCAGCCCTTCCGCACTGTGGGGACTTGGGTTTCCGATCTGCTCGGGTGGTGTGGATTTCACAAGGGCCCTTGGAGGTGGAACCCCAGAGGCCTGCCCCACTCCTAGTTCTCCCACCTCACGTTGGGGGCCTGGCTTCCCCCCATTAAGCGCTGTGGATATTGACCGCAAAAGAGCAGATGCCGTCTTCCGCATCTGCTTCCATCTCCCCTGTCACAAAGTCCCCCTGTGCGTTGGGACCTCCTCCGCAGGGAAGCACACATGTCCTTCAAAGCCAGAAAAGGGGAGATTTGAAAGCCCCCAGTTTGCGGGTAACTTGTGAAAACAGCCGGGGAGATGGGGTCTTTTCCCAGCACTTAGCTTCCAACGTGATATTTATGAGTAATTTATTTTGTTTGATATGTATCTTTTTATTTTCTTAACTTTATTTATACCCCAAATTGTATTTATGTATGTACATGAGTTTTGTATTCTACATTAAAGCAAGTTGCATTCCACTGTCCAACCCCCATGTTTGAGGACGAGGGAGGGTTGGTGGGAGGAGACCCTTGGTACTCAGCATTCCCTGCTTCCCACCAGCAGCTCCAGGACCGTGGTCCCCACCCTCCAAGCTGAGACCCTCCAAGTGGCTTAAAATAATAGATTTAGTGATAGATTTAGGGCAACCACTGGAGGTGGACACTGGCTTGGCTGTGCTTCCTGCCCAGCATCTTCACCCCACCTCTGCTAGGAGTGTGAGTGGTTGGGGCGGCCACTGTTGGGAGTGTTCCCAGTTGCAGAAAACACCCAACTGGCCGTGGCCTGACTCCCGGTGTGTCTCACACACGCTCAGCATATTGACATTTGGGGCCACGTAATTATTGGGGGCAGGTGGTCCGGGCATTCTAGGGTAATGGCAGCTGCCCTGGCCTCTACCCACGAGATGCTGGTCGTGCCCCCCTCCTTGTGGCAATGAAAACGTCTCCAGTATGTCCTTGGGAGGTGAAATTGCCACCTGATTGAGAACCACTGGCCCAGACATGCAGGATTTCTTTTCATCCAGTAACGACCCCAGAGATGGCAAGTTTGTGCTGGGACGGTGTTCTCTGTTCTCATGGTGTCTCCAGACACGTGGCCTCATCAGTGTGGCTGCTGTACCTTCCACTGTGTGTGCTCAAGCCAGGGAGAAGGAATCATTGCCACACTGGCCTTTCCAGAGAAAGAAAGCTGCAGAGCTTTCCAACAGATTCTGGTTGCTTCCTATGAGCCCGAATTGGTCTCCGGGCCACCCCAGCTCAAGGCAGGCTGAGAAAGCGAGTGCTGAGTGGCGTACATTGGCACCCTGACCAAATGGGGGCTCTGTTAGCAAGGAAGAGGCGGGAAAGAAGGATGCCAGTGGATGGCCAGGAGTGTGGACCTACATCTCAAGCGCAGTGGGCATGTGAAGTCAGCCAAAAGATTGTGTATTAAAAGGCATGATGCTAATTAGTGGCTGCCAGGGGTTGGGGAGGAGGGGGTAAGGGGTAGCAGGGAGGTCCTCCTCAGTGGGTCAGTTCTTGGCTGCCCTGGCAGTTAGGTAAAATCTATACATGTGAAACTGACAACTGCACACACATAGGACATCAATTCCCTGTTTTGATGTGGCACTAGTTACTAAAGATGTAACCATCAGGGAAGCTGGGCAGAGGAGACACAGGACCTCTTCCCTGTCTTTGCAACTCAGCTGTTCTCTAACCACATAAAAAAACCACATGTTTGGTCTTCAAGCCATCCAAGCCACAGATGTGGCAGGGCGAGTGTAAAGATTGCATGGAGCTCACCAGATCCCCACTACTAGCTGTTCATTCTGGAGCAAATCATCAACTTATCTGAGCCTCGATGTCCTCACCTATAAAATGGGTGCGGGTGGGGAGAGGCAAAGGGCGGAACGCCATACAATGCCCGGCCCACACGGACAAGTGTCCAGTTCACGCATTCAACAGGAGTCCCCTGACGCTGTGTCGGCCCTAAGATCATGGTTAACATCTACCAAGGCCTTTCTGGAGGTGCCTCCCAAACCCACAGCAAGGGGTCCCCCACTCCAAAACATCCTCTGACGGATGACACGCCCAAGGCCCCCAGAGTTGGTCCCCCTACCATTTACCCATCAAGGTGCCACGTCATTCTTCAATGCCCCCACATTGTGACGATGTTAATTTGAGACCTGCGTGGGCAGTTTGAATGACGCACTCTGACACAGCATCCTCTGCTCCTCATTTTACAGATGAGGGAGTGAGTGCAGGACCAGAGAGGGGAAGGTACTCATCCGAAGTTACACAGCCCAGAAACTGTGATGGAAGGGCTGTGGGGTCAGGCTGATCAGGGAATGAACTGCCCTGTTAATCTGCTGTCTCCCCTCGAGTAAGTCGCTTCACCTCTCTGAGCCTGCATCCTCACAGAGGGTGAGATTAACGTCTGTACTGCAGGACTATTAGGAGAAGGGCGTGGAATCATGTGTGCTCCATGCCTGGTGTAGAGTGGGCTGCCGGCTGAATTGTGTCCCTCAAGTTCATATGTTGAAGCCCTGACACCCAGCAGCTCAGAATGTAACTGTTATTTGGAGATGGGGTCTGTTTACAGAGGCCAGTAGGGCGAATGAGGTAATTGGGGTGGGCCCTAGTCCAGCCTGACCGTGTCCTTACAGAAGAGGGAAAGACAGCAGGGATGGGCACATGAAGAAAAGGCCACTGAGGAGTGCAGAGGAGACCCAGCTGCCAGCCCAGGAGAGGGGCCTCAGGAGAAAGCCCACCCTGGGCTTCCAGCGCCCAGCGCCAAGACGCATGAGCCCGCCAGGCCGAGTGGCTAGGGTGCAGTCTCCACGGCGTTGGGGCTCATGGACAGCTGAGGGGCCCTTCCTGGGGCAGCTCTGACACAGCAGCCCCTGGCCCTTTCAGAGCTTCCACCTTCCCACCTGTAAAGTGGGGCATCCTTGGTGTCTAGGTCACACCCTTTCAAAGGTGTTACTCACCCCACACCACCAGTGCATGAGCCGTTCCCTTTGTCAAGGCGAATTCTGTGGCCAGCGGTGCAGCCCATCTCCCCTGCCCCGTCCGGACGCGTGTGTCTCGTCACAGACCCCGGCACGCCTCCGCCTGCCCCTCTCCCCACCACCCTCCATCCCTCTCTGGCCTCCTCAGGGCTACTCCATCCTGACCACACCCCCTGCAGGCTCTTCGGTCCTCGCCTGCACCGGTCCTGCTCCCTTACCTCAACCCAGCCCGCCCTGGGTGCGCCGGCTGCGCCTCTCACCCTGCACAGGACCCCGCCGGGGCAGGTGGGCAAGTGCTCAGCAGCCCGGCCTGTCAGAGGCTTGAGGTGCCACCCCGCCGGCTCTGCACACTCCTTGGACACGGCTTTGTGCACATCAGCAGGCATTTTCCAGGCTGCTGGGTTCGTTTCCTAGGGCCACCCTGACACATGATCAGCAACCTGGAGGCCTCACACAGGCATTCATTCTCTCCCAGGTCTGGAGGCCAGAAGTCCAAAATCCAGGTAGGCAGGGCCCTGCTCCCTCCTTCCTGCCACTGCCAGCTTCTGGGGGCTCCGGGCTCCCTGGGCTTGGGGCTGCGGCCCTGACCTCTACCTCTGAGGGCTCTAAGCCAGCAGGGGCGGTGGGCCAGGGCCCTCCGGGCAGGTGTCACCAGGAGGTCTAGGTCTGCAGCCCGGGGTGGCCCCCTTGGGACCAGCTCTAACACCTGTCCCTTAGAGGCCACGCGCCTCCCCAGCCTCGGCGGCCACCCTCCACCCACCTTGTAATACTGAAAATATCCATCTCCAACTCGTGTTAAGAATTAACATGATAACCCGAGGAAAGGGTCTGACTCACAGTGCGTTCTTATCACCATTATTATGGCCCGGGTGGGGAAATGGAGAAGGGAAAAGAATGTTCTGGCACCCTGAAAGGAGAGCGGGAAGGGGGTGCCGGAGCCAGGCTGCGGCGTGGCCCGAAGCGCAATGGCGCCCCCGCGTGGCGGGTGCGCGAAAGGCCCCCGCGTGGGTCCGGCTCCCGAGCGGCCCCTCCACCGCGTTCCCAAGGCCGCGCGCTCTCCCGGCCCCGGCCCCGTGCTCTCAACGAAGCAAACGGAAGCCTCTGGTGCTGGACCCCGGGAAGGTGCAAAGCAAAAGGAAGCTCCATCCTTTCTACGATCTGACATGAAGACTTGATTGGGAGTTTCTTAATTTGTAACATTTATTAGTATATCTATTATGTGTCCCGTGTGCCAGGTACTCATCCTCTCATCGGCTCTGCCAGGTGGGTTCCAGTATTCCTCCCATTTTACAGACAGATAAGCACACAAAAGCCCCAGGAGGCCATTCCCACCAGTACCCAGTTGCAGAGCCCACTTTCAGGTGCGGAAAGAGCTGGTGCGCCAGAACGGAAGGGAATGAACGCTGTGAAGGCGTGCCCACCCTCCGGTCCAGGGGTCAGGGGGCCTTGCTTTTGGGTGTCGGCCTCCAGCTGGGCAGGGGGGATCAGGCAGGAGGAGGAAATGTAAAGCAGGAATTTCTCCTCCACCCGGCGGGGAGCTCCCCCAGGCTGGGAAGCAATGGGGGAGGGATGCAGGCAGAGAAGAGCCTGGGAGGGATCGGAGGGCCAGAGGCGGCCATAGCCCAGGGAGGGCAGACACTGAAGCCCAGAGCGGCGGCGCCTCCAAAGGAAGGAAGGGGTGTCGACCACGTGGAGGGCCGTCTAGAGCCTCTGTAGTGGGTGTCCGTGAGTCCTACCCACCCACCCCGAGGGACAGTAGGTGGGGAGAGAGCAGAGCTGGGCTCTGCCCTCACCCACTGTGCCGCCCGGGCAGGACTGCCCGCTCTGCGCACGCCACAGTGGGAAGCCACGCCAGGCCTGGGTCAGCCTGCTTGTTCTGGACCTCTGCGTCCCCAGCAGCGCACACGGAAGTACACCCGGCTCTGAGGGGCTGGGTCCAGTTTTGGTAAAAGCGCTCTGAGCTCTGGAATGAAACCCTTTCCTGCTCATCCTCACTGTGAGATGACCTCCCAGGCTGTGGTCAAAGATGATGGCCAGTGCAGTCATTGTGGCCTTGGCCCTCCCTCCCAAGGCCCAGGTGAGGCCTCTTCAGCCCCTGGCTGCCTGTGCTCTTTCACTTATTCACTCAACAGCCACTTAACTGAGCATCTTCTCTGTACTGATTCTGCAAAGAAAGCTCTGTGATCTCGGCATCTGGTGATACGCAAAAGCTCATATTTTCTTTTAAACCTTTATTTACTGTGAGGATCTCAGTTCGGAGAAACAACTGCTGGGCTTGTACTGGACTCTGTGTCCGTGGGAAAGGACCCTTGCTGGGTCAAGCCCCCGAACAGCCAGCCAGGGTGGGCCGGTCACCACATTACCGCCTCGCCTGGCTGGCCGGAGAGCTGAAAGGTCCAGGGCAGAGAGTAAGTCTCCTCGCGGGCGTCCAGCCGCTCTTTGTGCCCTTTTCCTCAGATCTTCTGCTTCTCTATAGCATGTGGCTGCCCTGAGATTAGCCAGGGTGTAAGGAATGCTGGTGGGGACCTACTGCCCGGACTGTCCTTGCAAAGGAAATCGGCACCCGTTCTCCTGCCTGCGGGTCCCAGGGCGGAGCAGAAAGAAGACTCGGTTCGGAGCTGAGGAGCTGGGGTTCTGTGGCTTGCCCCAGGTGCCAGGCCTATGCCATTCGGCCAGGGGTCCTGCTGCAGGACGGAGGCTGAGCCCTGCTCGCCAGGGCCTTTCTGTAAGGCGTAGGCGCCCAGAGGAGCTCGGCTCTTGGTCACCAGTCACAGCACTGGACCCCACCCCAGCCTAGGACTCCTGCCTTGTGGCTGCTGGGGATTCGCAGACTCAGAGGCGGAAGGTAGAAAGGAACCCTTCCACGCAGGCTCCCGGGGCACCTCCTTTGAGGAAGGAGCAGAGGGCAATCAGCCAGAAAGCCTGCAGGAGGCTGAACCCTTGGATTGTCCACCCAGCTGCCCCAACGGGTCAACGGGATTTGAAGCCCGAAAAATAACCTCCTTTCCCAATGGTGTTTTCACCTATTTAGGACGACTATAAAACGAGAGGAAGGCTTATTTCCTGTGAATTGTTATTTAATAACTTCCTTTTTAAAATCGCTTCCTTTTTTTTCCCTTTTGTGATTATTAAGGCATCTTTGCTTCATGATTTAAAAAATAAAAATCAAACACAAATACACATCAAGGACAAAATACCGATACATCACTCACGGTCTCACCAGTCCATCACCCGAGACAGCACAGTGACTCTGCAGGACGTGCATAGAGTCGATCTGCAGCAGGACAGGACCCCTATCCTCCAGATAGTTTTTAAACATCTAACACAGCCAGTTAATATGCTTATGGTTTTCTTCTTTAACCACGATAGGAACGAATGGCACATTTTGCTCTTAACTTACCCGTTTTGTCCTAATAAAATGGATGTATTTCCAGGTTAACAACTTTGGGTCTATCAGGTTCGGTTTCCCCGTGGAAATAGCTTGCTTCATTTTGGAGGCTGCCAAGGGTTTTGCTGCAGACATATGAACATTTTTAAAGACCAAATTCTGATAAGTGAACACTTTTCAATAAACTTTGATGAATTTTGTTTTCACTTCAGATACAGCAACTTGGTTTCCTTTGAACTTGAACAAGCATATGGGAAATATTTCTCTTTCTTAAAGTGTGTTTTATTTATTAATATGGTGGATTCTTGCAGATTGATCATATCGTCAGGTTTTATCATGTAACTGGTCTCTTTCTTTTCTCCCTACAGATCTGATTTCCTATGCCAAAAGATATAGCTTACTTTATTTTCTTTCAGCTGATAAGGTATATGCTTATACATAATAAGAGAACCATTCCCTTATTGGGTGGGGCATGCTTGTAATATAATGTGAAGTGGGTAGAAAAAGATATGAAATTGTATATATATGAAGATTATTTTCATGTGAAAATTCAAAGGAAAAAATATAACAAAATTAGAAAAAATTAATCAGTGGCCAGGGTGGTGGGAAAGTGGGTATTGGTTTGTTGTTCGTTTTGCCCCTTTATCTACATTCCAAATGTCTTGTGATTTCATTTGCTCATGAAGAAAAAAAACCTTAAAGATGAAAATATATTCAAAGAACATTACCAAGCCTATTTAATTTCATCTTTCAAAAATATTTTTATTGGCTTTTTTATGCTTATGAAAGTAACTCATGTAGATTCTGAAAATGGAATACTCAGAAAAAATATTAAAGAGGAAATGTAAAAACTACTATAATTCTAAAATCTAGATATAATTACCAGTAACATTTTGGTGTACTTATTTTAATTCTTTTGAGAAGTGTTACTCGTTTAATGTAATTGGAATTGGAGTATAGTTTTTTTTTTCTTTTTCCTGAAACATCACGAGCACTTTCCATATTACTTTTGTTTCAAATATTATTTCTGATCGTTCTCTGAGAGTCTTTAGTGTGACTAGGGCATGAGATGGGTGCCATCACGCCATCATTTTGTCATTCTAAGTGAACATCATTCTACAAAACACTGCCACCTTTCTCTGACTATTTCCTTGGGATTGAAGTTCTAGAAGTGAAATTACTAGGTCAAATGGTAAAAACACTTAAAACACTCTTTCTGTCTTTCTAAACTGCCTGACCAAAAGGTAGTGGTAATTTATGTATTCATAGGTGATGATAGTATCTTTTCATTCTAAGTAGAAATTTTTTTTTTTACTATTTTGAAAGGTAAAAAAATGCATCTCCTTGTATATATAATACATCCCCAGATTGTTCTTTGACTTTTGTTTATTGCTTTTGGCATGCACAAGTTTGCATTTTCACATAGTAAAATATATTGGTTTTCCCTTTGTGATTTCCTCCGTGGCTTTTCATGTGCTGGAAATGTATCTCCCTGCTTACCTGAATGTTCCATCTAGATTTTTAAATGTTTTTTTTTTTAAACTTGCCTTTAGTTCATCTGTGACTATATTGATAATGGTGTGAGATGTAAATGGAACTTGACTTTTCTAAGACCTTTTCTGATATTTTTCCATTATAATGGCTAATATTCTCTTTCCCATTTATTTGTGGTACTTCTTTTTATCATGTGAAAAGGTTTACTAGAGTCCCCTTCTGGGCCAATTTACTCTATTTCATTCATTCATTTGTCTATTCTTGAACCAACATGCTACAATATTTTATTGGAGACTTTTATCTTTTCAGATCTGGTATAGCAAGTTCCCCATGTCACTCTCTTTTTCAAAAACGTCTGAGTCATTCAACTTAGGGATCCAGATGACCTTCAGATATTTGGCACATTTACCCCCATCACATGAATTCTGATACTGCATTTGTTTTCATCCAGGCTGGTGGTATAACTGTTTTCATGTAGGTCTTGCTCAAATCTTGTTATTCCTAAGGAATTTATTGTGACTGTCCTAAAGTGGATTTCTCCAATTATCCCTATTCAGGCTACTGTGAATTGTTAGTGTAACAGAAAGCGAACGTTTTTATTTTTTCTATTCGCCACATATTTGGCTATTTGCTGAACTCTATTAGAAATTCTGAGTGTCTTAAATGCATATTCTGGGGTTTGTAGATGAGTCATCACAATGACAAATGATGGCGTGTCTTTTCGGTGACTCCCCTGCTCCTCCGGTTTAGGGACTTGGCTAGGCCCTCACGAAGAATGTTCAACGGGCACGTGAGAAAGGCATTCTTGTTTTCCTCTTAATTTTTAATGGGAATGCTTCTGAAATACTTCATCTTAATGTTCTGTTGTCACTGAATGTTTTCAGTACATTTAAAGATCGTGTTGATAAAGTGTCCCTCATGAAAATGACACGTGGGAGGACCAAAACAGGAGCTATTTAATAAAAAGGCTGGGGGCGTGGGGACGCAGGTTGCTCTGAATTACAAACTCTTCTGTAGTTATCTGATTCTGCAGTCTCTGCGTGTGCAAAAGCAGCAAAAAAACATACACGGAGACATTTATTTTTAGTTGTTTTCAAGTAACTCGTAAATGTCAAGAGCGGACGCCCACCCCTGTCACCGCCTTCCCAGCGACCCTCCGCACCCCGGGGCTGCTTCCCCGCCAGCTGCCCCGCTCGGTCACGGCTCGGGGGGCCTGGGGGCGTCTGAAACCGGCTCTGAAAGGGACCGGCGTCCTGGGGGCCGCGGGCAGAGGCCCCCTTCTCGGGGTCTTGCCTGCACCCGGGATCGCCCCTCTCGGCCTTCCGCCCGAAGGCCGCGGGCACAGGCTGCTGTCCCGGGGCCGCGGAGGCTCCAGTTTCTCCCCCGGTTCTTCCCGAGCTGGCTGTGGCGCTTGGGCTCCAGCTGCCTGGTTCTGTGCGGGCTGCACCCGCGCTCCGCGGCCAGGGCACGGTCCCGGGGCACCGACCCGGAGCCAGCGGAGAGGAGGCGCCCGCCGCCACCGCCACGCACGCGCACCAGCCCCGCGCGGCGCCTGCTGGGCCTTCCCGCGCGCCGTCCTTACCCGGCCTGCCCCGCGCGGCTCCTCCGGAAGCGGACCCGGTCTCCTCGGAAGCGGCGCCGCGGTGCACCTGCCGCGCGGGCTGGCGGCGTCCCAGCCCCGAGGGCAGGTGCGGGCCGGCTGCAGCCATGGCCGGCGGGCAGGACATGTTCGACGCCATCCTGATGGCGGATGAGAGGTGGGTGGCGGGGCGGGCCCCGGGGGCAGCTCGGGTCTGGCGTCGCCCCGGGCGAGTGCGTCGGAGGGCGGCTGGTGGCCCCGAAGGCAGCGGCACGTGTGGGGCGGAGATCTGCACCCCGGGCGGGCGCCCCGTGCCCGCCGCCCTCAGGCCCGCCGCCCCGCCCGGGCCGCCCCGAGCAGATGCTCGGCCTGGTGGCCGCCGGCCTCCCGGGAGCCCCGTCCGCGGCCAGGACAGACCTTTGCCATCTGGTCGTGTTCCTTGGCGGTGGGACAGACGGCGGCATTCACAGGCCTGCCGATAAACGTGTGCGGCGCCGTCCCTCCCCCTCCCGAGCCCCTGGGAGCGCGTCGCGCCGGGACAGTGCGGCCGCTGTGATTTGCTCTGTGGCTGTCTTCCAGGGCCCGGCCCGCTTGAGACCCAACGGATGTCATTTGAGAAAGTGAACATTTAACAATCACTCGCTGACGTTTATTTAGAGCTTACTGTGAATCCAGGGCTGAGCTGTGTTGTAGCCCCAATATCTGCTTCAGCCCTACTTGTGAAGTAGGTCCTGTCACTCACCCTGTTTTGCAGATGAGGGGGCAGGGTTACTCCCCAGGGTCCCACAACCCGTAAATAGGGGTGATGCACTGCCTCACTGGGGGCACCCACAGACTCACTCCTTTCCTCTTTGGTGCCTGGGGTTAAGATGGTGCCAGTTCCACCCCTGAGCCCTTAAAAAGGTCAGAGCCGTTATTATCCCCCAGGCACTGCATTCATGGTACATGTTGTGGTGATCTGACAGCATCTCTCTCTGCTGTTTCATTGAGATGTGATGGGAAGTCCTGCATATATTGCAGTTTTTGAAGTAATTGACGTAGTAGTAGGGCTTACAGCCTCACAGAACTTGGGCTTGCTAACTTGCTTGCAAAGACTAGAATCACCTAGGAGGTTTTGAAAAGTACATTTCTGGGGCCGAACTCTAGACGTGCTGGACATCAGGGGGCAAGGCTTTTGAATTGGCAACTTTAAATTGTTCCTGTGTATTTCTGATATTCTACCACGTTTGCGAATCACTAATTGATCTCCGCCTCCTCATTGTAGAAGAGGGAAACTAGGCTTCAGGAGGACAGCCGCTTGCCAGAGGAGAGACGTCGGAAGGGGAAGAGCTGGGATTGGAACCTAGGTTTTCCGACTTAAATTCTGTACTTTTTCTGCTTACACGGTGCCTTGTCCTGCCGGGTCTGGGTAATATAGGAGAGCAGAGTTTTTCCAGGAAAAATACTGTTGCGTTTGTTTGATCCAGCTTGCTTCTCGTCTGTCACAGGTTTCATGGGGAAGGCTATCAGGAAGGCTATGAAGAAGGCAGCAGTTTGGGGATCATTGAAGGAAGACAGTACGGCACCCTCCATGGAGCTAAAATTGGATCCGAGGTAAGCGGGCACTCCTGGTTAGAAATGAGTCCTTCCTTTTCATTTATAGTGTGTAATTTATTTTGACGATCAGTATGATTGAGCCATAATTTCAGGCTTCTTAAACCGGCGATAGACTAGTAGAAGGTGGGTGGAGAAATATTCTTAGTCGAGATCGGGCAGAGCATGTTGCCGTAGAGATGGTGGCACTGTGTAGGCTGGAATGAGAAAATGAGTCCTTGGTCGCCTCAGGTTACATCAGGGCGCCACCATGCTCCTCCTGTCTTAAGAAGAATGGGTGCCTTGTATCATGGGAAAATACTCCCTTTACATTTGCATTAAAATTCCATAAAATCCGTAATTTTCATTCTGTTGTGCCCTTTGTCCTAGAGTGGCCCTCAAGAATGACTGGCCCTGAATGGCAGAGTTTGAGGCAGTCATGATGCTCTTAGATAATGTGTTGCTGTAAAACAAATCGCCCTAAAACAAACCTATGGGCTTGAATCGCGCAGGTTCTGAGGTCAGGAGTCTAGAGGCAGTCGAGCTGTGTGGCTGTTGCTCTGGGCCTCGTGACGTCGGAGTCAAGGTGTCAGCCGGGGCCGCGGTCATTTGAGGCTTGGCCAGGGCTGGATGAGCCTTGTCTAAGATGGTGTGCCCACCCAGTGTTGCTCTTGCCCTGTGGACCTTCTTGGGGCTGTGAGCAAGTGACTCAAGACAGCAGGGCAGAAGTGATGCCGTCTGTTGTGCCTAAGTTCAGATGTCATGAGCTGTCTCTTCCTCAGCGTTCTGCTGCTACCCAGGCCGCCCTGATAAAGTCGGAGCCGACTGCACAAGGGCATGGGCACTAGGGAGGTGTCAGCCAGACCACCTTGGTATCCCACATGTCGGTGTCTGGCTTCCCACTCTTGACCTGAGCTGACCCCTGCTGGCTGGTGCCCACCAGGCACCCCCAGAGCAGCAGCGTGAGCGGTCCTGCTGCCCCCACCTTTTTTTGTCTTGAGAGTTTGAGAATTAGATCAAGTATGACTAGTTGCTTATTAATCTCACTCTTAATTTGTTCGGTAAATTCACAGATCGGGTGCTACCGAGGCTTTGCTTTTGCGTGGCGATGTCTCCTGCACAGCTGTGCCACGGAGAAAGACAGGTAACGTCTGAGGCTTTTTTCTTTCTCTGTGTCTGGACCAGGAGTGCTGATTCCGTAGCTGCCTGTGGACCTTGTGCCATTAAGGTCTCAATGTTTTTGTAGGTGAAATTGAGAAAGTGCCCAGGCCACACTTGAGTGTCGTTATGCGATGCACAGGACACAGTTAACAGTGCCTGCTCGGGTTCGGTGTTGCTGGGCACTGGTCATCACTCCTCGAGAGCTCCCCGGTCCCCTGCCTGTCCTCTAGAGGCCTCAGCACCCTAAGTGGCCTTTGGATGCCCTGCCACATACCTGTTCATGTTCATCTTTCTCCTGAGCTGCTCATGAACAGTGTACGGTAGTCTTGGAATGGCTCAGAAATGGTGACTGCAGTTGTTACCAGTTTTTTAATGTAGCTAACTAGGTGTGTTAATGAGGAAACGTATTTAATTTAGTCAATTTATGTCTGGTATTCGGAAGCACTAAAGTAGACGTTAGCTGTTATTTGCATTTGTAGCTTTTCAAACCTGCTCTTACTGTGTGCTGCCTACCGAAGCCCCTGCCCTGTCACCTCTGTCTTCATTCCCAAGCTGGAAACGAGCCCTTAAGAGAAAGGCACACCTGGTTTGCTGTCCTGCTGCCTCTGGGAGCCTGAACTCAGCTTTGGCTGGTGGCTCTGTGTCATTTTGTTGCTTGGTGGCTTTGCCTAGCCTGGAAGAGCTGCAAAGACAGTGGGTGACAGATGTCACACAGACAGACCCCCAGTCTGTGTGAGTCATTGTCTGTTTGATACATTTTGAATTTCTAGAATTTGAGCCTCCATATTTTAATAGAAGAAGGGTGCTTGCAGCCGTGTATGGGTGATTCTGACTGCATCGTCTGACTTGTCTGTGTCACTGGGCTACTCTGTTTACATGAGTCACTGGGAGCTGACCAGATTCACACGCTAGCCAAGGGGCACCGTGGAGGGACTCCTGAGGACTGTGGGGGTGGCAGGGTGACTGGGGATCTGGTTGGAATAGTGTTTGGCAGCTTCTAGGGCCACTGGGTGGCAGTCGAAGCCGAGCTTGGCTCTGCTCCAGTCGAAGGATGAGGGAGGCTGCTCCTGGAGTGTAGTCAGCCCCCTTCTCCCCAGCCCCTCGTGGAGGAGCGCTGAGCTTGGGCTGGGCTGCCTGCACCCCGGGCTGCCAGCCTGGGCCCCAGGCAGGACTTTCTTAGCTTCTTAAAGCGTGTGACCTGTGTGTCTCGGAGGAGGAGCAGCTGGTTGGCCTGGGGCTGGCTGCCACCCCCACCCCTCTGGCAGCGCCTGAGGGTCTCTGTGGAACACAGCCCAAAGTTCTGTATCTTACAGTAGTGGCTTACAGGTTTGGGATTTTATGTCAGCACAGTTTTTAAAAGAAGATAGAAGGCTGATGAGGGTTCCCTGCTTCTTTGTGTCCCAAATGAGGTGTAAAGAAAGCAGCACCTACCACTTGCAAAGGCAGTTTGTAAATAAGGGCTTTTCATACCAGAGACATGGCAGAGAGCACCCCCCCCACCCCGCCTGAAGCGGGGGCCTTGTGGCAGGGGACGGTAGCTTTTTGAGGAGCGCTGCCGTGCTGGTGTTCCCCACTTGGCAGCTTGCTGAAGCTTTATGCCAGCCATCACTTGACCAGGCCCGAGCTCCGGGGCTCCGGCGTCGGCACTTGTGTTAACATCAGCTCTGAACCGTTCACACCCTCCTCACAGGCACTGGCTTTGACAGTGTGCTGGGCTGGGTGTGCTTGGAGTAGCTTCACTGACCAGAGAAGAATGAGTTGTTACTTGCAGAGTTGAAAATAGGTGGTATTCTTACGTTAGAATCCAGCTATTTCCCACATGTTGGTATCTGCCTTCCATCTCCCTGGAAACCGAGTCCTTTGTTGCTTTAATTAAGTTGCTGTGACCTTTGACAGTTTTGTATTTTCTCAGAGGGGTAGCCGTCATAGTTCTTGTAAACTGACTTGCCGTTGGCACACTTCACTCACATGTGTTCCTAAAAACAACAAATATTAACAGGTAGGTCTTGGCCACTGTGCATGGCTGTTGATCCTTCATCCTAAGGATAAGTTCTTTAAAATTCCCACTAATTAAATGTGTAGTGTATGTGGTCTAGGGGAGGGCACTTGTCGGGATCTTTGTATTTACCCAGATGTGCACATGTATGACTTGTCCCCCTCCCCAGGAAAGCCCTGGCCTCCAGGGTCCAGGGGAAGTGAGGAGACGAACATTTATCGAGTACCTACTCTGTACTAGATCCTGGGCTTTATGTAGATTATCAATCCTCCTAGAAGCTTGTGAGGTCGCTGTGCTCTCCCCAGGTCACAGAGAGAGCCCGCGGCTCAGAGGAGCCAAGTGCCAAGTACCTGAGAGTGGCCGTACCCAAGGCCGCCTTTCCCAGGGCCATCCTGCCAGCAGCGCTCTGTCTTCCTGGGAAAGAGGACTGAGCTCAAAGACCATATGCTTATTTCTGCCCTCTGGAGGGAGGGGGCTTGCTGGTTTACCTGCCACTGAACCCCCCACAGGCTGTGAGCGTGAGTTCCTAGGCCCTTGGAGACCCCCCCGGTCCAGCACGGGCTCGCTTGTGCCCAGCACCATCTCTTGTGTCTAGTTGCATCTGTCCCCGTGTCTGACCAAGAGAAGTGGTGCTCGGTGTTCTTGTAACGGGCTGCCTCACCCCCTGCGGTCCAGCTGGGACCCGGGCAAATTGAAGCTCCGTACACCTGATGGCGAGGCGTTGGGTGTGGGCATGAGCACGTTGCTAGGTAAATAAATATTATTTAGTGTAACGAGAAAGTGAGTCATCCAGCTTCTGAACGCAGACATGCTTAGCATGCCCGTTGCTATTAAGTAAGTGATCGGCACGGTTGTTTCATAAGCTGAGCCTGTTGTGTACATAGGACTAAAAGTCTTTATTTCTGTGCTTTACAGCAAAAAGATGAAGGTCTTAGAATCGTTGATTGGGATGATTCAGAAATTCCCTTATGATGACCCTACTTATGATAAACTTCATGAAGACTTAGACAAGATCAGAGGAAAATTCAAACAGGTTTGTCCTCTGCTGCTTTTTGGCAGGCCTGCTTTCTCCACCGGAGCCGGGGTGCAGGCCCTGGGGGCTCACGGCACAATGGCCTGGGGCTGCAAGTGCCTTGTGAGCGGGCAGGAGAGGCGAATCAGGTTCTGTGTCTTGGTGCCTGAGCTGAGGAGAGCCTAGAGAGCAGATGTCAGGACTTTGAGGGTCGGCGGTGCCGAGAAAGCTGTGGCTGGAGATGGAGTCCTGTTCTGATTTGTGAGTGAAAGTACACGAGATTTTTTAAAACCGTCTTTTTTCTTTTGTGTTTTCAGCTTTGTTCATTACTAAATGTTCAGCCGGACTTTAGAATTAGTGCGGAAGGTTCTGGACTTTCATTTTGAGGATGACAGATGAACAAAGACGAGACATCAAGGAACAGATGTCCATATGTTAAGTGTTTAAAAGCGTGATTAAAGGCAAAACAGTGATGGGGTATTCATTGTTGTGTGGGGACGGCTCCTGTGCGGCTGGTGAAAGGGCTTCCTTCCCCTGGGGTCTGCCCTCGTCGCCCGAGTGCTCCCACGGGGCCCCCACAGGCCTGTCCTTTGTCGGCCTGTCTGCTCTGCAGCCTGGGGCCCTGGCAGAGCCCGCGCAAGGCCACTTGCTCTGGTCCCCTCCAGCTGGGCAGGCCTGGCCGGTTCCAGACCGGGGTTGGCTTTGGACAGGTTACCCTGAGCCTGGACACAGCCCGCAGAGGCACAGCATTTTGAAAAATGAAGCAACCGGATTAATGAGCTCATTTACCAGGCGGAGTGCAGGTACCGTAGCATTTATCGGCCCTTCAGATATGCCGGGGTGTGTGGCATGCTTCCTGTGTCTTATATCAGCCTGTAAGGTCTCACTGTACCGATGAGGCACCTTGGGGGCTGCCCAGGTCAGGGCACCCGGCCACACACAGGACTCTGGCCCCCGTGCATCTTGTCACTGTCAGGTGCTGCCTGCTCTGGGACATGTGCTCACACCGCAGACCTGGGGTTCCTGCCTTCCGGTGCAGAGGGCCCAGCCCCACCTGTGGGGCCCGGGACAGTGTGCTGTGGCCAGTGATGCAGGCATCTGGCTGAGAGTGAGAGGCTGCCGTGCGCTGAGAGAGCCTGGACGTGCGCTTGGCACTAACTCCATCTGGGGGTGGGGCATCGCAGCATCTGCGGGGAGCAGTGGCCCAGGGGAAACACTTTTAGCTAAAGACAGAATGATAGGCTACATTGTATATGTGGAACCTTTTGGAGCTTGACCGTGAGGAACCTGCTTTCTCCCCTCTCACGTGATTTGTCTCCCGCTGCATTTTGAAGGCACCACATCTCCCCGGCGAGGCACAGCTCAGAGGGGCAATTGTTCCGTCCGTGGCTGTTGGCGCTTCTCTGCCATGTATACGTGACTGCATGTGTCTACACCCTCAGGAACGCGTCCTCGGGGTGCTCATGTCCCCCTTGGCACACTGACTGTCCCCAGCTGCGCCTGGCGGAGGGAACAGCCCACAGTGAGAGCAGCAAAGGGGTGGCCAGGAATCCGCTCCATGAGTGCATTTTTAAAATCATTCCAAGTAGTGCTGCAGTGCCCGGGCTGGCGGTTTGCAAGCCTTCGGGCGGTTGGCCGGGGAAGGGGTGGGCGCGTGTCCCCCTCATTTGGTGCCTTTCAGAAATGCCGAGGGAGGGAGGAATGGTTTTTGTTTGTTGGAGGACAGGACTCTGGCTGGGGCCTGGGCACTGCTCACAGGGTTGCTGTGTGTGTTCTGCACCTGCCGCCCCACCTGAGTTCTGGGTGCGCCGCCTCTCACAGTGCCCTTGTTCCAGCTGCTCCCTAGAGCCACAGAGGCCAGTAGCATTATCCTGGGTGGCGGGCAGGGACTTCTGTTGTTTTTCTTGGGGGATTTTGTGTTTTCTAAGTTACCTGTTTTGATAATGTATTATCTTAACAACTGGACAAAAAAATAAACAGCATGTTTTAAAGCAGGTCTTTCTGGGACTGTTTATAATGCCACAGCCAACCAATTCGTTCCTTTCTCCAGGGTATTTGGGATCTAGGAGCGGAGGCAGGCTGCGTCCTGTCGGCATGGCGCAGCACGGGATGTGACTCCACCCACGTGTTCCATTAACACGTGTAGAAATGGTCACTGTGAGGGAGGGGTGCCGTGATGTTCGGGAGACTGCCTGTCAGCAGCTGCCCTTGTGTTTCCCCTGCTCCAGAGTGACTTGCTCGCTGGCGCCTCCTCACCCATAACGCACCAGGTGTCAGCGTGAGCAGCAGGCAGCCGCAGCCCCCCGTCAGGCAGGGCCGGGCCGCCCCAGTGGACTTGGCCTGTACCTGCCTCGCTCCTTCTTGGAGGACCAGACCCGGTTTCCAGGAACCCTTCGTTGCCCCAGACAGACCTCCTTGGTTACAGCACAGACAGCCCACCTAACAGTCACCCCTCCCTGTCCCCAGAGATGCCACTGGCAGCGATTGGTCCAGGGATGAGCATAGTTCCTTTTCCGGCTGATTAAATGGTAGTAGACATGTTCTGGGGGCTTCTGGGAAAGGGTACATCACTCCTGAAACAGGAGATGACGCCTCTTCTAGAAGTTGTTTCATGGGGATGCTTGGAATTACTACAGGCAACTTGCAACCTGGCTGTGGATGAATCCCCGCCTGGGCAGGCAGAGCTGAGCAGGATCCTGGCCCTGGTGACCCCCTCCGGCGGCTGAACTGACCAACCCCAGAGTGGCTTTGCTCACGGGTTTCACTTCTTTCAGCTGACGGATGCCCTGGCTGCTCAGGGCCATTGTTGACTGCTTGCTGTCCCCTACCCCTTACAATCCCATCCTGTCCGGTCCCATTCCGTCCACCTAGTTCACCGGGATGTGAACCTCTGTGCAGGCTGGCCTCCGGTCCGGAGCTCTCTGGGTCGGAGTCTGTCCCTTCCCAGTGGGTTCATCGTTCTCCCAGGGCTTCGGCCTGCTCCCTTCTTCCTGTTGGAAGCTCCCCATGTTTCATGGCACTTCACTGATGAACTTGTGCCGTGTGACAGGTGCCACAGATGGGGTGCCTCAGACCGTGCATTCACTCTCTCCCAGTCCTGGGGGCTGGAGGCCTGAGATCCAGCTGTGTGGGGGGCTGTCCCCACTTGTGGCCTGTCTCCTTGGCAGTAGGTGGCCATCTACCTTTGGCCTCACGTGGCTGTCCCTCTGTGCATGTCTCTGTCCTGACCTCTCTGATAAGGATGCCAGTCATTTTACCTTAATTACCTCTTTAAAGACCCCATCACCAAATGTAGTCACATTCTGAGGTCCTGGGGTTCAGGGCCTCAGTATATGAATTTTGACACAGTTCAGCCCATAGCAGCCCATGTGATGGCTGCTGGGAAAGACCTCACTCAGCACTTGGGGGAGTAGAAAGCCACTCCACATGAAGGCTGCAGTTGCTTCCTTTTATTCTGGAATGTCGGTGATTGGGAACAAGCGGATTGATCAGTCCTCCATCTAAGCTCGCCATTTTGGATCTACACCCAGAGGCGCCAGGGAGGCCAAAGGGAAGTGCCTGACTGCAGGCCCGGCCGCTGTCCCAAAAGAAGGCCTCACCTTCCTTTCTATTTATTTCACATGCACCCCACTGGTTTTCTCCACCAAAGATTGGGAAGAAAGGATGAAAAGTCTTATTTACTGCAGGGCTTCTGGTGGCCACCTTTACCTTCCCCATGACCTTGAATTGCCCGCTAATCCCGTGGGGTGGGACCGACAGCCCAGAAGGATGCTGGTGTCACGGCGCAGGACCCCGCTGGTCTCCGGCCCCAGAAGGCTGCTGCCCTGGCTCTGTACAGGGGCTGAGAGGGTTTGCCAGCAAGGCCCACCCTGCAGGGCTCAGCCCCCACTGTTTACATTGGAGATGCACATGAAACCTAGGAAAGACAGAAAACACTCAGACACTGTTACAGTCAAGAATCTTTGAAAACCAAATGACAGGAAGCCCATACCAAACTGACTTCAACAGTAAAGGGAAGTGAGTGGCTCTAGGACAGAAGGGACCCTCACTTCAGGAGAGGCTTGATCCACAACTCGTCCGGAGAGCTGCAGCTTCTGCCTGCCCTCCCGTGGGCCTGGCCCTGTGCTCAGCCCCTGCCCCGTGTCCCTGCGAGTCCTGAAGAGCAGGGGAGCAGCCCATTCCAGAGGCGCGGGAGGGTGTCTGTGTGTGTTTCATTGGCACTGTTAGATTCCTCATTCACCCTTGACCCTGCTGTCTTTGACCCTCCACCCCCAGGTGGGGCTGGGAGTGCTGTTGGTCTGAGCCCATTAGTGCCTGTCCTGGAGCTGGGGTGGGGTCATTCCACACAAGCCAGACCTGAGAGGGGTGGTCTCGGGGGGCCGTCAGCACTGGGAGGGAGCACTGGTGCCGGTGTGAAGACCAAGGAGGAAGGAGGTACGGCCATGGCCCCCACCCGGAGGACCGCCGCTGGCACTGGGGGGCCTCTGTCCTCACCTGGCGGTGCATGGGTTGGTGAGGGTGGTTATCCTGACTGGGGTAGGTGATGATACTTTCCAAGAACTCTGTGTACCTCATACACACCCAGTTCTGTTCTGGGCAGTGCCACAGTACTAAGGGTAATGGGTGGGGAGACACCCTGTTCCTCCCGGTTCTGTTCTCCTGGACACGACTGTCCGTGTTTTACAGAGAAGATTGGGGCTCGTGTAGTGAAGCCACACGTCTGCAAGCTACAGAGCTGAGATCCAGCCCCTGGGTCTTTTATTGCAAAACATATGCTGTGTGTGCGCATGTGTGCTTTCCTTTTGAACAAAGATCGTGATCACCGCAGACGTCCACTGCCTGTGTGCCTGGCTGCCCTTCTCCAGGCCAGCCAGCCAAGTTGCTGCCCTGACTATAGGGATGGCTGCCTTAAAGCCTTGGATGTGGGTGGCCTGACCTCACCCTGGGCGTCCTGGCAAGGCAGGGCCCCAAGTGCAGACACTGGCCTGTCTTGGGTGGAAGTCACCGGATGGAGGCTTTGTGTATTTTTTGCACGCCTATTTCTCAAGACCACGCCTTTCCTTGCCAGCAGCCAAGCCGACAGGAGGGCAGGCTGAGAGACACGGGGCCACCCCCAGGCCTGGCTTGATAGTTCCCGGCTGTGTAGTCTTGGCCCAGGCATTTCACCTCTTTGGGCCCTGGGTTCCTCATCTGCCACAGGGGCTGGGGAACCACCACACTTAGCCCACGTCCCGTCTACTGCCCACTGGGCAAGTGGGACACGCAGACGTGGCTGCTGCTGTTGGGCAGTGCAGTTCTGGAGTTGGGTGGAGCCCGCGTGGCCAGCAAAGCCTCGGACCCTCCCTTTGGACCTCCATGGAAGAGTCTACTGGCTCTCTTGGGGGTGATCACGTCTGAGGACGTCAGCTCTGGGGTGCCTGCTCACCAGAGTGCCCCTTGCTTGTTACCAACCCCATGAGGTCGTTGCAAGATTTAGGGTGAAACTACAGCTGGCACTTAGCACAACGCCTGGCACCTGGTATGCGCTTGGTGACCTTGAGCTGTTACCCTGTGATTGAAGGAGGGGAAGGACAGTGGCCCTGACATGCTTGGAGGGCTTAGGGTCCAGACGGGGGGTGGTCCTCCTGCGTAGACCACCAGCCCTTGAGGAGAGGGCCGTTCGCTATGAATGGGAGGATTAATGGGTGCTGCTTTCTTTGATAGGCTCAGGGCTCGTGGAAGCCCCTTCAGCAGAGGGCTGTGTATCTCTCTCCCCATCCTCTTCGTGTGCCCCAGTGAGTGCCGGTAGCAGTGCCCCCGGATATGGGCCTCCGGGCCCGCAGCCCCGGCGCTGCCCGCCCACTGTCCGCTGGCTATTGTCTGCTTGGCCTGCAGTGTGGCTCAGGCTGGGGCCAGCGGGCAGGGGGACTGTGGGAACGGATTAGAGTCCCTGGGCTTGCTTCCCCCTCTGCATAAACTCCTGATCAAAGACATTCCTGGGATGACAGAGCCCTGTGTGCTGCAGAGGCTGCCCGTGTGTGGACTCGGTGCCCTCGCGGGCCACAATGTGGCGCCAGCGGCCGGGACTGGCCTCGCAGTATGGCATCGGCCCCCACCAATGTAGAGCGGAGATGTGCAGGCAGCGAGCAAGGCTTCCAGGGGGCCCCAGGCGGGACAGGCTCCGCCTGGCAGCCCAGCAGTGCCTAATGCTGCCCATGCAGCCACAGCACCCTGCCCTGGGCCTCCTCTCCTGCTGTGGTCCGGCATGGAACTGACTTGCCTTCCCATGGGTGCTGCCCAGGCCCTTGGGACCACCTCCCCCTGCTCCGGCCCCCCTGCCCTGGACTCCTTATAACACGAGGTTTGCCCTCTGCTGGGTCAGGCCTGGCCATCTCTCTGCAGCTCATGTTGTAGGCTGGGGCTGACCTATGTGAACTGGCTTGCCCCTCTGTCCAGCCCCCATTCTCAGCACCGTTTGCCCGGCTGGGAATAGTGGGGCAGAGAAGCGCCAGTGCTGGGAAACACCAGTTCAGTGATGGACCTTCCAGAGCCACCTGCCTGGGCCTGGGTGGGGCGTGCCCCTAGAGGGTCCCCGGAGCCTTGAGGGAGAATGGAGGAGAGGGCCCTTCAGGCACAGAACTGGAGGCAGGAAGGAGTCTGGTCGGTGGAGCAGCCCTGTGGGAAGACACTCTGTGGCTGGGGGGTTCTGGGGCGGGGGCAGATGGGGCAGATCCCAGGACGAGACTGGAAGGGTCGTTGCAAGATTGGATGGGGCTGGAAGGAGCTAGAAGCCCATGGAGGGTTTGGGCAGAGGGTTGTGGGGCTGGGAGGAAGGGCAGGCCCTAGCTGAGGGCCAGCGGGGAAGTGTCGGAAGGCTTTGTCTCAGAAACCCCTCGGTGTCCGGTTTTTATTTTTGCCACATGCACAGGGCAGCCAGGGCCCCCAGCCAGGGCAGCGGTTCGTGAGCTCAGGGCCCTCGGCAAGGCGCCCCACAGAGCCTGCCTCGTGCTCACAAGGCCTCACGGACCCCCTCCCTCGGCCTGCATCCCCCGTGCGCTCTGCATGCGCAGCTCGCCCATTCAGGCCGCCTCCCGGCCCCTGCACTGCATGGGGCACTGCCTCCTGCTCCACTCTTGTCCACCTGCTGCCGCCCAGACGGACCCTGTCTCGGAAACATTGAAAACCGTCCAACAGCTCTGCAGACTTAGCCCCCAGGGGCTCACCTCCCTGCGTCTGGCTGCCTGCCTCATCTCCCCAGCTTCTTGCCTGAATCTGATGCCGTCAGATTGTTACTCCTGCTCCCCTGAAGCTGCTTCTCCAGACAGTCCGAAGCCCCTGTAGGGTCAGAGCCACCATGGCTGCCTACTACATGTGTGTGGTCTGGAGACAGGGACCGCTTGTGTCCCTGAGTACCCCGTGCTTGCACACCTGGCTTGGCACTAGGGCTGAGCCCCTGTGACGGTGCATACCTGGACCTGGCTTTCAGAATTCCTCTGGCCCCAGCTGTCCCTGCTGCATGGGACCCCTTTCCAGATGCCCTGCAGGCCCCTTGGGAGCCTTGCCTCATGCCCTCCCCCCACACGACCTGGGGCCACCTCTGGGAAGGCAGCACGTCTGGCCCTCTCACACCTGACCTCGTCCCAGCTCTGGCCCTGGTGTCTGTGGAGACCCAACCCAGCCAAGCTCATGGGTTCCCACTGGGAGCCCCAGAGGCCCAGTGCACAGCAGACACTTCCTAAAGGCCGTGGCAAGTGACCTGCCAAGTACAGACATCCTCGCCTGTGACTCAGGCTTCCGAGTGGCTCCCACGCACTCACTGCGTCCTCCGACAGCCTGGGGTGTGGACACAGGAGACCCCCCAGCTCTGGGAGGAGGCCCAGGCCCTGTGGAGCCGGGACCAAGGCCACTGACAGCCTTCCCTGTGGGCCCCTTGCTCCCCATCTGGAGCTGGAGCTGGGAACGAGGCTGGCGTGTGCCTCTGAAACTGAGGTGGGCGTCAGCATGGGTGTCCACTATGCCTCCCGGGCCACTGGGTCCATGGGAAAGGCCACCAGAATGCAACCTGAACGTGTGCTTTGCTGTCCCCTAACTTGGGGTGCCTCAGGACTGTGATTCACCAAGAGCATATGGCAAATTTGCACCAGAAGAGGGTTAATGAATGCTGGCTTTCTTTTCTTTTCTGCTAATAACCTGGTAGGGTGAGCTGGCAGAATGTGGGCTGGAGACAGTTCTGATCAACAGGCGCCACCACTTCACTGGGGCCAGAAGCTGTCACCTGCCCTAGAAAACGAACAGGTAGGCACCACACTGGACTTTTACCAATTTTATTTCTAGACTTTCCATGTTTTGTCTTGTTTTCTGCTGAAAACATGCTGGTTACATGTCTGTGCTGGGAAACGCCACGGTGTGCAACTGAAAACACAGACCCAAAGTGCCCCCCCCACCAGGGACCCTCACAGACTTGCTGGTCACAGGACAGACTCCACAGTGCTTCGCAGACCCGCCACTGGCCTTTGGCCTTTCAGCAGTGTTCACCCCTGCTAGGACAGATGGTCCTGCAAGGGCCCCGTTTGGTTCGGACAGAGGAATGCCACAGCCAGCATGGCCGCCGTGAGCAGCAGTGTCTCTGCTGGGGCGGGTGGCAGGGTCCTGGGCCTGCCGTTGGCCCCAGAGCACTCAGGCTGACCCTGCCGGTGGGGGCGAAAATTCTGCAGGTCCTTTTGGTTCAGCAGTGCGGTGGGTGACTCTTGGGCACACAGCAGTTAGCTGGCTTCATCGAGATGTGGAGTCTTTTTAAGTCACATCATGCTATAATGAACAGAACAACGAACGCTAGTACGCAGACGGGCTCAGCACACCGGAACATCAGTGAATTCCAGCTCTTCCGATCATCCCCAACGCCTGAGTCCTACCACACGGCACCACAGAGGCACATCAAGACATACTTGTTACAGTAATAATAATGCAGCTTTCAAAGCTACATGCAAAGAGCCACACAGCTGTAAAACTGCTATGATGGTAAATCCCAGGTGGGATGGAGAGTCCAGCACACAGGCGCAGAAAAGGGAGACAGACCCAGCCTGGTCCTCAGAGCCGCGGGCTGTCCGTGGGGATGCGGCCCGGAGCCCGTGGCGCCAGGCCCGTGTTGGGATCCGGACCGCGCGTCTGCCGGAGCAGGAGGCTGGGGGTCAGACGGAGCCCGACCGCCTGGCCTGCACATGGCTAAGTGAGGCGTGAGGTATCGTGAAACAGGAACCTTTTTGGAATAGAGCAGTAAATCACATTAAGTCAAAATTGATCACATAAAAAAAAATTACAAAAAAAAGGCATCCGTAATACATTTTTGTATGAGAAAATTAAAACTAGAACATGGCAGTATATGACATTGTAAAACAAACAAACAAAACAACTGATCGTCCAATAGCAGCAAAACAACGTGAGAGATGACAGAGAAGCGGTGTGAATGTGTTCCAAACCTGCCGGGGAGTCATGGGTAGCAGCGAATCCACGGGACCAGCACAGCCGCAGCCTGTCCTCGAGGGTCCCCACCCACCCCTCCACGCCTTCCCCCTCACCCGCTCTTCGGCCGTCAGCCTCGGCCCTCTCGCCACCTTCCGCGGTCCCTATGTGATCGTTTTAAGAAGGTACATATAATCAAGATGTGCAAATTGTCTACTGGTGGCGGACGCTGTTGTCTTCCTTGTGACTGACGCCTCTCAGATAGGGTCCCTCTGGGAAACCCCTAACAGGCCTGAATCAATGTCTTCATGTTTTTTCCCTCGAGAATTAATTTTCTCTCCTATAAAAGGGTCTAACTTTTATTAACTGTATTAAGCCTGCAACATCAAAGGCAGAAAGGGTGTGTGTGTGTGTGTGTGTTTAAATCAAGGGGAGATTGCATTACTTTATAAATCATACTGGCCTTACGAACATCCTCTGCAATAAATATTCTTTTAGCCTTAACTATAAATTATATATTTTAGTGTTTAAAAACCTTCCTAACCCTTACACTATGCATTCTCTAGGTAAACCTTTAAGGCCCCTACTTTCAAACACCGGTTGGCACCAAAGGAGTCCTAAACTTCAGCTTCTCTGCAGAAAAAGGCAATGTGAGAACGCACATTTTCTTCTTGACTGGAACCTAGCCTTCAAAAACACCCCCTTTTCGCTAACATCATAGTGACATGCGCTGGCCTTGCAATCCTGTCCGCACACAAGTACGGGAATATTCCCAAACCATTCCATTAAGAGATTGCCCCCCCCCTGCCCTCCACACACAACGTGAACAGAGATACTCCCTAGGACCACTGGACTGAAAGTGCTTTGAAATGGAATGGTCTTAGAATATTGAGAAGGGAAGTGAGGGTTTGTGGTGGTCACCTGGGTGCAAGCAGGCTGCAGGTCTGCTGGGGGAAAACCAGCATCTTACAAACAGGTAACTACAAAAATAGGAAGATTATAAAAATAGAATATATTACATTGCTACGGCGGTTTCTCTTTATAGTAGCGCGTACTAAGCGTCGGAGGGCTGGCTTTCTGTGACTGTTCCGCTGGCTGGCGCCTGCCACACTGTGGGGGGGTCGGTCCACAGGCAGAAAGAGGGTTAGCACTTGGTGGCGCCGAAACTGTGCTACTCTACCCGAGAGGTGACATCAGCCAGTGACAAGGCGAAGAGGTTACACGCCTACCTATGAAATAAAATAAACACACACGAATGACTTATAAAGTGACTACATGCATGAGCAAGCAGGGTACTGGATGCCTAGAACCGCCTCAAAGCCGCGCTCCTTACAAAGAGCCCAAGAATGTGGTTTTCTATCTAAACCTCTCTTCTACTTTAAAAAGGTTTGTTGGCTTTTCTCTAGTTTAAAAAAAATGTTTTTATGCTTTTTTTTGCTTTAAACACTTACAGAATCAAATCTAAACGTCCTCTGCAGACTGGGGCCTTGTGTTAACACCTATCCTCACAACACAGGGACACAAACACGGTCATACAAAAGCTAGCTGATTATGGGGTACACGGTCCTCTATTTTGGTAGCACGATTCTCCCCCCAAGCTCAGGGTTATGCAAGTAACTATTTTTTCTCTCCTTTTTTTTTAAGACAGTTTTTCAGGTCCTTTTTTCTTTTGCTTAAGTCAAGAGATGGGAGAAAGAGCAAAGGGAAAAAAACCGACAGTAAGAGGGAAGCTTTCCCCTCCCGGTGGCGACGGATCCCGGGAGGAGCCGTTCTCCCGGGGGAGCCCCGGGGGCGGCGCCTCCCCAGCCGTGGCGCCCTCAAACGTTCACGTCCCGCACGTCGGTGGGCGTGCAGGCCAGGCCGGCCTCCTCGTCCTCCTCGTCCGCGGCCTTGGGGTCCAAGTGCTGCTGCTGGGCCTGGCGCAGGCTGGACTCCAGCAGGGCTTCGATCTGCTCCTGGCAGGCCCGCAGGCAGTCCTGGGCGGGGTGGGGACAGGGTCCTCAGGAGGAGGCCCGCGCCGGGCCCTCCCCCAGACGCTGTGACCCGGGCCACCCGGGTAAGAGCGAGGCTGGCTTAGAAGGCTGCCTTTGCTTCCCCCAAACCGGGGGAAGACGTGGGAGCTGCTGCCTAGACTCCAGGACTAGCCCCCACGGGCCCCCGGTCCGAGGAGCCCCCACGTTAGCCAGGCAGTGCTGACCCGACTCTGAAGGTCCCGGCCATCTTCCATGCATGTAGACACCCCTGCTCGCCTGCCCTGTCCCCCAAATCCCCCAGCAGGGCCCTGGCCCCTGGCGGGAATTCCTCATCCAGGCTGATCTCTGGCCCGCTGCTCCCACCAGCCCCGCTGCTGCCTTCGGCAAGCTCAGTGTCATCTGACCCAGGACGGGCCCTCTGAGCCTTGCATTTTGGACTTGACCCCTGCCGTGTCAGCCCTCACGGTGTACCAGCTTTCCATGATCAGTGGCCGTCAAAAGCGTTAGGTCATGCATGACTGAGAAGGAGTGCTGGGTGGCCCAGGAGACCTGGACCCTTTATCCCCGACCCTTCGGCTTGGCCTACGTCCTGGGAGACACACTGGCCTGTACCAGTGCCCACTGCTACAGGTTTCCTCCTGAAGTGACTGACCCAAGTTATCAGTGCGGAGGAGGAAGCCTGGTGCTCAGGGGCCCCTCCCAGCACACCGGGCGCAAATCTCCCTGTTATCTTGAAGGTGCCTCTTGCAGCAGGGCAGCCTCATGGCTCCCGGGGTCAAGGAGAGAGGCTGGGTCCAGGTATTGGGCATCTGTCCCTGCTCCTGGCAAACTACACTGGGGCTTCTAGGACCAGGTGGAGGCTCCAGTTCAGCCTGGAAAACAGACCTGTGCCCGTCTTAGAGGAATGGGGTGCAGCCGAGGGCCAACCCTGGGAAGGGCTGTGGAACTGCTAATTAGATGTGGCTGCAAACAGGTGCCTTTTTGCCCCAAAAAAGCAGGATACTCAGGCCAGAAGGGCCTCTGAGAAGGCCTGGGGACCAGGCCTCAGCATGGATGGCCTTGCTACCCCACCTTTTCAATATTCACCGTGGCAAGTGAAGGCAGGGGAGATGAGGAGACAAGAGGCCTACAAGGTTTGGTGTGGAGCCCAGGACTCCTGATGGCCACTGGAGGCTTGAACCCAGACACCCAGTCCAGCCTCAGTCCCACCCCCGAGCCTGTGCCGGCTCTTGATGGGTGGCTCTCAGTGGCCATGGTCTCCTTGCCCCTCCCTGGTAACCGGGGAAGGCTGGTGCAGTGGAGAGTGGGGTGCGGGAAGGAGCTCCCCTAGGGGCCACAGCCACCCGTTCTCTAGCCCCCGCCCTTGCTTCCTTTTCCCAGCAGCCCACTTGCACCTTATAGTCCCTTCCCGGGAAGAAATGACTGGCAAGTCAGGCCAGGCCAGTTCTGGAGAAGGGCAGACACTGCTCACGGCAGAAAGGCACCCAAGGGGTGTCCGCTGCCAAGGGTTTTCTATGTGAGCTCAGCTACATTTGTCACTGGATGACCAGACTACCCAGTTTCAGCCTCACGGTCTTCCCATCTATCAGCTGTGAAGTGTTTCGATCTAATTGAAACAATCTACATTCAAGTAAGGGACCACACAGCCATTTCTAAAGTCGTCTGTGGATGGCAATCTGCCACCCTTCTAGCTGAGGGGCAGCAGCGCGGCGATGTGCCCCCCACACCCAGGGAGGACGCTCCATCACTCCAAGCGTGACGCAAGCACCACCCAGACTGAGAGGGGCGGGGAGGCCAGCCGCCAAAGCTGCTTGCCCTCTGGGTGACAGGCAGTGCCGCCAGCCTGAGGCGAGCATGGGTAGGTCGGGGGCGGGCAGTTGTCTGTCCCAGAGCCCAGCTTTCCTGCCCTGAACTATACTGGTGGTGGCACGTGGCTGGGCCTCCAGAAGGCAGCCACCTGAAGCCAAACCTGGACCCGGGTCAAGGCAGTCACTCGCCCCTCGCGGCACAGCAGCCTGGCTGAGGGGTGACCTTCCAGCCCCAACCTCACAGGTTGAATTTGGTAAATGCCACGAGTGCTTATAGTTGATTCTTTAAGAAGAGAAAAAAGAATCAGGAATAAACCAATGGACTTGTACGAAGAAAGATACAGCAGACTCTGGCTCTGACAGCAGCTGCATCAGGGGGGGCTGCGGACACAGGGCAGCCTCTCCCGGGCTCAGGGCCACATCCGAGCCTTTCTGAAGCATCTGTTTATTGCCCATCCACGCTGTTGCCCAGACTAAACAAGACTGGGCCCCCACTCCGCACACTGCTAGGGCACGGGTCACCGACTGGGGCTTAGCTCTGTGGCCCCTCTTCCCGACAGCTCAGCTGGGAGGGGTTATGGCTCCTGCCTGCTCCTGGGGACCCCAGGGGATGCCAGAAGCCTGGGAGGATCTCTTTCGAAAGGAGCCCTCAGGAGTGGGGGGTGAAGCTGGCACCCCGTGAGCCTTTGGCCAGGTCCTGTGCCTGAGCGCAGCACCTGCCTTGTCCCCAGGGCCCCAGCCCTCTCCACTTCAGGAGCCTCAGCACTTCCCATCAGCAAACAGCTTCACACCCTGAATACTGGACTTCTAGGGCCAGATGCTGGCCAGGTCTGGCCAAACAGCAGAGGTGCAGGGGTCACTCACCGGGTCACACTTGATCACTTTGGAGAGGAACCGTGTGAGCCGGTGGTAGGACAGGAGGCCGCTGGAGCTCCCCAGGTGCAAGCCTTGCACTGCGGCCACCACACTCCCTGCGGCCACCATGGAGGGTGGATTGGAAATGAACTTCACATCTGTGGAGAGGGAGAGAGGCAAGGGGCGGTGAGCAGGGCCACCCTGCAGCGTCCCCATGACCCAGGCCAGCCACACATCAGGGCCTGTCCCAGCAAAGTTGAGCTCGAAGTGCCTCGCAGGTATTTGGGGCCCCCTGTGCCCTGACCCCAGGTCACCACTGGGCACCGCTGGCTGGGGACTCCCCCAACATGAGCTTGGGGTGCTGCCTTCAGGATGAGGGGAGAGCAAGCTGAGGAAACGGCTCTGGGGCGGGACATGCTGCACCTCCATCCTGCTGTTGCCACGGGCCTTGGGGCCACGCAGCCGATCAACAAGCTGAACTTAAGGTGCTGCCCTGTGTGCCTGCTCGCCCAGGGCACCTGCACTGCCAGCCATAGGGAAAAGCTACTCCCCAGAACCCTCCAGGGGCGCCGCCTGCCCCTGGAGTCAGCTGCTGATCCCCACCTCCTGTTCCTCCAGCTGTGTGTGTGGGGGGGTGGTCACTGTGTCACTTCAGCTGCCTGCTGGCACGCTCTCCACTCGTGCAGGAAGCTCCCCACAGGGGGGGGGAGGGTGGCACAGGCCTGGCACCTCAAATAAGCTCAGCGTGTCAATGTGCCATCCCTCCCCCTCCTTAGGGAAGGGAAAAGACCGTGACATTCAAGGGGCACCCCAGGGCTGCCTTCCTGTTGCGTCCACCGAGGAGTCACTGGTGAGGGAGGCCACTGATTTCAGCAGCTTTTATCAGGATCTAGCCTGGAACCAGGTGCCTGGAAGGCCTCCCTGTCGCACTCCGAGTGCCCTGGAGCTGGGCCTCAGTGAGCTGAGTGGGAGGGGGCTGTGAACAAAGGGCAAGGGTCCCCCTCGGGACAGGGCACGCCTTGCAGCCCAAGACTTCATCTTGGAGAATCAACAGCCCGTCTTGTTAAAGGGAGCAGGTGCCGAGGGGCGGAGAATCAGGCTGCTACCCTGAAGTGGTACAAAATTGGCCTCTGGGCTTGTGATGACTCAAAATAGGAATCCCTAACGAGGTGAGCCCCCACTTTCCCCCTTTAAATGGGAGCAGTTCCCCTGGCTGAGCTGCTGTGAGGAAGCAGCTTCCCATCGAGGCGATCCAGGACTGAGCGGGAGCCCGGCAGCCACAGGTTCCCACCTGCAGTCCCGAGACCCTGTGCAAGCCGGGTAGGCTTGCTTCTGAGGCCCGCTTCCCCACCGACGTGTAGTGTGGTCGGGGGCTTGTATGTTTAGATAAAGGAATCCTGATTTCAACCCTAAAGCTCCAGCAGTGGTTCCTGTTCTGTGGGTCAGGAACCTGGTGGCTGCAGGGAGAGCGGTCCTTGGGGCTGTGTGGCATTGCTGACCGTCCCTAAGACCTGTTTGTTAAGCTCAATTCTGTGCCAGCTTCAAATGGCCCTGTAATTTCTTCCCCTAACCCACGCAGCCGGAGGAAGAGTTCTTTTGTGCAACTATGTATACATATGCTAAGAGCAGGCAAGCCAGTCCCCCAGGTGACCCGCGTACACGTATGTGCAGGCGTTCAGGGACCCCTATCTGCAAGCTGCGGAGCAGGGAGCACAGCCCTCTCGAGGCACCGTTCGGTGGGACCCCTGCCCGTGTGGAGGGCAGAGATACCTTCCGGGACCTTTGCTCATCATGCCTCTGCCTGATGCGGCCTGTTTTTGAGCTGCAGTTACGCTGCTGTCATCTGGAGACAGGTCCCCTTGTGGCCAAGGACACAGTCGAGTCTCAATTATGTTCAGATCGTGCAGGCACACATCAGACCGTGGCGCATCTTCTAAGGGGCCTGGGGGGTGGGTGCCGCTCCCCTCCACTAAGCTGCCTGTCCCCTGCAGGGCCCCACTGTGGAGTTAATGCACATGAAAAACTGGATCACCCCAGCCCCAGCCGTTTCTCCACGTTTACCCAGGTATCTGCGCCCAGGCTACAGCCCGCGGACAGTGGGTGCTTGCTGCGCCCAGCCTTAGACCTGCAGCAGCTTCAAAGCCAGCACCGAAGTCTGTCTGCAGCCTCTCTACCAGGCGTGCTTCCAATAGTGCCAGCATCCCGTACCCCGACACACCGCTTCCCAGGGGTCCTGGGAGAGGGGGAGCTCCAGGCTGCCCTAGCCACCCTCGGGGGAGGGTGTACGAGAACTGTTGCTCCAATTATCTCCAGGAAACTTCACTGTTTCTCTGAACCACTTTCAGCTCCATAAAAGGCTGCCTGGAAGTCTCTGGAGGCCTCTCTCCTCAGAGGCGCCCCAGCCAGAGAATGCCTCCCTGCTCCGTTGGCCCCCGGAGGCTGAGGGACAGCTGCTAGGAGGCTCCGAGCCCCGTCCGTCCACGGGCCAGAGCTCCTGGGGAGGGGGTGCCCCACTGCTCAAGTCCATCCAGACCAACAGTGTCCTTGGCATCGCCATCTGCCCGCCCCTCCACCCCCGCCCTGCCTCCCTTGGATAGACCTAGAGGAGGGGTTCATGCCTTGAGCAGGAGGCCAGGAGGATCATCCCAGCTCTCAGCAAACCTAGAACTACCAGCTGTCACAGTGCCTGGATATCAGAAGACTGTAATGAAATGCTAGGCCGACGGGCTCTGGCCTTCTGCTGGGGGTGCTGGTGGGTGGGACATGTCAGCTAGCTTTCCCCTTTGATGCCCTGTGGCCCATCAGGCTCAGAGTGAGTTCCCAGAAGATGTGGCAGTTGAGGCCTGACTAGGGGCAGAGCTAGCTCCCTGCAGAGCTGGGCCTGATGGGGGCCTGGGTACCCTAGTCAGGCTCTCCAGGTCCCATGGGCGCAGTTCATGCCATCAGAAGGGAGAAAGGAAGAGGTCATAGGGGGCCAGGCAGAAGCATGAGGCAATACCATGTATGTCTGTATGTGTATGTGTGTTTATGCACGTGCATCTCTGTCCTGGGCTTGCAAAGTCTGGCTGCCTGGGGCTGGGGCCAGGGCAGTGCTGTGGAGGGGCCTCCGGGGAACGTCCAGAGCCCTACCAAGGGAAGGGAGGCTGGCCCCCTACCGCCAACCACGGCACACCAAGCCCAGGCTGCCCCAAAGCCCCTCCCGGGGCTCAGCTCAGCTGAGCTGGCCAGCGGCGCCCCTGGCAGGGCCTCAGGAGGCCCAGCTCCTCTGCTGGCCACCCCCGCATGAGGGCCGCCGCTGGCTGCCCAGAGCACGTGGTGCAGGCACTGCCGGCAGGCACTCCCCACCCTTGTAGGCGCTCCTGGCAGGTGGCCCAGCCCAGCAGAGGCCAGGAGGGGCCCCGCAGCTCAGGCTCCTTGAGGACACAGGGAAGGACTGGGGAGGCAGGGATGGGGGGAGGGCAGGCCTGGCGGCCAAGGGAAACTCCTTCTAGCATGGAGTGGCCACAGCCTGGCCCGGGCCAGCCACCTACCCCCATCCTCAAGGCACTGCACGGTGGCAGTGCCTGGTCTCAGCTGCCTGACCCCAGGAGGGCAGCACCCCCATCACCTCCCCATAAGCCCAGGCCCTCTACTCTACAGGGCAGGGTAAGAGTGCTTCCCAGGGCAGGAGGGCCTGGAGACCAGCTGCTCCGATGCAGAAACTGAAGCCAGGGTAGGGAGCCCCGCTGGGGCGGCACCCGGGAGGCCAAGGCCCTACCTGTGGCGCAGAGGGCAACGAAGGTCTGCGCGTGTTTGCGGATGATCTGTCTGTTCTCCTCAGCTACGGGCATTTTGGAAAGGAAGTGTTCGATGAAGTCGTGCGGGGTCATGGCAGCCAGGTTCCACTTGAGCTTGTTCACCAGGAGCAGCTCCATTTGCTGGGACACGGGGAAAACAAGCACAGGGTGACTGGCTCCTGGGACAGGTGGGACAGAGGGCCTGGGGAGAAGGACGGGCGGGCTCGGGGGTCCAGGAAGCGGGGGACAATGCGCCACCCCAGATTCAAAAAGAGAAGGTGCTATTTGAAAAGGCCCCGCTCCTTGAGACCTTCGCAAGAGCTCAAGGGCCTTGCACGCCGGGGAGGCAGGGCCTGGAGACTGGCCCGGCCTCTGCCGCTAGAGGGCGCGCGCCGCCCACTTTTCTGCGGAAATGCGGGTGCAGGAGCCGTGGGAGTAGAAGCGAGTGCGAGGTGGGGGTGGCGGGGGTCCCACGCGCTCGAGAGCCGCCCCAGCCGGGTGGTGGCCCGCCCGCAGGGCACAAGGCTAGTCGGCGGCCGCCGGACCCCTGTCCCGCGCCCATCCCCCCTGGGGTGCTGTGGCGAGCGGAGCCCCGGGATGATGGGGGTCCCGGGTTACCAGCAGCTCGTCGGGCCGGATGGAGTTGTCAGTGTAGATGCACAACTTCTCGGCCGTCAGCGGGATGGTCTCCTTCATCTTCGAGGCCACGAACATGCAGGTGGCCCCCAGCAGCTGCAGGCGGCTCTTCTTCACGGGCTCCAGCGACAGGAAGCGGTCCAGGTAGTTCATGGCCAGCGGGAAGACCTCCTCCTCGCACTTCTGCTCCTCACAGACCTGCGGGGCACGGGGGTCCGTGACCGCCGCCGCCGGGGCCCTCCACGGGGATCCCGGGCTGCGAGACTCCGAGCACACAGGGGGTCGGCCAGCGGGCGGCAGAAGCTTCCGCCGAAGACCCCTTCCCCCGCGTGTCCTCAGTACCCACCCACCCCGAAACTGAAAGGGAAAGTCCCCGCGGGAATGGTACGGTGGGGGCAGGAGCGGGCACGGCCGGGCGGCGTGCGCCGCGCAGGCTGCGGGTGCTGGGGACCCCGGCCCGCGTGGGTGCCCTGGGGCCCTTCTGGTTGGGGGTCGCACCAATTGGGGTGCAGGGCCGCGGGGCGGGCCGCGAGGCTGGGCGCCGCGCTCGCCGTGCCTGCGAGACACAAAGGTGGCGTCCCAGGCCGCCGCGCCGCATTTCCCCAGACGTCATCTTTTCAAAAAATATTTAAAAATATTAAAAAAATAATTAGGTATATAAAAAAACGCTGAAAATGACCCTCGGGCGGTCCTTTACCCAGGTCGGGCGCTGGGAGCTCGTTGCACGTTCTGGGGAGAGCCCCAGGAATTCAAACTCAGAGGCCCCCCCTTCCCTCTGGGCGCGGGCGCCGTTTCCCTCTCGCAAGGGCACCACGCCGCACTTTCAAAAATTATTTAAAAATACTCGCGGGCCCCCTAGGCGCCCAATGAAGGGCTGAAAATGTGCCCTGGATTCCTGGCTTTCTCTAGAAAGGTCCCCCAAGCTGAGACCCCTGCAGACGAGGGTCAATCCGCAGCGTCTTGAGGGCCACGCGACCTTGCAGCCCAGCGTGCTCTCCGGCCCAGGCTGGCCGTGCGGGGCGCCCCGGGACTCGCTGCTTGAACAAAGGGGGCCCCCTTCCCGAGCGGGGGTCTCCCCAAAAGTGTCCGGGTTCCGTCCCCGCGCACCTCCCTCCTGTTCCCGGCTACCGCTCGGCTCCTCGCGGCGGCCCCAGCACCTCTCCCATTGCTCCCCCCGCCCCCAATTATTAATAAACACTTTTGCCTTGCAATAAAAGAACAAAGATGGCGCATAATACTGGCACGAGCGGCCCTTGCATACGTGTCCATGGATATTAATTTAAAAATCAAACCTATGCCCCCCCCCTCCCCCTGGAGCTGGCGGCTCGCAGAGCGGCTGGGAGAAGACGCACCGCGGGGCTCGCGCGCAGGCAGGGGCTGCGCTGTGGCGATCCGGGTGGGGGCCACAAAGGGCGCCAAGCATGCCGGCCCGCACCCTCCAACCAACTGGGGTGCCCTGGCACGGGTTTTCCCCGAAGGAAACCCCCTCCCGGATCGCTACCCCCTCCAAGAAAAGGAATTTCTAAAGACCCCACCTCCAACCCCTCCTAGTTCAGAAAATACCCACAATATTTGGAAAATACGATTCCTAGCAAGACCCCAGCAAACTTCAAAGTTGGGGTGGGAAAGAAAGAAGGGAGATGAGTGGCAAAGAAATGTGGGTTTGGGTTAAGAAGTTGCCAGAAAGTACTAAGAAAGCCGCCCAAAGCTCCGCACCTCCAGCATCCAGGTGGCCACGATCTTCCGCATGGACGGCAGGATCTCCTTCTGCACGCACTTGAAGTAGGACACGGAGGGTGCGCAGGTCTCCTCCGCCTTGAGCATGGCTCGCAGCACCCGGTCGTTGAGTAGGTTGGCATCGGGGTACGCCCGGCGGATGGTCTCCACCTCGCAGCATAAGAGCTGGTGTGCCATGGCTGGGGCTCTGCCGGGCGGCCTGGGGAGGGCGGCGGGTCGGGTTCGCTCCGCGCTCGGCTCTGGCTCCTCTGCCCTGGCCGGAGCGCGCGCCGCTGCTGCTGCTGCTGCTGCTGCTGCTGCTGCTACTGCGCCGACAGCCCTCTGGAGGCTCCAGGACTTTGCAACTTCCAACAAAACTCCCCTGTAGTCCGTGTGACGTTACTGTTGTTAAGCAGAGATCAAAGCCGGGCAGAGAATGGGAGCGGGAAGGGGGGGTTGCGGGCGCAGGGGGAGGGGGCGCGGGCGCCGAGCGCCGGGGAGCGGCGAGGGGCAGAGCCCAAAAGCCATCCCGGAGGCGCCGCGCCTGCCCCACGGCGGAGTTGCCCCCGAGTCCAGGTTTTCATAGAAATGCAAATCGCCCCGAGGTTGCCTTTCTCCCCGCTGGGGAAGAGGGGTGCAGGGGGGCCTTCCTCCCCGATTGGGTCCCCCCGGGACTTAGGGGGTGGGGTGGAAGGGCTCTGCCGGGGGTCCACTAGGAGGGCGGGCCAGGCCACACGCAGCCAGGAGAGACCGCATGGAGTGGGGGCGGGGGGTGGGCACTTTGCGGCTCGGCGACACCCTGTATTCCAGCCGGGAGAATGGGCGCATTTCCGAGAACGCCACGAGGGCACCCACGGGCGGAGAGGCGGCCAAGGAATCTTCTGCGTCTACATCTTCTTTCATTTTCATCAACACGTGTAAATTTCAGGAACCATTTAACCTCCAAGCACGCAGGGCAGAGCTCGCGACCCTGCTAGAGGCTTCATTCCGGTGCACAGGGGTGATGTTGCGAATGACCGAGGGGGCATCCTTAAACTTAAAAGGGATTTCAGCTTAGCACGCGCTCACTCAAAAAGTAAAATAAAATAAATGCCCCCAAATTCCAGCAGCAGCCCAAGATGGTGGCCAGCGTTTCCTTCGTCCTGTTGTCCTCGCATGGGGGATCTGCCGGCTGTCTTCTTACCTTGGCCAGCCCATCCTTGTGGGGGTCCCTAATCCCCCCCACGCCCCTGTACACGTAATTTAACAGTTTAGAGAAACACCCCGAATGAAGGCTGCAAAGCATGGTCTCTATCCTATCTAACTTTTTAATATAATAAATTAAATCGCTAGAAATATTAGTCATCTCTCTCTGCCTGGGACAAGACCACCGGAAGCTTCCTAATTGGTTTTGTCGGGGGTGTGGACATCTCTTCGCCTTTAGAATTTGTCCTGGGGCTGCATTCGTGAGCCTTAGGGGGCTGGGAGGGGTTGGCCAAAATTAGAACAATTTTGAGTTAAGGAAATGGCTATATTGATCTGATTATTTTAAACAAAATCTATACATGCTCACGGTTTTGAGAGGGTCCCCAAGATTATCGCAAATTTATGAGACATATAAAATAATACATAAGGTGTGCATTTTTTTTTTAAAGATTCAGTTTCTTTGGTGCTTTTTCTTTAAAATAAAAGAACGTTTTACCCAGTCTTAACATTTCCAGTTTTTACACTATCTGCCCCAAATTAAGAAAACTGTTTATTTCCCTTGGATATAGTTTAGCGGCATCAAATCACCGGATCTCCCCTAACAGAACAGTCTCAAAGAAAACGGATAAAAAAGACCCCCTCCCCTTCTCAAGGGCGCACACCGCAGGACAAGCCCCCTCCCCTCCCCTTCAGGGCTGATTACTCCAGTGTCCCCTCCCCAGCCGGGATTAGGGTAACTAATATTCCGGGTCCAAAGGGGTAATCACCCCCGGCTCACGCCTCGGAAGCGGTGGGTGGCCCGAACAGGGAGCCCCCACCGCCGCGCCTCCCGCCCCGGGCACCCACGCTCGCCCGGGCCCCGGACGCGCCAGAGCCTCAGAGTATCAGCCCGCGCACGAGGGCGGCCGGGCTGCCTTTTCATTCATAAAATCCCGACCGGGCGGCCGCCCGGGTGATTTATGGGGCTGCGCGCTACCACCGGCGGCTTCGGTCCCGGGGGGCGAGGGGACCCGAGCTCCGCGTGCGCCCCGGCCTGGCCGGAGCTGGGTCGGCAACAGCGAGGGGCGGCGGGTCATAAGAAGGCTCGCCCACTCCAGCAAACCGGCTCCGAGTCCAGGAGAGAGCTACCCCCAACCCGCGAGAAAAACAGAGGAAACTGGAATTAGCATGAGCCAATGGGGGCGCGGCGCTGTTACTAGGCGGACCGGGCAGATCGCGACTAGGAACTTCGTTGATTTCTCCGCTCAGGGACAGGCTCAAAAGTGCAAGCCCGGCCGGCGAGCGTGAAGAGCCGTCCAGGAACCAGCGGGGGAAGCGCTGGAATTTGGGGCCGGGCAGGGAGCGCCAGCCGACCAGCCCCCACCCCGGGGAGCCCAGATCTGCGGTCCCTGGAGCCCCAGAGGGAGCCAACAGCTCCCAGGCCCATAAGGGCGGCTGCTTCTAGCAGAGCAGAGGACACGTTTTTATTTTAATTTTTTCCCCCAAAGAGAAAAGCAACTTAAAAATTTTTTTATGTTGCCGTTTTAATTTGCACTGCCTTAAAAACCCACCATGAAGCAGGAATTGCCAATTCTGGACTCATTTAAATCGCACTGTACTTATTTCTTGGCGACCATTTGGAGACAAAGGACCAGTGGCCCATCGGGAGGGAACCACGTTGGTTGGAAAGAAAATCCAAAAGTAACTTAAATCACCTTCCTGTTTTCCGCGCCCCCTGGCCCCCCCCCCCCCCCCACAGAGGTGACCGCGGCCAGGGCGACCGTCGGCCCCGAGACGGCAGAATCCGCGGCAGGCGCGTTTGCCACCGTCCCTGGCTGTGGGAACCTTCATTCACTGCGGGGGAAGGGAGCACGTTCATTGAGGAACAGGCGCGCCGCGGCGCCGACCGGGGACGCACCGCGGCTGTGCGCCGCCCTGCGGGGGTTTGGGGAGCGGTGCAGGGCCCACTGGAGGCCTTCCACGGGCCTCGGCGTCCGGCGCTCGCCCTCCCCCTAGAAGACCCGGGCGCGGGCGGGCGCGCCCAGGTGGGGTCACCTGCAGCCGCACACCTGGCGGGGACTTGAAAGGACTTGGCTGCCGCTCCGGGAGTTTTCCATTGTTAAGCCCTTAAGTCGCTCTGGAAAATGCTTCCGAATGTGAGCCGCAGGGTTCCGGGGAGCGCTCGGGGTCCCCTTCCCCCACTGCTCGCTGTGGGGGCGCGCAGGGCGGTCCGCGTGCCGCGGTAGCTCCGCCTGGGCTACGCGGTGCCATTCCCAGGCGCTTCAAAGTGCGGGGCGCGCCCGGGCGAGCTCTGGCCCTGGCGCCCACTCGGGACGGCCGCCCCTCCCGCCTCCCGCCTCCCGCGCCTGCCTGTGGCCGACTTATTCTGCCCGGCGCTCCAGTCCTCCGTCGGGCGGGCTGCGGGGACCGTATGCCCCCAACCCACCCCGCACTGAAGGCCGCGGGAGAGGTGTGCGAAGGAGTTAAGAGGGCAAACCCCAACAGGTGGGGGGGGGGGACTGGTTCCCACAATGCCTTTGGGATCCCAAAGGATACGGTGCACTTTTAAGGGTGAAAGAAGATTCTTAGTCCTTGACCTCCGCCCCTCGAAACGCATCGCCCGAAGCTCTGAACAATACGAAACGCACGTCCACTAGGAATTCCCCGGCCTCTCGCCTCTGCCCCCCGGCCACCCATCTCCGACCAAAGGGTCGCGAAGTGGGCGCTCAGGTCGAAAGAAGATAACCACCTCCAACCCCGGCAGAGAGGTCGGCGGGAGGTGGGGGCAGCGACGGAGGGTGCCGAGTCCGTCCCCCGTCTCCGTAGGTGCGCAGGGCCGCGGCCTGCCCGAGGCCGAGCAGACCCCCCCCCTCCGGACGAGGGCTAGGGGTGCCGCGGCGGAGCCTCGCGGGGCTTCGGAACCTGGGCGGCGTCCCGCGGAACCCGGACCTTCTGGGAGGAGGCGCTGCGCCAAGACCCTAGTCGGCCCTTGTGGCGCCCCTGCCCCGCCCGGGGAGGGGTCGGCGCCCCTGCCCTCGCCCTCAGGACTGGGCGCTCCCTCCCCACCCAGCCCCCGCACACTGTCTGTGGGGAGGACTCCCGCCTCCTCGTGCCTTCCAGCTTCTTTGTGTCTTTGAAATGCCCGAGGGCGTCTTATCCTTGGTCCTGGAGTGGGCAGAGGGAATGCTGGGTCTTTATTATGGGAGCCCCCAAGTCCTGGGGTTCCGGAACACTTGTCAGGAGTGGAGGGAGAAGGGAAAATGATCCCAGGTGCGGGCAGAGCTTTGCGTGCCTAACGCTCTGTACCCCTGCCCTGGGGCTCTTTGGCCTCGCGCCGTCGGTGCTGGTGGCGGGTCACGGACTGGGACCTACTGGAGAGTTCTGGGCCGCCACCCCCTCCCCCCCGGAGTGCTTGCGCGGGGCTCGACCTGCCCCTGCGCGTCCTGGGCGCTGGGCGGGGTCCGGGGTGCGGCCTGGCAGGGGAGGGAGGGGGGCAAGGGAGCGCGCCGCGGACCTGGGCCCTGGCTCCCAGCGCGGGGCTGCGCCGCGCATTCCGCGCATTCCCACCCGGCCTCGGTTCCGCCGCCACGTGGTTGCTCCGCGCGCCGCGCTTACCGTAAGGCTTGGAGGAGGCGCGCACCAGGCTCCGCAGCGAGCGCGGACCTCCCAGCGTGCGGTGCGCGGACGCGCAGTCCAGCTCCCGCGCTGGACAGGCGGGGTCCCCGCCCGTAGACGAGGTTGCTGTCTGTGCAGTAAGCAGCGTTGTACTATGGGAGTTTCGCATATTCTTTTGTAAAGACAAGCAGGAGGAGGGCTCAGGGCCCCCTCGCATCTGTAGGAGGGTGACTGTCCATCCGAGGAACCGGTGACCATTATCCCTTCCTAGCCGGGACCGCGCAGAAGGGCAGCAGCCGTCTGGAGTTTTGTTCTCCTTTTCCTTATTAAATCGGTCGCTGGCCCAGTCCAATGTACTGCATGATTGGAGAGCAGGACCCAGGAGGTGTTTAGCACATAGAAACACCGGGAAGTCCTGAAGGGTGTCTGAGGATCAGTTAGTTCCAGACAAAGAATCAAGTGCAGCTCTGGATCCTGAGCAGCAGGCGTAACCTATGCGATGCGGGCCTCTGCCTCTTGGGGCCCAGTGGGGCCCTGGCCAGGCAGGGGTCCCGCAGGCCTGGGTGGATGGGGGAATTCCGAAAGCCGTCCTGACCCTGTCGGGGCTCTGATGCCCCCTGGGGCAGAGGGCGCTCCATCAGTGGGTGGGTGGAGTCCGAGATGGGGGTCCCGGAGAAAAGGCTGCTGGAAACAGCCTGTGGTCCATCAGGGCCAGTGTTCCCAGGCTAAGGGACGTCTGCCCTTGGCTCTGAGCCCCGTCCACTGTAGGATTTGGAGAAGTCTTCACTCACGTGCCGACCCTCATGTCCTCACTTCTGCAAGGCATCCTCCTGCCCCCAGGAAGTTTGTCACCGCCATCACTTAATCTTCAAAGCAACCCCCTCCCCCAACCAACACATTTCATGGGCGAGGAAACTGAGGCCCAGCCGCCTAGTGCAGGGTCACACTGTTAGCAGCTGTGCTGGCCTGACATCAGAACCCACACTCTGAACCACTGGGCTGCACCTCCCTGTGGTCATGGGTACTGTGGGAACAGTTCCAGGGTCCTTGGAAGCTGATAAGGGCAACAATCTACTTTTTCAAGAATGCATGCAAAATCAAGCCACTCTTTCAAGATGCTAGGAAGTTTGCAGCCCTATTTGAGTGTGCACAAGCATGGCACACACAGACCCACATGTGCCAGTAGCTGTTTCACCCTGGGCAAATCCCTGTCCAATCTGTAAAATGGGTAGGATTGTACCCCTCCGAACGCGTGGACAAGAGTAATTAAGGTAACTGTGGAGCAATTAGCATAGGGTCTGGCATACATCAGGCCTATTAAATTCATTCGTGTATTTGCTCTTGTGCAGAATGAAGGCCATGTGATGTGCGCTGTGTGTGGAGTTCATTAAACATTTCAGTTTACATTCAGAAAGATGATTTTAAAAATGGCTTTATAGTTTATAAACTCACTTTCATTTGCTGAGTTCTCCTGAGCTGTGGACATGAGATTTAGGTCTCAGAATGTACTTTGAAATTGAAAAAAAAAGTGTGACCACGTGAATTTTCCCTTCTTCCTTCTCACCCCAAAAAGGGAGTAAAAATGTTGATTAACAAAGGAAGCACATTCACTGAGAGCAGGAGTGCCAGCAGGGGCCCCAGCCTGTCTTTGGCCTTGGCAAATTCGACTCTCCTGAGGCCACGGTGACCAAGGACCACAATGTGGGGAACTTAAAATAACAGATATTCATTCTCTCACAGTCTGCAAGCAAGCCGGAGCCCGTAATCAAGGTGTGGTGGGGCCCCGCTCTCCCTGGAGACTCCAGGAGGGCCTCCCTGCCTCCTCCAGCGTCTGGGGCTCCAGTGCCCTGGGCTTGTGGCTGCGTGCCCCCCGCCGCTGCCCCGTGCTCACGTGGCTGTCCCCTCTCTGTGTGTCTTCTCCTCTGTGTCTCATTAGGACACTTACTGACTTTAGGGCCCACCTGGATAATCTAGGTTGAGGTTATCTTGAGACCCTTAACTTGATGATATCTGCAAAGACTATTTTCAAATAAGGTCAAATTCACAGGCTCTGATGATTAAGGAGGTAGACGTATCTTTTGGGGGGGACACCATTCAGCCCACTAGATGGAGGGAGAGGGAGAAAGATGAAACATGCTTTGGAGCAGCTTAAAACAGTCCATGAAATCCTCATATTGGCCAAGGACTTGGCTTGAGTCAAGGAGGTAGGGAGGCAGGGAGGTAGGCCCCGCATGGCTGCGTTATGGTCTCTCCACTGGAGGCCTGGCAACTCAGGCGTGGAGCACGTTTTTGAATGAGAGCTCGTGGGCAAACTGACAGGTGCCTGCAGCAGGAAGCCCTGCCCCCAGCTCGTCGCCCCTCTCAGGAGGCAGACAGGTGGAAGCTGTGAGCAGTACGATGGCCATTAGAATCCTGAGGAGGGCTAAAGAGCCAGGAAGGGTAGAAACTGACAGGCCGAGAGGGAGGAGAGAATGTTCTAGATGTCTGAACAGCACAGGAAGTCCCTGGAAGAAGGAAGTCCGACATGTGCGCTTCCCTAAAAAGCAGTCTCTGAACTTTTTCCAGCCTTGAAGCAGAATGGCGGGGAGTGTGCACTGCAGAAACAGCAGGTTCCAGGCCCAGCTCTGCCCACCTCCTGTTTGTGGGGGCTTCACCTCCCTGGGATCAGTGTCCTCATCTGCAAAATGGGACTTTACGCAGATTAAACGAGTTAGCGTAAGTAGAGCTGGGCACACGGCTGGTCCCACCATGATTAGCAAAGACCCACAAAAAGTCCCACACTCTGAAAAGTGTGGGCATTACACAGGGCTTCCTCATTAAGTCCCAGCCAACTCATCTCCCCATTTTCTTAAAATCAGAGGCTTATACAACTGCCGGCAAGGTCAACATGGGATGAACAGGGTTGCCGTGCTGAGATGACGTGCCTCCAGCCGAAGGGGAATGGGGCCCAGGTTTTCCTCCCTTGCCTTGTCCTGGGTGAATGTGCTGTTTGCTCTGTGCTTTTTGGGTTGTTGAAAAACAACAGGTCTCGGAATTCCCTTTGTAGCTTCCCTGGTCCGAATCAACAACTGCCAGAGTGAAGCCAGGAGGGTCACGGAGGGCAGGGAGCAGGGTGGGGGCGGGGGGATGCGACTGGGGCAGCTCTGGGCACGGTGAACCTGGGCTTTTCCCCAGGAGCTTGGGGTGGCCTCCCTGCACCCTTGCCGGGCCTCACCCACCCCTCCCGCCTGCCCTTTGGTTCCTAGCTGAGGAGGCCAAGCTCAGAATCCACCCACCGGCCAATTCCCAGGCACTGCTCAAGGTAACAGACAGAGGCTGTTTGGAGAGAAGCGATGCAAGATAAACATGGTAGCCAGGAAGGTATGATCACCATGTGGCCGGAGGAGGGGGCAGGAGAAAAGCAGGAACTAGGGCAGCCAGGAGGGTGGACAGGCACGGAGGCGGGGGGAGGAAATGTGGGGGTACCCTGGGAAGCCACCGCTCTCCTCTACCCAGGCTGCTCCCCAGTCATGAAGAGCACAGCAATGACAGCAGCCGTGGCATGGTGGTCGCCTCCTGAGCACTCCGCCTGCACCGATTCATCTTTACAGCCGCCTCGGAGGACAGCTGCTTTCTCCCCATTTTATAGATGAGGAGAGTGAGGCCCACAGGGTCATTGGCTGTTGCAGAGCTGGAATGCGTCTGGCTCTGTCTGACTCTAAAACCCAGGGGAAAAGGGCGAATTACAAAGCAGCTCAAAGTCACAGGGCTCACTTTAAAGAAATGCGCAGCTTTATTGAGATATAATTTACATAACACAGTTCACCCATTTGAAGGGTACAAGTCAGGACATTCATGGCTGTGCAAACATCTGATCTTGGAGCATTTTCATCTGTCTCAAAGAGAGCCCGTTCCCCTCGGCCGTCACTCCCCTCCCTCCACCCTCCCACCCCAGGAAACCGGTCATCTGCCCTCTGTCTCTGTGCATTTACCTGTTTGGGACATTTCATTTAAGTCCTGCACTGTGGGATCTTTTATGTCTGGCTGCTTTCATTTAGCAGACTGTTCCGAGGCATGTCTGGGTCTGCACCACCTACCAGTGCTCCGTGTTGCTGGCTGAATAGTGTTCCCCCATAAGGCTGGGCCGGCATTACTTAACCTTTGTCGGGGAAGGACCTCTGCATTGTTTCTGGGTTTGGGCTGTTAGGACAGCGGTGGCGTGAGCGGGGCGTGCAAGGTCATGTGCGGACCTGTGCCCGTCTCCCTTGTGTAGCAGAGCTCCTCTGCGGAGTGCAGCCGGGGGCAGACCCTGGGGCGCAGCTCTCCGGGACCCAGGAGACCTAAGGCAGAGCCAGATGCTTTCAGAGAGGATTTCTCGCCGCTCCCCGCCTCCCAGCTCGCCTTCCTTCCCCTCCCCTGTCCTCTTTCTGTTTCGTCTATTCTCCTGTTCCTTCCTCAGGGAGGTCACAAAGGCTGGAACCCTAAGCAATTATGCTTAAGAAATGGCTTTTGCTGTGACATTGAGAACCCCCGTAGGATCAACACGTTGTCCTCATTAGCCACGCATAGGGCCACACCCTGTAATCATGGAGGGGAGGAGGGCATTGCTAGCAAACTCCAAACAGGCATCTGGGGCATGTGCTCTGACTTTTGCCAAATCAACCTCCACCTTTAGCATCCCAGAAGCAGCCCAGGGGCTTCAGCCTGCAAAGAAAATAATCTTAGACATGCTTACTGACTTCTCCGTTTCCCCTCTCCCAAGTCTCCCCATCCAGGCCTGCAGAGCCCCCAGGGTGGTCTAATCTCCCTGGAACAGAGGGCTTATTGCAGCGTACCCCTTGCCATATGTGTGTTTGTGTGTCGGGGTGGGGTGGCAGTTGGCCTGATTTGTCCTTTGCATCCGAGCCATGAGCTGCCCCAAGCAGGCAATACTGAGCTGGAACCACAGCCCAGAAAGCTACAGAGATTCTCACCTCGGTTGGTTTAGGAGCTCAGTGTCCTTTGTCTCTTCCAGCGTCCCTCACCCAGCTGGGGACCTCAGTCTCCCCTTTTGTCAAGGGAGGCAGTCAGAGCAGACTGCCCCTCACAGGGTCACTAGGGGTATAAACCTGCCATCTGCCTCTGTGTCCGAGCTTCTGGGCTTCTGTGTGGAGCGGCGCGCTCCCTGCTCTCCGGAGCCTCTAGCAGGATGAGTGGACATGCCCACTGACAAAGGCCTGTCACGGGGCCACGGCTGATGGCTGAGGAACAGGAAGGAAGACACCTCGGATGTCGTCCCACAGGACCAGGAAACCTTCTGGGAGCTTAGCCAAGGGTGTTTTGGGTGTATTAGTTACCTACTGCTGTGTAACGAATCACTGGGACACTTGGCAACATAGAACGGCCAGCATTTATCTCATGCAGTTTCTGAGGGTCAGGAATCTGGGAGAAGCCTGGTCCAGCCGCCTGGCTCCAGGTGTCCCACGAAGCTTTGGGCAGTTGTCTGCAGGCTGGAGACTCGGTCTCAGGCTCTGGTGCTCACACACATGACAGCTGGCTCTCAGAGAGGGAGACAGAGCGCCCAGGCAGGCTGCAGTCCCTATAGCCCCACCCTGTCACATGCTCCTGTCCGCACAGACCAGTCCTAGACCAGTGGGGGCGCCATCAGCGAACGTGAGAGGCCATGGCCGCTGGGGGCCGTCCCCGGGGCTCACGGAACCAGTGGGGCTTCTGGGCCGAGGAAGGTGGGCACAGCGGGGTGCGCGTGGTGGTGCGGGTGAGAGCCAAGGGCAGGGCCCGTTGCCTCATCTCCTCGTAGGTTCAGAGTCTACCTGGAGTTGAGATGTGTCTGGTCTGGGGTGAAGACTCAAAGCCTGTTGCTCCCCACGTGGATATCCGGTAGGACCGGCACCACTCACGGAACAGTGTCCGTCCTCTGCACGTGATGGCGGTCGCTCAGTCCCAGCTCAGGTGGGCACGCAGGCGCAGGCCTGTTCATTGGCATCGCTCTGAATCTATAGATCGACCTGGGGACACCTGGCACCTTCGTGACTACAAATCGATCATTCAAGCTTCCCATCCATGAGCAGGATGTATACCACCACTTACTTAGGTCTTCTTTAATTTGTGTGTGTGAGTCTTATGCATCTTTCATTCGATTTCTTCCTATTTGACTTTTTGATGCCATTATAAATAGTATCATGTATACACTGCCTCTGTTTTTTTAACCTGTGAGTTTGAATTGGGAGCCAGGGGTGGACAGAATCTGAGAAGGTAGAAAATCCTGTGTGGTGTAGGACTGGCAGGGTGTCCAGGCTGAGGGCCAGCAGTGGCTGAGGTCACGGGTCTGGTGACAGGGTCCAGACCAAGGCAGTCCTGCTGCAGGGTCTGGTGGCGGAGCGTTTGGTCTCCCGGGAAGGCGGGACCCGGAGCGCGACTGGGCTGTGCCTTGTGCTGCCTTCCCTGCCTTGTTTCTGCTGCTCCTTCTCTCCATCTGGATCGCCTTTCCTGCACAAATCCGCCAGTGTTGGTCTTCATGGCTTGCGACTTTAATCAGGACGAGGAGGGCACCAGGACTGAGCATGGTCGCAACTTGCGTCACTCCCAGCTATTACACTTGAGACTAGAAACAGTCTCAGATCCTGTAAGTTGAAAACCATAGATTATGGCACGTTCAGAGGGCAGAAGAACATTGAGTGAGGAAAGCAATACACAGATGCACATGTACGCTATCAGCTCAACTGTAGGTGCTCCGAAGGACGTACACAGGGCCAAGACCTCTGGGGTGACAGCAATGACACTTTTGTCCCTTCTGTATTCTGTGCTGCCTTCCACATACTGTATTCTCTTCCAGACAAATATTATGACCAGAAAAAAGTATCCAACCAGAAACAACTCTAAAGATACCTGGGTATCTCCCAGACCCCCAGCTCCCCTGGCCGGCCTTGGAGCACCTGGACCAGACCCTTTGTGTTTTGTCGGGCAGTAGCCACATGGGGTTCTCCCTGGTGTGGAGGAGCAGCCTGGCCCCAGCCCCAGTTGCCAGCTCAGGAGGGTCCTAATTCCCACACAACCTCCCTCCCTTCCAGCAGATAAAGGGGTAGGAGGCTGATATTTTAGGGAGACTTTAATTGGTCCCAGAGTGGACACTGCTTGTAAACGCAAAGCCAGGCTTTCATATCACTGGGTGGTGACACTTAGGAGCAGAAAAGGCCCAGATTCTGCCTCCTAAGACCCAGAGCTTGACCTGCAAGCAGGAGGAAATGCAAAAAGGAATCAACAGATACAGCCTAAAATGTAAAATGCTCTCCCCCGTGCGGCCAGCTGGGCTGGTGCTGAGTAAGGAGCAGTCGGCACAACTGTCTTTTCATTAAGACAGACTTTGACATTATCTTTGGGAATTCACACAGTCTTTGGGAGACACGTGTGCATGCTTGGTCTGTGGTCACTGCTGTCTCCCAGGACAAATAAGAAGACCTTTGAAGAAGGAGGATAGTCCTGGAGAGTCTCCTACCCCTGGACTCCCAGGAGGGACATTATGTAGACAGAAACAAATGGGGAGAGAGAAATGGGGAGGAAGTTTGTGTGGCAGGTATCACTCAGTATCCTCTGACATCCATTTCCCTTCTTACACAGAAATAGAATTTTTAACTAAGCACTTACTATTAAGTGCTAAAGACTATATTTCCCAGCCTCCCTTGGGGCTGAGAGTGGCCAGTGACTAAGTCCTAGACGATGGACTATGAGTGAAACTTGTAGGTTGCGGTATTCCAAGGCAGGGGCATATAGACACATTGCAGCATACATGGTTAATAGGCAAAAGTTAGTCACTTTCCTGTATTGCCAGGATTGAAAAAGTGTAATTTGAAATCTAAAACACATGACCATTTCTATTAGCATCCTCCAAAATGAAACACTTAGGCATAAATCAAACAAAATATGTATGTCCAAGATCTATACGAGGAAAACTACAAAATGAAATCAAATAACTAAATAAATGGAGAGATAGTCCATGTTCATGGATAGGAAGACAGTATTATCGAGATGTCAGTTCTTTCTAACTTGATCTGTAGATTCAATACCATCCTGACCAAAATCCTGGCAAGTTATTTTGTGGATATTGGCAAACTGAGTCTAAAGTTTACACGGAGAAGCGAAAGACCCACAATAGCCAACACAGTAGTGAGGGAGAACAACGCAGCTGGAGGGCTTGACATCACCCGACTTCAAGATTTCCTATAAAGCTGCACTGTAGAGCTGCTATTGTAAATCAGATGTTAGCTGTTATTATAACCATTGCCCTCTTGAAGTTGGGATTGTCACACCGCTCTGTGTGAAACTGCACCCCTTTCCCCCCATCTTGCCTGCCATACCTGAGGACGCTATCTCATGATGCCGCTCCACGCTCAGGATCCTCAGTGGCCCCCCCAAGGCTCCCTAAAGATGTCCTAGAATCACAAGCCTGGCATTCCAAGACCATCTTTACCCAAGTCAATTTCTCCCTTACCTTCCCCTCCTTCCTATAAAACTCCTGCTCATACTTCACACACTGAATGCCAATTCAGTCACCCTTTGCAATGGTGTCCGCTGCCCCCAACTGCATAACACCTTGGCCTTCAATACAAGACCCAACTATGGTCCAGCCCTTCACAAAGCCCACTCTGCGGTCAGATGCGCACAGCACCTTCTGCTCTGGGTGCCCCACACATTGCTTTGCCTAGAGTTGTTTCCTATAGAGTGACCGCTCTGTCCATCCCACACCACCGTCCCAGCCATCCCAGGAGCTCATGGAAGACCTAGGGATCCCAAGTGGCTGGCCTCCCAGGGAAGACTTCTCTTTGGATGTCTTTGGAGTGTAGAGAACAAGCTCTGTGTGTTGATGCCGAGGTGGGATGCAGGGAGGTACGGGGAGGGGGCTCTGTCTGTAAATGTAGCTCTTTGGAAATAGTGAAAACACAGAGGACCCAGCTTTCAGGCTCCTCATGATGCGCTGCCCTGGGCTGGGGCATGAGGGACTCTCGGAAACCACGTTCACAGGCACATGTGGTGAGGTGGGAGCTCGGCCGGCCGGGCCTCGGGTGCCGGGGGCCTGTGTGTTCTGCTGGTGCCATTCTGTGTGCCGAAGAGCTCTGACTTGCAATGCACAAAACCTCCTCAAAAGAAAATGAACAGGAAAATTAGAGGGAGACTGCCGAGGAACTTCTTAAAATTGGAAAAATAAGTGTGTTCCCTGTAACTGAATGCATTGGCCCATCCCCTGGCCCCTGATTAAGGGGAACTGGTGTTTGTGGGGGTATTCAGCAAGAGGCCTCTGACTGGGAGACAATTTTGTGGCTTCATCCTATAATTTGGACTTGGGGGATCAGGCACAGTTAATGCGATAAACTCACAAACCTCTGCTTGTGATCAGACGTGGAATATGGCCCCTACATGTGGCCATCAGAGCTGGCATTGCAAATGCTAGACTCCTGAGGCTGGGCACAGGCCAGGAAGGCTGAGCCTCTAAGGGCTGTTGAGATGTGTTGGTTTTGAAAATTTGGAAATACATGTCACTGGTCTTGTTGACCATCTACTTCTAAATGCACATTGCTATCAAGTCTTGTTTCTGTTAGACACTGGCGTTTGAGATCGTCCACGTCCTAGACTGTGCGTTTTTTGAGGCAAGGGGAACTCATCCTGTGTTGGGGTCTTACACACTGTAGTGGCTTTGCACGGTTATGTCGGACCAAGGAATGAAAGAATGAAGGGTCAAAAGATGTGGTTTTGGCTTGAAAAGTGGTGGAACACAGGCCATCGTGGTCAGGTGCTTGCCCTAAGGGATCTTCCTAATGGCCAGGTCTTTGGAGTATTGCCGGGAACACACGGGTTCTTTTTGGCTCGTGGCCACTTTAGTATATTTCTCTTGCTTCCTAAATCACCACGATCAGGCTCCTGAGAAAACAAACTCCAAGTGTGTGTGTGTGTGTGTGTGTGTGTGTTATATGTTGTGGGAAGCTGGGTGGACGAGGTGGAAGTGGTCAGTGGGGTGAAGGAGGGGTGGGTGGGTGGGGAGCTGGATGAGGGGCGGGGCAGGTGCGGAGGAATCACTGCCTGCAGCCTCTCCGTCCCTGCGGGGTCCCCTGGTCTGCATTCACCACCATCGCCCCATTGAACATATATTACACATTGGCATCTATCTAGTCTTTGATACTCTGGTTTCATATTTAAATTTCTTTGATTCAACTGCACCCCCGCCCCCACCCTTCAATATGACCAGAGTTGGGTGAATTCCCTCTTTCCCTTTGTGTGGCTGGGAGAAGACTGGAAATTTTCAGATGTGATTGCTTCGCAGGAGCCTGCAGGCGGACCCGCAGCGGAGGCTGAGTCAGCCGCGAACAAGGGTATCCAGGCGCAGTTCTGATCCTCACTCTTGGCCAGATCTGATCGGGCTCAGTTAGCTGAGCTGGCACCACCGGCAGGGAACCAGGCCCGGGTTCTTCCCCTTTCTAAAGGTTAGCAGAGATATGCAAACATCTAGAACTAAGTATACTTTCGGGTTTGACCCCAACAGGGCGTGTGACTGGTGATAACATCTCTGGACTAGATGATAATGGAGTCTGGTTGATTTTCCCAAATAAACAGGGGCCCTGAGCAATGGCGACTGAGGAGACAGGACTCCGATGGCGAGCCGCAGGACTCCATTCCTGTTTGGCTCTGCACAATGGCTTGGATGGGAGGTCAAAAAGTCGCCTTCTGTCTACTGGGCCAACAGGAGGGAACTTTCCCTCGAAGGATTCTTACTAAATCCAGCTGAACTGGGTATAAACTTTCCTGTGCTGGGATAAATTCGGGTTTATAAATTCAATTTTTCACTTCCTAAAATAATGTCTTTATACAAAATACTTCTCTTAGTCTCAATCTGATGCCCAGCAGCCTCATACTCTGTGGGATGTTAATAAAGTTACCATAAAAAGAGACTCTGAGGTGAAATTTGGTAAAGGCCGTATGCTTTTGGAGGTGCACAGTGCATATTTGCATGTAAAGGCACTGACAAGTCATGCATTATAGAGACCTGCTTGTTTGTGACCAGAACGTTTTCACGTCACATCTATCAACATCCTTTGGCCAAGTTCCAAACATTTTACTTGAAACACACCTCAGAACGCACTTACCAAAATATTATAAAAAAGCATAGACAGCTTGTCTTTTGTTCTCAGTAAGACCAAAAGGGTCACAAGACTTGCCAGCCAGAGCCAGATGATGGCAGACACCTCCCGCACCGCGGGGAGGCAGGCACGGTCTTCCCTCAGCTGCCCCCACGCAGGGTCTCCGCATTTTGTCTTTCAGTTGGGTTAACGGGGGTGCGATGATACTTTCATTTGGTTTAGAATTTGATTTTCTTAATTGCTAGTGAAGAAGTTTTGCATTTTTCCATGGGACTATTTGTTATCTGAACTTTCTGGTGTAGAAATTGTATTTTCTTCTTCTCTGATCACTTATCAAGTTGAAACTGGATATTGATCTTGTATATTTTACTTTATTTCTAGGATTCCTTTTCTTTTTTTCGATTGAAGTACAATTGATATAAATATTATATTAGTTCCAGATGTCCAACATAGTGATTTGATACTGATCTTGTATGTTTTATAGTGATACGTCCTTCATACACATGGGTAGTTAACTTTTTATTCATGTGTATTACACATATTCCAAATGCTGGTGCTCTTTTTGCATAATCACTCATAGGATCATGTAATAGGGTAACTTTTTTTTTTGTTTACATATTCAAACCCATCTTGTATCCACTGAGATGTTTCTCTTTCTGTACTCAGTATTTGTCTCCTTTACATGGATGGGAAAAATGCTGTTCTATTTTCTTCTAGCTTGTTAAAATAAATCTGAAAAAAATAAACTGTGTTTTCCCATAATACAAGTAATACATGTTTATTATGGAAAATAAAAATAAGCAAGAATAAGATAAGAAAAAAGCATTTTCAGTTTCACCATCCAGATAGATTAGCAATATTTTTCAAAGTAAAAGATCTTTTTGAACTTTTCTCAGTGGTTCTATACAAGTTTAAAATGTTTTTAGACTTTAATTTTGTAAAAGTGTGCATACCCATGCACACCCATGTACATACATGCATGCATGTGCACTGGGCATGCACACACACCTTTCTCCTTCTATGGTACTTCCTTCTTCTTTTATTTTTTATTTTTTATTTTGGTATCATTAATAAACAATTACATGAGCAACATTATAGTTACTAGACTCCCCCCATCATCAAGTCCCCACCACACACCCCATTACAGTCACTGTCCATCAGCGCAGTAAGATACTACAGAATCACTACTTGTCTTCTCTCTGTTGTACTGCCCTCCCCATGCCCCCTCCCCCTACATTATGTCTGCTAATCATAATGCCCCTTTTTCCCCCTTATCCCTCCTTTCCCACCCATCCTCCCAGGTCCCTTTCCCTTTGGTAACTGTTAGTCCATTTGTGGGTTCTGTGAGTCTGCTGCTGTCTCGTCCCTTCTTAGTTGTTATACTCCACAGATGAGGGAAATCATTTGGTACTTGTCTTTCTCCGCCTGGCTTATTTCACTGAGCATAATACCCTCTAGCTCCATCCATGTTGCTGTAAATGGTAGGATTTGTTTTCTTCTTATGGCTGAATAATATTCCATTGTGTATATGCACCACATCTTCTTTATCCATTCATCTACTGATGGACACTTAGGTTGCTTCCAATTCTTGGCTATTGTAAATAGTGCTGCAATAAACATAGGGGTGCATCTGTCTTTTTCAAACTGGGCTGCTGCATTCTTAGGGTAAATTCCTAGAAGTGGGATTCCTGGGTCAAATGGTACCTCTATTCTGAGCATTTTGAGGAATCTCCATACTACTTTCCACAATGGTTGAGCTAATTTACATTCCCACCCGCAGTGTAGGAGGGTTCCCCTTTCCCCACATCCCCGCCAGCATTTGTTGTTGTTTGTCTTTTGGATGGTGGCCATCCTAACTGGTGTGAGGTGATACCTCATTGTGGTTTTAATTAGCATTTCTCTGATTATTGATGTGGAGCATCTTTTCATGTGTCTGTTGGCCATCTGAATTTCTTCTTTGGAGCACTGTCTATTCAGATCCTCTGCCCATTTTTTAATTGGATTATTTGCTTTTTGTTTGTTGAGGTGTGTGAGCTCTTTATATATTTTGGATGTCAACCCTTTATCGGATCTGTCATTTATGGATATATTCTCCCATACTGTAGGATGCCTTTTTGTTCTACTGATGATGTCCTTTCCTGTACAGAAGCTTTTCAGCTTGATTTAGTCCCACTTGTTCATTTTTGCCTTCGTTTCCCTTGCCCAGGGAGATATGTTCATGAAGAAGTCACTCATGTTTATGTCCAAGAGATTTTTGCCTATGTTTTTTTCTAAGAGTTTTATGGTTTCATGACTTACATTCAGGTCTTTGGTCCATTTCGAGTTTACTTTTGTGTACGGGGTTAGACAGTGATCCAGTTGCATTCTCCTGCGCGTAGCTGTCAGGTTTGCCAACACCAGCTGTTGGAGAGGCTGTCATTTCCTATCATGCTTCCTTCTCACTTCTTCAAGAGGATTTTGGAATTTTACCATTAATTTATCATATTTCTAAAGGTACCTACAAAAAAGCTTTTGGCCTTTACTAAATTTGATGGTGTTCAGGAGAACCAGCACTTTTTGTGGCTTTTGATGATTTCGACGGTGCCAGTACTCCCACTGTGGCTGAGTTCAGGCCCTCCCGCGATTTAATGAGTAGCTTGTGCATTTTCCGAGTATTCAGCGGCAGCTCTGGGCTGCTGGCAGGGACGTTCCCTCTTCCTGGCAGGAGGAGGGCAAAGCTCTGGTTTTTGTCCTATTAGCGTCTTATGATGGCTTTTGAATGAGAGTTTTGTGTCCCCGAGTAAATGGATATTCAATTATTTGATCTTTTTAGTTGCTCTTATAACTCTTATTTTATAGGCATCATCTAGTTGTGTGGTAGTCACGTAAGACACAGTGGAAACACTTTTATTCTTATGTGTCTTGTAGCTTCCAGAATTAATTTACAGGCACTTTTAATTGCTTTGCTAGTTTTATACTCAGGACTACAACAAAACAGGTATTCCTTACGTCTTCTATTGCTACAATAGACGTGTTATTTCTTTTTCTTATTAGATAGCTTTCACCAGCATTTCTAGTTTTATATTAAAATAGGGTTGGTCGCTGGATGGGATGATTCTGATTGTTATTGGTTACGACTTACTACTGAAGTAATACTGCCTTTTTCTAATGGCTCCTTGATATCTATTGAGATAATTAATTGACCTTTTACTATTTTTCACAATAATAAGATAAATCATTTTATTACTTTATTGCCACCAACTTCTTCTTGGGATAAGATCTCTGCTTTATTTTAAAAGACATTTTAAAATAAACTTTCTGAGGTGGGGAGGATGGGCAAGATAGTTGAAGGGGATAAAGACGCATGAACTTTCAGTCATGAAACAAACAAGTCATGGGGATGAAGTGTATAACAGAGGGAAACAGTAAGACCGGAATGACTCTATATGGTGACAGAGGGTAACTAGACTTACCTGGTGAGCATTTTGTAATGTATATAAACGTTGAATTTCTATGTTGTACATCCAAAACTAATATTTTATATCAACTAAACTTCAACTGAAAAAATATTTTTTCATTTAGGAATAATTTTCAAAATCGTACCAGAGAGCTCCCGTGTACTCCCCACTCAGTCCCCGCTGCTGGACATCTTGCCCAGCCATGGCCCTCTGGTCAGAGCCGGTGAGCACGTCCACCCTTCACTGCTGACTGAGCCCCGGGCCCCGGCGGCCTCTGCCCGTCTTCCTGTGTGTTTGGATCCCTGACTGCGTGTGACTGGGGCTCGCCTCCACATCGCCACGTTCTTTTCGGCTGGATTCAGAACTTTAAGTGGTACTTCCGTAGGACACACCACCTTTATATAGATATATTTTTATCATAGTTTGTTGAATGGAAGATCAGCTATTCCTTGAAGGATAAGAATCTTCTGTGACTCAGACAGCTGGGAAAATACCTGCTGAAGGCTAACACGTGATAATTGTCCGTTCTTTCTGCTCTAGAACAATCCAAAGGGGCGAGAGCTGTCTTTCCCTTTTCTACCTCCCCTTCCAGAGAGCCAGCACACCCTTGAGATGGGGAGAGGGGGGCTTCTCCGGCTCTCGGGGAGGGGTATTCCCTCTGGGGAATGGATCGAAATGGTTCAAGGGCCAGGGAAGGCTCAGGATTTGCATCTGGGCCTGGAAGCGGTGGCCAGGGCTGCAGGTGGTTGGACCTGGTAGGCAAGGTGGGGGCTTTATTGAAAGGGGGGCATTCTGAGAGTCAGAAAGACCCCTGCCTTACTCCCCCACAGCACTCAGCAAAGGAGCAGGACCTCCGAAGGGTGACACCTGAATGCCAGGGTGGGGATGGTAGAGGGGGGTGTTGGGGGTCCCTGGGCCCACACCTGGCTGGCAGAATGGCCTCTCTCTTCAAGTGGCTAATGAGGGCAGCTCACTAATGACCCGGATGGTCCAAAGACTAGTGGCACCTCGCCCTCCCGGGAGGTGTGTAAACCTCACATGCTTTGCTAACGCACATTTCCCAGGATTGGCCTCGGATCTTCTTTCTTCGGGAGATGCCCTTCCCCTTGGTGATTCACCCAGGCTCAGGGCTTCTATCTCGATGCTGGCCGCCCCAGGTGGGTTGCCCTGCCAGGCCACATCCTGGGACCCCACGTTCATTTATGGGGCTGCTATTGATGTCTGCCCTGGTCACTTAATATGAGTTCCAGACTTAACATTCCAGAAACATCTCAAACATGTCCCCACCTCCTCACCTGCAGCCCCCAACCCCCCAGTCTGGTGGGGTGGGAGGGGCCGAGGTTCTATTCCGTTAAAGCCGAAAACCTCACCTCGGCCTATGATTCCCCACACCTGACATTCACCCATCGGCACATCCTTCCCACTGGGCCTTGCAAACGTCTAGGCCCCGGCGGCCTCAGCACCTCCCCTCTGACGCCCTCACCTTGGCCGCCACCCTCTCTCCTGGTCATGCCGAGGCCCGCCTTGCCGGCCCTCCCATCGCTGAGCCAGGTTGGCTCGTCCGTGCAAACAGGAGCACCAGCCTCAGCGTTGGAAAGGAGGAAGGCTTCTTCCCCGTCCGCCTGGCCCCGCCGTGAATCAGCAAGGGGCTCGCCCCGCAGCAGGGCCGTGCTGGTCTCCGCAAGCGGCCAAGCAGGAGGGCGGTATGTTTGCTGACCTTTCACTGGCCTGCAGTGGGGGGACGGTGCGATCCCATCGCGGGCTGGAAGGAGACAGAGCTGGAGCACCTGCGGCTGGGTCGGACCCCTCCGGCCCCTTCAGGTGGTCTCCCATTTCACTTGGAGGGGGCCCGTGTCCTCCCAGTGCCCCAGGCCCAGCACCGCTCGGCCCCCCTGCTCTCTCTGCCCTCCTCCCTGACAACGTCCTGTGGCCCCACTGGACTTACTGGCCATCATCTGACACATCAGGACCTTTGCACCGGCTGCCCCGCCAGCTGTCAGCACAGCTGGCTCTCTCATGGTCTCTAACCCTTCAAATACGATGCACTCAGTGCAACCTTCCCACCCACCCAGTGTGATGCTGCCACGCACCCCCTTCTGTCTAGCATGCGCCCCTGGGATTTTCTCTTCTCCACAGTACATGTTGCTGTCTGACATGTCAGCAGTCCATGCGTGTATGGTATTTATCATCGAGATCCTCCACTCAGCTGTGAGCGCCACAAGCGGGGCCCACCTTGTCTGCCTCTGCACCCCCGACAGCACCCGGCTCAGCCCCGGCAGCGCCCTCCGCCTGCTGTCAAGTGGGCGAATGTACGGAGCACTCACAATGCATCAGGTGTATCAAGTGTTGCATTTTACATGTATTTTCAAGAGGAGCCTCTGCCTCAAATATTATTCCTGAGACTGAATTTCTTATCTCTATGGGTTCTACGCTGGTGTTAACTCTACCTGGAAAGAGTGTGTGGCCTGGGTGCGATTGCCAGGAGTGGCTGGAGTCCTGGCGGGTGTGGTTGGCCAGGCTGCTGGGGAACTGGGGTCAGCGCTGTGTCTGGGCCTTGAAAAGATCGTGGTCATCACGACAGACCGAGATCTTAAGGTTCTGGAGTGAGCAGCGGGGTGGCTTTGCTAGAAGGACCAACAGCGGGGGGCAGGTTGGAGGGCGGCTCAATGGGAGCAGGAAGGCACGGCCAGCGGCTGCACTTCGAGAGGTATTTTAGGCCTGGGAGAGGTTGTGGTCTGTGCCAAAGGCTCCGGGAGGGAACAGACCCCATCAGTGTCAGTTCTGTGGGAGCGAGGACACCAGCCTCTCTGCTCGTCTGTGTCCTGTGGTGGCTGAGAGGAGGAGGAATGAGGCGGCCCACAGTCCCAGGACCCTCCCGCACCCACGGGCTTCTGTTAGCACTGGCCCTCGCCAGGGGCAGGAGCTGTGGTGAAGGCTCTGCCTCTCGTGGGGCCGCCCCTGGGAGGACAGCCTGAGGGGGACTTTGGTGCAAAGCGTCACCTTTCCAGTGCCCTTGGCTTGTTGCCTGGTAAAACCAAGGGGGACAGCAGGTGTCAGCCTGAGGTCTGAGGACACCCCCAGGGCTGACAGCCTTCCCTGCTATTCGTAACCCCTTTGCGGCTCGTCCACTGTCCTGCTGGCGCTGGGAGTGTGAGCGGGCACTCGCGGGGCGGGACCCACAGCGGCGGCTCAGTCGACTCAGCGGCCAGAGCAGAAAACCAAGGGCTGTGTTTCCAAATCTAGGGGCTGCGAGTCCAAGATGGAGGTGTCGGCAGGTCGGGTTCTGGCGAGGACCCTCTTCCTGGCTGTGTTCTCGCGCGGTAGGAAGGGCTCTGGTGTCTCCGACGAGGATCCCGAGGGACGCGCCCTCGCAGTCTCGTGAGGCTGACTGCTGCCCATGAGGTTTTTCCTTGTTCCCTCTCATTTTTGGCTTAAGGGTGGGAGAGAGGTGTGGAGGTGAGCCACTGAGTAGTTACAAAGTAAGAGCCCCGCACATCCCCAGGGAATTGGGTCACCGCTAATGTCTTCTGCAGACAGGTGTGCCTTACGGAATTTTAGAGGCCAGTTGCAGAAGCCACGCTTTGGGAAACTCCACTGCCCATCTTTAAATTGGGGGATGGAGCCCCCCAGGCGCAGGGAGAAATCCTGGTTCAGGAACTGGAAACAATGTGGTTAACAGTAATTTAGAAGGCTTTTCACCGAGCAAGGTTTAACACAAGAAGAAAAAAAACTCATAAAAGTCTGTTTTAAAAACCTTAATGGATGTCCTTGCTTTAAAATAGGAGCATTGTTATCTTGCTGCACTGACGGGCACGGCCTGCACTGGGGTGTGGGTGATAATATGGGTAAATGTAGTAACCACATTGTTTTTTCATGTGAAACCTTCATAAGAATATATATCAATCATACCTTAATAAAACATTTTTTAAAAATCCAAAAAAAAAATTAAATATGAGCATTCTTTATGACTTGATTCAGTAAAATGTTATCAATTTCTCTCCCTTCTCCTGTTTTCGCACCCAATAACAACATCTAAACAACTTTTTCAAACGTTCCCAAATCAAGCCTTTTATCTGCCGGGAGCGAATTCCACCTGCCCGCGTGCAGACGGGCTTGCTTTGCTCAGCGGACCGCGGCATTCGCTCTGCCCGCTGCAGGCCCGCACCCTGCTCTCTGGAAGATGTTCAGTCAAAATTCAAATACGGCTTTTTAAAAATTGGCTAAGGGCGTGTGTGGCAGGAGAATGGGGCACCAACCCACCAAGCTGCTCTCTGCCGCATCTGATGGCCTTTACAGCTTGGAAGGTTTCAAGGTGGGGAGGGCTTGCCGGGAGTTTCAGGTCCCCCCTGGGGGCCCCCTGCTCCTGGGCCTGAGACCTCAGGGATACACGGACGCATCTGCTGCTCTTCCCGCCTCGCTTGGGGATTCCCCTGGGGCCACCTGCCTCCCCTGTGCCCTCTGCCACAGTTCCCAGCAGCCTGGTTCAGGTGCTCCCCTGGAGCTGCTGAGCACCCCCTGCACCCTGCGTCCTGTGAGGAGTGGGCACCACCCCCTGCTCCTGTTGAGGGCTTCCAACCAGGTGGGGACCAGACTCTACGAACCATCACGAAATAGCGGGAAGCGATCAAGAGACAGACAGGGCACAGAGGGAAGGGCAGAAGGGGCTTGGGGCGTGGGGACATCCCTGAGAGCGCAGTGGAACCCAAAGCGGGGTGAGAATTCTGGGGGTGAGGGGAAGGTGGGAGGGTGGCGCGGCGGGGGAGTGGGCGGGGCCATAGTCGAGGAGGCGGGGCTCCAGGCCCTGGACTTGGGGTTGATGTTAGGGATGCACAAGGCTCCCGCGTGGGGCAACCTGCTCACGCTGGGGGTGCGCCGGGGCTGAAGGCAGTAGCGCCCGTGGGGGCGGGGGGGCATTCTGACAGCAACGGAAAGGCCAGGCTTCCCGCTGGGGCACCGCCTCTCCAGGCCCTGGGAGGATGGTGCCCCTTAAACAGTAAAGCGAGAACCTTTGTAAGGAGGCAGGTGTCCCGTTCATTTGTGTCCTTTTCTCGGGGCAGACGTCCTCTGTCAGCTGCTGTCCTCCTAGGGGACCCCACACCCCAACGCGCCGGGCCGTTCTCATGACGCAGCTTCCCGCTGCAGGGTGTCTTCCAGCTTGCTCCTCCTGCCGCGCCTGGGGACCCCTCTGGGGCACGGAGTTCACCCTGCGGCCCGTGCTGGCATTTTGGCACCGCCGCCCGCTAACATGACGGCAGCCAGACCTCTGTTTCCTGACAGTGGAGAGCCGCACAGCCCCTCTCGGTCAGGGACAACTACCTGCGGTCCACGAACTTGGAGGGAAAAAGTCCCATCTTTATTCTCACTGACCTCCGACTGCAAGTAAGCTCGTAAGACAGACAGCGACTCAGCGTGTCAGCGGCAGGGCGAGTGGCTTTGTCACCACTAGAAATCACCCATGTTTTCAAATTACATCACGGCTTTTGCAAATATATTGAAATGTTGTTTTGCTTATCTACCCTCCAATATCATGGAAGTTGCTAGACCTGCTGATGGGTTTTTTTCTTTTTAATGTGTCAGTTAAGCAGAGCTGCTTCTGTGTCACAAGTTAATTTAAAAATATATTCAGTTAACTGATTTTGGGCAATTTGTTTCCTTTGTAATCTTATACACGTTTATGTTTTGCATTTACCCATATTGTTGTGAGGTTTCCACAGAATCTGACAGTCCGCCAGAAGTCCACATTGCAGAAAAGCCTCCGGGCCTCCGCCCTGCTTATGTGTTCCCTCCCGAGGAACGAGATATGCAAACCTGCACCCTGAAATCACAAGCATTCCAGATGATTCTGTGTGGGTGTGATGTGTGGAGGACACAGTCACTGGAATGAACACAAACTTTAAAAATCAAGAGAAATTGTGGGCAGCTCATGCGTCCAGGAACATGCCCCACGCTATCTGTTCATGGCTGACCGGGCAGGCTCCCCTGGGCCTCCTCAGCCCCGTGCCTTGCCCATGGCACTAACTCACCCTCTCCTGCCCATCCACAAGTTTCGTATGTCTCAAAGCCCTACCAGGCCTCACCTCGTCCAGGAGGCCACGGCAGCCACCCTGCCTGCCAGGCCCATATTCCCGTGGTGAGCAATGCCACAGCCCCGATCTCCTAAACAGGCTGCCTGGACTCTGTTACCAGTTCTTTTGAAGCCACATGGCCATCCCGAAGTGGCAGATTCCCCCACAGGCTCCAGGGAACCCTGGAGGAAGGGGCTCTGCCCGGGGGTCCCAGTGCCCACCCCTGCTGGCAGGATGCAGGTGCACCTCGGGGATTCATTCGGAAAATGACTGTTGGTCATCAGGGTGCAGAGCCCGGAAGCGTCCTGCGCTGCAGCCATTTGTTTCTAACTCTGGAGAGTCTGGGGACCCTGAGGGCCCAGGGGGCAGGTAACCGCTCTGCAGACATTAGAGAGGGATGCTCTCGGCTTGCACTGCCACCATGTGCCTGGGCCTTGCTCACCCTCCCCAGCTGGTCATGCTGCTGTTTCTGTCTGAGTGCAAAGTGCGTGTGGTTTGGGGCAAGCATGGGACATCCCACTGTGAACCAAATCCAGGGAATAAGCCCCCTGAACCCGCTGTCATTCCCCAGCCCCTCATGGTCCCCCAGACCCCGTGCCTGGGCAGGTTGTTAGGGGCCACCTGGCCGAGGGCTCCACTCCACCCATGAACCCCACAGTCAAGGGTGTCTGTGACCAAAGGAGTCTTTTTCTCTGCCTCAGCCATGCCACCTGAGGCCCGCCTTCCTTCTGGGCCAGTGCACAGCAGAAATGGCACAAGCGATCTGGGGTCCAAAGAACTGGCTCTGTGCTCAACCCTTGGCCCTTCTGAGCTGGGCCACGCCACCTCTCTGAGCTTCACTGCTTCACCAAGGAAGTGGCCTAAAGCCGGTGACTGTGCAGGCTGGGAGCCTCAAGGGTGGGCCTCAGGACGCCCAGTTCTCTGCCCGTCTGCCGTGAGGGCTCTCCAGCCAGGCTGGTGGCCCGTGGACACCAGCAGCCTCCTCCAGGCAAAGACTGAGGACCCTGGCATGGTTGGGAAGGTCCACAGCCCAGCGGAGCCGCTCTGCTCCTGGTGCAGGAAAGATGCAGCCGGCCCCGCCCTCTCCCTGCTCCGTCCTAGGACAGCAGGCAGAGCGTTCTCAGCTTCCTTCCTGGCCCGGATGTCCAAATATTTCTCTTATCAAAATGTTCATTTTCAGCAAATTGTGCAAAGAGGAAAATCCCACAGAATGCAGAAGAGGAAGAAGAAAAGCTGTGTTTACATTCTAGAAAATAACCACTTGGAAAAAGCAACTTTCCTAGCCATGGAGGCTAAGGGCAGCCTGATGCACACATGTGATTTCAGGCACAGGAACCCACCGACTCAGTGGGCAGTTCCCCTCACACCACGGCAAACCGCACTTACTGTTATTCTGAATTATTCTTTAGGTGATTGAGGTCTATTTGGGCTACGGTCCCAGATCCTCAGAACCAAACACTGGGGCATGGTCTAGTAAGCGGAGAGAGAGGTTTGGAATTAGGTAGACTCCAGTGTGAATTTCAGAACTTCCACAGGATGCCAGTATGTCTTTAGATCTCAGTGTTTTTATTTATAATATGGGTAGCGTGTACCTGAGCGCGTTCATTTCCCAGCCTTCCTTGCACAGAAAGCCAAGTGCTCAGTGTTCCGCAGGGCTGGCCGGGTATGGAATCGCGTCTGCAGTCAGGTCCCTCTCACACATGGCTCCCACTTCTCCCCCCCAAAGCCAGGAAATCGAGGCAGGAGTGAGAATGGCTCTGACCCCACTCTCTTCATCATTAACCTACCTAAACGCAGGTCCCTGAATTTAAAACCCAGGCAATTGCCTTAGTCCACTGCTTCACGATGAAGGTGTGGCCACCACCCCTGGTGGTCCATCCGGCCAGGAGGAGTCTATCAGCTTGAAAGGGCTTTGGTGGGCTTTGCCTCCTCCTCCCGCCTCCCTCGCCCTTGTCACTGGTCCTCGCTTCCCAGGAAAGGACTGCCGGTGGGCCCTCGTTTCAGGCTTTGCAGAGAGTGGCTCAGCTCCAAGGGCAGAGCCACAGGGTGGGATTCTGGTGCCAGACCACTCACCAGCCAGACAGTGGTGAGCCCCCATTCCCCGGAGGTGGGCCCCCTGCCGATGCTCCCAGAACAGTGCTCACAGTGGTTACCTGGGACAGATGCGCGACGAGGGAGGCATCGGGCCATGCAGGCTGTGGCACTTGAGTAAACAGGGTTGGGGTGGGGGGTGGGCTGCCTCTTGGTACAGGCCCTGGAGCCCCAAGGAAGGAAACACTCAGTATGGAGTGGTCACCTGTCAACCCAAGTCACACTGTGGAAGCCAGAGGCGTCTGGCAGCATCTAGAGATGCCTGCCTCCTGGAGGTCGGCTGGTAGGGCAGGATCTGGCTGTAGGAGCGGCAGGGCTGCAGAGAAGGTGGGATGCACGGCGTGACAGGTGTGGTTCGTCCAGGTCAGTGTCCTGGAAGTGACGTGTGGGAGGGGGATGCTTAGGTAGGGCGGCCTGCAAACGCTGCACCCCAGGTTCCCCAGACCCTCCAGGTCAGAAAAGCTGTCTCTGTGCCCTTAACAGGGGACAGACATCCCTTCGCCTAGAGCTTCCACGAAGCCTAACTCAAGGCACTTGGTGCTGCTCGTCTGCAGCACGTACCCCCCGACCCCCGACCCCAATACCTGGAGGCAGGTAACAAGGGTCAGCCCTCAGCACAACCTGGGCAGAGAAATGCATTCCCAGCTCTGAGAGGAGACGGCCTACGCAGTGCAGAAGGCGGAGCCAGTCAGTATGCACCAGTGGCAGCCGGGAAACACGGGGCAGGAGGTCCAGGTCAGCTCACACACTCAGACTCTGTTAGATAACTAATTAAAAAGGACATCAGGTCCCCTCGAGGAAGGGTCTTGTAATGTCACCACTGGTTTATGGAATATTCGTTTCCTTGACCCTCCCTCAAAGTGACATGGGGCTATGTACTAGGGTAACTACACACTGGGGTACACCTAGACCTTCACGGATTGTTGGATGTAGGGTCTGGTACCACAAGCCTGGAAACTGTCACTGTCCCCTGGTTACAGTATGAGGCTGGCGGAAACCAGGGGCTCCATGGAATTCCTGCCCAAGTCCACCTCCCAGCGGCTCCAGGGGCTCACCCTGTGGTCGTTTCCCTGGGCTCCTGCTGTTTAATGGGAGCAGCTGTACTTTACATTGGCAGGGCCCTGGCTTTGATTCCCTGACTTGTCGGGAAAGGCATTGGGTGGCAAGAGCCAAGTGGGAGCCCCTAAAACTGCCCCCTCCTGGCCAGGAGAGTCAGAAGCGGCACCACAACAGGGAGAGTTGCAGAGATTTAGTTCAACACAAAACACTTAAGGGTGCAGGTGTGCCCCTCAGTCACATGCCCACTGAGCTCACCTGTCTGGCCCCTGCAAGAGCAGGTGGGTCATGGTGCACGAGGCCACTAGAAGCTTAACACCCTTCGCGGTTGCTGTACCAGACGTGGTGTGTCTCCTGGAGGGCACTGGCATGGCTTCGATGTGCGTATTTGCCCCCTGCACACTCGTTTACCAGCACAGATGTTCTTCTTCGCTTCCTGTAGGTCCTTGTTTCCGATCCGTGTAACTGCAGCCGAAGAGCGTCCTGCTGGCGTAAACCTGCTGGCGATAGACGATCTCAGGTGTTATTGATCTGAAAATGTCTTGTTTCAGTTCTCTTGTTTTTCAAGGACATTGTCACTGGATATAGTATTCTGAGTTGATGAGCCTTTTCGTCAACATTTTAAACACCTTTCTCTTTCTACTATTTTCTAGTCTCCATTGTGTCTGATGAGGTATCAGCTGTCATTTGTAGGCTTGTTCTCCTGCATATAGTGTGTTTTTTCCCTCTGGCTGCTTTCAAGATTTTCTCTTTGTCTTTTGGTTTCAGTAGTTTTACTATGATGTGCTTAGGTGTGGTTTTGAGGTGTTTTTTGTTTTATTTTGTAATTATCCTGTTGGGGGGGTTCACTGAGTTTCTTGGATCTGTAAGTAGATTTTTTCCCCTACTACTTGGAAATCATCGAAATTAGGAAAATTTTTGCTAGATTTCTTCAAAAATATTCTGCCTCATTTTTGGCCTCTCTTTTCCTTCTGGTACCACAGTTACATACATGCCAGGCCATTTGATTTTATTCCATAGGGCTTTGAGGATCTGTTAGTTTTCTTTTATTGATTGATCTTTTTTTTAAGATGTGATAGTTTCCTTTGATCTGTCTTCCAATAATTTCTTCAGTCATTCCTAATCTTTTAAGTAAATCCACTTACTTTTTCATTCATTATTGTGCCTTTGAGTTCTAGAAGTTGCATCCAGTTCACTTTTCAAGTTCTAATGTCTCTGCTGAAATTCCCTGTCCATTCATCCATATCTGCTAACAGCATATATCCAACATCTGGGCCATCTCAGGACCGGTTATGATTGACTTTTTTTCTGAGTGTGAGTCACATTTTCTTGTGGCTTTGTATGGCTAGAATTTTTTTCTATTACATGGAACTGCACGTTGCCTTTGACATGGTGGCGATCTGGGACTCTGGTATTTACCTCCGAGTAGTGCCGGTCTTCATTCTGGGAGGAGGCTGGACTCCCGGACGGTAGATCGAGCTCGCATAGACTTGGATCTGGTGTTTCCCAAGCTCCTTTAGTTTAATTTGACTCATCCTCCTAATTCTGCCTTCCAGCCACATGAAAGGTCCTTGTTGAGACTTGGTTTAAAGCTCTGTTATAGAGAAAGTATAGATCAGACCCTACTCTAGTTACGGTCTTTCCTGCCAAGTAAAGACTTCTCTGATGTCTTGTAAGCCTAGAATATAAATGAGATCCCTGAACTAGACGCAAATTCTAGAACTCAAAGGCACAATACTAAATGAAAAAGTAAGTGGATTTGCTTAAAAGAAGATTAGAAATGACAGAAGAAATTATCTGAAGACAGATCAAAAGAAACTCACCAATCTAAAAAAAAAAAGAAAGATCAAAACTCTACTATGTCTCAGCATTGTTTGGCTTTCCAACCCCATAGCAGCTGCTGTCAGGTAACTGCCATGTAGTCGTTCTCTGAGTATGTGCAGCCCCACCCTTGGCCGAAGACAGGCGGCTAATCTCTGCACAAATGTCTGCGGAACCCCTGCTTGGCACACCTCCCTCCTCTCTGGTGCCCTGGCCACAGGTCCCAGTCACCTTGGCAGCCTTTCCGGCTCAGTAAGGTCGCCACGTTCCGCTCTGCTCCCGCCTGCTGCGCGGTGGTCAGGAAGTGTCCCATGGGCACGGGCGAGCAGCAGGGCAATGAGCAGGGCTACTCTGTGACTTTTCTTTCTCTCTGGGATCGTAGTCTTTGCTGCCTGTTGCTCATGCCCAGACATAATTGTTTCATTTCATCTCCAATGTCATAGGTGTTTATGGCAGGAAAGTCATTCTAGTAGTTACCTCTCCATCTTGGAGCCGGGAATGGAAGTCGGATGATATGCATCTGTTGAGACAGTGACTGTGCTCGTCCCCAGCCCCACCGGTGAGGAGGACAAAAGGCAATTTGTTGTTATGTGGGGTGGTGCACGTCCACTCGCTGGCATCTGGGGCATGCCAGAAAGCCCCTCTAAAGGCAAAGAACAGTTCATTGCCCATCTTGTGTCTCATTTTGCTAAGGAAGAAGTACAGCATTTCATGCCTCTGGACTTTGGGAGCAACATCTATCACACTTTGAAAGACTTCTTTAACCTGTTTATTGAGTAGGTGGAGCGTTTCCAGTGGGACCCAGGACAACAGAAGGCGCTGCAGCGGAGCAAGGCTGCAGCGCAAGCGCCTCTGCCACTAGGGACATGCGATTTATCAGACTTGATGGTGGAATATGGCCACAGGGGGAGTGTGCAGAAAGCCTCTCTAGAAAAGTCTCCCCATAGAACTATGGGGTCTGGAACAAAGAAGTGCTTTTTACAAGAAGAACTACTTGCCATTTGAGAAACAGCTCGTGGCATGCTCTTAGGCCCTGGGAGAGAGCAGGTGCCTGACCACGGGGTACCACGTAGGTGGAGCTGTCCAGCATGAACTAGCTAGCTAGATCTCCCAAGTCGCAAGTTCAAACAGGCAGAGCAGCAATACGTACGTGCTAGACACGGCGCTCTGGAGATTCGGTGTGAGCAGGCCTTGAAGGCGTGAGTGAGTGACACGAACAGGTCCCGAGACTCTCGTGCTGACTGTCTCTGAGGTGCATCTTCTCCATCCACCGCCACCTGTGATCTTATGAGGGTGCGCTCTGCAGCCAACTGGTGGGAGAGGAAATAGCTGAGACCTGGGTCACGGAAGGCTTAGCACAAAATGTTGGTGCTAGCTGAAAAATGACTTTTTTACATTACAATCCCCACTGAAGAGTAGCCCTAAAAAAGAGTGGGGTGGGGCAGACATCTGCAGGCAGCACACCTGGCCATCCACTGTGCTTGGGAAGAGAAGTGCACTGAAGTGAGAACATGCACAGACTCCTGGACTGGCACAGGCTTGGCTGACTGGGCAGGAGTCTGGGAGGAGCAAAGTGAGAAACTCGGGGACAGATTGGAGAAAAGGGGTGTGGAAGGACCGATGGGAATGAGCAAAAATTGTGTGGATCTGTAATGCCCCCCAGAAGCCCTGTCTCTAGAGGGGCTCTTAGTGACCGGGTCGTGGGATGACTTGTCCTGTGATGACAGCCTTTCTCCAGTCACTCCAGTGCTCAGGCTGGATGCCTGACTTCTCAGCAGCCGGGGGACAAACAGTGGGCCTTCAGCAGGGCCCTACTCCTTGAGGGCACCAGTGAACCACTCAGTGCCCAGCTGATTACATCGGAATCCCTCTAATCTGGAGGGCATAACAATTTGTGTTTTCTGGATCTGACACTACTCTAGATGTGGGTTCGCCTTCTCTGCTCACAGTGCGGTACCAGCGTCGGTCAAATGGCTTACAGAATCTATCTCCAAGGCATCACTGCCTGCCTTAGACCAAGAACTCACTTTACAGGCAGAGAGATACGACCCTGAGCACATGGTCGTGAGCTCTGCTGGTCTTGTGATGTATTCCCATCAGCCAGAAGCAGATAGCCTGAGAGAATGCCAGAGGGTCCTGTTAAAGACTCAGCTAAGGGCCAATGCCCGTGGAATTGGGGACTCTGTCTTGCTCCCATTCACCCTGTGCAGTTGAATGCATCCAACCAACGGCCATTATATGGTGCTGTGGCCCCAAAAGTTGGAATGCACAGATTCAAGAGCAAAGGCGGACGCAGGAGTGACACCTCTCATCCGTCACACCTACCAGTCCGCCTTACTAGAGGTGCGTCGGCGTGGGCTCCTTGCTTCCTGCCTGCCAGCTTCTCTGCAGACTGCTGTGGGCATGTGCCTGGCACCTGTACACCTCAATCTGGAGGTTCTAGGATATGAACATTTTGTGGGTGGGAGCTGGCAGATAAAGGTGGGATTAATGCTTCTCTAGATGAAGGTCCAGGCTTGTCCAGGAACTCTTGGGTCCAGAAACCAGCGACCCCAGCGACAGCAGATGGATGGCGCATCTTCATACTGCTCACCCTGCCCCCTGCGTTCCGCTCCTCTGTGAAGAACTTGTGCGTAAGCCCTGCTTCCGTCTCTGCTTTCTGAGGACCCCAAGCTGAAAGAGATGGAGCTCACTCCATGCCACTGGGCACTAAGGCCATTCCTGTGATGGTATTTCTCAAGTTCTCACTCGGTACAAGGTAGTATTTTAGGATGAGGGATACGGTGACGCATTAGACAGACAACGCCACCCCCAGCCCATGGACTCTGCCCTCTAGTGTGGGAAACAGATAACCACGTGTAACTGAATGAATGACCATCGAAAGTAAATAAGGCATGCAAATGATCACGTGTGACAGTGGGTAGAGGTGGGCAGCAGCCAGAGTGGCCAGGGGCATTTGGGGCTCCGAGTGAAGCAGTGGGGGGAGCCAAGGGACCACCCACGTGAAGCACCCTGGGCAGAGGGGACAGCAAGAGACAGCACGGGAGAGATGAGGGTCACTTCCGTCGCAGCCGATTTGTTGTTCAGAAATAAAAAATACTCAGCTCCACATAGTACTCCTGAGAAAGTGGCTGTGCAGAACCTCACGTTCTGGTGAGCCTGGGGGCTTCAGACCACACGTGACCCTCCATCTGTGCACAGTTGAGCAAGAAAACCACTCTTCAAAGACAGCAGACCCAAGGCCAGACAGACCTGTGCATCCCAAGTCCCTTTATTTGAGTTAAAATCAGTCAAGTCTTTCTACTTTATTATGGCTCGAAAGAGTCAACAGAAGATGATGAACCCAAGACCTTTCTTGGCTGTTCATTAAGAAAGGCCACTGTGATTCTGAGCAGTCCAAGCCAGGCGTGGTGGCTGCCACCCTCAGCCCAAAGGATGCAGCTGATGGAGCAGCACGAACCCCCAGGAGACAGCAAAGACACATTTGCCTTCCTGGAAGTGACTGAGGGGTGTGTTCAGACCTAATGACTATGGTTCTGGGGCATGTGAAGTGCCCCCCATAGAAATCAAAGGGCATTGGAAGGGGTCAAAGGCAGCTGTGGTGGAGGGAGGACATCGTAGCATCCGCCGTTGTCAGAAGGGGACGAAGTTCAGTTAACACTCCCAAAATTTTGTTGCAGAAAGGAAAGGATCCAGTTGAATTCTGTAATGACTCTCTGACTCTGTGGTCTATTTTCATCTGAGGATCTCTAACCATTTTCAGGCATGAATTAAAGTTTGCAACGATTGATGCACTGGGTGTGACTAGACCCTTTTCTTAGCTGGGTCACCTGAAGCCCATTACATGAGCCGACTTGCTTAGAGCCTTGGAACCTGACTTTTCTGTGCAGCTCCAGCTTGCCGGCTTTGTTGGTAAAGTCTGCAAATCAGAGAGGGACAGGAGCATTTAAACAAAGCTGCACGGAAACCAGCTACCTGACGACTCCCTGAGCGAGCCCTGGGTGGGTCTCCACCGCCGCTGCGCTCTCATGCACCTCCCGTACCTCCAGTTAACCGAGGTATTTTTTTACATGCCTTCATGTAAAGCCACTGCAAGGAAATACTGGAAAGCAGGACGTAGGCCCGGGGGAGCAGCGCAGAAGTGCCCCTTTCCCATGGCCCGACGCGGATGCCCTCCCCGGCGCACAGTGGCCCGAGGCATGCAGCTAACTCCCCGTCTTTCTGCCAAGAGGCTATAGTATGTCTCTTCCTCTTAAGTGACATAAGTATCCAACACATCAGAAGACTGTTATGAGAACAGCGGGAGGAAAAAAGGTCCCAATTGTTCTGAGTATCCACCCTGAACACTTTCTGATGTCTTTTAAAGGCCTCTCAAGCACTAAGGAGAAAAGTGCACAGAAGTCCTTTTAGAAATGCGACCTGGCTGTGACTGACGTTGGGCCTGGTGAGAAATCCGCTGTGTGCGAGGCAAGGGCCTTGCAGTCATGACCCAGCCTGCGGCGCCTCCTTCGCCTTCCCTTCTGCCGACACGCGGCTCCGGCAAAGCGGCTGCGGCGCTGCGGGCAGGGGGAGAGTCTTGTGCGTTTACTTCAAAGACTCTGCTCCTGACAGCGGAGAACATTTGCAGTCAATGGATGTTTTCTCCCCCTTCGTCAGGAAAACAAAAGGGTGCTCGCCCTGACAGTGGGATTTATAGGTAACCGAAGGAAGTGTGTGGTCAAAGGGCACGGCCCCCGTTCTTCCCGGCCCCATATAATCAAGGGCCTCTCTCCCGGAGGTGCCCACCGCACGCCATCCTTCTACGTTCTTTCCTCTTGACTGACTCTCAAAAGATCCATTTCAACAAGGAAGAAAACCCTCCAGCACCTTGGATGATGGCTGCTGATGCTGACGCGTAGATGCGTTGTCTGCTAAACAGACAGCTTTGGCCCTGCCGTAGGACAACTGACCTCCGGGGTGAGAGACCCGCAGAGGCCTGGGAGGCCAGCCTGGCAGATTAGCAGCCCCCGGGGGCACCAGGACTGGTGCGGGTGCTCGGTTTCGTCTGTAATCTTTTTGGTGAGGTGTGTTCAGTCAGTGACTTCCTTGGAAGCCTCCAGGAAAGAAATTTAAGTTCCCAGCCTCCGTCCCCAGGGCCATCTGAATGGAGCCAGTGTTTGAGATCCGCCCGAGATCCTGTTCTGCGTCGTGCCAGTTTGCGATACCATCTGGGTTGCCACTGAGCTGGGTCCGCTGGGGGTGAGGGAGGTGGCCTGCCTGGGGAGTCCAGGAATTCAATCCAAGCTCATTTTCAGCTTTTCAAGCATTGATTGAGAATTTACTGGGTCCTGTGTGGAATGCAACGATGAATAAATTAAAACAGAATCTCCGCTGGGAAAGACAGGAATGTATGTGGTGAATGTAAGACAAGTGAGGCTCATATTTATATACATATATATATTGAGAGGCACAAGAATCTTCCAGGCAAATGATTCATTCTGTCTCAGAGATCCCGGAATGATATTTAAGCTGGATTCTGGGGATGAACGCAATGTCGGTGAGAAGGCTCCGTGATTCTGCTTGGGCTGCCACCACAAAGTTCCCAGCCTGGGGGGCTCCAACACGGAAAGCGGCCCAGTCCCGGGGCTGGAGGCTGAGACCCGGGTGGGGCAGGGCCGGCTCCCCCCCCACCCCAGCCTCTCCTGGGCGTGTGGACGCTGTCCTCTCCCAGGTCCTCAGGAGGTCGCCTCCCGTGCGTGTCTGTGTCCTGACCTCCTCTTCTGATGAGGACGCCAGTCATATGGGATCAGGCCACTTTAATGACTTCGCTTTATCTTAATCTACAAACACAGTCACGTTTGAGGTACTGGGGGCTACAACTGTCGGGGAAGGCGCTGTGTATTTTCCTCGTCCTGCGGCGACAAAGAACTGAAGGGCAGAGACACAGTAGTGAATCAGAGTAGAAGTTTTGTTCAAAGTTACTTAGACGGAAAGTGCAGGTGACCTCAGAGGGAGGGGTGCCCTGAAAGGCTGGGGAGAGAGAGTTTTTAAGATTGAAAGGTTACACATTTGGAAAGCGTGGGCAACCTCAGAGAGAGGAGCGCCCTGAGAGGTTGGGGGTCCCCGCTTTAGAGGATTTTTCAGGAACGTGACAAAGGGCTAGGGGTGTGGGCTTGTTAAGTGGTCTCAAGTATCTTTGATGAGATGTTAAGTTTCTTATCAGTCCTCTAGGTAATTCTGCAAAATTAGCTTATCAATCAGAACTCTCTGCCCTTCCTCAAAGTGGGCAGAGTTATTTGTTTGCTAAAGAGTATGTTAAGAATCTTTCTTTTAAAACTTCCTGGGTTCTTTTTCGAAATGCAATTTTGGCTTTAAGGTGGGATCACCTGTCTTTATTATACTGTTTATTGGTGGGCCTTTTAGCAGGCTAGAGTCAGTCTTACAAGGATCTAATTGATGCAATGAAGACATGGGCTGTGCTCAGATACTTCTCTTTATCTGGGGAATAGTCAGACCTTCAAGGCCAAGTTGCTTTTGACCTTTTGAGCTATAACTGATTAACTTTACCTCTGAGTCTTCTAGCTTTCTAGCTTTAACTGGTTAACTGAGTCCTTTCTGGGGCCTTTACTGGCCTTATTCTCTTTCCACCCCGCTCATATCTATTTTCCTGCCTAACAGAACTTCAACATTCAAATATTTGGGGGACAATTCATAACAATAGAGAAGGAGGTCTTTCCACTGAGGAGACAAAGGTAGAAAAGCCAGAGATGCAGAAAGGCCGGGTCTTCAGTTAGGTTTCCTGAACACAGAGCCTGAGGCGAGGGTTTACATCCGCAGGACTTATTGGGGGAGGAAGTAAAGGGGGCCGGATGGAGCAGGAGGAGAGGCTCCACGGACTGTGGTCTTCGTCAGAGACTGGCCTTGGCCTGATCCCTCAGGGACCTCCGGAGTGTCAATTGTACCCCAGACTTGTCCCCCTTGAGCCATCACGGGGCCATTTTTTTTTTTTTGCTATCATTAATGTACAATCACATGAGCAACATTGTGGTTACTAGACTCCCCCCATTATCAAGTCCCCACCACACACCCCGTTACAGTCACTGTCCATCAGCGTAGTAAGATGCTATAGAGTCACTACTTGTCTTCTCTGTGCTGCACTGCCTTCCCTGTGCCCCCCACCAATGTTATGTGTGCTCATTGTAATGCCCCTTATTCCCCTTCTCCCTCCCTTCCCACCCACCCCCAACCCAGTCCCTTTCTCTTTGGCAATTTTTAGTCCATTCTTGGGTTCTGTGAATCTGCTTCTGTTTTACTTGTCTTTCTCCGCCCGGCTTACTTTGCTGAGCATAACACCCTCTAACTCCATCCATGTTGTTGCAAATGGTAGGATCTGTTTTCTTCTTATGGCTGAATAATATTCCGTTGTGTATATGCACCACATCTTCTTTATCCATTCACCTACTGATGGACCCTTAGGTTGCTTCCATTTCTTGGCTATTGTAAATAGTGCTGCAATAAACATAGGGGTGCATATGTCTTTTTCAAACTGGGCTGCTGTATTCTTAGGGTAAATTCCTAGGAGTGGAATTCCTGGGTCAAATGATATTTCTATCTGTAGTTTTTTGAGGAACCTCTATACTGCTTTCCACAATGGTTGAACTAATTTACATTCCCACCAGCAGTGTAGGAGGGTTCCGCTTTCTCCACATCCTCACCAGCATTTGTTGTTGTTTGTCTTTTGGATGGTGGCCATCCTAACTGGTGTGAGGTGATACCTCATTGTGGTTTTAATTTGCATTTCTCTGATGATTAGTGATGTGGAGCATCTTTTCATGTGTCTGTTGGCCATCTGAATTTCTTCTTTGGAGAACTGTCTGTTCATATCCTTTGCCCATTTTTTTCATCGGGTTATTTGCTTTTTGGGTATTGAGGTGTGTGAGTTCTTTATATATGTTGGATGTTAACCCCTTGTCAGATATGTTATTTACAAATATATTCTCCCATACTGTAGGATGCCTTTTTGTTCTGCTGATGGTGTCCTTTGCTGTACAGAAGCTTTTCAGCTTGATGTAGTCCCACTTGTTCATTTTTGGTTTTGTTTCCCTTGCCCGAGGAGATGTGTTCAGGAAAAAGTTGCACATGTTTATATTCAAGAGATTTTTGCCTATGTTTTCTTCTAAGAGTTTTATGGTTTCATGACTCACATTCAGGTCTTTGACCCATTTTGAGTTTACTTTTGTGTACGGGGTTAGACAGTGATCCAGTTTCATTCTCTTGCATGTAGCTGTGCAGTTTTGCCAACACCAGCTGTTGAAGAGGCTGTCATTTCCCCATTGTATGTCCATGGCTCCTTTATCATATATTAACTGACTGTATATGCTTGTGTTTATATCTGGGCTCTCTAGTCTGTTCCATTGGTCTATGGGTCAGTTCTTGTGCCAGGACCAAATTATCTTGATTACTGTGGCTTTGTAGTAGAGCTTGAAGTCGGGGAGCGTAATTCCCCCTGCTTTATTCTTCCTTCTCAGGATTGCTTTGGCTATTTGGGGTCTTTTGTGGTTCATATGAATTTTAGAACTGTTTGCTCTAGTTTGTTGAAGAATGCTGTGGGTATTTTGATAGGCATTGCATGGAATCTGTAGATTGCTTTAGGCAGGATGACCATTCTGACAATATTAATTCTTCCTATCCATGAGCACGGGATGTTTTTCCATTTATTGGTCTCTTCTTTAATTTCTCTCATGAGTGTCTTATAGTTTTCAGGGTATAGGTCTTTCACCTCCTGTTTAGGTTTGTTCCTGGGTATTTTATTCTTTCTGATGCAGTTGTGAATAGAACCGTTTTCCTGACTTCTCTTTCTGCTCATTCGTCGGTAGTGTGTACGAAAGCAGCAGATTCCTGTGCAGTCCCGGGGCCTTTGTACCTCCTGGGTTAGTTAGGCATGACCCGGGTCTCCCCCAGGCAGGGTGGCTGCCGTTTGGTGTTATAGGTGGGTGGCTCACGTGCAACTGAGGAGCTCGCTGGGCAAGGTAGTGGCTGTGAGTTCTTTGTAGCCACATCAGAGACTTGAGGTGCTCATGGTGGCCAAGCCCGTAGGGGAGACCTGTGCAGGACCCCAGAGCTCCCAGAAGCACAGGGAACTTGGGGATGAGAAGTGGCTGCCTGTTGTGTTGACTGCAGGGGCCTGAGGGGCAGTGTGGGGTTCAGATTGACCAGCTGCTGGAAAGTCACCGATCTGGAGAGACTGGGGGGGCAGGCCAGGAACCTGGGCCTGGACTGTGCAGGGAGTTTCCATCTGACCCGTGCCAGCCATCCTGCATCTTCTGTCCATAAACACTGGACCTGCCTGCCCAGCTGAGGCAGGAACAGGAAGCGGTGGGGTCCCTTCAGGCTTTTCCCTGGCCAGCTCGGCCTCAAAACTGGGGCTGAAGCGGCATCATCTCCCACTGCCTCTCTGTCCTGCACCCCTGCCCAGTGGCCTGGCATGTGGCAGGGACCCTGCCAGAGGGGTTGAGGGAACACATGTGTGGACCAGCCGTGGACCAGCCTCTGCATCTGGAGAGCTGCCTCTGCCCTGACTCTTTGGGTTCTTATCAAAACGAGGCAATTTAAATGTGATGCATCCGTGCATCTCTGCAGAGGAGCCAACTGCCCACTAGCCAGATCAGCAACAGGAGATCTCAGCCCCAGGGAGGCGAATTCTGAGCAAAAGGCTGGTACAGGTTCCCTCTTCCTAAGAGGGACAGAGGGAAGGATGTCCTGGGGCACAGAGTTGAGTGTTTATTGTGAGGGGAGATGAACATTGTGGGGTTTGTTTCCTTCCCAGTTCGCCAGTGGTGGTCCTGTTTACACTGTCTGGCCAGCTCCATCCATCGTTGGTTTGAGGGCCAGGAACAGCAAGGGAGACACCCCCTGGGCTCCTGGCTCTGCTGCCATTTCCGCCGTGTGCTGGAAAATGATAACGCACTGGGATTTCCCAAGCACGCATGGATTTGGCCACGTCTGAATCTGGCACCGATCGCAGGTGGTGAGGGGGGTGCTTGGTGAGAGCCGTGCTGGGAATGTGGTTGTTGCTTAACCCGTCACGAAAGATGCACACGGAGGGTCTCGAGCCTCGTCACCCGTGCTCCCTCCCTGGGTAACTTAGGAAAGCAGAAGGACAGCTGCTTAGGGAAGGAACCAGGACCATCCGCTCAGGATGCCGTTGAATCCGTCCAGGGCTTCAAGGTGAAGAGTGGGTAGCATGCTGACCCAGCTTCAGGGGTGCCCCTATTTGATTCTGTTTCACTGATGGAGAAGGATCCCAGAAAGCTCCCCTCGCCCCCACCCAGAGGTCAGCTTGGGGAGTATCCACATTTTGCTCCTATCAGACAGTTCTTTTCGGAAACAAAATTGCATGTTATAAAAAGGGACAAAATCCTACAAGGTGGAGCCCCTCCTGTTAGAGAGGAAGCATTGTTCTAGAAACGATGTACGTAGTTCCTTACAGAAGCAGGCATTCCTCTCCCCCACCTCTGCCCCTGACCAGCCAATGGGTGGCCAGCGTGTCTGTAGATCTAAGGCTGAACTCACGCCCAAGCGGTGAGCAAGTGTTTGGTGGCCACGTCCCATGAGGGACTGCTGAACGGCAGACGTTCTGGTCTCTTAATTTTATAAAAAGATGATGTTTGTTTTTAAAACCAAAGACAGACAAAGAAGGAAAGGAGCCATACTACTTTAACTCGAGCTGACTGTATTTTTTTTCGCTGACTTTAATGCATGACAGAAGTCTGGAAAAGATAAAGCCGCGGGTTCAGATGTATAGAGCTTACTTTTCGTTTGCATCAAAGCAAAGCAAACATTGAGAAGGCCTATATGCAGAGCTAACATACTCAATTGATCCTTTTTCCCCCGACCGACTGCTGGGCGACGTGGACGCCTCTGCCTCTTAAATAACGCTCGGAACAGCGAGCCAATTGTGTTGCCCGGCCAGTGCCGCCCCGGGTAGCCGATAACTTCCTGTGTTGAAACGGTGACTTGGAGATTCCATCATGATATCCTCGCACACCAGGAAATATCATCTTACAGACCTGCCGTTTCTTAAAGCAGTCGGTGAGAATGCCATTAATGTCGACGTCTTAATTAAGCTCAGCATTGGCCAAGGAATTGCAGGCATTCAAAGGCTTAGCCGTCCTGGGATATCCAGTTTCCTGAGGCAGAGGTATGTGGAGGGCTGGGAACTCCAGGGTGGACAGCTGTGGCCGCCCGCGAGCCTCTGTGGAAGGCGGCTCAGAGCCCTGCAGATGGACGGCATGAGTGGGTGCCGCAGTCCCTTTTGGTCTCCAGCCCCTAGTCCATCTCACTGCATCCAGTGAGCTGTTCCTTTACGCTCTGCAGAGATGCCCGGAACCAGCTGCAGGCTGGGGCTGCCATGCGGTACCACAGACTGGCCAGGTTCCTCTGTCACAGAAACCTACCCTGGAGGGAACCTGAGGCCGAGCAGGGGTGGTGGCCGCCCTGTACAGCCAGGGAGCGATGTGTCTGGGATCGAAGGCTGTTCTGCTCCCACACACCTGGCTACCCTTTCCCCAACATCAAGACCGCCAGGAACATGTGGCAGTCCACCCAGAACAGGCCTGGCCTCTGCCGCTGGCTTCTGGTCCCCAGTTTCCAGCTCTGGGACATGGGATCTGTTCTCAGGTGCCCGAGTGGAATGAGTCAGCACGAGGGTGACAATTGGCTTTCTCATGTGACTTTGGTGCATCAGAAACAGCACTAAGCCGGGGTGACACCCGGGTGCTCCGCTTGGCCCTGGGGCACGGTGTAAGGTTCCGTCTTTGTGGGGAGTGTGAGGACCAAGAGGCGAGGACAGGTAAGCTTTCTGAGCCCCTGCAGCCCTGGACACATGGAAATGTCATCGTGGAGATAAGGGCTCGGGCTGCCGCAGCAAAGCCCCGAAGACGGTTGTCCTCCTGGTTCTGGAGGCTGAGTCCCAGGCTGGGCTCTGGCGGGTTCTGGTTTGGATCTGCCCTCTGGCTGCTCACCGTGCCCTCACACGGAGGGGGCACGGCAGGGGCAGGGACCACGCTTCTGCCTGTGACAGGCCACAGCCCGGGATCAGGGTCCCATCCCGTGACCTCGTTTAGCCCGATCGCCTCCCTCGATGCTGACCTCCAAACAGAGCCGCAGGGCAGGGTTAGGGCTTCAGGAGGTGAGTCTTGGGGGGACACAGCCCCTCGCACACTGTGTGTTCTGCGAGGTAAGGACCAGTCGGGCTCCCTTTGGGCTTTAGGAAAAGCGCTGTAGAACCACTGGAGGTGCGGCAGCCCACCGGTCCTTCCTCTTCTTACCTGCTTCCTTGTGCCCGTCTTCATCTCTCCTTCGTTGTGGGTGACGTCAGCACAGGTGTGCGCACGCAGGTAGTGTGGGGTGCTGCCAGCCCCACAACTGGGGCCTGCCTGTCACACACTTCCTGGGCCCCTGGGCCCCTGGGCCCACGGGAGCAGCGTGCTTGCTCACAGCCCGCCCAGAGGGGGCGAGGAATGGGAGTGACGCCCGGGTCCTCACAGGCTGTGCCAGGGCTGGGAGCGCTGCCCGGCCGGCCCCACTTCACAGGCGGGGGGACCGCGGCCCGGAAACTGTGAGTTAGGGCGCCTGTCCTGTTCTGGTCTGTCCTTTTTCACCTGCACGAATGGATGGGGGGCCACTTTCCCGGTCTGCCCTGACCTCAGGCAGTCCCTCTGGATTCTTTCTAGATCCTTCCTCAGTTCTTTTCTGCTCTGATATTGCATGTCTATCTGATAGGAGTTCTGGGGCCTCTGTAGCAAATCACCACAAACCGGGTGGCTTAACATAACAGAAATGTATTCTCTCACAGTCCAAAATCAACGTAGGTAGGCCAGAATCAAGGTGTCAGCCGGGCAGTGCCCTCCCGAGGCTCTGAGGACCCCCTCGCGCCTCCTCCCGCTCTGGGGGGCCGCTGGCATCCCCCACGCATTGCGGTCCAAGTGGTCCCATCCGGCCGTCCTCGTCCGTGTGTGTCGCATCTCCCCCCACCTCCCTCTTAAAAAGACCCAGATGCTCATGCTCAGCTAATCCCGGGGACCCTCCTGCACCAGGACCCTAAAGGCGATCCCCTCTGCAGAGTCCCCCCTCCTTAGAAGGCAACCCCGATGGGGATCAGGACCTGGGACCTCCAGGTGGCTGTCACTGAGCCTGGCTCTGCCTGCCCCTGCCCAGTCAGCGTTCCTGGCGAAGGGAGGCGGCGGGCTGAGGTTCCGGGCTGAGGGGCTGCCTTCCCCGCTGGCCCTGCCGCCTCACCCCCTCCCAGCGGCGTCAGAGGGGGAGGCCAAGCCCCCGGGCGGCTGTGTTTCCCCACTGCAGCCAGTCCGCTGGTGCCAACAGGAGGAGGGGGCGCCGCCGGCCCCAACGCTGCGCCCGGTGTCCCTCTGGCCCTGCTGGGCCCTGCCTCAGGCTCCAGTTCCTGCCTGTCATTGGGGACCATGGCCTGTCGGCGCTCACTTCCGGGCCGGGGCCTGTGTCACCCGAGTCTGAGGCAGTGGCAGAAATCAGGTGGCACGGGCAGACCTGCGGTACCATTCCTGCCCGTCACAGTGTCCCCAGGAGGGCCGATTCCAGGCACAACTGCCTGTCTGCTTCCTACCACAGCAGCCAAGGGCAGGACTCAACGTCAGCGACCCACTGAGCAGGGCTGCACCTCGCCTCTGGGCCAGCACTGGAGAGGGCCTGGCTGCCCCCCGGCATCATGCGCCCTGGTGGCGCAGTCAGGGACCCGCTGGGAAAAGGGGGTCACTGCTATCTGTGCCCCCGTCGGCCTCCCCAGGGTCAGCTGTCTCCATTCTGGACACGTTCCGGTCACTGTTGCTGCTGAAGGAAAAACTCTCTGAAGGGCCTCTGACACCGAGTCAGCAGCCCCTGGGGGCCTGTGCAGTAGCCAAGCAGGCCGTGGTGTGCGGGGAGCCGTTGCATGCCTCCTGGCGTGGAAAGGGGACGTCACGTGCTCGTCCTGGCTTCACTCGGCACCACGTCTCAGGGACAGAGGGGCTGCGGTGGCACTGGGCAGTGGGCCTAAGGACTAGAAAGCTGCTTGCTGCCCCTCAGGAGCTCACAGTGCGGTGTGTGGGCAGATGGGGCTCGCAGGTGCCCCAGGGCGTGGTCCATGTGGTAGGCATGGGAGGGACAGGGAGATGGCCAGGGTGAGACCCAGGCCAGCATTTGCTGCTCCCTGGGGAGTGTGCCACCCCCCCAGAGGGAAGCGGTGGTGTACGTCTATGTGTGCAAGTGTGTGCGTGTGCATGTGTGAACACGTGTGTGTGCATGTGTATCAGAGGCTTCCTGGAACAAGTGACACCAATGTGGGCCTTGCAGGAGGACAGGAGACCAATGGTCTGGGGAGGGAGTGGAAGGGCATTCTGGGCAGTGGCACAGCATGAGCAGCAGTGTCCTGGGGCCCCTCCTACCTTGTGGGGGCCTCAGCACCACGAGGGGGGAAGGGCCAGGAGGTGAAGATCCCGAAGCAGACCTCGGCCTCTGCTCAGAGCTGCTGCACCTGCTGTCCGTCTCCCTGCCTTGGGGTCGGGCCGTCAGCCTGAGCAGGTTGGTGACATTAGTGGCTGGTGAGTGTGTTGGGTTTGCGGGCCCTGTGCTGAGGATCTGCACACTCTCTGGTTCACCCCTGACAATCATCTGCTGTTGGGGTCCCCATATGACTTTCTGTGACTCTACACAGTCCATGAACCAGCAGTGACCTCCATCCTCAGGTCTGCCCTGGTGGGCGTACCCCGACGTGGTCCCCTGGGGCTGCCCCTGACGGTCCCCGAGGATGGCCAGCAGCTCAGAGACACTGTCTCTGCCTTTGGGAGTTTCCACCAGCTGGGGAGATGGGGCGCTGAAAGTCCAGGCTGGGAGAAAATGCCTGAAGGGGGTGCCCAGGGGGCCCCCTGTGGGCTGAGGTGGGTGTAGACCCAATGAGGGCACCCCAGCAACAAGGGGACCCTGTCCCGCCCTGTGACTGCCCACACAGGGGCCACAGTGAGAGGTGGCGAGGAGGGGCTGTTCTGGGGGCCACTTTCCCGTGGACGACCCCCCTCTGTTCATCGTCTCTGGTCCACATGTCCATCAGGCACAGTGGGTGTGCCACACCCGGCTACGCGGCGCTCCTACCTGGCTGCACGGCAGGTGCACGTGGGTGGCTTCAAAAGAAGATATGAAAGCCATCCACCGCCCTTGGGCTGAATCCACCTGGGTTTGTTTCAAACTGGCAGGCGGTCTAAGATGCAGTCGCGTTTGGGAGTCACTGGGCCAGACCCCAGGCAGACTTCCTGAGAATAGGACCCTTTATGGTGCCTGCAAGATGTGGGGGGCTGTGCGCTCAGAGTGAAGGGCCCTGCCGCCCCCTCCATATGCCCACGGCCTCGATGTGTGACGGGAGGGAAAATCGTCTGGCCAACCTTGGCACTTCCCCTGGTTGTGAGCGTTCAGTGAAACAGACGGGAATGCAGGGGGCCAGAGATGGTCTGAATTCATTTATAGTTACCAGAACGTGATTCAAAGCAAAAATGGCTTAAATGGTCTATAAAAAGAACACCAAAATCCCTTTAGACAGGCAAAAAAGCGTTTTGATGATTTCAGTATAAATGAATCTGGAACATAAGGATTAAATTTCTCTCAAAATACTCAAGATTCTAAAATGATGCATGGAAGACAAAGCGCCATGAAGAACATGCCTGCTTTTGGAGAATTTTTCTGCTGGAAAAATGTAGCTGGTTAGGCACCCAGAGAATGGGTTCTTCTTGTTTTCTGACGTCTGGGGTGGCAGGTCAGTGGCCGCGAGGAGCGTTCCCCTTGTCCTTCCTTCTGCTCACGGGTGCAGGTCACAAGGCTCTCAGGACCGGTGCTCACCTCCTCTGGAGGGCCCAGGAGCCCCCTGCCACTCCGCCCTCCCCGCTCCGGGCCTGGCTCTGTCCCTTTTTAGTGTCCTGGCAGCATGTTCCCCACCCAGAGGCGCTCTCCCTCCGTGGGGGTAGAGGCTGGTAGGGGATGCGTCAGTGCAGACAGGGGTCTTGGGAGGCCTGGGACTAGTTGATGAAGTCAGTGGGTCGAAGGGCCAAAGGGACCCCAAACAATTGTCTGGTATGGAGGTCTTGCTCCAGCAGAAGTTGTTAAAGCTGGGAGCAAAGGGTCCACATGCAAGGCGCAAGGAGAAGGGGCAGAGGCCAGTGCAGGGCCAGCAGCAGCCAGTGGGGTCAGTGGCAGGTCCCGGTGGGGTTGCACGTGGGGGCTCGTGGGGAAGCCTGCTGGGTTCAGTAAGCAGGGGACCCACCAGCACGATACTCCCTGTGTTGGTTTCCTGTGGCTGCCGTAACAAAATGCTATGCAGCCTGGGTGGGTTAAACAAAGAAATGCATTTTCCTCAGTCCTGGAGGCTGGCAGTCTGAGGTCAAGGTGTTGGCAAGGTTGTCACTCTGCGTGTCTGTGCCCTAACCCGCTCTTCCTAGCCGGACACCAGTCATGTTGGACTCGGGCCCACCCTAGTGACCTCATTTTATCTTAACCACCTCTTTAAGGGCCCAGTTTCAAGATACAGTCACATTCTAGGGCACTGGGGGTTCAGGACCTCAAAATACGAATTTTAAAGGACACAATTCCGCCTATGACACTTTCCAGTGTGCATTTGATGGGGTCTCTCAGATGACCGCTAATGTTTCTTCTAGTTCTAAAGACAAGAGCCTGTCGCAATCTTATGACAGTCATCTAAGTAAAAATGTATGTCATGAGGAAATGATATTCTGATTTCACTGTAGGAGGAGGTGTTGGGAAATATGAATGAGTTCTACCCTCACCCATCAGATCAAGAAATAATGTCTGAATGCGACAAAGCACAGCAGGGTGACACCTTGCTACTCATCATATTGTAAGATTTACATTCATGTACCTGATGTTTTAAAGATCCTTTTCCTGCTTTTAGTCATAATGCAAAGGCCTTTCCTTGTTGTGTGGTTATAAAATACCCTTCCCTGTGTTCTTCTAGCACTTCTGTGATTCTTTCCTTCTCCCTTTCACTTGACTCTTCTATGCAGCTGGAGCTGACCCCGGCGTGGGCGGCGAGCGGCCCGGCCGGCCGGCACCGTTTGCTGGCCACCCTCTCCCCGTTGAACAGCGATGTCTTCCCTTTCCTAAAGCCCCACATGTTCCCAGTCTGTCTGGACCTTGAGGACTATGGTTTTGGTGAGTTTGTCTATTTGTTTCTGCTCCAACCCCGTTTTTCAATTCTTTTGAAAGTTCTTTTCATACCGATCTTCGAAAGTACTTGTTCTGCTTATTTCTAGTATTTTATCTTTTTAAAAAATAGGGAATCAAGTTTTTTCTTCCAGTGTAGTTCCTTTGTATGTGCGTGTGTGAAAGTTACTGATCGCTTGACGTTGTCTGCTCATTGGCTCCTTTATTTTCCTGCTTGGAATAGCTTTTCAGTGGATTGTTTGGAGTTTTCTGGAAATAAAGGCACATTTTCTGAGAATAGCAGCATTTTGTGTCCTTTGCTAATTTCTTGTCTAATTGTATCTGCTAGAAATTCTGGAACAATTCAACAACAGTGCTAACACCTGTTGCTGACTTGGGGGGCACCGTTCGTGTTTCCTTGCTGAGCGTGAAGCTGGCTGAGATGGATATATTTTGTCATATTCGGGACATTTCCAACTATTCTTAGTTCATGGAGTGTGTGAGGAATTTTGTCAAATGCTTTGCTAACTATGGAAACAATCTTTTGATTTCTCCCACTGGGTCCATTAATATGATCAGTTATATTAACATATTTCCTAGTATTATACTAGGCTTGGTCTTAATGTAATACTCTTTTAATGTGTTTCTAAATTCTGTTTATTTTTACTTTATTTTGGATTTTCCTGATGATATTTATAAGAGATATTTGTCTAAAGACTGTCAAGTTTTGTTACCATGTTATGCTTGCTTTGTGAAAATAATCTGGAAGTTTTCTATCTTGTTCCCCACTTGACAGAGTTTTAAGCAGCCCTGGGATGAAAGGTTCAAGGGTGCTGCCCTGTGAAAGTATGTGTTTGGTCCTTTTTTGGGTAGGAGTACTTTATAAAATTTGCTTTTAAATAGAATGACATAATGAATATCTTTTTACATCTATCTTTGTGTACTTATGTACATTTTTACATTGGATTAATTCCTAGACTTCTAATTGCCATAAAAAAATCTAGTTTAAAGTTAGACTAGCAGGTCCACATGGTACCCAGTGTCCTATGAAGCCTGGACCCCTTTATGCTCCCACCAACCATCAGTGACAGTGGGTACTACCAACCTCTTTTGTCTTTGCCAATTTGCTAGACAAAACAAAAGGAAAAACAAAGCCCTTATGTAACTTCAATTTTTATTACTTTAATAGTGAGGTTAAGTACCTTTTCATATTTTTAGTAGAGATTGGATTTCTTTTCCTGTGAATTGCCTGCTCAAGTCTTTTCTACATTTTTTCCAAAAGGCTTTCCCTCTATTTTTCATTGATTTTTCAGAGCTCTTTATATGTGAGGAATCCTTAACCATCCCATGGGGTACATTACCCTAGGTCAGCCATGCCACTTGTTCTCCTGGTAAATGGACTTTGTTATAAGAATTATGCAGTGACTCTGTGGTGTCTATCTGAGTTCACTCTACTGGGTAGAGGCCAAAGTGTGGGTGATTCAGCCTTGGGTCATGCAGAGAACTTGAACTAGTTGATTGAACATCCAGAACTAACTTGGGGAACCTGACTCAACTCTTCTGTGTCCAGTTCCAACAAGCTCTTACAGGACTGGAAAAAAAAATCCCAAAAAACAAAACATGCCAGCAGCTAGAGAACGCCCATTGATCGGAAACATACCACAGATGCACGTAATTCTGGTCACCGAAATTCATTTCCTAAATAGGGTCAGAGGAAGCGTGACAGTCCCTGGGTCACATCCTAAGAAAGAAAAGGAGCCGTCTGCAGGTCTGAAAAGTCAGAATTCAGCCAGATTCTCTATCAAGCTGCATGTATTGTCATTGCAGGTTTTGGGGGAAAACATGAACTTGTGTTTAAGATGCAAAAGAAATTTCCGGAGGCCCTGTTGGCTCTCACCCCGGGGTGTGGCCTGGAATCCTAACAGTTCGGCTCCGGGCTGATAACCCTGCTGAGCGGGGATGGGGTGGGCCCTCTGATGTAGGACCTACCCTAAATGGTTTGGGGTGCTTTGCAAACCGCTCTTAAAACAAAGCAAACCATTGGGCTGCCACAGTTTCAGACCAGTCTCTTTGGAAGCTCCATCTTTTGCCCCAAACTTCAGTCCCAGCCCACAGGTCCCGGCAGAAAGGAGGATAATGAAGAGACGAAAGGCCGGGTGAAAGATGTCAGGTGGCACGGCGTGCAGAGAGCTGGGCTCTGCCCCCCAGGACAGACAGTCCGTTGTGCCTGAGACACTGGCCCCGTGTCAGGCACCGTCTGCGGCTCCCAGGAGATGAAGGTGCTGAGGATAACAAGAACACAAAGCGGACGTTCCTTTCCTGTGCCCGGCTCTGCGGGGATGCACCACAAACACGCCCACTCGGCTTGAAGAACGAGGCAGGTGCTGTAGACGCCCCACTCTGCCGGTGCGAGGGAAGTGGGTGTGGAGGGTTCCAGGGACCTTCCTGGGGCTGCCAGTCTGGGAAGTGTGGGTGCAAACCACCTCCCGGGACAGCCCGTCCACGGGCGCATCCTTGGAGGCCTCAGCTTGGGGTACTATGAGAACACGAGACTATGGGCTGAGGGTGCCTGCATGCCGGGGAAGGGACACCGAGGCGGTTTGGGGATGCACCGATTGGGCCCCCCGGGGGCTCAGGGAAGACTGTGCGGCCTGAAGGAGGAGCCGGCTTTTGGCAGGAAGAGGGGGAGGGTGGAAAGGGGGGGCCTGCCGGGCGGATGGGCCAGGCCGCAGAAGGAGCGGACTGAAGGAAGAGGACACCCAAGGACGGCGAAGATTACTGCGGGGTCAAGGGAGGTTGACCTCAGGGGAGAGGCCGTGGAGGCTGGGGGCCGTCCTGTGGAGGGTCCCTGGGGAGGACATCGAGTGCCCCCCGGCTTTTCCTTCCCAGCTGCTGCCATCGTGGGCTTCCTAACTCCTACATTTCATCAGGCCTCTCCCTGCCTAAGAAGCCGACGTCACCAAGGCCAGACCCCACCGGGCAGCCCTGAGGGGCCCGAAGCCCTGGGTGGGCTCCACCAGTGTGTCCCGCGTCCTCCGTGTAACTCACCACCAAGGGCCCGCGTTGGAAGAGTCTGTGGGGACAGGTGACGTGCTGAGCAGCCCAGGGGCGTCGTGTTTGCTGAATGAATAGGCTAGAGGCAGACGCACCCCAGTGGGGACGGACGTGTGAGCCGATGCCGACCGAGCCCAGCTTCCCTCACCGAGACGGCCACCAAGCGTCTGATCTCCGATGCCACTGTGCTTCTGATGTATGAAGGAGATTTTTTTTTTAACACGATTTTTACAGCTAAAAAAGGATGTCATGATTCTCCGAGTACTTGCGAGGTCCGTCACCCCGGTTGCTCCAAGGGGAGTTCTGCCATTACCAGGCTGAGCCAGGGCCGTCACGTCTGCACAAAGCCATCTGCCTCAAGCCTTTGTTAAACTTTTTGTTTAATTAGCCATCATCACTTTATGTGTATGGTAAAATTCCAAGATGCTCAGTGCCTGACTTTACCTGGGACACGATGGCGCGAACTAGTGGGAAGTGGGTCAGCCAGCCGGTACCGATCACTAACCGGAGATAATTCTCTTCCAAGTTCGGTGTCGCCAAAGACACTGAAATCCTGAAAATGTGTGACATCACCGTGAGAGACAGTCTGATGTCAGAGCTGGGCAGGGGCGACGGAAATCCCCGCCAGCGGAGCAGAGTGGACGGAGGGTTTTAGGCAAAGATCTGCTGAAGAAACCGGGAGCCGGACTGGACGAGAGCCCCTCGTTTGCTTTCCTGGTGGGTCTCAGAAAGGGAATCCAACGGGCCTGACGGCTCGCCCCCGAACAGATCGTGCCTTATTCAGGTTTAAAAAGCAACCAAAGAAGCAAATAAAACCCGAAAAAAAAAAAAACCCAAACAAACTCATCGACATGAGACAAAACAAGAGAAATGGGACAGTATCCAGAGGCTGAAACACCCCGAACATGAACTAATCTAGGGGGAAATAAGTCAGGAAACAGATCTGCATAGACAAAGCAGCAAAAGAAACGAAAATGGCTATAGTATCACACTGAGCCTTATAGAATTCCCGTACTTGTAAGTCCCAAACCACGGGCTGTAGGCAGTTTCACAGGACTCAGTTTAGTATCTATTTTACATATCAAGGCAGAGGCGATATAAATGACAAGAGATACATGCACACAACTGTAGAATAAGGTGGCAGAAATGGGACTATCCTGCTTATAATAATACATATTAATGAAATAGATTCTTATTAAGAAGACTCTAAAATGATACATGACAATTCAGATGTATGCCATTTTTGGACAATGCACTTATAACATCATTTTCAAAAGGTAAAAAATAAATATATAGGTGAATATATACTAAATAAATGCAAATGGAAAGGACGTAGGAATTGTGTTAGTAATATTGGCCCAAGAAAAATTCAACAGCAAAAGTATAAGAAGAACAAAGAAGGAATTAATTTTGATAAATAGTACAATTCGTAATAAAGACATATTGACTTGAGCCTTTGGTGATGGATAACTACGCCCCAAAATACATAATGCAAAAATGGTTAGAAATATAAGGAGAAAGGGACAGGAACCCTCAGAGGCCCACCATCTCTCCATACTTTGAACCCCCAAAACTCTGAAAAGCAAAAGCCCCTCATTAGCCAGAGGCCAGTGTGCCTAATGGTTGTCTATATAGTTCTGTCTCCCTCCATGTTCATACTGGTGTATTTCACAGAAGAAATCTTGGATCCAGTATCTCTGAGAGTTTTATGTAAAATACAATACAGCACCTTTCTAAAAATTCAAACATTCTGAATTCTGCATCATAGCCTACTCCAGTGGATTCAGATAAGTGGCTGTGGACCTATAGTAAGGAAATCTATGAAATAGGCAAAAAATAGAGCACACAACACACACGACTAGTCAGCATTTTTAGATAGATGTGTGTGGGTATATATACAAAGACACAGGTTTTGTACCCTACACATAGGGAGGGACTGTTTTCTGGCTGTTACGTCATATTTGCATAAACCACGTGCTATGATTACCAAGCAATGGAACTAGAAACTTATAATCCAACCACATGATTTTTAAGAACACTCTTCTAAATTAGGTCAAGGCAGAAGTAAAAACTGAAATTACAGACATATCAGTGTTTATGGGATGTGGTCAAGGTCACTTTTAGAGACATATTAAATGCTTTCATTATTAAGGCATAAAAAGGAGAACGAATAGGAATGAGAATAGGGCATGGCCACGGGGACGGGGGTAATCCACAGTCACAGAGAAGGCTATGTGTGACTCACTGCTGCTGAATCACTCGCGTTCACTGGGTGCTTATGATATGCCTGTTACTGCCTGGAAAAATGCAAATGGCACAATGGCTGAATTAAGAAGGGGTTGGTGACCTGGCATGCTGAGCACTCGTAGGAGAAACTGGAAAGCTGTCAGAGAAATGTCCTCCGAAAAGACCGAGTTCCATCAAACCCTCTAGACTACTCTTACTGATAAAAATTGGGATTAAAAAGGCTCCCAGTTCACACAAAACAAAACCACAGAGATATCTAAATTACACACATGGATCTATACATTCTTAAATTAGGATTCCAAATACGGTAACGGCAAGCCAAGTCCCACTGAATTTTTCAAAGCATATGGTGTACCCAGGCAGGCTTATTCAAAGAAAAATGTGGGGCTCAGTATTAAAAGCAACTAACATAATTCTCCACATTAATGGGCTGAAAGGAGAAAAAATCCCCCTAAACATATAGGCAATGTGATTTCCAGAGGCCACCTTTGTGAACAGCAGACGTATTTCCATTCAAGTCTGGGCTAGGCCAGAACACTCCGTTATTGCTGCGACTCTTCAACATTGTTCCAGAAGTCCCTACAGAGGGGTAGTTTCGGTAAGAAGAAGACCAAATATACTTATTTTATATAATACGATTACCTATCTGCAAACCCCAAAATAGTCACAAAAACAAATATACGAGATTTCAGAAGGTGACTAGTTAGAAACGAATGATACAAAGATCGATAACTTTCTTATATACCAACAATAGCCAGGTAGGAACAATAATAGCAAGTAAGGCCCTTATTCACCTTAGCAGCTCAATTTACAAATCTCTAGTAAAAAAATTAGACAAGGAATGTGCGGGGAGAACACTATAAAAGAAGAGAACTACAAAAGTTTACTGAGGGACACAAAAGAAGATATGAGTAGCTTTTCTTTCAATGAATAGAATTCCTATGCCTTTGAAGATGTCAACTCTCTCCCTAGATAATTGATGAATTTAACACATTTCAAATAAAATTCCACCAGGACATTCGGAAGAAGCTGAAAAGGGGATTGAAAAGTCATCTAGAAGAATGAATTTTCAAGAAAAGCGGAGAAAATATTAGTAAAAGCTCAGGACAGATATAGAAATAGTACATGATACGGTGTAGGAGCAGACGGACAGATTCATGGAGTGAAATGGGACCTTCAGTAGCAAGGCAGGCAGAACATAGTTTGTATTTCAAGTCAATAGAGAAGTGTGTGGAAAAAGCACAAGTAGGTCCCTACTCATACCTACACCAAAATAATCCCAGATGACTGAAAGTAGTTAAAGGGAAAAGCAAGGAAAAAATAACCAAACCGTGCCAGCTGGGCAGGAGGATGCAGGTGAGGGGGTCACGAGATCTTGGAGGGCAGTGGCCTTGGCGAATTGACTGTGTAAAGGCACGGGGCTCGACAAAGGCTGTGGGTATTTTTCCTGTCGCCTCGGCCCCACTGCTTCGCCCTCCACTAGCCTAGATCTGTCCTCCTAATCCGGTGAGCAGCCATCTTTCACGGGAGTGGGCCGGCAAGACAGGACATCTGCGTAATACTGAACGGTGCTGGCTGCCTCCCCTGCAGACCGTGAGCCCCACGGGGCAGGGTGGGTGAAGGCGGCCATGTGCACTCTCCCCCTTCCAGCAGAGCTGCTGGGATGCAGTAGGTGCCCATGAAAATCAAGTGAAATGATCAGGTTTAAACAAACTAGTATGTGTGGCTTAACCACAGCCACAACAAATCACAATGATACTTGCAGTTAATCAGGCAGTGTAGACAATATGACCCCTCTCTAAAGAATTAAAAACATGTCTATGCATGTTCAGAAACAGGCCTGCAATTACATGCAAGAGTTGGTGATAATGGGGTTATTAGTCTTCTCTATATTGTCTAATTGTTCTAGAGTGAACATATATCAGTATTGTAAGAAGAGAGTTTGTTTTTCAGAATTGGCTAAAACCATAAACCGTTGAACAGTGGGGCCACCAATTCCTGGAAAACAGACACACTGTGACCCTTTTCCATTTATCCTTACTTGTCACGAAGCACAGCTTCAGCCAGCTGAGGTCTTGTGCTCACACGGTAGGTGGCACCTTTCTGCTCACTGTGACTCGGTATTGTGGGGTCGGATGGCCGCCTGACTAGTACTGATTCGGGGGCATCAGTGAGGAGAACATCAGGACCCCGTCTGTCACGTCGCCCCAGGGACAGGGGGTCAGTCTGCCAGAGCCGGCGCCGGCCCGTTCTCCTGCAGGGGTGAACTCACCTCGGGAGGGTGGATTTGGTTTTCCCTCCCAGGTCCTCACCAGGCAACAGCTCTAAGTCCGTCCACCTCACATTCTTTGCGACAGCAGAAAAGGTGAGATTGCAGGCAGGTAGCCCGGCCTTTCCTGGGTGAAAGGTCGCTGCTGTGCGAAGCAGGGCGAAGGTTGTTCCTGAAGCCAGAGCCTTCCTTCGGAGGGGCCGTAGTGGAAGAAATGGTGTCTCTGGGTCTCCAGCAGCCCTGAGGTTGCCTGACTCTGGAAAGGTGGGCATCTCGCTGTCCGGGAGCTGTAGGTCCTGGATCAAGTGGTTTAAAGGAGCATCTGGCACCCTTTCCTTTGCTGTTAGTGGGTAGGAGCCCTGGGGAAGTGGAGTGGGGCCAGGGCTAGTCTTGGTCAAGATTGCCCAACACCCCATCCCTGAGTGGTCCAGCGGGCAAGCTGGGGGTTTGGGCCAGTGCTGGGCGCACACTGGATTAACACAATGCTGGCGGAAGAAGTGGTTTAGGGTGCCCAGATGCTGGGTTTGAGTGGTCTGAGCTGCTTCAGGCGGTGGCCAATCTATTGAAGTCCAGACTGACCCATTAGGGATCAAGTTAAAATCTAGGGTGCTTCCTTAGGGCATCTGACACCCTGGGCAAATTCAATGTGACATCCACGTGATAAGAAAATATTATGAGCATAATATTTATTATATCATTATCATTAGAATATCATTAAGATTTTCAAATCCATATGATCAGAATATATCACATATTACCAACTATAAAATAACATGATTCCTTTTTTTACACAAGCATGTCGGTATTTAACCAGATGAGTCCTTGAAGCTTCCTCCTCACCCTGTGAGACAGTCACACTGGATATGCCTGATGGCCCCACACAGCTGGCGCTGGGCCCCCATGGCCCAGGGAGAAGATGAAAGGCAGTTAACTTTGATCAGCTTGACTGTATTAGCTTTTGGGGATGTAGATGGATTTGCAAAACATCTGCTTGTTTAATTTATTGATCTTGTTGCATATACAAGACCACACATACATATATCTAAAATTACATATTGCATAAGCTGTCTTGATGGAGAAATACTGCTTTTTTCAGTCTTGTGTTTTATGACATAATTTTGGTGCAATTCCTCCCATGTCTTCTGGGTGGGTGGGGGGTCCGCACCCCACTCTGGGCTGTACGGCACCCATAAAAGTCCAAAATAAGTGTCTTATGCAGCATGGATATTTGTTTCTCTCTCTCATGAAAGAAGTCTGGAGGTAAGCAGTCCATGGCTACAGTGGGGCTTCATCAGAAACCCTGTTCCTCAAGACACCTTGGTCCTGGCACAAGAACAGACCCTAGATCAATGGAATAGAACAGAGCCCAGATATAAACCCATGTGTATATGGTCAATTAATATACGATAAAGGAGCCATGGATATACAATGGGGAAATGACAGCCTCTTCAACAGCTGGTGTTGGCAAAACTGGACAGCTACATGTAAGAGAATGAAACTGGATTATTGTCTAACCTTATACACAAAAGTAAATTCAAAATGGATGATCAAAGACCCGAAATGTAAGTCATGAAACCATAAAACTCTTAGAAGAAAACCTAGGCAAAAATCTCATGAATATAAACATGAGCAACTTTTTCCTGAATGCATCTCCTCGGGCAAGGGAAACAAAATAAAAAATGAACAAATGGGACTACATCATGCTAAAAAGCTTCTGTACAGCAAAGGACACCATCAGTAGAACAAAAAGGCATCCTTCAGTATGGGAGAATGTATTTGTAAATGACATATCTGACAAGGGGTTAACATCCAAAATACATAAAGAACTCGTACGCCTCAACACCCAAAAAGCAAATAGCCCGATTAATACATGGGCGGAGGATATGAACAGACACTTCTCCAAAGAAGAAATTCACATGGCCAACAGGCACATGAAAAGATGCTCCACATCGCTAATTATCAGGGAAATGCAAATTAAAACCACAATGAGATAATGTACCTCACACCAGTTGGGATGGCCAGCATAGAAAAGAATAGGAACAACGAATGCTGGTGAGGATGCGGAGAAAGGGGAACCCTCCTGCACTGCTGGTGGGAATGTAAATTAGTTCAACCATTGTGGAAAGCAGTATGGAGGTTCCTCAAAAAACTACAAATAGAAATACCATTTGACCCAGGAATTCCACTCCTAGGAATTTACCCTAAGAATACAGTAGCCCAGTTTGAAAAAGACATATGCACCCCTATGTTTATCACAACACTACTTACAATAGCCAAGAAATGGAAGCACCCTAAGTGTCCACCAGTAGATGAATGGATAAAGAAGATGTGGTACATATACACAATGGAATACTATTCAGCCATGAGAAGAAAATAAATCCTACCATTTGCAACAACATGGATGGAGCTAGAGGATATTATGCTCAGTGAAATAAGCCAGGCGGAGAAAGACAAGTACCAAATGATTTCACTCATCTGTGGAGTTTAATAAAGCAAAAACGGAAGGAACAAAACAGCAGCAGACTCACAGAATCCAAGAATGGACTAACAGTTACCAAAGGGACTGGGGTGGGTGGGTGGGAAGGGAGGGAGAAGGGGAATAAGGGGCAGCACGATTAGCATGTATAATGTAGCAGGGGGCACGGGGAGGGCTGCACAACACAGAGAAGACAAGTAGTGACTCTAGCATCTTACTACTCTGATGGACAGTGACCGTAATGGGGTGTGTGGTGGGGACTTGATAATGGGGGGAGTTTAGTAACCATAATGTTGCTCATATAATTGTATACTAATGATACCAAAATAAATAAATACATTAATTAAAATTTAAAAAAGAGACTGAGAATCTTATTCTCTTCAGAAAAAAGAAGCCCTGTCCCTTCTTCAGTCTCTGCTCTACCACCCTAGGGGTGTTCCCAAAGGCAAAGACACCCTGTGCTCTGATACGGCTGCTGGAGCTCAGCCATCACACCCGAGTTCCAGGCAGAGGAAGAGAAAGGCCGACCGCATGTCCAGTGAGTCAGCTCCCTTCAAGGGGCGTCCCTGGAATCCCACCCAGGACCTCTTAGTAATTCTTACTAAAGGATTTGGAAATGATAGATCCTGGGTAGGTAACTGATAGCTTTACCCAAGTATTTCCTTCAGACTGGGCTTCTTCTGAAAAAATATTTTTTAAAAATTGAATGTCATCAAAGACTATACACAAGGAATAAGTAAACGTATGAAAAGGTGCTCCGTGTCACAGATCATCGGGGACACGCAAATTAAAACAAAGATGAGATCCTGCTAAACACCTATTAGAACGGCCAAAATCAAAACACCGACACCCCCAAATGCTGGTGAGTCTGTGGCAGCAGGAACCCTCATTCAGCACCGCTGGGAGGGCAGCCTCTTGGAAGACAGCTCCGCGGTTTCTTACAAAACTAAACATACCTTGACTGTACCCTCCAGCAGTCAAGCTCCTTGATATTTACGCAAAGGAGCTGAAAACTTACGTCCATGCAAAACCCGGCACACACGTTTGTGGCAGCTGCATCCTTATTGTCCGAACTTGGAAGCTGCCGCCATGTCTTTGGCAGGTGATGGACAGAGAAGCTGTGGTCCGTCTGGACAATGGAGAGTCACTCGGTGCTGAAAAGAAATGAGCTATCCAGTCACAGCAAAGACAGGGAGGTAACAGCAATGCGTATGGCTCCGTGAAAGGAGCAGATCTGGAAAGTCCATGTCCTCTGTGAGATCCTGAAAGAAGAGAAACTGTGGAGACCACGTGAAGGTCAGCGGTGGCCAGGGGCTAGTGAGGAGGGAGGGACGAACAGGCCGAGCGCAGAGGACTTTCAGGTCCAAGCCCGCAGACCGGACACTGCCAGGAGCAAACCCACGGACTGGACACCGCCGGGAGTGAGCCCACGAACCGGGCACCGCAGGGAGTGAGCCCACGAACCAGACACCACCGGGAGTGAGCCCACGGACCGGACACCGCCGGGAGTGAGCCCACGGACCGGACACCGCCGGGAGTGAGCCCACGGACTGGACACTGCCGGGAGTGAGCCCACGGACCGGACACCACCAGGGGCGAGCCTGAGGTGAGCTGTGGACTCTGCTCAATAAGAATGTACCCGTTTTGACTCACCAGCCACCCGTGACCAACGTGCTGACAGACACGAGATGTTAACGACAGGGAAGGGCAGGCGGGAAGGCAGGTGCGCGGGAACGCTCTGGACTTCCCACTCAATTTCTCTATAAACCAGCAACTGCTCAGAATAAATTCTGTTAATTATAAAACAAAATCTTAGAGAGGCCCACAGTGTGAGCCATATTGTAGGGACTCAAGTATTAAGCTGAGTCTGTCTTTTCCGAGGGGGTTTCTGGGGAAGCGATCCGCCTCCTGTGCGGCGTGCGGAGGAGCTGGGAACCTCTGGGGCAGCAGCTGCTCTGAGCCCAGATCTGAAGGAGGCTGACAGGCTCCCCAAGAGCTGGGTTACAGGGCCGGGTGGGACGCTGCTTTCAGTCAAAAACAGCATCTGATGGCAGAGTCACAGGAACTACCTTCCAGCATGGCTACACTTCCCTGGTGCCCTGAAGGGGCCTCTTTGTAGAGAGGTTTTAGTGCACCTGACCCAGGGCCATGCCCTCCTGCAGCTGTGCACCTCACTGTCCGGGGTCCCCATCTCCCGACACTCTGCAACTGTCCCACCACTCGGGAGACCCCACAGCTGGTGTCTGCTCGGTGGGCAGAGACTAGACCTAGGCTGCTCTGGCTCAGCCTCCCCCAGTGACCCCTTCCTGAGACCAGCAGCGAGCCGGCTGAGGGGCCAGCCCAGTCCTGATGGGGCACAGAGTCTGGCACCACCCCCCACCCCGAGAGGTGGTGTTGCCCAAAGGCCCTGGTCAGAGACCCACTCGGCCTTGTGTCTGAAGCTTCCCCTGCATTTTCTCACTCCGGAGCTTGGGGACCGGCGGGCCGGCCCTGCTCCGGCCTGTAAAGGGGCAGGAGAACAAACGAGGGACCCTGTGGGGCTCCAGGCCCTCCTCGCCCAATGGGCTGGAGGGTGTTTGCAGCTGGAGGTCCCTGAAGCCATTCTGCTCATCCCCTTTCCGGCCGAGGAGACTGAGGCCAGGACGAGGGGTGACGTGCCCAGGGTCACTTTACACGTCAATGAGCCCACCCTCTGGGGCTGGCTGCCCTCGGTGCTGCCCCACAGCTGGCCGGGGGCTGCTTGCTGGGTGAAGCAGTTCTTGCCCAGTGGTCTTTCCGCCTCCTGAGTCCCTGAAATCGGGGACCAGAGACCCTGATGCCACGTGAGCCAGCATGTTCCTCCTGTTGGTGCCCTGGATGCCCCCGTAAATTCCATCCCTCTCTGCATCTGCCGGGGGCCCCGGGGCTGAAGTCCATCCCACATACCTTGGAGACCTGCGGGCAGTGAGGGACCTGGCCCGGGGAGGGGCAGGCGAGGGCCTGGGGGCCGGTCAGTGTGGGAGGAGAGACAGGCAGACACAGAGAGGGAGGCGGAGGCAGAGAGAGGCCACAGGCTCCCTGAAGGGCGGTCCCCGCACCCCATGGGGACAGAGCCAGGCTTGGCACAGCCGCCCGCCCCAGGGGTCCCCCACCTCTCACTGCTCAGCGGGGAGGCCGCCAGACGCAGGCCCCAGGGGGCTTTCTGCCGAGATCAGCTGAAACTTTCCAACAGGTTTTTGCAGCCTTGACTTTGCATTTCCAAGGTATTCTGAGCAGACAAGTCCACAGGCCTCCTCTGCAGGGCCTACGTCCTCCCCAGGACCCGAGACCTTCTCACCATCGCACCCCCTGTCCCCATAGGGCTGTTGGGGGCCACCCCAGTGACTCAGCTACCCAGCACATGGGCCCCGACAGGTGGTGCTGGGTCCCAGCGCCGGCAGGACACGTGTGGACGGGCCTCCCCCTCCTCCGAGGGTAAACGCCGGCACGGCTGGCACCCAGCACTTGGCTCTCTGGCCCTAGTCACAGACAGCTGGCTTGTGGCCTGGCAAAGACAGTGTTCAAAGGAGAAAGGACAATACGAACAGCAGTTTGATGCCAGAGCTTCGCATGCATAGGCCCAAAGCGGTGCAAACAGCATCGGTCACAAAGGGCCCTCCTGGCTGGAGGTGGCAGGGAAACGCTCCAGCGCCGGCCTCCTTTGTGGCGTTCCTCAGAATGAAGCAACGTCCCGACACAAGAGGGTTCGGGTCCCCCATGGGGCCGGCAGACGGGAAGAATAAGAAAATAGAGTCAAAGCCGAGTTCTGACAGTTGGGGTCCTCCCGGCTCCCGGGTTGCCCCTGAGAGTCGGAGGGGCGACGGATGCCCAGTTCCATCGGAGCAATTAGGTGGAAGAACGTGCTCCTGTCAGTCCCTGGTTATCACTGGCCTTGAACTAAAACTCAGACCCCAAAGGCCCTTTGTGAGCCGGTGGTTAGCCTCACCCTGTCCTACCCCCACCCTGAGCTCCAAACCAGCAAATGTCAGGTCCCTGAATAAGCCAGACCTCCCTGCCCCCTTGCCTTTGCTTACGCCAGGTTCTCACTCCGGAATTCCATGCCTTCCTTCACAAGAGACCTACTTTCAAAGAGATCCTTCAGCTGTCACCTCCTCCAGGAAGCCCTCCCTGGTCCACCCCAGGCGTGGTCCAGGCCACCCTCAGTGGTCTGTGGTGTCCCAGGGTCTCTGCAGTAGGAATCCCACACTGTCCTGGGATTGTCTGCCCTTCTTGGCCGTGCCCACACCACCACACCGCAGTAGACCAGGGAGCTGGCACCTCGGGGGTGGTCAGCCTGACCTGAGCAGTGTCTGAGGCGGTTTGTGGTGTCAGAGCCCCTCAGAGGTTGCTGGCACGGAGGTCACCGCCCACCCTGAGTCACGTGCAGGCGTGCACACACACTCACAGACACACACAGACACGCACACACACACACGCCGTGTACCTGCAGGAAGACGCACTTCCAGTCCGTGTGTCAGGAGAAGGGAGAACGGCACGTGTGAGGGCCCTGAGGTGCGTCTGGACTCAGCTTCTTGGGGGGCCAGGCCTGCCAGACAGGGTCAGGCGGGGGTGCCGGGAGGACTCAGGCGTGGCTCCTGGTTGATGGGCACAGACAAGGAGGAGGTGGGGATGGGCACAAGGCTGCGGGCACCCTGCCCAGATCCCCTTTATGGGTGGGAACACCCATTCCAACTTGCTGTGAGTCTTGGCTGCCAGTGGCTCATGACTGCCCCTTTGAGTAATGCTGTTGGGAACCACCTTGACCAGGAGGTGAGGTCACCCACCCCACCCACAAGGGGCCGCCACACTGATGATTGACTAATGGGTGGTCCCAAAGGCCTCCCCAGCCTCAGAAAGAGACACCTCAGAGTGGTTTGTGCCGAGCACCCCTGTGTGCCAGGCCAGGCTAGACGGGGCAAAACCACGTCCTCGCCCCCACCTGCCCTCATGGGCTCCTCTTTCAGGAAGCCATCTGCACCAGAAGGAATACCTCAGACCCCGCACACAGAGAGCCAGCCCCGCCCCGTGCAGGGTGTGCGCACCCTGTGCCGACGGGAGGGCCCAGGTGACGGGAGTCCCCGCAGGACTGCGGCTGGCCTGCCGCCAACCTCCTGTCTGCGTGAGCCGTCAGGATGCAGAGCCGGCTCCAAAAAGCAGCTGGACTGTGGTTTTATGAAAAGAGTGGAAACAACCTGAGTTCCCATCACCTGGTGAACAGAGGGGCAATACGGGGTACATCCATACGAGGGGTGACATTTGGCTCCAAGAAGGATGTGTCACAGACACACGCGGCAACACAGGTGAATGTCAGACGCATGTGCCAAGGGAGAGAAGCCGGTCTCAGGAGGCTGTGTCCTGTATGACTCCATTTATATGACATCTGGGAAAGATAAATTCACAGAGACGGAAAGTAGATTAGTGGCTGCCTGGAGGTGGCATGGGGGGCAGCAGTGTGGGTCAGAGGGGATCAGCAAATGGGTGTGGGAAACCTTGTCAGGACAACGGAAGTCCTTGTCAGGACTAAGGCTGCTTTATGATGGCTGCACACTTGGTAGCTTCACTAAAACATCACTGAATTGTACACTTGAAATTGGTGAATCATATAACATGTGAAATATACCCCAGTGAAGTCACTCACGCCCTCCCCAAAGGGTGCGGTATTCTCTGGACATGACTGTTCGCACGAGACCATCAGCATTCTTGTTTTTATTTCCTCCAGCATGAGGTAGGTGGAATCCTTGGCATCAAATATCTACCTGGTCTGCAAAAGCACTCTGAGGATTTGGGGGTTCATTGTGCAAAATAAAAGTCCTTGTTATTTGTTGTTTCTTCGGTTCAGACCCGTGGCCAACACTGCAGACACCACCGAGAAGCCGTACCCATCCCGGGGGAGGACAGATCCTCGTGGGAGCGTGGTTTTCTAAAACAGGGTCACACTCAGAGACTGCCAGACTGTTTCTCTCTACAGCCGTGTTCCTCAGACCATCTGCGTCAAAAGTCATAGGAAAAGCTTGTTAGAAATGCAGCGTCCTGGCCCTGCACCCAGACACAATGAGTGAGAACCCCTGGGCTGGCCCTGGAATCTGCACTTTCTCAGCTCCCGGATGTCCTTAGGCCCAGTGACATCTGACAGCATGACTCCCGGGATGGAATTCCGGGTCGCAGAAACTTGGGTGACCCTCAGCTTGTCGCATCCCCTCTGAGAAAGTGCATCTGTGACCCAGAGGACACACTTGCACAAAAAACATTTTCTGTGTCCTCTGCCCGTGTAAAGTGTCTTGGACAGTTTGTGGTGACCCAGAGATGCTCTTCCGCAAGACCCGGGGGAAACCCAGAGAAGAAACCTGCTCTTTGAGGGAGTGGAGCAGAGGAGCCGTCCCTGTGGGTGGGGTCCCCACGGTCCAGGCTGGGGGTCCAGGGGGGTGTGAGTGGAGCCACTGGACAGAGGGACACAGCGGGCCTATCTGGGCACCTCACGAGACACCAGCTCAGCTGGTCTGAAAGTGAAGACTGCCGGTCCCCCCAGTGATCTGGCCTGTAGGCTTGGAAATAAGCGCTCCTGTGGGGCCTGAGCAGGCTTTTGGAGGCAAGTCTAGTGGCACCAACAGAGGCACCCTTGTCCTTGCAGGCCGCCCGCAGCTCTGGGCTCGGAGAGATGGTCACAGGGGTCCTGCCTCTGGAAGGTGCCGTGCAAGGGGGACAGAGGGACCCCAGTGAGGGAAGGGAAAGCCCCAGGCCCCAGGGCCGTCTGGGGATCAGTGGGCAGTGGCACGAGGTCCCCTCCTGGGACAAAAGGCAGAAAGGCTATTTGGAGATGGTGGTGGGGGGATTGTTCCTCCCCAGGAATGAGAGGAAGGGAAGAGGTGGTGCTTGTAAGAGGCAGACACCCCAAGGGTTCAGGGCAACTTGTATGCAAGAGCCCGAAGGACGCTGCTTTCGCCTTGGGTCCCCGAGTCCCCTGGTCCCAGGCGAGTGTCCTGGCAGTGTGGTAAGAGGAGCCTGGGGTGTGGGGGGGCCGGACCTCCCAGGTGGTTTCTCGGCTGCTCTCCACAGGCTGACCAGGAGCCCTGCCCAGGCTTCCTCTCTGAGAGCAGGAGATGGGCGGCTGAGGCCTGGCCTCGCCCTGTCCCATGGCACCCACGCCCTGCAGGGCAGTGAGAGCCACCGTGCCCTCCAGGAGCAGGGGGGCAAACCCAGAGCCCTGCACGCAGGAGGGCAGGCCCTGACCTGCGGGGCGCTGGGGCAGGCAGTCGGGGCAAGGTGCTCGCTGCGCAGGTGCCTTCCAGCCTGCCTCCTGCAGGGCCAGGAGGGCCACCGTGGGGAGCAGGTGGGAACCCAAGGGGGCCGGCCGGCCACTGAGGCACCACGGACAGAGCCCCGGCCAGCCCACGGGCAGTGCCGAACGTGCGTCAAAATTGTGTGGAAAGCTCGTTACAGATGTTGAGTTTCTGCACTGCTCGCTGATTGGATGGCATGTACTCCTCTGGCTGTTGTGACAAATGACCACAAACTGGAGGTCTTAACCCAACAGAAATGGATTCTTTCCCAGTTCTGGAGGCCAGTGTCCAGCCAGCATCAGCACCCTCGGAAGGTTCTAGGTGAGGGTCCTTCCTGCCTCTCACAGCTTCTGGCGGCTGCCGGCAAGCCTTGACACTCCCCGTCTGGGTGCGTTTCTCCGATGTCTGTCTCTGTCCTTACGTGGCTGTCTTCCCTCTGTGTACGTCTGTGTCCGAACTTCCCTCTTAAAGGGACACCAGTCAGCGGACTTAGGGTCCACCTTAACCCAGTGTGACCTTATCTTAACTTGGTTACATCTCCCAAGACTGTTTCAAATAAGGTCAGGCCCCGGGATTGGGGCTTCAACATGACTTTTTGGAGAACACAGGGCAACCCGTGCCTGTCGGGTGGGGTCATCAAAGGGGGGCAGACAAGGAAACCAAGGTGCAGAAAGCCTAGTGTGCTGTCTGTCCCTGGGCTGGCCGGCTGTCAGGCTGGCGCTCCCAGCTGCTCTGCACGCCACTCCATCTCTGACTATGAATCATTCTGGTGAGTTCTCAGCTGAAGCTGGGAAACTTCTCCTGGCTCCACCGCTTTCTGCACAGGTGCCCTTCTCAGCTTTCCGGGGGCCTTCAGAGCTTGGAACAGCAGCGCAGGTTGTCTGTGTGTGAGGGCTGCGCCAACCGGGTGACCAAGCCCCGCAGTGCCTGTCCTCCGTCTTTGCATCACCGCAGAGTCCCACTGAACGAGGGGCCTGGGGGGAACGTGTGCCGCTCTGTGCCAAGCACAGCCACTCGCAGTGGCCAAAGAGGCAGACGGGCGGCATCAGCGCAGCCCCCTCGGGAACAGCTGGGAAAGGGGCTGTGCGTAGGTCCTGGCCAGGCAGCCAGCTCACAGGGTCTGCCTTTTGGGGTGAGGGCATGTGGAGGGATACAGGAAGGCCAGGAGGAAAGCCTGTGGGAAGCCCAGCGTGCAGCACAAGGGCCTTAGTAAAACATCAAGGCAAAAACTACGCCCTAACGCGAGGACCACAGAACTAGGGCATCACATCCCTGAAGCAGGGTTTTTGACCTAGGGCCTGATGGTTCTTTGTGGGGGACCACCCTGTGTGCTCTGGGAGGCGGAGCAGACCCCTGGCCCCACCCCTAGGTGACGATGGCGCCCTCCAGCTCCAGGCGTGACTGCCCCAAATCCAGATACTGCCAAGTGTGCTCCAGGGGGGCAAAATCGCCCCTGAAGAATCCCGAGGAATTATTAACTAGGTTTCAAATAACTAACAAAGCAAGTGTTTTCACATATGTGCATCTTTGTTTGATCTTCCCCACATAGTGGAGAAGTGGGTGCAGCCACACCAAGTGGCACCAGATGTCCCGGAAATACTTCCCCAAACACACACACACACACACACACGCACACACACATGCAATGTATGGTATGTGCATATCCATGTATCAATCTAGAGTACACAAATGCAATCTCTTTTTCTCTTGTTGGAGTCTTTTTAGCCAATGTGTAGACCCTTCTGCCATCGGGCACCACTGCCACATGGGAAAGCTCTGGCAGAGGGGCCATGAGCCCGCTGTCCTAAGGCGAGTGTGCTGACTACGGGACTGTGCACCCCGCTGGGTCTCTTTCTGTGGTGTCTTTGTGACATGGTGACCCGTTGGGACCCCCGGTGGCTGAGTAGAGGTGGTTGTGTGATGGAGCTATGTCTGCCACAGGACACATGGCCACCTCTGGGGCAGGGGCTGCAACCCAAGCGCATTGAGGGGCCTCGAGGAAACACAAGCTTCCTGACCCACAGACAGACGGAGCAGGTGGGCATCCCAACCTTTGTAAGGGCAGCACAGACCCTCCTGTAGCCAGGGGCCAGGGGCTGCAGGGGCTGCTGTAGCCAGAAGCAACTGTCTGGGCCACAGTGCAGGGTCTGGGGTCCGCCTGGTGGGCCATACACACGGCCACTCTCCATCCTGTTTTTGAAAGACTTACATCAATCAAAGCATCTGATTATAGGCATGCATGGGATGCAGACAGTTACAAAGCTTTTAAAATTTTACAAAATCAACCCAGACAAAATCGATACCCAAGTCATCCCTATTTATCTGGAAAGATCAGAAAATAAAATTAAGCAGAGGGACACAGCCCTCTGGAGTGCCAGCACTCAGACACGGGCCACATTGACATGGTGTGGAGGCCAATATATTCCTTTTTCAACACAGGACGATTCAATATGCATCACTTTATAAGCTGCATTTTTTAATTTTTAGAACATTTTAAAATTTGTTAAAAAATTGAGCAGCTGGAACTAGAGTTCCCACATCTTCCCTCCCGGCCCCCATGTACCCTATTATTACCTGATTATTAACGGAAGCCCATAGTTCACATCATGGTTCATGCTTTTTTGTGGTACTTTCTGTGGGTTTTGGACAAATGCATGTCCTGTGTCCACCACTACAGTATGTTAAAGAGTAGATTCCCTGCCCTACAAATCCCCCGTTGTGCACCCATTCATCTCTCCCTCCCCAAAGCCCAGCCCCTGGCAGCCACTGATATTTTTACTGTCTCCATAGTTGTGCCTTTCCCAGAATGCCCCAGAGTTGGAATCATACATTTGCTTAATAATATACTGGGATCATCTTTCCATGGCAAAAAGTACCCATCTGCCTGATGCATTTAAAAGGATTCAGTGTTTCCTTGAATGGATACATCCCAACATAGTTAACAAAATATTTAAAAATTTTTACTTCTTTTCTATATTAAACAATCCTTTTGTGGTGATCTCGGACATACAGCTTTGCGCATTCGTTCACCGAGTTCACCAGGATAAATTCCTAGCAGGTGGATTCTGGGTCAAAGGGGCTGCATGCGTGTCCGCCCCCATGGGTCTGTCTCAGGAGGGGCGTGTTCTTGAGTCCCAGGGCATAGGATTGGTTCCGTGGCTGCTGTAATAAAGCATCACGAAATGGGGTGGCTTAAACAACAGAAAATTATTCTCTCGCAGCCTGGAGGCCGGAAGTCCAAAGCCAAGGTCCCAGCAGGGCGGGGTCCTCTGTGCGCCCCAGGGCAGAGGTCCCGGCCTCTCCCTCGTCGTCTGCAGGCTGCCGGCAACCCCGGGTGTCCTGGGCTTGCAGACACATCCCTTCCATCCGCCCTCCCACGGCCTTCCTCCTGGGTCTCTGCTCTTACAGTGGCACTTGTCACTGGGTGGAGGGCCCAGACAGTTAAGCCAGGATGACCTATCTCAAGATCCTTCCCTCAGTCGCACCTGCACACTCTTTCTCTGACTCAACGCACTCGAAGCCTTTGTGCAGAGAAGGAAGCAGAGGCTTAGATGGGATAATGAGAGACTTTCCCAAAGACTGGAGGCCAAACCCCGCACTCCAGGCTCAGGATATTTGGTAAATAACGTGTTCTTTACCAGCTCCAGGCATCCTCGCCGCCTACCACAGGAGGGGGGCTCAGGAAGCCAGCTCCTGTGCGCCCCCAAGACCTCTTCTGGGCTTTAAGCAAAACTTGGTGAGCTGCTGAGAAGTCTCTTCTTATTGCTGTTTTTGCAACGGTGTGGGGTTCCGAACAGCCCCTCAGATGATGGAATCATGTTTGTCCAAATGGTCAACAAGCGTTCGACACCACGGAGTCCTTGCCACCACTTCCGACCAAGGGCTGGCCGTGTGGCCTGCCGGAGAAGCGTGTGCGCTCCGTGTGGCCTTGGTGAGGGGCTGGCCACCTGTCTGCCTCAGCTCTTCATCTGTAAGTAGGGATGATAGCATCTGTGTCTCCAATGAGGAAATCTAACAGCACAACATAGGCCGTGTCCGTGGCCCAGCATCTCGCACAGAAATAGAGGCTCAGTGAAGCCTTGCTTCCGACCAACGTGCTATTTTCTGCCAACTTAACTTGGCCTGCGGGGCTCCGTCGCGCCAAGCACTTCTCGCCTCTCCATCCTCCTGCCGTGCAGCACAGGCCCTTCATCGCCCAGGGTCGGCTCTGCACACGCCCTCCGGCTCTCTCGCATCCCCTTTCTCCAGTGTTCATGCCGTTGGCAGTGACGTGCCTGGAGGCGGACGTTAAGTCTGACGTTCCAGCGGCTTCTCTGCCTCTGCCCACGGGAGCTGCAGCGTGCGAGGTGTGCAGGGCCCCTCGGTGTCCTCGGCCGCTGCTCTCTCTTCATCGTAAGCGAGCTCGCTTGCCAGCGGAGGGCCTGTTCTTTGGAGGAGTCACGTGGTCAGGCCCGTGCGCTCCGGGCCTTTGACGCCCAGAGCCCCTTCACGTCCCAGATAACCCGGTCAGCAAGCAGACAGCACCCCTCAGGGGCGCACCTGCCATCTGCTCAGGGACATTCCTGGGGGCTCAAGCCTCTGCTCAGGGAACCCTGAATGCAGGGAGGCGGCAGGCGTCCTGTGCCATGAAGGCAGCAGGTCCTCCAAGCAGAGACCCTCCCCGGGCCTGGCCAGCCCCATGGGCGTATGATGGAGAGAAACAAGGGTCCTGCAGAGAGGGGCACCCGACACGGGGTGCCTGCCGGGCCCTGGCCCTGCTGTGCACACAGGGGGCACCTGCCAGCTCCTTTTATTGAACAGTGTCTCCGCATCCTTGGGCTTTAGGCAGAGCTGCTAAAGAGGCCCAAATGCCACAGCCAGACCCCAATAAATGAACACACTGCCAAGAGGACCCAAATATCTGGAAGTTTCAGGGAACTGGAGCCAAAGGAGATAAAAAATCAAAACCAAGCTAAACCCAGAGTAGTCACATGACCCAGCAATTCCACTCTCTAGGTGTGCACCTAAAAGAATTTGAAGCAGGTGTTCACACAAAACCTGATTTATACATTTCACAGCATATTCACGGTCACCCAAAGGTGGAAACAACCGAAGCGGCCGCCCCTGAATGGGTGGGTGGGCCAGATGTGCCCTGTCTGCAGAGTGGGATGTCGCCCGGCCAGCATGGGGAGCACAGGCCTGGCACATGCCAAGTGTGCAAGAACCTCAGAAACACTCTGATGTGTGAAGGGGGCAGCGAGCGGCCTCGTGTGGGATTCTGTCTGTGTGGCTGTCCAGACCGCGGAATCCGTAGTCACAGAAAGTGGATCCCTAGTTGCCGGGGCTGCTGATGGTCTGGGTGACTTTGGGAAGGGTGTTGAAAATGCTTTGAAACTAGACAGAGGTGGTGACGTGTTCACTTTAAAACAGTTAATTTTATGTTAGGTGAATTTCACCTGATTAATAAAAAGAAAACAAGGAAACAGAGGCAGGACATAGGAAGAGGAGATGCGAAAATCCAAAAGTTCTTTAGGGAAGCACAGCCTCTTTTCGGCAGTTTTGGGGATGTGCAGGCAGATCCCTAAGAACAGACGAGAAGCAGGATGAGCTCTGTCGAGTGGACTTTGTTTTACGGGGATGCAGAGGAGCCCAGCTGGGTCACCTCCGCCGCAGCCAGCGGGTCCCTGCTGCCCCCAGCCCGGGCTCCTTCCAGCGGGTGGTCCCCGGGGTGACAAAAGACTGACTTGGGGCTGCTGCACATGCCTTCATCCAGCCTTGGTGGGTTGACTCGGCCCTCGGAAAGGCCTGACTTCCTGCTCAGGTTGATAAATTTTTTTTTTTTTTTGAGAGGGCATCTCTCATATTTATTGATCAAATGGTTGTTAACAACAATAAAATTCAGTATAGGGGGGTCAGTGCTCAATGCACAATCATTAATCCACCCCAAGCCTAATTCTCGTCAGTCTCCAATCTTCTGAAGCATAACGAACAAGTTCTTACATGGTGAACAGTGCAAGGGCGGTCATCACAGAAACTTTCGGTTTTGATCATGCATTATGAACTATAAACAATCAGGTCAAATATGAATATTCGTTTGATTTTTATACTTGATTTATATGTGGATCCCACATTTCTCCCTTTATTATTATTATTATTTTTATTTTTAATAAAATGCTGAAGTGGTAGGTAGATGCAAGATAAAGGTAGAAAACATAGTTTAGTGCTGTAAGAGGGCAAATGTAGATGATCAGGTGTGTGCCTGTAGACTAAGTATTAATCCAGGCTAGACAAGGGCAGCAAAACATCCACGGATGCAGAAGATTTCTCTCAAAGCAGGGGGGGTGAGGTTCTGAGCCTCACCTCTGTTGATCCCCAAATTCTCACCTGATGGCCCCCCTGCGACTGTGCCTGTCTTAGGTTGTTCCTCCCTTGAGGAATCTTACCCGTCTCTGGCTAACCAGTCATCTTCCGGGGCCATACAGGGAAATGTAAAGTTGGTAAGTGAGAGAGAAGCCATATTGTTTGAAAAGGTTAGCTTTTTACTTCTTTGCAGATTTATGCCCTGTGGCTTCTATGCCCAGCACTTGTCTCGAGGTATCTTTACCACCTGGAGGAATTATGATACTAGGTAAATTCGATATGAGGCACGAATTCTATTTAAGGGTTGTAATTAGGAAGGAAGAAGAAAAGCTTTAGTAGCAGATGGAAGAAAACATGGGAGGAGTGATTATTTCTTTGACATATCTTCTTGTAGAGTAACTTAAGCATGTATAGGTTTTAAACTACTAATTAAATTGCACACACATATTAACATAATAGGAATACAGTGACATAAACAAAGCAAATCTATAATTACCATCCATCTCCAGTGAAGCCAAGAAAACCATTTAGGCACCCTAGGCATTTGTGAAAATTTGTCTATGATATGATGGATATTGTCCTACTGTACTTGAACAGTCTGAGAAAAATCAGACAAATTAAAGCAGCCCATTTCTGGGATCTGTTCACATCCCATATGTTCTTTTACAGGTTGATAATTTTTGACCAGACATATCAACAGACTTAAAAACGAAGCCTTGGCTCTGCTGATGCATGCCTGATCCTGCGTTACAGCGCCTGAGAGCGGCCTCTTCTTAGTTCAGGCTTCCACATAAGCGGGCACATTTTCTCTTCCTCCCCTTGGCCCTGCGTAGTAGGTGTTTCCTACCAGTGACCCAGGCTGACTTGAGAGGGACCCTAAGCTGGTGCTTCCAGGGTAGGGGGCAGTGTGGGAGGTGGACGGGCGTTGTTCCCTCAGGTTGCTTTGTTTTTGTGGCCCCGAATACCTCGACTTAGGAAACCTTTTTCTGCATTGTGTGATCTGTAGACCAGAAGCGTCCCCAAACTTGGTGTCACAGAGAGACAGACAGGTGTCATGGCGGCCGCTGCTGGGTTGGGGTTATGGGGAAATAGAAGTAGATGGAAAGCAGAAAAGAGAACAAGGGTGTCTGGGCTGCCACGGGACAAAGCCAGGAACGTGCCCGAGTGGCTTAGCTGCTCATGGTTTGAGAACAGGGTGCTCTTTCTAGAACACAGGCAACCAGGAGGGCATGAAAGGAGGAGGGGGGCTTGCAAGGCCAAACGAGAAAGTGCAAGATGAAGGTGGCCCCACCAGCGTGCGGGTGTCCCAACCTGATGGAGCCGCACCCCCGCCGGGGTGGCCGGAGAACACAGGAGGTCAGAAGAACCAGCACATCCACGTGCCACTAGTTTGCTCCTCAGAATCCCAGGAATGACAGCCTCCACGGGGACCATGCGGCGGCAAGCTGACACTGGGACGGGGTGTGTGAGGAGCGTGGCTGACATTTATTAAACATTTGCTTTATGCCTAATTCTCTCCTAAGCGTTTTCCACATGTTAACTAATTCAATCTGCTCGACGACCCTATAACTTGGTACTTGCATTATCCACAGTTTCCAGATGGGGAAACTGAGGCACAACAGGGGTTAAGGAACTTGCCAGAGTGGCAGCAGGAAAGCAGTGCAGCTGTGATAAATCAGTGAAAAATATATTTCACGACAATTTCCAAATGAGACCCTAAATGAACACCTAACCACAACAGCAGCTGTGACAGCTCACGTCACCGGCTTCCTGTGCCCACACTGCTGTTTCACTCACGATGTGCCCATGGGCACTGAGTACCCCACCCCGCGGAGTGCAGACCTTGGCGCAGGGGACCAGGAATCCAGTGACAGCCTATGTTTAAGGCCCTGCCCTCTGGGCATCAGCAAGGGTGCCCTGCAGGCGCTCACCAAATCCCCAGGCTAGCGTCAGGAGACTTGGCTCCGTACCTCCCTGCAGCAGCTGCCCCCAGCCTGGTGGGTGGGGTCTCATGGTTCTAGAGTGCCAGAAGTGGGCAGGCCTAGCAGCCTCCAAACACAGGGCCCGCCCTTTCCCCTTTTCAATAAGGCAAGGCCCAGTCTCTGTTTCCAATCCCGTGCAGGCCCGACACCGTAGCAGAGACGTGAATGGCATCATGAGCCTGTTCTCAGGGAGTGGAGGCGAGGTTGAGCAATGTGTCCGAAGTGCCTGGGCTGGGGAGGGGCAGTCCTGGGATCTTTTGGCTTCAGCCGCAGAGAGGCATCCCCTCCGGCCCTGGCTGCTGAATGAGCAGGGCCGGTTCATGGGAAAACGATGCCTTCACCACCCAGGCCCTGTGCTCAGGAGGCACTCGGTTTAAGGCATGGCTGTTGCCGTCCTGAAATTCTTAGTGTCTGAACAAGGAGCCTGCATGTACATCTTGTCCTGAGCCCTGCAAATGATGCAGCTGATTCTGGGGTTGGAAGGCGGTCACCGGGCACTGGGGACTGGCCTTCATTAGTTCTTAACTCAGCGTCCACAAGATGCAGGGGCAGGGCTGGGTCCGACTTCCCTGCGGATTCCACCACACTAGCCCTCGTGGTGCACCGAGACAAAGGTTCCTCAGAACGCTGACTTTGTGAATTGGTGCGAACTCCGCTCTCCAAAACTCCCAGGGCAAGTTTGTACGTTCAGTCATCTGGGCAGCCTTGCAGCTGAAGTGCCTGTTCAAAAAAAATGGGAATGAAAAGTATTCATGTTTTCTGAACATATTAGATCCCCCAAACCTTTAAAAAAAGATGTAGTAAGTACAGAGGGCCCTTCGGAAACCGCTGGACTAGCACAGTTCCCGAGTGTGTCCAGTGTTTGTTCCTCTGTACCACCTTTGTTTATCTCCCCGGGCAGTAGCCATGTCCTGCAGGGACCCTCATAGGCAGACCAGCGGGGCACAGATCGGTGACGGAGGAACTGGCAGCTCCGGAGAAGGTTCTGGAGACAGTTCCAGAGATGGGGAGGTGGTCCTGACTGCCCTCTGCTCCACCTCCCACCGCATCCTGGCTGCAGACCTGGAGCAGCTGCACCACCTGGAGCCGGCACTCCTGGGGGCTGTCCTGCTTGCTTTGGGTGTCAGTGGGTCTCTCGGCCATGTTTAGGGTCTATTCTCAGAGCCCACAACCCCTGGAGTCTCAAAGTCTTCTGGTGTGGGCGGCCCTGAGGCGGGGGCAGCGTGGCCCTCTGGGCTGATTGGGTCTTCGACAGCCCGCATGTTTCCCGAACCCATTCCCTACCTTAGAGCTGGAGACAAACATCCCCACCTTCCCCAAGCTGAGGATGCCATCGTAAACTTGTGCACTTGACCCTGAACCTTGTAGGTGGATGTAAACGAGGTTTGTGGGGCCCACCGAGCATCGTGGCTCATCGCTGCGGGCCTCGCTGGCCGTTTGTGAATCCCCTTCGGAGAAAGGTCTATGCAGGTCCTTTGGCAATGTAAAAATTGGGGTATTTATCTTCTCATAACTGGGTTGTAAGAATTCTTTGTATATCCTAGATAGGAGTCCCTAGATAGTCCCTTAGCAGATGTCGGATTTACAAAAAGCATCTCCTGTTCTGTGGGTTGTCTTCACGTTCCTGGAGCACAAACTTTCATTTTTACGAAGTCCAACTTACCTGTTTTTTATTTTGTTGCTCGTAGTTCTGGAGACAATTTTGACTGAGGGCTATTCCCGGTGAAACATAGGTTTGGAAACAGCTGACCTCACTGGAGAGGATGACCGCGGTCAGCCTGGTCCCCAGCGCCGAGCCCCTCCCCAGCCCCTCTGCTCCAGCCCGGCCCCTCTCACCCCTCGTCATGGCCTCAGCACGCGTGGCTCCCTCTGTCTGCGGGTCAGGCTCGCATTCATTCATTCCTCTGGTGTTTGCTAAAAGACCCTGGGTGCCTCTCCAGTCCCCGGGGAGTACAGTGGCCGAGTGACACAAACCAGGAACCCCCATTCTGCAGGAACACCCCTCGGGGAAGACAGTCGGAGACTCCTTCCCTCTGAAAGCCTTCCCGACCTCTCCTCGTCTGCCCTGTGCCCCTCAGTTAGTGCCACCTCCCCAGCAGGCGCAGGGGTGTAGGGCACCACAGCACCTCTTATGGCAGCTGTAATGATGTATTTCGCTACCAGACGATTAATTTCTTGAGGGCAAGGACAAGCCGGCCGCCCCAGAGTCCCAGAGCCGGGTGACTCTCGCTGCATTTCTGCCAGAGTTTGCAGTTTCACGGGCTTCTGTTTCATGATGCATCAGGTCCATGGAACGCAGGCATTCCTTTTGGGGGTGATTATTTACCTGCTGTGGCCCTGATGTGGGAGCTCTTTTGAGGCAATTTCATTAGCTAAAAGATGGAGACCATCATGGCAAGCATTGCTTTTTTAACATAAAACAAGAGTAAATAAGGCTAAACATGTTTGAAAAATACCCTCAAAATAAAGGTTCAAATCGCATTTTCAGTTGGGGGACAAGAATAATTAAATTGGCATTGTTTATGTGAAAAGTAGTTCATTGTTCAGAATATTAAACTTAAAATGCTTCAAACCATTGATTAAAATATAGATATTGAGCCTCTAATTGTACCTGTTTTAATAGCGCATAATCAGAATGAGCGTCCACTGTATCAAGCAAAGAAGCATCTGTGAGTCACACATGCCAGAACATTCTGGGGGTTTGGGGGAAACTTGAAGGCCCTGTTGGCGATGGGAACAATGGTTGGGAAGCCAGCTGGAAGCCAAGGTTAAGGTATATAACCAAGCCCTCCACTGATTGTTCAAGAAAATTCCTTAACAGACAAGGGGAAATCATCCACTTTCTCCCTTGAGCAGCTGTCGACCGGTTGCGCCAGGCCAGCCCTGGGAGCGCAGGAGGAGGGGACGGAGGCCGAGGTGTCCTTCCCTCAAGTCCCTGCCTCCAGACTCCAGCCCCTTCTGATCCAGTGGTCATGGAGACCAGCTTTCAAAGCCCCTGCTGTGCGTGCCGAATTTAGACAGCCAAACGGTCATTTGGTCAGCTTGATGCCCCAGAGGCAGCCTGGCAAACGGGCTGTCCTTCCTGGAACAGGTTGGGCTTTGTCCAGGGGCGTTGCTGCCACCAGGCCTGGCAAGCTGTAGGCCACTAGGCACACCTCTGCCTCCAGGGACTCAGGCTGGCGAATGGGGGACAGTGGCTGCACAGGTGGGGTGACCCAGCGGGATCTGGAGAGATGCGGGTAGAGCAGAGAGGGCTTTTCCAGCTTGGTCAGAGCAGGCAATGTTAGGTGCCTTCGCAGCATGGGTGTCTCAGCCCCCGCCCAAGCTCCCACGCCCATGACTGCTGCTCAGACACAGGGAGGGCCAGGACCCAGCTCCTGCATGTTGCCCTTAGATCTCACAGGCTGCTACCTACACTTCTATGGCCAGACCTTTTACCTTCAAGGCACCTGGTGACTCATTTATCAGGGGCCTGCTGTGTACAGGTGTGGGACAGGCTGGGTGCAGGGTGACCCCAGCGCCATGTGGACAGGGTGTACCTGTCCACAGGCTTCCACTCCAGCTCAGGGCCCCCCCTGTACCCAGGCAATGCTCAATATAGTGTCATTAGCCGTCAGGGAAATGCAAAGTAAAAGCACGAGGGACCACCTCCCCCTGTCAGGACCGCTAGAATCACAAAGATGGATAATAATAAGTGTTGACAAGGACAAGGGTGTGGAGAACTCGAAACCCTCATACGCTGCAGGCGGGAAGGTAAAGGGGTGCAGCTGCTTGGGAAACAGCTTGGCCGTTCCTCAGTTAAATGCAGTTACGATACGACCCAGCCACTCCACTCCTAGATACAGACCCAGCAGGTACGGAAACACACGTCCGCGCAAAAGCCTGGACATAAATGTCCACGGCAGCATGATTCGCGACAGTCAAAAAGTGGAAACCACCCACATGTCCGTCGACTGGTGAATGATAAACAAAATGTGGGAAATCATGCAATGGAATATTATTCAGCCATAAAAGGAAGGAAGCAGGGATTCATGCAACAACACAATGAGTCTTGAAAACATTCTGCTCAGTGAGAGAAACCAGACACAGAGGACCACGTGGTGCATGATTTCATTTGTATGCAATGTCCAGGGTAGTAAGTCCACAGAGACAGAAAGTAGACCAGTGGTTGTCAGCAGCTGGAGCTGGGGGACTCGGGGAGGACTGAGGGGCGATGCTAACTGTGGGCATTTCTTTTGAGATGGTGAAAATGTCCTAAAGTTCTTTGCAGTGGTGGCTGCACAGGTCTGGGAATATCCTAAGAGCCATTGAATTGTGCATTTTAAAAGGGCAGACTGTAGGATGCAGGAATTATATCTCAATGAGGTTGTCTGAATTAAAGGATCCATAGGTTTCTGGCTGTGATGAGAACACCTCTGTGAAATGAGGTTTGATGTTGGGTTCTGCCCCAGGAGAAACATGGCAGAGGCCAATCTGGAGCGATCTGCCAGCAAGCAGATTCGGAAGCACCCAGGTGTCTCACGGCGCTGTGGGGGCCCCAAAGCGCGTCTGGGGGTGAGGCCTCTTGGGGTGTGTGACACACGTGTTGTGGTCGCTTTTGCAGGGGTGGAGCTGGCTCGCATGCCACCACCCACACGTCTATGGCCAGACCTCCCAGCCTCGAGGCGCCTGGCGGCTCATTTATGAGGAGCTCGCTGTGCGCAGGCGTGGGGCGGGCGGGGTGCGGAGTGCCCCCAGCAGCACAAGGACAGGGTGTGCCCTCACCTTCCACTACAGCTCAGGGTCCCATGCATGCCACACCATGTGGGCTTCTGAGGCCCAGAGGGAAGCAGAGTGGCAGGGACACGAGGGAACAGGACACATAGTGGCCCTGCGGCCTGCTCGAGGAGCACAGCAGCAGGAACTGCTGTCTCGGCCTCCCTGCCCTTGCAGTGGCTGTGCAGCTGGCCACCCGGGGCCATCCGGGTCACAGTCCCCATGCCACCCCATTCAGAGCTATGCCGGAGTTTCCTCTGGGGCCACCGCCGCTGTGGCTTCACTAGGCTCAAGAAGGTCACGCTCAGCGGCCGGCATGCTTGTCCTTGTGGTGTTCAGAGTGTCTGTGGTCAGGCAGCAGCCCGAGCAGTTAGGGGCCACACAAGTCTCTCTTTCCCAGGGGGAGCAAGCTGCCATCAGCTGGGGGCTGGGGTGACCGGAGTTGGGGACAGACACACACAGGACGATATGGCCCCTGGCGCCAAGCCTTAGTGCTGGCAGAGGCGCTGTCTCACCCCTCTGGCTTTTTGGGAGAGGGCAGCAGAGCCCAGAGGCCTTGGGGTGCTGGGGAGAGCTGGGTGCCGCCTCTGCCTGCCGCTCCTTGCCTGCCACCAGGGACGATCTGCCCTCCCCGCTCCCACCGTGGAAGGGCACAGGTGAGAGCGTGACAGCCTGTGCGCCGTCCCCTATGGCCAGCTGGCCGCTCCGGGCCCAGCACCACTGCGCTCACTCCACACCCACAGCCAAGCTCTGGTCTGGGCCCAGAGCCACTGCCAAACCTCCAAGTCACCCGGATGAGTTACTGCAGGTTCCACACCTGCTTCCGCAACTGCAGAAGCTGGGACCGTGAGGTGGCGTGTCCGATGGGGCACGTATCCTGTGGGATCCTGGCCCAACCCCACAGGGTCGCGGGGACCCAGCCCTCTCTAGGTGCCTCTGAGACCCTCGGCCTCCAAGTAGGGCCCCTGGGAGCCACCGGGCCATGGGCGCGGTGGCCCCAGGCTAGGACTGAGGGGCTGACCTTGGGGCTTTCTAGGGTCAGGATCCCAGCTCCGTCTAGAACCTTCCACCAGAAGCCCGGCCCTCCTTCCCAGCACCCCAAGTCCCCATACATTCAGTCAGACGCTGGAGACACAGCTCTGAGCAAGACAGACTCAGCTCTGCCACAGGCTCTCACCTTTCGGGAGATGACCCATATGCAAGAGGCCCTGCTGCAGGAAGGGACATGTCCCGGAAGAGAAGGAGGTGCTTCGGAGATGACGCCTTGGCCTGGAGCCTGGGGGCTGGGGGAGCAACCCCGTCCCCAGCAGACAGGCCAGCATGGTGACATTCCCAGGAGCCGGGCAGGAAGGCCAAGCGCCCCCCGCCTCAGACACCCCCCCCGAGCTGAGAAGCTTCCGGACCCCCAGAATCTGAGGGGGTTCTGAAAACGGCTTTGCTCCCAGCCTTCCCAGCCTTCCAGCCAGGGTTTAGGAAAGAAAACTGGGGCATTTACTGATGTTCTTGCTCACCGCTGGTCTTTATCACACTCCTCAACCACGTGGGACGGTCTGCTTCTGGGAACGGTCCCCAGAAGGTATGTGGCTGCTGGCACTCTCGCCTGCCCCTGTTGCGGGGTGTGCCCCCCTCAGAGGCCCCCTCCCATGTTTTCACCTGGGGACATTGCACCAGCGTTAACGGGGGTGTCTTAGGAGACGGCACCAGCTCTGGATGCCACCACCCAGCAGACACAATTCTGTTCTCACCTGGCATCTCTTCCTCAGTCCCTTTCAGCGCTGTGCACGGCTCAGCGTCACAGGCTGGGGTCTCCCGGAGGAATAAAACGCCCCCTGTTCTGGGACAACGGCTTGGTTCATGCTGGGGGACATACGGACCGTGGCCGCCCCAGGGTCCAGGCCATACGGGAGGTGGTCAAGTCTGGGGCTCAAGATGTCTTGGAAGGAATGACTCTTGTGCCCAGGCTTCAGGAACAGTCAAAAGTTTGCCAGGTTGAAAGATGGAAAGGCATTTCAGACAAAAGGAACAGCATGAATGAAACACAGAGGCATGGGAACAGCAAGATGTGCTCGCACAGTGGGAGAAGCAGGGCAGGCGGAGACCCGGCCGGCCGGCAAGACGCACGAGGCCCCTGCCGGGCGGCGGCCCCAGTGCACCTGCAGTCACTGTTTGCCATGTGGATGTTTGGCCCAGTGTCGGTCCCTCTTTAGGTTTTGAAGAGAAACTCGAAATCTGGACATTCATGTGAAATTCCCAGACTTTTAAAGGTTAGCCAGCAATCAGAATTGAAAGTAAAATGTACGCCAAACAGAACATGTCTTGGGGTGAAACTGGAAGCTCAGGCAGTGGCGTCCCGGACCTCGTCTTTGCATTTAGAATTGTAATTACAGTACGTGTGCAATTTTGTTCTCACTTAACGTGCCATGAGTATTTCCCATGTTTACGTGACCCTTTGAAAGCCATTTACGGCGATTACACAATGTTTTGGACGAGTCATGAGCTGCTCTACGTTCCCCTCCTGCTGCATATCGAGGTTTCAGGTGGAGCCTCAGACCTGCCCCGGCCCTGGTTTATGTTTTCATGTCCTTCCGGTGGAAAGACAGAGAAGTGTCAGATGAAGCTCGCCTGCCCCTCCCGAGGGCCCCCCAGGTCTTAGGATTTCTGTGCAGGGAAGAGCTTCCCATCCTTGTGTGGAAACTCAGGCCTTGTCCAGGCACCCAGGGCATACGTATTATAGTCCCCCAGTGCTGAAAATGACCAAACTTCTCTGAAAAACTTTAAAGAAGAAGTAAAGCATCTTTCTGGTTTGTTTGGTACTGGAACTGCCCTGAATTTCCATACAACTTTGGGGAGAACCAATACCTTTATAATATTGAATCATTATCCAAAAACATGCTACATATAGATACACATGTGAGATTTATTCCTAGATTATTTATGTATATGTACATATCATTTTTGTTTCTTTGTTTTTTTGCTGTCATAAATGCCCTCTTTTTAAATGTGTCTTTGAACTAACCATGGCTGCTTTATAGAAAAATAAATTTTATAGGAAAGTATAAATTTATAAATATATATATAAATTTCTAAATTATATATAATCTCTAAATTATACATATATAACTTCTAAATATAGAAATTTCATTTGAAGTAAGAATTTTCTCCTTACTTTTCTTCCTTTATATTTTCTTTTTTGTGTCTTACTCATAGGTCACGACCTTGATACTTCATTCTAACAGGAATTCTTTCTGCATTTCTCTACTCAGTGTGGTCATTATTTCAGGTACTTTTGATAGATGCTCTTTATCAGATGAAAGTTTTCCCCTATTCCTACTTTGCTAAGGTTTTCCAAACCATGACTGGATATTGAATTTTTCTGAATGCTTGTTTTTTTTCGCTTTTATTAAGACAATGATTTAGTTTTTCTCTTTTAACCTGTTACTGGGGTAAATTACATTTAACGGATTTTCTAAACTAATCTTGTATTCCTGGGATAAACTTGGACGTGACTTATTACTAAATATTTAGCACTCTAAATCTCCTTTTAAGTATTACACAGAGCGTGTCTTACTTAGGTGATTCAGGCTGCTAAGCACCACGCCACTGATGAGGTGGCTTAAGCAGTGGAACTTGATTTCTCACAGTTCTGGAGGCTGGAGGTCCGAGATCAAAGTGGCAGCAGATCTGGTTCCTGGTGAGAACCCCTTCCTACTTTGCAGGCAGGGGCCTTCTTCCTGTGTCCTCACATGGTGGGAACAGAGAGAATTCTGGGCCCTTTCTCTTATTATAAGGGCACTGATCCCATTGTGGGGGCTCCACCCTCAGGATTGCATCTAAACCTAATTACCTCCCAAAGGCCTCTTCTCCAAACACCATCACTTTAGGGGTTAGAGCTTAAATGCAGGAATTTGGGAGGGGGCACCAACATTCGTTCAGAACATGCTGCGTCTGATCATTTGTGCCATGAAATTTTTAAAATCACTCAGTTGTAGATATTTTTTAAACGCCTCTGTGATTTTTTTTCCCTTGACCTTTAGATGCATGTTTTCTAGTTTGAAAACACATATTTTTTTTCTGGTTATAGTTTTTTGCTACTGATTTCTGATTTAAGTGTGTGGAGGTCAGTAGGCCCCCAAATGGTGAGGTTAGCTTTATGGTCTAGTGTGTAATTAATTTTTGTAAATGTTCTATGTGTGTTTATAAAGATGGTACATTTTTCTGTGGTTAAGTACAGCAGTTTATATAAATATCTGTCAGATGAAGCTTTTCACTTACTCTTCAATATTTCTATATGCAACAGATTTTTGTCTTCTTGATTTACTTGTGACTGGGAGACAAATATTAAAACCTCTCACTATTTGGTAGATTTGTTAATTTCTTCCTAAAATCCTGTTAATTTTTGTTTTATACCTTAAAGCTCTGTTCCTGGGTGTATGAAATTTTAGAAACATTATATACTCCTGTGGATCAAACCTTTGGCGCTCCTTATGGATGGCCTCCCTTGTCATCTCTGTAATGCCTTTTGCTTAAAAGTCTATCATATTTTATACTAATATCACTACACCATCGTTTTTGGGGGGTCTCTCCATATAGTTTAAAATTAATATGTTTATCTTCCTCCCAAATAATGCCAGGATCTCAGCTCATTTTCCTTTTGATCATGTCTTCCAATTCATGTGCTAGCATTGTGCAGATTTTAGTTTTATTCTGTCATCCCCTCCCCAAATTAGATGTGTTGTTTCATGCAGTCAACATTTGTTTAAATTTACCCACATATTTATTAGTGTATTTGCTCTATATTTCTTATTGTTTCCCAAATCTTACATATGCAATAATAATTCTTTTGTTTGATGTTTATCCTTTAGAATTTCCCTCAGTTAAGGGTATCTTGATTTTAAACCCTGTCAATTTTTGATTGTCTGAAAATGTCTCTAGTCAGTTAATGGTCTTGAAAGCTTCTCCGGGTATAGATTTCTAGGTCTGATAGTTCTCTCTTAATATACAAAGATGTTTACATTAGTTTCCCAGGGCTGCAGCAGCAAATTATCTTAGTGGCTTAAAACAACACGCATCAATGCTCTTACAGTTCTAGGCATCAGACGACTGAAACAAGGCTCGTTGGGTGAAACCCGGGTGTGTTTGGGGCCGCAGTCCTTCTGGAGGCTGCAGGAGAGAATCCATTCTCGCCTTCAGCGTCTAGAGGTTACATCGGCCTGTGGCCACATCCCTCTGGTCTCCACCTTCTCTTCTGTCTCCACCTCACTCTGTCTCCTTCTTAGAAGGACACCTCGAATACACTGAACCTACTGAGATAATCCAGGGTCATCACCGCATCTCAAGATCTTTAGTTCAATCACTAAAAAGTCCCTTGTACCAGGTTAGGTCACATGTTCACAGGTCCCGGGATTCAGAAGTTGACATCATTAGGGGTCATTATGCCCTTGGCTACATTATTCTGCTCACCCCTGGCCTTCATTTGTGTTGTCGAGAAAACAACAGTTAATACAATTACTGTTCTTTTGTAAATGATCTTTTCTTTCTGGATAATTTATTATTATCATTGATTTTATTGTTATTATTATTTTTTATTTTGGTATCATTAATATACAATTACATGAGCAACATTATGGTTACTAGACTTCCCCCACCATCAAGTCCCCCCCACACACCCCATTACAGTCACTGTCCCTCAGCATAGTAAGATGCTATGGAGCCACTCCTTGTCTTCTCTGTGTCGCACTGCCTTCCCCGTGCCCCACCCCCTGCATTATGTGTGCTACTCCAAATGCCCTGTTTTCCCCCTTATCCCTCCCTTCCCACCCACCCTCCCCAGTCCCTTTCCCTTTGGTAACTGTTAGTCCATTCTTGGGTTCTGTGAGTCTGCTGCTCAGTTTTTGCTTTGTTCTTATGCTCCACAGATGAGTGAAATCATCTGATACTTGTCTTTCTCCGCCTGGCTTATTTCACTGAGCATAACACCCTCTAGCTCCATCCATGTTGTTGCAAATGGTGGGATCTGTTTTCTTCTTCTGGCTGAATAATATTCCATTGTGTATATGTACCACATCTTCTTTATCCATTCATCTACTGATGGACACTTAGGTTGCTTCCATTTCTTGGCTATTGTAAATAGTGCTGTGATAAACATAGGGGTGCATCTGTCTTTTTCAAACTGGGCTGCTGCATTCTTAGGGTAAATTCCTAGGAGTGGAATTCCTGGGTCAAATGGTATTTCTGTTTTTAGTTTCTTTGAGGAACCTCCAAACTACTTTCCATAATGTTTAAACTAATTACATTCCCACCAGCAGTGTAGGAGGGTTCCCCTTTCTCCACATCTTTGCCAGCATTTGTTGTTGTTTGTGTTTTGGATGCTGGCCATCCTTACTGGTGTGAGGTGATATCTCATTGTGGTTTTAATTTGCATTTCTCTAATGATTAGCAATGTGGAGCATCTTTTCATGTGCCTGTTGGCCATCTGAATTTCTTCTTTGGAAAAGTTTCTGTTCAGATCCTCTGCCCATTTTTTAATTGGATTATTTGCTTTTTGTTTGTTGAGGTGCATGAATTCTTTATGTATTTTGGATGTCAACCCATTATCGGATCTGTCATTTATGAATATATTCTCCCATACTGTAGGATACCTTTTTGTTCTACTGATGGTGTCCTTTGCTGTACAGAAGCTTTTCAGCTTGATATAGTCCCGCTTATTCATTTTTGCTTTTGTTTCCCTTGCCCGGGGAGATACGTTCATGAAGAAGTCACTCATGTTTATGTCCATGTTTTTTTCTAAGAGTTTTATGGTTTCATGACTTACATTCAGGTCTTTGATCCATTTCGAGTTTACTTTTGTGCATGGGGTTAGACAGTGATCCAGTTTCATTCTCTTACATGTAGCTGTGCAGTTTTGCCAACACCAGCTGTTGAAGAGGCTGTCATTTCCCCATTGTATGTCCATGGCTCCTTTATCATATATTAATTGATAATTGGTTGGCTTGGGTTAATATCTGGACTCTCTATTCTGTTCCACTGGTCTGGGGTCTGTTCTTCTGCCAGTGCTAAATTATCTTGATTACTGTGGCTTTGTAGTAGAGCTTGAAGTTGGGGAGCGAGATCCCCCCTGCTTTATTCTTCCTTCTCAGGATTGCTTTGGCAATTCGGGGTCTTTTGTGTTTCCATATGAATTTTAGAACTATTTGTTCCAGTTTGTTGAAGAATGTGTTGGTATTTTGATAGGGATTACATTGAATCTTTAGATTGCTTTAGGCAGGATGGCCATTTTGACAGTATTAATTCTTCCTAGCCAAGAGCATGGGGCGAATTTCCATTTGTTAGTCTTTTCTTTAATTTCTCTTAAGAGTGTCTTGTAGTTTTCAGGGTATAGGTCTTTCACTTCCTTGGTTAGGTTTATTCCTAAGTATTTTGTTCTTTTTGGTACTATTGTGAATGGAATTGTTTTCCTGATTTCTCTTTCTGCTAGTTCATCATTAGTGTATAGGAATGCAATAGATTTCTGTGTATTAATTTTGTATCCTGCAACTTTGCTGAATTCAGATATTGTATCTAGTAGTTTTGGAATGTATTCTTTAGGGTTTTTTATGTACAAATTATGTCATCTGCAAATAGTGATGGTTTGACTTCTTCTTTACCAGTATGGATGCCTTTTATTTCTTCGTTCTGTCTGATTGCCATGGCTAGGACCTCCAGTACTATGTTGAATAACAGTGGGGAGAGTGGGCATCCCTGTCTTATTCCCAATCTTAGGTGAAAACTACTGTTAAGTATGATGTTGGCTGTGGGTTTGTCATATATGGCCTTCATTATCTTGAGGTACTTGCCCTCTATACCCATTTTGTTGATAGTATTTCTCATGAATGGATGTTGAATTTTGTCAAATGCTTTTTCAGCATCTATGGAGATGATCATGTGGTTTTTGTCCTTTTTGTTGATGTGGTGGATGATGTTGATGGATTTTTTAATGTTGTACCATCCTTGCATCCCTGAGATGAATCCCACTTGGTCATGGTGTCTGATCCTCTTAATATATTTTTGAATTTGGTTTGCTAATATTTTGTTGAGTATATTTGCAGCTACGTTCATCAGGTGTATTGGTCTGTAATTTTCTTTTTTTGTGGGGTCTTTGACTGGTTTTGGTATTAGAGTGATGCTGGCTTCATAGAATGAGTTTGGGAGTATTCCCTCCTCTTCTATTTTTTGGAAATCTTTAAGGAGAATGGGTATTATGTCTTCTCTAAATGTCTGATAATGAATCCATCTCGTCCAGGGGTTTTGTTCTTGGGTAGTTTTCTGATTACCGATTCAATTTCGTTGCTGGTAATTGGTCTGTTTAGATTTTCTGTTTCTTCCTTGGTCAGTCTTGGAAGGTTGTATTTTTCTAGAAAGTTGTCCATTTCTTCTAGGTTATCCAGCTTGTTAGCATATAGATTTTCATAGTACTCTCTAATAATTCCTTGTATTTCTTTGGTGTCCATAGTGATTTCTCCTTTCTCATTTCTGATTCTGTTGATGTGTGTTGACTCTCTTTTTCTCTTAATAAGTCTGGCTAGGGGTTTATCTATTTTGTTTATTTTCTCAAAGCACCAGCTCTTGGTTTCATTAATTTTTTTCTATTGTTTTATTCTTCTCAATTTTATTTATTTCTTCTCTGATCTTTATTATGTCCTCCTTCTGCTGACTTTGGGCCTCATTTGTTCTTTTTTTCCCAGTTTCAATAATTGTGACTTTAGCCTGTTCATTTGGGATTGTTCTTCCTTCTTTAAATAGGCCTGGATTGCTATATACTTTCCTTTTATAACTGCCTTCACTGCGTCCCACAGAAGTTGGGGCTTAATGCTATTGTTTTCATGTGTCTCCATATATTGCTTGATCTCTGTTTTTATTTGGTCATTGATCCATTGATTATTTAGGGGCATGTTGTTAAACCTCCATGTGTTTGTGAGGCTTTCTATTTTCTTTGTACAATTTTATTTCTAGTTTTATACCTTTGTGATCTGAGAAGTTGGTTGGTAGAATTTCAATCTTTTTGAATTTACTGAGGCTCTTTTTGTGGTCTAGTATGTGGTCTATTCTGTAAAATGTTCCATGTGCACTTGAGAAGAATGTGTATCCTGCTGCTTTTGGGTGTAGAGTTCTGTAGATGTCTGTTAGGTCCATCTGTTCCAGTGTGTTGTTCAGTGCCTCTGTCTCTTTACTTATTTTCTGTCTGGTGGATCTGTCCTTTGGAGTGAGTGGTGTGTTGAAGTCTCCCAGAATGAATGCATTGCAGTCTATTTCCCCCATTAATTCTGTTTGTATATGTTTCACATATGCTGGTGCTCCTGTGTTGAGTGCATACATGTTTATTATGATTATATCCTCTTGTTGGACTGAGCCCTTTATCATGTAATGTCCTTCTTTATCTCTTGTTACTTTCTTTGTTTTGAAGTCTATTTTGTCTGATACTAGTACTGCAACACCTGCTTTTTTCTCTCTATTGTTTGCATGAAATATCTTTTTCCATCCCTTCACTTTTAGTCTGTGTATGTCTTTGGGTTTGACATGAGTCTCTTGTAAGCAGCATAGAGATGGGTCTTGCTTTTTTATCCATTCTGTTACTCTGTGTCTTTTGATTGGTGCATTCAGTCCATTTACATTTAGGGTGACTATTGAAAGATATGTACTTATTGCCATTGCAGGCTTTGGTTTCATGTTTACCAAAGGTTCAAGGGTAGCTTCTTTAGTATCTTACTGTCTAACTTTACCTCACTTATTATGCTATGATAAACATAGTCTGATGATTCTTTATTTCTCTCCCTTCTTATTCTTCCTCCTCCACTCTATATGTTAGGTGTTTTATTCTGTACTCTTTTGTGTTTCCCTTGACGGCTTTTGTGGATAGCTGATTTTATTTTTTGCCTTTAGTTAGTATTTGGTTGGTCTGCTTTCTTGGCTGTGATTTTATTTTCTCTGGTGACATCTGTTTAGCCTTAGGGGTGCTCCCATCTAGAGCAGTCCCTTTAAAATACCCTGTAGAGGTGGTTTGTGGGAGGCAAATTCCCTCAACGTTTGCTTGTCTGGGAATTGTTTAATCCCTCCTTCATATTTAAATGATAATCGTGCTGGATACAGTATCCTTGGTTCAAGGCCCTTCTGTTTCATTGCATTAAATATATCATGCCATTCTCTTCTGGCCTGTAAGGTTTCTGTGGAGAAGTCTGATGTTAGCCTGATGGGTTTTCATTTATAGGTGACCTTTTTCTCTCTAGCTGCCTTTAAAACTCTGTCCTTGTCCTTGATCTTTGCCATTTTAATTATTATGTGTCTTGGTGTTGTCCTCCTTGTGTCCTTTCTGTTGGGAGTTCTGTGTATTTCCGTGGTCTGTTTGATTATTTCCTCTCCCAGTTTGGGGAAGTTTTCAGCAATTATTTCTTCAAAGACACTTTCTATCCCTTTTTCTCTCTTCTTCTTCTTCTGGTACCCCTGTTATGTGAATATTCTTCTATTTGGATTGGTCACACAGTTCTCTTAATATTCTTTCATTCCTGGAGATCCTTTTATCTCTCTTTGCCTCAGCTTCTCTGTATTCCTGTTCTCTGATTTCTATTCCATTAACAGTCTCTTGCACCTCATCCAGTCTGCTCTTAAGTCCTTTTATTGATTCTTTCATTTCTGTTATCTTCCTCTGGACTTCGTCCCTTAGCTCCTCCATATTTCTCTGCAGGTCCATCAGCATGGTTATGACTTTTATTTTGAATTCTTTTTCAGGAAGAGTTGTTATGTCTATCTTGCCAACCCCTTTGTCTGGCATTGTTTGAGTGATTTTGGACAGAAAGAGGTTCTTCTGCCTTTTCATGGAAATAGAAGTGATTGCCAGTGAGTGGCACATGTGTCGGCTGGGAGAACAAAGTCCCTCCCTGCTTGCTGGTTGCCTTGCCCTTCTCTGCTGCCTGTGCCAGTTACCTGCACACAGGGAGCAGTCTCTGGGTTAATTCCATGAGCTGCCATGGGCGGGGTGGGGCTGGCCTCTGGATGGCCTGGGCACTGCTGGGGGTTGCAGGCACGCAGTGTGTGTTCTCCTGAGAGAATGGAGCCCCTTCATGCCTTCTGGACCTTGTGCCAGCTTCCTCTGCCTGTGTCAGGCAGCTGCGCGTAGGCAGCAGCCTCTGGGTCTGGCCCGGTTAGCTGCGAGCTGGGAGGAGACTCTGTGTGGATGCTGTGGGAGGGGCTGCTCCCCGGCTGGTCTGCAGCAGTGGTGAGTCAGCGGTTTGCTTGCAGTGCTGGTGGGGGGGGGGATGAAAGGAGGCTGCTTATTGCCGTGAGGGGCTTTGGAGCTGTGTTACCCCCCAGGGGGTTAGGGCGCCTGAAGTTCCTTCGGATTCCCAGCCTGCTGGGCTGAGTGTGCCCGGACGATTTTGTCCACCTGTTAAACCCTTGTCCTTTTTAAAGCGCCTGCTTTTCTTTTGTCCCAGGGTAGCCGGCTGTGGGGACCCGTTCACAGTCTCCATCTCGGATTTTACTGTTCCGTTTCCCTAATATCTAGCACACCATGCGATGTGTGTCTGCGCTCCCAGTGCGGATGACTAGGGCTGTGTATTTAGCAGGCCTGGGCTTCTGCTCCCTCCCCGCTCCGACTCCTCTCCTCCCGCCAGGGAGCTGGGGTGTGGGGGGCGCTCGGGTCCCGCCAGGCCGTGGCTTTGTATCTTACCCCCTTCGTGAGATGCTGAGTTCTCGCAGGTGTAGACGTAGCCTGGCTGTTGTACTGTATCTTCCAGTCTCTCTTTTAGGAATAGTTGTATTTGCTGTATTTTTAATATATGTATGGTTTTGGGAGGAGATTTCCACCGCCCCACTCATGCTGCCATCTTGAGCGCCTCTGTCTGGATACTTTTTAAACTTGCTGTGCTCACATTTTACTAAGAAGCATCACTTGTGAGCTTGTATTTATATTTATCTTTCTTGTGTGTTTTAAATGCCATCATCCTTCTGAACATTCTGTCATCTCCATTCCTCCTGTTACCCTCCTGTGACCTCCAGTTCAGCCACTTTGCTCTCTGTGTCCTTCATGTTTTCATGTCCCTTGTGGGGCTGCAGCTGGACAATTTCTTCATTAAGACTTTTTTTCAAGTGTATCTAATATGCTATTTAATATATCCATTCATTTCTGTTATTTTATTCAAAAAATTATCACACAGTAAAATTCACTCTGACTGGGGAGGATTGCAGTCAATGGAGGTCATGTGACCCCCGCCCCGGACTCCCGGGTGCTCTCCCCCTGCAGCTGCGGCTGCCCCCTGCCTGCGATCCGCGCTCCACCACTGTGATGTACTCACTTACAGAATGTCCTGTGAATGCAAACATGTACTCGGTACCCTTTTCCTATGAGCTTCTTTTACTGACCATGTTATCTTTGAGATTCAAGTGTCTTTGAGAGTCACTTGAACTGTTGCACGTTTTTCCCTTTTATTGCTGACATGTATTCCCCAGTATGGATGTACCATTGCTTGCTCATCCACTCATCTGTTGAAGGACATTTTAGTTGTTCCCAGTTTTGGCAATACGAAAGCTGCCATAAACATTTGCATTTAAGTTTTGTGTGAACATAAGCTTTCATTTCTCTAAGGTAAACATCCAAGAGTGGGACTGGTGGGCTGTAACGTAAGTATTTGACTTTCTAAGAAATTGCAAAACTGCTCTTTAGAGTGGCTGTGTCATTTTGCATTCTGCCCAACCATCTGTGCAAGTTTCAGTTGCTCCACATCCTTAGTGTTGTAAATATTTTTACAATATTTTACAATTCTTAGCTCTTTAGTAGGTGCATAGTGGTGTTCCATCATGGTTTTAGTTTGTATTTCCTTAATGGCTAGTGACGTTGAATAGCTTTTATAAGCTTACTTGCTCTCTGTATGCCCTCTTTGGTGAAGTCACTGTTCAAGTCTTTTGCAAATATTTTTTGGTTGGTTGTTCTTTTACTACTGAGTTCTGAAAGTGTTTTTATTTTATTTTGTTATCATTAATCTACAATTACATGAAGAACATTATGTTTACTAGGCTCTCCCCTACCCCAAGTCCCCCCCACAAACCCCATTACAGTCACTGTCCATCAGCGTAGTAAGATGTTGTAGAATCACTACTTGTCTTCTCTGTGTTGCACAGCCCTCCCCTTTCCCCCACCCCCCCACATTATACCTGCTAATTTTAATACCCCCTTTCTTCTTCCCCCCCACCCTTATCCCTCCCTACCCTCCCATTCTCCACAGTCTCTTTCCCTTTGGTACCTGTTAGTCCATTCTTGGGTTCCACAGATTCTGCTGCTGTTTTGTTCCTTCAGTTTTTCTTTTGTTCTTATACTCCACAGATGAGTGAAATCATTTGTTATTTGTCTTTCTCCGCCTGGCTTATTTCACTGAGCATAATACCCTCTAGCTCCATCCATGTTGTTGCAAATGGTAGGATTTGTTTCTTCTTATGGCTGAATAATATTCCGTTGTGTATACGTACCACATCTTCTTTATCCATTCATCTACTGATGGACACTTAGTTTGCTTCCATCTCTTGGCTATTGTAAATAGTGCTGTGATAAACATAGGGGTGCATCTGTCTTTTTCAAACTGGAGTGTTGAATCCTTAGGGTAAATTCCTAGAAGTAGAATTCCTGGGTCAAATGGTAAGTCTATTTTGAGCATTTTGAGGAACCTCCATACTGCTTTCCACAATGGTTGAACTAATTTACATTCCCACCAGCAGTGTAGGAGGGTTCCCCTTCCTCCACAACCTCACCAACATTTGTTGTTGTTTGTCTTTTGGATGGTAGCCATCCTCACTGGTGTGAGGTGATATCTCATTGTAGTTTTAATTTGCATTTCTCTGATGACTAGCAGTGTGGAGCATCTTTTCATGTGTCTGTTGGCCACCTGAATTTCTTCTCTGGAGAACTGTCTGTTAAGCTCCTCTGCCCATTTTTTAATTGGATTATTTGCTTTTTGTTTGTTGAGGTGCATGAGCTCTTTATATATTTTGGATGTCAAGCCTTTATCGGATCTGTCATTTACGAATATATTCTCCCATACTGTAAGGTACCTTTTTGTTCTATTGATGGTGTCCTTTGCTGTACAGAAGCTTTTCAGCTTGATATAGTCCCACTTGTTCATTTTTGCTTTTGTTTTCCTTGCCCAGGGAGATATATTCATGAAGAAGTCATCATGTTTATGTCCAAGAGATTTTTGCCTATGTTTTCTTCTAAGAGTTTTATGGTTTCATGACTCACATTCAGGTCTTTGACCCATTTTGAGTTTACTTTTGTGTATTGGGTTAGACAGTGATCCAGTTTCATTCTCCTACATGTAGCTGTCCAGTTTTGCCAGCACCATCTGTTGAAGAGACTGTCATTTCCCCATTGTATGTCCATGGCTCCTTTATCATATATTAATTGACCCTATATGTTTGGGTTAATGTCTGGAGTCTCTAATCTGTTCCACTGGTCTGTGGCTCTGTTCTTGTGCCAGTACCAAATTGTCTTGATTACTGTGGCTTTGTAGTAGAGCTTGAAGTTGGGGACTGAGATCCCCGCCACTTTATTCTTCTTTCTCAGGATTGCTTTGGCTATTCAGGGTCTTTGGTGTTTCCATATGAATTTTTGAACTATTTGTTCCAGTTCGTTGAAGAATGCTGTTGGTAATTGATAGGGATGAAAGTTTTTATATATTCTGGATACAAGTCCTTTGTTGGATACGTAATTTGAAAATATTTTTTCTTAGTCTATAGCTTGCCTTTTTTTTTTTAAACAATGTCATTCTCAGAGCAATTGTTTTTACTTTTAGTGAATTCGAATTTATCAATTTTTTCTCCTATGGTTATGCTTTTGGTGTCATGTCTAAGAACTTCTTTCCAAATCCAAGTCACAAAGAGGTTCTCATATTTTTTTTTTGGAAAAAGTGTCACAGTTTTTGTATTATAAACATTTTATGTATTATGTTTAGCTCTATGATCCATTTTGAGTTAATTTTTGTATGAGGAATGAAGTTTTGGTTGAAGTTTATTTTTTAGCACATGAATGTTCAATCATTTTTTGAAGAGACTATCCTTTCTCCATTGAATGCTTTTGCACCTTTGTTAAAAATCCTTGGTCATATTTTATGTGAGTATATTTCTAGGATTTCTATTCTGTTCAATTGATCTATGTCACCAATAATTCAATATCACATTGTCTTGATTACTGTGGCTTTATATAGTATATATTAAATTTGAGTAGTATGATTCCTCTAACTTCATTCCTTTTTTGCCAAGTTGTTTTCAGCTATTTTAGTTCCTTTGCCTTTCCAAATAAATGTCAGAACTAGTCATCTATATCTACAAAAAAATTATACTAGGATTTTGTTTGGAGTTGCATTAAATCCATAGATCAGTTTGGGAGAGTTTATGCCTTTACTATGTCAACTTCCAATTCATGAACATAGCATTCCTATTTGTTTAGTTCTTCTTTGATTCTTTCACTCCCATTCACAGCTTTCAGCATATAAATACCATACATGTTTTGTTAGGTTTGCATCTAAATATATATTTCACCTCTTAAGGAGTTATTGTAAATCATACCACTTAAAAAATTTTAGTTTCCAATTTTGCACTGCTAATACATAGAAATATGATTGACTTTTATATAGTGACTTTGTATCTTAGGACCTTTACTAACCCACTTAGGAGTCCCAAGAGTTTTTGTTGTGGTCATAGTTGCTTGTTGTTGTTGAATATTTCTTGGGATTTTCTATGTAGATGATCATGTTGTCTAAAAATAGGGACAGTTTTCATTCTTTTTTTCTTTCTAATCTGTTTGCCTCTTATTTCTTTTTCCTGCCTTATTGCATTGGCTTAGATTTCTACTATAAGACTGAACAGGAAAGATGAGTGCAGACATCCTTGGTTTGTTCACAATCTTTGGAGGAAACTCATTCACTATAAAGTATGATGAGTAAGAGGTTATTTCATGTTGTAAACTCTTTTTCGATCGAGGAGACATTCATATAACATAAAATTAGCCATTTTAAAATGAGCAATTCAAAGGCCTTTTGAATATGCACAATGTTATGAAACCACCACCCCTAACGAGCTCCAAAATATTTTCATCACCCTACAAAGAAACCTGTACCCACTGAGCAGTTGCTCCCCATCTTGTGGGATTAACTTTTAAGAGTGGAAAACAAGAGACAGGAACTACTTCAAGTCATGGTTCCTGCTCAGAGCCTGGTATGTTTCTGCAGAGCATCTCTCGTTCCTGGGCATCTCGCATTCCTCACACCCCCCTTTTCCTGGCTCCCACCACCCAAGGACTGTACCTCCCTTATAAAGGATCAGTTTGGAAGTCCTATGGAGGACAATATTGAGACCCATTTGGCTTCCTGGAGCTGCTGTCATAAAGCGACATGAAACTGAGTGGCTTAAAGTAACAGAAATTAATTTTCTTACAGTTGTGGAGGCAGAAGTCCCAAACTGAAACGTCGACAGGGCTGGTTCCTGTGCGGGAGGCCGGAGGCCGCGAGGGAGAAAGTGCTTCTTGCCTGTCCTCCAGCTCCCGGCGGCCCAGCAGCCCTCGGCTCCCCTCACTTTGTGGCTGCATCACTCCCATCTCTGTCTCTGTCTTCGCACGGCCTCTCCTCTGGGTGTCTCCAGATTTCCTTCTCCTTTATAAGAACGTCAGATTTGGCATCTGGGGCCCACCCCAATCTACTGTGATCCACTTCATCTTAATGGAGTTGTACCTTCAAAGACCCTACTTCCAAATAAGGTCACATTCTCAGGTAGTGGGGGTCAGGACTTCAACATATCTTTTGTGGGGGTGGTAATTCAGCCTTCTTTATGGGCCTGAGGCCGGGCTGCCAGTTCACAGCAGAGCCGGGTGCAAACACATGGCTGTTGCCCCTTCCCTCTGCCCCTCTGCTGCTCCAGGTGAAGCGAGGGCCTGGGAGAGGAGACGGAAACTCTCCACACTGGAAGTGCACAGGAGGAGACCTGGGGCCCAGGGAAAACCAGCTTCTCCTGCCATCCAGTCTTGGCAATGCATTTTATAATGGGGAAGTTGCCACTTCCCAGTGAAAGCCCATGGCACTGATTGTGCATTTTATTCCCAGTCTGAGGAGGTGGAAACAGAGAGAAAGCACCACATTAAGGGTAACTAAAAAGTGAGAATCTTTGTCAATCAATTGACATTTTTCTGCAAAATCCTGATTTTACAGGTAAGAATAGTTTCACCTATACTGAAGAGAAAACCTGAGTTTTAGTGGCTTAACAAAATAGGAAAGTAATTTTTTCTCATATAACAACAATAAGAGTGGTAAGCAGCTAACATTTGTATAGCAATGAGTCCATGCCAAGTACTGTCCTGGGTGCTGGGGGTCTATTAGCTATTATTATTACTCCATTTGTTTCAGGTAAGGATACTGAGGATAAGATTTTGGCCACGTTCCTAGGGCTGGTGAGTGGAGACAGGATTTGAAGCTAGATGGCCTGGCTCTAGTGTCAGTGTCCTGGCCTCCACTAAAGTTCAGAGGCAGGACGTCGGGGTACCCAGGCTGCAGCAGCCCCCCACAGGGCCACCCTTGCGAGTGCTTCCATCCCCAGCACCCTGGGTGCTTCCTGTGCTGGAGAACAGGATGTGTGTCTTAAAGACTTTCCTGATAGCTGCCACAGTGCGAATTCTCCTTGTCCAGAACTGCATCCCGGGGCCGCTCCCAGGTGCGAGCAGAGGCAGCCCTGTTGGGCTGGCCATCCTCCCTCTCTGAGAAGCCTGAGTGTTCCTGTAAGAGCGAGAGAAACAGGGAGCGTGCGCAGGCGAGCAGCAGTGCCTTTCTGTGTCAGTCAGGACAGGCGGGGTGACGCTGCAGTAACAAGCACCTCCCAGATATGCAGTTTGGAACAGTGACGGTGGCCTCTGGTGAGGCACCCGTCCACCTGCCAGCCAGGGGCCTCTGCTCCACAGCACTGCTGTCTCTGTCCCTGGACACAGCTGATGGAGCAGCCACTATCTGAGGGACCACGGCAAAGCACACACTGGCTCCTAATGCTGTGACCCCGGAAGGACACTTGTCACTTCTCTCTCATTCTTTTGGCAGAAAAAGTCACATGGTTACTCCTGATTTGAACTGGGTGGGGCAATGCAACCCCAGCATGCGCTGGTCAGGGGGAGGGAGCCGCCGGGGAGCCGCTGGGGAGCAGTGTTGCCGTGAGTGCCCCGCCACACTGAGCGGAGCATCTGCGCTCACTTCCAAGGGACCGATTTGATGCCTGCACTTCCAGGCCGGACCACCATCGCCACGCTTGCAGGATCATTGTGGGAGCTGAGGAAGGCCGTGAAGACACAGCTCCCTGAAGCCCACACTTAAATCCCTGCTCCCTAGCGCAGCCGGGAAAGGGGGGTGTGCTCAGGCCTTGGGCAGACCTCCCTGCCGCCGCTCGCGCCCCTCCGTGTGTGTAGCTCGGCTCCCGGCCCGTCCTCGAGGAGCCCGGGTGCCCTTCTGGCTTCAGCTGGCTGCACTGGCTCTCCCTCAGCCCAGAGCACCCTTCCTCCTGGTGGTCACATGGCTGCCCTGGGCAGTTGTCGCCTCCTCAAAGAGGCCTTCCTGGGCTGCCCACCACGCTGGCACCCCTCCCCAGCTTTAATTCTTTTCATTGTGCTTATCTCAGCTGAAGATTCTGTTAGATTTTTGTCTATTCATTTAAAAATCTATTTCCCTCTCCAGACATGCAAGCTCCGTGAGACAGGGGCTTGAACAGTGCTTGCTCTTAGAACGATCCTGTGCTGGGTTGAATAGTGTCCCCCGCAAAGTACACGTCCCTCCTAGAACCTCAGAAGGTGACTCCACTTGACAGTAGGGTCATTGCAGATGTCATGAGTGAAGATGAGGTCAAAATGGAGTAGGGCGAACCCTAAGTCCAATATCACTTGTGTGCTTATAACCCAAGGGACATTGGGTCACAGAGACCCAGGGAGAAGCCATGTGGTTGAGAAGGCAGAGACTGGGGGCATGCGGCCCCAAGTCAGGGAGCATTGGGTTGCCGGCAGCTCCCAGCCAGGAGAGGCAGAGGAGGCCCCCCTCCAGAGCCTTCAGGGAGAGCGTGGCTCTGCTCACGCCTTGATTTTGGACTTCTGGCTTCCAGAACTGGGAGAAAACACATTTCTGTTGTTTTGAGTCACCCAGTCTGTGGTACTTTGTTACAGCAGCCATGGGAAACCAATACACTTTTCAATGAGTATTTGTTGGATGGGTGGATAGGTGGGTGGGTGGAAGTGTGACTGGGTGGGGGTGGGTGGGTACATAGGTGGGTAGATAGGTGGGTGAGTGAAGAGGTGAGTGGATGAACCACTGGATATATACCGCTTCTCACAGTTTGTAATTATCCGTCCGGTTGTCCCCCTGCTATGAGCTGCTCAGAGACACCTACAGTGTCCTTCTGCCCGGGTGTCTCTGGCACAGGTTAGGCCACGACATACCCGTGAGTGGATGCCTGTGGGAATCCGGTGTGTCGTGCTGGTGACCAGGAGGCCCACAAAGCCCTGCCTTATGAAGCGTGGCAGAGATGGCACCCAAAGCCCAGAGGTGTGCTGGGAAAGGAGCAGGGGAAGCATTTCAGGCCTCCCTGGCTGCCTGTAGGCCTCAGGAAGAGATGAGGCTCCAGGGAGGGAGGTTCTGAGCAAAGATGTAGACAGCCAGCCGAGTGCGGAGTGTGGCCTTTGCCCCAGAAACGGAACCAGGGCCGCGGTTCTCCAGACGGGCAGGGAATTTCCTGGAAGCACTGTGATATTGTGCGCTGTGCCCTCAAGGCCTTCTCGGAGCCCTCCTGACAGCGAGGAGCGACCTCCTTCACACAATGACGGCTCTGTTACTGGTGAAGCTTTTTCTTTCGTGTTTGTTAATCAAGATCAAAAATCTTGTCTTTAAAGCAATTGTATCGTCCAAAATATTTCTTTTTAAAGTTCCCTGGGAATTAGCACCCTGGTGGAACGCTGCTGAAGTTTAAGCACTGGAGAATCAAGGAATCCATCCAGTTGCAGCAATACGCTAGGGTCTTTGGAAAAACCCCCTCCTTCTCCAGGTGACGTTGATTCCTCGATGTGCCAGGCGAGGCCTTGTGGGTTCCAGGCGCGTGGCCCCCGGCTGTTTAACACCGACCACTGCCCTTTCTAAAAGGATGGGCCACGCCCAGGGCTGGGATTAGTCAAACATCTCAAATGTTTTGGGTTCAGCAAAACCCCACATCTATTTGCCAAGTTATTTTTAATTTAATTATTAAACCTAGATGCATTCCAAGGGAAATTTATTCCTTGTGGTTCTGATTCATCTATGCTTGACTCATTAGCATGCTTTGTAAGCACCGCTGGTGTCTGAGACGCCTTCTGAATCTCCTAAAAGGCTTCCCCCCTCCCTCTCCCCTCACCCCCTTATAAACAGGAAGCTGAATTTTGCCAACATGGACTGAACTAGAACACCAGGACTGAGCTCAGCTTGAAATTCAGGGCCCTGGAATTCCAAAAGGGTTCTTAGGGTGTCCCAGCACCCTCTCCCTGCTGCTGTGAGCGATCTCAACCGCAGACCGACAACTGGAAGGAAAAAGTCCAGAATGCTCGCCAACCAGCACCCACGCCGATTAAAGGAGCTACCGGGGCCGAGTGGCACTGGCCCAGAGGCCTCTGCAGGCAGCGCCAGCTTTCGGGGAGCAGTGCGTGTGATAGATCCCACAGCCTGGACTTGTTTGGGGTCCTGTTCTCATGCTGTGGATCTGAAGTTAAGACGTGTGAACAAATTAATTTCAATCCCTCTGCTTTCTGCTCAGAGACACTGAGAAGGTCTCCCCCCAGCCCCCTCACAGGGGCTTTGGGGGGTCCTGGAGCCCCCTGCTTCTCCGTCCAGGTCACCCGTGAGTCTGCTTGCCTGCCAGACGCCTGTGCGGGTCCGCGTCCTCCAGGGCGCCTCCTGGGCCTTCCGGGCCCCGGGTGGCCCTGTCCGCTCCTGCCCAGCGGCTGAATGATCCTCTCATCTAGCGTGTGGCTGGGAGCCCCAGGCCCCTGCTGCCTTGGCCCAGTTCCCCGCACGCCCCAGGCTGGGTCCGTTTGCTTCCCGAGGCCCCGGTTTCTTCACCTGCAAAGCCACCATGTTTTTATGGTCCGGTCCCACGTGGCAGCTCCACGAACCCAGAAGCAGAAAAGTCTGGTCCCAGTCGAGGCCCTGGAAACACTGCCTTGCCCGTCGCTGATTATGCTGTTCTGTGACTCAGTCGTCGTAACCCTGCGGTGCTGGGAAGTGCTTTTAGGGGATAAATGGGCCTCTGCATGGACCCCCAGCCCCCTGGTTCCTGCACTGGGACAAAATGGCATGAGACTCGAGACCTTAAAATATGACCCAGGTTTTCCTCCGATCTTGCCTGGGGCTGGGGTTGGCTTGGCAGGTCCAGGGCTTCCCTGCCCCAGAGGAAGCCAGGCACTATGGGTGGAGGGGGCCAAGGAAAGTTGTCCTAGCCTCTTGGTCTGCCGAAGGCTGTCCCGTGTGCCCAGAGGTGCCAGCCTTGTCAGCGCAGAGAAAACAGCACTGCAGAGCATATGGGTGGGCGGGCTGTTCGGGAGCAGGCGCAGGAGAGGGGGTCTGGAGGGGTAAGTGGGCCCCCAAGACGGTCGGCAGTACCTGTGAGGCATTGCATCAGAGGAGTGGCATTTTTCCTGCTTGGAAGCCAGATGGGTTTGCTGGAGGAGCTAGATCCCGGGGGTCCTGAGGGGATAGTCTGTGGGGACAGGAAGGCTTGCCTTGCACCCAGCGGCTGCTTCTGGGGGCTCTCCACCCCCGGGGGCTCCCAGGGAGCTGCCCAGGACGAGTGGGCAGCCGGACTCCATGCAGGCCCACGCCTGGCCCGGCTCCAGGGCCTCTCAAGGTGAGCTGCTGTCTTCCCAGGAGAGCTGGGTCCTTGGAAAGGGGAGGTTGGGCTGGCACTCAGATAAAGCCTGTCTTCCCATTCAGTTCCTTTTATTTGTTGGCACAGGCTGGGCAGAGTGCTTAGCTGGTTCTCAGTTCTTTCTATAAGGCAGGTGGTTTTCCAGCACAGCCCTCTTCCCCTGAGATGGCATCGTGTCCGCAGAGGGCCAGCCTCCAGTCTCGGGGCCCTGGGGGCACCAAGGGACAAGTTCCTTGCAGACGCTGGGGGTCTCAGGTGGGGGCACAGAGCCTGCCTGCCCAGCCATGGCATCCTGCCCTGGGGGGCTCCGGCCTCCAGACCTGTCAGGCGTCAGCCCCCATTTCTCCCCAGGCAGGGCCTGGGCTCGCCCGGCACCTCTCATCGCTCAGGGGCGTCCCTGGGGCTCAGACGCCCTCTGGCCCTGCAGAAGCTCTGGCAGCTTCTGTTGATTCATTCAGTCCTGCATTCGTATGGACTTTGCGCATCCGGAAGTGAAGTCTAAGGCTTCACCTGGCGGTGTGTCCACGTGGTCACTAAATCCTGAAGTCGGCAATGAAGCTGGGACGCAATGCCCCCCTCACTGCCTTCCCTGCCGACCCCACCTGTCTCTTTGCTCCTTGCCAGGCACCAGCAACCGCCTTCTCTGTCCCTCGTCTTCTTGCAGCAGGTGGCAGATACGTCCCTGGTGGCCACCTGGCTTTGATCACGCACACTGCCAGCGGGGCCCTTGGAGTAGTGGAGGTGGACGCAGCCCACAGGCTGCTCCTGATGGGGATGCGGGACGGACATTCTTGGGCGCAGGTGCTCTCGCCTGGTGGGGTCAGGCTCGCTGTGCGGGTCTGAGTGCCTCACCTCCCTGGCCCTGGACAGCTGCTCCTGGGCCTCAGCGCCTCGCCGTGCCCTCAGAGGGTTGCCTGTGAGTCAGGGCCTGTTCTGGGACACCGGGTGAAGTGAAGGCCAGGTGGCTGGGGCCATGGCAGGCCTGGAGAATCGTGGTCCTTGCCCCAGGCTTTGACCCCCAGCCTCGTCCATGGAAACTCCCTGCTCGACCCTGCGTCCTCACCAGTCCCCAGCCCCCCACCAGATCCTCCTGCTGGATGGTTGGACAGGAAGAGGCCCAGCACGCTCTGCGGTGTCTTCCTCAGCTGCTGGGTCCAGCTTTCCACCGACTCTGACCCTGTGGGGAAAGGGGGTGCCCCTCCTCACAGGCTGGGAGGGCTGGTCCCCTTCTGGTGTGGTGGTCACAGCTGCTCTTCCGGCCCTCCTGGGGTGTGCTAGAGGCTCGGAGCCCTCGTGGGGAGCCCCTGTGCAGTGCACTGGAGGTGCCACGCCGGGTGCCCTGGGGAGCCCTCACTGAGCGGCCGCTCTGGGTGCGGGAGGCACCGTGTGGGGAGCCTTCTGGGTGGGGCTGACATGCTGCCTGTGTAGACCCGTGGCATCCGGACTCCTGGAGTGTAGAGTTGGCTTCTGCTTGTCCTTCATGTGAATGGGACGGTAGGATGGTCCTTTCTGGGTGACTTGACAGATTCCACACTTTGACTGCAATGCAGCATCTCGGTCATGAGCGGACGGCACCTCTAGACTGACCCAAGCTTGTGGCCCCCCCACCTTCTGGGCACCTTTAGGAAGTGGAGCATTTGCCCTGCCTGCCTGCCTTTGAAGTAGCTGGCTCTGAGGGGCTCCTGGGGGCCCGAGTCACGGGAGACTGATGTGCCACATGCCCCAGGGAGGGCACGCCTGCAGGAGCAGATGGCGCGCCAACTGTTGGTGATGCGGGGGGTGGATGCAAGGGGCAGGCTCCCGTGGGCCATCGTGTGGTGGCGAGGCTGGAGAGACCAGTCGGCAAGCAGGCAGGGGGCTGGGAGAGGACGCGCGGCTGTGAGCCCTAACCAGACAGGGCAGGGCAGGACCTCGTGACACAATCAGAGTGGCAGTTCAGGGCTTCCTGGCTCCCAGCCCCCTAGCAGCCCTGCTAAGGGGTGGCTGGTCATCCCTGCTTGACAAGGACACCATGGGGGCTGCGGGGGGTGCCCCCAGACTGGGTTGCCCAGAGACAGGCAGAGCCCGCCTCACTAGCTCCCCGCTCTGGCGCTGTGAAGGCACAGGCAGGGTGGGGGACAGGGCAGGCCCCCCAGCGGGGAGCCCAGACCAGGCGGCGGGAGGAGCAGCAGCATACTGAGCTGGGGGGGTGCTCCGTGCGGAGGGGGTGCTGGACTGGCACTCAGGGGAGGCCAGGGGTCCGTGCAGGCCGGGGGTGGGGTCCCGTGAGGGAGGCGGATGTGGCCCCCCTGGACTAATAGCTGTGCTAGGGGCACTGGGCCTCCCCAGGGAGACTCCGGGAGCAGGTGGGGCCTGGCCAGGGGGCAGGGCTGGGCAGCGGAGCCGCACTCTCCAGGGGCACCCGAGGGGCTCTGACAAGCCCCACCAGGCCAGCCTGGTGGCTGATGGCTGAGGGGCCCATGTCCTGGGTCAGGTCACCAACAGGGAGTGGGCTCCGTGGAATGAGATTCAGTCCCTGGGGAGCCCCTCACAGCGGAGCGCTCGTCCTGCTGGGGGCGGCTTGGGGTCACTGCAGGAGGGGTTTCTTGATCTTATTCCCACACCAGCTGGCCTAAAGTTGCCCAGGGTGTCCTAAGAGATGGAGGGCCCTCCTGTGGGTGCAGCCTGGGAGGCTCGGTGGGCCCCCTGACTCCACCGCCGCCTTGGCCCCGATGCAGCAGCGGCTGTGCAGCCGCCCCACGGCCCGCCCGCTGCCTGAGCGCTGCCTGTGTCCCGGTCCCTGGCCTCCGGAGCTGCAGAAGGGGCTGCACGGGGCTGGGGAGGGTGAGGGGCTCTGGTCAACCAGCAGCTCTGTGGTCCCCCAGAGTTCAACACCGGCTGACCAACAGAATCAAGTTTTAGTGTCTATTTTAAATAAACAGAATCTTGTTTAATAGCAGTTTTAGGTTTACAGAAAAATTGAGCACGAAGTGCAGAGAATCCCCATGTACCCCCAGCTTCTCCTAACACAGTCTCCCCTTTTATTAATATCTTGCTTTGATGTGGTGCATTTGTCATACTTAAGGAGCCAGTGCTGAGGCTGTATAGCTGAAGTCCACAGCTCACCTTAGGGCTCGCTGCTGGGGTGCATTTAATGGGTTTGGACAAATGCATCATGTCTGGTGTCCACCTCTGCAGCCTCACACAGTGTAGATCCGCGGCCCTCAGGACCCCCTGTGACCCAGCGTTCATCCCTCCTGCCCCCTGGGCCTCTGGCCCCCACGATCTTTTTACTGTCTCTCTCTTGGTTTGCTTTTCTAGAATATCCTAGAGTTGGGATCGCACAGTAGGTGCTGCACTCAGCCTGGCTTCCCTCGCTCAGCCGCGGGCATTCACGTTTCCTCCACTTTTCATGGCTGGCTGGCTCATTCTTTTTAGCGATGAACAATATTCCATTGTCTGGAGGGACCACAGTTTATTTATCCACTCACCTACTGAAGGACATCTTGGCTGCTTGCGGGGTTTGGCAGTTGTGGGTAAAGCCGCTCTGAACATCCGTGTGCAGCTCTCTGTGTGGGCATAAGTGTTCAGCTCCTGTGGGTAAATACCAAGGAGATTGATTGCTGGATCACATGGTAGGAGTGTGTTTAGCTTTGTTAAGAAAGTGCTTTTTTTTTTTTCAATGTAAAAAAATGAATGATGACATTTTCAAACAGGAAAAGGACTCAGCCTTTATCCCACTGGGATAAGATCGAACTGTCTCGGCCACAATTTGAGCGTGGGTGTTCTGAGGGCACCCTGCCGGCTACACCTCTGGGGCACAAGCTAGGAGGGCTCCCCAGAGCTTCTGGAGGGGCCACAGCCCCTCCCGACTCTCAGCGCTGCCCCCGCCCTGCCCAGGTATCCAGGACGGGCCCGCGAGCCCCTCGCCGTCCTGTCCTCCCCATGAGCAAACAGAGCCTCCCGGCGCCCTCGCCTCTATTCCTTGTCTGACCATCACCATCCTCATTTTCTCCCACTTCCCACGCGGCCTCGGGACTCCCAGCAGGCACCCGCCAAACTCCAGCTCGCTTCGGGCTCCCCGGAAGGTGGGCCGAGCTAAGCACCCGGGGATAGCTTCTTCGGGAAGCGATCCCAGGAAGACCAAGCAGGGGAGGGTCCATGGGACAGGAGGCAAAGGCCAGAGCGATGGAGGTGACGGAGGTGGGCCCCTGGGGCTTGTCCCCCCGGGACCCTCGAGGGGCTGTGCTGCAGGCCCCTCAGACCTGTCCCTGGGGGCCGAGCGGGCTGCGGACGGAGCAGGGGGCTTCCTCTCCTGACCCTTCCCTCGCAGGCTGAGAGTTGCTTGGGGCAGAACCTGGGGGCAACTTCGAGGGACCCTGTGCACACACGGAGCAGGGGGCCCCAGGCAGAGAGGGGGGCACAGAGTGGGCAAGGCCTGGACTGCAGCGCCCCTGAGAACTGTCTTCTCACCCCCCACAACACAGGGCCTGCAAGTGGGTCTTGGTGTCCTCCTTGGTCCTCATCCATCTTCTAGAACATTCTCCCCCCATGCCCCCCCGATTGTGAGCCACTGGACTCTGCTTTCTGCACTGGGGTCATCTGCAGACCCCAGGTCACCCCTCATTCCTGGAAGAATGTTAGCCCTGAGGTCACATCAGTTCTCCCAGTTATTTTATGTCCTCTGGGCGGGACAGGCCTCCCAGACCCCTCCTCTCGCTGCCGGGCTGCCCACCTCCACCTGCACCCCTAGCTCCATCCCAAACACCAGCCGATTCATGCCCTCCAGTGCCCCAGTGCTCAATCCCCCCTTCCCACCTGCCACCCTCACCCCCAGCCCCGGCAGAGCCCCCTGCCTTCCTTCCTGCACCTGGCAGGGTCTCAGCTGCAGGAGGCCCCCCTGAAGCCCTGGCCCGGTCCCGCTGCCCCTCGCACTCCTCCCAGCCAGTGTGGCCCGTTCAGGAAGCCCCCGTCCCACCTCCCTGCACTCTGCCCCTGAACCAGCACGCACACCCCCACCTTCCTTTGAGGTGGTTCCCAGCTGCTGACGAGGGCTCCCTCACCTCAGGGAACCTCCTGTGACCCCACCCCGGCTCCTCCGCCTCTGCGGCTCTCACACGGTCAGCCCCCTCCTCGGCACTCCCAGCCCGCTGCCCAGGCCCAGGCTGCAGTCCCTGCACGGGGTCCCTGCCACCGCCCTTCGGCGCTTCCTCAGCAGCAGGCAGGGTGGAGCCTGAGGCTGGGGTTCCACCTGCAGCGCCTCTTGCGACTCGGTCGGAGCCTGGGGTCCTGAGCACACTTGCTGGCCTTGTGCCCCCTGCTCTGCTGCCCCCCGTGACCTCGTCCCCTGCCACCCTGCCCAGCCTTCTCTCTCTTCTTTGTATGGGGACTCCGCCTCTGCTTGCAGTGTGGTCCCCCAGGCGGCCCTGCGGCTCATTCCCCTCACATCTCGGCTCAAGTGCCATAGTGACGGGGGGCCTTCCACCACCGCCTCCCCGGGTCAAGTACGCCTCCCGCCCTGCTGCCCAGACTTCCCACCTGCCTCTGTCTGCCGCACTAAATAATCCCCCAGAGACAATGGCTCAGCACCGTAGGAGTTTGTCTCTGTCACATGAAGTACTAATAGGTGTCCCCGACCAGGGGGAGCAGCCCACTTCCAAGGGGTGATTCTGGGCCCTGGGGCATCTTCCCTTCTGGGGCTCTTCGGCCCCGGCCTTGCAGGCGGCCAGTTCTCCTGGGAAAGGGAGAAAGAATTGCCGCTGGGAGGTCCCGGATGTCAGCACACCTTATACGCCGTATGCTCCTGGTTCAGACACGGTCGCCTGGCTGCATGGAACTGCAGAAAACAGACGAGGTGTGCACGCCCCACCCTGGGCTCCACCCTGGGCCCCACCTGCTGCAGCCCTCTCCTCAGGTCTCCCAGTCCCCACTGACCGCATGTGTATTGTCTGCATCAGCCCGGCTCACGCTCAGCGAGGTCCGCCAGGGCTGCTGACTTCTCTGCACCCGAGCAGGGCTGGGGGACGAGGTAGGGAAGTGGGCAGCAGGTGCCAGGTTGACGGATGCTCGGCGAGTCCACGTGCTCATCGGGCGGCGTAGTGATGCTTTCAGAGCCACCTACACCTTTTCACCTTGGTTCATATTCAGCACCACGAGCTTTCCACGTTTCTAGATAGCTGTCCTGCTATCCATGGGCCCTGGACGTGGCCACAGCTGAGACCATCACTTCTCCAAATAATGCTTGGCTGTTGGAAGTTCGGTTGGTTCCATTTCCCCAGAGTTTTACCAAGAGCATTGCGATTTTTTGGCTTCCATTTCCTGTTGGATTATCTTCCCAGGGCATCTGCTCAGGAATGGGAACCACTGGGTCAGTTGGTGTGCGGCGACCGCCAGTGGCTGTCCAGTGGGTCAGACTACTAAACGGGACACCCTGATGGGTGCTTTCATCTCCGATATCTACACTTCAATCCTTATTTGAAATAAACATTTCAGAAAATTTTGTCAAATCATTGAGGGAAAATATAGAAAGCTATGAAGAGAGAAAAAAATGTCTAATGCCAGTGCCCAGAGATAAGTGCTGTGGGCATCTCTCCTCCCAGAGGTTGGTCTCGGTGTATGCACATGTGTGTGTGTGTATGTGTGTGTGTGTAGGGACATTCCCATGTATACGTGCACACACTTATGTTCTAAGAGCATCTAATTTAGTATCCTCCTTTTTTCATTTACGTATTTTTCATGCCAAAAAGCCACTTCATAAATACAATTTTAATGGGTGCATATTACGTTATGTGGAGTTATTAGCACAAGTGAGCATTCCTTTTTGTCTTGTTTTTATTTTAAAATCATTTAATGACATTTTTTTTTTCTGGATGGAAAACTTGGAAAATACAGAAAGCTGCAAAGACGTAAATAAACATGACCTGTACCGAACTATCTGGGGGTGTTTAAGTTGGGGAAAGAGCACACGACCCCGTGTTTCTTCTCTTCAAGAAAACTTGGGCTCCTGACACAGAACACACACAGAGGACCCCATTTCTAGCAGGCCAGCACACACAGAGAGCCCCTCGGAGGGGCATCGGAGGGCGTGGGGGTCTCCTTTCCTCTGCAGGAAGTCGGGGCACAGGGGCCTCCCTCCCTCTGGGCCTGAGCCCCCTAGGGGCTCTGTGGTCCCCTCTCTGGTCCCCGGTGCTCCAGGCCTCTCCAGTCCTACGCGGTGTGGGCCCCTGAACCAGCTCTTCCTCTCTGCCCCCCTGTCTGATGCCCTGGCGAGCTCCTGGAGGGCAGGGCCCCGCATCCTGGCCCCCGGCTGCCCTGCAGCTGGGACACAGAGGTGTGCACCCGGCCCGGCAGGCCCAGGGAGGAGGAGGAATACGCAGCACTCAGCATCACTGCAGGTGCGCCTTGCATGTGCCCAGGTGCCGTTCCCGGCACGGGATACAGCGGGGAGCGCACACGCAGAGAAACTTCTAGCTGGAGAAAGACTGCTGCAGGCTAAAGCACTAAGTAGACAATCAAAGAATGAGCTCGGAGAGGCTGTGGAGAGGAGTGGGGGTGCTGTTCTTGGATGTGGGGGGCTGGGAGCCCCACCTCTGCCCCAACCGAGGTGATGTGGACAGACGCCCTAGGGCAGGTGGGAGAAGGGGTGTTCTGGCTGGAGAACTGCAGGCGCGAAGGTCCTGGGGTGGTCTTACGCTTGGCATTCGCAAAGAGTACCAGGGAGGCCCTCGGCTGGCGTGGAGCAGGGCAGAGGGGTTCTGGAGGCTGGGTCGTGGAGGGCCTGGAGATGCCAGCAGGGCCCTTGGATCCCTTCTAATCCAGGGCGGGGTTCTAAATATGTAACAGGTGGGGCATGAGTAGCCAGACTCTGGAAGTGTGCCCGTGGGTCCACTGGCCCTCCAGGCGCTGCCCCTTTATCTGTTGGATCCTGGGGAGTCAGGGGGCTCCTCAGGGAGCAGCTAGGTGGACGTAGGACTCTAACAGCCTGCACCACCGCCCCTGTGCTTGGGGGGGACACCAGCCTCGATGCCGAGGACGGGTGGCCGAGGACGCCTCTGCCCTCTGCTTCTCGGGACCCAGACGGTCTTGGGAGGTGGCCTGTCCTCACCCACATTTCAAGGTGAGCGTTCTCCGTGTGCAATGTTACGCCGTCATTTCCGGAGGGAGCTCTTTATCCCCGAGTGGACTGAGCTCTGTGTGGCTTCCCGGACGGCATTGAATTGAATCTCCTGAATTGAATCTCCACCATCTCACCTTTCTTACTGGGTGTGGAGTGATGCCTGCCTGTCTCACGCATCACTGGGAAGGCCTCTGGAAGCGAGCAAAGCCCTTGTCCGGACAGCGTTCAGGAAGTGGGGGCTGGGGGGTTGCGCTCCCCATCGACCCCACTCCAGCGCCTCGGCAAGAAGGTGGAGCTCCCATGGAAGCCCACGCCTCCCCCAGCCTGTGGCAGGGAAAGAAGGCTGGCACCCCCCGAAGCAACCCATGCTTTATTTATTTATCTGTTTACCCAGCCACACATCTATTTACTCTCCACTCTAACATCGTCGCATTAGGGTGGCACCAGGAGGAGAAAGTGAAATTGATACAGGGCCCTTCTCCTGTGGGGAGCCGGCTGCCGTGGCCTTGGGGAGAAGGTCACATCTGATCTGCTCCAGCGTGGGGGCCCTGGGGGTTCTGCAGAGCGTTTTCTAAGATCCTCTCCGTACCATGCAGCCACCTCTGACCCTCTCTGCCTCAGGGGGAGGCTGCACATGGCTTCGAAGCCATGACACACTCTGCAATTGGAAACACGCATGTTTGCAAAGTATCGATTTAGCAGCTCAGTTTAGCTGGCCAGGCAGGGCCAGCCAGCCACCTCGCATTCTATCCAGGATGCCCTCCGGCCTGGCGTCCAGAAGGCCCAGGTCTGGGTCCGTGCCGGGGCACCAGCATCTTGGCGAGCCGGACAAGGCCGTGCCCTGCTCTAGGCCCTGGTTTCTTGTTCAGCTGACAGGTCACCGAAAGCCAGTTTGTTGATGGCTGGGTCGGTTCAGACCGCACGGCAGACTCAGAAGGAAAGGGCGTCCAAGGCCGAGTCCTGGGACAGGGGTGGACGGCACGTGTGTGGGGCTCTCTGCCAGCTCAGGCCCTTCCTCTGCCGGAAGCAGAAAACCCACCCGAAGGGCCCGCCCGGTGGGACATCTGCTGCAGTGGGCTTTGGGTGCCGCCCAGCCAGGGCTCCGTCCCCGCTCCTGAGCGGTTCCCGCCCTCTGCCCGCCTCCCTGTTGGGGCTGTCATCTGGCTGGGGTGCCTCATGGCGACAAAGTCACTGCAGGAGTTCTGGGCTTTGCATCTGCACCCCTCACTGCTGAGAGCAAGAGAGAGGTCTCAGTGAGCAGAAGTCTGGGCCTCCGCCTGGCCCGGCCAACCTGGGCCAGTCACTGCCGGGTCAGGGAACTGCCTTGTGCTGACTGGCTGAGTCATTTCTCATCCCTTAAGAAGTCACTCTGGGAGGGGCTGTCGTTATCCTGCTGGTGCAGACCAATCAGAGCCATCCACTCCTGGAGCTCGGGGTGGGGTGACCACCCCCCACCGCATAGTGCCACACGTGGGTGGGCTGGGGAGCCCTCTCTATGGCCCCGGCCCACTGAGACCTGGATGGGCGGGGGGGCTGGCACTGCCAGTCTGCTTGAGGGTGGAGTCCTGCATGCAGGCAACATCCACTGTCCAGGACTTTGGCCAAGGTGGTCCACCTGGCGCCCCCAGGCTCCTGAGCGGCATGCCTGTCCCTGACCGTGGCTTTGAGGAAGCCGGAGGCAAGGTGCACATTTCTTGGTCTCTGTGCTCATCTCTGAGGCTGATTTTGCCCCAGGTGTTCTCCCAGCGGTCTGGCAAGGTGGCCGTGACCCCCGGTCGGGAAACAAGGTGCAGCACGGCCAGGCAGCCTGCTCTCTGGCCTCGGCAAGTGGGCTGCCCAGAGGCCCTCCCCTGCTGGGTCCTGGCAGCCCCCCCACAGGCCAGGGTAGCCCTGGCTCCCAAGAGTCAGTAGTCTCAGAGGGTGGGATTGGAATAGGCATGTTCTAGAATCAGGGGCGGTGGGTCATGCAAACGCCGGAGCTCTTTTAGACCCTGGGCATCCTGGTGCCGGGCAGTAAGCTGAGGTCTTAGAAGCGGGAGGCCTGCATTTGGGTCCAGCCAGCAGGGAGGTTCCTGATCCGGGTCCGAGCTGAGGGATTCTCCTGGAATCCAGAATTACAGCCCCGAGAGACATGAAGTGGGAACGAGCGTGTGAGCCCCGGGGGGGAGTCCAGATGTCCCGACGTCTGCTTATGGGTCTTCCAAGGGGCGGAAAGAGCCAGGGAAGGCCAGGCAACCGCGGAGGAGAGGAAAGGGCTTCCTCTGCGTCAGACGCGATAACAGAAAGGGGGAGAAGAGCCGAAAGGAAATTGGAAGATGAGTCACATTCAAGACTTGTTTGGGAGAAACCTTGGGAAAGTATGGATAGAGAGAAACTGCTGATAGCTTCCAAGGGTGAAAACAGGTCACGTTCGAGGAAATGGGAATCTGGGACACGGACCTCCCGGCAGCCACAGGGGCGAAGCAGACGGTGGGGGGATCACCGTGAGGCTTCAGATCCTGCTGGGGGCTTGGAGGCCGGCTGGTGGAGATGCTTGCGCATCAGTGAGGGGGATGTGGCCGCTGTCGGGGCCCTGGTCCCCTAGCCGGCGAGTGCCACGGCGGTGGGGCAGGGGAGCCTGTGGGTTTCAGGGCACAGTTTCTTCCTCTTTCAGTGAGGGTTTGTCGGTGGCTTCTCCCCACAGGTGCTTTGCAGGGCGGCCCCCGTGCAGTGGTGAGAAAGACCAGGTGCGATCTCTGTTGTGGGGGATTCTGCAGAGGAGATGACATGGAGCTTTGGGGAGCTGAACATGCAGGGAGGTCAGGGCTTCAGGCTTCTCGAAGAAACCAGTGATTTCTGAACTCTGGCTGATGAATGGGAATGGACTCACATGCAAAGGCCCTGGGGCAGGAGGAAGGCTAGAGGAGAAATGAGGGCCACAAAGGGACAGGCAGGCTCAGGTTTGTACTGGGCAATGTGGCTGTGGGGTGCAGAGGACTGTGGGGCTGACAGCCGAGGCTGCGTAAAGGGGTGATGTGGACTAGAGGAGAGCCGTGCAGAGGGTGTGGAGGCGTGAGCGGGCAGTGTCTGTGGACGGGTCCCGTGTGGAGCGCGCAGGTGGAGGGTCAGGCTGGTCCGGTTTCGGGCATGTGCGCCTCCCTGTTGCTGAGGATTTCCCTGTTCTGGCCTTTGCTGTAAGGAGATCAGACGGCAACCTGCTTTTTTCACTCAGCGTCGTGTTCCATCATGACTTTATAAAGAGTTTAAGCAAGCCGGCGCCACGGTGCCTGTCACAAAGAGGGCCCTGTGCTGGCAGGAGCAAGGCTGGCATTCTGGTTTCCAGTGGACCTGGGGCCACACTGTCTGCCACGGGGGCGAGCTCGCCCACTGCCCTGGGAACCTGCACCGCCATTCCTGACACCCTTCTTCCTCCCCCCTGTGGGGGCCAGGCCCCAGCTCTCTCTTCTGTGTCTCTGCTCTTAGCCCCGTGTGGTGGCAGGTGGAGCAAGCTGACCGGCCTTGGCCAGGGTCTTTAGCAGGCGGCTACCCCAAGGCTGTCAGAGGCACTGTCCTGCGGTGGGGACACCGGAGCTCAATGTGCCTCCCATTTCCCCTGGATCAAACTCCCTCATGGCCGAATGTCCCCAGATAGGATGGCAGCCCGTCCAGGTGGTGAGCCCCCCTCCCTAAGGCGCCCAGGGGAGGCTCCTTCTCCGGCGGCCCCTCAGTGTGGCCCCCTGCCTTGTGCCTGGGTCCCCTTGCCTCTACTTCAGGCCAGATCGCTGCGTACAGCATCGGCAAACCAGCCCTGAGGTCGACAGGCCTGAGGCCCGCTGGGCGCCCTGGTCTCCCTGGCCCCGGACCCCTGGGTGCAAGGCGCCAAATAGCCAGCTCTCCCGTCAGAGACACGCACCCCCCAAAGATGGGCCTCTCTGGGGCCTCACGGGAGGGCTTTGCTGTCTGGCCCGCCATCCTTTCTAGGAGACTTTCTAGGGGTAAGAAAGTGTGTGCAGGCTGTCAGGAGGGCAAGCAGGTATGGACCTCAGGCACAGGTGGGACTGTTCCCACGGGCTGGGCTTCATGGCCAGCCTGCACCTTCGGTGCTCTGTGCCCCCCGGTGCCCAGAGGAGCCCTGGAGGGCGGCCCAGCCTCCTGGTGGCCGGAGACTTTGGGCAGCTGAAGGCTGCGGGGAGAAGGGGAGTCTCGTTATGTGGCCCCAGGTGTTCTGCACAGGTGCAGGGAGACCGGCAGTAAGATGGGGCTCCTCTGCTGACCCCATGCAGGGAGGCTGGCAGGCACTAGCCGGGGCAGGGCTCTGCAATGCTCAAGCCCCAGGAAGGACTTGTGGGCATGGAGAGGGGGGCCTCCTGTTGCTGTTGAAGGGTGGGTCAGTGTCTGGGGTTCAGTTTCTGATTTTGTGCATCACGTAGTTCAAACAATCCAGCAGCTGAAAGATGCACGCCCTCGTGTACGTGGGGTGAGTGGGGTGGGTGGGCCCAGGGTGGGACCCACCCAGAAGGCAGAGGGGCCGTGCTGGCCAGTGACACGCATCACTGGTCGTGTCTGAGCGCAGATGCTGGGGAGAATGCCCCACTGGGGATCAAGTCACCCCAAAGTCCCCATTGTCTACCTCCCAGAGCATCCCAGGCCCGTCCCTGCACCCGGGGTTTTCTCGGGGTCTCCCACTGTAGAGAGCATGCCCACCTGCACCTGGAACCACTGAAGGCCCCTCAGTCTCCACTTTGTGTTTCTGCACGGACCCCAACACCAGGCCAAGTACCCACACCCCAAACGTGGCCTACAGTCACCCCCCGTGTGGCAGGGCAGGCTGGCCTCCCCCGCTGTCGGGCACCCAGGCCTCCGACTTCTGTCCCTGGGCCCCCATCTCTTGGCTACCGAGTCGGGACAGCCGAGTGGCCAAGGATGTGGCTTTGCAGTTGGGCAGGCGGGCAAGCAACCTTCCTTGGCCACTTGCCAGTCAAACAGGCAAGTCAGTTGCCAATGAGAAGCATCACTTTCCTCCCGCCAGCAGGAAAATGACACTTGGAAAACAAGGGACCTCGGGTGTCCTCGCAGCTCACCTTCATGGGCCTCTAGTGAGGCGAGGTCCCCAGCGGCAAATGCTTCCTCCAATGTTGGTGATTTGGATGGCATTTGGTACCCCGAGTGTGGCTGCCAGGTCCCCCACGGGCCCCCCACAACGGGATGGTTGTGACACACTATTTACAGATCATATCTCTCCTGCTTTCGACTTTCTGATCCTTCGGCAGCTGAGAGACACCTCCGTCTCTGATGTCATTGGCCATTTGGCAAGAAGCAGACAGAGGGCTCCGGGGGTTATTTTTCCAGCCAGATCGATGTAAACAAGCCCAACCTCAGGAGTTTGGCATCAAATGGGGAATAACTACATTATTCTGCAGTCTTTTCAACTGTAGGTCGCTGCAAAACATTTAGAAATATGGGTGTCCATGTGTTATTTAAATATTTTCATCAAACTCCCACCTGACAGACGTCAGAGGTCCCAGTGCCACCGACCTGCCTGCCCTGGGGGTTTGTGTTCAGAGAAGAGGCACAGACCTCAGGGGAAGTCAGGCCAGAGGTTGGCATGGGATGGAGCCCTGGGCGGGCCCTGTCTGCCCGCTTGGACTGCACAGAAGTCCCAGGCCAGGATGAACAGAGCCCCAGAGGTTGGGGAATTCAGGGCCCTGATGACGCAAGCATACCTGAGCAGAGGTCTGGGGGCTGCACGTTGTCCATGCAGGCGAGATGCTACCCATGGGGCTGCACACGTGACCATGCCGTCCCCGGTCACAGCCCTCCCTTGCACCTGGGCCTCTCCAGCAAGTGCGGACACGGGCTCCCGCCTTCTGCTGAGGATTGGTGGTGGTACAGGGGCACAGGATCGAGATGACGGTCCCTCGCTCCTGCAGGAGACATTCATGCCTCTTAAGCAGCATGCAGGGTAGGGAGATTGGCATGCAGACCCGGCTGGGGCTGTGGGAAGAGCTCTAGACCTGGTTGGCACACCTGGTCACTAGATTCTACCACGCTGCCACCCTTCGCTCCCAGTCTCAGTTTTCCCATCTGTAAAATGGGATAATCGGCTCTATTCTGGTGCCGACCAAATCCTAGGTACCCTGATCATAAATGTGCTCCTGATCAAGCCAGCTTGGGGGCCCAGGTAGGAGAGAACAGCAGGCTGGCCCTTTCAGTCGGTGTGACCCCTCTAGTCTGGAAGGGGCACACCTACCTTGTGGACTCGGATGGCGGGCCGCAAACTTGGTGAAGCAAATTGAAAAATGGCATGTCGCATTCTGGTATTTCAAGCTGCAAGAAGCCCTTTCCTGGAAAGGGGGCCAATGGGGTACTCTGTGGGCTTGGGCCCGAAGGGGGCCACTGCGGGGAGCTGACATGTGGCCAGTGGCTGACCTCGACTTCTCCCAGTCCCTGAATGCTGTGCTGTCCATGGTGTCTAGCGTGGCTGGCTCTTAATACACAGATGTGCATGGCTGAGTGAACACACCAGTGCTGGGAACACCGAGCTGGCACCATGTGCAGAGAATCTCCACCCCCAATGTCTGTGTGCCCCAAGGCCTGGTGCTGCATGTCTGGGCTCAAGTGGGCACAGCGATGCCTAGGGATGGCCGTACCAGGTCAGCAGCGAGAGCACAGGCCTGAGGCAAGACACACGCTTGCCTCAGCCATCCAGGGTGTGGCCCCGCGAAGCCCAAACAACCGCCTCCTCCTCGCCGGTCACCTGTAAGGTGCTGGGTGCTGCCCTCCTGGCTTTACAGCCATCACTTCGCAGAGCTCTCCCAGGCCCATCTGAGGTGCGGACATTATTTCTATTCTCCTTCAGAAGAAACTACGAAGGAGAGATTCGTCCACTAGCCCACTGTACTTGTCTCCTGGGGCTGCCGTAAGAAAATGATCAAAATATGATAACAATCTGGGGGGCTTAAAACAACAGACATTTATTCTCCCCCAGTTCTGGAGGCCAAGAGCTCAAAGTCCAGGCACGGGCAGGGCCCTGCTCCCTCTGAAGTCCCTAGGGGAGGGTCCGTGCTGGACTCCCCCAGCTCCTCAGGGCTCCCGGCACCCCTGGGCTTGTGGCCGCACACCCCCACGGCATCCCCCCCGTGCATCTCCCTGCGTCTGCGTCCCCAAGGCCTGCTCTTCCCATCGGACCGGAGCCCTCCCTGACCCAGCAGGCCCTTGTCCGACTTGATGCATCTTAGTTTCGCAGTAACACATCTGCATCTTGTTTCCAAATAAGGTCACATTTCACAGGTTCTGAGAGTTAGGACTTGAACATCCCTTTGTGGGGTCACAGCCCCCAAAGCTGTTCTCAGAAGAGCTGAGCTGCAAGCTGTCCCCACTCCTTCAGCCCTGCAGCTGTGCTCTCTGTTCACGCCAAAGCTCCATGCACTGGGGCGTCGGTGATGAGACCGGATTTGTGACATGCCTCCTATGGGATCAGAACCGAAGGGCGTGGCGGCTGCCGGCTCCCTGGTCTCATCTCCTGGCTCTGCTGTGGCCCATCAGCTCACAGTGCCAGCTCAGAGGCAGGGCTGCTGGGTCTGCCGTCTCACTCTGAACCGCAAGGTCTTCCGTGTGAGTCGGTCCTCTGCCACACACCGCCCGCATGGGACCCACTCGCCTCCTCGCGTCCCCCACCGGGGGTCTCCTGGGTGCCTCCACCAAACTCCCAATCTTCTCCCCGAACTGGGCGGCGGTGGCCCGTTCACCCTGCGGTCTTTGCTCCTCCCATCCTGCTCATGTCATCCTCCAGGACCGTCTGTGGGCCGCGCGTCAAGGGAGCCCCGAGCCTGTGGCTGGTCACCGCTCACCCGCACCCACCCCGGGCCCACCACCATCACCGCATCACGTTGGCACCATCCCCTCCGGCCTGGGGCGCTCCGCCCATGCCCGTCAGTATGGTCCCCACTCAGGAAACAGGGTGTCACTCCTCCTCACAAACTACAAGGGTTCCCCTCCTGCCCGGAGCGCCCGGAGTGGACTCTCCACCATGGCCACAAGGCTCTCCCCTGCCTGAGCCTCCGTTGCCACCCTGGGATCCTCACTGCCCCCAGGCTCGCTCCTGCCCCACGGCCTCTGCGATGCCCTGCTCACTCCTGCGTGTCCTCCTCCCACCCCGCAGTCCCAGCCCGAGCGTCACCGGCTGGCGAGGCGTCACCCTGAACCCCGGACCTCCCGCCCCGGCACTGATGCCCCCTTGCTCCTGCTCCGACGTTCTCTGCGGTGTTTATCGTCCTCTGGCATCTTCTTCACGTGGGTGCCCCTCCTCTAGAATCTCAGCTCATGGAGGGCAGATCGTGGACATTGTTTATAAGTTGTAAATCTCTAGTGCCTAGAACAGTGCCTGGCACACAGTAGGTGCTCAGTAAACAGCCAAGTGAATGAAGCAACAGTATCCAGAGGCACAAAAACCTGCAAGTGAATGTTCACGCCAGGAAAATAAGCCCAAGGTGTGAGCAGCGCAAATGCCCACAGCTGGCGGCAGACACACAGATGGGTACGTCTGCACAGGGAATACTCCTCAGTCTCAGGAGGAGGGAAGGCCTGATACGCATCACGATTCGGAGGAAGCGCGAGAGCGTCCTGCTCAGAGGAAGGAGCCATCACAAGAGACCACGTCAAAGATTCCATTTCTATGGAAAGTCCGGAGCAGGCAACTCCAGGATCTAGGTCAGCAGTGGCCAGGGCCTGACGGGAGGCGGCTGTGGGGTGACTGCTAATAGGTACGGGGTTTCCTTTCTTTTTTTGGGGTGATAAAATATTCTGAAAATAGAGCACAGAGATGATTGCACAACTCTGTGAATCTCCTGAAAACCACTGAATTATATATTTTGGGCGAGTTGTACGGCATGTGAATTATGTCTCAATAAAGCTGTTATTGGAAAAAAAAGGTATGAGGAAATCTGGGTAAATGCCAAATGTTTCCAGCTACCCCTGGGGACTTGGCTTGTCAGTTCCGGGTGTGGGGTTCGCTCAGGAAGCCCACCTTCCAGGCCCCTGGGCCGTGTGACTGTCCATCAGCTCCCCACATGGACCCTGGGGAAGGACCCCAGAGACCCCAGCACCTTCCCTCCCCGTGCTCCCCTCACTCACCTCCACACCTCCCCTCCCACCTCCCCCTTGGCTTCCTCTGGGTTCAGAATGACTGGACCTTGACAGAGAAGATTCCTGGGTAGGCGCTTGAGACCCCAGGATACTCAGAGGCAGCCCCGCCTTCTCTGCGAGGCATGCACGTCCAATGACGGTGCGTAGACACACGCTTGCCTCAGCCATCCAGGGTGCGGCCCCGCGAAGCCCAAACAACCAGATGATTGAAATTATTTCAAGCTTTGCCCGCCATGCAGGAGGTGGGCGCCTTGGGTGGGGGCAGTGAGGAGGCCGGGGCACCCCAGGTGGGGCGTGGAACGCAGGTGCATCTAGGGAGATGATCAGGCCTTCCGGTAAGTTCTGCCGGCTCGAGGACTCGCCCCAGGACAGGCTTGTGGGGTGCTAGAAATTCTTTTATCTGGACCAGTGGTTCTCTACCTGTGATGATGCTGACCTCCGGGGGGACGTTAGGCAATGTCTGTGGAGACTTGTTGCTTTGTCCACGTTCCCTCAGCAAAGAATGACCAGTCCCCAGATGTCCACAGCGTCCTGCTGGAGAAACCCCTATTTGATCCCAAGCAGGGATAAGGCGCAGACCCTGGCAAGCTTGTCTGGAAAAAGAGATCTTGACGCATGGACACGGTTCAAGGCATATTTTTTTCTTTCTAGTTATAAAATTGATACATGCTCATTGGAGAAAATTAGGAAAGTGCAGAAAATACCAAAAAGAAAATAAAAATTACTTGCATTCTTGGTAAGGCCCAGGCCAAACATTGTGGAGAATTTGCCTCCACGGTCAGGCCAGCAGAAGGCTGGTGGGCAGGGCGAGCCTTTGGAAGCAGGGAGAACAGCAGGGTGGCACGTGCCCTGGGTGTGCACTTTGTCTTGACCTCGAGTGGTGTGACTGTCCGTTCCTTTGGCAGGTGTGCTTCTGGAGCTCCACGTCATCTGCCAAACATGGACTGTTACCTGTATCGCCAATTTTATCTTCTTCAGGTGAAATAAAAGTGTCACAGTTGGAATTCACCATCCACATTCAGGATTCTTCTAGAATTTTATGAATGTTTACCATAATTGTTTACTACTTCTCTCACCCACCACCCCGCTGAAGTTTTTTTTTTTTTCCAACAACTCATCAGTATCAATGTATTTGAAAGCTTCGTTTTCATCGAATTAAAAACTGCCTTTTTGTACTTAAATTTCATTGGTTTATGCAAAGGTGAATTAAATCAATTAATTACAAGTATGGAAGAGCCGGTGGGTGAACACGACTGACCGTGGTAGGCGTGCAGGGGGAGGCCGCTGGCGGGGGTGTCCTGGAGCACCGCTGGCTGTGAGCGGTCGGCAGGGCATGGGCGCTGGTGGGGACATTACGGCGGGAGCCGGGCGTCAGCTCCAGCCCCGTGGAGGGTGCTGTCCGGAGACCTGCTGCGGCCCGTGGTCTTTGTTCCTCTGCACGTGGATACAGATGTACAAAGTCAGGATTCTATCGTACATGCTGCTTTGTGACCTGATTCTTCACTTAATAGTGCTTACCTTTGCCAATTACTGTATTTTGATATTTTGGCAGAGGACTTCAAAGGCCCCATCCTCCACCCCAGACTCTGGGGCCCAGGCCAAGAAAGGAATCCCCGTGCAGCGAGGAGAAGGATGTTAAGGCAGGAATGTGGCGTGCGGGCAGGCCAGTGGCCTTGCTCAAGGTCATCTGGAGCAGAAATGATAGCCCAGGCGGCTGTGCCGGTGCCAGGCCGGCGATAGTGGACACTGGATCCTCTTTGTGAAGGAGCGCTCTGTGCGGAGTGCCGCCCTGCCCAGTAACGCTGTCCCAGACAGTGGGCTGGTCAGCCCAGGCGGGTGGCCGTGGTGATGGCTGACCCGGGCGGCTGGAAGGAGCTCTCAGTGGCACTGGCCACCACTGCTCTGGGAGGTCTCTCTGACCGCTCGTTTGCAAAATAAAGTCCACCATAGAAAAACCCCCAGGATGCTGGTGCTTTCCGCACTGCTCAGGGGATTTCGGAATGCGCAGGAACATGGACTGTCTGTCTGATTTGGCAAGTGGTCCTCTTGCCAGTGTTGACAGCATTCTTTGGGGGGAAAGTAAGTCTTTACTGGCCACAGTCACGGCCGTCTGCCTGTGGAGAACCAACCCCACACCTCACCTCCCCCCTGTGGGAATTCAGCTCCAGGAAACTCTTGTGTCCTGGGGTTGGTAGATAATGATCCCAGAGATCATCTGATTCTTCAAGGGGGAGGACATAGCTGAGCAGAGGGCGAGCTGCACCACTGACCCCATCTTCCCAAACCCAACAAATCCCTCTATCTACTCTTCAAATTCACTCATCCTCCATGCAGCCCTCATTTCTCCACCCAGTCATATATCTCTCCATCCACCCACCCATCCACCCATCCACCCACCCATCCATCCATTCATCCATCCACCCACCCATCCATCCACCCATCCACCCACCCATCCATCCACCCACCCATCCATCCATCCATCCACCCACCCATCCATCCACCCATCCACCCACCCATCCATCCATCCATCCACCCACCCATCCATCCATCCATCCACCCACCCATCCACCCACCCACCCACCCATCCATCCACCCACCCACCCATCCACCCACCCATCCACCCACCCATCCATCCATCCACCCATCCACCCATCCATCCATCCATCCACCCACCCATCCACCCACCCACCCACCCATCCATCCACCCACCCACCCATCCACGCACCCACCCACCCATCCATCCATCCATCCACCCATCCATCCATCCACCCACCCACCCATCCACCCACCTACCCACCCATCCACCCACCCACCCACCCATCCACGCACCCACCCACCCATCCACGCACCCACCCACCCATCCATTCATCCATCCATCCATCCATCCACCCACCCACCCATCCACCCACCTACCCATCCATCCACCCACCCATCCACCCACCCACCCACCCATCCATCCACCCACCCACCCATCCACGCACCCACCCACCCATCCATCCATCCATCCATCCACCCATCCACCCACCTATCCATCCACCCTCCTATCCATCCACCCACCTACCCACCCACCCACCCGCCCATCCGTCCGTCCGTCCATCTCCACACGTGCATGCATCCATCATGTATCCGTCTATCCATCCATCCTTCTATCTTTCCTATTCTTCCTTCTATTCCTTCCTCCTCCCTTCCTTTTTGCCAGCAAGCACTTGCTGAGCGCCCCCTCTGTGCCAAGGTCTGTGTCAGATCCCGGGGTACCAGCAGGACAAAGACCTAGTCCTCGGTTTGCTCACAGGCTAATTGAAGAGACAGGCCAGAGAGGGTGGGTGGTCCCTGCAGGGGGCGGAATGCCCAGGTGCTGTGCAGGCCAGAGAAGCGGCGTCTGGCCCAGATTTGAGTAAGCAGGGACACTGTACTCCTTGGGTGAGTGGAAGGGTGATGGGGAGGAAAGGGTGAGTGGGAGACGGTGAGTGCCAAAGGGGGCAGGAAGCATGATGGCAACGGGAAAGCACGGTGACGCGCAGGTGCTGAGCAAGGGGCAGCTGTCCAGGAGGCGCTGTGAGAGGTTCCGTCTGAGCAGAGCCCAGGAGGGCCGGGCCAGGTAGGGAGAGGGTGGCTGAGCTGCTGCCTGGAGCAGGTCAGGAGGGCCTCGTGCCCTCAGCACGCGCGGCCCCATTGGGAGCTGCTGTGGGTCCGCGGAGCAGCAGACTCAGGGACAGGGGCGCCCACGTGGATGTCCCGTGTGGTCAGGCCTCTGAGGCAGTTTCCAGCTTGCCCGGCCATGGGCCCTCTGTCTTCTACGGCTGCATGGAGAGGGTCTTCCAGACTGCGTGGGGTCCGGTCTGCATGCTGGCTGCCAAGCTGGGCACCCAACGATTCCCTAAGGGGGTTCTAACGCTAACTGGGCCTCTGTGAATTTTGGGGTCTCGGTTGCTCCTCTCTGGGGAGCATCACGGATATTTGAACGTGATGACCTAAAGTGCTGGTTTCCAGCCACAGGCTGGGATCCTGGCTGGGACTTCGGGCAAGTGGCCCGCCTCAGGCCTCAGCACCCTGAAATGGGAAGTATAGCCTCTAGTGAATCCGTGTGAGCAGTGCCAGGGGCGCTGGGTGGGTGCTGGCCGCGGTCGTGGAGCAGGACACTGCAGGCGGGCCCTGGGGTTGCTTCTCCTGGGACGTGGGTGGGCCTGCCCGGCCCCGCGTGCAGCACAGCTGCTGTGCAGGTGACTGAGGGTGAGGGTGGCACTCTGTGTCGGACACACTGTCAGGGGAACGCAGGTTCTGCGCAGCCTGCAGGGCCCCATGGCCCCCTGTGAGGGTAGCCAGGCGGGGGCAGGGGAGGGAGGGGCTGGCCACAGTGGGTGGGCCGTCAGAGGGCTCAGAGAAGCCTCTGGATTCTGCCTGAGCTGCATGGTGTCTGGTCACAGGACGAGCAGTTGCCCGGCATTGCAAACCCCAGGCACCTGCCTGGCACCCCACAGTCCACGCCCCCCCGAGGGCCTGCAGGGTCCAGAGGGGACCAACTTGCCCCCGGGCCTGGCAGGGCCCATCCTTCCTTTCCCCACGCTGCGCTCCTGCGCCCTTGGTTCCCTTGATGCTCCTAATAGGTATTTGCAGTCACCCCTGTTGTGCAGGTTGAAGTAGAAGGTCTCCCTGGGAGTCCTCACGCTTGTCCGGGCCTGGAGGGGGAGGGGAGGCTGGCTCCTGAGGCAGAGCTCCGGCCCACTGCTCCCGCCCGCAGGTGGGCTGGCCTCTAAGGCATCTGAGCTTTTAGCAACGCTTTTAATTTTGAGCAGGTTTAGATTGACAGAAAGCTGTAGACATAGCCCAGAGCCTTGCCCTGCACCCCACGTCCTAAATAGCAGCGTGGTGCATTGGTCAGCATCAGTGGACCGGTGTGGATATGCTGTCATCCACTAAGTCCACACCTCCTTCAGCTCCTTCCCTCGCCCTGACGTCTGTCACTCCCAGGACCCCACCCAGGACAGGACATGGCCCTGTGAGTCACCCCATCCCCTTAGGCTCCTGTTTGCTAGGATATGTTCTCAGACTTCCCTGGTTTTGGGTGACTTCACGGTTTGAGGGGTGCTGCTCAGGCATTCAGTGGGGCGCTGTCATTGGGGTTTGTCTGAAGTTATGTTGAGATTAGACTGGGGTGGTGTGCTGGGGGGATTGGGCCACACAAGTTCTCATCTAAGCCATGAACGTGACTTCCACATGGTGTTGGCCTTGACCATCTGCCTGAGGCATCTACAAATTTCCACCCTGCGGTGTGTTTTTACTGATGAAGAAAGCATGGCTCCCAGGGGTGAGGTGACTGCAGGATGTCACCTGGAGTGGGCTGAGTCGGCAGTGCCACCCTGGGGGTTTCCTGGCCCTGGGCCTCCTGTTCCCCCTCGTGAGAATGTGCATTCTCAGAGGAGCCCTTTGGGGCTGACGTCCCAAGCCCTGATGGGGGACATTGGGCACCTGGTGTCAGCATGGCCATCTACCTGCGGATAACCAGCCCCACATGATGGGCACTCTATGGGGAAGCTGTGCCCTCACCGTCCCCACCCTGTCTCAGGACAGAACTGATACCCAGAGGCCGGTCCAGCCCCTAGCAGTGAGGTCATCATTATTTATGGGATGGCCGGGCTGCCCAGTGTTTGCACACAAAGGCCTCGCTCTGGGGCTGTGCCACGCGGGCTGACATTCCAGCGCATTCCTGAGGCCCGCGGCCTGGGTCCGGACAATAGCGGGCCCTTTCCGCCTTGCCTGGCCAGCCTGTGCGAGCAGAGCTCTGTCGGCAGCCGGAGCTGCTCTCACTCCCGAAGAATTCCAAAAATGGAACAATGCACGCCTGGCCTGGGCCTCTCAGGCCGCTGCTCAGGCGCGGGGCCCCAGAAGGCTGTGGTCTGGGCTGCCTTTGTAGCTGTCCTCTCGGTTGGCATTTCAATGAAACCTGGGGTGGGGTTGGCTGGGGGAGGGCAGGGAGAAGGGAGAGTCAATAAAGGAAAGCCAGCCTACCCTGTGAACAGGCCAGGGTGCCTCTGGCTGGACAGTCCCTGTGGGGAGGACACTGCAACCCCAGGGTCGGGCAAATGAAGTGGGTCCAGTCCATGCGCACCCAGCATCGCCCATGGTCATCCAGTGATCTCCCAGCGCCATGAGGCTTAGAAGGCAGAGAGGGGACCCAGGGGCGGGACCCAGTGCCCCTGGCTCCCAGTCCAGGGCCTGGGGGCCTCTGCTGCCTCCCAGCGAGCTCGTGTCCCCGCCCTATGTGGGGCTGCTGCTCCCCAGGACAGCCCCGCTTCCACTCCTTCCGTCTGACGCCTTCACCTGTTAATGCCGTCCCCTTGGGCGGTAAGTTTTCAACATATGAATTTTTGGAGGACGCAAACACTGAGACCATATCATCAGGCATTGCCAATATCCCCTGGGAGGAAAACCCCCTCATTGAGAAACACTGGATTATTCTATCTGATAACTTGTGATGGCTTTAAAACATGGTTGTAAATTCCTTGACAACTCTACAGATGAAGAGACGAGGTCTATGCGCTCTTGCCAGTGGGCAGGTTTGTGCCCACGTCGATTGATCCAGTGAGGTGGCAGAAACACCAGGTGGCTTCTGAGGCTGGCCCAGCAGAGGCCACATGCCTTCTCCAGGCTCTCACCCTGAGAGTCCTGAGCGGCCGCACGGAAGTCTGACTCCCTGAGCGGCCATGCTGTGAGGAAGCCCACGCGTGCCATCCAGACGGGCCCCGTGCAGATGTCTGGGTGTATGGCCCCGGCAGATCCCTGCCTTCGTCACCCCGTCTGGGTGGCACACGTGTGACAGAGGTCCCAGGGCCACTCTCCGGGTCTTCCCAGCTGAGGCCACACGTCATGGAACAGAGGTGAGCTGTCACTGCTGAGACTGCCCTGACCATCCACGGTCCACGAGGATGCTGAAACGGGGATCGCTTTGTGCCACCGAGATTGGGACGGTTTGTCACACAGCAATAGGTGATCAGAGCAAGCTCTGTAGCAAGCCCAGGGTGGCTGGGGCAGGGGGACCCAGGGATGGGTCCAAGTCACACAGAGACAGTGCCAGCACCTGATTCCTACCCTACTATGCTTCCGGAATGCCCCATCACCGTCTGCCTCCTCAGATATTACTGTGAGCATCCTGGTTGTCCGTGACGTGGACCTGCCCTCATCTGTTCCAGCTTCTTCTGGCTGCAGAACCCTGATTTTCCTGGGGGCAATCTACACTCAGCGCTGGAGTTCAGTGGGGCTGACTCTGCCCCTTGGTCCGGAGGTGGCTGCCTGACCCATGCCAGGGCCCTAAGGGCGAGGGGTCAGCTCCAGGACTTAGTTTCAAACTCTTTGGAATGATTAGCTCCTGTCTGCTTGGACCAGAAGGCAAGGAGAGAGGCTGGGTCTGCCTGAGAATGACACTTGAGCAGGAAAGGAGCAGAGCTGGGGAACGGAGGAAGAGAGACACCAAGTTCTGGTGATGGGCTCCTGGAACCCGCTATGCCTGAAGCTGTTACACCTCCATTGACTCCTTTTGGCGGCAGCCAGTCTGAGTCAGCTTCCTGTCACTTGAGCTGAAAGGTTCTGGGCCAGCCCTCTTCTCCACCAACAGTGGCCTCCCTTGGTCAGCCAGGAAAAGAGTCAGCTGGTGTTTGGGATCTTGGGACGTCATAGTCACCCAAACTCTGTTCGGCTTGTTATGTACTGTGAGAGCCTGGGGGAGGGGCAGAGCCAGGCTCCTCACCCCCTCCCCGCTACCAGCATCGTCATCCCAGCCACTCTCGTTGCCCCACAGTCCCTATCGCCAATCCCTGCCTCTTCTCTTTTCTCCACTGAGCCCACATCATCCCCAGGTGGTGCTCAGGACGGGGGTCCTTATGGCCGTGGGACGGGTGCAGAGGGTTCAGGGCGAAGGTGCCACGTCCTTTCAGATGTCTGGTCTGCAGGATCAGCAAGGCCGTGAGTGGACACTGGACATCCATGGAGAGTCCATGGAAGCCCGTGGAAGGTGGGCAGTGTGGTCTCCCAGGAGAAGATGCCTGGGGTCAGCCTACTATCTGGCAATGGATTTTAGGGACTTCAAAATGTCACCAGAAACTCAGAGGTCATCTTTGCCAAAGGGGAAAATATGCAAAGGGCAACTGTCCCCAGTTGGTGGCACAGAATCTGCAGGAGGTAGGACAAACTCACTTCCCGGGGAAGCCGTTCCTGAGCAGCGTCTGTGTGTGTGCATGCACGCGTGTGCCTGTGGAAATGCACACGCATGTGTACGTGAGTGTATAAGGGCGTGACTGCGTGTATGTGCATGTCTAGTGGGGGCCAGCAAGGCAAGAAGAAACCCTCCCGCCTTCCAGGGCCCTTGGCTGGGCCTCCTCTGGCCCAGGGGTGGCGGGGAATCCGCGTGGGCAGCGATTGCTGCGAATCTTCACAGGCCTTGGGGCCTGGGCAGTGCCCCCGAGATGGCACGGGTCCAGCGCCCCGTTTCCCCTCCCTCTGCTGCCGGACATGGGTGCCCTGGGGAAGCCCACTGCTCCCCACGTGGCAGTCCCCATGTGTGGTCACCCACAAGGCTTGCCTCACTCGGCTCTCAGCACTGTGTTGCTCCCCGGGGCCCCGCCCACCGAGGGTCGCTGTCATTCTGTCAGGGTGGGTCCTCTGTCTCCCCCTGCTCACTCAGTGTGCAAGCTGGAGGCCTTCTAAGTGACGGTTTCCATGGCAGTGCCAGCCCCCAGCCCCCCAGTCTTGGAAAGCCCCCCGGGTTTGCCCTGAAAGACCAGGTTGCAGTCAAGGTCCTTCCATGTACCCGGCAGCCAGCCGGCCTGTGGCTTGTGCTCTGCAGAAAGGCCTGGCCTCCCCGGCTCCCTGGACTCCACCGTGAGCTTTGGCCTGGCCTGGCCACGGCAGGGGGAGCGTCGGAGAAGCAGCCGGATGGCATCACTGCACAGAGAACAGTTGGGTGGCGACGATCATAGGAAGGTGAAGGATCTTGTCCCAGCTCTTCCTGTTTTCCTGCACAGTTGACGCAGATGGGCACTGACCCTCTACCTGCTGGGAGGTGGCCCCGCAGTGGGAGAGGTGGCATGCAGCTCGAGTAGCCTCAGCTCCACACCCGTCTGTGCTGACCCCGCTTCTCCCAGCACCGGGAAGGGGCCAGCCTGTGAGCCCAATGGGCCCAGGACATGACCGAGGGGCCCTGCTCTGCTGGTGCCACAGACTTGCCCAGCGCCCCTGCAGGCCCTGTGAGGAGGGGTGGGCAGGGCTGCCCACTGGGCGACACACACACAGGGTGGTGATGACAGCTAGACAGCTGTGCTCTCCAGGGCTGGGGCTGGAGAAGGGCAGCCACATTCTGGACCCTGGGACACGAGGGGTCTCACCTTCTCCCCAGAGCAGAAAACTCTGACCAGTGTCACTATGAGGTTTCCTGGCCTGTGTGGACCTCACGGGGAGGAAGAGACAGGTGTCAGGGAAACGCCCCTGGCCCCCCACTGCTGGACGGCTCCCCTTCTCTGTGAGCTCTCCGCGGGGCCTGGGTCTCCCCCTGCCCTGGCAGCCCTGAGCCCGCCTACTTCTCTTCGGCACAAATGACCTGTGATGGTTTAAGAGCCCTCCCCAACCCCGCATGCCATCAGAACAGTATATAGTCATGATTTAAACGTGTTTATCACAGCTCCGCTCATATTTGCCCATATTTGATAGCAACCAAGATGTCCTTCAGTAGGTGTACGGATAAATAAACTCTAGGGCAAGCCAGATGGTGGGATATTATTTAGCGCTAAAAAGAAATGAGCCATCAGGCCCTGATAAGACTTGGAGGGAACTTAAATGCACGTGACCAAGTGAAGAGGCCGATTTGAAAAGGCCGCATACTGTGGTTCCGACTCCGGGACGTTCCAGAAAAGGCCAAACTGTGGAGACAGTGCAAGGACCGCTGCCGGCCAGGGGGTCGCGGGAGGGAGGGAGGGAGGGATATGCAGAACGCACAGGCAGTTTAGGGCAGGGGGGCCGCTCTGCGTGGTGCTGTGGCAGCGGACACAGGGCATCACGCATCGTGTGGACCCCCGGAATGCTCAGCACCAAGGTTGTGCCCTCATGCAGACCTGAGCCGACAACAGCCCATCAAGGCTGGTCATTATTTGTGACGAGCACGTACAGCACCATACAAGGTGTTAATAGCAGGGGAAGTGGGGAGGATGAGGAAGGGGGGATGGGAATTCTCTCCATTTTCTGGTCAACCTTTCTGTAAACCTAACATTGCCTGAAGAAATAAAGTCTGTTAAAAAAAGTAACTTAACGAAAGTGAATCTGAGCACGCCCCACGTCCTGACCGCTCCCATCACCAGCAGTGGTGTTTCGTAAGACCCTTAAAAGGAGAAGATTCCTGAGAGTTCTCAGTGTTTGATAAAACCGTTTTTATTCTAGTGTTACAGAAACAATGTAAGTATGAAGTTAGGGTGCGCTCCTATGCGTCGAGGCTTCCAGCCCTGATACAGCCCCAAACCAAAACCGGCTGACAGATCCCGCACAGAGCCTCGGACAGCGGTCCGGTTCCCGCTGAGCGCACCGCTGTGGCTGGTGACATTCTGCCAGTCTGAGGTGCTGTCGACAGGGTGAGGGAAGAACAGCTCTGCTGTCTGGGGTGCGGGGACTTTGACCAGCTATGTTCCCCATCATACAACGGGGACTCTGCCACGCCACCTACTGCCATGCCCCAGGCCTCCTGTGCACGGCTGCATCAGCTGGAGACCCTGCTGCCACCTCGGCTCACAGCCCACAGAGGGTCAGAGGATGTCTCAATGCAAACACGAAGGGCACTCGGTCCCCCCTGGCCCCCGAGAAGGTTTCCTGTGGCTGCTGCAGCAAATGAGCTCAGTCTGGAGGTCTGAGGTTTGACAGGTCCCACAGGGGTCAGACATGTGTGCGCAGGGCTGTTCTTCCTGGCTGCAGGGGAGGGTCTGTCCCTTGTCTTTATCCGCCTCTAGAGGCCACCTGCTGCCTTTGGTTCATGGCCCCGCCCTCAGTCTGGGAAGCCAGAAGCACATCCCGAGGCCACATCACCTCTACCCCGTCCCCACCTCTCTCTTCCACTTGTGAGACCTTGTGCCGACCTTGTGCTGACCTCGGGCCCTCACGCGAAGTCCAGGGCGACCCCGCCACCTCACGCTCCTTACCTCAGTCACACCTGCAAAGTCCTTGCCACATAGGGTCACACGGTCACAGGTTCCAGGGACTGGGACATGGCATGGGGGTGACCCTGATGGCCACAGCTCCTGTCTTGCTGTCCACGTCACATCCCATGAGTCATGAGATTGTGCCAATCCCACTTTTTGTGTATAACTCCTCCTGTCAGCAGTGGGGTCGAGCCCTGCCTCATCTCCCTGGGGGCTGCCCTGGGGTCTCCCTTTTCTCCTGGCCCCCGGGCCAAAGAGGATGTGAGGTCAAGCCCTCCTAGGTTCTGTTTTCACTCAGAACAAAATCAGAGGAAGAGGCCCAGCACCATCTGCCCGTTCCCCTGGCTCCCTCTGCTGCAGGCCCCGGGCTCCTGGCTGTTGCTCCCGCCTCAGGGCCTTTGCACTGAGGCCCCTTCTGCCTGGGCATGCTTTCCTTTCCTTCAGAATCACTGCTCCCAAAGCTCTGGCTCTTTCCCGCCCTGCTCATGTCACCCATGTAGCCGGTCACTTCCTAGCAGAGCCGTTGCTCTCCTGGGTCTTACATCCTTGTCTGTCCCCCCTAACCAGAAGGACATGGGGCGGGGGTTCCGTTGCTGGGTGTACTGGTGTGGTCCTGGAGCTGAGCAGTGCCTGGCTGGAGCGATGGCCAGTACACATCTGCCCAGCGTGTGCATGCATGAGCGGAAGGAGGCCAGCAGACGCTGTGGGAAGGAGGGGCGGGAGCAGCAAGCTGGGTGCGCCTTGGGGTCTTCGTGTCAGGGGCTCTAGGCTGGATCCAGGCGGGCAGGGGTCCTGCCCCAGCTCGGCAGGAGGTCAGAGCTCCTCCCACCCTCTACCCTCTGACCCGGAAACTTCCCTTGGGCTAGCTCCACTAGTTAGGAAACTTTTGGAGCAAACTCGGTCTTCATTCATTCATTCATTCATGCAGCAATGTTTACCAAGGGCCAGTCCAGGGTCTTTGGACGCTGGGATGAGTGAGATGCTTTTAGAGGGTCCAAGTTCAAGCTGGGGAGGTGGGCTTGCAGAGACCCAGGCGGGAATGATGCTGGCCGCACTAGCCAAGGGCCTAGTGCACGCCAGGCACTCCCCTGGTGTCATCATTTCACTCTCCCGCCAGCATCCTGCAAATATCCAGGCACAAGTCACCTCCTCTGGGAGGGGTCCCTGACCCCAGCCCCGCCCCCCCAGCAATTCACTGAGCCTCTGGGGCAGCCAGCTCTCCTCTCTGCAATATCAGTTCCCATGGGGACAGGCCACATTTCTGTCGCTCCCAGTCTCTCTCCTGCACGGTGGGGGGGGGGGGGACTCCTGGAGGCCAAGTCCCGGGGTCCTCAATGTCTTCGTGTCTCCAGCAGCTGGCACGCAGCAGGTGCTCAGAAAATGCGTTAAAAAAAAAAAACGGATGACTGGCTGGCTGCATAATGAGCTGATACATGAATGGATTCCAGAGGGGGGCCCAGCGTGGGCGGAGCCACTGTTTTTGCGGAGGCGCCGGGTGAGGGTCTCCGAGGTTCCCTGCTCTGAGCCCAAAGGGGCTGTGAAGTGTCGCCTGGGAAGGTGCCCCAGCTCGGCGCCAACTGCCAGCCGTGTGCACCCCCCGTCTCAAGCCCTGGAGTCCTGCCCTCCTGGTGGTTCAACTCTTGGACAAAGGCTGGTCGGCAGGGATGCCTGTGGAATCTGTGGGTCTGCCTGGGGAAACGGCTGACTGGAGAGGCGGAGAGAGGGGCCTCTGCCCACAGAGGTTCAGGCCCATGTCTGACCCACGCAGCGCAGAGCATCTCTGTTCTGGGGCAGGAATGTCCGACGCCCCCACAGAACTGGACCTGGCTGGCAGGAAGTGGTCCGGTTGAATGATCTGAGGAGGGCACACCCACCCGGCCCAGGGCCCCGTGGGGGTCAAAGAGCAGTCATACTCTGGCCCCCAGCTCTGCCTGGAAGCATGCCATCGCCGATCCCGCTGTGGGCCTGGCCAGCACGGAGGACAAGGCGGTGGCCAGGAGCCTGGGGCCCCTGGGGTGCTCACTGAGGAGGGTGCCCTCTTTCATGGCCCCTCTGGGTGGGTGGAGAGCCACAGGAATGCTTCCTATTTGTGCAAACTAGACTCTCTCCCTCGGCCCTGGGGGAGGCCACAGGAGCCTCATCCGTGGGCCCCTGGGGCTGCAGCGGTGCCCTGACACCATTTCCCACTGCCCAAGGCTATTCTTAACAGCGAAGCCTTGGGCTCCAGAGCTAAAAATACCTCCAAAGGCCTGTGGGAACGCTGCCCTGGGCTTTTTCAGTGGTTTAGTGCTGCCTCGGGGTCCCTGCACGCTGCCAGGGCAGGGGCGCCCATCTCTGCACTGCCAGGGCCCCCCTGGTGCCCCCTGGGGCCCTCCTGTCCATCTCAGGGCCTGTGGTGCCTGACTGCAGTGGCCAGCAGTGTCCCAGGAAGGTGGCACAGCCTGAGAGTCTTGGACCCCTCACTTAGCAGCTGGGGAAACTGGCTCTGAGAGGGAAAGTGAGCTCCCTGAGGCCGCAGTGCGGGTCTGCCATGGTGGCCCCCTCTCTGGGCAGCCTGCTCCAGCCCTCCCCCACCCTGGGGTGTCTGGAGGCTGTAACTGTGGCATCGAGGCTGCAAGCAGCTTCTTGCTTCTTAAAGAAGCTCCATTCTGACCTTCTGGCTGGGCCAAAAAGCTTCTGGGCGGGTTTTCTTCCTTTCATTTATCTGCTTTCCCCCAGAAGCCCCAGGGTGGGGGTGCAGAGATAGCTGTGGCCCCACTGTGGTGAGGTGAAGACTGAGGCTATTGGGGGTCAGCTCAAGTTCACAAGCTTTGAGGGGTCAGCAGGGCTGCAGCCTTGCTCTGACCCCAGCCTGCTGCCCCCACGTCAGGGCATCTTGGTGGTGCCCCCCTTGCTCACACTGCCCCTTTTCTTGCCTGTCCCCCAGCACTGGCTGGGGACTGAGGGGCATTGTGCTCTCAGACAGGCGGTCATCACTCCTGGAGGCTCCAGGGCTCTGTCCCCGAGCTGGCCCACCAAGTCTGTGACTGCAGGTTCACAACCACTAGCTGCACATCCCCAGCAGCAGAGCCCTGATGGGTGCACACAGGCCGCACAACGTGCTGCCATTCTGTTGGGCCCACTCGGGACAGGTTCGTTAACTGCCTCTGCCCAAGTGACCCAGTGGGCCTGGACGATGCTAGGGACAGCTCTTGAGGTCTGGGGGCCTTTCCGCAGGGCAGAGAAAAGCCCCTGCTCTTTGCCCTCCTGCAGGGAGGTGTGGGTATAGTGCCCACCTCAGGGACTCAGAGGAGAGCCGGGTGGCTTTCTGGTGTGGCCTGTTGCAGCCTGAAGGGCCTGGCCTGGGAGTCAATTTGGCACCAGGGCCAACTAGCCACCCTGGGGTCAGTTAACCTCTCTGAGCTTCAGCACACCCCTCCCACCCTGCCAAGGGGTCCAGGCCTGGTCCTCTAACACAAGGCAGGTCCGGGGATGCTGGGAGCGGCCCTGCTGGGAAAGCCCTTGTGTCTGGGGGCACATAGCACATGCACGTCGTGATGCTCACAGGTGTCATGGAAACAAGCCAGGCTTCCTGAGAGGCAGCACAGCAGGTCTGCCAGGACCTCCCCAGCAGTACCAGGCTGGGGCAGGGGAGGGTGGGGGCCCGTGCTGCCTCCCACATCAGCAGGGTAGGGGGGCAGCAGCAAGGGGACCCCCAGTCCTAGGACAGAGACAGGGCTGGAGCCCTGGGCTGGGAGGCCAAGAGGCTGCGGGCAGACGCCCTCTGGGTCCTTACCGCAGCGTCCCGCCTGCAGAATGCTGGTCTCCAAGGTGCAGGGCCTGGGAAGGTGAGGGACACAGGGACACAGCTCACTGCCAGGCTGGCTGTGCAGGGGAGGGGTGCCAGGTACAGGGTGCCTTCTGTCACGGTTCCCCCTGGGCCTGGATTTCTACCCCTGCCCCCTCCTGAGCTACTCAGTTGGGGCCACAAGGAGGGTTGGTGCCCTGACCCTTGGGCAGTGGGGCCCCCAGGGGACCTCAGGACCAGGTTTAGCACTGAGATCGTAGCAACTCGTTATAAGGGATGAGGCTGGAAATGCCTTCTCTGGGGCACAGCCTGGTGCCCCCATTGCCCGCACCCTGCCTCTGCTCTATGAGGGCCCCGAGAACTGTGTCCCACCCACAGACAGAGCAGGGGGCACAGAGGGTGACAGCTTTGCCCAGGGACATGGCTGACTCAGGATGGACGTCCTGGGCCCGTGAGCGCCTCCAATGCCCCTCGAGGCCTGTGCTGCTCACGAGCACCCTCTCCTTCCACCTCTACCCCTCCACCCTCCTGGCTGCCCCCCTGGGTTCGTGCCCAGCCCCACTCCCTCCTCTGCTGGCTGCCCGCACTTCTCTGCCCGGCTTGAGGTGCCGCACCCAGGCCTTGGGGACGCGGTGCTCAGCCTCCAGCATTCCTGCCCTGTTTTCATTTAGGGGACATCCCCCAAAATACCCAGCCTGCTGGAGGCAGCGGCCACCTCAGGGCCCCCCTGGGAATGCACTTGAAATCCTCAGCCTGGCTGGGGTCTCCGGTGCCGCCCGAGGCGGCGGCCGGCAGGAGGGTGCTTCCCAGGGTGAAGGCTGCAGGCCGTGCAGAGGCGAGGGGAGGGGCCAGGACCCACCAGGCGGTTTTTTGGCTTTTGGGGGAGGTGGCAGCTGCTCCAGGCCAGGAGGGAGACCTCAGGAATGTGGTCTCAGCGCTGATACTCACATGTCCCTGCTGCCAGGCTCCCAGCTCACAGGGGCAGCAGGGCCGGGCCAGGGGACGCAGCCTGGCAAGCGTCCGGGGGCTGGCTGCAGCTGGAGCCCTGCCGTGGAGCCCCAGGCCTCCCGCTCATTCTGGGGGTGCTCTGCCCAGGGCTGAAGCAGCCTGCAGCCGTCCCCACAGGCTGTGCCGTCCCTCCTCATCCTCAGGGGGCCTTCTCAGGACCAACCGTGGAAGGACAGGTGCCCCCTGGGCCCCCACTGGGATGCTGGACTCAGCCGCCATGGCCTGAGACGGGGGGCCGACATGCAGCCTGCGTGTGTCACGTGTGTCATCATCTGGTCCTGAAGCTCAGGTGGCACCTGGAGATGAAGGCCTACAGGGCCGGGTCCCAGGGGCAGGTGGACGCTGTGGTGCTCGCCAGACTGGAGCTGAGCGCGGAGGCCAAGGGTGGCGGCTGCAGGGGGCCTCCGGTGCTTCCCCCAGGCGCCCACAGCTAACCCATTACCTGGCCCAGCTGGGCTGAGTGGGGTGGGGGCACGGGCTCCGCCTTGGGCAGGATTTCTTCCCAAATCGGAGCTGTCACCTGAGTCGGGGGTGGTGGTCACACCCTCGGCCCCGGCGGAGGTGACTAGTGGTCCTCGCAGGCGCCACACACCAGAGTGGGGGGTCAGACCGTGACCTGGAGGGCCTGGGGCTGCATCACTCCAGGCAGTGCTCACCTCCTCAGGCCTTGGTTTCCCCATCTGTCAAGTGGGAGGACCCTCACTCTGCTGTCTGCCTGCCTGGCAAAGAAAGGGGCCCCCGGCGAGAGGACCTGATGCCGCAGGGATCTTGGGCAGCCCCACCTGGCACAGGAGTGTCTGGGGAAACCGGATAAGAGATGCCCACCCCACCAGCCTGGCAAGCTCCCTGCTGCTGCATGTCAGGGTGCAGGCGAACCACCTGCAGGGCCTCCCGCTGCCTGTGCCCCGCAGGCTGGTCCAGGGGAGCCCGGCTGGCTTCAGGAATCAGAGTGGCAGTGGTCGGTCCGAGAAGGGGACCCCACCGGCCCTGCGGCCTGCTCAGAGATGCCGAGCTTGCCTCCTGACCTCAAATATTGGCTCTGGTAAGAGAAGGGGTCAGTGGTGCAGGCTGGATGGCAGGCGCCAGCCAGTCTGCTGCTGAGTCACCTGGCAGAGGTGCCGCAGAAACTGGTCCCTGCCCCCTGTGCTCCCCCGAGGAAACAAGGGACTCCTCTGCAGCCGGCCGGGGCCTGCAGTGCATACCTGCCCACCTCCTTGCCCCGGTGGCCTGCAGCCCTCCGCCCCCTCTGAGGGTCCCACCTCCACAGCAGGGGCCTGGGATAAGGGGTGGGTCCTCCCTTCACTCCTCTGGTGTCCAGGATAAATATTTGCCGAATGAATGTTGTCTAAGTCCAGCTGGGTCAGTGACATCACCCACCCCAGCCCCAGGAAGTCCCAGGTGTGGAGCTCATTCATGCTTCTGTCTGGTCGACCTGGATGGGTGGTGGGCCTCGGAGCCGTGCGGCTCTGCCCGAGTTCCTGGCTGCGCTCAGTCCTGCGTGTCCTTGGGAGAGGCCCTTCTCCTCTCTGACCTTCGTTCCCCGCTCTGTCCTCTTCTCTTCCCAGGCCTTTCCTCCTGCCTGAAACACTCACAGCCCCAAATGACCCTCAGAAAGGGTTCCGCGGTGAGGAGGCCTTTATGGAAGTACCTTCAGCGAAACCCGTGGGGGCTGGACTTGGCAGCAGGCAGACTGTAGTCGCAACAAGGGGCCAGATCATCCTTTCATTACTGATTCGTTAACACGCCGTCTGGTTGGCTTGTTCATCCGTCCCTTCCTTCCTCAGTAAGCATGTGCAGAGAGCGAGACCTTTTGGAAGTGGACAGAAGCAGATGCCTGGGGTTCTGGCCAAGGGAGGGTGCAGCCCAGCGTCAGGACCATGGCTACCCCGCCAGCCCTGCCCACGCAGCCGCTGTGCCCCGGGGCAGCACCGCTGGGAGCCTTTGCTCCCCACCTCAGAGGCTGCAGAATGAGGTCTTAGGGAGTCAGCTGTTCCCTGCCCCAAAGGTCTCTGTCACAGCAAGTGCCCGGGTCCCTAATGTTCCCCTCACTGCAGGCTCGCGCAACGGAGCCCCGGGGCGAGGCTGCAGCCAGTGTGGGGTTGGGTCCCAGCCTGCTAGCCCCCGGGGCTCGGCTCTCCCAGACAAAGGCCCCTCCTTGGAACACCTCAGACGGAGCACCTGGTTTCTGCCCGGCCCCCCGGGAAGCGCCTGCCACGGCAGCTGTCTTCATCGGCTGCCCCGCCAGCAAGGCCCTCGAGCCTCGGTTTATTGTCGGCTTCCTTGCCAGAAATAAGCTTGAACAAATGCTGTAAACAAATGGAACAATCGCAGACCATCTCGCTTGGATTTCTCTCTAATATGCAAAAAGTGGGGTGCGGCTAGGGCTGCCCGAGGCAAGCCAGCAGAGGGGCCAAGGGGAGGGTGGTCTGCCAGGCCAGTGCCCCCCGACTTGGAGCTGAGCACGCTCTCTTCGCTGCCCCAGAGCCCTTCCTGGAGCTCCCAGGGCCGGCTGCCTCCAGCCTCCCCAGCCACTCTGGACCCTGAGCTCTCTGCAGCCTCCCTCCGGAGAGAGCCCCCTACTCACTCAGCACTCACCTGGAGCTTGCCAAGCCCCTGAGTGTTCGCCTTTTTATCCTCACAAAAACCTACAAGGTAGGGACTATTGTCATTCCACTTTATAGAGAAGAAAACCGTGGCACAGAGAGGTGAAGCGATGGACCCAAGGATGCACAGCTAATGCGCAGAGGAGCTGGGACCCTACCCCAGGCTGAGGCACCAGCCTGCCTGTCCCTGCCGTAGGGATGCCTGGAAGAGGGGCTGAGAGGACGGGTGACCCACAGAGCTGATGGGTGAGTGAAGGGACTCCAACTTTGCCACACAGGCCATCCTCCCGACACGGGCCTGGGGCCGGGCAGGGAGCTCTCCGCTCGTGGGCCTCGGAGGGCTGCGTGGGAGCACGGTGTGACAGGCTGAGCTGGGACCCCTCAAGCCTGCATGTTAGAGTCCCCACCCCGAGTACCTCCCAACCTGGCCTTCCTCACAGAAGGGTCTTTACAGGGCTGATCGAGTTGAGGCGAGGTTAGCAGGTGGGAATCCAGGACCACCCGTGCTGTATGATGAGGGGGGCGTTGGACCCCGCGGCACACGGGGTCAGGGTGAGCGTCCAGAGCGGCGGGCAGGGGAGGGGACAGCCTGGTGGTGTTCCATAGTGGGGCCCATCTTCAGGCCCTTTCAGACGCGGTTTGGAGCAGGCATTGGTCAGCCAGCTGCCCCTCTGACAGAGCTTAAACCACGCAAGTCAGTCGGCGTGTCTTCCTGCCCCCCTGCGCCCTTCTCCATCCTCTCGGCCCCGCACACCCACCCCACCTTCCTCCTGTCTCTCCCTCCGTCCACCCGTCCACCCGTCCATCCATCCATTCACTGCCTTTTTCCCTTCCCAGCTGAAGCGCTAAGAATCTGAGAGCTGGTGCCGCCTGCCTGGTGTGGGCGGTGCCTGGTCCTGTCCCCCCCACTGCAGGCACCCCATGGCCTATGTCTGAACCCTCGGCTGACCGGTGCTCAGGGTGGGGTGTCCACTGGGCTGGGCTTGGGTCCCCCACGTGGGATGGCATTTGTCACAGGCCTGAATCACAGGGCAGGCACTTCGGCATCCGTTCCTGTGCCAGCCTCCCTGTGCCACCCCAGCCTGCGGGGGTCAGAGAGGACCCTCAGCCTCTGCGCCAGCCTGGGGCGGCCCTGGGCTCCACAGGGCATGGTCTGCCCCCCTTGCTCAGAAGAGCTGTAGAGGTTGTCCTGGACTCTGGCCCTTTCAGCCCCTGGCCTTATCCCCACAGTGTGTCCCAGGACGTGCCCTCTGAGCCCCAGGTGGAGGCCCCCAGAACAGAGGGGCAGTGGACCACTGCAGGCCCCACCCAAACAGGCAGCTCAACGTGGACACAGATCCCGGAGCTTGACTGACTGCGGAGCAGCCAGTGGCTGCCTCAGTGTCCCCACCTGTCACATGGGAATCTAAGAACACCAGCTGCTTTAGGAGCTCTGAGGATCGAATGGGTGCGGGGAAGCTGGAACAGACTTCAAGCTGTACTTGGTGCGGACGTGCTGGCCGGGTGTCCACAGTGCTGCCCCCACAGCCGACCTCTGTCAGCCCTTCTCCCGAGCTGGGTGGCATTGGGGTTAAGCTGGGGGCTCACCTCAGAACCAAGAGGCTTGATGCTATGCCAGACTCTGCCCCCACACGGCGGCCAGCATCCCTTGGTGAACCCTGACCTCCCCTGTCCCGTCTAATGGGTGGGGACCCTGCCCACGGGGGGCCTTCAGGTCACACACAGAGCCGCTGCCTCCCCCTCAGCTGGCAGGCGGGGGTCGGGATCCATCGCTCTGGTGGCCCAGTGCCGCGGCTAATGGCGGGATCCAGGCATGGGCTGGAGTGGCTGGCTGTTCGCCCTGTCCAACCGTTTCACGGTGAAGCAGGTTCAGCGGCGGCCTCAGTGGAGTGGTGGGCAGAGGACACAGCAGAAGGTCCAAGAGGATCTCTGCAGAATGTGCAGGGACCGTTTTCCCAGCATGTCAAGGGGTCAGCAAAGACATCAGCTTGGGCCCCCTCTCTGGGCGCCCCTGAGGGCAGCAGCCACATACCGGGGGCCTGAGCTCCCCTCCAGGCCAACGCAGACTCCCGGGAACTTGCCCAGGGGAGCTGCCATCCGGGATGTCCTCAGGGCCGGGCCTGCGGAAGGGCCGGGGCCAGTGGTGGGAACCGGCTGCCGCTTCCAGGGCTCACTGGGTGGCCCCATGCCAGGTCACCTCCAGCGCCTTCTCTGCCTGCCTCTGGGAGAGAGGCGGCCAACGACCCCTCTTTGTCCGCTGCCTGATGAAGCAGCTCATCCCAGCGTAAGTGGGGCATCCAGGCTGCAATGTCAGCCGTGGGACCTCTCACCCCATCTTTGCCTGGAGGGGAGCAACGGGTGTAGAGAATGCTCTCTGGCTGCCCACTGTGTGCCCAGCTGGCAGTCGGGGAGAAGGGTCAGCCGTAGACTTTGCCATCAAAGCCGAGGCAGCCTAGACACGCCTGGGACTCCAACTCAGACCAGGGAGTGGGCAGAGCGGGTGGTGTGTGAACTTAGGGGAAGCTGGGTCCACGGAAGCCAGGGGATCCGAGAGGGCTTCCTGAAGGAGGCGCTTCTGAGCAGGGCCCACAGGCTGGGAAGGTGTGCACCTGCCGAGATGGGCAGGAGCCGGTGGGCAGGTTGGGGGCTGCAGCAGGGCCTAGGGTTTGGAGGTTCGAGCACCTGGCCCCATTTTCTGGTTGTAACACTAATTACTTGTTTGTTTTCAAAAATCCTACCACTGTATTGTTTTCTAATTCTTGTTTTCCAGTGACACCATATTATGACATTCTGCCATCTGATTGCTTTCTAAAACATTCCTTTTTGAAATGTTAAAATGTATGCATTTGGGAAGGGAAGATCCCAGCCCCACCCAGAGGCGGGAGACGGGAAAGGAGGCAGTCAGGGAGAGGAGGCTCCTCTCCTCCCTCTTGGTGGCCACGCGCCTTCGCCCGGCTGCTGCTGTCCCTGTGCCGCCCAGGCCAGCTCGCGCCCTGCCTGGAGTCTCAGGTGCACTGACCGCCCACGTGCGGTGGCACCCCAGGTTTATTCCCTTCGGAGCCCTTGCCTGGTCTGTAACATCTTGTCATTTGTTTGTCGTCAGCCCCCACACACCCCATCGAGTGAGCGCTCCAGGGAAAAGGAGTTGGCGCCTGGCATGAAGCAGATGCCTTGCTGAGGGCGTCCCGGGCTCCAGGCTCAGAGAGGCCCTGTCCTGGTGTAAGGCTCTGACCACTTTGGAGCAGGGGCCCCACATTTTCGTTTTGCCCTGCTGCTCCCAGGTCCCACCTGCCCAAGTTCTGGGCCACAGAGAGCAGCTTCCCCGGGTTCTCTGGCTGAGAAGGGGGCCTCCCCACTCTGGCTGGCCCAGGTCCACCCCGGTGTGCTGGGGGCACTGGCTACAGGTCTTTGTGACCTACAGCACTGTGAGCGAGATGAGGGCAGGCTGGGGGAGATCTGTCCCTCCTGGCGGGGGCTCTTCCCGGGGGCACACCGGTGTGAGTTAGGTCCGGTGCCTCTCTCTTGTTCTGGGGTCTTGGGTGTGTGGTCCTGGGTAAGGCGGGCCTGGTCATTTATTTGGCCTGGCAGGGGTGTGAAGACCTGAGTTCTGGGCGTGTGAGCCTCTAACGTGCTGGGTGACCTCAGGCAAGTCATGGAACTTAATCTGGGAAAAATGGCCTGTGCACAGCTCCCGTGCAAGAACGGACCAAGGACACATTTCAGGCTGTGGAGGGCAGCCCACCTCTCAGGCGGTGTGGCAGATGTACAGGCACTGTGAGTCTAAATGCTTTGCGAAGAGCAAAACCTCGAGGCCAGTCAGGAGTTCGTACCTGGTCCACAGGCCACCGGTGACTGAACTCCCGCGGGCCCCGTCCGCCCCTGCAGCGGGAGCTCAAGCCTGGGAACGGCCTGGTCTCTCCGGCATCAGCCGAGGACCCCAGGCGTGTGGCTGCCCACTATGTGCTTCCCCAAGGGGCACCCCCGTGGCCTAATTCAAGGAAACAATGGCTCGTCCATGTTAATGACCCTCCAGGGCACCGCTTGGTGCCTTTGTCCTGGTGTGCTGGCTGTAATCAGCGGGGCTCCGGAGCTCTGGCCTAATTTGGAGGGACAGGTTTTACCATCACCCTCGATTCGGGTGGCCCAATCTGACAGGCCCCAGCCCTCTGTATGGAAGGACCACGTCAGAGATGGACTTTCCCCAAGCGGCTCAGCCTTGAGGTCTGGGGAAGAGGCGGGAGGCAGCGGTGACGGGGGAGCATGGGGTGAAGAAGGGGCCGCCACCAGACCCCCCAAGGCAGGCTTGCATCGGACCTAGGGGAGGAGGCGGCCATTGACTATATGAGTGGGTGGTGAGGAAGCAGCTCCCCCCTCCCTGGGCACATGCTGCGACCACCCACGGACAAGCATCACTGCTGCCAGGGCCAGGGCCGGGCTCCCAGGAGGGGCTGGGCTGGAGCCCGGGGCAGGGAGAGGGGCAGCATTTGGCTGACTCCCACCTGAAATTACGCAGTGAAGTATTTGCAGGTTTGAGCCCTGGCATCCTGACTGTGCCATTTGAACACCCATCAGATGCCAGGCATGTGACAAGTATCCCCTCGTCTGCCCTACCTCAGCCTCAGGTGGGGGGAACCACCATCCCCACATTCTGGTGCAGGAGGCTTGCCTGGGGTCACAGCCTGGTGAGGGTCCAGCTGCAGAGACAAAGCCAGGGCCCAGCCCCAGAGTCCTGCCGCCTGGCCTCACTCGCCCCGCCCCCCCCCCCCCCAAGGTGCTTACCTCCCCGCAGCACGCTCTGGATTCGCATAGCGGCTGCTGTGTCCAGTTAGGTTTTCTGGAAGCAGAGCCTGAGATGAGGATTTGGGGGTGGGGACCCAGAAGGAGAGAGAAGCGGTCCCCTTCACTGTTGGAGATGAGGCTGTGCCCCCACCCAGTGTGATAGCCAAATGTTATTTATTTGATTCAGTTTAGTTCATTTCAATTCAATTCAGTCTCATGCAGTCCAATTCAGCAAGCGATTTCTGCATACCTCGGAGGGGTGGGGAGCTAGCCCACACCCAGAGGTGGGGCTTGGTTTGCATTGTAGGATGCAGAAGAAATCACCCCTGAGTCTGCCTTGTAGGCCCTTCCAGCCCAGTGGAGCCGGAAGTCCACAGGAAAGGGGCAGTTGGCAGAGCAGAGTTGCGGTTCTAGGCTCACGGGCTCAGGCCCCAGCACCGCTGCTGCGTGTGTCCTGCACGGTAGAGGGCTCGGGACGGTCTCCCAGGGAGGATGGGCTTGCGCTGAACTCTAGGGGCGCAGAATCGGCTCTGGAGAGGAGAGGGAGGCAGCACCACGTGAACAGTGGCTGCCTTCACTGGCTGGCACGGTCACTGCACTCGGCCGCTGCATGACAGACCCGCCCAGGACACAGCGCTTCACACAGCGGCTGAGTCTGTGCTTGTCAGTGGGTCTGGGCTCGGCTCGGTGGCTCTCTGGTTTGGCCAGGCTCATTCCTGTGTCCAGCTGCAGGTCAGGTAGAAGGCTTCGCTGATCTCACCTGGATTCTCTCTGAGCTCTGGAATCCGGACATGTGGGCCAGCCTGGGTCTGCCGCACGGTCCTTAGTTCTCCCACGGCTGCTGGGCAAGCCCTGCCAGCCGGGGAGGCCAGGCTCAGCCCTGGCTCCCTGCCACCTGCCCCACGTTCTGTGGGCTCTAAGTCACAGGCTGGTTCAGGTCGGAGGGCAAGGACATCCACACTCCTTTTCTAAAAAATAAAAGTAGTGTTCTTATTACCTTCCATACTGAAGCATACCTGACATACACTGTGAAATTTGTTTCAGGTGTACAACATACTAATATGACATTTATATACATGTTACCCAACGCTCATGCTCACCACAGTAAGTGCAGGTGCCACTGTCATACAAAGTCACCACAGTACCGTTGACTACCTTCCCTACCCTACCCTTTCTATCTCTATGATTTACTGATTTCATAACTGGAAGTTCTCTGTAGCTGCGCCTCTCTCGCCCATCCCCCCAGGCAGCATCCACTTCTCTGAATTCGTGAGTCAGCTTCTGTTTTGTTTTGTTCATTTGTTTGTTTTTTAGAGTCCATATATAGGTGAAATCATATAGAATTTGTCTTTCTCTGCCTGACGTATTTCACTTAGCCTAATGCTGTCTAGGTCCATTCATGTTGTTGCAAATGGCAGGATTTCATTCTTTTTTTATTTATGAGCAACATTCCATTGTACATGTGTGTGTGTGTGTCTGAGCCACATCTTTATCCATTCATCCATTGATGGACACTAGGTTGCACTATGGCCGGCCCCCCAAGTTCCCAGGGGGCTCCTGTGAGAGTGTGAACCTAGCCTTACTGGCCCCAGTCGGCCCCTGGCACCTGCAGGGTCACCAAAGTTATGGGGCTGCTGAGAGCAGGGCGGCCATGCAGGCGGCCCTCTGATGGGCTCTGCACTGGGTTCACTGCCTGCAGCCCCATCCCAGCGCCTCCCTGGCTTGAGAACTGGGGACCATATCTCTGCTCTGCACCGTGACCCTCTGTCTGCATAGCCAGGCCTGCTGGGGAGCAGCGTCATCTGCCAAGCTGCTGGCAGACACCCCCTGCCCGCGCCCCGGGAAGGCACGATAGCAGCACCCCTCTTCCATCAGTAAAGCCCTGGGCAAAGCGGGAATGAGCGCGTGTGTGGGAGAACGAATGAATGAGTGACAGGATGTGGTCGCCAGACTGGATCTTGCCCACGGGGCACTTGGAAGTGCTGGGGGCTGCCCTGTACGGGGCTCTGCTGCTGGGACGGGCGGGGGCCGCCATCTGGGTCCTGGGCAGGGCCCCCACTGGATACCGACCTGGGGAGGAGGGCACAGCCAGCGGCCCCACGGGTGCGGTCCACCCAGTGCCCTGGGCCAGGTGGCACGGTGCTGCCGGCCGGCAGGGACCTGCTTTCATTCCAGCCCACAGGGCCTGGGAAAGTGGGGTGGGGGGGCGGCTTTATCCGGGCCAGCACCCCAGCAGCCCCCTGAAAAGATTGAGGGTGCATCACCCAGACCGACACACCCCGTTTCCCTCCGCGCAGACAGAGGAAGGTCCACTTATGGACGTGGCTCTGGCCTTGTGTGTGGCCGAGGGTATTTTGAGAAAGTGTAACAGGCGACAATAGAGCTCTTCGTCGCGGTGGAGGGCATGGGGGTGGGCCGAGCGGCCCTGCTGGCGGCGAGAGGAGATTCAGAGCCTTCTTTCTTCCTCTGTCAGGGGGAACAATGTCGGGGAAAGTAGGGGTTTCCCATTATAAATCACCATAAGCCCCATGGAAATCCCTCCCCACCCTGGCCGGGAGTGGGCAGACAGCGGACCTGGGGCTGCTGCTCAGCGCGGCCGCCCGGATGGGGTGCTCCCGAGGCCCCCACCCGTGGGAACGCAGGCTCCGGGAAGGATCTGATTGCCACCCCAAAAAGCAGGCACATGTCGTGGAGAATGAGAAAGGCGAGGCCTGCCCACCCCTTCAATTAAAGGATGGGGAGCAGAGACATAGGGGTGCATGGAGCTCTATCTGGGGGGCCCAGAGGCTGAGGAAATGCCCAGATGGGGTTGGTGGCACAGATGGGGAGACCTACAGGGCTGTGCCTTGGCCTCTGCCTCACAAAGAGAACACAGGCCCGCAGAGGGGCAGACGCCTGCTCAGGGCCACACAGCAGTTCGGTGGATGAACCGGCCAGGGTTAGTGCCAGGCTCCACCCAAATCCACTTCCCATGGGCTGGTGGGCTCGACCCTTGCTCAAGGCCAGGGGCACAGAAAAGTGGAGGGATCCCCAGCAGCTCCCCTCTGTGCAGGTCTAGATTCTGCCCCCACCCACTGCCAGAAATGTCCTCACCGGGTTGAGGCCGTACCAACAGGGAGTGGAGAGGCTGACCTAGCCCTGGGGGTCCTGACCCCTGCACCCACGGCAGGACCTCCCCAGCAGGGCCAAGGACCATCCTTTGCTGAAAGACAGGACTTTCTGGATTATGGAAAGGTAATTGGGGTGCAGTACCATCTACCATGCAGCCCTCCCGGGGAGGCTGGGTGGTCCCCCACATCCATCCACAGAACGTGTGAATCCTGACCCTTAGGAGACAGAGACCTGACCTTCTGGCTCAAGTTTTGCTTCAAGTCAGGTCAGCTTTAGATGCCAAGGAAGTTAAGAGAAAAATTCTGGGACTCAGAGCCTTTTGGAATTCAGCATTCGAATCAGGATGTGGCTTTATACTACGTCAGCTTGGCCACTTTTATCGCCCACTGGGCTGCATGTCTGTCCCTCTTCCGAGCCCCTCTGCCCGTACAGTGGAGCTGATAAGGACACCCACCACACAGGTGGTAGAAGATCAAGCACAGGCACCTTGGGCTTTGCTCTGTACCCAGCCCGCAGCACCCAGGAAGCCCTAATTATCACCACTGCTGCCATTCTGAGCTGGCCTAAATGTTCCAGGCAGAGAAGTGTCACCAGCTGAGAGTCTGAGACCACCTGGTCCCGGCTGCACACCCATGTGGCCTTCCACCTGGGCCCTGGCCGTGCCCCCTTACATACAGGGAGGCTTGTTCATATGTTCTCAGATCCTTCTCCTGCGACAGATGGGTCTTTGGTTATCAGATTTCTATTATTGGCATGGTCCTATCACCTTGGCCTTGAGGACCTAGGCAGGCTAGGATGAAGGTTTACCGCCTCTTGACCTGCATGTGGCCTTTGCCCTGTGCATGGGGTCACTGGCTGGACTGCAAGACAGAGGACTCACCCCGGGCCCTACTGGTAGCAGCGCGGGGCAGCGCTCACCTGCGCCTGAGCCCACAGGGCTGTGATGGCCCAGCTCCTCCACTTTACCCTGAGAGCTAGAATTCACTTCCCCTGGCACGGAGCGGGAGGCACAGCACCCTCGTGCCATGCCTGGCTCTCTCCCTTCCCTCCGCCCAAAGACCAAAAAGATAAACATTTGTCCCAGACAGTACATACTTGAGGGCACGTGGACCGTGTACAGTGTCTGTCCCATCTACCCCAGGAGGGTCAGCGCGCAGATGAGAGGGTCTGTGCTCCGATAAACGCACCCCGAAGTCAGTTCACCATCACCACCACGTGTCACAGACTCTCTTCTTCTGTTGACTTTTTCCAATCATTTAAAGAATTTTAAAATTCTTTCTTAGTCACTAAACATCATGTAGAAACCTACCTTAGCTCACAGCTGCATGAAAACAAGCCGCAGATTCGAGCCGTGGGTGCTAGGTGCTCACACCTGATTTGGAATAAAGTATATTTAGTTCTCAAAAGAAAGGAAGCATTTGCCTAAAGGGAGAGGGCAAACTTTCCTTCCCCTTGGTCTTTGTTTTTGTGATCTTTGGCCAAAAAACTGCATGCAATCTCTCTGTTGTTCTGATTTGCATGTTTTTAGTTGATAAGGAGAGTGGAGCTCTTTCTCACGGTGGTAGTGGCTGCAACGGTCCACGAATAGTGGGTTTCCTCTCCTGGCCTCAGGGCGGGAGAGTCGCCCCTTCCCGGGTGGAGAAGTCCCGGGAGCCAGCGCCTACCTGCCTTTTCCCTGACACCTGTCCTGCAGTCTTAGCGCCTGTGCTGAGCATGCAAAAGCCTAGATTCTTGAGAACCTGCTGCCTCTGACTTGACATGTGTGAGCAAAAAATAAACATGGATAGTTTTAAGTCACTGGAGTTTGGGGATGTTTGTTACCGCACCATGCATGTGTTAGAGCCTGATGTTTTCAATAATTTTAATTAATTAGTTAAATGTAATTTGAAATAATTCACAATTTTTAATGATTTTAATTTTTTTAATTCAACAATTTTAATCTTTAATGAATTTAAAAAACAATTTCAATTGTGTTTTTTTATCCCTTGTCATTTTCTGTTTTATACTATTTTCTTCCTTGTTTATTTTTTCAGAGCTGTTAGTATGTTGAAAATATTAACCCTTCTAATGATGGTGTTTATGTTGCCAGCTGGAAATCTCCTGAAAAGGTGACTGGCCGTTGCATGTAACCACTGTCAGGAGGAGCGGCGTAGATTCAGTAGTTCCAAAACCTGAATCATCGCTTTTAGCAGATCTCTTTCAACATTTAACCAACTGAGTGCTAACAAGTCTGATTCAACCTGTCCGGTTACCTGTGGGTACACATTTCGATTACCTTATCTTGGAAGGTTCACTGGGCAGTTGCAGCACTCAAAGCTGGGTGTGCTTGTGTGGCCCTGAGATTTCTTTAATCAGTGGCTTTATTTTGAATAACTGCGTTTGGCTGGCATGATAGCTGCAGCTTTTCTCAATGAAGGTGCTACAGAATACAGCTTCACAAAACCAGCTCATGAAAACCACTAGATCTGGGAAACCGAATTTATGGCCAGAGAGTTTGGGGACACCCACATGAGTCTTTGGGGAAATGCCGAGGTAGATGAGCATCACGGGCCTGGGTGGGACCCTGCTGAAGCCTGGTACCACCGGCTGCTTGATCACTTTGCCATGAACTAAGTATTTGTGGAGGAACACCCTTTGGGAAAAGCTTGTCTAAGGACTAAAATCAGGGGTCCCATCACCTATTAACCAGGCCTTGGGGCAGAGCCCACTTATCTTTAGAGGACCTGCATGCAATTGCTAAGCCCCTGTTCAGAGGCAGGTAGCCTTACTTTGAGCCCTAAACCTTGCTGGAGCACACTGCCTCCCACCATCCCCTGGGGACTGGACTCCCTGGGGTGCCACCCCAATTCTCTGCTGCTGGATACTTGCCAAACTATGAATCCCAAGCTTTGCATGGAATTCCACTGGAGCCAGCGTTCTAAACTGGGCTGCATGCTGGAATCACCTGGGAGCTCTAAACATTCCTCATGCCTGCACCACACCCAGAGCAGATGAGATCAGAACTAGGGGGGTGGAGTTGGGGGCCAGAGCCCCTGCAGTCTCCCAGGGGATCCCAGCATGCAGCCCAGTGGGACTGTCAGGTTCCAAGGTAGTGCCTGCCCCCGACTCACAGCCCACCCATGGTCCCATTTGTGAGGGGCTGGGGTTTTGCAGAATCTCGTAGGTACAGGGAGTTGCAAGGTTTGGATTCAAATGTGCCCCACTCCAGCCTGAAGAAGCCTGGCTGCCAGGCTTATCCCTTGCAGGGGGCCTGAGCCATACCCCTGTTGCCAGGGATGCTTGGAGGCACCACTTCGTTTGTGCATGGATGTTGTCCAGCTGCTATGCATGCAGGTATTGTCAGGACAGTCTTATAAGCAATTCCTCTTCTTATTCAGAAGTATCTGTATCCCAGTATCTCCCAGCAGCTTGTTTGTTTTATCCTGAGCCCTTTATAAGAATGGCAGGGTATATTTCCCTTTTTGCTTTGGCTGCCAGGGAACTCAGAGTCAAAATTGACAGCACACGCAGAGGATCTTATGGCATACATTTGACCACTAACTCTACTTCTGTCTTATCTTATGTTGCTCCTCTTTGTTTTCCTACTAAAATTCACGTTGTATTGTCCGTGTTTTGCAAGCCACCTCAAATCCCTTTTCTGTGACAAAGTAGGGACACAAAGTGACAACTAAACAAATGGAAGACCCATGCTTCTTTCTTCTGGTCGCCTGTTAGATGCAGAGTCGTGGGCTCTTCTCTGTTTGTGCATTGCTGGCGCTCTGGCCCCACCCGTCCCCCTGGGGCTGGCAGCCACTTCCCAGTGCAGATTCAGCAGAGCTGCATTTCCCGCTGGCCTTGGCCCAGCCTCCGCATGGTTGCAGGCTCCCCAGGCCCACATACCTGGGCCCTGCACTCCCTGACCCTGCTCCTACTGCGGGCCACCCTCATCAGGGAAGTGTCCCTGGTGCTCCCTGCTGATGGCTAAACCCTTTGAGGTCACACAGATGATGGTGTTTTGTGGCTTCGTGGCTGCTTGTTCACACAGCCCTCCCGTCCCTGAGACGGTGAGGCTCAGGACGGCAGCGACTCACCCGTTTCCCTCCACATGCCCTGGCACCCAGCACAGGGCCTGATGCCCAGGGCAGTGGGAGATGCCAGCAGGGCCTGCTCCCAGGCTCCAGAGTCCCTGAGATGCTGCATCCCCTGAAGTTCTGTTCTGTCCTGCAGTGGGGCCTGTGCTCAAGGGTCAGCTGTCTGTGTGGGTGTCTCTGGGCATCACAGGTTTGGAGGTGCTCTGGGAGGCGCGAGTCACGACAGCATCGACCCCACCTCCGGGCATCTTTGGCATGGGTTATGAGTAGGCTCACACCTGGGTGCTGGCACTGAGGAGCCATGTGACCCCAGGCAGCTCCTTCCCCTTCCCAGGGGCTCCCTTTTCTCATAAGCAGAAGGGGCTGGAAGAGCACATCCCTCTTGGGGAAGGGCGGAGGCAGGGTGTGCAAAGTGCCCAGCCTCCCAGGCACAGACTTGGGAGACACTAGCCTCTGTTGCTTGGGGCCTCCACAGCCTGGGAGCGGGCAGCGCCATGGCTGAGGGGGCAGGTCCGCAGGCCTGGAGCCAGACACCACTGTGTGCCGGGCCTCTGCTTCCCACCTGCCCAACAGGGCCACGGTGGGCCTGGCCTTGCAGGGGGCGAGGCTGAGGCAGGGGTGGGCGGAGACAGCCCTGGTGCCTGCCTGTGCCTGGCAGCGGCTGATGCCCCAAGCGGGTGAGGGGCTTGCTCTGGGATTTCTGGCCTCATTCCCCCAGACCCTCATCCTCCTTGCCCCACGGCTGGTGGCTTTCCAGGATCCTCTGGCCCAGCACCTGCGTCATGGGGTCCCCAGCTCCCAGCCTGGAGATTTTGGAACCTCAGAAACCCGAGTGGACCCATTTCTCCTGCTCCCACTGGTGATGGGGGAGCCTGGCCCCGCACTGTCAGCTGGGGTGGCTGGCCCCAGAGGCTGTTGCCATGGAAACCCAGACAGATGTTCTCCTAAACAGCTGAATAATTTGCAGCTTCTCTGCCGAGTGTCCCACAGAGCCGGCCAGGACAGTGGCTGGGGAGGGCTGGGGGCCCAGAGCAGCCTCTGGGAGGGAGCCCCTTTCCAGGGCCCTCAGGGGAAATGATCTGGACTCTGAGATTTGGGGCGAGGGAGGAAGGGTGTGTTTGGAAAAAATGCAATGAGGTCACCAGGTCTGCTTCCAGAGAGCTCCTGTGGGAGGGGCAGGTCCAGCATGCCCCTGAGAGCGGCGGGGGGCGGCTTTCATTGGTGACGGGGCGCTCACAGCCCTGCTGCTGGCATTCGGGGCGCCAATGGGAGCCCTCAGCCTGCGTGCAGGGCACCCAGCTGCTCTTCGGAGCTCATCTGGGTCCCGCCTCTAGTTGGCTGTGTGACCCATGATGCCTCGGTTTGCTGCTCTGTAAAGTGGGGACAGACAGCACTCCCACCCAGTGGGGGTCAGGGGGGAAGGCAGAACTCAGGGGTGCCGCACAGCAGAACAGCTGCCACGTCGAGGGGTAAGGGACCTTCCTGGGGGGTCTGGGACCAGGCACTGGGGGTGAGAGTAACTGCTGCATCCCAGGTCCAGGACATGCAGCTGGCTTGCTTTCACCCAGGCCGTGTTGAAGACCTGGGCACCTGTTCCACAGACAGTCACGCAGGGTCTGCCAAGGGCACGGCCACAGGACAGGGAGTGAGTAGGATTGGTGAGTCTAAGGGGCAGGTGCCTGTGCTGCAGCTTGGGGGCCTCCTGGGCCCTTGAGCGCCCAGCGTGGCCACAGAGGTCTGAGAGCCGGGCCCTGGCCAGACTCCACAGGTCCACACGCACCCCATCCACACGGACAGAGTGCTGGCTGGCTGGCTGGCTTGTACAGGGCTGCGCCTACTGGCTGCCGTGCCTCTCAGAAGATTTTCCAGCAAGGAGGCAGGGAAGAAGGCTTTTCAACGGCAGGAACCGACAGCGTGTGCCGGGTGAGGAGAGTGCATGACACCCCAGCAGCAGCCCCTGCCTCTGAGCCCTGGCAGATGTCCCTGGCTGTCACAGTGCTGTCTCCTGCAAGTGCACTGCCCCCCACGCCCCCATACAGAGCATCCTGAGCCCAGCATGCCCAGCCAGCCCCACTGACCACTGTGCACGAGAGACACAGCCCATCTGCCACACTGTGCCGGGCACAGCCTGAGGTTTCCTGCAGTGTGCGCAGCCAACACCCAGCCTGACTCCACCCTCGGGCACCCGCTCCCATCCGTGGCCCTGCTGTGTGGCTCGTCTGTGCTCTGACTCTCCCCTGGGGTTCGGTGTCCCTCTGCTCTCCCAGGGGGCTGGGTTTGCCCATGACGAGCCAGGGTATAGCAGCCTTTCTCCGACTCTGTGATACCCGCACATCACCTGGAGAGTCCCATGACCTCTGACTCAGCAGGTGTGGGTCCAGCAAGGATTTCGACGTTCCAGCCAGATGCCCAGCCAGGCCGCTGCCACTGGGAGACAGCCACACATGGAGTGGCGGGGATGCAGGAAACACCAAAATACGGGGGCACAGGGGAATATGCTTCAGTGTGCTGCCTCTGGGACTCTGGTGCAAAACCGTTACTACAGTAGTGCACAGATGACCCCAGCTTACCGTGCACACCCGCCATCTGTTGTGCTCACAGATTCTGTAGACAGGGGATTTGGAGAGGGCACCACAGGAAGGCTGGCTCACTCACGACTGGAGTTCACGTGCAGCTCTCGGCTGCAGCACCTGCACGCGGCCTCTTTGTGGGGCTCAGGCTTCCTCACAGTGTAGTGGCTGGATTCCAGGGGCAGCCCTGGCAGAGACTGAGATGGAAGCTGTATCAGTTCGTAGGACACCACACGGCCTTGCCCCCGCCACTACCTGCGCACGAGAGTCATAGGTGCGGGGAGAAATGGACTCTCTCCATGACGGGGAGCCCAGGGTTCTGGAGGAACACACGGGCCTGGAAATACTGCCATGGTCATTTCTGGAAGGTACGGTGTGCCACAGGCCTCTCTCCAGTCGCAGCGGTTCCTGTCCCTGCTGATGCACCCTGTGCCCCTCCTGTCGCCGAAGCCCTCCTTCCCACAACTACCACACCATCACGGCGTCGGGCTCAGGGTCCAGGGTGCCATGCCCGCCACCAGCTCCAGTGAGGGGTGGTCTCCAGGGGTGGTTTCTTGAGCACACCTTCTCCGCACAGCCCCCTCCCCTAGTAGCAACCAGGAGCCGGAGACAAGTGCTCGGGCCTCACACCCAAATGCAGTGGTGAAACGAGCAGAGGAAGGGGAGCTGCCGTAGGGACCCAGCAGGAGTCCCGACACACGAAGGCGGCAGCGCTGGTCCACAGCAGGACTGAAAGCCAGAGGGCACGCGTTGCCGGTTCCCGGTCTGGGGCTCAGTCCCTCACCTGGGAATGAGTCTTGGAGGTTTGGGGCTCTGCCCTCTGCCCTCTGGGTCGGCTTCCTCTTTCAGAAAAAGCAGTCCGTGCCAACAGCTGAGTCCTTTCCACAGCCTGCTTCTTGCTCGTAGGAATTCAGGGGTACAGAGGCCTCTTTTAATTTTATATCGTCTCTGTCTCTTTTATTCCAAGTTTACACATGCTTTAAAAACTTTGTGGATTTTTTTAATGCATCCATTTATAATCCATTCTGCTGGACAAGACAAGATCAGTCTCTTCAAGATAAGCTCTCCAAAGATTCATGAAGCACTTTTTACTTTACAGCGAGGACCTTTGAGGCTTGCGTGTAAGATGCTTAGAGGGTGTCCGCGTGCTGCCCGGTTCTCTGTGTCCCGCCTGAGATCTTCCTGAGATCCGAACAGAGGCTCTTATCACTTCAACCTGGATTTGATCTTTGCTCTGAAGCCTTTATCTTAATCGGGAATCGTCAGAAAAGTTGTTGAGAAGGGGTTCGATGTCCAAACCCAGCGAGTCTTGGCTCCTGTAGAGTCGGCAGCTCTCTCTCTGGCTGGCCTCTGGCCTGTCACCCTGATCACAGGCCGCAAGAGGAACCCCCAGCGTTGCCGCCCCTCTGCCTGGGAAGTCGAATTCCGATGTGGTTGGGGGTCGAACTCCTCTGTGGACGGTGGAGCTGCTGGGGTTCCCACTGACGTATGGTACCCCCCCCCCACTTTGCAGCTGAGGATATTGAGGCTCAGCAAGGTGAAGACAATGCTTACTTATCTCTAAGCGCATAGGGAGCCCTGGGGAGCTGCCTGAAATGCAGTCTGACTCCGGAGAGTGGGGGTGGGGCCTGGCCCAGGGAGTGTGGGTGCTGCGGGTCCAGGACTTGCTCTGAGGAGTGTGGACGTCCTGCATGTGTCCACATGGTGAGTGTTTTAAACAAAGGTCTGCCTGACTCCAAAGCCCAGTTTTTTTCATTGCGCCCTTGGAACTGTCTGAAGCTCACCTGGTCTTCTTTACTCACTTGTGGAGTGTGTGAGCCCATGGCTTCTGCCATCCTCTGGGTCTTTCAGAAAAGAGGCCCCGGGCATCTGCCTCCTGGTACCTAAGAAGCCCTGGCGCCCCCTTTCCCTGCACGAGACCGTGTGCCCTCAGCACTCCTGCCACCTCGACTCACTTTGTGCCCAGACCAAGCTGCTTGGTGTGGCTCACTCTGCTTTTCTACCAGATGGCTGATTTGGGACGACATTGCCCCAAATTCCCATCTTATTCAAATCATTCGGATGCTTCATAGAAATGCAGACGTCCCGCACAGTAGGATGGGGCCAGGGAACCTGTGTTCATCACAGGCATCTCGGGAGTTTCCTATGATCAGGGGGGTTTGGGGAAGTCTGGCCTTGAGGATGTGGATCTGTGGTGTTTATCTTTAGGATGTATTCATCCGTGTCAATATACCGCACGTCCAGCCCTCAGAGCAAGTCTGGGTGGCGGGCGATCCTGACTTCCATGTGACGGGCTAGGAAATGGAGGCACAGGGTGCCTGGTGAGGGCGCTGTAACTGGGGCTCAGCATCTGTCCCCAGAGCCTGGACTGACGTGGCTTCCTTGCAAGTCTCGCGGAGAAACAAACAAGGGCGACCCAGCACTCCTGGTCCCTGGCCCGGTCGCCAGGGCGCACATCCCGTGTGTGCAGCGGGGCCCTGCCTCGCCGTCAGCGCCAGTGCGGATTTTGGCTCTGGCCTCTGTGTAGACAGATCAGACACATGCACCTCACTTTTCTCTCAACTCCGCTGTTTCAAAGGAGAAGTGGCAGCGGGTCTGAGAGATGGTCCCCAACACCCGGAACCCGCGGGCTTCCGTGGAGCTCCTGACATTCATTCCTGCCGATCTGGGATGAGGGTCAAGCGTCCGAGGCCCTGACTCTCCTTCTCCCCCAGGAATAGTTGAGGCAGTTCCTGCGTGCCTCTTGCTTTGTGGTCTGCTCGGCCCGCCTCCTCTCCTGGGGAAGTGCAGGGGTGGATCTGTCTTGTCACCTCACACTGCCGAGAACAATAGACCCCTTGCCACACTCTCTCCTGGGCACCTGTGGGCAGGGCCCTGGGAATACCCTTCAGAGCTGCCAAGGGGTGACCTTGGCCTCAGAGCAGCCAGCTCTTATCCCCCCAGCTGACGCTCCTCGAGCTGGTATTTAGGGGCTGCTGGTCCACAGCACGCCCTGTGTGCTGTGCGTGAATATGGTTGCTGAGCAACCCATCCTGCTCTGGACCTTCAAGTCCCGAGTCAGCCAGTTCCTAGACTGCAGGCAGGACACTGCCTGCACCCGGGGCCGCCGGGGGTGTGACCAGGGCCAGCAGCGGGGGGCAGCCTGGGAGCTCCTTGGAAAGGCAGACTCAGGGGCCTGTGTAGTAAACGCTTCCCAGCCAATTCAAGTTGGAGCAGTGCTGTGCTGGCCCAGGGATACCCCACAAAGTGCCAGTGAAGCTACAGGGTCCTTACCTCGTGGGGTTGTGGCATCTTGAGCGCCAACTAATTCAGGCTTCATTCATGGAGGACTGAGGGCTCCTTGGCCAAGGAAGGAGTTTCCTTTACTCTCTTAGTGAAAATCTGCTCACTAAATCAACAGTGTGTAGCCAGCAAAGAAGACATTTAACTCAGAGGATGCATTTTTACATGACTCGGGAAGTACAGTCTTCATGTAAATAATGCCCCGTCATAAAGGCAGCAAATGCACTGGGCAGTTGCTTTGTCCTGCTTGCAGAGACCTTTGTGCCGAGCGTGCAAGAACATGTGTATATGCATGTGTGTGCATGCAGTGTGCATGTGGACACATGTGTAAGTGTATGCACACACTGTGTGCGTAGCTCCTGAAGGGGGTCGGGAAGGCCATGGAGGAGAGCTGAGACACCCCCACCCATCCGATTGTGTGTCTCCAGGTCGGGAACATGCACGCAGCAAGCACACCCCTGTTGGGGACCCAGCCAACTGCTGACTCTGGGCCCGGCTCCCGGGTCCTGCTGGGGCAGACGACCAAATGGGCCCAGGAATACAGGGGAGTCTCAAGCCTGGCCCAACCTAGGAGGCCGTCCTTACCAAGTTCAGGGGTGAGTGATGCTAAGGGACAGGAAGGAAGGCCAAGAGATGAGGGAGCGGGGGCTCCTTGGCCACAGAGTGGGCGGGGAGACCCGGGCAGGAAGGGAGTGGGCCTGGAGGGCACATGCGCTGAGCAGCCCGGGGTGCCCGGAGTGGCTGGGCAGCACCCAGGTCGGGGTGAACACACCAGCAGAGGTGGGTTCCCCACATCAACTACCTGGAGGGCCCCACTCAGCTCTGCCGGGGAGGAAGAGCGGGTATGCTCACCAAGGCTGAGGGCTCCCCAGGGCAGGATCGCTCCTGGTGGGGAGGACCTGGCACCCTGGGTCAGTGCAGCTCCTGCCCACCCCAGAACTCCTCTCCAAGGCCTGGGTCAGCAGCTGAAGGCCTGGCTGCCTCTGCGCCCCCTCTCTCGGGTATGGTGCACTTACCATGTTTCTCCCTCCCCTTAAGTCTTTCCTTTAACAGAAAGTCACTGAGTGTTTAATGGGACTCAGGCATTGGAGAGAGATTCCTTGAACCAGTAAGACAGTCACAGGTCTGCCCCCGAAAGCCCTCAGCCCAGTGTGGGGAGATAGACAGGGGACTGGGCCATCACAGCTTGGTGAGTCAGGGTTCAGCTCCTGGGCTCCTGAGCCCAGCAGGGAAGACATTCAACCCAGACATGGGGACTTTATGAAGGCTTCCTGGATAAGATGGCATTGAGGATGCTCTCAAAGAACATAATTCACAAGGAGGAGATTACGTGATTCCAAAATGACTGCAGAGCCGAGAGCTGAGGGTCAAGGTCCCTCTGAGACACACCAGCCGGCTTTGGCTGCAGTCGCGCCGTTATCTCCGCGGCGGGCAACCACCTTTCTTTCCTGCCCGTTCTTCTGCTGGACCCCACACCTGGCTGTGCTGGCACCCAGCCTGGAGGCAGCCCTGACCCTGGACATGCCCATCTCGGGCAGAGGGTGTGGGAGCGAGGCTCGTGGGAACTTTCAACGTCCCTAAAACTTTCTATGTGGATACGGCATGTGTCACATGCACTCAAATCCCAGTGGCCGAAGCAAGTCACAGGGCGGAGCCCCAAGTCATTTGGCCAGTGTCCCGTGCCTGCAGGATAAGGCGGCCTGAGTAGCTGCAGAGGGCCACTCCGGCCACCCCTGAGGGCCGAGGAGAGGCGCCAAGAGATCATGGCAGGGCGCGCCACGTGGCTGGGCCCCCGGCGGTCACAAAGGGATTTGGTCCGTGTGCCCAGAGGCTGGAGTCTGTCTATGGGAGGGGGAGAAACAAGAAGCAGACAGAGGTCAGGGTAGGGTCATCATCAACTGCGAACATCCTCCTACGGAGGCAACTTTGAAGAACCGTCCTGGACCGCGAGGGGAAGGGCCGTTTCCTGGAGAAAGGCGCCAGTTTGGAGGCACTGGCTGCGGGCTGCGGCGGTTCCTCCAAGCGCCTCTCCCGCAGCGTCCCAGGGTGCCCGAGCCGGGGGACTGGTCGCTTCCTCTCAGAGGAAGGAAAACCAAGGACTCTGAGCAGAAGCCTGCTTCTTGCAGCTGTTGGTGGGATGCAGATCTTGTCACTGGAATGTTTCTTGGGAGGCCTGTGACTGTCACCAGCAGGTCGGCGGGAGGCCAGTCCTTGCCAGCGCCCCTGACCTTGCTCAGAGATTTGACTCTCAGAAGGGGGCTGCATAGGTGGGGGCTCGGCGGCCTTTGTTCTGAAGTTTGGGGCTTTCTCAAAGCATGCGCTGGGTGCTTCCTGTGCCTTGCTGAGAAAATAAGGAAGGTCTGGCATTTTCACTGGGTGGCCAGCGAGTGCGTGGCCCTGGTCTCAGCAATGCGTGCACAGCTCAGATGGCCCCTGATCGCAATGCTGGCCTCGGTAACAGCGATCGTAGCTGCCCTGAGTGTCTGCGCACATTTCCATCCATCCTGTTGTCTCCTGAATCAATACGGCAGCCCCGTGGGCTTGGTTCAGGGCCGTGCGGCTCTGCCGTGGCAGAACGGCTAGCAGCAGCTTCTGCCCGTGGCCCTGGGCGGGGAGCCGCGGGCCACGGGGCCAGCCCAGCGCAGGAGAACTGGTCTCCTGGAGTTCCCAGGCAGCTGGGGCTGCACGATGCTACCCTGGGGCCTGTGCACAAGGTCAGGATTTGCAAGGTTCCCCACAGGCAGAGTCATTGTGGGGGCTGAATGATGACTCCCCAAAAGACAGTCACATCCTCATCAATGTGACCTTATTTGAAAGAAGGGTCTTTGTAGACGTGATTAAGTTAAGGATTTTGAGATGAGATGGCCGTCCTGGATCATCTGGTGGGTCCCGAGGCCATCACTCGCATCCTTCTCAGAGGGAAGCAGGGGGAGGTCTGACACAGAGGAGGGGAGGCCACGTGACAAGGCAGGAGCGGTTGGCGTGACGCGGCTACAGGCCCAGGGACGCCTGCAGCCCCCGAAGCGGGGAGAGGCGGGAAGGACCCTTCCTCAGCACCTGTGGAGGGCGCACAGCCCTGCTGACACCTTGATTTCAAATTTCAAAATCAACCCGGTGAAACTGATTTTGCACTTGCAGCTGGCAGAACCGTGAGGGAAGAAGTATTCGGTGGTTTGAGCCGCCCCGTTTGTGGTAGTTTAGTGCAGCCGCCACAGGGACCTGACTTGGTCACCCCGGGCACGTCGTGGCCTCATTCACTTCTGTAGCATCATAGGAGGCCTCGGGCCACAGGGGTCCCAGCCTCTCCCAGGATGGCCTCTGCCAGGCACTGAGCATGTGGGCACCCTGGGGGGCCACAGCGTGAAATGCTGGGGGAACCCTAAGCGCAGGCTCCTGCCCTGAAGTGCTGCCCGGCAGAATTACAAGCGAGGGGTGGAGAAGCTGCTGAAACCGCCCCGGCCCTCCATCCCCGGAACGCTCCCCCGCTATGGGACCCATCCCGGGTGCCTGGGCCTTGAACTGCACCCACCCGTCCCACGGTGCCCCAGCACCTCCACCCACTGGGCCCAACCTCTCCCTGGCAGCCGCTGTGGCACCCCTCGGGCGGGCGGCCCCTGTGGACTCACGGCCACGGCCTCACGCTCCGCCTCTGCCCACATTCCCGCTACGCGGATGGGGGCCCTGACTCTGGCCTTCCCTGTGGGAGCTGGGGGGCAAGGGCCGTCCTCCCCAAGGCCCCTGTGACTTCGGGGTGGCATGACCCTGGTTCTTTTGGAGGAATTGTAATGCTTCCCACTGACGGCCACACCCTAAGGAGCCGCATCTGGAAATGGCAGCACAGCGATGGCCTGGGCGGTTTGTCTGCCGGGGCTGAGCTCAGGCCCCTCCAAGCCCCGACCGGGCAGGCTCCTGCCTTCTGCCTCACCATCCTTGCCGTGCAGCTTTTAGCCTCACGGTTGCAACACAGTTGCTAGACTGCCACGCGTTATTTTGGCTTTCCTGGCAGAAAGAGAACGGGGGGAGGGGTGAGGGGCAGTGCCTAGATGACAAATGTGGAAGCCTTCCCGGGAACCTTCGGCAGATTTTGGCGTTTCATTGGCCAAAGCTGGGCCCTCTGGCCACCCCAACGCAAGGGGAGCTGGGAATGGCTTAGCTGACCAGACAGCCATCCTGCACAAAGGCTGTGTTCCGTTGGCAGACAGAGGAACATTGTGTAGGCCATCGGAAATATCTGCTGCCATTCCATATCGGTCATCACGGGTAGGGAGGAGAGGGTGACCTGAACATGGCACAGAGCGTGTCTTCACAACCCCCTTTCCATGGACTCCCCGGCTCCTCCCCCAAGGCTGGCCAGCCTCCATTTCCGCCTGGGGCTTGACTGCCTTCCAGCTTCCGCTGGCCTCCCCTCCCTGCACGTGGAAGGGACTCTGCCTGGGGTGTGGCACGTGGCGGCTTCCCACATGCGGTGTGTTATTATTACTGTTGCTGGTGATGCCGCGTGCGGGGGCCTGTGGCGGGCTGGGGCTGGGCTTGCAGACTGGACTGGTCAGCCCTCCTCCAGGAGGAGCTGGGGAGGTCAGAGGCAGGCCGGGGCCCCAGGTAAGGCACAAGACGGCCGTGTGGACTTGTCCTGTCCCTGCGGGCGTCACCTCTAGGGATGGGCTGGCCTTCCTGCCTACTGGAAGAACATGCTTTCTCTCCTGCTGGCTCAACTGCAGCATTCAGAGGGGTTCCAGAATTCACTTTTATTTAGTTTCTTCCTTTCTGCTCTCAGAAAAGAAAAAAGATAGGAAATGCCAAACAAATGTATAGTTAAAACCAGTTTGGGGCCACCCGGCATCCCTTGCTTCCTTCCCTCCCTCCCTCCTTCCTTCCTCATTCCTCCCATGCCCTCATCTGTCCATCTGTCCATCCATCCTTCTGCATTGGCTGGGCTGTGAGTATGGGGATTCCAGGCTCCACCAGGCAGCCTTCCATTCAGGCAACAATTGCCCTGCTTATAGACATGCCCCTGGGGCTGCGGGCACAGCACCTCTCGCTCTCCCGTGAGCAGAGTCCCCACTGGACAGCTGTCCCTGGAGAGGAGCCCCAAAGGCCCCTGGCTGGCCTCAGAAGCATCGCCCAGAGTGGGCAGCCCACTGCTCCGAGAGGTGAGGCCGCTCGGCCACAGCTGGGCCTGCTCGGCCAACTTCAGAAGAACTTGTGGGGGCCTTCCAGGGACACTTTCCCCAAAATAACCCTCTGTGACACCAGTTCCGGTTTCAGCCTCTAGCTCATTTCCTGACAAATCGTCCAGCCCCAAACAAAACTTGTCTTATCTAGCTTCATCTCGGGCCCAGAGGGGCTGCAGATACGGCCTCAGCAGATCCTTCAGGAAATCACCTATTGTGGCTAAAATTCGTCTTCCAAGGCCTGTGCGGCCACAGGAAGCAACGGACAGCATTCCTGGAGATGCACTACCCAAAACAGGCCTTTTGCTGCATAGTTGTGGGCAGGCGCCCGCCAAGGGATGCATTTCTGGAAGGCCCTGGCTGTGAGCAGCCTCTCCGGCGTGAGCCTTCACCTCGTGCTCTGCACCCCGCACCGTGAGCCCACTGGGACTCAGGACTTCTTGGCGTGAGTGGCTTCCTGGCCAGTTTCAGCTGATAAGACCCAGAGGGCATCAAGCTTGCAAGGGGCTTGGTCCCTGGGCGGGGGCCTTAGAAAGAGTTGAGGCAAGACTAGGCGGTGTCCCCACCAGCCCAGGGCAACCCCTGGATAGGGGGAGGGACTGACGTCCACAGCCCTGGCCAGGCCAGTGCCTCAAACATTCCTGCGTCCTCACCCGCAGGTCCTCCCGCAGCAGGGCGAAGCGCTGCTCACTCGGACACTTGGAGCGGAAAAAAATAAATAAATGAGACAAAAAAGGATCCTATCAGATGCCAAAAGCGAAGATAATATGGGAGGAAGTTTATTTTGATGAGGAAATCCCTAAATGCTGTCGAAACTATGCTTGGAATTGCTAATTAGTGCTCAGGGCTTTGAAGGAAGGGCCTCTCCCGGCGCGGCCCCTCCCCCGCCAGGTTTCCCTCGCCCTCATCCCGTATCTGCAGGAAACGGCCGAGCTTCTGAATCCGCAGGGCAGCGCTGGGAGCAGGCTGTGACTCATGCCTGGGCAGCTGGACAGCCCTCCCAGTGCGGACCTGGACTCCATGGCTGGCCTGGGGGCTGTAGGCTCCCAGGCGGTAGGAAGAGAAAGTTCTGGAAGGTTCACCTGGGTCACAGCAGCAGGAGCTGTCCCTGGAGTGCCACCTGCTCATCCCAACAGGCCTAGGGTCTGTCCTGACTCAGGCTCCAAAAGTGCGTGTGATTCACCCAGCAAAGGGACAGGAGCCGTGGCGAGGAGGCGTGCTGGCTGTCACCCGAGGGCCCCGTGACACCCGCCTGGGGCCTGACCTATGAGCTTGTGGCCAGGCCGAGCTTCCAGATGCTCTATCCACCTTGGAAACACATTTTCCTGCAGGGCCCGTGGTAAAGCCCTGGACACAGGAAGAAAGGCCTATTTTCAGAGGCAAGCGCTCAGAGCTAAGGCTCAGATGACCCCGTCCTGTCCTGCCCTCTGACTCGGGCAGGAAAAGCTGTCGGAAACGCCTGACTCGGAGGCGCGCAGGATCCTGCCTCTGTTGGCAGGCAGGGCTGGGGGCAGTGCGTGCACAGTCCCTGTGGTCATAGCTGCTGGGCCGCTGTGTAACAGTTCAGGCCCCAAGGCATTTCCTCTGCTGTGTCGATGAAGGTACGGAACAGGCCCTGTTGCACCGGAAGCTTTGTGCTGGGCTCAACACAGGCCACATGACAGCCCCCCTCTTCCCAAAGGCCCCAGGCCTAGTTTGGGCTGGGGACAGTCCATCTCTCAATGTCCATAGTGACACACAGGACTTGGCCCAGGCCTTTCGGAGCCCAGCAAATGGAAACAGAGGCCACTGGGCCTTTTGCCTCTGGGTGGGGGCTTTTGGGGTCCTAGCCCTTAGGCCCTGATGCCACCCAGCTGGGGCCTGCCCTGGGCACCCCACGCCGGGAGCATGCTGGCCCTTTGCCCCAGGCTGCGTTGTCTGATGCCATTATCCCATGAAGATGCAGCTCCTCCTCTCACTGCTCTTTGGCCTCCTGGGCATTTGTCCCCTCTCCCGAGGTCCAGAGCAAAGGGGCGGCTGAGGTGCGGGGTGGGCTGCAGGTGTTTCACCCTGGCACTTCCCCACCTCCTGGGCTCTGTGTTTAGAATCTCCACTTTCTACTCTTGAAGACTTTCCTCTTTGTAACAAACAGGTTTACTGTCGACAAGAAGGGTCTGTGCAGGCCCATCAGAAGTACTGTTTTCTGTGATTTTTTTCCCACACTGCTGCCCAAATCCACATCTCCCCTTTTAAAGGATAAATCTCTACCCCCCAAAGGCCTCTTGCTTTATCATTTCCCTCCATTTGGGACCATAAGTTGCTCCATTTCCATGATTCCATCTGTCAGGGCACTGGAGAGCTGTTTGGCAGTTCCCGAGGGGTGCAGGTAACCCTGTAGGAGGGCGCAGACCTGCCAAGCCAGAGGACCCTCCTTTGGAGCAAACGGAGGGAGCCCCTCCAGACCCACTGAAGTGTGGAGCTGTTCCCTGGAGGCCAGGGAGGCTGCCGGGAGACTCGGCCCTGGTGTGCAGCGTTTGCATGCCTGAGCAGGCTGCCGTTGGCCTTCTGAGCAGCCACGGTGCTTGCAGAGCAGATGCCAGGTTGTGCTTATTTCTTCCTTCAAAAGCCAGCTCAGCACTAGGCTGTTGCCACCTCGCTTCGGCCACATACACTCATTCATTCGGCAAACAGACATCAAGCACCACGGTGTGCCAGGCCCTTGTCTAGGTGCAGGAGAGGGTGGCGGGGGGGGGGGGGGATGCCGGAAACAAAAGGGATGAAAACCCTTGCCTGGTGGGGTCTGCATTCCAGAGAGCGGAGACAAACGGTATCTGAAGTCCTGTGGAGGGAGACAGCTCTAGAGAAGGCTCTCATGGAGGCCTAGGGGGAGCCGGGCAGGGCCAGGTGGGGTTGGGCTGTGCACTGAGAAGGGGTGGTCAGTGAGGGCCTCGCAGAACAGGTGATAGGGGACACAGACCTGGAGGAAGGGGCGGGGAAGGCCCGTGGACAGCTGGGGGACAGTGGTGCAGGCAGAAGGCAGGGAACAGGCCCAGGCCGTGGTGACAAGGTATCTGAGCGATCCCATCAGGAGCGCTGTGCCCTCTCTCCCTGTGGTCTGGGCGGGCCTGGCCAGAGCCACACTGCCCCCCCGGTGACCCCCACTGAAGCCCGTGTTCTGTATTAACTCCATCCGTCAGGAACCCAACTCTCTCTCTTCCGCCCCACCTGGAGTCCCAGCTGGTCCCAACCCAAACCGAGCCTGGATCTGGCTCCCCAGAGTCATGCCTGGCCAGAGGGGCACCCACTTTGCAGTCCCTAGAGTCATGGCTGTGTGGAGGCATTCAAACCGTGGGTGTCTGGAAGGACCTCTTAATGCTGGCGTCTGCTGGCACACACGACACCATGGGCTGGGGGTGAGACAACACGCACTGAGTTTGAGTTTTCAGGTCTAGAGACGGCAAGTCCAAGATCTCGGCGCCAGCAGGGCCAGGCTCTGGGTGAGGGCCCACCTCCAGCCACGTCCTTCCTCGGCCTCCTGGGGCTCACCCTCTGTCTACACAGACACTGACCCCATCCTGGGGCCCTGCCCTCATGACCTCCTCTAACCCTGAGCCCATCTCCTAATACTGTCATGTGGGGGGTACGGCTTCACATAGGCATCGGCCCACAAGCACCTTGAAAGACACCTTGTGAGCAGAGGTTTTAAGAGCCAGCACGTGAGTCTAGGGATGGTGGCAGCATGACCCAAGATGGACCTTTGTCACCTAGGACCCTGGAGCAGGCATTGAGCAGGTGTGGCACAAAGGAAAAATAAATCTTTGTTATTTTAAGTTAGGGGTCAGCAAACCCATGGGCCAAATTCGGTTCACCTGCTGCTTTTGTAAATAAAGTTCTATTAGAACACAGCTCTTCCATTTATGTTCTTTCTGAAGCTACTCTTGAGGAGTTGCCCATGTGGCCCATAAACCTAAAATATTTACTATCAGGCCTGTTACAGAAGGCATTTGCTGCCCCTGTGTAAGTCCAGGGAGAGGAAATCCCTGGGCAAAATACCTCTAAAAACTAAAACCAGTCAAAGGGAGAAATAAAGTTTAAAATCCGTTTATTGCTCCCAAACTACAGTCCTGGGCTGTACCTCTTTCCTGCTCCAGCAGAAGCAGAAACCTGGCCCTCCCCCTCACCTCTCGGGTACAGATAAGCCTTCCCTGCCCAGGTCATTACCCACTGATATGGAGATGACTTCTCTCCACCCCTGAGGAATGATGCAAATGCACTAAAGCCATACTTCTCTCCACCTCTGAAGGCCTACTGATATGCAGATGTACTAAAGCCAGGAGATATTCTGGAAATGTTACACTTTTACCCACACCCTGCTTTAAGCCCTGGGAATGTGGGAGACTGTATGTTTCTGTAAAGTGACCTTCTCCGTTCCAATACACTTTCTAATTATGCTCACAACTTCTGAATGCCACATCAGAGGCTCTAACAGTAAAAATACCTTATATATGGCATTTACGGCTTTTCCGACCCGCCTCCACTGGCTAGTTGCTGAGCAGTCATTACCGTCTGTACTTTGCGCACAAAGAAGGAAGACCCAGGGAGGTGAGTGCCCGTCTGAAGTTATGTAGGGCTTGACCAGGCCTCTGACCCCACATTAAAATGGGTCACTATTTTCCAGTGTTACCTGCATCACTGGAGGCAGAATGCAGGGCTTTCTACCCCCCTGTTCCATCTGTTTAAGAAAACGGATGAAAAGAGAAGCCCAGTCAGTCCTGAGTGGAAGTGAGCAGCGACGAAATCCGGCCTCCCCACTAAGGCCAGCCTCCCTCCTGCCTCCTTTACCACTCTCCGCGGTACCCCCAGCGCCCCCAGGCTCACGTGGCCTCTGGAAGGGCCAGCCACAGAAGGCAGCTGCAGCCCTTCCCGTCCCTGGGCCTTAGTGTCCCCACGCTGCACCCCACCCGGGTGCTGCAGAGATGACTGTGATTGCGTGGGGGCGGGGGGCGCCCCTCTCTCTCCACCCCAAACGCAGAAGCTGCGGTGGTGAGATCTAGGGTCGCGGTTGGAGGAGGGGCCTTTGGGAAGGCCTGAGAGAAGGGCCCGCATCCAGCCTGCCCCGCTGCCCAGGCTTTGGCACCCCTTTCCCCGGTCTCATACCTCCCATTACCCAGCATGGTTGACAGGCCTGAGAGCAGCGGTCCTTGCAGCCCGGGAAGGAGGCCGGCCGTTTGAACAGCTGCAGAACCTGCCGGCCCACTATCCACAGCTACAGACCTTTTTTTAAAACCAACCTCTTTGGCTTATGTAACACACTTGGAAGTCAAAAAGCCGAGATTCATTATCAACAGCCCAGGAGAGGTTTGTGAAAGACTTGCTATGAAGAAATCTTTCCATTGAGAAAAACTCCCCCGGTGCGCATGCTCCCAGCGGCTCCCGTGAATCGCGGGAGTGTCCTCGGCCTGAGAAGCAGCGTCCCCGGGGCTCCCGGGCACCCCGCTAGGCCCCTGCCTTCCCTGCGCTGCTGCAGCGCTCAGTGACCGAGGGCTGCTGTCCTTACGCGCGTTTCAGAGGAGGACCCTGCGCTCGGAGAGGAGGCGAGGCCGTGGAGCCGTGCCCAGTCAGCACACTTCCAGGGGTCGCTGCGGAAGCCGGCCCCGGCCCTCCTCCCAATTGCTGAGCAGCGGCTCCCGAAATATAAGTAGACGTGCGCCCCACGAGTGTGTTTTTAGGCCCCTGCCCTCCTGCAAGAGGAAATGGGGGCTCATCCTGCAGGGGGATGAGGCCAGCATTCCACTTGGCCATTTCCCTTCCAAAGAGCAGATGTACGGGGTTCTGGGCCCTTCCCTGGTCAGGCTGTCATTCCGGGGCCCCAGGAATCTGAGAAATCAGCGGGCCAGGGCCGGGGGGACCATGGCCAGGCCCGCAAACAGCCCTTTTAGAGGCGTTCTCCCTGTGGCCAGGGTGTTAAAGCTCACGGGCCTTGGCCCACATAAATGTGTCTTTCACTGCGTCTGTGGAGAAACGGTGTGGGTTTGGGCCACAGCTATAGACTCAGACCGTGCAGATGAGGGGCCCCAGCCTCAGAGGGAACTCAGTGAATGTGTCAGGGAACCGAAAACATATGATATCAATCAGGAGGGGGAAAAAAATGACTTCATGTCCACAGTTGACTGAAGGGGGCCAGGCCCTGCCCGGGAGGCACTTCCAGAAAGCCTGGCCTGTTCCTCAGCCTGTAGAGGGTCTTCTGTGCGCGGCTCGCAGCGCCAGGGCCGGGCCGGGAGGCTGGGAGGCCCAGAGGCTGGGAGGCCCGGAGGCTGGGTGCCCCAGCGCCGGGCGCCGCCACCCCGCTCCCCGCCCCCAGCTTCCTTCTCTCAGCCGCTTTCATGAATGGCCCAGCTTCCCAGACAGCGGATTGGCTGAGCCGCCGAACACGAGGCCCAATCAGCAGCCGTGGAGCGCCTGGCTCCGCGTGGGGTCTGGGTCCCCGCAGCCGTGAATGGCTCAGCCCCACTAGCCTGAGGCTACCCCTCCCCCAGGGGGACAGGGAGGAAGCGATTTGTTTTGTTTTTTTTTAATTCTCAGACCTTTCAGGGTTCTGGTACAATTGTGTCATTCTGAGGCTTGGCTGAGGCTCCTGACAATAGCCCTTGGGCTTCCCTGGCCGGTCAGTGCTGACATTCAAGATCTTGTGACACTGAAAGGCTTGCGTGGTTAGAAATGCATTTCTTTGCCTGTGATCAGGTCTGACTCGGGTTCCAGGGAAAGCACTGCAGCCCTCCAGCATGAGCGGGCAGGCTGCCCGGGAACAATGGCAGGGGCTTAGGAAAAGGAGGCGCGCTTTCCCAGCCGGCGCAGGAGGCTCCTGACATGTGCAAACCGCTGAGAACTTCTCCTACAAACCAGAGGGGCTCAGTCACCCCCACCTTGATCGCTGGCCTTGTCCAAGCTGCATTATGCCCCGTGCATGTGAGGGCTGGGGCCTGCTGCGGGGGAACCCAGCCATTCGGCTGCAAGTCCTTTTAAGTAGGAAAACATGTTCTGTTTGCTGATGTTATGAAAAAGGCATGTGTTTACAAATGCTCGTGGGGAGAGTGTGGTTAATGAGCCTGCTTCCGGCCTCCCCTCCCCAGACAATGTGAATGTGTGGCTGATCGAGTGGGGCCTGCTCTTAATGGGAAGAACCCTCATTTAGGAAAATCACGTTTAGCAGAATTCAAAGGTGGTACGGAGATCCCTCTTGTAAAGGGGTTGAATCCATGGAGGCAGAACCTTGAGCACCAGGGTGAGCCCTGGGGAGCATGGAGAGCTGGGGAGTCAGGGAGAGATACTTCTCCCTTCTCCACGGGGTTTCCTACTGACCCACCGACCCTGTGCCTGGCTGGGGCTGACCTTTTCAGGAGCTGCAGCCTTAGGACTATGCAAATGGGAACTCCCAATGATTCCACTGGACAAGTTTCCGGGCTATCAACCCCATTCTAAAGTCGAGAAAACTGAGATTCAGGGTAATCTGCAAAGGAAGGGGTGTGATTCGGAAGCGGCGAGCCCAGAATGTGAACCCAGCTCCGCCTTGTGCTACAGGTGACGTGCCCTTCCACTGGGCCACGCTGCTGCAAGACTAACATGAGTATTAAACACCGAAATCCGCGGAGAGCGCTGAGCTCCAGGCCCGGTTCTGGATACTGCTGCAGAGACTACGATTGTGGATGGTAAAAAATGTGTCTGCCCCCCAATGTCTCAGAGCCAGATCCTGAATGCCCAGGCGACTGCACTAATGCACACATGGGCAGCCAGGGCTGAGCCTGAGGGGCTCCCGTAGGTCTCCCCTGGTAGCCTCTCTTTCTGCCTGCTGCTGCCTGGAATCTTCTGGTTCAGCACTTCATAAACTCTTTGGTCCCCAGGCCCATGTGGCTCTTAAAAGTTTTTGAGGATCCCAAAGAGATTTTGTTGATGTGGGTTTGACGAACTGGTATTTACTGCATTAGAAATTCAAATAGAGAACAAATTGAAACCCAAGACTATATAAGCATTCTGTTAGCTGTCAGAGTGGTAACGTCATCAGGTCGTGTGGCCTCCGGAAAACACTGCACGCTTGTGAAGGACAAGAGGGGAAAAGCAGTTGATGTCTCAGGGTCATCATGAGAATACTTTTGACCCCTCAGGCCTCCTGACCCCACCAAGAACTTGTTTTAGTCTATCGAGAGACATTTGAGGCTGCCTGGCTTGCTGCGGCTGGGTCTGGCCATGTGGTACCCTGCCAGTGGGCTGTGAGCTGTCCCCGGCCGTGTCTCAGTGGTACTGCTCACATGAACCACACCTGAATGGTGCTGCCTGGGGGTGTGCAGCGTGACAGCTGTGTGCGTGGAGGTGTGCGCAGTGGCCTCGTGCTGCCTCTCAGAGGAGGGCTCCCCTTCCACAGTCTTGGATATAGGAGAGGACATGAGTCAACTCAGACCTTGTGGACCAAGGGCAACCCTCAGGAGACGGGGAAGCCTGGCTCTCCAATTCCATTGCACCCCCGCTTAAGTCCTGGACTGCCTACCTGGGTTTGTATGAGAAAGAAAACCCAACAGCATCATTTAAGCCCAGTATTTTGGGGTCTGTTGTCACAACAGCCTAGTCTGCGTCCTGATCAGTCTATCAGCCGTTTTCACCCTTCTGGGCCCAAGCCTTGGGCTTTCTGATTTCATTATGTTTGCAAGAAGGTGGAACAACTACCCATCAGTTGAATATACACCCTTGGGCGGGGTCGAAGCCTCAGCTGGCAGCACAGACTGGCAGCCAGTGACAGGTGAACCGTGGCCGGCCCATTGTGTAAGGCTGACTTGGAGGCCAAGCAAGGACCCGGTGAACTCGTGGCACCTTTGGTTTTTACCCAGCCCCGAGCTTGCTGCCCCTGCCCTCCTCAAGAGGTCTGCTGAGGACGGAGCAGGGTGGCTTGTGGAGAGATCCCACAGCCTGAATGGGAGGCCGGGGGTCCGCTGGCCAAGGGAAGCTGACGTGGACGCTGGGGGGGATTCAGACCTTTCCCCTGAGGACTAAGGAGATGGCGACGAGCCTGCAGAGGCAGCGCGTCGGGTGAGAGAGCCGAGGCCCAGCTCAGGCCTGCCGCCCTCGGACCACCGGGTCTGCCAATGGATGGCCCGTGTGTGCTGGGGAGTGCTGGGTCGTTCCATGCCAGCACCCAGGCTATTCGTGGACAGTGAGAATGCTGACATGGTACATTTAAGAGAAACTGCTGGATATTTACTGCTGTGTGAGTTATTAAGGTTCCCAAGAATTGGATTTTAAAAATGAAAACCAGCATGAGGCTATAATGTGCTATGGATAAGAAGTGAGTGATCTAAGATACCCATCTTGCCCTTAGCGTTTCCATGGATAGTGGCCTTGTAGCCAAAAGAAGGCACCGGTGAGATGTGACGCACAGGCCCTCTCAGCATGTTGGAGAACCCGGGGAGACTCTGCCAAGTATGCCCTTGACAGAAGAAACTTCAGCCTTTGCCAGGGCTCCCCCCACCCCAACCCCCTCTGCCACAGGGCCCTGAGGAGGCTGGGTGGGCAGCGCTGGAGGGAAACCTGGCTCTGTAGAGATGCTATGGAGCCAGGGACATCGGGGCTCGATCCTGAAGGATGGGCAGGCCCTGGGCATCCGATCATCACAAGAAAGAGACATCCGGGTGGTGGGAACAGCAAAACGAAGACCTGGAGCGGCGACTTCGGCTCTGCAGTTGAGCGCTGTGGCGTGGAGCGGAGTAAGGCTCTGTCGTCTCACGTGGGTCCATCTGACTCCCAGGCGGCATGTCTAGCCCCCAACGGACTGCCGAGCCCGAGCGGCAGCAGCTCTCAGGCAACAACTGTCCCTGAATTGAGTAGGTCAGGCCGGCCGAGGGCGGAGGGAAGGAGCAGGCGGGAAGGGAGGCCTCCGTGGGAAGGTGACCCTGGCCCCCTCACAGGGACGCGTGACCGCAGGCCCTTCCGCCTGAGGGGCCAGGCCCACACCTCCCTTCTTCGGATGCCACCATGCTGCTGGAGGTGGTGCAGGGTGGGCAAAGGGGAGGAGGGAGCCCGTGCCGGCCGTGGGCATGATGTGGCCGCTTCCAAGGCCAGGATTTTTAGGAGAACCTGGCCTCTCATTCTTCGCCTCCCTTAGTTTCATTTATTGAAATATTGTTGCTGCAAATCGAGTTACATCCCTGCCCCTGGGGAGCCTGGCGTCTGGGAGGAGAGGAAGATGGGATGGCAGCTGATGGGGAGGAGGGTCGGGGGAGAGCTGGTGTCAGCGTCCTGGGGCTGCCTTAACAAATGGACCGCACTGGGTGGCTCGCCACATGAGAAGCGTGGCGCCTCCCAGTCACGGGGTTGGAGAGCTGAGGTCGAGGCGCCGGGGTGGGGGTGGGGGCTGGTCCCCCACCCCGCCTGCCCCCCCGCCGTCTCCCGTGTGCGTCTCTCTGTGTCCTCTCTTCTTCTGAGGATATCTGTCACTGAATTCAGGGCCCACCTGAATCCAGGATGACCTTGTCGTGAGATTCTGACTTTAACTACATCTGCAAAGACCCTTTTTTCCAAATCAGGTCACATGTGCAGGTTCCAGTTGTACATATCTTTTGAGGGGAGGCCCCAGGTGACCCACCACAGGGCTCTTAGGGAAGGGTGGAGGCAGGAGGCACTTCCAGGACAGCTTGCTGGAGGAGGGGGTGTTGACTTGGGTCTTGAGAGGTGCCATTAGGGAGTGGGATCCAGACAGGAGGCTGCGGAAGCACAGGGACGCTAAGCCTTGACCAGCAGGAGTATCCAGGGGAAAGGTGGGAAGTCCTGTGGAGCAGGGCCGGGAACGTGTGGAGGCGGAGGTCTGCGTGCCCTGCAGAGGGCGAGGCAGGGGTGAGGCAGGGTGGCCAGGCATGGTTTCTGAGGGTGGACCCTGGGAAGACCCTAGGAGCGCCCTAGGTCAGCAACGCAGCATGAAGCATTGAATTCGATTTGTCTGCTTTGCCATGTTCCTGAAGAAAAGAGGAGCCCCCCCAGGGGTGTGTGGCTTCCCAAACTCAGTGCCGGGTTTGCCTGGACACCAGCAGTGGGTCGGGGCTGATTTCATTTGCACGCTAGCCTTTGTCTCCAAGCCTGGCCTGTGCTCAGCCTGCCAGGACCTCCCTGGACCTCCCTGACTCCCCGCAGCTTGCCTGTCCCGAGGACACCCCCGCAGGTCCTGCATACCTGCCCCCAGCCCTCCTCGGACAATGGGGGTGGCGGTCAGGGCTGTGGGCAGGGGTACACTGCTGTCCATGCCCTGCTGGGGCCTCGCCTTGGTCCTGGAGCCGATTTCCAGCTCCTCAGGGAACAAGAGGAGCCTTCAATGCCTCGTTCTGGAAAGGCCGAGGTCTTCACACCGGCCACGCCTGAACCACCAGGACCCCGTGGTCTCAGTCTCTCCCTCTGGTATTGCCAGAAATGACCTGACCCCGTGCCCACCCCTGTGAGGCAGTGGTCACAGCCCTGTACTCCGTGTCCTCCAAGTGTCAGGGTCCACCCCTGCAGCTGGTGGCCTTACCCCTGTCTTCTAACTGCTCCCTGACTCAGTTTCCTCCTCTGTGAAATGGAGCCATCTGCCTTCTTTGTAGAGTTGGTGGAAAAACTGCAGACTGCAGGAGCCAGGGGCTAGAGGATTCCCAGCGAGGAGTGTGTTGGTCCAGGTCCACCTGTTTGGGGTCCCCCCCACCCTGTGATCAGATCTTCAGCTTTGGGCAGGGAGCTCAAAGGCATACGTGACCAAGGGGAGCCTGGGCCCCTCGTTCTCGGGCAGGAATCCCCTACAGAGCACCATTCTTTATTTGAAGGTCTCTGTGGCAGCCCCCCCACCCCATCTGCCCCCCAGCTCTCCCCAGGCCTCCAGGCTGTGGTGTCTGGCGTCTATGAGGAAAGCGGGCCACGCGCACCCCTGTGCATCGGGAAGAATAGGGAGCTGGTGGTCAGAGGGAAGCTGCCTCCCTCAAGGTGGGGCCCCCACCTCCCACCCTGGTGGCCCCCTGCCTTCAAAGGAGGGCTGGGCTCTCTCCGTTTTTGTCCCCAGAACCCCCAGGAGGCCACTCGGGCCTGGGGTCCCGGCTTGCCAGCCCCCTGCCTCGCTGCCTTTCTGCCCACACCTCTGCCCTGAGGCTCTGCAGGGTCCTCACAAGACGGGGCACTGGAAGCACCCACAGTTCTCTGGAGTGCTTTTGGGGCTTAGTCACTAAAGAAATAGATGTATCTAGAGCTGGCGCCAGGGGACCCTCCAAGCTGGGCTCAGAACTGGAAGGGAATGTGTGGCTTGGGGAATTCTGTCTGTGTCTCTGGCGGTCTCTGTCTGCCTCTGTCTGTCCCTCTGCGTCTCTCCTCTGTCTCTTTCTCCTCCTGTCTCTCCAAAGGCTCCCCTTCCTCTGCTGAGCTGGAGCCGCCAGGCCCAATGGATGGGAGCCGGGGAGCAGGAGCCCTTCCACAGGTGCCCCAATGGGCCTGGTCCCAGGTGTTATTCATTCCCTGCTCGATTAACTGCAAATTCTGTGGGCCTGGAGGGGGGGCAGGAGGGCCCAGGATGGACATAACATACCTGGCCGGGGTGGGGGTCAGTTGCTTATCACATTCCTGGGATGCTGGGCTGGGGAGGACTCGGTGGGCATTTGTCTACACCTGGTGACCCCTGTGGGCAGTGAGAACTACCCCAGGGGCCAGGCAGCTTTGGGGCCACACCGTGGCCTGGCGACCTGTCCCCTTGGAAGGTTGATGGATGGATCGAGGGAGGAGTGACACTGTCCTCCGAGTCTGGCCGGCCTGGGAGCTGCCCTATGGGGCTTGTCCAAGTGACCTCACCTCTGCAGGCCTCAGTCTCCCCCAGGGTGGAGGCAGTGAGGGAGGGGGACCCTTGAGCTATGCCAGTGGCTGCTGGCTCTAGGGGCGGGATGAGAGGAATGGGGCCATGGGTGCTTTGATCTCAGCCCCGGGACGTGGGGAGAGCATCGCCCGGGGTGCTGAGCCGGGCCCAGAAGGGCTTTCAGAAGCACATCTGACCCAGTTCAACCCAGTGTGGCTGTAAGAGGGCCCCAGACTGAGCTGATCTGGGATCTGCCCCTTGCAGAAAGGGAAAAAGCAGGTAACAGTGATATTAGTGCCTGACACATGAGGACACCAGGGGCCAAAGGCAGCGCCTACAGGAGCAAGAATCAGAGACGGGGTGTTGGGGGAAGGGGTGGGGTGTGAGGTGTGAGGAGCGTGGTGCTGGTTCAAATGAAGCTCAGAACCCAAAGAAAGCCCCCCATGGCACTCAACTCCATTGCACAGGGGCCTGTCTGGTGCAAGAACATTCCAGAAAACTGCTGCTCCTTTTAGGGAGATGAGCCTGCCACACACAAGTTGGCTCCAGCCCGGGCAGGGTCTGTGTGGGCAAAGACTGGTACTGGAGGGGGAGCGGAAGCAATCTAATGTGCACCGCCGGGTCATTTCCCAAGGCCCCCAGGCCCTGCCTCGCTCTCACTCACCCCACGGGCCCTCTGCTAGTGTTGGGCGCGTGACAAGCTCTTCCGCATTTCAGGGCCTTCCCACATCCCTCCGGCCTTGGGAACCGGCTCTTATCATCGGTGCACATCAGGGAGATTGTCTAGGTCCACCCATCGAAGTCACCAAGCCCCGCCCTCTACTGCCCTCTGTATCCACTCGCCCGGGCGACTGCAGCAAATAGCACAGATGGGGCCTGAAGCAGCAGAAGCGTACGGTCTCCCCCATTTGGTCCTCACGTGGTGTCTCTGTGCGTGTGTGTCCTGGTGTCTTCCTTTAAGGGTCCCTGCCCTCGGGGGTGAGGGCCCACCCTACTGACCTCGCTCTAACTTGATCACCCCTGCAAAGACCCTGTCTGCAGATGTGGTCGCATCCTGAGGCCCTGGGGTCAGGCCATCCTCTGCCTTATCTCTTGCACTTGGCATTGTTTGTGTACTTGTCTGGTGTTCACTGTCTCCTGCCCTAGAAACCCAGCCGCATAAGGACATACCCACGATCCCTGTGGTGCTGGCTCACTGCAGGCCCTGAGCAGACACTGGATGAGTGGCCGACGAATACGTGATAGGATCCGCAGATGCACAGGGTGCAGGGGGACACCTGTGCCACTTGCTGGTGTGGGGCTGGGGTTTTGAAAGCTCCTAGGTCGCTTGGTGACTTGGGCAGCCAGCACTCCTGGCCCAACTGGTCAGCTGCATGGGCCACACTCTGGTTAGATGGAAGGCTGCCTAGAAGCCAAACATCCACCCACCAACCCAGGAGAATCCACAGGCCACCGGGCAACAGTGGGACGCGGGCACACATTCTCTGTAAAGTCGCTGCTCATTTTGGCTTTGGAGACCAAACTCCATTCTGCTTTGCATGACCTGACCCTTCAGATGACCTGAGAACGCTTCACCAGGCAGGCAGCTTCAGCCAGATTACCTTCTTGCTGGGTCACCTCCCATCGCTGGGTACCTGCCCCCAAATTAACTTACAGGAAGCCTCGGTCTGGCAGATTGCAGTGGGTTATGTAAAGGGGGCTTGCCCGAGAACTGGAGACTGTTTGACGACCCAAATGTGGCTGCGGAGGAGGCACTGCCCGGAGGACAAAGGCCGGCATCCTCCTCCCAACACCAAGGATCAGATAAGCAGCGGTTTGCACATTGCTGGACCCTGTAGCTGCCTCCGGGTCAGCTATGTTGGAGGCCCTGGAGACGGAAAAGGGCGGCAGAGGAAGAAAGGGATGGACACAAAAGGGGCAGGCCCAGAGGGCAGACTGTAAACCCTCAAGAATGCAGTTTGTTCCTGGATGCGCCACCCCGCCCCCTGCCCACCCGATTGGAATTCTACAAGGGGGCGCGGGCGTTGGCCCCTGACCTGTGCAGGCAGCTCGAATTCCAAACATCTGCCCCAGGGTAAGGGTATGGCAACCACTTAGGAAGCATGCCCATGCTAGGTACATTCATTCCTGGAATCTGGGGTTCACAGGCGGGACACCAGGCTCAGAGAGGAAAAGACAGTTGCTCCTGGCCACACAGCACCAGTCCAAGTGCCTGGGGCTGTCGGAATTCCGTATTTCCTGCCAGCTCCCTGGTGGTGGAATGCCTCTGAGGATGGAGCACCCTGCCCAGCAAGGTCTCTGGTGCGGGGCCCATGCATTCGGGGCAGGGCTCCCCGCCTCTGGGGCGTGGCCCCCGCAGCGGCCAAGCCCCAGGTCTGCACTCTGGGGTGCTGTGATTCCTCCCCTGGTCCACTTCCTCTGGGGGATGTCATGCAGGGTGTGTTTGGTTCTCGGCTCACAGGCTTGAGCGTCTGTGATCTGAAGCCCAGAGGCTGGCCGGCTGGCCCACCCTCCCAGAGTCCCCCAGCTTCGCCCCATTCCTGGGCCCAGGCCTCCTGCTGGGTGCCTTTGTCTGGCCTTGGGTTTCACAGGCTGCCCGGGCCTTTTTCTCGCAGGTCTCAGGTTTCACCTCTTGCTGGGAGGATCCTTCCAGTTCAGGACCCAGTGACCTCCCAGAAGGTGGGCCTCCCCACCCTGCACCAGCAGGCTCTAGGAATTCATCCTGGGGCCCTCCTCCCCCAGGACCCCTGGGTAGAAGCAGAAGCTGAGGGAAGGAAAGGCCGTGGGGAGAGCCAGAGGCCTTGCAGGGGCAGCCCTGGGGCGGAGGCCTGTCCTGGGGGTTGCGGAGTGGGGCCATGGGTGGAGGGGCAGAGATTCTGCAGGGGTCTGACCTGCTCTGCCCCTTTCTTTGCCCCTTTCTTCGCTGATCTGAGCACTTCATTTTCAATCAGAATGCCGGAGGCCAAGATCTGTCACTGTGGGAAATTTAGAGAATCCAGCAAGGAGAGAGGCCTGCGAAGTCTTCGCTGATCCTCGGGGTCCCCCGAGGTTTTGCAGGCTGAGCCCAGAGCAAACCTCAGCTCCCCTCCCTTGCTGAGTGGCCACGGCAGCCCCTTCTCCTCCCCAAGCCTCAGTCTCCACTTCTGTCGTATGGCAGTGGTCGAGGCACACTCCCCGTCCCCCTTCCCAAGGACTCCTGCCCGCAGTCACCCTTGCTCCAGCCCCCCGCCCCCGCTGACTGGTCCCCTTGGCCCACAAATCCGTTACCCACCGTCTGCACCCCGTCTGTCACCTCTTCACCCCTTGCACCTCTTCCCCGGAAGGGCCCTCATCTGTGCAGCCAAACCTCACGACCGGCCACTTCTCTGTCCCCACTTCCCTGGAGGCCACTCCCTTCTTCCAGCACGGTCTTCTCCCAGATTCTCCCCACCCCAGCAGCACAGGGGTCCCCTCTTTTCCTCCTGCCTCGATACTGCTCCCCTCCAGACCCTACCGGCAGGACTTGCTGGGTGCCTATCACGAGCCAGGTGCTGCGCTGGGGCTGGGGTGCCGCTGTGCGGGAAACACGTGAGCCCTCTGACCTCCCAGGGCCTTCGGTCCTCCAGGGTCACAGGGTTTCCTTGGGACTTGTGTGGAGTTTCTCCTCCTCTCTCTGCCCTTCTCCCTGGGTGATCTCATCAGTTCCCATGGATTTAAATATCCTCAAGTGATGACTTCCAAATTTATCTCTGCGGCTATGACCTCTCCTATGAACTTTGACCTACATATCCGGCTGGCCACTTGACCTCCCCCTTTGGGGTCTCCCAGACATGTCGAACAGATCATGGCCAAGCTGAACTTCTGGATTTTTCTCCCCAATTCTTTCCCAGCCACCCCCACCCCATCTTCCCTGTCTTAGCAAACCCTCGGCTCTATCCAGCCAGAAGCCTCTATGTCCCCCTGGCTTCTCCCCTCCCGTCCCCAGGACCAGGGACTCACCCACAGGCCCTGAGCACCCTGGCTCTGTTGTCATCACCTGGGTCCAGAAAGGCCTGGCCACATGGTGTAATGAGACTGCAAGAAATGAGGGGTTTGGGGTGAAGTAGAGGCTGAGGTCTGGAGAAACTGCTTCCCACCTTTCTCCAGAATGGCTGCTCCAGGCCCCAGGGCCCTGCTCCCAGGATGAGGCCAGTCCCCTGGGAGGTGGGTGGCAGAGTGTGGGAAACATATACAGGGAGAAAGGCCGAGAGGCTGGAGACCCTGACGCCTGCACAGGAGCTGCCGCACAAGTAGGCATGGTGGGAAGCATCCTGGCACAGGGAGCCCCACGCTTTGGACCTGGTGAGCTGTGTGGTCAGCTAAGAGAAAACTGTGCTTGGTCCTCTGGGGACACACCGCGCCTGCCTGCCCTTCCACTCATTCTGGAGCCCAGTTGAGGGGCTATGCTGGTGCCCACTTGACAAATGGGTGCGGCTTCATCCCCCCATTCCATCAGTGAGGGAGTGGAGGCCGGGCATAGTGGTAGCAGAGCCAGATGTCAGCCGGCCCCACTCACCGCACCACACTGCCCCCCTCCCGGCCCCCCTGAAGTCCTGACCCAAGCAGCTCCCAGCCACACAGAGCAGGTAGACAGGTCTCCCTGTGGAGGGAGTGGGCGGCGCCTTGGCCCTCCTGGGGGCATGTTGCAGAGAGCAGCAAAGTTCTCCAGGGCACCTGCTGGGCCACCAAATGGAGGCCACCCACCCATCAAGCAGGGCCCCATGGCACACAGCTGCCCCAGCCACTAGCAGGGAGTGAGGGGCTGCCCAACCGGCCCCTGCCCCAGGCCACACCCCATCCCTGCCTCCTGCCTTCTGGTTTCTCCAGGTGCACAAAGTGCCACCTGTCTTCAGGCTCAGGGCACGGGAGACTGAGGTTTTCAGCTCATTTTCAGTGGAGGGGAGTGAAACAGGCTGAAATGGTAAGGAATACAGTGCTGGCTACTGGAAAGAGGGGGCTGGACAAAAGGGGTCATTCCTGCTGTGCCTTCAGCTTTTAGGGTGCTAGTTCTTTCAACAGAACATTTACTGAGCACCCACTGCATGCAGGCTACTGTGCCAGGCTCCAGAAATAGGGCTGGGAGTGAGGCTGACCCAACTAGAGACAGTGCTGTCTGGCGGGAGGTCAGACAGCAAACAGAACTCTGTGGGGTGGGGGTGGGCTGCACTGTCTCCATTTATCCTACCAAAGAGCAGCAGAAATTCAACAAGGCTAACTGACTTGCCAGTGGTCACAGAATAAAGGTGAAAGAGCCAGGACTTAAAGCCATTTACCCTCCATGCAACCGTCCTTCCGTCCACCGAGACATCCGACTGTCTGTCCAACCACCCATCCATTTATCCACCCATCCAACTATTTGTCCATCCATCCATCCAATCATCCATTCATCCATGCATGCACCCATTCATCTCTTCATTAATTCATTTATCCATCAATTCATCCATGATTTATTCATTCACTGAGCACCTACTATGTGCTAGGCTGTCTGCTAGGTGCTGGGAATGAAACTGGGGACAAAAGAGAAATAATCTCTGGCTGCAAGAGGGTCATGTTCTGATGTAGAAGAAGGAAAAAAATCCACATTAATCAGACAAATAATCCAATCACAAAAATGATCAGGGGTCACCTGGGAGAGGAGAAGCCAGCCATGTAAAGGACATGCACACATGTGTGCATGTATGCATGTGTAGGTGGCTATTTCTTGTGTATCTATGTGTGCACACGTGTCTGCGTGCATGTGCATGTGTGTGAACATGTGTGTGTGTGTGTGTGTGTGTTGCATCCCCAGCAGAAGGATGAGCAGGGGCAGAAGCTCTAAGGCAGGAGGGCCTGGTAGGATGTGCTCTAGGATCAAAACGACGCCCAGTGTGATGGGGGCTGGGGACGGGGGCGGGGCGCACGGAGGGAAGGAAGCGGTGCAGTGAAGCCGGCCTGTGACAACCCTGAGAACATGGTGAAGAGTTTGGGCTTTATTCATAGAGCACTGGGAGCCATTCGAGGGATTTCCATGAAGGTAAAAGAAAACTCTGCTTCCTGCGGGAAGAAGAGCCTTGGAAGGGGCGTGAGTGGAGGCAGGAGGCCCCGCGCCTGCCCAGTGGCAGAGGGTGGGGACCCAAAGAAGCCCGCACGAGCTCCGGCGGGGAGACTACACCCGAGGGTGACGGGCGGCAGACTGCGCTCCCCCCAGGGGGCATCTGAGCCTGAAGACAACAGTAGAAATTCTGCACAAGGAAACCCAGGCAGCAAAAATGGCAGGGAGGAGAAAGAGCAGAAAGCACCAGTAAGCTCCGGGACAGTGCCAGGCGGCCCGACGTACACGCATCTGGCGTCCTCGAGGGACCACCTGTCAGAACATCTAAGGTTGAGAAGATGCCATTCTCGGTGCTGGTGAGGATGTGGACCAACTGGCGCTCTCCCCACGGCTGCTGGACTCATACAATGCTGCAGTGGAAAAGCCTTTGGCAGGTTCCTCCAAAGTTAAATGTACACCTACTGTGTGACTCAGTCATCCCACTGCTGGGTATTTTCCAAAGGGCAAGCAAAGTATGCAGCCTCCTAAAGGCTTGCTCACGAACGGTCTTGGAAGCTTTGTTTGTAATAGTCCTAAACCAGAGATGACCAACGCCCATCAGCAGGTGGATGGGCAAGAAGGACCTTGGGGGTTACAGTTGTTCAGCTGTTGGAGAAAGAACAGGGCCTGGGTACCCAGGTTCTGGCCTTCTCCCCGGCCACCCACTCTCTGAGTGCCCCTGGATAAGCAGTCCCCAGTGTGAGCCTCAGTCTTTTTTCTGTGAGGTGGGTCTGTGGCCGGCCCTGGGCAGGGTCCATGTGACCTTTTGGGAGAAGCTCTGGCAAAGAGGGAAGGTCTCAGCATGAGGGGTGGGAGGTGCCCCGCGTATCAGCCTCCTGGGGCCTGGAGGGAGCTTTGGCCTGGAGGCCTGCTGAGCAGGCTCAGCCTGACCGGTGAGGAAGCCAGAGGAGGCGGCGGGCCTGCTCGCTGAGGGCTGCCTGTGTCGGGTGCAGTGGGCAGGGTCAGAGGTCGTGTTTACCCTAGGGGGAGCCGAGGGCAGTGCCTCCTGGTCACACGGCTGTCCAAACGGCGTGGGCGGGCGGTCCCTTGGATGGCCCTGGGACAGAATAACAAGGCCCTGGCCACTCATCTGACCAGTCACGCAAGGGCAGTTAGAGGGACAGAGAGGCAGGTGACCCCCTGGAGAGGCTAGATCTGGGGGAGAGTTGGGGGGAAGTTCAGAACCTGCAATGGAGTTTGGGTAAGAGACTGGACAGCCTGCACCTGGACATGAGTGGACCAGGGCCAGCCAGCTGGCCAGTTCTGAGTGGCCACGCTGGGAAGCCAGCCCTGGCTCTGCAGCCAAAGCAGGGGACCTCTGCCAGTTCCCACCGCACACATGGCCAGGCGCCTGGGTTGCCTGTGCCCGTGTAGGTCCCTGTGATGCGGGCCAAGGACACATTTTGTCCTTTGGGGAACCCCCATGCCCCTCACATGGTAGGAGCCCCTCTACTGTGCGCAGATCAATGGCAGTGAATGAATGAATGAGTGAGTGAATGAACCTTCTCTCTACTCCTCTAGATCATGAAATTTCTAGAGAATGTGCACCTGGGTCAGAACAGGGCTCCTCTGGGTGGGTTTCTATTGCCGCATGACACATTGCCACCAGTTAGAAAGCTTCAAACAAAATGCACTTACCGTCTTACAGTCTGGGTGGGTCAGGGCTGCGCCAGTGTCCTCTTGATGGGGACTCCCTCTTCCCACTGGAACGACTAAACCAGGGGATGGGGGCCCGGAGCTGCTGCAGCCATGAGAGAGGCCAAGAGTGAGGCCGGCCCCCAGGAAGCAGGTGCACTTGGGGAGAGAGCCGGTGTCCTCTGACCTCATACTGCCTCTGGGTTGCGTGGCACCCAGTCTGCAGGCGGGCTGTCTAACTCCTGAGCCAGCTGGTCCCACTTCTAGTTAAGGGCAGGGATTTCTGTTACTTGCAACCCAAACTCCTAAGACAAATGTTTCTACAGGAACCTTTTTCTGTGTCAGCAAATTCATGTCTACATCATCATTTAAAAAATATAGTAGCCCATTTAAAACATTATTCTTAGGGTAAAATTTACCTACAATAAAATTTGACCTTGCAGAGCACACAGCCATGTGACTGGACAAACCTCACAGCCCCATGAAGATGCGGGGACGGTCCCACAGAGCATCCTCACCTGGCTCCTTGGGGTCAAACCCTCCCTGACCCTGCCCCCGAGACACCACCGATCTGTTTCCTGTTGTTGTTCTGCACTTTCCAGAATGTCCTGCAAATGGAATCAAAATCACAGTGTGGGCCTTGCATCTCGCTTTTAGGATGCTCCGGAGGACTGCCTGGCTGTCCCCTGTCAGAGATGTGCTCCTTTCTGTGGTGGAGCACTGTCCCGTGGCGGGGATGGGCCACCGTCCGCGCATCTCTCCCCAGCTCCCCAGCTGGAAGACACTGGGCTTGTCTCCGGTGTGGGAGGATCATGCACAGAGCTGCGGTGTGTGAGTGTGCGCGGGTGTCTGTGTCCGTCGGTCTGCGTGTTTCCTCAACTCCAGGGGAGTGTGAGAACCGTAAAGGTGGACAGCCATTCTGCCTCCGGACTCTCTCTGACTCAGCCAGGTTGCTCCAGAACCCAGACAAATCCTGGAAGTGAGAAAGAGCTGCAAGGAGAACCCCTCTACCTCTCTCTGGGGAAAGACCCAAAGCCCACCATAAAATTGAGATTCAGGTGTCCAGTGGGGCCAGGATGGCTCAGAGATAATGATAGTGCTGACCATAGCGGTGATCTAGCGATCCCAAAGCATCGATCGAGTCTCCGGTGTGGTCCTGACACCCACACTTCGGCCTTTCCTCAGTCCTCGCGATAATGTCCCAGCGTCGGCGTGGTTTTCCAGCGTTACTGCAAAGATGCGGGAAGTTTGCCTGCAAGCTCTCAGTCAAAGTGGGGTGTGCCTGCTGCTCCAACTGCGACCCCACACTCTGCCCCGGTCAGGTGTCTGCAGCAATGAAGAGCCCAGCCATTGCCTCCTCCCTCTTGTGGCCCATTTTGTGCCTTTGTATGAGCGTGAACGCAGGGGCTGGGCCAGGGTTCCCGGAACGCCATCCCCCGTGCTTCCAGCTTGCAGACAGACCCGGGCCAGCCCCTCACCGCTAACCCACATCTCACCCTGGCCGCCTTACTCAACTCAAAGGAAGGCGCCTATGCGGGTGGACCTGGTTGGAAATGGAAAATGCTTTGCTTGGAAGCAGTCCAACAGCAGAAAGACTGGAGCATTGACTGGCTGGGGACCGAGGCACCATGGAGAGACAGACATGGCTGGGGCCTGGGGTGGAGAGACACACGGCAGGCTGCTGGCAGGATCTGGCCGACAGTGGCTGACCAGACAGTCCTGGCCAGTCCCGTCCCTCCCTCCAGCATGGAAGCAATACCTGGGTGGTTGGGTTTTATGTCATGGTTTTACCGCGTGGATGGTTCGCCTTGGCCTTTGAAGATTTCAGCAAGGGGAAAGGGCGGGGAAAATGTGGCCACTGTCCTTGCTTGCCTGCAGATCGAGCCATGTTGCCTGTGTTCCTTGCTGGCCTCTGTCCATAATCACGTTGATGTGGCTTTAATTCATCCCCATGGGTGTAATTTTGCACCAGGTTTTTCCTCTTAGCGATTGTCACGTTTCCGCAGTGTTTGGCATAAGCGGTCCTCTGAGCGTTGCGTCTCCACCCTACCTCGGTCTAGCCATTTGGATGGTTCCCATTTTCTGCATCATCTGATCATGCCTTCATTCATTCAGCAGACACTGACCGCACATTCCCTGTGTACCACACACTTTTTTGGTGCTGGGGACCCAGCAGCACACAAAGCAAGTCCTTCAGGACATTCTGCAGTTTAGAGGGAGATGAGCAGTAACCACATAAACAGTAAATAACCAAAAGGCTACATGGAGCATGACAGGGCAGTAGGTGCTCTGGAGAAAAGGGGTGCAGACAAGATAGTGGGGGTGCTGGCACGCGGGGGCAAGGCCCTGGGGATGCTGTGACCCAGGCGGCCTCTCTGCAGAAGGGACGTCTGCGCAGAGACAGAAGGGTGCGAGGGGGCACAGGTGGCCGCTGGAGCCGGGGGAGATGCCTCAAGACAGTGCAGAGCCCCCGAGGTGGGCAGCCAGTTGGTAGAGAAATGCAGGAATTCTGCCAGGCTGGGCAGGGTGGGCATGGGTGAAAATCGCAGCAGCTGATGACCAGACGCTGACAACCATGGCGTGTAGCCTCAGCAGGGGCCTCTGCTTTGCCGCCGGCAGGCGACTCTGTGACTTCGGGGTAAACGTCTAAGCATAGAATTGTGAGCTTTGGCGGGTATTTTCATGGCACTGGGGTGTATGTCTGTACTGACTTCCACATGGCGTATTTCGGGGTGTGCTTGCCACCAGCCCGGTGTGACAGTAACACTAGCTGACGCTTACCGAGTGCGTATCACTGCATTACCCGTATGAGGGGGTTAATACACTAGTGATACCCATTTCCCTACAATCTCACCAGCATCTGGCTTTTGCATTTTGAAAACCTATTCTGCTCATTTAAAGGTGAACAATAACAACTCCCTATCGCCTTTGCTCATTTGCCCTGGAATTTTGAGAATTGCATAAGAAAAGAAGCCGTCAGTAAACCTTAACGCCCAGCTTTGCACGATGGGAGTGGCAAACAGCGTCCCTTCTGCCTGCTTTTTACCATCATGGCTCCATCCCTTGAGGTCCCTGGGGCTTTTTCAGCTTTACAAAAGTTCCTTTTTTGGCTAACTCAGTCCTGGGAAGGGTCATTGTCAGGCAGCCCGTGGGGTTGGGAGCAGCAGGGGGAGGTGGCGGTGCAGCCCCCAAGGGCAGGTGCCCCTGGGATGCTCCCCACAGCCTCCTGTGCATAAGGGGTGTTCTGCCACCCATCTGTGGGGTGTGGGGAAGGAGGGACCTTTTCTTCCAGCCAGGTCAGGACCCTGGTAGGGGAGAAGCCCCATTCTGTGGCGGGATCTGCTCGTGCTTGCTATGGACTGAATGTCCCCCAACACATATGTTGAAACCTGGTCCCCCTTGTCAGCAGATTAGGAGGACGGCCTTTGGGAGGTGACTGCATCATGAGGTGCAGCCATGGGGATGGGGTCAGTTGCTCTCTTTCTGCCGTGCAGGACACGAGACATCAACAGTCTGCCACCCAGCAGGGTGCTGTCACCACAGCCCAACCAAGCTGGTACCTTCAGAATCTGCGAATGTGGAGCTGTTTGGACAGAGGGTCCGTGCAGATGGAAGTTAAGGACCTTGAGAGAAGGAGACCATCCTGAATTATCCCTGGTGGGCCTTAAATCCAAACACTGTGTTCTTTATAAAAAAGGAGATTTGAGGCACACACAGAGGAGATGTCCAGGTGGACACAGAGGCAGAGGCTGGACGGGCGTGGCCACAAGCCCAGGACGCCTGGAGCCCCGGGAGCTGGGGAAGGCGGGAAGGACCCTCCCCTGAGCCTCTGAGGGAGCCCGGGCCTGTGGACACCTGACTTCTGACTTCTGGCCTCCACAACTGGGAGAGAAGCAATTCTGTTTTAACCCACTGTTTGCGGCCATCTCACAGTGGCCCTGGTGGCCCCGGCCTGCCAGGGCACGGTTGGCATGACCTCAGGCCTGCCTCACCCAGAGCTTACCTCCTTGACAGGCTTGCCTCCCAAGCAATAGGGTGACCAGGCTTTAAAGCTGAGGGTCCTGCCTCCCTGCTCACGGTTCTGTCGCCTCCCACGGAATCACAGAACCTTATCTTTGGAAGAGAATGGAGATCATCTTGCTGATATCTGCTCCCAGGGGCAGGAAGACTGAGGCCCAGAGGGGCAGGACCTTTCTGAGGTCAGCCAGGGGGTCAGAGAATAGTTGGGCCCGGGACGCCCCAGCACTAGCCCTACCAGCCCTCGAAGCCTGGCAGGCACACAAGGCCTAGGCTGTTGCCGTTTGTCTGCTGGGCCCATGTTCCCACAGGCCTTGGCTCTGGGCACTGGAAGCCTGAGGCTGCACCCCTGGGTGGAGCTGGCCAGCCAGGCAGGGGCGGGGACCGGGCCTTCTGCTGAGTCACTAAGAAAGCTCAGGCCTGACTGCAGAACATTTTTGAGATTCCAGGTCTTGCTCAGCAGAGCCGGCTCCCGTCCTGTCGCAGGTCCAGGCTCACCCCGCCCAGAATCCCAGCCCAGCAGAGCTGAGGGGGCCCATCCCCACCACTGGCCCCTGTCTGCCCACTCCCTGGTGGGCCCCACCCTCTGTGGGACCCAGCCGGCTGGGGTCCGGGCCTGTGGCAGGCGAGGGGAGGTACTTTAACAGCAGAATGGCAGCACAAGGGGGTCAAGAGTGAAGAGAGAGAGCTCGGAGTGTCCTTTACAGGCCTTTGAGCTTCTCAAAGAGGAATACATTAAAAACTGTTTTCATCTGTAATAATTCATTTAGGTGACTTACAATTCAACAAGTATAAAAGAGCATATGGTAAAAATGTCTCCTCCCACAGCCTGAGCCCCCACCATTTCCCTCCCAATCAATGTTAGCAGCTTCCTGAACATCCAGGCAGGTATTTGATGCATCTACAAACAAATCACGTGCACGTGACACATAGAGATGCACGCATGTCTGCACACAACCACTTGTATACATATGTAAGTATATATAAATTCTTTTATCCCAAAGGGAACACATTTTGTTCACTGAAGGTGCTTTTAGCCTCTGGAAAATGCTGCCTGTTTCGGTGACCAGGGGAGGGGGCTGCTGGGGAACGCCAGCAAAACGTGAGATGTGATCGGGAAGCAGGTGCTTGACGAGTTTCTCCGAAGCCCTCATGACCTTTCCCAAGGTGGGTAGGCCCCTTTCCTGGCAGAGGGTCCCCATTACGGGTACCTGACGTGACATTGGGTGGACAGTGTGGAGACAGGCTGCTCAGGCTCATGGCTGCCACAGACACAAAAGCCCAGCATCCTCGGGCACCTGGTCCTGCTGTGCGTTGGTGTCGCCGTTTGGGAAATGGGAATAAAGCCAGCACCATACCCCAGCACACTGTGAGGGCCAATGAGATGGCTCAGGCCTGGTGTGTGCACAGAGGTGCTCACGTGGAGCGGGCGCACGGGAACTCTCTGCTGAGCAAATCCACACAGAGTCCCAGAGTCCCTGCCAGGTGCCCGGTGGTTCAGGCTCCTCACAGAATGGCCCCAGGAGTCCCAGGCCAACCACTGCCTGCCACACACGACAAGAGAATCTCTGGACATTATGTGACACACTTGCACATGTCAGAGTGCACCCCAAGGCGTGGACATCTGTGCAAGGGGTCAGGGATCGAACGAAGCCCATGGGCCAGGAGGGCCACTAGTTACATCCCGCCCACAGGAAGGGATATCACACTGTCCCGTTTAAAGGGATGTGATTTTGCCATGAAAATCCTGATGTTTTCCATCAGGCAAAAGAAAAAAAGGGGGGGTACTGTGCTCTTAATGCAGAGAACGGCGGCTGCAGGATCATTGTGCTCATGAAGACGTGTGTGATGCAGCTGTGCTTCGACTTTTCTTTTGAACCAGAAGCCGGGAAGGTGGCCTGGTCTTCTCTGTAAGTCTGAGAGACGCTGCCACCCGGACCTCCACCATCAGCGCCTGGGTTACCGTTTGCCTCTTCCTGCAGAGGAGGGGCTCGGTGAGGGTGAGGAACTGGGGTGCCAGCTCACCTGCTGTGCCTGGGACCCGACACTACCTGAAGTGTGTGCGTGGGGTCAGTGCAGGAGCCGGCGCGGGCTCCCACAGACAAGAGCTTTCCACACGGAGATCTGTCCTAGCGCCAGGCCTGCGTGGGGGCCAGCAGGAGTTGACAACCTACAGGGAGCAAAGGGCCTTAACTCCAGACTGGGCGGCACAGAGGTGAGGTCTAATCAACAGCAAGCACCCAGGGGGAGCCCCCCTTCTCCAGTAGCCATGGGGTTCTCCCTTGGGTGCCAGGGGTGATGCCCTCAGAGAGCTGCCCACCGCTGCCCCTCCACTCTCAGCCCCAGGCCCCTGTCTGGGGCAGGCAGTGTTGGAAGAGGCTCAGGCCAGGCTGCCTGGGTGGAGATGCCGTGACCTTGGGTGAGCCGATGGGTGAGCCAGCCACTATCTCCCCTCCACAAAGTGGGGAGAAGAGCGGTATTTGTCTTTCAGCGCTGTTATGCAGCTTGAATGAGGCCATCCGGGCAAAGTGGTCCTCTGATGCCTCGCTCTCTGCACCAGACAGGCCCCAGGAGAGTCGCAGCCACCCTGGAAGTCAGGGTGGGGGGACAGATGGGGGCCCCAGCCTGGTGCCGGCCCCCCTTAGACCAGCATTTGCCATAGGAAGATCACGCCAGCCTCATATGATTTTAAATCTTCAAGCGGCCATATTTAAAAAATAGAAAGAACAGGTGAGATTCAATTTAATAACATATTTTATGTAACCCAACATATCCAACATATTATGGCATGTAATCACTACTGTGATTATTAATGAAATATTTCCCATCCGTTTTTCCTTTATGCCTTCAAAATCCTGGGCCTCTTCTGCTCTCCCAGCAGGTCCCGGTGCACAGCAGCCACGTTTCCAGTGCACCGTGGCTGTACTGGGTGATGCGATCCCAGAGCACCCCCAGGCTCACAGCAAGGAGGTGGGCAACCCCAGCTCGCCCCCCAGGCCAGCAAGTGCCCGCATCTCCAGCCCCTCTCCTGGCCAGAAGCAAGAGCGACCCAGGTCCCCAAGGGCAGGCACATGTGTCCCTGGGAGAATTCCAACAGGACCCAGCTGTGGGGGTATCTATGGCTCCCAAAATCCCACACCGTGGACAGCTCACAGTGATGCCTGCAGCCTGACCACTACCCCATTGCCTGGCCCTGCACAGGCCCCTTCCTGGGTCTGCAGGTGGGCCCTGGGGGAGCAGCTCCTGGTGGAAGCTCTGTGTCGTGAGCCTCGGCAGCCGGCAACGTCACCAAAGCTCCGCCTTGTAAATTCCAATTCCGAAGTTTGCAGTTATCAAGAGGGAGTTTCCAACTGCTGGCTCACATGTGGGAGAATATGTACCCAATGGAGAGGGCTTTCCCTCTGGGCTCTGAGCGGGCCACGGCCAGCGGGGAGGTGGTCCAACCCCAGCTGTGGGCGCAGGGGAAGCAGCTGAGGTCAGGCTTAGTGGAGCCCTGTGAATCAGTGCCACCCAGAGGTGCAGACCCCACCGGTCGCCTGCGCGGTCCTGGTGCATTTACTTTTCATTGAGCCAATACATTGATCAGAGCAGTGGGTGTCTAAGGGAGTGTGGGTGGGGAGTGGGCGCTGGGGCAGAGCGAGGGGCCTCCCCAGGCCCAGACCCTCAGGGCCCAGCCAAGGTGAAATCAAACCCTGTTCTTTTAAGTTGTCGGCTTTACAGGAAATCAAGGCCATAAAAATGGAACTTGTACTAATAAAATCCCCAAGATCCTGAGGAGGAAAATGTAGCTTGGAGACTGTGTTCATTTTCGGCCCTTGAATCTGAAGAGAGTCTGGGGAAATGCTAATTTTGAACTTTTCCTACACCCTTCCTGCTTCTGGATGCTGAAGGCTGTCTTGCATTCCTTTGCACAATAAATTGAGGGGAAAAATCACGTCACTTCAGCAAAACTTAAGCTCAGTTTTTCCTGATTAGCGGAAAAGTGTGTGCTATTTAAAAGACACGTCACCTAATTTTTTTGTCTTTTATTTTAATTTTTTTAGCATTCCTGAGCAAAACAAAGATATTCAGGGAATATTAACTTGGCCCCTAATTTGGAAAGCCCCCGCGTTTGGTCTTGGACTTGCAGATGGACTTGGAGAAACAAGCCTTGGTCTTCATCCCAAGCCAGGGACGTGTGCACGCTCTAAGTGTCATCTCCTGGGGCCAGCTGCACGCACCACACCAAGCGGAAGGAGACCCTCTACTTCCCGGAGCTCATGGGAAAGGGGGCACCCGGGCTCCTGGTTGAGAAACTGGGTTGATCCTTAAGGGGGGTGACCGGGCCCCTGGGGGCCCCTGTCTGTCCCCACCTGTCACTGTCACTGGGTGGGTGACTTTCTCTTTTGGGGGGCACTCTACAGCGTCACGTCTGGAGAGCTTGCAGCAGGCATCCGCAGGGTGGAGGTGGCAGCCCCCGGAGGGGTCTCTGAGTGTGTCCTTGACAGGCATTTGCTTCCCTGTCATCCTCCTCTTCCTCTCAGGAGGGAAGGCAGGAAACAGCTCCTCAGCTGCAGGCCTGTCCCTGTACCACTGCCCCCCACCCTATCCCCTGTGCCTGGCCGACAGCCACCCAGCGGGGAGGCCGGGAGCCAGATGCTGTGTGCAGGGTCTGGGCCAAGGGGCTGGGACAGGGCTCTGCAGGAGCGCTAGGACGGAGCCCCGTTTCAGTCTGGCCCTTCCACGTGGGTTCACAGCACAGACGGAATGGGGGGACCCCACAGTGGCCCCTGCCTCAGGACTCCCATCCAGCCCTCCCAAAGGGGTTGGGGGGTGCATCTGAGGCCACGACTGGGAGAAGCCTCTGCCAGCCCCCTCGGGGCACCTCCTAAGGGGCTGCTGAGCTGAGAGCCCGGAGGGGCGGAGCTCAGCACGTGAGGGTGGCTGGCTAGCCGAGCTCGATGACGCAGGAGGCTGGTGTCCCTCAGCGGTGGGGTCCCCGCCCACCTGGCCCCACCCCGCCCCAGCTGGCTCCAGCGACCCTCCAGGGCTCCACGCTGTGTTCCGTGGAAGACACAGAGCAAGGCCTCGGGGAGCCAGGTCACAAGCTGGCCTGGGCCGCATGGTCCCGCTGGTGCCCCACATGTGTGGGGTCTGGACAGTGGCCTCCCTGAGGACCAGACCCTATTTCTCCACCTTAGCACCCACCCATAGTGTCTGGTGGAGGGGGCAGGTGTGCAGGGTCCCTGAGACTTTGCCAGGGGGAGGGGCTGGCTACGACTCACTTGCTGGCTTGCTCAGTGGGTCAGTGGCCATGGGTGAGCACCCCCTACATGCCCCAGATTGCTCCTGCAGGCAGGGTGCAAGGTGGTCGGGAGCAAGGTCTGTGCCCCCCAGCCACTGTTGTGACGACGCAGGTGGAGCAATCCGCAAGGAAGCCCAGAATATGGGGCATTGTTCCACTGTGCTAAGGGCCCCGATGGGAGGCCGCCAGGCGGGAGGCTGCAGCGGTGGGCGCACCTGTCCTGAGAGCAGGTGCTGTAAGCCAGGCCAGGGTCTGGAGGAGGAAATGGTCTGTCCCCTGGACCCTGCACAGCTTCACCTCCGTGCAGCCCTGAGAGCCACAGGTCGCCTTCTGAGCTAGGCGGGCTTGCTCACACCTCTTAGGGATCAGGACACTGGAGTTCAGAGGTGGCTTCATCCATCCAAGCCTGCAAATCCGGTGAGGGGAACAGATACAAATGCCACCCAGAGGCCTTGAATCCAGGGCCCTGCCCTGCTGTTGGCCCAGAGGCTTCTGCTTAGAGACCTCTGGGGGTTCTTCCAGCCTGCACTACCCTCTGCCCATGACCAGGAGAAGCCAGCCACAGCCACGGCTGTTCTGGGGCTGAGGGCTGTGGGAAGGAGGGTGGCACAAGCTCCCCTGTGTCCTCCGTGCACCAGCCCCCAGTCCCGGCAGCCCCACCAAGGAAGCCGGGAGTGACCCAAGGCCAGAGCAGGACAGGACTTCCTGGGGCAACACGACAAGGATGCATCCCCTTGCTCCTGGGGTGCTCCGGGGACTTCAGAAGCTGACTGGGCACCAGCAGATGAGATGCACAGAGGAAGGGGGATGGGGAGCCACTCCTGGCTCCTGCCCCATCTCTGCTGCTGTCTTGGCCAGGCTCTGGGGTGGGGGCTGGGTGCATGGATCCTTTGCCTTCCTGTTTCTTATGAAAGCAGGAAGTTTGGGGGGCTGTGGTGGGGATGGGGAGATGGAGGAAGCTGCCCAGAGGGCTGGGGACCAAACCTCCTGGAAACTGCAGGCCTTGGGCCACCCTGAGCCTTGCCCTTCGGGCTGAGCCGGGAGCAGCCTGGCATTGCCACAGCCTGAGTACTTGCGGACCTCTCCTGGGCTCTGGGGCTCCCCCAGCCAGCCCAGGGCCCGGGAACACTGGTCAGGGGTCCAGCAGCTGGGGCGTGGGGAACCTCTGTTCTGGTAGGTTCTCAGGGAAGAGGGCTTCAGACCTAAGGCCTGGGAGCCACAGACGCGTGTTCCCTTACCTCCTGTGGGCCTCGGCACACTTCTGCACCTGCCTCTCGGGGTGGTGGGTGGGTGAGTGGGGTCACGACTGGGCCCCCTGACCCCAGCCCGGCACTGCTGGACAGTTGCCACTAAAGTCACAATCCCTCTCTGTGGGTTTTTGCTGGGAAAATGGGGGCATCACTGGGTGTGGTCTCAGGGTGCTGGGAGCAGGCCAGGGCCATCCCTGCTAGGCTAGTCTCCTTGGCCTCCCCTCACCGCCTCTCCTTTGCACCCCACTTCCTCCCCTGGTCCCAGCCCCCCGCTCCACTTCCTCACAGGGCAACAGGAGCGACTGCCTGGCTGTGCATTTCTATTTCTGCACCTTCCTCTTTCTGGCCCCTGGCCGGCCGGCTGCTGCAGGAAGATCTGAATCCATAAGTCCAGCTGGTCCTTGGGTGGGACACGGGACCTCTGAGTTCCTCCCCCAGCAGCTCCTTGGGCCCCCCAGGGACTGCGGCACCCAGAGGTGCCAGGGCAGGCCTGCTGCTGCGTGTGGGCTTGTAGGAAGGCAAGGGGCTGCTTGTCACTGGGGTTGGCCTGCCCTCGCGGGTCCGGTGCTGCTCCTTCGGTGGTCAGCCTGCGCTGGTGAATACACTGCGCACACCCACCCCTGCCAGGGGCTGCCCCGGCTCGGGGTGCAGTATGAACACTCTCAGACTGTACTTCCCGTTTTCCTGTGCAGCAGCCCACCGGGTGGGCATCAAGGTTTTTCAGGTGCGAAAATGAGTCTTGAATGATTTGCCCAAATCCAGGCAGCTAAGGAGGATCAGCCCGGAATTTGCGGAACTAGAGGGTATGCACTTCCCACCACCGTGTTGAGTAAGTGGATGAGTGTGTGACAGAGACACAGAGACAGAAAGAGAGAGAGGCAGAGACAGAGAGATTAAGAGAGAGACGGGGAGAGAAAACGAAAAGGCGATGCCGAGGCAGAAGGGCAGGATGCGTGTCTGGGGGGACCGCTTCCTCAGGGCCCCTCCGCAGTGTCTCCGGAGCACCCACTCTGTGCCCTGTCGGTGGTGAGGAGGCTTCCCCTCCTCACTTCAGTTGGGAGGGTTTGGGGGGACACAGCATGTGGTCAGCAGAAGCCCGAATTACAGAACACTTATATAAAGCGCAGTGTTCCTGCGTCCATGTTTGAATGCATGACATCATCTCAGGGCCCCGCCTTAGAGCACAGGTAAGACAGTCCAGGTGTTGGGCCGGGAGGGCCTGGCTCTGTTCCTAGTGGGCCCTGTGAGCTTAAGGGAGCCCTGGGCTCCAGGCCAAGCAGGGTGGAGAGCCCGGCTGCTGATGGAGGTCTCCCCCCGTCACTGGGCCTCCAGGCTGGCCCTGCACAAGGAGCCGCTGGTCCCCGCAGCTGACGGTGTATGGGGCGCGGCTGCGCTGGCTGCTTCACGGAGAGCTAGCGATCCCCTTTATCCACCTCCCACCTGTTCCCCCTGGCAGCAGCCCTGAATCATTTTGTGGCATCGAAATGTGACTGTATCAGAGCTTTCATTTAGTTATGAATTAACTTTCAAAGGAGCTTTATTATGTTACATAAAAATGACCAGAGCTTTTTGTAAGAAACAATGGGAAAATGCCACCCCCCCCTCAGAAATAATCTTAAAAATTTCCCCAACTGCCCTTTCAGTCATCTGTGACTGGATACACACACACACACACACACACGCACACACACACACACACACACACACACACACAGGTAGTCAAAGACAGTTTAAAAATGAAACTGTTCTAGCCACGCTTTTCTGAAGCCTGTTTGTCCCACACATTGGCACAGCAAGGGCGCCTGTGCCCGTCAATGAATAAGCAAGAATCAGCATTGTTGCCCTGCTTGTATAGTGTCCAGTGCGTGGTGGCACCATAATTCTAGCAGCGATGCCCTTGGGTATGGGTGTGGGCGTCGTTTCTCATTCTCCCACTATAAGCACCCTGTGCAGAGCAGACTTGCACACACACCACCTCACATTCACGCGAGCAGCTCCCAGAGTAAATTCCTGGAGGTGGGATTTCTGGGTTGCAGGTTTGCCAGTTCTGCTGGTTGACCCCTATGGGGAGAGCTTCTGTATTTGTGAGAAAGGCTGAGAACTCCTGGGGCACCACAGTGTCATTTACGAGTTCATCAAGTGTTTCCTTCTTTTAAAAAACAGCTTCTTTAACTGATGATGAAAGGAATACACGTCAATGTGGGACATCCAGGAAGTGCATAGATGTATGTATAGTGAAGGAAATTGAAATGACCCGTTGCTCTCAACCTCTCTCTCAACCATCCATCCGCTGACCTAACACGATGCTGGTTTCACGGAACGTCCTGTTGTAATCCTAGCCCTATATGGCTAAACAGCCTTTGGAAAGAGGATAGAAACACACCTTTCATCGTGAACTCATGATCCTTGTAGAAAACTTGGGAGATGTAGGGCATTAGAAAGGAGAAAACACCACGCCCAAACTGGGCGCCCGGAGGCCGACTCTGCTCATGTGTCTGCGTGTTCGCTGCGGCCTAGCTGCTGTGCGTATGTGGGAGTACTCATTTTACATGATTAGTATCACATTGCAGCTGCTTTTTTACTTCACAGATCATGATTATTTCCCCGTGGCATCAGGAAGTCTCTGAGAACATGATTTTTAATGGCTGAATAGTATTTTATGGGATATTTTGTTGAATAAATGCTGTCTTTCGCTGCCTCCAGCTTTCAGCGTCACAGATAAGGTGATGGGCCATGCTGTGCACATGTGAGGCTGAGTCTCTCTGGCGAGACGGGGGATTGCCGGCCCAGCTACGTGTTGCCAAACAGACCCGCAGAAAGCCACTAGCTATCACAGTCCCAGTGGCATTGGTCAAGGTCACTACCGCCGACATGGCAGAGTTACATTGTTGTCTATGATGTGTGCAAAAGTAGCAAGTTGTTTCCATGGCCATTTTCTTTGCTTCCCCATGAGAATGAACAGCTTTTCATAGGATTATTGGTCACCTATATTTCGCCTATGAAATTCCTATTTGTCTTTTATTCAAGGACCTCATGCATTGCTCATCTTATTGATTTGTAAGTGCTTTTTACATATTAAGAATATATTAGTCTCTTATTTCATCTGTTGCAATATTTTCTGCACCTCTGGAATCTGGTTACTGTATTTTTTAATATAAAGGAGTTTGTGTGCAATCAGATTGATTGAACTTCTCTACTGTTACTAATCTGCTGCTTTTTATGTTCAGAAAGGTCTTTCTCAACCAGACATGAGTTAACCATACATCTCACTTTTCTGTGGCTGGGGCCCAGCAACACCTCACCAGGAATTTGGAGTTTTTCAGTGAATGGAGAAGTGGGGACCCCCAGTATGACCCTGCTTCACTGGGGAGAGGTCTGCTGGGGGTTGTGGCCAGTCAGTGGAATTTGGGTATACACATACCTGTGTCACCATTCACACCCATGGACAGGTGTGTCCTGGGGGCACATAGGGACATTTTCCCAGCTCGCATGCAGTTCTATACTTTACAATTACTCACCTGTCCTTGTATTTGGTGATTTGCTCAGTTCTCACTGCGCCCAGAGCCAGGGATTCAGCAGTGAATGAACTGGGGGATCAGACCGCCCACCAGCAGTGGGTGTATAACATCAGCTCAGCCAGCAGGAGGGTAAAGAAGGCAGGTGGGACGGAGTGCGATGGGGCGGATGTGGCAGCATCTTAGACTTGGGGGAGGGAAGGCCTGTCAAGCGGACCTTTGAGGAGGGTCTGGGTCCGTGTAGCAGGCAGAACCGTGGGGATTCCCGCTGGAATCAGCTGAAACTAGGACTTGGCTCATTACTTCCCTGCATCCCCCACCCTGCCTGCCCCACCCCCACTGGTCCGGTTCCCCATTTTGGAGTGGTTAAGAGGAAGGCGAGTGTCCCCTACAGACAGGCCTTCAGGTGCCTGAAGCCAGGCTGGCATCCCCTGAGGGTCCTCACCCCCAGGCCAGAGCCCCCACCCCACTCTTCCAGGGCTACTCACAGCTCCTGTTCTAGACACAGTTCTGGCACATCCTTTATTCAAGTATATGCTGCTGAGCGCTGGCCATAGCTCCTGACATTTTGCCATCTGCTGTGCCCAGAGGAGGCCAGGGCACCCGGGCAGTGCCTAGGAAGAGTGCCCACCCCAGCCTGAGGAGAGGGGCCACAGAGGCTTCCCAGGGGGTGGTGTCCAAGCTACACCCTGAAGGAGGAGAGTCGGAGTGGGGAAAGAGGGCACCTGGCAGAGGGCACTACCCACGCGGGGGCCTGGAGGTGGAGGGGGTTGGCCCTCGGAGGGGGTACGGAGCTCAGGGGGCCCCGGGGTCCCAGTGGGCAGGGACGGTGCGGGGAGGCAGTTGTGTGTCCTGGGCACCAGAAACACACTTAGGTTTCAGGTTTTCCAGCAGAAAGGAAATAGGGAAAACCCCTCTGCGAGAGCAGGCAGACGTCCAGGCCCTTTCTGCCTCAGGGAGCCCTTGGGGGCACATCTCCCTGCAGTGGGCGCTGACTCACCCGCCCCCTCACTGTCCGCTGACCCTTCCCCCCACCCATCCCCGTTCATCGGCCCCTACCTGCCCGCCCCCCCCCCTTCCTCTTCCACACACCCGTCCGCAGTGCCCGCCTACCCACCCGTTCATCCATCCGTGCACCCTGTCCATCTGTCTACCCACCTACCCACATCCCATCCATCCATCTACCTACCTGGGATGGTCACTTTTATGTGTCAACTTGACCAGGCTACTAAGGGCCCAAGCATTCGCTTAAACATGATTCCAGGTGTGTCTAGACAGCGTTTTTGGTTGAGATTAAAACTGGAGTCCATAGGCTGAGTAAAGCGGATGCCCTCCTCGGTGTGGGCAGGCCTCATCCAATCAGTTGAAGGGCTGACTGGCGCAAAAGGCTGACTTTCCCCGAGTACAGGGGAGCCCCTCCTGCCTGACTGCTTCTGAGCTGGGATATCTTTTATTTCCTGCTTTTAGACTCGAGCTGAAACGCCAGTTATTCCTGGGTCTTGAGCCTTTGGGCCGAAGCCTCATCCTGGCTTTCTCGGTTCTCCAGCTTTTGGGCTCAGACTGGAGGTACCACGGACGTGCTGGGTCTCTGTTCTGCCGCAGACCGCGGGGCTTGTCATCTCCACAGTCCCACGATCCAACTCCTTGTAACAAATCCTTCTGCATACACAGCCCGCTGGTTCCATTTCTTCAGAGAACCCTGACCGTGCCCACCCCACAGCCACCCACGCACTCGCATGCCTTCTGTCTCCTCTGGGTCCTGGGCCCTGTGTCGTATGCATCTTGTTAAAATTGACTGACTCCTCAGACATGTACATGGACTCACATGGAAGCACACACAGATGTTCATGCTCGCCCACAGAAGCATACCAACTCGGCCTGACCCGCATACCACATACCAATACACAGATGGGTCACAGGTGTGAGTGTCTATGCATAGAGACACATGTACATACATAGTCCCCAGAGACACCCAGAGACACCTATGATGGGTGGCTGACAGGTGCCCAGAGGAGTGAGCTCAGCCCCTACCCACCCACAGGGGCAGGACATGCCATGCCAACACTGCACAACCACGTGCACAGGGCAGAAGCACGCATGCTAATATGTATGGGTGCACAGTCGCGAACTTACACAGACCCCCGTGACTGAGGTGCATGGGCAGGCGCATAAGCAGATTCCCAGGCATGGGGACACCGTGCACACTGGCACATGTGCACGCACACCCACATGCACCCTCTCACCACCCAAAGCAACCACGGCAGTTCACAGTTCCCACATCTCACTGCTGACCAGAGCCACCAGTTGGAACCTGCTTAATTGCTGCCAAAGGAAAGAAACCATCAGCAGTTTCAGACTCAGGCCCGCTTGCAGGGTGGGTGCCCTCCAGTGCCTCGGCTACCTGGCAAAACCCAGGCTGGCCTCAGGAATGCAGGCCAGTGGGAGGCAGAAGGGAAAAATGCATTCACCGCATAATTTAAACATCTAAGTGTGGTGCCCAAGTACAGCTTGGCACTGCCTGGGCCGGGCCTGCCGTGGGCACATGAAGGGCAGGTGGTGTGGGATGACTGGCATGGTCCTTGCAGGCTGGGGGCCCCTGAGGCAGCATCTCAGACGGGCTCCCTCCCCACCCGCTCGCATGCCCCCGTTGGCCTTGTTGGAGCCTGGATGCTGTTCCCACCCTTGCTCTCACCCCGACCACCCCCCACAGGCCCCCTCCTTGGGGGCCTGCAGGCTGTCCCTGGCCACCCCACCCCACAGCCACGAGCCCCAGGTCTCCCCCGGCTCTGCAGGCCCCTTGGCCCTGACCCGCCTAGCTGGATTCACCCCTTGTCTCTTCCTCCCCATCTGCCGTCTCTTCACCATGTAGTCATTCTAAGCCAGGCCTCATGCAGGGGTTGCCGGGGGAAGCCATGCGGGCACAGTGGGTGTACTGAGGAGGGCTCATAACCAGGGGTCCTAGGCGACATCCTGAAGCAGCCACCTTCACCACGGGGCATGGGCCAGACTCCTGTGAGGGGACCGGGGGGAAGTCTGAGCTGTGAAATAAATGTGACCCTATTGTTACCCATGCTTAATACCCCACAAGGGTATCCCCTGCTCTTGACTTAGAAGCCTGGCACCCGGCAGGTCTGTGTCTCCTGTGTGGTGGCCCCGCCTCTCTCCTCTGACCCTGACCCTCTTGGAGGTCCCTTGAGCGCGCCGCGTGCCCCTGTCCCCGGGGCCTCTGCACGGCCCGCGCCTGCCGTCGCCTCTCCCGCAGCCACAGTGCTCGGCTCCGGAGCCACAGACCTGGGGACAGTCTGCCCCCACCTCCCCAGTGGATGCATCTACTCGCTCCAGCCTTCCCAGGATGTATCGACTTTGACGTTTTATGTTTATTTGCATTTTTTAATATCTGATTGGCCCCTTTCCCCTACACTTGACCTGCCCTTCAGGTGGAAGACACCATGTCTGTTTCGAGTCACCTCCATGTTTCCAGGGCCTGGCATACACAAGGTGCTCAGTGAGAACTTTGTGCAATGAGAGGGCAGGTGTCAGGCTTGGCCCAGGGGTGGGCTGAGAGCCGAACCGTGTTATGCACCACGGACCTCGTGGGCATTTCTCGCCCAGGCCCCATCCGAGGAGGCACATCCAGGGGTGTGCCATCTCGGCCCTCGCCCTGCCCCAGGGAAGCACCCCCATGCCCCTCGCCAGCCCTGGGTCATCGTCCCTGGTGGGCCCAGTTCTCAGTTCCTGCAGTCTGCAGGCCTCGTCTGCCCTCACTTCTCCTGCATGGCATGGCACCCCTGTGCAGACCCTTACGGTCCTGGGGCGCCGGAGGAGGGCTCCCATTCTCCCACGGGCTCCGCCCTCATCCGCGCTACCCCTCCCACCCGGCTGCGCCTGCCCCAGCATGTGCTTGAATCCTGGCCTCCTCCAGCTCCTGCGGGGACCCACGCAGAGCCCTGGGCCACGGTGTGTGGCGTCTGCTGCTGTGCCTGGACCCAAGGGCCCAGTAAGCATACTGGCCATGGGGAGGAGGGGGGCGTGGTGGCCAGCTCGTCCCAGCCCCTGAGGCTCTGTGAGAGCTGCTCGGATACATGGCCCCGGCAGCATTCTGGAATGATGCTCTCAAGGGTCGCCCTTCGCCCCCTGAGCCCCCTTGGCTTTCAAGAATGAGTTTCCTGGGCTCCTCCTTCTGGGCTTGCAAAAGAGGTGTGCCTACCCAGACGGGAGGCTGCCTCTGGGACTTAGGACCGAGCTGGGGCTCTGGGCTCTGGGGGGGGCAGGGCTGGAGGAAGGCCTGGGGCTCCCCGAGCAACACCATGGAGAAGTTTGGGAGCCACAGGGCCCAGCTGCCCCACTGTGGAGGGCGCAGCCTGGGGGCTCAGGGGGCTCAGGGGGCTCAGGGGGCCCAGGCGTCCCTGGCTACCTTCACCCTGCTGTCCGTCCCCAGGACCTGGCCCCGCTCTGGACGGTCCTGTCACTGAGGGTGAGGGCTTCGACTGCTTGGACCCCTGTCCCCTGCAGGGTCCAGGACCGTCACTGCTCAGCCCACTGTTGTTGGCGACAGAGGGTGACCAAGCAAGACTGAGGACACCCAGTCTTCCCCACCCCGTCTCCGCTCTGCCTGCCTGTCTGCCCTGTTCAGCTCCCTCCCAGGCCTTTGCACCTCCCCATTTGTGCAGGTCGTGAAGGTGGGCACCTGGGCCTTCCTCCTGCCTGTCACAGAAGTCCCTGTCCCCTGCAAGTTTCCAGCCCAGAGCGAGGACCAGCTGGAGACCGAGGAAGGCACAGGTTTGTGCAGACAGACCAGACTGCTGCCCATGCCCACCGCTGGACACTCACAGCCGCCCGTGGCCTCAGGCGGCAGGACCCGCATGGCTAGCACCCCATTCAGGGGCTGGGGGGCCTGGACCCGACCCCAGGCTCGCCTCCATCTCCGGGCCTGCCTGGCTCCACCGCTGCCCTTGCAGCAGAGGGACGCTGGGAGGGAGGTGGCAGGACCGGCTCTGACCCTGCTCCCAGGGGCTGCTCAGTGGAGCCGCACATCTTCATCTGGTGCAAGAAGCCGCAAAGCTTGAGCTGAGCCCCAGGGGACCCTGGTCTTTCCCACAGCCTTCCTCCACCAGCCCCATGGCCCTCAAGGTCCTCGGGGGGGATGGGAGCAGAAACAGCCTCCTTTCCCAGGCCAAGGAAGGGCAGAGGCTGCGGATGGACTGCCAGAGTCTCTCCTTCCCCACGGCTCGGGGCTCGGGCAGGGGGAGAGGACGGGGCTGAGACAGGCGATCTTGGGAGCTCCCACCAGGCCCCCCTGCCGGCAGGCTTCCCTGCTCCCCGCAGCCCCCTGGAAGCCCATGCTCCTTCTGTGGCACAGGCACCAGCCTTTCCAGGCCTTCCTTGCTGCCAGGCCCTCCAGTGAGCCAAGCTCTGGGCAACCCCAGGGCCTTTGCACAGTATTTTGCATCCCTCCTCCTCCACTGTCCCTTCCCCTTCAGGCCACTCCCAGGCTCAGGTCAGACTGGGCACCCCCACAAGCTTACCTCTCCTCTTTGGAACCCTGGATTGTAGCTGCCCAGACTCCTACCAGCTGGCAGGCTCCTCCGGACGAGGAGAGCAGCTGTCTGGCCCAGCACTGCATCCCCGTCACTGGGGTGCACCTGGCCCTGGACGCCCAGAGATGGTGGGAGGGCAGAGAGCCCAGGGTGCCCTGGTCTGCCTGTCCTTCCCCCAGGTCATCTCATTGCCCATTAGTGCTGGGGGTCCAGGCCCCCAGGGGCGACTCTGCTGTGGTCTCCGTCAGCAGCCTGGGCCTCAGACACAGCATCCTGTCTCCTCCAGCGGTGTCTGCGATCTGGGGACGGGTGCGCTTTAAAGGCGGTGCTGACCACAGGCTGCTGCAGCTGCAGGGCGAGTAAAGTGCGGGCCTCCTGGGACCCCTCCCAGGTGCCCCCGTCGGTCTGTCTCCCCACCTGCCGAGGACTGCACACTTCTTCTAGGGCGCATGGAGGAGGCTGGCGACCAGATGAGCCACAACCAAAGGCGGGGATGCACTGCTGAGGGGCCGGCTGAGCCGGGAGAGGGTTTATGGAGCGTGTTTTGCATGTGCCAGGCCCCAGCTCTGGGCTCAAGTGTGACTCCATTTCAGAGATGTGGGAAGAGCAGCACAGAGAGGGAGAGTAACTTGCCTAGTGTCACACAGTACACGATGGGCCGGGACTTCAGGTTCTTCTGGTACTACAGGCCTGGGTTGTCCATAGTGGGTCTGCCTGACACTGTCCTCCCGCCTGCCCCAATCTTCCCATCGGAATTAACCCACTTCTAAAAAATTCAGGTACCATTTACACGCAGTGACATGCCCAGGTCTCAGGCGGCAGCCTGGCGGCTCCTTGCCCACGTATACGCCTCTGTCATCACCACTAGCTCCGGACAGAGAATGCTGTCATCCAGGGAGTTCTCCTGCGCTGCTTCCTGCTGGATGCTTGAATCGCCATAGATCAGCTCTGCCTGCTCTCGAACTTTGTCTAAATGGAACCGTCCAGCACACCCTCTTTTGCGTCTGGCTTCATTTGCTTGGCGTAGCGGTCGTGAGATTGCTCAGGGCTGGTGCGGGCAGCTGTGGCCTGCCCTTTTTCCTTGCCAAGTACCACCCTGCTGGAGGCTCTGCCACTATCAGCTGCTGATAGGCATGTGGGTGAGTCCAGTGGGCGCTGTGATGGGAAGTCACTGTGAACCCTCCTGTGTGAGTCCCATTGTGGACGTGGGCACTTATTTCTCCCAGGTGGATACCCAGGAGTGGGTTTGCTGGGTCATGGGGTTGACAAAGGTTTAGTTTTATAAGAAACTGAGATCCAAATGCCTTTTAAAAAGGATCATGGAAAAATCATAAACTACAGAAGTAGAGAGAAAAAAGCCGAATGCACTCCAGACCCCCTCAAACCTGGAAGCGAATCTCTGGCACCTGCTCACCTGCAGACCTTCCAGGGTGTATGACAGGGAAAGCCCCCCGGGACAGGCTGCCCCAGGGCAGCTGGAGCCCCACCACCTGGAAGAGTTGGCCTGCTTCCCCGCTGCCTCCCTGGACACCAGCTCCCGTCACTGTCCTTCCTGGGACAAGGGGGTCCATGGAGGCTTCTACCAACTCTGGGCGAGTCTGAGGGGAGCCCGGTACCCTGGGTGGGCCACTCTTGGGGTTAAGTGGGATGCGACGGAGGGCCTGGGCCCATCCCCCGTGGCCCAGAGGCCTGGATCTGCCTCAGCATCCCTGCTCAGTTCTTGAGTTCCAGCCCACCTGCCCTTTCGATTTTTCCCACCTGCTAGTCTAGAACAGCCAGTTTCCCAGGGCCTCCCACTGTGGCCCCACTGTGTGCATGTGAGGGGAGGGATGCATGTGCAAATGCACCCTCAAGGCAGATGGCTTTTCGCACCCCCAACAAGAATCATGTCCTTCCACCCATCCCAGCTGGGGGCACCTGTCCAGCCACCCCACACTGCCATTGGTGCACCCCAACTCCTGGCTTCCACCCCAGTCCCAGAGACCTCTGGGTATACCTGGTAGCCATGGGTTCAGTGGCCCTTTAAAATCAATTTGATAAGGAGCCAAGGATGTACCTTCAAAGGCTACTCCCCAGAGACATCCTTTTCATTCAATCTCCCTTCTAAAGGTGGTGGTGCAAGTCTTGCAGATTAATAAACAGGGCTGCGGCCGCCAAGTGCGTGAAGCCTCCATCTAGATGCTTTGTGTGGCCCCCTGACCCCAGCCACCGAGCTAGGACCCTGGCCCTGCAACAATGCCCGCCCAGCCTGGGTGGCACTGCACGATCCCTCTTGAAAGGGCCTTTTGCTGGGGCTGCCTTTTAAGAGGGGGACAATTGGCAGGAGGCCTGGCGTTTATTCATGCAGAACAGCAGTGAAAAGTGCTCATAGCCAGTGTCAGGAGTGGGCAGCGCCCAGAGCAAGGGGCCCGCCAGGGCTGCGGGAAGCCAGTCGCTAGGCGACGGGGCCCCCCGGCATCTCCCAGCGGCCTCTCAGCTCTGCAGTAGCCCAGTCCTGGCCCTCTCGAGCCCCCTGGGTGGAGCACCCGGGTGCTCAGGATCCTGTTCCCGTGTCTGCCGACTTGGCCCAGCTGGACTGCGAGAGGCGACTCGGCCGTGTGCCCTCTCTGAGCCTCTTTCGGTGATGGGCTGTACAGGATATTCCCAACACCCTTTGCTGCTCTGAGAGTCTCTGATCCACCCCATCTTCCCCTCTGCCTCCCCAGGGTCCTGGCACGCCCCACGTTGGCCCCGCCCCCACGTTGGCCCCGCCCCCGCCGAAGCCCCGCCCCGGGCCTGGCAAGCCCGCCTCCCCAGCCTGAGGAACCCAGGGCAGTTGCTGGTCTGCAGCTGACACTCCGCCGCGCTCTCCGGATCTCCTTGGAAGCAGGCTTGGCCCTAAGCGTAGGATGAGGTGGAGGGGGCGGGAGGGCAGGGGTGCCGCCTGGGGCCTGGTGTGCCCGGGCAGCTCTCTGGGCAGGGACCGGGGCTTTGAAGCAGGGCGGGCTGTTGGCTGCGGTGGGTGACCTCCGCCCACACTCAGCTCCACACTCAGCTCTGCCTAGAGGGCCCTGATGACCCGACACCCCCACCCCGGGGATTCAGCTCTAGAAGGTGACCTCTGGAGACCCTCGGAGCCTTTGGCTGGCCAGAATGCACCTCGATGTGGCAGGGATGGGGACCCCGCCTTCTCTCCCTGCGGTCTCACCCGTCCCGGCCCCCTGCCCCACCCCAGCCCCCGCCCCATCCTCTCACTGACCCTGCTGCCCCGTCCCCTTCCCACCATCGTCCGTTCTGGCCTGTTCCCTGGGCCCCCGCCCCGCCCCCGGCCCTGCTCCCTCTGGGCACAGACACGCCGCCCTCTGGTTCCTGTGTGCGGTGGGCGATGTGCGGCGGAAGGGGCTCAGGACGCCCTTCCTTCCAGCCACCCCTAGACTCAGCAGAGGAGGCCTGCTGCCTGCGCCGTGGGGGCGCAGGAGGGAGAGAAGGCTCCCGGGCCCCAGGGCCGTTCCGAGCAGAAGGGTGCCCCCTGCATTGCCCCACTTCCCCATGGAAGGAGCTGGGGCCACTGAGCAAGCCTCACAGGCCTCCGAGCCAGGCGGCAAGAGGCCAGGCCCGGCCCTGCCGTGACCCAGCCAGGCCCTGGGCAAGCACCTCCCCGTGGCCTCCGTCTCCTCGCTAGACAAGTGGGCTGCGTCCGTGGCTCCCGAACTCGCCAGCCGGGGTGGGGACAGGGAGAGTGTCCTCTGCCCTCTGCCCTGGATGGAACAGGACTGAACAGCTGCATTAGATGGCGACCTGGAGGGTGGCAGGAGCAGGGAGAAGAGAGAAGCAGTCCTGCCCCGTGTGGTGCGCTCATACCAGCTCCCAAGAGCGGATTACTAAGTTTTCAGGAATTTTCAGAACCAGCAGCTAACCACGGCCATTAGTGAAAATCAAATTACACAAGTCTACAATTGCATTAATCAGATTAAAAAATAAATGTCATGAGGACTCAAAACTCATCCCTTCCTAATTATTTCTCTCCTCCCCATGCTCTGAGGCTGTCCATTGTCTCTAGTGGTGGACATGCCACAGAGGGACAGGCCACCGCACCTCTCCGGGCTCGGACCAGGGACTTCACCTTGGCAGTTGACCGTGGGCCGTCGTGGGAGGATTCCCAGCACGGGAAAGGGCAAGCTGATGGATCGCTGTGCTCACTGCCAAATGGGGGTGCGCCCCCCACCGCCAGCTGCAATCACACACACGATGGGAAGGAGACTCACGCCCAGGCCAGGAAGCCCAGTGGGCGGCACTTCCCACCCTACGCCTACCGTGCTCCCGTCTACAGCCGTGGGAGGGGAGGCCAGGGGAGGTCAGGGGCTGGCCCACAGTCCAGTTCCTCCCCACTGCCTGGGTGAGCGTCACAGAAGGGCTACCTGATATCTCATACTCTGCTATCACCAACGTGAGCCCCTGATAACTTTGGAACAAGTGGCCCTGGGCCTGGCCTATCCTGCAGCCATCCCGACCCTGGGACCCCCTCCTGGAGGGCAGCTGGCTTCTGCTCCCCTGAAGGCTCTTGTCCCGTCCAGAATACAGCGCTCTCTGATCACACGCCAGGAAGTGCATGAATAAAGGACAGGAAGCAAGGACACACACCTTTCCTGGAGAAAACGGGGCCGGTTCTGGCTTCGACACTAGGGTGTCCATGTGTCCTTGCTATCAAAGAGGACGATCAAAGCCATGCAGGTTGGGGTGAGGGACCCCAAAGGGCAGGGAGTGCTTGGAACTGGAGCCCTGGCCACACAGCTGGAGCCCCAGGAGCACCACTCTTGTTGCAGGTGGGGGTTGGGAAGTCACTGTGCTGTCCTGTGACTCAGTTTCCCATCTGCAAGCTGGCATCTCCAGGGCACCCAGCAAGTGCTCCTTAGGGGAGAGCCTGCTGTTTGAGGGACATCTGGAGTGCGCCCCGTGGTGGCCTGGGCCCCGCACTCCCTGCGCTGAGGCTGCTTTGGGGGGCCAGGTGGAAGCACCCTCCGTGCTCTCCGTGGCTCCTCCAGGGCCCTGCAAGAGCTTCGGAAGCTGGGGGGGACCCCAGAGTGCCTGCCCGAACCAGGCAGAGGGGGCAGGGTTGTTTCTGTTTGTGTCTTGGCTTCGAGTCCCTCGGTCTCTGGCTGTAGGCTGGGAGAGGGAGGGCCTTGGGCGAGTGGCCCTCGGCAGCCCGGGGCTGTGGGTTCCACAGGCCAGCGTCTCAGGTGCGTCCTCGCCCCTTGGTGTGACATGTCACGTGGGATCACCCTTGGTAAGGTCTCGGCAGTGTGGCTGAGCGAGGCCTGGGGGCAGGAAGGCCAGAACACGTGTCAGTCGCAGTCAGGACGAATCCCTAGCCTTTCTCTGCGAGTGACCATCCTGTCCCCTGCACGTCTGTGATGGACGTGCTCTGTGAGCCAAAAATCCCCTCTGCTTTCTTGAGCTGCTAAGATTTGGTGTCGTTTCTTACTGAGCATCATTTGCCCCATCCTGACTGATACACAAGCCGGCTCAGCAGTGCTGTGTGAGGGGCCCCGGGGGCCGGGGGGCCGGGCCTGGGTCTGTCGGCTGGGACACAGCCAGGGAGCTTCGAGACAGGCCACGTGAACTTCTGCGCCCCTGGCCTTCACTCCCCTCCTGACGGGATGACAGACACGGGCTTGACGATTGTGCAGTCTCCTTACTCTCCATCTTCCACGTCGCCCGGCTGTCTCCCTCTTGCTCGCCACCCGTTCTCCCGCTATTTCTCTTTCCCCTGCGTGCTCAGGCTGAGGGGCTTCTCTGAGGTCCCCGGCAGCAGGGAGGTGGGGTCCTCCGAGGCGCCCGGGCCCTCCGGCTGCTGGCAGAGGCACAGGCCAGCGGTCTGCTCCCTTCTGCCCCCTCTGCAGTGAGTACCCCCCGCACCGCACCCCCACCACAGCTCTGGGCTCCGTTGGGAGGGCGCAGGGGCTTGGCCTGAATGAAGGGCTCCACAGGCAGCTCTCCCTGGCCTGAAGCCATCCTTGGTGCGAGGGGGTCTGGCGGTGGTTTGGGGTGGGGACAATGTAAAGCAGCCGCAAGGCAGGAATCCAAATGCCCCTGTGACCTTGGAAGGCAATGGGCGTCTGTGGCCACTGGGCCCTGAAGGTGACTGTGCACAGGCCCCAAATTCCAAGACAGCAGCTGAGGATCTGTGGCGCTGGCACCCTTGATGGGCAGCTCTCCTTGGGGTCTGAAGCTTGATGCCAATAGACCAGGGCATGCCGGTGGCCAGAACCTCTGGGCACCCCAACCTGACCGGCCCTGCAGCTGGCAGGAGCTGGCATTCCAAGGCCTTCTCGCTCCAGGGCCCTGATGCCTGCTGGCTGCACCCTCAGGTGCTGCTGTCTCTGCAAAGGGTGCTTCGAGGGCCAAGGGGGTCATGGGGCTGAGAAAGTACCCCAGGAATGGGCCCCGGTGCTGTCTGACCTTCCAGACCTCACTCCCTGTCACCCGGGCCAGCCGCCTGTGGCCTTGTCCACAGCCTGAGTGTGGTCTGGCTCCTGGCTGACCGAGGTCAGTCCCCATGCAGCCCCCAGTTCCAGGCAGAGCCACCCTGGGCCCCTTTGTGGGCTCTGGAAAGATCAACGAACAACCCTGGCAGTGGAAATACCTCTGGCTCTGCAAGTCCAGACAGACAGGCAGGGACAGAGAGGGACCCCAGACGGGCCGCCTCGGCAAACAAGCTCCAGCCTGTGTGCAGGGAGCTGACCAGACACCCTGGGCCGCTGGGCCGCCAGCGCAGACAGATGGCATCTATGCTTAACAGGGCAGAGCAGGGGGCAGAAGCCTCCACAGAGCCCGCCCGGCAGCAGCTTCTGGGCCCACGGTGCCAGCAGGGAGGGGAGCCAGGAGGCCCCTGCCTGGCTGGTGACCCTGCCAGTCCCTGCCCTGTGGAGTCTGGTCCTCACTGGGCAGACGGGGGGCCTTGCCAGCTGCAGGTGGTTGAGACAGGAGGCGAGTGCCGGGCAGCCCCACACAGGCCTCTCCATCTGGACGCTGGGAGAAAAGCAGCAGCTCGTCTCACCAGCCCTTACTGGCACTTGCGTGTCAGAGGGGTTTCTCAGGGCTTTTCCTGCCGCACCATCTCGGCTGCTCAACAACCAGTGCGTTGGACCCTGTTATTATTCCCACCTTCGGGATGGAGATCCTGAGACCCGCGGGGGCCCTGCGGCAGTCCCTGGCCCGCTCTGGACGTTGCAGTGCCCTCGCCGAGCCAGGGGGAGGCCCTCGGGTGTGCCTCCTTCCCCGAGTACGATTATTGCTCAGCATCGTGCTTTAAGGGGAAGGAAAGGGCATCTCCTGGGTAACGGCACAGTTCCCCTTCGTCTGCCCCTTCACGACCCCTGGCATCGCCTCCAGAACCAGCCCCCCCATCACCTCCAGTAATACTGACACCCTCTCCATCACATTTACTCGTTTTGGGGACCTACTGTGCACAGGAAGTGAGCAGTGCTTTCTGAGTGGGCCCCACTCATCTTGCCAGCGCTGCTGTGGAAGGCATTTGTGTTTAGCTTTGATAGATGAGGAGATGGAGGCTGGAGCTCTCCCCCACGTAAGTGGGGAGCAGGGGGAGGGAAGAGAAGGGCGGGGAGAGCGTGAGGATCGAGGCTGCCGAGGTCGCCCTGCTCACACCTCTCCTGGGCAGGGGTCGCCGGGCGGGGCCTTGACTCGCAGCGGCGGGAGGGCTGGTCGGGAGCTTGGAGGCGGGCGAGAGGTGAGCACAGAGCCCAGGGGAGCCCTGCCCTGCTCCCCTCCACGCTGTGTGCTCCTCCCGAGGGTGTGTCCAGGCTCAGCCCAGTGCCTGGGCACCGCTGCAGGCCTCTGGGATGGAAGAGAGGATGGAGAAGCTCCGTGCCACCAGCCGTTCAGGGAGAGCATGTCAGGGAACTGGCTCCTGAGAGGGCGCTGCCCGCTGTCGGGCCAGGCTGCACCAGGGCTGCCGAGGGCTCCAGCCGGGGCCTGATGCTCCGTGGGCCAAGGGGAACCCCCATACAGCAGAGGTGGGTGCGTGGTCCTGCCCCAGAACATCTGCACAGCTTCTCAGACTCTTCAGGGTTCACTGGAGCCCCCTCAGAGAGCAGCCAGGCAGGGCTACCAGCCTCACCCTGCAGATGCCTCCCCTCCAACCCAACCAGGGACAGCCCAAGCTCACCCAGCAACGCAGGCCTACAATCTGGGTCTCCCTTCAGCCATCCGAGGGCCCTTCCCTTCTAATCTGCCCTTTAAAAGAGGGCCTTTGTCCCAGGGCTGGGCCCTGGGTGCCAGCACTTAGCCCTGTACTCCCGCATCCCACGTGGACACACCTGCTGACCTCTGAGAACCTGGCAGTGGCAGGGAGGTGCCCGTGATGGCTGCAGCCTTACGTCTGCCTTGAATCTCGACTGGGTCCTCAGCCTTATCTTGTCTCTAGTGACCCTGATGTTTTTGGACAGTACAGACGGGTTACTTTGTAGAATGCCCTTCCCTGAAAGAGCCTGCTTGTCTGTGCTCGTCCAGGCCACCCTCGTGCCCCGATCATGTCCTCATCACTATCTCTGCAGCCACTGCCCACTGTCTGGCCCAGGTGTGCAGCTGGGGACGCCTGTCCTCCAGGCCCTTGGGGCCAACAGTGATCACCCCTGAGACTCGTGGGTGCTGACATGTGCCAGGTCCAGTGGCGAGGGATCCAGGAGATGGGGTCATGCTCCCCCCAGATCTGTGAGCCTCCAAAGGCCGTCCTCAAGGGCAGCCCCGGGCAGGGCACCCCTGCCCCGACCCTGTCAGGAGATGCTCAAATGCCCCCCATGTCTCTGCAGGTACCAGCTGGAGGTCCATTTGAGACGAGCTGTAACAGTACCCTATGGCCCTCCGGGTCACCCCAGATGGGGCCAGCAGAGGCTGCCAGGTTCCAGGCTGCTCAGAGAGCACACCCTGCGAGGAAGTGGGGGGGGAGGCTCCTGCTGTGAGTCACTGGCTCCTGCAGACTCGGGCACCCCTGTGGACTCGGGGGCTGTGTGGTAGCTGGCCGACCTGGCCCTGCATTCAAGCGGGAGGGGTGAAGAAAGCACCTTTCTCACAGTTGTTTCTCGGTTCATTCATTCATTCATTCATTCATTCATTTGTACACTCAGTCGGCAGACACTGGTGGAGAAGCACCTGCCATGAGCCAGGCATGCTGGGCATGCAGCTGAGGGCCTTGAGCTGAAAGGCGGCTAGGGTCTGGGCCCCGTGAGCTGACATTCTCATGGGGCGTCGGACCCTGAGCTGGGTTCCACCTTGCACCGCAGCCATGCTACCCCTCATTCCCCTGCGTGGGCCCTGAGTGGATCCCACTGGGCATGGGTGCAGGGGGTGCCCAGCACAGCCAGGCCTGGTGGGGGATGCCCACGTGGCTCAAGGCCCTCACCACCAGACCCCCAGATCCCGCAGGGTGAGCTTTGGGGTAGCAGATGTGGGCTTTGGCAGAAGTGGGGTGGAGGAGCTGGAGGGGCCCCTCGGTGTATGTGCTCAGAGTTGAGGGGCAGGACAGGAGGAGCGGGGGCCGTGGAGGGTGGGGGCCGGGGCTGGGGTGGGGGCTCGGCTGGGACAAATTACAAAGACCCAGGAATATGGGCTGGACACCTATTCCTGGTGTCCCAGGCTCCGTGCCCAGCCTGGTGGGCGGGCAGGAGGGCAGCTGGGCAGCACCCAGGGATCGTCCAGGTCGTGAAGGGGTCTAGGTCTTGACAGGAAGCAGGAGGGAGAGAGGATGCTGACCCCTGAACATCTCCTGGGGCCTGATGCCAGCCAGGCTGCCGAGCCCGGGGTGCAAAGGCAGGGGCCCCGGGGCCCTGCACCTGCCGGCGTCTGTCCCTGCTCAGAACGAGGGCTGGGCTTCCCTTGCCATGGGGTGCAGACCCCTCTCCACCCTTCCTGGGGCACAGCCGGCTGCACCGACGCCATACCGTGTGGCCTCGTGCGTGTGCCCAAAGGGCCTTGGAAAACGTGGGCCCATCGCCTCTCGGTTGGTGGAGGAAATGGGTCCAGAGTGGCCCTGACTGCCCCAAGGCCACACTGTGTCTGGATAGCACCCGGTGGGCACCTGTCAGTCGCCCCTAACCTGGAGGTCACCCTCACCCATCACTCTCCCGAGGGTTTTCTGGGAGAAGGCCGGGCCATGGGAGGCCCCACGGGCCCAAGGGGAGCCCCGCCTTTCCGTATGGCTTGTGCAGGACATTACCTCATCCCTCCTGGGGCAGCTCGGCCCCAGGCCAGCAGATTACATGCAGACTGTGCTGCCTGCCCGCCAGCAACTTCGGACGGAACTCAGAACCGCTGAGGGGCAGCAGGGCCCACAGCCCCGGCTTCTCCAGTGCCCTCCTGGGTGACCTGGGGGCGGGCAGGCCTTCCAGAGCCTCGGGACCCAGCTGCCCCCACCCTGGGGTACTGGGCCACCCCAGCGGGGGCAGAGTGCGGAGTGGGGTGGGCCTTGGGCCGAGCAGCAGATCCACAGGAAACAGATGCACCGGAGGAAGCGGCTGGTGGGAGAGCCTCTGTGGCCACCACGTGGCTGCGTTGCCCCCACCCCCACCCCATTACCCACCCCACCCGCAGCGGGTGCCCGAGGGGCGGGGCAGGGGAGGAGCTGTGCGGCCTGAGATGCCCTTTCCTGGGCCGAGGGAGCTGCTGGGAGTGCGCAGTGGGCCAGGCCTGGCTCCCTCTGTGTCGCCTGTGTCACCGCCAGGCAAGCGGCTGACAACTGGAAGCCTGTCCTTCCAGGGCCATTGTCCTGCCATCACCCCAGAGGCTGCATGCTTGCTGCCTGCCCCCCAGCCCAGTGTCCCTGGGTCCCCTCCTGCCCTTTGCACAGTGCAAGGCTCTTCTGCCTTGCCCCGTCAGCCTGGATGTCTGTGCCACCCCTGAACTCCCGAGGTCCTTAGGGTGCCCACAGCCTTGGCTCACTGAGACTGACTCCCCAAGGAGGGGTTGGCCCGGAATGATTCTTCCCATTTTGCAAAGGTGAGCCTCAGTGAGGTCTGTGGGCTCACAGGGCCCACCGTGGGGAGGCGTGAGCCCTGCAGTCTCCCCTGCCCCCTTCACCTGACTCGTGGTGATGCCGACCACCCCCAGGCACCTGCCCTCTTCTGCCATGACAGCTGGGCCCAGGCCCTTCCCCTGGACTTTAGCCAAGCCCTCCATGGTGCCATGGGGAGGCTGCAGGGCCACAGGGAAATGGGAATGAACTCCCCTGGGCCACATAGATGGGGTCACTTTGGGCAGCAATCCGGCCTTTCCCAGTAGAGCAATTCTGCTCCCAAACAGTTGCCCACACTCACAGGCAGGCGGCAGGAGGAGACCCACTGCAGCAACACGTGCTCCGTGTCATAGCAACTGTGGAGACCAGCTGAGCATCTATGCCCAGGGGAATGGTGCTGTCACACAATTAAATGCTGTGGCCAGTGGCCAGAATAAGCAGGAGGCACCTGTATCAATCACCATGTAGACCGGGAGACATGACCTCATGTGGTGCCCCGGAAAGGACATTAGTGGGAAAATGTAAAATCTGGTAAAGTCTGAGACTTAGGTAACAGTGTCGTACCAGTGTGAATTTCTCACTCTTGAGGGTGGACCATGGCTGTGTAAAACACTGGCACCTGGAGAGGTTGGTGAAGGGTCTGCAGGACACAGCCCTGCTCCAGTGCCCCTTGCTAGCCCTGAGCTCTGGTCCCCAGGCCCCCCGCCTGGCCGTCTGTCCCCTCTGCCCTCTCTCTGGGCCCTGCCTGTGCCCGGCCCCACATCGGTGCCCCCTGGGTCCTGCCTTGACCTCTGCTGCCTGGCAGGCTGAAAGGGCAGCCCGTGTGTGGGGCGGGAGTTTCGCCGAGGGGCGGAGAACGGTGTGGACACTGGGGCATTAGCGGCCAGGGGAGATGCCTGCTCGGCCCAAAGAGGGCATGGGCGAGGTGCAGAGGGCTTTACAAACACTGTTTTCTCTCTTATTAAGAGACACATTCCGTTAGAGAAAGTCTGAGAAACAAGAAAGGCAGAAAAATTAAAAAGCAAATGAGAGCAGTGACCTCAGGCCCACCCCACCCCCATTCACACTGGTGACCCCGACCCTGAGTTGTGCTTAAAGTGCGACCACTAGGTCAAGGCTGATGACGGGCTGCCGAAGGCTTGGCCCCTGCAGAGCACGTGCCCCACCCCACAGCCAGGGGAAGGGGGTTGCTTTGGTAGCTGGGTTTTATTTCTTGTAAAAGTCCTATCACACCAACATTCAACAGCACTCCACCTGAGTCACTTTGCCCAAAAGTGCATCATTAATTCTGAGACTGAATTCATTTCCTCAGCACCCCCCTCCCCATCCTCTCTGGCAAGGGGGTAAGTTCTGGCTCAGAAGAGAAAACGGAGAGATGCCGGGGCGGACGTGACGGTCCCCATGCCCATCTGCCACACAGACAGTCACACTGCTGTGGCCTTCCTGGTGGCCATCGGGGAGGACCACACACCTCGGCAGCAACTGGACTGTGCACCCCCAAGTCAGGTGTTCCAGAAAGGACCTGGGATCCCGGGAGATGAAGAAATGCACCCCTGAGGGTGTCCTCCGTCTTGAGGGAGGCGCCTCTCGCCCTGCCCCCGTCTCGCCGATGATTCTGCGGCGATGGTCCCAGGCCTGGCGCCTCTGCACCTGCTGGGTTCATTGTGCCGAGAAATCCCCAGCTTAAAGTTGCATTTCACGGCTCTAGATGCGGAATGCACAGCTGCCCCCCTGGGAAGGAGAAGCAGAGGGAAGCAGGGGTTGGCTGGACAAGGGAGGGTCCTCCGGGCCCCTCACTAAGCCTTGATGGCCCCATCTGTAAAAAGGGGTGAATGATCCCAACTGCATAGAGTTGTTAGGGGCAGATTTTAATACAGGCCATAAAGACATTGATCTCAGCATCTCCAAACTTCCCCTATTGCATTTCATCAACAAAAAAAAATGAGCCTGCTTAACCAATAAAATACATATTTATTTTAATGTAGGTACATGTACTTCTGCCACACCAATAAACTGAAAACGTCAGAAAATACAAGAATATGGAAATTGAAAATAATGAGCTTTAAAAGGAAAATCTGCCAGTTCATTTCTTTAAAGGTTTAAGGACTGATAAAGTTTTCTATTTCTTCTTGAGTTAGTTTTAGATACGTTGCTTTTTTTTTTTTTAAGAAATTGGCCATTTCACCTACATTTTCAAACTCAGTAGGCACGTAGTTTTCCTTCATACACGTTCTCTTGTGAACATTTTCTCATATATCTGATTTGTTCCCCTTTTCATTTTGCTCCTTTTATTTTCATCTTTATTTTTTTTTCTTTTTAACTTAAACCGTCTCCCCAGAGCTCCATCTGTGGTCAGAGAACCAGCCGTCGGCTTTGTCCGTCTTGTCCGTGGTCTCCTGCTTTGCTGTTTTATTAATGTCTCCTCTGGTGGTTACTGTTTCTTCCTTTTTACTTTCATTGGGTTTAACCTTTCATTTTTTTCTGTCTTGTGGAGTCGGCCACTTAGCTGCCTTTGACCTTTCTTCTTTTCAATGTAAACATCGTCGACTCTGTTTTCTGGCACAGTCGCTCTCGTGCCACCACATGAAGCTGATACGCAGCATTTCATCATCTTTTAGTTAAAAATATCATGGAGCTTCCATAATAATTTCTTCCTTTTTCTTGGAGTTATTTGGAAGTGTGCTCTAAGACCTTCAGATGCAGTGGTCCTGCCGCTGACTGCTAGCTACTGAGTTTCGTCGTGGCCAGAGAATGTGCTCCATATCCTATCACGCATTAGAGTTTGTTGAACTTGCTCTGCGGTCCAGCACATTCCCAATTTTCATAAATATCCCTCATGTTCTTGAATACACAGAATGCATATTCTTTAATTGTTTGAGGCAGGTTATGCCTATGGTCTGTTAGCTCATGGTAGTTTATTTTATTTTACCTTATTGAACAAACTCTTAGAGAATGCTAACAATGAGCCAGAAATTGTCCCAACTGGTTTAAAATAACTGAGTCATTTAAATCTTCATTTTGCCCTTCATTCCTCCTCTGAGGGCAATACAGTTGTATACCATTTTAGAGATAAGGACATTGAGGCACAGAGAAGTTAAGTAATTTTTCTGAAGTCAAACAGGCAGCCAATAAGTGACAGAACTGGGATTTGACCTAAGTAGCATAAACAGAGTTTATCCTCTTGAACCCTATTCTATGCTGTGGTATTCTAAACTCCTACATTTTCATTAATTTTTGTCTGCTTAGACTGTCTAATATTGAAATTGGAACGTTAAAATATTACTTCACAGGAATGAACTTGTCTGATTCTCTTTGAAATTACACTATTTCTGCTTTAGATATTTTTGAAGTAATTGAATACAAACAAGTTTAGAGTTATTATGTCTCTCTGGTAAATTGTACCTGTCATTCACTAATATTTTTTATCTTAAAGATCATGTAGTTTGACATTAATATGCCTGCATTAGACTTTTTTTGGTTATATGTCAGAGTCTTAAAAACCATTGCTTCATATATTTTGTCCCATTTTCTAGTTGTTTACAACATGTGAGTAAACCCAACCTCTTTACAACACCATGGCCAGAACAGAGAAGTCCCGAACATTGGGCTTTTATTTAACTTCTTTTTCTAGAAATCTTATTTGGTTCATTTTGAAATTTGTCTTATTTTCATGGTCACTTGTTATTTTCTTATGTTTTCGGTTCCTCCTTGTAGCTCCTTGAACACAGGAAGCACCCCATCTCAGACTGTCCCCCTTGAAGTCACCGGTCCCCTTGTGCATACCGATTCCGCTCCTGGCGGACGGGCTCCTTGTGTTTGTGATTGTCTATTGTGAGATCACCTTCAGGGGGACACTGTGGGGATCCTAGATGACCCTGATGTTTTTCTGGCAAGGTTTCTTGTTTGATTCTTCTAGATGCCCCGGGGATCCCTGGTTCAGGTTCCCTCTCAGGGGTCACGTCTTGGCCTGAGAGTTTCCACGCCATCGGGTATGTGTCTCCACAGAAATCTGAATGCAGTGCGAAGACAGATTGTGGTCTGGGGTCCCCAGTGGAGGTATTTATCCTCCCCTGTGGCAGTGGGCAGATCCTGTCCCTCTACCCTCTTCCTGAGTGTGAGGCACTTTGGGATCCCCAGCTTCACGGGGGGCTCTCAGCGGCCGCTCTCTGTCCCTGGGGAATAGAAGGCACAGCTGGGGTCCCTCCGTGGAAGTCACAGCGGTGCCTCTGGGCCTCTGCAAACACCTCACCCTCCCTGTCCTCCTGCAGCGCCGCCCACAGGCGTCCAGCTCTCCACTTGGGTTCTTGCCCATGTCCCCCTGGGGCTGCCCCTTGCTCTCTCCAGCCCCCCAGCTGTGCCCTGAAGTGCATGTGGTTACCGTTCACGCGATTCTGAATATCGTGCGCAGGAGGGCTTAGCACCCATGTCTCCTCCTGTGCTGCCTCAGCAGATGACTTTCATTTAATATTCACTTTACCTTCGTGTGGCCGGTGCTATCACTGCCCCCATAACAAAACACAGGAGCAAAATGTTAGATAACAAAACAGAATTCAGTCACCCAGGCTCGAGTTGTCATCTGAGCAACAAAAATGTTTATAGACAACAAAACAGAGGAACAAAAATGTGAGATAACTCATCCCAAATTCTACAGCCTGCAGGGGTAGAAGCCATGATTTGAGTCCTGCTGTCTGGTTTCAACCAGGGTTTTTTCCACTGGGTTTACTGCTTCCGAGGCCCCAGGGTGCTGCCAGCAAGGGCTGCCAGATAAGGTAAAGGATGCAGCCAGGTGTGACCCTGTCATCAGAGGGAGACAGGAAAGGACATCCTGAAGCCCCTAGGAACCATCCTTAAAAACCAGTAGCGCGCACCTTCTTTGATCCTTCGTCCCGTGCAACATTTGGTACTTATTAAAAATTGTTTGTTGTTTATCTGAAATTCAAATTCAACTGGGTATGCTGCATTTTCATTTGCTAAATCTGGCAACCCTGCTGCCAGTTGGGAGCCATCAGGCTGAGCCCCGGATGGGCCGGCGCTCCCTTCTGAGGTGTGACAGCTCAGATACGGCAGCTCGAGCCTGGGTGACTGAATTCTCTTCATCCACCCGGTCAAGAGGCACTGCCTGGTCACCCACAGCTGCCCACCCCACCCTTCGTCCAGGTCCCTGGGCCACTGCCCCTGCTGAACTTCTTAACTTGAACCTCAGTGGCCGCAGGCACGTGTGAAGGCTCCTGCTCACGGCTGTGGTCTGGAGAGGGCAGGGTCCCACGGGTACATCATCTTAGGCAGGGGCTTCTCTAGGGGGTCCCCTGGAGGACTGGAGGCACGATCCACACCCCCACGTAGGATGCAGGAGAGACCCCTTGATTCAGGCTAGTTGCTAGGACCCACCGCTATAAGGAGAAGGAGCCGGACGGGGTGGTGGGTAGAGTGAGCCTTAGAGCTGGGCACAGTCCCAGCTCTGCCCCGATCGCCCACACACGGCCGCAGCCAGGCAGTGCAGGGGCAGTGTACAGGGGAACAACCTTTCTGAAGGGCAGTTTCTCAATTCCTGTCCAAATGTCAAAAGTGTATCCCTTCTGACGCAGTGTTCCTACTTCTGGGAACTTGTGCAAACAAAATGGTCCAACCAGGTGCAAAGATGAGAGGCTCAGAGACAGTGTCCCGCCACGGGCTGCAGTCCCGAGAAGCTGACAACAGCCTGAGCGTCTGTCAATCTGGTGGAATCACCGCATGTCTGATAGTGGAACCGCAGGCCATTCTGAAACATGATCTTGTCAGTCTGTGTGTGGACAAGGGAAGATACCTCTGATCTGCTTTTGAGAGAAACAGGAAAGCAACACAACAGCAAACATCCTGTTTTCCTACGTGTGTGGGATTGTCTGCCCATATATGAGTGTGTGCATGTATGCATACTAACATGGCAGGAGCGGAGAGGAACTGTGTTCACTGGCATGGGCAATGTGGCATGGCAGGACTGCTGGCTGTCCCCATATCCATCCTCCCACATTTGGTAACAGAACCCTCAGTTTTTGGCCTGTGATGTAAACCACATGCCCTAGAGTCTTTTAGCTCTACACGTGACCATGTCATCAATGGGACTTAAGAAAGAAAGAGAGAAATAAAAAGAGGGTGTAAAGGAAGGAAGGAGGGAAGGAAGGAGGGAAAGAAAAAGGTGACATATTGCAGCTTCCAGAAATCTTCCTTGGAAGTTAAACGCATGCACGTCCTTCATCCCCTTTCCATCCTGCCGGCTGGAATGCAGATGTGATGGCCGGGGCTCCAGCTGCCATCCTAGACCGAACGGCTGCGGGAGGGCCAGGCCTCCAGGGTGATGGCTCAGGGAACCATAAGGGGCCTCAATCTCTGAAGGTTTTGCTGGGCAAGACCACCTCCTATCCTATTTCTAGACTTTCATGTGAAAGTGTGAAAACGCATTTCTGTCTTGTTTAAACTACGGTCATGTTGGGGGTTGCCCAGGAGGGCTGAACCTAACCCTGACTGACCCAAGTAGGTACTTCGACTGGTGGGATTTCGTGGGGATTCAAGTTTTCTTTAAAATTGTTTTTTGGTTCTTTTAAGTTTGTGCCTTGAACATTCATGGGATTTAAAAATGACATAGTTTTCAAGAAAATAATAAAGATGCAAAGAAAGCTGACACATACATAGCATTTGTGACGTGCCAAGCAGTGTCCTGAAGCCTTCACATGAACTATCTTGTTTAGTCTTTGCAATGACCCTGTGGGTATGTCGTTCTCCCTAATTTGCAGAAGGGGAAACTAAGGCACGGCGAGGCGGCAGCGTCCGAGCGCACTCAGCTGGACGTGAACCCGTGACCTTGAGGGCTGCTCCACCTGCCCCTCTGGGCCCCACTTCAGAGGCTGCCCCACTCCCTTCCCTTCCCTACCCTCTCTGCCGGCCTCTAAGGCCCCGAGGGTACCCGGGGCCTGGGCTGCCTTTGCTGTGCCCATGGGGGCACAGGGCTTGGGGCCTCAGTCTTCACTCATTCCACGGGCCTGGCCCCATGCAGGGCCCTGGGACAGAATGGTAAGCCAGAAGGCACGGCGTCTGCCCCCTGGGCACTCAGTCCAGTGAGGGAAATGGACATTCAAATGGATAGTCCCATAAACCAGTGTGACAACACAACTCATATGGAGGCAGGTGGCAGGAGCCTGGGGGCTGCGAGGCTAACCTGAGCTGGGAAAACAGAGCAGCCTGTCCTGGGGAGGGACCATGACCTTGGACCCGAGGCACAAACAAGAGATGCTGAGTGAAGGGAAGTGGGGAAGCGGGAATGGTATGTGCAAAGGCCCTGTGGCAGGAAGAGATCCCCAGGCACACCAGACACAACCTGTCATTCTGTCTCCCTGACCCACAGTGGCAAGACAGATGGTCATGTGTTTCCCACAAACCTGTCCACAGCCTTCCCTCCAGGGAGCCCTGAGCTGTGCTCTGACCTGCAAAGAGGGGGGCACCCAGAAGAGCAGCCTGTCCCTGCAGCCTGCTGGGCCCCTCCACCCCCTGGGGGGCCTTCCAGATAAGCCAGGTTGTCAGCTCTCACAGCTCACCTGCTTGGGCCCCAAACATCAAGAGAAGCAGGCACACCATCCCCTTTCCTACGTGAAAAAACAGAGGTGCTCCGAAGAACAGGGGGCACACTTGTGTCTGTGTCTCTAGGACGAGAAGTCACCTCTGCCCCATACAGAGCCAGCCATGTAGGGCCTGGGGGTGGGGACTGCAGCAGATCAGAGGGTAAGCTCCAGCCTCTCACTGTTTGCTTCATTAATATGCACATGTGTACACACACACACGCCCATGGAGACACAGATATACACATATGCATGCATGCACAGAGAACACACGCATGTACACAACCGCACAGTGCACAAGGAGACACACATGTACACACAAACATGCACACAGCGACACACATGCACATGGATACACCTGCATATGCACACACACCCAGAGACACACACATGCACTGCATGCACACACTCATGCACCTAGACATACACACACACACGTGTGCACACACACTTACATGCAACAAATGCTGGTGCCCTTCTGGCCTCATAGTTGCCATGGAGCTGTGAGCAGTGGGTGGAGGGGGCCGAATCCTAGCTCTGCCCCTCCTCTGCGGCATCCCTCCTGGCCAGCTCCCTATTCTCCTGGGACCCCTGTTTCCTCATCCACAGTATGGTACCCCGACTGTCCCCTCCTCCTGGGGCTCCTTAAGAAAGACACAAGACAACACGTGAGAAGTCCTCCGAGTGGAGCCCCCGGCCCAGGGGACAGCTCAGGAGGATGCCACCGTGGCTGTCACTAGTCCTGCGGTCTTGGTGTGGCCCACATGGGGTCAGTGCCCCACCGAGGCTGCTGGGGGTCACCCTGACAGCTGCTGGGACCACCCAGGGGAGTCAGGTGGGCCCGGCTTCACTCCTTCAGGGTTCCGGGGCCCCATGGGCTGACCGCAGAGCGGGAGGCCACGCAGGCCCAGCTTCCAGCCACCTGACGCCCCTCGGGCCACCAGAGTGCAGGAAAGCCTGGTCTCACTTCTGGGGGTGAGGGCGGCTGCAGGTGCTGCCCCAGCAGGAACCCCGCCCCAGGCTCTGCCCCTGGGGGGGCTGAAGGAAACAGCAAAGGCGGCTCCTGCCCCACTGCTCCCTGCACTCAGCTGCTGTGGGTGTGGTAAGGGTCCCCCTCGCAGGCCCGCCCCAAACCCTCCACCCTGCTGGGGCCCCCCTGCCTCCCGAACAGCGGCCCCCTGCTCCTGCCCAGAGACCTCAGACTGAGCCAGCTTTCCAGAGCCTTGGGCGTGACCTAGGGACCCTCTGGGCCCAAGTGCCGCTAGATCCATGGAGTCCTGCTTTGGGATGTCACTTGTGTGTCACCCCTTCTGGCCTCTAGTTCAACTGCAGCATCCTTCTGCTGAGCTTCCTGAAATGCTCATCTGCCCAGACACTCTCCCTCTCCACCCTTCCATGGCTCCCTGTTGCCCTCAGGCTAACTGCCCACCCTGCCGCCTCCTGGGTGAGGGGCGGCCAGCCCACATGTGGCCTCACTGGCCAGTTTTCCCTGAAACGCCTGTGATGTCCGCCAGCCCCCAAAGGAGGGGGCGAGACTTGCGGTCTGTGCTCCCAGCGGCAGTTTCCAAAGAGTTTGTTTTCTTTCAAAACAGAATGTATTGAGCGTCCGGCTGGCCAGTGGGTGTGGGGCCTGAGCAGAGGGAAGAGCCGGCTCCACTGGGCGTGCTGAGTCAGCCTCCAGGACAGGGCAGTGCCCGCAAGAGCTCGGCTGGACCTCGAGCAGGGGCAGCCCTGAGGTCTCGCTCAGGAGCCGGTCCGTCCCCAGGGGGGGGCGGCAGAGGCCGAGTCTGGGCACCCAGAGGGTTCTGCTGTCCTCAGGCCATTGCTGTGGGACAGTGACAACCCGCTCTCGGCAGGGCCCCAGCCAGGGTTCCTCGGGGCAGAGAACAGTGAGGCTGCCCCCATCTCTCAAGGGAGTCCTGTGCCCAGTCCTTTAATCTCCCAGCAACCCCCGGAGCTCTTACCTTCATCTCACAAATAAGGAAACGGAGGTTCCCAAGGTTTATTGGCTACATGCCTGTGGCCAGTACTCCTTCCCTCCTTCCCATTGTACCCCAAGTAACAAATTGCCGAGCTGGGCTCACAGCCTCCTGACCGAGCACTCTATTTCCCAGACTACCTTGCAACAAGCTGTGGCCGCGAATAAGTTCTGAGCAAACCGACGGAAGAGGCGCATCTTCCCTGCCTCCTTCCCCACCGGGGACCCGAGCTGGAAGGGCGGCCAAGCAGAAACACAGAAGGAGCCCTGGGCTGCCCATCCGGGCTTTTGTGTGAGAAATTAATTGAGAGATCAGGTCTCTTTTGTTTTCAGGTCTCTTTGTTACACAGCTGTACACAGTCTGGCACAGAACCACCCAGCGCTCCGCAGCGGTGCCCTCACATTTCTGTCACCACGCACCCATCTCTGGATGTGTCACTCTGCAGATGGTTGCTGAGGGGTCTTGCAAGCCAAGTGAGCGTGCAACAGGCTGCTGCCCACTGTGTCCTGGGTGGGTCTGGGCCCTCCGCGCCCAGCCCAGGACCTTGCCCAGGGCAGCTAACTGGCATAGCCTGAGAACCCCAGAGACTGACCCTGGTGGGAGCTTTGGGAAGCACAGAATGAGGAAGGAAACCAACATTTCTTGCATGTTTGAGGCGCAGGGTGCTGCACCGGGCACTTCTCTGTGTGGTCTTGATTCATTTGTTATCTTTTATTGATTCTTTTATTCACTTACCTACAAGGGGTAGGACACTGGTTGTGTACTTTCCACATTGATCCTTTGTCTTTAACAGCTTGATAGAGAGACGTAATTCACATACCTTACAATTTATCCATCTGGATTCTGTGGTTTTTAGCATATTTAGTATACTCAGAGTTGTGTGTCCGTCATCATAATGTCAGAACATATTTATTACCCCCACAGAAGCCCCACCCCCCTTAGCCACCCTCAAAGTCCCCCATTCCAATCACACACCCTCCCGCCCACTTGTAACCACTAATGTATTTCTGTCTCCACCAATTTGCCTGTTCCGGGCATTTCTTGTCCTTGGAATCATGATATGGGGTCCTTTGTGTCTGGCTTCTTTCACTCAGAATGTTTTTGCGGTTCACCCGTGTGGTAGCGTGTCAGGGCCTCATTCCTCTTCAGGGCTGGGCAATATTCCCTCATGCAGATGGAGCACGTTGTGCATCCACATGCTGTTTGGTGGGCATATTGGCAGTTCCCAATTTTCGGCATTCATGCACCATGGAGCTGTGCACCCCCACGTACAGGCTGTGTGGGCCCGTGCTTTCAGCGCTCTTGGGTACCTACCTCAGGGTGGAATTGCTGCGTCCTCTGGCAAGCTCTACATTTAAGCAAGAAGGTTTATTTTTGCTCCAAGACCAGAGGCAGTGGTGGGGAGCGGGAGTCAGAGCAGCCTGAACTTGGTTGTCTCCACCGTCCGCAGGCTGGGCAGCCCTGCACGTGAGCCGGGGCACCTCCAAGCCTGCCTGTGCTCATCAGCAACCTGCGGGTGACAACTGCCACTTTGCAGGGGCAATCATCTGGTCCATGGGTACTCACTGAATGCCAGTCAGGCTCAGAAAGAGCAGAGGGGTCAGGACAGAAAGAGGTATCAAGACCTCCACCCGCCACTACCCTGAAATTCGCCTCCTAATCCCTCTGGGCCCAACCCGGGGATGTCAGACCTGCCCACCAGCCCTGCCTCCCCCATCTCAGCCCCAAGCCTCTACCCCTGTGGCCCTGGGTTACGTGCTGGGCGGCCAGAAAGCCCTCAACTCTCTCCCATGCCTGTGACAGAGGCTGGGCCTGATCTGGAGCAGCCAGGGGGCCTTTTTGAGGGGAGTGGCCTAGGCCCACCTGTTGGGAACTCTGTCCTGCTCCCCTCCCCCAGCTCACCAGCCCCTCTCTGTGAATCCAGGTGATCTTAGCCCCATTGTGACGCTGGAATGGACATCGGCCTGTGTGGGTGGCGATTGGTATGTGGACCGAAGGCCTTCGGCACCTCTCAAAGGCTCATGAGGCCACTGGACTCCTCTGGGAGCCCTGCCCCACCCCGGCCCCCATGGTGTGACCGTGGGCCAGGGTGACCTCCCTGCCTGATTCAGTGCCCCCGTGGACCCTGTGAGGCAGGCACTGCAGTTATCCCCACTTTACACGTGAGGAAACTGAGGCACAGAGAGGGGAAGACACCTTCCCTAAGGCCCATTTGCAAAGATCAAATGCAGGCCCAGAGGGCAGAGAGCAACCCCGGATGGGCCTTCCCCACTCGGAGCCTCTCCCCGGACCGGGACTGGCACTCCATGTGCCCTCGGGCCCCTCAGCTGGGCCCTTCCGAGGTTCTGGGCATCTGCAGACCAGCTGATCACCCTCCGCTACCAACAGCTTGGATGCCCCAGGGCGGCAGGGCCCACAGTGCTGGGGAGACCGGGGCAAGCTGGAGGTGTGGGCACAGCGGACGAGGCCCGGGAACTCCGGGGCAGTGCAGTGCCCAAGACTGCCGAGCGAATGGTGCCCCTCAGCTGTGCGGTGCATGCCCTGCACACCCAGCGGTGGCCTTGAAAGGACCCCTGGCCGACCCAGGGCACACAGGCTTGGGGACCCTTGTGAGCCCTGCGGGCCTGCACAACAGACCCTAGAGAGAGGTCTTCATGTCCTCTGGTCGGCCAGAGGGGCGAGGGGGGGCACAGGCGGGTGGTGGCCCCCACGGGCCCCTTCTCTGGTACTCAGGGAGGCTGCAGGGGGTGGGTGTGCCCCCACCCAGAGGGCAGTGTGGAGACAGCAGGGCTCTGCCAGGACCCACGCCGCTGCTCTGTGACCTGAGCACCTGGCTGCCCTTCTCTGAGAATCGTCTTCTCTCAGTGACATGACAGACCTACTGGTGGGAACGTCCTAAAGGAACTTAAAGTATCCGACAACTAATAATGGTGATGAATCATGAGCTCCTGCTCAGCCCCGTACCTGACGTCTAACAACATTTGCCTCACTGAATCTGACATTTGAATCCAGATCAGATTCCAGAGCCGACACTCATAATTGCTGTCTCCTCCCACCAATAATAATTTTGCTGCTGCCATTTATTGATCGCCTGCTCTATCAGGCAGCCGGCCAGGCGATCTCGCGCGTCTCTTTCTGATTCTCATGACAACCCTGTAAATAAGTACTGTTGTCATGCTCCTCGCTTCACAGACGAGGAAATCAGCTCACAGAGGGCAAGTGACCTGCCTAAGGTCACACAGTGGGTTTGTTGCGGAGCCAGAATGTGAGCCGCACCCTGTGAGACTCCAGGAGACAAGACTGCAGCTACTCTGTGCTGCCTCCTGCAATGCCCAGCCCAGCGTCCTAAACTGGAGAGTGCCCAGGGGTCCATCAGCAGTAGAATAGGTAGTGTGCTTTGTATACATACAAGGTGCCGTCACCAGCAGTGAGAATAACTAGCTGCCTCTACAGGTAAGACCACTGATGCACCTCACAGTAATAATGTTAAAAAGGAAGCAGCCAGATATTTAAAAGCACATACTGCCTGGCCCTGTGTATATAACCCTCAGGAACTGGCCAAACTAACAGATGGTTAATAAGCCACAACAATGGTCACCTTGGGGACATGGATGTGGCCATGGAGGGCGGCTCCCGGAGGAATCCGTGACGCTTCATATGCCAACCAAGGTGCTGAGGATGTGCACGCACGCATATGTGAATCTCATCGGGGATCCTGGTCCCCTGTGGTGGTGTGAGCCCCCTACATCACCCCCTGACTGATAATCAATTACATTTCCTGAACCAAATACAAATTGGGAAGGTGGTCGAAACATACAGCAGAGACCAGCATGGGCGATGAGTTTCCCTTCTTTTTATTTTACTTCACAACTTTGCCCCAAGGCTGGACCCCAGTCTCAGATCAGTTCAGTGGGAGGCGGCAACTATGCCAGAAACCACACAGCATGCTGGCTAGAGTGAGGGGGGAATCCCAGAGGGGAGAGGGCTACAAGAGGCTCCTCTAGCCATGTGCAGAACCCACAGTTGCGGCCGAGCCCTGAGCCGCTCACATGCAGAGTGGGTCCAAAGCGGCCAGGCGGTGAACTGAATGCTGAGCTGAGACGTGAACCCCCACAGAAGTCAGATCTTATGATCTGCACACCACTGGGTTCACCGGCTGATAAAACAAAACAACATTCCTCAGAGGATTCCAACAGAACCCTGAGACCACACGGCATAGCGTTCACATTGCCCATCATGCAATCCAACATTATGGGGCAAAGAGACAGGACAGTCCGACCCATTCTCAAGGAATGAAATGACCTACAGATGCAAACACCAGGATGACTCAAACATGGGAGGCATCAGACAAAGCATGTAAAGTGGTTTAGACAACTCTGAGTTGAAGAAAAACACATCTGAGATGAATGACAAGATAAGGTGTCTTGGTAGAGAAGGTATTAAAGAGGATATTGAAATGCTGGAAATAACAAAAAAATACTTGAACAATTTAAAAACCACGGAATGGTCTCAGTAGCACAAGGGAGATGATAAAGGTGAAAGTCAGTGAACTTATAGACCAATAAAAGTGATCCAGTCTGCAGAACACAGAGGAAAAAGACCGGACAGGTCATCAGACATCTGCGGGGCCAGACTAAAAGGTCTCACCTGCTGTGACTTCAGAGGAGAGAAGAGAGATGGGAATAGAAAAATCTTTGAAGAAGTGACAACCTAAGGCCTCCCATAGTTAGCAAAAGACATAGTTATGGATTTAAGAGCTTGGAGAACTGCTTATATGATTAGTTCAAAGAAACCACACACAGATACATCATAAACACACAGACAAAACAAAGATAAAGAAAAAAATATTGGAAGTGAGAGAGAAGAATCGCACAGAGGATACAGGGAAGAGCAATTCTAATGACCTCAGATTTCATATTAGAAAAGAGGCCAGGAAACAGGGAAACAGTAAGCAGTGGAGCCTTGAACAACATGGCATTGGGGTGCTGACCCCCCGTACAGTCAAAAGTCTGCATGTAACTTGTGACTCCCCAAAAACTTAACTACTGTGGACCAGAAGCCTTATCAATAACATAAACAGCTGATTAAACGTATTTTGCATGTTATATGTATTAGGTACTGTATTGTTACAATAAAATAAGCTTAGAAAAGAAAATGTTTTCCAAATTGTTTCAAATTTCCAAAAATTTTCTAATGTATGTATTGAAAAAAAATCCATGTATAAGTAAGTGAACCCCCGCAGTTCAAACCCGTGTGGTTCAAGTGTCAGCTGTATTTCACATGCTGGAAGGGGAAAGAGTTTCTGTAAACCCAGAATTTTTAATCCACTGAAGGTATCTTTTTCCTCTTAAGTTCTTTAAGATACAGGTGAATGTTTAAAGCAAAAGTTATAACATTGATGGAGGTTTCTGTGTATGACAATCATAAATAAAAAAGTGGGAGATGGAAAGGGACTTCTGTGATTGAAAGATTTCTGTAATTTACATGAAGTGACACAATAGTAATTCTAATTATCCTGAAAAAGGTCAGATATATATACTATAATTTTAGAGTAACCACACACACAAAAAGAAATATTGCCAGAAAGTGTATAGGTAAATTAAAATGGAATATTAAAAAAAATTCAAATAATCCAAAAGCAGGCAGGGCAGGGAGAACAAAGGAACAAAAGAAAAAAAGAATAATATTAAGTGTTCATATTCTAAAATTTCTAATTAAAAGTAAGAGATTGACAGAATGGATTTTTAAAAAGCAAGACCCAATTATGTTCTACCTCCAAGAGATTCATTTTAAATATAAAGAAACAGATAGGTTGAAAGTAAATAAATCAAAAAGTATACACTATGAAAACGACAGGCATAGGTGGCTGGGTGGTCATATTAATATCAATTAAGGTTTTATTCACAGCAAACTTAAGGACAGAGGATTGTCAGAGATAAAGAGAGACATTTTATTGTAATAGAAAGGATGATTAACCAGGGAGATTTAACAATTACAAATTTCTGTGTGCTTAATAATAAAGCTTCAAAACATATGAAGCAAAATCAACAGGATAGAGGGAAGAAATAGACAATTTCACAACCATAAAAGGACATTTTTAACACCCCTCCCCAGCAATCAATAGGGCAAACATACAAAAAAAATCAGTAAAGACATGGAGGGTGCAAACAACACTATTAGTCACTTTTATCTAATTGCCATTTTCAGAACACACACAGAGCAACTGCAGAAAACACATGCTTCTCAAGTGCACATTTGTCAGTATAGGCCGTGTCCTGGCCCCTAAAACGAGTCTCAGTAAATTTGAAAGGATAGAGATCACACCGCGTATGTTCTCGACAACAACAAAATCAAATTAAAAATGAGTAACAGGACATCTAGGAAAATCCCAAGTGATTTGTGAATCTACACACGATTCATGAATTAAAGATAAAATTACAAGGGAAATCGAAAATAATTTGAATTCGATGGTAATGGAAATACATCACACCAAAATCTGTGGGATGCAGCAAAAGCAGGGCTAGAGGCGCAGTTAGAACCTTAAATACTTATTTTAGAAAAGAAGATCAATACAAAATCAATTAACCAGGGATCCATGCTGGGAAGCTGGAAAAGGAGGAGCAAAATAAAGATACGCAGTGAAGGGAGGAATAACAAAAAGAACAGAAACCAGTGAAGTAGGAAGCAGACCAAAGAGGGAAAAAACAAGCCAAAAGCTGCTTCTTAGACATCAACAAAATTGATAAACGCCCAGCTCGACTGCTCAAAACTGAAGGAATAATATCACCACAAAGCCTGTGAAAGGGTCTCAAGCATCTTCATACCAATAAATTCGACAACATAAATGAAACGGACACTTTTGCGGAAAAATCAAACTTAAATTGATACAGTTTGTATCAAAAGGAACAGAAAATTTAAATAGCCCCACATCTTTTAAAGAAAGTTAATTCATTGCATTAAAAAAACAACCCTTCCAGAAAAGAAATTCCAGGGCTAGATGGTTTTACTCATTAATTTATCAAACAATCAAGGAAGAAATAAAACAATCTTACCTAAATTTTTTTCAGAAGACAGAGGAGGAAACGTTGCCCAGCTCACTTTACAAGGTTCGCACAACGCTAGCAAAACCTTGGCAAAGATATTTCTACAAAGAAAATTGTAGACAAGCACTCCTCATGAATATAGACATAAAAATCCTTTAAAAATATTAGCAAGTCAAACCCCACAATATATAAAAATAATAGTACATCAGGACTAAGCAGAGTTTAAGCTAGGAATGCAAAGTTGGCTGAATATTTGAAAATCAATGTAATTCATAATATTAACCACATAATGGAGATAAACCCTATGTATTTTAAAATGCAGAAAAATCATCTGATCAAATTTTACACCCATGCATGATAAAACAATTTCAGCAAATTAGTCTAGTAGAGAAAGTCTTCAAACTGATAAAAAGCATGTACAAAAAAAGTAAAGACAATATTAATCGTGAGCCTAAAATTTCTTTTCCTTAAGAGCCAGGAAAATCTAAAAGTGCCACTTTCACCACATTAACGCAGTATTGTACTAACAATCATAACCATTGCAATAAGGGAGGAAAAACCTTTTATAAAGGGATGAAAAATTGGAATTGAAGAAATAAAACCGTTCCTATTGGTAGCTGATATGATCACTTATGCAGAAAATCCCAGGGAACCTACAAAACAACCGTTAGAACTAATAATAAGTGAACTTAGCAAGGTCAATATACCAAATCAATCATAGTCTTCTACAAGCAGCAGAAAAGAGTTGGAAAAAATTTTTAATTCATTTAGAATAGCACAATAAAAACAAAAACAAAACCTTAGGAATAATCTAACAAATGGCAACCAATACTTTACACTGAAAATTACAAAACACCATTGAGAGAAAATTAAGAAGGCTCAACAGAATTGACAGCCCAGAAATAAACCCATGCTATGTGGTCAATGAATTTATGACAAAGGAGTTGAGAATATACCATGGAGAAAAGACAGCCTTTTAAATAAATGGTGTTGGGAAAGCTTGGCAGCTACATGCAAAAGAAAAACTGAACAACCTAAGCATCCATCATGGATGAACGGATAAACAAAACATGAGGTCGATCAGTCTGTCTATCTATCTGTCTATCTATCTATCATCTATCTGTCATCTGTCTGTATCTATATCTACATTACTCAGCCATAAAAAAATCATGAAATCCTGTCATTTGCAGCATGAATAGACTTCAAGGGCATTAGTTCAGTAAGTCAAATACCAAAGGACTTCACTTATATGTGCAATCTAAAAGAAAGACAATAATATCATAACCAAAAAACCAAGCCCATAGATACAGAGGCAGGGGTGGGGGGTGGGCAAAATGGTGAAGGGGGGTCAAAAGGTACAAACTTCCAGTTATAAAATAAGTCCTAGGATTGTAATGTATAGCATGGCAACTATGGTTAATGATACTGTATTACCTATCGGAAGTTGCTAAGAGAGTCAATCTTAAAAATTTGCATCATAAGAAAAAAACTTTTCTAACTATGTAAGGTGATGGATATTAACTAGATTTACTGTGGTGATTGTTTTGCAATGTAATATATAGAATATTTAGGGAAAAAAAAGGCCTGAATAAATGAAGAGAAATACCAGGTTGATAGATAGGAAGGCTCAATATTAAGATGTTCTCAAATTTATCTCTATGTTTAACAAGATCCCAAGAAAAAATGATGAGCTAATTCTAAAATTTACAAAGAAAAGCGAATATCTAGAATGATCAAAAATATTTAATGAAGGATATAACAAAATTGGAGGATTTATCTGACTTCAAAACTGAGTTGAAAAGCTATGGTAACTGAGACAGCTTTTGGTGTCAGGACAGACCCACTGATCAATAGGACAGAATGGAGTCCAGAGACTGACCCACATGTACAAATGGCTAATTTTTGAAAGGTGCCAAGGCAATTCAGAGGAAGGAAAAAGTAAGTCTTCAAAAAATGGTTTGGGTCAACTGGATTTCCAAATGGGTAAAAGAATGATTATCAACCCTTACTGAAAACTATACAACTTCTAGGTGAAAACAAAGGAGAGAACCTTTGTGACCTCAGTGTAGCACAAGGTTTCCCAGATAGATATTTTAAAAAGCATAAACCATGAAAGGGAAAAACTGATAACCTTCAAATGAAAAACTCTTGCTCTTTGAAAGACAGCAGTATGAAAACAAAAGGGCAAAGGGTTGAGTAGGGTATAGCAGTCACAAAACACAAAGCAGACAGAGGGACCATACCCTGAATCTTTAAGTATTTTTAAGAACCCTGGGAAGATAGGCCATTAAAAGTGGACAAAAGATTTGAACAAATTTTTCATCAAAAAAGACAGACACGAGGCTGCATGAAAAACCTTCAACATCATTAACCATTATAGAAACGTGGATTGAACTCTGGACAGTGAGGTAACGCGATGCACCCATCAGGATGACTAAAATCAAAAAGGACCGAGCACGCCAAGCTTAGGTGCGGATATAAAACAACTGGCGCTCTCAAGATGCTGGTGGGAGTTTAACATGGTACAACCACTTCGGAGAAAAGTTTGATTCTTCAAAAGTTAAACACATAAATTGTGTGACCCAAGTATTCCACTCACGAGAAATGGAGATCTATGTTCACACAAAGATTTGTGCATGAGTTCATAGCAGCTTTATCTGTAATAGCCTAAAAATGGAAGCCACAGAAATGTCTGTGCATAGGTGAGTGAATAGCAGACCGCAATACAAACACACAAGGGAATACTACTTGGCAGAGAAAAGGGGGTGAGTTGCTGATGCCTGCTCCAACATGGATGGATTTCAAATAATCATGCTAAGTGAAAGAAGCCAGACCCCACACTCCCCAGAAAAGAGTATGTACTTGGTGATTCTATTTACATAAAATTACAGACAATGCCAATGAATCTATAGTGAAAGAAAGCAGGTCAGTGGTCAACCGGGGACAAGGGTGGAGGGAGAGGTGGATTACAGGGGCACAAGGAAGCCTGGGGTGACAGGTATGTTCATAACCTTGCTGGGCCATGTATGTTTCTATGTGCCAAATTCATGGAATTGTCCACTTTAAACATGGAGAGATCATTGTACATCTGCTATACCTCAATAAAACTGAGTTGAAACTTCACTGAGCAGTACGTTTACATTTACTCTAAGCTATACTTCAAAATAACAAGATAATAAACCTTTAAAATGCATATTTGATCATGTAACCCATCCCATGAGCACTCTCTGCTGCTCCCCAAATTAATCCTGCAGTGACCCACTACATTTGGGAGTGAATAGAGTGACCTACACAGCCCTCCTCAGCGGGTAGCTGCCGTCTCCCCAGCCCCCAAGGCCTGCCCGTTTGACCACAAGGAAGTTCCCGGGGAGCGCACCGCAGGGCTGCCGCAGCGGAGCCCGGGAGACGGGGCCTTCAAGCACCAATGCTTGTCATCTGGGCCCTGGGGGCTGGGAGCCCAAGATCCAGGGTCCGCAGCGTGGTCTCTCTGAGCCCCTCTCCTGCGCTGGGTCCGGGCTTCCCTCCGTATGTCTGCCATCAAACTGCCTCTTTGTGCCAGGACACCTGCCCTGCAGGATCAGGGCCCAACCTATGACCTCGCTTTAACTGGCTGCCTTCTGTAAAGACCCCAGTTCCCAATGAGGTCACCCTTCTGCTGCCCCGAGCCACTCCCAGCCACCCTGTCGGCACATTCTTCCATCAGGAGGCATTTCCAGGACCACGGGCCAGGCCACCCCCTGGAGGACACCCGGGACATGCCCCCTGCATGGTCACCGCACGGGTCACAGGGGGCCCTGCTGGTGTCCCTGCAGACTCGGGTCCCGGTGAGATGCCAGGACCCAGAGGGTGCTAACTGGGTGCACGATGAATGAGCGCATGAACTGGCCAGTGCGTGATGAGTGAGTCACCTTGACTGGGCTGCTGCTCCGCCTCCCCCAGGTCTGGGGCGCAGGGACCACACTGCTGCGCGGCCCGCCTGTGGCCCTTTAGCAAGCTTGCCCTTGCCTGAGGGGGTCTTGAAAGCCTGGAATCGCTGTTTGCACCTTTTGGGGTAGGAAGGTGATCAAACGGGTTTATGAACAGCAGTAAGGCTGGCGAGAGGCCGCAGCCGGATCGATGGGCCTGGGGGCCCGGGTGCCTGGAGCCGAGCCCTCACACTTACCACCCGCCCCGCGGCCTCCCCAGCCAGGTCCTCCGGAGCAGGCCCACCGCCCTGCCCGCCACACTGTGCAGGCCGGAGGCCCCAAGCCCCGGCCGGTCCTAAGCAGCGGGAGGGCAGGGGGCCAGAACTCAGCCCTTGACTGTAAAATGGGGCTGTGGCCCTGCCACCGCAGCTGGAGGCACGTGCTTGTGGGCACTTGCCCAGGGTGGCAGCTGCTGCCCACCAGGGGCCAGGGCCCCAGAGAGTGGGCAGTGGGGCAGGTCTGAGCCCTACTTGGCCCTGTGCTGGCCGGGGGGCTCTGGGCAGCCCATCCGACGTTTCTGTGCCTGTTTCCTCGTCAACACCCCCTTCCCATAGGCGCTACCGTAGTGAGGTGGGTGCAGGGGTCCCCACCCCGGCCGTCCTGCAGGCACAGTGGGTGTGGAGGCCTCCAGCTGGGGCTGGTGACACGGACAATGCCAGGCTCCAGCCCCTGACCATGTCTCACAGCAGCTCCTGCATCTCTGTGGTGGGGGTGGGGGTGGGGTGGCACCCAGGGGATCACCCTCTAGCTGCCAGCGCTAGCACCCGCTTGGGGCATGAGCCTGGGAATTCCCGTCCCTGGGGGAAGAGCGGCCGACAGGTGTGCGCCCTGGCCTCCCTGGGCCCCCGCCTCGCCAGCAGCCTGTCTTCTCTGGGCTCGCGCCCTAAGGAACCCCTTGAGCAGGAAGGCTCCTCAGGTGTGCTCTGGGGCCACTCCTGGGACGGGTGGCAGGCTGGGTCTCGGGGGCATCAGTGCAGGCCCAGGCTTGGAGGTGCTGGGACTCGGGAGACCAGGTCCTGGAGCCCTGCTGTGCTCCATCCCAGCGCGGCCCCCTGGTGGGATTGGGGGGCACTCTGCAGAGGGGGGCCTGGCCCCGGTGGCTCCCCATCTCTGGGGGCAGTAAGGCTGCTTCCATAAGAGCCCCTCTGGGGCCTGCGCACGGTGACCAGAACCTTGCTGCAGTCCCCCCTACCCCACCACGCCCCACGGCATCACCTTGTCCATAAAACGAGACAACGAAGGCCCAGCTTGAGGGATGGTAAAGTGAAATGTACCCTCAGTGAGACAGTGTTGGAGAGCCCAGAGGGGGCTGCCCGGGGTGGGCAGAGCCCTGGAGGAATGCGTTCTGTGTGTGGGGTCACCTAAATCCGTGTGTCGGGGCTGTTCTGGCCCAGGCCCACTCAATCCCCACATGAGGGAGCACCAGGCTGGCCAGAGGGAGCCATTCGCTGGCCAGCCTGCCCCCCAGAACCAGGGCTCTGGGGACCCCACAGGTCACCAGAGCCTCAGCAGAGCTTCCTGTAGCTGCTGCGATAAACGCACACACACCGGGTGGTTTACGGCGACAGAACCTCACTCTCTCGCGGTCTGGAGACCAGAAGTCTGAAATTAAAGTGTCAGCGGGTCAGCAGAGAGGTGCTCCAGCCAGAGGCTCTGGGGCAGGGCCCTACTGGCCTCCGCCGGCCTCCGGGGCACTGGGAGTCCCTGGGCTCTTGGCACAGTCCAGCCTCTGCCTCCGTGCTCACGCTGTCTGGAGTCTCCAACTGCCTGTCTCTTACCAGGACACTTGTCACTGGATTTCGGGCTCATTCAGATAATCCCAGAGATGCTTGTCTCCAGCCCTCACCTAATCAAATCTGCTCAGGCCCTTTTTCCAAATTAGGTCACCATCACATGTTTGGGAGACTAAGACATGGACATCTCTCTGGAGGTCACCATTCAACCACTGATACCTCACAAGTGATTCGGGGGGGGCCTTGAATAACAGCTGGGAGGGAGAAGCCGGCCCTGGGGCCCACGCAGGGCCAGGTCTGAGCAGCCGCAGGGGCCATTTGGCCCCCAGGCCTGAGGGCTGCCGCAGCCGTCACACGTCCGGCACCGGTCCTCGCCGGCCCCTCTGCCTTTTTCCATGGGAGGAACAAGGATCTGCCCTGGGAAACGTCCCCGGAGTTAAAAGGCAGCTGGGGGCTTGGAGCTGGGTCGGCAGAGAAGCTGTGTGGGTCTGCAGGTGCTTGGCCTCCCAGAGCCCCAGTCTCGCCCCCCCCCCCCCCCGTGACACAGGGATGACAGCGGTCGCCAGGCACAGGGCTGCCGTGAAGCCTGAAGCTAGCAGCTGGTACCAGGCCTGGCACCAGGTCCTTGCTCACTGAGGATGAGGCTGGTCGGCAGAAGGGGCCTGGGGGCCCACATGGGCAGACGCCTCAGGCCTTCCATGGAACCACCCTGTGAACACCCGAGGGCTGCCCAGGTGGGCCCGCACACAGATTTGCATGCCTCGTCCAAGGTGAAAAGTCAAATAAATACAAAAGTAAATCAAAGCTGGCTGAGGAGAAATGCAGGCTGTGTACTATTTACGTGAGTGATTAAAATTCTTTGGCTGCTGCATTTCATTCCACCTCCAGGAGAGAAATAGTCCCCCTTATTAAATTCAGGGCGTCAGACGGGTCTGCTTGTTAGGTGGTTTCCCTGTTTGCACCTGGCGGCCTCTTCAAAGGGACCTGCTAATCACCCCTTCGGCCAGGCCAGGGGACCCGCTGCCAGTGGAGGCCACAGCTCCCCCACCGGCCTCAGACCCTGGGCCTGGGCACCAGCCGTGGCTGTTCAGATGGCAGCATGGGGGCTGTACAGCTGGCCGCACCCTACACAGGAGTCCCTGCGGCTGAAACCTGGTTCCACTGCCATGAAACGGGGGGGCTGTTTCACGTTACCTCCTGACCCTTTGCGACTCTCTTTCCAGTTTCCGCTCCCCTGTACTTAGCCTCTAACTCCTTTCAAGAGCCATGCCTGGGAACATCAGAGCAAGCCTGCACCCCCACTTGACTCCCTCCTGCGGCTCCCCCACTGCCTGGGCAGAGCACCCAGGCCTGCAGGACATGGCCCTTGCCTGCCTCTGGCCTCATGGCACCTGCTGTGTGCTGCGGCTCCAGCCACATGCCCTGCCCTCCCTTTCTCCAGAGAACCCGTGCTCTGTCTTGCCTCGGCTTCGCACATGCTCTTCCTCTGCGTGGAATGCTCCACCTCCCCCCACCCGCCTCTTGTTCATTTCCGTCCATCCCCCAGGTCTGTGGGAGTCTCAGCAAAGTCCTCCAGCCCAGGCAGCTGAGAGAACAGAAGCGCATTGCCTTACCGCCCAGGAGGCTGGAAGTCCGAGATCAGGAGTGGGCAGGGCTGGTTCGTACCCCAGCTTCAGAGGGGCTCACCTTCACATGGCGCTCTCCCTCTGTGCGTGTCTCCCTGTCCAAATTTCCCATGTTTATAAGGACACCACTCACACGGGATAAGGGCCCACCCTACGCACCTCACCTTAGCATGACGGCCTCTATAAAGACCCTTTGTCCAAATAAGGCCACATTCTGAGATCCTGGGGATTAGGACTCCAGCATAGGAATTTGGGGGCCCAGTTCAACCTATAACAAGGTCAAAACTCCAGTGTCATTTCCTCAGGGAGCCCTTTGCTGACCCCTGTCCTGCAGAATAGACCAGATGCACTGACGGCCCCCGTGTCTCTCCCTTCTTCGGGGCCCATATATCCCTTGAAATTGCTTGTTCAATACCTGCTGCTTCCCCACAAAACTACTTGAGGTCAGATGGCTGTCCCCCCTGGCCTCTCACAGAGCAGACACTCAGCAAATCCTTCTGGAAAACTGCAACCCCGTTTGGGTCGCATCCCATACGGTCCAGTCCTAGTGTTGTGGTTGACACACACTCAAACACACACACCCAATCTGAGTATCACTTAGGAACGCCTTCAGTAATGAAGAACAGAGAACCAGCCAACCTCGACTTACACAGGAAAGCTTTCCTTGCACAAGAATGCTGCCGCCATGGGCTCAAGCGGCTGGCGCCTTTGAAGTTCTCTTGGCGGGCCGCTCCTGCCTGCTGCCTCATGGCTGCAAGACGGCTGCCATAGCTCTGGCATCCCCCCCACCTTCAAGGTAGGCGAAAGAGAAAGGGCAGTGCCAGTTGGGTTTGTCTTCTCTTTTCTTTTTTTAATCAAGGAAGTAAACAAAGTCCGAGAAGTTCCCAGAAGACTTCTACTTATGTTTCAATGGCCAGAAACGGGTCACATGGCCGAGAAGCCTGGGGACAAGGGTGACTCTCTGTACTGACAGTCAGGGAGGCAGCAGTGCTGGGGGCATGAATGGGTGGCCCCCGTCCAGAAACTCGACCGATTTCCTCCAGGCGTTTCCTTGCAGCCCTCGGACCCCGCGTGGGGTGCCCGCAGCCCGCACACCGCCGTCCCTCAGCTCCGGCCACGGCCCCTCCTGACGATGGCCCCCCACTCCTCTGCCTCCCACCCTCCTCCTTCTCCGACACGCTTCCCTCTGGAATCTGTCCCCCAGAAGGCCCGACCCTGCCAGCAGCAGGACAGAAATGTCCTCCCAGGGGGCAGAGGGAGGGGAGGAAACCCAGAGGGTAGAGACAGAAGCTCCTTCAGGGGAGCTGGGGGCAGGCTGGCGACACTCAACCGATTTTGCCCCCACATGAATGGATGAGTGGATGCATTCTGCTTGCCTGCCTCAAAGGGTACGTACACAGCGCCAAAGAGCCCCACGGGGCCGGGGACCACGGGCAGCCAGGAGCAGAGCGGCTGGCGCCGGGCCCAGGAGTTTGCCTTGGCCCTGCTTGGGTGGGGTCACTCCCTGGGCCACAGTGTTCCTGTGTGGGGAGGGTGACTGTCCCAGTCCTGCACCCACTGGGTGGCGCCTCTGCATCTGCGGCACGGAGAGGACGGGAAAGGAGCTGGGGTAGATGCCCGCTTATAGGGATGGGGTGGGTGCACTGCTGCTGGGAACCTCTCCGCCAGGGCTCCGAGAACCCAGGGTGAGAGCCCAAAGGTGCGGCCCGGAGGCAAGCGCCTCCGGGATGGTCTCTGAGACTAGCGAGGGAGCCCTGCCAGGGGGCTGGGGGTGGGTGCTCCCCAGGGAAGGAACTGGGGCACCGGCAGCTTCCCTGGGAGCCATGGAGACACAGGCCCTGGGCCAAGCTGGGAGGCAGGACACCTGTGAGGGGCTACAGAGTCGGGGATGGAATTTGATTTCAGAGGCTGAGCAGTTCCAGGGGGACACGGTCCAGCCAGCGGGACACAGTCCAACCTGTGGACATCCAGCTCTATACAAAAAAGGCACGCCTTAGACATAAGGACACTAGCCCAAGGCAAGACCCACTTCAGCCTCCTCCAACCACTCCAGGCAAGTTGGGATATGGGGAACAGTGTGGGAGGCAGATCTCCTCAAGTTGGGGGGCTTTGGGAACACCGAGGGCTCCCCCAAACCCACCAACAAAGTATGAAATCTGGTACTGACAAGTTCAGGATGAGCAGAAAGAAGTGGAGCTATCCACTAGCAAAAACTAACACTCTCCAGAGGAAGAAAAGAGAATAGAGGGTCCCCATGTGCATCACCCATAAGGTGCAGTGCACACGAAAAAATTAGTAAATATAAAAAAAGGAAAACAGGAAGATGTGACCCACAGCTGAGAAGAATGCAGTCAATAAACACTAACCACAGGATGACTCATGGGCCAATGAAACACAAGGACACAAAAAGTGTAACCATAAAAATTAAAAATGTGAAAAACTGACCTCATCAAAATTTGGTAAAGAAACTCCAAAAAACATGGTAAGGAAAACTGAAAAGGCAAATCACAGACTGAGAAAGAATGTTCCCAATACACATCTCTGACAAAAGATTTTAATTCAGAATATATGCATGACTCTTACAACTCATCACAAGGTGAAGCACCCAGGAACAATATGGGCACAGGATGTGAACTTACACTCTATAAAAGATGTCTCACTGGCCAATAAAGGCATGAAATGCTGCTCATCATCATTAGAAATCACAGGAATGCAAATTAAAACCACAGTAAGACACCACTTCACACCCGCGACAGTTGGTTCACATTAAAGATGGGCATTACCAAGTGTTGGCAAGGATACAGAACATCTGGAATTCTTATACTTTGATTGGGGTGGGGGCATGTGAAATTGTACAACCACTTTGGAATAATTTGGCAGTTTCTTATAAATTTAAATGTACTTTTATTATATAACCCAGTCATTCCACTCCTACATATTTACCCAAGAAAAAAAGATACCATATGTCCACAAGAAGAATTGTATGCAGGAGTCTACAGCAGCAGAAACTGATAGAGCCCCACTGGTCATCAACACGTGAACACACAGACAGTGTAGGGTATGTTTTCAATAAAAAGGAACAAACTGTAGATACACACGGCCTCGTGCAACCCCACTGCTATCATGGTGAGTAAAAGGAGAAGACGCGTAAGGGGGCACGCGGCGCACGATTCCGTTTGTGTGGCTGGCAAACCTACCTGCAGCAGAGAGGAGCCCATCAGTTGTTGCCCGTAAACGGGGAAGGGCTGCTTCATGCACAAGGGCACTTTCTGGAAGTGCTCTGTGCCCTGGGAAAGGCAGTGCTTACCCATCTGTGTGCTTTTGTAGACTCAAGGAATTGTATGCTTAAACTGGTGGATTTTATTGTATGTAAATTATACCACCTCTGATTTTTATAAAGCCCAAGGCTTTTGTTTCTCGTCTCCCCTCCTAGACTAGAGAGTGTACGTATAGATGCATTTACACACCCAAGTCCAAATTTTCTCTCTGCAGGCTTGGCCAGGGCCAGGTTTCCGGGCGCAGGTAGGAGGGGACGGCATCAGCCCAATGGCGATGCAGCCCGTGGAAGCTGCGTCCCCGGGGAGCTCTGCCGAGGCAGCAGGCCACGCCCACATCGCAGAGGCCGGCAGCAGGGAACCTTTGCATCTCAAACGCTTTGCTTGGTAGCTGCAAGTTGGTCCCACGTGCTTCGTGCCAGGTTCCGGGCTGAGGCGCAGGCCCGGAGTGGGACATGCCATGCTCAGGGCAACACTCCAGGGCACTTCAGAGCTTCCTCTGAGAAGAAGGATATCCTCCTGCATTCCACTGGCCAGAGGAAGTGGACAGCCCAACCCAGGGGCACTGGGCAGGGAGGCAGCCCTTTCTGCAGCGGCACTGCCAAGTCGCAAACATCCGTGGAGAGAGCCCATCCTCTTACCGAGAGGGGATGTGACAGTTGGGGACAAAGGTGCCACTTACCACATTTTTTAGTCGAAGCGCACACACACACACACACACACACACACACACACGCACACACACACCACACACACACACCACACTAGGTAGGCTGCACAGAGCTTCTCGTCTCGCCGGCTTTTCATAACCACAGTCCCATTGATGAGGCTGGTGACTTCGAGAGGAGGAGCAATCTGGAACGAGAAAGCCCTTTGTGAACTCCCAGTGCCAGGCAGTCCCCCAGCCTGCCCAGTTCTCCTCGGACTTCCCTCACTGGGGGTAGCCCTGACCCCCATTCCCTGGGCTGGAGAAGAGTGTAGTGCTTTTCACTACAAAGAACCCAACTCCCAGCTCAAACTGGATTAAACAGGACATGGCCTTAGGCACTGCTTGCTCCAGAAGCTCAAACCCTAAGGCCAGGAGCAGGGTTTTCTCTCTCTGCTTCTTTAAGGTCGGCTCCATCCCCATGAACAGACACCCTAGGGCTGTGCAGTGCGGGACCTGCACATCTGTCCACGGGGGCTGCCCTCATCTGCTGGGCTAAAGTGGGAATGGACATGGATAGCAGGCTATCTGGGCGTACCCCCATTTGGACAACCAGACTTTTCTAAAGCATAGGAGCTTGCTGGCTAAGGTTCATTAACGGGGCTGGGCTGCATTCTTTTAGGGACCCACGTGAGGGAACTACCCGAGGAAAGGGAGAGAAACAACCAAAAAGATGTGGAGGAGCAGCGCCTCAAGCACCCAGGGCTGGGATTGTGCCTGACTCCGGTGGCCGGAGTGGGAAGCCCAGGGCTCCCGGGCAGCTGTCAGAGCACTAAGAACGGTCTTGCTTCCGGGGCAGGGCAAAGCTAACCCCGGGCACAGCCTCACTCTGATCTCCAGGGAGCTTAACTGCATCCAAGAACAAGGGTCAAAAGCATTTTTTCAGGATACAAAATAATGAATAAATAAATAGATAAGCACCCAACAAAGCAAAATTTGTGATGTCAGTCATCCACTTCAAAATTACAGCAGGAAAATACAATCCAAAACGAGGACACAAATCAATCCATCAAACTGACACAAAGACGACAGAGATGATAGGATCAGTGACCAAGAACATGGAAACAGGCACTAAAACTGCATTCTCCTATCACAGTGACGTCAGATGGGAGCATTAGCAGGAAACCAAAACTGGGTGAGAGGCATCTAGGAACTCTGTGCTCTCTTTGCACATTTTCTATAAATCTAAGATTATTCCCAAATTAAAGTTTTCTTTTTTTAAAAGCTGGAGCAAATATTTTTAAGAAGAAACAGAAAAGATATGAAAAGACCAAGGTAAAATTTCTAGAGGTGAAAACTATAATGTCTCAGGTAAAATACACACTAGGTGGGATTAATGGCAGATTAGACATTATAGAAGGAAGGACCGATGAACCGGAAGACAGAGAAACAGAAATTATTCAAAATGAAACCCAGAGGGAAAAAGACTGACACAGAAATGAATGGTGACAGTGAACTGTGGGAAAACTTCAAGTGCCCAGATATATGCATAATTAAAATCCTCAAAGCAGGGCGAGGAAGCAGAAAAAAATACTTGGAGAAATGCAATGGCTTAAACATTTCTAGATTTGATGAAAACTCTAAGTCCACGATCCTAGAAGCTCAACACACCTCAAACACATGAAGAAAAATATGTCAAAGAACATCATAATCAAATTGCTTAAAATCACAGAGGGTATTACTTACCTATTGTTCCATAACAAATTACCCCAAAACTTGGCATCTTTAAAAAAGAAGACATTTCCTATCTCAGTTTCTGAGGATCGGGGATCTGGGAGCAGCTTAGCTGGGTCATCCAAGTTCAGGGCCCTCACACGGCTCCAGGACTGCAGTGACCCCGAAGGCTGGAGGAGCTGAGCCCACCCACATAGCTGCGGGCAGGAGGCCTCACCTACTCACTGGGGGGTGATGGGGAGCATCCGGGAGGCTGCCGCCACAAAGGCGGAATCTTTGTAAGGCATCCGAGATGCAGCAGATTTCTTGGCCTAAAGATGTACAGATGGACCAGTGGGGCAGCACAGGGTGCAGAAATAGACCCCCTCTGCACACACGCACGGCCTTCTTTGACAAAAATGCAAAGACAATGCAGTATGAAGAGATAACCTTTTCAACAAATTGTTCTGAAACTACTGAATATCCACATGCAGAAAAAAAAGAACTTTAATCGACCTTATGCCATATGCAACAATATGAGCCCAAAACAGATCATAGATCTAAAAGCAAAACTTGAAACAATACACGTTTTAGAAAAAAACATTAGAGAACATCTCTGTGACCTTGGGTTAGGCCAGGATTTTTAAGATATAGCACCAAAAGCACGATCCGTTCTTAAAAATTCATAAATTGGATTTCATCAATATTAAGACTCTCTGCTCTTTGAATGACACTGTTAGGAGAATGGAAAGTCAAGTCACAGACTGGGAGAAAACATTTGTAAACCACATGTCTGATAAAGGACTTGTACACAGAATATACAAAGCCAATCATGAAAAAGCAAACAACTCAATAAAAATGGACAGAAGGTTTGAGCAGACACTTCATTAAAGGGGACGGAGGGGTGGTGAATAAGCACATGAAAAGATGCTCAACATTATTTGTCGTTAGGGAAATGCAAATTAAAACCACAGTAAGATATCATTGTGAACCTGCTAGGATGTCTAAAATTAAAAAGATTCATGAAGCCACGTGTTGGCGAGGATGTGGAGGAGCTGAGCTCTCTCTGTACACCGCTGGTGGGAGTGTGAAATGGCTGTTTCTTCAAACTTAAACATTCACCTACCACACAACTCATTAATTTCACTCTTAGTCATGTCCTTACAGGAAATGAATACATATGGCCACACACAAAGACTTGTACATAAATGTTCAAGCTTTATTTTCAACGGCCCCAAACTGGAAACAATCCAAATTCCATCAACAGGTAAATAGATAAAATAAAACATAGCACATCCATACAATGGAATACCTTTCAGTGATAAAAAGAATGAGCCATTGATATACACAGCAAATAGATGAATCTCAAAATAACCACGCTAAGCAAAGGAATCCAGGCAAAATAAAAGTAGATGCTGTATGATCCTATTTATAAAAATTCTAGAAAATGCAAAAATAAAATCCAGGGTACCTGGGAAGACAGAAAACAGTTTTAGTGTTGTCTCAAAATAGCACACATCATACCTGGGTCCAGGGCGGAGGAAGCAAGCCATTTGGAGCAGGAAGACTTGGATTCCAGTTCCTGCTCAGCCTCTCAGAGCCGCGCGACTGGCTGCGTCACTGCACTACTCTGTGCCTCAGTTTCCCACCCTGTGTAGGATGGGGGTGTGGGAGGGAGAACCTGTGAGCCTCCAGCATAGAACCCTCACCAGGTGAATGAGAGCAAAGCAGTTTCTGCAGGGGAGCAGGCACCGTGTCCACGGGGTTCCTGGATCCGGAGGACCTGGGGCCAGTCTGTGCTGCCAGCCCCTGGCAGCCAGGAGCAAAGCCTGGGCGCTCAGCCTGGCCACTTCCCAGCACGCACTTTCCCAGAAGCCAGTGGGGGGAGGCACCAGCGGGACCTGCTGTCCCCGAGACTGGCACAGAGTGTCCCAGCAGGGCAGCGGGGGCTCAGGAGGCAGGCCCCACAAGCTAGAAGCAGGTGACTGGCGGTCCCAGTCTGCCCAGGTGGAGGGGGCGTCCAGGATGGGGGGCTTTTAGTGACAAAACCGACCAGGAAAGTCTAACAGAGCTACACCCACAATGAAGTGACACCTCCTTCCCCTGCGGCCGCCTGTCCTTCCCAAGGAGCAGAGCGGCCTCCACAGGGCACTGAGAAAGCCACCACCCCAAAAAGTGGGGCCTCCTCACTGACTTTTCTCTTCCATCTCAAAATCGGTTCCTTTTAAGATAAATAAACTGAGTGTCATCAAGGATGTGGAGCTCGACACCTTCCTCCACCAGGGACCCTCAACTCCAGGAGGAACCCTTGAGAAGGATGCACCAAAACCCCTCGAAATACTAATATTCCCTGACTCAGCAATTCCCTTTCCAGGAAAATCCCCCACGGAAATGACCAGACATGTAGGAAATCTGAACATACGTATGTTTACTGCAATGATGTTTAAAACAGTAATAAAAAAAAAAGAATTTAAAAAAACTGGCAACAGCTTAAATAGTGGGGACTGAACAGATGTGTCTGCATGATTCTGCTGATCTGTTCCAGGCCAACAACATGGGGAGCAGAAGGTCCCACGATATGCCGGTACTGGGATAAAGCTCCAGGGCAGGGGGTGTCCCACCCACTGGCAGGAAACAGCCCGGATACCTGGGAGGTTGGGGCAGAGGTCTGCAGTGCCCCAGGTGATCTCTGGGGGTAGGGGCGGCTATCAGGCGGTTTTAATTCTTGTCCTTGCACTTTCTCCTAGCGTTCCTGTGAGAGCAGGCACGGCGTTTTACGACTCATCACAGTCTCCCCGTGAAGGTGGTCCCTGCGGACGCAGGGTGGGGACTGCAACAGACCTCGACCTCTGTCTCCTAACATCTGGGAGCTGGGTCAGCCCCAATCTGCTCCCCACAAAGTGCAGTCAGAGGAATGGGATTTGGGTCTGGCAACACAGTCTTCTGTACTCAATCCTGGAAGTCAGCCGTCACAAATTTTGCTGTCTTGGGAGGGTGCTGGTGATTCTAGGAGACTGAGATGGTTAGAGGTATAGGGACGGACACTTCAGTTTGTGAAGTACAGACGCCCGGCTCAGCTCCCTGAGGTTGGTATTTGGCTCCTATAACTTGGAGGTTCAGGAGTGATGAAGACAGCTTCATGTACAGCTGCATCCAGGTGCTTCGGGGAAGCCCTAGCAGCTCTCTTTGCCACCACCATCTCCTCTTCCCCTTCATCCTCTCTATCTTGCAGTTCTTTTCATCTCTGCCTTTCTTAGCAAGCCCCAGGGAGAACTCAGCTTGCCCTGACCTGGCCACACGCCCGTCCTTGTGACCGGGAGACAGGGGGCACTGAGATTGTCAGACTCCTTCGAGGCACACTGAGGAGGAGAGAGACTGTATAAAATTCTCCAAAGAGAAGGGGGTGCTGCCTCCTGAAGAGGGAGAGGAATTCTGCTCCATGGAAACCAAAGAAGCCAGATCCGCTACACCTTCCATAGACCCCAGAACTCTTGTGCCGCTGGGTCGCGTCAGAGCTTTACGGCTTTACAACTCCCAGGATTCCCACTTGATCACGGGGAGTCAGACCGGTCACTCTGACCCCCAGGCAGCCCAGAAAGGCAGACAAGACTGACGAGGAAGCTGGGGTTCAGAGAGCTGGGTAAGTGCCCAGACTCATCAGGTAGTAAGTAGAACTGAGACCAGCAGCTAGTTCTGATTTCGGACGTTCTTGCACCGCTCTGCTCCCAGGCTCAGGCTGCGTGGCGTCGGCCCCTCTTCCTCACCACCATCACCACCACCATTAGAAACAACCCACCACTGCCATCAGCAGGAGCACTGTCACCGTAAAAACGACAAAACAAGACCGCCATCCGCCAGGCAAGTCATCACAGCCACAGTTCTCAGCTGAGGGCACAGCCAAGGAGCTGCGAGTCTGAACCAAAAGGAGAAGTTGCTTGAATCAGATTTTCCTAAGCGGGAAGTCCTTTCCTGGCAGTCAGGCCCGGGCCCAGCTCCTCTGTGGCCGGAACCCGGAGTCGCACTCACCGCGTTGGGATGCTTCGAGGAGATGGCTGGGCTGGTCCCAAAGTCCTGTGATCATGTTTTGGGGAGAGACACACATGAGTCACTGGGGCTGACATTCTTTGGGCTCTGACAAGCTTTCTACTTTGGGAACCTGCTAACTTTGACTCAGCAGCAATTCACCCAGCCACCGGCTCAGGGCAGCTCGGAGCATCCCCTCCCCAAAAGCTCTGCTGGGGTCACTGGAAGCTGGGGCTGGTGCCTGGAGCTTTGCATGCCGCCTCACTGACCCCTTTGGGGAGCCTGGGATGGAGCTGGGTCCAGAGAGATGACATGGCATGCCCCAAGGCTGCACAATGATCAACAGAAACAGGCAGAACTCAACCCAAATCGATGTGACTTCAGAACCCACAGATGCCATTGCCCCGTGCTGTCACCTCACTGTCGCCAGACTAGTCCTATGGCTCTGCCACTCGCTCATGGACTGGGAGCCCTGCTCTGAGATGGGATCCCCTGTGGGGAGAGTGGCTGGGTGGTCCTCACTGCTGCCAAGGGTGTGCTCCATCAAAGCCTGCTGGCACAGCAGCAGCCTGGCAGGAGGCTTCACTGGGGTGCGGAGCGCCCTCTAGGGCTACCACCGGTTGAGATGTGCGTCAGTCAGGGTCCCACCAGCAGAGAAATGACTCAGGCTGGGAAAACCACAGAGTGGAGGAAAACCATGTGGGGTGGGCAAGGCACACATCCAGGGCTGTTGGCACCCTTAGGCTGCAGGGATGAGGGGAGGCACCATTGCCCGACCCTGGAAGGAGAGAACCTGTAGAGAGGGGTGCCTAGGGGGAGGACGTGACCTTCAGTCCAGGGACAAAGCCTGCCAAGACTGCCCCAAAGGGGAGACACCTGGACATTAATATTCTGACCTCACTCCCCTGCCCCAACCCCCGACTCAGGGCTTGCCTATTGCCAAACCCAACAGAAAGCCAGAGGGCACAGCAGCCCTGGAGTGGGATGCCCCGGGCTCAGCCCCGAGGCAGGGAGCAGAGTGGGGAGGGAGGCGATCGGGCAGGGAGAGCATGTCAGCACAGGCGCCTGTGGGGCACCCCCTACCATGCAGACAAAATGTCCTCAGCTTGGGGAGACCCGGAGTGTGTCTGGGGCCAGAGCTTGGCACAAGAAGTGATAATGCTGTTTGGGAACCACAGACCGGCCCATGTGGCAAGAACGTGGGGACGTGGCCACACAGGGGCATGCAGATGGATGGGGACAGATCTCAAACTGCCAGCCAAAACAGCAGCGGCAAGAGTTTAGGTCCAGCAGTGCCAAAGCCAGATGCATAGGTTAAGAGGGGGCCCCCTGGCTGCTGGGTGAAGAGCGAGACGGGAGGTCTGAAGGCCAACGAGGAGGCTGTCAGCGAGTCACGGGGAGAACGGACGGTGGCCTGACAAGGCAGTGGGAGGGGAGAAGGACATTTCAATGGACCCAAGAGCTCCAAAGAATGTCAAAGGGGGTGGTTTTGCTGATGGACTCCCCACAGGGGATGATAGAGAGGGTGGCCCCCGAGTCACCCAAGACGACTCCCAGATGGTCCTGGAGAAGCAGATGGACTGTGATAAGTCTCCAGCTGGAGAACGTGGGGGAGGGAGGTCAGGAGTAAGAGAGAGAGTTTCTCTTTCCCAGCATGGGCCAGCGACAGGAAAGGCACCAGCCCCTCCGTCGTGAGCAATCAGAACCATGCAGGATGCGGGAGGCTGCGGTTTGCAGCGTTGTATCAACACTCGGTCCCCGAGAGAAGAAAAAACATGGGGTGAGCCCCGTGATCTCCCCAGACCTGTGCTTGGGGACACACCCCCGGCCAGTGCAGTGAGCAGGCATCCGAGCAGAACACTCAGGCGCAGAGACGGGAGCTGGGGATCGTGGAAGCAGCTCAGATCTGCAGGGCTGGGAGCTGCGTGAGGTAGGGGTGGGCAGGTCCGCCTGGGGGTCCCTGGCTGCTGGTGGGACTGCCTGAGGCTTGACAGGTAGTCTCAACCCCTAGAAGTTTGGGAGAGGGAAGGGGATCCTGGACACCAACACCCTCACCAGGATGGAGCAACCTCGTTAATACTGGACATTGAGCCGTGACACCAGGAAGGTTTCACCCTGTAACGAGGACCATGCTTTGCAGGAAAGGCTACTGTCAGCCTTCCATGACGAAGCCTAAGCCAAGCCTCGGCAAGATTTGCAGGTTGGAGGCTGATTCTCACCAAGTTAAAGAAGTTTGGGAGATACACTGGGCTTTCTGCAGATCTACCATAACAAATAATAAAACAAGACCACACACATTCAAGTTACCTGCCAGTAAACTGAACTGCCTACTAGAACAACAACAACAGAGAAAATCAACCATTTTCAGAGGAAGACATCCGAATCCGGGGTTTGTACAACACACCCACAATGTCCAGTACATGGCCAACAGTCACGAAGCGCACCAGGAAACGGAAATGCGACTCATCACCAAGAGGGAAAAACAACAGTAAGTAGAAATCAGTACTGAGGTGGCTGGATAATAAACATAGCAAACAAATCTTTCACAACAGCTATTATAAATATATTCCAAAAGTAAAGAAAAACATGCTTGAAGAATTAATGGAAAATATGGCCATAATAAGGGAGCGGTAGGGAATCTAGGCAGAGAACTGGAAACTGTAATAAAGAACCAAATGGAAATTCTAAAACTGAAAAGAACAACTGGAATGAAAAATCCGAGGGTGGGATTGTGAGTTATTCCGTTTGAAAGATGCCGTGATGCCTGCAGGATATGTAAGTAGAGGTGTTAACATGCAGTGTTGGAGATGTGAGTCGGAATTCAGGAGAGAGACCAGGCTGGGAGGCGGATGCTTCAGAAGCATGAGGGTGGAGGTGAGAACAGATGCGCTCCCAGCCAGCAAACAAAAGCACCGACACTGAGCTCTGGAAAGCTTAGGTGGCTGCAAATAATTCCCACTCTTTCAATCCCACCTCTTGGAGGATTCTGCCCCACAAACAGACCCCCAGCCAACCTTGCCCTTTTTGATCCCCAGCTACTAATTACAAGCTCCTTGCAAAGCAGGGAGGGGCCTTGGGGATGGTTTTCTGCTCATTAGAGCTGCTTGGGGACATTGCTATGGACGGGGCTCTTTGCTGGATGCCCGGCAGTGAGTTCTCCTGCTCCCTCCCACGCTTGCAAAATATGCTCTGTGAACTTGCTTGATTCTGGAGGCAGCAGCCTCCCCCACCAGCGGATACCCCAGATCCCTAGGCTCTGGGAAATGAGGAGGGGAGTAGCGGGAGTGCAGCCATCCGGAGCTGCCCTCGGCATCCCAGGTCCCAGGGCCTGTTGGAACAAGGCATCAGAGCACGGCTGCTAACGCGGCGGTGAGCAGCTCCCCCGTCCAGGAGACACGTATTAGTAGCAGTCTTTATCTGAGCTCTTCCCCTGTGCAGGTGTTGTGATGAGCATGTCACATTAATTGCCACAATATCTCCATAAAGTGACAATCCCTATTTTCCAGGTGAGGACACAGATTTAGAGAAATTCAATGACAAACACAAGGGTACAATAGAAAGCGGTAGGACAGGACTCGAACCTAGGTCTCTCTGGCTCCAGAACATGTGTGTTTAGACTGAGGTGTGTGCCCACCTGTTCCTCAGTGTCATTCTGGTCTATAAATTGCTCATCGTCTTCCCAGCTGTGCAGGGCTAACGTGCAGGAATCACCGTCTCCTTTCCTCCCAATGGCCAACTCATAAGCCAGCACAGTTGCCTCCACTTCCAAAATATGTGTTGCACCCGCCCTGTCCTTTGGGTGCAAAGGCCCCTCCTTGCTTGGCCCACCAGGACACCTTTCCCTGCCCTCCTTGTCTCCGCTCCTGCTCCGTTCTGTGCAGCCCCCGTGGCAGCCAGAGCGATCCTCTGAGATGCCCACTCAGGCCAGCCTCTCTCCGGCTGGATGTCCCCCTTGGCTTCACATCCTGTCCCAAACGAAATCCGCAGTTCATACCTCCAAGCTCCTGCGGGATCTGCTCCTTCCTGCTTCTCACCCTCATCTCAGGTCACAAGTCCCAGAGCCCAGGCCGTGAAATTCTTGAAAAAGCCTCACTCCGTTCCTGCCTCAAGGCCTTAGCACTGAACTGCTCTCGCGTCTTCTCCAGGTCCTCACGCAGCTGTGACTCTCTGTCAGATCTCAGACCGAACGTGACAGGTCTCTCCCCGACCCCCTACCTAAAGTATCCCCTGCCCCAGACGGGTCACCCCACTACACCATCAAGCAGTCGGCCCTATTAAACTATTTTGATTGGGAGTTTGTTTTCATGCTGTCCATCTTCTCAACTAGGTTCCAGGCTCCACGAGGACATGCGCTGTGTCTGTCTTGTCCCCTGTGGCATCACCAGCACTCGCTATGATTTCTGAGTCACAAAGAGACTCTCAGAAGCACCGATGGAATGAGTTAATATGGGTCGATCCATATAATCCCAAAGTTCCAGATGCTGATTCTGTTGTCTAACTTACCGCTTATTGTCTCGTCCATTCACCATCCGCCCACCTACCCGTCCTTCCCTCCACCTGACCATCTATCCTCTGAGCACCCTGCCGGGTGCTGGGGACCCAGAGATGACCAGGACATGGAGTCTGGTCTGGAGAGACTCCCAACGTAGTCCCTCTGCCCCCTCTGACCCCAGTAGTGTGAGCTGGCGCAGGTGGGGACTGTGCCACCTTGTAGGCAGGCCGGGCAAAGCCCTGGGAGGCTGCTGTGTTTGTGGACCAGTCCGCTCCCTCCGGGGCTGCAGAGAGAATGGAGAAGAAGACTGTCCCACTCTGAAAAGCCGGCTGCGGGGTTACAAAGTCCAGGGTGAAGTCCGGAAGGCCGGAGGGGGTATGGTCTGCACACTGCACA